>NC_044391.1:97085017-99675017 GCF_006542625.1 Nomascus leucogenys
GCTGGACAGAGAATGATTTGATGAGTTGAGAAAAGAAGGCTTCAGACGATCGGTAATAACAAACTTCTCTGAGCTAAAGGAGGATGTTCAAACGCATTGCAAAGAAGCTAAAAGCCTTGAAAAAAGATTAGAGGATTGGCTAACTAGAATTAACAGCATAGAGAAAAACTTAAGTGACCTGATGGAGCTGAAAACCATGGCATGAGAACTACGTGACGAATGCACAAGCTTCAGTAGCTGATTAGATCAAGTGGAAGAAAGGGTATCAGAGATTGAAGATCAAATGAATGAAATGAAGTGAGGAGAGAAGTTTAGACAAAAAAAGAATAAAATGAAATGAACAAAGTCTCCAAAAAATATGGGACTATGTGAAAAGACCAAATCTATGTCTGATTGGTGTACCTGAAAGTGACAGGGAGAAGGGAACCAAGTTGGAAAACACTCTTCAGAATATTATCCAGGAGAACTTCCCCAACCTAGCAAGGCAAGCCAACATTCAAATTCGGGAAATACAGAGAACATCACAAAGATACTCCTCAAGAAGAGCAACTCCAAGACACATAATTGTCAGATTCACGAAAGTTGAAATGAAGGAAAAAATGTTAAGGGCAGTCAGAGAGAAAGGTGGGTTACCCACAAAGGGAAGCCCATCAGACTAACAGTGGATCTCTCAGCAGAAACTCTACAAGCCAGAAGGGGCGGGGGGGCAATATTCAACATTCTTAAAGAAAAGAATTTTCAACCCAGAATTTCATATCCAGCCAAACTAAATTACATAAGTGAAGGAAAAATAAAATCCTTTACAGACAAGCAAATGCTGAGAAATTTTGTCACCACCAGGCTGCCTTACAAGAGCTCCTGAAAGAAGCACTAAACATGGAAAGGAACAACCAGTACCAGCCACTGCAAAAACATGCCAAATTGTAAAGACCATCAATGCTAGGAAGAAACTGCATCAACTAAAGAGCAAAATAACCAGCTAACATCAGAATGACAGGATCAAATTCACACATATTACAGCTAACATCAGAATGACAGGATCAAATTCACAACAATATTAACCTTAAATGTTAATTGGCTAAGTGCTCCAATTAAAAGACACAGACTGGCAAATTGGATAAAGAGTCAAGACCCATTGGTATGCTGTATTCAGGAGACCCATTTCACGTTCAGAGACACACATAGGCTCAAAATAAAGGGATGGAGGAAGATCTACCAAGCAAATGGAAAACAAAAAAAAGCAGAGATTGCAATCCTAGTCTCTGATAAAACAGACTTTAAACCAACAAAGATCAGAAGAGACAAAGAAGGACATTACATAATGGTAAAAGCATCAATTAAACAAGAACAGCTAACTATCCTAAATATATATGCACCTAATACAGGAGCACCCATATTCATAAAGCAAGTCCTTAGAGACCTACAAAGAGACTTAGACTCACACACAATAATAATGGGAGACTTTAACACCCCACTGTCAGCATTAAACAGATCAAAGAGACAGAAAGTTAACAAGGATATCCAGGAATTGAACTCAGCTCTGCAACAAGTGGACCTAATAGACATCTACAGAACTCTCCACCCCGAATCAACAGAATATACATTCTTCTCAGCACCACATCACACTTATTCCAAAATTGACCCCATCACACTTATTCCAAAATAGTTGGAAGTAAAGCACTCCTCAGCAAATGTAAAAGAATAGAAATTATAACAAACTGTCCCTCACACCACACTGCAATCAAACTAGAACTCAGGATTAAGAAACTCGCTCAAAACCACTCAACTACATGGAAACTGAACAACCTGCTCCTGAATGACTACTGGGTATATAACGAAATGAAGGCAGAAATAAGGATGTTCTTTGAAACCAATGAGAACAAAGACACAACATAACAGAATCTCTGGGACACATTTAAAGCAGTGTGTAGAGGGAAATTTATAGCACTAAATGCTCACAGGAGAAAGCAGGAAAGATCTAAAATTGACACCCTAACCTCACAATTAAAAAAACTAGAGAAGCAAGAGCAAACACATTCAAAAGCTAGCAGAAGGTAAGAAATAACTAAGATCAGAGCAGAAATGAAGGAGATAGAGACACAAAAAAACCCTCCAAAAATCAATGAATCCAGGAGCTTGTTTTTTGAAAAGATCAACAAAATTGATAGACTGCTAGCAAGACTAATAAAGAAGAAAACAGAGAAGAATCAAATAAATGCAGTAAAAAATTATAAAGGGGATATCACCACCAATCCCACAGAAATACAAACTACCATCAGAGAATACTATAAAGACCTCTATGCAAATAAACTAGAAAATCTTGAAGAAATGGATAAATTCCTAGACACATACATCCTTCCAAGACTAAACCAGGAAGAAGTTGAATCTCTGAATAGACCAATAACAGGCTCTGAAATTGAGGCAATAATTAATAGCTTACCAACAAAAAAAATCCAGGACCAGACAGATTCACAGCCGAATTCTACCAGAGGTACAAAGAGGTACCATTCCTTCTGAAACTATTCCAATCAATAGAAAAAGAGGGAATCCTCCCTAACTCATTTTATGAGGCCAGCATAATCCTGATACCAAAGCCTGGCAGAGACACAACAAAAAAAAGAATTTTAGAGCAATATCCCTGATGAAGATTGATGCAAAAATCCTCAATAAACTACTGGCAAACTGAATCCAGCAGCACATCAAAAAACTTATCCACCATGATCAAGTGGGCTTCATCCCTGGGATGCAAGGCTGGTTCAACATACGCAAATCAATAAACGTAATCCATCATATAAACAGAACCAAAGACAAAAACCACATGATTATCTCAATAGATGTAGAAAAGGCCCTCTACAAAATTCAACAGCCCTTCACGCTAAAAACTCTTAATAAGTTAGGTATAGATGGGATGTATCTCAAAATAATAAGAGGTATTTATGACAAACCCACAGCCGATATATACTGAATGGGCAAAAACTGGAAGCATTTCCTTTGAAAACTGGCACAAGACAGGGATGCCCTCTCTCAACACTCCTATTCAACATAGTGTTAGAAGTTCTGGCCAGGGCAATCAGGCAGGTGAAAGAAATAAAGGGTATTCAATTAGAAAATGGGGAAGTCAAATTGTCTCTGTTTGCAGATGACATGATTTTATATCTAGAAAACCCCACTGTTACAGCCAAAAATCTCCTTAAGCTGATTAGCAACTTCGGCAAAGTCTCAGGATACAAAATGAATGTACAAAAGTCACAAGCATTCCTATACACCAATAACAGACAGAGAGCCAAATCATGAGTGAACTCCCATTCACAATTGCTTCAAAGAGAATAAAATACCTAAGAATCCAACTTACAAGGGATGTGAAGGACCTTTTCAAGGAGAGCTACAAACCACTGCTCAATGAAATAAAAGACAACACAAACAAATAGAAGAATATTCCATGCTCATGGGTAGGAAGAATCAATATCGTGAAAATGGCCATACTGCCCAAGGTAATTTATAGATTCAGTGCTGCCATCCCCATCAAGCTACCAATGACTTTCTTCACAGAATTCAAAAAAACTACTTTAAAGTTCATATGGAACCAAAAAAGAGCCCACATTGCCAAGTCAATCCTAAACAAAAAGAACAAAGCTGGAGGCATCATGCTACCTGACTTCAAACTATACTACAAGACTACAATAACCAAAACAGCATGGTATTTGTACCAAAACAGAGATATAGACCAATGCAACAGAACAGAGCCCTCAGAAATAATACGACATATCTACAACCATCTGATCTTTGACAAACCTGACAAAAAAAAGAAATGGCAAAAGGATTCCCTTTTTAATAAATGGTGCTGGGAAAACTGGCTAGCCATATGTAGAAAGCTGAAACTGTATCCCTTCCTCACACCCTATACAAAAATTAATTCAAGATGGATTCAAGACTTACATGTTAGACCTAAAACCATAAAAACCCTAGAATAAAACCTAGGCAATACCATTCAGGACATAGGGATGGGCAAGGTCTTCATGTCTAAAACACCAAAAGCAATAGCAACAAAAGCCAAAACTGGCAAATGGAATCTAAATAAACTAAAGAGCTTCTGCACAGCAAAAGAAACTACCATCAGAGTGAACAGGCAACCTACAGAATGGGAGAAAATTTTTGCAATCTACCCATCTGACAAAGGGCTAATATCCAGAATCTACAAAGAACTTAAACAAATTTAGAAGAAAAAATCAAACAACACCATCAAAAATTGGGCAAAGGATATGAACAGACACTTCTCAAAAGAAGACATTTATGTGGCTGATAAATACATGAAAAAATGCTCATCATCACTGGCCATCAGAGAAATGCAAATCAAAACCACAGTGAGATACCATCTCAAACCAGTTAGAATGGCAATCATTAAAAAGTCAGGAAACAACAGGTGCTGGAGAGGATGTGGAGAAATAAGAACACTTTTACACTGTTGGTGGGACTGTAAACTAGTTCAACCATTGTGGAAGACAATGTGGTGATTCCTCAAGGATCTAGAATTAGAAATACCATTTGACCCAGCCATCCCCTTACTGGGTATATACCCAAAGGATTATAAATCATGCTGCTATAAAGACACATGCACACGTATGTTTATTGTGGCACTATTCACAATAGCAAAGACTTGGAACCAACCCAAATGTCCAACAACGATAGACTGGATTAAGAAAATGTGGCACATATACACCATGGAATACTATGCAGCCATAAAAAAGGATGAGTTCATGTCCTTTATAGGGACATGGATGAAGCTGGAAACCATCATTCTCAGCAAACTATCACAAGAAGAGAAAACCAAACAACACATGTTCTCACTCATAGGTGGGGATTGAACAATGAGAACACTTGGACACAGGAAGGGGAACATCACACACCGGGGCCTGTCCTGGAGTGTGGGACAGGCCCACAGTGGGGAGGGATAGCATTAGGAGATGTACCTAATGTAAATGATGATTTAATGGGTGCAGCACACCAACATGGCACATGTATGTATACATATGTAAGAAACCTGTGCATTGTGCACATGTACCCTAGAACTTAAAGTATAATAATAATAATAATAAAAGATATAAATAGCAAATGACCATGTGTTTTGATTTAGCTTTTGCAATGAACATTTACATTTGAATTACATATAGCACTTCCTTTATTTGACCAAATTGTACATTGTTGAATCCTGGACAACGATAGTGACTTATATTTAATAGGGACTCAGTAAGATTTTGTTAAGCAAGTGAATAAATAAATAAATAAATAAGAAAAGAAATTTGCTGGCCAGGCATGGTGGCTCATACCTGTAATCCCAGCACTTTGGGAGGCTGAGGCGGGTGGATCACAAGGTCAGGAGATCTAGACCACCCTGACTAACATGATGAAACCCCGTCTCTACTAAAAATACAAAAAAATTAGCCAGGGGTGGTGACGGGCACCTGTAATCCCAGCTACTCGGGAGACTGAGGCAGGAGAATGGCATGAACCCAGGAAGTGGAGCTTGCAGTGAGGTGAGATGGCACCACTGCACTGCAGCCTGGGTGACAGAGTGAGACTCCGTCTCAAAAACAAAAGAAAAAAGAAAAGAAAAGAAATTTGCTTAATGCTTGTGTTAAAACAGATTTTCATTCTCAAGTTTTAAAGGAAAGAACTGTTTGGTGGAAAGGAATTAGACTTGTCCTGTATGGCTGTGCTCAAATTTAAACTAGTTTCAAAGGGTCAAAACTATCAATGTAAAAGAAGACTTTCTAAGACCGAGAGCTGTCTGCAAACAGAAGACTAGTACTTAGATATTGTGAGTTCAAACACAGATAATGAGTGTTGGAATGAATGTTCTAGTTCATCTGTTGGATTTGTTGATTGATGGGTTGAAGTAGATTCCTCACAGTTTATTCTGATGCCAAAACTTGATGATACCTTGCTGTGTTTTCTCTAGTGTGTGAGCAGTGCAGATAAGTTTGAAGGCAGGACACGGAAGGGTGGAGATGCAGTAGGTGTGTGCAAGCCAAATCAGCTAGTGATTTTCTTACTATACAGAGCTTAGAAAATAATTTTGAAAAAGTATTTTGAGAAGCATTTGGTCAGCTATTTTATTAAAATTCAGGCTGAGTAAAGAGCGGTTGAAATCAGTGCATGGGAAGAATTCTTAAAGATGGTATTAGTTATTCATTACTATGAAATAAATTATGTGGTTTAAATTAATAAACATTTAGTATCTCACAGTTTCTGTCGTTAAAAAAAATTGTGGTTGTTAGCTAGGGGTCTCTCATGAGCTTGCTGTTAAGAGGTCAGCTGGGCTGTAGTCATCTGAAGGCTTAACTGAGGCTGGGCCACTCACTTCTAGAATGCCTCACTCATGTTGCTGTTAGAGGCCTCCACTCATTGCTGACTCTAGCAGGAGGCCTCAGTTCCTTATTCAGTGGCTACCTCTGTAGACTTGATTGTCTTTAATATCTTTAGGGCAAGGCAGCCAGCTTTTCCCAGTAAGAGTAACCTAAGAAAGGCAGCAGGGAAGATGCTAAAATGCTTTTTATGACTTAATCTCAGAAGTTACACAAATTACTTTTGCCACATTAGATCTTTGAGAATTGAGTCACTAAGTCCAACCCATCCTCAAAGGGAGGGAATTCCTCACTAATTCTCATAAAAGGTGGCAATATTCCTATTTATAACTTTTATGAGACTACCATAGTTCAATAGCAGACATTTAGTCTATAATTCAATTGTCCACTAGTTTTTAAATCATCAGATTCTTGATTACTTTAAAATAGGGGGAATTATATCTTCTTAAAAGAGTTAAAAGGCTTTAATATTTAAAAATATTTTCTAAATCAAATTCTGATGAAATCTAACAAAAAGTACCTATTAGAAGGAGTAAAATGTATAGGTACATTTATCTTGACTCAAACGATGCTGTCACTCTTATGAAATCTATGGAGTGCAAATGTGAAGAATAAGTGGATCAATTTACCTGAATTGCTGAATCCCTGATTCCTGAGTTTCAAATGTAGGAACTCATCCTAGGTAAATAGCATAGCCTGACCAGGACCCTTAAAATAATTCCATGAAGAGAAGATACTTTAAACTAGAGGTTCAGGCTAATGCATTACCCTAACAGCTTGTTGGGAGAGCTCAGTTCTGCCTTGTCATGAATCTGAGACTAGAAGTCCTTTAGAGCTCTGTCTAATACTGTGTTCTGCTTTGGGGAGCAGCGAGAAGACTGTAAACTAAGAGAATTGTAAACTTAATTTCAAACTGGGGAAATTCTTAAGTCCAGATATTGATATAGATCACCAAGGGCTCATTGTAGATTATAAAAATGCCCATGGGACTAGGCAGTTCCAACTATCTACACTCAATCATGTGGTCACGAGAAACGATGTGGCTTTTAGAAGTGGGTCCCTGCCTTCACCTTTGGATTGCTCAAATCCCACATTCTTAAACAATGGTCTGTGAGTGGTGGATGAAGAGAGATATAAGATTTTGTTCACCTTATGTCAGTGGACTCTTAAGTAATTGGAAATATAAAAGAGATATGAGCATATTTGTGATATAAATTGATGAAGTACTTGGTTATAGTATTACATTATAACACATGATATGTAAACTATAAGGCGAATGTGTTTTAAGGGGTGAAAGTGTCTTTCGAGTTAGAAATAAAAATGTACACAAAGTGTTAGAAAAACGTGTGTGTGTGTGAATGTAGCTGACATTTTTGTGCTAAATGTGTGTTGTCTTTATTTGTATTATAGATGAGGAAGAGATTTAACATCTGTTTTCTTCTTTATGTATACTTAAAGGCCTGCATGAGGCCTGTCATAAGGAACTCAAAGAAGGTAGTTATAATTTAACGCTCAAGTATAATGAAAAAGGGAGAAATTACAATTAAGAAAATCACTTCAAGTCACCATGGAGCCTATTCCTAATGACTATATAACTGGTGGAACCATTGAATTTCTTACTTATTTTTCCAGATTATTGCAGTAGGTTTACAACAGTAGGTGAACCTGCACCTGAATGAAATAGCTGAATCAGTTGTGCTGTTTTAATAGCAAATCTAGTGAGTTGAATAACTGCCAAAATACTTTAGTTCCCAAGGAGAACCATAAATATTCATCTTAGATTGAGTCTTTCTACACAAACTAAATTGAAGGATTTAGGATTATTACTAGATATTTCAGGCCAGAAAAGAAAATAAAAATAGAAATTTCACCTAAGATGTCAGATAATATAGACGAAGGGAAATGTTTTCTCTTGAATTATGCTGGTATTTTCTTTCATCTTCTATTTCGGGTTCAGATAAATTCAACAAACATCTTTCTATTATACAAAGCATTTAAGTAGACACTGTGGAGAATGTGGAGATAAATGATTTCATCTTTGCTCAGGATAAGATAGGAGCAGTAATGGAGTGGAAATGGCTACCACTCAGTTTGTTGAGAACACACTGTAGATCTGTAGCTGTGTTAGCCAACTTTTATGTATTTTTATCTTCTTAAAACAGATTTTCTTCTTCCTATAAGCATGTATTAGTTAAGTACTGTTTTTCTGGGTATCCAGAAAAGAAATCTGATAACTGGAGAACTTATGTAACTGAACTAGGAAACTCACATTTCTGGTAAGTAATTAAGGCAGAATTCAAATTCAAGTCACTCACATTTCAGAACTGACAATGGATAATTAATATGTATTTGTTGACGTCAATTGGATATGTATGTGTCTTTAAGAGTAAACATTCTTTAGACAGACATTCAATTAGAACTCATCACCCCAGCTCTCCTAATTTATGAAATTTATGAAGAATATAGGCAATATACAATCACTTTATGACAGTGTTGTTTCTACTGTTTACATTTCAATGATATACTTCCAGTATAAGTCATGTACAATTTCAGAGTTCTATGTAATTCCCTGATTGCCATTTATATTTTGTCTACATTCTCATTTTACTTACATACCATATGGATGTTGGAACACTGTAACAAATAAAATCAGTCATTTTTGATAAGTAATTTTAGAGAGTTTAAAATGAGACATACAGGCCAAATGACAAACTCTAGAAACTGCCTTTGTGTTATATACAAAAATGTTTTACCCAACAAATGAATACATATGAAGAAGGAGGCCAGAAGGATCTAACCATAGCTTCCCTTGTGCCATTGTGTAACTGTCGCCAGCTGTCACACCAGAAGTTGTAGATCAATTATTTACAGTTATAAAAGCAAAATGAAAATAATGATCTAAGTTTGAACTCCCTAAGTTTAATCATGATTAGATTTTGCTGTAAAACCAAGGCATTTTAAGGAATCACTTCCAGAAGATAAAAAAGTATAAAAAACGCAGACTTATGACTTTGATTCACAGTGATCTCACACCAAATGTGGACAATTCACTTCACCATGGTTACCAATGAAATTATTAATGCAAATCACACATATGGATGTCTCACAACTCAAGAACATGGACATTTCTTATAGATACAATCCCTTGAATATTTTCATTATCTTCATGTCCAAAAAAAGCACTGAGTACATATTAAGCATATGTTTCTTTATTTGTATTTATATATCTTTATTATATAAAAGAAAATAAATCACCCACAATGTGACTCCCTACAAAATCAATTGTCCTTACAAGGTAGAATAATTTTGACAGACACAATGTTTTTATTCTCAAAAACTAGTAGAAAACAAATAGCACCAACACAACTATACAAAATATAAGCAAGAAAATGATAGTATTGGACTGATACAGACTAGAAAACATTAGCATTATATGTTTATTCAACAAAAAGTAGTATAAATTATGATTTGGCATGATTGATCTTATAGCTACATTTTCTGGTGGCATGGTTAAACTATATATTTATCAAACTCCAGCTTTGCGTGCAAATGTTTCTCTAGGTACATGGCTGCCCATCTAGAAAATATTGTGTAGTCTAACTTAAAGTTAGGTGTGATTGTGTGACTAAGCTCACCAATAGAATGTGACATGGATGTGTCATGCGCCCCTTTGGGTCTGAGCCTTTCATCCCAGGACACATTTAACCATGCCCTGTTTTTAGGAATGTATTTGAGGCAGTGTCTCAGCTTCTACCATGCAAAATATGACAATACTATAGGTGAAATTGGAACAACAAAGAACAGAAACCTGGCTCTCTGACAAAATAGAGCAGAGATTCCCTGATGATCTGGGCCTTTCTTAAGGACTACTACAATAAAGAGGGGAAAATAAACTTCCTTTGTAATTCTTGTAGTTTTGGGTTACTACTGCAGCAGTGTGATTCTAATTAAAGTACGTGGAAAAGACCCTTCTTTTAGCCCTGGTTTCCTCATTAAGAAAATAATTATATTGTACTAGATGGTCTCTAAAGTCTCATCAAAACATAATATTCCATAAAATTGACTATTTTACTTCATAGCAAGTTGTTAAAAAGCTGGAAAATAAAGGCTGAAAGAGATTCATCTTAGTTAGCAATTATTACGTAAGTATGATGAAAATAAATTACAAATTAAAAAATATATAAACATTTATATGGTCTTGATAGCCTTTAGTTCTTTTACATTCCTTTAACTGGGAAGAAAAAAAACCTGTGGAGATTCCACAGAGAAATAGGCTTCAAATTTATTACTAACTTCTTTATTAAATTTATTACCACCTTCTCCATAATGCTATAGGAAATTGACATATGGTGCGATACAGAACTGATTGGAGAGAGATAAGACAAAAATAAGAGTGAATAGTTTATGCCATAATTCAAGGTTAAGAAGTTCTGGCCGGGCACGGTGGCTCACGCTTGTAATCCCAGCACTTTGGGAGGCCGAGGCGGGCGGATCACGAGGTCAGGAGATCGAGACCACGGTGAAACTCCGTCTCTACTAAAAAAGTACAAAAAATTAGCCAGGCGTGGTGGCGGGCGCCTGTAGTCCCAGCTACTCGGAGAGGCTGAGGCAGGAGAATGGTGTGAGCCCGGGAGACGGAGCTTGCAGTGAGCCGAGATCGCGCCACTGCACTCCAGCCTGGGCGACAGAGCGAGACTCCGTCTCAGAAAAAAAAAAAAAAAAAAGAAGTTCTGAGGCTGATAAAAGTAGCATTAGAAATCATGTGACTTGTGATTTTAAACCAGCTAACCCAGTAGGTATACAGATGATGACATTTATCTGTAAGTATGTGACGGTGGGCAAGTTGTTCAACCTTTCATTTCCCTCATGGGTAAAATGAAAGTGAAAATAAGGTCTATCTCAGGGTATTGCAGTAAGGTTTAAAACAGACAACACATGTAAAGGACTACAGTGCCTACTAAGTGCTGAATAAATGCTAGCTATTTTTGTTATGATACTATTGTTGTTATTATTAGTAGAAGTAGTCTTACAAGTTATCAAAGATACTGTTTGCCCAAACATTGTAAAATGTAAACACCAAGTAAAATAAGATAAGTGGTCTTCAAGGAGTTTGCAATTGACTTGAAACTAAGACATGAATATGGAGAATTAATTCATGAGTAACAGATTATATGCTATTGCACAGAAATACAGTAATTATTCAAAAGAAGGAGAGAACATTGTGAAGTGGAGTGGGCTTTATGGAGAAAATAACATTGAAAGCCTCTGATAAGAGTAATAAAGTCTTGAGGCATCTTATGTGTTGAGTATTATTCCAAAATTTTTATGCACTTGGTTTACCTAATCTTTATAATAATTTTATGACTATGTAATTTTAATCTCTATTTAATAGATAAGTAAACTGAGATATAGAGAGCTGAAATAACTTGTCCAAAATTGGTGGTATGTGATGAAAGCTGTACGGGAACTGGCAAACTGAAACTGGGGCCAGGTCACTGCAGCATGAAATTATACCAAGTTCTTATAAAGCAGAAATCAATGAATGAAAAGGCTATACCATGCCAACTGGTGAAGACATAAACAAAATCAAGGAAGAAGAGTTTGAGTATGGCTTACATCTTAATCACAGAGGAAGCATCTTATTGGAGCATTGACTGAATAATTATGGGCACTCAGTTATTAAATTCTGTGAATTTATATATGGATAATTACATTTTAATATAAAGGAATGTCATTTTTACAGAAATCTTGAAACTATATTTTAATCATTAACCAGTGTTGTTTATTTGGTTACATAATTCTACTTATATATGTCTAATCCCTGGCTGATGTAATATTAAGAGAAATATAGTTCTCTTCTTAGAGTTCTGAGCCTTTCCAAATGCATAAAAAATCAGGCCAGGAAAATAGTAAGTAAGCTTCTACTCTTTAATGGAAATGATGTTAAAATAAGTCCCTCTTTTCAGCCACTAGCCCATTGTATTAGTCCGTTCTCATGCTGCTATGAAGAAATACCCAAGACTGGATAATTTATAAAAAAAAGAGGTTTAATTGACTCACAGTTCTGCATGGCTGGGGAGGCCTCAGGAAACTCAGAATTATTGCGGAAGGGGAGGTAAACATATCCTTCTTTACATGGCAGCAGGAGAGAGAAGTGCAGAGGGAATCGGGGAAAGCCCCTTATAAATCAAACAGATCTCATGTGAACTCACTCACTGTCATGAGACTAGCATAGGGGAACTGCCCTATAATCTAATCACCTTCCACGAGGACTCTCCCCCAACATGTGGGGATTGCAATTTGGATTACAATTCAAGATGAGATTTTGGGTGGAGACACAGCCAAACCATATCACTCATTTTAAAATAAGCTTTCTACATGAATAACTTAAGCTAAAAAAGGCAAGAATTTTATTTAAAGAAAAATTGATTAGCTCAAAAAATATTACGCAAGTCTAATGTGAAGTATCTGCTGGCATAATAAAACCCTTGCAAAAATATGCCTTTCTTTTAACCAAATTTAATTTTATAAATCAAGCACACTTTCAAAAGAAGGAAAATAGCACACAGTGTCATTTGGCAATAGTTTTATAGCTGAATATTTAAACAGTGAGTCTTGGCATCTATAAAAGAGTTTAAACATCAATTTAAAAAAAAAAAAAAGCTGACCAAATGGCAGTGAAGCTGTGGTGATTCTGCTGACTTTCTATGTAAAAAATAATCTGAGGTCTATTTCCCTGATGTCATTTATATGCTACATTAACAATTTAAAAATCATATCTTGTTTAAAAATGTTCTCAAATAATGGTTTTTCTTAGTGGAAAAATATAAATTGGTATTTGATATCTAGATTAAATATATAGTCATTTTAAAGGTATTTCTTGTTATGTTGGTGTGGTAAAAGTCTTTTATTTTACAAATATAAACTAGAGTGCTCAGTCATATTTTTAGACTAGAATTTATTTTATATCAGCAATCAACTGTTAAATTAAAATAACCAAAGTATTGAGGATGTCAAAACTAACAATGCTCTTATTCTTGCTGGATTAGTTTTTATAAATATCACATTGAGACATCAACATTCATCAGTTTTTATAATGTAAACAAATTAAACATCTCGAGTCCATCTTTCTTCTTGTTATTGTGTTTAAATTATCAGGCAAGTCTTATTACTAGCATTCTGCTATTTACAAATAAACCTGTATTTTCAATATAGATGAATTTATTTATTCAAGAATTGTGTTAGGCTCTAGGCCATGGAGCTAAACAAAAAAACTATGATCCCTGCTCACATGAAACTTATAATTTACTGTGAAGTGTTCTAAAAAAATAATAATTTTGAAATCAATAATTTAAAAAATGAATTTGTCATAATGGTGTATCTTGAATGGCTTTAGCAGAATGTTTCCTGTCAGACACTTCCAAGTTTTAACAGGAATAATAATTAGAATGCATTATTTCCTTGTATTTATTTAATTTTTAGATCATAGAATTAGGGTTTTTAATCTTTCTTACTCTGATTTTCTTTTATGCAAAGTACCTGAATATAAAGGTTACTGGAGAGACAGACACACATGTTTAGAGGTAGCTGTATTTGAGTTCAGTCCAGGATTCTTTGGACTTTTTGAGATTTATGAAATGCACATATAAATACTGCATTCTTATAACCAAAAGTAAGTGTTCGGAAAAGTCCTTAACACTTACAAAAGACATCATGTACTTTGCAGCATATAGCTATGTTTCTATTCACATTATTCCAAACATTGGAGAAATGTAAACAAACTAAATGTGAGTAAATTTCAATAACTCTATGTTGTTCTATTCTAAACTGTGTCTGCCTTTCTTTAAAAATATTAACATCTGTTAAAAACAACTTAAATGTAATCCATGTATTTGTAAAAGAATTCATATTTTCTCTTCTAGATGTACTATTAAAAATAATTTACTTTATTCATGGAAAATGTCAATTGATTTGTTCTGTGCAAAAGGGATGGAATGACTGATGCTTATTATGATGCAAGAAATGTGATGGAGGCCTTAGGGAGGGAAAGGGAATATATTTGCCATGGGGTCCCCTTTATTATTTTCTAAATTTTGCCAAAACTTCCAAACAGAATTTGGTCTGCTTTCTTTGTTCCAGAGGTATTCCTGTATCACATTTTCCTATTGCCCTGTCTTTCCATTATTCTATCTGCTATCCATATAGCTATCCTGAAATTTAATGACCTTGATCATTCCCCAATTAAGTTATGTGAGGTGAGACTCTAACTTAAACTTACAGTTCCAATGACTGGGGAGGCCTCACAGTCGTGGCAGAAGGCAAGGAGGAGCAACTCATGTCTAATATGGATGGCAGCAGGCAAAGAGAGAGAGCTTCTGCAGGAGAACTCCTCTTT
The DNA here is from genome assembly GCF_006542625.1 of Nomascus leucogenys. Lineage (NCBI taxonomy): Eukaryota > Metazoa > Chordata > Mammalia > Primates > Hylobatidae > Nomascus > Nomascus leucogenys. Next base: position 97,099,775 of record NC_044391.1, read on the forward strand.
ATAAAACCATCAGATCTCATGAGACTTACTATGAGAAGAGCTCAGGAAAGACTTTCCTCCATGATTCAATTACCTTTCACCTGGCCCCTCCCACAATTCATGGGAATTCAAGATGCGATTTGGGTGGGAACACAGCCAAACCATATCATTCTGCCCCTGGCCCCTCCCAAATCTCATGTCCTCACATTTCAAAACCAATCATGCCTTCCCAACAGTCTCCCAAAGTCTTAACTCATTTCAGCATTAACTCAAAAGCCCACAGTCCAAAGTCTCATTTGAGACAAGGCAAGACTTCTCCAGCTAGGGGGCTGTAAAATCAAAAGGAAGTTAATTACTTCCTAGGTACAATGAGGGTAGAGGCATTGGGTAAATACAGCCATTCCAAAACAGAGAAATTGGCAAAAACGAATGGCTACAGGCCCTATGCAAATCTGAAATCCAGCAAGGCCGTCAAATCTTAAAGCTACAAAATGATCTGTTTTGACTCCAAGTCTCACATCCAGGTCATGCTGATACAAAAGATGGGTTCCCATGGTGTTGGGCAGCTCCAGCCCTGTGGCTTTCCAGGGTACAGCCCCTCTCCTGGGCTGGCATTGAGTGCCTGCAGCTTTTCCAGGCACATAGTGCAAGCTGTCAGTGGATCTACCATTCTGGGTTCTGGAGGAAGTTGACCTTCTTCTCACAGCTCCACTAGGCAGTACCCCAGTAGGGACTCTGTGTGGAGGCTCTGACCCACATTTCCCTTCTGCACTGCCCTAGCAGAGGCCCTCTGTGAGGGCCCCACACCTGCAGCAAACTTCTGCCTTGACATCCAGGCGTTTCCATGCATTTTCTGAAATCTAGGCAGAGATTCCTAAGACCCAGTTCTTGACTTCTGTGCACTCACGGGCTCAACACTATGTGGAAACTGCCAAGGCTTGGGGCTTACACCCTCTGAAGCTATGGCCTGACCTCTACATTGACCCCTTTCTACCATAGCTGAAGTAGCTGGGATGCAGGGCACCAAGTTCCTAGGCTACACACAGCACAGTGACCCTGGGCCCCAGCTCACAAAACCACTTTTTCCTCTTAGGCCTCTGGGCCTGTGATGGATGGGAGGGGCTGCTGTGAAGATGTGTGACATGTCCTGGAGACATTTTCCTTATTGTCTTGGGGATTAACATTCACTTCCTAGCTACTTGTGCAAATTTCTGCAGCTGGCTTGAATTTTTCCTCAGAAAATGGGATTTTCTTTTCTATTGCATTTTCAAGTAGCAAAGTTTTGGAAGTTTTATGCTCTGCTTCCTTTATAAATTCACTGCCTTTACCAGCATCCAAGTCACCACTTGAATGCTTTGCTGTTTAGAAATTTCTTCCACCAGATACCCTAAATCATCTCTCTCAAGTTTAAAGTTCCACAAATCTCCAGAGCAGGGGCAAAATGCCCCCAGTCTCTTTGCTGAAACATAACAAGAGTCACCTTTACTACACTTCCCAACAAGTTCCTCATCTCCATCTGAGACAAGCTTAGCCTGGATTTCATTGTCCATATCAATGTCCACATTTTGGTTAATGCCATTCAACAAGTCTCTAAGGAGTTCCAAACTTTCCCACATGTTCCTGTTTTCTTCTGAGTCCTCCAAACTGTTGCAACCTCTGCCTGTTACCCAGTTCCAAAGTCTCTTCCACATTTTCAGGTATCTTTTCAGCAGTGCCCCACTCTGCTGGTACCAATTTATGGTATTAGTCTGTTCTCATACTGCTGATAAAAACATACCTGAGACAGGGCAATTTACCAAAGAAAGAGGTTAAATGGACTTACAGTTCCATATGGCTAGGGAGGCCTCACAATAATGGTGGAAAGCAAGGAGGAGGAAGTCACATCTTACATGGATGGCAACAGGCAGAGCGAGAGCTTCTGCAGGGAATACCTCTTTATAAAACCATCAGATCTCATGAGACTTATTCACTGTCACAAGAACAACATGGGAAAGACTAGTCCCCAGGATTCAATTACCTTCCACATGGTCCCTCCTACAACATGTGGGAATTCAAGATGAGATTTGGGTGGTGACACAGCCCAACCATCTCACTCAACATACATCACGTGGAGAACACTTTATTTATTTCAAACACTGCAACATTCTCCTGTTGTAAGTTGATTCATAGAAGAGCAGCATATGTATTTTTTTAAGATTCATTTAAAGACTGAGTGATGCTTTTATTTTTATTCAATTACAATTTTTTTAGCACTTAAGTTTGAAGATGTAAATAGAATATATATTGGATTCTTTATGACTTGGAACTATTATGATTTACTAAAACAAGAGAAAGTGTAAGGAGTATTCACCTGCTATCTACTCGTCTTTTATTTTTAAATATACAATGCTGTATTTTTTTCACCTACCCTGCCAAAAACAACAACAACAACAACAACAAAAAACAAAAACCCAAACTATAGTATCTACTTCTAAAGACTGCTTTTCTGTAAATAAACAGTGAGGTTTTTTTGTTATTTGGTCTTTCTAGACTTGGGGAAGTTACATAGATTTTTAAAGAACTTAGTAAACTTTCCTTAGACTGATCATTAAAATTCTAAAGTTATTAGAATGAGTAAAAGTGTTTTATATGTAAGCTAAAATGCTAAATTTTAAATATCCTAATATATAATATATTAGAAATCAAGAGGTGATTTAATGAAAATAAAATAAATACCAAACATGTACAGATGCTCCTTGACTTAAAACGTGGTTGCATCCAGACAAACTGATTGTAAGTCAAAAAATACTGTAAATTGAAAAGTCATTTGATGCCTGGATAAACCCGTTGTAAAGTTGACAAATTGTAATTTGAACCATCAAAAAGTAAGGGACTCTCTGTATTTAATAAGACAGATGAAAATATAGAGATTGAAAAATCTAATTCTAGTGGCATTGGATTTCTCAGCTGGGAAACAATCATGATGGAGAGCCATCCATGTCAAAGGATTTATCATCTATAGCCATGAAAATAATTTAAGTGTACTTCAGTGTTAATAATATATGTTTTAGTAAATCATAATAGTTCCAAGTTATAAAGAATCCAATATAAATTATATTTACAACTTCAAACTTAAGTGCTAAAAAATTTATTAATTGATTAAAAATAAGTGCATCACTGAGTCTTTAGAGGAACCTTGATAATAATATATATGAAAACCAAAAAATTTTTTGTTTAAGTTTAGAATTATCGCTAAATTGTTTTTCTTTGTAAGAATTCTTCTCTACAAATGGATCTTAATGGTCTTATGTTATACAACTCCAGGAGGCAATATTCAAGTGCCATTTATGCAAAGCACCATGTGAATGACAACCTCAGGGTTGAGCATCATGGAGGCCCTGCTGTCTATACTCTATACCTGGCCCTCCTCTGGTTATTGTGAGATTAATAAACACAGAATCTGTCATGTCACATCGCCATTCATATTAAAATGACAACCATCACCAACTGCATAATTTCCAGGGCCGACTGCAAAATGACAATGTGGAATTCCTTGTTCAACAAAACAAGAAAAAAAGTTTTAAATCTTTCTTTTACAATCTCTATTTACCTGTCATGGGGTTTTTCACTTTTCTATTTAATGTTACACTCCTTTCACAGAAAGAAAAAAGAAACAATTACAGAAGGAGTCCAATACCTCACAGGTTCATTAGTTCCTGCCCTGAAACTTGTTGAGCCAACCCTAATCCTCTCTGTCACTGGGCCCAGAACCCAGGGGAACCTTTCTGAGCATCAGCTCCTGTGCTACTGCACTGTTTGTAAACTCCTGAAGCAGGTTCTGGTGACTATATAATTTATCATATAAATTAGGGCAATTTTTATAACATAAAGGGAGCTTTTAATAGCCTCCCTGGAAAAAGAAGCATAAACCAGCCTGATCTGGGACAAATGGAAAAATGAGTAAAAATGCTTTATATATAAGTTAAAATGTTAAACTTTAAATACCCTAAAATATAAAACATTATAAATCAATAGGTGATTTAATTAAAATAGACACTAAACATGTGTAGATGCTCCTTGACTGATAACGTGGTTACATCCAGACAAACTGATTGTAAGTCAAAAAATACTGTAAATTGAAAAGCATTTAATGCCTGGATAAACCTATTGTAAAGTCAACAAATTGTAATTTGAACCATTGTAAACTTTCTGTAGGATAGTCACCCCACAGAAAGTAAAACTCAAGTTGGCCTTGGAATTCACCCATCACAGGGGAGGGCCAGAGGGCCAGTCACTGGGGCACCCATCACAGAGGAGGGCCAGTCGCTGAAATGAAATGAAATAAAAATAAGAAATGTTATAGGAACCCATGAGTGAAAGTCCAGAAGTGACGTTGGCTTAAATATTAGTTTAATCCAGTGATTCTTGTCCTATTTCTATATGATTCTCTTTGCTCCTCTTCAGATCCTTTCATCCTGAGGCAGGTATTATGATAGTTACAATAGTTCCAGGTCTCATATCCAGTTAAAATAATGGCCAGGAGAAGAGTAAATTTCTCAGTCACCCAACCCCAGGCACTTTCAGAACAAAAACAGCCTCTGAAGGAGCCTTGGAAACCTCTATTGGAGTTGCATTGACCTGAATTGAATCACATGCCAATTTGTGAATCAATTACTGTCAAAAAAGACTAAGTAAACTTTAAGACTACTAGAACCATCCCTGGAGATGGGAGTGGGCTCCAGTGAAAAGTGTAAATCTTGAGAAAAATCAGGTTTTTATTAAGAAGATTGCTACCGGGAAATGGAAGTAGTGAATGGTGTACATAGAGAATTGTCATTAAACATCTGACAAAGGGCTAATATCCAGAATCTACAATGAACTCAAACAAATTTACAAGAAAAAAACAAACAACCCCATCAAAAAGTGGGTGAAGGACATGAACAGATACTTCTCAAAAGAAGACATTTATGCAGCCAAAAAACACATGAAAAAATGCTCATCATCACTGGCCATCAGAGAAATGCAAATCAAAACCACAATGAGATGCCATCTCACACCAGTTAGAATGGCCATCATTAAAAAGTCAGGAAACAACAGGTGCTAGAGAGGATGTGGAGAAATAGGAACACTTTTACACTGTTGATGGGACTGTAAACTAGTTCAACCATTGTGGAAGACAGTGTGGCAATTCCTCAGGGATCTAGAACTAGACTTACCATTTGACCCAGCCATCCCATTACTGGGTATACACCCAAAGGATTATAAATCATGCTGCTATAAAGACACATGCACACGTATGTTTATTGCAGCACTATTCACAATAGCAAAGACTTGGAACCAACCCAAATATCCATCAATGATAGACTGGATTAAGAAAATGTGGCACATATACACCATGGAATACTATGCAGCCATAAAAAATGATGAGTTCATGTCCTTTGTAGGGACATGGATGAAACTGGAAATCATCATTCTCAGTAAACTATCACAAGGACAAAAAACCAAACACCGCATGTTCTCACTCATAGGTGGGAACTGAACAATGAGAACACATGGACACAGGAAGGGGAACATCACACTCTGGGGACTGTTGTGGGGTGAGGGGAGGGGGGAGGGATAGCATTAGGAGATACAACTAATGCTAAATGACGAGTTAATGGGTGCAGCACACCAACATGTTACATGTATACATATGTAACAAACCTGCACATTGTGCACATGTACCCTAAAACTTAAAGTACAATAAAAAAAAGAAAAAAAGCACACCTTTACAAACTAAAAAATAAAAAATAAAAAAATAAAAAGATAAGATGTGTTTATTGATTTTTCCTGGGTAGATAGAGTCATAATGGTATGATCCTTGATCATACCTGTGGTGGCGTTTATGTAGGCACAGCCAAGCCAGACAGACACAGCTTTCAGACAGTTTTATTTTGTTCTACTTTTTTTCCCTTCTTGAACTGTTATTTATTATTTATTTATTGTATTAGTCTGTTTTTATACTGCTGATAAAGACGTACCAGAGAATGGAAAGAAAAAGAGGTTTAATTGGGGTTACAATTCCACTTGGCTAAGGAGGCCTCAGAATCACTCCGACAGGTGAAAGGCACTTCTTACATGGTGGCAGCAAGAGAAAAATGAGGAAGAAGCAAAAGCAGAAACCCCTGATAAGCCCATCAGATCTCGTGAGACTAATTCACTAACACGAGAATAGCACAGGAAAGACTGAACCCATGATTCAATTACCTTCCCCTGGGTCCCTCCCATAACACATGGAAATTCTGGGAGATAAAATTCAAGTTGAGATTTCAGTGAAAACAGCACCAACCCATATCATTCTGCCCCTGGCCCCTCCAAATTTCATGTCCTCATGTTTAAAAACCAATCATGCCTTCCCAACAGTCCCCCAAAGTCTTAACTCATTTCAGCATTAGCCCAAATGCCCACAGTCCAAAGTTTCATCTGAGGCAAGGCAAGTCCCTTCTGCCTATGAGCCTGTAAAATCAAAAGCAAACTACTTACTTCCTACATACACTGGGGGTACAGGTATTGGGTAAATATAGCCATTCCAAATTGGAGAAATTGGCCAAAACAAAGGGATTACAGGGCCTATGCAAGTCTGAAATTCAGTGAGGCAGTCAAATTTTAAAGCTCTAAAATAATCTTTTTTGACTACAGGTCTCATATCCAGGTCACACTGATGCAAGAGGTGGGTTCTCATGGTCTTGGGCAGCTCTGCCCCTGTGGCTTTACAGGGTACAGCCTCTCTCCCAGCTGCTGTCACGGGCTGGCATTGAGTGTCTGCAGCTTTTCCAGGTGTGCAGTGCAAGCTGTTGGTAGATCTACCATTCTGGGGTCTGGAGGAAAATGGCCCTCTTCTCACACCTCCTCTAGGCAGTACTCCAGTAAGGACTGTGTGGAAGCTCTGACTATATTTTCCTTCTGCACTGCCCTAGCAGAGGTTCTCCATGAGGGCCCTGCTTCTGCAACAAACTTGCCTGGGCATCCAGGCATTTCCATACATCTGAAATCTAGGTGGATTTTCCCAAACCTGAATTCTTGATTTCCGTTCACCCAGAGTCTCTGCACCACATTGAAGCTGCCAAGGCTTGGGGCTTCCACCCTCTGAAGACACAGCCCAAGCTGTACATTGGCCCCTTTCAGCCACAGTTGGAGCGACTGGGACACAGGGCACCAAGTCCCTAGACTGCACACAGAACAGGGACTGGGCCTAGCCCATGAAACCAGTTTTCCCTGTGAGCCTCCAGGCCTGTGATGGGAGGGGCTGTTGTGAAGACCTCTGACATGCCCTGGAGACATTTTCCTCATGATTTTGGGGATTAATACTTGGCTTCTTGCTACTTATGCAAATTTCTGCAGCCAGCTTGAATTCCTCCCTAGAAAATGGGTTTTTCTTTTCTATCACATAGTCAGGTTTCAGGTTTTCCAAATTTTTATGCTCTGCTTCTCTTACAAAACTGAATGCCTTCAACAGCACCCAAGTCACCTCTTGAATGCTTTGCTGCTTAGAAATTTCTTCCACCAGATACCCTAAATCATCTCCCTCAAGTTCAAAGTCCCACAAATCTCTAGGGCAGGGGCGAGATGCTGCCTGTCCCTTTGCTAAAACATAACAATAGTCACCTTTGATCTAGTTCCCAGCAAGTTCCTCATCTCTATCTGAGACTACCTCAGCCTGGACCTTATTGTCCATATCGCTATCAACATTTGGGGCAAAGTAAGCCAACAAGACTCTAGGAAGTTCCAAACTTTCCCATATTTTCCTGTGTTCTTCTGAGCCCTCCAAACTGTTCCAACTTCTGCCTGTTACCCAGTTCCAAAGTCACTTCCACATTTTTGGGTATCTTTTCAGCAATGCCCTACTCTACTGGTAGCAATTTACTATATTAGTCTGTTTTCACACTACTGATAAAGACATACCTGAGACTGGGAAGAAAGAGATTTAATTGGACTTCCAGTTCCACATGGCTGGAGAGGCCTTAGAAGCACAGCGGAAGGCAAAAAGCACTTCTTACATGGCAGTGGCAAGAGAAAAATGAAGAAGAAACATAAGCAGAAACCCCTGATAAACCCATCAGATGTCGTGAGACTTAATTCACTATCATGAGAATAGCATGGGAAAGACTGGCCATGATGATTCAATTACCTTCCCCTGAGTCCCTCCCACAACATGTGGGAATTCTGGGAGATACAATTCAAGTTGAGATTTGGGTGGAGACACAGCCAAACCATATCATTTACTTTTTAAAATTTATAATTGATATATAATAATTATACATAATTATACATATTAATAATTGTACATTATTATAGGGTACAATATTTATAAGTTTCAATGCATGCATACATAGTATAATGATCAAGTCAAAGTAATTACTTATTCATCACTTTAAACTTATTATTTCTCACATGATCTCACTCATATATGGAATCTAAAAAAGTTTTGTTCATGGAAGTAGAGAGTAAAATAGTGGTTACAAGAGACTAGGAGGGTAGAGAGAAGAGAGGTACCTGGGGAGGTTGTTCAATGGATAGAAAGTTACAGTTAGACAGGAAGAATAAGTTTTGGTGATTCATTACACAATAGGGTGACTATAGCAAATTACACTGTAGTGTATATTTCAACGTAGCTAAAAGAGAAGATTTTGAATGTTGCCACCACAAATAAATGATAAAAATTTAATCTTCTTAATATGTCTTTCAGGGCCCCTTATAATTTTTTCTTCCGCTAATATGTCTCACTATACAGCCAACAAACAAACGAATTAGCCATAAAGAAATACTTGAATGGTCCAAATGTATGGTGCTCTATTATTTTTTTTCATCCCAAGTTCCTAGCACTTACTGAACATTGAAGGCATACATATGAAATTAATAAAGGATAAGAGCATTAGGGCTGAAAGGTATCACATTTTGGTAAAAGTTCAGGAAGACAAAACATTTCATACTTACATATATCTAAAAAATAGTTAAAATACATGAAGAAAAATGATAAAAGTACAAGAAAAATTACATAAATTTATAATCATAGTGATTATCAAATCTTCCAAAATCTACAGATCCAATGTAATTCAAATAAAATTCCAAATACTTTTTTCTTCTAAAATACAGATGGGAAAACAAAAGGCCAAGAATATCCAAAACATTATTGAAAAAGAGCAAGATAAAGTGACTTGCCCTACCAGATATCAAGATTTAAACTTATTTTTTTGAGATAGAGCCTCCCTCTCTTGCCCAGGCTAGAGTGCAGTGGCGTGATCAGGCCTCACTGCAGCTTGAACTTCCCAGGCTCAAGTGTTCCTCCCACCTCAGCCTCCTGAGTAGCTGGCGATATTGGCATGTACCGCTACACCCAGCTAAAAGATTTACTCTTATTAGAGTAAGCAAATGATAAAAAATAAACTGACCAATGTAATCTCTTAAAGCCCTGATATTTGACAAAAGATGGTATTGAAAATTCATGAAGATAGCATGGACCTTTTTGTTAAACAATAATGGGATAACTCATTGTCCATATGGAGGAAATAAATAGAGTCTAGTGTTTGTTTTATTTCTTATGTAAAAATTTATCACAGATAAAGGACATCAAGACAAAACTTTGAAATACTTAAAATAATATCTTCATAACTTTAGAATTAAAAAGTTTCCCTAAACAATTTACTAAGGAACCTATCATAAAATTTTGACAAATTTGTCTACTTAAAAATGAAGTATTTCTGTTTACTAAGATGTCATAAAAATGGGGATATATTTTCAACAAAGTATTATTTTTCAGAATGCATAAAAGTCTTTCAAATTAACATAAAGACAAAAAAAAACCAGAAAAAGGAAGGTAAGACATGAACACATATTTTACCAAAATAAGAAAATACGAATGGTGAGTAAACATCAAAAGGATGCTCAACCTCACTTCTTATAAGAAAATGAAAATTAGATTTTCTTTTTTCATCCAGTAGATCGACTGATGTTTATATACTGGTAACACCAACTGTTGGAGAGGATGTGATCAACTCTTGTATACTGTTGATTGGTGAGAAAATTTGCTTAACTACATGTAAAAGATATTTAATGTTAATAAAATGTTAACAATTTATAAATCTGAATGTATGGATAGTTCCTACCTGTGACATATAAGATATTCATCTCACTGTAACATAAGTTCCATGAAAACTGGGAAACTTTTTGTCCATTTTCTTTTTCTGTTAAAACAGTGCCTGGCACCTAGAAGATGTTTAATAAATATATGCTAAACGAAATAATGAGGAAAATCAACAAAACATTTCATCTCAGAAGAATAGGTAAAATAGAGTATATTCATAAAATAAAATAAATATCAAATTAAAAATTAATAAACTATAGCTAAATAGTAGGTTCAAAAAATAACATGATATGTTACTTTTGTGGAATTTGAAAGCAAAAAGAAATAACTTATATTTTAGGGAGATAAACATATATATAAACCTGTTCATTAAGACTTCAAAAAAATGATAAACAAGGGGGAGGGGAGGGAGGGCAAAGGCTTGAGGAGGAACATATGTAAATCAAAGAGTACTGAAATGCTCTTTATTAAGTTATTAAGTTAATAATGCTCTTTATTAAGTTATTAAGTTAATAATGCTCTTTATTAAGTTATTAAGTTAATATTTTTTTTTTTTTTTTTTTATTTTAATTAATGCTCTTTATTAAGTTATTAAGTTAATAATGCTCTTTATTAAGTTATTAAGTTAATAATGCTAGCTAAGTTAAGAGGCTGTTCAAAGGAATTATTAAGCATTTTAATTTATAATGCTATATATTTCTTGTATGTATTAACTATATAATTAAAATAATAAAAATATAACTCCAGAAAACAAATTAATAAACCCTCTTTTAAAAATGTATAGATAATTCTGCACTTGCGACATTCAGACAAAACCTTAAAATCTTTTTGCAATTACATAGTCAGCCAATTATACATCTGGCACAGGGACAAAGTCTTCCACTACCTACCTTGGTACAGTTTCAAAAAGTACACAACTTCCAATTTGCTAGATTAATAGTTAGTACTTTGTAAGATTTATTGTTTTTAACTAGAATTTGAAACTTTAAGAGTTCAGAGCCCACCAATTTGGAATTGGCAACAAGTCAGTGTGAACCAGGCCAATATTTACTATTGTACTATTTAACATGAATTGGTACTTTAAGCAATTCTTTATATTAAGGCTTGAAGTTTAAAAAAGATTTGTATTTTTCAGTTGTTTAAACTTATCATGGATATAAAAACATACTGTTTAAACTATAAATAATCACTCTTCTATTCACACAGAAGGCTTAACTATTTATTTGAGCAGGATCTCAGAACTTCATTTATCAAGAGATGATCTTTTTCTCCAGAAACTTAAATATATAAAACTTTAACTGTTTACAAAATACTGATGAGCCTTATTTTCCAATAATTCCAGTTGCTTTCTTTACTTGTGGTTTAAAAATGGGAGCTTTTTATATAAAATTCCCTTCTTAAAAAAAAGATTAGGAATTTCCAATACCTGAAGACAAATACCAAATACTCCTTAATTCTAAATTCTATAACCCAGTCTGATTAGGATTCAATATGGTTTGTTTTGACCTAATCCAAAAATAGGCATAGAAAGGACAATTGGAAATGTTTCAGATGAATAAGAATGACAGTAAGCGGAGGGTAATTAGGCTAATATGTTTAATGTTCTGAGAAGAAAATACATGGAAAAAGATTTCTCCTATTCCCAGGAACATAAGTCGTCTCAATGTTAAAGAATTACTGAAAGAAATGTTGAATAATCTATCTCCGTGAAAAACATATTATTTAAATACAATGTGTTAAAGCACTTAAAGGACAGAATATTTTAAAAGTGTATTTAGAGTATATTGATTATAGCCATAAATTTATATACTTCTTGTGGAAATTCTTTACTATAATCCATTAAAAATTACCATTTTAGATGGTATTGCTCTATATAGCATGCTAGCAAACTGTAGTGAAGCTGATTTATTCAAGGGAATTATTCATTTAATTTCCACCATTTAGCATTTATGTTCCATTTCCATTCATTTATTCATTTCATCTTTATTCATTTATACACATCAAATATTCATTTAAATGATTTTCATTATAACTACAGAAACTATAGGGTGAGATTTGCAGTAAATTTATTTTTTAATAGTTTTATTCTTACAAAACCCTCTGAGCAGATAGAGGTTGCTTGACCCATCATACTCACAACTCTTTAAATTTTTACAACTTTTGCCTATTCATTTTCTTTCTTTATTTGGAAGGTTTTCTGGAATTTCACAGAATTGCTTCACATTACCCTTAGTAGTTTATTTAATATTTGACACATTAATTATTTACTCATATAATGATTATGTTATATGTTATAGTATAAATTTCAGATAGTGGTCATTGAGGAATCTTTACCATTCAACAGCCAAGCAAACTTTTTTCACACTAGACCATATAATAATTTGCTAGTTTTCCTTTTTTCCCTATTCATGTTTCACTAACATTGTCCATGGTCATCTGAGATTTTTTTTTCTGCCTGATAATTTCTTTTTATTGTTGTTTTTCCAGTAAAACCAAGCTTGCTATTTACAAAAACATAAACTAATTAAAATTTACACTGCTAATGGAGCCGTTATTATTATTATTTTTTTGTTTAATGATGATTGTGTATAGAGTCTTGCTAGTCCAATGGAGCTTAAAATATTGCTTTCCTCTGAGCTTTAGTTTGGCCATATGGCTTCCCTTTTCTGCAAATGAGCATTTTCCCACATGTATCAACATAGAGAGAGTGGGACAAAGACAGAGACACAGAGAGTGGGGCAATTCTTCCTATTTTGAATTTGATTCTTGTTTTTTTTTTTTTTAAGGGTAGTCACTTAAGAGATAGCTTTCATTTCTTGTAGTTGTTGATTTTTCCTCCCACCCTTATCATTCATGTGTTCCCATTTTCTATGTCTATTTCTACCCATAGCCTTTACTCTATTTCAGCTCTTTTGGGTGTTATTGATTTTGGTTTCTTGACTAGTTTCGGTTTTTCACTCTTCTTCTGAAAATCTGAAGTTAGAGTCCCTTGCTCAGAACAGTTCTAGTCCAATAGATTAGTGATCAGGAGGCCTGATTCTAGTCAAGGATTATTCTTTCTCCAAACTCTTCTTGCAATGGTTTCAGAGAACAATCTAATAAAATCTGCTCAACATTTTTGTATGTAATTTCCTCCCAATTTAAATTGCTACTATTGAGTGAGAGTAAAGGAATTAGCCAGGATCCCTTACACTGGTCTGTATTTCTGACACCAGAAAGTAGGAACACAAATACATCCTGTTTAATTATTTAGATATTACTCTTCTTGTCTATATTGTTAAGTATTAGGCTTCCTGTTAAGGGGTGGGAGATAAAAGGTAGCAAGATCCAAGGTAGGAAGCAATTGTCATGTTCTTCCCTTTGAGTTTCAAATTTTATTTAGGGTCAGCATGGATACATAGATAAGCTCAACCATGCCAATACAGATACATAGAAGTATGAAAATTGTGGACAAAAATGAGCGCCAATATAGTAGCCAGGTAGTAAAGAGTTGAACAAAAATTCCATTTGCCGTAAATTGATCTACAGAAATATCATCTGGAAGAACATTGCTGAGGGCTGTATAAACAATCCCAAATCTTTTTCTAGAATTTAGAGAAAAATGGATGGAATAGGTCCTCCTTATTTGTAACTTGATGATTATACAAAGTCACAAGTGTGCTTGAGTAAAAGAGAGCATTCTGGAGCTGTGTTGCCTAATGTTTGTTTAAATTCCTTGTCTCGAAACTATGATTATGTTCAATTTTTCTACAGAAAATATTTTCTACAGAAATATTTTGAGGGTATGTATGGTACTTATCATTTTTGCATTTTAAATGAAATTTTTAAAACAGGACATATTTTATATAAATCATAATTATTATGTAAGCAATAAACACTAGCCTCTGAGTTCAAATCTCTTTGATGTCAGTAGTGAAAACATAGAGAAAAATTCTTGTGTTAGTCCATTTTGTATCACGATAAAGAAATACTGGAGGCTCGGTAATTTACAGGGAAAAGAGGTTTAATTGGCTCATGGTTCTGTAGGCTATACAGGGAGCATGGCATCAACATCTGCTCGGTGCTGGTGAGGACCTCAGGAAGCTTACAATCATGGTGGAAGACAAAGGGGGAAGCCAACATATTACATGGTGAGAGAAAGAATAAGAGAGAGGTGGGGAGTTGGAACACTCTTTTATACAAAATAGGTCTTACATGAACTATCAGAGCAGGAATTCACTCATCACCAAGGAGACAGCACTAAGACATTCATGAGAGATCCACCTCCATGATCTAAATACCTCCCACCAGGCTCCATCTCCAACATTGGGGATTACAAGTCAACATGATATGTGGAGGAGACACACATCCAAACCATATCAATCCTCATGAAACCCATTTACCCTAAGTGTTATGTACTGATGAGAACTTTAGGTAGCAACAAAGAGCTTGGAGAGATTTAAGTCAGCATCTTGAGAGACTGTGTTTTCATGCTTTAGTTTTGTCCACAAGAGAATCAAACATTATATATAAATGCTCTCATATATAAACACATATTCTTCATGTTTTGTTCTCTCCTCAGTTACAGTCTTTTAGATAAGTACTTGTTACCCATCTATTTTGGGTCATCTTCCTAATGCATTCTTTATTACTTTAAAAAACTATTTTTTATTCTTTGTCAGTTACAACATCGATGACATACAGAGTCCCTAGAATAGCCTTTCACAAGGCACAGAGCCTAGCTCCAGATTTATGAGTGGCCTGACCATATAACCTCTACCTCAATGACCTAATCTGAAAAAATGGCATTCTTTTAAAATATTTATTTGTCTTTAAACCTGTTGTTTCTTTCCTTAAAACTTTCTACCTTCTGTTGCCTAGTAAACTCCTCGTTCTCTGCACCAGCTCATTTGTCACCACTTTCATGAAGCTTTCCTATACAGTTAATTCCTAAAGTTTGTTACTCCTTTTCATTGCTCCACCATAGTTTTGTTCACATCTTTAATAGCGTTATTTTATTCAGCACGGAGAGAGTGTATTATAGTGGTTAAGATCATGGCTACCAGAATCAGACTATCTGAGGTCAACTCATGACTCAGCAATTCCCAGAACATGATCTTTGGCAAGTTATATGAGCTCTCTGGCTTTCATTCATTCAAAGAGAGGTAATACTATTAAGTTAAAAGTGGTTGAATATTTCCTGCTTCAGTTGTGACATGTAAAGAGCTTGGAAGTGACACTCCTGTCTTTACAACAAGAAAAAGCTGAACAAACTGAAACTCAATTACTTTTTGTGGCCCCAACAGAGAACTGAAGTTTCAGGGCAAAACAGAAATCTGGAGAGACGGGATCATCCAGAGTCAGAGACGAGAGCTATCTACTTGTAGCAAAAGACTTTGAAGCTATGAACTGGTAGAAAGACTTACGAGGTACTTTGGATGAATTGTGAGAGGCTGAGTGTAGACTAGTATGAGAGTGAGAATGAGAAATGCCTGGGGTCAGCGGTCATAGGGGACCATATATTTTGGGGGGCTTTACCTGCAGGAACTCTGTTGAGTTCTCACAGTGAATATCAGAGACATTCCCTCATGGCTCTGGCAGTGACAGGGGCAAAATAAATTATGAAATATGCCTAGACTTCTGTACAAAAATAGACTCTGCTCCAGGGGTGAAGACTTGCCAGACTTATCCCATTGGAGGAAGGGTATTCCTCCCACTCCTGCCTCCTCTAGCTTCATGACAGAAGTCAATAAAGTCTTAGGGAAATGAATTAGGATACAGCAAACAGGAAAAGGAAAGGGAGCAACGGACAGGGAGAAAAATGCAAAAAACAGAAAAGCTACTCACTGGAGAAGTACTTGTGAATGTCACAGTTCTAAGATATAGGTCTGTTAAAACAGTCAGATGTAATCAGAAGACTACAGAATGCTCTCCATTCCCTACACCTTATCATTACACTAACAGAACTACAATATAGTAACAGTTGAAAGAGCTACAAGACACAGACTTTTTAAGACAATAGTGTTTAGGGAAATCCGAAGTCAAGAGGTGAGACAAAAACAAGTCCAGCCTGGGCGACAGAGATCCTCTCCCTCAAAAAAAAAAAAAAAAAAAAAAAAAAAAAAAAAAAAAAAAGGAAGAAAAATCCTTTTAGCTCCACCTTTTACTTGAGCTGCTGCTGTGGTCAACACTTCCAGACAGCCCTGAGTAGCTTTATGGTGGCGCAGCTGGCATCACTTTGCCTCAACCCATGCCTCATATTTCTTGCTTCCTGTCCTGGGGATTCTCTGGCACCACAGTCAGCAGGTTTAACTACTTACTAATGTTTGAGTTAATTAGAAATGAAGGCTAATAACCATGGGGCCCATATTTATCAGCCAAGTACAGGAGCTGATAAATATTTTCCTCTTTCACCCATTAGGGTGGGCACTTCTGAGATGCATTTCATAAGACTCCATAGAAGTTCCAAACAAGATTGAGCTCCAGCCACTTAGATTGACTGCCAACTTGATAAGAGATCCCTGCACTGGTGCTTCCTTCCTCCCTGCTTCATTCCCCTGCCTTTACACCTGCTTCCTGGGATGACATTCACAAACAAAGAAGGAGACGCAAGTTTTATCTCCACCACTGTCATCAGGAGATCCCAGGTTATTAGAGACAGAACCGTCTGATTCATTGCAAATATTGTCCCAGTTTGTTGCTTGCCTTTTAACTTGTAAGATTATTTAAGCATATGGGCAATTAAAAATTTTGTATCTTTTATACAAAAAAAAAAAACAAGGCACTAGGGAAATTTGAAGCCTCTAGCACCTATAGCTACAGGACACATTACAGCCCAAACCATATTAGCATAAATCCTCATAATAAAGGCCTATTTAGCTCATTTTCTATTATCCAATATAACATGCTGTTGGCTTTCAACAAAAAATTACATGATACATCAAATGCAAGTATTACACAATCTGAAGTAATAAAGCAATCATCAGAACCAGATTCAGGTATGACACAGATGTCGGAATTATCAGACAGGGATTCTGAAATGATTGTGTTTAATACACTAAAGTCTCTAATGAAAAAAATACAACATTTAAGAGCAGATAGTTAATTTAAGCAGACGTAGAAAGTTTAAGAAAGAATAAAAAAGAGATGCTAGAAATCAGAATCACTGTAACAAAAATAAAGGATGCCTTTGATGGGTTTGTTAGTAGACTTGACATAGCTGAGGAAAAAATCAGTGAGCTTGAAGATAGGTCAATAGAAACTTCTCCTCAAAAAAGTTCAGAAAATAAAAGAAATGTAAAATGCAGAATAGAATATCCCCAAACTGTAGAACAATATCAAAATGTACTTGTTGGAATACCAGAAGGTAAAGAAAGGCAGAAAGAAAAATGTCATGCCAGAAACTTGAATCTACGTAAAGAAAGGAAAAGCACCACAGAAGAAAAAACATGAAGGTAAAATAAAATATTTATACTCTTATTTTCAATTTGTTTAAAATATGATTATCTGTTAAAAATAATAATATTATCAGGATATTGGGTGACTAAAGCATACAGATCAGTGAAATAAATGCCAATAATGTTACGAAGAATAAAAAGGAAGAATTTGGAATACTCTGTATAGTGTATATCTGATATGGTTTGGATCTGTGTCCCTGCCCAAATCTCACGTTGAATTGTAATCCCCAACGTTGGAAGTGGGGCCTGGTGGGAGGTGATTGGCTTATGGGGGGAGTTTCTAATGGTTTAGAACCAGCTCCCTAGTGCTGTCTTGTGATAGAGTTCTCATGAAATCTGGTTATTTAAAAGTGCGTGTCACCTCCCCTGCCCCCTCTTCCTCTTGCTCTGGCCATGTAAGACATGTCTGCTCCTCATTCACCTTCTACCATGATTGAAAGTTTCCTGAGGCCTCTCCAGAAGCCATCATGCTTCCCAAAAAGCCTGAAGAACCTTGAGCCAATTAAACCTCTTGTCTTTATAAAGTACCCAGTCTCAGATGTTTCTTTATAGCAGTGTGAGAATGGATTAATACAGAAATTGTTACTGGGAGTGAAGTATTGCTATAAAGATACCTAAAAATGTAGAAGAGACTTTGGAACTGGGTAACTGGCAGAGGTTGGAACAGTGTGGAGGGCTCAGAAGAAGACAGAACAATGAGGGAAAGTTTGGAACTTCCTAGAGACTTGTTGAATGGTTGTGACCAAAATGCAGGTAGTGATATGGGCAGTAAGGTCAGGCTGATGAAGTCTTAGATAGAAATGAGAAACTTATTGGGAAATGGAGAAAAGGTCACTTTTGTTTCTTAGCAAAGCAATTGGTTGCACTGTACCCCTGCTCTAAGGATCCATGGAACTTTGATCTTGAGAATGATGATTTAGGGTATCTGTTGGAAGAAATTTCTAAACAGTAAAGCATTCAGGATGTTGCCTGGCTGCTTCTAGCAGGCTAACTCATATTTGTGAACAACAAAATGATGTAAAATTGGAACTTATATTTAAATAAGAGCATCAAAGTTTGGAAAATATACAGCCTGGCCATGTGGTAGAAAAGAAAAATTCACTTTCTGGGGAAAAATTTAAGCCTACTGCAGAAATTTGCATAAGTAGAAAGGAGCCAAATGTTGATAACCAAGACAATGGGGAAAACACCTTGAAGGTATTTCAAACACTTTCATGGCAGCCCCTCCCATAACAGGCCTAGAGGCCTAGGAGGAAATAATGGTTTGATGGGCCAAGTCCAGGGCTCCTCTGCCCTGCACAGCCTCGAGACACTGCCACCCACATCCCAGCCTCTCCAGCTCCAGCCTTGACTAAAAGGGGTCAAGTTACATAAAGCTATAGCCATTGCTCCAGAGAATGCAAGCCGTAAGCCTTGGCAGCCTCCCTGTAGTGTTAAGCTTGTGGGTGTGCAGAGTACAAGAGCTGATGCTTGGGAGTCTCACCTAGATTTCAAAGGATATATGGAAGAGCCTGGATGTCCAAGCAGAAGCCTGGTACAGGGTGAAGCCATCATAGAGAACTTCTACTAGGGCAGTGTGGGGAGGAAACATGGGGTTGGAGGCCCCACACCGAGTTCCCACTGAGGCACTCCCTAGTGAAGCTGTGAGAAGAGGGCCACTGACCTCCAGAACCCGGAATGATAGATCTACTGACAGCTTGCACTGTGCACCTGGAAAAGCTGCAGGCACTCACCAGCCCTTGAGAGCAGCCATGGGGGCTGAGCCCTGAAGAGCTACCTTGGGAGCCCACCCACTGCATCAGTGTGCTCTGGATGTGGGACATAGAGTCAAAAATTATTTTTGAGCTTTAAGGTTTATTGACTGCCTTTCTGGGTTTTAGACTGTTCTTTTGGCTGAATTCCCCCTTTTGGAACGGGAGTATTTACTCAATGCCTGTACCCCCACTGTATCTTGAAAATAACTAACTTCTTTTGATTTCACAGGCTCACAGGCAGAAGGGACTTGCTTTGTCTCAGATGAGACTTTGGACTATGGACTTTTGAGTTAATACTGAAATAAGTTAAGAATTTGGGAACCTGTTGGGAAGGCATAATTGTATTTTGAAATGTGAGACAGACATGAAATTTAGGAGGGGAGAGAGGTGGAATAATATGGTTTCGTTCTGTGTCCCTGCCCAAATCTCATGTCAAATTGTAATCCCCAATGTTGGAGGCAGGGCCTGGTGGGAGATGATTGGATCATGGGGGTGGTTTCTAATGATTTAACACGATCCCCCTAGTGCTATCTTGTGATAGAGTTCTCATGAGATCTGGTTATTTACAAGTGTGCAGTACCTTCCCTCTTTCTCTCTCTTCCTACTGCTCCAGCCATGCAAAATGTGCCTGCTAACGCTTTCACCTTCTGCCATGCTTGAAAGTTCCTGAGGCCTCCCCAGAAACCATCACGCTTCTTGTATAGCCTGTAGAATGGTGAGCCAATTAAACCTCTTGTATTTATAAATTACTCAGTCTCACGTATTTCTTAATGGAAGTGTGAGAATGAACTAATACAATATTCATTACACATAAAGTGGTATAGGGTTGTTTGAGGTAAAGATAGATTAACTTACATTTTATTTGGTAAATTCTACAGTGATCATTAATTTTTTAAAAAAAGAAGTACAATTAATACACTAAAGTAAGATATAAATGAAATATTATATATGGTCAGTTAAAATCACAGAATTCAGAAAAATTGGAGGGAAAAAATAAACAAGGAAAAAACTACAAGAAGTAGAATACAGTTATAAGCATAGTAGATAGTTATACAACTCTATCACTCAAAAATCTCTCTAGATGTTAATGTTCTAAATATACCAATTAAAGATAGAAATTGTTGAAGAGGATAACAAAACCAAACCTAACTATATGTCACTTACAAGAAACCCATTTTAAATATAAAGATACATCTGGGTTAAAAGTAAAAAGATAAAGAAACACACAAAGTGCTAATCAAAAGAAAGCAAAGGAGCTATATTAATTTCAGACAAAGCAGACATCAGGAAAGATAGATATTATTATGGCTAAAGAGCTTTATCTAATGATAAAAGGGTTAATTCTCCAAAAAGACATTACAATCCTAAATGTCTATGTCTCAAACAAGAGAACATTAAAATACATGCAGTAATACTGATAAAACTGAAGGAGAAATAGGCTAACAGAGGCACTATTACAGCTGGAGATTTCAGCACTCCCCCATTAGTAACTGACAGATGCAACAGGCAGAAAATAAAAATACATTTAAACTGAACATCTCTATCACTAACTTATCTAGTTGACATGTTTAGCAAAGTACATCCACAATAGCGGAATACATTTTTTTTCATGATCACGTGGAACATTCTTCAAGGCTGACCACATTTGGGCCATAAAAGACATCTTAAAAATATAAAACAATAAAATTAATACAAAGTATGTTCTCACACTACAATGAAGTTCAAATAGAAGTCAGTAACATGTAGATAACTGAAATAGCTCCAAATATCTGAAAATTGACACATTTCTAAATAAGCGAGAGGTCAAAATAGAAGTCTCAGTAAAAATTTAAAACTTTCGAAGTAAATAAAAATAAAAACAAAAATGTATCGATACTTAGCTTTTTTTTTTCTCCAAGATGGAGGCATAGAAGCTTTGTTAGCGAACCTCATTCACTTGGAAATAGCAAAATAGTGTGCAGAGATTCACATAGTGAACTTTTATCAAAGAAAGAATATGGAAGCTCAATATAAAAATGAAACAAACTTTGTATACTTTGAAAAATATGGTGGGCAGCTGACCACACTGTGGGTCTGACAGAAAACTGTGAGTTCCAAGTTCCTGAGAGGGGAAGAGTGTCTTTACAGTATACATTTCCACTTGGTAGTCAGGCAATCCCGGCCACAGAGGAGCTCCTTGACTCTTCCAAGTGCAGGATACAACTCAGGGGTCAGTGAAGAAACTGTGAGAAGAAGAGGCAGCAGGAAGTACTTTGCACATGCTCCCAGAACTTGATGCTAATAGGAGATCATTCCTGATCTTAACTCACAGGGGGCTGTGCAGAAATCTGTCATCCAGAACAAGCATTAGTCACCAGTTTGGAGAATCTCAAGAATGAGATTTGCAATCTAGTCTTAAGAGGAGGAAGAGCCCCATGGCCAGATCTGAGAGATGAGTGTAGCATGGGTTTGAAACATGGACATAAGAGTTGGGCAGTCCCGCGGCAGGATGCAGGACTGGAGTTGGAGGGGTGTGGCCTGGGAGTCCAAGTTTTTGTTCCTGGCAGGGAGTTTTGTGGCATAGGACAGTTTTGTAATCTGAAGACAGATTGCTTGTGTCTTGACTTACTGTTTCAGCTTGCTGCCAGGAGCGGGTTATGGGAGGGAGCCTTGCTGGGTCAAGGGTGTGGGAGTGAGGCAGCTGTCAGTACCAACTGCTAGGTTGTGGAGCACAGACTGCTTCTCTTTTCCCATGCTCTCTTTGGCACAAAATAAGTTGCTCTGCTCCTCCTTCAAGCATTGCCCCAGTGGCCTGAGCACTGCCTTCTGATCCGTGTTATGGCTGTTGCTTGTGCCTACCATTGGGGAGGCTGAGTATAGCCCTGCCTGGCTCAGCCCTGCCCAGCTTTACCCCAACCACCAGCCTCAGAGGCAGAGCATGGGACTGGGCCCCCTGGAAGTCCCACAGCGCAGCCTATTGCCTGCAGCTTCCCAGTACTTCTGGTTAACAAAGGTCAAGCAAAAGCCCAGCTGCCATTATCACAGTTGGCTCTCACCTGCAAGTGCCACCTACTGGCTGGGAGACAAACCTGCAAAGCCCTTTTTGTTTTTCACATCTGCTGATACAATTGCACAACATTTGAAAAAGAGAAGAGATTTGCATGACCTCTGCCACCTCCACTGTTCACACCACCCTGTCTACTCAGAAGGACTTGAGCCTGCTCCCCCACAGGGTATGTTACTACTACACCAGGCATTTGGGAAAGCCACCACAATAAGACCATCTGTAACCAAGAAAATCATACAGTCTATACAACTTCCTTGCCACCTGTATCACAAATGGTGCTTGTGCCTGCCATTGCAGGACCCTAGGGCAGGCCAGCCCAGACCAGCTCCACCCAGCATCACTCCCACACCTCAGGGCTGAGTGCAGAGCCCTGGACACTCTGCATTTTATGGGCCAACCCATTGCCTGAGGCTGTGGAGAGCTTTTCCTGGTAAACAAAGATCAAGCATCATCCCTACTGCCACTGCTGCAGCCAACTCTTACCTGAAAGTGCCACCTACTGGCCTGGAGGTTGAACTGCACAACCCAATACAAAATCTGCTGCCAGAAGTACGCAGCTCTTAGAAATGAAATAAGCTTTTTAAAACCTCTGTCAACCCCACCCTACAGGAGGCCATGAGCCTGTTCACATGCTCAGTACACTACTAGTACAACTGGTGTTTGAGAAAGCCACACACTAAGGCTATCTATAACCAAAGAATTCATACAGGGACTTGCCAGTGAAGGCACCCAGAAGCAAAGCCAAAAGATCCTATTCGAAAGACAATATAGTCACGTCCTTAAGGTGGGAAAACAAAAATTCCATTTAAATAAAACTAAATTATAAAATAAGAAGTGACATTTTTCCAAATGAGAAGGAACCAGCATAACAATTCTGGAGAAGAAACTGGGTGTTACACCACCACCAAGAATCACTCTAACTTTCTAGAAATGGATCCTAACCAAAATGAAAATTTTGAAATAGCAATTTAAAATATTTACTTTAAAGAAACTCATTGAGATGCAAACCAATACAAATAAATTGAGGATATGGTTTAGGATATGATAGAAATTTACCCAAGACGTAGATATTTTTTAAAAAATAAAACTTATGGAAATAAAAAAATAACTGAAGAAATTATGAAGTAGAGTTGAAACCTTCAACAATAGAAGAAAGAATGTCAGAACTTGAATACAGGTTTTTCAAAAATACAATCACATGAAGATGAAGACAAATAATGTTTAAAAATGAATGAAGCCTTCAAGAAGGATAGGACTTCTTAAATATCTGAACCTATGAAGCATGAATATTTCTGAGGCAGAAGAAAAAACAAAAAAATTAAAGACCAATTTGTGGAAATAATTGAAGAAAACTTCCCTATTCTAATAAGAGATCTAGACATTCAAATACAAGAGGATCAACAACTTCAGAAAAATACATTGAAAGAAGATCCTCATCATGATATATAGTCATCAGATTGTCTAAGCTCAACCTAGATTAAAAAAAAAAAACTAAAACTAAAATCAGCAAGAGAAAATATCCAGCAATCTACAAAGAAAACTCCATCAGACCAACAATGAACTTCTCAATAAAAACTTTACAAGCTAGAAGAGATTGGGATCCTATTTTCATAGCGCTTAAAAAAAAAAAAAGCAGAATTGTCAACTCAAAATTTTGTATCCTGCTGGAATATACCTCATGAGTGAAGGAGAAGTAAAGTGTCTACCAAACAAGCAAATGATGAGGGAATTTGTCATTGGTACTACAAGAAGTGCACAAAGGAGTTCTAAACATGGAAACGAAAGGTCAATACTAGTCATCACAAAAACACATGAAGTATAAAACTCACAGGTCTTATAAAACAGTTAAACAAATGAGGAAGAGAAAGAAATGAAATGGCAATGTAAAAGAACTTCACCAAACCACAAAGATAAACAGCGAAAAAAAAGAAACAAAAAATCTACCAAGCAACTATATGACAATTAGCATTATGAAAGGAACAAAACCTCAGATGGCCATATTAATCTTGAATGTAAAAAGAGTACATGCTCCAGTTAAAAGGTACAGATTGGTAAAATGTATAAAAGAAAAGAACCAACAATATGCTGCCTACAAGAAACTCACCTTACTGGTGAACACACTTATAGACTGAAGGTGAGGGGTTGAAAGAAGATATTCCATGAAAAAGGAAACCAGAAGCAAGCAAGAATAGCTATACTTGTATTAGATAAAACAGACTTTATGTCAAAAACAGTAAAAAAAAGATAAACAATTATATAAAAAGATCAATTCAACGAGAAGTATAACAATCCTAAATATGTATACATCTGACTCTGGAACACTCAGATTTGTGAAACAAATATGACTAGATCTAAGAAATACAGAAAAACAACAACAGTGAGAGACTTCAACACCCTACTGACAACACTAGACAGATCATCACAACAGAAAATCAAGAAACAAACACTGGACTTAAATTAAACTCAATATCAAATGGACCTAACAGACATTTACAGAACATTCTACGCAACAACCACAGAATATATATTCTCATCAACACATGGAATATTTTTCAAAAATAGACCATATATTAGGCCATAAAACAAGTCTCAGTACATTTTTAAAATTGAAATCATACCAAGTATCTTCTCAAACCACAGTGGAATAAAACTTGAGACCAATTCCATGGACATAAACAAGGTTATCTGGAATGATTTTGGGTAGAGGATTTAATTAAGACAAAAATTAAAACATTTTTGAAATGAAAAAAAAAGGGAGACAAAATATACCAAAACCCCTGGGATATAGCAAATTCAGTGTGAAGAGAGAAGTTTATAGTGGTAAATGGCCACATCAAAATAATGGAAAAATCACAAATTAACAATCTAACATCACACCTTAGGAAAATAGAAAAATAAGAGTGCACAAAGCAAAAAGCTAGGTTAAGTATAGAAATAACAAAGATTAGAGAAGAACTAAGTGGAATTGAGACAAAAAAATACAATGATTAATGAGACAAAAGATAGCTTCTTTGAAAAGATGAGCAAAATTGACAGACTTCTGGCTAGACAAACCTAGAAGATAGACGATTCAGGTAAACACAATGAGAAATGAAAAAGGAGACATTGCAACTGATACCACAGAAATAAAAACCATCATCAGAGACTACTATGAGTAACTCCACACTCACAAATTAGAAAAGCTAGAGGAAATGGATAAATCCTTGGAAACATACAACCTTCTAAAAGTGAACAAAGAAGAAATAGAAATCTTGAACACATCAATAACCAGTAGCAAGATTGAATCAATAATGAAAAATCCCTCAATAATCGAAGCTCAGAAACAGATCGATTTACAGCTCAATTCTACCAGATGTACAAAGAACTGGTACCAGTCTTACTGAAACTGTTCTGAAAAAATTGAGGAGGAGGGAATTCTCCTTAACTTATTACATAAATTCAATATCAACATGATTCTCAAACCAGAAAAGGACACAAGAAAAGAAAGCTACAGACCAAGGTTCTTGATGAGCATACATGCAGATATCCTCAAGAAAATACTAGCAAACTGAATCCAACATTACATCAAAAATATAATATACCACAATCAATTTGGTTTTAATCTAGGGATGAATAGATGGTCCAACATACAAAAATCAATAAATGTCATTCACCACATAAACAGAATAAAAAACACAAACCATATGATTATCTCAATAGATGCAGAATGAGTATTTGATAAAATACAGCATGGCTTCATGATAAAAACCCTTAACAAACTAGGTATAGAAGGAGCATACCTGAAAATAATAAAACCGTTTTTGACAAACTCACAAGCAACATTATACTGAATGGGGAAAAGTTGAAAGCATTACTCGTAAGAACTGGAATAAGACCAGAATGCCCATTTTCGCCACACCCATTCAACACAGTACTAGAAGCCCTAGCCAAAGTATTCAGATAAAAAGAATAAATAAATAAATAAATAAATAAATAAATAAATAAAAGGCATCCAAATTGGAGATGAAGAAGTCAAATTATCATGCTTGCTGATGATATGATAAGAAAACCCTAAGACTCCACCAAAAGACTCCTAGATTTGATAAATAAATTCAGTAAAGTTTCAGGATATAAAATCAATAGGATTTCGATACACTGGTAATGATCAAGCTGAGAACAAAATCAAGAAGTCAATCCCATTTAACGAGGATAAAAAAACCCAAAAATATAGGAATATATTTAACCAAGGAGATAAAAAATCTCTACAAAGAAACTACAAAACAATGCTGAAAAAAATTGTATGTGACAGAAATAAATGGAAAATATTTTATGTACATGGATCAGAAGAAAATCAATATCATTAAAATGACCATACTGCTCAAAGCAGTCTACAGATTCAATGAAATTCCTATCAAAATACCAATATCATTTTTCACAGCGTTAGAAAAAGCAACCCGAAAATTCACATGGAACTAAAAAGATCCCAAATAGCCAAAGCAATCCTCAGCAATAAGCAAAGCTGGAGGCATCATATTACGTGACCTTAAATTATACTACAAAGCTATAGTAAACAAAACAGCATGGTACTAGTATAAAAATAGACACACAGATCAATAGAACAGAATAAAGAACCCAGAAATGAAGCCATATGGCTATACTCACAAATATTTGGGGTATGTCTAAAGAAAAATGGAATCAACTTAAAGAGTTCCAAAAACTCAAAGCTGAAACATTTTGAGCAACAACAACAACAACAACAAAGTGTTACTGGATTGTAATCTAAATAATTAAATATCCCTGGGTCCATAATAATATAAATAACTGATTGAATACATAAATAAATGGTGTAGAATACAAAAACTCACATGTGGAAAGATTTCAAATTATATATGCAGATACCCTGAGCATAACTTCTCACTAATAAGTGTTGGCTGTGTATAATGACTCTTCAAAAGAGTACAGTCTAAAAAAGGGAAAAAAGTAACTACAATGGAGAAACCTGAAAAATACTATCTCAACCAGTTTTTCACTGTTACCACCAATAGTGATGTCTTTGATATTATTTACCTTTGATGTGATGAAAATAGTACTTTACCTCTGTGTTCTTTTCAAAAACCTGAAAGCTCAGTCTAATTATGAGAAAAATCATCAGATAAATTTCCATAGTAAGACATAAAACCAAATTCCTGACCAGTATTCATGAAAGTTTTCAATTTTATCAAAAATAAGGAAAGTCTGAAAAACTGTCAAAGCCAAGTAACCTAAAGAGACATGAAAACAAATGTAATGTGATATCCAGGTAAGATTTTAGAGTCAAAAAAGAACATTAGGTGAAAACAGGAAGTCTAAGTATGGACATTATTTAAAATAGTCTATAACATTGGTTCATTACTGTGACTGTATTAGTCCCTTTTCACACTGCTGTAAAGAACTACCTGAGATTGGATAATATATAAAGGAAAGAGGTTTAATTGACTCACAGTTCCACATGGCTGGGGAAGCTTCAGGAAACTTACAATCATGGTGGAAGGCAAAGGGGAAGCAAGGCACCTCTTACATGGCAGCAGGACAGAGGGACAGCAAGGGGGAAAGTGCCACATTTTTAAACCATCAGAGCTTATGAGAATTCACTGTCACAAGAACAGCATGAGGAAAACCACCCCCATGGACCAATCACCTCACACCAAGTCCCTCCTTTGACACATGAGGACTACAATTTGAGATGAGATTTGGGTGGGGACACAAAGGCAAACCATATCAGGAACAAATTTTCCATGCTATGATGGTTAATTTTATGCATCAATTTGGGGAATCAGGTGCTCAGATATTTGGTTAAAGCATTATTCTAGCTATGTGTAGGAGGATGGTTCTAGATGAGATTAACATTTGAATTAGTAGGCTGAATTAAGCAGATTGCTGTCCCTGATATGGGTGGGCTTCATCCAATCCATTGGGAGCTTGAGTAAAATAAAACATGAGATAAATGAGAATGTGCTTTCTTTGCTGATTGTTTTCAAGCTGGAACTTCATCTTGTCCTGCACTGGAACTGATACTTACACCACAGAATTTCCTGACTCTCAGACCTTTAGACATAAACTGGAATTTATACCACTGGTTTTCCTGATTTTCAGGTTTTTGTACTCAGTCTGAAACTAAACCACTGGCTCTCATGGGTCTTCAGCTTGCAGATCACAGATCATGGGACTTGTCAAGCTTCATAATCATGGGATCCAAGTCTCTCTATATATCTATATCTATAGATAGATATCCATATATCAATCTCTACATATCTGTTAAAACAGAGATATATCTATGTGTCTATGGGTATATCTGTATACACACACACACACACACACATCTATATCCGTTTCTGTTCCTGTTAGTCTACAGAATGCTGACTGATACACTAATCACTTACAGACTCAATGCTATTCCTATTAAACTACCAATGACATTCTTCACAGAATTAGAAAAAAAATGATTTTAAAATTTATATGGAACGAAAAAAGAGCCTGAATAGCCAAGGCAATCCTAAGCAAACAGAGATAAGCTGGAGGCATCACATTATCGGACTTCAAACTATACTATAGTATTCAAAAACACTACAGTAACAAAAACAGCATTGTACCAGTACAGCATGGTACAAAAACAGACATAAAGAGCATTGGAATAAAATAGGGAGCCCAGAAATAAAGCCACACCCAGACCCATATGACCTTTGACAAAACTGAGAAAAAACGAACATAGAGGAAAAGACTCCCTATTCAGTAACTGACGTTGGGATTACTGGTTAGCCATATATGGAAAATTGAAACTGGACCCTTTCTTTATGCCATATACAAAAATTAATTCAAGATGGATTAAGACTTAAATCTAAAACTGAAAACAATAAAAACCTTGGAAGGTAAACTAGGAAATACTATTCTGGACATAGGACCTGGCAAACAATTCATGATGAAGACATCAAACGCAATTGCATCAAAACAAAAATGGACAAATGGGACATAATTAAGCTAAAAGCTTCTGCACAGCAAAAGAAACTATCAACAGAGTAAACAGACGGCCTACAAAATGGGAGAAAATGTTTGCTAAGTATTCATCCAACAAAGGTCTCATATCCAGCATCAACAAGGGATTTAAACAAATTTACAAGCAAAAATCAACCCCATAAAAAAGTAGGCAAAGGACATGAACAGAGAAGTGTCAAAAGAAGACATATACATGGCCAATAGGCACATAAAAAATGCTCGAGATCACTAATCATTACAGACATGCCAATTTAAACCACAATGAGATATTAACTCACACCAGTAAGAATGGCTATTATAAAATAGTCAAAAAATAACAGATGCTGGAAAGGTTGTAGAGAAAAAGGAATGCTTATACACTGCTGATGAGAATGTAAATTAGTTCAGCCATTGTGGAAAGCAGTTTGATGACTTTTGAAAGGTCTTAGAATTACCACTTGACCCAGCAATCTCATTATTGGGTATATACATAAAGGAACACAAATCGTTCTACCAAAAAGACACATGCACACATATTCATTGCAGTGCT
Source organism: Nomascus leucogenys (assembly GCF_006542625.1). Classification (NCBI taxonomy): domain Eukaryota; kingdom Metazoa; phylum Chordata; class Mammalia; order Primates; family Hylobatidae; genus Nomascus; species Nomascus leucogenys. The sequence goes on from NC_044391.1 coordinate 97,129,626, forward strand.
ATTCACAAAAGCAAAGGCATAGAATCAACCTGGGTGCCTATCAATGATAGACTAGATAAAAGAAAATGTAATACATATACACCATGGAATACTATGCAACCATAAAAATGAATTATTTCATGTCCTTTGCAGCAACGTGAATGGAGCTGGGGGCCATTATCCTAATCAAACTAATGCAGGAACAGAAAACCAAATACCACATGTTCTCACTTATAAGTGGGAGCTAAATGTTGAGTGCCTATGGTCACAAAGAATGATTAACAGACATTGGGGCCTACTTGAGGATGAAGGGCTGGGGGAGGGCAAGGATTGAAAGCTATAAATAGGATATTATGCTTATTTCTTGGATGATTAAATAATCTGTATACAACATCTCCTCAACAGGCAATTTACCTATTTAACAAACCTGCACATGTACCCTTGAACCTAAAATAAAATTTAAAAAACATTAATTTAAAAAATATTTTTAAAGAAGTGATGGTGTGGGGTATACGGGAATTCTCTATCTCCTATTTTTGCACTTTTTTTTGGTAAGTCTAAAACTATACTAAGGTAAAAAGTTTATTTTTCAAAAATTAAATTCATTAATGTTGGTTTAATTCTTCACGGCATTGTAATGTAGATTAATGAGGCTAACCTATGTAAAGTTTTTAGAACAATGCCAAGCACAAACTAAATGTCAACAAATACTATCTATTATTATTAATGTATCATGCATGTTTATTTTATCAATTTTTTACAAGACTGCAATTTTCTTGTCTCTGCCTGAGACTTATTATTTATTTTTGTAATCTCCGGGGATTGATTCTATTATTTCTGCATATGGCAGACTTTGGAAATTGAAAAAGAAAAGCTGAAATGAATTATTCAATAAGTAAGTATGGAGAATATATTTTGTGTTTTATACTAGTCTGTCTATTACAGAAATAAATAAAAAAAGAAACAGAAAATGTTTTAAAGAAACCTAAATCTTATCTGGTGGGACTTACTTTTTATGTTTCTTTTTTTTTTTTTTTTTTTGCTATTTTCTATTTTTGAACTTTTTTCATTCCATCTTACTCTGAATAGAGCTAATATAAATATATGAGTTAACCAGATAATAAAAAAAAAGACATAGAAGTAATAATGTGGTGTTCAATATGTAAATAACCCTCCCAATTATGCATACAAACTCTTTCTAAGAAGAAATATTTAAGGACTGAGTGATCTGAAGTCACACCCTGCAAGCTGTGTGCATTTAGCAAGTTTCTTAGCCTCTATGTTTCAGTTTATCCCATTTATAGATAAAGATAAAAGAGTGGTTATTGTGAGAAATAGGCTACATAGATGAAGGAGCTAAAATAAATAATATGTGCTCAATACATTGCCACTAATTTATGCAGTTATTCCAGCAATAAAAATTCATTATTTATTAATTTTGAACCTTGGGTGTCAAAGAAAGAGTAAGTCACTGAATAGGTAGGATGTTGTTAAAAACATTCTATATTTTCTGATGCTGATATTAAGTTAAGTGAGTAGCACCAAATTGCTTCCCAATTAAGGAATTTTTCAGGGGTCTTTTTCCTCCATCTCTCTATTACAAATAGAATCACAGCTTAATATTGCACCTAAAAATTATGTCCCTTACAATACGCTCTTTTACCTGTATTTGATGTCTGAGATTAAAAATAAAAAAAATTCTAGAAATACTAGCACATTTATTATAGATTGTTTTTCACCTTCAAAATCATTTCATGTCTCATTGATGCATTATTCCTCTGTCATTAATTTTCCTCATCCCACCTTTGGTGTCCCATTTTTCTTGTCACTCTTATTTCTCTTTTATCTGTCTATGGCTGTGTATATGTTAAGACCGTCATATTTTATTGCCAATTTTGTTTATGAAGTATATTTTCCATCTATTCAGGTTTTCCCCTCAAATTACTTCTGTTTTATTTTTGTTTTCATAAACCATATATTCACAGGTTTAATGACATTCTTAGGCACACAAGTGATTTCCTGTCTCTGCTGTCCTCATTCTTGAGAGCATGTGACTTTCAGATGAATCTCTTTTTACTGAATCACTTGCTCATCATTTTGTTTCTCTCTTATTCTAATCATGGATTTTTATAAAGTGACTCTTAAAATCTTAGTTTCTATGCTTCTCAAAGAAGCAACTCTGTTTTATTGCCTGAATCAGTGTCAAGAAACCTCCTAGTAGCCTTGTTCCTCAGTTTGAAGATGATTGTCTATGAGATGAAACTTGTATAATGAATTGAAGTTTGCCAAGCCTTTAGGTTCCTTGGATGGAGTTGAAATACGAGTTGAAATCTTGTTTGCACTGATGCAGGGGATGATGATTTCAGTGTTAACTTTGTTTCACCATACACCAATAAGCAGCAGTTTTTGGCAGAGTCTTTGCTGGGGATTCTCCAGCAGCTCAGGTAAAACTGCAAAACTCAACAAAAAATTCCTCTAGTTTACTTCTAAGTGGAAGAGAGAGTAGATGCTCTTTCACAGGCTGGAAAGGCACTTATCATGCTGAAAGGACCAATTTAGCACTGAAGATTGCTAATGGGGTCTGCAAGATGACTCACAATTTATAAGCATTTCTGGCAGAGGGTTGAAGGTTTTATAACTTAGTGAACTGAGGGCCAAAGGACTGTGTCTTAACTTATGGGGAAATAGAAAAGATTTAACATCGTTTTTCTCTTGTCAAAAAGTAAAGTTTTACTTTTTCCCCATGGAGTGTCGTGTGTGTGTGTGTGTCTAGCTCAGTGTGGTGACATTAAAAATACCAGAGGCCTCATGAGTGTCCCTGAGGCAAGTGCCTGCCTTGAGGGGGCCTGCACTGGCCTGATACATCTCGGAGTTGAACCTGCCCCGACACGGTGTTTTTGAGGTGAGTCCATCCACTGGTCTCATCTGGCTACTCAGATTCTCGGGAAAATACACCTAGTCTTCAGTGGAAAACTCTGAGTAAAGGTTTGGGATTCTAAAGTGAGGTCTTTTCTTCTGTTCTCTTCCTTTTAACTTTAAAGAAAGGATTAGCATAAGCCATTATGGCATTACATAAACAAACAAAAAAAGCAACTATTGATTGAGTGACTTCTGCGAGTTAAGGACTTTTTTGATGCTTTACATAAATTATTTCATTTATTCCAACAGGAGATACTGTTGTGCTCATTTTAGGATTGGTGTAAAGCAAGCCTTTCTAAGGTCAAGCAATGTGCTTGAAATCACTCAGCTAGAAACAGGGGAGGCTGAATTCGAACCCAGATTTCTGACTCTAAAGTTTGTATCTTTAACCAACTTTTCACTTTATTAACACGCTCTTTGCACTCTCTTTCCATGCCAAAATATGCGCTAGTACGACATAAAGGAGAGAATTTTTCCCCTCCCTGATTCCTTTTGCCTGGAGAAAACATTTGCACAAGCTAAGCAATCCATATGCTTATTACCTTACAAAGAGTTGTTCAGAGAAATAATGACATCAGGCACATGTATCATGTTGATGCTTCAGAAATTGTATCAGTGCCCTCTCAAATAAGCTACTCTGGGAACTCTGGCTCTCCATGAGTGATACTTGAGATGTATCATTTCATCTTTGGCTTTTTCCTTGGCTCTGGTAACATTTTGTGTCTGCTGTGAGGTAAACTCTGAAGACTAGTACAAACAGAATGTCATAGTTATTTTAACAAAACCAAATCTAGCTTAAGCTTTATAAGCCAGATTGGCTTAATACCCAGTGGAATACCCTCAAAATTGCCCCTTAAAAGTCCAAACCACACATCTTTATTAGATCCTGCCTCAACCTTTGAATCATATTTCTCATCCCTACCTTTACCAATTCAGCTCCCTTTTGACTGAAATACTATTATTCCCTCCTTTACTCTTCCTGCCTCTCTGAAAAAAATCCTAACCAGGTTCCTTCTTAGCAATTACTTTTTTCACTAACAGAAACTGAAAATTCTCTTGAGCAGTGGAAGGAGAATTGGATAGTTGAAGCAAATAGAAAATTTTAGAGAGGAGGCAAGCTCATTGTTGATTGTAGAGAGGAGGCAAGCTCATTGTTGAATGTTCAGTATCTGCTCAAAAATTTTTTAAAAAGGTGAAATTTTGTGGAGAAGCTACACATCAAGAAGTAGAGATGAAGATAGGGAGTGTAGAGAAGAGCCAGTGAGGGTTAAAAGAGTGTTACAGCATAGTCAATGAGAGGCATGGATTTGAAGTCAGGTAGCATGGGCTCAAAGCCAGTTTTAAACTCTCTAACTTTGTGATCTTGCATGTGTTATTCCACTTCCACAAACCTGAATTTTCTCTCTGAGAAAATTGGGATAATATCTATACCCATACGTTGTTGTGAACACTAAATGAGTTAATCATCATAAAATAATTAACTCAGAGTGAAGTGTTAAATTAGTAGTAGCTATATGGATTTAATGAAGAAGCCTTGTGAGAGAAGATGAGTTATATCTTACTTATCTTTGTGCCTGGCACGTGGTAGGCACACAGTAGACATTTAGTAAATGTTGGCTTAATGAATGATTCATGTATTTGGCAGAATGGATTAGAGAAATTGATTAGAAAATAAAAGAGAAGTGTTATGAACTGAATATTTGTGTCCCCCAAAATTCATATGTTGAAGCCCTATCCTAATATGATGGTGTTTGGAGATGGGGCTTTTGGTAGGTAATTAGGTTTTGATGAGATCGTGAAGGTAGAGACACCATGATGGAATTAGCATCCTTGTAAGAAGAGGAAGAGGAAACCGAGCTTTCTTTCCCTTCACCATGTGACGATGCAGTGCGAAGCCTGCCTGCAAGGCAGCAAGAGGGCCTCTTATCAGCACTGAATATGCTGGCACCTTGAACTTGGACTTCCCACACTCCAGAAATGTGAAAAAATAAATGCCTGATGTTGAAGTCACTCAGTCTTTGCTATTTTCTTATAGCAGCCCAAGCTGATTAATACAAGAAGTAACCCAAAATCACCCAGATATAAAGAACAAGTTAAACCCAAAATCTATTTCTTTGAGTATTTTTATCGAGAGACAAATGTAATCGTCTCTATTCATTAATTGTTAGTAGTCAATATTGTTGTCCCACAGTATCAGTACCTTCTTTGGGATCCTTCTCTCAATTCCTAGAAATGTTTTGTTGTCAGGGTATACTTTATGTCAGGCTTAAGGAGTTTCATTGTGAACAACTAGGATTTCTCTAATTCATTATACCATTTATAATACGTGATGAATGAGTTCACTCTATGAAAATGAGTATTTTAAAACTGGCTAACTTTAAAGCTGTCTCACTGAGCACTTAAGATATTTTCAGAAGGAAATATTATATTTTGCAGAGTGAAGGGAACAAGTCAATTTCCACAGTTAGCTCCATTGCTGATATCCAGGAGCTAAAATTCTTTGTTTTAAAAAAAGTGCTTTAGCACAAGGCATTTCTCATAGTCAGTTCTGCCTTTAAGGGAAGATAAGGTGTTTTAGTTCCTTGTCTTACAGAAACAGTGAACATTAGGTTACATTTAAAGTATTACATTGATCCAACCAATAACTCTAGGATTTTACTGTAGGGTATTCACATATAATTTCAGGTATGAATTACTGTTCTCTAATTATGACTCTAATTATCTTTTTATACTCCGGTCAGTTCATTAAAACTGTACTGCTCAGTGACTACTCTTTTATCTTCTTCAGTACATCCACCGTTGCAACCTTTTGGCCAAATGCTCATCTTCACATATTAAATTGAGGTTTGCCTGCAGTCTGCAACTAGCTTTTTTATACATTTAGACATGTTTTTAGTCTAAGTGCATTGGCTATACTTTGAGACATCTTTAAAGACTTAAAGAAAATAATTGAAGCTATTACTAGCAATGCTAAAGTGCATTTCAACAAGATGGGAGAACGTAGATCTTTATTTCAAGGCTTAAAAGCCTTTGCTTTTTTCCTAACATGAAAACTACATGGCTTAGGATATTCATCTATCCTAGAGTAATTTTGAAGGTAAGAAATACAGTGAGACCAATTGTTTTGTCTTGATGTATGCGTAAAAGCAGGTACAAGGAGAAGGAGAAGGGGCAAAATAATAAAATAATTTTGAAAAAATAATTCATAATTTTATTATGACTGGTTTTACTGTGAGTTTAATCATGGCCCTCAAAATGTCATGTCCATATCCTGACCACTAGAACTTGAAAATGTTACCTTATTAGACAAAAGGGTCTTTGCAGACATAATTAAGAATCTTGAGATGAGATTGTTTTGGATTAGCCTAGTGTGCCCTAAATCCAATGACAAGTATCCTTTTAATACAAAAGAGAACACACAGACATACAGAAGAAAAAAGTGTGTTAAAAAGGCAGAGATTAGAGTGATAGAGCTGAGGAGGCCAAGGAATGTGTATAGCCACCAGGAGCTGGAAGAAGTGGGATCTCCTCTACAGTCTTCGGAGGAATCACAACCTTGCTGACACCTTGATTTTAAATTTCTGACCTCCACAACTTTCAAAAAAAAATCTTTCTGTGGTTTTAAACCACTAAGTTTATGATTATTTGTTATGGCAGCTGCAAGAAACTGATACATTGATTAAACAGGAACTATTCATGGCATTCTTATTGGCCATATTTCTCTCTTGACATTTTTATCCTAGGTAAGCATATTGAAAATATTGTTTTCAGTATTTGAAAGGAAATAGTATTTGGAAAATCTGTGAAAAATGTTATTCATTTTAATCTGCACTTTATCATCCTCATCTATGATCAATTTTGGTTTATGAAGAAACAATAAATTACTTCAGACGATTATATTAAGAGTTATTTAGGAATATGCTACTATCACTCCAATTGTACAATGCTTTGTAGCTACAAAAGAATATTTGTTTTGTCTGGAAAAAAGGCTAGGGCAGAAATCATCTATTTTACATCATTTATTTCCTCAAATAAATTTGAGGCTTTTTCATTCATTGGTTGATTAAATAAACATGTATTGAACACCTAAGTACCATTGTTTGGTATAGATTCAACAGGAAATATCTAAAAAAATCATCCTTTCCTATGAATCTTACATTCTATTAGAGGAGAGATTTTAAAAAAAGATAACAAAGAATAAAGTATGTATTATTGAGCAGGCTAAGGAGCAAAGAGAGCTGTGTTAAAAGGGTTTCAAAGTTAAATAAGATAGTCATATCTCTGAGAAATTCTTCAGGAAGGTGAGGAAGTGAGTTGTGAGGATACATGGGGAAATGCTTTCCAAACATAATGCATACTCAGTGTGAATATCTGTGCCCTGTCACTCAAGGAACTGTAAACAGGACAGAGAAAGCACACAGGAGGCTAGTAGTAAATGAAGTCAAAGAGATAATAATTTTATTTAAATTTAAATTTCAAACATGTTTTGTGCTACTTGAGGATTTTGACTTTTTTTTCAGAATGAAATGCAAAATATTGGAAGGTTCAAATAAAGGGGATAAGGTCTAATTTGTGATTTAAAAGGCATATTCTCTCTGCTATATATAGATGATAGGTGTGAAAAGATAGAATGAAGAAAATCAGGAGACTGTTGGAAGCCTGGACCAAACAACTGTGACCAGACTGTTTGTATTATGATGAAGCAATGTAGATAGTGAGAAATATAAAATTAAATATGGCTTACTACCAGATTGGATTTAGTGTGTATATTATACATTTTTAAACTTCATATGTTACAGGTGCCTCAACATCCCTGTTTTAGTCTGTTCTGACACTGCTAATAAAGACATGCCTGAGACTGGGTAATTTATAAAGGCAAGAGGTTTAATTGACTCACAGTTCCGCATGGCTGGGGAGGCCTCACAGTCATGGTGGAAGGTGAGTGAGGAACAAAGTCACTTCTTACATGGTGGCAAGCAAGAGAATGGGAGCCAGCAGGGGAAATGCCAGACACTTATAAAAGCATTAGATCTCATGAGAACTCACTCACTATCATGAGAACAGTGTACAGGAAAAACCATCCCCATGAGTCCATTATCTCCACCTGGTCCCACCCTTGACACATGGGGGTTATTACAATTCAAGGTGAGATTTGGGTGGGGACACAGAGCTACATCATATCAATCTCCACAAACAAGCTGTGAGCACCCCACCCAGGTGACTTGATGCACCAATGTGATAAGGCAGTTTCCTGCCACAAGTTCCCCTTCTTGCCCTTTTCTGACTATAATCTAGTGACATTTCAATGTACCAGTAAAATTTTCTCATGGCTTTTGCTTGTGTACTTCACTCTGACCTCCCAATAAAAGCAATAAAAGCACTTGCCCATGGATCATCACTCTCTCTTGGCTCCCCATCTGCTTGGTTGAACCTGCTCCCTAGGAACTCCTCCCATATGACCCCACTGCATAGTTTGCCATGCCTCCTGTCTTTAGGACCTGTGCATATAATAAATTCTTTACTTTTATATGCCTTGCTGAGTGTAATATCTGTGGCCATGTTGGAATAATCCTTAAACACCCCACAAGAGGGCCATACTCTCCTGTTTGCTACACAGGATGGGAGAAAAAGAGGAACCAAAGCTTATTCCAAGATGTTTAACCTGTTTTACTGGAAAGATGAAGCTGTCATTAACTGGAAGCAAGAAGACAACAGATAGATTATATTTGGAGAGGTAAGATCATGGATATGATAGCTTTCAGGTATTTATTTAATCTACAAAATGTTGAGTAGGTAGTCAGAGATATACTGAACTGAAATTCAAGGAAGAGGTCCAGGATAGGGATGTTTATTTGAAAATCATTAGGATATAGATGGTATTTAAAAGCATGCAACTGAATAAGATCACCAATGAAGTGACATAAATAGAAAAAATAAGAGGTCCAAGGACTGATTCCTGGGGCACTTCAAAGTTTCACCTCAGTGACATAAGAGGAAGAAACAAAAATTCTGTGGTTCCAGAAGCCATTAGAAAAAAGCAACACCAAAAAAGGTTCTTAAGGAGGAAGTGAGATCAACGTGACAGCTGGCAAGTCACTATTATGATAGCTATTAGTTGACTATTGGATTTGGCAATGTGGAAGTCATTGCTAACTTGAGAAGAAGAAGTCTGGTGGAGTGGTAGGGGCAAAATCAAGGTTAGAGTGGATTTAAAAGACAATAAGAAGAGAGGAAATGGAGAGAAAAAATATTGACAACTCTTTCAAGGGATTTAACTATAAAGAGCAGAGAAATGAAACCATGATTATGTCAAATGAAGAGGAGTTGTGTCAGAATGACTCTTTAAAACAGGCAAACTAGCAGGAACAATTCAACAAAGAGAAAAAGCTTGATAATACAAGAATAAAATGAGGAAGTTCTAATGATATTCTAGAGTAGGTGGAGGAGGAGTAAACTTTAGATTGTAAGTCAAGTATTTGCTGTTAAGTAGGACCATAATCACTTCAACTCTGCTAACAGAAATGAGATTATGGGTCTAGATACTAAAGGGTACCAAGATATAATGAGAGAGTTTCCTTCAGATTGCTTTTATTTTCCTAGTGAATTAGAAAAAAAGATCAGCAACTGAGAAAAAGTGGGGTAGGGGATATTAGCAGATTAAAAAGAGAATATGGTGTAATATTCATCAAGGACTGTGACAGAGTAAGTGAGTGAAGAAATGCTTGCTCCATGTTAGATTAAGGTTGTGTAACTTTGCCAAGAATACCAAAGAAAAAAATGTTTTGCTCTTTTATGTTATTCATATCAGGGGTACAGGATATGAACAGGGCTTATTACTGGTGATATTGACTTTGATCTCTTGTTTTCATGTGGGCTCTGCCAGGTTTCTCCACTATAAGGTTGTAATTTCCATCTTGTAACTAGTAAATACCATGTATGGGAAAACCACACCAAGACCCCACTTTTCATCACAACTTTTCTCACGAATTTAGCACCATTTAATGACTCTTGTCTGTAATAATTATTACTGTGTTATTGGCACAATGAAGATTTGCTATTTCCATCATTCCTTCCGTGTTTACTAATTGGAATCCTACTCTCAGGAAGTTCTGCCCCTTTTCCCACATTTATTTATTTAATTAGTTAATTATTTCTATCAGAATGAACTCCTTTATATTATTCTAGAGAATACAATCAAGTATCAGAATTATTTTTACTGTTGCTCAAATTGTTCCATCTCTGACCATTGTGAGCTCCTGTTGCATGTCCCCTGTGTGATTCCAACATGTCTCTATCTTTTCTGAGCACTTCCTTACTTTCTGGAACCGCAAGATATTATTATAGGCTCATCTTGTGCTTTCTCCACTCCAACCCTAGAATCAGCCATTTCTTCAGGAATCCCTAGTTTCTTTCATTGGTAAATGGAATTTGGAATTCAAAAATCTTCATTCTGGGTGTGCTTATTGCTTGTAGGTCCTTTCAGTGGACAGAACTAAGGAATATATTTATGCATATGCACACTTTTACATGTGTCTATTTCTCTCTCTCTCTCTCTCTATATATATATATATATATATACACTCAAGGAAATAAGAGAGGACACAAACAAATGGAAAAACATTTCATGCTCATGAAGAATCAATACCGTGAAAATGGCCATACTCTCCAAAGTAACTTATAGTGGATATATATATATATCCACTAGTTCATGCTGTGTGTGTATTTATATATATATATATATATGCACCAGTTCATGCTGATATATTGGATTCTGATTTAATGCTACGGGGTTTATTCTAGCCTTTTCCCTTTGAATATTTGTAACTCCTTTCTCTCACTGTGATAAATTTACTTCTTGTTACCCAAAATGTATTTATTTGTTTGATCCTATTACACACAGTTTCCGAATTGTTAATTCATATCCCTATGGGGGAAAACTACTCACTAGAACAGTTTATGAGCACTTCTTTTTGCATGTAATCTTACAGTATAAAGTTGAAATGTTGTGTTCCAATGTTGTTAGGTTAGTATTTATTCCCACTTACTTAATTTTTCTTGTTATTTACTTATAATACAGTTAAATCTGTATATTGGTGTTTGTATTCCATTTTAAGTTCCCCACACATCCTATTTGATTTAAATTATTTATTTATGTTTGGAGTATGTGAAACGTTTCTATGGTTCTAAAAGTCAGAGTGATACAAAAAGATATACTCACAGAAGCATCACCTTCTCCCTGTCCCTGCTATCCCATTCCCATTTTCTCAATTCTTTCCAACCCATCCCCTCTTAAATATTTAGATAATAAATTCCATCAGTGTCTGGTTTAAACTTCCTGTATTTATTTTTCAGAAATAAGTAGATGCATTAACATTTTCTTACATTCTTTTTTTCATACATAAAGGATCTCATGCTGTAGATATACTGTTGTACTTTGCTTTCTTGGTTTTTTAACGTATATCTGAAATGACGTCGTATCAGTTCAGAGACATACTCCTTGTTCTTTTTATAGATTCATAATCTTGTGGAGTTATCATAGCTTATTCAAACATCTTATTCAAACAGGTCCCCATGAGGCCTTTTCTGTATGAGCATCAGAGAGTTTATTTTATTTAAACTAGCATTATCAATTTCCTAGGTAAGAAAGTCTGTATGACTTTCTCTACTATGGCAGGTTATATATTACTCTGGCGGGTTATATATTTGCTCCTTTTTCCAGTAGAAGGATTATACTTTGCTGTTCCTTTAACGTAAAGAGTGGTTTTGTGGTTTGCTTTGGCCAATAATATGCATACAAAAATAAAATGTGTGCTTTTTAATTATAAGTTTTAAGAACTAACTCATTGTTCCCCAGGGCTTTTTGTCCTTCTGCCACAAGATGGGCAATGCCTTTGTTAGTTTGCTCTGGCAGTCTGGATTCTGGAATGAAGACAGTGTAGAGCAGAGTTGCAGCCACAGCATGGCGGTTGTGAAATGTGATCAAGAAATAAACCATCATGGTTATAGGCCACTAAGACTTGGGATTTTATGTTAATGCAATCTAATTTAGACTAACGTTCTTGAAATTACTAAGTGGCATCTCACATATGAGTTAAAGTAATAAATAGAATTCATATCTTCTGTATCAGTTTCCTTGGCTGTTATAACAAGACACCACAGAGTAGGGTTCTTAAATAACTAACATTTACTTCTCACAAATCTAGAGGCTAGTAGTCCAAGATCAAAGTGCTGGCAGTATTGGTTTCTTTAAGATCTCTCTTTGTAGCTTGTAGATGTCTGATTTCTCATTTTGTCCCCATATGGCCTTTACTCTGTACATGTTCAGTGAGCGGAAGGGATCTCTGATGTTTCTTATGAGGATGTTAGTACTATCACATTAGGGCCCCTATCTTTATGATCTCACTTAATTATTTCCTTAAAGGCCCTATCTCCAAATACACTCACACTGGGGGCTCAGGTTTTAACACGTAAATTTTAGGTTGCATAATTTGGTATATAGCATGTTCCTACTAGGAATTAAGTTGTTGGGGAATTTTGAAAATGTACCTTTAAAGTACCCTAAGCATAATTATTATTGAATCTGAAATATGAAGTTATTTATATCATCTAATATATAACATTATGTTAAAATTTTATCCAATTGGTTAGAAATTACATTATTGATATTATATATTAACCTTTCTCAGAAAAATTTCCTTGGTTTATATTCTTTATGTTAAAAAATTGCCCTAGGTGCATATGTTTTGGTAATTCAGAAATGTACATTCTTAAGGTGGTAATTGATGACTGCTTATATATAATTTTATTATACTTATAAATTTTGTCTATTCTTAAGGTGTAAGAGTTGGCCTTGTGTTTACATTTTTTGAAAGAAAATACGAAATAATATAGCAATTCATATAGCTATTTAGCTATGTAATCTTGATCAGTATCATTAGCTGTAAAATGGCAATAGTATTATGTACCTCACAAGCCTGTTCTCAGGATTCAGTGAGCTGATTACATACCTAAAGTCTGTAGCCCTATGTGAGTGCTTTATAAAGTGATCTACATGATAAAAATAAAAGTTACCTTGATTATATGACCATAAAACCCATCATTTAATTTAATTATACAAATTAATTTAAAGACACATGGTAGCTAATAGGAATAACAATTTTTCTTTGGGTATAAAAAATTATAAGGCTTCTTAGGTTTCATGATGCTTAATCTATAATATTCTCTATTTCAGGGAGAAAAATATGACTTTAAGGCAAGATTATGAATATTACAATTTTGCTTTTCCAAAGATGATTGTTTAGTATCCTAGACTAAGATATGGGGAAATTGGTGGCATAAGAAATTACCCTTATAATTATGAGCAAACTTCCCATTACTCATTTTTTGTAAAAATAAATAAAGCTAGAAATATTTTCTGCTAAACTCATATGAAACTTCTCTACATGGCTCTTTGGCAGGAGTGTCCCTTTAACCTAAAACATAAGAAGATAGTTTTTATTTTCCTCTTTGTTTATAGCTATCATTTAATTTAGCAATGGCCTCTTCTCGGCACTCCCCATCTTTCGTCCACTCCTTTTCCTTCTAATGTATGTAGATAGATAATAAGAGTATTAATTATATCACTTTTATTGGATTACATCTGGATATCCCTCAGAAGTTTTATTCCATTGATTGCAATAAAAGTAAATTGTTTATTTTACTCCTAAATGATGGTAATGATTCATGACTGGACTTAAGAGAAAAGCTTTAGAAATGTAAAAAAGTAAATTTCAAAATTATAAAAGTATCAAATTCTATAAAAATTAATATTGTTATTAATGCTGTTTTTGAAAATAGGGTGCTCCCCCAATTATTTCAGGAATATTTTTTATGACTATCTCTATCAAGGGAATGCATGTAAACATCATTTATACCATAACATTCATGACAAAGTTACTATCCTGGAAGCTGGCTAGTTCCTATGAGCTCACACTCAGATTCTCTTATCTTTTCTTTACTCATTAGCTTTCTAAAAGTTATTTGTGTTATACATTTCTTCTATAATTTAATTTTTGAAGAAAAGCCCATATCTTCTGCATTTGCCTTTCTCTTCAATTCCCATTAAATTACTTTTTCCATAATTTATTTCTAAGAAATCATTTTCTAGTATAATTTAAAATACATAGTATTTGTAGAAGGAGAAACTGAGCAAGGTGAGTACATCTATGTGGGGATGGGAGACAGTCCAATCCTGGACATAAGAACCCAAGTCAAGTGTGGATGGAGAAGATGTGAGGAGCAGCACATGATGGGGTACTTGTAGGTTATGTGGCCCAGCACATGGTTTTGGAGTTTCAGGGGGGTAAGGATGACTTCCAGGCAAAGGAGAGTGGAGACCATGTTTCAGTGTGAGGTGTAAAAGTCCAAATGAAGTCAGGAGAATAACTCTGCAGGAGGCAGCTGTGGTGACAACTTGGCAAAAAGGTTTGCATCCAAAGTGGATTGAGTATCCAAGAGAGGGTAAAGTATATAACTCTTGGCAATAGGAGATTGGTTGTATTCAGGGAAACTGATAAAATAAGCTCCTATATTAAAGAAAATGAGGGCCTTGGATAAAAGGTTAACAAGTATGAAAAGGGAGAAAACTAGAATTAACCTGTGTTGGATTGGAATTGGAGATATTGGTGGGAATTTGTGGATTCCAATATATCTAAAGACAAATTTATTAAAAAAGAATCACAGATGCAATTTTGTACATGTGTATACATGTATGTTTATGTGCATTTGTGTATATATGTGCATGTGTATGTATATAGGTATGTGCAAGTCTACATAAAAACATGCGTGTACACAAGATCTCTGTCCACTGAAAGGTCTAAGGAGCAGGTCACTCTAATAGCAAGGAGCACATTTAGAACCTAGTTTTTAATTCTAATTACCATTTCTCTAAAATGGACCAGGGATCCTTGAGCAATAGATGATTCTAGGTTTGAGCCAGGAAAAAAATTAGATGGACCTGAATAGCTTCTTGTGTTAAAAAGTAAGGAAATACTAAAAAATTTGAAAGAACATGTCGGACTCACACAGAAACCAGTTTGAAATGATGCAACTGGCAAGATGTAGAATGATTGGAGCTTCAAAATACATGATAATAATGGGTTAGAATTCCTTGAATAAAGTAAGAATTAATAAATGAATAAAAAAAATCCATAAATAGAAATCTTGATGAGAACAAGATATTTAATGAAGTATAAATACTTATCTACCAAATATTTAATAAATGTAAAAGAACAAATGCAATATTCCAGTGGAAAGGCTTGGCAGATACCATTTTCATTAAGTAATCAGTGTTAACAACACCAGTAATGAGAAATCAAAACTATGTGCCACCTGATGGAAGTTGGAAGAACATAGCATCACATCTGTGCTTCTTTTCAAAGATGTAGACCTTTAGTGTAAAAATGAGGAAACATTAAACATACCAAATTGAGGAACATCCTTCAAATAACTGGCCTGTAATCTTCAATTTTCATTTTAGACTCAGGCTATACATGGGGAGAGTTTTTTACAAGGGCATATTGCTTGATGCTGAGGTTTGGCTTCTATTGATCCTGTCACCCAGATAGTGACAGTGCCCAGTGGGAAGTTTTCCAGTCCTTGGCCCCCTCTCTCCCTCCCTCCTTTCCTTTTCTTTTTCTTTTTCTTTTTCTTTTTTTTTTTTTTTTTTTTTGAGATGGAGTTTCACTCTGTCGCCCAGGCTGGAATGCAATGGCGCAATCTTGGCTCACTGCAACCTCCACCTCCTAAGTTCAGGTGATTCTCCTGCCTCAGCCTCCTGAATAGCTAGAATTACAGGCTCACACCACCACACCTGAGTAATTTTTGTATTTCTTAGTAGATATGGGGTTTCACAATGTTGGCCAGGCTGGTCTTGAACTCCTGACCTCAGGTGGTCCTTCCACCTTGGCCTCCCAAAGTGCTGGAATTACAGGCGTGAGCCACAGTGCTAGGCCCCTCCCTCTTTTTATAGTCCCCAGTGACTGTTGTTCTCATCTTTATGTTTGTGTGTACCCAAGGTTTAGCTCTCACTTATAAGTGAGAACATGTGATATTTGGTTTTCTGTTTTTCCGTTAATTTGCTTAGGATAATGTCTTCCTGCTGCATTTACATTGCTGCAAAGGATATGATTTCATTCTTTTTCATGACTGTGTATAAAAATGGTGTATATGTACTGCATTTTCTTTATTTAATCATCCCTTGATGGGCTCCTATGTTGGTTCCATGTCTTTGCTATTGTGAATAGTGCTGTGATGAAAATATGAGTGCATGTGTCTTTTTGGTAGAATTATTTATATTCCTTTGAGTATATATCCAGTAATGGGATTGCTAGGTTCAATGGTAGTCCTGATTTTAGTTGTTTGAAAAATCTCCAAACTCCTTTCCACACTGGCTTAACTAATTTACATTCCCACCAACAGTGCATAAGTTTTCCCTTTCTTCTGCAGCCTTGCCAACAAGCAGCAATAAACATGAAAAAGTGCTCACCATCACTAATCATCAGAGAAATGCAAATCAAAACCACAATGTGATATCATCTCATACCAGTGAGAATGGCTGTTATGAAAAGGTTTCTTTATTTTGATTTTTCAAAGGCAATAGTGAATAGAACAACCAGATAAAAAGGAAAGGAGTTTTTGTTGTCATTTTGTTTTATTCTTTAAAAGAAGAATATCACCTTATTCTATTAGAGATAGATTGAAATTTAGATATTTTTACATAAATATTTTATGCATCACTTTATAGGTAACTTCTAAGTATTTCTAAATTTTTGTTCATATTGTGAATGTTATTCTTTTTATGAAAGATTTAGAAGAAAAAATGTATAGTAAAAACTGAAAGAGTGAAAATTACCAGTATTTGTAGATATGATAAACATTAACATGGAAAACCTCAAAACAGTAATAGAGTATTGAACTATTGAAACAAAAGAGGAGTAGGATGTCCAGAATATTTGAGTGAAAAATGGGAAGTTCTCTCCCCAAAATGCATGAAGATAAAACTGAGCAAAATTGTCAAACACAATCATTTAAATATCTTAAAACTTGACAAAAGTAATAAAATAATTTAAGATGCATGTCTGCTAAATCTTGGGAACAAAATTGAAAGTCTGTGGTGATTTGGCCTCACACTGCTTTGGTATTTCCCCTTCCAGCTTCATAGAATGAAAATTTTGTATGGAAATTCTAATGAGGCAGACAGAGCAAGCTGTGAGGTCTGGCAGGTCTCTTGCCCTGCCTGATGGGGATGACTTTATTTGGAGTAGAACATGAAAAATTCCATGCCTAGAAGCCTTATCAAAAATAACAATATCAAAGGGCTAACAATGGCAAAGCCCAACATCACAGCTATCCCGAGGTCATAGTAGTAGTTGGGCAAAGTAGAACTTAACAGAGAGATCGAGTAAGCTAGAGAGACAAAGAGGAATTTGCTAAAAACCTACTTATCTCTGGCATTCTGGAAACCTGTGCACGTATGAAAGGTTAAGCCCATTTAGGCGAGATTAGAAAGGACTTTGAAAAGCTGTTCATCTCTAGCTGAGTATAATGTCCTGAGAATGCAGAAAACATAAAATGGGAAAGATTTGAAAAGTGCCTGAATTTTGAAAGCACTTCTGAAGCCATGTACAGATTCATTGACAATGTGTATAAGCCTTTCTGGGACAAGGTGGTAGGTAAAATCTCTGACCTATCACTGGCTATCCACTAAGGTATGCTAACCCAGAGATAACCCTAGGAAGCCAAGGCTAGAGATAAAAACAAGAATTAAAAAGTAATTTAGAGGAGACACCAGAGGGTATATACCATGAAAGAAACAGTCCAAATAATTAATCTAGGTAATTCACTATATAAACAACTAAGAAACCAATACCAGATTAAGGGAGAGAACTCAGAGTTAATATAATAAATTATTTTCAAATTAAAGTTTTTAACAACAACAAGTTAAGAGACTTGATGCAGAGAAACAAGAAGATGTGACTCCACAGAGGAAAAAGAGCAGATAATCAAAATTGTTTCTGAAGGGACCACAGAGGTAAACTTAGCAAAGACTTCAAAACAACTGTTATGCATCTGTTCAAACAACTAAAGGAAACCACGTTTAAAGTTTTAAGGAAACTTTAATGACAATAATTTATAAAATAGATAATATCAATAAATAGAAAATGTAAAAAAAATCAAGTAGAAATTCTGGGAAAAAGAATGAAGAAAAATAAAAAGATTTTGAAAGACATCAATGTATATATGCAAGGGAGTTTCTATAAGAGAAAAAAGAAACAGACACAAATTATTTGAAGAAATAATGATAAAAAATTCCACAGATTTGATGCAAAATGTTCATTTACTCACTTCAAACCTCAATTTTGAGTCGGATAAATATACATGTATATATTCCTAGACTGACCATAGTAAAACTTGAAAGACAAAGACAAAGAAAAACAATTTTGAAAGCAGCAAGAGAAAAAAGCACTTGTCATGTCTAAAGAAACTGTGATAAGACTGATGGCTAACTTCTCATCAGGTACAATTGAGGCCAGAAGAAAGTGAGATGACAGGTTCAAAGTGCTAAAGAAAACTCTGTCAACCAAGATTTCTATATCTAGCAAAAGTATCCTTCAAAAATGAAAGGAAAATAATGGTATTTTCAGAAAACAAAGGCCAAGAAAATTTGTTGCTAGCAGACCTGCCTGACAATAAGTACTAAAGAAGATTTCTCAGAATTAGGAAAAAACTACTTTAAATTTAATATGGAACCAGAAAAGAGCCTTTATAGCCAGGACAATCCTAAGCAAAAAGAACAAAGCTGGAGGCATCAGGCTACCTTACTTCAAACTATACTACAAGGCTATAGTAACCAAAACAGCATGATACTTGTACCAAAACAGATATATAGACCAATGGAACAGAACAGAGCCCTCAGAAATAATGCCACACGTTTACAACCATCTGATCTTTAACAAACCTAACAAAAACAAGCAATGGGGAAAGGATTCCGTACTTAATAAACAGTGTTGGGAAAAGTGGCTAGCCATATGCGGAAAACTGAAACTGGACCCCTTCCTTACACCTTATAGAAAAATTAACTCAAGATGGATTAAAGACATACATGTAAGACCTAAAACCATAAAAAAGCTAGAAGAAAATCTAGGCAATACCATTCAGGACATAAGCGTGGGCAAAGACTTCATGACTAAAACATGAAAAGTAATGGCAACAAAAGCCAAAATTGACAAGTGAGATCTAATTAAACTAAAGAGCTTCTGCATAGCAAAATAAACTATCATCAGAGTGAATAGGCAACCTACAGAATGGGAGAACATTTTTGCAATCTATCCATCTGACAAGGGGCTAATATCCAGAATCTACAAGGAACTTTAACAAACTTACAAGAAAAAAACAAACAACCCCATCAAAAAGTGGGCAAAGGATATGAACAAAAACTTCTCAAAAGAAGACATTTATGAAGCCAAGAAACATTGAAAAAAAGCTCATCCTCACTGATCATTAGAGAAATGCAAATCAAAACCACAATGAGATACCATCTCATGCCAGTTAGAATGGTGATCATTAAAAAGTCAGGAAACAGCAGATGTTGGAGAGGATGTGGAGAAATAGGAATGCTATTACACTGTTGCTGGGAGTGTAAATTAGTTCAACCATTGTGGAAGACAATGTAGCAATTCCTCAAGGATCTAGAACCAGAAATACCATTTGACCCAGCAATTCTATTACTGGGTATATACCCAAAAGATGATAAATGATTCTACTATAAAGACACATGCACACGTATGTTTATTGCAGCACTATTCACAACAGCAACGACTTGGAACCAACCCAAATGTCCATCAGTGATAGACTGGATAAAGAAAATGTGGCACATATATACCATGGAATATACTATGCAGCCATAAAAAAGGATGAATTTATGTCCTTTGCAGGGACATGGATGAAGCTGGAAACCATCATTCTCAGCAAACTAACACAGGAACAGAAAATCAAACACTGCATGTTCTCACTCATAAGTGAAAGTTAAACAATGAGAACACATGGACACAGGAAGGGGAACATCACACACCAGGGCCTGTCGATGGGTGGGGGGCTAGGAGAGAGATAGCATTAGGAGAAATACCTAATGTAGGAGAAGGGTTGATAGGTACAGCAAACCACCATGGCACGTGTATACCTACATAACAAACCTGCAGGTTCTGCATATGTATCCCAGAACTTAAAGTATAATAAAAAGAAAAGAAAAGAAAAGAAATGACACCAGATGACAATCTGAATCCACATGAAAAAATAAAGATCACTAGGAAGGCTAATTACATGAGTAATCATAAAAAGGAGTATAAGTATAGACTTACCTTTTTTCTCTTCATTTATTTAAAAGACAAGTATGTAAAACAATAATTATCAAAGAGTATTGTTTAGGCTAATATAAAGAGGTAATAGATGAGACAATAATATCACAAAGTAGGTGGGTGGAAATTGAGGTGTATAGGAACAACGAATTGCTACCAGATTGTCAGTCAAATACACAAGAATAAAATACAATCTATAACAAGTAATTAGGCTCTGTCAAAATTAAAAACTTTTTTATTTCCAAAAATAACATTTAGAGAATAAAAAGATAAGACATACACTGTTAGAAAATATTTGCAAATTATATGCCTGATAAAGAAAATTTACCTGGAATACATAAGGAAACCTTATGACTCAATACTAAGACAAACAGTGGTTTAAAACAATCAAATTACTCGAATAGCCATTTCACAAAAGATTACATAAAATGGTCAATAAGCACTTGAAAGTGTGCTTAAAATTTTTTGCCGTTAAGAAAATGCATATGAAAACCACATCTTGTAAAAGACTACAACAAAAACAACAAGCAACAGCAAGTCTTGTCAAGCATGTGGAAAAACTGGAACTCTCACACAGTCTTCATTGGAAAGTAAAATTTTGCAGCTACTTTGGAAAACAGCTTGATAGTTTTATAAAACGTTAAACATACTTTGCTATAAGACCCAGAAATATCACTCCCAGATTTATACCAAATAGAAATAAAAACATATGTGCATATAGAGACCTGTATATGAATGTTCATAATGGCATTTTAAATAATGGTCAAAAAGTGAAAACTATCCAAATGTTTATCAAGGGTGAATTGGGTGGATAAAATGTGATACATCCATGTAATGGAATATTATTAATCAATCAAATGGATAGAATACTGATACATAAAGAATAGACATATAAATCAATAGAACAGAATCCAGAATCCAGAAACAAACTCCCAGAGGTATGTCTGTCTTGGTTCATTTCGTGCTGCCATAACAGAATACCCTAGGCTAGGTAAGAGAAGTTTATTTTTCTCAATTTTTGTGGAAAGTCTAAGAGCATGACAGCAACATCTGCTCAGTTTCTGGTGAGGTCCATATCTTGTGATAAGACATGACAGAGAAGCAAATCAGCCTGTAGGCATGTAGAAAGAGCGAGAGGACCAAGGCAACTGACTCACTTTATAACATTCCACTCTAGCAGTAACTTACTCAGTCCCGAGAGAGCAATAACTCACTAACTTATTCCCCCAAAACTGCATTTATCCTTTTGTGAGGGTGGATCACGTATGACCCAAATGCCTCTTAAAGATATTTCCACCTAACATATCTGCACTGGGTACCAAGCCTCCACATGAGTTTGGATGACAACAAACCACATTCAAATCATAGCAATGCCCAACTGGTATTTGTCAGAAGTGAGAAAACAATTTGATGGGAAAAGACTCACCTTTTCAACAAATGATACCGAAGCGATTGCATTTCCACACGCCAAAAAAAAAAAAATGATCCTCAACATAGTTCTCACACTTTATACAAAAGGCTCTTGGACATAAGTATGTAATGTAAAACCGTGAAACTTTTAGAAAGAAGCAAAGAAAAAAATCCTTGAGACTTAGAACTAGTAAGGAGTTTTTGGGCTGAGCACCAAAAGCATGACTCATAAATGAAAATATTAATAAATTATACATCATCAAAATTGGAAAATTTTACTCTGCATAGACCATGTTAATAGGATGAAAAAATGTTCCTGAATGGAAAAAAAAATTGGCAAACTGTATATCTGACTAAGATTGGTATCTTGAATATACAAAGAACTCTCAAAAGTCAACAGAAAAAATGTTTAAATTTTATTATAAAATGGGCAAAAGAAATAAAGAGATATTTTATTGTATATAGTATAAAAGGCAAATAATGTTATAAAAATACTTATCATCATTAGCCATTAGGGAAATGCAAATTAAAACCACAGTTAGAGATCACTATTTATTTAACAGAAAGGCTAAAATAGAGAATACAGTTTTGTGATGCATAGTGAAATTTTAGTCAACAATGGATTGCATATACAATGGTGGTCTCGTATGATTACAATGGAGCTGAAAAATTTCTATTGCCTAGTGAAATCATAGTCATTGAAACATCCCAGTGCAATGCATTACTCATGTGTTTGTAGTGATACTGATGTAAAAAACCTGCTGCGCTGCCAATTGTATAAAAGTGTACAGTAAAGTCCTAGGCTTTCACATTCACTTGCTACTCACTTACTGACTCACCCAGTGCAACTTTCAGTCCTGCAAGCTCTGTTCATGGTGAGTGCTTTATACAGGTGTATTATTCCTTAAATCTTTTATACATTATTTTTGCTATTCCTTTTCTATGCTTAGCTGTGTTTAGATACAAAAACACAGCTGTGTTACAATTGCCCACCATGTTCAGTACAGTAACATGATGAAACAGGTTAGTAGCCTAGGAAAATGAACAAAAGGCTATACTATCTAATGTAAGTATACAGTAGCCATCTAGGATTGTGTAAGTACCACTCCATAATGTTCACACAATGACTAAATTGCCTAATTATGCATTTCTCAGAATGTATTCCCCTTGTTAGGTGAAGCATGACTGTATTGATAACACTCAATGCTGGCAAATATGTTAAACTAGATCACTCATGAAATGTTGTAGGAATGTAAAATGATACAGCTACTCTGGAAAACAATTTGGCATTAAACAAAAAGACTAAACATGTAGCTACATATAACCCAGAAATATCACTCCTGGGCATTTATCTCAGAGAGATAAATACATATGTTCACACATGAAAAAACCTATACAAGGATATTTGTATCAGCTTTATTTTGAATTGCAGCAAACTGAAAACAACTCAGATATCTTTCAATGGGTGAATGATAAAAATAATAAAAAAAACTATGTTACAACCATACCATGAAATGCCTCTGGGCAATAACCAGAAATAAACTATTGATACACACAGCAACCTCACTGAATATCCAGATAATTATATTGAATGAAAAAAGCTAAATTTGAAGAATTACATACTGTAAAATTCCATTTGTAAAACTTTCTTGAAATGACAAAATTATAGAAATGAAGTCAAGATTTAGTGGCTGCCAGTTGTTAAAAGGGGAGTGAACCGAGGAGAGAAATAGTTGTGGCTATATAAGAACAACATGGGAGATCCTTGTGGTGATGGAACTGTTCTACATGTTGATGCATCAGTGTCAATATTCTGGCTGTGAGATTATTCCACAGTTTTGTAAGATGTTACCACTAGGAGAAACTGAGTACAGAGTATATGGAATGTCTATTACTTTTTACAATTGCATGTGAATCTATCATAATCTCAAAATTAAAATTTTAACTGAAATTTATTGAAGAAAAGAGAATGAAGGAACAAATCGGAAAATGGGAGAATCTATTTGTAGTTTATATATCTAATACAATTTCTACCAGGGATATAACAAACTCCTGCCCATCAATGAGAAAAAGACTGACAATTCAGAAAATAAAAACTAAGAAACTTGAATATGTCTTTCACAACAAGGATAGAAACATGATTAATAAACATACAAAAAAGTGTTCAATCTCATTAATAGGCAAACGCAAATCATATTATAATCTTTATACCACTACATATGACCAGAATGGCTGAATTACCAAGCTTGACAATGCTGAATATTGGTGAGGATGTGGAGCAGTCACTCGTAAACATTGTTAGTGGGAGTGGAAGTAACTATTTTGTAAAGCTGTTAAAGATCATTAACTGTAATTGTATATTTGTCACCAAGTAATTTCACTTTTAAGTATTAATCCACAAGGATGAATGCATATGTGATTACTTGGAAGACTACTTTTGTAATCATTCTAAACTGGAAAAAAAATGTCTTTCCGTATTAGAAAAGATCACTTATTATGATATATTCATATAATAAAATCCTGAATATGTCATCAATGATAATGAATAAGCAATAATCACATATAACAGCATGAATTAGTGTACACATATAATATTGAGGGAAAGAAGCATCAACAGACATATTGTGTCCTTCTTATAAAACTGCGAAAACTAGGCAAGACTAAATTGTAGCATAGAATTCAGGTTAATAATTACCTTTGATGTTTGAATAGAGATTTGGAGTAGCATTAAAAAAACTTCTGGATTATTAGAAATATTTTGTTCCACACCTCTGTGCTTACTTTTATTCATTCATTGTGCTATATATTAATCATTTGTGTACCTTTATATATGCATGCTACACTTCAATGAAAATATGAAAAATATAAGTCAATAGTTGGATACAAAGCATACGTTTATCAAGTGAAAAAATTAACCATTTATTCAAATACAATTGAATATAACTGTTGAATCACTGGAATTTTAAAAGCATTTTATCATGTATCATTTGGATCATAATAGTAATTAAAAATGAGATTACGAAAACTTTCGGAAGCAATAAAAAGTGGAACATGTCATTATCATAATTTTGAGTCACAGAAAACTCTATACTCATAGGAAAAGGTATTATATATGTGCTTATATTAGAAAGCAGTATGATGAAAAATTTAAAAATAATTACTCTTTTAAAATTTTTAATAATACATCAAAGACAAAAGGAAGCACAAGCATATAACTGAAATTAATAAAGCAAGAATAACAGATTATACAAAGTTTGGGTGAATACAGTAGTTTTCTTTTGAAAAGATGAAGAAAATACATATATCCCACACGAACTCAGGGTAAAAAGAGAGAAACAATATAGATTAGTCATGCGAAAGACAGACATTTTCAAAGGTAAAATGGAAATACTATTCTTAACTCTTTGGAAACAAATTTGAAAGGCTAGAGAAAATGGAGCATTTTCTACCTAAATTTAAATTATTAAAATAAACCTAGGATCATGAAGAAAACTTGAAAAGACCTTTAAGAATGAGACAATAATTAAAGATCAACCTTAAAACAAGCACTATCACCTGATTTTTCACAACTGATTTCTTTCTCATGTTTAATGGGTTTTTAGAACTTCAAATACTATTTAAGATATATTTAACAATAGAAAAGATAGAAATCTCTTAATTAATTTTATGAGGCTAAAAAACAGCATCAAAAAATTATCTCATTTACATATATTGAAATGTAAATTTTAAAGACAATTTATTGCAAAATTAAACTCAAAAACTTTAACATAATACATTTAAGAGGAAAATACATACAGGTAATTAATAAAAAGAAAACTACAAACACCTTATTGAAGGACATAAAACAATATTGAAAATGCAAAGTAAATGATTTTCTTGGGTGGAAAAAATACAACAAAAGAGTAAATTTTTCCAACATTAATATATAAATTTGATATAATTTTATTTAGGATATCTAAACTAGTTTTTCATATTTTAGAGTTAAATGGTACTAAATTTTAACTGGCCCCAAGGCCTGCTGGTTGCCCATTTTTATGATTTTTTAAAAAATTTTTTTATTTCCATAGGTTTTTGGCAAAAAGGTGGTATTTAGTTACATGAGTAAGTTCCTTAATGGTGATTTGTGAGATTTTGGTGCACCAATCTTCTGGGCAGCATACCCTGAACTCGATTTGTATTCTTTCATCTCTCACCACCCCCTACGCTTTGCCCCAAGTCCCCAAAGTTCATTGTATCATTCCTATGCCTTTGCATCCTCACAGCTTAGCTCTCACTTATGAGTGAGAACATACAGTGTTTGGTTTTACATTCCTGAGTTATTTCACTTAGAATAATAGTCTGCAGTTCCATCTAGGTTACTGAGAATACCATTAATTCCTTACTTTTTATGGTTGAGTAGTATTCCATCATGTATATATGCCACAATTTCTTTATCCATTTGTTGATTGATGGGTATTTGGACTGGTTCCATGTTTTTGGAATTGCAAATTGTGCTGCTATAACATGCATGTGCAAATATCTTTTTCATATAATAACTTATTTTCCTCTGGGTAGATGCCCAGTAGTGGGATTGCTGGATCAAATGGTAGACTATATTTTAAAGCCACTGTAATCAAAGCAATGTGGTATTGACAAAGGGCTTGGAAAGATGTAAGAAAGAAAATCCAGAAATATATTACACAATATATGAGACTTTACTGATAATACAAACATTGAATTTAACAGGTTGTCTCAACAGACTATTCCACAGAAAGTAAGATTAGATTATGTATCACATTTCATATGTAAAAAGTATTTCTAGATGAAATAAAGACATTTTACTTAAATTAGTAAACATCTTTGATGACTACTTACAAAATCTAAGGATGGGACAAATGTTAGGTAAAAATGTATGTACAAACACACAGTTTTGTTATATATTTCAATTCTTTAGAGAATTGTCCTTAACAGAAAAAAAATTAAATGTTTATGTCCTAAGAATTTATCCAAGGCCAATAAAATGACTTTGTAATCAGAGGAAGTACATCTTTAGAAACAGGACCCTGGGCTTTTCAGCAACTTCCTTGCAGCAGATGTCAGGCAACTTTAATAATAATGAACTTTTCTTTGAAAGATCATTATTACATTTTTGTTTCTTCTTGTCTTTGTCTATATTTTCTTGGCTCTGTTATTGGAATGCCCTCTGGGCTCTAGTTCTCTCGTTTGCCCTTGCTCAGACTTCATAAGGTGGCTAGTCTCTGGCTCTGCTTTCATATTAGACCAGTCTTTGAATATCTGCTCTTTTGCTCCTTTGGTGTAATATAACTTTCATTTGCAGTAATACTTAAGAGACATCAAAATGAACGCTAGCTCTAAGCAACACTGCTAAGAACTTTGAGCAACTCAAATACAAGGAGCATCTCACCCATCCTAATGGAAAATTCTTCACTGATAATAAACAATGATACTTGTTTTAAATAAAGAGGTGCTGACTTGTGGGACCATTCCTTCCTATGCATGGAGCATTCTCATAACACAACAAATTTCTTCTTTCTATCACATAAAAACCCAGTCCCCCAAAGGAGTGGCTTAGTGAATTTCTTCACTACTGTGTTTTCATGCCTGGCAAATATATATTTCTGTTGTCACTGACTTGATTACTATAGCCTTTTTTTTACTCCCTTTAAACACAATTTATTGTAAACTTGATATGCATGATACTCATGTCAATTCTGATGGTTTGTAAGGACCCAAATATGCTATGGAGTAGAGTTTCAGGTAGATGTGCAACCTATCATTTTGAGAATATTTCTATATTTGCAAAAACATCTCAGCAAAACTATATACTATGTTCCTGAATAATTCTAAAACATAGACTCATTCTATAAGTTCTCACTTAAATTGAGTGCCAGAACAAACATTACTGCTTGCTTACACCAATCAAAAATATATTAACCTGCTGAATTTATTGTTCATCTCTGCTCAAAACCCCATTTTGCATGTATGGTAGTATTTATTCCTCTATGTCTTTTTTTTTTTTTTAAGGTGTGCACTTTTATTCAACTGGTCTTAATCAGTGTACAAGTAGGCCCTGACTACCTCCACCCACTCCCAGGGAGACCAAAAGCCTTCATACATCTCAAGTTGGGGGACAAAAAGGGGGAGCCACAAAGGCTGATCATTCAAAATAAAACAAAATAAAAAAAATTAAGGTGAAGATTTTTAAAAATTTGCATTACATAATTTACATGAAAGCAATGCTACCACCTCCCCTGTGTGGACTCAGGAGCAGACTAGGGCATTTTCCTTAGAGAAAAGTGTGGTGGCTTTTAGGAGGGCAAGGGACTTCCTGTAACAATGCATCTCACGATATTTGGAATGACTATTAAAAAAAGAACAATGTGCTATCAAAGTCCTAGGCCACATTGTAGAACTTTGGAGAATGCTTGCTCCAATCGACTGCTGTCACCTTTGTTCCTGAGTCAAGCCAAAAATCAAACAAACAACAAAAACAAACAACAAAAAAAGCCATGTGCCAATCTCATTTCGTTTTCTGTGCAAGTTAGGTTTTGTCAAGAAAGGGTGTAATGCAACTAAGGTACAGTCTGCCTAGAAGCATTTGCAGTGGACAATGGAGGGGCCGGACTCGTCATACTCCTGCTTGCTGATTCATATCTGCTGGAAGGTAGAAAGGAGGCCAGGATGGGGCTGCCGATCCACAGGGAGTACTTGCGCTCAGAGGAGCAATGATCTTGATCTTCATGGTGCTGGGCGCCAGGGCAGTGATCTCCTACATCCTGTTGGCGGTGCTAGGATACATGGTGGTGCTGCCAGACGGCACTGTGTTGACATACAGGTCTTTGTGGATGTCCACGTCACACTTCATGATAGAGTTGAAGGTAGTTTCATGGATGCCACAGGATTTCATGCCCAGGAAGGAAGGCTGGAAGAGCACCTTGGGGCAGCAGAACCTCTGGTTGCGGATGGTGATGACTTGGATGTAGGGCAGCTCATAGCTCTTCTCCAGGAAGGAGCTGGAGGCCACCATGACCATCTCCTGATCCAAGTCCAGGGCGACCTAGCACAGCTTCTCCTTGATGTCATCCACAATTTCCTGCTTGGCAGTGGTGGTGAAGCTGTAGGCGCTGGGTGAGGATGTTCATGAGGTAGTCAGTCACTCCACAGCCAGCCAGGTCCAGCTGCAGGATGGCGTGGTGGAGGGCATACCCCTCATAGATGGGCACAGTGTGGGTGACCCTTCACCAGAGTCCATCACCATGTCAGTGGTATGGCCAGAGGCCTACAGGGACAGCACAGCCTGGATGGCCATGTACATGACTGGGGTGCTGAAGGTCTCAAACGTGATCTAGGTCATCTTCTCGTGGTTGGCCTTGGGCTTGACGGGGGGTCTCGGTCAGCAGCACGGGGTGCTCCTCAGGAGCCACAGGCAGCTGGTTGTAGAAGGTGTGGTGCCCGATCTTCCATGTCGTTCTAGTTCAGGGTCAGGAGGCTTCTCTTGCTCTGGGCCTCATCACCCACTAGGAGTCCTTCTAACCCATGCCCACCATCACACCTTGGTGCCTGGGGCGCCCCACGATGGATGGGAAGACGGCCCGGGAAACATCGGAACATCGTCACCCGCGAAGCTGGCCTTGCACATGCAGGAGCCTTTGTTGACTACAAGCCCATCGATATCATGGTGAGCTGGCGGCGGGTGTGGACAGGCGGCGGGGTGGCGAGGGGGAGGCTCTGTGCTCGTGGGGCGAACGCGGTCTCCGCGGTCTTCCTCAATGTCCTCTATGTCTTTTAAGTATTTGTATATTGTCTTATCTTAAATGTTTCTGTTGATAATACGTTTAAGTCTTGGGGTTACCTTATAACTTCATGTATAGTAGGTGAATCTTAAAATTTATGTAAGGACTTAAATATGTCGCTTTTTTTGTTTATCACTAGAAGACTGTTTGTGTCACTTTGACTGACATTACAAGCCAAATCAGCTGGTGTGACTGTAAATAGACAGAATATTAATATGGGCTACAAAAGAAGACATACGAGTCTGACTAATAATGTTGATGCTTCTTCTAGAAGAAAATGTCCCTTATTCTTATGTCTCCTACGGTTAACTTCGTCTGCTTTTTCTAGCCTACGAATGTACTAGAGCGGCAAGGCTTTACATTCAAATGACCATATAAAGTTGTGTGTGTGTGTGTGTGTTCTAAAATTAAAAACATTTTATTTTAAATCTTCAATAAATTCAAAGTAGCTTTAAATGTTTGAAACAAGCAACTTCGACTCATATATATATTTATTGTGATATTTATACCAATTGTTTTAGAAATAAAAAGTTTCCTTTGGGAGGCCAAGGCGGGTAGATAAACTGAGGTCAGGGGCTTGAGACTAGCCTGACCAACATGGTGAAACCCCGTCTCTACTAAAAATACAAAAAATTAGCTGGGCGTGATGGCACATGCCTGTAATCCTAGCTGCTTAGGAGGCTGAGGCAGGAGAATTGCTTGAACTCGGGAGGCATAGGTTACAGTGAGCCGAGATAGTGCCATTGCACTCCGGCCTGGATGACAAGAGTGAAACTCCATCAAAAAAAAAAAAAAAAGAGAGAGAAAGAAAGAAGAGAGACGAAAGAAAGAAAGAAAGAAAGAAAGAAAGAAAGAAAGAAAGAAAGAAAGAAAGAGAAAGAGAAAAATAAAAAGTTTCTATTGATGCAGAAGAAATATAATTTAACATGAGTATGTTTTCTTCTCAATACTAGTTCATAAACTCTTAAGTCATTACCTAATACTGTTCTGTTCTATCATTTCTTTACCGAGAAATGAGGTGGTTTTAGATAATTTTTAAGGTTCTTTCTTTTTTATCTTCTTATTGCCAACAGTTTTTTTATTTCTGGTTATTATTTTTCAATGTTCAATTTCATTTGCTACATTATTTAAATATTATATGTGGGTGGAAATTTCTGTAACCAATGGTTAACTGGTATGTAATAAAAAACAAAACGACTTGGGCACTCAAGGACTATGCTTCAAATATTTGAGTAATATCTATGGTTTAGTATATTAATTCTAATGTTTGATCACTAAGTAATGCATGACTAAATGCTTTATTGATACAATAACTTCAGACCCATTTTCTTTTCTTCTTTTTTTTTTTTTTTAGATGGAGTCTCACTCTGTCACCTAGGCTGGAGTGCAGTGGCCTGATCTAGGCTCACTGCAAGCTCTGCCTCCCTGGTTCACGCTGTTTTCCTGCCTCAGCCTCCCAAGTAGCTGGGACTACAGGAGCCTGCCACCACGCCTGGCTAATTTTTTGTATTTTTTTTAGTAGAGACGGGGTTTCTCCGTGTTAGCCAGGATGGTCTCAATCTCCTGACCTCGTGATCCCCCCGCCTTGGCCTCTCAAAGTGCTGGGATTACAGGCGTGAGCCACCGCGCCCGGCCCAGACCCATTTTCCACTTGATGAAATACAAAATAAAACAAAACACAAAATAAAACAAAACCTTTTCAAAATTAGATTTTATTCAGTAATAGACTTAAAACTTGCCTTTCTTTTTCTCTGGCAGTTATTGACCTTTCTTACAAGAGATTATTAGCTAAAGATCACGGCATTTTTATTTTGTTACTTTAAAGCTAAAGAATTTATTATCTCATCCTTAAGGCTGTGGCAGATCATTTTCTTCATGGGCTGTATAGTACATAAATAATGCAAGATTTAAAGCCTTAGAATTCTTTTATCAGCAGATAGCAAAGTACTTAAAAAATCCTTTTCTGGCTTGAGGTAATAGTCTGCTTTTATGCTGAATCTACTCAAGGCTTTGTGAACTGCTTCTATATGGGAGATAAGCAAGTGACACTGGACACATTTAACGAAAGACCTGCCTCAGACTGAATCCACCCTCCATAAAATTCACCAGTAAAGAGAATTGATGTAAACACAACTTTAGTGTTTAAGATTATAATTCGGATGCAGCCACCTCTTTTAGTTCCATTACTGGGTTTCTGGCATGGCTGTTAGTACAGGAATAAAAGAATTTGGATGATGCAAATGGAACTATGCAGTAAGGTTGGGGAGAAAACTGTATAACTCTGATGCTCAGTAGAAATACTTTTGAAATTGGAAACAGAATGGCCATATTTACTTTCCTTAGTCAAGTTTAAATAAAACAGGAGACAGGATGGGCCTGACTGACAGAAATATAACACATTTCTCAAATACTACAAGTTCTATTACCACCCAGGATAGGAGAAATAAAAGTCGACATTACGCTTTTCCAAAATGTATGTACTGGAATTTTGCCAAGTAATTATGTAGCAAATTTTGACCTGCTTTAAGATGGTTATCAACAGAGCTTTCAAAAGTTCAGCATTTCTGACTCTAGAAATTCAGAGGCCTAATTAAACTTAGGTATATATTCTAAAAATCACTTTTATTTTTAAAGCACTATTAAGAATTGGCTTATGCATTTTATTCCCAAGATGTTAAACTGCTATAACACAGAAAGAAACAAAAATCTTCAATGGACCTGTATCATTTTCTGTGTTAAATATTTGATTGTCAAAATAATTCAATTAGCTGGTGTTGAATAATAATAGTGAAAAGAACAAAATTTCAGTGTAAAGTATATAAGTTAAATCTTTTACATGTGTAGTATAATGATTATAGGTATTCAAATAAAAATAAAGATTTTAATAAAAAAATTCAAAATCTTTTTGCCTCACTCACTTTATTTCACGCCTCAATAGGGATCTAACTAATTAAGCAATAAATATAATTGATGACGTATTTTTCAAAAATCTTCAACAAATGTTTAAAAACTAAAATGAGTCTTAGGTAAACTGTGATTGAAACAAAAAAAATTCAGTCAACCCAAAACCATATTACGTAATATTTTTACTTTTTGATTCTTTTCTAAAGTTTTTTATAGCACAGAAAAATTGAATTATCAAACTTTCAACTGAAGTTAGGTATAGTTTAGGTCTTTTATCTGGTTTAACTAATTTAACATTCTCATTGTAAAGTAAAAGAAAGTAAAATCAGTATAATCTACCTCTCCAGATCTACTAATCTCTGCAATAAAAATTTTAAATAGCTCTACATTTGCTATCACAATTGTGTCAGAAAATGGATGTGGTACCTTAAATAGTTTAATATGAGAAAATTCAGTTGATATTGTGGGGAAATATGCTACAAAGTCAATTAGTAATTATCTCAAAGTATTTTTATTATAACAAAATATAGGAAATATTTATCTTAAACTTAGTTTAGGAAGATGGACCTAAATGTGGGTATTATTTGTCAGATAGAAAAAAATATGAATGTGAGTTTATTTAAACATGGTAATATTATCCTACTAGTATGATAACATTTCTACTGGGCCCATAAAACTTATTTTATCAAGCTTTGTTTCATACTATACATTACTGACAAAATAGGGCATAATTCCTCTGCTCTAAAGGAAATACATACTGAAGCTGTTAAAAAAAAAAGAAAAAGAACAGAACATATTCTTTCATGTAAATGTGCTCTTAAGCATTTTGAAGAAGTAGGTCATTGACTTGGTGCAAAAGCTTTTCCAGTCTCTCATGTAAATATGCATTTGACAGTTTAGTAAATTTCAGGTCAATGGTCCAATAGACCAAAAAGTCTTCGGGATATTGGAGGGTATCCTGTAAATGCATGTTAAGGGAATTTAAAAGTTGCAGATTATTGACTTGATTATTGATGCAAAGTAGCCAATACAGCTTAACAGGTAATTAAATATCCTATCATAAAAAGTACAATTTATAGAGTGCAGTCATTTATTAACACTGTAACGTAATATCACTTTTAAAGTTATTTGGTTAATTTTGACATTCTTTTTTGATACCTCTTCTTTTCCATTTTTCTTCCGTGTATAAATATGCTTCATTTTAATAACGCTACAGACTTTTTCAAATTTTCATATAAACTTTCAGTAAATTACTTAAATGGACACCAAAAATGTTTACTGCATTGTGATTTTATCAATTATACAGGTAGTGATTATGTTTTGGTTTTAATTTTCATTTTTATTTTAGATTTGGGACTACTTGTTGTAAGGGTGGATTTCATGGTGCTAAGGTTTTGGGCTTCTATCAATCCCATCATCTAGATAGTAAAAATAGTACCCAATAGAACGTTTTTCAGAACTTTCACTGCCTTTGAAGTCTCCAGTGTCTACTATTCCTATCTTTATGTACATGTGTACCCGATAATTAGCTCCTACTTCTAAGTGAGAACATGCTGTATTTGATTTTCTGTTTCTGTGTTAATTTGCTTAGGATAATGGTCTCCAGCTGCATCCATATTGCTGGGAGGGACATAGTTTTATTCTTTTTTATGGCTGCTTATAAAAAGGGTCTATATGTACCACATTTTATTTATCCAAGCCTCTGCTGATGGGCATCTAGGTTGATTCCATGTCTTTGTTATTATGAATAGTGCTATGATGAACATAAAAGTGCATTGTCTTTTTGGTAGAATGATTTATTTTCCTTTGGGTATATATGCAGTAATGGGATTGCTGGTTCAAATGGTAGTTCTGTTATTAGTTGTTTGAGAGATCTCCAAACTGCTTTCCGCAGTGACTGAACTCATTTACATTCTCACAAACAGTGTATAAGCACTCCATTTTCTCTGTAGCCTTTCCAACATCTGTCATTTTTTGACTTTTTAATGATAGCCATTCTGACTGGTATGGGATGGTATCTCTTTGTGGTTTTGATGTGCATTTCTCTGATGATCAGTGATGTTGAGTATTTTTTCATTTGTTTGTTAGCTGCTTGTATGTCTTCTTTTGAGAAGTGTCTGTTCATGTCAGTTGCCTACTTTTTGGTAGGGTTATTTGTGTTTTTCTTGTTGACTTCTTTAAGTTCCTTATAGATTCTTGAGTATTAGCTCATTGTCAGATGCATACTTTGCAAATATATTCTCCCATTCTGTAGATTGTCTGTTTAATGTGTTCATAGTTTGTTTTGTTGTACAGAAGTTCTTTAATTTAATTAGGTCCTATTTGTCAATTTTTTTTTTTTTTTTTTTTTTTTTTTTGCAATTGCTTTGAGGACTTGGCCATAAATTCTTTGCCAAGCTGATGTCCAGAATGGTATTTCCTAGGTTTTCTTCTAGGAATTTTATAGTTGGTGGTCTTAAATCTTTAAGTCATCTTAAGGTAAGAGAAGTACAGATTCATTCTTCTACATATGGTTAGCCAGTTTCCCTACTACCATTTATTGAATAGGGAGTCCTTTCCCCATTGCTTGTTATTGTCAACTTAGTCAAAGATCATATAATTGTAGGTATGCTGCTTTATTTCTGAGCTGTCTGTTCTGTTCCATTGGCCCATATTTCTAGTTTTGTACCAGTAACCTCTTGTTTTGGTCACTACAGTTTTGTAATATAGTTTGAAGTAAGGTAATAATGGTGCTTTCATCTTTGTTCTTTTTGCTTAGGATTGCTTTGGCTATTTGACTATTTTGGTTTCACATAAATTTTAGAAGAGTTTCTTCTAATTCTGTGAAAAATGATGTTGGTAGTTTGACAGAAACAGCATCGAATCTATAGATTGCTTTGAGCAGTATGGCCATTTTAACAATGATGATTCTTTTAATATATGAGCATAGAATATTTTTTCCACTTGCTTTTGTCATCTATGATTTCTATTAACAGTGTTTTATAGTTCTCCTTGTAGCGATTTTTCATGTCCTTGCTTAGATATGTTCTGAGGTATTTTATTTTCTTGTGTCTATTGTAAATGGGAATGTGTTCTTGCTTAAGCTTTCAGCTTTGAATGTTATTGGTGTATAAAAATGCTAGTGATTTTTGTCATTGATTGTGTATCCTAAAAATTTGCTGAAGTCATTTATCAGTTTTAGGAGCCTTTTGGTGGAGTCTTTAGGGTTTTCTAGGCATAGAATTATATTGTCAGTGAAAAGAAATAACTTCTTTTACTATTTGGATGCCTTTCTTTCTCTTCACTGATTGCTCTGGCTAGGACTTCCAATACTATGTAGAATAGGAGTGGTTAGAGTGGGCATCTTTATCTTCTTCCAGTTCTTAAGGGGAATGGTTCTATTTTTTGCCCATTAAGTATGATGTTGGCTGTGGGTTTGTCATAGATGGTCCTTATTATTTTGAGGTATGTTTCTTCAATGCTGTGTTAGTTGAGGGTTTCTAACATGAAAGGATTTCATTGAAAGGTTTTTCTGAGTCTATTGGGATAATGTTAGTTTTTTAAAAATTATGCTTATGTGGTGAATGACATTTATTGAGTTGCATGTGTTGAGCCAATCTTGCATCCCAGTAATAAAGCCCAGTTGATCATAATAAATCAACTTTTTGGTGTGCCGCTAGATTCACTTTGCTAGTATTTTGTTGAGGATTTTTGTGTCTATATTCGTAGTAGTTATCGGCCTATAGTTTTCTTTGTTGTTTGTGTCTTCGCCATATTTTGGTTACGGGATGAGACTGGTTCCATAGAGTTACAAAGGAATCTCTCCTCTATTTTATAAAATAGTTTCAGTATTAGTAGTACCAACTTTTCTTTGTATATCTGGTAGAATTCTGCTGTGAATCTACCCTGTCCAAAGCTTTTTAGAGTCAGTAGGTTTTTCTTTTGTACTGAATCAATTTTAGAACTCATTATTGGTCTGCTCAGGGTTTCAACTTTTTTCTAATTCAGTCTTAGGAGGTTGTGTGTTTTCAGGAGTTTATCCATTTCCCCTAGATTTTCTAGTTTGTGTACATAGAAGTGTTCATAGTCGTCTCTGAGGATATTTTGTATTTCCTGGGATGGATTTTAGTGTCACTTTTGTCATTTATGATTGTATTTATATGGCTCTTCTCTCATTTTTTTCTTTATTAATCTAGCTAATGGTTTAATGATCTTGCTTATCTTTTCAAATAAATAACCAAGTTTTTGTTTCCTTGATCCTTCATATAGCTTTTGAGGTCTCAATTCCATTTAATACTGCTGTGCTTTCTTTTCTTCTGCCAGCTTTTGGGATTAGCTTGTTCTTGTATTTCTAGTTTCTTTGATTGTGATGTTAATTTGAGATCTTTTAACTTCTTCAAATAGTCATTTAGCATTATAATAATTCCTCTTAACATTGCTTTTGCCACATCCCAGAGATTTTGATATTCGTGTCCCTGCTTTCATTTGTTTCAAAGAATATTTTGATTTCTGCCTTAATTTCATTGTTTACCCATAAGTCATTCAGAAGCAACTTGTTTAGTTTCTATGTAATTGTGTAGTTTTTGAGAG
Organism: Nomascus leucogenys; assembly: GCF_006542625.1. NCBI lineage: Eukaryota > Metazoa > Chordata > Mammalia > Primates > Hylobatidae > Nomascus > Nomascus leucogenys. The sequence goes on from NC_044391.1 coordinate 97,166,593, forward strand.
TTCTTCTTTGTATTGATTTCTATTTTTATTACATTGTGGTTCAAGCATATACTTTGTATGATTTCCATTTTTTTGAATTGAGACTTGCTTTATCACCAAGCTTGTGGTTGATCTTACATTATGATCATGTTCAGATGAGAAAAACATATATGCTATGGTTATTAAGTGGAGTGTTCCATAGATGTTTATTGAGTCAAATTGGTCAAGTGTCAAATTTAAGTCGAGAATTTATTTGTTAGTTTTCTGGTTCAACAATCTGTCCTAATGCTTTCAGTGAGTGTTGAACTTCCCCACTGTTATTGTGTGGCTGCCTAAGTCTTTTTGAAGGTCTAGAAGTAACTGTTTTAGGAATCTGGGTGCTCCAATGTTGGATGCATATATATTTAGTATAGTTAAATTTTCTTGTTAAATTGAACCTTTTATTATTGTGTAATGGCCTTCTTTGTCCATTTTTACTGTTGTTGATAAAAAGTCTGTTTTATCTAATACATGAATAGAAATGTCTACTCCTTTTTGTTTTCCATTTGTGTGATAGATCTCTCTCTATCCCTTTACTTTGAACCTATGGGTGTCATTACATGACAGATGGGACTCTTGAAGACAGCAAAAGGGTGTCTTGTTTTTCTATCCAACTTTCCACTTTGTGTCTTTTATGTGGGGCATTTAGACCATTTACAGCTAAGGTTAATATTGATATGTGAGATTTTGTTCTTGTCATGTTGGTGTTTGCTTGCTTTGTGGTGATGAATGTGTTGTTGCTTTGTAGGGTCTGTGGGCTTTGTATTTATGTGTGTTTTTGTGGCAGCAGGTTATCTCTTTCATTTTCAAGTTTAGAACTCCATTAAGTAGTTCTTGTAATGCTGGTCTAGTGGTAACAAATTTGCTTAGCAATTGCTTGTCTGGGAAAGGTTTCATTTCTTCTTTGCTTATGAAGCTTAGTTTGGCGGGATATGAAATTCTAGTTGGAATTTATTTTCTTTGAGAATGCTAAAAAATAGGCTCACAGTGTCTTCTGGCTTGTAAGATTTCTGCTGAGAATTCCACTATTAGCCTGATAGCCTTCCCTTTATAGGTGATCTAACCCTTTTCTCTAGGTGTCTTTAAGATTTTTTCTTTCATGTTTGACCTTGAAAAGTCTGATGACTATGTGTCTTGAAGATTGCCATCTCTTATTAGCATCTCACATGTGTTCTCTGAATGTATTGTTTTTGCAATTTAACCTCTCCAACAAGATTGGAAAAATTTTCCTGGATTATATTCTCAAATATGTTTTCCAAGTGGCTTACTATAATGGTTAATATTAGGTGACAAATTGACTGTATTGAAGAATGCCTAGATGGCTGGTGAAGCATTGTTTCTGGGTGTGTCTGTGAAGGTGTTGCCAGAGGAGATTAACATCTGAGACACTTGGCTGGGAGAGGAAGACACACCCTCAATGTGGGTGAGCCCTATCCAATCAGTTCCCAGTGTGGCTACAATAAAGCAGCTGGAAGAAAGGCGATAAGCAGCTTGCAGAATCTGCCCACTCTCTCTCTTCCCATGCTGGAAACTTGCTTTCTCTTCTCCTGCCCATGGACATCAGACTCTGTGTTCTTCAGCCTTTGTACTTTGGGACTTGCACCAGTAACCTCCCAGGGGCTCTTGTGCCTTTAGCCTTAGACTGAAGCCTGCAGGATTGGCTTCCCTGGTTTTGAGGCTTTCTGATTTGGACTGAACCATGCTACTGGTTTCTCTCTTTTCTTAGCTTGCAGGTGGCCTATTGTGGGACTTCACCTTGTAATCACGTGAGCCAATTCTCCCTAATAAACTCTTTTATATTTACATATATCCTATTGGTTCTGTCCCTCTGGAGAACCCTAGTACACTTCCTCTCTCTTCTTGCTTAGGAACATAAATGAGTGGTAGGTTTGGTTGCTTTACATAATCCTATATATCTTGGAGGATTTGTCCAGTTTTTGAAATTCTTTTTGCCTGATGGGCTTGATTCAAAGTACTGGTCTTCAGGCTCTGAGGTTATTTCCTTTGCTTGGTCTGGTCTGTTTTTAAGTCTTCTAATTGTATTTTGAAATTCTCATAGTGAATTTCTCAATTTCAGAAGTTCCATTTGATCCCTTCTTAATATAGCTATATCATATTCAAATCTTATATCATTTTTCTGGCTTCCTTTGATTGAATTTAATTGAAACTTTCTCTAGGACCTCATTGAGCTTCCTTGCCATCCAGATTCTTAATTCTGTGTCTGTCATTTCAGACATTTCAATCTGTTTAGATTACATTGCTAGGGAACAAGAATGTAACAAAACACTCTGACTTTTTAAATTGCTAGAATTTTTGTGCTGATTCCTTCTCATCTGAGACAGCTGGCATTTCCTTTTATTTTTGAATTTGATGTCACTTGGATAGGGCTTTTTGTTTTGTTTTTGTTTTCCTCTTGTGACTATGGTGAATGTTGCGTATAGTTGAATGGCTTTGTTTCTGAGTGCTTCCAGAAGGCCAAGGTTTTGTACAGAGTCTTAGGTTGTATATAGGCTCCTGTGATGGGTTTCAGTGGCATTGTATGTTGGGGGAATGCATTTTTGTTTGGTAGTGTAATTCAGCCTGCAGTCCAATTAATAATGCTTACGAGTATAGGTGGGCAGATAAGCTCTTACTCAGCCACATGCTTCTTTTGTACTTCAGTGTGTACATAGCAGTGTGCTGGAAAGATGGCAGCTGGTGAGATATGACTCCCTCTCCAAGTCTGCTCCTGGGCGGTGTGATGCCATCCCCTTCAACTATTGGTGCCATGACTATTTCCTGTGCCCCAATGGGAGCTCTGGCAGGCCCTGCTCACCCCTCCCTTAGGGCAGTCCCAGCTGAGGGCTAAATCACCAGGAGAACCACAACTCCCTGGCCTGCCTGTCCCTTGTGCTTGTGAGAGTCATAGCAGACTGTGGGATATGTCTGCTAGTGGTCTGATGGTGCACTGGGACAGGAGCAGAAGATCCCTGGGTGGGGCACTGCTACCACAGGTATGCAACTTGGCAGGTACCTGCAGGCTGAAGTTTTCAGCCCAGTAGATGGCTGTGAGGACCACCAAGCTTACACTCCCCTAAGCCTACCTGGTGAGTCTCCCTCTGGCATCTGCCCCAGGAACAGGATTGACCAGCTAGGCTTATCCCAAGCCTTCTGTGCCCAGGTCACTGAGCTATTCCAGATGCTCTGGGCTACGGGACTCCCTAGAAAAGAAGCGGTAGCTGGCTGTCAGGCCACGCCCTTCCCAGACCAGGCTTGCAAAGGGAGGGCTGTCCTGCAGTGGCATATGAACCCATGTCACACTCTTCTTTGTCTTCTGAGAGTGGGGGTTCCTCTCCTGATTGAGCTTAGGCCACAGATCTCAGTTCAATATCCGTGAGTGGTGTGCTCAAATCCTAGGGAGTTGGGACTCGGCCCATGGATTTGTTTTCTGGCCCCTCAGGTTAAAGCACTGGCTGTGCAGGGCAGGGGGATTGTTAGTGGCTGAACTGCTCCCAGGCCACTAGCAAAAACTCAGGTGGGGAGGTGGTGACTGTGCTGTGGTGATCCTCCTGCAGGAGCATCTAGGCAGGCAGTCTTGAGAGGTCTGGCATGTGAGGGAATGTGTGGATTGGATGCACTCTGGTCCCACAACAATGGAAGCCCAGCTCTCCCTGGCCTAGCAGAGGGGAGGAGCTGCTGCCACTCAGAGCAAGGAGAGTCTTGGGTGATTGGCATCTAGGTCACATTTTGGTACAGTTGCCAGTGCTGGCACCTGGAATCTCTGAGCAGGGTTCCCAGCTTCCAATCTCCACAACTATGGTGTCTGCATTGCCTCTCTATTGACTTTCATTCTTTCTTTCAAAAGACCTGTTTGGCTAGGTGCAGTGGCTCACACCTGTAATCCAAGAACTTAGGGAGTCTGGAGTGGGAGGATTGCTTGGGACCTGGAGTTTGAGGCCAGCTTGGGAAACATAGGGAGACCCCATCATTCCATAATTAAAAAAAAAAAATAAGCCAAGCATTGTGACATTTGCCTGTAGTCCTAGCTATTTGGGAGGCTGAGGCAGGAGAATCACTTAAACCAAGGAGTTTGAGGCTGCAGCGAGCTATGATTACAACACTGTACTCTAGCCTGAGTGACAAAGTAAGAGTCAAAAAAAAAAAAAAAAAAAAAAAAAAACTTGTTCAAATTGTGATGATATTTACTCTATATTTTGGTTCCCCTGAGTGTTAAAGGTATTCCTGGCTGTGTCTAGTCAGCCATCTTCCCTCCTCCAGGTAATGATCTTGGATGTGTGCTAATATGAAATAATTTAAAATATTTTCTTTCAAATTTTTCTTCAGAATAAACTTATGCTTTATATTTTGAAAAGAACTTGAGTCTTACCTCTTCTGTAATGTTTAACAGTTTAGTGAGCTTTCCTCTTTATGGCACTGATAACTTATTTAACTTTTCCTTGATGGACTTTTAAAATGATTTATTCATGTTTGCAATTATATCTGCTAACACATGTAATTAATTTATTTAGACAAAAATCAGTCATTTAACTAAAAACTATTTTATTTAACTTTGAGGCTAGTGTATATGAACTCTGAATCAGACCATGTTTGATATATTAGTTTTCCAGATAACTATAATAAGAAAACATTTTAGTCAAATAAATGCAGCTTATATGTGATACCTAGAACATGTTCTACAAATGTTTCATATTATTTTTTAAAATTACATGAAAGGGCCAGACGTGGTGGCTCACGCCTGCAATCCCAGCACTTTGGGAGGCCAAGGCAGGCGGATCACCTGAGGTTAGGAGTTCGAGACCAGCCTGGCCAACACAGTGAAACTCCATCTCTACAAAAATACACACACAAAAACAAAATTAGCCGGGCATGATGGTGGGTGCCTGTAACCCCAGCTACTTGGGAGGCTGAGGCGGGAGAATTGCTTGAACCCAGGAGGCGGAGGTTGCAGTGAGCCGAGATAGCGCCACCGCACTCCAGCCTGGGTGACACAGCGAGACTCCTTCTCAAAAAAATAAAATAAAATTACATAAAAGGAAAATATTAACATTTGTAAATAAAAAATTAAGCATACTTATGAAACACTATTCTTGGTTTTAAAAATTAATATTTAATATTTCCAAATGTTTTACTTGGATCAATACTTGATAGATAAATGGCCCATCTCTTCATTCACTTTTTTCCTCCCATACTTGAGCTATTTATTTCAAAGAGAGATGCCTGAATATTTTGTTGCCTATTGTTACTTCCAGGAAGAACTCCAAACCTTACAGGTCATGATTATGTAAATTCCTTTAATATCTAGCTTCCAGCTTACCTTTTCTGCCTAAACTCTTTACAGACCCACCACAAAACCTATTCACAATTAGTACGTTCCAGAAGCTAACATGCTGTCCTGGCAATATGTCTGTAAATATTACAGCGAGAATATAGAGTATGTAGACTATGGGCATAGTTTTAATTCAATTTTTAGATGAAAAACTACTCCCAGGTATGCTAGACACTGATATTTCAAAATGTATGAGACACAATTCCTGCTCTCAAAAATCTTTACTGCTCTTTTGGGGCCCTATTTAGTCATATTTTTGGGAATCTTTCTTTTCATTTCAAAATAAAGTCAAATATATTTTCTGAATCTTACAACTTCTTTTACATAACTCCACCGTAAATGTAAACTCTCTTATTCTATCAAGATCTATAAATGTATTTATATTATACCTATTAAATTATTTTCTGTTTCTCTTTGTCCTCAGACATAAGGATGCCTCAGGACACCTCTTACATGAGAATCTTATAACCTGCTTCAGGGAAAGTCAGAAAACCTAGGTTTTATGATCTGCTTCAGGGAAAAGGGGCTAGGGATGGTCAGAGTAAACTTCCTACTTCTGCTGTTTCTCAAATTATTTCAGTTTAAAATAGTATTTTAAGGTGTCATATTTTGGAGTAGGGTGTACTGAACCACACACACACACATTTATAATTTTAAAACCAAAACATTATTAATATCATTTTATAGAATAATTATTTATTTAAATCTACCTGTATATTTAATATTTCTTTTGTTCTTCATTTTTAACTGCATCTTCATGCTTTTAATATATGATGATTTTTCTTCTAACAGATTTTCTGGCCAGGTGTGGTTGCTCACACCTGTAATCCCACAGCACTTTGAGAGGCTGAGGCAGGCAGGTTGCTTGAGCCCAGAAGTTCAAGACCAGCCTGGGCAACATGGCAAAACCCTATCTCTACAAAAATACAAAAAATTAGCCAGGCATTGTGGTATTCACCTGTGGTTCCAGCTGCTTGGGAGGCTGAGGCAGGAGGATCACTTGAGCCCTGGAGGTCAAGGCTGCAGTGAGCTGTAATTGTGCCATTGCACTCCAGCCTTGGCAACACAGTGAGACCCTGTCTCAAATTTTTTTTTAATTTTCTATAATATTTCCTTTAATTAAAATCTGTTGAATAGCCCTTTCTTCCTTTTTTGTATTCATATCTAAAATGTCATTATTTAACTACCTATAGAAAAATGTATGCAATTCTACAAACACACATATATATGTAAATACAGTAGTTCCCCCCATCCATGGGGGATACATTCCAAGGCCCCTAGTGGATGCCTGAAATGACAGATGGTACAAAACTCTATATAATGCACAAATTGCTTTTTCCTTCTTCACAATATCATGGATGGAAGATTCATTCTTATTGTAGTTCGCAGCAACCTCTTGAGTAATATTTTTTCTTTCCTTAAGCAAAGACCTTTTACCTTTGTACTTAAAGAAAACACTTTATGATTTCTCTTTAGCATATCCAAATTGCCGGCATTATTATTCTTGTGCGTTAGGGACATTATTAAGTAAACTAAGAGTTACTTTAACACAAACACTGTAATATCATGACAGTGGATCTGACAAATGAGATGGTTACTATGTGACTAATGAGTAGGTAGCATAGTATAGAGCACAGATAAGCCAGACAAAGGGATGATGCACGTCCCTGGCAGGATGTGCATGATAAAAATTGAGATTTTTGTCATGCTCTCCAGAATGGCATGTACTTTAAAACTTATTAATTGATTATTTCTCAAATTTTCCTTTTAATATTTTTGGACCATAGATGACCACAGGTAACTGAAGCCATAAGTAACTGAAATCATGGAAAACAAAACTGTGGATACGAGGAACTACTATATTCTTGAGTTTAAGGTTTTGGACTTGCCCACTTTATCTTTCTTTTTTTCTTTTTATTCTCTTTGGAATAGAAATGTCAGTCCTGTGCCTATCCTACCACTATATTTTGGAAGCACATAATTTGTTTGATTTTACAGGCCTACAGCTGAGGAGAAATTCACTTCAGGATGAAGCATACCTTAAATCTCACCCATATCTAATTTAAATGATATTTACACGAGTCTTTTGACTTTTGACTTAATGTTGGTATGAATTAAGACTTTTGGGGCTATTGGAATAAAATAAATGTATTTTGCATGCAAGAAGAACATACATTTTGAGAGGCAAGGGGCAGAATGCTATGGTCTAAATTTATGTGTACCCCCCAAATTCATATGGTGAAATTCTAACCCCCAAGATGAAGATATTAGTATGTGAAGCCTTTGGGAATTGATTAGATAATGAAAGCAGAGCTCTCATAATTGGTATGATTACCTTGTAAAAGATAACCCAGAGAGCCAGCTCACTCTTCCACCATGTGAGGGCATAGCGAGAAGGCACCATAGAAGAACCAGGAAACAAGCCATCACTAGACACTAAATCAGCCCATACTTTTTTTTACCCCAGGGATATGCAAATTTATTTTATTATTTTTTTCTTCAACTTTTATCTTTTAAGTTCCAGGGTACATGTGCAGGATGTGCAGGTTTCTTACATAAGTAAATGTGTGCCATGGTGGTCTGCTGCACAGATCAATCCATCACTTAGGTATTGAGCCCAGTACCCATTAGTTATTCTTCCTAATGCCCTCCTTCCCTCTCTGCCCCATGACACACTCCAGTGTGTGTTGTTCTCCCCCATGTGTCCATGTGTTCTTATCGTTCAGCTCCAACTTATAAATGAGAACATGTAGTGTTTGATTTTCTTTTCCTGCGTTAGTTTGCTGAGGATAATAGCTTTGAGCTCCATCCATGTCCCTGCAAACAACATGATCTCATTTCTTTTTATGGCTGCATAGTATTGCATGCTGCATATGTCTTTATCCAGTCTATCACTGATGGGCATTTGGGTTGATTCCATGTCTTTGCTATAGTGAATAGTGCTGCAATGAACATATGCATGCATGTATCTTTATAATAGAAAGATTTATATTTTTTTGGATATATATCCAGTAATGGGATCGCTGGAACAAATGGCATTTCTGATTCTAGATTTTTGAGGAATCATCACATTGTCTTCCATAATGGTTTAACTAATTTACATTCCCACCAACAGTGTAAACGTGTTCCTTTATCTCTGCAACCTTGCAAGCATCTGTTCTTTACAGACTTGTTAATAATCACCATTCTGACTGGTGTGAGATGGTATCTCATTGTGGTTTTGAGTTGCATTTTTCTAATAATCAGTGATGTTGAGCTATTTTTCATATGTTTGTTGGCCACATAAATGTCTTCTTTTGAGAAGTGTCTATTCATGTTCTTTGCCCACATTTTTTTTTTCTTTGAGATAGTCTCATTCTGTTTCCCAAGCTGGGGTGCAGTGGGGCAATCTCTGCTCACTGCAACCTCTGCCTCCTGGGTTCAGGTGATTCTCATGCCTCAACCTTTTGAGTAGCTGTGATTACAGACATGAGTCACCATGCCCTGCTAATTTTTGTATTTTTAGTAGAGATGGGGTTTTGCCATGCTGGCCAGGCTGGTTTCAGACTCCAGGGCTCAAGTGATCTGCCTGCCTTTGCCTCCCAAAGTGCTGGGATTATAGGCATGAGCCACTGCACCCAGCCCTTTGCCCACTTTTTAATGGGGTTGTATTTTTTTTTTTTTGTAAATTGTCTTAAGTTCCCTGCAGACTCTGGATATTAGACTTTTGTCAGATGCTTAGATAGCAAAAATTTTCTCCCATTCTGTAGGTTGTCTGTTCACTCTGATGATAGTTTCTTTTGCTCTGCAGAAGCTCTTTAGTTTATTTAGGTCTCATTTGTCAATTTTTGCTTTTGTTGTAATTGCTTTTGACATTTTCATCATAAAATCTTTGCCCATGCCTATATCCTGAATGGTATTGCCTAGATTTTCTTCTAGGGTTTTTATAGTTTTGGGTTTTACATTTAAGTCTTTAATCCATCTTGAGTTAATTTTTGTATAAGATGTAAAGAAGGGGTCCAGTTTCAATTTTCTGCACATGGCTAGGTAGTTCTCCCATCATCACTTATTAAATAAGGAATCCTTTCCCCATTGCTTATTTTTGTCAGGTTTGTTGAAGATCAGATGGTGGTTTATTATAATAATAATAAGACCATAATAAGACCACAGTGGATGTGTGGTCTTATTTCTGAGCTCTCTATTCTGTTCCACTGGCCTGTGTGTCTGTTTTTGTAGCAGTACCATGCTGTTTTGGTTACTGTAGCCTTGTAGTGTAGTTTGAAATCAGGTAGCATGATGCCTCCAGCTTTGTTCTTTTTGCTAAAGATTGTCTGGGCTATTCAGGCTCTTTTTTGATTCCATATAAATTTTTAAATAGTTCTTTTTTCTAATTCTATGAAGAATAGCAATGGTAGTTTGATGGGAATAGCATTGAATCTGTAAATAACTTTGGGCATTAGGGCCCTTGTCACAATACTGATTCTTCCTATCCATTAGCATGGAATGGTTTACCATTTGTTTGTGTCCTCTCTGACTTCCTTGAGCAGTGGTTTGTATTTTCTTTGATGATGTTCTTAACTTCCTTTGTTAGCTGTATTCCTAGGTATTTTATTCTCTATGTAGCAATTGTGAATGGGAGTTAATTCAGGATTTGGCTCTCTGCTTGATGTATAGGAATGCTAGCAATTTTTGGTGTATAAGAATTTTGTTGGTTTATGGGAATGCTATCAATTTTTTGCATGTTGATTTTGTATTCTGAGACTTTGCTGAAGTTGCTTATTAGCTTAAGAAGTTTCTGGGCTGAGACAATGGGGTTTTCTTGATATAGGATCATGTCATCTGCAAACAAAGACAATTTGACTTCCTCTCTTCCTATCTGAATACGTTTTAATTCTTTCACTTGCCTGATTGCCCTGGACAGAACTTCCAATACTATGTTGAATAGGAGTGGTAAGAAAGGGCATCCTTGTCTTGTGCCCATTTTCAAGGGGAATGCTTCCAGCTTTTGCCCACTCAGTATGATATTGGTTGTGGGTTTGCCATATATGATTCTTATTATTATTTTGATGTATGTTCCTTCAATACCTACTTAATTGAGAGTTTTTAACATGAAGGGATGCCGAATTTTATAGAAGGCCTTTTCTGCCTCTAGTGAGACAATCATGTGGTTTGAATAATCAGAATAGCCAGTTTAGACAGGAATATAACTAACCTGAAGAAGCTGAAAAACACAATATGAGAACTTCACAGTGTAATCACAAATATCAATAGCAGAATAGTCCAAATGGAGGAAAGAATCTCAGAGCTTGGATACTGTCTTTATCTTTCTGAAATAAGACAGGTACACAAGAACAGAGAAAAAAGAATGAAAAGCAATGCCTCTGAGTAATATGGGATTATATAAAAAGCCCAAACCTACAACTGATTGGGGTACCTGAAGGAGACAGGGAGAATGGGACCAACTTGGAAAACATACATCAAGGTATCATTCAGGAGAACTTCCCAAACCTAGCAAAACAGGCCAACATTCAAATTCAGGAAATCCAGAGAACCCCTGTAAGATACTCCACAAGAAGATCAACCCCAGGGCACATAATCATCAGATTCTCCAAGTCAAAATGAAAGAAAAAATGTTAAGGGTAGGTAGCCAGAGAGAGAGAGGCCAGGTGACCTACAAAAGGAAGCCCATCAGATTAACAGTGGACCTCTCAGAAGAAATCGTACAAGCCAGAAAAGATTGGGGGCCAATTTTCAACACTCTTAAAGAAAAGACTTTCCAACCTAGAATTTCATATCTGGCCAAACTAAGCTTTGCAAGCGAAGGAGAAATAAGATCCTTTCCAGACAAGCAAAATGCTGAGGGAATTCGTCGCCACCAGGTCTGCTTTGCAAGAGCTCCTGAAGGAAGCACTAAATATGGAAAGGAAAAACTGTTACCAGCCACTACAAAAACACACTGAAGTACATAGACCAGTGACATTATGAAACAACCACATAAACAAGTCTGCAAAATAACCAGCTGGCATCATGATGACAGGATCAAATTCACACATAGCAATATTAACCTTAAATGTAAGTGGGCCAAAATCCCCAATTAAAAGACACAGAATTGCAAGCTGGATAGAGTCAAGACCCATACATACACAGTCTTGAAGAGACCCAATTAATGTGCAAAGACACACATAGGCTCAAAATAAAGGGATTAAGGAAAATTTACCAAGCAAATGAAAAACAGCAAAAAAGCAGGTGTCAGAATTCTAGTTTCAGACAAAATGAATTTAAACCAACAAAGATCAAAAAGACAAAGAAATACATTACATAAGGGTAAAGGGTTCAATTCAACAAGAAGAGCTAACTATCCTAAATACATATGTATCCAATGTAAGATCACCCAAAGCAATTTCCTGGAGATCTACAAAGAGACCTAGACTCCCACACAATAATAGTGAGAGACTTTAAAACCCCATTGACAATATTAGACAGATCATTGAGACAGAAAATTAACAAAGATACTCAGGACCTGAATTCAGCTCTGGATCAAGCGGACCTGATAGATATCAACAGAACTCTCCACACAAAAACAGCAGAATATACATTCTTCTCATCGCCTCATGGAAGTTACTCTAAAACTTATCACATAATAGGAAATAAAACACTCCTCTGCAAATGCAAAAAAACTTAAATTGTAACAGTCTTTCTGACCACAGTGCAATCAAATTAGAGCTCAAGATTAAGAAATTCACTCAAAAGCACACAACTACCTGGAAATTGAACAGCCTGCTCCAGAAGGACTACCGGGTAAATAATAAAATTAAGGCAGAAATAAATAGGTTCTTTGAAACTAATGAGAACAAAGAGACAATGTACCAGAATCCCTGGGATGCAGCTAAAGCAGTTAAGAGGGAAATTTATAGCACTAAATGCCCACATCAAAAATCTAGAAAGATCTCAAGTAAACAACTTAACATCCCAACGAAAAAAACCTAGAGAACCAAGAGCAAACAAACCCCAAAGCCAGCAGAAGACAAGAGATAACTAAGGTCAGAGCAGAATTGAAGGAGATAGAGACACAAAAAACCCTTCAAAAAATCAATGAATCCAGTATCTATTTTTTTTGAAAAAAATAATAAAATAGATATACCACTAGGTAGATTAATAAAGAAGAAAAGAGATAAGATTCAAATAGATACAATCAGAAATGATAAGGGGGATATCACTACTGACCTTACAAAAATACAAACAGCTATCGGATAATACTATAAACACCTCTATTCACATAAACTAGAAAATCTAGTAGAATAGATAAATTCCTGGACACATACACCCTCCCAAGACTGAACAGGAAGAAATTGAATCCCTGAATATACCAATAATGAGTTGTGAAATTGAGACAGTAATAAATAGCCTACCAACCAAAAACAAACAAACAAACAAAAAAACCCAAGACCAGACAGATTTATAGCTGCATTCTACCAGAGGTAAAAAGAGGAGCTGGTACCATTTCTACTGAAAGTATTCCAAACATTTCAAAAGGAGGGACTCCTCCCTAACTCATTTTCTGAGGCCAGCATTATCCTGATACCAAAACCTGGGGGAGATACAACAACAACAACAACAACAACAAAACTTCAGGCCAATATCCCCGATGAACATTGATGCGAAAATCCTCAATGAAATACTGGCAGACCAAATCCAGCAGTACATCATAAAGCTAATTCACCACAATCAAGTTGGCTGCCCATGCTTTGATCTTACACTTCCTAGACTCCAGAACTGTGAGAAAAATATTTTTTGCTGTTTATAAGCTACTCAGTTTATGGTATTTTGTTATAGCATTATAAATGGATTAAGGCACAGGCCAGAGCCTAACAAATTCACAATATCAGAAACTAAGTCTAGTTAAAGAAGTATGTCTCAAGAAAATGTGGATATAGCTTTGGCATATGTAGTACACTGTAATCATCTATATAGAGCTTTGGGAAAATGAGCTTCGGGAAAATTCAAAATTCAATTTTAATGTTTTTGAATGTGAATCACCATTTAATTTATCTAATTTTCACAGTATTTGCTTTTTTATTTTATCTTCTAGCACCAAGAAGAAAAATAAGCTTGTGAACATTCAACAGAGGTCTTCTCTACTGTTCTCTTTAGAATGAAGCATCTTGATTTTATGGTTAAAGAAGATATTTGAATATACTGTAAATTTAAAGACTTCTTGTGTTTGATATAAAAAACAAGAAATGTTTCTATAAATACCAGGTGACTATCTTCATACAGGATATTTGGATTTTATATTTTAAAAATCCAGGGAAAAGGCATTGGCACTAATGTTAGCAACATGATTATATTGTGACTAAAAGCTCAACTTTGGTTGAAGTCTCACTACAGAGAATGCCAATAATCAAATTCAGTAATTAAGGATTTTTATGCCATCCAAATAGGATACTCAATAACAGTGATTCTAATACACAGAGTCCCAGCTCCAGAGTTTCTGATTCTGTAAGTCTTGGGTGAGGCTAGAGAATGTGTATTTCTAACAAGTTTCCAGGAGACATGGATGCTGCTGGTCCGGGGCCAAAATTTAAGAACTGCTATGCAAACATATATACAATACCCTCTTTTTGAAATTTTTTCAGCTTATCTAAAGACTTCACAAAGATCTAACCTACTTCACCTGCCTGATATATTGGCATCATCGGCCCTTATGTTGTTAATACTAAGCTAGGAACCTCAGAATAATAATTTGGCTACTGTTACTGCTGTGAAAAATGTCATCTTTTGTCTACCCAGAAGTCTCATGTCTTTTGCCAATATTCATTAAACTGTGAATTTGCAAGTAGGGTAAAAATCTCTGATCAGTCACAATTATTAATAGTAGATATTAAAATATAAAATCAATTTCAGGAATTGACGTATTTAAAGCATGGTAAAGACACAGTTTTCCTGGTATATTGTAACACGGACATTGAAAAAGAGCTACAGCATTTTTTTTTAATTGGAAGCCCTGAATAGTTTCTTCTCTTCAGAACTTCTCAGCTTTCAGTTTAAGTTGGATTCTTAGAGCTCATAACTTCTATTAAATAAAAAAAAAAAAAAAAAGGAAATGTGTAAGTCTGGTTTCAAGTGAGCCAGAAAAAAATATGTGCTAGTTCTGACTTTTCTTAGAGGCAAACTTTCATTCATTTTAGGCCTGTCTCTATACACAAACAGCAATAAAAATAGATCAGAATGATTTAAGTAATCTCGACATACAGAATGGCATATCCAAGAGAGTTTATGGCTGGTCTTTGAGATAAACTCAGCACACAACATGTGGAATAGTATCTATTAAGTTTTAGAGGAGGACTGGTATAATTTATTTATTTTTCTTTTTTGAAGTAAACAAACCATTTGAAGCTAAAAAAAATGATCAGTCCCATTTCTTCTCCATTCTTATACTTCCATGGCACATTCTAATTAGAAAGAAGGCAAAACTCTTAAAATCTTTTTCTTACATTCAATCTTTGTTTTCTTCTCATTAACCATTCATAATAGCCAGCTTGATCAGCAGGAAATGTTGTAGCTGACAAATAAAAATGGTTAGACATATTTTCTTTATTATTCCCTCACTGATCTCACCCCCTTTTCACTTCTTTATTATGAATGATCACTAGAGAATCCAGTTATTAACTCATGTTTAAGTATCCTTCTTGTGCTGTCTTGCTGATATTAAGAAAATTTAACTTTGCTTATGTTGGTTTTTCATTTTACAATGACACTAATGTTTTTCATCTAAAATATAAACTTTTTATTCCTAGAAATTTTAATATATCACTCACAAAGACAATGTTTTGTCATTTATATACAAAGTATACAGTTTAGGCATTTATATAAAATGAGGAGTATAGAAATTTAAATTTATAATATAAATTCATTTTCATTTGAAATGAACCTTTCAGAATAAGACCTATTATTCCTTAATTAACAGCTGTTGATTTTCTCATAGGTAGTAGAAAATAAAAACATATAATTATATAATGTATTAAAAGTAAGTTTCTGTGCTACCTGGTATAACCTACAATTTAAAGTTCCCTTGTAACTTCAGTTTCATTTGATAATTTACAAATATGGTTTTTCTTTTTTAATTTAAAATAGAATTGGGTTTCCCCCTCAGTTTATCAAAAAATTCTCTGTTTATCCAAAAGTTAAAGGACAATCCTTTAAAATATATTATTAAAATATAATTTCCCTTTAAATTTTTTTTTGTTTAAATATTAGTTAAATTGATGGTGCATTTAAAGGTGCTACAAAATTTGGCACACATTTCCTTGTTGTGTGGTGAGTCTTTGGAAGATAAATAATCAAAATCTTAGCCTACATTTCTATCATCAGGGTTAGAACTTCAATAGATGTTACATAGCCCACACATCTCTTATCTCAATCCAATCTGCTTCTCCTTTCAATACCAATTTCTCTTTTACCTTAAACTCTATCTGCTTCACTTTTTCTTAGCATCTTATTTCTAAGTCTCCTTCTGTAGGATTTTAATATATTCTTTGCAGTTATCTAGGCTCACATCTTAGAACCCTTTTTAATTGTTTTCCTGTAGTTTTAGTGATGAGAACAAGGAAAAGAGATTAGCAAGGAAGTTTCCATCTATAATGAATGAGGTTGGAGAAAATTCTAGATTTTATTCCTATTAATGCTGTGATGCAAACCATTACAACATGTCTACCAATATGGTCATGTAAATTTGCATGCTTAATGATTCTGTTGCTTCAAGTTGATAAATATTCCACAGTAAACAGTTTGTTTGCTTTACAATAGAATTATTACGAGGCAGGATAAGAGCCTCTAGGGCAATAATTACTTCACAGTAAGGGGCATCTACATCTGAAATTGCTCTGCATCTGGCCTCTAAATCATCTGTACAGAAGGTGGTACTCCCAGCCAAAACAGCAAGAAAGGCAAGGCCTATTTATCTGTATGCAGGTCACAATGTATTTAGAATATCTATAATTTACCCATATTTTTCAAACAGAAAACCTAGGAACACTACGCCAGTTTTGTTAGTTCAAAAATGGAATAAAATTTATGAATCTGAGGCTTCACTAGAAAATCAAGGTGCTATTATAACCACAAGTAAATGTTACTATTTCTAGAATTTTCTAGGAAAAGGTAGACTATTAACAAAAATGTATAAAAATAAGAGATAATCCATACTTTTGTCTACCATATCCTAGGTACCCAGTTATGTGCAATATATTACATACTACAATTCTAAAATAATTTATTACTTTTTATTACAGTAAAATACACATCACATGAAATTTACTTCTGAATCATTTTAAGTATACAGTTTAGTAGTATTAAATACGATCATACAGTTGTGTAATCATCACCACCATCCAGCTCCATAACTCATCTTCTAAAACAAAAATTCCGTACCCATTAATAACTCTCTACTTCCTCTTCTCCCCCTACTCCTCACAAGTACTATTCTACTTTCTGTATCTATGATTTTGACTTATCTTAACTACCTCATATAAGTGAAATCATAAAATATTTGTCTTTCTGTGACTGGGTTATTTCACTGAGCATAATATCCAAGATTCATCCATGTTGTAGCATATGTCAGAATTTCCTTCCTTTTTAAGGCTGAAAAATATTCCATTTTGCTTGTATATTGAACCGTTGATGGACATGTGAATTGCTTCCACATTTTAGCATTGTGGGTACTGCTGCTATGAACATGGGTGTACAAATATCTCTTTGTGACCCTGTTTTCAATTCTTTGGGGTATATATGCAGAAGTAAAGTTTTTGTATCATATCGTAGTTTGTATCATATGGTAAAAAACCTTTAATTTTTTGAGGAACCCCCATACTGTTCGCCACAGTAGCTGCATCCTTTTACATTTCCACCAACAGTGAGCAAGGGTTCCGATTGCTCCACATCCTTTCCAACACTTGTTGATTCCTGTGTTTTTGATATTAACCCTCCTCACATATTATAATTTATCCTTACTTCACATCTATAAAATAGAGGGGGTTGTTCTAAATTTATGGATGAAAAAACTTAGTTTACAAGAAGTGAGGAAACTTGCTAAAACTCACAACTAGTAGGTTGCCTCTATGTAAATAAACTTTATTTTCTGATACTAAAGTCTGCTTTCTTAATGACTGGGATATTTAACCGTACCTTAAAATATGTATGAATTTTATGTCTATTACAACATCTGAAATATTGCTCAGGAAAGGTAAACAAACATGTAACAGATTTGGCTCCATTTTAAGATTCTGGAGTTATTTGCTGCTACTCAAGGAGATGTCGCTGTCACAGAACCAGGCCACAGTGTTTTATTGGCTAATGTGCTAGTGCATTTGCAGAAGCCACTAGAAAGACATACTTCCCCATGCTATATTTCATGTAGCATTCCCAAATGACCAGGAACCTTGTCATTTTTCTACCTCATATCATCCTCTTTTGTTTTCTGCTTAGCTCTCACAAATACATGAAATTATTTTATGTACTGAATTATATTTTACTCTGTGTGCCTCCCCTTAAATGTAAGCACCATGCGAATAAGGTTCTTGTGGGTGTTGTTCTCAACCAAATCTTCAGAGTTTAGAAAAGTGTTGAAACTACAGTAGGCACTGCAAAAATATCTGGGGAATGGATGGATAAAATAAAGAATAAGTGAAAGTAAGAAATGTTTCTTAGAGGAGCTATAAAGAATAGCAAGGAATTATTTTCAGAGACCTATGGGCTAGATGTGAACTTTTTCTTACTGTTTGAGAAACTCTAGTACTAAGTGTTGTTAATGTCGTTTGAGAACACTACTTGAAACAAACCAATAAAGGCAAGAGGTGCTGTTAAATAATCACTAAGGTCAGCTTACTTAGAGAGGATGGGAAATAATCCAAAGAAATGCCACTGAGAAAAAAAAAGTTATTTAATAGGTGGAAAGAGATGAAACAGTCAAAATATTGGCAAAATTTAAAATCTGCAAGCGAGTTTCTCTCTCTAACCATTGAAACTTTATAGCATAGAAGGCATGTTTACCAAAAGTAAATCTGGATTTATTGAATCAATTTTTATATAACAATAAATAATTTGAAAATTGTGTCAGATTTGAAGAACAATTGTAAGAAGAGACAAAACAAGCTTATTGGTGATTTCCCTTCAAGGAACAACAATCTCATTGCTAACCAGGCAATGAGCTAACTTCTTGGAAAGTAAGACCAAGATTTGAAAGAGACTCCCCCAGGATAGGAAATAAAAACTCATTAACCTTTTACTCCGTTGGGCTGAAACATCTGAGAATAATATTGGAGCTAGAAAAACCTAGACTCTGTCACTTAGTTTTCAAGTATTAGGTATAAAACTGAAGGGCATGGAGTCCAGGTGGTGTTTTCATCTTTTTTTTCCCATTTGAAGGTCATACCTTTGGAAGAGAAAAGAGGATATAAGAAATGAACAGCTGGTTGCTTAAATGGCATCAAAGAACAGGATTTGGGTTTTTTAGACCATGATTATGTTAATAAAGCTGCTAATGCCTGCAGAGAAAAAGTACATCTCATGGGTCTACAGGGATCACATTTTTCAATACAATCACTAACATAATCAAGAAGATTCTAAATTCTGAAGAGGGGAACGGATGCCACAAGGAAAGGGCAATGATAAATTATATGGTGGGTATCAAGTGAAAATACAGAAAAGAAAAAAAACGTGATACAGATACATACTATTTATTAGGAGAAACCAGGAAGTGAATTTAGAATGCAAATTAATTTTCTTATATTTCTATATAACAATGCTGACATTAAGGATGATAAGATTAGTATGAAATCTTAACATGAATAAGGCAAATAGGAAATGAGGCATAGATCTAAGTTTTTACTGGCATCTAGTGGGTAGAGGCCAGAGACACTGCTAAACATCTTATAATGCACAAGACTGCCCACCACAACAATTATCCAGCATAAAATGTTGATGGAGTCCACGTTAGGAAACCCTGCTCTAGTTAATAACATAGCTCCATGAATATGTGAGATTATAAAACACACACACACACACACAAATTACTGAGAAAAAAAGAGAACACATTGAAATGAGCTATCATGACTACATGTGAACCTCCCTTTTGCATTTGGAATGTTTGTAGTTTAACGAGAGCCAGACTTCAGCAAGCCTGATACGTAGTTCTGTTTCAGCCACTTTTATACCATTGAAGTGAAAGTAGCTTTAGTAATTATGAGCTGGAGTTTTTTTAATCAGTCTCATTTCATATACATATATATATATTTACCTGTAAAATGCAGATAAAATAATATCTGCCTCATAGTATTTTTTGTGAGTAATAAGTGCAATAATATAATTAATGCACTAATAAAATTCTTGTAACATTAAGTGTATGGCAAATATCTTACTTACCATTATTCATTTGCTTGGTTCTCATTTTCCTCACCTATAAATTAAGGGTACTTGAGAGGATGGTTGGCAAAATAAGATTTAAGAATTGAACTTCTCTTTGTTTTATAAATCTTAACAAAATTTAATAAGAAAAATTGAAAAGTAAAGAAAAACCTGTAAAAATGATCTATTAAAAAGATCCTATTCAAAATAGAGACATGAACTGCATAAACTGGCAATATACTAAATTATAAAATACAGTAAGTTCTGGAAATAATTTTTAAAAAGATAAAAAGAGCTTTTATATTTTGCGCTCAATGTGAACACAAGAAAACACAAACTTGCCATTTGGGAAAGATAAAGGAGGGGAAAGCAGAATTATGCAATTTCTACTCTGATTTAACTTAACAAAAATAAAAAAAAGCTGAAGAGGCTTATCGAACTGAGACAAAACTAGAATCAGTGTTTGATTTGCTGAGCTAAAATCCGATGGCCAAGGGCATTGAAAACCCAAATAGAAGACAAAATGCTAAGCAAGAACTAGGTTGCGTTCAAATGCCTTATCTGTAGCCCTAAACAATGAGTGAGTTTGAAGTTATTAAGTAGGATTCCAGAAGTATTTAGAGTGCAATTATGAAAAAAGACTAAAGAAAAAAAGACCTGAAAAGTATTCTGATATTTTTAAAAGAGGAAATTAACAGGTAGATTCCAGAAACTAGTTTTTCCAAACTGTCAGGATTTCAGTCATTTCTGCATACTGTTAGTATTTGTTTTAAAAAGGACATTTTAATTACTTCTATAAATGGAAACCAAGTATCACTTACTACGAATAGAACTATTATGATGCATGTAATGAATACAAAATCATTTTGTAAAATTCTAAATGCTCCTGCTTGCCAAAACTTCGAGTCTGAGACCTTTTTCCACACACACAGACACAAAACTAGGAGTATTAGCAAGTGTTACTAAAAAATGTTAAATGAATACCAATACCAGACTGGACATCTTTCTAGATGAAATTAAATTTTATAATTAAAAAGTATGATTTTATATAATTTAATTAACATAATTTAATTATTCAGTTAATAATCATTTAAGTCAGTATACCACATAAAATAATTTGAAGTTTAGCTAAATTCAACTTGAGCCACCAGTGGTATAATTTTACTTGGGCAAATGTGCCCTAGAAACTACCATTATCACCTGTGGAGCTTTACAAATACACTGATGTAGGCCCCACTAGTAGAGATTCAGATTCAGTTGATCTGGGGGAAGCACTGACATTGTTGTATTTCCAAAACTCCCAGTGATTCTAATGTACAACCAAGACTGAGAACCCTAATCCAGAACAACAGACTAAATAGAAAAGATTATTTAGCAAATAGTTTAGGGGCATTTAGAAAACTAATTATTTAATATAGAAGATCTGTTCAACTTCATTTTATTTTTTGATACAATTTGTAAATTGATAATAATCAAGGCAAGATCACAGATAGGCCAGATACTGCTTTCAGCAAGGCATTGAACAAATCTTGACTGTATTGCAGAAAGATTTAAAGTAAATGAGTGCTACATCATGATAAAAGTAGTTTGATTTATATCTAATTGAACTAATCTCCAAAGTGTATCTGAAGGTACGTGTGTGTCCTATATTGTCCAAACCTCCATTTTGACAGTTGGAGAGTATCAAGAATGCGACTAGGAGGTGACACGATGTTAGGATCAACATATACCTGGAATGACAAAAGTCTACTTTAAATTTGCCCTTAATACTGGCGTGGTAATGGTAATGTTTACATGAGAGAAAAAAAACTGACTTCTGAATTTTGTGTGAAACATTTGTTTATGAAAGTACAAGATAATAGTTTTGTGGCTAGCAATTTATATGCTAAAAGATATAGGAATTTAGTAGTTTGCATGTTCAGTGTGAACCATTAGAATGATGTGGCTATTAAATAAAAACAAAACAGTCCTCTCTAACGTAAGTTTAGCTTCTGTAAAAGAAGAGTTGTCGTCATCATAGAATGTGTAATACTCTTACTCAGAGTCATACTGGTCTTGGAATTCTACATTCTATTATGGATGCCAAGTTTTTTAAAGGTAATGTTAAATAAGAGTTTACCCAAAGAAGGATTAATAGGATAAAGAAGGATTTTGAAGTGTTAAGATTTTTTAAACAATGATTTAATGAGCTAGATATTTTAAAGTTAAAAAATAATATATGTGAGGATTCTATGACAGTTTTCAAGGACAATCACCTACAAATACTTGAAGGGCTCTTGTGCTAGGTGAATTTTTGGTAGATATTTCTGTGGATGAGGTAAATTGAACCTGGAAAAATTATTATTGTCTAAAATCTGACCTCGAGTCAAGCCTCAAATTGTTCAATTTAATTGTCTGTCCTTAAGGAAAGGGTCTCTATTACAACTGGAATTTTTCAGCCCAAGGAAGAGTGACTTCTTCCGGGAAATAGGATAGGCTTGTTGCTGGCAGTAAATCGAGCAGTTGGACAAGTTTCCTACTAGCTTCCTGACAGTTCTAACATTTATTTAACACAAGGCCCAGAGGGACAAGCAATTTGTTTAACATCAGAAATAAGTGACAGGTAGAGGTTTCTAGTTGTCTTCCAAAATGGGCAGTTGGTCTTTCTTGAAGAAAAATTTATATAAGCCAATTCATATATTTATTACCAATCTCCCTCTATGTTCTATTTCAAATGGCCATGGAGATTATGAAGAAGGTAGAACTGTGTTTTCTGGCTTATGATGAAATTTGATATATCATCAATTTTCATATCATTAGCAATTCAATCTTAACTGCTGAACTTCAACTAGGAGTCATGTACTCATGTATTTAAAGAGTAAAATGTACATCTTATAAAACAAACTATACTTAATAGCTGTGAGAATATTTAAGTCATTCAAATATATTAATGTCACAAAATTAGCTTTAAAAATTATGACTTTAAGCGAGTTTTTCTTTGAATAATGAAATACAAAATTGTTGAAAATAAGTTCTCAATGACTTTTAGTTTTGAAGTCTGTAAACATGCTGTGAAAGAGAAACAAGCTTTGGCATTTCTCTTCAAAGTATTCTTCGAATTATAGATAACTATCTATAAATATTGCACTAGTAAACTAAGCAGGAAATAAATGTTCTTTCCATGGCTCAGGACCTCCTGACCATAATCAAATTGAATGAGTGAAAGATCTATATCCCACATCAGATTTTAAATCATCTAGCTCTCATAAAATGCCTGAGATGTGATTATAAAACAAATTAACCATAATCCTTACTGTGGTGTCAGTTGCACATATTTAATTTTGCATGTTTTTAAAGGCTAACAAATCAGTGAACAGAAATATATGCCAAAAGCCGTAACAATTTTTACACTCAGTTAGATGAGGTGTGTTTCCTGTTACTTTAATAAATACTCATTCAGCCAAAGTTCCCGCCAGTGAAAGACTAAAGTTCTGCCAAGACCTTAAACAGAATAATAACATTTAAGTATTTAAAATTATTTTACTTCTCAGTAGATGTTCATTATATATTAGTTAAATGAATGAATAAAAAAGCATGAACGTTGAGATAAGATACTTGTATATATTCATAAAACAAAGTCCTGTGATTTTCAATCTTATTAGCTGTGTGACTGGGCATGCTACTTTTTTGTTCATATTTTCTCATCTATAAAATTAGAATATTAAATATAATACATACTGCATCAGAGTGTTGTGATAATTAAATAGAATAATGAATGTAAAGTGTTTAAAATAGTCCTGGCACATAGAAAATCCTCTACAAACAGTAACTGCTGCTGTTGTTACTGCTACTGTCATTGCTGCTAATTGTCATCCTTTCTTCTTTTGATATCTCAAAGTGTGGAGGAATGGTAAAAGAGCCTATAAAAATAGATACGTGTTTGGTAAAGGGCCTCTCTTTGCTTCTTTACATTAAAATATAGAACATTTCACTCTGCTATCCATTTATACATACACGTTTTTATGCACAAAGACATAGGAATCCAAACGACTTAATAGACCTAGATGAGACCTTTGTAAAAATAGCATCAATTCACAGTAGTCAAGTGTTTTCTCTGTGGGCAACATAGCCTGATCGCTCAAGCTGTGCTCCTAAGGCAGTACTTCCCAAAGGCAGTACTTCCCAAAGGCAGTATCTTAAAACATTACTTTTTAAGAATGTCTCACAAATGCTCCAAAATAAATACAAACAAATAAAACCCCAAAAAGTTTCAATGTCAAATAAATTTAGAAAACTGCACATATGAAAATATTCTCGAGAATCCTGCATTGTAGTGAGTATCATTATATTTCAAGTTATCCAGAATTCCCTTTCTTTGGCAAATAGCACCTTGATCTCTTTCCGGTAGTTACTTATCCACTATATGTGTAGTACTGGCGGAACTGCATATAAGAGGAGCCCTTTATACATGAAAGCAGACATAGGTAACTAAAGCAGTCCAATTGAAGTCTATCTCCTCTGGGTTTGAATTAACCAGAGTGACCCAAGGGCTGAAATAATCAACCAAAGGCATTTGGAGCTCATGCATTTCATGGTGGTTCCCTGAAAGAATTTTTAAAAAATTATTACTATTCAGACTCTGGCTTCTGTGTTTTCCAAGCTATTCTCTATTTTTCTTGTAAATTCTGTGAGCTACTAGATATACTTAAATTATATTCCTTCTTTGCTTAATTTGGGCCGGGTCTTTCCCTTGGTTGCAATCAAAGTAATCTAACCGATAAAGAGAAAAATAAACCAAAACAAAACAAATATACCTACAACCCAAAACCATTAAGAAAGAACTACATATATTCTATATATTTCATATTTCTATTTATATCTACCTATAAAATTTTGGTTTTGTTTATGTTTTATCCACTATTGCTTAACCTGATCAGATCCAAAATTATTCTTTCCTGCTTCACCCTTTTGTCCCCTGAACATTTATTATCCGCAGTTAACATACTTTGAGCAAAGTGTTATGATGCATTAATTGCAGCCATGAAGAATAAGTTAAATTTGGACATTTGAGTCATTTCATAGCCCAATACTGCTTCTCTTACATTTATTTTCTCCACTTGCACATATTATCCCCATTGCATCTAAATCATTGAATCGCATCTCTCAAGTATTGCAAACTCCACACCTACACAAGAAAACTCATTTTAAAATGTGTCATTTGGGATTTTTGCATAGGGATATAAAGAAGTGCCATTTTTCATTGAGTTTAAAAAGGAGATGGAAGCTTACCTCGGTTACTAGATTTCCCCCTGCTTTAATCTGTATTGGCTGAAGGCAATTAATCAATAAGCAAGGACAAGGGGTGAAAACATATGGTCTTTGATATTTAATAAATGAATTAGTGGAGTCCCTTGCTTAAGCATATAAATTAATAAGCTTTAGGTCCTTTACTTAATGAGGAATTTCCCTTTTAAAACCTGAATGAATTATCGAAAAGACCATGGCATAAATTCAAAGGCATTTTCTGACCTTCTTGTATTCTGGTTGGCATGAATTTTTAACAAGATGCTGTATATCTGGAAGGTCTATTAGAAATTGTTCATATGAAAACTGCACTTAAAAAAAAAGCCAAACTAGTGAAGCAAAGAAAGTACCTCAGAGAGCAAGAGAATATTTAACTTGTGGGAGATTAATGTTTTGACTTACATTTTGCTCTAAACTGTTAACATAGTATGATAAAGACTTTTATCTTTATTGATTTTTTCATATATTATTTAAAATTTTTCTACACTGTAGGATATAATGAAAATATAACTGCTAGTATATCTTTTAAGGGTAAAAATTATTGGTAAAAATAAGTTTCCAATGATCTTGCATTGTATAATAGTACTTTATAAAATTTGTTATCTAAAATATGTTTTTCAAGATTTTTAAAGTCAAAAGAAAATTATTATACTAAAATGTGTTGCAAAATATCATATTTTTATATTAAAATATATTCCAATAAAACAATGTCAAAACTCTTGACACGCTCTCATAACACTTAATTTGAGTTCAGTATCTTGTATCTCAACAAAGATATTTCAGGCCTTTAACCCTGACAGAAAAGTGCTAACAGACAGCTAGCTTTGCTCTATAATCTGAGAACTTTGATTAAGAAAGCGGAATTAGAATCTGTAAAGCAGCTGTGCCTGAGGACTGCCTACTCCCACAGTTCCTCAGAAGTCTTTTAGTAGCCAGGTGTATAAATTTTCACCAGTTCCCTCCAAAAGAAAAAAATACAAGCAATACAGCAAATTGCCCAAGAATCTAAGTTTATTCAATATAAAGATCATCCTTTTTCCAGTGTCTTTTCTAACTATGTTTTTCAGTTAAATAATGGTGATAATTGATGTTGATAGTTTATTTTCTAATGTCCTTACTTAGCAAGTATAAAAGTTGGCATCTCCAAAATTTTTTAACTCATTGGGAAAACCAGGGGTTTAAAATTTTTATCCTGTAAGATTCAGAAGATTTAACATTGTAGAATTTTAACTAAAAGTTTAACTAAGTCTAGCTGATATTAAATAAGATAAAATTTAAAAATATTTAAAATTAAATATTCTTATTTCTGGGTTCTCTATCATTGCAGCACTGTTCACAATAGAAAGACATGCAATTCACCTAAACGCCCATCAGTGATAGACTGGATAAAGAAAAAGTGGTACATATACACCATGGAATACTATGCTGCCATAAAAAAGAATAAGATCATGTGCTTGGCAGGGACATGGATGGAACTGGAGGCCATTATCCTTAGCAAACTAACA
Organism: Nomascus leucogenys; assembly: GCF_006542625.1. Lineage (NCBI taxonomy): Eukaryota > Metazoa > Chordata > Mammalia > Primates > Hylobatidae > Nomascus > Nomascus leucogenys. The sequence continues at coordinate 97,193,101 of NC_044391.1, forward strand.
CAGAAACATAAAAACAAATACCACATGTTTTCACTTATAAGTGGGAGCTAAATAATATTTGGACACATAGCAGGGAACAACACCGGGGCCTTTCAGTGGATAGAAGGTGGGAGGAGGGAGAGGATCAGGAAAAATAACTATTGGGTACTAGGCTTAATACCTGGATGATGAAATAATCTGTACAACAAACCTCCACGACACAAGTTTACCTATATAATGAACCTGCATCTGTACCCCTGAACTTAAAATAAAAGTTAATAAAATTAAATATTAAAACTTTTCTTTCAAACTCTAGACAGAAATAAACTATAATGATTTTAGAAAAATACAGTCTATTAATATGAAAGATTTCTAATAAATCAATTTTTCAATGGCCTATTTTACTGATTTTCAACAAGGAAACATATCAGATTAATCTTTGATCCTTACCTCATTCATCTCTGAACATTGTGTGTAATAATAAATTTGCCTATTTTTTCTCCCCAATAAATACAAATTATTTGGAAAGAACTTTAAAAACTTCTACCAAAGAATTGCACTGCTATACTTATATGCATACATAAATTGGTTAAAAAAATAAGGTCAATGTTATTGAATGAATCAATACCATTCAATCCTCATAGAAGCAATTATGATAATCTTTCCCAATATCAGATATTGCAACATTCTGCTTGGGTCTCCAGTGCGCTACTGGGAGTGGGTGATAAAACGGCAAGTAGATGAACATGATTGTTCACTGAAGAAATGCTAAGAGGTTAAAAAATTACCTAAGTAATACTTCTTACACTTAGGAATAAGGGCAGATCTTTGGGAAACAACATCTTAAGGACTCCCACATTTAATATCAATCATTTTATATTAACTTTATTTGAATATATGTAAACCTAAAACTAATTATAAACTCATTCTTAGAGTTCTAAAGAATTTTAAAATTAAAATAAAATTACAAAATAAATATATAATATCTAACATTCAAAATTGAAATACAATTACTATTAGCCTACTATAGCAGATGATATTGTTTTGATGAAACCAAACAGCTGATTACACTGCAATGTGGTGCTGACTGCTGTGGATTAGGTTCTTTTACAACTGCAGGATTTAACTACATATCATTACGCAAAACTCAATTTCCCTTTCCACAACATTGATTGAACTGGTGAAAATTTGTATGAGTACAGTGAATTAGTTGTAATCTCCTTTTCTCCCTTTTGGGGAATGAAGGTATCTTCTATTTGTTAAGTCAATCTCAGTTCTTTTGCTATTTGCCCTCCACAGTTACAGAAGAGCTGCATTTGGTTTGAGTAGGATCTTAAACCTAAATCCAAAGTATGACAGAAATTCTGTGCAGAACATTGCTTTTTGTTTCCATGATTATGAAGACACTTCCCTTTTAAACCTGAATATATTATGTTAACATAAAAATAAAAGAAAATAATTAAAGAAGTCATAGTTCCAGAAAAAAACTTCAGTGTATCCACCTTGAAAATACATTTGTATGTTTTCTTACATTATGAAGTCTGCTTTAAATATAAGTGTCTTTGAACTGAAATTTTCTTATAGACCTAAAGAAAAGTGGGGAACTATGACAAAAAATTTCAGAAGTCATGAAATGACAGCAATAGCTGGGGCTTTGCAGTACCACCTAAGAAAGGTCAATAAAAACAAGAGAGAATAACAGAGAACACTTAAATTGTTTAGAATCTTCGTATTATAATCTATATTTCTCTATATTCAAAAACACATATGCAAATAAACACATACATATTCATACTTATACATACATATACAGATATAAATAATATGCATACTTATTAAATATAAATAATATGCATGCATATATTTAATTCTTTTAACTCTTATGCTTGCCTGTCATGGATGGTCTAAGTGCTTAACACGAAAAAGAGACCTAGGAACTTATTTTGAAGAGGGGCCAAATAACTGGCAACTGAAGAGACAGTACATATCTGTGACCAGTTTTGGAGGAAAAAATATATTACGTGGTGACAATTGTGAATATGAAAAGTAAAACAACAAAAATGAAAACAAAACGTGCAAGCAAACAAAAACTAACAGCTGAAACCACTGTTGGGGATACAGACACAAGGCACGAAGAGTGAAAAATAAAGACCCTTTTTTCTGTTCCTCCTAATTCCAATTAGCTCACTAAATGCAACCAGTGTGAATAATTTGGTGATTCTTTCTAGTGATGTTGGCATTCATTTACATGGGAGATAATTTCTCACGTTATTTTTATTTATCAAAATTTTTCAGCTTTTTCTTTTTTTTATTATACTTTAAGTTTTAGGGTACATGTGCACAACATGCAGGATAGTTACATATGTATACATGTGCCATGTTTGTGTGCTGCACCCAGTAACTCGTCATTTAACATTAGGTATATCTCCAAATGCTATCCCTCCCCCCTCCCCCCACCCCACAACAGTCCCCAGAGTGTGATGTTCCCCTTCCTGTGTCCATGTGTTCTCATTGTTCAGTTCCCACCTATGAGAACATGTGGTGTTTGGTTTCTTGTCCTTGCGATAGTTTACTGAGAATGATGGTTTCCAGCTTCATCCATGTCCCTACAAAGGACATGAACTCATCATTTTTTATGGCTGCATAGTATTCCATGGTGTATATGTGCCATATTTTCTTTATCCAGTCTATCATTTTTGGACATTTGGGTTGGTCCCAAGTCTTTGCTACTGTGAATAGTGCCGCAATAAACAGACATGTGCATGTGTCTTTATAGCAGCATGATTAATAATGCTTTGGGTATACACCCAGTAATGGGATTGCTGGGTCAAATGGTATTTCTAGTTCTAGATCCCTGAGGAATTGCCACACTGACTTCCACAATGGTTGAACCAGTTTACAGTCCCACCAACAGTGTAAAAGTGTTCCTATTTCTCCACATCCTCTCCAGCACCTGTTGTTTCCTGACTTTTTAATGATGGCCATTCTAATTGGTGTGAGATGGTATCTCATTGTGGTTTTGATTTGCATTTCTCTGATGGCCAGTGACGATGAGCATTTTTTCATGTGTCTTTTGGCTGCATAAATGTCTTCTTTTGAGAAGTGTCTGTTCATATCCTTTGCCCAGGTTTTGATGGTGTTTTTTTCTTGTAAATTTGTTTGAGTTCATTGTAGATTCTGGATATTAGCCCTTTGTCAGATGAGCAGATTGCAAAAAAAATTTTCAACTTTTCATACATTCTCTTTCAAACATTCTCTTACTTCATAAGAATACTTTCTTCTTCAGTTTTTTTTAATTAAGAGAATGTATGAAAAGTTTTCAATATCTTTTTACATAGTACTTTTTTATTAAGTAGTCCAGAAGTAGTACTTCTGGACCTAACTTAATTCAGCTAATCTATTTGCTTTATTATGGACTATTATTGTAATATTTTAATACTTTAATGAAGAGTAAAAAATGAAAATCCCTTTTTTTCTGTTCCTCCCAATTCCAATTAGCCCACTAAATGCAACCAGTGTAATTTGGTGATTCTTCCTAGTAATGTTAGTATTCATTTACGTGTGAGATAATTTCTCACATTACTTTTGCTTTTCAAAAATTTACAACCTTTTATACATTCTCTTACTGACAATTCTTAGAAATGGCTAAATGTTTGGATTATTTCTGGCCATAATAGAGAATTTTAACATATTTGGTCTTAACCTCCAGGTGACTCTCTACTTTTTCAGACTTCCTTTTTAATTAAAACTTTTTGGCTTTTTATTTTTTCATTATTGGTTTTTGATGCTTCTTATAGGTTTCAGTTATACTTGATAAAATACTATGAAACATTTTCCAACCTTGCCATTTGTCACTGAATATCATGCTATCATAAAACATATTAATTATTTCATAGTTAAGTTGTCAAATTCTCCTTTTGTATTTTAGGTTTGATATCATTGTTGGAAAGCTGTCCTATCCTCAATATTGTAAAAATTGTCTAATTTGAAAATTTAATCACTTTATATGATTTAATATGTTTACATATTTTATTGATTTAGAATTCACTTTGTGCAATCTGAGAGGCAGGGATATAATTTTATTTTCTTTTCAACATTGCTCTTTTTCTCCAATTGTTCCTAAAGCAGTTTAATAAATAGTGTATTCTTTCACTTTTGATATTAAAAGCTACCTTAATAATTTATCAATTTCTATATTTACTTGGTGCTACTTCTGGACCTAATTAATTCAATTAATCTATTTGCTTTATTGTGGACCATTATTGTAATATTTTAAAATATATAGGTTTTAAATGTAATTTTATATCTAACAAAGCAATGTCTTCTTCGGTATTCTTTTTTATTAATGTCTCAACACTTTTTGCATATGTAGATGTACTAAGAAACCAAGAATCATGACTTTGAGTAGACTTGACTGCTTTCTGGAATTTTATAAATAATAAAATCATAAAGCATGTATGGTTTTGTGACTATTTTTTTATTCAGCATATTTTTGATATGCATGCATATATAACTGTATGTATCCATAGCTTATTCTTTTTATTGCTGAGAAATATTCTATTGAGTGAATATATTACATTTTTGTACCACTTACCCTTGATGGTATATATCCAGCTTTTTTGGTTCTTATGGATAAAGCTTCTATAAATATTTATGTATAAGTCTTTATGGGGACATATTTTTAATTTGTTTCTCTTGGGGAAGAATCTAGAGGTGAAATGGGTGGACTGTATGTTAGGTGTCTGTTTAACTTTATATTTCAAAGGGTATACCAAAGTGAGTGAATGATTTTACATTCCCAGCAGTGTGCATGAGAGTCCTGGTGGATGTACGTCTTCACCAACGCTTGGTGTTGTCAGTTTTTAAAAATGTAGTTACTTTAGTGGGTATGTAGGTATATTTATTATGGTTCAAATTTGCATTGTCTCCTGGCTATTGGTTATGAGAATATTAAAATCTTAAAAGTGCATTTTTGCCATTCATATATCTTCCTTTCTAAAGTATTTGTTTATGTATTTACTTTTAAATTTGGTTATTTGTGTTATTATTGAGCTGTAGGAATTCTTTATACATTCTGGATACAGGTATTTGACAGGTATTCATATTCCAATTATTTTTTCCATTCCTTGGTTGCTATTTTATTTTGTTCACAAATTCTTTCCAACAGCAAATGTTCTTAATTTTGATAAAGTTCAATTCATAAATTATGGATGTATGTGTGTTCTGTGTGTATTTTATTTAAGAAATATTTGCCTACACCAAGGTTACAAAGATTTTCTTCTCTGATTCCTTCCAGAAATATTGCTTCAGCTTTTCAAATTAGGTAATTGTTCCATCTCAAGTTCATTTTCACTTATGATGTGAGGTAAGGGTAAAACTATGTTTTCATATAAATATGAAGATAGTTTTTCCAGCACCAAATATATGAGCCTATTTCTGAACTGACAGTTCTGTTCTATTGATCTATATATCCAAACTTTTGCAATACCACACTTTTGATTACAACTACTGTAGATGAGTCACTAAGTCAGTTCAAATCCTCCAACTTTGTTCTTTTAAAATATAATTTTGGCTATTCTAGATTATTTACATGTTCAGTTTTGGGGGATTAATGTCTTAATTTTGAATCTTTCAAACAATGAGCATGATATATCTCTCCATTGATCTGGTCTTCTTAAATTTTCATGTGCATTTTTTGTTTTTTTTTTTAGTTTCCAGCATCCAAGTATTACAGATATTTTGTTACATTCCCATTCTCTATTTGATTCTCATTTCATACTTTCTATTTCTTTGCTGAAAATTTCAGTCTTCCCTTTAATTTTAATGGTGTTTATTTTACCTTATGGAACATAGTTAATAATAGTTGTTTTAAAATTTTTGTTTGATAATTCCAAATTCTGGGACATTTTAGAATTGAAACCTGTTGCTAATCTTTTCTCTTAAGAATTTCCCTGGCTCTTTATCTGCTGGTTGACTTTGAATTGTGTCTCAGATATTTTTAATACAGTTGTCCCTCCATATCCACTGGTTCTGCATCTGTAAATTCAACCAGCTGAACATATCAGAAAAAAAGAAAACAACAGTAAAAATAATACAAATAAAAAATACAGTATAAATTATTCACAAAGCATTAACATTATATTAGGTATTATAAGTAATCTATAGATGATTTAATGCCTATGGAAAGATGTATGTGTTATATGCAAATACTACTATGCCATTTTATATAGCGAACTTGAGCATCTGCAGATTTTAGCATCTGTGGGTGTCCTTGAACTAATCCCCTGTAGATACCAAGGGATGACAATATGTTCCACAGACTTTTAGTTATGTTAAAATGTTCTAAACAATGGTGAGTCTTTTGTTTAAGCAGAACATCTACCTGGTTATGTATAGACTGAGAATTCTGTCTCACCTTTTTGGGCAGTGGTTCTAATGTCAAAGTAGCTATACTCCTTTGGGTCTGTCTCATAAATGCACAGGCCAGGAGTAAGCCAAGACTTAGGTTTATTCATTTACCAAACTAAAGGATTCTCTTTGCCCACACTTTCTGACTCCCAGAGGATGCTTTTCCTGGTGTTCTGTCTAGAAATATAGGTATCTTTCCATTTCAGCAAACTGCACTTCAACACAATATCACGTGACTGAGGAGCTCCTCTAATAGAACCAATATAATAATGAAACAAAAAATATATACTGGGAGTTTCACACATAGAGAGATCACAGGACTTTATTTTTTCTATTATTCTGGCCAGAAAGATGTTTTTTCTCTCTGGGTTTCAACTGTCTATACTGCCACCACTGCAGCACAGCCCAGTGATCAGGACCACCCTTGGCAGGGTCAGGAGAGAAAAAAAGAGAGAAAAATAAAAAGTACATAAATAGGAATCCCACCTCGTATTAGCTTAGTAGGGCTGCCATAACAAAACCCCAAAGACTGGGTGACTTAAACAACAGAAATTTATTTTCTCACAGTTCTGGAGGCTGGAAGTCGAAGATCAAGATGCCAATATGGTTGGTTTGTGGTAAGAGCTTATTTTCTGGTTTGCAGAAAGCTGCCTTCACAGAGAGAGAGAGAGAGAGACCTGGTGTTTCTTCCTCTTCTCATTAGGACACTAGCCCTATCAGATGACAGCCCACCCTTATGACCCAATTTAATCTTAATTAACTCTTAAAGGCTCTGTCTCTAAATACAGTCACACTGGGGGTTAGGGTTTCAATACAAATTTTGGTGGGGGGAGCTGGGGTGAGGGAAGAGATACAATTTATTCTATAACACGCTTGCTCTCTTTAGTTGGCAGGGCCTTTCCCCCAATCTTTTGACCATAAATGCCAAAGGTTTCCTTCCTCTGCTGCCTGCACATTTCTACATGGGAACTACTCTAAGATTATAGCCAGGAAATTAACAAAACAAAAAACTGGGATACTAATCCTGTACGAGTAGCTCTGTAACTTTTGTCTTCACGTCCTAATTTGCTTAATATGGTTGTTTTAAAATTTTTTTGGGTAGCTGCTATAAACATTTTATCTCCTGCTCTTAATTGTAAATGTTAAAATGTTCTTTTACATTTAACAATGTAAAAGAGAGTATCTGCTGTGCTCGTTCTATGTAGGCTAGTACTGGACTATTTTTAATTAATCTAAAATATATTTACAAAAACTTGTACATTCTATTTTCTCATAATTTTAAAATCACAAATTCTCTATATTGCAGTTATGACGTCAAACAGTGTAATACACACATGACTGCTAATTTTTGAACATATTGAAATATTCTTTGTGACTCACTCTAATTATATATTAAACTATATAATTTGAAAAATTATGTATTTTTTTCTTCCTAAGAATAAAATTAAACATATAAAAATAGATTTTTAAAGTTTTTGAGGCTTTGGTTTCAAATTTGCTATATCACTGCTAATTTTATTTGTTATGTATTCTGCTCTGAAAGAATGGTTATAATTTTGATATTTCTATTTATCATTTTTATGATTATTTATTTGATACAGTTTTTTTAAGGCTCATAGAAAATACGATTTTTTGGTAAGCTTATTTTTATTTCTATGAAATATTCCATCTCATTATATACATATTTTTAAAAATATAGTTCATTTGAAATAAATACTACTTTAGCATTTGTTTCAGCATTTTGTTTGAGTTTTATCCAGAGGTATATTTTACTTTTGTTTCATGTTTTACTTTAAGTATATCTTTTGTAAGTAACACGTAGCTGGCTTTTCTTTTTTTACCTAAGCAATAATCGTTTTTTCTCGTGAACAATGAAGTTAATTCCTTCACATTTTTTGTGAATATTTATACATTTATCTTAACTTATTCATTTTATTTTCCTTTTTATTTTTCTAGTTTTGTTATTATCCTCTCTCTTTTGCCTTTTGTTGGATTGTCTAGTTTAATTTCTTTCTTTGTTGGTCTTTTTGTCCTAAATGATTTGAACTTCTGCACCTAATTTCTATACTTCGAATAGTACTCTTACTTTTAGAAGTATGTTTATAGTTTTCAAATTTAAGAATTTCTCATTGCCTATAACTTTGTCTGAATAATAACTTAGCATCTTATCACACAATAAATTTCAGCATCCCATCTCAATGATTGTATAATCATATGTAATTTTGTATGCGTTTATATACATCGATTTCATGGGGTTTTTCGTTTGTTTTATATTAACTCCTTTTTTATTTATTTATTTTATTTATTTATTTTCTTGACTGAGTCTTGCTCTCTTGCGGAAGCTGGAGTGCAGTGGTGCAATCTGGGCTCACTGCAACCCCCGCCTCCCGGGTTCAGGCGATTCTCCTGCCTCAGCCCAATGAATAGCTGGGATTACAGGCGCCCAGCACCATGCCCAGTTAATTTCTGTATTTTTAGTAGAGACAAGGGTTTCACCATCTTGGCCAGGCTGTTCTTGAACTCCTGACCTTGTGATCCACCTGCCTCAGCCCCTAAAGTGCTGGGATTACAGGCATGAGCCACTGTGCCTGGCCAACCCTCTAGTTTTTAAAATAATACTTACAGTGAGCTTAAGAGTTGGTTATGCAGAATATTGTAAATTTTATCAGTTTCTTTGTATATTATTGCACTCTTTATCCAATTTGCACTCTCTTAGTTTTATTTTTTATTAAATTTGAGAATGTCTTTGGGTATCATTCCAAAAGATATGCAAGAATGATGAACATTCTGAAAATCTTCATAATGAGAGATCCATTTTTTTAAAATTATTAATTAAATGATTGATTTTCCGAGTGTACGATTTTAAATTCAATAACTATGATCTCACAAAAACGTATGGGCATGAACCAGGCATGGGTGGGAAGTTTCAGATTGTTAAAATAAAGACTTCTGTGAGCATGATGATTATTTTTTAAGTTCTGGGGTACATGCGCAGGATGTGCAGGTTTGTTACATAGGTAAACATGTGCCATGGTGGTTTGCTGCACCTATCAACCCACCACCTAGGTATTAAGCCCAGCATGCATTAACTATTTTTCCTAAAGCTCTCCCTTCCCCCAGCCCACCCTGTGACTGGCCCCAGTGTATGTTGTTCCCCTCCCTGTGTACATGGGTTCTCGTTGTTTAGCTCCCACTTACAAGTGAGAACATGAAGTGTTTGGTTTTCTGTTCCTGCTTTAGTTTGCTAAGGATGATTGCTTCCAGCTTCATCCATGTCCCTGCAAAAGACATAATCTTATTCCCTTTTATGGCTGCATAGTATTCCATGATGTCGTGTACCATTTTCTTTAGAGTATAATGATTTTATGCAATTCATTCATAGATGAAATTGACTTATCTTTTATCATTCTTTTTCTTTCTTTCTCCCTAACAAAAAAGTCCATATTTCTTCTTTACTGCTAAATGTTTCATGCCTTCAGAAGAATGCATGTAACCTCTATTTATGAAAATAAACTTCTGTGCATCTACCACTTAAAGAGAGTTGTATGTTTGAAGAATTCGTATTATAACTCATAGACACAACACTTTTTTGATAATTTGTCATTGGTTGTTTCTATTTTATTTATTTGCTTTTTGGGTTTTGTGGATGTTTTTCGTTCTTGGATTTTTGCTATTTTAAACAGTACTTCTATTAACATTCTTCTACTTGTCCTCTGCTGGACACATGAAAAACTTTGCCTCATATGTTTCTTTAACCAGTGTCTTTATAATACCCCTGAACAACAAAAGGTCATTAACTCTTCAAATTTAATTACCCCATATTGATGTACAGGTTATTGTTGCCTGGCATTCTAGTTTAATCCTTTATCCATTCTAGTTTTATCCCTAAATTAGACATTTTATTATTGCTTTTTATGTTAATAGTTAATGTCACTGAGATGGATGCTGTGTTATTTGCTTAGTATTCTTTGCATCTTAGGCCTTGGTTCTGAGAGTTCATCTGCCTGAGTTTATTATGTAGAAATTCCTTTAGTTGGAATCTCTTGGTGTTGATCTCAAGTTTTCTTTGTCTGAAAGTATTTTTATTTTGCCTTCATGCTTAAAAGATAGATTCATCGGGAATATGGTTTAGAAATTCCCTCTAATACTTTAGTATATATTTCTTCATTGTTTCTCTTGAAAAATCAGCTAGCAGTCTAAACGCAATTTTCTTATAAACAAACTGTATTTACTTTTTGGTTATTTAAGTCTAAAATTGGTGTATTTGTTTCCTTATTCCTGCTATAAAAATTACCACAAACTTTCTGGCTTAAAAAGGTATAAATTATTATCTTACATTTCTGGAAGTCAGAAATGCAAAATGGGTCTCACTGGACTAAAATCACAGTGCCAGTAGAGCTGCCTTTCTACCTGGAGGCACTAGAAGAGGATATGCTTTCTCACGTTTTCCAGATTCTAGTGGCTGCCCACATTTCTTGCCTCCTTTGGCTGGTCCAGTCTTTCTCAGCTCAGGTTACTTTGACATTGTCATTCTTCTACCTCCCTTTTCCACTGTAAGGATCCGTATGATTATATTAAGCCCACCTGGAGAATACAGGCTAGTCTCCAATATTAAGGTCAGCTAATTAGAAACCTTTGTTTTACCTGCCACCTTAATTCCTCTTCACTTTTCATCAAACATATTCACATATTCCAGGAATTAGGGCAGTAGTTCATAATTTTCTGTATTATCTTCTTCTAGCACTCCAAAATAAATGTATGCTAAGATTTCTCACACTATTTTTTCTCTTAATACCTCTTTTCTACTTCCTTTTTCTGAATTCTGTTTTTAAAATAACATTGTAATTTTTGAAGCAGTCTAATTTCCTTTTTAGGTTTTTATAATATTCTGTTTCATACATTTAATTAGTTTTTAGAATTTTGGTGATAATATGTTTCATTTTTACTTGACAGTTTGCCTAGTTATATTTTAAAACCTGTTTCTTAATCTCTTTTGATGTCTACTTTCATTTTTATTAATACTTAAACATTTATATTATTTTCTGTCTCTGATAATTATAATATTTTGTGTTTGCATATCCCATTCTATTGTTTTTGTTTTTTCTTGATCAATAATACTTGTGTTTATTAAGTATTAATTTTTTTTTGAAATCATGGTCTGAAGAATTCTTTGAGATCTTTTGGATGATTTATATTTCTTGGTTCTGGTTGCCTAAGGATACTAACAATCCGGGAATACTTTATTGTCACCTACAGAATTTCTAGAAGACTTGAATTGTACAGATTTGGATCACAAACTTATTTGAGGGCAGATTTGTCAAAAATTATTTCCTATTAATTCTTTCACTAAGGGCTTGCCTTCCAGAAGCCAAGTTTCTCTGTTTGTTTTAGTATCTCTATTCATATTCTTGAACTTGATCGGGGCTCATAAAATAATAGAACCAAATCTTAATACCACTAGTGATTTCCAGATGACCTAGGGCATGCTGGTAGCTTTAATCTTCCTATGCCTTTCTGAATTTTGAAATTCCTCACCTGTATAAAGATCAAGTTATGAGTGTAATATTGTAATAATTCCATTCCATTGTATTATCTGAGTTTTGGAAACTATTAGGTAGGTGTAACCCACAGACACTATGAATACTCTACTTAATCTTTAATGATTGTTTTCTTAATTTTTAAGAAAGCATCTTGTCTATTAATAAAATGTATCAAATCACATCCTTTGAGCAGGAAAATATATCTTTCCAGGAACAACACAGCAGGCTGAGTGTGCAATTAATATCTTCCTTCAATCTTATTTATAAAATGGCCATAGTTATATCTATGCTTTTCTTTGGAGTCCACTCTGAAAAAGGAAAACATGAAGAAATGAAAAAAAAAATTGAATAAAGAAACAGAATATCTGTGTCTTTGCATTTGTATAACTTTCTGTGAAGTGAGATTATAATTTTATATGGTCATATTTAAGATACTTTCATGTACACAATACGTGTTAGAGAAATATACAAATAGTTTAATAAGTATTCCAAGATCAAAGGATATGAGATGAGTGCTTCAGGGAACAGAGAATAAAATGAGGGGAGAGCTAAATTTTGGTTTACAAAGAGGTTGAAAAAATAAAAAATAATGATCTTCAGTTGTATTTCAAAGAGTTTCTTGAAAGTCAAGGTAGGCATACTAACTGTCTACTTTCCTTCTTTTTGATATTCTGCTACTGTACAAGGGCCTACCATTTGTTCAAATAAAACAATGTTGATTTCAGCATATACATACATATGCACATATGCACACATATACATATACGTAAAGTATAAATAAATATAAATTTATATTTTTATAGAAAATATAGGTTGAAGCTTGTTTGGAAAGTACAGGAAACACATTAAAGACATCAGGGTACTGGAATATGACTTGGGAGAAATTATTTTTTAAAAATCATGTTTTTTTCATTTTTCTCATAAAAGTTTAGAAATATTTGTTTACATAATGTTCTACCATAATCTAGTGCAGTAGACAAGTAATTAAGCCCTGCACAGTTTAAGTTATCTATTACTTAAAGCAGTGAAATTTCACTGCTTCTGAAAAGACTTCAAGGTCTCCCAGTAATCATTATATAAAGTTGCAAATCAGGAAGATAGCTTAAAATGTCCTTTATGATCTGATCTTTACTGACTTCTCCAGCTTCACCTGTGGTCAATTCTCAGTATACTCCAGCAAACCTGAGTTCTTTTCCAAAACCTTGGACATGACACACGTTGGTCTCTGAGTGCACATGCTGTTTTCTCTCATTCTCTCATAAATCTTATCTATCTATGATCTTTGAAGTCACATGCTTTAGGAAGCAATCACTGGTTTCCTAAGAATGGATTACATGCTCTTCCAGTGTGATCTCATAACCCCCTGTACTTCTCACGGCTTTGTATTTCCTGAACATTCCCTTTTATTGTGTAGTACTCTAATAATCTGTTTCTATCTCGCTCTATATGTTATCCCTGCTGTGAGTAATGAGTGTCATGTGAGCTCCCACCATGTCCCAGGCTCTGTGTTAATTGCTCAACATGGACGACTTTATTTCACGGAATGTAAGACACACCTTTATTTCGTATAGAAAACATTACCAAATGTAATCAGAAAACACCACTGATTATCCATTGCATTCCGTTTTAAAGATGGTGAAAAGTGAGAACAAAAGGAGGCACCTTGGGATCAGCGGAAAATGTTATTGTGTATAATCTTCACAGCAACCATACAAAGAAGTTGCCAGTAAACACAATTTATGACAGAAGAAAGAAAAACTTAATGAAATTTAAAAACTTCCCAAGATAAATGCCAAAGTTTGAATTTCAACATAACTAAGTTTGATGTAAAAGATCAGTCTCTTAACAATCTTACTTTTATTGTAAAATATGCAAGAATAAGAGACAAGTTTAGCTTGCTTAATATTGAAGCTCTAGTGCTCAGCACAAAATAAGAACCTAATAAATATTGCTGCATAATGAACATATTTAAAAGGTAATTTATTAATTAGGATACGGCTAAGACAAGAGACCAGGTTTTCTCAGTCAAAATATAGTACCTGTGCCAAACACTGTGATGGTCAAAGACACTAATTTGATGTTTGCTAGACCGAGAATTAACAAGTTTCTACACTCAATCATTTTATAAAATTAATGAAATAAGACTAATATCCATGGAATAGCAATAACTGATCATATAAAAGAAGGTCATCTATGATCAAGTATTAAATTAAGCTGGAATAGTCAGGGAAGACAATAATAGCAATATAGGATTTGAAGGAAACCAAGTAGGAAGCAGAATCTGAGCAGTCAGAGCTCCTATAAATGGTATCTTCAGGTTTAGGCAAACTGATAGAGGTCCTGAGGAACAGAGGAAAAAATTAATTCTTAATTTGTTTATTAGAAATAAATATTAGAATAGTGAAATATTAGAGTAAAAATAGCTAAGTGAAAAAGTCCATAATTCAAAGTTTTAAAAAAATTATGTCAATTTACTAGAGTATAACATACATACAGAAAAATGCAGAAATCATAATCAGAGAGCTTGATGAATTTTTATAAAGTGAACACACCCACATGTAACCAGAATGCAGATCAGGAGACAGAAATTGCTGGCATACCAGAAGCTCCCCTCACACTGTTTTCTACGTATTATCCTCCATCAAATTAACTGTGATTCTGGCTTTTAATACCACAAAACAAGTTTGCCAATTTTGAACCTTAGACAAAAGAGAATGACATGATATGTACTCTTTATGACTGCCTTTTCTTACTCAACATTTTATTTGTTACATTCATTCATATGATGTGTGTTAATAGTATCTTTGTTTTCATTCCTATGTGGTATTCCATTGTATGAATATAATACAGTTTTTACATTCTACCGAAGATGGACATTTGGTTTGTTTCCAGTTTGAGGTTATCACAAATACTCTGCTATAAACATTGATGAGCATTTGAATGCATTTCAGTTGGATAGATAAGAGTGGAATTTCTCTGGTGCATAGGTTCAGCTCTAGTAGACTACTGTCAAACAGATTTCCAAAGTGGTTTTCCTAATTGTGGATGTTCCACATCCTTATGAAAACTTACCATATTTTAAATTTTTTGGCCACTTGGATACCCTGTTCCATGAAATGCCTATTTTAGCCTTTTGCTGGATTTCCTATGAGCTTCTGTGTTTTCTTGTTCTTCATAGTCATATTCTGGATATGAGTCCTTTGTTGGTTATATGTATTAAGAATATCTTTTGCCATTCTGTGGCTTGTTTTTTCACTCTTTTAATAGTATCTTTTGATTAAGATGTTCATCATTTTGAGGTAGTTCACTTTTTCAGTTGTTTTGGTTTGGTTTTTTGTTTTTTTGAGACGGAGTATCACTCTGTCGTCCATGCTGTAGGTGCAGTGGTAGAACCTCGGCTCACTGCAAAAAGGTAGTTCAGTTTATCAGATGTTTTCCTTTGTGGTTTATTTCGTGTGTGTCCATCGAGTAAAATCTTTGTATGTTCCAAAGTCATAAGTGTATTCTTCTGTTTTCTTGTGAAACCATTATTGTTTTACTGTTTACATTTAGACTTGCAATTCATGTGGCATTGACTTTTATGTACGGTGAAAGGTAGAAAATATAGTTTTGAGTCTTCCAATTCCTGCAATACTATGGAGTAGAGATGGGATATCTATAGAAAGTAGTGGAATTGTATGCAAGAGGCTATAACTAATGCATTTAACTTAGGTGAGTTTTTACACTGTGAAACAAGTAGTTCCGAACTCTGAATTTTTCTGCACTCCTTTTCAAATGTGATCTCCTGTGCCAGCAATTTTTCACATTTCACACTTCCATAATGGCAACAGAGCTCCTCCAGCAGCTGCTTTGCCTCCATCTTGCCCTGCTTCTTGAAATGTCATTGCTGCCTAGTCAAAGGGTTTTGTACGACAGATAAATCAAATTATATTCAACAAGACAGTACAGCATAGTATAGGAAGTACTTGAAAGTTTAATTAAAGAAGAAATTCACAAGATTAATTTGTCAGACATTTGTAGCATAGGTTGGAAACGTGCAAATCCTGGAGTCAGAGGTCAATTTTACAGCTCTTGTAAAAATCCAGATGTAAGTGGCTGAAAAATGATATGGATCTAAAATATGGTAGTGGTCTTAGAGATATAGTTAGGGTCATTTCATACTGAAAAAACTCCTAAAACTCTAGGACTGATGAACATGACAGAGAAAATGAGAACTGACTAAAAGATGACTTCTACATTTTGAATCCGGAGAATAAATGGCTCATAGTCAGAAATGCAAAAGACTGAAAAAAAGAAGTCAGGTCAGTCTTCTGAGTTGTGATTAAACATAAATGAATACTGATTTTAAATTTAAACATTTCAAACTATCTATCATCTATCCATCGATGTATCTAACTAGTGCTACTATTTGAAATTTTGAAATAACCTCTTTGAGTTTTCCAAGCTCATTGACACCACCAGAATAACATCTAACCAAATGAATAGAAGAATGTCTATTAGGATACTATAATGTATTTATGAAAAGAAAATAAAATTTCAATATGTAGATGGACATGAATATGTGAATGTTGTTAACAATGTTTGAGAAACTTTGGACTCATTTGATGATTTTGGAATCACAAACATGAATTCCAAGTATAAATATGTCAGTTTTTCTGTTCAAATCTGAAATCAATAATGATATTATTATTATTTTTAGTAATATCTGATCATTAAAAATATTCAGTGGGTACAATTCCTTCACATCTGTGTTTTTGTTGTTGTTGTTTTTGTTTTTGTTTGTTTGTTTTTTGAGACGGAGTCTCACTCTGTTACCCAGGCTGGAGTGCAGTGGCTCACTGCAACCTCCACCTCCTGGGTTCAAGCAATTCTCTGCCTCAGCCTCCCAAGTAGCTGGGATTATAGGTGCTCACCACAATGCCCGGCTAACTTTTGTATTATTAGTAGAGATGGGGTTTCACCATCTTGGCCAGCTGGTCTTGAACTCTTGACCTCGTGATCCACCCTTAATAATTAAGTGACAAATAACTTGAAACAGTATTTAAAATAGTCATTTTTTAAAGAGCTTAATTTTAAAATTTTTAATAATTTCTTTTATTTTTAATGTATCCACATCTTTATTAAGGTATGATTGACAAGCTTTGTACGTAGTATGTATTTATGGTGTACTACATAATATTTGGATAAGTATATACACTATGAAGTGATTAAATTAAACTCATTAACATATCTATCATCACATATTTTTTCATGGTGAGAACATTTAAGATCTACTACTCTCTTAGCAATTTTCAAGTATACAATAAATTATTATTGACTATAGTCAACATACTGTACAATGGATCTCCAAAATTTGCTCAAGTTATCTAACTGAAACTTTATATTCTTTGACCAATACCTCCCCATTCCCTGCCTACCTGTCCTCATCCCTGAGCAACCACTTGTGTCTTTCCCAGTATGACTTTGATTTTTTAGACTCCACATAAAAATGAAATCATGTATAAGCTGTGCCCAGCTTATTTCACCCAACATACTGTCCTCCAGATTCCACCATGTTGTCAGAAATGACAAGATTTTCTTCTTTTTTAAGGCTGAAGAGTGTTTCTCTGTGTGTGTGTGTGTGTGTGTGTGTGTGTGTGTGTATTACATTTTTCTTACCCATTTATCAGTCAATGAACGCTTAGGTTAATCTGTATCTTGACTATTGTGAATAATGCTGCCATGAACATGATCGTGCAGATATCCCTGCAACATATTGATTTTGTTTCCTTTTGACAGATGCCAAGAGATGGGATTGCTGGATTATATGGCAGTTCCATTCTTAATTTTATGAGGAATCTTCATACTGTTTTCCATATTGGCTGTACTAATTTACATTTCCATCAACAATGTACAAGGGTTCTCTTTTTCCCAGATCCTTGCCAACACTTGTTATCATTAGTCTTTTTTTGTTATAGCCATTCTAGCAATTGTGAGGTAATATTTTATTGCAGTTTGAATTTGCATTTCCCTGATGTTTATTAATGTTGAACTTTTCCCTCCCATATATCTATTAGCCATTTTTATGTCTTTTTTTGAGAATTGTCTATTTAGGTCATTTGATCATTTTTTTGAATAGGTTATTTCTCAATTCTTCCAAACAGTTGAAGGACAGAGCACACTTAAAACTCATTTTATGAGATCAGAATTATCTTGATACCAAATCTGGACAGGGATACCACAAGACAATAAAATCACAGGCCAATGTCACTGATGAACATAGAGGCAAAAATCCTCAACAAAATACTAGCAAGCCAAAATCAATAGCACATTAAAAGGCTCATAGACCATGATCAAGTAGCATTTATCTCTGGGATGCAAGGATGGTTCAACACAAGCAAATAAATAAATGTGATGCACACATTAACAGAAATAAAAATAAAAATATAGTCATCTCAATAGATTCAGAAAAATCACTTGACAAAATTCAACATCCTTTTATGATGAAGATGCTCAACAAATTAAGCACAGAATGTGCCTCCACATACTAAAAACCATGCATGACAAGCAAAAAGCAAGCATGATATTCAATGGTGAAAAACTGAAATCTTTTCCTCCAAGATCAAGAACAAGACAAGGATTCCCACTCTTGCCATTTCAATTCAGTATTGTATTAGTCCATTTTCATGCTGCTGATAAGGGCATACCCAAGACTAAAAAGAAAAAGAGGTTTACTTGGACTCACAGTTCTACATGGCTGAGGAGGCCTCAGAATCATGGCAGTAGGTGAAAGGCACTTCTTACATGGCAGTGGCAAGAGAAAATGAGAAGGAAACAAAAGTGGAAATCCCTGATAAGCCCACTGGATTTCATAAGACTTATTCATTATCACGAGAATAGCATGGGAAAGACCAGCCCCATGATTCAATTACCTCCCCCTGGGTCCATCCTACCACAGGTAGGAATTCTAGGAGATACAATTCAAGTTGATATTTAGGTGGTGACATAGCCAAACCATATCAATATAGTACTAGAAGTTCTAGCCAGAGCAATTAGGAAAGGAAAAGAAATAAACTGCTTCAAATTGGAAAGAAAGAAATAATATTTTCTCTGTTTGCAGATGACATGATCTTGTTTATACAAAACCCTAAAGACCCCACCATAAAAACTGTTCAAGCTAATAAACAAATTTAGAAAAGTTGCAAGATACAAAATCAACATACAAAATAATAGCATTCCTGCACACTAGCAACAGACTATTTTAAATTATTTTAAATGGTTATTTGAGTTTTCTGACCAATAATGCTAAGATAATAATAATGGTAATAACAATGGCTACAAATTGGCCCTTTCTATTTTTACTTATATTTTATTTAAATACCAGACATATTATTCTTATATTGACTTATCATGGTCAAAGGTTACTTCAAGACAATTCTTAACATGGGAAAGAACACAAGGCTAGTACTTCAATAGCACACTCTGCTTTTCCAATATTTTTAACATGTGAGTTTACTAATGTTCATCCTTAAGTTATCTCATAAAGGTCATATCCACAAAAAGAGTCATCCCCATTTTATGGGTGCAGTGCAGATCTAGCCTAAAATCTCTGCTGAAAATTGAGCATGTTCATATGTGGTGCAACATTAAATGATTGTCAAGGAGAAGGAGTAAAGATGAGAGAATTGTTGGCCAACTCCCTAAAGAAACATTTTTGAAGTCTTAACATTCATTTATATTTCTATTGCCTTGTAATAGTTGAAAAAGCTCAAACAAAAACTTTAGCCTTGCAGAATTAAGTGCTATAAAAAAGCTTTTATTTTCTTCCAATTGTTTAAGTTCCTTATACGTTTTAGATAATAACCCCTTGTTGGGTACATGGTTTGCAAATATTCTCTGCCTTTTCATAGGTTGTCTCTTCACTCTGTGATAGTTTCCTTTGCTGTGCAGAACGTTTTGTTTGTTTCATGCAATCCCATTTGCCTGTTTTTGCATTTGTTGCTTGTGCTTTTGGATGCATTTTTAAAAATCATTGCCCAAACCATTGCTGTGGAGCATCTCTCTGTTTCCTGCTAGTAGTTTCACAGTTTTCAGGTTTTAGGTTTCAGTCTTTAGCTTATTTTGAGTTTGTTTGTGTGTTGTGAAATAAGGGTCTAATTTAATTCTTCTGCACGTGGTTATCCAGTTTTCCCAGCACCATTTATTAAAGAGACTGTCTTTTCTTCATTATGTGCTGTCAGCAACTCTGTCAAAGATCAATTGACCATAAATATGTGGATTTATTTCTGGGCTCTTTACTCTGTTCCATTGGGCTTTGTGTCAGTTTTTAGACCAGTACCGTGCTGTTTTGGTTACTATAGCCTGATACTATATTTTGAAATCAGTGTGATGCCTCTTAAAAGTTTTCTTGAGGCATAATAAGCATACAGTAAACTTCATATATTTAAAGTAGACAATTTGATAAGTTTTGACATATGTAGACAGCTTTGAAAATATCACTATCATCAATATAATAAACACATTCATTACTCCAAATGTTTCTTCATTTTTCTTTGTAATTTCTTCCTCGTACTTCTTCCTATGCTCTGCCTTTCCAGCAATCAATTATCTACTTTCTGTCACCATAGATTAGTTTGCATTTTCTAGAATTCTATGTAAATGGAATCACACAGTTTGTATTACTTTATCCCTGGCTTATTTTATTTTGCATAATTATTTTGAGATTCTTCTATGTTGCAGTGCAAGGGTCAGCAAATATTTTTATGCAAAGGGCCATATAGTAAATCTCCTAGGGTTGGTGGGTCATAGAAGGTCTTTGTCTCATCTTCTTTGTTTATTTACAACCCTTAAATATTTGAAAAACATTCTTAGCTTGTGGATTATACTAAAAGAGAGCACAGACCATATTAGCCCAGGGTCATAGTTTGTCTATCTTGTTGAAGTTCTTTCCTTTTCTTAACAGTTATTATTCCATTTCATGGAGAAACCACCTTTTGTTTATCTATTCATCTATTGGTGAATATTTGGTTTGGTTACAGCTTTCGGTCATTAAAAAATAAAGCTGACATGAAGATCCCTGTATAAGTCTTTGTGTGAACATTTATTTCCCTTTCTCTATGCTAAATACATAGTACTAAAATGCCTAGTGGGTATATTTTGGAAACTGCCAAAATATTCTTCAAAGGTGTTTGCACCATTTTTCTTTTGCACCAATAGTGTATGGAAGTTCCAATAACTTTACATTCCGGTCAACAAATGATAAAATCAGTCATTTAAAATTGTAGAAATTTTAATCAGTGCACAGGAGTAACCCATTGCAATTTTAATTTGTATTTCCCTACTGTCTAATGATGTTGAGCAATTTTAATGTGCTTAATGGCCATCCATATATCTTCTTTGGTGAAGTGCATGTTCTATACTTTTGTTTACTATAAAGAAAAAAACTAGGTTGATTGTTTTATCATGGGCTTTTGAATACTTTTTATATATTCTAGATGTAAGTTCTTTATCAGATTTGTGATTTGTAAATATTTTCCCCAGTCTACAGCTAGTCTTTTCATTCTCTTAACAGTGTCTTTTGAAGAAGAGAAATATTTAATTTTGATTACCTTCAAATTATTTTTTTTTAATGCATTGTAGGTTTAGTGTCTTATCTAAGAAATTCTTTTCCAACCTAGGCACAAAGGTTTTCTCCTATGTTCTTCTAAAAGAAGTTGTCCTTTTAGGTTTTAAATAGTTCATGATCCAATTTTACTTCACATTTTGAGAATGATATATGGTATAGATTGGTTGTAGCACGGACATACTGGTGATGAATTATTTTAGCTTTCAGATGACTGAACAAGTCTGTACTTTGCCATTATTTTTGAAAGATGTTTTCACTGACTATAAAATTCTAGATTGCCAAATTTTTTTCAATACTCTTTTATTTGACTGCTGCTGGCTTACATAATTTCCAACAGATTTCTGCTATCTTTTTTATTTTTTGCCCTTTGTATGTAATTTGTCCTTTTTTTCCACTGGATACTTTTATAATTTTCTCTTTATAAGTGATTTTAAGGAATTTGGTTGTGATGTGTCTTGGCATAGTCTTCTACACAATTCTTACACTTCGGATTTCTTTAACTTTTACACACATGGGCTTATAATTTTTATCAAATTTGGGAAATGTTCAGTCCTATTCTCTAAATTATTTTTTTTCTTTCTCCCACTTCTGTCTCCTATGATTACCTTAATTATTTTTTATCTGGCCACAAACTAAAGGTTTACCCTAAAGATTTACCCAAAAATAATTTCTGAGTTTCATAAAGGCCAAGGAAAATGGAGAAGTATGAGCCATTATAAGATATAAAATGTCCATATAAAAAGCGCATCATTTATCACAAAAACTGAGATATTCAAGCAATGGCTACTGTGCATCCCAGGAGGGCAGTACTCATCACCTATGGAGTTTGTCACATTTTCTATATTTACCATGGAATAAATTAGGATTTTAGAATTTTGGTAATTTTGAAAAATAAAGCTATAATAGTTCCCCCAAAAGGTACCACTTTCTTTAAGAAGAAAATGTTCACTACATCCCATAAAGTTTTATAGACATCACCAATATTCAGGAAGTGTCCTGAGGGAGAAAAAGGGCATATTACAGCATAGAAATTGGTTAAGAGATGAAATCCAACATGGTAAAAAAAAGTCATCAAAACAATTAATAAAGATGGTAAAAATTAAATTTTTGTTTATCCTAAATCTTCAGTTATTTATTATTGAGATAAATTATCTTACATACTTCCAACTCTCAAATAGAACGAGAAAAAAAAAAAAACTAATGAGGTCCCCTCATATGGAGCAAATTTATAACATGTGAAAGACATTGAATATTAAATGTACCTTTGTAGCTTCACAAAATTCAGTTTAGCTTTATATGGAAGACTGCGGCAGTGGCATAATTAGTGAGGTTTTATAAGGAGAAATGTCTTCCATTGCTATTCATTTTTCCAGCATGGTTAATATTAATGGTTGAATGGAAGGACATAGTGCCTTGCACCTAGTACGTATTTTAAAAATGTTTTTTGAAATGAATGTCGCTTCTTCCAGATCTTCAACCATCATTTTTTCAAGATAAATTCTAGGCTGAGCAAGAGTGAAATGGGAAGTGAGAGAAACAGGTATTGCCAGGATGGTGAGGGAGAGAGAGGGATTAAAACAGACAAAGAGGGGAGAATAGGCAGTAATATGTTCTCCATTGCCCAGGACTGTTTAAGATGTGTATATGCTGATACAAATATCTGCATCTTGGCATTGGAGATAACAAATTTTGCCTTCAGTTTGAAAAGTTGTAGCTTACTGACATATTCATATATGCAAATTATTCGCATAAACATTGTATTAAGAGAATGCATGAGACAAGATTCCCCCTTGTGGCCACAGAGGGGTGAATGTACTAATGGGACTATCACTATCACTGGCTTTACATGACTCTACTTGGAATGGCTGCTCTTTATCTGGCCTCAACATGTACTCCTTGCATTTGTTACCATGACACATACCTTTCCTAACTTCCTCATGCATTTAGAAATATTTCATTTATCCAAGTATAGTAAATAGTGAAAAATGAGCTCATGGTTTGGTCAAAGTCTCTCAAATTGTAAAAACACAATTGAATCACTGAGCATTACTAACATACACCATAAAATCACACATATCAAATAAACAAACAAACAAAAAGCCAGAGTCAATTGACAAGTGGAGGTTAAATCCTTGCAACACATAGCAATACAGGTCCTATGTTTTGTATCTGAACTTCTTAAAAACTTTCTGGAATTTCACCAAGTCTGTCTCATCAGAATTCATTTCCCCTGCCAAAGCATTCCATAAGTGTGGATGAGATAAAACTGCAACACAGAAACATATGGGCAGAAGATAAAAGGAGATCAGTGAGCAGGAAAATATGTTTCTTAAAATCTGTGCTGCAGTCATTTTTCTTCTCAGTTTTGTTGTTTGTTATGCCTTTGAATGCCCATAGACAACATTAAGAGTGTTTCTACACAACAGCAAAAGAATAAATCAGTTCATACCAAAAAGAGTCAATTGCATTAAGAAAATAACAACAAAACCAACATCAACATCAACAAATGATGTCAAGTTGTTTGGTGTTTCATACGAAATCGATTGATTTGTTTGTTTTGTATGCACAGCCAGAATGACTAGTGACAAAGGTGAGTTCTTCATTCACAATTTGCTTTACCTGTGATTATAAGTGCTTTAAATATCCATGTTCTATTGTGCTTTATGCAATGTTTACTGTCACATGTCCTCTGTTTTCCCCAAAGTACTATGTATGAAAACTGAGTGAGTTTTCATAAGGAGGAATATGAAATTTGAGAAATGGTCTCGTGTTATAACTAGGCAGGCTTCCTTGAGTTAGTGAGATGGCAAATAGATATTTTTCTGAATATCACTTTTCCTAGAAACATTTATTTTCTGTGGTGTATGTAATGTTAAAACCATTGATTTAAACTATTTTCATACTTGATTTTTCTCAGTAATAAAGTCTCAATTCTGTTTATTTTGCTCTTTTATTTTGCTACAAATGGTTGAATAAATTAAACAAGCCACTGATTAGCAGTTGGGGTAGTACTTACTTGTCTCAAGTCCAAGATTTACTAGAACAAATCTATTATGCTATTTTGCTAAATAGTGCCCATACATTCTGAAGTATTCTAACCATCTAAGTTATGAAATAAAATACTGAATCAAAAAATTGAATTAAATAAGCAAGAGCTTTAACAAAAATGTGCAGATGAAAATAGTTGTCAGTAGTGAAATGAAGAAACTTGTTGAAAAGTTTCATAATTGCTTTAAAGAAAGAAAACATGCTCATCTTTTTATTTTAATTTCATAGCTAAACACATCATTTACATATTAGTTGTGCCTGTCAAATCTCCAAGAAAAAGATACACCTCCTAATGAATAAAGTTTCTTGGACATAACCTTAAGATAAACTATCCTTGAGGGCAACTTTAGCTCCCAGAAACTGAGCCAAAACATGGGTAATCAGAGAAATTAGAAGAAAACAAGGTGCAGTGTTTCAAGAGAGGAAACAAACTAGCAATAAATTCATTTATTCACGTTTGGTTTTTAATTTCAAATCCTCAGATTCAGCTAGAAACCTGAGAATTTAGAATGACCTGTCTTGCATTGCAAAAGGCAGACTTCCCACAAAGATCTGTTGAATTAATGAATAAATGAGTGAATGGATATGCTTAAAGCTGAGTGCAATAAACCAACTGGAAAGGAAACAGACTGTCTCCATTTGTTTGGGCTGCTGTAACAAAATATCATAAACTGGGTGGCTTATAAACAACAAAAATTTATTTTTTACAGTTCTGGAGGCTGGGAAGCCCAAGATCAAGGTGCTGTCAGATTTGGTATTTGGTGAAGTTCTGCCTTCTGGTTCATAGGAAACTCCTTGCCATGTTGTCATGTGTAGAAAGGGCAAGCCAGCTCTCTGGGGCCTCTTTTCACAAGGGCACTAATTCCATTCAAGAGGGCAGCCCCTTCATGACCTAATCACCTCTGAAAGGTCCCAGTTCCTAATACTATTATATTGGTTATTAGGTTTCAAAATGAATTTTTTGGGGCGGCACAAACATTCAGACTATAATTCTAACTAATGGGTTTTTTGATATTAGAACTTTGAAATACAGTTATTAATAATAGTTGCTAATTTAATGAATGAATATTTATTGAGCCTCTGATCCTATTGGTCCTAGAGATACTTCAGTAAAGACAAGGCAAAACAAAATATATGTCTTCTCCCCACCCCTAAAATGGAAATATAGGAGATGACATCAGAAATGATTAATATCTAAGCAGAGAACTAAATCAGGTTCATGTGCTGCAGAATAGGATGGACTCTTCAAGGTGATGGCAATTAAGATGACATTTGAATGATAAGGAGAAAATAGCCATACAAAAATCAGGAGAATATTATGACAGGCAAAATAAAAAGTTAAGTAAGGAGCCATTAGATTAGAATATGTTTAATATCTGTGACAGTCATGGTAAAACGAAAGTAGGCCCATGTATCTAGAGGTTAAGGCAATAATCCATAACAGATGGTGGGGTTCAGATCATTTAAGGGCTTTTTAGAAAGGGGATAGGTGGGGTGGTTTCCATCAAACAAGTGGAAGAGTTCAAAAAGAAGATGTCACATATATATGTGCATAGATATGATTATTTGTTTGTTTTATCTCTGAATCTGGAGTAATTTTATCCCTGAATCTGGAAAGAATTCCAGGTTGGAAATAAAGACAGTTGAGTCACTACATATACAATAGATATTTGAGTCATGAGGTTCCAGGTTTTAATCTAGAGTGAAAGTGTGATAAAAAGGAAACTGAAAAATGAAACGGACAAAGAAAGGAAGTCTTCAGAGGAAGCTGAGAAATTGATCACAACTGCAAAGTGCAGAAAATATTTGATGATTTTGATATGTATTTTATTTTTCAATCAGTAATTTTTAAATAAATGACAAAAATTTAAAAATGTCATAATGTTATCTAACTTACATAGTGATTGCTTCTATGGAAAAGTGGGTCAGTGGCTTTGACATATATGTAAATTTATAGGAATTAACAGTATTAGTGACTTTTACTGGGCCATGGGGTTTTGCACATTTTTGAGGAGGATATTCAGAATAACTAAATATTTATTATTATTCAGTTCCTCAATAAATTCAGTTATTCAATAAATAAATATTTTGATTTTGATTTTTAAGTTCCTGCCTAGAAAGAGTCCTTAAAATTAGAAGGCCTTCCTGAAAATTTTAATGTCCATTTATTGCTGAATTGGTTTACTTATTTTGATGCAAGATCAAATAAGTTACATAAATGTCAGTAATATTTTCTGATTTAATTTTGAAGTTTTTTATATTGATCAAGAAAATTGATTATTTAAGATAATAGAGAGGGGGACAAGACAGTTTTCCCAATCGTTTAGGTTAATTGTTTAGATGGTTATGTAACTCAAACATGCTAAATAAATTTCATCTAGTAAAAGTATTTTAAAATTTAAGCCGATGCTTTAAAAAATCACTTACATGTTAAAATTGGGTAGAAAAAATTAAATAATATTATGGCCAATATTTTCTAATCGAATAATTTTAAATTAAATATAATAACTTCAGTCTTATAACAATAAGACTTGTTGAGTATTCTCTACTGGTAAAACTTCCAAGTTATTTGTGAGTGGAGCCATGAAATATGTTTTCATTTGTTTTCTGTGATGCAAATTGCCACATCACTCACATATTCAAAGTGTATTTTCCCTGTGTCCAGTGTTTTAGTGTAGTTAAGAAACTCCCCAATTTAAAGTAAATGTTCACCCTTTATAAAGAAATAGACTAATTAGGAAGTCAAATTCATCATTTGAACAATATCTGAGCATGTACTACATGTCAGTTTTGGTCATAGTTGATCCTAGTAGTGAGTTCACTGGATATTGTGCAATTAGTAACATCACTGATAGAGTATGAGAGAGTCAATTAAGCACGCAGTATTTGAGTATGTACTCTATGTACACAAACTATGATCTTTTGGCATTGTAAAGTCTTCCATGGTATATGGAGTTGTAAGAGAACTTTCAAGTCATCTAAATTTATATTTCAAAGCATACAGAGGTCTCTTCTGTATCATCCTTGTTGCAGTTCTGCACAAGTTGTGCACACATTGAGTATTAGCAACTGGCAGAAAACTCACTTTTTGGTAGAGTAGCCCATTCTATTGCTCAGTACCTGGACATAGCTTCTGTTAATTGTATCCTCATTTTTTTTTATATGATTGTAAGAGATTTTAGTTTGGTTTTAACTTTTCTTGGTTTATTTTCACATGTATTGGAGTTCTTGCCTTCTGAGGAACTTAAAATGTCAATTTTAGCTTGTAACTTTCCAGAAATAGTAACTGTATCTTTCTATTTTAATCACAGTTTAAAAATATATGGAGAAGCACACAAATATTTTTATGCCTTTACAGTGTTCATTTGGTGTATAATTTTAATTTTTCTTTACTTTTTATATTTGTAAAAGGTAAGCACTGTATTATGTATATATTTAAAAACATATTTGTATGTTTACATTTATGTCTATGTCTGTAAAGTGACTAAGTCTAATTCCAAGGTGTTGGAAACCAATTATTTAAATAAAGTTCAATTTTTTAAAAAAAACAAGAATTTGTTGAAATTAAAGATCAGTTTTTGCATCGGATTCCAGGCCTTACATTTTGCAAATTTGGAATCGTGCTGATTTTTTAAGTGAGGAAGCTGTACTTCCTGATTTATTGGCTACATCATTGAAGAATAGATGAACTTGCATGTGGAACAGATTATTTTTTATTCTTAATTTTATATTTTTGAGAATTAGGCCAGATTTTTAAACTCCCAAGGGTTTATGCAATCATATGTCAATAGCCATAAAAGAAACCCCCCTTGCACCTATACATAAATGGATTTATTTACTTATTTAGCATTCAGAGAATGTGGGGCTATTGTGCACCAAAAAGCTATAACATTTTCACAGAAAATTCAGTGTTTCTTCCTGCTGCCTACTGTAACTGATGTGATAAAAACAGCAGGCCTGAACTTCAGCCTATGTACTCAGAGGGAATTCTTCCATAGAGTTACACTGAATGAGGTTGGAGCCCAGCATATTTATCGCCATGGTAATATGAAGATATGATCATATTCCTGCCTATATTAGATTGCCAAAATGCAAGAGGCAGGGCATTTGCTGTATATCCATCTGTCAACCTGTCAAGTGGCTCAGAGGTGAAACAAACATGGACGACCCAGATATTCCAGCAGCTTTTCTACTACCTACTTGGTATATCTTTGAAGAGGAAAAGAAGAAGAAATGAATGGGATAATACAACGTTTTAAACTGAGACTATCATAATTTATTATCTATACCAACACCTCAGTATTAAAATTAGTAAGATGCATAATTTAGAAATGCTGATGTGGACCATGTTATTTCATGGAATACACTGGAAATTTTAGTTAGGCCTCAACTATGACTTTTCTAAGGATGAATTCAAGATTTTTTTAAAGTTAACAATATCTTCATATATTTTTTACAGTGTAATTTTTGCAGATAAAATTCATGAGCCTATTTGATGTAGAGACTTAAAAAAAGGTTTCTTATGAATTTTTCCACAGTATTTCCACTCTCTTATCCTATTGTCCACAATATTTCTATTTATCAGTGATATATTCTCTAAACATACTTATTTTATTATGGTGTTTTCCTGAGGGGCTTTGAAAGAATAATGTTTCATATGTTATTCCAACAGCCAAATAAAATGTGAGAGATAGAAACAGTTTTTTTTTTTTGCAGTGATGAAAGATGGTTTAAAACAATGAGTACAAAGACGCAATTGATATATTCTCAGGATGAAAAAATATCTCTAAATTTTTAAAAAATGAGTTGCAAATGAAACCAATTCTATTATCCTGATATTAAGATGGCAGGCATCCTTAGGGGATAGTACTGCATACATTGCCATATATTGCTGTTTTCTAAGTGGCCTCTGTTTTGTCAAAAAGCCTTTGAACTTTTATAAGTCATGGCCAAGAATTCAAAATCCTCCCAGAATTACTGGTCTTTTAAACATCTACATATATTCTCTGATAGTTGTCTTTTACAAGAATGATCTCACCTTCTTACATGAAGTATATTCTAGCTATATGTCTGTTTGACTTCTATTATATAAAGATCGTTATTCTCTAACAGAATGTCTATTAAATATTTTATGTTTGATGACCAATACATTTTGAAATTCAACTACACAGAAATAATATTGACGATTTTGTGTGTTTGTCTATGCCTTTTTGAGAACAGGGCTTTGCAATCAAGCTCATTCTCAGGGTATAATTTATCAAAGTTCTCATGCCATTATGAATTTTTTAAAATTGGTATTCATCTGCCAATCTCAGTCATACTATTCCAACAACAGACGTAAGAGGGAGTTCTCATTATTCTTCTTGTCTACATATGAGGAAATTGAGTGTAGGTGAGATTAAGTTGAATTCCCATGGGCTCATAGCAAGAAAACGATGTGTCTGTGATTCAGACCAGGCTACTTAGAAGAAGCATTTCTTTCACTAGGCAAGCAGCACTGGGTATCACTCAAAGTGTGAAAGCTGGGCTGTTACTGGGGTTCTGAAATCTGACTGACTTCTGTAGCTTTAGTTCTCATCAACACACACTTTCTGTTTAAATGACTATTATGTCATAATAAGATTTTATTCCCTTGAGGAAAAAAAAGGACATCAAATTTTGCTATAAAATGATGTGAATAGCTTTAAACAAACAAATCTAAGAAAAGTTAAAAGAACATTTAGAGATTTTTCAATACCCTGCAGTCAAAACATAGAGCTCTATCTGTAGCTGAAGAAGTTGGATTTATTGCTTGTCGTGGAAGACAAATTCTGATGCACAGATAGAAAGATTATATATGTTACATAGAAAATTACACAAGGAAAACAATGTGCTACCAAAGTTCAGTTCTTTGGACTCAATTAATTAATTAATTGAAGAGATATATATTACAGCCCATATTCTACATACTGAGCTAAGTCCTGGTTATCTATCTGTTATATAAATATAAATGTATCATTTTGGTTTAAAATATGAGAGAACTTTCTGATAGCTTTTATGTATAAATTTTGGCTTGGTGACTAAGACAATTAGAAAAGTTTGTGTATCTTTCCATGCCATTCTGTAACATAAACACCCTACAACTTTTGCTTAGTGTTTAATCCCTGAAACAGGGAAATCACTGCATTACAGTCCTGCTTTCACATTAGCAAATTGTTCTCTGAGCATATGAAATGGAAATTTCGTGGAAGACATTGATTTTAAAATGCTAATTGACTTAGGGTATCTATTAAAAAGCCCAATTAGTCAAAGACTAAACAACCTGACAAAGAAAGTAATAAAAACTACAGTAGCTGTGGGGTACTTAAGTATTTGACACTGCGATTAATTTGAACATTCACACCTAACCTCTGAAGGTATGAGTAATTAAGGATAAGCTGGGGGCAGATTTCTTTATCCTCTCACTGTAAATTATTCATGGGGCAGTTCTCATTATTTCTATTATCTCTACTTCCTGGTCCAGTACCCTTATCTTTGTTACTGTAATCTTCACAAAGTTAAACAAATCATCCTTTTAGGTTGATAGATCAATTTTTGGATATGGGGGATATGGGGGATTAAAATATCAACTACAATTAGTCTTACAAAAAAGCCATTTTTCAATGATTCTAAAAAGTGAACTAAGAGATTCTTAGAAACTGCATCTAGAGATGTGACATCTACTATTTCTGAAATCCTGATGTAAATGATCAAAGGGCTACTAAAGTAGAGGAAAACGTATGGGAAAATATTATCCATAAAAGGCAGAACTTAAGAATTTCTTCCATATATAGTGCATATAGGATCAGATTGAAAGGAACAGACACATTTACCCAAAACTGCCCTACCTGAGAAGATGGTTTCTTAACCACACGATGTAAACAGAGCAGAATTTGTCCAAGATGTTAAAATCTATAATTTTCTTTTTGGCAGGATATATTTGAATAATGACACTAAAGACATACTAAAGGAAAGACAGGCTTAAGGAAAAATAGGGCACCTTCCTTGGAACAGCACGCTAGCATATAAGTTGTATTAGGCTTTCCAAAAGCAAACTGGACGATCTGTGATAGGAAGCGTCCCAGGTGCAAAGCATTTGGCTCAAAGGCTTTGTACTAATCAATGCTGAAAATGGCCCCATAATGTACCAAGTATGGAAGCTGGACCAAATAGAAAAAATTATTTTAATTGTATAGTAAAAGCTTTCTGCTGGCACAGTGTCTTTCTTAGACCTAAAGAAGAGATTAAGCAGAGAAATTTCAGTTCTGAGACTGATAGAGCCCATCCCCTCAGCTTCACTGGTGGCTGGATCACAGACCTGGTAATGGACTCATAGTAAGCAATCATCTAGCCATGTAGGTCAAGAAGAAAAGGCCACATACATAGGGAGGAGATACTGATAGAGTGACAAAGGTCAGTTTAGTAAATCAGTGAATTTTGAGCTATACAATCAGAGAACACAGAATGGTTCCTTTTGTTACCCTTGGAACATTACCAAATTTTGGTTTTATTACTCTTGCACATCTAAAAACTCAATACATATGAATAATCAGTCCTACAAATCACATATTTTGACCAAAATGTAATAAAACTAGAAATTAATAACATAAAATATGAAACATAGCAACTCATACACATTAAGAAATCACATTTAAAAATTCTCATAAATGACATCTTATTTAGAGTAATTAAATTCAATAAAAGCATTACATATAATACTGCTCTAAACAGTTGACCTATAAAATATGAAAGAAGTATTCAGCTGAAAAATGTTTGCAATTATAATAAACATAAATAATGTTAAATAAGAAATTAATAAATATGGCTGGATTAAAAAGGAAAAAACAATTAATAGATACATCCAGGAGCATGATGTATTAGAAAAGATAAAATTAATATATCTAGGAGCTTTAAAATGACCAATATAAAACACACAAACAAAATGTCATTTGAAGATTGAGAATGAGAAACAGTTTAAAATCTTTAATAAATAAATGATGAAAAAAATTTAAGAAATAGAATTTCTACTTCTGGTACTATGGCAGGCCAGATATCCCTAAAGTTCTTTGCTTAAAATACATCTAGATTCTGTATACATTTTAACACTCTTCTAGACTTTCTAGAAAGTAATGGAAATGCCCTCCCACCCTCAAAGCATCTGAAGCTATAAATGAAGCAGCAACTACTAAAGGATAAGCCAGCTTTAATGGTGGATTTGTCTTTTGGGCAAATGCCTACACCTTGAACTGAAATGGAATTCTATGTTTTGTGCCTGCAGGAAGGAGTTTAAGTTGACTCCTAGAAAACTTTATACTTGGAACTTCAAAGGTGGAAGGGAGTGAGTAGTGGCTTATGACTCAAGGGAAAAAGTAAAATTCTTGTGAGAAGATAGGATTAAAACTTCAGATTCTACACAATAAAGTTCATAATTTTAAAATATACCCAATACACAACAAAAAGACACTTGAGTGACTATCACTAATTGGAATGCAAATGTTAACAACCCTTATAGAGTTGAATTTGCAGTACATATTAAAATTGTGTAGGCAGTATCTCATTCTACCTCTAGCAATCTATCTTTAAGATTCATTAGCAAAAATACATAATGACACATATACAAAATATTAATTATGGCTTTATTTGTAATAACTGAAACCTGGAAAACAACCCACATTTAATCTCTATGAATTGATGAAATAAAATCTGATATATCTGTTAAGTAGATTATTATGAACGTATAAGAAAGACTGAGGAAGGTTTTTTATATATTGCCATGGAATAATCTCTAGGATACTTTTTCAATGGAAAAAAAAAAAGGAAAATGCACAGCAATGTTTACAGTATGTTTTACATAGCAAC
This sequence comes from Nomascus leucogenys, assembly GCF_006542625.1. NCBI lineage: Eukaryota > Metazoa > Chordata > Mammalia > Primates > Hylobatidae > Nomascus > Nomascus leucogenys. Next base: position 97,226,557 of record NC_044391.1, read on the forward strand.
ATTTTTTGTTTGGAAGAGGAATATATGTGTATGTATTTGATATACATCTGTCTGTGTCAATTTGCTTGTATTTACTAAGACAAAAATGGTAGAATAAGCAAGAAAATAATGAATGTGTAACTATATAAGGATGGAGGGAGCAGGGATGGAAATTAACTTCTATGAATTTAAGTGCTTTATGGTTTTGACTTTAGAACATTAATGTTTTACTTAAAAATAAATTAACAAGAAAAATAAAGCAATGTTCACAAACTGAAAGGGAATAGAAAAAAGGTTCCAAATGTATATCAAAATGATTGAAAATTAGTTTTCTTTACAACATTGACTGAGATTGATTTACTTCTTTCCCAATTTGATTTTCAATCATTTATCAGCAATGTAAAATGGTCTTTCTTCCTTCTTGTTTCTTTTGCATTCATTGGTGGTAAATACCTTCATTTTATAAAACTTTCATATGTATATGAATTTTTTTCTCATTGGCTTTCTCAGACATTTTGTTTTTCCAGAAATGTTTAATATCCAGATGTTATATTCCCCGATACAAAATCATTGACCAAGAAATTATTTCCAAATTCAAAGTCATAAAGTTTTTCCTTAATGTTTTCTTCTAAAACTTGTATAGTTTTATTTGTTATATTTGGGCCTTTGATATATTTTGAGTTAATTTTTGTATACAATATAAGAAAATGGTCCAATTTCATTTTATTTGTTTATAGATATCAATTTTCCTAGAAAGGGAACTAACTTTTTAAGGAAATGTTTTCATAAACTATTTTGCTTCTCTATTCAACATTCCATTTGCTAGAATTCACATGATAAACTCTCAGACAATAAAGATTTTCTATAATTTTTATTTTATAAGTCAAGAGAAGAGACAAAACGTCTTTCCTAAATTTTCATCATTTGTTTAGTCCACCATTCAACAAGAAACTCCGGTCTCCTGCTTGTGATGTAGTTATGCAGAGGAGGAGGAAGTAATACAAGTGCTCTAACTCTGTTTTGTGAGATTGTCAGTTTAATGCTCATTCCTACACCTCACGTTATATTTCTTATTATTATTTCATCATTTCTGGTTCACATTATTGAAGAATAAAATATTGTCTGAGCTTTGCTCCTGGGAAGTGGTCCAAGAACAGTATTGATTTCACAAAAATGCCAATTTCTAGAGATACAAAGCGTGCAACACTGTATATAGGGTTTGAAAGTTTAATATGGTTAGATAGAAAGATATTATGAAACTGTACATGCTGGAATTAACTTTCAACTATTATTGGAAGAAAAGAATTCTCTTCCTTTTCAACATTAAGCCTTTAATTAATTTTATTGATGCATAAAAATATTTTATTAATTATATATAATGCTCAGAATATTATATTTAGAGATTTTTGCTTTTTTTGATGCCTTTGCCATCATTAAACTGTGTCTTTTACTTTCTAAGTAATGACTTTCTATATTATGGCTGTCTTCCTCCCACAAAATTCCAATTAAAAAATAGATTGGGAAAATTACAGTACTTGAAATTCTATCGTCACTTCATTCACTGGAATTCTGTAACACAGTTGCCTGACAGAATTTGGCTGATTGCTTAAATATCAGATCAAGTAAATGGAAAAATAAAAGCAGTAGAAACGTTTGATTTCTTCTATATCAGCTCTCCAAATGTTATGCCACTAGTGAGACCACTTTAAAAGCAGCATAAGAAATTATGTCTTAAAAATGCAAAACTGATCAAAGGCTAGAGGGATCATTACTGAAAATTCTACCCTGGAGGAAAAGGAATGGGTGGGCTTGAGTAAATATATGTGGTCAAAGCCAGGGCTGAAGACTAATGAAAGAAGTACTCTTCAAAACCTACACCTTACAAAGAGGTAAGTTATACTGTAGCACGTAAAGGCCTTGAAAGTCTGAAAAAGTAACTTACAAAGAAGTCCATAGAACTGAAGCCCTCCTCAAGTCTCCTACGATGTCCATAAATGGACTCTGCGTACTGTAATGTTGTGTGTTTTTTCTTTCCACCCAAACTCAATAAGGAAAATCCCAGAGGCAAGAGAGTATGCTTTTCTCCCTTATAACCCAGGATAATACAAGGGGAAAAAACTGAAATGTTTACATACGAATTTTCTATAATAAAGCTAATAATATGTCAGAAAAGTAAACATCCAGAGTTTTTTTTCAAAAGGTGATGTGGAAATAATCCTTCATGAATAGCATTAGATTCGATTTTTGGTAACATTTTTAAGATAAATTATTGCTCTCAGATGAGTGTCATGCTAACATGAAATTAAAACTAGTTTTAAAGGAGGGAAAGAACACGGAGTAGGAGGAAATAACTGGTGATACGAAGTGGTTCCTCTCAGCACTGAAAACAATGAATTCTGAAAGGAGATTATACAATTGATGCTGTTGCTTCCACCCTGTGTCCTCCATTTTTTCTTCACAGTTTGGTATTTGAGCATCAAGTAGCAGAGAATTATATTTCCCAAATCCTCCTAATACCTGGTCTTCATATGTCTTATTAACTCTTAAAGAAAGACGGACGGCAGCAAAGACTAAATGGTACTTACACAACAAAGAAAACCTGAAAGGACCAGGTAAGACTTTCATTAGTAGAAATAATGGGAATAATAACAGTGAGCATTTACTTATCATTAAATGTTCTTCAGGCATTTTGCATATAATAAGAAATGTACTTATTCTCTCTGTTCTATAGATGATAAAGCTGAGGGTGAGTGAGGGTGTGTAACTTATCGCATCCCACAATTGCAAAACATCAGAGACAGTATTTGAACCTAACTAGTCTGACTCTGGAGTCGAAGAGTTTAACCAGCCTACCACATTAACTGTCTCCAAACAGAGCTTCTAATTAATACACTTTGGTCCTCACAGATCTTGGCATAAGAGATTTTTACACCTACACAAAAACCACTTAAAACAAAATGTACTCAGCAATGTCACTCCTAGGTATACTCAAGAAAAATGCAATATGTATATACATATTCCACAAAGACACGTAAGCATGCGCAACAGCACTATTTTTCTGAAAGCTAGAAATTACCCAAATTGTCATCAACAAAAGAATAGATAAATAAGTTGTGGTTTATTTTCACAGTGGAATACTGTATATTGACGAGAATGAATGAACTACAGCTACATATGGCAATATAGATGAATATCATAAAATGCTGAGCAGAAGAAGCCAGATACAAAAGAATACCCCCTGCATGATTGCCTTTTTATGTAGAGATCAAAACAGATGAAACATTGTATAATGCTAGAAATGACGATAGTGGCTATCTTTAGGATAACTAGTACCTAGAAATGAGTGCACAGCTGCTTCTCTGGGGTTCTGGTAATATTCTGTTTATTCATCTGGATGCTGGGTACAAGATATATTTGATATTAGAAAATTCATGAAGCTGTTCTCATGTATGCATTGCATATGTCAATCAAAAGCCTTTTTAAAAGTACAATGCACTGTCACAGAAAAGTGTGATTATGCTTAACTTATACATATGAGTTAATAGATATTTTATTTGAAATTGGTACCCCCTCAGACCTGCACAGTAAACAGCTCTTATATGTAACTACATTTCCAGCATCACTCTTAAAAAGATATCTGCATTTGCACCCATTTTTCTCCCTATTTTTTAGAAAAAAATAAAATTTCCTCTTAAAGTGTTGCCTTCAATAACAAAAATTGGAAACAAATATTCATTATTGTGGGAATGGTCAATAAAAAGACATGCATATTAAAAAGCAGCCACTAATAAGAATGTGGTACCAATGCACACTCACCTGCAAACATACCAACAATGTGTCCTTTTTCTAGTCTAAATTGCATAATATGTACATAATGATTTATTTTTTGTAAAAAAAAAATGTATACATATATGTATACATGTATGTTTGTAAATGCACTATTAACATATAGAAAATAAATCAAATTAATATATAGCAAACTGTTAGTGGTATGTGGAGGAAGGTAGGCTTGGGGTTGTTTGGGGTAGAATTGGAGGATTCATATTGAGAGATTAAAATCTAAAGATGTTAACTTACCATTTTTTAAAACTTTTTAAAATTTGGACTCTTTTTACTGTTTTGTGTTTTCAATAGTTTAAAAACATTTTTAAATGAAAGATAATTGACTTTTTAATAACCTCTTAGTTTTTCTGGAGATTTTCTTTCTTAATATTTCCTAGCTTGCTACCCCGATATTTTTACTTTTCTTCTCCCCTCATTCCTTGCCCTCAGTTTAAAAACCACATTCAGGTCTTCTCCCAAATAAAAAGAAAAAAACAAATATCCGTCAATTCCAAATGACCTCTTAGCAAACTATCTCATATCTTTCCTCCCATTTACAGTCAGGTTTTCTTTTCTCTTCTATGATTTAACCCCTTGAAATTAGGCTTCTACCTCTGACTCGATTACACTGTCTCTGAAAAAGTTCATCAATGACCTCTTACCCTCTTAATTAATGCAGTGGACTATTTCCATATTCACATTATTTAGATTTGATGGCTGTTGACAATAGTGCCCCTTCCTCCCTCTGAAAGCCCTTCCTCAGCGTTTGAGTTAGCAATCTCCTCCAATTTTCTTCCTACTTCTCTAATGATTCCTTGTAAGTCATCTTTGTGGACTCACTTCTTTCAGCTCTTTAAATGATGGTGCATCAAAGGACCTTGTTCTTGGCCTATTTGGCTCACACTTTGCACAGTCTCAGAATACAGAAAAGACACTTTTGACTTCCATCACTATATGCTCATGAAGCCCAAGTCAGTGAGTCCAGACACGAAGTGCAGGACCTCTGTGAGGAAGCACTCACTGGATATTGTCATGTGTGTGTCTCCTACATAGGTCAGGAAGAACATGTCTCAGGTTACCCTGCTTCTCTCCTTTAATCGCTAGCTCAGTTACTACCACAGGCTCACTGGGTTTCTTAGCAAGGAATCTGGGTGTCTGTCTTAAATTTAGCATTTTACTCATTTTACCTCCACGTCTTATTTATTAACAAGTCCCACAGATTCTAATCATAACATGTTTTGTGTAACATATTATGTTACACATATGCATTTGTTACTCATATGCATTTGTTACACATATGCATTTCCACTGTTGGTGTTTTGATTCAAACTTGCATCACCTCTCATTGAGACTACTGCTCTGACCTCTGACTCACCTTGTCTACTTGTTTCCATCAGCCATCTGTACACTGCTGCTGATCTTCCTTATAACAAGATCTTCTCTCATGACTGCCACTAATTGAATATTACAATGGTGCCCATTGTGTACAGAATATCCCACCAACCATTTTTGCCTTATATTTTGCCATGTCTTTCTTCTTCACATACCTATAACTGGCGGCAAGCCCAGCTAATTACAGCTACTTTAATGTACCATGTGCCTCTGCGCATTTGTCCACTGGACAAAGAAAACTCACCTTTTCTATTTACTTAGTTCCCTGGCATCTTTTGAACAGGTTTTCAAAGACTCTAGTGGGAAAAATTATAATTGCTTTGTGTATCCCTGATATCCTAAGACTAACTCCAGAATTCTAAATTCCCAAACAAGCAAATATCATCATCCAAGCACACCAATTTGCATTTTACACAATCTGCTTCTAAGGCAACTAAATGCTTAAGATGGCAAATCTCATCTCTGCTATGTGGTTGGACATCTTTGTTCATTTATATGCTAATTCAAATGGAAAGCAATATGTTGTAATGATGATGGTTATTCCAAAAGACTGTGCACCTAATACCTTTTTAACACATAATTTAATATTGTAATTCAGGCACCAGCAGTAAAACTTGATTCCTTCTGTTGTTTTGCAAATCTGTTGATTATTTCCTTAAGGAAACAGTGTCAAACAGTGACTTCTCAGTTGAAGGGGCAACAAGGTCTTACAATCTGTTCTGGCTCATTGGGCTTCTTAGTTATACACACAAATGTTGAAGAAAGTGAAATGACTATGTAAAACAACAAGAAAAAAATGAATGATGGAATATAAAGTGGAATTCTGCTCACACATCATAGAGCATAGTTTTCATAAGTGAAAGAACCACCCTTTAATTATAAGGCTCACTAAAAGAGTAATTATTTTGGCTTTAAAGAGTGTTTTAATAAAAATCCATAATCAAAGCATTTAATTAGTAATTATAGCAACAACGGACTGAAATTCTTATTACATTACTTTATAAACATTCAATTAATTTTAAAACCCTGCCTGTGTAGACAGTAAATTTCATTATTGTCATTGACTAAATAGACACTAGATGCTAAAAATTTGAAGTTCCTATGAATACCAGTTACTTACAATGAATGAAAGACAAAGATTAACTTATATTTTTAACATAAAATATATATGATTCCTAAATCAATGAATTAGGAAGAAAAGAAGCAAAGCATACAGTCACAGTAGCTAAGAGAAGAAAGGGTTCAAGAAGAAAAAAATATCAAAATATCTACTGTTTCATAAAGTAGAACTAAATAAATGTAACTTTGTATTTCAGCATTTTTTTACTTTCATGTTTGCCACAATTTCAGACAGTTTAAGTGGCAGCATTCTAATTTTAAATGATTTCCCGTCCTCTGGTCCACATTCAACATCAACATTATTAGAGATGATCTTTAAAAATGGCTAGAAGTAATCTATATTGACCATCCATTGCACAAAGATAGCACCACTTAGCCATCTCATTCACAGGGCACCCATCTTATATTCTCTTGTTCTATAGTTATTAACTGTGATTTGTTTCTCCAACCTAAGTGTAAATTCCTAAAGGGTATGGATTATGTCTCATATATCTTGATACTCCCAAAGCAACTAGTATAAAACCCTGCACATAGCAGGTACAGAGTAAATGTTCGTTAATTTATTGCCTGGGATATAGAAATAATGAGAGTAATAGGGCTTTTTTTTAAGAGTTGAACTTTAATTATTAAAGAAGAGGAAGAAGATGTTTAAAATGGTTAGGGAATGGAAACAAAAAAATTAAAAGCAAAAGCTACAATCTAGATTGCAGGGCATGTAATCATATTGCTTTGAGTGAACAAAACTTGTGCTGTGCATATGGTTTAAAAAGACAACACCACAGAATACAAGAAACTCCATCATGGAAACTCTTAACTAATCTTTGAAGTTCTATATAGTGATTTTAGAAAGTGCTGCAAAAGAAGAATCAGTAGACATATACAACTCTAGATATGAGTGAAGGTGAAAGCATTCAAAAATTGCATCCGGTTTTTAACTATAAAAGCTGAAGACTCTAGATACATCAGATATAGGACACCTGAGATTATCCCAGCCCAGTTCCTATTCAGGGGCAGACTAGCTGTCTGGAATATTGCTGAGCACAGGGTACCTCAGATAACTAAAGGGATGAAGGCCTCGTCCATATTTGAGAATCCTGATGTATCAATCAGTTATGTTAGCATCAGTAAGAAAAAAATCTCAGGAGCATACAACAAGAAGCACTGTTTTCTTGCACACGTGGCTGTGGATCAGCTAGGGTGGCTTTACTGAGGCTAATCAGTCAACTCTGCTTTAGGCTGTAGAGGTATGAGTATGTTGGATGGCTCTGCTCTACATGTCTCATTTTAAGCCTCTAGCTAAAGGGTCAGTGCTTACCCAGTATACTTTCCTGTTTTGGCAAAGATAGAACAATCAGGCTAGCTCAATTGCACAAGCACATTTCAAGCCTCTATTCACAACCAATAACATTCCATTGAACAAAGCAAATCATACGACCAAGTCAAATGGCTGAGTGTGGGGAAATATATACTACTCAATATGAGGCTATGTCAAGGATACAGAAGTATAAGACTGCAACAGGGGAGTGAAGAATCAGTACCAATAAATCAGTTTCTTATATCTAGTATTTTAAAATTCCAGAAATTCTGGAAGCCTGTTATAGAATGTTAATACATTCTAAATGTTTATGTTTAATAAATGAATACTTTGAATATACAAACAAATACAATTATGGCTTTATAAGCTCATTTGGAGATTTCAAAATTCAAAACATGAATTATTAGCATGGTAACATTAAGGGAAAAAAAGGTACAAAAAAGTTGTGTGTGTGTGCCAACAATGCAAGCCCAGTTCTTCAATATACTCATCATAGCCATGCCTGGTAGATGTATACATAGTCTACAGCTTCTATAGATTTGAATGTCTTATAGCAAGCTCATTTTACCTACCATGTTTTCTGATGATGCAATAGATACATAAGTCATGCAGAGCCATAAAAGTAATTAATGTAAGACCAAAAGTTCCTTGAGGGCAAGAATAGATCTTTCATTTTTGTATAGCCAATGTGTATAAACTTCTCATAATATAAAAGCAAATGATGGCCGCACAAAGAATGAATGAATAAATGTAGTTTTGCTTTTGCAAATGTAATTTGAAGAAAGACAGTGTTAAATAGTGCATTAATTTTCCTACTAGACTAGATGGTTGTTACCAAGGGTGGAGCTGACTTACCTCGGTTCTTGTCAGTATTCAGTCTTCTTATAATGTTTTAGGATACTTGAGGATGAGGTAATATAAATACTTTCTTGTAATATAACCCAAATGTTTTAAGGCCTCATAAACTTGCTTATTTATTCAACAAATATTTTAAAATGCCTAGTCTGTTCCAGATAGAATTAGGGCACTTGGATATTGTAGTGGAGAAAAGGTCAGAAAAGATCTTTCCTCTTAGAAAGCTCACATTTTTTAGGAGGAAAAAGAAAATAAATTTTAGAAAGGAATATAATAAATAAATAAATAATTAATTAATTAATTTAAAGGGATGAATGGTATAATGATAATTAAAATAATTTGATGTGTTGGAGTGTGGCTGGGTATTTAATTTTGACTTCATGATTATGGAAGGCATTTTGGGAAACTGACATTTAAATTGAGACTTGCGAGAAGAGAGACATGTAAAGATTACAGGAACCCATTTCAAGCAGAGGGGGCACTTTGTGTGAAGGCCTCAAGATAAAAGTGAGCTTAGCATATTTAAAGAAGAGACAGAAGGCCAGAGTGACTACAGCAGGTTGGGAGAGAGAAAGAGTAGAATGAGATGTATTAGGAGACCAAGAGAATGCTTTGTCATGCAGAGCTTTATAAATCAGGATAAGGAGTTTGCATTTTAGTGTAAATGATGAGAAGACATTTGAAGTGGGTAAAGACTTGATTAGACTTCTATGTTTAAAAGATAATTAAGACTGCTATTTGAAAAATCAATTTTAGAAGGACAGGGGCAGTCTGGAAAGGCAACAATCACAACTTTGACTTGAATCCGTTAGGAGTAGGGGTGGAAAGAAAATTATAGCTTCAAAAATATGCTCTGTAGGTTGAGTCTGCAAGATTTGCTGTTAAAACGGATATGGGATATTAGTAAAATAAAAAAATCAAGATTAATTATTAGATATTTGGCTTTTGTAGTAGGGTAGATGGTGGTGGTATTTACTGAGATAGAGACAACTGGGGAACAAAAAGTTAAAGCAAGTTTCCATTGTTAATTTTAAGATTCTTAACAGAAATACATGTGGAGAAATATATTTTAGATGTGTGATATTAAAAAATCTGTATTTCAGGAAATGGTCAGGGCTAGGAATAAAGTGTCATTAACATATAGATGTTATTAAAATGTCATGAGACTGAATGAGATAATTTAGGGAAATTTTTCACTTAGGGACTAGAACTGGTTCAAGAATGAGCCATAGTGCACTTCAATATCTCAAAGTTGAATAGAAGAAAAGGACCTAGTAAAAGGGACTTAGAATAAATCAATGAATTAGGAAGAAAAGAAACAAAGCATACAGTCACAGTAGCTAAGAGAAGAAAGGGTTCAAGGAGAAAAGATATCCAAAGAAAGCAAGAGAGTAAATAATAAAAATGTGACTGTATTAGGGTCTCAGCAAGAAATAGATGGCATATGCAAATTAATGTAGTTCAAGAAGATTTAGTAAAAAGACTTTTTACAGAGATATTTACCAACTGTCTTAGTTCATTTTATGCTGCTATAAGAGAAAAGCTTAGATTGGGCGATCAATTATAAACAGGAATTTATCGTACATGGTTCTGGAGGGTGGGAAGTCCAAAGCACTGCCATCTTGTAAGGGCCTTCTTGCTGGATCATCACATGGTAGAAAGGTGAAAAGAGTGTGTGTGAGAGAGAGAGAGAGAAAGGGAGAGGCAAAGAGGGGGTAAACTCATTGCTTATAAGGAAACTACTCCTGCTGCAAAGGCATTAATCCATTGATGAGGACAGACTCCTCATGGCATAATCACCACTTAAAGGTCTCACTTCTTAATACTGTCACAATGGCTATTAAATTTCAACATGAGTTTTGGAGGAGACAAACATTTCATCCATAGTACCAGGTGTAAGGGAACCACAAGGATTAGTAACAACAAAGTTTTACTGTTAGATCCAAAGCAACCAGAGGATACAGTGGTTATAGAATGTGAAGGGAGTTTCCTACAATGAAGTCTATTATTTTTAAATAGTAGCATTGGTCAAAGAACATAACTTACAAGTCCTTGTGAACAGTGTCAGGCCTCTGAGCCCAAGCTAAGCCATCATATCCCCTGTGACCTGCACGTACACATCCAGATGGCCGGTTCCTGCCTTAACTGATGGCATTCCACCACAAAAGAAGTGAAAATGACCTGTTCCTGCCTTAACTGACGACATTATCTCGTGAAATTCCTTCTCCTGGTTCATCCTGGCTCAAAAGCTCCTCTACTGAGCACCTTGTGATCCCCACTCCTGCCCACCAGAGAACAGCCCCCCATTTTCCTTTACCTACCCAAATCCTATAAAATGGCCCCATCCCTATCTCCCTTCACTGACTCTCTTTACGGACTCAGCCCGCCTGCACCCAGGTGAAATAAACAGCCTTGTTGCTCACACAAAGCCTATTGGTGGTCTTTTCACACGGACGCGAGTGAAATTTGGTGCTGTGACTTGGATCGGGGGGCCTCCCTTGGGAGATCAATCCCCTGTTCTCCTGCTCTTTGCTCCATGAGAAAGATCCACCTACGACCTCAGGTCCTCAGACCGACCAGCCCAAGAAACATCTCACCAATTTCAAATCTGGTAAGCAGCCTCTTTTTACTCTCTTCTCCAACCTCCCTCACTATCCCTCAACCTCTTTCTCCTTTTAATCTTGGCACCACACTTCAATCTCTCCCTTCTCTTAATTTCAATTCCTTTCATTTTCTGGTAGAGACAAAGGAGACACATTTTATCCATGGACCCAAAACTCCGGCGCTGGTCATGGACTAGGGAAGGCAGCCTTCCCTTGGTGTTTAATCATTGCAGGGACACCTCTCTGATTATTCACCCAGGTTTCAGAGGTGTCAGACCACGCAGGGACACCTGCCTTGGTCCTTCACCCTTAGTGGCAAGTCCTGCTTTTCTGGGGGAAGGGCAGCAACCCCAATTCCTTCTCTCCATGTCTCTACCCCATCTCCTCTTTTCTGGGGGAGGAGCAAGAGCCCCTCAACCCCTTCTCCTTCACTCTTAGCAGCAAGTCCCGCTTTTCTGGGGGAGGGGCAGGAACCCTGACCTCTTATCTCTGTGCCGCGATCCCTTATTTCCACACCCCAACCTCTTATCTCTGTGCCCCAGTCTCTTATTTCCGTGCCCCAACCTCTTATCTCTGCAGCCCAACCCCTTATTTCTGTGCCCTGACACCTTCTCTGCTTTTCTGGAGGGCAAGAACCCCCCACCCCTTCTCCATGTCTCTTTTCTCTGAGCTCGCCTCCTTCACTGTGGGCAAGCTTCCACCTTCCATTCCTCCTTCTTCTCCCTTAGCCTGTGTCCTTAAGAACTTAAAACCTCTTCAACTGACCTAAAATCTAAGCATCTTATTTTCTTCTGCAATGCCGCGTGACCCCAATACAAACAACAGTAGTTCCAAATAGCCAGAAAATGGCACTTTCAATTGTTCCATCCTACAAGATCTAAATAATTCTTGTTGTAAAATAGGCAAATGGTCTGAGATGCCTGACATCCAGGCATTCTTTTACACATCGGTCCCTCTCTAGTCTGTGTTCCCAATGCAACTCGTCCCAAATCTTCCTTATTTCCCTCCCACCTGTCCCCTCAGTCGCAACCCCAAGCGTCGCTGAATCTTTCTAATCTTCATTTTCTACAGACCCATCTGACCTCTCCCCTCCTTACCAGGCCAAGCCAGGTCCCAGTTCTTCCTCAGCCTCCGCTGCTCCACTCTATAATCCTTCTATCATCTCCCTGCCTTTCACCTGGTCTGGCTTAGTTTCATTCCATGACTAGCCCTGCCCCACCTGCCCAGCAATTTGCTCTTAAAAAGGTGGCTGGAGCTAAAGGCATACTCAAGGTTAATGCTCCTTTTTCTTTATCCCAAATCAGATAGCATTTAGGCTCTTTTTCATCAAATATAAAAATCCAGCCCAGTTCATGGCTCATTTGGCAACAACCCTGAGATGCTTTACAGCCCCAGACCCTAAAAGGTCAAAAGGCCGTCTTATTCTCAATATATATTTTATTACCCAATCTGCTCCCAACATTAAATAAAACTCCAAAAATTAAATTCCAGCCCTCAAACCCCACAACAGGACTTAATTAACCTCGCCTTCAAGGTGTACAATAATAGAGTACAGGCAGCCAAGTAGCAACATATTTCTGAGTTGCAATTCCTTGCCTCCACTGTGAGACAAACCCCAGCCACATCTCCAGCACACAAGAGCTTCCGAACACCTAAACTGCAGTGGCCTCCAGAACCGCCTCCCCCAGGAGCTTGCTACAAGTGCCAGAAATCTGGTCACCAGGCCAAGGAATGCCCACAGCCCGGGATTCCTCCTAAGCCATGTCCCATCTGTGCAGGACCCCACTGGAAATCGGACTGTTCAACTCACCTGGCAGCCACTCCCAGAACTCTGGAACTCTGGCCCACGGCTCTCTGACTGACTCCTTCCCAGATCTTCTCAGCTTAGCAGCTGAAGACTGACGCTGCCCGATCACCTCGGAAGCCACGTAGACCATCACGGATGCCGAGCTTTAGGTAACTCTCACAGTGGAGGGTAAGTCCATCCCCTTCTTAATCAATACGGAGGCTATCCACTCCACATTACCTTCTTTTCAAGGGCCTGTTTTCCTTGTCTCCATAACTGTCATGGGTATTGACAGCCAGGCTTCTAAACCTCTCAAAACTCCCCGACTCTGGTGCCAACTTAGACAATACTCTTTTAAGCACTCCTTTTTAGTTATCCCCACCTGCCCAGTTCCCTTATTAGGCAGAGACACTTTAACTAAATTATCTGCTTCCCTGACTATTCCTGGACTACAGCTGCATCTCATTGCCACCTTTCTTCCCAATCCAAAGGCTCCTTTGTGTCCTCCTCTTATATCCCCCCACCTTAACCTACAAGCAGAAGATACCTGTACTCCCTCCTTGGCAACCAATCATGCACCCCTTACCATCTCATTAAAACCTAATCACCCTTATCTTGCTCAATGCCAAGATCCCATCCCACAGCATGCTTTGAAAGGATTAAAGCCTGTTATCATTCACCTGCTACAGCGTGGCCTTTTAAAGCCTATAAACTCTCCTTACAATTCCCCCATTTTACCTGTCCTAAAACCAGACAAGCCTTACAAGTTAGTTCAGGATCGATGCCTTATCAACCAAATTGTTTTGCCTATCCACACCATGGTGCCAAACCCATATACTCTCCTATCCTCAATACCTCCCTCCACAATCCATTATTCTGTTCTGGATCTTAAACATGCTTTCTTTACCATTCCTTTGCACCCTTCATCCCAGCCTCTCTTCACTTTCACTTGGACTGACCCTGACACCCATCAGGCTCAGCAAATTACCTGGGCTGTACTGCTGCAAAGCTTCACAGACAGCCCCCATTACTTCAGTGAAGCCCAAATTTCTTCCTTATCTGTTACCTATCTCAGCATAATTCTCATAAAAACACACGTGCTCTCCCTGCTGGTCATGTCTGACTAATCTCTCAAACCCTAACCCCTTCTACAAAACAACAACTCCTTTCCTTCCTAGGCATGATTGGATACTTTCGCCTTTGGATACCTGGTTTTGCCATCCTAACAAAACCATTATATAAACTCACTAAAGGAAACCTAGCTGATCCCACAGATCCTAAATCCTTTCCCCATTCCTCTTTCTATTCCTTGAAGACAGCTTCAGAGACTGGCCCCACCCTAGATCTCCCTGACTCATCCCAACCCTTTTCATTACACACAGCTGAAGTGCAGGGCTGTGTGGTCAGAATTCTTACACAAGGACATGGATTGCGTCCTTTTTGTCCAAACAACTTGATCTTACTGTTTTAGGCTGGCCCTCATGTCTCCATGCAGCAGCTGCTGCTGCCCTAATACTTTCAGAGGCCCTCAAAATCACAAATTATGCTCAACTCACTCTCTACAGCTCTCATAATTTCCAAAATCTATTTTCTTCATCACATGTGATGCATATAATTTCTGCTCCCTGGCTCCTTCAGCTGTACTCACTCTTTGTTGAGTCTCCCACAATTACCATTGTTCCTGGCCCGGACTTCAATCCGGCCTCCCACATTATTCCTGATACCACACCTGACCCTCATGACTGCATCTCTCTGATCCACCTGACATTCATCCCATTTCCCCACATTTCCTTCTTCCCTGTTTCTCACCCTGATCACACTTGGTTTATTGATGGCAGTTCCACCAGGCCTACTCACCACACACCAGCAAAGGCAGGCTATGCCACTAGCCCACCTCTTAGAACCTCTCATTTCCTTTCCATCATGGAAATCTATCCTCAAGGAAATAACTTCTCAGTGTTCCATCTGCTATTCTACTACTCCTCAGGGATTATTCAGGTCCCCTCCCTTCCCCACACATCAAGCTCAGGGATTTGCCCCCACCCAGGACTGGCAAATTAGATTTACTCAAGATGCCCCGAGTCAGGAAACTAAAATACCTCTTGGTCTAGATAGACACTTTCACTGGATAGGTACAGGCCTTTCACACGGGTCTAAGAAAGCCACCACGGTCATTTCTTCCCTTCTGTCAGACATAATTGCTCGGTTTGGCCTTCCCACCTCTATACAGTCCGATAGCAGACCGGCCTTTATTAGTCAAATCAGGCAAGTATTTTTTCAGGCTCTTAGTATTCAGTGAAACCTTTATATCCCTTACAGTCCTCAGTCTTCAGGAAAGAGAACAGACTAATGGTCTTTTAAAAACACACCTCACCAAGCTCAGCCACCAACTTAGAAAGGACTGGACAATACTTTTACCACTTTCCCTTCTCAGAATCCAGGCCTGTCCTTGGAATGCTACAAGGTACAGCCCATTTGAGCTCCTGTATAGATGCTCCTTTTTATTAGGCCCCAGTCTCATTCCAGACACCAGACCAACTTGGACTGTCCCCCAAAAAACTTGTCATCTCTACTATCTTCTGTCTAGTCATACTCCTATTCACCGTTCTCAACTACTCATACATGCCCTGCTCTTGTTTACACTGCTGGTTTTCACTGTTTCTCCAAGCCATCACAGCTGATATCTCCTGGTGCTATCCCCAAACTGCCACTCTTAACTCTTAAAGTAAATAAATAATCTTTGCTGGCAAGGCTATGCTGAACCTCTTTAGGCACTCTCTAATTAGATGTGCCAGGTCCTCCCAATTCTTAGTCCTTTAATACCTGTTTTTCTCTTTCTCTTATTCCATTTAGTTTTTCTATTCATACAAAACTGTATCCAGGCCATCACCAATAATTCTAAGTGACAACTGTTTCTTCTAACAACCCCACAATATCACCCCTTACCACAAAATCTTCCTTCAGCTTAATCTCTCCCAATCTAGGTTCCCACACCACCCCTAATCCCACTCAAAGCAGCCCTGAGAAACATCGCCCATTGTCTCTCCATACCACCCCCCAAAAATTTTCACCATCCCAACACTTTAGCACTATTTCATTTTATTTTTCTTATTAATATAAGAAGACAGGAATGTCAGGCCTCTGAGCCCAAGCTAAGCCATCATATACCCTGTGACCTTCACTCAGCAGATCTGGCTGTGAGGTCCTTTCTCCTGTCCCATCTCTTCAGGATGTATATATCTACATCTATATTTGTATCTGTATCTATATCTATCTATCTATCTATCTATATATATAGATATATATATATTTTTTTGCAGTGGAGCAAGAGAGACAAATACCTAACCTGAGTTACAAGATAAATGAAACAAGACTGCAGTGACGAGGAGCAACTGAGATTCTCCTTTACCTCCCACATCCAATGTATGTGCTTCACAGAAAAATGACAAAAATAACAAATCCACAAAATACAACAGCTAGAATTACAAGATCCATTCATCCAAGGGTGGTAGAAGGCAGGAAGGAAAGGTGAGAGGGTAAATGTCACAAGGAGAAAAACAAAATATTCAAATCAGTCCAGGCATAGAGAAAATAGCTGCAGAAAAACCTTTGGTCCTTTCAGACTCAATGGTGGTAAAATTCCACACACTGGGCCGGGCGCGGTGGTTCACTCCTGTAATCCCAGCACTTTGGGAGGCCAAGGCGCATGGATCACCTGAGGTCAGGAGTTCGAGACTAGCCTGGCCAACATGGTGAAACCCTGTCTCTACCAAAAATGCAAAAACTAGCTGGGCATGGTGACGGGAGCCTGTAATCCCAGCTACGCAGGAGATTGAGGCAGGAGAATTGCCTGAACCTGGGAGGTAGAAGTTGCAATGAGCCAAGATTGCGCCACTGCACTCTAGCCTGAATGACAGAGCAAGACTCCATCTCAAAAAATAAATAAATAAATAAATCCACACACTGGTGCCAGGAAGATCCTGCCTTACAGGCACCAGAGACAAACACTCCAATTCCTCAGAGAGAAGAGAATAGAAAGAGGGCCCTTGGCAGAGTGGGTCCTGCCTTCCCTGGCAGGGGGAGGTGAACAGGGAAAAGAGCTGCCACAGTCTCCTCCAATCCCACCCATCTCCTTTGGATGTCAGGAAACTCAGAGGCCTGCAGCAGCCTTCAGTTTGGCAGGATATAGATGTGATGGGAACTTCTCTGCAGAATTTGAGCTGCTCAGGACAGACTGAAGGTAGATTGCCTTGTGGAAGAGTCTGTTGCTTAACAAGACCACCAGGGAGAAGAGGCACAACTGGAAGAGGCTGATAATATATGAGGGCTGCAGTGCTGTGAGAAAAGCCAAGGGCAAACCAAATCCAAAGTAGTAAGGCCAATTCCTTTCTATGTTAGACAACTGCTGATGCATTTCAATTCCTTTATTGAACCAAGGATATTCGAAGTGGTACAGTGAGAGAGAAGTGACATATGCAAGAGACTAACCAGCTGACTAACAAGACAGATGGGAAAGAGATTCACAAACATTCCCTGAATCAGGAAAAGAGCCTACAGCAAAAGGGCGAAGACCATGTCAGCAATTCCCACTAGGGAATGGGTGAAGCTTTCTCCCTGATACCTCAAATGCCAGGTTAACTGTATCCTGGAATCAAGTGGCATTCCCAACTTTGCAAAGCACAAACCAGTGGAGCATCCAAAGAACACTAGAAATTGATGTGAGGAAGAATTCCAGCCATGAGCAAACATCTCCAGGTAATGATCAATAAATCAGTCACCAA
This sequence comes from Nomascus leucogenys, assembly GCF_006542625.1. Lineage (NCBI taxonomy): Eukaryota > Metazoa > Chordata > Mammalia > Primates > Hylobatidae > Nomascus > Nomascus leucogenys. Next base: position 97,244,209 of record NC_044391.1, read on the forward strand.
TAAATCGGGCTGTTACTGACTGAAGCACAGGAATAAACACCCCATAAAACAAGAGGAGACTGAAGCCCATTCCAAGGGCAACACTGGAAAATTCTGCTAACAATACGTGGCTCACTTTCTTGCTTCCGCTCTATGCTCTGGGCTGTTTTCTGTGCTAGGAGGCTACTTGCCCTTCTGGGCGCAGTGGTCCTGGCCCTGGGAGCACCCTGGTGGGTCTGGTGGCCAGGGATGGAGGAGCTTATTGGGGCGGTGGTGGGCAAGGGGACTGGCCAGAGACCTGGTGGTGGAGATGTGAGTCCTTCATGATGAGAGATTTGGGGGCACTTCTCTCTTCTCTGTGTAGTTGATAGTATGGGTGGTGAAGAGATGGCTTACTGACTGTGTCAAACCTTTCTCCAGGACCTTGACAGGGGAATCAAAGACTCCATCTGGGGTGTTTTTACCGTCTCAAAACTAGATGCTCAAATCCAGCAAAAGGGAGAGGCACAACGTTGAAGAAAGGCAAGTAGTGTCCTAGTCCAGAGAAGGGCCCAGGGTATACATTATTTCTTAAGGCAATTGCATAGCAAAGATTTTATTAGGATTTGGAATGTATTCACCTATTTTTGCCACATTACCAAATGTTGCTATTCTGATAGCGATGCTTACCTAGAGGAGTTGTTGGGGTGAAATAAATGGTACATGAGCCAAATTAAAACATATTTCTTAACTAGTGATCAGATCTAGATAAACTCAATTTGGTGAGAATTTTTAACTTTGTAGTAATTTACTTCAACTCTTAAGTAATTCATAGAGGTGAGGTGTTTATACAGTAAATTATACAAATGAACATTTGTAAAGTGAAATAAAATAGAATCTGATGAAAACTAATCCTTAGATATCAACAAAATATATTTTTATTATTTACAAAACCAATTTTTAAAAATAAAATACCTGATACAATTTATGCTATGATATGAAAAGAAAATTTGGTTCCTTATTTTTTCCTGGAACTATAATCATTATTAAATTCATATAAAATATTTAACAATAAACAAAGAACATAGAAGATTAGAAGCATCATTTTAATCTAATAATTCAATAAGGTTGTAAGAACATAAAATCTTATGTATCGGGAGAAGTCATTTAACTTTCTACGTCTTTTCTTTCCCATTTAAGTTAATATTATTGACATATTCACAAGGTTGCTGAAAGGTATGAGTAATATAAAAATTGTAAAGTAGATTAGAAATATAAAGTGCTATGTAAATGCTTGAAGATGGCTATGCTTCTGTGAAGAAAGCCCAAATTTCTATTCATTTTATCAATACAAAATGAAACAGTCTCATATTACTGGAGTGTTATGACAGAGAAATCAAAAGCAAATTCTTTACATAATGAAGAAATAGGTGACTTAAAATGAATGATGACATGAAATTTACATATTTCAACTCTTACCTGACCTTTTCATATTATCTAAAATCTTTCCCTACAATAAATGGCTACTTAGACATCTAGAAAATCAAATTTAGTTGGACCAAATACTTTTTAATAAAACTGTCCCATAAACTAAACTGTCCTCTGAAGAAACTATTCATGAAAAGAAATATAAGTATGAGTTGAAATATTGTCCTTGGGGGAATAATTTAAACTTATCCAGATAATTATTGTATTGATCTTTGCAAAAAAACCCTTTAGTCTGTTGGCCCAGTGTGTGACCCTAGCTGACTCCTTTAATGCTGAGCCTCAGCTTCCACAATTTCAAAGCAAGGAGAATGGTAAAACCTGCCTTAAACTTCACAAGGTAATTGGAATGTGATTAGATATGTGGGTGTTTGTTTAACATATTTCATGTATGTTTACATGTAAAGAATAAAGATGCTGAAAAACTAGGCTCTCACTGCTTTATTATTTTGACTTTGAATCTCTGAAGAAAAGAAAAGTATCAAGTTGTTGCATTTGCCTTACTTGCTCCCTCTCTCCAGGGACAAAAATTCAGAATAGAGAAATTTAATTAACAGGCATATTTTGGCTTTTGTTCCCATTGCTTTTGATGTTTTAGACATGAAGTTCTTGCCCACGCCTATGTCCTGAATGGTATTGCCTAGGTTTTCTTGTAGGATTTTAATGGTTTTAGGTCTAACATGTAAGTCTTTAATCCATCTTGAATTAATTTTTGTATAAGGTGTAAGGAAGGGATCCAGTTTCAGCTTTCTACATATGGCTAGCCAGTTTTCTCAGCACCATTTATTAAATAGGGAATCCTTTCCCCATTTCTTGTTTTTGTCAGGTTTGTCAAAGATCAGATAGTTGTAGATATGCGGCATCATTTCTGAGGGCTCTGTTCTGTTCCATTGATCTACGTCTCTGTTGTGGTACCAGTACCATGCTGTTTTGGTTACTGTAGCCTTGTAGGATAGTTTAAAGTCAGGTAGCGTGATGCCTCCAGCTTTGTTCTTTTGGCTTAGGATTGACAAATGGGATCTAATTAAACTAAAGAGCTTCTGCACAGCAAAAGAAACTACCATCAGAGTGAACAGGCAACCTACAGAATAGGAGAAAATTTTTGCAACCTACTCATCTGACAAAGGGCTAATATCCAGAATCTACAATGAACTCAAACAAATTTACAAGAAAAAAACAAACAACCCAAACAAAAAGTGGGCAAAGGACATGAACAGACACTTCTCAAAAGAAGACAGATATATAGGAGATATACCTAATGCTAAATGACAAGTTAATGGGTGCAGGAGATCAACATGGCACATGGATACATATGTAACAAACCTGCACATTGTGCACATGTACCCTAAAACCTAAAGTATAATAAAAAAGGCATATTTTAATTATTCTTTGTTTACTTTTTTAAGGAAAAAAAACAAAGTTAACTTGTAGACATAGATTTATATAATAAAACATTAAAGCCTCGTGAGAGCCTACCAACTTTGATGATATGTTGCAAACTGTGCAAACATTATACTTAGTTTTTAACTAGTTTGTCTCTCCTGAGATTTAGTCACATACATTGGCACACCCAAGTCCTGTTTGATTTTGCCTCCCTTAACCATACCCATAAGTGCTAGATGTGGGTCTTTATGAACTAACCAAAGTAAATTTGAATTTTTGGTATATGTCTCAGTAGATGTAAATTAATAAATGTATATTTATTAAATGTTATTTATTAAATTAATAAACATATATTTCCTGAGTGAGCATTCTTTAGAAAATTTAATTCAATTTATTCAAACAATATAAAGGGATAGAAAACAAAGAAAAGAATAATTAGGACTGTGGATTTAGAAGCAACCACTGTTAAGTTGGTGTGTGTATGTGTGTGTGTGTGTGTGTGTATATATATGTGTGTGTGTTTGTGCATATATGTGGGTAGTATATAATAAATAAAATAATGCATTATTTTATTTGTACAAAAATTAGATTATCTTATAGGTGTTGCTCTGTAACTTACTTTTTTCATTTAACTGCTCATAAATCTGTTTGTCTTTCTGTCATCTACCTATTTGTCTTCATGATCACCTTGTACAATTACTCTTCTCATCCAAACTTCTACAGTGGGGTGTAGTAAGAAACAGTAGACAACAAATCTATGAATGCCAATTCTCAAAGCCCAGGACAAGAAACAGGCATCAGGAAAGTTTGTCATCAGAGAGCAAGACCTGAACCAGCAAGCTCAAGGTTGGGGGAACACTGTGGTCCAGTGAAGAGAGTATAGTAAGAATAAGAGCAGCTCAGTGGTAGATGATCAAGAGAGGGGTGTGTGTGTGTGTGTGTGTGTGTGTGTGTGTGTGTGTGTGTGTATGTGTGTGTGTGTGTTTTATTAAACATAGAAAATTGGGTAGAAACCCAATTATAAAAATTTAAATCTGAGGCCGTATGCAAAGCAGAGTAGGGAAGAAAGACATTCAGATTCAGGAACAAGGAAGAACTCTAACAAAGAAAATTGACATTCTCCTATTTCCTCAGATATATGAAGCTCTTCCTCATGCAAAGCTTTCAAATATGCTTTTTCTTCTGTCTAAATATATTCCTCCTGCCATTTCTTAGTTGACTTTCTCATTCTCCATCAGATACTTTCCTCGGAGGAGCCTTCCAGGTTTATGTAAGCTAAATTAGGTCCCCCTCACATCCTTTATTACCAGCTAGTTTTGATGCATAACAAAATAACCCAAATTTAGTAGCTTAAATAAAGACTATTTCAGTCATAATTATGTGTATCAGTATTTTGGCCTGGGTTCAGCTGTATGGTTCTTATGCTGGTCTCAGCTGGGCTCACTCTTATCTCTATGGTCAGACACAGGTTCTGAGATCACTTGGCAGTTTGGCTTGGACCTGGCTGGTCCTGAATGGCCTGATTCACATATTTGGGGGTTGGCTGTCTGAAAAATGGGACATTTTAATTCTCCTCTATAGTCTTGTGGTGGTTTCAAATTCAACATATGGCAAAAGAGAAATCCTCAATATGCAAATACTTCTCAAGTCTTTGCTTGTATCATATTGCTAAATACTTACTGGCCAAAGTAAGGTATATGATTCACCTAAGTGAAAATTAGACTTTATCTGTATATGATATGATCTGCAGTGTCCTATTATAAGAGCATGAATACAGAAAGAGGAAGTATTTGTGGCTGTTTCTACAATCTACTAAACACTCTCTCATAATATCCTAAAATTTTTTCTCATAGTACTAATATTTATGCCTTATTTGCCTAATTATTCTTAAATTATATTTCTACTACTAGACTATAGGACTATTAATATTATATAGACAGAAACCATTTCTATTTTTCCCAAAACTATTTTAAGTGCCAGGCTAAGGGTCTGCCTGATAGCAAGCCCTTTGTAATTCGTTACTGAATAGATGCATAAATGAATCAGAATTGGGGCATAAAATTAGGGTTTGAATTCTAGCATTGGTATCCCAGTCATGAGTCTCAGAGTGCTGCATCACAGATGCATAACTATTTCTTTCCTATGATTATTTAGTTTACATAAGAGAAAAATTCACTCATTCTTGTTTAATCCATTTGAATTTTGTTTACAGTGGAATATGAATCATAACTGATTGGTAAAGGAATATGTAACAAATAGGTTTGTAAGAACTATAATATCAAACATCTTTTTTGTTGTATGATTATTTAGGCTATAACACAATTGTGGGCTACTGAAACAACAAGTTGGAAATAATCATACAGATATGACACCAATAAAATTAGGTTTTTCCTACTAAAATAGTTGTCTATACTTGCATTTAAAATACTTTATTAATCCCTTTTTATTTTATCATCATCAGAGCTAGGAATGAAGTTTCTGCTGCATTAATATTGTAGGTTCCATTTATTAGCCCACTGAAATTTTTTGAGATGAAGCTTCTAATTTTGTGTATCCTGTCTGGTTTTAATAGCTAGATTATTTTAACAATGACTTTTTTCCTACATCATAATATTTTTAATAAGAAATGGATATGTGGATGTTTCTAAGATATTAGTTCCATTTCTTTTTAAAAAAATTCTATTTCAAAATAACAGTAGGTTCTTCTATAACCTACCCATATAGGGCATCTACTCAAATGGGTGACTTGTTTATATGTACCAATAGTCCTGTGGTCTCAGTTATTTCTCAGGACAACTGCAATCCATATAACCAACATGGCTTTAACCAACATGAAAACAGAATTCAGTTAAAATCTCATTTGTCAGCAGTCTTTTCTGTTACCTTATCTCAAATATATTTTTATAATTTGAAGATGAACCACTATAAGATGTATAGTTGCCAGTATTTTTACCAGAGGCCTACCTAATAGCTCTAACATCCTGTTTGCTTTTGATAGTCTTAGTACAAGTATATATTTATAAAAATCTCTTGAGTATTTGAGACCCTGAGTTATCCTTTTCAGTTCTATTTTGAGAAACAATTATTGTCCCTAGCCAAACTGCTTTACCTGCAGTTTTATTTTATTTTATTCACACCTCTATTTGGACGTAAATATGACTAATATTAAATGTTTTTGTAAATTCTGATGAACATAGATGCAAAAATAAAATACTAGCAAACTAAATCCAACAGCACGTTAAAAAGATAATACACCATGGCCAAGTGGACTTTATGCAAGGGATGCAAAGATGGTTCAATATATGCAAATCAATAAATGTGATACATCACATAAACAGAATCAAAGACAAATACCCCATGATCATCCCAATAGATTCAGAGAAAGCATTTGATGAAATTCAGCATCCATTTATAATAAAAAACCTCAACAAATCAGGCATAGAAGGAACATATATCAAAATAATGAAGGTCATATGTGGCAAATCCACAGTCGATGTTATACTAAAAAAGGAAAAGCTGAAGGCATTCATTCTAAAAACTGGAACAAGAAAATGATGCCTGCTTTCACCACTGCATGCAACCTAGTACTGGAAATTCTAGCCAAAGCAATCAAGGAAAAAAAATGAAAGTCACCCAAATTGGAAAAGAGAAAGTAAAATTATTTTTCTTGGCTGATAATATGAGCTGACATCTAGAAAACCCTAAAGACTCCACAAAAAAACTTTCATATTTGATAAATGAATACAGTAAAGTTTCAGAATACAAAATCAATGTAGAAAAATCAGTAGTATTTCTAAAAACAAATAATCTTGCTGAGAAAGAAATCAAGAAGGCAATCCCATTTACAACTGCTGCAAAATAAAAATAAAATACCTATGAATATACTTAACTCAGAAGGTAAAAGATCTCTACAAAGGAAACTATAAAACAATGATGAAAGAAATTGTAGATGACACAAACAAATGAAAAAACATCCCATGCTCATGAATTGGAAGATTCAAAGTCATTAAAATAACCATACTGCCCTCAAAAATCTACAGATTGAATGCCATCTCCATCAAAATATGAATGTAGTTTTCACAGAATTAGAAGAAACAATCCTAACAATTACATGGAACCAAAAAAGAGTCTGAATAGACAAAGCTAAAAGAACAAAGCTAGAAGCATCACATTATCTGACTTCATTTATACTACATGGCTATAGTAACCCAAAAAGCATGGTATTGATATAAAAATAGACACATAGGTCAATGGAGTAAAGAAGCCGTAACTAAAGCCACATATCTACAGCCAACTCATATTTGACAAAGTCGACAAGAACATACACGGCAGAAAGCACACTCTTTTCAATAAACAGTGCTGAGAAAATAGGATTGCCATATACAGATGCATAAAACTGGACCTGTCTCTCAGTATATGCAAAAATCAACTAAAGATAAGACTTACATGTAAGTTTTCGGCTAATAAATTTAACTATAAAAACACTAGAAGGAAACCTGGAGAAAACTCTTCTGGACATCCGTCTAGGCAAAGAATTCATGACTAATACTTCAAAAGCACAAGTAACAAACACAAAAATAAGCAAATGGGTCTTAATCAAACTAAAAAACTTCTGTACAGCCAAAGAAACAATCAACAGAGTGAACAAAAAGTCTGCAGAATGGAAGAAAATATTTGTAAACTGCACATCTGAATAAGGACTGATATCCAGAGTTTACAAGGAACTTGATCAACTCAATAAAAACAAAAATAACTCCATTAAAAAGCAGGCAAAGACATTAAGATACATTCAATAAAAGTCATACAGATGACCAACAAGCATATGAAAAAAATGACTAACCTTACTAATCATCAGAGAAATGCAAATCAAAGCCACAATGAGATGTCATCTTACACCAGTCAGAATGGCTATTATTAAAAAGACAAAAAGTAAATTTTCGCAAGGATGCTGAGAAAAGGGAACACTTATTCACAGTTGGTAGGAATGTAAATAGTACAACTGCTATGGAAAACAACTGCTATGGAGATTTCTTAAAGGACTAAAAATAGAACTACCATTTTATCCAGCAATTCCACCTTGGGTATCTACCCAAAGGAAAATAAATCATTATATCAAAAAGACACTCACACTCATATGCTTATTGCAGCACTATTCACAATAGCAAAGATATTGGCTAAAGAAAATGCGATATATACATATATATGCACACAATAGAATGCCATTGAGACATAAACAAGAATGAAATTATATCTTTTGCAGCTACATGGATAGAAATGGAGGCCATTATCTTAAGTGAAACAACTCAAAGAAAGTCAAATATCACATGTTCTTATTTATAAGTGAGAGCTAAATAATGTGGATACGTGGACACACACTAAAAGCCCTGACGTCACCACTAAACAATATATTCAGGTAACAAAATCATACTTGTACCCCATAAATTTACACACATAAAGTAAAATAGAATAAGAAACATCAAAGTACAAATTGCTCATTTTATCCATTCAATTAATGTTCTCCTTTCTAGATGACACTATCTTTTAAGTTGTATAATTATCAAAGCAAATTGAAGTACATTTTGTTCTTGCAGGATATTTGATTTTTAATACAATTTACATTGGATGAGAATTATATACACCATATACAATGAAGATAAAAGTTTGAAATATATATTATCCTGACTTTTCAGTTAACCAGAAAACATGCTGATACAGCTTGGTATGAAAGGGCTGTAAATACCAGGACCTTACAATAGAACGGAGTCTCTACCCATTGCCCAATTTCTTTGCTCTGGATTTCAAGTCTTTTTACTTGTTTTTACTTGTTTGTGATTCTTCCTCGAATAAGAGGGATAGACAAAAAATGACATGCTTAATAATGGAGGCAGGGCTTAATCTCAGTTTGGAATAAGGAGAACATATAAGGAGGAGACTCCACAAGAAAAAAAAAAGAGAGAAAGAGAATAGGTTCAGAATTTCTGGAAAAGACATGAACTATTCTAGTCAACATAAATGAATTAGGATACTTTAATACTTTTTCCAAGGACAAGAAAATTAGGAATGAGTTGACTCTGCTGCATACAGTAGTTGAAGAGATAGGAGATGGGGAAAGGATAACTTTATTTATCAAAGAGAGGGGAAAAGCAAGCCTAGCAATGGAGTCCCTATCGATGGGGCCAAGTGATTATGGCCAAGAACAAGAGGAAGTGGGATTAGATTGACTTAGAGAAGGGGAATGAGATCTTGCAGGGCCTCTATTCTAATAAGAATCAGACTTCTCTGTGAGCTAGGAAGTCATAGGTGCTGCAACAGTGATGTGATTTATCTACATTTCTAAAAGAAAAATTCTAACTGTTGGTGTGAGAATAAGTTGTTTAAAAGATAAAACTATAAGACCATGACCCAAGAAACAGAACAGGGTTACAATTATACCAACTAAACTTCTGCCTCTGTTTTTAAATGTTTATGACGATTTTTTTTTTCAAGACAGAGTTTTTGCTCCTGTTGCCCAGGCTGGAGTGCAATGGCATGATCTCAGCTCATGGCAACCTCTGCCTCCTGGGTTCAAGAGATTCTCCTGCCTCAATCTCCTTAGTAGCTGGAATTACAGGTGCCCGCTACCACACCCAGCGAATTTTTGTATTTTTAGTAGAGACGGGTTTTCACCATATTAGGCAGGTTGGTCTCAAATGCCTGACCTTAGGTGATCCGCCTGCCTCAGCCTCCCAAAGTGCTGCCTTTGACATACTGCTACAAAGCCATTATCAGAAGGCCACCACTTCTGCTATTATTGTATTGCCTTGCTTCCCACTCTAAAGCTATCCTCATATGGACTGATAACATGAGCTGTCCTTGGGATGCACCTACAGACATGCTCTAAAGCTATTACTGCTTGCCTAAGTCCTGCTCAATGACTATCAGATTGAATTGGGAAGGGAGGGAAGAAGGAAGGAAGGAAGGAAGGAAGGAAGGAAGGAAGGAAGGAAGGAAGGAAGGAGGGAGGGAGGGAGGGAGGGAGGGAGGGAGGGAGGGAGGGAAGGAAGGAAGGAAGAAAGGAAGGTAGGAAGGAACTAATGAAGAAAGAAAAAATGACAAAGGGAGGGAAAAAGAAAGGGCAACATGTGATAGTTGCCAATTAGTTCATCACTTACACAGAAAAATATATAAAATATGAGAAAATATAAGAAATATTTATTTTATACCATTTTATAATAGTGAAACCCATTTAACCATGTAAATTTTCTTTAAATTTTAGCTCAATATTATTAAATATTTAAAAAAAGTGTTTTATTTACATTTAACTCTAATTTGCAAATGGTCAAAAATATTTATTTGATTTTTAGTCAATGGAAGTTATACCTTTTATAGTAGTAGTGAATTAAGACTTGATAATTGAAGTGACTCATTTCCTTAAGAAATGAGGAACAGATGGCGATCTATCAGCTTGTTTCCCCTCCACCCAAGATACAGACATGGCTTCTGTTCAAGAAGAGCTGGCAACAATGTCTCCAAATGCAGGGTGACTGGTCATGAGGCCAGCCAGAGACCCAAGAGTGAACCCCGTCTATGTTCTTAGGGAGAGGTGCTGCAACAGACTCTGGGCCAGAGCTGGCAGGAGCATGTTTTCTCAGGTGTGTCTGTTTCATGGACTCGCCACCCATCAAATCAGAATCTGGTCTGCCTCAGGAACAAACCCCGTCATTCACCATAGGCTTCCATGGGTTCATTAAGTGGTGTGGGCCCTTCTCCTTCAAAATTGTAGGATGGTACCCCACAGAACCATCTTACCTCACTACATTCATAGGATCACTGCTTTCATTCTTGATTCAGGCACTTCCTTAGCCACGGCAGACCACCTGAAGTCTCTCTAGCTGCAGCTTCACTGGAAAGGTCCCAAGTCTGCACCCAATTAGTAAGCCAGCAGTCCCAGAAACAGCAACAGGAGGAGGCCACAGAGCTTTACTCAGTGTTTTTATCACCATTTTTAAAACAACAGCTGCAGCAACACCTATTGCTTCTAATAGTGATATGAATAATAATTATACTTACAATGATGATAAATTACAAGAATTATAACGGTTGACATTTAGTTTATATATAGATTTATTATTTATAATATTCTACAATTTACTTTCAGTAACATATATATGTTAATTTACAGTAAACATCAGGACCCCAAAACACTTCACCCGATGAATGAATCTCACCTGTGGACCCATGACTACTCAAGTGCCAGTGCAACCCTTTCACCACTCCACCCCCAGGCCTAGGATATGGGCAACCTTCTGAGATGATGTCAGAGCCTGACATGCATATGATCTGTTGAGATCTTAGAGCTCTGCTCTGGTAAAATCAAAGGACAACTTCAAGACACACTCAGCTGTTCAGCTAAACTGCAGAAGGAGGAAATGTTTTTTCAACAGATCTATATTTATGTCACTTGCTTTCAGAGTATGAGGTTGTTTCAGGCACAGTATTTTGATTTAGTCTGTGTTGAAAATCATAAATAGCCTACAAATACCAAAAAGGAATGAAAAGAATTTGCCGACATGTGGAGTGCATTATACATGTTTTCAAATTTCTCCTCTGGTGAGAAATGAAAAATATAACGTTAGGTCTTGATTTTCTAAACTCAGTGCTCTGCCATTTCCCCAAATTATTCCAAGTCCTTCCAAGACACTTCAGAAGCCTTCTCTGGAGGGGATTATTCCCAGTGCTGAAGAGTACTAGATGGGCAAGAACCTCACAGGAATCCTGCTTCTATTGTTGAAGTGTCACTCTCCAGGACCTTGCGGGACTAGGGGAGCTGTGTGAGTCTTGTGGTCTATGGAGGTACCTGGACTTTGGAGTCAGGCAGAGTTAATCCTGAGTCCCAGCCCAGCCACTTAGTGGATGTGGGGCTTTGGACAAATTCCTTGACTTAGAATGGTTATGTAAAGTATCTGAAAGAAAATACATAATGATATTGATTGCAAAAACAGCAGCAATTCTTCATTCTTCCTTGTATACATACATGCCCTTAGCCATGTACTTTTATAGCTCCCCTCAATACAGAATTTGTTTCCCAAAACTTCAATCTCATTGGCCTTATTTACTCTGGCAAATAGAAAGCTATGAACATGACAGTTTACCAGTTTGGGATCTAGAGACAAAAGTTCTTCAATGTGTCTGCTTTTTCTTTCAGAACTCTGCCATCTCCACAGGAACAAACCAGTGTTAACCTGCTTGAGCATGAGATACCATGGGGAGGAAAACCAAAGCACCTCAGTTGACAGCCGGCTCACCACTAGAAGTAGAGCTACCTATTCAACTGGCAGCCAACCACATATGCCTGAAGGAGCCCGGCTGGGACCAGAAGAATGGCCCAGCTGAGCCCAGCCGAAATAGCTGACCAGCTCAATCATGAACTAATAAATTTTGGGGTGTTTGTTTATGCAGTAACAGCTAACTAATACGTATACCCAGTGCAGATAGGATGTCAGGATTGAATGACAGACTGATTACTGTTTACCTGGCAAACAGAAGGCACCCTGTAGGTACTGACATTCTTCCCCCTTTTTTAAAGTTGTATCTCTTGTCAGATGGTGTTGAGTTATACAGAAATGCATGTAGACATGTATGCATGGGATTGGTACTTAACCTCACATGGCCCCATGCCACAGAAAGAACCACAGTCTGACCATTAGGACCAGGGCCAAATTACAAAATAAGAACTTTGCCTTTAATCTATTTCCTCTAAATTCCAGAGGTCAAGGCTGTGGATAAATCTGAAGACCTGGGCTCCCTTCTCTGGGGCCTTATGTCGTTTGTTCACTGTCTGAACTATGGAGGGGGGATAGCTCACCCTGAAGAATTAGGTGGGAGAAAGTGTTCTGCCTGTGGACACTTCCTGCTTGCATCTCCCTTCTCTCTCTCTCTCTGCCCACTGTCTCTCCCACCCTTGGGCCTGAGGATAGATATTGTCTGGAAGAGGGTGTTCCCTTCTTTCCCCTGGCAGAAAAGGGAAATTAGGCCCTTCATGTCCCTGAAGTCAGAAGAGTCAGAGCCCCCAGAGCTGCACTTCAGTGTGGCAACCGCTGCCTACATGGGGCTACTGAGCACCTGCAATGTGGCTGGTCTGAATTTGTGAAGTGATAGAAGCTTCAAACACAGAGTGACGTTGAAAGATTTAGTACCAAAAAACTCTTTATTAATAATATTACATCAATTCCATATTTACATAACATTTCGGATATATTGGGTTAAAGTATTAGAATTTTTTAAAAAAGAAATGAGAAACAAAAGAGTGAGTACTGGTTTTACATAGAGGTATGATCCTTCATATATTGAGCTGGGTTTTGTAGCATAACTGATGGCAAATTGATAAAACCACACTGCATTATTCCTGTAGATGCCCCGAGTAATGAAGGATTTAAATCATCAACACTTAGGTGGCACTTCAGTAAAACCCAGCTCAATATATGAAGGATCATACCTCTATGTAAAACCAGTACTCACTCTTTTGTTTCTCATTTCTTTTTAAAAAAATTCTAATACTTTAACCCAATATATCCGAAATGTTATGTAAATATGGAATTGATGTAATATTATTAATAAAGAGTTTTTTGGTACTAAATCTTTCAACGTCACTCTGTATTTGAAGCTTCTATCACTTCATAACTCCTTGAAAGGTAGCTTGTCCATATATAATTTCATTGGTTGGCAATTTCTTAACTTTGTAAAAAATGCCGCTCAACTGTGACCTGGCTTCGTATGCTCAATTATATTTAGAAGCAAAATCAAGTTGAAATCATGGTAATCAAACCCCATTTGCTCTGAAACTTTCGCCAAAAGTCAAATCTACTATATTCATGATCCCCTGCCTAATCTGACCTTCATAGTTTACTCTTTCAGGATTCTTAATATCACTTGGTTGTATAAACTTTTAAGCTTATTTAAAGATACACTGATGCCTTATGAAAATGTGGTTTTCTGAAAGTACTTCATCTATTTTAATGATAAGAATATAATCTAGGGCCAAAGATAATTAAAGATTAACAAGACTCTTCCTCCATGTCTTTGCTTCAAGTCCTTTCATCATGTGAGTTGTTTCCACGGGGATTTTTCTATTTGTCCCTCTTAAATATGCCATGTAGTAATTTCTGCATTCAAATTTTAGTGAAAATTGTGCAGTGTAAATTGAGAAAAAAAAGGAAGGAGGAAATAGAGGAAAGAAGACAGGGTGAGGAGCGTGAGCTAGAGAATTTGAAGAGAAATTTAAATACTGATAATGTTTTGGTGAGAATGGTATACATTATTATGCTTATTCTCTGAAATATTTATCTGAAAAGTATACTATTTCTTATTCAACTATTAGAGACAAAATGTACAACTTTGTGTGTTTTCTAAAGATATCTGTTTAATATATCCAGGACCAACCAAATTCTTTCTAACTATTAATAATTGGCTTAAATGCATTTCTAAAACATGTAAGTATGTATTTGAGCCTGTTAGCATTTATTTCAGTAAAAACCTTAAGAAATTTCAGGTGCATCAACCATTCACCTAAATTTGTAGTTCTGGAATAGCTGTTGGGTTTTCTAACATGTTTTCTAATATTATTCCTAAATAACTTGTAATTTTTCCATTGACTATTTCACCATTTATCTATCTCGCAGCAGAGAAATTTTTGTAGACTAAAAGCTTTCAGTAAACAGCCAAAAAAGTTTCACGACTGCTCTGTTGCTATTGAGGCAGGATGTGAATAGGCTTTTTCTTAAAGGTTCGGTTGGAAACCCACAATCTCAAATTCCATTCATTACAGGCAATCAGTGTGTCCTTTGCTGCCACTCTGCATCGTCTGCTCAATCAGGGCATTGGTTGATAGCAGTAGGCAGCAAAGCTGCCCGGGCTTAAGCTGATAGCAAGAAAATGAAATGAAGTGTTCATGGCAATTATCAGAACAAGCCAGGATTAGGGGAAAAAAATATAGCCAGAATGAAAAGATAAACATTTCTTTGATTTGAAATACCTAGCCAATTAAAGCTAAAATTGCAGGTAGGTTTTTGTTTGATTGTTTTAGTTTTGCTCTGAAATATTCAGAATATTGACTTAATATTCATGTTTATTTTATTAGTGAAGATTTACATTTGTATAGTAATATGATGGGAAATGAAGTTTTATGCTGCATTTGAATTTTAAGGAAGCGTAAAGTGACCAAACAGTGGACAACAACATTCTGTATACAAGAACATTTGAGTAGTTAAAAAAAAAATCATTAAAAGATAGTCTGTATTCACTGCACACCCTAGGGCAGCAACATGACATTGTGCTAAGTATTCAAAGTTAAAGCAAGGAGACCTGTATTGTGATTCTGGATCTGGCAATTGCAAAACTCATATGATCACTGATAAATCATGATATATATTTTAACCTTAGCTTTTACATCTTGAAAATGAAACTTAAAAATGAATACTACCCTATTTACCTTACACAATAGTGAGAAGATTGAATGACAAAATGTGAGTGAAAGACACTAATATATTTTAAGATTCCACACACACTATGGTAAACTCTAAGGTATAAACTCTTTTTTTATGCCATCTTTACTATACATAGCAAAACTCATAGAGCAAATCACTACCTACAAACATAATTTTGGAAAGAAACATTGTAATTACCTAACTATAATATAAAGATTAAGTAAAAGTAAAATAATTAAGTAATACATGTTTCAGTACATAAATGTTAGAAAACATTTCTAGAAGGCTTTATAAATGAACTTATATGTATACAACTCTGTGTAAGATTACTGAGAAAGGCCTGGCACGGTGGCTCATGCCTATAATTCCAGCACTTTGGGAAGCTGAGGTTGGTGGATCACCTGAGGTCAGGAGTTCAAGACCAGACTGGTCAACATGGCGAAACCCCGCCTATACTAAAAAATACAAAAATTAGCCATGTGCCTGTAATCCCAGCTACCCAGCAGGCTGAGGCAGGAGAATCGCTGGAACCCAGGAGGCAGAGGCTGCAATGAGCTGAGTTCGTGCCACTGCACCCCAGCCTGGGTGATGGAGACAGACTCCATCTCAAAAAAAAAAAAAAAAAGATTACTGAAAAAATTATAGCTATAAATGCAGACTGACACAGCGAGGTTGTATAGGTTATTCCAAAATCACAGGCAGTGCTGTTCGCATTGATGTGATTTTATAAAGTGATGAAAGATCCTTGCAAACTTTTAAACCAAGAAAATATATCCCTGTCTTTATTTGCAAGTGTTCAGCAATCCTAAAAAATTCCACATGCATCAAATGGAATAAAAATAAGTTGAATTTATTTGTAATGTAACATAAGTCTCTAGACTAAAATGTAACATAACAAATGGTATAAAAATAAGTTAACTCTGTTTGTAATGTAACATAAGTCTCTAGGCTAAAATGGTTTTAAACAGGCTTTTCATTACATAAAAATTTGGTGGGACATTCCAAATTTGTTCAGGGTATGACCTAATTCAGTATTGTGCAGGTATATTGAAAATAATTGTAGGTTGTCTAATATATCTGACCACCACCGAGTGAAGGCCAATATTCAATCATTTGATAATCAAAAACATACTTATTTTGCAAATGCCTCCTCTGGATATAACCACTGCCATTGAAAATTATGGGTCTTTAGAACAATAAAAATATCCAAATTACTGTTTTCCCCAATAATAAGTCTAATGTATAGAAACCTATCAATCATGTTTTTATAATGATAGATGGTTCATTTTACTCCACATTTGATTGAAATGCCAGTTAAATGCATGTGGAAAATTCATTAAATCTTCTTTTTATTTTTGGCCATCAACCATCATAAACTCCCAATTTTATAGAATCATCCAACTCTATAGTACCTCAGATTCTTCAGATTCGATTTGTTCTACATGTAATTCACTATTCTCACAAATTCTTCTTGTATAATTATTATATGATGTAGTCAGCGAATGCGCCTCCTCTGACCCTGCATTCTCTGGTATTCCTGCTTCTAATCAACATCTGTTAATTCAATAACTTTATTACTGTTTATATTAGAACTTCCCTCTCCATGTCCATTTAGACTGTACATGTTCAGGTTCTCATCATTCTTCAAATACACTTTTGCAATAATTTCTTCCTAAATGGTGATTGTTTCAAATATTTGTCTAAGAATGCCACTGTCTTCTTTAATCTTTTCCATTTCAGGATAGAGTCAGTTTGTATTGCTAGGCATTCAAATGACTCCAAGATAGCTATTTTGTCCATACACTATATAGATATTTGGCAGGATTCCTCTTGCATTCTAATTCTTTTTGATAAAAGAAGGAAGAAGAGGAGGAGGAAGAGGAGGGAGAAGGAGGAGGGAGGAAGGAGGAGGGGGAGGAGGAGGAGGAGGAGGAAGAGAAAGAAAAAGAGAAGGCGAGTCAGCAGCAGCAGCTTACAATTCCTAGCATACTTTTAGTTGGTTTGTACTTCTGTACCTTTGCTCAAAATGCTGTTTATGTGGAAATTTCTACCCAAATCTATTTCTACTCTATTTTAGATTTGCCTCTAATGAAGATCAATTCATCTTTCATAGCACAGAGGTCTTAGTCCATTCAGGTTGCCATCAAGAATACCACAGACTAGGTGGCTTATAAACAAAAGAAGAAATTTATCTGTCACAGTTATGGAGGCTGGGAAGTCTAAAAACAGGGTGATGATAGATTCAGTATCTTGTGAGGGCTGGGCACACTTTTTGGTTCACAGATGGCCATCCTTTTGCTGTGTCCTCACATGGCTGAAGGGATGAGGCAACTTTCTGGGATATTTTTTATAAGGGCACTCATCTCATTCATGAAAGCTCAACCTTTATGACCTAGTCACCACCGAAAGGCCTCATCTCCGAACACTGTTACATTGGGAGTAGATTTTAACATACACATTTGGGGGAGTCACACAAGTTCTTTGGTTTCCCAATGTCTATAAAAGTTATGTTTAAACCATAATGTAGCCTATTAAGTGTGCAATAGCAGTATGTCTAAAAAACAATGTACATACTTACATTTATAAATAATTTATTGCTAAAAATGCTGGCAATCATCTGAGCCTCCAATGAGTTGTAATCTTTTTGCTGGTAGAGGGTGTTGCCTCTTTGCTGATGCCTGCTCACTGATCAGGGTGGTGGTGGCTGAAGATTGAGGTGACGCAGCAGTGGGTTCCTTAAAATAAGACAACGATGAAGTTTGCTGTATCAATTGACTCTTCATTTCGCAAAAGATTGCTCGCTAGCATGTGATGCTGTTTGAAAGCCTTTTAAAAAATTTTATTTATTTATTTATTTATTTATTTGAGATGGAGTCTTGCTCTGTCACCAGGCTGGAGTGCAGTGGTGTGATCTTGGCTCACTGCAACCTCTGCTTCCCAGGTTCAAGCAATTCTCCTGTCTCAGCCTCCCGAGTAGCTAGGATTACAGGCAAGCACCATCATGCCGGCAATTTTTTTTTTTTTTTTTTTGTATTTTAGTAGAAACGGGGTTTCACCATGTGGGCCAGGATGGTCTCGATCTGACATCACGATCCACCTGCCTCGGCCTCCCAAAGTGCTGGGATGACAGGCGTGAGCCACCGTGCCTGGCCTGTTTGACAGCCTTTTACCCACAGTGGAACTTGTCTGAAAATTGGAGTCAATCCTCTCAAACTCTGCCACTGCTTATCAACTAAGTTTATTATTCTATATCCATTATTGTAATTTCAACAATGTTCACAGCATCTTCACCAAGAGTAGTTTCTATCTCATGAAATTAGTTTATTTGCTTATTCATAAGAAACAATTCCTCATCTACTCCAGTTCTATCATGAGATTGTAGCAATTCCGTCACTTCAAGTTCCACTAGTTCTCTTGTTATTTCCGTGACATCTGCAGTTACTTCTTTCTTGAACATCTAAAAGTCATCCATGAGGGTCAGAATCAACTTCTTTCGAACTCCTGTTAATGTTGATCTTTTTATTTCCTTTCATAAATCATGAATGTTCTTAATGGTATATGCAATGGTGAATCCTCTTCAGAAAGTTGTCAGTTCTTTTTGCCCAAATACATCAGAGGAATCACTATCTATGGCAGCTCTAGTCTTACAAAATGCATTTCTTCAATAATGAGACTTGAAAGTTGAAATTACTCTTTGATCCATGGGCTATAGAATGGATATTGTGTTAATAGGCATCAAAATAACATCAATCTCCTTGTGTATCTCCTTCAGAGCTCTTGGGTGCCTAGGTGCATTGTCAATGAGCAGTAATATTTTGAAATGAATCTTTTTTCTGAGCAGTAGATCTCAACAATGTGCTTAAAATATTTAGTAAACCATGCTATAAACAGGTGTGCTCTCATCCAAGCTTTGTCAGACCCAGGATTTGGGGAATAGCAAATGAAGACGGGCTTCCACTTGAAGTCACTGGATGCATTAGCACGGAACACAAGAGTCAGCCTGTCCTTTGAAACTTCAAAGCTAGGCATTGACTTCTCTCTATGAAAGGCCTATATGGCACTGTCTTCCAATAAAGCCTATGTATTTTACATTGAAAACTTGTTTAGTGTATCCACCTTCATCAACAACCTTAGCTAAATCTTCTGCATAACTTGCTGCAATTTCTATGTCAGCACTTGCTGCTTCACCTTGGACTTCTAAGTTACGGAAATTCTCTGACAGCTTCAAACTTTTCTTCTGCAGCTTCATCAACTCTTTCAGCCTTCATAGAATTGAGGGTCAGGGTCTTGCTCCAGATGATGTTCTGACTTAAGGAAATGCTATGGCTGGTTTTGTCTTCTATTCAGTCCACTGAAACTTTCTTCATATCGGTAATAAGGCAGTTTTTCTTTCTTATCATTCGTGTGTTCACTGGAGTAGCAATTTCAATTTCCTCCAAGAACCATTTCTTTGTGTTCATAACTTAGTGAGGAAAATATGCCAAAAACTGAGAGAGGCTAAAAACTAGGCCTCTTGTACCAAGAGGCTTATATCTTTCTCACTAAGTTTAACCATTTCTAGCTTTTAATTTAAAGTGAGAAATGTGTGACTCTTTCTTTCACTTGAGCACTTAGAAGACATTGAAGGGTTACTATTTGACCTAGTTTCACTATTGTGTCTCAGGGAATAGACAGGAAGGGAGATGGGGGAAAGGCTGGTTGTTGGAGCAGTCAAAATACACATAAAATGTATATATTAAGTTTGCTGTCTTATTAATAAATTACTGTCTTTTGGGGAGGCTTGTGATGCCCCAAGACAATTATAATAGTATCATAAAAATACCTGATTATATATCACCATAGCAGATACAATAATAATGAAACAGTCTTAAATATTGGGATAATTACTAAATGTGACACATAGACATGAAGTGAGCATTTGCTGTTGGAAAATGGCACTGATAGACTTACGCGATGCAAGATTACCAGAAACCTTCTGTTTATAAAAAATATTATACCTGAAGTGCAATAAAATGAACACAATAAAATTAAATTTGCCTCTGCTTTTTTACTCATGCATTTTCTCTTTTGGTTTAACTTGTTCAAGACTAATCAATAATTATTTCTTACTCATCTCAATCAATTTTTTTAAATCTATTTTAACAACCTATAAAGTCTAACATAGTATGTAATTAGTAAATAGTTATTAAAATATATAAATGAATTTAAGCTGGTACGATATAAGTTGGTAGGCCTTAAGATCTAGCAAAAGTATTTAGCTTTTTTTTTTTTATTTTTTGCTAAAAAGTAAAGCGAGACTCACCAAGAAGCCAGAATGGTTTGCAGAGTACATGCAACTTCTCTAGGGTTTAAAATTTGACTGATGTCAATTGTATAATATTAATACTTCTTAAAAGTGATCTGATGACACTAAAAGCAAAAATGAGGTGCCTTTTCAATAAAGGTTGCCACTTATTAAATAGCTTGGGTCCTATTTTTTTTTTTTTTTTGGTTAATCTGATTAAGTCATGCCTTGATAGTTCAGCAAAACCATTTGTTTTTATTTAGCTTTTTAAAAAATCAAATAATTATTGTATGTGAATACAGCCTCAGGGAAAACACACCAATACATTTCTGAGACAAAAAGTTATCTTTGTACTATAGCTATTGTGACATAAAATGGGCTGTCAGGGTTTGCCAAGAGCACTGTAGAAGGGTAGTGAGTCTATCAAGTCAAGATTTCCTCAGTTCTCACTGAATTAAAATCATATCTCAAGTTATTTGCTTAATATTCATTGTGGTACATTATGGAAACCAACGAACTATTTTAGCTGCAGTTTGTAACTATGTCGGATACATTACGTATTCATGAAAAATAATTACAATTTTTGTAAATTTGAAATTAATTTAGAGGTGGAAAAGCAGTAATCTTTTTATTCTTCATCATAAAGGGTTACGGCTGACATGCCTATAAGAAAAGATAAGTGCATACGAGAAAAACATAATAAATTTGTTATGTGCACACATGTTCATGGAAGTCATACGAAACATAAAAATTCAAGGAAAGGACCAGATGGTTGATGCCTAAATACCCTCTTTATTGGAAGGGGATTTGAAGAGGGGGGCTGTAAATGAATGGACCTGAAGATTAGGCAATTGCTTGTAAATGATTCTCTTTGGGAATTGAATTGGGACCTGAGAACATGTAATCATTTGGGACAAAGTTCCTCTGGGCTTCAGGTTTGCTGTTTAATTTTCAACTTCTTTCTCTTTGATGTAAATTTTAATTTTATCTAGTTTATGAAAGTTCATGGAAGGGATCAAAGACAATTGTGTTTCTCTTTAAAGTTCTGGTTTCTAGGTAGATAAGAGAACTTCAGAGTGGCCTTATCCTATGTTTTAGGAGAGACAAAAGATTGAGAGACTTGCAGGGTGGTCAAAGAGACCTTGAGGCTGTTTCTTTATTTCAGTTGGTCAAAGCGCAACATTGGGTGTATTGTTTTCTGAGTCCCAACACTCTATATATTGTCATCATCTCTGAATGAGAGTGTATTGGGGTCAGTATTTGTTATAAACTTTCTTGAATTTAGACTGATTTTTAAATTCTCTGTAAGAAAATTGGGTCTTTAAAATAAAAACGTGTTAGTCTTATTTGATTTGATGTATATGTTTAATTATATCCTAGATTATTAAGTATACAAATATTCATATATATTTATTTATAAGTATACATTTATTATATGATATATATTTATATACCATATACAGATATTATGTATATTATATATTTATATAGTTGTGTGTGTGTATGTGTGTATATATATATATATATATATATATATACACACACAACTATCTAGCTGCCTAGCTAGCTATAATTTTTGAGAATTCCCTGGACTTTAAGAAAAGGATTACTAATTTGCTTATTGTTTTAGTTAGACATATCAGTTTGAATTTTTTGAAACTTAGTACATGCACTAATTTAGTATTATAATTACATGAAAAAGAGGAGGAAGAGTGGGATGCAGAAGAGGAGAAGGAGGAGAAAAGAAATAAAAAGGAAGAGAAAACTTTGGGAAGCCAAGGCAGGTGGATCACCTGAGGTCAGGAGTTCGAGACCAGCCCGATCAATATGAAGAAACCCCATCTCTAATAAAAATACAAAATTAGCTGGGTGTGGTGGCAGGTGCCTGTAATCCCAGCTACTCGGGAGGCTGAAGCAGGAGAACCGCTTTAACCCTGGAGGCAGAGGCTGTGATGAGCCAAGATTTGCGCCATTGCACTCCAGCCTGGGCAACAAGAGCGAAACTCTGTCTCAAAAAATAAATAAATAAAAAAGGAAGAGAAAGGGCAAATGAGGAAAAGAAATGTAAGAAAGGGTGGGTGTAAGGATGGAATGAACTTGAAAAGAGAAAGGAATAGAAAATGTAAAATACAAGGGAACAGGCTTGACTTGAATTGTTGCTACCTCAGAGTTCACTTTATCATTATTTACAAAACTGTATGTGTGTATTGGAAAAAAAAACAAAACCAGAAAAACAGAAAGTATAAAAGATAAAGGAGAAGAGAAAAGATAATCTATTCAATCAGAGTTTTGAGAAAAGATAATCTACTCAATAAGAGTTATAATAATTAGATCTCCATATAAGAAATAAAATTAGACTGCTTTTTTACACCTCATATACAACATAGAAATTCCAGAAGTGTTAAAGATCAAAATGACTAAAAAGAAACTTACAAACATTTAAAAGCTCCTATAGAAGAATGTTTTACAGCCTTAAAATAGGAAAAAATATTTAAAAACAAACACGTTGGCATTCATAAGAAAAAAGGAAATTATTTCACTAAAGTCAAATAAAAAATGAAAATCTCCACGGGACAAAACATCATAAGAAAATTTAAAACACAAGCGCCAGACCGAAAAAACAGATTTGCAACATATGTAATAGCCAATAAACTTAGATTATTCACTCGCTTTTATACCTTCTTCCTTTAACAAAGAGATCTCCCCAAACTTTTAGCTGTACACATGGCCTCCCAGCTGGAGATGCTCTCTCAGGCTTCCAAGCACCCACCTGGGCCTTGTGACCAAGCCCTGGCCAACAGGAAAAAAGCAGGAGGAGTGTTGAGTGTGCACTCTGAATAGAATCTTCGAGGTGGAAATGACATACCTTCATTTTCCTCCTTACACTTTCCATTGGCTGGAAATGATAAAGAGCCTTGATGCCAGAGACAGAAGCCATGTCTTGAAGATTACAAAGCCATCTTGTCTTCAACTCTGGACTGCTTTGTGGGAGAGAATAAACTTCTTGCTTATTTAAGTCATTGTTTTTTTGCATCTCTTTGTGATAGCAGGCCAAATGCAGCTTTTCTCTAACTAAAATTATTAATACTGTATCACAGAAGCGTAAACTGATACTTGAAGAAACTTATATCAAGAATATATCAAACAAGAAGTGGCAAAGTGAAATATAGTGGTGTTTCTGACTCCAAAGCCTGTGTTCTTCATACCTTAATCCTAGGCAGGGAAAGTCTGGCCCAAGGGCATAAATTCTCAAATGTGACTGTAAGCGGCAGTCTCAAAGCGACTGCTAATGAAAACCTAGAGCATATGAAAATTCTAATTAGGAAATATTTGGCTCCTTTATATATTTGTTTTAAAAGGTCTCAGACATTGTTCTAGGAACAATGCTAGGGGTACTTTTTGGGATTTAATGTGGCTCCTAGGTGATGAGATTGCAAAGTATCCTTCTCAGTCATTCCACCACATCCACCCCGACAGGAACATATAAGATTTTCTTACCCTGATGGAAAGTTAGCTCTTACAAGTCACAATTAAATTTCCTCTCTCTCAGCCTATAGCACATAAAGTGTTACCAGCATATTAGGAAAGAGACTGATAGAATCAGTTTAATTTTCTCAGTGTTCTAATGAGGAAAGTATCAGGCAGTGAAAGAGTTTGTCAACCAATGTTCCAAACAACAGTGACTGCAAGATTTTTCCACATGGAAGTAGAAATATAATAAATCTAGGTCAAAAAGAGCTATTTGGTTACCAAGCAGTAATTTGGAACCAAGGCAGCAATTTTCTCTCAATCTGAAAAGGAAAAGTATTTTGTTCTTGTGGCTGATTCAATTAAAATAAGACACATGAAAACATTACATTTTTTTTCCCTTGATGCCAGAGTTGCAGAAAGACTGAAGAGATACTTAACAGGGCAATATTTCAGTCATAAAAACTAATCTGCTTTGTCACTGAGGTGTTTAAGGGAAAATTCAACACCACCAAGCACGTTAGTGTGGCCCAGATGCACAGCAGATTCTAGAAGCACAATGCTAACAGGAGCTTTCATCAGAAGGAGATCCTTTTACTTTCAGAATGACTATCATCAAATACAGACAAAGTAGTTGAGAGGAAAGCAGACTGTTAAGAAGGAAAATTGAGCATTTCAGTTTGCCAAGAAATATATTTATAAACACGCTGAGCAAAATAAAAATTAATATTATGATTTTGATACCTTTCATGTAAATTACATCTGAATACTAGTATATGTATGTATATGTATATGACTACGTATAGATGTAAATATATAATATTTAACTTCCTGAAATGAATGTTTATGTATATGACTATGTATATATTTACATGTAAATATATACATAGTCATATACATAAACATTCATTTCAGGAAGTTGGGGTTAGTTGGGAATATGGATACTTATATCAGAGAATAAATTCATTATGTTTTATTAAGTGTGCTTTGGTTGAATTCTAAATATTTTTATAAATTATAATTTTGAGATTGAGAAAAATTAATATGCAAGAAAGGTTATGAAGTCTTCTAACAGCTTTTTGAAGGTGTAACTGAAATAAAACGAACTGTATATATTGAAAATGGAAATGAGTAACATGATAAGATGTAATATATGTATGGACCTGTAAGACCATCTTTTTCTTGTCTGTTTGTTTTTGAGATGGAATCTTGCTCTGTCGCCCAGACTGAAGTGCAGTGGTGCATTCTCAGCTCACTGCAACCTCTGCCACCCGGTTCAAGCGATTCTCCTACCTCAGCATCCTGTGTAGCTGGGATTACAGATGCGCACCACCCAACCTGGCTGATTTTTGTATTTTTAGTAGAGACAGGGTTTCACCATGTTGGCCAGGCTGGTCTCAAACTCCTGATCTCATGATCCACCCACCTTGGCCTCCCAAAGTGCTGGGATTATAGGCGTGAGTCACCGTACCCAGCCTATTTAATATATTAACTCCCAAAGACCTCTTGTGCCCCTTTAGTGTTTCTCATTCCTCCCTCTCCTTATTCTAGCCATCCTCAGCAGCCACTGATTATCTATGTCAATTAATTTGTATTTTCTATAATTTTATTTATTTATTTATTTGTTTGTTTGTTTATTTAATTTTTGAGACAGAGTCTCGCACTGTCGCCCAGGCTAGATTAAAGACTTAAATGCTAGACCAAAAACCATAAAAACCCTAGAAGAAAACCTAGAAGATACCATTTAGTACATAGGCATGGGCAAAGACTTCATGACTAAAACACCAAAAGCAACGGCAACAAAAGCCAAAATTGACAAATAAAATCTAATTAAAGTAAAGAGCTCCCGCATAGCAAAAGAAACTATCATCAGAGTGAACAGGAAACCTACAGAATGGGAGAAAAGTTTTGCAATCTATTCATCTGACAAAGGGCTAATATCCAGAATCTACAAAGAACTTAAACAAAATTACAAGAAAAAAAAAACACCATCAAAAAGGGGGTGAAGGATATGAATAGACACTTCTAAAAAGAAGACATTTGTGCAGCCAACAGACATATGAAAAAGAATCTCATCATCACTGGTTATTAGAGAAATGCAAATCAAAACCACAATGAGATACCATCTCACACCAGTTAGAATGGTGATCATTAAAAAGTCAAGAAACAACAGATGCTGGAGAGGATGTATAGTTACGTTGTTGGTGGGAGTGTAAATTAGTTCAACCATTGTGGAAGACAGTGTGGCGATTTCTCAAGGATCTAGAACCAGAAATACCATTTGACCCAGCAATCCCATTACTGGGTATATACCCAAAGGATTATAAATCATTCTACTATAAACACACATGCACAAGTATGTTTATTGTGGAACTGTTCATGACAGCAAAGACTTGGAACCAACCCAAAAGCCCATCAATGATAGACTGGATAAAGAAAATGTGGCACATTTACACCATGGAATACTATGCAGCCACGAAAAAGGATAAGTTCATGTCCTTTGCAGGGACACGGATGAAGCTGGAAACCATTATTCTCAGCAAGCTAACACAAGAACAGAAAACAAAACACTGCATGTTCTCAGTTATAAGTGGGAATTGAACAATGAGAACGCATGGGCACAGGGAGGGGAACATGACACACTGGGGCCTGTTGAGGAGTAGGAGACCAGGGGAGCAATAGCATTAGGAGAAATACCTAATGTAGATGATGAGTTGATGGTTGCAGCAGACAACCATGGAATGTGTATACCTATGTAACAAACCTGCACGTTGTGCACGTGTACCCCAGAAATATTATTTATTTTCATATATTGATCTTTTATCTTACATCCTTACTAAACTCACTGTAATTCTAATTGCTCTTTTGTAGATGCCACTGTGTTTGTATATAGGCAATTATATCATTTGCAAATAAATAGTTTTGTTTCTTTCTTTCTAATCTGAATGGCCTTCATTCTTGCCTATTGCACTGACTGGAGCTGCAAATGCAATGTTGAATAGTAGTTGTGAGAGCAGAAATGCTTGCATTTTTTATCTTAAGAAAAAAGCATTCATTTTTTTTCACCATTAAGTATGATGTTAGTTATAAGTTTTAACATAGATGTCTTTTATCAGGATAAGAAAGTTCTCTTCTATTTCTTCTTTGCTGAAATCTTCTTTCATGAATAGATATTAGACTTTTTAAAATGTTTTTCTGCATCTATTGAGATTATTATAAGACTTTTATTTTTAATACATTATTTTTGTGAATTATATTCATTGATTTTGGAATGTTAAACCATGTATTGCTGGAATAAACCACTTATTCTCATGATGTATCATCTTTCTATATCTTGCTGTGTTTAATTTGTTAACATTTAGTTAAAATTTTTTGGATATATATTCATGAAGATTATTGTTCCATAATTTTCTTTTCTGATAATGCCTTCTTCTGATTTTGGTATCAAAATAATGCGGACCTCATAGAATGATTTAAGAAAATTCCCTTTTGGTCAATTTTCTAGAAGAGCATGTGCAGAGTTGGTATTATTTCTTCCATGGATATTTAGTAGACTGTCTCATTGAAGCCTTCTGGGACTAGTGTTTTCCTTCGTGGAAGGCTTTTAACTGCAAACTCAATTTTTTAAAAACTATGGGGATATTTGGGCTAGCTATTTCTTCTTGAGTCAACATTAGTATCTTATGATCTTCAAGGAAATTTCTCATTTAAATATAAGTTACAGAATATACTTGTACAAAATTGTTGACCATATTACCATATTTTTCTGTTAATATTCACGGAATCTGTAGTGATGGTGCCTCCTTCATCCTGTATATCTCTTTTTGTGTCTTTCTTTTAAGTTTTACCTGATTAATCTGGCTAGCAATTTATCAACTATGTTAACCTTCTCAAATACTTACTTTTTTATTTTATTGATTTTCGTCTTTCTATGTGTCTGTCTCTCTGTCTCGCTCTCTCCCTCTTTGATCTTTATGATTTTTGTTCTACTGGTTTATATTTTATTTACTGTATTTTTCTGTTTTCCTAAGACTTACTCAATTTGAGAATTTTCTTTTTTAAACCAGGCATTTACTGATATAAATTTCCCTTAAATACTATATTAGATCCATCCTACAAATTTTGATGTACTTTATTTTTATTTTAATTCAGCCCATTGTACTTTCTATTTTTTTGTTTAGATATGTTCTATTTAGTTTCCAAATACATGTTTGGCAATTTTCAAAATGTGTTTTTCTTATTTATTTCTAATTTCATCCTATTTTTATCAGAGAGAATACATTATATTATGTAATGTCTTTTACATTCATTGATACTTCTTCTGCAGCCAAGAATATGTTTTATGTTAAATGTTCATTGTGCACTAGAAAAGAATTTTTAGTCTGTTTTCATTGGGAAAAACACCCAAGCCTTCTTTATCTGTAGTAAATTTCTATTGACTGTTGCTACCAATTTGTGATAACATCATCACCACCCACTTTCTTGCCTTCTGGCTGCTTTTAAGATTATCTCTTTCTGACTGGTTTTGAGCAATTTGAGTATAGTGTGGCTTGGGTCTTTTTTTTTTCATTTTTCTTGTGCTTTGGGGTCATTGAGTTTTTTTATCTATTGGACTTTATATCAAATTGGACACGTTTCGATATATATTTATTTATTTGTACTATTTCCCACTTTCAGCATCTTTGATTGTGTGTATATTAGGTCTTTGAGGTTTTCCTACAATTCATTCATGCTCTTTTCATTTTTAAAAATTATTTTTCTCTATGTTACATTTTGTTTACTTCTGTTGTTATGTCTCCAAGTTTATTAATCTTTTCTTTTGCAATGTTTAATTTGTCATTTATTCCATCAGTGTATTTTTTTAATTTTAGACAATATAATATTCATTTCTAAGAGTTCAAATTGGATTTTTTTTGGAGATCTTGTTTTCTTAACTTTTTGAACATATGGAATACAGTGAATATAATTGCTTTAATATCCTTGTCTGCTAATTTTAACATGTTTCAGCTCTCTATCAATTCTCAAATTATTGATTAAGGTATTGATTATTCTCTCCTTCTGAGCTGTGTTTTTACTGCTTCTTTGCATACAGGGTAATCTTTAATTGCATGCATGACAGGTGGATAAGTTACTTGGATAGAGTTTGACACTTATAAATCTTGTTTTATTTTTTGTTTGACAAATTGGAAGCAGCGTTTGACTTAGGATAATTGCTTACCACTAGTGAGGAATGGTATTTCTGAGTGTTCTACTTAATGCTCCATAAATTATGAGTTTTTCTGGTCTGGCTGGTTCTATTTTTGTCACTGTACAATCCTGAGCACTATTCCTTTTGATCTTTTCAGTTGGTTATTTTTCTGTGCTCCAGTAGTTTCCTCATACATATGCCATATGCAGTTATCAATACTCTTTTGAATACTGAATAGAGATGCTCTGTAGATTGCCAGCATTCTTTTTCCTTGTAGCTCTCTTGTCTTGGTTACTTGGTCCTGAAAAATCTAGACACTTTGCTTTCCCTGTACTCTCAGCTCTGTCTTAACTCCTGGCATCCACTGGGATCAGCATAAACTCTCTCTTCCAGCACCAAAGCTTGGAACATTCCAGGCAGTACCTGAGACTATTGTAGGGCACATTACTGTCAATACAAGAGTTGAAAGAGCAAAACATTTAGTGCAAGATTTGTCCTACAGAGACAAATGTCTAGCCCTTTTTACAGATAATAGCATGTTAACTACCCAAAGGCAGGTGTCAGTTTCCCAAAGTTTTCACTTATTAAATTATATTTCTGGTTTTCTCAAATATGACTCATTGGAGAGTTTTCAAATAAATTACCATTTGAACTCTTTTTGCTGGGTTTAAAGATTTTGTCAAAAGTTTTATTATTTTGTTTGTTTAACATCGATCAAAGAACTCAATATTATATATGTCACAGATAAAGCAATATTGATAAAATTACCAAAGTATAACAAATAGGTCAAATTTGTTTATTTAGTCTTGAATCACTATAAATTTATTAAGAGTATTAACATCAACCATTCTTTAACTGATTTTTTCCAATTACTTAAACATAACATGTTTTGGTAATAGTTTACTTTTTAGGTAACTCTTTTTTTCATTGATACTCTCCTCTCCAAAAATGGATGCTCTTTGATATGTGAAAAAAATTATCGTTCTGTTTTTGATCTAACATATTTAATACTAACTGTAAAAACCTTTTTCATAGGTTTCTACTTGTATTAGGCCACTTTTACACTACTATGAAGAATGCCTGAGACTGGGTACTTTATTAAAAAAAGAGATTTAATTGACTTACATTTCCAAATGGCTGCGAAGGCCTCAGGAAACATAAAATCATGGTGGAAGATGAAGGGGAAGCAAGGCATGTCCTATATGCTGGCAGGAGAGAGAGAGAAAAGAAAATTGCCACACTTTTAAACCATCAGATATCATGAGAACTCACTCACTATCAAAAGAATGGCATAAAGGAAAGCACCCTCATCATCCAGTCACATCCCACTAGGTCCCTCCCTCAACACATGGGGATTACAAGTCAAGATAAAATTTGGGTGGGGACACAGAGCCAAACCATATGATTAAGCCCCGGCCTCTCCCAAATCTCGTGTCCCTCTGACATTTCAAAACACAATTATGACTTCCCAATAGTCATAGTCTTAACTCATTCCAGAATTAACCCAAAAGTCTAAAACTCACAGTTCTACGTGGCTGGGGAGGCCTCAGAAAACTTACAATGTGGCAGAAGGCAAAGGGGAAGCAAGGCACATCTCACACGGTGGCAGGAGAGAGAAGGGAGAGCACCAGACACTTATCAAACAACCTGATCTCTTGAGAACTTACTCACTATCATGAGAATAGCATAAAGGGAACCGCCCCTATTATCCAGTCCCACTAGGTCCCTCCCTTGATACATGAGGAGTACAATCGACATGAGATTTGGATGGGGACACAGACTCAAACCATGTCACTACTATAACACTACATTAGATACAGTTTCTGTGAATTGACAGAAACAGATCTATATTGAGCCTTACATTGTTGTCTAATCAGAGGCATCTTTCTAGTCATGAGTGTGTCAAATTTTAGCAAGAGGGTTTCAGTTTTACTAAAGACGGGTTCTGTGAGACAACTCTGCAGTTCTTACTGAGAATACAGAAAATTCATATTGAACCAATTTGGGGTACCTTAGCATGACTTCAGGAAAACTTTCCCATGAAAACCTCACAGGCTCTGAAAGGAATATGCTCAGATGACAGTCTCATTGAGTTATTTGTGCAGCAACCCAGTATGTCTCTATGTCATGCCATCACTCTTCCTGTCAAAAGTGGGGACAGAAAATAGTAGCAACTACAATAACAACAACAAAAATGTGATTGTGAGAGCGGCTGTAAATATTCTTTAAAAGTGTTTTATTTGAGAGAAAAAATTAGGAATATTTAGACAATATACAGCAGAGATCAGATCTCAAGGTATTGAAATATACTCTCAGAATTATAATTTATATATGTATTTTATGCCAAATACGGATTTTTAACAAACATTTCATAAGATTCAATAACAATGTTAAGAGGAAAAATTTCACTTGAAGGGAGCAAATAAAATGAATATAAAATGGCTTTTTTCTTGACTAGTAAGTGGAGCATTACATAATTCATCAGAAGAGCCACTTTTATAATCCACATAAATGAGTTTTATGATAGCAAATCAGAAGTATGTGAGAAATATTATAATCTGAGTCAAAATAATTTTACCATTAATGTCTCATTTAGTTTACCGATAAGTTAAATTTATTATACTATTGGCTCACAGAGTCGGGAAACATATGCCAGTCAATAAACATTATGAAGAGTAAAAGAAACTCAGAAATCACTGGAGAATAGTTCTTTGTTTTCTTGAGGTGAGTATAAAATGCAATATAATAAATCTTATAAGGGAAGAGAAAGAACACAAATGAAAAGGAATTATATTTTACCAAATGACCCTTGAAAAGTTTCAGAATGAGGCTTTTTAAAGTAATAATATTATTATTGCTTTGAAAGTTTACCATTTAGAACAGGCCAGATGATACCGGAAGAAAACTGATGAGAAATAGTTAATGAAAGCAGAAAAGTGACCACAGTCATTGTTTTTATTTACTTATTAATTCATTATTATTTAAGTTTTCCTATTGTTTTTATTATTTTCTTGACAATAGTAATTTAGTTGCTGTCATTGGCTATAAAATTAGAAGATGCTTGGAAAGGATAATAAATATATAAATTATGTTTTGGGAGACTAAGGCTGGAAGTTATAATACAGAGAAAGAAAAAAGAAATTGGGGTTGAAATAATCAAAATTGATTAAGTTTATCTGGCATTGTTTTTCTTTGCTATTATCACAAATTTTTAATTTATACCTTAATATTAAAGTTGATGTCAGAGTTGTATTCAGGCCTAATTTATCTATCCTTTGTTCCAGTACCTTCTATCAGTGTCTTGAATAAAAAGGCAGAGAATACATAGCAGATCAACTGAAGGCTCTCCTGCATATATTAAATATTTTAATATTGACAATTTCATTTTGAAAACTAAGACAATGTAAGCACCAATTATTATGTTTGAGCTCAGACTGTTGCAATTTACTGATTTGTTAAATGAAACAATTGATCATCTCTTTGTCCCTTACTCTCTTCACCTCTGAAAATGGTTTCAAATTAATACCTACTACTGTTTTTTTCTTTTCTCAAGTAGATAACTCCAAGTAAAATTTACTGCCTGCTCTTGGCATCATTCTTCTATTGCTTACCCACACTTTCCTTCTTGCCTTGCCCTCATCATTTATCACATCATGCGCCACACTATTAGGTTAGGATCACAAAGCAATGCACTTATTTGATAAGAGACTTAAATTATCAACATTTTAACAGCACATTGTCAACTCACACATCTGTTCTGAACAAATACTGCAATCCACTGGGTACAGGTTGGCTGAGTGAACTGTACATTTGTGAATACCTGAATCACATATTCGATGAGGAGTATCTATATTGACCTTCCTTTTTTATTCTATATGGGTTCTGAAATTGCAAGCAACTAGGAGTAGAGATAGAAGAATTGCATTGGTCTGTGATTGGGCAATAAATGCTAACTCTTTTTTCTTAAGTTCATAAACAGATGCTTTGAAGAAAATAGTTATCTCGGCCATTTTCTAGGGGAAAGATGACAAATGCAAACAAAAATATAGCTTCCTGAGAGAGGCATGCAGCATGATTCTTAGAGATAACTGCTTCATATTTTGAAGGTAGGAACCAAGTTCTTCATTAAATTATTCAATAATATGCATCCTTCTAGTAATAGGAATATAGCAATAGAAACATATAAAGTCCCTGAACTCATGGGGCTTATATTCTAATGTTAGAGGCAGATATTAAATAAAATGAATAGTAAAAATATATATAAGAATTTGGGTAATGGTAAGTGCTATGGAGAAAATCAAAGTTGGGAAAAGGAATAGAAATTGTTGATGTGAGAAGATGATGTTTTACATTAAAGAAATACAATTAATGAAGACAAACCCATGCAGATACCATGGAAGGACATTTCAGAAAAAGATAATGGAAAATACCTTGAGACATCAGAGTGTCTGGCATATTTTTGGGACAGAAATGAGGCCAGTATAGCTAAAATGGAACAAACAAGGGAGAGAACAGAAGGAAAATGTAACAGGTACAAAAGTGTCAACTACGGAGAGTTTTAAAGGCTATTGTGGACTTAGCCCTTTATTGTGAATAATATCAGAAGCCATTAGAGGGTTTTGTGCAGAGGAAAACATGATCAGGCTTAAATGAGTGCGGTGGCTCATGCCTGTAGTCCCAGCACTTTGGGGGGCCGAGGTGAGACGATTGCCTGAAGCCCAGGAGTTCAAGAAAGCCTGGGCAACATGGCAAAAACCCATCTCTACTCCAAAAATTTAAAAAATTAGCTGGGCAGGGTGTCGTGTGCCAGTAGTCCCAGCTACTCAGGAGGCTGAGGTCAGAGGATCGCCTAACCCTCGGAGGCAGAAGTTGTCATGTGCGAAGATAGGGCAACTGGACTCCAGCCTGGGCGACAGAGTGAGACTGGTCACACACATTAAAAAATAAAACAGCAACAACAAAATATGATCAGGCTCACTTTTCCAAAAGGTTACTCTGGCTATTTAACTGAAAGTAGACTGTAGGAGGCATGACAGAATCGGGAATATCAATTAGTAGGCTATTGCAAAAATCTAAGCAAGAGGTAAGAACAGCTTGGACTCACGTAGCAACATGAGAAGCAATGGAAAAGAGATTGGGATGTGTACATATATTAAAAATAGAGCTAACACAATTCTCTGATGGATTGGGCATGGAGCATGTACAAAATACAGCAATCAACAAAGGCATTCAATTATTTAGCCTACACATGAAAAGAAAAATTGGGCTGCCATCAGCTGAGATGGGAAATATTGAGAAAGAAGCAGGTTGTAGGGGAGGAGATAAGGAAATATTGACAAGAATAATTTTGCAAGATTGAAGCAGATTCAGAAAGAAAGAATGGAGGGAAATTGAAACAGTAGAATAGACTACTTTAAAGAGTTTTGTAGTAAAAGTAAAAGGAGGGATGGGACTACAGCTGAAGTTGGAAATGTAGTTGTGGTTTTCTTTTGTTATGTTTCCAGATGGGGGATGTGACTGAATATTTGTTTGCAAAGGAGACATTTAGCAAAGAGTTAGAAATGATGTAGATTAAAATATGGGAAAATTGTTGAAACAACATGACTAAGTTCTTGAGATAATAAAATTGCTATCATATATAGTCGATATGTTTATTTTTATTATTGTTGTTGTTATTATTTGAGATGGAGTCTTACTCTGTCACCCAGGCTGGAATGCAGTGGTGCCATCTCGGCTCACTGCAACCTCTGCCTCCCAGGTTCAGGTGATTCTTCTACCTCAGCCTCCCGGGTAGTTGGGATTACAGCCATGCACTTCCATGCCTGGCTATTTTTTGTATTTTTAGTAGAAACGGGATTTTGCCATGTTGGCCAGGCTGGTCTCGAGCTCCTGACCTCAAGTTATCTGCCCATCTCGGCCTCCCAGAGAGCTGAGATTACGGGCATGAGCCTGAATTTTGACTCGTGGGACCTATTTAATGTCAGGCCAGAAATCATTCAGGTTAAGGCTGTTTATGTTGCAGTAACAAAATAAAATTGTAGCGTTTTATCACAAAATTAATTTATGTTTTACTTCGTCCATTGGGAGTTGACAATGGCCATTACTCATTGTAGTTACTCAGGAAACTATGTTATCAGAGGCTCCATCCAAAACATGTTTCCACAATCAGTTGAAGAGATTGGTGCAATGTTTCATACTGGCTATTAAGCATCTTCTTCCAGGAAACAACACACATTTAATTGGTTAAACTGAAAGTACAATTCTATCATGAGCCCCAGAAAGAGAAAATTGGAAATATTTAACAATTTTAAATGACTACCACAGTTGGCTACTGTGAAGCAAGGATGCATTCTTCTACTAAATATGTCAGTGTGAGTTTTGTAAAGTTTAAGAATGAACAGGAACTATAATAAAAAGTAAAGTCCATATTCTTATCAGGTAGAGGAGTATATTTTGATTAACAGATTGCAATAATCCAGTTAAGCAACAAATTATATCTCTTGATAAATCTTTCCCATTTATCTCCATGTCTCTCAATCTGCAGGTCAGCCGTGATGATTTCAGAGGCCTGGAAATTTAATGTAATTTTGGAATCTTTAAGTTTTATGAAAATATTTTCAATTATGTTTGATTCTGTTTATTATCTGATATCTATTCATAATTTCTGCAAGTTGAGTCTGGCATGAGTCATTTGCTTTAGGGTTTCTCACAAGGCTGCAATCAAGGTGCTGACTGAAGCTGTAGTTTCATCTGAAGACTCAGCTGGAGAAGGACCCACTCCTAGGCCCTCTCACATGGTTTTTGGTATAATTTAGTCCCTCAAGTGTTGTTGAATTGAATGCCTCAACTCCCCTTTGCCAATTGGCCAGAGACTTCCCTCAGTTCCTTAACACTTAGGTCACACCAGATTGTTTCATCAGCGCAGAAGAAAGAGAAGAGAGAGAGGAATACAAAACTCTCAGTCTTTTATAAATAAATCTTGAAAGTTACACCTACTTACTTTTGCTCTATTCTATTTGATAGAAGCAGGTTACTAGGTCCAGCCCACACTCAAAGGGAAAGGATTATACAAGGGCATAGATGCTAGGAGAGAGAAATCATCAAGAGCCATTTTAGAAAGTTATCTACCACAATGACCAATGCAATTTTCAAAGATTTTATTATTCAAAGGTTTTCTCATAATTTAAAATACTCCAGTGAGCCAAGACAGCAGGGGAGGGAGATTTTGAATAATTAAAACATAAAAAGCCAGAAACAAACAAACAAAAAATTTGTAAACAAAAATAATTGATTTTTAAACATTACTCAGTGTATTAATTAGAAAGCCATTTTTTTGATCTGGTATAAAGACAAAATTCGATATTGTATTGCACCTAAAAACTAAAATTTTCTAATACAAAATATTTTTTTGAGACACAGTCTCACTCTATTGTCCAGGCTGGCATGCAGTGGCACAATCTCTGCTCACTGCAACCTCCACCTCCCAGGTTCAAGCGATTCTCCTGCCTCAGCCTCCCAGGTGGCTGGGGTTACAGGCGTGTGCCACCATGCCAGGCTGATTTTTGTATTTTTTGGTAGAGATGGGGTTTCACCCTGTTGGCCAGGCTGGTCTTGAACTCCTGACCTCATGAGATCCACCCGCCTAGGCCTCCCAAAGTGGTGGGATTACAGGCGTGAGCCATGCACCCGGCCTAAAAGAAAATTTTAAGTTAATAGTTAATAAGTGTAAAAAGCTCCTTTCCTGATTTCCTTACACTTTAATGAGATAATATGGTGATCTCATTCCAAGGCAAATTTATTGCAGATCTAAGAAAATGAAGCATGAATACCCATTATGCTTCTACACTATCAGTTACTGTGTATTCCTTTAATGACAATGCATGACCTTTGTAGATTTTCTAAAAAGGTATTTTTTTTAAAAAAGTAAAATGTTACCTGAGGCAAGACCAGGTTTTAATAAATAGATACACAAAAAAATAGTTCGCTGAAAAATGATGACATCCTCTTTAGTAACTATTGTGTTATTTATTGGTATATTATTTCATCTAGA
The DNA here is from genome assembly GCF_006542625.1 of Nomascus leucogenys. Lineage (NCBI taxonomy): Eukaryota > Metazoa > Chordata > Mammalia > Primates > Hylobatidae > Nomascus > Nomascus leucogenys. The sequence continues at coordinate 97,281,486 of NC_044391.1, forward strand.
TAACATTTATTGAACACTTGCTATGGGATAATAGCAATAAGACTATTCTTAGCTTGGGATAATAGTAGCAAGGATAGGCTTTCATTAATAGGGACTGTGCTTTTTCAGAAAAGAAAATAAGGAAACAATGGTGGTGAAATTTGATGAATGTCCTGATACTAAAAATCCATATGCTATGGGAACAAAGAGTAGAATCACCTCATTTCTCAACCTAATTACAGGGTCAATATAGTTCAAAGGGCTGGATCAGAGATTATATAGCCAAGGAGTATTATAGAGGACGCTAACAAAATAGACATTGCCCAACCCAGCAGCCCACTTTAATCTATATTTCGTCTTAATTATTTTTCATCAAAATGAAATACTACATTTTACTCACCATAAAGGTGTTTCTTTGGACAACAGTGACTAATACTCAGGAATACTATATAATGACTTTGGTTAATCTCTGCTCATGTGTTTGAAATTGAACAGCAATAACAGTGGGGCATCTGGTAATTTTTTAAAGTTATGGTATAATAAAGCATAGGCAAGCATTTAAACTTGTGAGTTTTAACTAACATTCTAATTCCAAACGTTTTTGAATTTATGTGTTGCCAGTACTAAAAGTATTAATACTTGATTCCTCTGAACTTTAGTCACTTCAGTGATCATTTCTCCTTTCTTAGAAAAATACCCATAGAAGCATAATTAGAAGTTGGCAATTGATCCCTTGCTGTTCTCAATGAGAACATGGGTCAACAGTTCATTTCCTGTGAAGTATAACATTTTCTTTCAAGCAGTGGTCCATAGCTGTTTCTGCTATTTCTTTAGCATCAGCATATTTTTTAACCTTGAGGTTAGCTGTTACGAGAGACTGCATCAATGTGTAAATGCTCTGTTTTGCAATGCAGAGGTGATATAAAAATATCTTTCTCTAAAGATTACATTAAGTTTTAGTAAAAATGATAATACCATTTTGTACCTCTCCTTTGAGCTCTGTGAAGGATCTTATTGGATTTTATAATTTATTGCTAAAATCAGGCAATCATGAATGCAGACGCTATGGCATTTAATCAAAGAATCATAATACAATAAAAAAAACTGAGCAGCATATATGCTTTTTTATGTCACGTGCAGATGGGGGGAAGAAGGAGTATCTCTGAAGTGTCTGGCACAAAGTAGAGATCAATAAATATTGAGAGAATATTTAATATCAGAGGCACTGTTCTTCATTCTGGAAAAGAAGGGCATTACATACTTTATAGGAAGTAAAAATCATGATTACATTACACAAGATGTAGGAACATGTACCATCTGAAAACCCAATTTGTCTCAAGGGAAATTTTCTAAACGTTTCATTAGGAATTCCTTACTTCTGATGAAGAACAACAGAGACAAATACAAACATTGCAGAAAAAAATTCTAGCTGTACAAAACTAACTCTCAATAAATGACCCAAAGATGTTGTGGACACAGTTAAGGAACTCTAAGAGAAATAGGAGTTGCTATTAAGCAAGCGGCCTAGGTAAATTTCTTTTTTTTTTTTTTTGTTTTTTGAGACGGAGTCTCGCTCTGTCGCCCAGGCTGGAGTGCAGTGGCGCAATCTCGGCTCACTGCAAGCTCCACCTCCCGGGTTCACGCCTAGCCTCTCTGAGTAGCTGTAACTACAGGCGCCCGACACCACGCCCGGCTAATTTTTGGTATTTTTTTAGTAGAGACGGGGTTTCACTGTGGTCTCAATCTCCTGACCTCGTGATCCGCCCGCCTCGGCCTCCCAAAGTGCTGGGATTACAAGCTATAAACCAGAAATATTTTATGAAGTAGCATATTCAGGAATTTGGTGAACTCCTCAAAAAACAAATGCCAAACTTAAAATTGAGGAGAGAGAGAAATTGAAACCTACACATGGATACATATGTAACAAACCTGCACATTGTGCACATGTACTGTAAAACTTAAAGTACAATTAAAAAAAATTCATAGGTTGTATTTATCAGATATGTGGAAACTTGGTATGGCATCTATGCTGTCCAGTGTGCTGAGAGTTGTGAAAGAAAGTGCAGTTAGACGATGGGGATCTCTGGAACTAGGGAAAAAGTTATTGCAGAAGTCTCAGAAAAAAGCCTACTTTTCTCTTTGGCAATCTCTTCATCTTATTGGCTCTCTCTATATCTGGCTTTCTTTGTATGTCTGTTTTTTTTCTATCAACTTTCTTCTTATTACACATTTTCTCATTCCTCTTTCAAACCTTTTTTTCAATCTGTTTTTCGTTTTTTTCTATTTCTCCAAACAGAAGTTGGCTCAAAATGGACATTAGTTATATTTACTGAATAAAAATTCACATTAATGTCTCTAAATTCCAAAACCAAATAGTTGCATTTCTTTCATTCAAAAACTCTCTTCCTAAAGTTACATTTATTTTTGTTTGTGTTTGTGGTTTTCCAGTGATTTTCTTCTGAAAGTCAGCAGACCCTAAATACATACAACAGAGTTTTTTTATTTTTCTCTCAGAAGCTGAGTAAGGCATAAAATCAAACATTTTTAGATAATCTTTGCATCTTGACTTTAGAGGTTATTACTGTCGCTAGACACATAATCTCCCCTCCTTTCTTTAGGAAAAAATGTATATACAGTCAAAGAAAAAAAAGTGAACTAAAAAGGTCTTGGTATACATCCTAGCTGACCCATTGGCTTACAGAGGTCTTTTCTACTTCTACTTATATTATCTATACAGATATGATTAGGAGGATACCCTGCATGTGCACAGGGAGATGGGCTGAAATGTGTATAGTAATTTGAATGGTGTGCCCCAAATTATTGTCTACCCAGAACCCCAGAAACTGATCTTATTTGGAAATAGGGTCTTTGCAGATGTAATTTAAGTGTAAGTGAGGTTACATTGGATTGGGCAATACCAAAGTCCAAAGACTGGTGTCTTTATAAAAAGAAGAAGGAGCACACAGAGTAGAAATCCATATAAAGACAAAGGCAAAGAATGGAGTCGTGCATCTACAAGCCAAGGAATGGCAAGGATTGCCAGGAGCGAGGAAGAGGCAAGAAGGGATTCTTCCCTAGAGTTTTCATGGGGAAAATAGGCCTGCTGACTATTGCTTTCAAACTTCTAGCCTTCAGAAGTGTAAGAAAGTAAATTTCTGTTTTTTTAAGCCATGAGGCTTGTGATACTTTGCTATGACAGCCCTAGGAATCTAATGCAATGTGTTCTGCAAGCTTATGTTACGCTTTGGAACCTATAGAAAGTGCTCATTATAACCCTCCTGCCTAGAAAATATAAATTTATGAGGTAGTTTTTTTTTTCACTTCTCAAGTTTACACAGATGAGTAAACTGAAATTTAATCAGTCAATAATATTTACTACACATTTCAGTGAGTTATAAATATTCCTTTACACATTGTTGCTGCCAGCTAAACTATGACTTCTCCATGAAATGAATTATATTACTCTATATACCCAGGGCCAATCAATATGTGTTTGAAGATAAGTAAGAGGGGCTGGGCGCTGTGGCTCAACGCCTGTAATCCCAGCACTTTGGGAGGCCGAAGCGGATCACGAGGTCAGGAGATCGAGAACATCCTGGCTGACACGGTGAAACCCCGTCTCTACTAAAAATACAAAAAAAATTAGCCAGGCGTGGTGGCGGGCGCCTGTAGTCCCAGCTACTCGGGAGGCTGAGGCAGGAGAATGGCGTGAACCCGGGAGGCAGAGCTTGCAGTGAGCTGAGATCCTGTCACTGCACTCCAGCCTGGGCAACGGAGCAAGACTCCGTCTCAAAAAAAAAAAAAAAAAAAGATAAATAAGAGGGCAAATGAAGAAAAGATAAATAAGAGGGCAAATGAAGAAAAGATAAATAAGAGGGCAAATGAAGAGCAACCAGGGAGGCAAAACAAGCAGGAGACAGATAGGAGAGTGAAGGGGACAAAAAAGGGGAAAAAAAAGAAAGAAAAAATTTATGATAAGAACTTCAGTGTTGGCATCATTTGACTTGAGGATTGTCAAAACCCAAAACCACTTGGAAACTTTAAGGCATGTAGAGGAGAGTCTTCCCACAAGTGATGAACTAGACTAAAGACCAGCAGTGAGTAGAGACATGGAATTGTATTGACAAGAATAAATATTACTGACCACTCATCCTGTGCAAGGTACTGTTAAGTATTCACCAGAAATAACTGTGCTTAAACCTTGCAAGAAACTTTTGAGGCAAGGTTAGATGCTGTTACTACTGTACTCACAGTATGTCAGCATGTGTCCAAAATCTCAATTGTAGAAAATGGCAAGATGTTTGAAACCCAGGTCAATGGTGACTCACAGCGCTTTTTATCCCTTCCATTACGTCTCTGATTATTTATTTATTTATTTGTTTTTATTTTTAGAGATGGGGCCTCACTCTCTCACTCAGGCTGGAGGGCAGCAGCACAATCACAGCTCACTGCAGCATCTATTTCCTGGGTTCAATAGATTCTCCCACCTCAGCCTCCCAAGTTGCTGGGACTACAGGTATGTACTAGCACACCTGCCTTCTATTACATCTCTTGATGTGCCCTTAAGGACTCTGTATTTTGTTTCTATGTTCCTCTTACTGATCTCTTGGTTTTGGCCTCCTTTGGTGCTCCCATGCCTTATTCTAGGAAGCATTTTTAATTGTAAAATTTTTCTTCCAACTTTTCAATTCATTGGTTTCTCATTCTCACTGCCAGCAGGATAGTTTTCCTCCTCATTGGCATCAAATGTGAACAGGGATATGACTGTAGCCTAAGTCAGCCCGTGTCTGCAGACACAGCATGTCATTTCCTTCCCAATTCTGATGCTTGCAACTGACAAGGACACCAATATTAAAACAGTAGCAGCAACACCAGCCACTCAACAACACCAAAAAATTACCATAATAATAGGAATCAATTTTTTCATTCTAACATTAGTTTTCTGTAAAGAAATCTTTTAACAAGTATAAACACTTCAGGGTTTTTTTTCTCACACTTAACTCTTCTGAAGACTGTAGACAATTTATCTACCTCAAAAAGCATTAAACAATAAATTCAGAAATGAAAGTTAATTTTAAATATGGTTAACAAAACACTATATATTTTTGATGATACTTAAATTGTGTATTAACCGCATCATCTTGGAAAATAATGTGACCACTCTATTCAGACTGAAACCATATTAGAATAAAAGATTCTTCAAGGTTAAAACACCACAGTCTATGAACTAAAGAGTGTAATATAAAAATGTGCAGCATTTCTTTTAAAAAAATAGATTATACTCAACCTTATTTACTTGAGCAAATTGTTTTTAATCTATTATGTGGTGTTTTAAGCTCAAGTGGTATAATGAGATACTGGCTGTAAGTCACAGTAGTAACTACTATCTCAGAATGTGTTTTTCAGCAACAACTTTAAATTTTCCAAGCGTAAGTGTAAAACCAATTTAAGTTTTGAAAATGACTGAACACTTTGGAAGCAGAGATGTTACTTTTCAGCATGATTGGATCCAACTCAAACAGTTTCCAGGAAGTTTGTGATGATCATCCTATCTTTTAAAGCAGCTCCTATGATTAATCAATATATCAAGAGAGATTGTATTTCTACTTAAAGTTTAGTTATGTAAACAGGCATAATGGACAGAGCTCAGACAATCAAACTATCATATGAAAATTTTAAATAGAAGTAAATTAGAAGAAAAAGTTTATTGCTTATTTCCATTTTCAGAGGGCATATAGTATAGTTTTTGATGCATCACTTATTATGAGGCTTAATAAATTAGCTTCAGTATAATTAACTCTTAAATCAAGAAAATGTACCCAGTTTTGCTGATGAGAAGTCTAAATAGTGCTGCGTTCTCAAGGATAAAACATATCCTTTCCTTAAAATTGACTAATACTCTACTTTTCTTCATTCTTAATTTCAGGAATGACTTTTTTTTGAAAAATGGTATTTTTCAATTAATTAAGGCTCTTGAAAAGTGTTGAGTATTAATGACATCTCTATGGAATAGTATATTTTTATTGTTAAATATTTTTAGAGACAAAGCTTTTAATTGATGAATCTTTAAGATTAGATATTTTGCAGGAACACTTTTAAAACAGTAGTATTTGTTGGTAAAATTAAAATGTGAGACATGCTTTGTCTTCTAGATACAAAATAGTACTCAAAAAATAACTTAGACTACATTAAAATTAAAGATATTTATCAAAAGATGTCATTAATATATGAAAAATGAAGCCAAAGAGTGGGAAAAATTGCATGTAATATGAATACACATCAAAGCACTTGTACTTGAGTATAAGAAGGATTCTTCCAAGTCAATAAGAGAAAGGATGACACAATAAAAATAAGAGACAGAAAATTTGAAAAGGCACTTCTTAAAAGAGGGCATCTAAATGGGTAATAAACATATGAAAATATAGTCATCAGCTATGAGGAAAATAAAAATTAAAAGCACAATATCATACATAAACACCAGAATGACAGACAATTCAAATTCTGGTAAGTTGAGAGAACACATACAATGCCGGTGGGAACATAAATTAGTACAAGATTGGAGAAGTGATTTTCACTTTCTACTAAAGCATACCAAATGATTCAGCAATTCTACTCTTAGGCATATATGGGTAAAATAAATTTATTCATATATGCAAAAAAAATTCAAGATTGTTCTTCATGATAGTCCAAAATTTTTGGCAACTCAAATGCCCTTCAAGAGTATAATGGGTAAATTGTGTTTCATTTCAATAATGAAATATTATACAGTCACAAGTATGAACAAAGCTATTGCCACACATAAAATATGGATGAACTTTACAAACAAATTATTGAGTGAAAGAATCCAGGGACAAAAATAACCTACTATATATGTATGTGTACTGGCAATGTTCCATATTTTGATCTGGATTACATGAGTGTGTTTACATGAGTGCTGGTTACATGAGTGTGTTTGCATTGTTACAACTAAAAGAGCTTAGGATTTATATACTTATTTAATGTAAAAATAAAGCAAATAGAAAGAAGGAAATATTTCCTACAACAAAAATGAAGTAGCAATGGTTTTACAGGGAGAATAATAAGTGTACTAAAAAATTATTTTAGGGTAGATGTTAAGAAATATTGGCATTATTCACAATAATAAGGTCAATCCCACTCTTGGGATAATTCACAACTTTATTTTTATGTATTATTTAGTGTGACGGGCAGTAAAGAAGCAGAATATCTTCATGGAAGGTCATACCTCAGGAGCCAAGCATATCTAAGAAGGAATTGTAATTCTAAACTTACTATATTATTTTAAACAAAGAAACATTTAGACATTAATGACTTAAGAACAATAGTATCTACCCTGAAGACTGTGGTGAGGATGACAGATAATATAAGAAAAATTTAGCTTTCAATGCCTGTCACCTAGCATGTACTAAATGTATGACAGCTTAAATATAGATACCTTAGACATATCATCTGACATGTATTCAAATCGAAGTCCATGATCAAAAACAAAAATATACAGATAGATCTACAGAAGCAGGTGGTTTTTAAAAAAATAAACAAATGATGGATGGTTTCTCACTGAACTATAATATCAAATGAAAACTTTTTTTGTAGTTGTCAGAAAATTTTGGCTACCTAGGTATCAGTGAATTATGAGAAAAAGTCTTACAAATAATAATATAATAAGTCATTTTGTTTATCTAGTTTACCATGAATATAAACTATTTTCTTATAGATTTCAAATCACTACAGAAAAACATATTACTAAAATAACTACTAAAATATCATTGAATCAATTTTATTGTGTCTTGCAATGTTGACCATTTCATATAAACACATTTTTCAAACCAAGCACTAAAAAGCTATTTATTTTATTCACATTGAGGGAGAGGTAGTGATTTATTGTGGACACTTGCAATATGTTATGAATGAATTTCTGAAAATTCATGTGTAACGTAACTCCATGCAAAGCAAAGCAAAGTGGTTTTTTTCTTTTTTTGTTTGCTTTTTATTTTGCCAGTGAGAAACTAGATTTAATGTTATCATTCATTCACATGGACAATAGTGACAGGTTTTGGTTTCTCTGTTTCTTTTTGGTTAGCTGGTTACTATCAAATGCCCAAGGACAATTCTCATCAGAGCCAAACCTTTTCACATGGGAGTAACTAGTTTTCATTTAAAATAAAATTAGTGACATATGTAGATGTAGATGAAAATATAACCATATGTAAACTAGTAAGAGATATTAAACTAGAAAATTGAAAAACCAGCACCTAGAAAGAAAACATAGGTGGAAATTTTTAAATTGAGATAGCATTTCTTGTTAAATTGTTAGGATAACTACCACTATATATTCAGACCAACTAAGATCACAAAGAAGAACATGTGAAATGCTGAGAGGAATCTCTCTTAACACTTAAATGAGTTTCAAGGAGAGAGAGAAAAAAATAAGCTAAGCTTCTAAAATGAAAGTACAAGACATGGGATTAGCAATTTATTAAAAATTACACCCTTGATTTTCCTCTGAGGAAAAAAAAACAGTAGTTTTATAAACAAGGGCATGAGATAGATTTCAGATTGAGATTTATGCTACCATTCTGTTCTCACCGAAAAGTATTGATAGACAAAAATCAAATAAAATTTTATGACTTTTCCATTTAATCTGGGCAAAAATACAGTGTTTATTATCCGAAATAAAATGTATCGATTTATTTTTATTTATAATATAAAGTGTTTTCAAAAAATGTACTCTTTTGAGTGTTCAAAATAATACAGGAATTGTTCTGTATGCCTAGGAATTACGGCAAAGCAAAGCAAAAGCTTAATTCTGCTGAAGTAAAGAGCAAACTGATTTTTAATGTATAAAAATACCTAATTTTTTCAAGTTTGAAATTTTTGTTACTTTGCAATGGTAGATTTACTTTTTCTAACTTTTTTTTTAAAAAACTATCCTTCTTTTATCAATGTAAAACTATTCAAATAAGTACAACAGATTTTTTTAACATCAGAAAAACAAATTCATATGATACACTCAAAACACTCAAAATTTACAATCCAGAAAGGAGTAGTCTCCCTGAAATAGAAAAAAAGTGCCTTTCTTTTTGTCATCTTCACTCCTTATAATATAATATGTATTTCATATTATTTACATAAAATATAATCACAGTCTGAGAGACTGTTATTATTATTATTATTATTATTTTGCCTCCCAGAGCTCATCAAGTAAATTTACCCAGTCTTCTTACTACGTTTCTTTTTAATATTATCTGAAGCATCAGCTATAAGATTTGAGGCCAATGAACCAGGGTCATTGAAAGGTAATTTTGTTTTGCTTTTCTTTTCACATGAAAACTATTGTTGCCAGCCAAACAGTATCCAACTCACTGTATCCTCAAAAGAAACAAATGTCATGCTAGAAGTCTCTGTAATCATTATGGCTATCTTTGTGACCACAATAAAGATGTTATAAAGGAATATCAGATTATGCTTTGATATTGCCAGATGCTTGGTGTGCTGGAATATGGGGATAACTGACCCCAGCACGGTTATCTAGGAAGGGTAAGACATCTTCAAACATCTATTACCTTCTGTTTCCGTTTACCAACTACTCAAAATTCGTGATAATGGTAGCACCTGCACCTCATGCCGGTCCAATAGCTATCATGAGAATCCAGCCTCATTTTTCATATTATCTATTAGGATGTTTGACTTTAACTGCTATTTTCCAAATTCTAGTCACTTTCTTCATTCTCTCAGCCAGGAGTTCAACAGGTAGAAATGAATAACCTTGGGCAAAAAATATAATATGCCAGGTGGAAGATGTTGGTAATATGTTAGCGTTGTTTGTAAAAAATCTCAATGGATGCTCTGTAAGCAGTACATAGACTAAAATTCCTCCACCAAAGCAGTGGAGCATAGCAGTAAACCAGCTTGAAATAGAATTCTTCCATGCCACTGCCGCTGCTGCTGCTGGCTTATGCTTTAGTGTCATCACTGACACTAGATAGTGGGCGATGTCAAAAGCAGGGACTGAGATGTGTGGGAGAAGGCCAGAGCCAGGTCATCCCACTGAGAACTCATGATGATGACCCAGAATGGTGGTGTCCCAAGCAGTGGTGATGGGTTCTTCTCATGCACAGTAAAGCAAGTTTTTCAATAAGAAAATAAAATGAGTATGTTAAGAGGTGTCACTTATGGTGGTAGGGAGGATATCTCATATTCCCATAGTCCAAATATACTTAAAAATTATGGAATACAAAACATTTTAAAAGTAAGTAGTTGTAAACTCTTAAAATTTTAAATACTAAGAAATTAAAAAGAAAAAATGAACAGTGTAGCAATTATGTCAACAAGGACAGGTCTGCTTTCTTGGTGGAAAAGTGGCGATGGGTAATAGATAAACACGTGGATGTGCCTCTGTTTCAGTACAATTTTATATTCAAAAACAGGAGATGAAATATATTTGGCCCATGGACCATAGTTTACTGACTCTTGCCCTACAGCATTATGGTCACACAGCTGAAGCTGAATAGCTGCCATTTTTGGGTACTGGTCAATTGGAAGGAAGGATAGAAAATGAAAAAGAAGATATTGTCCACTATCTTAAGGATGATTACCAAAGGTAGCACATATTACTTCCACACATATTTCATTGGTAAGAATTTAGTCATATGTAGCTGTAATGAAAGCTAGGAAATGTAATGGTCTTGGGCAGATTTGCGCCTGCTACAATTCTATTAATGTTTAAAGAAAGAACAGAATGAATTTTGGTGGAACTATAACAGCATTTTCCACTAGAGGAAAGCCTGATTTTCTACACTATGTCTAAGTTCCACCATGATAGTTTTGTGCTTGACTTAATGTAATATTTTACACAACTTAACCTCTTAGTTCCTTGATATTCTCTTCCATAAATTAGTGATGATAATGGAACCTATCTCATAGATTTATGGCAAACAATAAATGTTAACACATTTAAGTGCTTCGAGTGCTTTAAGACAATAATTGCTTTGATATCTTTAGAGGTAACATTAATTCCATTTAATAGATTAATAAATTGAGGCTCAAAGATTTGAGTGCCTTGATTAAGATAATATAGCTAAAAGGTAGAAAACCAGAAATTAAATCAGGCTTTATTAATTTCATGCTTTCACTATACCACACACTGAGCACTGAGCACAGAAAAGGATGTTAGTCAGACAAAAATGTGTGCGGAGATGCCAAATGGAATTCTTAACAGGCAGAAGATATTGCACTATATTTGCATGTTGATTGGATTGATCACATAGGAAGACAACTTTTTGTGATAGAAAGATAAGGAGAGGATAATTGCAGAGGCAAAATCTTGCATAGACAAGATGGGTTATGGTTTAGTGCATAAGTAGAAGGCTTGACCATAGTTAGGAGAACAAACGTCCAAAGTAACAATTACATGGCATCTATGACTTCTTTCAGCAATGTTTTGTAGTTCTCTTTGTAGAGATCTTTCACCTCTTTAGTTAGATGCTTTCGTAATTATTTTTGTGGCTATTTTAAATGAGATTGTGTTCTTGACTTAGCTGTCAGCTTGAACATTATTGAGGTATAGTATAGAAATGCTACTGATGTTTTTTTTTTTTTTTTTTGAGAAGTCGTCTCACTCTGTCACCTAGGCTGGAATGCAGTGGCACTATCTCGGCTCACTGCAACCTCCGCCTCCGGGGTTCAAGCAATTCTTCTGCCTCAGCCTCCTGAGTAGCTGGGACTATAGGCATGAGCTACCACACCCAGCTACTATTTGTATTTACCCCTAGTAGAGACAGGGTTTCACTATATTGGCCAGGCTGGTCTCCAACTCTTGACTCATGATCCACCCCGCTCAGCTTCTCAAAGTGCTGGGATTACAAGCATGAGCCACTGCGCTCGGCCACTGATTTTTATACGTTGACTGTATTCAGAATGTTTACCAAATTCAAGCCCCGGATGGAATCTTTAGAGTTTTCTAAATATAGAATCATATCATCAGTGAAGAGAGAGAGTCTTACTTCTTCTTTTCCTATTTGGATACGTTTTATTTTGTAGTCTTGCCTGATTGCTCTGGCTAGGACTTCCACTACTACATCGAATAGGAGTGGTGAGAGTGGGCATTCTTGTTTTATGCCAGTTCTCAAGGGGAATTAATTGTTCAAGCTTTTGTCCATTCAATATGGTGTTCCCTGTGGATTTGTCATAAATTGCTCTTTTTAGTCTGAAGTATGTTCCTTTGATACCTAGTTTGTTAAGGGTTTTTATCATGAAAGATTTTTAGATTTTACTGAAATCTTTTTCCACATCTCAGACAAATGGAAAAATATTCCATGCTCATGAATTGAAAGAATAAATACCATTAAGATAGCCATAATACCCAAACAGAGAGAGAGTATTCATATTTTTATAGGAATAAAATTCAGTCTGTAGACTGCAATTGGAAAGCAATCTACAAATATAATGTTATTCTTATCAAACTATGTACATCATATTTTCATAGAATTAGAAAACACTATTCTAAAATTTATATGGAACCAAAAAACAAATAACCCCATTAAAAAGTGGGCAAAACATATGAACAGACACTTCTCAGAAGAAGACATACAAGCAGCAACCAAAAATGAGCCTGAATAGCCAAAGCAATCTCAGTCAAAATGAACACAGCCATAGACATCACATTACCTGACTTCAAACTATACTCTAAAGCTACAGTAATCAAAACAGCATAATACTGGTACAAAAACACACGCACATGACAGTGTAGTAGAAATTAATCTTCACCCAAAGCCATCTCATCTTTGACAAAGTTGACAAAAATAGGCAATAGGAAAAGGACTCCATATTCAATAAATGGTGCTGGGTTAGCTGGCTACTCATATGTAAAATAATGAAACAACACTTACTTTTCACCATACACAAAAATTAACTCAAGATTGATTAAAGATTTGAATGTAAGACCTCAAATTATATGAATCCCAGAAGAAAACCTAGGAAACTCCATTCTGGATATTGGCTTTGGAAATAAATTTATGGCTAAGTCCTCAAAAGCAATTGTAACAACAACAACAAAATGACAAGTGAGACCTAATTACACTAAAGACCTTCTGCACAACAAAAGAAACTATCAACACATTAAACAGACAATCTACAGAATGAGAGAAAATATTTGCAAACTGTGTATCTGACAAAGGTCTGATATTCAGAATAGTTTAAGGAACTTAAACTATTCAACAGCAAAAAACAAATAACACCATTAAAAAGCGGGCAAAAGATAGAACAGACCCTTCTCAAAAGAAGACGTGGGTGCAGTGGCTCACACTTGTAATCCCAGTACTTTGGGAGGTGAAGGTGGGCGAATCACCTGAGGTCGGGAGTTCAAAACCAGCCTTACTAACATGGAGAAACCCTATCTCTACTAAAAATACAAAATTAGCCAGATGTGGTGGTGCATGCTTGTAATCCCAGCTACTTGGGAGGCTGAGGCAGGAGAATCACTTGAATTGGGGAGATGGAGGTTGCATTGAGCCAAGATTGCAACATTGCACTCCAGCCTGGGCAACAAGAGCAAAATTCTGTCTCAAAAATAAAAAAAATAAAATAAAATAAATACAAGCCGCCAAAAAACATATGAAAAAGTGCTGAACATCACTAATCATCAGAGAAATGTAAATCACAACCACAATGAGATACCATTTCATACCAGTGAGAATAGCTAATATTAAAAAGTTAAAAAATAACAGATGGTGGTGAGGCTGCAGAGAAAAAGGGAATGCTCTTAAGAATGTGAATGAATTCAATTCAACCACTGTAAGAATGGGAATTAATTCAGCTGCTGTGAAAAGCAGTTTGGAGATTTCTCAGATAACTTAAAATATTAGATGGGTGTGGTGACATGTGTCTATAGTTCTAGCTGCTTGGGAGGCTGAGGCAGGAGGATCAATTGAGTCCTAGATTTCAAGGCTGCAGTGAGCTATGATTGCACACCCTGGGTAATGGAGTAAGACCTCTATCTCTAATTCTTTTTTTTTTTAAGAACTTAAAACAGAACTACCATTCAACCCTGCAATCCCATTACTGGGTATATATCCAAAAGGAAATCAATTGCTCTACCGAAAAGACACATGCACTCATATGTTTATCACAGCACTATCTACAATAGCAAAGGCATTGAATCAACTTAGGTGCCCATCAATACTGGATTGGATAAAGAAAATATGGTACATATGCCCCATGGAACATGCAGCCATAAAAAAGAATGAAATTATGTTCTTTGTAGTAACATGAATGCAGCTGGAGGCCATTATCCTTAGTGAATTAACACAGGAGTAGAAAACCAAATACTTCATGTTCTCACTTATAAGAGGGATTTAAACACTGGGTACTCAGGAACTTAAAGATGGCAACAATAGACACTGGGGACTACTAAAGCAGGGAGGGAGTGGGGAGGCAAGGGTTGAAAAACTCACTGTTGGGTACTAGCTCACTACCTGGATGAAGGGATCATTAGTACCCCAAACCTCAGTATCACACAATATCCCCAGGTAACGAACCTGCACGTGTAGCCTTGACTCTAAAATAAAAGCAGAAATTATTTTTAAAAAACCAAGCACGTGGCTATAGATACAAGTGGGTTAATACAGTGTGATTTGTAGTGGAAGAAACATGAGAAAGCTTTCTTCTAATGGCTTTTATTTTCTTAATGAACTACAAGATAGGGTGATCATGGAGCAAAAAGATGGAATGTTAGAAGTGTGACGGAAAGGCATAAAATAGTTTTCTTTAAGTGTGGGAACATTTTTCGAGAAGTGAAATGTAGATGGATTTCTAAGCACCTTTAAATGCAAGGTAAACGGTCACATTCTTTTAGAAGCATAGGATCAGTAAAGCTTTGTGTTTTTCCCACCCAAGTCAGATGTCAAAATACAGGCATGTAATAGACAGATAATTTGACTTAACCAGGCTTGTGGGTTAACCAGGTATATATATAGGAGAGAGAAGCAAAGGGAGCTGAGAATACATCCAAGGGAATTAGTCGACTACAGGCTGGGCTACAGAAACTAAGTTGATTAGGAAGGGACTGAAAGATACAGAGGAGTGAGGAACAGCTACAGGCTTGTAGAATCGAAGGACATTTAATTTATGTAGTGATGAGGTCAAAGATTTGTGATAGCTTGGGCAGAAGAGGGAGTATACTGTAATGGTTTTCAGAGGGTAGATTGTTGAGATGAAGATGATGAAAGAGGTGTACGACTGATATTCACAGTGTCTGTGGTTTCTCCATAATACTGGAGACTAAAGAAGTGTGGCAAATGGGATCAGGTGGAAAGGGCATCAAGAAACCAGTTGCAGTGAGATGAGATCGTGCCATTGCATTCCAGCCTGGGTGACAGAGCAAGACTCTGTCCCAATTTAAAAATAAAATAAAATAAAATAAAATAAACCAGGATGTGGTCAAAAAACTATTGCATATCGAAATAAACAAGAATTGTAACCAGAGTAACATTAAGAGAATAAAGTAAATAAGGTACTAAAATGCTGAGGGAATTAGAAGCAGTGATCAGAGAATTTGCAGATGTCTGCAATGAGGAAGTATTGCAACCGCAAACTGATGGCAAACGCTACAATATAGTTCTAATTGTGTCCCTTGGAATTTCATTTTTTTCTTTCTGAAGTATTCAGTGAATACAAATAATTTAATATGGATAACAATAATTTTCATAATTTAAAACAATAGGCGAGAAGCTCTTTAGAGTTCTGGATTTCCTGTAGTTTAACAAAAGTCACAATAGGAGTAATTAAATCTATCTAATGAAAGAAGATATATTTGAAATTAAGGTAACCAGTTTACTTTCCTTTCAGAAACATTTTGATAATTACAATAAAATTGCTTAAAAATTGTATTGGTCTTAACTAAATTTTAGTTACTCTAAAATAAGCATACAATCCCTGCAGATGCATAGAAATGAAAACAAAAGACTATCTGCAAGGAAGTAAGATCACATGCAAACATATTGACAATCAGACCTTGCATCTCCAAACACCAGTTTTTTGTCTCCATAGCTAAGAAATCTACAACATTTAATGGTTGTAGAGCCTCGTGCAAATTCAGCTGGCAAAAGTGCATAAGCATGATGCAGCATTATACAAAGAATTAATGTGATTGTCAGCAAAATCATACAGGAGTTAGAAAACATTAAGCTATCATTTGGGGAAAATGGATTCTGATTTATAATGCCTATGTTTAGTGTTTCAACACACTTAGACTCTGTTTATATATCACTAAGACATTAGGTGATTTTAATTGACCAAGCAGCTGGTTTGACTAAATTTTGAACTGAATTGACTGAGTTTCTAAATTTGCTTAGTCACAGACTTCACAAAATCATAAATGGAAAAAGGATTATTTCTATCTCTATGTATTTAAGCAGCAGAAAGGCTTATGAAATCATGTTAATATAATAAAGCAAGCAGAAGAGGCAAATCTGAGGCTTCTTGACATTTTTTGTGTCATGCAAAGACAAAAAAATAAGAATAGAACCTGGAAGCTTCAGGTCATGAGCACAATAAAGCCTAGTTGACATAATTGAGACAGAATGGGATTTATTATCCCAGTCATGTAAATTGGTGCAAGGTCATGGTCAAACATGGATCATGTAGAGTCAAAGGATATCAAGGATCTGGTTTTGCTGTTCTATTACATACCATGAAGCTGAAGTGTAATGCATTATTAAAAGTAAATATTATTTTATCAAGCTGGAAAGACTTTAGGACGAGAGCTTTTAGAGTCTATCCTTTCAAACTGTGGCTTTTTCAGGCTCTTTGACATTCTTGGTAGTGTTAGCCTCTTTCATAGATTGCTTCTCTTAATGATTTTTAGTATACTCACAGAGTTGTGTAATAATCATAACAAATTAATTTCAAAATATTTGTCACCCCCAAAACAAACTAGGTACCCATTAGCAGTCTCTCACTATTCCTCCCAACCCTCAGCCCTAGACAACTACTAATCTATATTCTTTCTCTATAAGTTTGTATATTCTGGCCATTTCATAGAAATTCAATCATAAATATGTGATTTTTGTGTGTGTGTCAGGTTTCTTTAATATAGAATGATGTTTTCAATGTTCATTCATGTTTTAGCATATATTAAAACTTCATTCTGTTTTTTATTTTGTTTTGGTTTGGTTTGGTTCCGTTTTTTTCCTTAATAATATTTTGTTGTATAGAGATTCCACATTTTATTCATTCCTTCATCAGTTCCTAGATATTTGTATTGTCTTCCATTGTTGCCTAACATGAACAATGCTGCTGTAAACATTTATCTAAAAGTTTTTGTTTGGAAGTATGTTTTCATTTCACTTGAGTTTATTTACCTAGCATTGGAATTGCTTTGTCCTGTGGTATCTTAATTCATTTGGGGTGCTATAACAAAATATCATTCACCGAGTAGTTCATAAACAAGAGAAAGTTATTTCTCACAGTTCAGGAGTCTAGGAAGTCCAATATCAAGGTGCTGGCACATTAGGTATCTGGTGAAAGCCTGTTTCCTGGTTCATAGCGATTTTTCTATGAGTCCTCACATGGTGAAAGGTGCAAGAACCCTGGGGCTTCTTTTATAAGGTCAGTAATCCCATTCATGAGTGCTGAGCCCTCATGACCCGCCAAAATCCCCTCCTCAACTCCCTGCTGATGCCATCATAGTGGTGATTAGATTTCAACACATGCATTTTCAAGGACATAACATTCAGAACATTGCATATGATAATTCTAAGTTTAACATTTTGAAGAATTGCAATAAGGTTTTTCAAATGGTTGCAACATTGAGTATTCTCACAGCTAACATACGAGGGTTCAGATACCATTACATCCTTGCCAGTACTTATCATTGTACAATACATTGCTTATAGGTACACTAAAAACTGTAAAGTGGTATTTCATTGTCATCTTGACTGAATTTCTCTAACAAGTGATAATGTTGATCATCTTCTCATGTGCTTATTGATCATTTGTATATCTTGTTTGAAGAAATGTCTGTTCAATTTCTTTGCCCATTTCTTAATTGGATTATTTGTCTTTTAATTGTGGAGTTGTAAGAATTTGTTATATATTCTGGATACTACACTTACAGTCACAGTTATGTCCCACATAATGACTTTTTGGTCAACAATGGGTTGTACATATGATGGTGGTCCTGTAAGACTATAATGAAACTGAAAAATTCCTATCACCTAGTGACATAGCAACCATTGTAACATCATAGATGGGTGCATTGCTCACCAGTTTGTGGTGATGCTGTTCACTGCCAATTATATAAAACAGGGGTTCCCAAGCCATGGGCTGCAGACTGGTATAGATTCATGGCCTGTTAGAAACTAGGCCACACAGCAGGAGGTGAGCAGCGGGGTGAGCAATACCACCTGAGCTCCCTTCTTCCATCAGATCAGCAGTGGCATTAGATTCTCATGGAAGCATGAATGCTATTGTAAACTGCGCGTATGAGGGATCGGGGTTGTGCACTCCTTATGAGAATGTAACTAATACCTGGTGATCTGAGGTGGAACAGTTTCATCCTGAAATCATCCCCACCCCAATCCCCACCTCCACCTACACCCATGGAAAAATTTTCTTCCACTAAATTGGTCCCTGGTACCAAAAAGTTTGGGGACTGCTGGTATAAATGTACAGCACATAAAATTATATATAGTGCATAATACTTGATAGTGATAACAAACGACTGTGTTACTGGTTTCTGTATTTACTATACTATACGTTTTATCATTATTTTAGAGGGTATTTCTTCTACTTATTAAAAAGAAGTTTACTGTAAAAGAACTCCAGGAGTATCCTTCAGGAAGTATCCCAGAAGAAGGCATTATCATCATAGAAGATGACAACTTCATGTGTGTTATTGCCCTGTATACCTTCCAGTGGGACAAGATGTAGAGGTGGAAGACAATGATGTCAATCATCCTGACCTTGTGTAGGCCTAAACTAAAGTGTGTATTATTGTCTTAGTTTCTAACAAATTTGTTTAACTATAAAAATAAATAAATAATTTTAAAAATAACAAAATTAAAAAACAAAGATACAAGGAAGAAAATTGTTTCATACAGCTATACAATATATTTGTGTTTTAAGATAAGTGTTATTACAAAAGTCAAAAAGTTTTAAAGATTAAAAATTTACTATAAAAAATTATAGTAACCTCAGGTTAATCTATTATTGAAGAAATAAAATAGTTTAATAAACTTAGTATAGCCTATGTAGAGTGCTTATCAAGTCTACAGTAACATATAGGAATGTCCTAGGCCTTCCTATTCACTCCCCACTCACTGACTCACTAGAGCAATTTCCAGTCCAGTAACCTCCATTCGTGGTTAAGTGTCCTATACCGGTGTACCATTTTTTAATGTTTTATATCTTATTTTTTCTATACCATTCTTGCATTTAGATATGTTTAGCTACATAAATACTTATCATTGCATTACAATTGCCTACAGTATTCAGCACAGTAGCATGCTGTACAGGTTTGTAGCCTAGGAGCAATAGGCCATACCGTATAGCCTAAGTGTGGAGTATGCTATACCATCAAGATTTGTGTAAGTACATTCTACTGTGTTTGCATGACAAAATCACCTAACTACACATTTCTCAGACTGTATTCTCCTCATTCAATGAAGCAAAACTGTATTTGATTTGAAAATATTTTATCCCATTCTGTTGTTTTTACATTTTCCTTAAAGTGTTCTTTAAATTACAAAAGTTTTTATTTTAATTTTGATGAAGTCCAATTTATCTATTTGTTCTTTTGCTGCTTATACTTTCTGTTTCATATCTAAGTAATTATTGCCTGATTCAAAGTCCCAATAATTAACTTCTGTGTTTCCATCTAAGAATTGTATACTTTAGCGTAAGCTCATACACTTAGGTTTCAGATCCATTTGGAGTGAATTTTTACATATGAGGTGAGGTAGAAACCTGATATTGTTTGGCTATGTCCCTACCCAAATCTCATCTTGAATTGTATTTCAAATTTTAATCCCCACGTGTCGAGGTAGGAACCTGGTGGGAAGGGTTTGGATCATGGGGGAGGTTTTCACATGCTCTTCTCATGATAGTGAGTGAGTTCTCATGAGATCTGGTTGTTTGGTAAGTGTCTGGTGTTTCCCTGTTCTCTCTCTCTCTCCTGCTGCCTTTTAGATGTGCCTTGCTTCCCCCTGGCCTTCTGCTATAATTGTAAGTTAACTGAGGCCTCCCCAGCCATGTGGACCTGTGAGTCAATTAAAGTTTCTTTCTTTATAAATCACCCAGTCTCAGGTCATATCTTTACAGCAGTGCAGGAATGGTCTAATGCAAAATCTAAGTTTAAAATTCTGCATGTGAATTTCCAATTGTCTCAGTACAATTTGTTGAAAAGCCAATTTAATTGTTTTATGAATTTTTTATTGAAAAACAATTCAATTCATCATAATATGGATTTTTATAATAGTATGAAATAGACTCCCAATTCTATGTCATTGATCTATAGATCTTTGAAATAAGAAAGTGTGAGTTCTTCAAATTTGTTCATATTCAAAATTGTTTTTGCTATTCTGGGATTTTGATTTTCCATATGAATTTTAGAATCAGCTGATTAATTTCTCTATGCCAGTCAAATAGTAATTTAATAAGATTTTCAATTAATTTATAGACTAATTTGGAAACTATTGTCATCTTAACAAAATTAAGTATTTCCATCTATGAACATGTGATGTCTTTCAATTTGTTTAGGTGTTATTTAATCTCTTTCAAAAATGTTTTATAGTTTCAGCATACAAGTCTTACACTTCTTTGTTAAATTTATTCTTAGGTATTTTATTCTATTTTATGCAAATAAAACAGAATTGTTTTCTTACTTTTATTTTCAAATTTTTTATTGTTGGTATGTAAAAATACACCTAATTTTTTAGACATTTACTTTGAGGCAGCAATCTTTCTGAACCCATTTAATAGTTCTAATATTTTGAGTGGGTTGATTAGTATTTTCTATATACATCATTATACCATCTGTAAAGGGAGATCATTTTACTTCTTCCTTTCCAATCTGATGGCTTTTATTTACTTTTCTTGCTTAATTGCTGAGGCTGGAAGCTCTAATACAATGTTGAACACAATGGCAAGAACAGAAATCACTATCTTTTTTCAAATCTTAGGTGAAAACATCCAATCCTTTTTTTTTTGTAAATGGCCTTTATTAGCTAGAGAAATTTATCTCTCTTCTAGTTTATTGGGTTCTTTTTTGTTTTTTAATTATAAAAAGTGTTAGAATCTGTCACATGCTTTTTGTGTGTCTGTCTATACAATCATATTGTTTTTGTTCCTTTGTTTATATAGTGTACAACATTGATTAGTGTTTGGATGTTAAATTAATCCTGCATTCCTGGGATAAATTCAATTTGATCATTATATATGATTCTTTTTAAAGTGTAGTTTCTGTTTTGAAGGAGTTAAGAACATGCCATTCAAAATACACTACTTTGTCAGATTGACTATTTTGAATTAAAGGCAGCTTGGAAAACAGCAGGTACAAGAAAATTACTCTGACCTTTCTTCAGTTTCTTAACAGCAAAATATGGAATTTTCATGTGAAAGATGACTTTCCTATACTAGAAGGAATGTAGCATTTTTATCATCAAGGACAGAAAGTTAAGACTGACAGAATTCTATACAGACCTTGTTAAAATAAGTCTTACCTTCATTTAGCCTCACTACATAATTTAGTTATGTTCTCACAACTTAATACTCTGTCCAATTCAATATGTATGTGTTCAACTCCGTGTCTTGAATCTTCATTTCTTTATATAGGTTTCCATGCCACATAAAATTTATGTTGAATAAATTTGTATGTTTTTCTTCTGTTTATTTGTCTCATGGTAATTTAATTCTCAAGCCCAGCTGAAAAAACCCCAAAAGGGTAGAGATGAATTTTCATTCCCCTAATTCTATCTATGTACCATTTTAATGGAAGAAGACCTGAAATCTAGAGCTTCTATTCCAACAAACAACAATCTAGGAAATGTTAAAAATGTTTCCCTCTTGACTACAAACATGAGGTAAGGACACCTTAGAAGATAAAAATAAGTAGACTCAGGGGAAGATTAGATAGGCCTGAAGAGATTAGTAGGGAAGACAAACAGAAAAAGAGAAGAAGACCTAAAGAAACTGTTTTAAGAGAGAAACCAAATAGGTTTAGTTTTATTAAGTAAATCACATGTAATTGCTGACATTTGACCTACAAAAACAATAATTTCATTTAGTTCAACCTATACATTCCTTTCAAAGTTCTGAAAAAAATGGATCCATCCCTTTTATAACTTATTAGTAAATAAAGATAGAACAAATGAAATTGCCCTACTAAGAGTGATACAATTTTATATCTTGTTGCCCACATTTATTTAACCCTGAGGATAATAATCAACATAACCTAATTTAAAAAATACAAGTTTTTTAAAGTACATTTTGTCCTAAAGTTTTATTTCAAACGGCATTTTTGTTTTTTCATTTCTTTGGATGAAAGTTTTTGAATTTCCTCAAATTTTTATAATTACGATAATCCTTTGTTCTGATTACTATTATCATTAGGATTATCATTGTTAGCAGTTCAAGTAGCGATCATCATTTTTCTCATCACTGTCAGCGTCATCATGGTCATAATAGTAGTATTTTCCCTTTTGCAAGGAAGGCATCCAGTAGGTATAACAGTAAAACAAAGAGATTCATCTTGACTATGCTTGCTAAGTTGTTATATGCACTTTACGCTATGACTTTAACCTCTCAGTTGCTTTGCTTCTTTAACTACAGTGTGCATTGTGGCAGTTTTACAAGGTTACCAGAAAGGTTAATGTCTGCAACATTTAAAGCTTCTTTTGTTAGAGGCTCAGAGAAGGAAAAGTATTATTCTACGTTGTTTAGTAGCTTCTGTCACAAGGCTAAGCTATGAATATAGAATATGATTAAAACATAGCATTTTTCTCTTTGTCAATTGCCCTCTTATTGAATAAATAAATTGAATACCAAAGTAGGCATTTACTTAAAAATTCTATCAGATTCAGCCTCTTTCTGACTGTTCCGATTTCATTTGTTAAAAAAAATGCATTTTTAGTGTGTCTGGGCTGCAAAATACTGAATAAAATTACCATGAAAAATAAGTACTGTCTGCATTAGTTTGATGAAGTAATTGATTGATTACAGTGAGCTTAAAATATCTTCTGATGAGCATATACTTACGGTAATCATAAAAACAAAATTTGAAAAAGAAATTTGCAGCTGAACTTAAATTTTAATTTTAAAAAAATTAGAAATGTAACAAACAGCTATTTATACCACTAGAATAGAGCAAGTGACACTTTGACTTACTCTCTAGGTAACTTAAAAAGAATGTTTAACTGAACCCAAGCCAGTTTCATTTTACAACAAACATTTTCTGGGGTGGGAGTTGAAAGTATCTTTGGTTCTTTGATGATTCTGAAGAATTTTCAAAAGGAGTTGTGAATCTCCTCAGGTACTAAAACCAGATTTTTCTTTCTATAAAATGGAGACTTGTGAAGTTCACTTCAATATTTATTTTTCGCCTAAATGTCCACATACTTGAGAATGTTTAAAGGCATTATGGTGTATTCATCTAATTAAACGTAAGTATTAAAAATCACATTTTTATGAAAGCATGTAAAGTTTCAATAGAAAGTATCATTATAGAATAAGTGGGAAGAGAAACGTATGTGTATAATAAGATTCAAATTCTGTTATTTGGTTGTATATACTGAAATCTATATCTATTTATAATCAGAAAAGATACAATGAACTGTTAATTGTGTTTATCATCTGGTAGTATAAATGGAGGTTATTTAATTTATATATTTATTTGCCATATTTTATACACTAAACATTTAAAATTACAACTACTAATAATTGGTAAATTACATATGGATGTATATAATTTTATAAAATTACTAACATGTGAGTATAATCATGTACACTAAACTCCTGTAGAAGTCAACCAGAGGGAGGGAAATAGGTTAATTCTAGTGAGAAAATATGTAAGCATGGAAGGTAGAGTTCACTCCTTCCAGAACTGAGCAGCTGGGAGCTTCATGGGTTAGCACTATGGTTGCTGTGAGTGCACGGTGTGGCCATAATTAGAAGTTCCGGTAGAGACAAAGGTCATTAAGAAAATAAAATTATCTGGGAAAAATCAGCAATGGCATGAATGTGAAGGTTTCTGTGGAATGAGATGCTCCAGTGAGTTTAGGGAACAACTAAAAAATTGAGGAAAAAAGTAATAAAGAACTTGTAAAATTGGGGTATGTCTCTTTATTCCATTTTAATGTTCTTTAGGAACGAAAGCAAAGGATTTGAGTGACTTTAATATTGCTTTGAAGACAGGCCTGTTTTTGTAAATGTAACCCTGCTCTGAAACTGTAACACCCAGATCTTCAAGTTCCATGGATGTGATGAAGAGATGGATGTAGATACATATATGCAATTTTTTTTTCTTTTTCTTTTTCTTTTTTTTTTTTTTTTTTTTTTTTTGAGGTGAAGTCTCACTCTTTTGCCCAGGCTGAAGGGCAGTGGCGCGATCTTGGCTCACTGCAACCTCCGCTTCCCAGGTTCAAGTGATTCTCTTCCCTCGGCCTCCCAAGTGGCTGGGATTACAGATGCACGCCACCATGCCCAGCTAATTTTTCTATTTTTAGTAGAGACAAGGTTTCATCGTTTTGACCGGGCTGGTCTCAAACTCCTAACCTCAGGTGATCCACCCTCCTCGACCTCCCAAAGTGCTGGGATTACAGGCGTGAGCCACCATTCCCAGCCCCTCCATGCACATTTCTCTATTCTACAATTATAAAATACATTTTAAACACTTTGCATAGTGAAGAAATCTTACAAAGATTTTTCCTAAGTCAAACAGTTCATCAAATGCTTCATTTCAAGGCTACCTTTATCCCTGAAAGCCATGGCCATTTCCCAATTCCCTACCACAGACTCCAAGTCCATTTTTGGTCCTAATGAATGGCATCCCCCCTCCACACTCTCTGGTAGGTGGTTAAGCAATAGAGGATATCTCGGAAAAAGAGACTTGTAAGAGCACATTTCCAGCCCAAAGGAAGTATGATATATTTTGGTAGGAAAAAAAAAAATCAGAGATTTTTAACACACAATTCTGGAAGAAGAAAATGGTATCCACGATGGTCTTGCAATAAAAATACATGTTCAGTCCGGGTGTGGTGGCTCACGTCTGTAATCCAAGCACTTTGGGAGGCCAAGGTGGGTGGATCGCCTGAGGTCAGGAGTTCCAGATCAACCTGACCAATATGGTGAAACCCCGTCTCTACCAAAAATGCAAAAATTAGCTGGCCTTGGTGGCAGGCGCCTATAGTCCCAAGTACTTGGGAGGCTGAGGCAGGAGAATTCCTTGAACCTGGGAGGCGGAGGTTGCAGTGAGCGGAGATCGCACCATCCACTCCAGCCTGGGCGACACTCCATCTCAAAAACAACAACAGCAACAACAACAACAACAACAACATGTTCAGTGAGCAGTTTACCATGTGAAAAACACAATTATATGTTTTAGGAAATTTAATAATATGTAAGATATGGTTGTCAAGGTTTTCAAGAACCACTGGGAGAACAAACATATAATCTTAAAACAAAAAGGAGTATAGTACAATAAGTTCTTTTTTGCTGAATAAGGAGCATGACATAGTGGGTGCTGGAGGATTCTGATGATCATCCAAATTTGTGAAACACGAATGTAGGTGAAGAAGGGCTAGCAAAGCATTTTAAAAGAGAAACATCACGTTCAAATGTGCATATTAGAAAGATGAATTACAGTAATCTGGAGAATAATCTGGAAAGAAATGAAATTTGGATCATTCTCTTTAACCTATATTATAATCTCACATTTTAAACACTTAAACATCCTTTAACATGCATCAAACACAGTTGGCTTAAAAAAAAATCCTGTGGCTTTAATTTTCATCTGC
Source organism: Nomascus leucogenys (assembly GCF_006542625.1). NCBI lineage: Eukaryota > Metazoa > Chordata > Mammalia > Primates > Hylobatidae > Nomascus > Nomascus leucogenys. Next base: position 97,307,489 of record NC_044391.1, read on the forward strand.
CAACTTTGGTGAGTCTTTTACTCTCTCTAAGCCTTCAGAACTTCATTTATAAAATAAGATGGGTAATCTTAGCAATCATTAAAATATGTTTCAGGCTTCAAGTTCTCTGAAATAACAAAACTAAATGGCTATGTGAAGTACTAAAGGTATGTTTTCATAGCCTGTCTGCCTCTTCATTTAGGAGAAGAAAAAAAGCATTTGCCATTTCTGTTTAGACATACACTAAACATATAGTCAAAAATCTGAATGATTTATTTTGGTTTCTTCTCATTTTTTTTTCTGATCTGCAACAATATGAGATTGTATGCAATGAATTGAGGGGAAAAGGAATAATAAAAATTTTGAGACTACTCTTCAGTCTGAGGATGCTCAATACCTTAGTTGCCATAAAGGTTAATGAGGATGTCAAGTTACTCTGAGGTTCAACCCCCAAAGGACATCCTCAGTTCTGCCAAAAAGCAAAAGCTATGCATGATAATAAGCATCTCTGAGGAAAATAGAACACTGATGATGGCATGACTCAATTATGTGCAGAATAATGATAAGTCTTGCATCCTGTATACTTTCCTAATTGGATAACAGTGCAATCCGGTGTACTACAAATAGTGTAGAGCACTCATTAAGAAGTAGAGAAAAACACAAGTGTTCTTGTCTTAGTTATAACTCAAATGTGAATTCAGAAATAAGAGGCTATGTCAAATACAAATTGCTTTACATATTTTTTTCATAAAGGTTTCTCTCATTTGGATTAGCTGCTGGAACTGAAATAAGTTTAATTAATTCAATGTATCATGCTAAATTGTAAAAACGAGTAAAACTAGGGGCAAAAAAGGAACAAGTATCTTTCTTAACCATAGAAGTCTATGTGTAAGGTGGGACTTTGAAATGCAGGAACAACAGTGATTTTTAACTTTTTTCCAGAAACCTAGAATTCTATCTATATATGAAATTTCTGGTAAAGAGGTCACGCAAATTGTCATTCATATATGTTTTTCTATCTTACTTCATTTGCTAGCAACTCTTCTGACAATAATAGCCTTTCTAGTCAACAAAATGATTGTTAAGAAGAATCACTTGCTCATGTGTTTTTTGCCTATGAGAGAACAAGGGGTACAGGAGAATTAGAATAATAAACCATCATTGTTTGTAAACCTTAGGAAATTATCAAGCATTGTCTGTAAATAAAAACAAAAAAAATAGAAAGGAAAAGGAAGAAAAAGAAAAGAAAGAAAAGGAAAGGAGAGAACAGAAAAGGAAGGGGCAAGGGACGGAGTTATGGCCCACTAAGGAGAGACAAAAACTGCTGGGTCTAGACACGTGGCCAAAAGATAAATAATTAAAAGTTTTGAAGTAATTTTATTGATCATAAAACTAGGTCTTCCTGAAAGAAATCTTAGAGAAATAGCAATAGCAATAGCTACAGCTCAACTTGATCTACCAAAGGATTTTTTTTTTCTAGTGGAAATACACTCTTATTAGCATTCAAGTTCTAGGAAATAGATCCTATTTTTCATTGATCTATTTATTTTCAAAGATTGATAAAATAGCATTGAAAATGAGAAATGTTTATTCTCCATTTTTGGTAAACCCAACTCTACACATATCCTAATCATAAGCCACATGGTGTATACAGCAAAGTGTCTTTAGATTTAGGTCTGCCCTGGCATTTGTTTTCAAGGCGAGAAGGTTCCAGAGAAAAGAGATACATTCTTATGTATTCTTAAGTCTCTGACTTGAATTTTATCAGGTCTTTGTTATCAAATTTTCCAAAAATAGAATAAGCATTACTCACAGAGCCCTCCTGCCCTCTAGTAAAAGCCCAACTAGTTTCGTTGGTTTATTATTCCTCAAAAGTCTGAAAATTATTCATGACAAAAACTTACTTGGTATTATCAAAGTCATATGTGTAGAGAAGAGTCCATGAGTTTCTAGGTAAAGTTGTTCCCTCACCCTAATATGTAAGTGGATATCATGATGACTTAATTACTTTTAGAAGTAAGCTTACAACAAAGCCTTAACCTAGACTCTATTGTTTGGGTGCTGGATGAGATTTCATACACTACTAAGTAACTTCAGAATTGTTTTCACTTCCCTGACACAGTATAGTATAAAGTGTGTGATCCTAAACTGAACATCACCATTATAGTTACTCTTTTGCTGAGAATAATTTCATTTTCTTATCCAAACACACTACTACCTATCTCCATAACATATTCTTCTGTGTCATTAGTCTCCTTTTAACCCATTCCATTCTAGAACCAGAATATCAGGGAGAGGTAGGCTTTAATTGATTTCCTTTGATCACAAGACTGTGATCATGTTTCCACTTGAGTGCTGACTCCTATAAAACTCAAACTCACAATTATAAGCCTCTTCTAGCAAAGTCTATAGAGCGTAGCATTTTTTTCTCACTGAACTAACCTCATGTGAGTATCCATTTTTCCCCACACTATTATTTTTCCTTCCCCTGTTAAACTGTTTATTGTATATTTTTATATATCTATATACTCCTAATTCTCTTCTGGGCAAGTGACTAATACAACACACAAGATGCAATCAGTAGTGAGTTATAAACAAGCTATTGTATTCCCTTATTCAAATATTTTTGGAACTGTTTTGCACAAAAGAAATCCAGAGGTAAACAAACCTGGTCTACAATTGTGGATCCAGTTCTGTGTCAGGGACCCAGGATATTTCCCATACTTAGTGTGAGGTTTCTGTCTTCAAACATGCAACATGGCTGCAAGTTCACCAGAAGGCAATAAGCGGGGGAAGGACAGAAGATGTATGGTGGCTGACTCCCCACCCCCTTTTTTTTAAACTATTATTAGTTCATCCATAATGCTTACATTTCCATCTTGTTTGTAGAATTATTTGGCATGGTGACTAGAATTTGCAAGGCATTCTGGGGATGTAGTTTTTCTGGACAACTTGTAATTCTCAAAGAATTTAATATTTAGTTCCTTTTAGAAGATGGGGAGAATGGATATTGGGGAGGTAAGCAGCACTATCTGCTATCATAGGTACAATAAAACAAAAATATTTAACATTTACATAGACACAAACACACACACATATGTATAATTGATTGTTGAAGTTCTTTTTTTAATTTTTCTCCCTGTGGCCCCATAACTGAGGCTGCAAAAAGCACTTCTTTCTTCAAGAAAAATCAAAAAACTCTTAAATATGAATATATAGTATTCAGTTTGCATTTGTGAAAGTATAAACTAAACTAAACAAAGAGCTTGTTTCCTTTTAATTAAACCAACATTTTTCTGAAAATTATTGTGCAAAACATGGTGCTAAGGATGATTACGAATCATGAGATTAATTAGATAACATGCTTGCCCTTTAGGAGCTCATAATCTAGAGATGGGATCAGACTTAAAGTATTTGTTTGATTTGTGATCTTTATAGAATTCCAACTTCTAAAACTGATTTCTAAATTTAATTTATCTCATATATTTTAAGATTTTATTTTTTATTTTTATAGATACCTAATGGTTGCACATATTTGTAGAGTACATGTGATATTTTGATACCAACATACAATATGTGATGGTTAAATCAGGGGAATCGGTATATCCATTTCCTAAAATATTTATTATTTCTATGTATTAGCAAGATTAGAATTCCACTTTTCTAGTAATTTTGAAATACACAATAAATTATTGTTATTGTGGTTACCATATTGTGCTACTGAGTACTAGATCTTATTCCTTCTGTGTAACTGTACTTTTATACCCACTAACAAACTTCTCTTTTCCCCCCCTCCACTCTCCTTCCAATCCTTTGCTAACTATCATTCTACTCTCTATGTTTATGAAATCAATTTTTTAGCTCTCACATAAAAGTGAGAACATGTAATATTTTCCTTACTGTGCCTGGCTTATTTCACTTAACATAATGCCCTCTAGTTCCATCCAAATTGTTGCAAATGACAGGATTTAATACTTCCTTGTGGCTGAGTAATAATCAATTGTGTAAATGTACGTTTCCTTTATCCATGCATTTATTGATGAACACTTAGGTTGATTTCATATCTTGGCTATTGTGAATAGGGACACAATAAACATGAGATATCCAGTTTTCCTAGCACCATTTATTGAATAGGCTGTCCTTTCTCTAATGTATTTTCTTGGTACCTTTTGTCGAAAATCAATTGACTGTAAATGCGTAGATATATTTCTGTGTACTTTATACATCTTAAGAGATGTTTCCCCAAAAATGTTTCAAATGCTTATAGGCTTCTGTAATCCTCAGAACATTTCAAATGATTGTCCTGAAAATGATATAAATATTTTGTTTCTTAAAAAATTATGACAGCCTGAAACACTGAAAATTATAAGATTTTCCCCCTACCTTCTCCCTTCTTTACATATACCTTTATTCTTCTCTGAGCGAATTGAATGATATGACTATATCATTCCTACAAACACATCAGTCAGCTTCACTTTGAGTGAATATGTGGAAGATGTGCACACCCTACAGACACTGATGAAAAAGATATCTTGCTAGTATTTGTGGTTATTGTGACACACATTAAAGTGTGTTAGTCCTACGCCATCTCTTATTGGTAAATCTATTCTATTTTTCCTTCTATTGCATTCCATCAACTGTTTATCATGATAATTTTGTATTACAGTTATTTGTATAGCTTTCTCAAATTCATTTTAGAATGATGCAAGAAAGGGCATGATACAGAAAGAATGAACAAAGGAGAGAAAGTGATGGAATAATTTGTGGGTTTTAACATCTTACATGCCACTAAGAGAAGTGCTCATCATTGATGTTATTCCTCATCATTAGTGTTATTCTGTCTTACTTTTAAGTACAGGTAATATGGTTTGGCTGTGTCTCCACCCAACTCTCATCTTGAATTTTAGTTCCCATAATCCCCATGTGTCATGGGAGGGACCTGATGGAAGATAATTGAATCATGGGGGCAGTTTGCCCCCTGATAATTCTCATATGTTCTCATGAGCTCTGACTGTTTTATAAGGGGCTTCTCCCTTTACTGGGTTCTTACTCCTCTCCTCCCTGCTGCTTTGTGAAGAAAGACATGTTTGCTTCCCCTCCACCATGATTGTAAGTTTCCTGAGACCACCCCGTCCATGCTGAACTGTGAGTCAATTAAACCTCTTTTTTTTTTTTTTTTTTTTTTTTTTATAAATTACCCTGTCTCCTGTATGTCCTTATAGCAGCATGAGAACGGACTAATATAATAGGAGATCTTAATCTTGGCATCAAGTAATAATGAGCTTTTATACTGGCATCCTTGTACTTTTAAGAGAGGCTGTTGAATTTCCAAATAGGTCAGGGCAAGCAAATTTCAAGTGTGAACATAAATATTACTCCCACCTACCTAAGATATGCCTAACTCTGACTGCCACCTGAAATATTAAGACACTGGAAATATTTTTATGCACAGTGAAAAAGTGGACAAAATAGAAATCGGAAATAATTTACATAATTATCAATTTTCACATTCAGTTAGTAAAACAAATACATCTTTCTGGGTTTTATCATCTAATTCTTACCTATTGGTAAAATTCTCTAAATCAACCTTACTTTCTACTTTAGGGAGATGTTCATTATTTCAAATTGTACATTATCTCCTTAAATTTCATCAAACATGTAAGATTAATAGAAATGGAGGCCACATTCTGCACATTAAACCCATTCCATCAGAAGGTGATCAATAACAACAAAAATACTTAAAAAATAACCTTGACTCAAAAATTGCAAAATCATCTAGTCTTGGAGTATTTTTAAAAATAGGTACGATTAGTAATTGTCTATAAGAAGGCAAATACATACAATATTGAATATTATATTCTTCTTTTGTCCTTAAAGCTCTCTTTGATTATAAAATTCATATCAGTTAAGTTGAATATCAAGAATTTTTTGCTCCATTTTCTTGGACTCACTACATTTATGTATTTATTTTTTTCAACTTACATTTTAGGTTTTGGGGATACATGGGCAGGTTTGTTATATGGTAAATTGCATGTCACTGGGGTCTGGTGTACAAATGATTTCATCACCCAGGTAGTAAGCCCAATTCCCTATAGGCAGTGTTTTGATCCTCACCACCTTCCCGCCCTCCACCCCCAAGTAGGCACCAATGTCTGCTCTTCCCCACTTTGTGCCTGTGTGCATTTGATGTTTAACTCTCACTTATAAGTAAGAACATGTGGTGTTTGATTTTTTGTTCTTGCGTTAATTCACTTTGGATAGTGACCTCCAGCCCCATTCATGTTGCCACAAAGGACATTATCTCACTCATTTTTATGGCCACATAGTATTTCATGTTGTATATGTACCACATTTTCTTTATCCAGTCCACTGTTGATGAGCACCTAGGTTGATTTCATATCTTTGCTATTGTAAATAGTGTTGTAATGAATACACAAGTGCTTGTGTTTTTTGGTAGAAAGATTTATTTTCCTTTAAGTCTATACCTAGTAATGAAATTAATGGGTTAAATGGTAGTTCTGTATTAAGTTATTTAAGATATCTCCAAACTGTTTTTCACAGTGGCTGAATTAATTTACATTTCTACCATCAGTTTGTAATCATTTCTCTTTCTCCACAACCTCACCAAGCTCTCCTGTTTTTTTTTTTTCACTTTTTAATAATAGCCATTCTGAGTGGTGTAAGATGCTCTCATTGTGGTTTTGATTTGCATTGCTCTAATCATCAGTGACATTGAACATTTTTTCATGTTTGTTGGCTGGGTGGATGCCTTCTTTTGAGATGTGTCCGTTCATGACCTTTCCTCATTTTTTTTAATGGAGTTTGTTTTTTGCTTGTTGACTTGTTTAAGTTTCTTACAGATTCTGGATATTAGATCTTTGTTAGGTGGATACTTTGCAAACATTTTCTCTCATTCTGTAGACTGTCTATTTACTCTGTTGATAGTTTCTTTTGCTGTACAGAAGCTCCTTAGTTTAATTAGGTCCTACTTGTCTATTTTTATTTTTGTTGAAATTGCTATTGAAGATGTAGTCATTAATTCATTTTCAAGACCAATTTCCAGAATATTTCCTAGGTTTTCTTCTAGAGTTTTTATTGTTTTAGGTCTTACATTTAAGCCATCAATCCATGTTGAGTTGAAATTTGTGTATTGTGAAAAGAAGGGGTCCAGTTTCAATATTCTGCATGGCTGACTATCCAGTTACCCCAGCACTATTTGTTGAATAGTGAGTTCTTTCCCCATTGCTTGACATTGTTGACTGTCAAACATCAGATAGTTGTGTCTGTGTGACTTTATTTCTGGGTTATCAAACCTGTTCCATTGGCCTATGTGTCTGTTTTTGTGCCAGTACCATGCTATTTGGTTACCGTAGCCTTGCAGTATAGTTTGACACAGGGTAATGTGATGACTCTGGCTTTGTTCTTTTTGCTTAGAATTGCTCCGGCTATTCAGACTCTTTTTGGTTTTATATGTATTTCAGAATAGTTTTTTTTCTAATTCTATGAAAAAATGACATTGATAACTTGATAGTAATAGCATTGAATGTATAAATTGCTTTGGGCAGTATGGCCATTTTAGTAATATGTCTTCCAATCCATGAGCGTGGAATGTGTTTCCATTTGTTTGTGTTAGCTCTGATTTCTTTCAGCAGTGTTTGTAATTCTTACTGTAGAAATCCTTCACATCCCTGGTTAGCTGTACTCCTAGGTATTCTATTCTTTTTGTGACTATTGTAAATGGTATTGCATTCTTGATTTCACACATTCAGTTTTAGTTCTTTAAAAATATAATGGTGTGTTAACAGGATCCTTCACTAACTGCCTGTTTTAATTCACTAATTTTACTTCTATCATCACTTTGTTTCTGTACTTCACAAGTGATTATACTGTTATAGCTGTAATATTAGCAGTAACATTTAATTAACACTCACACTGTGAGCTAAAATTATACTTCACTAACGCCTAACTTCTTACCTTTGACTCTCTTGCTAAATGGTCACTAATGTAACAGCTAACCTCTTCTTCTTTGGACTTCATAATATTCCTAAATTGAAAGAAAATTTACATCTGTAAAAATAAGTGTGGAATATTTTTGTGAGATTCAGAGTATGAAGTAAATTAATCTACCAAGTATAAAATATGTGTTGAGTAACAGTGTATTATATAAGACAGGACAATGGAAGAAGAGAGATGCATATAATAAGTTTCCGTATCCTCAGGAAACACACAAACTAAAAGACATGGTGAACACATTGAAACACTTTGGAAGGAAAAGTATGAAAATATGATTTATGAAACTATTGTGAATGTGATTTATTCTTGAAATTTTATAATTTTACATTTTACCTTTAGGTTGATGTCCATTTCCAGTTAATTTTTGAATAAAATATAAACTATCTATTGAGGTTTACTTTCTGTTTTGCATTTATAGGACCAATTGTTTTAGTGTCATTTGTATAAAAGACTATCTTTTTATCTTTGAATTACTTTTGCAGCTTTGTCAAGTCAGTTGTCTCTGAACTCTTTTTTGTTTCATTGATATATGTCTATATGTTCTTCTCACCAACAACACAGTGTCTTATTACTGTAGTTTGGGGTACATCTTAGAATCAAGTAGTGTGAGTCTGTAACTTGGTTCTTATTTTTACAAATTGTTTGAGTTATTCTAACTCCTTTGCATTTCTATTTAAACGTTAGAATCAGCTTGCTGATGCATCAAAAAAAATCTGCTGGGATTTTCACTAAGATGGTGCCTTATCTATAGATCAATTTTAGAAGAAAATTACATCTTAACAGTATTAATTCTTACATACCATGAACATAGTTTACCTCTCCATTAAAACAATTAGAACCCCTTCTCTTAACTTGTTTTATCAATGTTTTGTAGTTTTTGAAAGTATTTGATATTTTTGGTGGTATTGGCAGTGCTACTTTAAAAATTTTGAATCTCAACATGTCATAACTGATGTATATAAACAAAATTGACTTTTGAATATTTACCTTTTATTTTGTGATCTTGTTAAATTTCTTCGTTGGTTTTGGAAGTTTTATGTAGTCTCTGGAGCATCTATATAGACAATCATGTTTTCTCTGACTGAAGATAGATTTCTTTTCCCTTCCAATCTGAATGCCTTTTTAAAAAAAAAAAAAAACCAATTGACTTTATTGCACTGACTAGGACTTCCATTATGTATGTTTACTGAGGCACTATTCACAATAGCAAAGACTTGGAACCAACCCAAATGTCCAACAATGATAGACTGGATTAAGAAAATGTGGCACATAGACACCATGGAATGCTATGCAGCCATAAAAAATGATGAGTTCATGTCCTTTGTAGGGACATGGATGAAACTGGAAACCATCATTCTCAGCAAACTATTGCAAGGGCAAAAAACCAAACACCGCATGTTCTCACTCATAGGTGGGAAATGAACAATGAGAACACATGGACACAGGAAGGGGAACACCACACTCTGGGGACTGTTGTGGGGTGGGGGGAGGGGGGAGGGATACCATTAGGAGATATACCTAATGCTAAATGACGAGTTAATGGGTGCAGCACACCAACATGGCACATGTACATATGTAACAAACCTGCACATTGTGCACATGTACCCTAAAACTTAAAGTATAATAATAATAAAATTTAAAAAAAAGATTTTCTATATGAGTGTTGAGAGAGGAAATCTTTGTCTAGTTTCTGATCTTAGGTGAAAAATATATGGCCACATGTAAGTTTCTATAAATTAAATTTGTCAAGTTAAATAATTTTGCTTTTCTTCTTAGTGATTTTCCTTTTATTCATCTGTTACTGTGGTGAACTATGGTGATTGGGCTTTAAATGTTAAACCAGTCTTGCATTCCTGGTATAAACCACACTTGATTATAGTATATTATCCTTTTTAAAGATATGATTTACTAATATGTCTTACATATTTTGTTTACTATGTCTATGTTTATGAGGAATTGTGGTTTATAGTTTTTGTTACCCGTAATGTTTTTCTTGTTTCTGTTGTTCCCTGTCACTTATAATACTATTTTTATGAGGAATTTGAGTTTGTAGGTTTTGTTATTGGTAATGTTTTTTTTCTCGTTACTTGTAACTTATTTTCTTATAACTTTGTTAGTTGTAACATTTTTCTTGTTACTTGGTTTTGGTATTAGGGTATGGCTAGCTTCACAGTATGCATTGAGTAGTGTTGATCTTGTTTCATTTTGTGAAGAGTTTGTACAGACTTAGTATTATTTCTTCCTGAAATATTTATTAGAATTTACTATTAAAATGATTTGGGCCTGAAGTTGTCTTTGTTGGAAGGTTTTTTAACCATGAATCCAATTTCTTTAATAGATAAATCTTTATTTATGTTAATCTATTAGATTAAATACGCTTGATTAGTTTGTGTCCTTCAAGGAATTGCATATATTCTGAGTTGTTGAATTTGGAGGCATAGTATTTTTTGTAATATTTTTTATTTCAATTTTTATTATCTTTTTTTACTGTCTATGAAGCTTTAATGTTGTTCCCAGTATTGAAAAATTCATATTTTCTTTATTTTCTTGGTCAGTCTGCTAAAAGGCTTGTCATTTTTATTGACATTTTCCAAAAACTAGGTTTTCATTTTATTGATTTTCTGATTTTGTGTGTGTGTGTGCACTGAATTTTATTGATTCATACTCTTATTATTTCATTACTTCTGCTTATTTGGGTTTTATTTATTTTTTATGTTTGTTTCTTAATGCCAAAGCTTAGATTTCTACTTTAATTCCTTTTTATTTTCTAATATAAAATTCAAGGCTATAAATTTTGATACTTATTTTCAAAATTTTTCTTGAGATTTTCTCTTTGACTAATTATTTATTTAGAACTATATTGTAAAACTTCCACATATTTATAAAATTTCTAAATACCTTTATGTTAACGCTTTCTAGTTTGAATTAGTTATGACTCAAGAACATGCTTAGTATGAGTTATATTATTTTAAAGTGATTAAAGTGATCATTTTAAAGTGATTTAAGGTGATTTGTCATTTCACTCAGGATATGGTATTTTTAAAAATATTTTATGTACACTGAAAAACAATGTATATTCTCTTTTCGTTGAGGAGAGTGTTCTAAAAGTGTTGATAAGGCCAATTTGATTGATGGTGTTCAAGTTTTCTCTATTATTATCTATTTTTTTCTATCCATTATTGGGATAGTTGTAGTAATGCCTTCAAATATAATTGCGAACTTGTCCCTCTATTCTGTTGTTTTGCCATGTATACCTTGAAGCACTCTTGTTCAGCGTATACATGTCTGAGATTTCTAAGTCTTCTAAGAACGTTGACCTAATTGTTATGATGAAATGGTCATAGTTCCTTTAATATTCTCTGCTTTGATGGCCACTTTCTCTGATTTAAACATAGCTTATTCAGCTTGCTTTTGGCTAGTTCTAGTAAAATGTGTCCTCTTTTACTTTACAACACTGGGAATTATAGTCTTAAATTATCATGTTCAATATTAATTCTCTGGTTATTTTTAGTTTTTTTAGAGTCTAAATATATGTGTATAGAATTTTTTTTTGCCTATCTTCTCTACTTATGTTCCCTTTGATTCATTTTCTCATTTTGCAAATTTTACTTTATTGGCATTAAATTTCTCAAATGTTTTATTTAGCTTTTTCTCTTTTCCTTAAATAACTTTGTTGAGGGATGGGAGAACTTACTATAGCTATGTTTTCAAACACTTTACCATTATGGTATATAGGAGTTAAGTCTTTATCTTCTATAGTGAGAAATAAGTATAATCTCTAATGTAGAAAAATCAGCAAATCAGAATGAAATTTATAAATATGGTAAGTAAAACAAACAGCTGAAGAGTTTAAAGTGGATGACAATGAGGAAGGAATCGGGGCAAAGAGAGGTAGGACAGGTAACTGCTGTTCTTCATTACAAACAGTATAGAACTGTTTGACTTTTAAAACCATGAAATGTGATTACTTTGAAAAGCAAAGTAAAAGTAAATGTTTGGCTGTATTAGTAATTCCACTTCTGGGTATGTACCCAAAAGAACTGAAAGCAGGGACTCAAACAGATACAGTAATGTTCACAGTAGCCTTATGAATACTAGCCAAAAGTGGTAACAGCCCAAGTGTTCTGCTCTTCATTTTGGAGAGGTATTCCTGACATGGACCAGACCATTCCAAAAATTTTAGGGCCTTGAAAGTTTACAGGTTTTATATCTCTGTTCTGGAATATATGTGTCTTACGAAGGCCTCCAATATATTTGCCATGTCTTGCTCATCTGGTTTAATTAAGTTAATGTCATCAAAATAGTGGACCAATTTTATCTTCTGTGAAATGTCCAGATGGTCCAGGCCCCTTCTGATTTTACTAAGGCAGAAGGCGGAAGAATTAGCATAGCCTTGGAGCACAGTGTTAAATGTGTTCTTATGTTTGTCCCACATAAATGAGAACTGGTTTTGATCTTTTCTCTTAAAAGGGATGAAAATAGAAATGCTTTCACCTGATCATGGATGCATGCCTGAGACTGAGTTAAGCTGCTCTCACAAAGACACCATATTTGGCAAAGCAGCTACAATTAAGGTTACTACTTGGTCAGGTTTGTGATATTCCACTGTCGTCTGCCAGGATCCATCTTCTTTGTAGAAGCTAGATTTTGAAATAAATGGGGATATAATGAGGACCAAACCCCTGAATCCCATAGATAATTTAGAACAGAGCTAATCTCTTCTATTTTCTCTAGAAGTTGATATTGCTTTTGTACTATCTTTCCCAGGAGAGGAACAGTTTCAGAAGTTTCTTCTTGGCCCAACACACTATGACAGGTCATATAGGCTAGTGAAGTATTTTGGGGATTTCTTTCAACTACCAATTATTTCCACTGAGTTATACATGTGAAGACCAGCAAAATGACCTGTATATACATTCAGAGATACAGAACACTCACTGAGAGCCAGGCATGGTCAGGCCTGGATTTATTACCTGTGTCCCAACTACCCCCATTCAAATGGTAGGGTTGAGAGGTGGGTCATGATGATGCCTCAAATCCCCAGTATTATGGCTACTTAAATCCTGCATACATTAGTTTTGACCCCTATTGTGGTTACCTACATAAATGGTCATAGATCCTTTTGCAGAAGGTCTAGAGGGGTTATTTCTCTATGACCTTGTGGTATTTTCAGGTCCTTTCTCAATGGGACCCTGCCTCTCCTTCAGATAGAAGTTTCTGATTTACAAAACTATTATCAGGTCAAGAAACGGGAAAAGATATTGTGGATTCCTATTAGAGAGGCTGCTTTCAGTGTTGATCATCTGATACCCTTGTTGACTACCCAACTTATGTTGCTCTAAGAATACCATACTCTGTTATCTCCAAAGCTTTCCACAAATCAGCTTGCCCTCCCAATATCACTATGCCATCCATTACAGACTGCCTTGCCTCTAATGATTAAGCACCACAATATGGTCTCTATTAAGTCTAGAGCCTATCACCCCCACTGCTATCAGGGAGCCCGTTCTGCAACAGCATCTCCCACAGGCAACCCTATTCTAGAGCAGAGAGTTGTCTCAACAACGCCAGTACCCTGATCACCAGCGCATTTCTTATCACTTTAGTAAATGAAGTGTCCTTTAGGTCCTTCAAGAGACTAGAGACCAATGATGAGTTTTCCAGCATTAATAATGTATCCACTCCAGGCTGAATACTTCTCTGAGCCTTTTGTTCTCTTCTTCTCTATCTGACTTAACAATACAGCATTTCTACTTTACTTTATTTGGACCACACCCTTTGTCAAGCTTCCAAGAGCCATCCTTAGTAGCATGCTAGCACCATTTTCCAATCTCCCTTGAAACTAAATTTATTAATTCTTGTATCAGGAGGCACTGCTCATTTGAACAATCTCTCTTTCCTATCCAACTTTATGCTTCACATCCCTCAATATGGAACTTTCATAATCCAGCCCCATTTTTTCTTCCTGGCTCTTGTCATAACATGTTTTCTAGGACATTTAGAAAATTTAGCATGTATTTCACTTCCTTCCTTGGATGACCAATACTTCTCCTCCAGGTTATGTTGTAACTGGACCCCAGTTATTTGTTTTGTCCCTAAGAGAGGAAGTAAGGATAGGAGGGGTCTATACCACAGGGAGAGAGAACAGAAAGCTAAGGAGGCATCTGCATTGTCTTCAAGCCAGGGAGGGCACTGGCCTTTAGCAGAGAGTACTGAGACATTTCTACTGGTCCAGAGATCTGAGATATCTGAGATGACAAGATTCTTGAGTCCATCTATCTAGGTATCTCCATTCCAAGACTCAGCCTATCAGGGGCCAGGCCTTGGGATAGAAGACTTGATACAGTTGAAAATTCAAGTGTCCTTGGATTTCCTTTACTCTTAGATATTTAATTTCTGAGCCTAGTTCTCAGATTTTCTGTTCTCCCTTTCCAAGAGATAAAAAAACTTTTCACATGCACCTAATGAGAAACCCTTATTTTCTTTTTTTTATTAATTTTTTTTGCACACAAAATAAACATTTTCTAAAAATACATACAAACAAAAAGATGCGTATCAAACATATTAGGAAGGTTACACATGGGAAGTCGGGGAATAGAAATGGGGGGTGGGAGTTAAAATAAATGAGAGAGGGACTTTATATGGATCAGTGATAATAACTCAATCCTCTATTTGACAAAGAAGAGGGAGTAGGAAGAGGAAGAAAAAGAAAGTGGGATAAAGGATCAGAAAGGGAGGAAAATAGAAAAAATTAGAGTATGACTCCAGGGTAGACCTGTTTTGTTGTCACTGAGTTGGCTGGTTGGTTTGTCTGTTGTATTTTTCATGTTTCGCCAAGTTGGCCAGACTGGTCTCGAACTCCTAACCTGAAGTGATCAACCCGCCTCGCCCCCCAGAGTGCCGGGACCACAGGCGTGAGCCACCACGTCCAGCCCCCACATTGCTTCTGGCCTCCGTGGTAGACCTCCCAGACGGAGCGGCCAGGCAGAGGCGCTCCTCACCTCCCAGACGATGAGTGGCCAGGCAGAAGCGCTCCTCACCTCCCAGACGATGGGTGGCCGGGCAGAGGCGCTCCTCACCTCCCAGACGATGGGTGGCCGGGCAGAGGCGCTCCTCACTTCCCAGATGGGGAGGCCAGGCAGAGGGGCGGCCGGGCAGAGACGCTCCCCACCTCCCAGACGGGGTGGCGGCCGGGCAGGGGCTGCAATCCCAGCACCCTGGTAGGCCAAGGCAGGCGGCTGGGAGGTGGAGGCTGCCGCGAGCCCAGACCACGCCACCGCACTCCAGCCCGGGCAACACCGAGCACCGGGTGAGCGAGACTCCGTCTGCAGTCCCAGTACCTCGGGAGGCTGAGGCGGGCAGAGCACTCGGCGTCAGGAGCTGGCGACCAGCGTGGGCAACATGGCGGACGCGCGCCTGCAGCCAAAGGAGAAAAAGCCGGCAGCGGTGGCGCGCGCCGGCAGTCCCAGGTAGTCCGCGGCGCGGGCAGCAGCGAGCCGAGTAGATTGCAGCCTGGGCCACAGAGGGGAAGAAGAAAAGAAAGAAAGAGAGAGAGAGAGGGAGGGAGGGAAGGAGGGAGAGAGAAAGAAAGAAAGAGAGAGACTCTTATTTTCAAACGTCTCTTTAAATCTGCCAGCAGTTGCCCTCAGCTTTTCATTGTCTGTTGCCAGCACACTGATAATACCCAATGAATGTCAATAATAATCCCATAATCCTCATAACTTCTATTTTTCCCAAACTTCCTAAAAGTGTGATACATTGCAGGCACCAGTGCATTCCTTTCTATGGGTATCCTATCC
This sequence comes from Nomascus leucogenys, assembly GCF_006542625.1. NCBI lineage: Eukaryota > Metazoa > Chordata > Mammalia > Primates > Hylobatidae > Nomascus > Nomascus leucogenys. The sequence goes on from NC_044391.1 coordinate 97,323,280, forward strand.
TAGTTCTACACAGAGGAAAGCTTTAACAATTGTGGCACTGTAGAATACTAGGGGCTAGTAATTTTCTACCTTGTCAAGAATGAGGAGATCATTGCTAACTGCTGATGACCCAGCTCCAATTCCTTTCAAAAGTGTGTATCTTAAGACAACTTCTGCTACCAACTCTCCTTGGTTTGGTTTGTGGGAAAACAGTCTCTGTGAAAGAGTTCTGCATGTACCAGGTATATTTATGAGTGCTTTTGAGGAAAATACTTGTAAAGAAGTATGGAAATCAGGATTATGTAGAGGGAGAATCTGAACTGAGATGGAGATGCAACCACAGCCTTGGCCTGCTCAGGAGCTCAGGAGTTGAGAGAGTGCTTCAGAGTTGTCCAGGATTAAAGCAAGGTGGCAGGTCTTTGTCCCTCTGCATTGAACAATTACCAGATTTTGGCTGCCCTATAGGGCATGGGACATAACTGTCAGTGAGGCAACTCCTTTTAGCCAAAGAAATGTCCCAAGGACTTAGTTGCAAGCTATCTATAGCCAATGCTCCTACCAGCTGGGGAAATGTGTTAGTGTCTCTGGGTCCCGAAAGGAGCACAAGCAATGTACCATTGCAGCCACCACATATATTTTCACCCCATTGTGGTGACTGATTTTACAGCACCAAAACCTACTCTACACTTTTGCTTAGGTTAGTTCCAAATCCTACTTTACATTGTTATACTGAATCCTCTGGTGCAAAGACCCTTACCTACTGACCTCCAGCACCTGTTCTCCTCCTCAAAACACTCCCATTTTATTTTTGCTGAACACCTCATTACCTGGAATAAAGACTATATTTTCTAGTTTGCCTTTCTATGGATGTTGTCATGTGATCAAATTCATGAAAATTAGATATAAGAAGTGCTACCAGGTAGATTTCAGAAAATGTTCTTTTCTTTTATCTTGCTGGATATAACTGGAACTTTGTAATGGATCATGCACTGAAGGCTATACCCTAGTAATGGAGTATAGAAAGCTAGAAGCTCTTTTGGCCCCGGAAAATTTACAGCTCTCACTTCATTTCAGGATTGCATTACCCATATACTTATGAGTGAAAGAAATACACAATAAGACTATTTAAGTACCTACATTTCAGGTCTCTGTTACTCTCAACCAATATTATTTATAACTACTGTACTCATGTATGGTCATATTCAGGAGTTATTTAGGTAACGGGCAATATGTCCCTGCAGAATATTGTATCCTATGGAATGCCTAAGGAGAGACAGGAGGATGCAAACCCCTGCAAAATCCTAGGAGCAAACTAATTACAAACATTGAAATTTCAAAGGGGAAACAGATGTTCATGCTCGAGAAATGTGGAAAGTGCTGTCTCTGGTACAGAAAGGGCATAGAGTCACCATATGAAAGCAATGTTTAGAACTCGGCTTTGCCCAGAAAGATATTCTGTCTGAGCAGTTTATACATACTCTTTCATCTGGAAACAGACCCTGCCTTTTTTCATTTCACAGTGTAATTCATTTTATACTCCAAATAATCTCAATTTGTTTTGAGGGATTAAAAAAAAACAGAAAATGGTCTTTCTGTATATCACCATTCTGCTAAGGGAAGCTTGGCAATGGCGATTAGAAGTGGTAATTCTGAAATTGAAAACAACCAGCAACTAAATAAGCAGAAGCACCAGAGTTTAGAGCAATATGGAGAGCAGCTGAGATGTGGATGAACTTAGGAAAAGATTCTCTCTCTAGCAGTGACTCTACGTCCATGCTACCCATCATTAAGGGTGGAGGGAGGGTACTTAAAAAGGTCAATGCCTAGGCCCTATGGCAGATCTATTAAATCAGAGTTGTTAGGGGTAGAGACAGCCCTGGTTGTTTTGTTTGTGTGTGTGTGTTTTGTTTTTAACCTCCAAGTCAATTCTAATACACAGCCAGGGTTGAAAACTGCTGCATTAACACTTAAAGTGAGTCTTGGAGATATCAAATGAACAGTCATTTGAGTTTTGTGACCTAAGCACACATTTTATATTAGTCCATTTTCATATTGCTTTGAAGAAATACCTGAGCCTGGATGATTTATAAAGGAAAAGAGGTTTAACAGAATCACAATTCCACATGGCTGGGGAGGCCTCACAATCACAGAAGAAGGCAAAGGAGGAACAAAGGCATGTCTTAGATGATGGCAGGCAAAAGAGCATGTGCAGGGAAATTGCCCTTTATAAAACCATCAGATCTCATGAGACTTATTCAGTATCACGAGAACAGCATAGAAAGAATACACACTCATTATTCAATTACCTGCCACCAGGTCCTTCCCACGACACATGGGGATTATGGGAGCTACAATTCAAGATGCAATTTGGGTTAGGACACAGCCAAACCATATCACCTTTTGAGAATGTAGACCTTAAAAAACCTCAGCTGCTTTATTTCCATATTTAATATAAATTATGTAGTCATTTTTATTACATATAAATTTATTCACCTAAAGAATAAAAATTAAAAATAGTAAATATTAAAGCAATTTAGACCATAGAAGAAGTTAAATTTCTTTAAATAATCATTTGAAATTCTCTGTAAATTTTATTTCAAGCCTTAACCTGGAGACACCAGAGTAAGCCTCAATACTTTTTGTGATAGAATATCTCATTTCAAAAACAAACAGAACACTCATTCAGGTTGGGCTAGGTTTTATTTTCACTCTCAATGTCATTTTTGCTTTGGACGGTTTCATTGTCAGTGTCTGGGGTTGAGGACAAAGTCTCTCATTGTTTGTTTTTCTTCCATCCATTCACATTTAAGACAATTACCGCACAGCTGGGCAAATATGCTGGCATGCAAGTGCCTTTCCGTTTCGAAGCTTTCATTGTGAAGAAGAAGCCTGGAGAGTCAACAGAAAAATTAATTACAATTGAGCAGAGCAAACTCCATCATATTCAAACAATACTTACATACCAAACAAAAATAAGATGTTGATGGTTAATTATTTATTATTGTCAGGCTTATTTTGAACATTTTTTCTTGTATAAAAGGACTCTGGCCCTGTAGGTCCATAATTCTAAGAGAAATATCCTCAGTGTGGGGCTGAACTTCAAACTAAGGAGAATTGAATCTTAATAAAATCATGGCAGTCGTGTTCTGTTTGTGTGTGTGTGTGTGTGTGTGTGTGTGTGTGTGTGTGTGTTTGCATAAACATGCTGATTTGCTCTGCACTTCTGCGAAGTTCTATAGAAGACTTTTCCAGGTAAATAATTTGGTAATTCCTTTTACAATACATGGAAAGAAGTAGTATTCACAGAATCAGGAAAGAGGCTCCTCATGGAATATGATTCAGTTCCCTTTATATGTGATCTGAAGCCCAGGACTGATTATTCCCGCTCTGAAGGGAATTGCACTCTATAGTGAAAATCAGTGATACATAGGTTTGAATAAAGCATGATGATTATAGGTTGACTTCCTAATTGAAAGTAAAGAATTCTTAATGATGGCTTCCAAGGCACTGACTGACTAGGAGGGGTGCCCATAAACCCATTCCCATCTGCAGTGTGAAAGTGAGTGCTAAGTAGGTAAGTGAATGGGGCAAATGTAGTAAGGAGAAAGATGAGAGCAAAGGGACTCATTCACTGAGCATCGTTCTTAGGATAAAGTTGGAGTTTCCTTGGCATAGCACAAAAGAAAGTTGTTTCTCCAGAAAGGAACACAAACCTGCTGACGCTTTGATTCCAACCCAAGAGATTCCTATCAGACTGACTTTAGACTTACAGAATTATGAAATAATACCTTTGTATTGTTTTAAGCTACTAGTTTTGTGTCCATTTGTTACAGCAGCAATAGAAAACTAATACAATTCTTAAATAATCAGCATGTTGAATTCAATATTATAAACATTAAACATTATAAATTCAACATTATGGCTCATAATGTATTCATTAGTATATTTAAAGGAATCAAAATAAGATGTGTATCTACTTATATACTTATAAGTACCATAGGCAATTTATATATTAAATAAAGATTAAAGTCGCTTATTAAAATATCCCCAAAATGGAAAGAACGCTGATATGCTGGAAGTTTGGTGGGTGTGGAAGAGATTGGCATAACATAATATCAGAAAAATAAGGGAGGGACATACATATTATGTAGGATTTGTAAACCATGCTGAAAAATTCAGATTTTCTTTTCAACGTGAAGGGGAAATGTCCATCAACAATAGAAAATTTTTTAAAAAGTGTTAAACTCTCTATAAAATGATATGAGTAGAGCTCCATGTACAACTGCTGAGTAGGTAAAAGAGGTCACAATAGAGTATATATAGTATGCTAATTTTGTATGGAAGAACCCAAGGGAAATAAGAATATATACTTGTATTTACTTGCTTTCTTGATAAGGAAACACTGCAAAGATATACAGGGGAAGAAAGTAATTTTCCATAGTGGGAGGAGAAATGTGATGAATGAGATATGAGTGGGACCAGATTTTTCAAAGTTTATTTTACATTGTTTTGATTATGGAAACTTGGAAAAGTACTATTCTTTTTTTAAAATAATGAAATTTATTTAAATAAATTAATGGAGTATTTAAAATAAAAGCAGAAAATTTTCCCTACAAGATATAAAATATTTTAATATGTAAAGATAACATGTTCCTAGATGTAAATGCATCCTTTATGTCAGTTTTATGACTGACTTATTCGATGTGATCTTTACATTCTAGATTTAGATCACAAAGTAGTACTTGTTACCGCCCCAGTTCATCAAATAAACCCATTTTGTTTTTGGCAATTACCCTAGCAAGTAATTCTCAATGTTCAAGATAAATATGTTATAATTGCCTATAATTGATATGATGAGGTCATGGCAATACAGCACTTCATTTACATCCTAATTCTTTATAGCTGGTCTACAGTGTACTAGTAAAATTATCAAGCAAGTCTATGTTCCAAAGGTATTTATAGACAATTGATTAGTGTTCTTTCTCAGTGTTTTGGAGGAAATCAAAGTAGATATATGTGTTAATTTTTTGGAAAGTTAATAATATTGTGTCTAAGCTCCTGGAAATGGAGTACAAAATTGCAAGCCAGGCAATTAACATAAATGTGTTCCTTATTCAGTTTCACAAGTAAAATAATATTATTTGGTGAAATAAAGCAATTTCACAATTTGCCTCTTGATGAATATTTATTCCATATCAGCATTATTATTTGAGTATAGAGTGAATTTTCCAAAAGAAAACAAATGCCTTTTCCAAGAAGTAAAATTGTCCTTCTATAAATGTTTTTACATAAGATTTTATTTTACTTTTTTGTCTTTGCATATTTTACATAAATAATGTTTTGTCACTTTTTATTTTGAGGAATATGCAAGAATAATTTTTAACTACTTTCATTTTGATATCTTTTCCGGTTCTGCCCTAAACTATGTATAAGCTTTTGTTTCAACACTATAATCAACACTTGAAATTAGATGTATTTAATAGTTTTATTAGAGAAAAAGTTAAGTTTAGTGGTGTCTGAAAAAACAAGCTGTGGTCAAACATACTTGCCATAGAGGTAATCCAAGTAATCAATGAAAGGATATGTTAATATTTACATACGATGTTTATAATTCATTCAACTATTTTCTGGTTTAACAACCATTTAGTCTTTTGACACCTCCATTGCACCCTCCCAGAACACTTTAACTTTGTTCATTTTTCAAGCTTAAGTATTTTTGAATGTCTAAACTTTTATAGGTCATAGGGCTTAACACTAGACAAAAGAGAGAAGACATTTTCTCTGTTGCTTTTGTAACTCCCAAAAAAATTATCTCTTCAAATTGTACAGAGTTAGTCAATGAGAAATATGATACTTTTGTATTATGGAAATTTAGAAATATAAACCAACATAAACAGAAATAGAAAAATTGGCAGAAAAAATATATTAAAATATATGAATCCCCAAGTATCCTCAGCTATTTTTACAAATTGTCAATATTTTATTTTACCATTCTTGTTTAATCAGCACTCTCACTCTTATCCTTAACTTAGTTTTGAGCTTTATAAAGTAAATTACAGACCAACTGATGAAATTTTGTCTGGACTCTTACCAAAATCAATGACAGATAAAGGAGACGCAAATATTCTGGTGGGCAGTAGATCACTAATAAGTCGCTGTAATTTTTTTTGGTTATTTAGAATTACATAATTTTATTGTGAAACCTTTTTTAGCAATTACTTCGGTGTTATTTGTGGTATATAAAAATAAGGATGTATAAATGCACAAACACATACATGCAGTCTATATGTGTTAGCAATACAATACAATATTAGCAGTACTATAATTGCTAATAGGTTAGCAATACAATAATTTGTACCATAGAGTGTTCATAGTGTTATACAAGGTTGTCTTTAGGGGTCTTAAAATGTTCTAACTACATTTGAACAAAAACGTACATTGACTTCAAAATTCTTCCTTTTTGTTTATAAATCTAAATAAATATCCCGTTATAAGCCTATGGAGAAAAACCTTAGGATATTTATTCAACTAAAGATTGGTCAGGAAAAGTACTCCAGGGTCTTTGGGGGGAAAAATTATAATAGAAAAATCTTGAAAGAAAAGTAAGCAGAGTTCACCCTAGGTGTTGAGGGTTGACAAGTTAACCACCTCTGACTGGGCAGCAAGGACTTTGTGGAGACAATTGAAGCAACTCAGCAAAGTTTCTTGGTGAATGGCATGACCATTGTGCATATCTTTTAGAATGTGGCTCAAAGCTCTACCAGCTACTCTCACCTGCTATTCTCACAGCTTTCCAACAGTTATGGTACAACAGGCATTAGCTCTTTAATATAAATTCATACCAAATCACAACTTCTATTCAGCAAGGAGAGTTGCCCCACTAAAACAAAAGAAAGGTAACATAAAATTTCTAACCAATTATATTAATCAAATGCCACTATTTGTGCCACATATTTGTATATTTATTTGCTTTCCAAAACAATGAAGGTCTAGGACAGCAAAACAACTATTGAAAGCAGCCCATGGCTTTCTTAGTTGATTGATGTTAGTCTTTGATAATATACTGTTGAACAATATGCTGCTGTTTGCCAATGTATATGCTATCATGATAGAAATACAAATTTATTTCAAAATTGATAAATTCATTGTGTAGTTTCCACTGGATATATCTCAAACAAGAAATACTTAAGTAGTTTTATTATTAGTTAGTACAGGCATTCATACAATAAAAGAAAAACCTGCTGAGACAATCAAGCAAATGCATGAAGATCAGAGATTCTAAAAGAGCTGATTGACCAGGCATGGTGACTCACACCTGTTATCTCAGCATTTGGGGAGGCCGAGGTAGGGGGATTACTTGAGCCCAGGAGTTTGAGACCAGTCTGGGCAACATGGTGAAACCTCATCTCTACAAAAAATACAAAAATTAGCCAGGTGTTGAGGTGTGTACCTGTAGTCTTAGCTACTGGGGAAGCTGAAGCAGAAGGATCACCTGAGCCCAGGAGTTCGAGGCTGCAGTGAGCCATGATGGCACTACTGCCCTCCAGCCTGGGTGACAGAGTAAGACCCTGTCTCAAAGACAAATGAACAACCAACAACAACAAAAACAGAAGCTGATTGAGCAGAGAAATGTCACCTATATATGTTTTTAAATCTTAGGACAAATATCTGTAGTTAATGTAATTACTTTCTATTAAAACATAAGCACTCATGCATATATATACAGTAAATGCTTGGCATGCATGAAGGTTATATTTATGATTACAGTCTCAAATCTATGAAGACCATTGTTAAAAATTATATTATTTTCAGTATGACATAAAGTTTAACTGAACATTTTAAGTGATTCTTTTAGATAATTAAATGTTACATAGATGTAGAACTAAAATTATAAATATCATGCAAGCATTCTTGCTTCTTTTCAAATTTTGTTGTTTTTTTTTACTTAACTAAAAAAACAGTGATTTTTGAAGTAAAAGGCAGTCTTACAAATTTCAGTCTCTCTTTTTCTCTCTCTCTCTCTCTCATTTGTTGGTATATTAAATGTATGAAAAATTTGTCATTTCCATATCAGAGCAATGGTAAATTCAATATTCTTTTTTATAGTCCTAAAACTTCTCTCATCTAAATAAAAGCTGTCTCTTTTTATTTCTTTAAGATTTCTTCACTTTTAAATACAGGAAAAGTGGTGGGTTTTCTTTTGGGGGGTCCATATTCCCACAAAATCATAAGATTTTACCACTACACGTTACTATACACAGAAGAAGTGAAATAAAAGAGCCAGGCTGAGCTGCATATGCTAGAAAGTCAGCTAGGATTACTCACCACAAACTTATTCTCATAAATAAGCCCATAATAGGGGAGACTAAGTTTGTTCCAGGACAATTACAAACTATCATGGGTCACGGAGGTTCAGCCTGCATCTTGGGGAGCCAAACGTTTCATTAAGCCTGATCAAAGGATCTACTATATCTATAATAATGAGGAACAGAGCTACCAGGGGTAGTTGAAAGGCAATTGCTATCTCAGCAGTTCACTTTTACAATGGGTAGTAACTATCTTCCCAGGGAGAGAGAAGAAATATAAGATTCCATATAATATACCAACTTTCTAACCATCCTGACTCTTCTCGGTTTTTGTGTTTGCTTTCTAGTATTAAATTGCTTTTGTATAATGGTAATTTTCACACAGCTTTTCAGAATGAGGCTTCCAACACAAATATAAAAGTTAAAAAATTAAATGTATTTAATTGCTGGTGAAAATCCCAAGTTATTATTCAGGAGGAGCAGGAAAAACAAGCCTTGATTTAAATTGTTTTTTTGTTTTCTTCAATATAGAAATATATTTTCTTCTGTCTCCTGACCCATTTCTAAGTATAGCATTTTAAAATTTCCTGTCTCAATATTATCCCAATCAGCCCACTGAAAACTAATTCTAATAGACTTCACAGAGTGCCTCTGATTATCAAGGTGAAACAAGGATCAGATTCTTTAGCTTTAATTAATAGTTAAATTGCCACCTTCTGAAGAGGAGGGCTGGAGGAATTATTGCAATCTGGTCTGCCAATTAGAATTTAAGAAAATGGGGAAGGTTGATGCTCAGTAGTTGAATTTTGCAAACAAAGCAAAGCTTAGATGCATTAGTTTCCTCTCTCATTAAATGAACAAACAAACAAAAGGATTGGATTAAATAAAAAAGTTAGGATTACTGGGTATAAGTTAGAGAAGAAAAACTAAGAAATGAAGATGCACATTTAGTCTAGAACACTAATATCTAATTATTGGTTCATTGTAACAATTTAGACAAATGAATTTTGAGGATTTCTCTAATTTGAATTCACTGTAGAATTTTCCAGAAGTTCATCCACTCTCTTCCAGTTATTTCTAAATGTTTTGGGTGAAGTTAATATTGCTTCTAAAGCAGAGTTCAAATCTCTAAATGTAGTTATTCCATTAACTGAGACGTGTTTATGCAACAAAATATATGTGTAGTCTATATATAAAAAAGAGTTCATAGGTAGCTTATGAGTCATTTCTTCTACTTCATGAAATATTTCTTCAGCTCCTGATGAGAAAAGGCCACCCTGTGTTAATTGCTAGCAGAGCTTTTCCTTCTTCACTCTGTTCCTCTTTGGTCTTTCTTTTCAGCACAGCCTTCTCTATACTCCTTTCTTGCTGCCTTTCACCTCTCCAAACAGTTTTCTGATTGCAACCACACTCGATTTAAGAAAAACTGAAAAAAAAAAACAAAAAAAACACTAAAACCTTCAGGTCTAATTCTGCACAGAAGATACAACTTAACAAGGAGACAGATGAAAGGAAACCAGAAAAAGCTGGGAAATAAAGCAAGGCACAACACAGGAGCAGGTCGGGACTTAGACACAGGAAAAAAATGCAGTTCACATGAACTTGGGAAAAAACCTTCTACTTTCAAAAATAAATTTTCCTTTGAAAAAATTCTATAAAAAACTTTTTCTGTTTCTTTTATCTCATAGCTCTTCAGTGAATCTGAAATATTCCCTCGAGAGAGATGGAAAAAAAGATTCATGTTTTATTCCATATTAGGAGTTAAACTGAAAAATATAATTTTTCCTACTCTTCAAACTAGTGTAGCTGAAAATTATTTTCTTACTAAATCTCACTAGGTGATGAGGAGCACAGTTATTGTTTAATTGCACATGTTTTAACGTTTGTAAACAATGCTAGCAAAATTGTATGTATAGTATGTTGATTTAGGTGAAGTTTTAGACCATTGAAACAAATTGTTTAAATAAAATTTTTATACTTTCACAAAAGCAAAGCATTTGGAACCTGGCATAAAGATACTGAAGTCAATTCCTCTAATTAAAATATTTTTACTAACCTGTATGCAAGGTCATTCCTGATTTGGCCATTCATCATCTTATCATTTGCTACCTTACTCCTTTCCAATACAACTCACTCTTTTCTTTTTATCAGATTGACTTATTTGCCTTAGTGTAACTATGAGTGTACCCTTTCGATTATCAACTTGTTCCTTTGTTATTTGTTCCTTGAGTGACTTTGTCAGCATACTTGCCTTTTGTATACATTGTCTTGCCAGTGGGTTAAGAGCTGGCTGAAAAGAAATGACTAAGACGGCCGGGCGCGGTGGCTCACGCTTGTAATCCCAGCACTTTGGGAGGCCGAGGCGGGCGGATCACGAGGTCAGGAGATCGAGACCACGGTGAAACCCCGTCTCTACTAAAAATATAAAAAAATTAGCCGGGCGTGGTGGCGGGCGCCTGTAGTCCCAGCTACTCGGAGAGGCTGAGGCAGGAGAATGGCACGAACCCGGGAGGCGGAGCTTGCAGTGAGCCGAGATCGCGCCACTGCACTCCAGCCTGGGCAACAGAGCGAGACTCCATCTCAAAAAAAAAAGAAAAAAAAGAAATGACTAAGACATGATTTCTACCTAAGTAAATGATTGTTTAATGACAATGCTAAACATGAGGTCGGGCATGGTGGCTCACACCTGTAATCTCAGCACTTTGAGAGTCCCAGGCGGGCGGATCGCCTGAGGTCAGGAGTTTGAGACCTGCCTGGACAACCATGACCTACATGGTGAAACCTTGTTTCTACTAAAAATACAAAAATCGGCCGGGCACAGTGGCTCATGCCTGTAATCCCAGCACTTTGGGAGGCCGAGACGGGCAGATCATGAGGTCAGGAGATCGAGACCATCCTGGCTAACATGGTGAAACCCCATCTCTACTAACAATACAAAAAATTAGCCGGGCGTGGTGGCGGGCGCCTGTAGTCCCAGCCACTTGGGAGGCCGAGGCAGGAGAATGGCATGAACGAGGGAGGTGGAGTTTGCAGTGAGCCGAGATCACCACACCACTGCACTTCAGCCTGGGCAACAGAGTGAGACTCTGTCTCAAAAAAATAAAAATAAAAAACACAAAAATCAGCTGGGCGTGGTGGCACATGCCTGTTATCGCAGTTACTAGGAAGGCTGAGGTAGGAGAATCACTTAAACCTAGGAGGCGGAGGTTGTAGTGAGCTGAGATCAAGCCACTGCACTCCAGCCTGGGCAACAGAGTAAGACTCCATCTAAAAAAAAAAAAAGAACAAAATTTACTATACACTAGAAAAGTAAGTAAAATACTATCAGATTGCAATAAGAGTGAAATTAACTTTTTCTGGAGTACAGGTGGCTAGGAATAAAGCAAGACTCAGAGCAGGTTGTATTTAAATGGGTCCTGAAGATGAGGAAAGGCATGCTAGATGGAGCCTTTAACAAGACTGAGGCATGAACTGGGTATGAGTAGAAGAAATCAGAACACGGCATCACAGACTTCATCATTTTGCTGAGTTTTCCTTAATGTTATTCTGGAAAATCTATGGACTCTTGGATAGTGTCCTGCAAATGTTGGAAGCCTGTGACATGGCTCAGATATCCACATAGTTTGAAAGTGATTGTTAAACTATAATTTTCCAATAGCTTAAAAGTCATGACTCTCAGGCAAATAATATAGACACATGTCAAAACTTTATTTAACTTATTAATTAATAAGGGTTTCATTAACACGATATATTAATGATAGTATTATTGATTCAAACAGCATCTGAGAAGCTAGGCTATGTATAGGAGGAGAGGGTCACTGAGCAGGTTAGTAAATTAGTTAACGTCCACCTTGGCCATGAAATACCATCTCTAGGGTTATGTGTTTCACAGGACAAATTTTTATATCTCTATGAGACAAAAGTTTACAAGCTAACCTGTAACTTTTCTACATCTGAGAGTTTAATCAGAGGTAATAGAGAATAAAACTAAGCATATTAGGTTGATTTAGGTTATTTCTCAAAATGATTTTTAGTAGTCTTTGCCCTTATATAACATTGAAAAGATGTATCATCCTTTTCTTACCTTACTTCCCAGTTTTAGATAATTTTTCAGACACTGTACATAGGATTCTGATTTACAGCCAGTATTAGAAATACCTGAACTAAGAGTTTCTATGAATACCAAGCACCAATACAATCCAAACTTCTCATTTTGTTGTGGGATGTGGGTGATATTATGTGCAGCTTGCTGAGGATGGTTGATGCTGGGATTGCAGTTATGGAGTCATTAAAGTCGTGGGCTTCAAGACTGGCAGAAGTGAGAAAATGCCTGTGTGGCAAGTACACAAATAGCTAATCCCACTTCTGTCCATTTGCTTTATATAGGATGACAATATATTTTTCTTTTGTTGTTGTTTCCCAGTGCATACAAAAGTTACGTTTACATTACTGTAATCTATTAAGTGTGCAACAGCATCGTGTCTTAAGAAAACAATGTGCATACCTTAAAGTATTTTGTTGCTAAAAAATGCTAATGATCATCCGAGCAGACAAATCTTATAATTTTTAAATTGATTCAAATAACGAATTATATTGAAATCAGGTTTTAAAGATCTCCTTTTCTGAGATGATGAAATTACTTAAAAATTCCTTTCATTTAGTAATTTGAAAGGATATTACTCTAAATTAAACACACACATGCACACACACACGCACACACACACAAATATGTATCCACCATAGGATGTAAGTATATATAATTTATAAATGAGGAATTCAACAACATAATTACAGGAGCAAAAACTGATGAAAAGGTCATGTACTTAGCAGTGTGAACCATGGGTATTTGAAATTTCCCCTGGCAAATTATCAGACAACTTATTTTAAAGCCCCCAAGGTGATCTTGGATCCTTTGCATCTCTTTCCAAAAGTAAGATTGCCAATTTGTAGGAAGCAATATCTTTCTGAGATATTAAAGAAGAAAAAATGAGATTTAACAAACTACACATCTCCACATCAGAGCTGCTTCTTATGGCAAAGGTCAGGTTGAAGGGTAATATAAATTCAAATGTGAACTAATAATCAGAATCTTGAAAATAACTTGGCAGGCACCCAGAATGAACTTTAAAATATATGCAGTTAGGAAGCTGGAAAACTGATGGCTATATCTTTTCAACTAATGTAAAGTGCAGATTTGTGAAAATCATAGCAATGATTTATACCAGAGAAATGTAATGATCTATTAAAGAAATTGAAAATAATTTTAGTGTAATTATAGATTACATGAATGAAGAACATAGCTGGATATACGCTGATTCCTTAAGCATTTATAACATGGTGTGGCTGGGCGCAGTGGCTCACACCTGTAATCCCAGCACTTTGGGAGGCCGAGGTGGGCGGATCACCTGAGGTCAGGAGTTCAAGACCAGCCTGATCAACATGGAGACACTCCATCTCTACTAAAAAAAAAAAAAAAAAAATTAGCTGGGCGTGGTGGCACATCCCTGTAATCCCAGCTACTCGGAAGGCTGAGGCAGGAGAAACGCTTGAACCTAGGAGGCAGAAGTTGCGGTGAGCCAGGATAGCACCATTGCACTCCAGCCTGGGGAACAAAAGTGAAACTCCGTCTAAAAAAAACAAAAAGTTACCAAAATGCTTTTCTTTCTTTACATTCTCTGCCGTTTAATTGTTGCAGCCTTCCAATAAGAGCAACAAAAGCAGCATTTCATTAAACTTGAAAAATGGGGTTGTACCCAACCTATCTGTGATGAGTATCATAGAATACTCAGTGAAACAGGTTACTCTTCTTGATAGTCGAGATGTGCTCTCTAACCTACTTCCCACTCAGGAACACACAGTTGAATCCTTTGACTATACAAGAGGGAACATGGAGATAGTTGAAGAAGGAAATTTAATTTGCCCTGATGTTCACTTAGCAACATGTGGGCACTGAACCTGGGAAGGTGATGTGACATGGAGGAGGAGTACTGGCAGGGGATGAAGGGAGATGAGTCTGTCCTGTGCAGGTCCTTACGAACTGATGAAGTCAAACTGGATGTTGCCCAAGAAAACTTCAAAGGCCAGATAGGCAAATATCACTTGTTTTTTTGTACCAAATAGAAGAAGACAAGTCCCCTTCTTCAATGGTGCCGAATACCAGGAGTAGAAAATATGTTTACATAAATAGTGGTTGAGAGCAGGAAGAAAAAGAAACAAGAAATGACAAGCTTCACAATGTCCCCTTTCTTGAGACTGGCCATAACTCAAAAATGCAGAAGCCCTCCTAAGAGGTAGAGTTGAAACAAAAAGGAAAATAGTCATTAGGAAAGAAAATTCTGAGACTGAGATTACAAATTAGACAGTATCGATGATTTTTACTAAAAGAATTAGAGCGTACAATTGCTAGGCTGAATTTACTGACATAAGAAAATAATCCATTTGTAGCAGAAGGAAGATGGCAAATACGAAGGCTGATATGCAGTTCCCACCTGACTGGACAGAACAGCTTCTGGAGACTTACACTATGGACTTTTGTTCCAGGAACCACCACAGGACCATGCTAGGAAAACTGAAAAGATTCAAAGATCCTTTGAAAGAAGAGTAGGCCACAGCAAATTCCATGAGATAGGCAAAAAATTGTGAGTTCCCAAAGTGTGAGGGGGGATAACCTGCCTCTGAACACACATCTCCACTGGGGAACCCAAAAATCCAGATTATGAGAGAAGGATTTAACCTTAAACCATATCTAGAGCTGAAATGAATTTAGTGTGAAATAAAAAGGTAGAAGCAGCAGTGGGAAGAGCCTTCTAGGCACTCGCATTCTCCAGCTGGAGCTCAGGGAAGCCATCCCTGACTATATCACACAGATGGGCTCTTGGAGAAGGCTGCTGTCAGAATTTGGGAGGGGTCACAAGGTGAAAGGAGCTTCCAACTGAACTTTGTAATAATTTTCACTGGGTGTAAACTTTCGGGCAGAATAGAGAGACGAAGAGGAACTGCTGCAGAAAGGAGAGCAGGAGCCCCAGAAAGTGTGGGAAGAGAGGAATGGGCATGGCCTGGAAGCCATGCTTGCTTTCTTCGTGAGGAAACATATAGCCTGGGTCTAGGTCGGAGTCCAAGCCACAAGCTGCCTGGAGATAAGCTCTATGCATGGCTAGAGCTAGACCGGCCTCACCAACTCTGTGGGAGCTAGGTGAGGCCTATCACTACCGCTTTCCCCCACTTCCTTGACAACAAACACACCACAAAACCCTACGGAACATAACCCAGTTGGCCCCAGAACTATGCTCACATCCCCAACAGTGGCTGCAGCAAATCCCGCCAAAGGACAGTCTGAGCTCAGACCCACCTAACACTTCCCCCACCTGTTGGCATTTCTCTCCCCACCCCAGTAGCCATTCACAAAAGACATAAACTCTTGGGGGTTTGATGACACCACCCTTGCCTGAGAAACCCAAAACTTATCCTGGCCAACTTAGGGCAAACTTATATCCTGCTTCTACTATTGCAGCTAGTGCTGTCTTGAAAGCACCACCTCCTGGCAGAAGGCCAACCAACTCAAGATACTATAGCAGCTCATGACAGAATAACCATGCTCCAAGGAAGGAGGAAACAGCTAGTTCCACTGCTTCCAACATCCTGGCTAACAAGTGGTCATGAATCTGTCCATGTGACAACTTCACTGCTAGCATAACCACTATTCCAGAAAGCCAGCACACTAAACATATCTACAACCAAGGATTCTCACAGAGTCTACTTCACTCCTTTGCCACGTCCACCACAGCAGGTGCTGGTATCCATGGCTGGGAGACCTGAAGACAGATCACATCACAGGACTCTTTGCAGACACATCCCAGCATTATCTCAGAGCCCAGTAGCCTCACTGGGTGGATAGACCCAAAAGAGCAATAACAATCACTGCAGTCTGGCTCACAGGAAGCCCCATCCCTAGGGAAAGGGAGAGTGCACCACATCAAGGGACCACCCCGTGGAAAAAAAGAGTCTAAACAGCAGCTCTTGAGTTCCAGATTTTTCCACTGAAATAGTTTACTTAAATGACAGGAAACCAGAAAAGTAATTCTGGTAATATGACAAAACAAGGTTCTCTAACACCTCCAAAAGATCACACTAGGTCCAAATCAGTGGATCCAAACCAAGAAGAAATCTCTAAATTGCCAGATAAAGAATTCAAAGATTGATTATTAAGTTACTCAAGGAGATACCAGAGAAAGGTCAAAACCAACTTAAAGAAATTTTAACAACAATAGAAATTGTGGATTAAAAATAATCCAGAGAAATAGATATCATAAAGAAAAACAATCACAACTTCTGGAAATGAAAGACACACTTAGAGAAACACAAAATGCACTGGAAAGTTTCAACAAAAGAATCAAATGAGTAGAAGAAAGAACACAGAGCTCAAAGACAAGGCATTCAAATTAACCTAATCCAACAAAGATAAATAAAAAAGTATTAAAAAATAAAAAGGACAAAGGCTCTAAGAAATTTGGGATTGTGTTAAATAGCCAAACCAAAAAATAATTGGTGTTCCTGAGGAACAAGAGAAATCAAAAAGTTTGGAAAACATATCTGAGGGAATATTCAAACTTCCCTGGCCTCACTAGAGGTCTAGGCATCCAAATACAAGAAGCTCAAAGAACATCTGGGAGATTCATAGCAAAAAGATCATAAGCCAGGCACATAGTCAAGAGGAAGGAAAGAATCTTAAGAGCTATTTGGCAAAAGCATCAGGTAACCTATGAAGGAAAATGTATGAGAATGATCACAGATTTCTCAGCAGAAACTATGCAAGCCAGAAGGGATTGGGGTCCTATCTATAGCCTCCTCAAACAAAATAATTGCCAGCCAAAAAAAATTTTATCCAGCAAAACTAAGCTTTATAGATGAGGGGGAGATAAAGTCTTTTTCAGACAAACAAATGCTGAGAGAATTTACCACTACCAAGCCAGCACTACAAGAAATGCTAAAAGGAGTCCTAAATCTTGAAACAAAACCTCAAATATACAGCAAGATAAAACTTCCTTAAACATAAATCTCACAGGACCTACAAAACAATAACACAATGAAACAAAATCAAGGTATTCAGGCAACAACTAGCACAATGAATAAAACATTACCTCACATCTCAATAGTAATGTTGAATATAAATGGACTAGACACCCCACTTAAAAGATACAAAATGGCAGAATGGATAAACATTCACCAAGCAAGTATCTGCTGTCTTCAAGACACCCACCTAACACATAAGGACTCACATAAACTTAAGGTAAAGAGATGGAAAGGATATTCCATGCAAAATGAAAACTAAAAGTGAGCAGGAGTAGCTATTCTTGAATCAGACAATAAAGACTTTAAAACAACAACAGTTTAAAAAGACAAAGAGTGACATTATATTATGATAAAAAGATAAGTCCAACAGGAAAATATCACAATCCTAAATATATATGTACCTAACATGGGAGCTCCCAAATTTATAAAACAATTATTACTAGACATAAATAATGAGAAGAATGGCAACACAATAATAGTGGGGTCTTCAGTACTCCACTGACAGCACTAGACATGTCATCAAGACAGAAAGTCAACAAAGAAACAATAGACTTAAATTATACCCTACAACAAATGGGCTTAATAGCTATTTACAAAACATTCTACCCAACAACTGTAGAAAATACATTCTTTTGATCAGCACAGGGAACACTTTCCAAGAGCGATCATATGATAGGCCATAAAACAAGTGTCAATAAATACAAGAAAATCAAAATTATATCAAGTACCCTCTCAGTCCATAGTGGAATAAAATAGGAAGTTAACTCCACAAAGAACCCTCCAAACTATAAAAAACATGAAAAATTATCTGCTTCTGAATGATCTTTGGATCAACAATGAAATCAAGATGGAAATTAAAAAATTCTTTGAACTGAATGATAACAGTGATGCAACCAATCCAAACCTCTGGGATAGAGACAAAGAGGTGCTAAGAGGAAAGTTCACAGCATTAAATGCCTACATCAAAAAGTCTAAAAGAGGCCGGGCACAGTGGCTCACGCTTGTAATCCCAGCACTTTGGGAGGCCGAGGCGGGCGGATCACGAGGTCAGGAGATCGAGACCACAGTGAAACCCCGTCTCTACTAAAAAATACAAAAAATTAGCTGGGTGTGGTGGCGGGCGCCTGTAGTCCCAGCTACTCGGAGAGGCTGAGGCAGGAGAATGGCGTGAACCCGGGAGGTGGAGCTTGCAGTGAGCCGAGATTGCGCCACTGCACTCCAGCCTGGGCGACAGAGCAAGACTCCGACTCCAAAAAAAAAAAAAAAAAAAAAAAGGCTAAAAGAGCACAAGTAGACAATCTAAGGTAACGCCTCAAGGAACTAGAGAAACAAGAACAAACCAAACCCAAACCCAGCAGAAGAAAACACATAACAAAGATCAAAGCATAACTAAATGAAATTGAAACAAAAGAAAAACAATACAAAAGATAAATGAAACAAAAAGCAGGCTTTTTGAAAAGATAAACAATATTGATAGACCATTAGCAAGATTAACCAAGGAAGGAAGAGAGAAGATCCAAATAGCTCAGTTAGAAACAAAACGGGAGATATTACAACCAATACCACAGAAATCCAAAAGATCATTCAAGGCTTTTATGAACACCTTTACGTGCACAAACTAGAAAATCTAGAGAAGATGGATAAATTCCTGGACATATACAACCCTTTCAAGATTAAGGAATAAATAGAAGCTTTGAATAGACCAATAACAAGCAGCAAGATTGAAACAGAAATTTAAAAATTGCCAACAAATAAAAAAGTCCAGGACCAAGTGGATTCACAGCTGAATTCTGTCAGGCCTTCAAAGAACTGGTATCAATCTTACTGAAACTATTCCAAAAGATAGAGAAGTATGGTATTCTCTCCAAATCATTCTATGAAGCCAGTATCACTGTAATACCAAAACCAGAAAAGGACATAACAATAAAAGAAAACTACAGACCAGTATCCCTGATGAACATAGATGCAAAAATCCTCAACATAATACTAGCTAACTGAATCAAACAGCATATCAAAAAGATAGTTCACCATGATCAGGTGGGTTTTATACCAGGGATGCAGAGACAGTTTAACACATGCAAGTCAATAAATGTGATATACCACATAAAGAGAATTAAAAATTTTATGATCATCCAAATAGTTGCAGAAAAGCATTTGACAAAATTCAGCATCCCTTTATGACTAAAGCCCTCAGCAAAATCAGCATAGAAGAGACATACCTCAAGGTAATAAGTCATCTGTGAAAAACTCACAGTCAGCATTATACTAAATGGGGAAAAGTTGAAAGCTGAATTGGAACAAGACAAGGATGTCCACTTTCACCATTTCTATTCAGGATAGTATGGGAAGTCCTAGCCAGAGGAATCAGACAAGAGAAAGAAATAAAAAGCATCCAAATCCAAAGAGAAAGTCAAACTGTTGCTGTTTGCCAATGATTAATCGTAGACCTGGAAAACCCTACTTGTCTAAAAAACTCCTAGATATGATAAACAAATTCAGGAAAGTTTCAGAAAACAAAATCAATGTACACAAATCAGTAGCACTGCTATACACCAACAGCAACCAGGCTGAGAATCAAATTAAAAACTCAACCCTTTTTACAACAGCTGCAAAAAATAAAACAAAATACTTAGGAATATACCTAACAAGCCCCCCAAGCTTTCAGGGACATGGATAAAGCTGGGAACCATCATTCTCAGCAAACTAACACAAGAACAGAAAACCAAACACCGCATGTTCTCACTCATAAGTGGGAGTTGAGTAATGAGAACACATGGACACAGGGAGGGGAAAAACATACAGCAGGGCCTGTCAGGGGTTGGGGAGCTAGGGGAGGGATAGCATTAGGAGAAATACCTAATGTAGATGATGAGTTGATGGGTGCAGCAAACCACCATGGCACGTGTATACCTACATAACAAAACTGCACATTCTGCACATGTAACCCAGAACTTTAAGTATAATTTTTTTTAAAAAAAGGAATATACCTAACCAGGAGGTGAAAGATATCTACAAGGAAAACTAAAAAACACTACTGAAAGAAATCATAATGACACAAACAAATGGAAACACATCCCATGCTCATGGATGTGTAGTGTGAAAATAACCATACTGCCCACAGCATTCTACAAATTCAATGCATTTCCCATCAAAATATGATCATCATTATTCACAGAAGTAGAAAAAACAAAATTCATATGGAACAAAGAGCCCTCACAGCCAAAGGAAGACTAAGCCAAAAGAACAAATATGGAGGCATCATGTTACCCCACTTCAAACTATAGGACAAGCCTATATTTACCAAAACGGCATAGTACTGGCATAAAAATAGGCATGTAAACCAATGGAACAGAACAGAGAACCCAGAAATAAATCCAAATACTTATAGCCAACTGATCTTTAACAAGGCATACAAAAACATAAAGTGGGGAAAGGATACCCCATTCAACAAATGGTGCTGAGATAATTGGCAAGCCACATGTAGAAGAATGCAGCTGGATCCTCATTTCTCACCTTATGCAAAAATCTACTCAAGATGGATCAAAAACTTAAATTTAAGACCTGAAACCATAAAAATTCTAGAAGATAACATTGGAAAAACTCTTCTAGACATTGGCTTAGGCAAAGAGTTTATGACAAAGAACCCAAACGCAAATGAAACAAAACCAAAGTTAAATAGATGAGATTTAATTAAACTAAAATGCTTCTGTACAGCAAAAGAAATAATCAGCAGAGTAAACAGACAACCCACAGAGTGGGAGAAAATATTCACAAACTGTGCATCCGACATAGAACTAATATACAGAATCTATAAGGAACTCAAACAAATCAGCAAGTAAAAACAAATAATCCCACCAAAAATTATGCTAAGGTCATGAATAGACAATTCTCAAAAGAAGATATACAAATGGCCAACAAACATATGAAAAAATGTGCAACATCACTAATGATCAGGGAAATGCAAATCAGAACCACAATGTGATGCTACTTTACTCCTGCAAGAATGACCAAAATCAAAAAATAATAGATGTTGGCATGGATGTGGTGAAAAGGGAGCACTTTGACACTGCTGGTGGGAATGTAAACTTGTACAACCACTATGAAAAACAGTATGAAGGTTCCTTATAGAACTAAAGGTAGAACTATCATTTGATTCAGCAATCCTACTACTGGGTATCTACCCAGAGGAAAAGAAGTCATTATATGAAAAACAGAATTGCACATGCATGTTTATAGCAGCACAATTCACAATTGCAAAAATAAAAAATCAGCCTAAATGCCCATCAACCAATGAGTAGATAAAAAAAGTTTTACATATATATATATATACACATATGTTCACACACACACACACACACACACACACACACACACACGCATCATGGAATACTACTCAGCCATAAAAAGGAAAAAATAATGGCATTTGCAGCAAACTGGATGGAGTTGGAGACCATTATTCTAAGAAGTGAAGTAACTCAGGAATGGCAAACCAAACATCATATGTTCTCACTTATAAGCAGGAGCTAAGCTATGAGAACGCAAAGGCATAACAATAATATAATGGACTTTGGGGACTTGAGGGTAAGGGTTGGGTGGGTGAATGATAAAAGACTACACATTGGGTACAGAGTAAACTGCTCAGGTGATGGGTGCATCAAAATCTCAGATGACCACTAGTGAACTTTTCCATGCAATCAAACACCACCTGTTTCCTAATTTTGAAATAAAAATTTTAAAAAAGAAAATAATCCACGTATCAATTTTAGGAATGTGACATAGTTAGCTTAGAGTTGTAGAACATAAAAAGAACACTTACAATTACAAGACCAAAACAAACTATATGATTGCATATAATGTGCAAATATTAAATATGTTTGATTATTTAAACCTAGTAAGGTTAATTATTTCACTTTTCCTGGTTGTCACAATCCATATGGTAGTTAAATTCAAAAGAGAAAACAAAGGCACAGAGGGTGTATAGTCAATCTGTACTTCCAGTCATATTAAGGTTAAATTTGCATTGCCACTTAAATGACTAGGTTGATTGTCACATAATTAATAATTAATATATAAAAATGTTCCACTTACATTGCACAGTTATAGGCTCTGTCTTAAAGATTGAAGAAAATAAAGTAATATAAATTATTTTGTGAATGTAATGTATAATAAGTTAGTGGTAGCTCATTCTGTTATCATGGTTTATTCATTTTATGTAATTGAAAAATTTTCTTCAGGGTATCATGTATTTAATTTTTATTCAACCATAAACTGAAGCAGTCAGGAGCAGCAGCTGCTTTACTAAGCAGGGAGAAACTTTTTGGGTCTTTTTTTCCTCCTTTTTTAACCTGTTAAGAAGTCTCACCTTCCCAGAGAGAGTGGAAGTGGAAGTAGTCATAATAATAATTATAAATGCAATTAAGGAAGTTTATTTACTTTTGACCAGACATTTTAACATATAGCCCCTACCATGTCTTTTACAATGTAAATATATAGTGTTGTTAAAAAATTACTAATTAAGTAAAAGAAATAAACATCAAATAGGAAAGACTGTCTCATGCTGAAATAAATCTCTCTCTCTCTCATTTTATCTATCATCTATCCATCTGAAGGTTTTTTCCCAAGTTCATGTGAACTGACATTGGAAAACAAGAAAATAGATTCTTTCTTGATATTTTCCAGTCCTAGACTTTTAGAATTCATTCATTCCTTTAAAAGATGATTAATTTGTTATCACTTAGTTCCTTATAGTTGCCTTTAATCTTAATGAGTTGGTAACACAGTGTTTGGGGTGGTGTGATGTCCCATGATTAAGGCTATGGTTTGTTACTGATGATAGAAGTTATTTATCTCTGACTCTTCTCTCTCCTAGATACTATCATTTGCTAAGTGCCTTTTATGGAAACCCTACAATGATGTTCATAGCAGCCCCTCCTATTTACTCTCAGGAACATTACCTTATTTGAAAAGCTTTCTTTCTCATCTGACTTACTGTAAAGAACTCTGATAATTTTATCTCCACATTTCCATAAATAATTAAAATTAAAGCATTTCTATTCATTATTGGTGAACTAGTTTTAGGAAGAGCTCTCATTTTATTCCACGCTAAAGCAAAAACTACACAAATGTTAATGATTTTCCATAACCAACTCAAAAGTATCCATAAATCCTAACAACAATTCAGATATTTCATGATTTGTTTCCCAACCAACCTGTTTATTCTTAGGTCATGTAATTTCACCTTAATTCCCCTGGAGTCCAGCCAAACGGACAGGTAGGAAAAATTATGTTACCTAAACTCACCAGACTCGCTAGACGAAGCAACTTGCTCCATAAACTCTGTAAATCTTAATGACTAATGCCCAGCTGAATATTTACCATGAGTCAATTGTGTTTGTTCCTAAACCTGTTTGTCATTTTTACTTATTATTGTAAATAATAAATTGAGATATATAATGCTTTATTGTTGAGGAGAGCAGAGGGGAAAAGACCTGCCACTGAAAGCCATCCCTTACATGGGTTTCCAACTCAATTTTATACCATCTGTGTGCCCCAGAAAACCTCAAAGTGTCAATTTAAATTAATATTTCCTTTAGTTATATGTGCTCCAAAATATCTGGTAAAAGCAACATTAATCCCTTCCAGGGAAACCTACCATAATATTAGGCCAAAAATAATTTCCCTAAATAATTTTCTAATAAAATTTAATAGCTAATAGTTAAAAATTTTAGCACCAAGAAAACCAGTCACCACAAGTGAGAATATCACCTCCCAAAAAAGGCAACAGAATGAGAGAGCAGACACTAAAAATATGTATTTTATAAAAATCTATGCTTACTACTATTTAGAGAAATAAAAGACAAACTTGAAAATACAGGAAGAAAACGAACAACTATAAAGTTTTGTTGCACAGATTTGCGAACTAACCAAATGGAGTTTTAAAATGTAAAAGAGAGTAACTTAAAAGCTCAATGGAATAGTAAGGCTGCAGACTAGAATATCTGTAGCTAGAGAGAGAATTAGTGAACTGGAATTTTCATTTTTATAGACTCAACAGTTGTAGAAAAGAGGAAGGAGAAAAAAGCAGAAAAGACAAGAACACACATTACTTAATAACTTCAAAATTATACCATTTATAAAACTGGAATCCTATTATAAGTCCCCCGTACCCCTATGCTGATAAGTAAAAGAAATACTGCCTATCTTGAATTTTTGTGTTGAACAGAATGTGTGAGGCAGGTCCAACCAACTTATAACAAGTTAATTCTTACATGAATCTATAACCCAAATTTCTGATAAACAACAATTGACTGCACCACTTCAAATAAACTTTTCTCCTTGTATTATTAGATAGGAAATCTTTGCTCCAAAATTAATTTCCCATCAGTTACTTAGGTATGCCATTCTAATCACGACCCCATTCTCTGGCTTGATCAATGTCTGTGGTCCAAGATTTGTGGCTGTGGCTACATGAAATGGTTTAAGAGTAGTTTCCAGCAATGATCCCTCAACACTTTACCAAGTCGATTGCCTTACATACTTGCATAGTTTCCATTGTACTCTGCAGGTATCTAGTTGGATTTCAATTTATGAAGTAAAAATTGAATGGTTGAAATACATTATAACAAAGGAAATTTGAGCCTATATTTAGCAACCAGCATAAAAACAATCATTTAAATGTCATACATATTACAATTTAAAGTGTCTTTGTATATGTGATATTTACAAAAATCATGAGAGGTAGACAGGGCTGAAAATAACATCTCCATTTTACAGAATGTTAAGTGGTTTGACTAAAACCACAGAGATAATAATGGTGGAGACAAAAGAACAAAAGTCTTCTTAATCTGAACTAAATTTTCTTTCTGTAATTTTCATATTGCCAAGACTGAGATAAATCTTATAGTTTTCTTTTTTTACTCTGGAATGTGCCAGAAACCTCGTCTCTAAGAGTCATTAAATCTCATTAATGTATTATTCATTAATTTTAATTTGAAATTTGTCTAAAGTAAAATATTATAAAACCAAAAAACTGATTAAACATGATAGTATAATTGAAGTTGTTGAATTTTTTAAGAATTTTTTAAGAATTTTATACCTTAACTAAAACAATTCAGAGACAGTTAAATTAATGAATTATGTTATAATTTACCATTTTGAATGAGGAAATAATAAACAAGTCATCATCATTTTGCTGTTCCAAAATAATTATTTAGGAAAATAATTCAACTTAACATTCTTTGTGTGTGTGTGTGTGTGTGTCTGTTTTAATAAGAACTAGAATTAAACTGACAGTTATCTTCTGTATCTCTTTTCCTTGAGAAGTTTTTTTTGTTTTGTTTTGTTTTGTTTTGTTTTAAAAAAGCAGAAGACTTCACACTTCTGGTGTTAGCTTGTTATGCTTTGATGTTAAACAAAGAGTTCCTGGCACACAAACAATTGCCACTTCTGGGTCACTAGTTCAAATGAGAATTGTACTCTCAGTATCAATTCTGCAGCATTTGGTGATTCTTTGTTGTTCCTGATGTAGTCTGTTTTCTACAAAACATCACAAGTTTAGTAGAAAGATACAGACCAGGGAAGAAAGAACAATATAACCTAAAGAATTTCTTGTTTCAACTTAGTTTCTGGTTATCAGAGCTACAAGTTGACCACATTGCAACCCAGTTAAAGTCTTACAAACATCATCAAAGCTGTCAAAAAAATTTAGGGAAAGAAGAGTATGTTTCCAGGATTCATTCCAACAGTCTCGAAAGATAGATAGGAGCAGAGATATAAGAGAAGATGGGTCAACACTTAGGCTTTGTAGAAAATGTGGGAGCAAGGTCACCCTGAACATTTGAGGCCAGGCTCTTTATAAACCTTGAATTTTTAATAGTAAATCCAAATCATAATGCAATTACTCTCAAAAATCTAATATATAAAAAAGAGAGAATGAACAAATATATTGAAGTATTTACTGTATACCAGAATGTGTTAGGCTTATTTGATATCCAAAATAAGATATTAGGTTTCTATTAGTAGCCATAGTACAAGTTGTCATTATTGTTTCTTCATATGAGGAGGCTGAAGTTTAGAGGACTTTAAAGCTTGCCAAGGATGATATATCTAGCAAGTTACAGGGCTCAAAAGTGCATGTTTAGACTGAAGCTTCACATCGATAGGAGTCTCTATATTCATTCCAGAATTAAAGCAGAGACAAAGATCTCCTCTAGAAGAGTAGCAATTATTTTAGTTTTCCACTTCTGCAAAGGTTATAGTGGTTAATTGGAGCTACTGGGCTTCCAACAAATTCTGGGGAAATATATGACTGAAAATTTAGAGAATGGAGAGCAATATTCTGGGAGGTTCTTGCCGTATCTCACATTGTTCATTATTTACAATTCTTAATTTAGGATTGGTCCAGATATTCAAGTCATGTACTGATCACACCATTCTTTTGTTTCCATGAAAAACTTCTTAAACCTAGGAGAGATCAACACCTGCAGTTCAAAGATTTTAGCCTTTAGTTTTTATGATTTTGAGAATCGCGTCTCGTGTGTTAATATACTGCTGGGATTACCTCCTCCTCCATAGATTCTACTTTCACTTCCTGCAATGAATCTGTCATACACTATTATATTGCCAGGTCATTCTAAGGGTTATCTACTCGACCCCAAAGTACTTTGGTAGCTAGTCTATTGCAGAATGCTGAGTCGTGCTACTTACTGGAAGTGAGCTTTTCATTTCTTTGGATTGATTCTCTATGTATTACTTTCTTTCAAAAACATAATTACATGCATTCTTCTATCAGATTCTTAGTTGGATTGTTTTCTCCTGCATCTCAATGTTATGATTCTATGTATTTATTCAACCCTCCTCTAAGCATCATATAATTACGAAGTAGAATTGCTAGCCCTTAATGTTATCAGCAAAACCCATTAGGTAATTTCTTGTTGCCTGAATTGCCCCTATCTCATTAAAGCAGCCTACAGCCTTTAATGATTCTTTGCCAGAATAGATAATGTGGTTAAAAAATGTAAGCAATTATACACAGAATACTCATTTTAAAATGCCTATGATGTGCCAAACACTGAAACTCTCTACCTTTAAGAATATCAATTCAGTTTGATTCAATTTAACAAACATTTATTGGATGCCAGATGTTTGTCAAAGCACTAGTCCAGGTCCTGGGGATCCACGGATAAATAATATACAGTGCCCAGTCTCAGGGAACTCACACTATAACAGGAAAAACATAAAAATTACCCCGGAAATAACATGATAAGTACTATAGGAGAGCTATGCAGGAAATATTATGAGACCACAAAAAACAATCAATCAAGTTGACCTTTAGGGGCATTGAGTAGCAAGTACTTTTATAGATAGCCTGGAAGTTGTTATTACATTTGACTTCTAAGGGTAAATGGTTGCTCACTAGGAAAGTAAGAAGGAAGAAAGGAAGGAAGCAAGGAAGGAAGGAAAGAAAGGGGGGAGGGAGGGAGGGAAGCAGGGAGGAAGGGAGGGAGAAAGAAAGGAAATTCTAAACAGAAAAAATAACAGAAGCAAGAGAATGAAAACGTAAATATAGCCAGGATGTTTTGTAGGTGATTGGGTCACTGCACTGGCAAGAGAGGAAATTAGGAAAAAAAAAAAAAATAGAACCAACCATTAAGGGCTTTGAATGCCACAATAAAGCATTGGAAAATTATTTGAAAGGTGACCATATTAGTTTTCTATACTGCATAAAGATTTACTACAAACTTAGCAGTTTAAAGCAAAATTCATTTGCTATCTCACAGGTCAGAAGTATAGGCATTATTTAGCTGGATCTTCTGTTAAGGACCTGAAAAGCCTGCAATTGGCATGTCAGCTAGTGTTTGATTCTCATCCAGAGGCTCAACCAGGTAGGCATCTTCCTCCCCACTTGGGTGATTGTTGGCAGCATTCAGTTTCTTGCTTTTTTAAAGTCTGCAAGGAGAGAGAGACTGAAGCAAGTCTGATAATAAGACAGAGTTTTATATAACATAATGGAAATGCAGGAAGAACATCCCATCATTTTTGCTATATTCTATTCGTTAAAAGCAAGTCACAGTCCCACTGACACTCAAGGGGATGGAATTATATGAAATTGTAAACTCCAGGAAGTAGGGATCATGAGGGTCATCTTAAAGTTTGTCCACCACGGAGAAAGAGATTTTTTTTTAAGCAGTGACATCTAATACCTATGCATAAGAAAGAAACTAGTGTGGAATTGTGAATAGTGATTTGAAGGTACAGAAAGACAAAAACAGATAAACTTATCTCTTTCATATTTTCTACCTTGTGAAGTAACTTTCTCCATGAAGAATAGTTGTGTTATTTTTCTTCCAAAGAACAAAAAGACCATAAGCTTCCTGCGATTTACTGAAAACACTGTCCCCTTAGAAAAGAAGAAAAGAACAGTGCCTTGGAATGACTAACGGTAGCCTTCTTTAGAAAAGGAAGGAGCAGAGTAGAGGACCCATTGTCCTGATGAATGGGACAAAATTAGATTCTTTTATGTTTCAAGGGTTTGAAATAGATTCCCTGGAAAGAAGCAAAGAAAGACGATGATAACAAGTCTTTGAGGAAACAGGCACCAAAACCAATGCTGACCTGGTTGCCCTTCCTTAGTCTACAGCCTAGGGAGGTGGTAGCGGGCATTTATTGAACAAAGAACTGCTGTGAAAGGGCATTATTCCTGGCTGAGGGAAAAGAGGGTGATGGGATAGTTAGCAGAAAACCCTGGTTTTACCTCTGCTGTTTAAGCATGACCTCTGGACCAGTTTCTGATAGCCACTTGTTTTGCTCCATGCTTACTTTGTGGGAGATAGAATATATCTTCTCCTAGCAGCAGAAGATAACTTACTCATGAAACACCCAGGTTTCTTGTAAGTTCTTGTGCAGTTTCTCAGCCTTGGTTGCACAATTACAATCATCTTGAAAATACACATATTTTAAAAATACAAGGCCGGCGTGGTGGCTCATGCCTGTAATCCCAACATTTTGGGAGGCTGAGTCGGGTAGATCACCTGAGGTCAGGAGTTCGAGACCAGTCTGGCCAACATGGTGAAACCCCGTCTGTACTAAAAGAATTGGCTTTGGTCCCTGTTTCCTCAAAAATACAAAAATTAGCTGGGCATGGTGGCAGGCACCTGTAATCTCAGCTACTCAGGAGGCTGAGGCAGGAGAATCACTTGAACCTGGGAGGGGGAGGTTGCAGTGAGCCGAGATCGTGCCACTGCACTCCAGCCTGGGTGACAGAGTGAGACTCTGTCTCAAAAAAATATAGATAGATAGATAGATAGATAGATAGATAGATAGATGATGGATGCCCAGTTTTCACTGGCAGGTTATCTGATTCAAATTGTCCGGGATAGACCCAGGCATTGGAATTTTATTGTTTCTTAAACCCTTTAGATGATTCCAATGCATATCCAGGGTTGAGAACCATTGTTCCAGAAAACTCTGATTACATGGTATGCTGAATAACAGGGTTTATCCTAGACTTGCTTATATTACCAACAGGGAGATTAGAGATTGAGCTTCTAATTTGTGATGGTGGGTTGGGGTACTGATAAATTCCAGTTGAGGCTGGGAAGGACACATGATAATACACTTCATATTGCTATTTTATGAATGAGCAGAGGTATGCTGATAAATGTTTAATAATCAGACCTAATATACAGATTTTCCAATTTCCATGACATAAATCTTCCTACTATGGTAATTTTAAGATATCAAACTGACATCACTGAATATGAATTTGGGAGAAGACGCATAGCAAGTGGCATATGATTATATAGCATTTCCATAATACAGATACAATCAACAATAACTTCAAGACTGTAGATAATAGAAAATGTAGAAAAAATAATTAGTTGTGATTCTTTTCTTTCTTTTTATATAACTTACTTAATTTTAAGTTTATACTATTTAACTTTTAATACCAGTTGTGTTTAACAACTAACGATTCACATAATTCGTGAAAATCCACTATGACATTGTCCGACTAGGCTTCAGCACATTCCTGTATAAGCCAACTTATATATAAGCATGACTCATATTCAAAATATTTAACAACCGGTTTCGCATGGGCACCAACCTATTAGAATGGATATTAGCCAAAATGCCATAGCTGTGCCTACAAGAGTTCACGTGTCCAGAGGAGACATGTGACTCACGATTAACCTTCATATCTTTTAAGGTTCCTAGCCTACTGCCTTGAAAATAGTAAGTGAACTCCGGTAGTTTGGAAAGACTAAAGGCTGAATGAATAAGTTATGCATTGGCGGAAGTGACTCCATAGTGCAAATATATACGTATATAGAAGTCTATTACTGAAGACTTAGGTTTTAAAAACGTCCCTCCCTCCTTTTATAGAGAATTTGTGTTTGGCTGAGAATTTTCACGCAGGACAAGTAAACAGTATTTCACCTATTCCTTTACCTTAGTGATACTTTTTTCCTTATGTTGAAATTCTACATTGGAATAGATGTCCATCCCACTCTCCATGCTCCAGAAAGTTGTTCATGCTGCTCTCAGTCTACCAGGCCATTTCATGCTCTATCAGACTTTTGTTTGTTTCTTCTTAGTACTCGCTTTTCTTGATTTTTTCCCTTTGATGTACCCTTACCCTCTCAGTCACCTAGGGATCACCTACTTTCAACCTTTTCTACTCTTCTTGACACCTGTAATTAGACTGGTTACATTCTCCCATGTGCCTCCACTGAGTGCTACAGAATGCTAACACATTATCTAGCACTTTATTAGGTTTAATTATTTATATGTCTGTATTTGTTCAAATGTCCTTCCTTGCCCTTGGTGAGAATATGAGCTTTGGGAAGGCAACATTGCTTTTTCACATTTCCTTTTCCTGTTCTTCTTCAGTATTCTTTGAGAATTTCTAAACCCCACTTATCCCTTTCTAGGGCTTAGACTCTTTGAAAGCAGAGGAAATATCCCTATCTATCCCTACACCAAAAAGTATAGCGGACTTCAGAGCCAGACTGCCTGGATGAGAATTGAAGCTCCACCATTCACTACACATGTAATTTAAAACCAGTTATTTCCATCTGCCTCAGTGTTCTCATCTGAAAAAATGGCGTTAAAAATGTACCAATCTCATAGATTGTTAAGAAGACTGAATATGTCAGTTTGTATATATGTTTATTACAATGTCTGGACCATAGTAAGCATACAATTAATATTAGCTATTATTATACTTACAGGAAACACTTGACAGATAATTGCTAAATAAATGAAGAATAAAACATATAATAACACACCAATGAGAGTTAATTAATGCCATACTTATTCTACTGCCCCATTCCTCACTATTTCCCAAGAAAGATTTTTTTAATTAAAATACATACCTACCATTTTAACTCTATGCAATAACAGAAATTAATATCCTATTTATTGTTACTCAAAGGAAGTGTTGATTTTAAGAACATCTTTTTGTTGCCTTATTTCTCAACTTAAATTCAGGGACATTTCAATATGTTTATGCCATTGGTATCCTCTATACCAGAGATTGCGTTAAAATTCATGCTGGAGGTCTCACCTTTTCTTCTGTCATATCACTTGCCTCCTGAGATGGATCTCACCCCACTCAGAGGTGGGAAGTCGTTAGTTTTGATGTAGCCTGAGACTAAAAAGATGTGTCATTTTCCTTTAAATAATAAATTGAAATGTGAAAGTTAGTAAGAGATGAAGTTTCAGCCTTTTAGCTCTTGGCATTAGCAAAATTTTGATATCTGAGAGCACAGAAAACAGATCATTTAGTCAGGCCCAGAAGAATGAAATTATGAAACCTCAGAACACAGCAACTTTGTCTAGAAGAGTAGAATACATGAATTTATCTTTCCTCTGAAAATACACTTAAAATAGTTGAATCAAGACTAACCATGTCCTTAGTTTAAGTTTCCCATCTTTGGCTTGTTGTAACTCATCTGTCAAAAAATATTTTCTGAACATCTTTACTGTTAATTCATTGCTTGTTAAATCGGTTGCAAAAATTTCCTTCAAAACTCTTGATTTTTAATTAAACATTTTTTTTTTGTAAAATTGGAGATCTATTTTTTTTTTTCCTTTGGCACCACCATACAGATACTTGCCTTGACATATGGGAAGAGATTGCTGCCTTTGGAGGTACCTAGTTTTCCTGTAAGTCACCAGTAGAAAAATCAAAGTTACCCTAAGAAATCTCATTAAGCCCAGTGGTAAACTCCCATTTTTGTAGTTAATCTTTTCCAAAGTCAAAATCACCACAATAAAAAATGCGAAATGAAGCAAATTATGGAAGATGAATATGAAATAGCTACTTATACTAAAATAACGTATAGATTAGAAATCAAGAATTCAGAAATGTTTCTTCTTATTGAAACTATATTGCTCTCACATCTGTCCACCAATAAGTCTTAAAAACGGAACAGCTAAATATTGAGGTAAATTGAGTGGTTTAGGCAATTTCCCAAGCATTTAATAAGAATCAAAGCCTTTTGATCCTACATGTGAAAATTATTAATACATTCAGATAGCTTCAAATTCCTTGAGAATTCTTATTACTTTAAAAAACTGTATTTAAAATACATTATTTCTTTGGATTCAGATGGAATAAGCAGTGCTGTAACAGAATTTTCAGATAATAAGTGGAAAATGTACCAGGGAAGGCATATAATTTGAAATGTACATCTTGTCATCAAAGCTATCTTACAACTGAGGAATATTTTCTTCCTTTGCTTTTTCATTCAAAGCCCAATAATTTCTCTTGGTAATAATTGCTATATAAAAAATTATGGTGTGAAAACAAAGAAGGTAAAAGCAACCCTAGAATGAATCTAGGAATATTTTTTCTATTTTTCTGAGTTTCTCTTTATTTCCTTGTGCTTTGCGAAAGCCCATATTAAAAATATACAAAATTCTTGCTTTTTCTTTAATCTTGAGAGGGAAAAAAATAATGCAAATATTCTGATTTATTTATTTTTTGTTACTTTATTTTTTTTTATCTCCTAAGTACTTTATTCTTGTCTTCCTTTCAAACAATTTAGTCAAAATAATTGTTTCTGTACATGCTTCATTATTGAGGATTTGACATTAACGTGACAAAGTACCCCTGGGGGAGCCTACCTGTCTTCAGTACATTGTTCTAGGATCCTACATCTACCTTAATGACTTTTGCAGTATTTTATCTTAAATCCCCCTTCTCCTCACTAGTATCCTGGTGAGGCAATAAGGAGCAAAGTATTATTTACATTTAAAAGAGAGAAAATTGAGACTGAAAAACTTTCCAAGGTCACTCAGGTAAGCCCTGAGAGACACTGGAGAGTTGCAGCAAATATCTGGTAGAGAACACTTGGATTCATAGCACACTCATCATTAGAAAGTGAATGCACTGCCTTTGACTGTGGAAAAGCAAGGAGACTTGGTAAAAAACATGCAATTTCACAAACGAGCCAGCAACACGCCTTTGCCCAAAGAGACACCTGGAATTAATTGCTGCTCTCTTAGGAGATAATAGGACACATGTCAGAGGGTTGGATCCTGCAGCAGAGTCACCCAGGCAGAAGACTTTCATGTTGGCAAAAGCAGCACCTCACAGATAGATCTTTTAATTACCTAAACATCAGGAGCAAGCTGTCACCTTGTTGATGAAAGCTGTTATTTGGTGTCTGAGTACTTGGTGTTTGTACCTTCAGTGGACTTAAAATAAATCAAAGGTTTGAAAATATGAGGAAGAAAACTCCGTGCTTAGCTAAACTCCTCATATCAAAGCCTTCCTGTCTCAAAATTAACTAGGAGTAATTTCTTTCTCTCTTACTTCCTTTTATCCTTCCTTTCTTCATTCCTTTCTTTTTATTTTTCCTACCAACAGATAATTTATATTCATAATATCTCATGAACATTTAAAGAGAGCAAATGTAGTTGCTGTTATTAACAAACTTTGAAACCCAAACGGTAGTGTCTATTATTGGCATTTAGGAGCAACAAAAAAGTAAAGCTCAGATTCTTCCCTTGAGGAGTTTGCAAGCTACTGTGAGATAGAAGACAAATTGTGCATGGTCAACTCTGCCACAATATGAAATGGGGCAAGTTGTACCCTAGAAAGGTACAAACTAATTGCCAGTGGAATTCAAAGAGACTGATTCCACTCAGGGATAGTGAGGCAAAGCAAAACCTAAAGGGGGATATGTCATAAAGGGAAATATTGGGAGATATGTATTATCTTCTTTCTTCTCCTGGGTTTGGTCAGAATTTGTGTCATACTACAAACCTATTTGTTTGAGAATTCCTTAAAGCAATATAGCAGTTCCGGAATAACCAGGCCAAATGAAAGTCATCTTTAGACACTAACCCAATTTTCATTCTGCCTCATTCTGTCATTTAAGGCTTTTTCTCAGAGAAGTAAAACACTTTAACCTCAAAAATCTCCCTAAGTTTAATCCTGGCATCTGGTCTGTATGCTTCCACAAGGATTATAATAGATTTCTTTTTCCCATGTCTTCTTTACATGAAATAGAACATAAAAATTAATATGCCGGTTATTAAAAATCTTTTAATAAGTGTGGTTGCTGAGAAAGAATCTTGGAAGGCCTAATAAAAAGTGTTTACTATAGGGAAAAAATCTAATCATTCAATTAAAAAAATGGGCAAAGATATGAATAGACATTTCACAAAATAATACATACAATGGCAAACAGGCATATGAAAATGTGCTCAACATCATTGATCATCAGAGAAATGCAAACCAAAATCACAATGAAATGTTATCTCACCCCAGTTAAAATGGCTTTTATTCAGAAGTCAGGCAATAACAAATGCTGGTGAGGATGACGAGAAAAGGGAACCCACATACAATGTTGGTGGGAATGTAAATTAATACAACAACTACTAAGAACAGTTCACAGCTTCCTCAGAAAACTAAAAATAGAGCTACCATACAATCCAACAATTCTGATCCTAGGTATTTAATCAAAAAAAAGGAAATCAGTATATTGAAGAGATACCTTCACTTCCTGTTTTTTTGCAGCACTATTCACAATAGCCGAGATTCGGAAACAACCTAAGTGTCCATCAACAGATGAATGGATACGGAAAATGTGGTACATATACACAATAAAGTACTAGTCAGCCATAAAAAAGAATGAGATCTTGTCACTTGCCACAACATGGATGGAACTGGATGTCATTATGTTAAATGAAATAAGGCAGGCACAGAAAGACAAACTTCACATGTTCTCACTAATTTTGGAGAGCTTAAAAATTAAAGTAATTGAACTAATGGAAATAGAGTAGAAGCTGGAGATATATATATATATCCAGTAGTGGGATTGCTGGATCAAATAGCAGTTCTTTTAGTTCTTTAAGGAATCTCCACACTGTTTTCCATAGTGGCTGTACTAGTTTACATCCCTACCTACCCCTGGAAGGGAAGGTTGCAGTGAGTCGAGATCACACCACTGCACTCCAGCCTGGGCGACAGAGCGAGACACTGTCTCAGAAATAAATAGACAAATATGATAAAAATAAAATAAAATAAAAATTATTTAAGAAATTAGAAAGAAATTGGCTCATATTGGCATTAAATATATGTTAAATATAAAGTTACATATTCATATTCACTAATATTCACAAATTCATCAGGGTGATATCATAATCCCATTTTAGGTATCAGTAAAATGAGGTTCAGGGTGATTTCCTATTTGGCCGTAACCAATAGAATTGAAGTTCAAATCCTATACCTCAAAGTTTATTTATTTTTAGAGGCCCAGGCTCCATATCATTGAAGATCTTACAACCCAGTTGGTAGGCCAACATGTACAAGAAAATTAAATAATATTTCAAGAAAGTACATAATTAACTGTATTTGGAATAAGGAATGTTATACAAGGAGTTAGGCTTTAAAGCCAGGCAGACATAGATTTGGTAATAGATTTGTTACTTAATGACTTTGTGAATTTAGGCAAATCATATACTCTTTTTAAAGCTCATGTGTTTTAGTCTTTTGTGTAAAATAACAAGTACTTCCCAAAGTGGTTTTAGGAGACTAAAAAGCAGGTATGAGCACCTGGCAAACAACAACAGGTATATCAGCTTGCTTCCCTTATTCTGCAGTCCACAGTATTAGTGATAATTAAATCCTCTAGCTTTCTATGTGCACTGAGAAGGGTCAATTAAGCTCAATAATGTTTAATATAATCTTATTTTTACTGAATGGGTTGGGAAGAATCAATAGTGGCTGTGCATAAAGCGAAAAATTGGAATTTAAGGTAAAAAATTGTATCTTTTCTGTTGTTGTAATGGAATGTAATGAAAAATTGGAATTTAAGGTAAAGAATTGTATCCTGTTTTATTGTTGTAATGAGTCAGGAGAGATAAAGTTTCACTGTTAAATTCCATAAAGGCTTTTATGCTTCATTCAAACTGTCTTCTATAAGTCATTTTTAATATTCACTAACCTAAAATACCCTTTAAGAAGCATTATGTGAAAGAGGTATTTTCCATTTGAATATCTAGATTGTTTATAGTTATTAAAATAAAATATAAAATGATTAAAATTAATATTGGCTTTAATATTAAATTTAATTAGTAATTAATCTTAATATAAAATATTCAATATATTTGACTAAATATTATACACAGCCATCCCTTAGTATCCACAGGGGATTGGTTCTAGGACCACTCACAGATACCAAAGTCCAAGAATGCTCAAGTCTTTTATATAAAATGGCATAATATTTACATATATTAATAAGTTATGCATACCCTTTCATATACTTGAAATCATCTCAAGATTACTTATAATACCTATATGCTATGTAAATAGTTGCTATACTATCTTTTTAAAATTTGTATAATTCTTATTGATTCATTGTTATTTTAATTTTTTTTCCCCAAACATTATCTATCTGTAGTTGGTTGAATACACAGATGCAGAACTTATGGGTATGAAAAGCCAGCTGTTTTCCACTTTGCATGAAGATATGACCTTAAGCAGATACTAAGTCTGTGTGTGATCAATAGCA
Organism: Nomascus leucogenys; assembly: GCF_006542625.1. NCBI lineage: Eukaryota > Metazoa > Chordata > Mammalia > Primates > Hylobatidae > Nomascus > Nomascus leucogenys. Next base: position 97,360,658 of record NC_044391.1, read on the forward strand.
GTTTACATTGGTAAATGAAACTATAAAATGGAAGAGTATTAGGTTAAAGATCGGTGCTTTCATTTATTAATTTACTTGTTCATTATTTAATTAGCTTTTTGTTGTTTGTTTGTTTAGTAGCAACTAGTTACCCCCGTATTATCAATTCGTATTCAGGTACAATTATAAAATTTCAAAATTAAATTTTATTTGTAATTACATCTTTTTTAAACACGGCGACCTATACCGTTTTAGAGGTACATTTTTAATAGGTTGGGGGAAGAGGCATTAAATAAGAAAAGGAGTTACAGATTCTATGTCATATAATAGTGGCACATGGACACAGGGAGGGGAACATCACACACCTCGTCTTGTTGGGGGTCGGGGGACAGAGGAAGGATAGCATTAGGAGAAATACCTAATTTAGATGATGGGTTGATGGGTGCAGTAAACCACCATGGCACGTGTATATCTATGTAACAAACTTGCACATTCTGCACATGTACCCCAGAACTTAAATAATAATAATAATAATAATAAAATGGCAGCACAAATGTAAATAAAGCTTGCCTCCCTCCCCCATCTTCAAGACACTAACTCTGAACCTGGTGATATTCCATAATGAAATTATTCACACATTTTCTCTTTGGATATGTAGTAGGCAGTTCTGTGAAGTCATATGCAACATCGAAAAGCTACAACAGAAAGACAACTTCTATTGGGGAATAAGGCACCATTTCCACGAGTTAAAATGCTGCCTGTCTACTCTGAGGAGTAGAGGGGTAATAAGGCTGAGGACATTATTACAATGCTGCCGCATGTTGTAAAATACAGGTGAAGGTGGGATACAGAGGTACTTGGATGGTGGGGAGGTGGAAACACACAATCTGCCAGGGTAAATTATTATCTTTATCATTTCTATCTGAACAACTATAAAACTCAGTTTTGATACTGCAGAAGAATAAAGACAACGTGCCATATTTCAAATTTTATACAGTGGTCTTTTCTTGTGTATTATAAAATGTGTTTTATCATATTTCTGAGAGTTAAAAGTATATTTTGTTTTATATTGTTTCTCTCCCTTTTGAGATTCTGGCAAGTAATATGTATTTGTGCATATGTAGGTATGTCAAGGAAATTACTATATGTTATAAATGAGAAAGGGAGGCACTTAAACCCTCCGCATTTCAACTTTACCTGCTTTTGAAAAGGGCAATAGTAGAAGAGAAAAAAGAGAAATTAAAGCTCACATCTACTATTAGCAGTAGTTGAAAGCAAGAGAAAGAAAATATAGTTTCTGTAGATTACCCAGCATGAAAAAAGAACTCCTATCTGCCTGCCTCTCCCCTCTTTTTAATACCGGGGCTCTACTTTCATTAGAGATTTTAGTGCAAACTGTAACCATAACCATGACAGTGATTAAGAATCAGCGACCTCAGTCATCTGAACTGCTATTATTTTTCAAGGAACATAGTGTACTATTAATAATTATATATATATATATCTACAAACATGAGTCAGTTCAATGAAAAGTGACCTATTTTATCTTATAATTTTGAATTATTATTATCAAAGCCCATTAGTAAACACAAATGAATTTGTAGAATTTAAGAGTAGTGGCATTTGAAAGCATCCTTAATTCCTTCAGCCTTTACAGTTCCTTATTAGGTTTATATCCTGAACTATGAACTAACCGGTACTCAGTAGGTGGGTCAGTTAATATCTTTAAGTATAACTTGCTAGAGACATCTACAGTGATAAAAGAATTATTTTCTCTATAGTTCTAGAAATTTATACCCTCTTGAATATGAATTTAGGAGGGAAAATACCAGAGAGGTTTTGTGCCACGTGGACCTAAAAAACATTTTTGCCTACTTGTAAAACTATATACTGTCATTATATTTGGTTACTTAGCCATTTACCCAGATATTCAAAAACAGTCAGTTTTGTAGGAAAACAATTTCTGATAACAACTACCAAACAATTTAAATAATATGTAGAAGCCTATATTTAATTGTTTTGAATAAGGACTTACCAAATCTGTCTTGTCAATGTGACTCATTTGGCCACTAAAATAATACAACTTAGTATATATTATGCTATTACCTCAGATTGTGTTTCATTCAACTTTCTTATTTAAGTCTACAAAGTTATCTGAATATTGAAGGGAAAATTACTTGCATTTGCCTCCTCAGATCCTTTTACAGATGTTAAAAATCTCCCCAACTTTAACTGACTTTTTTTTCTTAGCTCAGGGGTAGTTTGATTAGAAATCTCAAAATAGTCTTGTCAGATACATACTTAAAAACACTATTGTCCAATATACAGATAGAAAAGAGAAACCCTGCTGCTACTCCTACCTCCTCAACTCCTACTTCCATAGCCCCCAGCAGGACTCAATGGCCTATTCTGTATACGCAATCAAAAACCATTTATGAAAGAGAGAGATCTATATGCTGACTGTCTGCGGCAAATTTTCCGAATATCCTAAACATAGGAAAGTCTCATGTGTTGAGATATATTCAGAATTAAATTAAACACAAACCTGAAGGCTAAGAACTTAAAAAAAAAAATCAGAGACATTTGTGAACCTCATCTCTACCCTGTGAAAGCCCCGTAAACCAAACTTTATCTTAAATACAAAACTCCAGAGGAGTATTGGAAAGGGTACAGACTTAAAAGAGATTTAAACAACAACAACAACAACAAACTAGACTGGAATTAGGGAACTACCACATATTGCTTGGGGTGACAAATTGGGGCCCATTATTTAATATTTTTGCCTTTCAGTTTTCTCATGTGTAAAATGGGAATAATAATAATATTTATCCATAGTATTTTAATACATCAAGTTTATAATATATGTAAAAGAATACATATGCATACTTACTGTGTCTTGACTCTCCTTTTGTCTCTAGTTGCAGATTCTAATGCAAATTAGGCTTTTTCCTGAAAATATTATAGACCATGACATCTTCTCAAATGAATGTCTGATCCCGTTTTTCTACCCCCTGGCAGAAAGGATATGCCTGCTGCTTACTCACAAATACAACTTTCTGACCAACACTTACCCCATCTTCAAATCTCTTCATTTCAATTCTAATTCTTACATTAGTGTCTTCTTCCAATAAATTAATTTTTAAAAATTCCAAGGTCTTCATATTTGACTCAAGTCTTTCATCTGCCATCATCTAGATAACAACAACCACAGTAATAATAAAAATGATCTAACACTTTTAATTTGTGTAGTGCTTCAGTATTAATAAAACATTTTAACATGTATTGTCTTACTTAATCCTCAGAAAACTCATATTATAACAGCAGATATCAATATCTCCTTCAAGAGCTGAAGAAATAAATGAACTTCGGAATGTTTTCCCAAATGGCAAAGCCAGAATTAAACCCAGGTCCTTCTAATCCCAGAACTCTCCTGCTATGTCCTATTGCCTTTTTGCAACAACAATTTTCATGTTGATGTCTGTTTATTAACTTTATCTCTTAGATTTTTAGACTGACTTACTTTCTAGTAGCTCCTCAAAACCTTTTATGCCTCTGTATACTTCATATGCACCACATTTTCCCATTAACATTTTTAAAAAACATATAAAATAGCTTTTCATTTGAAGTGCACACCATTTTCAGGAAAATTATATAGAAACTCTGGGAGCTATGGGGAGCTGGAAGAAATGCTTCTGAGATACCAACCTGTTTCCTTAAGTGGGAAGAGCCCTCTCTCTGTTGAGAATCACATGCGTCCTGATACTGATGTATTTCTGAGATCCTTATCCTCACCTGTTTTTTCTCTCCAAATATCTCTATCAAGTGTCCACCTACTTATTGCTTGTACTGAGAGCTTCAGTTGTTTTTACCCTCCCTACACATACACATACCCACCCATACACATGACGCAAACACTCTTAATTAAATAAACTCCCCTCCTCTGCACACAGATTTTCCTTTCTCAGATTCTTAAACCAGTTTTTCTTTGCTTTGACCCATTCTAGTGTTATTCATCCTGTATTCCTTGGATATTTTGGTGAGTCTTCAATCCCTAATCCTCTTCTGCAATGAAACTTCTTTTTTAAAATTAAATCTTTCTAACCAAATAAAACGGATTGATACTCAGTCCTCATCTTCCTTGAATTCTGTTAGCTGACTCTGCTGACTATTTTAAAACATTTCTTTCTCCTTAATATTGCATTTCTTGTTTTGGTTTTACTTTTGCCATTCTCAATATCCTTTCCTGTCTTCAAAGTATTCTTCTTTCTCTTCCTTCAAATTCTGTGCACATGAAGTACAAATTATCTTTACTTAGATGGCTTGCTAGCAACGAACTTTTAATATGTTTAAACTAGAGCACATCTTATTAGGAATTGAACCTTCTGATTTTTACCACAATAACTGATTCCCTCTTCTACAACACAATTTTTTTCAATAGGAGTATTATTCTGGAATTCTAAATGTGAAAAGAGCTAGTTTTGATGCTTTCTTTCCTCCTAATGCCGTAAGGTTACCATGTCCTACCATTACATCTAATGCTTCCCTGGACTTCAGTTAAAGGGAGTGGCGTCGCTTTCGACTGATGGGTTTTCACAGCTGCAGATTACTAAGCCCATGTGCTCCTGGGAGAAGCTCTACTTGAGCAAAACCCTGAAAGAAATGGAAAGAAGCTACAAGTTATACAACATGAAAAAGAAAAAAAAAAATAGATACATTTTCTGATCCAAGCACTTTTTTTTTTTTTTTTTTTTGAGACGGAGTCTCACTCTGTCACCCAGGCTGGAGGCAGTGGCAAGATCTGGGCTCACTGCAACCTCCACCTCCCAGGTTCAAACAATTCTCTGCCTCAGCCTCCCAAATACCTAGGATTACAGGCACCTGCACTACACCTGGCTAATTTTTGTATTTTTAGTAGAGACAGGGTTTCACTATCTTGGCCAGGCTGGTCTTGAACTCCTGACCTTGTGATCCACCTGCCTTGGCCTCCCAAAGTGCTGGGATTACAGGCGTGAGCCACTGCGCCCAGCTCTGATCCAAGCATTTCTATTGCATGTCATCTCCACTGTCCAGATCCTTATCACATTATAGCTATACTTTTAGTGTTTTAATAGAAAAGTAAGTAACATGTAAAATGAATATTGTTATAATTTTGTGAGATATTTTATCGTAGCCTTTTTCTTGAATATTATACCATACAGAGGTGGGATTATATGACTGCCCAAATTTGACAGAAGAGAACATTGAGACTTAGAGGGATTAAGTATATTTCTTATGACAACTTCAACTAAGATCCTCAAATTCAAAATTTTGTCCTATGTCTACTTTGCTCTTCTGGCTCCTAACTTGTATATCTGAATTTGTACAATCTCTGGAGGATGAGTCTCATGGTAAAAATATATTGATCATGAAATAGCAATGATCATATAATATTTATCTGTAAAACTGAAACTCAGTTTTGAAGGTCTTCAAATGCTAACACTGTTTCACCTCTAACTTTATTTCTTGTTTTTCCCCCTGATACCCTTGCTCTTTCTAGACTAGTCTTTTCACCATCCTCCAAACTCAGAGAAAGTTTTCCAACTCTGTGAATTCATTCATACAGTTTTTGTTCTTAAAAAGCCCTGTATTCTCTCCTTTTTACTTTAATCATCTTGATCACTTAAAATGTGTTTCAAATTTTGCTTTCTCTACAAAGTCATTTATATATGAGTATGTTTATAACTATGGTTTTCTGCATGTGTAAGTGTAAACAAGTTCTAAAATGGAGTAGCCAATCACCCGTTCACATTTTTACCCCTGGTCTTTATGGAAAGTATTGTGAAGACATAGACATTGAATTCTATATATAATATGCCTCCTTTATGAAAAGAAAACCATCTCATAAAGTGGGATTATCTCAAAAAAACTTATACATTCCTGTGAAAATAATATTGCTCACTGTGATCGTTTTCTTTTAGAAAATTCTTAGTTTTTATAATTTGTTAATATTTGGCATCTTATCTCTCCAACTATCTTTTTAGCTGTGTGAAAGTACTGTCATAGGCATCTTTGTTTCCCTGTAATGCCAACATCATTGCTGAGCTGATAGTACACTTGAGACTAAAAACAACAGAAAAGGGTCTAAGCAGACCATAACTTCCAAAGGATAAAGCAACCACATCCTGTACTGATCTATGTTTTACTGCTAACCTGCTCCAGAAAAAAGGCCGGCTAAGCCAGAAGTCCTGAATAATTGGTAAAAATATTTGCACTTAATAAAATCACATGTTAAATATTATACTTTTCCCCAATATATTTGTTACCAATTTCTCACAAGGCCATTTATTTATTTCACCAGAGAACTTTATATGAATCTTCTGTCTCTTTTTCGATAGTTCTTAAAAGTTAATAGGGGCCAGGCACGGTGGCTCACGCCTGTAATCCCAGCACTTTGGGAGGCTGAGGCGGGCGGATCACCAGGTCAGCAGATCAAGACCATCCTGGCTAACACGGTGAAACCCCGTCTCTTACTAAAAATACAAAAAATTAGACGGGCGTGGGGGGTGGGTGCCTGTAGTCCCAGCTACTCGGGAGGCTGAGGCAGGAGAATGGGAACTGGGAGGCGGAGCTTGCAGGGAGCAGGGATCACGCCACTGCACTCCAGCCTGGGTGACAGAGCGAGACTCCTTCTCAAAAAAAAAAAAAGTTAATAGGGAAAAGATAAATCTAAGCAAATTCTCACTGGTTGCTTTACAGGCCAAACTCTTACTTTATCTGAGTACATCCAGCCTATGATTCTCCCAGGAACTGTCCTGGGAGCAGACAGATGAAGCAGGGCCATCTGTCAACTTGGAAAAGATCCCACACCAGAGACAGACAGGTAGCATTTTGCTCTAGGCACTGATTGAGCCATTTACAGGGGATTTGCACATGGTAAAGAAACATAATCTGACTTAACAGTTCAGGCTGTGTATTTAAAGGATCATGCAAAGAAATCTGTGACACATATAAAGACATACTGGATGTTAAAAATATTTCACAGCATAATATATCCAAGTATTGGCTAGGAAAAAGATAAGAGATACCCAGCGAACTTTCAACAAGGAGCAGAACTTTCCCAGAAAGCCAAGGTGAAAACAAACAACAGTACTTACTCTCTTTCTAGATTACGTAGATGTAAAATAACTTAAAAGGGCTCATTGCTAAAATGTGAAGCACTACCTAAAATGAGTATTTACACAGATGAAAAAATAAACAGGTGAACTCTAATGATGAATATAATTCTAAAATTCTAAAAGTTTTCTGTCTTATTTATAAATTGAGCCCTAAAATATACTAAATAAAAAATGTTCCCATAAAATATATAGATGTGAACTTGTTGGAGGAGGGAAGGGAAAGAATTATTTGTAATATGTCATCTTTCCTATTAAAAGGGAAATAAAATAGAATTGTATTTTTTCAAAGCCATGCAATGAATTGGAAGTATTATCATCAGCATTGTTATGAAAGATAAAATAAGAGACAGCTTTGTTCATGGACTTATTCCCAGAGATTCAGAAAGTAAGAAGCAGGGCATGGAGACCTCTTATCCCTACTATAAAGATTATATCTAAAGAAATAAAAAATACAATTCCATAATGTTTTATTTCACTCAGTATTTCAGAATGAAATCTTTTAGCTTAAAAAATTCTTATTTATAGAATATAAGAAATGGGACCATCTTTAGAAATTATTAAAATCTAACTCTCTAATTTTACAAAGTGTTAGACCCAGAAATTTTCCTGAGATAAATTAAACATTGTGACCCAGATATTTGGGTTTATTTATTCAGTGATATATAGATGATAGAAAAAGGAAGATGGTAATTCTGGTCTCCTAAATACCAATGCAGGGTTCTTGCTACTCTATCTTGTACTCACGTCTGACAATGAGAAAAAAAAAAAAAAAAAAAGCAGCCTCTGGCATTTGGAAAGTGGCCTGACACTTACAACTAGGCTTTGATTTTCTTTTATTGAACATAAACCATTTCACAGAAACATCAACATCAGAAAAGGCCATGCTGTGCTATCAGTGAGAATTAAGACAAAGACAAGACTATTCCATAATCATGGCTCAACACAAATAGTATGATCATTGTCTCAGCCATAGAAAAGACCAAATATCTCAATCCTGACTAATACACTTGACTGCTGCTTCTTTACCAATTACATCTTTAGCCCCAGTTTTTTCCTCCTGCCTTATAGACAATATTTATTATGAATCCAATCATAGAATTGTTCCTGCTTCCTGACAACATCCAATCTAGAGCAAATCCATGCTTCTGTGAATCTTTCCTAACACAAGCTCAATTCCTGTAAATATTTTCTAACAACTTCTTACTGAGATACTTTTTTATTATGCATTTTCTCCCTTTTTTCAAAGAGCAATAAAACCATTGTATTCAACTGCAGTCTACTTTCCCAGTGTTCTTTGGTTAAAGAGTAATGACAATAAAAAGAAACCATTTATTAGAAGAAAAAAAAGATAATCTATGATGAACTATCTTAAAAGTAGTTCATTATTGGATTAAAATTAAAATAGCCTGCTTATATTACATAATCAATGCTAATAGTTGGAGTTTTCTTCATTTAATTAAACTCATCCAAGATTACCTACATATAAACACCCTCTTATTTCTCCAAATTATTAAATGTCTTTCTGTGACTTACATATTGCAAAATTGCTTATTCACAATATGTAAAAAGTGAGAACTTAGAAATTATTAATTCTGAGCTTCTCATTTTACAATGAGTTAGATCCAGACATTTTACCTAAGATAAATTAAACATTGAGACCCAGATGTTTTCATTTATTTATCCTAGAATTCGAGAAAAAATTTAATTCTTGGACTTCCACTTCTGGACAAGATTAGGAAACACATAGAATAAAGGACAAAATATAGAAACAATGATTCTCAGAAAATTGAACATCAGGCAAGAAAAGACAGTGATCCCTGAGAGATGGAAAATGAAAAGGTGAGTTTCATTTGCCCAGGTTTTCTGTCTAGAGAATTATTCTGGGCCACAGTGCTGAGATGGAAAAATCAAAGAGTTCAATGGCGTTCCTGAGTTGAGTAGAAAGAACTGGGAGTTCAGACAAACCAAGGTGGCTAGAATTTGCATGACAAAAGTCTCCTGTAGGAGAGAGTTATGCAGAAAGAGAACTCCAGAGATTTGCAGAGGGTTCCCCTCCTGTATTCATTTGAGTACTGATTATTACATATATACAAACTATCTGGAGCCAGAGAAAGAAAAATATAAGGCCAGATAATGGCTGTTCTCAAAAGACAGAGTGGAAACCTCATTAACTCATGAGGTATCCATTGGGAGAGCAACTGGCAAACATTTCTTTTAAAGGGTCAGGCTTTGTGGACCACACATTCTTTGTTACAACCACTCCACTGTCACTGTAGCACAAAAGCAGCCAGAGAAAACAGAAAAATGGAAAAACACAACCATGGTTGTGTTTCAATATACTTTATTTATCAAAACAATCCCCAGTCTTCCAGCTGGAGTTTACTATTTTTGGCTAAGAAAGATCTTGCCTTGGTATTGAAAAAATATTAAGTCTCAATAAAATGCTTTTTATGGTCCCACATACAAATCATAAATCAAGACCTGAAAGGAACAAACTGTTCTCATTTAACTAAACTGCATCCCAGAAAAAAGTTAAAAAATATTTTTATAAATATTTAAAAATCCAGTATGCAAAAAGATAAAATTTATGTCATTTATTAGATCTAATATTGCCAGGTATGCAAAGATGTAGAAAAATATGACACTTAATGAGAAACTCTTAGTTAACTGAAACATCCAAAGATGACACAAATAACTAAATTAGCAGAAAATGACATTAAAACAACTATTAAAATTGTATGGCATATACTCAATAAATTGGATAAAACATTTAACAATTAAAACACAGAAGGAAGATTCAAATTGAACTTCTAAAGATGAAAGCTAAAATGTCTGCAATGAAAAAATATTCTGGTAATGAATAACTTCTGATTAGACATTGTATGAAAAAGGATTAATTAACTTGAAGACATAGCAATAGAAAACACAAAACACCAAAGTGAAACACAAGTTAAAGAAACATGAGAAAAATGAACAGAATGTCACTGAACTGGCAGACATCTCAAGTAGCACATTATAAACTGTAATTGAAGTCCCTGAAGGAATAAAGAAAGAAACAGATAGAATACCTAAAGATATAATGACTAAATATTTTTCCAAATTTCTTAAAACCTATAAACCCACAAATCCAAGAAACTCAAGGAGACTCAAACACAAGAAACTATACCAAGACATACAGTAACCAAATTGCTTTATACCAGTGAAAGAAAATTTTAAAAGCAGCTAGAGAGTCACCCATTGTACACAAATGATCTCTTCTTGAAATAGTGCAAGTTAGAAGAGAGAAACATCATTTGAGTACTGAAAGCAACAGCAACAACAACCAAAAAACATAAAAAAGAAATGAAGAAGAAAGAAAATCATCAATCCTATCAACATAAAATTCTTTATCCTTTAAAAAAATCTATTAAAAATAAAAGCATGTTCCTAAAGAAAAAGCCTTTAAAAACCTGGGGGAAAAAAAAGATTTTGAACTCATTCAAAATCTAAAAGAATTAACCACCAACAGATATACAATATAAGGAATTATAAAGACAGTTATTTGAGCACAAGGAAAATAATACAAGATGGGAATTTGGCTATAAACAAAGAAATGGAGACAATCAAAACTGGATGTTTTATGGGTATACAAAAACAATTATTTACATCTACGTAAGTATTAACCAACTGTTTAATGACAAAAAATGAAGTCTTATGAGTCTTATCACTTATATAGAAATAAAATGTATGACAACAGTGGTACAAAGGCTGGGAAGAAATAAATGGAAGCATACTGCTGTAAAGTTCTTATACATGATACCTGTATATCCCTTAAAGGTAGATAGACTTTGATATGTTAAAGACGTATACCATAAACCTTAAAGCAGTCAATGGCCGGGAAAGATGTGGAGAAGTTTTATCACTTATCCCGTGGGAGGGCAAATTGGTATAGCCACTCTGGAAAACAGTTGCATATGATTACATACACGTAAATGAGTGTATGCAAATCTGGAGAAATTTAATTAAGGTAGGTGGGTTTTATCAAAGTATATGTTATGGCCATGATATTGTATTATAGGTATACAAGATGTTATTTTTCAGGAAAACTGAGTGAAGCTAGCAACATTTCTTTGTATTATTTCTTACAATTTCATGTGAATATATAATTATACAGAATTGTCTCAAAGTAAAAGGAAACAAAAAAACAAAAGGATCAAAAGAGATATAAGTGTATTTCAAGGCAAATGATATTAACAAAAAGAGATGATAAAGGGGGCAATTCATCAACATAACAAACCTAAATTTTGTGTACCTAAAAATAGAACTTTAAACTACACAAAGCAGAAACTGACAGAAACTTTACAGAGGAATAGAAAAACCCACAATTAGAGTTGGAGATTTCAATGGCTTTCTTTCAATCGGTAGAACAAGTAGACAGAAAATCAGAGACTTGTGCGACATTTTTGTAACTGACATTTGTAAAACACTTTGCTAGACAAGAGCAGAACACATTTTTTGAAAGCAGTGATTGGCAAACTTTTTTCTGTAAAGGACCAGAAATGAAATGATTTAGACTTTGCAGGCCATATGCCTGGTGTCATGACTACCCAACTTTGTCTTTGTAACAGAGAAGCAGCCGTAGACAATACCTAAATGAATGAAAGTGGCTATGTCCCAAAAAAAAAAAAAAATACTGTAAGCTAGATAGGGCCATAGGCTGTGGTTAGCCAACTATTTTTTCAGTATGTACATGAAACATTTAACGGATTAGATTACCTCATAATTATGATATTATTGTAAATATGAATATAATTATATTTATAATATTATTAATATAATTATAATTGTATTATAATATACCCTGTGTATCACAACATAAAACTAAATAAATGGATTAAAATCACACTGAAATCTGATAGTTCCCTTGACCCCTTCATAGGACTCACAAGCGGGTTGGCTTGTTTACTCAGCCCACAGCTCTCAACCCCTCACTGGAGGGAGAGCATCCAGGTGAGCAGGTGCAGAGGCCAGGATGAGCGCTTCTGGGTAACCAACAGGAGCAGAACTCCGTGCGAACCTGCAGCAGCATCTAGGGGTTGCCCATTACCCCGAGAGCCTCAGAGGGCATGTGTTACAGTGTCCTCTTTTACTTTTGATGTCTGTGGATGGCGTAAGTGTTAGATAGCTCAGTGGAGGGTCACTGTGACAGCCCCTTGCACCCACACCCAGGTCCTTGTCTGTCATCCAGGAGGAATCAGGTCACACAAATGAATTGAAGGGTGGTGAATGTGGAGGATTTTATTGAGTGGTGGAAGTGGTTCTCATCAGGATGGGGAGCTGGAAAGGTGATGGTGTGGGAAGGTGGTCTTCCCCCTTCAGAGAGATGGCTTGACAGTGGGACCTCGGAGAAGAGTTCGGTCATCCCCCACCAAACTCTTCTCTGAGGACCCACTGTCAAGCGTCAAGCCATCCCTCTGAAGTCAAGCTGCTTTTCTCTAATGTCTGGCTGTTTCTTCTCTTTTCTCCTGCTCTGCTGCTCTGCCACTCTGCCACTCTTGCCAGTGGAGCCTGGGGTTTTTATGGGTACAGGATTGGGAGCAGGGCAGGCCAGAGTGGTTTTGAAAAAGGCAACATTCAGATGGGAAAACAGGAATGCATGTCTCACTTTGGGCCATGGGTTCAGGCTTGAAGGTGAGGCTTTGCTGGGGACAGCCCTATTCTACCCAGTATTTTTCTCTGTCTCCTGTCTGTATGAATACAAAATATGTTCTCTAACCAACTACCATGACATTAAGCTATAAATCACTAAAGGAAGTAATAAGATAAATTTCCAAATACTTGGAAATTAAACCATACATTTCTAAATAATTTATGAGTTAAGGAAAACATCAGAAAGAAAATTAAAGATATCTTGAATCAAGTGAAAATCAAACATAGCATATATAAATTTGAGAAAGGCAGGTAAAACAGTGATTAAATGGAAATATATAGCTTTAAATTTTTATATCAGAAATGAAGAAAAATCCCAAAACAGTCATCTCAGCAATAGTCAAAAAATTTTTTCTTAAAGATTCAGAGAGTATTATTTTAGGCTTCTAGGCCTTATATTCTCTGTCACAGTTACTCAACTCTGAGGCTGCTGTGAGAAAGCAATCACAGACAATATCTAAACCAATGAGTGTGGCTGCATTCCAATAAAAATTTATTTACAAAAACAGGTTCTGACCATGGGCTGTAGTTTGCAGACTCATATCTAGGCTTTACCCTTACAAAACCAGGAAAGAAGAACAATCAGAACAAAGAAAGGAGCAATTAATAAAAGATAATGGCAAATATCAACGTAATTCTTAACAGGAAAACAATAGAGAGAATGAATGAAATCAAGTGTTTCTTTGAACGGATCAATAAAATTTATAAATTTCTAGGCATATAGTTTAAATGATAAAACAGAGGGCAAATAAATTACCAACATGAGGAATGAAAGACGAGACATGATTAAAGAACCTATGGGTATTACAATGAGAAGGAAATATTACAAATAATTTATGTTAAGAAATGTAATTTAGATAGAATGGAAAAATTATTTGGAAGACCCAAATTGCCACAATCTTACTGTGTATCTATCACAATCTTACCACGAAGAAAACTGCAAGACCTGATAGCTCCACTTATGTATTCTACCAAACATTTAAGGAGTAAATGTTACAAATTTTATATGAAAGATTTCATAATTTTCCAGATCATTTCTCAATTCATTTTATGGGGCTAGAATTGCCATCATGTCAAAACCATGCAAGCAAAACAAACTATAATATTTCTCATGTATACAGATGAAATGTTCTTAACAAAATTTTAAGAAATTAAATGAAGTAATACATTAAAATATTTTATAAACAAGTGAAATTTATTTATGGAATGAAAGGTTGGTTTAACATTCAAAGTAATCAGTCTAATTCACCAAATTAACAAATTTATAAAGTCATATGATCAACATTTACAGATGTATAAAAGCATTTGAAGCAATTTGAAATCTTTTTATGTTTAGAAAAATAATCTCTTGGAAAACCAGGATCAAAAGTGAACATCTTCAGCCTGGAAACATTTACATGTGATAAAAAACTATAATTGATCTCATATTTTAATGGTAAATAGAGAATACATGTCTCCTAAAATAAGAATTAGGGCAAAATAATGATTCTTCCCTCATCTATCTGATTTTGTAATGAAAATACTAGCTTGTGTGATAGGGTAAGAAATAGAAATAAAATACATAATGTAGGAATGAAGAAGTAAGATACTTTTTAGTCACAGATGACATGATTATCTTTCTAAACTCCTAATTAAAAATTATTACTACAAAAAAAACCTTCTAGATCCAATAGGTGTGTTGAGCAAGTTTACAGGATATATTTTTAATATACAAAAATCAATTTCATATATAAATATTATCAGCAAACAATCAGAAAATTACTTACATGTGCATATAAAATGTAAAATATTTAGAATTAAATTTAAAAAAAATTTCAAGTCCTCTGAATTGAAAAACATAAAACATTGCTGTGATAAATTAACAAATATTCCCCCAAATACAAAGTTATTCTATGCTTATGAATCAGAAGATTAAATATTCTTAAGATATTTGTTCTCTGTAGATTCAGTCAACTTCTTACCAAAATCTCAAAATGTTTTGAGGTGGAAACTAAAAAGCCAATTTTGTAATTTATCTGAAAAAGTAAAGGATCTAGAATATTCAAAACAAATTTGAATAAATGGAGAAATGTGGGAGGGCTTACACTACCTAACTTCAATATTTACTATAAAGCAGTAAGCATTAAAGTGTGATATTGCTGCAAATAATGACATGCAGATCATTAGAAATAATAAAATTTAGAAATAGACACACATATCTGTAGTCAATTGACCTTAAGTAGAGAAGAATGGTAAATTAATGGGGAGATGATAATTTATATAAAACATTTAACACAATGTTTGTCACATAAGTGATAGGTGCTGTTTTTATTATAATTCTAATTGTAATTAATATTTTTATAGTGTTCATAGTTTGAGCTTTTGAACCAAAATGCTTGTGTTTGAATTCTGAATCCACTGCTCATTGGCTATGGGACCTTACCTCAATTTTCTTCAGTTCAATGAGAGTAACAATAGTAGTAAATATTGCATAAAGTTGTCTTTAAGATTAAATACATTAATACACATAAAGTACATAGTATCTATGAGTATCTTTTTTTGATAGAAATTCTTGCTTGATACCACCAGTTTATATAAAGGCTGAAAAAAAAACCAGAACACATTTCTCATGGATTAGGTAAAATACATACTCACAAAGTAAGAGATGCCATTATATTTTAAGACTGCATAAAATTTTGTTAGAATTAATGATTTTTAACAAGAAAATCTTAGAAAACATGACATAGTTGGAAAAAATTTTTAAAAATAATAAATTCAAAAAATATATAAACATAGAATGCCTTTCAAATTATTTTTATCTTGTTTTTCATGCATAGCTAGACCTGACCATACTAATTAAAATACATCTCAGTTTCTTCTTATAACTAAGCTACTCACAATTCATCTATAACCTAGAATAACTGAAACAGATTATTTACATAAATAAAATTATGCTTCTCAACTTTACAAGCCACCAATTAAATATTGCTGGAGGCAAGATCATTGCTCATCTCTATCTGAAGAAATAGACATTATTCATGTCTGTTTAATAAATCATATTGTGAGAAGGAGGTGAAGTAGATGTATATATCAATGATAATATCAATGACAATAAACCTGGAACTGGAACACAATTAATTTTTATTGAAGTAAACCATTTCATTTTCTTTTAAGACAAAGCTAGTGGCTTTCATTTGTGACCAAAGATAATATCAAGGGTCTTAAATCACAAAACATGTCATTACATCCCTTGAGCAAATGTGCAAATGTGTGTATTCATTTTTCTTCGTAGCTTCTACATTTTGGATATGGTATCAGTAATTCATACTTATCTAAAGTTCATGTGTTATTTTTGCATTTGGTAAGGATTATTTTTCTGTTTTGTTTTGGAAATATATTTTTTAACATTTAAAATTATTTTTAACAGTTGATATAATATAATGATTTATTACTTCATGGTTAAGAAGGACAAATCCTTTCTTTGAACAAGGGTCTCCCAAGTAGGTGGAATATTCTGCAAGCACCATCTCTTCTATCATAATAAAGAGCTTGGAACCAATAGCCACTGAATAAAGCTATTCAAAATCCTTGATCACAGATTATTTATTTATTAATTCATTTATTGAAAAAATCCTTGTTGATTGCTTACTATGGCAGGAACTCTTCTAGGTTCTGGGAAAAGAGCAATGAACAAAAAAATCAGAAATTTTTATCCTCATGGGGCTTCTTTCTACTTGAGGAGATATCTTTTTTTAAAAATACAATAAATACTGTGATATGTTAGAGAGTGATAAGTGCTAAGGTGAAAAAAATAGAAAAACAGGGTGTGAATTTTTAGAAAATTGTTACATTAAGTTCTCCAATGTTATTGTAAACTACTTAATCTCATTAAATTAAATTTTCCTAGCCAAAAACAGAGCTAACATAATCAATTTGATAACTTTTGAAGATTGAGTAAGAATACCCTAAAAACACCTGACATAATAGTTGGACTTAACAGATGACCATTAAGAGAAAACTGACACTATTTGGCTCCCATAGTGAATATTTTATGATTTATTATATTTTAGATACAATTAATTTTACATCTATGAGATATCTATAACCTCTCTTATAGTTTGATTTCAAAAGTGACAAGTTTGAATATATACCCAATATTTAGTATTAGCTAGATCTACTTATTTGCAGAGAGAATACATTTGATACATCAACAGTTCACCAATAGCCTTCAGAGTCTCCTGGAAAGTTGTAAACAAAAGTAATGGGTACAGCCCGTATTTCTCTAGGTCTTACCTGCCTGCTGGTTCAAGTCAAACATTATAAATTATAAAATTAAATTAATTTTATAAGTGTTATACATGTTATATGTGCATATATGTGTTAATGTGGCATTATTTGTGCTAAATTACATGCATATAATCATACTCTAATACCACAAAAAAACTCTTCTCATTCTGAGACAAGGATATCTTGGAAGCTCCCCAAGGTATTTCACATGAGCTTACAAACAGTCCCTATTGTGTCCTGCCACCTGCTGCCCCTCATTGCTGTCTAGAACTGTAAAGTGACTTAAGAATGTCATCTCTCTCTCTCACTACTTTTGCTGTCAGCCACCCCCATGAGAATGGGTATCCCGGAACAAAAATGGCTACACCAGCTTTCTTTCTTGTGTTTAGTGTTTACTTAAATTCCTTTTCCCAAACTTTCACTCTTTACTTTTATCAGTTTTTATGTATGAGGTGTGTTCTATTAAAAAGCAAGTAATTGAGTTTTTTACACAGTGTCTAAATATATGTTGCTATATTTACATTTATTTCTACCACCTTATTCTTGCTTTCTGTTCGTGGGTATTTTCTATTTATTTTTTTCCTCTGCTTCATGTCTTATTTTGTGCTAACATAATTTTTTTTCTAATTCTATTTTAATCTTCTGTTTTCAAAAAATAACTATTTGTATTTGGTAAGCCTTGAAATTAATATGCACATACCTAACTTAATGGTTTAATTTTTCTAAAGATTTTACCCTCCTTCTATACAGCTTAAGGACCCCAAGATTTTTTTTTTTTTTTTTTCTGAGGCGGAGTCTGGCTCTGTCACCCAGGCTGGAGTGCAGTGGCGCTATCTTGGCTCACTGCAAGCTCTGCCTCCCGGGTTCACACCATTCTCCTGCCTCAGCCTCTCGAGTAGCTGGGACTACCAGCGCCCGCCACCAGGCCCGGCTAATTTTTTTGTATTTTTAGTAGAGACTGGGTTTCACCGTGTTAGCCAGGATGGTCTCGATCCCCTGACCTCGTGATCCGCCCTCCTCAGCCTCTCAAGATGTTTTAACCTCTCCTAGCTTATATGCTATTATTATCCTATGTTTTAATTGGGACATTTTCAAAGTCTCTTCAATTTAGAAATTATTCATGATACTACTTTTGCTATACAGTCAATATTACATTAGATTTTCCCATATCTTACTTTTTTAACTCACCATTTTTTAGTGTTTTCCTTTCGTAACTTCTTGTGGTGTTTGGCGATCCCTTTCTGAGAGGTTTTATATTTGCTTTGGCCAGATTCACAAGGCAATTACAGATGTAATCACCTTTAAAATTTTGTAGGTACAGACTTTTAGAAAACATGTATAGTGTAACTCAGGCCCACAGACATATAAGCATTTTTATTTATTGCATTTTAATCCCCAACTGAGCCAGAATTCAGACAAACAATTTTCCTTTATTGTTGGCTTAATAGGTTAGTGCCAGCTCATCATTTTCTCAGTTGCAGTTTTAGGTGGGTGATATCTCAACTGACTGTCTTCCCAGTATAGACTTAAGACTCAGTCAACAGTCTCCACCTCTCCATTAGCTACAAAAATCCTTCTGGAGTAGGCATGGTCTGTAATGTGGTCCCACTTTCTTCCTGGCCTTACAGAAATGTCTTTTTACAGGAGCAGCCATTCATTGATTAAAATTTCATACATTTTCTCTAGAATTTTTTGTGTCTGTGGCCAGAGGAGTGGAGGATGTTTAATCATCCCTTTACAAAATCTGTGAAATACAGACATACCTCATTTTATTGCTTTTTGCTTTGTTACATTTCAAAGATATTGGGTTTTTCACAAATTAAATGTTTCTGGCAACTCTGCATTAAGAAAATCTGTCTACACTATTTTCAAACAGCATGTGCTCATTTCATGTCTCTGTGTCACATTTTGGTAATTCTCCCAATATTTCAAACTTTTTCATCATTATTCTATTATAATGATCTATTTCACCAATATTTGATGTTACCGTTGTGTTTCATGAACTGCACCCATAAAAGATGACAAACTTTTTCCGTAAATGTTGTGTGTTCTGACTGCTCCACCAACAGGCCGTTTCCCATCTGCCTTTCTCTCCTTAAGCCTCCCCATTCCCTGAGACACGACAATATTAAAATTAGGCCAATTACTAATCCTGCAATAGCCTCTAAGTGTTCCCAAGAAACAGAGACTCACATATCTTTCACTTTAAATCAAAACCTAGAAATGATTGAGCTCTGTAAGAAAGGCATACCAAAGCTGACATAGGCTGAAACTAGGCCACTTGCACTAAACAGCAAGCCAAATTGTGAATACAGAGGAAAAAATCTTAAAGAAAATTTAAAGTGCTACTCCAGTGGACACACAAATGATAAAACAAAACAGCATTATTGCTGATATGGAGAAGGTTTGAGTGGTTTGATAGAAGAACAAATCAGCCACAGCATTCTTTAAGCTAAAGCCTAATCCAGAGCAAGGCCCTAACTCTCTTCAATTCTGTGAAGACTGAGAAAGGTGAGGAATCTAGAAAAGAAAATCCGGGGGCCGGGCATGGTGGCTCATGTCTGTAAACCCAGCACTTTGGGAGCCTGAGGCAGATGGATCACCTGAGACCAGGAGATCGAGACCAGCCTGGCCAATATGGTGAAACCCTGTCTCAACTAAAAATACAAAATTAGCCAGGCATAGTGGCACACACCTGTAATCCCAGCTACTCAGGAGGCTGAGGCAAGAGAATCACTTGAACCTGGGATGTGAAAGTTGCAGTGAGCCGAGATCGTGTCATTGCACTCCAACCTGGGCAAAAAGAGCGAAACTCTGTCTCAAAAACATAAATAAATAAATATATATATATATATACAAGAAAAGCTGGAAGCTAGCAGAGGTTGGCTTGTGAGGTTTAAGGAAAAAAGCCATCTTCATGACAAATAATGCAAGGTGAAAAAGCAAGTGTTGATGGAGAAGCTGCTGCAAGTTAACCAGATCTAGCTAAGATAATTGGCGAAGGTGGCTACACTAAACAACAGATATTTAATGTAGACAAACATTAGAAGAAGATGCCATATAGAACTTCCATAGCTAGACAGAAGTTGATGCCTGGCATCAAAGCTTCAAAAGACAGGCTGACTCTCTTGTTAGGGGCTAATACAAGCTGGTGACTTCAAGTGGAAGCCAATGCTCATTTACCATTCTGAAAATGCTAGGGCCCTTCAGAATTCTGCTAAATTTACTCTGTCTGTGCTTTATAAATGGAACAACAAAGCTGGATGACAGCATATCTGTTTACAGCATGGTTTACTGAATATTTCACTTCCACTGTTGAAAACTACTTTCCAGAAAAAAGATTCCCTTCAAAACATTACTGCTCATTGGCCAGAGCACCTGGTCACCCAAGAGCTCTGATGGAGATGTACGCAGAGATTCATGTTATTTTCATACTTGTTAACACTATATCCATTCTGCAGCTCGTGGATTAAAGAGTAATACTGGCTTTTAACTCTTATTATTTAAGAAATACATTTCATGAGGCTACAGCTGCCGTAGATAGTGATTTCAATGATAAATCTGAGCGAAGTAAACTGAAAGCATTCTGAAAAAGGTTCACCATTCTTGAAGCCATTAAGAACACTTGT
The DNA here is from genome assembly GCF_006542625.1 of Nomascus leucogenys. Classification (NCBI taxonomy): domain Eukaryota; kingdom Metazoa; phylum Chordata; class Mammalia; order Primates; family Hylobatidae; genus Nomascus; species Nomascus leucogenys. The sequence continues at coordinate 97,381,374 of NC_044391.1, forward strand.
GACTCATGAGAGGAAGTCAAAATATCAACATTAACAGGAGTTTGGATGACAGGGATTCCAAACCCCATGGGTGATTTTGAGAGATTCAATACTTTAGTGAAAGAAGTAATAGCAGATGTGGTGGAAATAGCAAGATAACTTGAATTAAAAGTGGAGCTTGAAGATGTGACTGAACTGCTGCAATCTCATGATAAAACTTGAACGGATGAGGAGTTGTTCTTAGAGATGAGTGAAGAAGGTGGTTTCTTGAGATGGAATCTACCCCTGGTGAAGATGCTGTGAATGTTGTTGAAATAATAGCAAAGGACTTAAATATCACATACCCTTAGTAGATAAATCAGCAGCAGGGTTTCAGAGGATTGACTCCTATTTTGAAATAAGTTCTACTGTGGCTAAAATGCTATCAAACAGCATTGTGTGCTACAGAGAAATCTTTCATGAAAGGCAGACCAAATCATTGCAACAAACTTCATTGTTGTCTTATTTTAAGTAACTGCCACAGCCACCCCAACCTTCAGCAACCGCTACCCTAATCAGTCAACATCAAAGCAGTACTCTCCATGGGCAAAAAGATAAGGATTAACTGAAGGCTCAGATTGTTAGCATTTTTAGTAATAAACTACTTTTAGACATAGTGCTATTTTCTATAGACTACAGTATGTTGTAAACTTAACTTTAATATGCACTGAGAAACAACAACAAAAAATATGTGCCACTGGCTTTATTGTGATACTTACTCTATTGCGGTAGTCAGAACCAAACTCACAATATCTGCAAGGTATTCCTGTATTTGACTATTTATCTCCTTTCCAAGCTTCATTGGATTGCTTCAGTTGTTTGGTAAGTTCTTTTTCTCATCCCTAAAAGTTCTGCTTTCAAGGGGGCTTTATTATAAAAGAATTCAGACACAAGATTATCTGTCTCCAGGCCAAAAAAAAAAAATAAAACAAGACAGAAAGATTATTTACTGGGGCATTTCTCTCACTTCCCTGAGACTAAATATTCTCCAGACTTGGGAAGAGAATTTAAAGTGAGAAGCAATTTGTAAACATTGGTTGGTTATGCAATAAGAGTTACAACCTGCCTTCCTTGTTCACTTCAGTGGGAAGGAAATAATGAAATAACCTTCTTAAAATGTATCAGGATACAAGTTTAGGAGAAACGATTCTCCTTTCTCACAGAAAATCTTGAGAAGGAGAAAGCTTGAGGGAATCCCCTTTACCTCACAGTAGAGAAATGTTCTGAGAGAAATGGGTGCTCACGTGCTGAGGGCATGAACAAGCCATGAAAGGCAGCCTTGAAGCCAAATCTAACATTTCCCGCCTTTGAGAAGGTCATTAAATACAACTGAAAGAGAAAAAGACTCTGAAAGAGTTCTGAGTCTTTGACAAGGGGGGCATGGCAGCAGAAGGCAGTCTAGACCATATGGTCAGAGACCAAGGAGGAAGACTGACACCTCAGAGGATGCCATTGCAGAGGGATGACAATGCAAGGGCCCAGATTTATATACCCCAGTGGATGCCAGCATGGAACAACTGTGGACCATATGCCTTTATTTAACTAACTTGCACTATAATGCCACATAATTCCCCCTGCCCACCCCAAAGACATACACAAACATCACCACCACTATTGCTTAGATAAATCCAATGGAGAAGGAAAGATATTAGAATGATTGCAATTTTGCATTGACTGTGTTCCAATCAGAAATCACTATTTATTTAGAATTTACTAAGTTGTTTGCTGCCATCATTTCAAATGCCAGCAAAAAACAGCGTAGATACTGAATTAGGAAAAAATAATTACTTGTATATTTGTGTTTATGGTCAGGAAACCAATTCCACTACATGGCTTTTGTAATACAGCGCCACGTTGCCGTCTCCACTCCATAAGTTACTGGGGATCGTAGGATTCTTGTGTCATTCACGCTATACTCAAATGCCATCTTCTCAGAGAGTCTGTGGTTTATGTATATAATATAGTTTCCCTGTCACTACCTATCACTTCTCTGCTTATTTTTTTTCTCCATAGCACTTACTATTACCTGACACTGTAAATTTATTTGCTTATGGATTGTCAGTCTCCCTCTGCAGAAATAAACTCCCAGAGGACATGGACCTTGTGTTGTTGACTGTGATTTTCCTAGAGCTTAGAAAACTCCCTGGTACAGAAAATACCTCGAATAAATATATATAGGGTGAATTAAACATTATATGTATATATATATATAATGTGTTTACATGTATCTACTTAGTGTATATAAATTTATATAAAATATAAAATACATATTATATAACATGTCATATGTATTTTGATAGTATTTGTGTTAGGTAGATGTGATTTTTCTTTTCTCTTCTTTTCCTTTTCCAATAATTACTGAAGAAGTTATAGGTTATTTCTCAGTAATCATAAAGTAAGGAATTTATCTAATTATGATATTTTGCAGGAGAGGCAGATCCTTGTTTTTGGCCTTAAAGGCATAGAAGTGAAGAAAGGGCTCAAAGAGGTGACCTTAGAAGTGATATTTTCTGTTTTACAATTTTACCTAATATTACCCCTACATACAAGTCTATCTATCTGAAGTGGGTTTTTTATTGATTAATACACCTTTGTTTTCATAGAATAGAAGAAAGGAAGACAGTCTCAAATGTTTTGTAGGTTCAATTCACACTGGAATTTTTTTATCACAGGAAGGTATCTGGGTTAATTATAGTGTTTGCATTATGCCACATTATCATCCCCGGTGCACACAAAGTCCTCTTGTTCTATCTGTCTATCTACCTATCTATCTATCTATCTATCTATCTATCTATCATCATCATCTATCTATCTTCCTATCTATCTGCTTATCCCTCTCTGAGCTCTCATTTTACACTCTCAACCTAGGCAATAATTGTAAAGTGTTTAATGTATATGGTTTTTTTCTTTACCTTCCTAAAATAGATGCATTAATATTTTGAATGGATGTATTTAAATTAACTATGTGACATTTTGTTATACATAAAAATGTTTCACTTCTTTTCATTCAGCTGTATGTTATTAAGACCAGAAGTGTTGTTATGTTCACATCTTTGCCACTTCCAAATACTGTATGCTATTCGTTTTATTTTGTTTTTTATAACTACCATATCTTGCCTATCTACTTTCTGTAAATAAATATTTATATATTTAAAGCAAATTACAAAACTACAGAAGGGTCTACTTAAATACCTAGTGCATCTTTGTGAAATAAAATGCATCATTAAGGAAATCTCAATTCTGTTTTTTAAGTTTTTTCTTCAGCTGAATTTGGTTTAAGTTACTTTTCAACCAGCTCAAATACTTAGTGTTCTATTTTAAATTAGAAGGGTAACTAATTTATTTTTCATATTAGCAACGAAAATGCTTACACTCATGTGTTTATGTGTATGTGGACTCAAGTCTCTTTTTAAAAGGACAAAAGGATCCAGAGAGGCTTTTTCCTGCTGTGAAGGACAAAAACTCAAGATAGTGTACTCTGACACAAAGTGCATTTCTTTGCCAATCTCTAAAATGTCACTTCATGGGCAGCCTGCTGGGCTCGGCTCAGAGCCATGGTGCCTAGTCTGCTAATAAAAAAGAATAAAGGTTAATGAAGGCATTGGGTTATTTATGATCTTGAATAAAATAGCCTAGGTTTCATCTGGATGGTTTGTTCAAGGCATAAGATCTTGCCTTTGATTTTTAACATCGTATTATTCTTTTCTGCAGACTTTGGATTTTAATGCTTTTCGCCAGGATACAGTTTTATCACATTTATTATATATGCAATTATATTACAAAAATAAATGGATATATCAGAGATATTTAAATGTGATGACTGACATACATGAAAAATAAAATAATAAATCCTTCAGAAAACTCACTTTGCAATTTAGAAAGGGATAATCTTGTACATTAAGCACATCTTTTGTTGCTCATCAGCAACTTATTTAGAGAAAATAAATGCCAACATTTAATTGTGGCATAATGACATATGGGAAAATATTGTTTATAAAGAACATATCATGCTTAAGTCACACACTTCAGATTTAGGTTTAGGAGTTTCAATTTCATTTAAAAGAAGACAAAGGGTGCAATCAAACTAGTCTTCTTGTCAAGTGACAGAATGTGACATGCCAGAAGTATGTCATGCTCCATAGTCAGGATCTCATCATAGGGTTTTGAAGTCAGCTGAAAGTGAGTGTATGTGCTATTTAGCCCGCTACTGGTAAATATAAGAATACCAAACGTGTAAGGTATATAAAGTGGTTTAGTTCTATGCTCCAATCCAGAATCAGAATTGTCTACATTTATAATATACACAATTTGAAACATTATATTTACTGTGATAAAGTCTGTAGCTGTGGATAATCATCTCTTACACCTTCAATTTGCTCTGAAGTTAAGTGCTAAATGTGAAGCCATCTTTCAAATGACCACTAACCATTTCCCAACCCATTGTACAATATTAGAAAAATAAACAAATCCTTATTAAAATTAACCTGTTTGACATTTTTCTTAATTTTCCAATTTCTTAATTCTTAGGCCTTGGATGTGTGAGTCTCTATTAATTTTTATGTTTGACTTTTTCTTCTGGTTTGTAGGTCAATTTATATTGTAATGACACAATCTATTGTACTATTTTTTTCTTGACTGAAACAAACAGTATTTAATTATCTCTTTAAAAAATTCTACTCACTAAAATTATGCACATCATACATTTGACAAATATTTTTGGTGTGGCTAATATGTGCCAGACATTGTTTTAATATTGAGGCTATAGCCATAAAAAATTATTTTAGAGCTTGTGTTATAAGTTGTCAGGAAAATACTAAAGATTGTTAGTAAACCTAATTTTCCAAAACTGCATAGACAATCTACAGAACATCATACGTTTATCTATGAGGTAAAATCCCATGACCATATATGTATTTTTAGCTTTTAGGTAAGATAAACTCAATTTATGATCATTGGTGGGGAAAAATATTTCGTACCCTATTGGAGCAGGTCAAAGAATGTGGTTAATGTAGTTTGGATATTTTCCCCTACCAAAGCCTCATGTTGAATTGTAATCCTCAATGCTGGAGGTGGGACCTGGTGGGAGTTGTCTGGATGATGGGTCTGAATTCCTCATTGCTTGGTGCTTTCTTCATTATAGTAAGTTCTTGCAAGATCTGGTTGTTTAAAAGAGTGTTACACCTCCCTCCCCACCTCTCTCTCTCTTGCTTTCTTTCTGCCACATGACATGCCTGCTTCCCCTTTGCCTTTTGCCATGAGTAAAAGCTCCCTGAGGCCTCCCCAGAACTGAACAGAAGCCTATGTCATGCTTCCTGCACAGCCTGCAGAACCACAAGCCAATTAAATCTCTCTTCTTTATAAATTATCCAGTCTCAGGTATTTCTTTATAGCAATGCAAGAGCAGCCTAATACAATGATGATCATTAATCTTTGGAGTTTTCACTACTCACTTTCTCTCTGCAATATGTGAAATGGTGGCTTCTCCTCCAACCTAAGTCCTAAAATGAGGACTACTTGAAGCAAACCTCCCAGCTGACCCATGATGGATATACAGCCTGAGTGAGATATAAAACTTCATTAACTTTAAGTGAGTTTAGTGAGCAATAATTAACACACAGTAAAACTCACCCGTTTTAGATAGATACTTTGATGAGTTTTAACAAATGTCATGGTGGCCACAATTGAGATGAAGAACATTTCTACTACCTCAACCACTAAAGTAATAAAAAATAGCCACAACAACCAGATTTTCTTTTTAAGTGGTAGTACCTAGTTTCTGAAAAAATCAGAAGCAAGCTTCATAAATATTACTTGCAGCAAAGTACACTGGTGCAAAATTTCTGAACCCGACTTTGAAATTACGTTTCAAGAACCTTAAACTTTTACAAATGTTATACAATTTTAAATAATCAATATTTTTACATATGCAATTATGTGGCCTAACAGATCAAAATCAGAAACAACCATATCAACTAATTGTCTTGCATCCCCATAATGTACTACAATATAGCCACTATGGCTATAAAAGCATCTAACAACATGAGAAAATGTTCCAGATTATTTTTATATGGGGAGAAAATGTAAATTAAAATGCAGTAGATACAGCAGAACCTAATTATGCAAAATATATATTAACATAGGATTTTATATACCAAATGCTTAAAATTATTGGCCTGTTTCAAAAGATTGTCATTTATGGCATGTGAAATATTGCTAGCATTCAGATATATGATCAGACACAGTTCAGTTAAGGTTCAGAGAATGAAGTTTCCTAATCCTCACATGAAAGATTTACTAAAAACATAATCCTGGCTTTTCCACATCTAATTTTGTGACCTTGGTCAGATTATTTAATCCTTCTAAGCTTTAGCTTCCACATTTTAAAATGTTATTTAAATAACAACAGAAGCAGTAGTGGTAATAATAGCACTAATAGTAATGAGGGTTATATGTATCTCATAAGGTTATTTTGGTCCTGAAAAATTACAAAAAATGGCATAGCGTCTTGCACTTTGTGGATGCTTGATAAAAATTAGTTGCTTTTCTGAAAAGAGATAAGATATAGAACTTTTCACGGTATTCTATTGCTTGGATTAACAAATTTTGATTGGCCCATAGTCTCCCAAGAGAAGAGTATATATCTTTTGTAAAGAAATGTTCTGTAGATAACCTAATAGAACAATGTGTGGTGTTTCAGTACTGAGTTATGAGGAACAGTGGGCATAGAAAAAGAAGGCAGAGCTCTTTGTAAGATTGGGTCTTTACACGTACCCAGAAAAAAAAAAGTCAACTTAAATAACAAGATTTCAATTCAAGTTAAAATTAACCTTTATATTTTGTTCTATATCTTATTTTATAGGTATTTTTCTACTTATTTTGAAAGATGAAGATCCCACATAGAGTTTTATATGTCCAAGACACACAATCACTGTGACTAATTCAGACGCTGCTGCTATCAGAAAATGTGATGAGTTGCAGAATCCAGTACTGAATTGCATCTATCAGTGCCTGAAAATCAGCATTGCATGCAGAGGAGCCCATTACAATGTTAAATTGGTCTCATACCTAGATGAGCAATTATTTGCCTAGTTTCACAATAATGTATCTGCTGCATTAGCTTCTTTGTTAATGTAAGTGCAACACATGTACTGAATGCTTGAATCCTAATAAATAAATGAGTGAATAAGATTCTCTCATTTCTCATACAAAAGGCTAGAAATGAAAGCCAAAAGGAAACCATCTAAAAAGTCTATAAAAGCCAAGAATAAACTATCACAGAATCCTATAATAAAACTTGTCCTAAATGAGTCAATGGTGTCTGGTTCACTTATTCCTTCAAGAAATGTTTACCAAGCACCTATATGCCAAATGGTATAGGCTCCAGGAATAATGCAGATAATTTTGCAGATTATTTCTGTTTTCATGAAGCTTTAATAGTTTCAGGGAAATTGGAGAGCTGGCAAGGTATGCTTGAGACAGGAAAATAAGCAAAGAAGAAAGTTTCAAATATGACAAGTACTTTAAGGATAATTAAAGAAAATTAAAATTGTATGCATATGCATTTCTACATGACATTTTGTGTCTGGAATTGGTGGGTTCTTGGTCTCACTGATTTCAAGAATGAAGCCGCGGACCCTCGCGGTGAGTGTTACAGTTCTTTAAGCCTGTGTGTCCGGAGTTTGTTCCTTCAGATGTTCAGATGTGTTGGGAGTTTCTTCCTTCTGGTGGGTTCGTGGTCTCGCTGGCTCAGGAGTGAAGCTGCAGACCTTCGCGGTGAGTGTTACAGCTCTTAAGGTGGTGCGTCTGGAGTTGCTGGTTCCTCCCGGTGGGCTTGTGATCTTGCTGGCTTCAGGAGTGAAGCTGCAGACCTTCGCGGTGAGTGTTACAGCTCATAAGGGCAGTACGGACCCAAAGAGTGAGCAGCAGCAGGATTTAATGCAAAGAGCTTAAGAACAAAGCTTTCACAGTGTGGAAAGGGACCCGAGCGGGTTGCCGCTGCTGGCTGGGGCAGCCTGCTTTTATTTTCTTATCTGGCCCCATCCACATCCTGCTGATTGGTAGAGCCCAGTGGTCTGTTTTGACAGGGTGCTGACTGGTGCGTTTACAATCCCTGAGCTAGACACAAAGGTTCTCCACGTCCCCACCAGATTAGCTAGATACAGAGTGTGGGCACAAAGGTTCTCCAAGGCCCCACCAGAGTAACTAGATACAGAGTGTCCATTAGTGCATTCACAAACCCTGAGCTAGACACAGGGTGCTGATTGGTGTGTTTACAAACCTTGAGCTAGATACAGAGTGCCTATTGGTGTATTTACAATCCCTGAGCTAGACATAAAGGTTCTCCACGTCCCCACCAGACTCAGGAGCCCAGCTGGCTTCACTCAGTGGATCCCACAACTGGGCTGCAGGTGGAGCTGCTTGCCAGTCCTGCGCTCTGCGCCCGCACTCCTCAGCCCTTGGGTGGGACTGGGCGCCGTGGAGCAGGGGGCGGTGCTCATCGGGGAGGCTTGGGCCGCACAGGAGCCCACGGCGGAGGGCGGGGGGAGGCTCAGGCATGGCGGGCTGCAGGTCCTGAGCCCTGCCCCACGGAAAGGCAGCTACGGCCCGGCGAGAAATCGAGCACGGCGCCGGTGGGCTGGCAATGCTGGGGGACCCAGTACACCCTCCGCAGCCACTGGCCTGGGTGCTAAGCCCCTCGTTGCCCGGCCCGGCAGGGCAGGCCACCTGCTCCGAGTGCAGGGCCCGCCAAGCCCACGCCCACCCGGAACTCCAGCTGGCCCGCAAGCGCCGCGCGCAGCCCCGGTTCCCGCTCGCGCCTCTCCCTCCACACCTCCCTGCAAGCTGAGGGAGCGGGCTCCGGCCTTGGCCAGCCCGGAAAGGAGTTCCCACAGGGCAGCGGTGGGCTGAAGGGCTTCTCAAGTGCCGCGGAAGTGGGAGCTCAGGCAGAGGAGGCCCGGAGAGTGAGCAAGGGCTGTGAAGACTGCCAGCACGCTGTCATCTCTCAATTTGAGCAGAGGTACTCACTGTCTTTGTTTTAGACCACCTTTTCATGAATGTGTGTGTGGAAAACAGCATTAGAAGATAGAGATACTGTCTTCCTCCAGTGCAAAGGTAGCTTTGTTTACAAAGTCTGATGATAAGAATAGTGTCTCTCTCCAGAGCAAGGGGAAAATTGTTTTTTTTTTCACCCCCCATTTGGTATAATATAAATAATGTCATCCTCTGGGTCAAAGATCAGGAATGTTCACTATCTATTACAAAGATATAAACTGTGAGAAATAAGCTACTATTTCTCACAGACCAAGTCACTATTGGGAAACTCAGAGACAGCTAAGAATTAGGGGTTTTGGTGACATTGTATTTCTCATTCAGGAATCTTGTTGGTCCCATTAACAAAATCAGCAGAAACAAATCTGAATTTAGATGGGAGGATGGCTGCTTAGAAAATATGCCTTAAAATATTCCTAAGAATCATAGCACAGGCAATCCAACTTGGCCCTTATTAGTGTACTTGATTGCTCAGATGATGCTAGACATGTTAGAAAGTAAAATATACCCAGACTCGAGTTCTGGGCAGAAACTGAAGAAGGCTAGTCTGCAGAAACTACTAATAAAATGTACCCAGACTGGAGTTTTTGGCAGAAACTCTGCAAAAGGCTACTCTCAGGTGTTGACATACAAATGTTCCTGATACAAATACTCATGATAGCTCATTTAGAGGAAAATTACTAGCTTGTTATGGGGCACTGATCAAAACTACCCCTACCATGGAACAGCACCAAGATTCTTAGGTCAGAAATATCAATCATACTAAAAAGAAAGACGTCAGAATAAAAGACAGAAGAAAAGGCCAGGAACGTTTGTTAACAAAATGAAAGTGGCATATTCAAAATTATGAGTGAGTGCAGTATTTTGCAGGCTTCAAAGGGAAGACAGCATATATGTGGGTAGGTTGCCTCACTGACTGTAGGGCCCATCATAGAGCCCACCAGTGCTATCCATCTCTATTAGCATGTGCTTCGAAGCTTATGATTTTCTTTTTGTCGAAGCAAAGAAGTTTGCCTGGCTTGCCAACACAAAGGACAACAATAAGAAGAAAAGATGCTTAAATATTAGTAATCAGTAAAATGTTAATTTGTCCCAAAGAAATTTAATGTGGCAGTACCAAGCACAAGCAAGGATTTGTAGACATTGACCCCTACACATTCCTTGTGACAGGAGATTTTTAAAAGCACTTTGGAAGAGTATCTTGCATTATCTAAATGTAACAATTGCATACTTTAAAATCCAGAATACTCTTGTACATGTTCATCAGGAAACATGGACAAGAAATCTCATTTGCAAATGAAAAATATGGAAGAATTTATTTTAAAAAACATATTTAGAATAATAGTTATCTCTGTAAAAAGTGAGTGGAGCATGTGATTGTGTAGCACGCACACTGGATTTCAAGGCTCCTGGTAATTTTGTTTTTCTTGAGTGATAAAGTGAGTATATAGGAGAATGTTTTATTTTGCTTAGAAAACTACACAATACACATGTACATTATGTGTGTGTATGTGTTGAATACACATACACAAAAGATATTTCAAACGTTCTAAAAATGGAATGATGCATGTCTATGGTACAGGCTGAATGCTTATTTCAGACAGCTCGCATCTGTTATAAAATCATAAATAGTCTTTATATGTAGCATTCGCTTAGGTAAATGCTTCTGAATGTTGATGTAAATCATTTGATGAGACATTTATCTCACTTCAAGAGACTAAATTGAATACCTGGCCTAGTTATTGACAGGCATAGACTGTAAAAGGAGATAATTGGGCTACCTCAAATTAGACCCACTTCTGCCTTTCCCTCCCAGGGCTCTAGCCACTAGTGGTTTGTGTGAGTTGCTATGTTTCATATCAGTAACTACTTATCAACTGAGAATTTGAATTTTTATCTAAATGCAGTAAAATGGAATTCTCAACAATGGAAGGTGAAGTGAAAAACTACGCAATTGCTAGCTACCTATAATAAAAGTAAAAGGTAAAACAACTGTGTCAAATAAGAGTTGGACTCTGCCTCCACATTTTAAGAACCTATGTTATCAAAAATAATGGCTCTACTTTTTCTCAAATAAACTAAACAAGAAAACAAAATGAGTGGGGAAAAATCTAAATTATATGTTCATATAGCTAAGCAACACTGAACAGAAAAAAAAAACAAAAACTGAGACAAGCAGGAAAAAATGAGACGACAAGTGATAGACTGGCAGTGGCAGAACCCAAAAGAGGAAGTTCCACAAGGAATGGGAAATGCTGTGAGCGGGAGTCAGAGTGAAGCAGGAAGATCACTAAGGAGATTAAGAAAAGAAAGCAAGGAAACTCCCTAAGAGGTGTCCAGACTTAGAATGTATCAAGAAATATCACCTTCGGATAAATGCTAAGAAGATAGCAGAAGCATGTCTTTAGAGCTCTACTAAAATCTCCACAAATCCTCCAAAAAATTGGATGGAGCAACCAGGATAGCAGAACAAAACTATGGAAATGATGTGTTGAATAAGACTTGATGAATATGCATCAAGGAGACTGGGGCAAACCACCAGGTCAGCAGTGGTGTGAGAACAAAAGGAAGAAAGAGAAGACGGCTCTGAGCAATCCTAAGTCCTCACCACTCCAAACAGTCTTCCCACTGGGAGTAAAGAAATTGACTGGTGGATCTGAGAACAGCAATCCAAACTGGTGAGTACAAGATTCTCTGGGAAGGAACTGACCATGAGGGGTGACCTAGGACTTCACAGCTACTGAAATACTCAACAAAAGGACAGAGACTTGGCAACAGAGACAGACAACTTGAAGTAAAATACAAATTGCTTAAGGGATAAAACAGATTTGGGGTAAAAGGAAGGCAAGTTTTCGATACCATTTGAGGAAAACTTGAGAGAAAGCAGGTGGCAGAAATTCTGGTAAAGTGACGGAGAGACTACTTTCTCAATATTAGTTGTCACATCTCAGGTTGGGTCCTAGAAGCAAGCTCTGAGGCGGGATTTAGCACACTGGATGCTTATGAAGGGGGAGCCTTCGGGATCAATACTTGTGAAAGGGAGGGAAGGAAGTGAGGCTGGATACAGGGAGCTACCAAGCTGCAATGTCAGCACAATGGCCTCAGCTGCCCACACTGGGAGCTCTACAGCAAGAAAAGCCCTTCAGGAATTGTTCAGAATTGGGTTTTAATTCCCATCCTCATCCTTTTTTTTTTTTGAGACGGAGTCTCGCCTTGTCGCCCAGGCTGGAGTGCAGTGGTGCAGTCTCGGCTCACTGCAAGCTCCACCTCCTGGGTTCATGCCATTCTCCTGCCTCAGCCTCCCCAGCAGCTGGGACTACAGGGGCCTGCCACCACACCTGGCTAATTTTTTGTGTGTATTTTTAGTAGAGACGGGGGTTTCACCGTGTTAGCCAGGATGGTTTTGATCTCCTGACCTCCTGATCCTCCAGCCTCAGCCTCCCAAAGTGCTGGGATTAAAGGCATGAGCCACCGTGCCCGGCCTCCCACCCTCATCCTAATTGGTTGTAGATCACTCCAGGAAGGGGAGTGAATGTGAGCAAAGTGGTTTTCTGTAGCTGAGCTAATCCCTGAAGAGGCTGATAGCTCAGAGCTTCCTCCTGACAGCACCCCATCAGCATTAGCAATAATATTTTCATCACACCCCCAAAGAAGCAGCCCTGGAGCCATAAAATAAGAAATGCTTTTCTGGCTTAAACTTCTAAAATTATAACAAAATTCATCTGACTTAGACATAAAGAATAAAAAAGGATTACATTCAAACCCATAGTAAATACTAGAAGAATAAAAGAGGATAATGAGAATCAAATACCTATAGGAAATGGAGACACACCAGAAAAATGTGTCATAATGCAGGGAAAACCTATAAACTAGTATTTCTATAGGAGTAAACAGGGATTATGAAAGAAAAATAGGATAACTGGTAGAAAGATTGGAAAAAATGAGAAATAAGGACATGAAAGACAGTTAAAAGAATTTGGGAAATAATTATAAGTAAAGTTTAATAATCAGAAAAAAGATTAGAATTAACACAAGAGTAAAGAGATATGGCAGAAAATATATTGTTTTGAATAGATGATAAATAAAAAAATAAATCACATATTAAAAGAGAATACAAAGGAGGTTTTTCAATACTGAGGTAATGGTAAAATTAGAAAATTAGTATTTTGTGATATCTAATGAAATAATGGAACTAGACCAGGCATTCTTAAAATATGATCTGACAACTAATGGTCGTCCGACTTACTCTATTTTCCAACTGCCTAACTAGATGAGGCCCAATTGTCTTCATGCACTTAAACCAAAATAACGTATTGCAACAGGTTGAATGCAGAAACAGATATGAGAATTTAGCTATATTCAAACAATGAAAATTAAAGAGTTTTATAAAAATATAAAATAATGCTATATTTTGAAAAATATTACTTTTTATAAATGTCTATGTTAACAAAATAATTAATATTGAACAAATAAATTTATATTGGAATATAACATACAACAATCTTAAGACCCACATTCCTTTCAAGCAAAAAAGGAATATTCACAAAATTGACTCTATTTTCATCCATAAAGAAAATCTCTACAATTTCCAAAGGATTGATAAAGTATAGAATATGTTCTCTGACCACAGTGAAATTTACCTAGGCAACTACAACAAACAGCCTCTAGAAAAACTCTATTTGCTAAATAAGAAGTGAATGTTATTTAAACCTTAAATAAAAAGAAATAACAACAGATATTATAAAATGTCTTAAACTTAATGATACTAAAAGTGTGTTATACAAAAAACCTGGGACACTTTAAAATAGTAATAGATGAAAATTTATAGCCTTAAAGTAATGCACTAGGAAATAAGGACAGCTCGAAGTATAAGGAGTAAGCACCCATCTAAAGATGTTAGAAATAAAACTGCAAAGAAAACTTTAATAAAAAAAGGAAAGATAATGTAGATGAAAGCTGAATAATAAACTGAAAAAATATAAAGAGATGATTAATACATTGAAGTGTTAATTCTTTGAAAAGACTAAAAGCAAACATCTGGCAAAATGATTTTAAAAAGAGGGGAAAGGGGTTAGAAGGCATAAATAACTTGTAACAAATTAAAAAGTAAAAGTACTTTGTCTCTAAAAGCTAGCAGGTATTAAAAAGATAATAAATTATTATGAAAAGTTATGTCTGGAAATTTAGATGAAATAGGCAACATTTTAGGAAACCATAATATTAAAAGATAGACACAAGAAGTAACTAGTAACAGTGACATCAGCAAGATGGCTGACTAGAAGCTCCTTGTGGTCTTGATTCCCATAAAAAGAAATTCCAAAACTACAAAAAAAATCTACACTTTATCCAAAATAACTAAAGGAGCACTGGAGAATAGTGAAGAAGCTGCAGAAATCTTGTAGAGCACAGAAACTCAGGATGGTCACACATGGAAGGAAAGGAGACACTTTGCCTCTGCCACCTCATTCCCCTAAGTCAGAATCGGCTTGGAAACAGAAGGGACTTCGCTTTGCAAGGAAAAGGTAAACAAGAGGACCTCACAGCGCCCATTATCATCACAGGCATCTGCATGTTCACTACTGGAGACACCTGTAGTCCTCAGAGGCTCTAAGCCCAGCTGGGGAAGCTCCCGAGAGTACATGTGCTGAGCTACCCCTAGAGAAGGAACTGACACTGTGCCCCACCCTCATCCCTGTGGCCCATGCGGCCACCTCTCTGCACCATCTTAGAACCAGAGCCACTGCTAGAGTGCATCCTACTGCAGAGATTAGTAGCAAATGCATCCCTCCATCTCAGAGGCTAAGCTGCCACTGCAGCATGCCCACTGAGTAGTGTTCCATCTCCAAGCAAAGGTAATGCTTCATCTTTGCCCCTTACAGCCAAGCTACTGCAGATCCCCTACATTCCCCTCAGCCCAGTTGCTGTTGCACCCTCTGTATAATTATATATATATTTATTATATTTATTTATATTATAATTATATATATGTATATATCATATATATATATATATAATATATATATAATTGAGAGTTTCAACAGCAGACTAGATCCAACAGAAGAGAGAATCTGTGAACCTGAAGAAGGTCTTTTGAATTGACTCATTCAAAAGAAAAGAAAAAATAAATTAAGAAAAAAGAATAAAAAATAGTGAAGATAGTCTACAGGACTTATGAGATACCATTAAGCAAACAAAGTTTCACATTGTGAGAGTTTAAAAGAAGGAAAAGAGATAGAGAAAGAAACAGAAAGCTTATTTAATGAAGTACTTTCTGAAAACTTCTCAAGTCTTGGGAAAGACATGGACATCCATGAAGCTCAAAAGTCCCCAAATAAATTCAATGCAAAGAGATTTTCTCCAACACATATTAAAATCAAAACATCAAAAGTCAAAGACAAAGAAGTTGAAAAACAGCAAGAGAAAAGCATCAACTCACATATAAGGAAATCCTCATTAAATCATAAGCAGTTTTCTCAGCAGAAACCTTGCAGGTCAGAAGAGAATGAGATGATATATTCAAAGTGCTAGAAAAAAAACTGCCAGTCAAGAATACTATTCCCATCAAAGCTGTGCTTCGGAAGTGAAAAAAAAAAAGTAGACTTTCACAGAGAAGCAAAAGGTCAGGTTATTTGTTACCACTAGATCAGCCTTGTAAGAAATGCTTAAGAGTTCTTAAAGCAGAAATGAAAGGACAATAATTGTTATCATGTATATATATAAAAGCATAAAACTCACTGTTAGAATTAAATGTGTAGTCAAATCCAGAATACGCCAGTACTACAATGATGCTGTGTAAATCATACATACGTCTAGTATGATGTCTAAAGGTCAAAAGAGTAAAAAGTGAAGCTACAATAAGTTATTAAGAAACACACACTATAAAAAGATGTAAATTGTGACATAAAAACATAAATTGTGAGGAGAAGGGTAAAAGTCTGGAATTTTTTGTATGTCACAGAAGTTAAGTTGTTATCAGCTTAAAATAGTAGATTACAACTATAAGATATTTTATGCAAACCTCATTGTAACAAAACAAAACAAAAAACTGTAGCAGATATGCAAATGATAAAGAGAAAGGAATTTAAGCATAGGACTACAGAATATTATAAAATTATAAAGGTAGTCAACAAGAGATGAAAAAAGGGAAAAAAGAGATACAAAACAACCAGGAAAAATTAACAGAATGGCAGTAGTGAGTGCTAACCTACCAATAATAACCTTGAATGTAAATGGATTAAATTTTCCAATCAAAGGACATAGAGTGGCTGAATGCATAGGAAAACAAGAACTAACTATATGCTGCATACAGGAGACTCATGTAAACTTTAAGAACACACATAGGCTAAAAGTGAGAGGATGAAAGAAGATATTCCATGTAAATGGCAACTACAAGAGAGCAGAAGTGGCTATACTTATATCTGATTAAATAGGTTTCAAGTCAAAATCTATCACGAGAGACAAAGAAGGTCTCTATTTAATGATAAAAAGGTAAATTAATTGTGAGGACGTAACCACTGTAAATATACATGCACCCAACATTGGAGCACCTAGATACATAAAGCAAATATTAATAAATGTGAAGGAAAAGAGAGATTGCAATACAATAAAGTAGGGGCCTTCAATAAGCCTCCTTGAACAATGAATAAATCAACCAGTTAGAAAATTAATAAGGTAATACTAAATTGATTTGTATTTTTGAACAAATGGACCTAAAACACACTTACAAAACTTTACCTCCAACAACAACAGAACACACATTTTTCTTCAGTGCACATGAAACACTCTCCAGTATAGAACATATGTTAGGCTACAAAATGAGTCTTAACAAATTTTAAAAGTTTGAAATTATATCTAGTATCATTTCATATCACAAAGATATGAAACTAAACATAAATAACATGGTGAATTGTGGAAAATTCACAAATATGTGGAAATTAAGCAACACACTACTGAACAACCAATGAGTAAAGAAAGAAATGAAAAGAAATATTTAAAAATATATGGAGTCCAACAACAATGGAAACACAACATACCAAAACCCATGAAATGTAAGAAGGACATGATATTTGAGAGGGGCCCGGAGTGGAATTATATGGTTTGGATCTGTGTCCTCACCCAAATCTCATGTTGAAATGTCCCATTGCTGGAGGTGGGGCCTGGTGGGAGGTGGGGGTGAAATTCCCATGAATGGTTTATTACCATTCCCCCTTATTATTATATAGTGATAGCACTTCATTTCACTTATGTGTAGAATCTTAAAAAATAATTAAAATCTACACAGATGAAGAATAAAACAATGGTTACCAAGGGTGGAAGGTCGGGGGAGGATATAAGAAATGTATGTCAGAGAATACAAAGCAGCATATTTGCAGGATAAACAAGTTCAGAGACCTAATGTTTAACCTACGGTTTATAGGTAATAACATTGTACTGTATATGGAATTCATGCTACATAAGTAAATTTTAACTATTCTTGCCACAAAAACAAAAAAAAAATGGATAACCATGTGAGATAATGGATATGTTAATTGGCTTCACCATAGTAACCTTTTCACTATCTATATGTATTCCATAACATCATGTTGTATACATATACACAATAAAGTTTATTTTAAATAAATAAAGAACTGGTAAAACTAAATATTCTATTGGCTATTAAAGAAATTAAACTCATAATTTTGAAACTTTGTATAAGAAAAACCTCTAGGTCCATATGGCAAACTCTACCAAAGAATTAGAAAGATAATACCAGCCTTATACAAACTTTCTGTAGAAAGTAATAGTGTATTTCTAAGCTCCATGTGGCAAATACCACTTTGATACCAAAATTTGACAAGGACAAGAAAGAAAACCTATAAGCTCATCTCATTAATGACAATACATGTAAAGATCCTAAACAAAATAATAGAAAACAAAATCTAGCCTAGCAAAACACATTTAATAACCCAGACTAAGATGAATTTATTCCATGCAAGAATAAAATTAGAATATCAATTCTTTTAGTTTGCTATGTTATCAGAAGAAGACTCATATTATCAACATGCTGATGAGAAATAGAGTTTGATTATAGCAATCTATGAAAATATAAAAACTATATGGCAAATATACCTAATAGTAAAACATTGAAACTGTTCTTTTTGAGATTTGGGCACCAGACAATGGTAATTTTTGCTTCCACGTCTATTTAACAATTTACTGATTTTCTAGTCAGTACACTAAGTGGAGAGAAAAATAGTATATTTGAGGACTGAAAAAAAAGAAACAAAACTTAACTTTCTATAGATTATATGTAGGGAGAAAATGCAAATAAATCTACCCATAAAAATTACAGTGAATGAGTTAGCAAGTTTGCATGATACAATGATAATGTATATTAATATTATCAATTGTTTCACTGTATAATGGCAATCAAAAGAAAATTTCTTTTAAATGATACCATCTATAATAGTGTAAGATATTAAATATCCTGGAATGAACCCTACAAAAGGTACACATGGCTTCTCAACAGAAAATCAGAAACTTATATGAAGAGAAAATAAGGAATACCTAAATATACCATGTTTATGATTAGGAAGAAACTATATTGTAAGGGCATCAATATTTTCTAAGTTGATTTAAAGAGTATGTGCAATCTCAATTTTAAAACCCTAAGAGTCTCTATATTTGTGGGTGTGTGCAAGTATATATGGCTTATCAAACTTAGTCTAATATTACTACAGCTATAGACATGACCAAGAATAGATGAGACACCCTGAGAAAAGAACAAAATTGGATTATATGTTCTAACAATTATCAAGATCACAGTAAAGCTACAGTAATTAACATTGTATCATATTGGTGCAAAACATAGAACTATTTCAGCCAAAGTTCTCAGAAACTGACTCATGGATACTTGAATCATGATAGAGATCTTTGTAGAGTTGTGCTCTCTCAAGCAATAAAGTAATAATATTATTAATAATCAAAGTTTTAAATAATACTAGTAATATACATGCAATTATCTCCAGTTTACTATTAAAATTGTCCTCATTTTATAGCGGGGAAACTGAATAGGTTAATCAATTTGCTCACAGTCAAACAGAATGGGACAGTGGAGCCAAAATGTGCACTGAGCTATTCTGAGTCTAAAACCTATGTATATTTTGTGCTTCCTATGCCAGACACTGTACTAGAAAATTTTGTGTATATTATGGCACTACCAGTAAAGAATTATTCTTAGAAATGTTTCATGTATGAAACATTTGGCTTATTGTGATGAAGCAGAAGTTTTTCTTGTCTATGTTTATGAATTTTAAAAAATGACAATTATAATATTGATGACTTTTTATTGAGAAACAATTTTCCAGAGCAAACATCAATACACTAATCATTTAACTAGATCCTATACAGAAAACATAAATCCTAATTGTTTGTTCTTATTACTTTATGAGAAATTTTACAATAATTACTAGGATTATAAGTCAAATCTTGGTACGTGTTAATTTTACCCATCACAACTTCTGTTGTGAGTTTATTCATGACTACTATTTCTCTCGTGTCTATTTTTCTCTCAGGTCAGATTTTGCTGATCTAATTTTATAAAGAGTTAAAATTTTCAATAAATTTTCATTGCCTTCTGCATTTTAAGCTCCTGTTTTGTTTTGAGTTTATTTGTTCTATGAAATCTAGTTTTACGCAGTTCAATTTTGTTAGGTTTCTGTCATGCCAGTAAGACATATTTTCTTCATTTTGTTTTGCATTCATAATAAATTATACTCAGATTCATTCAAATTGTCATCAGAGTTAAAATGGTTGGATCCAAATTTCCTGCTTTATAGCTATTTGTATTCCGGTTTTTGTTCAGATAGTGAAATTGAGGCTCACACAGTAAGTGCCATGGCATACATTTGAAAACAGGTCTGTCTGACAACCTGGTTTCCAGTTTTTCTTCTGTATGCTAATGTCTCTGACATCAATTATCTCAAATTTAATTCTGACTTTGGGGATAATTTCGCCTTGCCTTCCTTACAGCTTGTTGTCTGGATAAAATGTGGAAACTTTTGTAATCTGTAAATAATATGCAAGTTTAGACATAATTTATCTATGTAAGTATCCTTTATTATTATTATTACTATTATTTATTTTTATTTATTTATTTATTTTTTTTTTTTGAGACGGAGTCTTGCTCTGCCGCCCAGGCTGGAGTGCAGTGGCGCAATCTCGGTTCACTGCAAGCTCCGCCTCCCGGGTTCACGCCATTCTCCTGCCTCAGCCTCTCCGAGTAGCTGGGACTACAGGCACCCACCACCATGCCGGGTTAATGTTTTGTATTTTTAGTAGAGACGGGGTTTCACCGTGGTCTCGATCTCCTGACCTCGCGATCCACCCGCCTCGGCTTCCTAAAGTGTTGGGATTACAAGCGTGAGCCACCGTGCCCGGCCAGTATCCTTTATTATTATGACTATGATCCAAATGTTTGTGTGCCTTCACCAGATTCAGAATCGTTCAGGGCCTTCATCCTGGAATTCCCAGCCCGCAGAACTGTGAGAAATAAATTCCTGTTGTTTATAAGCCACCCAGTTTATAGTAAAGCCACCTGAATGAGCTGAGACAATTATTAACATTTATTCTATTTGAATTTATTAGATAAACCTGTTTTTTTTGCAGCTCAATAAATTTCTTGGCCTGCTTCTAAGATGGATAACCATTAAAGATATATCTGATTCTGGATGGGCGCGGTGGCTCACACCTATAATCCAGCACTTTGGGAGGCTGAGGCGGGTGGATCATCTGAGGTCAGGAGTTCAGGACCAGGCTGACCAACATGGTGAAACCCCGTCTCTACTAAAAACACAAAAAAATTAGCCAGGCGAAGTGGCGGATGCCTGTAATCCCAGCTCCTTGGGAGACTGAGGCAGGAGAATTGCTTGAACTGGGGAGGTGGAGGCTGCAGTGAGCCGAGATCATGCCATTGCACTCCAGCCTGGGCGACAAGAGTGAAACTCTGTGTCCAAAAAAAAAAAAGGCTCTGACTCTGAGAGGTGAAGCCAGCTGGACATCCTGGGTCGACTGAGGACTTGGAGAACTTTTCTGTCTTACAAGAGGATTGTAAAATGCACCAGTGCTCCGTAAAAATGCACCAATCAGCGCTCTGTAGCTAGCTAGAGGTTCGTAAAATGGGCTAGTCAGCACTCTGTAAAATGGACCAATCAGCACTCTGTAAAATGGACCAATTAGCAGGACATAAACGGGGACAAATAAGGGAATAAAAGCTGGCCACCCCCAGCCGGCAGCGGCAACCCGCTCAGGTCCCCTTCCACGTTGTGGAAGCGTTATTCTTTCGCTCTTCACAATAAATCTTGCTGCTGCTCACTCTTTGGGTCCCTGCCATGTTTAAGAGCTGTAACACTCACCGTGGAGGTCTGCAGCTCCATTCTTGAAGTCAGCGAGACCACGAACCCACCAGAAGGAACGAAATCCGGACACAAGTCTATATATTAATCTTATTTTTTAGTATTAATCCTTTATATGTATTAGGTAAGAGTTCTTTTATGCTTATTGTACTTGTTAACTCATGAGTCTTCCCATTCTTTTGAACAATGAATATGAACATTTTCTCATTTGGTAATTTCTTACTCGAAGTTTGCATTTGGCCATGTTTGAGTTATGAATACACAGGGAAAGTACCATTGCTAAATAATTTTTACAACTACCCTTTTCCTGTTTTTTTTCTATAAAGTATTTGATGAGGTTTAGAAAAGAAAGCAAGAGTTTAATTAAAATCATGTAAACAAGAGCAGATTTTCACGTCTGAACATGTTAAACAGAAATTGGATACAGCCTCATGCTGTAAACATTTGAAAACTGAACAAAATGTATGAAGTCACTTTTCAGACATTATACAAAAGCCAGCACAGAACCATGACACCCAAGAGTAAAGTAAACATAATGGTGGAGCCTGGTTTCCCAGACTTTCATTCTAGCAAGGGTGGGAATAGAATGCCAAGAAAAATGAGGCTGCCTTACTGAAGTGAAGAGCCAGAGATCAGAGATCAGGAACATTGAGAGAGTTACAAGTAGTGGGACAGGGTTTCAGTGAGCCGGAGGTTATATAGCAAAAAAAGAAAAAAAAAAAAACAGCTCCAAACATCTTCATAAGGATCCTCTTGAGTCTTTGCTGAACATGAACTTTAAATTATGCATAGACATGATAAAACTTCAATGACTTCTGAGCTGAATATTGAACAATTCCTAAAGTTTCAAACATTCCAGGAGGACATTTAAACTCTGACAAGCCAGAGCAAGACCTTGTTGGTTACTCAAGCAATCTGTTGAGAACCAAAGATGGACCTGATAGTAATACATAGCACCTCACCTCTAGATTAAAGAATAATTAAGGACTACTTTTTAAAATGTGTCTCAAAGATTCAAGCTAATCTGTTGCTTGACTGAAACAAGAGCCAACGAATTTAAAGGAATAAAACAATATTCAACCACTCAGTGGTAAAGCACTTGCAGTGTTCAGAATCTGGCCAAGTGCAGGAAATTGAAATGCATAACCAGGAAGGAAAAACTAGTCAATATAAATGCACCCAGAAATGAGAGAAATTTTGGAATTATCAGACAAGAACTTTAAAATAGCTAATGTAAATATGCCAAAATGCTCAAAGGAAAACAAAAACATAAAGAGAAGAGAAATGTAAGGTACAAAAACGGCAATGTAGAACTTACAGAATTGAAAAATATAATAGCTTAAGAAAAAAACTAGTATGATTAATCGTAGATGAGAAAATGCAGAAGAAAAGATCAGTGAATATGACTCTATTATTAATAGAAATGGTCAAAATTGAAGTAAATAAAAATAAAAGACCTAAGGAAATGAGCATTATAAAATGGGACAGTATCAAATAATTGAACACACGGGTATTTGGATTTCCTTAAAATGGGACAGTATCAAATAATTGAACACACGGGTATTTGGATTTCCTTAAAATGGGGAGAAAAAAATTGGAAAAATTATGAATAAAAATTTTTCCAATGTTGATAAAAATCATAAACTAGTAAATTCGAGAAAAGTATAAAACAACAAGTAGGCTAAAACACCAACAAACAAAACAAAAGTACATGAAGGCGTATAATCCAACTACACAAAAACAGTTATGAAAATATAAAATCACCCAGACAAAAAGACACATTATGGATACAGGAACAAAGATATGAATGACTCCAGGCTTCTCAACAGGAACTTTACAGGCAATGGAACATAAAATTATTTTTAAAGTGCTAAAAGAGAGAAGAAAAAAAAATCTATATCCAGCAAAAATACCTTTCACAAATGAAAGTGAATGAAGATTTTTTTTCAGACAGACAAAAGCTGAGAGGATGTGTTTTCAACAGACCCACAGTATAAAAAATATCTTCAGGCTGAAGGAAAACAATGCCAGGTGAAAACTTGGATTTATAAAAAGAAATGAACAGCTCCAGAAGTGGTCATTATGTGAGCAAATATGCAATAGTTTTCTGTCCCTTTAAAAAATTTTTTGAAAGACAAATACTTAGAATGAAAATAACAATGTACTGTAAAGTTTACAACATATCTAGAAGGGGGAATGCTTGACATCAATAGCACAAAATATAAGGAGCACACTATTGTAATTATACTGTGTGATGTTCAGTTATACATAAAGAAGCAAAATATTACTTGAATATAGACTTTATTAATTTAAAGATTCATTTTAAAAACCATACACTAGCCTTTAAAAAGTAAAACAAAGAGGTATTGCAAATAAGCCAATAATGGAGATAAAATGTAATATTAAAGAGCAAAAATAATTCAAAAAAAGAATGGAAAAATATATAAAAAAGCAAGATTGTAGTTAAACTCAACCATAAAAATAATTACAATAAATTTGAATTGATCTCTACTTTATTTGAATTGAATTACTTTAAATATGTACTTTTTGATATGGTAGCCACTAGCTACATGTGGCTATTTAGCATTTGGAGTGTGGCTAGCATACATCAAGAACTAAATTTTTAACTTTATTAAATGTTTAATTAAAGTTTAAATTGGAAAACAAACAATTCAGTTATTCTGAGACTTTTCAGTATTTTTGGAACCCTGCGTGTATGTGAATCAACATTTTTAACTGTAAATTTTAAGAAATCTAAAGATAAGATATTTGCAATGAAAATTTTATGTTAAACTTGAAATAAGTTTAAGTGTAAAATATAAACTGGATTTCAAATATTTAGTATGAAAAATAATGTAAAAATCCCATGAATATATTTGTATTTATTACTTACTGAAATGACAATATGTTGGATATACTGAGTTAAATATATAACTGCTATCAATTGCCTGTTTCTTTTTATGCTTTTAAATGTGTCTACTGCTATCATTTCAACATTTTAAAAAATGTATCACTTGTCTAAAACACTTTGATAAAAAGGCAGAGACTGTCAAGCTGTACAATAAAGCAATAATCAACTACATGCTGTCTATAAGAAACCACTTTAAATATAAAGTTGTAAAGCATCCAGAATATCTCAAGTGATATTGAAAAAGAATAACAATTTTGGAGACTTAGAGTACCTGTATTCAACACAACTAAATTTTATGTTAAGGACATTGTGGTACTGACAAAGGACAGCAAGATCAATGTAAGAGAAGAGAGTGCCTATCAAGATACTGATCTATACATATGTATGGTTAGATTGTTGACAAAGATTCCAAAACAGGCCAAAGGAAGAAAGTCTTTTCAAAAAGAGGTGCTAGAACAACTCAATATTTATATAGGAGAAAAAATTTGAACTTATGCATTATACCAAGAATTAATTTCACATGGATAACTAATCTAAACATAAAAACAGCCACCATAAAACTTTTTTAAAAACTCACCAGATAATATATGCATCAATTGGGTAAACAAACACTTCTTAGTCTGGACAAAAAGCAATAACCATAAAAATTTTTTTTTAAATTAGATTTCATTAAAATTAAAAATTTCTGTTCATCAAAAGATATCATTAAAAATTAATGTGAAAGACACAGAGTAGCAGAAAAAAAATCACTGGAAGAAACTTTGTATGGTGATGAAAAGATTCGATAATGATACACATTTGTAAAAACTCATCGAACTTTACAGTAAATGTTCTCATGGTTGTGGACTATTAGGTCTCTCCTACATTATTGGTGAGGACCTAAGATAATACACCTAACTGGCAAATATCTGGTAGTTTCTTACAATTTTAAACATAATCTACTCATAAGTATTAGCCCAAATAAATTAAATCATTAAAAAAAGTACACACATGTCCATAGTAGATTAATCTACAAGTAAATCTATGTATTTATCATAGTAGCCCAAATCTGGAAACTATCTAGTTGTCCAGGTATCCAATATAAAAAAATGACTAAAAAAGCCCTAGCATATTCATACACATTCATTCATGGAGTACTATGTAACAATAAGAGGGAAACTCGTGTGTGGAATTACATGAACATATATCAGGATCATGATGCTGAGAAACAGAAACCAAATACCAAAAGAATGCATATTGTATGATTTCGTTTGTATGAAGTTCCAAAAGAGGCAAAACTAACATATGCTGGGAAGAAAAAAAATCAGAACATTGGTTGCCTCTGCCACTTGAGAACTCACCATTAAGTTTTCTACTTAGGTGTTAAAGAGGCAAAAAAGTGGAATGCTTTGTCTCAATATCTGGGAAAAAAAGCAATATTATATAGTTGAGAAAGACACATTTTTTTTCTAGTACTACGGTCTTAGGCAAAAGAGTCTTCAACTGAAGGATATTGAAAAACAAATAAAAACAAATGTTTATTTTTCAATAATATATAGGTTAGATATCCCCAATCTGAAAATCTGAAATCTGGAAAGCTCCAAAATCAACTATTTTTTGAATACCAACACAATGCCACAAGTGAAAAATTTCACAACTGATCTTGTGAGGCATCACAGTGAAAATACAGTAAAAAACTGTTTCATGTACAAAATCATTGAAAATATGTGTGTATTTTACAGATAAAATATTTGTTAAAAATTGTGTAAAAGTACCTTCAGATTATTTGTATAAAGTGAATATGAAACAAAAGAATTTTATGTATAGAATTGGGTTCCTTCCCTAAAATATGTACATGCAAATTTCCAAAAATCTGAAAAAATTCAAGATCTGAAACATTTCTGATCTCAAGAATTTTGGATAAGGGATACTGCATATTTAAAGTACAAAGTTAATCTTTATGTGGCCATTTTATCTTCTAGAAATGTCAAGTACATCATTTTGTTATAATTAACATTTATATCACCATGTAACCTTCTTTTAAAGAATTATCTCCTTTTATACAAACAACAAATGACCCTGCAAACTGAATTCTAATTCTCTAAACTTAACAGGCTTGTTTAAAACTGTTGAAATGTTTATTTTTATACACATACTTACTTCCATGTGCAATGTCTGTTTTCCCCTTTTCTCCTAAAGAATTACTTACCCTTTACCTTTTGTTACGTGCTACATCTACTGTAGTTCCAAATTATATTGTTGATATCTCTGTTGGAATATATATATTATATAATATATATTATAGTGTATTATACATAATATATATTATAGTGTATTATATATTATATAATATATATTATACACATACATATTTCTTTTTGTGTTTTTAAATGTGTCTACTGCTATCATTTCAACATTTTAAAAAATGTATCACTTGTCTAAAACACTTTGATAAAAAGGCAGAGATTGTCAAGCTGTACAACAAAGCAATAATCAATTACATGCTGCCTGTAAGAAACCCCTTTTAAATATAAATATATATTATACACATATATAATATACAATCATACATAGATATGATTCTGTGCCCTGCATTCCTTAAGAAGTGACAATTGTTTCTATCCTCAGTGCCCAGCAGATTTGCAACAGAGATATTTGTTAACTGAATAAATAAATGATTCTGAGAATGCATTTTTGAAGGTTTGTTGGAGGTCTACTGATAGAGACATATAGTAGTGGCAAGCTCAAATGCAAAGTTTTAAATTTTGATACACCACAACTCATTATATAAAGAACAAATTTATATAGTGAAATTTTGCCATAAAGATTCTACGTTTTATAGTCAAGCTTCACATATCTGGCAAATTGAGAAAATCAATATTTTTAAGGCATTATAGATGTTTTAGAAAATGTTTCATTTTTAGAATGCTTTCTTTGGAAAATAATTTTGATCTAAATTTTCTAGATAAAAATTTATTTCTACTTTAGTCTTCTATTTGTATTTTTAACACAAAAAAGCAGAAGACTCAAATTTATTACATAGAATTATTTAATAATTACCCATAAATAATTGTGTTTACTGCCAGTTTGCTGTAATTCATTACATAGATTAATCAGTTCATGATGGCAGAGAGACAGAATAGTTTTTTCCTTCCATTACTTAAAAAACCTAGAAATTCAAAGCTGAGAGAATCTTGCATTTTACCTAGAAAATCTTCCTTATTTCAAAGACTAAGAATGGGAAGCACAGAAAAATCACAACTTAAATTTTGTGGCTAAGAGAAGAGGCCATCCCTTAAACTAACCTCATCTGCATCCATTTCTTTATCATAGAAAAGCAATATTTTATCAAGGAAATCCTTTATTCAAGATACTGATGAAGAAGTAGAATGTGGTAGGCTAAGGCTGTCAATCCTAGAAATACAGTAGTTATTTATGGGAGCTTAACAAAGTATCAATGCTTGGGCCCTAGTTCCCAGAGATTATTTGTTAATTGGTCTCTGAAGGCATATGCCCATCTATTAGTATTCCAGTGTGCAATTCAGTTGAAATCTAAGACAATATCAATTTTTTAAAGTCATAAATATTTCCTTAATCTGTTATTAATTTATGCCTCTGAACCATTTTAGTTGACAATTAGACACTGTTAGGAACTTCTGATAAAAAGCATGCAGATTTTAACATTTCAGGCTTCATGTATTAAAAAATTATCATAATGTTTCAGTTAATTTTTATGTTTGTCTGGAACTGAGTATATAACTAACACCCCAAAAATTTACTGTGTATTATATCATTATTTTTCTGTGAATGCTGTGTCCCTAGAAGAATGAAACAGCCCACAATAGAGCCTCATCCATATTATAGTACACATTGTTATAACAGTCTTGTGGTATAGTGAATTACGGCTAAAATCTACATTAATATATACTATATTTCATTTAACTTGGCAGTCAATAGCAACATATTTTCAAATATTAACCTGAAATACAGCTCAAGTTTTAAAAACATCACTATTTTAAACTAAACGCTCTATTTCCAAAACACTATTAAATGCAACCAGAATTTTTATGTTTTTATGCAGTTTGATATGGTTTTTATTACTAAGTTTATGCCAAAATTAAATATGAAATGAATATTTCTGTTTCCAACGGTATTTGAAATATCATTCTGCATTTAAAGTCCAGCAATAAATCGTTTATATTAATTATTAACCTGTGTTGGTCTAAAACTATGAACTGTAATTAAATAGTCCAATAACAGCACAAAAGTAAGTTGATTCAATCTTGCAACTTGTATTTCTTGACACAGGTATATTTTCTTAACAGAACATGTTATCAAATCGAGGCTATCAATAACAGACAGCTCCACCTCACTCACAAATATGGAAGTATCAAAATTGCAGTAGAGTTAATCTCTAAGAATAAACTCAGGGCTTCTTCCCTACTGCAACATTAAAAAAAGAAATTCTATCAATGAAATGATGGGGGTTTCTAGGCTCCCCTTAAAGAAATTAGGTTTCATTGAAATGAGGAAAGGCAACACTCTGGAAAAGTGTTATCTTGGGCCCAATATCATTATGATCAGTTCCTTCTGGGATGATGTTAAAGATTAGTTTATAAAAGTTCTTAAAGAGTTTAATATCTTTTCTTATTGAGCCTAGTTGTATTTATGGAAATTGTGGCAATGTTTGTGATAGCAGCCTCACAAAAACATGAGAAAGCTTTAAGAAAGAAAAAAAAATGCATCTGGCTGATCATTAGCTCAACGTCTAAATGTCACTCTTTCCAAAATACTTTTCTGAGAAATGACCATGGGATTTTTCGCACTATTTTCTGACAAAAGGAAATAGCAGCCTATAAAGACAAATTCTGAAAAGAAGCCAATCTTTTCTCATCAAAAGATACTTACTTTGTTGTAGGTGAGTCACTTGTAACAAGTGTTCCACACTGATGCGGGATGTTGATGGTGGGGGAGGTTGTGCATGTGTGGGGACAAGGGGTACACAGGAACTCTTTGTAATTTCCACGCAATTTTGCTATAAACCTAGAACTCCTCTAAGAAATAAATTCTAGGTGGGGCACAATGGCTCATGCCTGTAATCCCAGCATTTTGAGAGGCTGAGGGGAGCGAATCACTTGAGGTTAAGAGTTTGAGACAAGCCTGACCAACATGGCGAAACCGCATCTCTACTAAAAATACAAAAATTAGCTGTGCATGGTGGTGCACACCTGTGATCCCAGCTACTGAGGAGGCTGAGGCAGGAGAATCACTTCAACCCAGGAGGTGGAGATTGAAGTGAGCCGAGATTGCGCCGCTGCACTCTAGCCTGTGTGACAGAGTGAGACTCCATCTCAAAAAAGAAAAAATAAAAATAAAAAAATTAAAGAAATAAAGTCTATTTATATAAAAAAGAGATTTAATTTACTTATAAAATATTTATAAAGATTTCTGGATTTACCATAGTAGGAAAAAGTTGTTTTTTATTTATTGTTTATTTTATCCTGTTAAAAACTATCCAAAGTCAATAAGCACAAAAATTTTTTGAATTCCCATCTTTGGTGAAAGTACTATTTGTTTGAAACTTGAAACCACGCAATGCAAGAGGAGTATGGTTTGGCCCTAAGAGCTTCACTGTGCTCAATTTATTTCCAAACAGAAGTAGTGGGGCTGACCCATATTTATGGCCAGAATTCTGCAGGAAAGCAATGAGAAGACTGGTTTGAACAGTCCTTTGTCTGACAAACTCAGGTAGTTGGTGAGAGACAAAAAGTAAATAGTGAATAGCGAATATTCCCAGCTCTTACTCTACTTTTGTATCACTTGAGAAAGTTTTGAAAATACATATGCTAGGGTCTCAAACCAATGATCCAGGTGCAATTCTCTTGGGACATTGTGTAGATTGTCATTTGTTTTTTAGTTCTCCAGGTTACACTGCACAAAGCTATTCTGTAGCACTTTCTCAATGAGGGCTAAGAGAGCCCACTCACATGCAATTCTCTATCATAAGGAATATTCTTGATGGCCTGTCAATTATCTCAGTCTTTTCTCCAAAATCAGCTTATCAGTGAAGAACTCACCTAACTGAAAGACAAATGATTGAGTCTTGTTGATTCAATCTCCTTACTAGAGAGGAAAAGAAAAACAAATTTTAAAAGGTGAACATTCAAAGTAAATTTCTGCCAAAAAGAATGAAATTTCTAAACTTGTAAAATACGATGCAGTTTTTTAAAAACTTAATGAAGACATTGTACAGGAGCTTAGGGAAAGACATGACAAGATCGTAGAAACAAAAAAGTCATAACCACCAACCTTACCTTCACAGTTACGCCACTCATATCGTTTTCCCCGATCCCAGACTTCCTTTATATCTAATTCCTTCTCAATTTCAAGATGATTTCTATTTGGTTTTAGTGTCCCACTGACCTTTTTATTATGTTTCTAATAAGCTAATCGTGAATGTTGTGATTTAAGTTTGGGAGAGTCATTTTCAGATTTGCTATTCAGCACTAATGTTTTGAACATTTTGAGTTTTCTGAAGTGAGAACAATTCCAAACTAATGATCCCTTCTTTCTCAAATTGAAAACAACGTTAAATGATATGAAAGTGCTCAGACAACAACATAACTGCAAAAACACTCACTAACTCAATTCAAATCACATGCAAAATTTTATTTTTTACTGAAATCAATTTGAATAACCTAAAGATATTCTATATGTAATCCACCTAATTATAAATAGTATATTTGAAGAAGTGATCAATTTCCTATTTTTATAGAGTATGGTGTTTACATTTCTGAGGAAAATTGAATATATGAAAGACTGATATTATCTATTAATCAAAAAAAAATAGACAAATCCAGGCAGGAGAGGGAGAGATAATTAAACATTGACCCATTAACACTCTACAAACTTATACCAGATTGATTCTTGCTAGAAGCATTGAAGAATGCATTCCATTTCCTATGGCTGTTTCAGATGCCATAGGGTAAAATCCTCTGGTCACAGCTATTGCTTGGACTCTGTTCTTTCTCAGTTCTTCTATTCTTATATTTGCAAACCTATTCTTTTTTTAATCCAATTTTTCTTAGCTAAAATATAATCATAAATGAATTCCAATCTGATATATAAATATAATTGTGAACATAAAGTAAATGTTCATAATATACGACAATAATAAACTTCCAAATCTGGATTCAATCTTAATTCTAATGTTATTTTCACACTTATTTGAATGTGCTTAATGCTCCCATGAAGACATTTCATTTCTATTGAAGGAATTCCTTTCCTTTGTGTTCAGCATAAAATAAATGGTTTGACTTTGCTCAAAATTATGGATAGTCTTTTCAGTAAAGCTTGAACATGGCAGACAGATTTCTTCTTTGTAAGGAGGTGATACAAAGAACTGACATTTTAATAGACATCATGATAAATAAGCCTTCAAGTTGATGGCATGGTAGCAAGATAACACTAAGGTAATCTTTTCCTCATTTTTTTTTCTCTTTTTAAAGATTTTATAAACTTAAACTGTTGGACAAAATTTGGTTTTATTTAAAATAACCTCTTAAACATATGGATGATTCAACCAACTACTATAAAATGTTAATAATGTTATTACTTGATGGTAGAAAGTCCTATTAATATTCATTTGTAATGATGGCCATATATTTTGTCGATATCTCAAGATTAATAGCACCTGACATTTTTATCACACCTAACAGTATTTAGATGCGTCTATATATGGAATTTCAATTTCTCTTAAGATGCCTCTTCCTTTCTTCCTGAAGTTCTTTCCTTTCTGTCTCCACTGCTACCACTGGGGTTGAGTTCCACAGATTCATTGCTATACCCTCACTTACCAAGGTAGTCACAGGTGGGAAAATGCAGAAATAAAAATCCTTTTCCTATATATTAGTTGAACAGTGACAGCCTGATAATTTGCAAAGAATAATACTTAAAAAAGTGGGGAGAAAGTATTTCAGGAAATTGTGATCTCATGAAAGCACATGAAATTCATTCCCAGGTGCTTAGTGCCACAACTTTTTTCCCAAAGACTTTATTAATAAAGACAGTGGAAGGAAAACTCATTAATTTTATTACATGCGACAGATGGTGGCTATTTAATATTCTTGTTAGGCTTAACAAATACTTCTCCTGTCTTGAGGTTTAGATTTTCTCAGCAAGTTCAATGCCCCAATCCTAAATTTAAAACAAAATAATAACAATAACTGAAAGCAGAAACTTAAAATTCCACATTAAATTTTCAAAATTAACATTGAGCAGTTAATTCTTATTCACGGAAGTGAATTAAATTCATCTTTGAAGAAGACAACTTCTTTTCATGAAAAACCATCATAATGGCCTTTTGGTTTTGCATTCTTTATTCCAGAGGTAAGAATAAGAAGCAACCCAAAAGACAAAGTGTAAGACTGTGAAAAAGTCTTTTTGTATTGTAATTTAGTATATATTTTAAAAGAGTCAAGTACAAATAGCCCTTGTTGCTTCCTTTGGTAAGATGTTTCTTGACTCCATATAAACTTAGAGACTGTAGTGTCATAAATTGCTGGAAAATGTTATTACAGAGTTTTTTCTGTTTTGTTTTGTTCGTATTTGTTGCAGATTGGATTCCCAGCAAATAGTCTCTTAGATGGAGTTTAGTGTTTAGGATATTAACTATGGAGTGCCTTTAGAGTCAATGCAGGAGGGAGAGAAGGAAAGAAAACTGTGAAGAACAAGAAGTCAATTTGCGGCAGCCACCACAGCTTAACTTATGGTGAGGTGTGGATCCTTTAGAATTGTCTCAAGTTGGGCTAAGATGGCCAAGCCTTAGACTTCTAATTCAATCAATCACGGGAAGTGGGCTGACCTGGGAAGGGAAATGACTTTAAGCAAAGTGGCTGTCTTAAGCAGAGTCTAATCCTCGTAGGAGCTAACAGCTGAAGGCTATATGCCAATAGTAATTCCAGAAGAAGGGGCAACAAGTCCAACATTGAAGGGCCATCAGAGTTTTCACCACAGTTCATCTCTTACATAACTCAAATTCACCTCTGCATATACATCCTGGCAGACCTATCATCTGGAGGAAAATTTAGCAAAGCAGGTCAATGGGACAAAAACACCCTTTGCCCCTGCCAACAGATGTGCATTGTCTCTCCTCTCCACTACCCGTTTTAGATTCCCCATAATATCATCTCGTACCTCTGCTAGTACCTAGTGGCATGACCTGTGGCTCTAAGCCCCTGGTCACCATGGCCTTCTCAGGTTAGTGTGCTGCCAGAAATTGCCCATTTATTATCAAAACTGGGCAAGGGAGTTCCAATAGACACCTAAATAGATTACCCTGATAACATTTTTTCTTTCCCTTTTTATGCAGCAGCAGCCCTGGACCTCATTTCAATGAATCGGGTCAATATGGTGAGAAACAGAAATGAAATTCGAAGCTCCTCAGCTAACTGAATGGACCCCCTCTTGGCCAATGGGACTCCAGAGCAACCTTGAAAACTGAGCTTTTGGCCCTGATGAGTAGGAGGTCAGACATATGTTGTTATATCCCCTCCCTCCCTAACTGCCATTAGGCTTTCATTCCTAAGGGCTAAACAGAAAGCAGCTCTTTCTTTTTTCTTTTTTTTTTTTTTTAAATGAAGAAAAGAGGTTTATTTGACTCACAGTTCTGCAGGCTATACAGGAAGCATGGCTGTGAGGCCTCAGGAAACTTGCAATTATGACGGAAGGTGAAGGGGAAGCAAGTATGTCTTACCATGGTGGAGCAGGAGAGAGAGAGCAAAGGGGAAAGTGCTACACACATTTTTTTGAGACAGGGTCTTGCTCTGTTGCTCAGGTTGAAGCGTAGGGGCGTGATTTCAGCTC
Source organism: Nomascus leucogenys (assembly GCF_006542625.1). Classification (NCBI taxonomy): domain Eukaryota; kingdom Metazoa; phylum Chordata; class Mammalia; order Primates; family Hylobatidae; genus Nomascus; species Nomascus leucogenys. The sequence goes on from NC_044391.1 coordinate 97,415,586, forward strand.
ACTGCAACCCCCGCCTCCTGGGCTCAAGCAGTGCTCCCACCTCAGTCTCCCCAGGAGCTGGGACTACAGGCAGATGCCACCACACCTGGGTAATTTTTGTAGAGATGGAGTTTTGCCATATTGCCCAGGCTGGTTTCAAACTCCTGGGCTCAAGCCATCTGCCTGCCTTGGCCTCCCAAAGTGCTGGGATTACAGGCATGAGCCACTGCACCCACCCATGCTAGACACTTTTAACCAACAAGATCTTGTGAGAACTCACTATCATGAGAACAGGAAGGGAGAAATCTGCCCCCATGATCTAATCACCTCCCACTAGGTCACTCCCTCAACATTGGGAATTATAACATGAGACTTGGGTGGGGACACAGAATCACAGAATCAAACCATATCACTGTCATAGGCTCCCAAATACTGTTTCTGACCAAGGAACTCATTTGCTGTGAGATTAATGAGAGGATAAACAGAAAGCAGATCTTTCAAAAGACTCCATGGCTGCTATCAGGCTTATATCAACCAACTGCCTGATGCTGCTCCTCCCTTCTGCAGTTTCCACACAACAATTGATCAGCATTTCTTCCTGATAAGAGACCACCCATGGAGTGGTTCTGGCCAAGCCAATCTATATGCAACTTATGAAGGGGCATGAAGTTCCATTGCACATGTGCATGTTTCTCCTTTCAAAGATATTCATGACTCCTTCTACTTTATTAAATAGGTATATTCTGCCACCCTGCTCAGCATCAATTCCTGTTCCCTTTGTTCTTCCCTTTAAGTGTCTGTTTCTGGCTTATGGCCAGAGGCTATGCTTTCCAGTCTGTCAGAATGGCCACCCTGCAGGCTACAATGCTTTATGAAAAATAAAGCTTTCCTTTCCAAATTTATGAGCCTCATTATTCTTGGGTTGACAATGGATACATTCTTTATATTAAAAATAAAACCCACAGTACGTAAATATTTGAATTAGACCATCTTAAGTTTGAATTGTCACTATTTGCTAGCTAGGATTGTGGGCAGGTTACCTAAATGATCACCCCTTAGTATCATCCCTGTAAAATACCAATAGTAATACCTACACTGAAGTTTTCTGAAAGGATTGAAGACAATGTAAAATGACTTGCAAAATACCCTGACACATAGCAGTTCACAAGAAATATCAATGATTCTCATAAAAGTTAATTTTCTACATGGTTTACCTTTGCACACCTATCTGATAGATAAGAAAAATGGGAACAGAGAGAGTTAGAAATGTTTAAACTGCAATCACATTAGCAGTTTGTGTAAATAAATACATTTGCTATGTATCATTTGAACACCATTGAAAGATCCCTTTGATTATTGCTGTTTACCTATTTGTTCTGCTTGGCAATTCTTCTTTGCCCCAGGGCAGCTCTCTAAAGACTTGCATTTAGTTATATTGCAAACAGACTGGTATGTTTCTCATTTAGTTATATTGCAAACAGACTGGTAAACTTCTCATTTGGTGAGAAGTTTAGAAGGTGCATTTCACCTTAAGATTTACCCTAATTATTAAGTGGAAATAATTTCTATGATCCATGGTTCATCTCACTTTCATAAAAACCAATACAGATAATTTTTCAATATATTAAAGACATTTAAATAGCTAACAGTTGATATACTAATGAGTAGATTGATATACGTAGTTGATGTATTAGGTTGGTGCAAAAGTAATTGCGGTTTTTGCCATTAAAAGTAATATAAACAGTTAATAAATTGATAGGTAGGTAGGTATCCTCCCTTTTTTTCACCATCATAAACGGTGTGAAAGATTGCACTAATGGCCCCAGTTCTTTACCTCTCCCTGTATGGACTCCGTTTGTCAAGTAACTTTGTGGTGGTTTCTTACTGTAAGTGGAGAGATTCTTTCTCACCCCCAGATTCTTGAATTGAACATATGCTTGCTCTGTTAATGAAATTTCAGTAGACCCGTTGCAAAAAGAGGTATGCATTTCTGCTGTTACCATGAGAAGGACATGCCCCAGCTGCAGCCAGATCACAGGAAAGGAGTAAGAGACATGTGGAACTGAGCTAAACCCAGTCATGTCCGTCAAGATTAGCTGACCTTTTAGCTGTGCCAGGATGTGTGAGCTAACAAAGTTGAAACCAGAGAATCACCAAATGTAACTCAGCCTTCATCAGCCTATCCTCAGGCTTATAATCCTCAGCTGATCTGCATACTTGTGAAAAATGATAAGTAGTTGCTATTTTAAGCCACTGAATTTTGTGTGGCTGTTACAAAGTTAGTTTTCCTGAAATTGGTTAATTTTCAGAATAGAATTTTTTTTCATTTTCTTCAGATGTGTCATCTATTCATGAAATATCAGGTTATCATCTGACATTAGAAGCTCTAGGCATGAAACACATCTGTCAATAGCAATAATTAGAATAACTCGTTTTATACCACATGTTCTCACTCATATGTGGAAGCTTAAACTGTTGTGATGTTGTGCTCACAGAAATAGAGAGTAGAATAGTAGTTATTAGAAGCTGGGAAGCAGAAGAAGGAGAAGGGAGAGGGTGGTTAATGGACACAAAATTACAGCTAGATAGAAGGAATAAGTTCTAGTGTTCTATCGCATTGATGGGTGACTAATAACAACTCATTGTATATTTTCAAACAGCTAGAAGGGAAGAGTTTGAATGTTCCCAACACAAAGAAATGATAAATGTTTGAGGTGATGGATATGCTAACTACCCTGAATTGATCAATACATCTTATATACATGTATCAAAATATGACTCCATACCCCCAAAATATGTATAATTATGTGTCAATTTTTATTTTATTTATCGATTTTTTTAATTATTATTGTTTTGAGACAGGGTCTCACTCTGTCGCCCAGGCTGGAGTGCAGTGGCGTGATCTCGGCTGCAACCTCTACCTCCTGGGTTCAAGTGATTCCCCTGCCTCAGCCTCCTGAGTAGCTTGGATTATAGGTGCCTGCCACCACACCTGGCTAATTTTTGTATTTTTAGTAGAGATGGGGTTTTGCCATGTTGGCCAGGCTGGTCTCAAACTCCTGACCTCAGGTGATCCACCTGCCTCGGCCTCCCAAAGTACTGAGATTACAGGCATGAGCCTCTGCACCCAGCCTATCTGTCAATTATTAAAAATAAAAATTAGAAACTAAAAAAAAAGTTAAAGAATAATTTTAACTAGGGAAAATTTGTTAAAATTAGGAAAGTGTAAATCATATTACTCAGTAGAAGAAATTTATGTGGTTAAATTTTAAAATTACATTAAATGAGAGTACATTGGAGCTGTAAGTAAAGAAGATACTGGGTAAATCAGGAGTTGATTTCATTCATTTCTGCTTTGTTGAGGATGTGGTAGTAGAAAAAATTCATTCTGTTTATGTTCTACACTCTTAGTTTCAAAAATGTAGTTTCCTAAATGTAGTCTCTTGAATCATTTTTAAATTTTGCGTAATTTTTTTGCTAAAGAGTAAAAGGGAAAAATTAACCTCAAAATCTTGAGAAATTTATGAACTCATTGTAAGTATTGATCATGAAACTGTACAGTCAACTCATGAAAATATGAAACTGTAATACCATGAAAAATGAAATTTCACTTCCATTCATCCATTATGTTGCTTAACAACATCAAGGCTCGCCATTGAGTATGGGAATTAGATAGTGTAAACATTTTTAAGGGGACGTAAAGAGGACAGTCATTTGAGACTAACACCAGTGATTTCACTTCAAGTTAGCAAGATGGCTGGGTAGTTATACCTGGGAGTAGGATGGAAAACTTTTAGCTTAATGAAAACACTTCAGTCTATTATCAAAGAAGCAATGATGTTGGGAAAACAAACTTAACTTGTAAGTTAAACAGGAGAGTCACAAAAAAACTGCTATTTAAATAGAGTCCAGAATTGGAAAATAGAAGAAGCAACCAAGCAAATGGAGCAACAAATATTGAGGACCTGGTCCATGGCCATTTGCCTGTTGCCCTGAGGCATCTTAGAGACAGAGGAGGCATCTGATTCTTGGTGATCTGACACATAGAAGGCACAATAAATACGGGAGTTGATGTGCATTCACAAATATTGCCAAAGGAAGGAGGGCACCACTCAAAATATTACGGCATTGTTAAACAATTCAAAAGACAGATCTCTAAGAAAAAAAAAAGAGAAGCATCCAAATTTGTGAAGTATCAAGCAAAAAGGTAATGCATTTATTATAAAATAAAAATTTGGAGACTGTGGCAGTAGCAGTAATGTTTTAAAAAGAAGGAGTTTAATATTCTATTCCTTACGCAATTGCTGCATCCTGCATAGTTTTGGTTATTAATACAGCATACACATCAGGGTTGAAGAGATTTATACATACCCCAGAGAAATTGTATAAGATGTTCTCTTTTTCTCCAATACAGTTGCAAACCCTGAAGCAGCTCAATGTACTGCATATTAATGGGTTTTCAGATATTCTCCAGGAAGTTATTAGAAAAGGGTTGGCAATGAGCTCTGATTACTGTAATCTGATAATCTCCAGTGGAAAGCATTAACAATGTGAATTTCGAGAAGTTAACAAATCTCTCAAGACCAGGGGAAATCTGATAGTCCAACACGGGGAAAATAAAAACAATATGTTTTGCGAATTGCTTTTCTTGTATTTTGCTTTTGGAGGTCAGATATTTCAGAGGGGACTTTTTAAAGCTGAAAATTAAAATCCAGTATATTTTATTAAAATAGAGAAGCTCTTATAATATTTTATGAAAATAGAATGTTAAATAGGTAATGGCTAAATGTAACTACAATTTAACTATTACTGAATGTCAAAATCAAGTGAGTCAAAACATTTTAAATATTAGGATAAATTTTAGAACCTAATTTTGGACTATAATTCACATGTAAATCAGATTTTAACTCAATTTTAATTCAGTTGTACTTTTTTTCTCATTTTGCTATTTAAGGAGTTGATAAAGTAGAACAGTAAATGTTTCTGCTGATATCTGCTATATTATCTGCTATACAGAGCCTGAAGATTATTGTTTTGGGGGAAATTTCCCGTTTTATGAGACTCTGCAGAAAGCAAGCTCTTGATTCTCACTAGTAAAGCCAGAGAATCCAAGTGTATCTCTCTTGTCCCATCTAAGATAGGAAAAAGGCTTAAGAAATAACTTAAAGGACATTTTTTCTTCTCCCTGGAATTTCAAATCTGGTAAGAGTGATGGGAAAACAAAGAGTTGAGAAATCAGTCACAGATAGAGTATTAAGAGTCCAAGCATAGTGGCAGTGGCAAATTCAGCAATAGTAGCATTACTATCAGTTGCCTTCCTGCCACATTGTCCTTATGCTATGACTGTGTCTCTGATATCTTGCATTGCTAGATTCCTGCCTCTGTTCTGAGCTGGGTATTTTCCCTTCAGTTTCTTTATAGATTGCGATATACAACATCTTTACTATTTTTAAGTCTTTGTTCAAAACATCTTCTCAATGAAGATGTAACCTAGTATTATATGTAATACTATAATATGTAACCTAGGAATTTAACGTAACCTAGTATTATAATGTCTTGGCCCTCTCCACACACCCTGCAACTTGCTCTTTAATTTCTCCTTACTGTGTACTATTTTTACAGCAGTTATTAATCTCTAATGTGAAATATATTTACTATACTTATTATTTATGCATTCCAATTCTACCTCTGGAATGTAGGTGTCATGAAAGCAGAGATCTTTATGTTATTCGCTGTTGAATCGTAAAGCCTAACACAAGGCCTAGCATATAATAAGAGTCAATAGGATTTATAAGATGGACCCATAAATGAACGAATGTTCTCCCCTCTGTAGGACCTTTTCATTAACTATTCCTTTTGGAATGTTCCATCCTTATAGTCACTGTTGTGGACTGAATGTTTGTGTTACCCCAAACTGCTTAGGTTGAAATCCTGAATGTGATGATGTTAGGAGGTGGGGCTTTTGGGAGGTAATTAGGTTATGAGGATGTAATCCTCATGAATGGGATTAGTGCCCTTATAAAAGGGATCCCAGGGAGTCTCTTGCCCTCTTTCCACTATATGAGGATACAATGAGAAGTTGACTGCAACCCAACCAGAAGAGAGCTCTCACCAGAACCCAGCCCTGCGTGCACCCTGATATCAAACTGTGAGGAATAAATTTCTTTTTAATTAAACCACTAAGTATTAGGTATCTTGCTACAGCAGCTTGAATTGACTGAGACAGTCACACAGTAGCTCTTTCTGATCATTTATTACTCAAAACCAAAAAGAAGTCTTTCCTAATAACACAATCTAAGAGCAGTACCAGTCACCTGCTGTCTCACCACTCTATTTTCATGGTTCTTATCACTATTGAGTATCTTTTATTTATCTATTTTGTTTATATATACGGCTTCTCCCTCCCCACCCAAGACGGGTTAATATTATGAGGTTCTGTAGAAAGCAAGCTCTTGATTCACAAGGGGATTAATATTCACCTTTTAATCCCTAAGAACAAGAATAATGCCTGGCATATATCAGACATACATAAGGCAAACATTATATTTTCATGAGATATTTGAAGAAATATCACAAGGCTAGTGTGCCAATTAAAAGGCATTACAAAAATTATATGTATATATGGTGAGTTCAATGCAGAATTTAATAGGTCAAAGTCCCTCAATAGGTATTCTGCCAGTTTAGCAACCAGAAGAATGCTAAACAAGAGGACAGTAGATTTCAACCATCATGATTTCTCTAAATTAAAACCTAGCTTTCAGACCTGTAGCTAAAACCCATGGAGTGTTGAAAATCTTTATTATTTCCCCATTTCACGGAGTATCTACTGTTACAGGCAGAGAGAACAGTTAATGCCAGCCCTAAGGTAAGAGCAGGCCTTGCAAGCTTGAGGAACAGAAAGGATTTCAGTATAAATAGAGGAGCTTGAGTGAGGATAAGAACAGAAATAGATGAGGCAACTTTTTTTCATACTGTTCTCTCCTCTGGTTCCATTTAATTGGCCCGAGGACAAACATCGAGCCAGAAACAGAGTTTTGTTCTAGGATTTTTCAAACAAGACCTTGTAGGACCTGTATTCTCCAATGATGAAGCTGTAAGATGGAAGATACAGGAGTTTCAGGCAACTATGTCTATCTAATGGGAACGATATTGAGGAACATGAAGAAGCTGCACGTCACATATCATAGGCAATCTTATTAAGCCAAAGAAATTGGTATTTTCTAGAAATGTTTCAATCATCAGTTGAATTCCCTGAAGCCCAGCTGCAACCCTGCCCTTCTTAGAGTTGTTGTTTTTTTTTTTTTTTTCTGATGATCAATTATGTCTTTTACCCCTTAGGCTGAAGTAGGGTTTCTGTCACTTTTAACCAAAGAGCTTCCCCTCCACCTAAATAGAAAAACAAAAAGAATAAAATTTAGCTGCTTGGGTTGAGACCTTGATGGTGCCTCAAAGCCCTGTCCACTTGTTATACCATCCACTGCTCAGGCTTCACAGGCACCTCCGGATACTAGACTTCCATTAAAAATAATTTAACATATTGTCCTAGGAAGAGTATAAGAAGTATCTAGGCCGGGCGCGGTGGCTCACGCCTGTAATCCCAGCACTTTGGGAGGCCGAGGCGGGCGGATCACGAGGTCAGGAGATCGAGACCATCCTGGCTGACACGGTGAAACCCCGTCTCTACTAAAAATACAAAAAATTAGCCGGGCGTGGTTGCAGGCGCCTGTAGTCCCAGCTACTCGGGATGCTGAGGCAGGAGAATGGCGTGAACCCGGGAGGCGGAGCTTGCAGTGAGCCGAGATTGTGCCACTGCACTCTGGCCTCGGCGAAACAGCGAGACTCCTTCTCAAAAGAAAAAAAAAAAAAAAAGAAGAAGTATCTAAAGGCCTTATTAACAACTCTTTATGAATCCTCACTAGGCTTCCTTTTCCCTTTTTCATTTACTCGCTTTGTCTCGTCTTCCTTAGATTTGTTTTTTATTTCTTTTTCTCAGCAGTACATTCTCCTCCAAATAAATCCAACTCAGTTCTTATTTAACCATATTCTCCATTAATCCCTGACCCCATCAACTGGAAGAAATGTCTCTCTCCTTTGAACTCTTTGGCATTTATCCACTGCTCTTTCTTTGCACTTATCAATCCTAGCCAGTGCTATTTTTATTTAAATGCTGTCTAAATTAATCCATGAATATTTCAAGTAAAGCAATGCAAAAATAAATTGGACCTGGTGACCACAGTATGTCACATCTAATATGTATTCTATAAACATTTAACTGATTGATGAAATATTTATAGAGGATTATCTAAAGGATAAGAAATTAAGTCATTTTAGCTGTAGTTTAACAGAATTTATCTTTGTGTTAAGGTAGACTATATCAAAAAGCTTCACACTTAGATTAAACTCACAGAAACTATTTTACTGTATAACTTGGGAAAATATCAAATTGTTCAAATAATATAAAGCCATATTTAACCAGATACTCTGCCAAGCATGCAGAGTAAAGAAAGTGATTTCTTCTAAAGTGTAGAAATTGTGGGAAAGGGAGAGGAGGGGAGGGAGAAATAGGGAGGAAAAATGTTCACTTTCTTAAGAATATTTCTGTTCATTTTCATTTTTACAATAAGAGTTTTCTTAAAACTAAAAAAATAGCTGTAGGAAACTCATTTTATTTACTGCATGGATATTGGGATATGTTATCCTTTTCATACTGACAAATATGTGAAATTTATCTCTAGTGTAAGTACCTACAAGCTTCAACATCAGCCTTATTTCTCCTGAGAAACATTTTTTTTTTCTCTTAGGAATTGTGAATTACATAAGATCTACAACATGCTAGTGTCTGATTTCTTCACTCAGTCCATCAACTACTTTGAAGAGTATTCTTCATGTTCCTCCATCTACAAGAGGAGTATTAATTTCATGTTTAGGTGAGATAAAGATTACATGAAATTATGAAAAGTACTTTTCCCAGTGCATAGCTCAGAGTAAGAGCTTAAAAGTTAGAAGCCTTCATCATTTTGTCATTTTTGTAACATCTACGATCATTATAATTTCAAAGCCTACAATGTTTGGCATTGTGTTATGCTGTTTTCTTCCCCAGTATTTTTTGGTGCATAAGATCTAGAAATTTCAAAATCTATTTTAGTTATTTTTTAATATTATAGGAGTTATGCATGGATAGGGGTTTTTTCAAATAGTATCAGAAGGTCAGGAAAATGATAAACCATTCTCTCAATAAACCTTAAGTTTTAGGCAGCATTTGTTAGCAACTTTTGTTTTTAGTTGTTTTGATAATTACCATGTGGGGAACATACATTCATATTACTAATTTTTCATTACGAATTGTAGTCTGCCTCTTGTTTCCTTTCAGTTTTTAACAAAAATGCTGTATGTAACATTTTATTAAATTATATGTGATGCTAGTTGGATACGTCAGAAGGAGGAAAAGTGGTAGATTGTATGATAACATATGAAGTCAGTTGGCATGTTTAATGGGCAGAGGAAGAATGGGGAATAAGGACATATGCAGCATGATGTCCATCTTATATAGACTCTTGTTAATAAAATATTATTTTGAGATCTACTTATTTCATTAGGTCTAAGACTGTCTTAGTGATGGAACAGAATTACACTTCAGGAAGTCCAGTCTTTGCCAACTTACTCTGTTTTAACAATTATCATGGAGACTTATGGTAGTTGAAGCCATCCTAAAGTTTGGTTTTCTTTTTACAATGGTGAGTCTTTATCAGTAGACTGTAGTCTTTCCTTCCCATGTGAGCTCTATGAGGACATTGCCTTGTCCATGTTGTACAGTGTCCCAATGAAAATCTGTTGAAGGGATCAATGTTTTGCTTTTAGCAATGACTGATAAATTTGCTGCTAAATTGTGATCTTTATTGTCATAAGTGTTCAGGAGCTCATGACGTTTTCATCTGGCATATGAACCTGCCTCATAAATTTCTCTACCTTTGCTTTCCCGTTTTTGAAATTTCTTTATATCCATCATTTTTAACATTTTTGTACTACTTTTTATATATTTTTAGATATTATTTAAAATATATTATTAAGTAATCTTAAATAATGTTCAGTTCAATATTAGGTAGAACTGGCCAGGCACGGTGGCTCACGCCTATAATCCCAGCAATTTGGGAGGCTGAGGCAGGTGGATAACTTGAGGTCAGGAGTTCAAGACCAGCCTGGCCAACATGGTGAAATCCCGTCTCTACTAACAATATGAAAATTAGCCGGGCACGGTGGTGTGCGCCTGTAATCACAGCTACTCAGGAGGCTGAGGTGGGAGAATCACTTGAAACCGGGGAGGTGGAAGTTGCATGGAGCAGAGATAGTGCCACTGCATTCCAGTCTGGGCAGCAGAGCTAGACTCTGTGTCAAATATATATATATATATATATATATATATATATGTATGAAGGTTATATGAACTGAAAGGGAAGTACTAGTGAAGGATGCAGAGGAGTGAAAGGGGTGAAAAGCAAGAGCCATATTCCCCACCAGTTGATTATGTAGTAGCCAGACTGTCCCCGGTTGTAAATCTCTTATGATGTGAAGTTCCTAAGGTAGAAGTGGGGACAAAGCAGTTCTGGCTAAGTTATTACTCACTTGTTATAAGTGACCAAATGTAAGACGATTGAGAAATAATCATTGTTACCAGATTTGATTTAGTTCTAGTTATTTGAGGCTTTAAGATAGCAAAATTCTTGAATCAAAGCAAGTGGACATGATGCAACTTGGAAATTCAACAAAACATCTACTTTATTCATAAGATTTCTACAACCCCAGACTTGCCAACATACACTGTGACCTTTCTTTTTAGCATTTCTAAATCCCTACATTCACTGTCTCAGCGAAATGAATACGTCCATTTCATTATGAGTTTGAAATACCAGAAGATGGGTTTCCTGTCATTGAAATACATGATCCTTTTTATAGTCCAGTTCCTCTTTCTCCCTTTATCTGCTTATGTTGGTGATAAAGATTAAAGACTATCTCTTGCTGTCTATTGTTCCTTCCTCATTTTAAGAATAGAACATACTAAGTGTTAGATGAGAATATGTCCTCCCAGCTACACTTTTCATTCTCCCATGAAGAAAGATATGGCCACAGGATGCTAACAGAATCCCAGTCATCCACTTAAAGATGTCTGCCCTGTACTTTCTCTGCCTCTGTTGCCACTGGCTAGGAAATGGTGACAATCAGAACAGTCTAGGGGAGCCTTATGGTGACAATGATGCAGCTGCTTCATATTCCTGGTTCACTTGCCACTCTCACTATTAAATGAGAGATTTGAAAAAAAAAATCTATCTTAAGATATGATATTAGCTAAGCTACTATAACATAAAGACTGCAGCAACATTAATTCTCATGTTCTTATGTTAACTGCAAATGAAATCACATTTGATTCTTATGTTTTATTGATATATTTATTTTATTTACCTGCAAGACCTAATTACCCAAAGTAGCAGTAAAGCGAAAACTCTATAAAGGTTTTCCCAAACTCCGTGAGGTGTATCAGACCCTATGAGGTGTACCTGGCCCAAAGGAAACATTTTGCTAGCAAGTGCATACCAAAAGAGATATACCAGGTTTTATGTTGGACCTCATTAAAATATTTGAATTAGCAGGTCACTGTGGTTAATATATTTGAGGAAAAAGAATCACTTTCATCTCCTTGGTAGGAATATATTTGGGCATTTCATAGCTACAAAAATTAAAAATATGTAAACTGTTCCAGAAATTTTGACTCTAGTAATTTAGTATAGGAATACACTCAATGAATTATGCTAAGATATAAATTTCTTACAGTGCTGTTTAGAAGGGAAAAATAACTAAAATCTGAACCAAACTGGAAACAACCCAAATTCTCTCTTTTTTTTTTTTTCTTGGAGACAGAGTCTTGCTCTGTCCCCCAGGCTGGAGTGCAGTGGCGCGATCTTGGCTCACTGCAAGCTCTGCCTCCGGGGTTCACGCCATTCTCCTGCCTCAGCCTCCCGAGTAGCTGGGACTACAGGTGCCCGCCAATGCACCGGGCTAATTTTTTGTATTTTTAGTAGAGACGGGGTTTCACCGTGTTAGCCAGGATGGTCTCGATCTCCTGACCTCGTGCCGACCTTGGCCTCCCAAAGTGCTGGGATTACAGGCGTGAGCCACCGCGCCCGGCCCCCAAATTCTCTTAAAAAAAAAGTTGATTTTATAAATTATGGTACCTCCATACATTGATATTCTTAGAAGTTATTTAAAATCTATTTAAAAAGTTAAATAGATTTCATTCTACAGATCAGTAACTGACAAAAGCAAGTTGCCAAAAATATAACATAATACTTTATTTTACTACATATTCAAAAAAGTCTTAAAATACAAGGGATCAATATTATCTATAAAATTTTACACCTTAACCAACCTTTCTCTTTTCTTGATCCTATTATTATTAGAAAAAATTAAAAATAAGAAATGTTTCTTTCATCACAATAAGAAAGAGCCCAAAAGAAACTTCTGGGACCTAATGATAAATCATATTCTAATTCTTTCTTTCTTCCCTCACTAATGTTTTGTATAACTTAAAACCAGAAGGGGCAATTGCAAGATAGTAAAACCATTTATTTAACATTCCAACTCCACTATTATTTTTGCCTTATCAACTTTTCCTTATTTGGTTTATAATAGTTATCACAGCCTGAACTTATTCATTGTTTCCATTTGTTTCTTTGTGTCTTCGTTATTGTCTGTTTACTCTGTCCTCCATAAACATGCTGAATTGTAAGTTGCATGAGCCTGGAGCTTTGTTTTTTCTGTTGTTTAGTATATTATCTTGATGTCAAAGAGCAATATCCTTTATGAATGAGTGAATCAATAAATATTAATTGAAAGAATACTTTTCCAAATTAATGAATTATAAACTTGGAGTTTGTGCTTCTTCTCTTGTATTGTTTCCCTAGTGTAACAATCATATTAAGATCTAGTCTAATATTTTACCAAAAAATGTGTGCAAAAGTTGTTCAAAAAGCGTGAAAGTAAAATTAATTTTTATTAAATCAGAGAATATATTTTTTCATTATTTGTATTTAAAGACATGTATACCTTTTATTCTAACAATACATTCAGCAAATTTAGCATTATACCAGTGACTGGCTTCAGTTAAAATGCAAGTTTCAATATGTGTTTGGTCTGTATAATTTGGGGAAAAAGTTTCTGGAGTGGTGTTTTGTCTTGTTCTAACTGAAAAATCATTCTGCATAAAAATTATTTGCTTCCATACTGAACATGTTAAAGTTTTTCAGATTGGGTACTTAATCCAAAAATTGAATGTGTGCTGGGGCATTACCTTGCACTTTCTTCTATGAGTCGCATAGTAACTTTGATTTAGTTGTTAGGGTGAGAAAAAAAATGGAAATAAGTCAAGGACTCTTTGTGTTGGGAAAAAGAATCATTCCTGTAATTTCACAAAAGTTGGTGCCTTCTTATGAAGGTGATGTGATTAAAATAGAGAGATGATTGAATATGTCTGGGGAAATAAAGTGGGTTGGTGTGTTAAATATTCTTTTGAGTGAAAAGGTACTTAAAAAATAAAATGTAGTACTTTGAAAATAAGAATGTAACTTGTAAGAAAAATGCTTAACCTTGGATTCAATAATTACTTTTGAAGATTTGCTATTCATTTGAAGAAGTCTGTCTATTATATAACACATCAATGAAAGATAAGAATAAAAACCACTTGTGATTTGTTTGTGTGTTTAGACCATGATGTAAATTGATCCAACAAATTAAGCATCACATTTGGATCTATCTAGAACTATGGGTCCGAAGTACAGTAATTGAATATTATCAAAATTTGTATCCCTCAAGAAAAACTACTTGGCTCTAAAACTCTATTTAACACAAATATGTAATAAAATCTAGAAACATTTAAAAATACTTGAAAGAATAGCATACTCATTTTAAATATTGACTTTTTTTCTTATTTGCACAGCACTATTGTCTAAGCTGGATAACCGAGAAACACTGAGTATAGAAAGATTTTTATGATTGACCAAATGGTAGGTTTTCCTATCAATTCTATCTAGCATTGTGTTCAGTGCTCTCCTTTACTAGGTTGTTGTATGGTTGATGCCCATAAAATCTAAGTAAAAATAGAAAGTCTTCTCTGGAAAAAAAATAAAAACAACTTATGATTAACCAAAGATCAAGAATATAGGCAAAGAAATTGTGGAGATGTATGGTGATGGCAGGTTATTGCCCTTTCCTCTGGATTTGGTGGCCAAATGTCTTTGCCAGGAGGTAGTAACATCTCATCAATGATTTATGACTAAAAAAGCTAATTGAAGGAAGAAATTTTAAATGTCAAAAATATGCTATATGCAGTTTGTAGTAGTCACGGAACCACAACCCTTCAATCTCTCTTCAAGGAATATCTTGCTCTCCAACTGCAACGAGTGTAATGACCTACTGCCTCCAGCTCTTAGAACCTTCAAGATTCACTTCAGCTTTTCTGATGGAACCAAAATCTTTCTGGATAGCCCCCAGGCAATAACTGAGCATGTCAGTGATAACAGGTCCAGTCTCATTCAACTCAATGCAGGACCTCTCTGCCTGGCATTCCTTATTGTTCACAAATGGACTGGCCAAGACATTGCCATATCTGCATCAGAGTTGGAGGCTTCCCGTGCCCAATCCTGCTTTCTCTTCCTATTCTTTTCACAGGTGTCAGATCTATATCATGATCTGAACACTTTCCCTATTTAATCCTACTTTCTCTCCTGTTTATCTTTCATAAGCATTGCCTGTCCCAATGAACCTCTCACTCTTAATTTAGAAACAGATCTCATTATCTGTTTCTCACTTTAAAAATGTAAATTTGCGTACATATAATTTTCTTTGAGGCCATTGCATACTGTGCTAGTTAATTAAGTAAAAAGTTTGATTACCTGAAAGCTATGTCCTTTTTGCCCTGCCACAAGGCTCCAGGCAGTTACTGTATGTTATTGGCTAGTATTTGGGCTTTAAACATCTATACAGTGATGTAGTATTCAAACATTTGAGCTGTTCTCTGTCATTTGTACCCCACGTAGCCTAAATCAGTGGTTACCTCTCCTGGCTTCTAGCAGAATCACTTGGATGACTTTTTCAAAAGACTGATGCCGAAACTCCAGGTCAGGTTACAGTCAGGCTTGCGAAGCAGTAAGAAAATAGATTCCTTTGTCCTTATCTCCAAAGTCCACATTGTGATCCCAGCCCTAGAATTTCACCACCTTCTAAGATCCATGGAAAGGCAAACACAGAAGAAAGCATTTGCTTCAATCTTTGTTCATTTATACTGTCCCAAATAAAAACTTCACATTCTATAACTGAGACTCGATTTTGGTATTCCCAATTTGTACATTCTTGACCCATATCAGAAGTTCCAATAAGTAGAGACCTTAAGCTCCTCCAGAGGGGAAACTATGCCACTAATAATGCTGACCAGAAGCCAGGAAACATAACATAACCTTTGGAAAAATTGATTCCTCCAAATCATCATAGACTTTTCTTGTTATTAAAGAGCTAAAAAACAGAACTGTTTTCTTGTTGTTGTTGTTGTTGTTGTTGTGTTTACATCACTCATGGTGTTGTGCTTAATTCTCAGTCTTTCCTTTTATTTGGTTTTGTTTTTCTAGTTCTAGTTTGTACTTGTGCTTTCATAAGTTAACTCTCTGTTGCCCAGGCTGGAGTGCAGTTGCATGCACATGGCTGACTACTGCCTCAACCTCCCAGGCTCGAGCAATCCTCCCACCTTAGCCTTCCAAATAGCTGGAACTACAGGCACTGGCCACCATGCCTGGCTAATTTTTGTGTGTCCTCAAGCCACTTTTAATTAAACAATAATAAATTGAAAAGACATGGTGTGACTGCCAGCACAAATTAAGATGACCTAGTATCCAGAATCTCTGCTCAAGCCATCGCTTCCGGGGAGGCCTGCCTTAGCTTTGCTTACTACTCATTAATGTACCCATTAATATCAGCACATTTACAGACCTACTGACACCACAATGCTTGTGTAATTTAATTACAAGCAAGAAATCTGTGTCTTAATACATAAAAGACATTTATAGTAATGGATGATAATGGATGTTTATTAGCATATCAACAATTAAAAATTATTTGCCACTTACTCTTTCTTCAAGTTTATAAGGTATAATTTCCATGCTAATTTTATATTGGAAATAAGAGTTGACAAACTGCTATTAGAATACAGGGATTATAGTGATAGCTCTACTTTATTAATTCAATTTTATTAAACAATAATGCAGTGAAAAGAATAATTTAAGAGGGACTAAAGCAGGCATTTTTACAAAACATACTGCCTCTGCAATTTTTGCATAGTTTTGATATAATGAAACATTACACAAACATAAATATGAGAAATGAACTTCAGAGGAAATAAATATCTACCTCCAGCTATTACATTTCATTTAGATGGATTAGTTGAGTATGGTATATTAAACAGATACACAATTTCTTATCTCTAGAGATTCAATATGGTTTTCTGACAATTTATATTTGATTAACAGCAATACCAACTACAGAGATTTAATTGGCATTTTATTGAGCCAAAGTAAGTAATATTTTTTGTAAAATGCTACAAGTATTTTTTTCACCTAATGAATACAAGCCCCAAAATGCTGCTGACTTATTGATAGTTAAATTCGTTTGACTTAATACACCACTTGCTGTGTAAGCAATAACTTGTTCAGCTAGGCCCAAGTTAAGATGTAGGATAAAAGTCACAGAGAACAGTGAATGGACTGAAACAGAATGCAGGCTTTCTATTTTTGGCCCAAACAGTATTTTTTAAAAATTGTAATTAGCTAATTTAAAAGCTGATAAATTTCACATTAAAGTCATCCAGAATCTGGCTTTTCTGAAAAAGCAAAATATTTCCAAGTGCTACTCCCACATTCGCCCAAGGAAACAGTATGAAGACAATCATACCTATTTTTTTTCCAAAATGATAAAACAAGGTATTCTATCTGTTTATAGAGTCAGAAAAGGTTTATAGAGAGACCAGGTGTCTGCTTAAGGAAAAATCCATCCAAAATGTGGCAAACAATTGTGCTACTTCTAACAAAAATATTTTGCTTCCTTGAAGAATTTTTGTTTGGATGCCTGCAGCCATATATCTTATCCTGCCTCCTTTTCTCTGGCAACTAGCAAACACAAAGTCAAGATGAGCTTCTGAAATTCTGCCCAAATATGCTCTTCTCAAATTCTTTCCTAAACCAATAAACAGCATTGTTTTTCTTCTGGCTGCTTAAATGACAGACTTAGGGTCATTTTGGATACTCTTTTTCTATCATGATTATGTTTTTTTCGTTAATTTTAATTATGTATTGACAGTTGTACATATTATGGAGTACCAAGTGTTATTACGATTTTTGAACAAAATTTGGAATAATTAAAGTGATTAACATATCTAACACATCAAATTTTAGCTCTTTTTGTGATGAGAATATTAGAAATTTGCTGTCTTAGTGATATTGAATTGTACCATACTCAGTTATTAGCTATATTCAACAGGCTATGCTATAGATGTAAAAAGAAAAATCAAACTTTTTCCTCCTTTCTAAATGAGGCTTTGTACTTTTTGGTGATCATCTCTCCATTCTCTCCACCTCTAAGCCTCTGATAACCACCTGATATGGTTTGGCTGTGTCCCCACCCAAATCTCATCTTGAATTGTAGCACCCATAATTCCCACATGTCATGGGAAGGACCTGGTGGGAGGTAATTGAATCATAGGGGTGGGTCTTTCCCTTGCTGTTCTCATGATACTGAATAAGTTTCAGGAGATCTGATGCTTTTATAAAGGGGAATTCCTCTACACTAGCTTTTTGCCTGCCACCATGTAAGACATGACTTTGTCCCTCATTTGCCTTCCATCATGATTGTGAGGCCTCCCCAGCCATGTGGAAATGTGAGTCAATTAAACTTCTTTCTTTTATAAATTATCCAGTCTTAGATATGTCTTTATTAGCAGCACGAGAGCAAACTAATACACCATCACTCTATTCTCTGCTTTTATGGGTTCAATTGTTTTAGATTCCACACGTAAATGACAATGTGCATTATTTGTCTTTCTGTGTTTTGCTCATTTCACTTAGCATAATGTTCTTGAATTTCAACCATATTGTATAAATTATAGAATTTCTCCTTTTTAAAGGCTGAATAGTATTCTGTGGTATATATATGCCACATTTTCTTTATCAATTCATCTCTTGATGGAAACTTAGGTTGATTTGATAACTTGGCAACTGTGAATAGCACTGCAATGAACATGGGAGTGCACACATTCCTTCAACATGGTGATTTCAAATCTTTGGGGTAAATGTCCAGAATGGGATTGCTGGTTGATATGGTAATTCTATGTCTAGTATTTTGAACTGTATTCCATAATAACTTTAGTAACTTACATTCCCTCCAAGAGTAAGGGCTGCATTTTTACTATATCCTTGCCAACACCCACTGTCTTTCGCCTTTTTGATTATACCCATTATAATAAATATGAGATGGTATCTCATTGTGGTTCTAATTTGCATATCCCTAAGGATTAGTGAGATTAAGCATTATTTCATGTATCCGTTAGCCACTCTGTTGTTTAATTTCCATGTATGTTTTAATTTTCTGAAGTTTCTGGTTTTATTGATTTCTAGTTTTATACCACTGTAGTTAAAAAAGGTATTTGATATAATTTACATTTTCTTAAATTTGCTAAGATTTGTCTCATGGTATAATAAATACAATCTATCCTGAGGAGTATGCCATGTGCACTTAAGAAGAATATGTATGCTGTTGCTTTTGAATGGGATGCTCTGTATATGTCTATTAGTTCCATTTGTTCTAATGGCTGGAAGTGTTTTTCCTACAGCATTTTGAATACATCATTCACTCTTTCCTGAATTACAGGGTTTTTGCTGGGAAGTCCATTGATAGTGGTATTGGTACTCCTTTGTGTGTGATGTATTTCTTATTTCTCTTTGCTCTCAGAATTTCCCTTTGTCTTTGCTCTTTAAGAGTTTGATCATTATGTGTGGTGAGCTTCCTTAGGGTGAATTTGACTGAAGATCTCTGAACTTTCTGTGCCTGGATGTTGTCTTATTTTCTCAGATTAGGGAAGCTTTCAGCCATTATTTCTTTAAATATCCTTTTAAAACTTTTTTTCTTCTTTAACTCCTATTAAGTGTAGGTTAGGTGTCTTGATTGTGTCCCATAATTCCTGTAAGCTTTCTTCATTATTTTTCATTCCTTCTTCTTCTTGTTGCTCTGATTGGGTGATTTCAAATGTTCTGTCTTCAAGCTTATTGATTATTTCCTTTTATGTTCTAGTTTGATTTTAATTGACAAATAATAATTGTACATATATAGAGGGATCACTGTGATGTTTTGACACTTATACACATTGTGTAAATATTAAATAAGGATATTTAGTAGAAACATTACCTCAAACATTTATCATTTCCTTGTGGTGAGAACATTCAAAACCCTTTCTTCTAGTTATCTTAAAATATATAATACGATATTGTTAACTCCAGTCACCTTTCTGGGCAATAAAACAACAGAACTTCTTCCTCCTATGTAACTGTAATTTTGTACCTGTTCACTAATCTCTTTCCATCCGCCCTTCCCCCTACAATCTCCAGCCTCTGGTAACTACCATTCTGCTCTGTACTTCCAGGAGATCATCTTTTTTAGATTCCACAAGTGAGCGGATTCATGCAGTATTTGTCTTTGTTGGCTGGCTTATTCCACTTAACATAATGTCTTCCAGGTTTATCCATGTTGCCACAAATAACAGTGTTGCAACTTTTTTTGCTCCCATAGCTCAGCAAATGGGAGGGAGTGGTGCCCAGCAGCTTCTTCACTCTGGCAGGTCAGTGAGCAGGAGAGCATTTTACAGCTCTCTCACCACCCACAGCTTGGCAAGCGGGAGTATTACAGTTCTTTCACTCCTACAATTTGGTAAGTTCTAGGTTCTTGTCCTGCAACCAAGAAGAATAAGGTACTTGGACACCAGAGAGTGAGTAAGGCAGAGTAGAATTTTATTGAGAGACAGAAGGAAAGCTCTCAGCAGCAAGACAGGGTTCGAAATTGGATTGCCATCTGCAAGGCTGAGTCCAGCGTTTTCATGGGCTTAGAATAGGCGAATGTGTTCTGATTGGTCTATGGGTGGGCTTGGAAAAGGTACCATTCGATTGGTTAAAAGGCATGATTCACAAGGAACCAATAGAGAGAAAGTGGGTGAGATGGGGTTGGAAGTTCTCACTCCAGTCGTGGATTCTATCCGAAACTGGTAGCTTGGTTTTCAGGCTTTAGACTGTCCTTGGCCTGAAGGTCGAGTTTCATCAGGGACCCATCCCTGTCTGCCTAGGAATTTGTCTGTCTCCTGTCGCTATCAACATGATTTTATTTTTTATGGCTAAATAGTATTTTATTGTATATACATACAATATTTTCTTTATTGATTTATCCATTGATGAACCTATAGGTTGATCCCATGTCTTGGCTGTTGTGAATAGTACTGCCATAAACATGGGAGTCCAGATAGCACTTCAACATACTGATTTTCTTATTTTTGTATAAATACCCACTAGTGAGATTGCTGGATCATTTGGTAGTTCTACTTTTCTTTTTGAGAAACCTCCATACCTTTTCTATAATGCTGGTATTAGTTTACATTCCCACCAACAATGTATAAAGGTTCCAGTATCTGTAAATGCAAATCAGCCTTTTTTTTCCTTGTCTTTTTGATGATACCCATTGTAATTGGGGTGAGGTAATATCTCATTGTGGTTTTGATTTGCATTTCTGTGATGATTGGCAATGTTGAGCCTTTTTTCATATACCTGTTGGCCATTTGTATGTTTTCTTTTGAGAAATGTCCATTCAGGACTTTTGTTCATGTTCTAATTGGATTATTTGGTTTTGTGCTATTAAGTTGTTTGAGTCTTTCATATATTCTGGACATGAACTGCTTGTCAGATGCATAGTTTGCTCATATTTTCTCCCATTCTGTAGGTTGTCTCTTTACTGTTTATTCCTTTATTGTGCAAAAGCTATTTAGTTTGATATAATCCCACTTGTCTATTTTGCCTTAGTTGCTTATGCTTTTGTATTCTTATCTTAAAAAATCCTTGCCCAGAACAATGTAATGAAGCTTTTACCCTATGTTTTCTTTTAGTAGTTTTATAGTTTCAAATCTTACATTTAAGTCTTTAATCCATTTTGAGTTGATTTTTTAATACACTGAGAGATAGGAACCTAGTTTCATTCTGCTGCATGTGGATATCGAGCTTCTTACCATCATTTATTGAAGAGACTGTTCTTTCCTCAACATATGTTTTTGGGGCATTTGTCAAAATCAGTTGGCTGTAACTGTGTGGATTTATTTCTGTGTTGTCTATCTGTTCCATTTGTCTATGTATCTATTTTTATGCCAATACCATGTTGTTTGGTAGCTATAGCTTTAGCTGTAGCTTTGCAGTATGTTTTGAAGTCAGATAGTGTGATGCCCCAGCTTTGTTCTTTTTGCTCAAGATTGCTTTGGCTATTCAGGGTCTTTTGTAATTCCACACATTGATTTTCTTTATTTTTTTTATTTTTGAGAACAGTGTTATTGGTACTTTGATAGGGATTACCATAAATCTATAAATTGCTTTAGTATATATTTTAGCAATATTAATTCTTCCAATTCATGAACACAGATTATCCTTCAATTTTTGTCTTTCAACTTATTTTATCAATGTTTTATAATTTTTATTGTAAATTTTTTTTCCTTCTCAGTTAAATTTATTCTTAGGTTTTTAAATTTTGTTTGTTGCTATCATAAATTGGATTGCTTTCTTGATTTCTTTTTCAGATAGGTTGCTATTGACATATAGAAATGATACTGATTTTTATGTTGATTTTGTATCCTAAAACTACACTAAATTTATTTGTTAGTTCTAACAGTTTTTTAGTGGAGTCTTCAGAGTTTTCTACATATGAATACAATATCATGCTATCTGCAAACAAGGAAAATTTGACTTCCTCCTTTCCAATTTGGATGCCTTTATTTCTTTCCCTTTCCTAATTACTTTGTCTAGAACTTCCAGTGCTATAATGAATAGGAGGGTGTGTGAGTTGGGGGGTGGGTCCAGATCTTAGCAGAAATGTTTTCAACTCTTCCTTATTTGGCATGATATTATATGTGGCTTTGCCATATATGGCCTTTATTGTATTGAGGTATGTTCTTTTTTTTTTTTTTTTTTTTTTTTTTTTTGAGATGGAGTCTTGCTCTGTCGCCCAGGCTGGAGTGCAGTGGCACGATCTCGGCTCATTGCAAGCTCTGCCTCCCAGATTCACGCCATTCTCCTGCCTCAGCCTCCCGAGTAGCTGGGACTACAGGGGCCGGCCACCATGCCTGGCTAATTTTTTCTATTTTTTAGGAGAGACGGGGTTTCACCATGTTAGCCAGGATGGTCTCAATCTCCTGATCTTGTGATCTGCCCACCTCGGCCTCCCAAAGTGCTGGGATTATAGGTGCGAGCCACTGCGCCCTGCCGAGATATGTTCCTTTTATACCTAATTTGTTGGGAGTTTTTATCATAAAAGATTTATAAAATCCTTTTTCTATGTCTATTGAAGTGATCACACAGTTTTTGTCCTTGATTCTGTTTATGTGATATGTCATGTTTATTGATTTGCATATATAAAATTGAATCATCTTTGTGTCCCTGTGATAAATCCTGCTGGATCATGGTAGATTATCTTTTTTATGTATTGTTGAATTTGGTTTGCTAGTATTTTGTTGAGGTCTGTGGTTTTCTGTTTTTGTTGTGTCCTTGTCTGGTTTTGGTATCAGGGTGATGTTGGCTTAGCAGAATGAATTTAGAAGAATTCCCTTATCTTCAATTTTTTGGAATAATTATCAAAGTATTGTTATAAGTTCTTTAAATGTTTGGTGAAATTTAGCAGTAAGGTGAAGAAAAGCCCTTGAGGTCCTGTACTTTTCTTTGATAGGAGACTTTTTATTACTGATTAGATCTCATTACTCATTATTGATCTATTCACATTTTCTATGTATTACAGACTTAATTTTGGTAGGTTTTACTTAATTTTGGTAGGAATTTATTTATTTTTTCTAAGTTTGGCTATTTATTGATGTATAGTTGTTCGTTATATTGTTTTATGATCCTTTGTATTTCTGTGATGTCAATATAACCTTTCTTTCTCCGTCTATAATTTTGTTTATTTGAATCTTTCTCTTTTCTTCTTGGTCTTGCCAAAAGTTTGTCTATTTTGTTTACGTTTTTTAAAAAACAATATGTCTCATAGACCTTTTGGTTTTTTTCAGTCTCTGTTTCGTTTTGTTCTGCCATGGTCTTTATTATTTCTTTTCTTCTACTATTTTTCTTTTAGATTTTTTTTTTGTAGTTTCCATGGGTAAAACATTAAGTTGTTTCTTTAAGATCTTATTAAATTTTTGATGAATGCTTTTATTTCTATGAACTTCCTTTGTAGAACCACTTTTGCTGTATCTCATAGATTTTGGTATGTTGTGCTTACATTTCCATTTATCTCAAGTTATTTTTAAATTTCTTCTTTGGCCTAGTCATTGTTCAGAAGTATATTCCTTTATTTTCATATAATTTTATAGTTTTTAAAGTTATTCCTGTTATTGATTTCTAGTTTTAATCCATTGTGGTAAAAAAGATACTTGATATGATTTTGATTTTTAAAAATTTGTTGCGACGTGTCTTAGCTTAATATATAATCTATCTTGGAGAAAGTTCTTTGTGCTGATGAAAAGAATGTATTCTGCAACTGTCGAGTGAAATAATCTGTAAATGTCTGTGAGGTCCATTTGAACCAGGGTTCAGTTTACATTCAATTTTTTTTGTTGATTTTCTGCATGGATGACTTGTCTATGGCTGAATGTGGGTGTTGAAGTCCCCTGCTATTATTGTATTGCAGTCTCTCACTTTAGATCTACTAACATGTGCTTTATGTATTTCAGTGCTCCATATTAGGTGCATATATATTTATAATTGTTATATTCCCTTGATTAACAGACACTTTTATCATTATATAATTAATAGTTAATTGATACTTTTATCATTATTTAATTATATAATGATCTTTGTCCCCTTTTATAGTTTTGGACTTACTGTCTAGTTGTCTGATGTAAATATAACTACTTGTGCTTTCTTTTGGTTTCCATTAGCATGGGATATCATTTTTCATCCCTTTATTTTTAATCTGTTTGTGCCCTT
This sequence comes from Nomascus leucogenys, assembly GCF_006542625.1. Classification (NCBI taxonomy): domain Eukaryota; kingdom Metazoa; phylum Chordata; class Mammalia; order Primates; family Hylobatidae; genus Nomascus; species Nomascus leucogenys. The sequence goes on from NC_044391.1 coordinate 97,439,864, forward strand.
AGGGATGAAGTGAATGTCTTATAGGCAGCATATAGTTGGGTGTTTTCCTTTTCTTTTCCATACAGCCACTCTATATTTTTTCATTGGAGGATTTAATCCTTTTATAGTTGAGGTTGTTATTTACAGATAAGGGCTTACTATTACCATTCTGTGAATTGTTTTCTGATTATTTTGTATATCTTTTTTCTTTCATTTTTCTTGTTTACCTTTGTAGCTTGACAGTTTCTGTAGTAATGACGTTTGATTCATTTTCATTTGTGTATCTGCTATAATTTTTTAGTGTGTGAATATGTGTGGTTGCTCTGGTGCTTACATTAAATATTATGGCTATAAAAACGTATTTCGGTTGATAACAACTTAACTGTGGTCATTGACAAACATTCTAGACTTCTACCCTAGCCCTCATACAATTTGAATTTTTTTGCCTTACTTTACATATTTTATATTATATATTCCTTAACAACATATTGTAGTTATCGTTAGCATTGTCCACTTTGATTTTTAACTTTCACACTACAGATTTGAAAGATTATGCACCACCATTAGAATAATGCAGTAGTCTGAATTTGATTATGAGTTTACCTCTACCAATGAGTTTTATACTTTTATATGGTTTATGGTAGTAATTAACATCCCTTTACTTCCAGCTGAAGCACTCCCTTAGCATTTCTTATAAGACTGGCCTTGTGATGATAAATTTCCTCAGGTTTTACTTGTCTGGGAAATATTTTATTACTCCTTCATTTTTGAAGGTTAGCTTTGGGGGGTATAGCATTCTTGGTGGATTCTTTTTTTACTTTTTTTCTTTGAGCACTTTGAATATATCAGCCCATTCTTTTCTGGCCTGAAAGATTTCTGCTAAAAAATCTGTTGATAGTTTAATGATAATTTTCTTATATGTGACCAGGCGCTTTTAGAATTCTCTCTTTGTCTTTGACTTTTCACAGTTTGATTATAATAGGACTTGAAGAGGACATCTTTTGGTGGAATCTAATTGAGGTTCTTTGAATTTCTTGGATCTGAATGTATTTATATCTCCCAAGACTTGTGAAGTTTTCATCTATTATTTCATTCAGTAAGCTTTCCGTACTTTTCTTTATGTCTTCTCCCTCTGGTAGTCCCACAATGCAAAAATTTGTTTGTTAATGGCGTTGCACACACCTTGTAGGCTTTTTTACTTCTAAAAATTCTTTTTTCCCCTTTGATTGGGTTATTTCAAAAGACCTGTCTTTAAGTTTAGAATTTCTGTCTTCTTCCTGATCTTATGTGCTGTTGAAGCTCTCAGTTGTATTTTTTATTTCATTCATTGAAGTCTTCAATTTTAAGATTTTCATTTGACTTTTTAAATGATCTCTATTTGTTGAATTGTCTATTTGTATTTTCTTGTATCTCACTGAATTTCCGTAAGATTATTATCTTGAAGTCATTTTCAGGCAATTTGTAAATTTTCCCTTCTTTATGATTAATTACCTGAACATAATTGTGCTCTCTTGGTGGCATCATGTTTCCTTGTTTTTTCATATTTTGTGCGTCCCTGTGTTGATACCCATGTATTTTGTGGAGCAATTACCTCTTCCAATATTAGCAAATGGTTATCATAGGGAAACTTTTTCACCTGCAAATGTGTCCTAGGGTGTTGGTTGGATTCGATGCATTATATTTGGTTCTAAGTAGGTGCAACAGTGTAGTCAATGAAGTTTCTTCAGCTGTAGTCAATGTCAGTGATGCCTGTGAATGTCTCAGCGGCCTAGACTGCAGGAGTTTGTGCAGCCGCTCCAACAGGTCAGGTGCACCTCTGCTGAGGGTGGGTGTACCAGGTTGTTTTGTGTGCCTTGTGTTCATGGGGGCTACTTTTTTGGGATCTGGCATGGTCTCCCACTGGGGTCAGGGTGCTTGGCTGTTCCAGGTTCCACAGGTGTACAGGGACTGCTCCACTAGGGTCAGGTGCAGCCTCCCCACTGGGCAAGATTTCCTGTTCTTTTGGGGGCCAGGGGGCCACTTAGAGTCTGGTACTAGGATTATGGCTGTTCCACTTGGCCTAAGCTTTCTGTAGCCAAATCTGAGCATTGCAGCCACTGAGATGAGAACAATGGAGTGCCTCCTAGGAGATTATTACCAGGGATAAAAGGCTGTAGCTGCTTAGCTGCGGAATGATGTGCTATTATGCAGGTGAGTAGTGTAGTGGCAGTGGAGCTTCAGGGATGAGGACATGCAATGCCTATTGGCTCCTAGAGCAGTGGCTCTGGTCTCAAGATTTTACCTTAAAGTAGCTGCTTGGATCATGGGCATACACAATATGGGTTTTTTGGGGGGTAATGCAGCCATGTGAACTTCAGTCAGTTCGCTAGCCTGGGCTCAGAGCCTGTGATTACTTAAGAGTTCTCTAGCAGCAAAGACTGTAAGTGTTTGCGTTTTTAATGATACCTTCTGGGGTCTCCTGCTTAACTTTTCCTCTCAAAAGAAGTCCCTCCTGGTTCCAACTTGATGCTAATTGGGGAGATGGGGAGACAAGGTTGCAAAGGCAGGGTGTTTTGTTCTTTTTTTTTTTTTTTTTTTTTGAGACAGAGTCTCGTTCTGTTGCCCAGGCTGGAGTTCAATGGTGCGATCTCGGCTCACTGCAACCTCTGCCTCCTGGGTTCAAGCGATTCTCCTGCCTCAGCCTCCTGAGTAGCTGGGATTACAGACATGCACCCCCACGGCCGGCTAAGTTTTTTATTTTTAGTAGAGATGGGGTTTCACCATGTTGCTCAAGCTGGTCCTGAATTCCTGACCTCAATTCACCCACCTTGGCCTCCCAAAGTGCTTGGATTACAGGCATGAGCCACCGCAACCGGCCTGTTCTATTTTTTTATGTGGCAATCCTGACTTCCCTGATTTACAGTGTCTCTACCACTCTTCCACTGAACACCAGCACTCTCCTTTAAATACTGTAGTTGAAATATGGTTGTTTATTGCTTGTTTTGGTCCTTTTGTTGTGAGGGATGTAGGTGTTAGTCACCTCTAATCAGCAACCTTGCTGACTTCCCTCACCAATTCTTTTTTCAATTTGGTTGAGCTAGCTATTAAAAGTATTTATTCTTTTCTTCAATTCAGTAATTGCATTCTTCATCTCTAAGATTTCTAAGGTTTTTAAAATATTTCTATTTCTTCGTCAAACTTCTCATTTTGTTTGTATATGGTTTTTCAAATTTTTAAAAATTTTTTATCTGTATATTAATGGAGTTCTCTGAACTTTTTAAAGAGGATTATTCTAAATTCTTTTTCTGTCATTTTATAGGTCTTTCTTTTGGCCCATTGTTTGAACTTTTGGTCCATTGTTAGTTTCTATTGGAGGTGCCATGATTTCCTGAGTCTTTGTAATCCTCGTATTCTCCCATTGGTGTGTGTGTGTTTGCAATGACAACCATCTTTTCTGGCTTTTACAGATGTTTCCTGGCAGTGATAGATCTTCACTATTTAGTCTAGCCTATGATTGATTCTTGTTGGGCCAGCTGGCATTAATTCTGGCCAAGCTAAGCTTGCTTTCAAGTTCTCTAGATGGCTTGGCTGCTACCTTTGCTCTACATTCATGTGGAGCAGCTGGCTAAGTTCTGCTACCCAGCAAGAAAACTGGCTGAGCTCTGGAATTAGGCTGAGCTCCGGATGGGCACCGCAATCACCTCTGATCTACCTGGGCTGCAGCATGTATTCCCTGACCAGAAGGGACCATATATGTATCAGCATTTGCACAGTGTTGCAGGAGGGTCCCTGAGGTTAAGTCTATCAGTATGAATGGAGCAACTGCTGTGTTCAATAGAAATGCATGACTGAGATTTGCCTCCCTTTCTGGGTCAGGTATGGGGAATGGACTTTGAGGCCAGGGGGATTGCTGATTAAACTCCCTGGTGTGCCAAACTAGTGCTTATCAAATTTTGCTCAGTTCTGCTGTGGCAGAGGCTGGCAATCCTGTCCTTGTGGTTCACATTAGCTAGTCTCACAGAAGTTCTTTACACGAGTGAAATTAATCCCTGGTACAGCAGAGAAAGGCTGAAAGGCAAGGCAGGGCTTCTCCTGGATCCGCTGTGTAATGAAGACTGGTAAATCTGTTTCAGTGGCTCATATGGGAGAGTCATCCAGCATATCCCTGTGTTTGGGGATAGTTCCCTGACCACAGTGACAGGGGCTGGAACTGAGACTGGTCCCCTTCAAGATCTGCTGTGCAACAGAGTCAGGCATGTCTGTCGTAGTGGTTCAGCTAGTGTGCATGTCTCACATGACTTCAACAAAAGGGGCTACAGCTGAGACTAAGCCCCTTTGAGATCTTTTATGGAACGGGGTGGGCAAACCTGTTGCAGACTCTCTAACAGGTGCATCTCCCAGCAGTTTCCTGCACAGGTGATATATTTCCCTGGCTGTGGCAAAGGGTAGTTGAGCCTCAGATGGATAAGTCTCCAAGCAGTTCTCTGCATGTGTAGGATACTTCCTGGGCTTTGTGGCAGAGAAGGGCTGGAACCAAGACAGGATCTCTTTAAGATCTACCGTGGGAATGAAGCCAAAAAGCTGGTCATGGTGGCTCAGATGGGTAAGTCTCCCTCTGGGTCCTTATTGGGGTAGTACTCAGCTGGGACAACAGCTGAGGGGCCTGGAATTGAATTACAGACAACTTTTGGCTCCACTACTGCTATGGTTTGGATATGGTTTGTTTGGCCCCACCAAATCTCATGTTGAAATTTGATCCCCACTGTTGGAGTTGAGTCCTGATGGGAAGTGTTTGTGTTGTGGGGACAAATCCCTCATGAGTGGCTTGACGCCATTCTTGTGATAATGAGCGAGTTCTCGCTGTATTTGTTCCTGCAAAAGCTGGTTGTTAAAAAGAGTCTGGTACTGCCTCTTCCCCTCTAGTTTTTAATCATGCCATGTGATCTCTGCATGCTGGTTCCCCCTTGCCTTCCACCTTGAGTAGAAGTAGCATGAAATTCTCACCAGAATCTAAACTGGCACCATGGATCTTGCACAGTCTGCAGAACTGTGAGCCAAAGAAACCTTTTTTCTTTATAAATTATCCAGCCCTGTAAATATAATGGCCCCATAAAAATTTTGATGTCAAATTTCCTAAAATTTGTGACTCTGTTACCTGACATGGCAAAAGGGAAACTACGGTTGCAGGTATTACTTTACAGCAATGCAGAAATGGACTAAGACAACCACTAAGACCAATGGCTCTCACAAAGAGACTTTTGTCCATGGAGAGGCACAGATTTCTTATGTGAGGAGATATGAGTAGTAACTTCCTATTTCATGATCTTGCTGACATCACTCTTCGTGATTCAGGTTTAAACTAAAAGGTCACCTTCTCATTAGCTTCTGTATAGGTAAAGAGAAAATAAAAGCTAAGAGACCAAAGTTGAATGCTTACTAGAAATTTTACGTTTCCTAGTAGGAAAAGTAATCCTACATGGCGGATAAAACTTGGGGCAGTAAACACGGGAATGGCCCTTTCAGAGCTACAAAGATCTCTGTCTCATTTTAGAAGAACGATATTTCAAAGTGCCACTGATTGCTGGCAATATCTAGGCTTATTGATTAGGTATTGTGTAAAGGCTGGGCTGCCTGATACTGGTTTCTGCTGTATCATGAATTACCTATTTTAGAATTATAACTTTCATCTGCCTTTGCTACACTGATGAGGTACCCAATTCAGCAATATTGTATCCAGTTGTTATTTTAACCAAAGTGAGATGTATACCACTGCCAACAGCTGAGATAACCCTGTCAGGGCTCCCTGGCCCTTAATCTGAAAGACCAGTAAATGCTCCCTTTTTATCCCCATCCCATTATCTACATACACATAATACTTACTTTTCTCCATTAAAATATATGTAATATATTATGTATTTTACTTATGTTGTTATTGTTCATCTTTCCCATTGAAATATAAACTCCATGGTATAACTTTATGTTTTCTTTTTACTGCTATGTCCTCATTACCTAGAGCAGGGTCTGCTTAATAGTAAACAAACAATAAATACCTAATTAACACTAAGATATAATCCTTTACTAGCAAGTGTACCTTCATGTTGCATAGTGTTGAAACAGAATAAGGTACAAATTAATTAATTATAATAAAAAAATTTAAAACATTTCTGTAGATTTTTACACATTAAAAGCAAAGCAATGATATGACATTAGTTATTGTAGAAGGCAGAATAAAGGTCCCACAAAAATTTTGATGTCAAAATCCCTAAAATTTCTGATTCTGTTACTTACATGGCAAAAGGGAAACTTTCATGGCAGATGAGACTAAGGTTGCTAATCATCAAACCTTAAGAAAATGAGATTTGGGGGATTTGGGGGATGGCCCAATGTAATCACAAGGACCTTTGAAGTGAAACAGGGAGGCAGAACAGAAGGTCAGAATGATATGGTGTGAGAACTCAACCCACTGTTGCTGGCTTTGAAGACAGAGGAGAGGCTATGAGCCATGCAATACAGGCAGCTTCTGGAAGCCGAACAGTGAGACCCACATCAGACTTCTGACCTACACAGCTATTAAAACAGTGTGTGGTTTAAGCCAAGTTGGTGGTGATCTGTCGTAGCAGTAATAGAAAACCAATATAGTTATTTTTTTTCTTTTTTTAAATTATTATTATACTTTAAGTTTAAGGGTACATGTGCACAATGTGCAGGTTTGTTACATATGTATCCATGTGCCATGTTGGTGTGCTGCACCCATTAACTCATCATTTAGCATTAGGTATATCTCCTAATGCTATCCCTCCCCCCTCCCCCAATCCCACAACAGTCCCCGGAGTGTGATGTTCCCCTTCCTGTGTCCATGTGTTCTCATTGTTCAATTCCCACCTATGAGTGAGAACATGCAGTGTTTGGTTTTTTGTCCTTGCGATAGTTTACTGAGAATGATGGTTTCCAGTTTCATCCACGTCCCTACAAATGACATGAACTCATCATTTTTTATGGCTGCATAGTATTCCATGGTGTATATGTGCCACATTTTCTTAATCCAGTCTATCGTTGTTAGACATTTGGGTTGGTTCCAAGTCTTTGCTATTGTGAATAGTGCCGCAATAAACGTACATGTGCATGTGTCTTTATAGCAGCATGATTTATAGTCCTTTGGGTATATACCCAGTAATGGGATGGCTGAGTCAAATGGTATTTCTAGTTCTAGATCCCTGAGGAATCGCCACACTGACTTCCACAATGGTTGAACTAGTTTACAGTCCCACCAACAGTGTAAAAATGTTCCTATTTCTCCACATCCTCTCCAGCACCTGTTGTTTCCTGACTTTTTAATGATGGCCATTCTAACTGATGTGAGATGATATCTCATTGTGGTTTTGATTAGCATTTCTCTGATGGCCAGTGATGATGAGCATTTTTTCATGTGTCTTTTGGCTGCATAAATGTCTTCTTTTGAGAAGTGTCTGTTCATGTCCTTCGCCCACTTTTTGATGGGGTTGTTTGTATTTTCCTGTAAATTTGTTTGAGTTCATTGTAGATTCTGGGTATTAGCCCTTTGTCAGATTAGTAGGTTGCAAAAATTTTCTCCCATTTTGTAGGTTGCCTGTTTACTGTGATGGTAGTTTCTTTTGCTGTGCAGAAGCTCTTTAGTTTAATGAGATCCCATTTGTCAATTTTGGCTTTTGTTGCCATTGCTTTTAATGTTTTAGACATGAAGTCCTTGCCCATGCCTATGTCCTGAATGGTATTGCCTAGGTTTTCTTCTAGGGTTTTTATGGTTTTAGGTCTAACATATAAGTCTTTAATCCATCTTGAATTAATTTTTGTATAAGGTGTAAGGAAGGTATCCAGAATATACATTTTTTCAGCACCTATTCCAAAATCGACCACATAGTTGGAAGTAAAGCACTCCTCAGCAAATGTAAAAGAACAGAAATTATAACAAACTGTCTCTCAGACCACAGTGCAATCAAACTAGAATTCAGGATTAAGAAACTCACTCAAAACCGCTCAACTACATGGAAACTGAACAACCTGCTCCTGAATGACTACTGGGTACATAACGAAATGAAGGCAGAAATAAAGATGTTCTTTGAAACCAACGAGAACAAAGACACAACATACCAGAATCTCTGGGACACATTCAAAGCAGTGTGTAGAGGGAAAGTTATAGCACTAAATGCCCACAAGAGAAAGCAGGAAAGATCTAAAATTGACACCCTAACATCACAATTAAAAGAACTAGAGAAGCAAGAGCAAACACATTCAAAAGCTAGCAGAAGGCAATAAATAACTAAGATCAGAGCAGAACTGAAGGAAATAGAGACACAAAAAACCCTTCAAAAAATCAATGAATCCAGGAGCTGGTTTTTTGAAAAGATCAACAAGATTGATAGACCACTAGCAAGATCAATAAAGAAGAAAAGAGAGAAGAATCAAATAGACACAATAAAAAATCACAAAGGCAATATCACCACCGATCCCACAGAAATACAAACTACCATCAGAGAATACTATAAACACCTCTACGCAAATAAACTAGAAAATCTAGAAGAAATGGATAAATTCCTTGACACATACATTCTCCCAAGACTAAACCAGGAAGAAGTTGAATCTCTGAATAGACCAATAACAGGCTCTGAATTTGTGGCAATAATCAATAGCTTACCAACCAAAAAGAGTCCAGGACCAGATGGATTCACAGCCGAATTTTACCAGAGGCACAAGGAGGAACTGATACCATTCCTTCTGAAACTATTCCAATCGAGAGAAAAAGAGGGAATCCTCCCTAACACATTTTATGAGGCCAGCATCATCCTGATACCAAAGCCTGGCAGAGACACAACAAAAAAAGAGAATTTTAGACCAATATCCTTGATGAACATTGATGCAAAAATCCTCAATAAAATACTGGCAAACCGAATCCAGCAGCACATCAAAAAGCTTATCCACCATGATCAAGTGGGCTTCATCCCTGGGATGCAAGGCTGGTTCAACATACGCAAATCAATAAATGTAATCCAGCATATAAACAGAACCAAAGACAAAAACCACATGATTATCTCAATCGATGCAGAAAAGGCCTTTGACAAAATTCAACAACCCTTCATGCTAAAAACTCTCAATAAATTAGGTATTGCTGGGATGTATCTCAAAATAATAAGAGCTATCTATGACAAACCCACAGCCAATATCATACTGAATGGGCAAAAACTGGAAGCATTCCCTTTGAAAACTGGCACAAGACAGGGATGCCCTCTCTCACCACTCCTATTCAACATAGTGTCGGAAGTTCTGGCCAGGGCAATCAGGCAGGAGAAGGAAATAAAGGGTATTCAATTAGGAAAAGAGGAAGTCAAACTGTCCCTGTTTGCAGATGACATGATTGTATATCTAGAAAACCCCATCGTCTCAGCCCAAAATCTCCTCAAGCTGATAAGCAACTTCAGCAAAGTCTCAGGATACAAAATCAATGTACAAAAATCACAAGCATTCTTGTACACCAATAACAAACAGAGAGCCAAATCATGAGTGAACTCCCATTCACAATTGCTTCAAAGAGAATAAAATACCTAGGAATCCAACTTACAAGGGATGTGAAGGACCTCTTCAAGGAGAACTACAAACCACTGCTCAATGAAATAAAAGAGGATACAAACAAATGGAAGAACATTCCATGCTCATGGGTAGGAAGAATCAATATCGTGAAAATGGCCTTACTGCCCAAGGTAATTTATAGATTCAATGCCATCCCCATCAAGCTACCAATGACTTTCTTCACAGAATTGGAAAAAACTACTTTAAAGTTCATATGGAACCAAAAAAGAGCCTGCATCGCCAAGTCAATCCTAAGCCAAAAGAACAAAGCTGGAGGCATCACGCTACCTGACTTCAAACTATACTACAAGGCTACAGTAACCAAAACAGCATGGTACTGGTACCAAAACAGAGACATAGATCAATGGAACAGAACAGAGCCCTCAGAAATAATGCCACATATCTACAACTACCTGATCTTTGACAAACCTGACAAAAACAAGCAATGGGGAAAGGATTCCCTATTTAATAAGTGGTGCTGGGAAAACTGGCTAGCAATGTAGTTATTTTTTAAAAATTGATGTGGTTACTTTAAACATTTTAATTTTTGACCTCTTCTTGATCAAATAATTGTTATTTATGTATTTTTGTTTCTTGATCAAATAATTGTTATTTATGTATTTTTTTATTAAAAGTAAATACACATTTTGCCTTTCCTGTGATTGGAGTACTCTTCTGAGTCATCAGATTCACATGAACAAAGGACTCACGTGAATTATTTGCCTTGGATGAGGTAGTGCAGTGTCCATCTCTCTAAATCAATGCTCAAATTAAAATTTTCAGATGATATAAAATGTTATCATTGGAAAATGACCACAAGTTAACTGTAATAAAAATTATTATACAATTAAAAGAAAATTTGAAGAAAACGAAAACCAATGAACATTTAATGTTTAGTATTCTAAATGTTCTTTCTCAAAATTAATAGAGTAAAGCAATCCATCTCTAACGATAGACTTTGAGGCTGGTAAATTCCAGTTGATGTTTCTGGTCGTTGCATCCTTTTAAGTTTTCAAACTAGTTGAAAACTTTTGTTAGTATCATTCAGTATTTAATATTTGCAATTATTAAATAATTATTCACTTCAAATAATGAAATGAAGGTTTTTGAATATCCCTTATTTGAAACTCCACAGGTGAAAATTATAGCAATTATTCTGTTCCTCAAATTCCTAAGACTTTTTCTCTTTTTTAGCCAGAGATAGTACAGTCTGAAAATGATTTGGACATTTTCCTTTTCCATTGTCACACCTCAGAACTGCCATTGCATTTCTGTAAGAACATTAACTCTTGCTGTTTTTTTTTTTTCTCAACAACCATTTCTTGGCTACTTCCTTAGAATATATTTTTATATAAATAGAACATGGCAAAACATTTTTAAAACTAATATAGTATATTCTATTTAAGATAAAGGAAAGTTTTGTATGTGTATCATCACCTCCTTTCCTTCTTCCTGTGTATCTTTGACTGCATTTTGCAAATGTTTATCTTCCCTTAGTTTAGTATTGCAACAATCTAACTTCATACAGAAAAACAAAATGAAACACACACACATCCACTTGCTAAACTGAAGTTTCTCATTCATGTATGTGTAAATCACCTGTGGTAGCTCCGTGCTTTTCTCTAAAAATGTCTGGAACTAAGGTATTGACTCTTGGACAAGATAGGAATGAAATATGCTAGCTCATGATTGGTAATGTCCTAAGATCAAAACTCCCCTGGAGGTAGCTTGTACCAGCTGGTCAAAATTGATTATCGTAAATATGTGGATTGATGGTCTAAACCTGGTGTATCTGGTTACACAGTCTAGTTTGACTAAGTTGTTAGTGTGGTATCTGCATCAATGACTCCTAGTAAACACAAGACTGGGTATCCTTGAGACAGAGGCAATCATACTTATCTTGATGGTTTGTAATCCAGAGATAGTGCTTATCCCGTGTGACTGAGATAGGACCCTGGAAGCTATGCCTGGGTGCCTATAATCTGCCTGATATTTTATTTTTCTGGCTAAATTGAATTATTAGTCTTTATTAAAGCTTTATGTTTGTATGCTCTGTGGCATCTCTTGAGTCTTTTAATTATATAACCCTCTGTAATTGCTGTAATGTCTGACTTCATTAAATGGTTCTAGGAATCAACTGGCCTGGAAACTATGATACTGGCAAAATTGTTTTATTTCTCTAAGTACCAAGTTGGCTTTTCTTAAATAATTTTTGACATTTTTCAGTTTTCTTTGATGGCTATATTAAACACACTTAAAATCCTCCCAAGTAAGTGTTCATGTAATAGATGTTTTCCCCCTAATTATTAAAGCAGCACATTTGGAAAATATTGACTTTTCTCTATTTTCCCCATTGGTAAGGTAAATGTTTTAAAAGCAGCCAAGGTTAAGGAGTATAGTCAACACAGCTGCAAATGCTGCAACCTAAACGAATTCATAAAAATCAACAGAAGAGTAAGCACCATAATGTGCCAGTATAGAATTTCAATGGTCAGGACAGGTGAAACAACTTGGATTCTGAAACTTTATTTATTCTGTGTGGATTAGTCAGGGTACTTCAGAGAGACAGAACCAGTGGAATATATATAAGCCTGGAGTTCTGATGTTTGAGGGCAGAAGAAGAGGGTTGTTCCATCCTCAGAAGAGAGGAAGTGAATTTGCCTTTCCTCTGCCTTTTTGTTTTATCCAGGCCCCCAGCCAATTGCGTGACCACATTGAGACCAGATCTTCTCCACCAGTTGAACAGGCTCACACAGGAGCCTTCTCTGGAAACGCCCTCACAGACACACCCAGGAATAATGCTTTACCAGCTCTTTAGGTATTCTTTAATCCAGGCACGTTGATACCTGAAATCAGCCTTCACACTGTGTAACCACAGCATCAGGAGAATTGACAGGCATGTACTGTCACTACAAAGTGTTCCCTCTCTCACAGTCAGGGCATAGCCTAAAGGCACAAAAATTTCTACCTATGATCTTGGTCATTGTTCTCTATCTGAACACCTCCCACAATCTATTAATTTCTTTTCTCTCTCTTATAGTCACAAGAATTTAAACTTTATTACCTATGTTTCTCCAAGTTTCCTGCTGACTGACATGTCAATTCTAGTGCCTCTCATGGTGTCCTAATTTTATTGGCTCTGTGCATTCTATTTATTTTTGGTTTAATCAAAACAGCACATGGACACAGTCAAAAAGTCAAGTAAAATTAATAACTTTATAATGTAAAAGCAGGATCCTGCTTCATACTTCCCTACTGCAGATTCTTACTAACTAAAACGATTACTTTCAACTCTTTGTAGCTGTTTTTCCTGGTTTTCACCTTCATTCCAAGTGACACATTTATATGAAAAAATTTTTCATTTTTACGTATTTGTTAGTGATTTCCAAGTGTAAATGATAAGAAACAAGTTTCTTATTGCTCTAACTCCCACATACACACCAATGTACATTTTTTTCTGTCATTCAGCCTCATCAAGGGGTCATAATTTTGCTTCATGCAGTATATAATGCTTATTTTTGACTCTATACACTTTTTCACAGATGAGTTAGCAAAGAGCAATAATTACTTGTAGGGGAGGATGGGTGAAACAAAAGAGAGACTAAGGCAGAAACTAGCCAGGTGTTCTCAAACTCCGTTCCTCTTTTCTTCCTGTACACTTGGTTAGAATGCATTTCTCACCCTCCCTTTCAGTTGGGTAAATAGACGTGACTGAGTTCAAGTAAAAGGAGTGTGAGTAAAAGTGACACGAACCACTTTACGGCATCCTGCGTGCAGCCCTTCATGCTGCTTTTCTTTAACAAGTTTAGCAGAGATAAGCATAGAAATGTTAGAAGGAAGAGTCGAAGATGGCTGAGTGTCAAGAAGGAAGGAGGCTATGGCTATATGGAGGAGAGCTGCCTGGTAAGCAGGAGCAGCGAAAGAAAGAGAGAGAGAGAAAGAGAGAGAGGAGAGAGAAAGAAAGAAAAAGAAAGATAAAGAAAGAAGAGAGAGAGGGAGAGAGAAGGAAGGAAGGGAGAAAGGAAGGGAAATTTCAGGGTTTTGTCTATTGCAAATAAGTTAGGTAACAATTCCCAAACATTTGCTTGTTTTCAAATTATTTTCTAAGCACTTTATGAGGACTAATCATCTAGCAAACTTATTCGTTAGAATATTATCTTTATTTTATTGAAAAGGAATCTCAGAAAGTTAACGAAACTAGTTTAACTGTATATATCTGATAACTGGTGAAGCTAGAATTTTTGTTCATACATTTCTGCTTCCAAAATCCAGCTTTTAACTACTATTTGAAGCTGTTACAGTTCTTTGTAATGAAAGGTTTGAAGGGTAGATATTTGGATCTTCTTGCTGATTGTAAGCTCTTCTTAATATTTGCAGTCTGTTCCTCTGTTATTGTCTCAGAATTTCATTTGTCCTAAGAGAGTGGAGGAACTGGAGATAGGTAGCGATCCGAAAGATCACTGGAATACTTAGTTCATTTTTCCTCTTGAAACTTTATATTGGGGAAGCAGAGTTACTTTCTTCTGAAAGTGAATCTGGGGACAACATTTTAAAATGGCTTTCTTGGCATTCATAAAGCTGGGAACAGGGTTTTATTTGGAATCAAGCTGTTCTCTAAACACCGCCAAGAAAGAAATTTGAAAAGAGGTCAGGGAAGTACAAGGTGATATTTTATTGGGTCAGAATTCATATTATAACCCCACGCACTTATAGCTGAGTAATCACATTTCCTGTGCAACAATAGTCATGTTGCCACAACTATACAAACTACAAAATGCTTTCTCATCATACATAAGATCCACTTAATAACACTGGTAAAAAGATATGCCACAGACGATATGCATATTTGACAAAAAGCTCCTATACACAGAATTCTTAAAATGCAAAAATAATGAATGTCAAAACAATAAAACTAATAATTAGTATCATGAGCAAAAGACTTCAACAGTCACATCAAAATAGAAAGTATCAAATGGCTAAGAAGCATCTGATTAGATGTTAATCCATTTACTAACACTACAATTTATGCATATTTCATTATAATTTTTAAAATAAGCTTCTTATTTATATATGACATACCTATATAAAATGAGTGCTGGAAGTGTAAAACTTGATGGGTTTTAATAACATGAATGCACCCATGTAACTGGCTTTTGGATTGAGAAAAATAACATTGACAACACAAGACATCATCACGTCCTTCCTAGTCACTCTCCTTCCTTAAGTATACTTACTTTCTGACTTTGGACACACAGCCTGGTTTTGAATTTTACGTAGGTGGAGTCATGAAGTTTGTACTTTTTTGTGTCTTAATCTTCCAGTCAAAATTCACCTGTGTTCTTGTACAGAGCTATAGTTCAGATGAATTATTGTACAGTAATCAATTGTATAAATATACCATGGTGAATTTATCCACTTGTCTTTTGATGGAGGTTTAGATTGTTTCCAGTTTCATCTATTACGTGCTTTTGTGAAATACTTCTTCATGTATTTTGGTGAACATATGTATACATTTCTCTTAAGTTTTTATCTATGAGTGGAACTGCCCAGTTTAGGATATACATATGTTCAGACTTAGTAGTTTCTGACAAAAGAGTTTTTAGTGAGATTATGTCAATATACATTAACATCAGCAGTATGTGAGTTCCAGTTGCTACATACTAACATTTGTCCTATAATTTGTTAATTCATTGGGTTTATAATGACGCCTCTTTTTTTAATTTTACTTTAAGCTCTGGGATACATGTGCAGAATGTGCAGGTTTGTTACATTGGTATTCATGTGCCATGGTGGTTTGCTGCACCTATCAACCTGTCATCTAGGTTTTAAGCCCCACATGCATTAGGTGTTTGTCCTAATGCTCTCACTCCCCTTGCCCCTTACACCCTAACAGGCCCCGGTGTGTGATGTGCCTCTCCCTGTGTCCATGTGTTCTCATTGTTCAGCTCCCACTTATGAGTGAGAACATAAGGTGTTTGGTTTTCTGTTCCTGTATTAGTTTGCTGAGAATGGTGGCTTCCAGCTTCATCCATGTCCCTGCAAAGGACATGAACTCATTTTTCTCTTTTTTTTTTTTTTTTTTTTTTTGAGACGAAGTCTTGCCCTGTCACCCAGGCTGGAATGCAATGGCATGATCTCGGCTCACTGCAACCTCCGCCTCCCGGGTTCAAGCGATTCTCCTGCCTCAGCCTCCCAAGTAGTTGGGATTACAGGCACGTGCCTCCACGCCCAGCTAATTTTTGTATTTTTAGTAGAGACAGGGTTTCACCATGTTGGCCAAGCTGGTCTCGAACTCCTGACCTCGTGATCCACCCACCTCGGTCTCCCAAAGTGCTGGGATTACAGGCGTGATTACCGTGTCCGGCCCAAACTCATTCTTTTTTATGGCTTCATAGTATTCCATGAATTACTCTGGTAACCAATGAAGTCTGCAACTATTCAGGTGTTTGTTTATTAGGCATTTTGACACTTTCTTTTTTGATGTGACTTTGAAGCCTTTGCTCATAATACTAATAATTATTTTTACTGCATTGACTTTTATTATTATTGCATTTTAAGAATTCTGTATCAGATATGCATATCTTTTTGTCAGATATGCATATCATCTGTGGGTATACTTTTTTATTCTCTTGATGTCTTTGAATAAGAAAACATCCTTACTTTTATTGTAATCCTATTTATCACATTTTCCCCCCTCCAGTTAGTGCTTTTTCAGTTCAGTTCAAGAAAACTTGCCTTCTTCTCTAAGGCAGTTAAAATTTTATAATTTTTTTGAAATTTTGTTTTACTTGCACATGTAGAATAACAATCAAACTGGAGTTAATATTTTTTTTTTTTTGAGACAGAGTCTTGCTCTGTTGCCCAGGCTGGAGTGCAGTGGCGTGATCTCAGCTCACTGCAACATCCACCTCCCGGCTCAAGCGATTCTCCTGCCTCAGCCTCCTGATTAGCTGGGATTACAGGTGCACACCACCACACCTGGCTAATTTTTGTATTTTTAGTAGAGACAGGGTTTCACCATGTTGGTCAGGCTGGTCTTGAACTCTTGACCTCGTGATCTGCCCGCCTTGGTCTCCCAAAGTGCTGGGATTACAGGCGTGAGCCACTGTGCCCGACCAAGATTTCTTTTTATTTTACATAATTGTCCAATGGACTCAGTATCTTTTATTAAAGAAGAGCGCCCTTTTCCATTGCACTGCAATGTCCCCTTTGTCACAGTTCAAAGGAGTGGAGATGTATGGCTGTTTCTGGACTTGCTGTTCTATTCCTTTGGCCACTTCTCTTTGTTCCAGTCCCTTATTGCCTTATTTATCTAGGTTTGTAATAAATCATCATGTCTAATAGTAAAAGTCTTTTAACTTTGTTTCTTTTTCATCTTTTTCATCAATATTATCTTGGATACCTGCATTTCCATTTCCATTTTATGATGAGCTTACTAATTTGTTTCATGAAATTACTGAGCCTTTGATTATGTTTAATCTATAGATCAATTTTAGAAAAATTGATGCCTTCATAATATTGAATCTTTCAACCTAAGAACATAGTATACATTTTTTTATTTACTCCAGTCTTCTTTAATTTCTATCACTAATTTCTATTGTTTTCAAGATAAAACTATCACACATCATTTATAAGAATCAGCCCTTTGTTTTTGATATTATTTTAAAAGCTATTTTTTAAAAAAATTTATTTTCTACGTATTTTAAGATATATATGTAAAATTGATTTTTGTTTATTGAGTTTATACCTGATCTTTATATATTTAATCTTAATTTATTAAATTACATTGGAATAATTTTTTTAGGGACAGTGGTTACTTTAGAGACACCTTTAAGTGTGCTGTTTACCATGTTTTTCTAGACTGTTTTTATCAAATTAGGGAAGTTTCTTTCTCCTCCTGATTGGGTATTGAGTTTTTAATAAGTTTTTCTATTTATCATTTATCGGAGAAAATTATTTTTCTCCTTTTTTAAGGCAATCTGGTGAATTACATTGAATGTCAAATGTTAAACCACCCTGTGCATCAGAAAATATAATTAATCATAATACGTTATTTTCCCAAACATTACTGGATTTCACTTGCTAATGTTCAATTTGTTAATGTTATGTTAGTGAAAGAAAATTTTCAGAAATTTATACTTTATTTTAATAAAGTTTTACTGGGTTTGGTGTTAACAAGGCTGGTCTCATAAAGTGAATTGGAGTGGGAAGTATTAACTTATGTTTTAATTTTCCCTGGAAGAATTTGTGTAAGATTTGCTGTTATTTATTACTTAGATGTTTGCTCGAAATAAATGGATGATGCGTCCTGAAAAGTTTTTGTTGTTAATGTTGTTTTAAATTTAGAGACTTTTTAGTAGATATAAAACTAAGAAATTTTCTAACTCTTTTCGTGTCAGTTTGGATAAGTTGTGTTTTTCAAGGGTTTTGTTCATTTCATCTAAATTTTCAAATTCATTGCCTAAAGTTTTAAAATAACAAATCTGTTTAATATCTATAGAATCTATGGTTCTCATTTTTAGTATTGTTTTTTCTACACCCTTTAATTTTTTCTTAATGAATCTAGTAGTGGTTTATGAACTTTACTATCATTTTTCTTTCTTTTCTTTTCTTTTTTTTTTTTGTGTGTGTGTGTGCGTGTGTGTGTGTGTGAGATGGAGTCTCACTCTGTCGCCCAGGCTGGAGTGCAGTTGTGTGATCTTGGCTCACTGCAACTTCAGCCTCCCGGGTTCAAGTGATTCTCCTGCCTCAGCCTCCCGAGTAGCTGGGATTAAAGGCATGTGCCATCATGCCCAGCTAATTTTTGTGTTTTTAGTAGAATCGGGGTTTCATTATGTTGGCCAGGATGGTCTCAAACCAATGACTTCGGGTGATCCGCCTGCCCAGGCCTCCCAAAGTGCTGGGATTACAGGCATGAGCTATTGCACCCCGCCCGACTATCATTTTTCAAGAACCAAATCTTGGATTGATTGATACTTTCCCTTATTGTTCATTTATTTTGTATTTTTTAGTTGTTGATTTCTTCTATTGTGTTTATAATTTCCTTCCTAACAATTTTTTATGTTTAACATACTGCTTGAGTCCAAGCTACTTTATTCTTTGATTTCTCCTTTTCTAGTGTATGCAATATAAAAAATATTTTTACATTATTATTGCTTTTCTAGATATTCCTGGTAGGTGCATTGGGTCACAGGTATCCCATTATATTTTGAAATAGAAATTCATTATTACTGCATTTAATTATATTTTTTTGGAACAAAGGATTTGTATGTTAATTGTTAAAATGCTTATAATATATAGTTACAGATATATGCATGTATATGTTTATGCAGTGTAAAGATAATTGAATTTGTTGCAATGCTATCAAAAATATATTACTATTAAATTTTATGTTTTTAAACATATTATTCTCTATATTGTAGTTTCCATATTATAAAATATTTTAGAATATAATTCTTGTTTTATAGTATTTCATTTTGCAGTAGTATCATGTATCATTATGTTTGTATTTCCATATTTATAGAAATTTAGATTTTCTCATTTTTTGTTAGTCTAATTTTTTCTCCTATTTGCATATCTATATCTCTTTGTTAAAATCATAAATTGTTTCCCTAAGGCAGTCTCAGAAAATTATAATTACCAGGTCAAAATGAGTAACTTCTTAAAGACAACAAGAGATGTTTCAAGAAGACAAAATATTTTTAATTCTATTTAAAGATGAGTAAACAAAGGCTTGGAAGCATAGATAATGCTGGAAATTAAAATCTATTAACTATCAGAGGTAACATTAAAGTATGGTTCACTGTACCTTCTTGTATAATTTAGTACCTTCTTACTGAGGCACTTTTATGCAATTTGATGTTATAAGAAAACAAAATTCATCCACTGGAAACATTGTATAGACCACAGTGAAAGTCAAATCAGAAATAAAAACATTAGGCATTGTGGTATTAAATTACTGACGTCGATTATTTTTTTCTAGGAGTACAGGGAGAAAAAAATCTTACCACAAGAATCGGCTGCTCTGCCTTCCAGTTCACTTTCAAACCCCTTCAAATACATCAATATCTTCCTGACCATATCAACATTATTTTTAAAAGTTAGACAGTGAACTTGAATTTTCTGCAGATGGCAAGTCATTTACTGAAATGGAAAAAAAGTATGAATCCCGAGGGATATCATGACCCATTAACAGTGGGATGCAGTCCTACATTGAATAATAATTTAGAGCTATTACTAAGATAATTAGAGAGCCAGTTTGCTGCCAGAAGGGTTAGACCTTAGCTTCTCCTTTTATTAAAAAGAAGATCCTGATCTGTAAATGAAAAGAATCCAAAGTTCATTAATACCATAACCCCAACATCTGCCTGCCATAAAAAGATAATAATTTAGTATAAATTATTTTCAACTCTTCAGGTGCTGCAGATTTTATCAGACAATTACATCACTGGCGTTCATTTTCACGTTGTATTACTTTCAGCTTAAAGTTAAATGTTCCCTAATATTTGTTCAACAATGGATACTAGCAAAAAGGCATTTTAGGAAAATTATTTTTTTCTAAATTCTATTGAAAAAGAGTTTTTACACACACTGTTTCTTTCAGTTTTCACTGTGTTGCCTTTAAAAGACCAGTGTGAAATTCCAAACAAAGCCAATGTGTTGGATAAAAACAAAAATGACACTGAGACCTTGTCAAAGAGATTCATATGGTTCACTTCACCAAGACTTCCCCATACTATTTAAAGATCAATAAGGACAAATTTTCCTTCATATTTCCATCTATATTCTCCCCAAAACTGATTTTTGCTTCCTCAAGCAAAGCTTCACTAAGAAGCAATTAACTGCATGCCATTACCTAGCACAAAGAAAGGAGAGAACTAATGACGTTAGCCATGGCCTCTCTCCCCTCCCCATTGTCCTATGTCTCTTATATACACTTTATTGCAGATAGAGCAAACTGGATACCTCAGTTCTCTTTCTAGGTAGGAGAAGATGTTAATAGCAAGACGGAATTGAAACCCTATCTTGTTCTTTCTTTTTTTGATTGATATTATCAAAACATATTTGAATAGACACTCATAATTCCCTTGAGAATATAGTGGTGATATGGAAGTTTTCTAATCGTATAATTCCCACTTCTAACAGAATAAACTATGAAGTTTGCTAGAAAAATATCCAAACCAGCAATAAAAAAAAATGTGGGGTTTTTTTGTTTGTTTGTTTTTTGGTTTTTGGTTTTTTTTGAGACCGAGTTTCTCTCTTGTTGCCCAGACTGGGGATCAATGGCGCCATCTCGGCTCACTGCAACCTCCGCCTCCCAGGTTCAAGCGATTCTCCTGCCTCAGCCTCCCAAGTAGCTGGATTACTGGCATGCAACACCACGCCCAGCTAATTTTGTATTTTTAGTAGAGACGAGGTTTCTCCATGTTGGTCAGGCTGATCTGGAACTCCCGACCATAGGTGATCTGCCCGCCTTGGCCTCAAAAAATGTAGTTTTAATTCAAGCTCTGCTATTGTGTTCCCTGACCTTCAGCAGGCAGTTAATGTCTCTGGAAATTATTTTCCCCTTCTGCAAATAGAGCACTTGAATTAGTGGACCTCTAAATTTTTCAGCTCTGTAAGTCTAAGAATCATTATTAAAAGATACCAAATGTTTACTAGTTATACATAACTCTGTATGAGTCTCTCTTCCGTAGTAAATGTGGGCAAGAATTTTGATTGAAATAGCAATGCCCAGCATGCTGATGGTATAAGCAATTGTTATTGAGATAACAAATTAAACAAAATATTTCAAATGAATAAAATAGTTCAAATGAAAGTATTTGAAGAATATGCAAAATAGAGAGTCATTATACTTTCAAAATCTGACAAATTCCTGGTTACTGAGTGAAGTTAACCAACCCAGGAATCGTGTTTCATAAAATAAAGTTTTAAATTAAGTTTCCCAAAGCATTTAGTACAAGTAAATTCATGTATTTGACAAAAATATTTTCCCCTTGCCATTTAGATATCATTAAGAAACTATTCTGGACAGTTCTAATTCAGGATGACTTAGTGTTATAATTCAACTACTAGGTTGTGAAAAATTATTGCTTATCTGCATTTTGTGCAAATACAGTTTATGATTCAATTATATTTCATAAGCAAAAATGCATTGTAAATTTTATTCTTAAAATTCATAACATTTAACACAGACTTTCAGAGCAATTTCACACTTTAGAAGGAGAGTAAATCCATAATGACTTCAAGCTGATAACTGAAACACAATTTAGGAAAGTATTCACAGCAGATAAGTGGTATATTTACACTGAAGAGCCCCAAATTGGTATGTTTTCCTTCCATGTTCCATAACCCTTCCTATCGCATATTATGATACTGGTCATTCATATGTACTTTATAATATTAATTTATTAATTTATTTGAACTGGAGGCAGGAATAGCTCCTTGGTAGCTTAGTCTTTAATAAAACTTTTACATGAAAGGCAAAATGTGTGGTTATTTGTATTATGTATCTAGCCACTGATTAGTTTCCTAGACGTAGTTATGAACTTGGTGATAATCACCTCAATTATTTGCATTACCTTTAGTACCGTGTCCGATCCTGAGAAAAATTCTGTTTACTATAGGTGATCCGAGACACCAATATGCTTGTTTTAGTCTTTGAAATTTGAATACTAGAAGTAGGGAGTTAATTTAGCTGATGAAAGGGGTAGAAAGGGGACAATACAAAATATTTTACTAAAGCGTATCTTTAAGATGCCCTGAAACTTTACTTGTGTCAGAAATAATTTGATCTCTTTGGCAACTTTAAACTATAACCCAAGTACAGGAGCAGCTTGATTTGTAGTTGTCTTGTGTGTAGTGGTGATACTATTCAGCAGACTATCACAGGCATTAGTTGACTGGTCATTGTGAACTTCATATTATAAAGGCCTCCTCTAGATAGTCCCATATCATAAATGATTTTTAAGCTAAATTATACAACTAACCAAAATAGCAATAAATAAAAGAGAATTACATATTGGCATCATAAAAACATTAACAATACAGTTTACCCTCCATATCCATGTACTCCATGTCCATGTTTTCCACAAACCATGGATAGAAAATACTCAAAAAAGAAATCACACAGCCAAATTAGTGGCTCATGCCTGTAATCCCAGCACTTTGGGAGGCTGAGGCGGGCAGATCACCTGAAGTCAGGAGTTTGAGATCAGTCGGTCAACATGAGGAAACCCTGTCTCTACTAAAAATACAGAATTAGCCAGGTGTAGTGGCACACACCTGTAGTCCCAGCTACTCGGGAGGCTGAGGAAAGAGAATCGCTTGAACCCAGAAGGCAGAGATTGCAGTGAGCCAAGATCGTACCACTGTACTCCAGCCTGGGCAACAGAGCAAGATGCCATCTAAAAAAAAATTAAATTTAAAAAATTTAAAAATGGAAAAAAGAAATTACACCCGTACTGAATATGTACAGGCATTTTTTTTCTTGTCATTATTCCCCACATAATACCATGGAACAACTATTTATCCAGTATTTACATTGTGTTAGGTATTATAAATAATCTACAGACAATTTAAAATACACAGGAGGATGTAACTAGGCTACATGCAAATACTATGCCATTTTATATAACAGACTTGAGCATCCATAGAGTTTGCTATTTGCAGGGATTTCTTGATATCAATCCACCATGGATACCAAGGGATGGCTGTACTTTCATTTTAAAACATTCTGTGTTATCCACCATCTTCTGTATTTTCTAAAGAAAAGCTCTAATTCTCAGAACAACAGAACAATTCTCTAAAGAGGTTCTCTTACCCTGTGTTACCAACTTGGAAGTTTAGTTTTAGGATTTTTTTTGAATTATTAGCCAAAAGGCCAATAAGACAAAAATGTGTGTGATCCAAGATATTTATATAATTCAAAGCCTGTACTTGATCCAACAAACCCTATTGACAGTATCATCCTGCTTTATTCAGTCTCTGACAGTAGCTGTTACTTGAAACTGATGTGATGAAATGGAGGAATAGGGTAAGGATGTCTTATCACATGTTCTGAATCATCTCAAAATTTATTCACAAATATGCTATAATAAAAACTCTGATACAAAACTTGACTAAAACTTTTTATTTTTATATATGTGCTATGCTATACCAACGACCCTCCCTCTCAATATACACATACACATATCACTAACAGAGATAAATGGAAACATAACAGATATCAAAAATTTACTGAATGTTATTAAGGGTTAGACCTTAGCTTCTTTATTTATTGAAAAGCAGATTCTTGTCTGTAAATGAAAAAAATCCAAAGTTAATTAATATCATAACCCCAAAATTTCTGCCTGCCATAAAAAGATAATGAAGTAAACATATCTGTTCAAAAGTTATGGTAGGACTTACCAAGTCACACTATTTGGTTTTCCTCTCCTTTCAGGTATCTGGAGAATTACTTTTCTCTGTTCCTTTGAGTATAAGTATGGGCGTATGACTAATCCTGGTCCCTAAAATCTGGGTAGAATTTGTATGTGGCATTTTTCAGGAAATGCTTTTAGTTGCCAGTACTCAATTCTCCATTTTTTTCTTCTGCCTCTGCAAACCCTAAAGCCTCATAGTAGGATGGTAATATCACAAGATGGCGACTACTCTCTTACTTTTAGAAGTCTGAGCGTCTATAATGAGCAGAGTTCTTCTGATGACATGTGGAATTAGCCAGAAATAAGAGTTCATATATGAAATTTTTATGTGCAATATGTAATATAATTTCAAAGAGATATATAGCTTGCAACAGTCCAGTGTGGGCTGTGAACATATACCTTTGGTACTATATATTTACACTCCTCTGCCTGAGGAATCCTGCATTACAACAAAATGGCTATAGCTTTATACTGTCCAATTCTGCTCCTCATTCAACCACGTTCAAGTCTACAGAATATACTAAAAAAATCTTTAGGGGATTTTTCTGTTCAAACAATATTTTCTACTCCAAAATGGAACCAGATGGAATAAGATGTCTTGAATACTGACCCATATCAATCTAAAAAATTAAAATACAAAAAAAACAAAAGGCAGAGTTGATCCAGCATGTATTTATTGATCCAGCAGATAACTTCAGATTACTAGAACATGAAAGACCTGAAGAGATCACATTTTGTCTGTGTGAATTTATTCCCATTTGTGTTCAATTTCTACTCTAGTATTTTTCCATGATAACATACTGTGAGTCATCTTTTCATAGACAAGGAAATATTTCTTGCTTTTAGCAGCTTAAGGAAAAAAAAGCAGTTTAGAAATTATTCCAAACTCCACATCTTTGAAGAAACAACTTTTTTGTTGCCTTAGACATTATTTTATTATTGGGAACTCCACAAAAACTCATAGCTCTGGATATTGGACAGATGTTTGGTGGGAGAATTAAGTTTAGAGTACAAAAGATGATTTGTGCATAAAATTAGATTTTATTGTTTATAAAATACATGCATATTTATGTAATCATTTATACCTTTCATCAGTTACTTTTCCAATGTCACATATTTACAACTTTAAGCAACATTATTTAATTGTGATATAAGACAACTTTCACTTTCCTTATCAAATTAAGCATGATGACAGTGTATTTCTCTCAAAAGTCATAACAAATTACTGCATTATTTGTAAGAACATACAATAATCTGATATATTTAATTGCTTTCATAAATATGTGAACTTTTTGTCATTAAAATGGTTAAAACTCCAGAGAAGTAAAAATATTACCCAAAAATGATAGTAAAGTAACATGAGCTATTGTCGAGACATTAAAAGGGAGTTAAGTGAACATGCACAAATAAAAGATGGGATATAATAACTATCTCTAAAGTATGGATGATCAAACTATTAAAATAATTCTTTGTACATTTTATATTTACTCTGACAATGGTCAGAGCTGTTTCACATTCAACCTTTTAAATGATTTCTTAAAGCTAGATGACTGCGTTGAAGAAAAAATCTAGATTCAAATCCAGTTGCAGTCTACTGTATTCACTTCTTTAAATGATGTCAACACAAGTAATATAACCTCATTATTATGCAGAAGAAAGTCATCCCAAAGATCAAAGAATGAGAGCTGATACAAATTATAATTAACATGCCATAGCTGTTTAAGTGTTCAGTGACTTCATTTTATGTGACCATTCATTTAATTATCCTCTGTTGTCTGCTTCCATAGGTGACCAATTCCAGTTATGAAATGTAGTCTCTATGGAGTTGCCAATTCTTCTGTTTTGTTACTGTCTTTTGGGCTGCAGTCATTACAATTGTGTAATTCTATGCCTTTAAAAGTATGAGGATGTTTTTATTTATATAAATTAAGTTACAGAAAAACTGGACAAGTTGATAATTATTTACTATCTCTTTGTCAAGTTTAATTTTATTTTTCTCATGTCTCAAGCTATTTCTCGTTTTCTTTTCTAAGGCTTTGTTAAAATTAGAAGCTGGGAAAAATAATTTTCAGTTGGCCTTTGGAAGTATATAATGTGAAAAATTTATCTTCTTAATTGAATTGCACACTTATATGTGTGCTTTTCTGTTTCTACATTTCATTTTAAAAGTTAAAAGAAATGTAACCTTTCATTTTAATAGAGTAGTTTCAAGTATATCTACATATAAGGATTATCTGTGCTTTTTCAAAATTCGAGACAGAGTCTTGCTCTATTGCCCAGGCTGGATTGCAGTGGCACTATTATAACACACTGCAGCCTTGAACTCCTGGGCCCAGGTGATCCTCCAGCCCCAGCTTTCCAAAGTGCTGGGATTACAGGCGTGAGCCACCATGCCTCGTTCTAGTTGTACATTTTTGTTTTATTTTATTTTTATACAATTTCCTTGACCATAGTCTGGGAAACTGATTCAGAAGCTCTAGGGTAGAGTCAGATTATTTGAAATTATTTTTAAGAAGATCTCCAGTGATTTTGATCCCCTCCAAGATTTGAAACAACTCTAATACATGGAGATGAAGCAGAGGGAAAAACTTACATACCCACAAGCCAGAAGGGTTCAGTAAATAATACAGATCATTTACATTGCAGTTTATTGATTTGATGATTGCATTTCTCAATAAATAAAAAGTCATGCCAATGAGGTAACTATGAGCAGAAGAACAAATGAATTGTGGAGTGCATGCATAATGGAATACACTATTCCATCAATATTGAATGAACTAGATGGAAACTGAATGGATCTCACCAATATATTTAGCAAACAGAAAAAAAATTGCAGAACATATATATAGTGTGATACATGTAAACAGAAGTTGAAGGGCAAAATAAACCATATATTACTTAAGTATATATCAATGAACACATAGGAATTTTAAAAATACCAAATTCAATATAGTCTTTACCTCTGGTGAAGAGAAGAGGAGAGATACTCAAGATCAACCTTGGTAATGTTGATTTCTTTTTTTAGTGGTGAGGGTAAATTTTTTTTGTTTTAATAGGATCCTTACTGCCATTTGTATCTGAAATATTTCATAAGAAATAGTTTGTTGATTATGGAAATAGCCTGATTTTCATTTTCATACATGCAGAGGAGAGTAAAGGGAGCAGGTGTTTTATGTATCTTCAATACAATAAGTTTAAAATGTCAGAAATCTGTTGACTCGTTTTTGAAAGAATTGAGAAAATGAAAGGTAGAAAGTAGTGAAGAAAGCTTTTCTAAGACTGCCTTAAATGCCTTGAATTGTCTCTCCTTTCATCTCATGGATGCCATGAGGGAGGTTTACTCATTTAAAATAGTAAGTGAGGCATGCAAAATAAAGGAAAAAGTTCTGTATCTATGTTCTTTATTAGTTTCCAATGTCATCATTTATTTTGTTAAATTAATTCACGTTACTTTAGTCTAAAAACCACTAATGAAAAAATCCATTTGGATTCATAGATTAGGCGTGTGACAGCTAAGATTTGAACTTACATGTACCATGCTTCCCTTCCATCCTCAATATTTTTTTTTAAAAAAGCACACAAATGCATGAGAATGGTTGCAGATTACTTCCTGAAAGGAAGGAAGCTTTTGTTCTTCATTTTGATTTTAGAGGAGTTATTTGAAAGCCCAGTTATACTCTTTACTTGCAAACATTTTTGGCTACTTGTGAAAGTTCACCTCCAAGGAAATCTAATCAGCCAGACAAGTTATTGTTTCATTTTAGCCTGAAAAAAAAAAATCACACATATATCAAATTACACACACACACACTTTTATGTTAAAGATAGGAGGTCTAAAGAATATAAAATATGGCAATGTGTTTCTAATGTGTTTGAAATGATCATAGCAAATAGTGATTTGCCACCAAATTATTAACAAATTATTTGCATTTGACTTTTGCATCAGTTTCTAATTATCATATAACTTGAAATACATAAACATTGGTTAATACTCTTTTGCAGACATATGATCTTTTAATGGAATTTAATCATTTAATTATACTACTCATGTAATATTTTTAATTCATTAAAAATATTGCTATAAAAATACTACATTTTATAAATGAAAGGTAAGATTTGAAGAAACAAGTTTGAATGTTATCACTTTTTAATGGTTAAAAAAGGGCACTGTTTTATTCTTTTATAATATACCCAGAAGCCCAATTGCCAAGGTATTTTTATGTACTTTTCCACAGATGAAGACACTTACACATTAATCTACATTCTAAAACGTGGTAGGTGTCTCAAATGCTAAAGAAACATCCAGTTTAACTGTGAGGCTGACGCTTCAGATGTACCAGAGGATTTTGTAATTTAAATACGAAAAGTCATACATCTTTTTATATTTATAGCAGCATTGTCAGAGCTTACCAAAAATGAGCTGACTTACAAACTATCAATGGATTTAAAAGTATGATCTAATATTCATAACATCAGAGACAGTATATAAGTTGAGAGACAAATTTTATCTTTTTATTGTTAAAGATGTGTTTTTTAACTTTTCCTAGTAGATTTTGTCTTTTCATCTCATAATTGCTCTAATGAAAGGATCATGCCACCAATTTTAGTATATTCCATTATTCATGTAAAATCACAGCCAGTTCAATATCCAGAGAAGAAACTAGTTAGGAAAGTTTAATATTACCATGTTCTTCTCTATGAGATTCATATTAAAGTTTTAATTTGGAGTTTGATCTTTGCCCAAAACATTGCTTACTGTACATAACAGTGTGCTTGTGTATAATTAAAAATTTGTTAAAGGTGTTAAAGATAATTGAGATGAGAATGTAAATCCCTTGTGAAAAATAATCCTATTAATAAAATTCCAAAAGAACAAATACACTGATTTTTTTAATGAATATGATTATATTATAAATGTTTATGTTAAAATTCAAAGTTAGTTCATAATAAATCAGAAAATTTTTAAACTGGAAAGTTCATCAAAGATTAAACCA
The DNA here is from genome assembly GCF_006542625.1 of Nomascus leucogenys. Lineage (NCBI taxonomy): Eukaryota > Metazoa > Chordata > Mammalia > Primates > Hylobatidae > Nomascus > Nomascus leucogenys. Next base: position 97,468,839 of record NC_044391.1, read on the forward strand.
TTTGACCCAGTGCAAACAACTTACAGAGAGTTGATCGGATCCTAGATGTTATGTTTAATGTCATATATTTCCTTAAACTCAAGGTTTATTTCTTGTCATGATCTGGTCGAGGAGCTCAGATACTACTCTTATACTAAGAACAGTGGTATCATTATTCATTTATTTTGCAAATGTTTCTTGAGCACATGTTATGTGCCAGGTAGTCTACTGGGATTAAAAACACACTAGAGAAAAGAGTAGTCAAGTTCTCCACTCTCATTGATGAATAATAAAATGATCAATAAACACAATGTAATTTCCAAATTATAATTGCTACAAAGAAAATAAAATATGACGATGTGCTAGAGAGTGACAGGTGGAGAATGTGACCTTAATGTGATCAGCTAGGTCCTTGGAACCAAGACTGGTAAGATGAGGAAGAGCTCATCTTGAAACAATATTGCACTAAAGAATTTCATGCAGAAAGAATAGGAAATGCAGAAACTCTAGAGGAAAAACAAGCTTGGGTGATTTAGAAATATATGTAAATTGTAAGTGAGAATAGGAAAGTGGGATGAGAAAGTATCAGGATGGTAATCAGGCCCCAGGTTATGGCAAGTCCTTTAGAAATGGTAATGAGTTTTGCCTAATTTCAAGTGTAAATGGAAGCCTTTGGAAGGTTAAAGGTAGGAAACTAATATGCTCTGATTTTCATTTTGAGAGATTGCTCTGGTTGCTTGTAGATAATAGAATGCAAGACGGTAAGAGGACTCATATCGAGATTTGTATCAAACTAATCCTTCTGTCACGAACAATTGTATTCTTTCTTCCAGAACAAAGCTTTATAAAACACCAAACAACAACAGCAACTACTACAACTTCTATTTTAAAGCATCAGAGAGCAACTAAAGCCACCAGAACTTCATGAAACGTGATCCCAGAAAAAAGGAAAAAGTGCTGACATTAACCAATATTTCTCCCAATATTTTCTCTTAGGGCATTTGCTGATTCCCAGTGAAGGGAAATACAGGCTAAGTCGGGGTGGACCATTTCCAGACCAGATAGGAAGATTTATACAGTCTAGTTAATCAATTTGGTGGCGGTAGCATTAGTAATGTCACTGCAGACTGTGTTGTGAGATAAAGCACAAATACATATAATAAGAAATAGTAAGTAAAATGTAACTATAAGAACAGAGAAATTTTGCAAAAGGTCATGAGAATACTTTGATGAATTCTTTGCCAAAACATTGAAACTTGAAAGTCTAGATGAAATGGTTAGCTTTAGGAAAATATAATTTACTAAGGTAAATAAATAATTTTTTTTTTTTTTGAGATGGAGTTTCAGTCAAGTTGCCCAGGCTGGAGTGCAATGGCAAGATTTTGGCTCACTGCAACCTCCACCTCCTAGGTTCAAGTAATTCTCCTGTCTCAGCCTCCCGAGTACTTGGAATTACAGGTGCCCATCACCATGCCAAGCTAATTTGTGTATTTTTAGTAGAGATGGGGTTTTGCCATGTTGGCCAGGCTGATCTCAAACTCCTGACCTCAGGTGATCCACCCACCTCGGCCTCCCAAAGTGCTGGGATTACAGGCATGAGCCACTGCACTCAGCCCAATAAATAAATTTTTAAAATGCATTTCTATATTTTTAAATGTATGGAAACTTATAAAAGAGTTGCATAACAAAATGTGCCAGGCCAAGATTAGCTCACATGATAATAATACAAAATTTATAGATCAGAAAATTCCAATGCTACTTGAACTATCCAGAGCATCCAACATAAGAGAAACTTCCACATGATTTTCATAAAATGTGTATAAAATAAGCAAAAATGCAAAGAGATTGCATATAGAAACAAACACAAAAATTAATATCTCACTATGTCAACACTGATGCAAGCAAATAAAATCCAATTGTACATTTAAAAATAATATGCACAAAGTGAGTTGAAACAAATACAACGGAGCCTGAATAATAGAAGTGTTTTATCATTCTGGGAAAAATCATATGGTGATCTTCACATAGGGAGGCATTTGACAATATTGAATGCTCATACTTGTTTGTAAATTGGCTCAATAGTATAGGATTTGATGAATACTTTAAAATATTATTTACTATTAATGAATATATTAGCACTAAGTTGATATTTTAATGGGAAAACACAAAAAGATGTTTAACTTCACTCCAAATATTTGATACAAATTAAAATTATAATCCTGAGATATTTCTCACATTAAAAAAACCTGAAAGCTGAACAACATGCTTTTCAATCATGGTGGAAGATGAAGCAGAAGCAGTGAGATCTTGCAAGAACTCACTATAATGAAGATAACACCAAGCCATGAGGGATCTGCCCCCATAATCCAAACACCTCCCACCAGGCCCCACCTCCAGCATTGGGAATTACAATATTACATGAGATTTGGAAACAAACAAATTTCCAAACTATATCAACTGGTTTCAAAGCAAGGGGATTTTGGAGGGCAAGTAATTGAAGATTTTTGGAAAATGATAAGTTTAGCATCACTATCATAAATCCAAAGTAACATGATATGAAATATATTTAAGTCTGCCCAAGTTAAACCTAAATATATGAATATGAGAGTCACAGTGTGAAGATTAATTGTACAATCGTATGACTGGATAAAATCACTTTGACACAATGTTAAGAAAAGATCAGAGAGAAAACTGAGCCTAGAGAACAATAATTTTAGAGGTGCCTTGAAATAGAAGGACTATGGAGACTGCAAAGAAGTATCCAATGACATAGTGTTGCCCGAGATATGAAAAATGTTTAAAGATAGTAGAATGTAAGCAACAGGTTTGAGGATCATTCAGTAGTCAAGTAAAATGTGACCAGAAATATGACCTTTGGATTCTGACATCATAGATGTTATTAATATCCTCAAGAATTATGGTTTCACTACAGAAATATGGGAGCAAGCCTGATAGGCCAGCTTGAAAAAGTAATACAGGGTGACAGTGTGATGGTAATCTGGTAGGCAAAGAGGCATCCATTCTCTGGCAGGATAATTGAAAGCGCCTATAAAATGTTTTTCCTTCTGTTTCCTGTATTATCTTTTATGAGATTTGGATTTCTCCGAGTTACTTTATCCTTTGGTCTTGATTTTAGAGACCCCAATATTCTTGAATATTCAACTAGATACCTGGTCAAAGATGGCCCAGGGTCTTTCCAGACTGATAAGGAATTTTAACAAATCATGAGAGAAAGAGCTGGGGCCTATTTGTTGCTCTCACTGAAAGATAGATCTTGTTTATTGACATCAAGAAAAAAATGTAAAAATAAGATAAATTTAAGAAAGTGCTCTAAGAGTGATTTTTTTTTTTAGTTTCTTTCCATATACAGGCAAAATTTCTCTTTATGATGTACTTTTTCATCAGTGTACCACAGCTTCTTTTGGCTCAGATTTTTAACTTTTTGAACTGACACATCGTAATCTAAATTGAGAATTTGCCGTGTGTATGTGGGGCGGGGGGGCGGGGGAGAGAGAGAGAGGGAGACTCATATTTTCTGTGGCTACTGAGAGTAGAGTTTATTAATTCTGATAATTCATTAACCTCTTTTGGGTTTTATCAGTACTCTGATCTACTGTGAATTTGGGGCGCTTGTTTTCTAAAATGCCATTGTGTGTAACAAAATTGACAAGAATTTCTTAATATCTCTAATACTAAGTCCATGTTCAAACTTCTCTATCTAATAAAGATGGGAACAAAGATGCTAGAGGGAGGAGGGTGAGGGGCCAAGGGCTGAAAAACTAACTATTGGGAATAGTGAGTACTATTCTCACTACCTAGGTGACCAGATCAATCATACCCCAAACCTCAGCGTCACACAATATACCTATATAACAAACCTGTGCATGTACCCCCGGATCTAAAATAAAACTTAAAATTAAAAAAAAAATTTAAAAAATAATAAATAGAAGTCTGGATATAAGGAAATAAATCCCAGAAAGTTAGTATTGAAAAGATAAATAAATAAAAATAACAGTGTTGGGTATACATTTTAACAATTTGAAAGTAAGTAGCGAACATTTTGGACCATTGCTAAGAAAAGTAACATATTCTTCCATAACTATATTACCATTATCACATTTGAGAAAATTAACAATAATTTCACAAAAACTAATATACTGTCCATTTTCAAATTTTCTCAACTGTTCCAAGAATGCCAGAAAGTCTTCCATAGCTTTGCTTTGCTGTTATTTTACAAGATCTAAAAAAGGATTCTTAATTGAATTAGTTCATAAGACCCTTTAGTTTCTTTTAATCTTGTACAATCACCTTCATCATTACAGAAAGTCTTTTTCCCTTTATTTTTTCTTTTTAATATTTTATGTACTCAACTATTTTTATAAACCTATATTATTATAGTTTACTGTTCAGGTAAAGACCTAAACAAAGTACGTGTTATATTTAGTGCCGTATCCCTCAAAACTTTTTTGCTTTGTTGTCCCCCATCACTTTTGATTTTATTTTGTTTTTTATTTTGTTGGTTTATTTAAAAACCCAGGTCACTTTTAGTGTAGAAAATTGCATGGTATGTTGTTTGACTCCTCGTGGGGTTAACCTACCCCTCTATTTTCCATATTTCCTATAAACTGGTAGTTAGACCCAAAGGTTTTGTTGTATTCAGGCTTTTTTGTAAAGATGATATTATTTTATTGGTCTTTGTTCATATATGTTAAGTTTCAACTTTCAATAATAAAATTCAATATATTTGATTCCTTAATTATATAACCTTTCTTTACACATTATTTATGTTGTCAAAGTTCATACAAAACATTACAAGGATTTGATTGACTATGTATGGTACCATCACACAGAAGGAGGAGGGAGCTAATCCAGTAACATACATTCAAAGATTAAATTGTACATATACACAGTGTATTTGGCCCTGTTCATTAATATTATTTATAACACATTCCTCTAAAAGACAAATATTCCTAAACCCTAGTCACCATATATCAAAATTTGCTATTTACATTAAAACCACCTCTTATATTCTAAGAACAATCAATTATTAATAATTTTAAGAAACAAGACACAGTGAGAACTGGGAATAGAATTCAAACCCCCAGCTTCCTGCTATGCTCCAAGCTGCCATCCCTAAAATAGGTTTAATTTGGTAATTTTTCCGTTGTGGAGAGTGGCAAGAAGAAACAGCTTAAAGACAATATTATGTAATACACATGGAGGCACACACATTTCCTTAAAATTGTCAGTTCTTCTTGAGAGTGTAATAGGAGCCCTGATGATGCATAAATTGTGATGATTTTAGCAGGAATTATAGAACAACCAATGCCATTCAAGTAGTGGAGATTGTACTAGAAGTTGAGCACTTGTAGCGAAGCTAATGGAATGCCTATATCTGAATTCAGAATGCTTATGGAATTTGTTTTAAGTGTCTTTTCCTAGGACTTCAATAGACTCAAGTCATAGGCTGGCGACATACTTTGAAGTATACACTTATGAATGGAAAGAGAAAACACAAGTACAAAAATTCAAATATTAGACCTTTAGTGACTTGGTCTATATTCCAGTGGGTAGTTTATTTGACTAACTTCACTTTAACAAATAAATCCCTTCACTTCAACCAGGCCTATTAAATTTAATTCATTAAAGCTATACATACTCCAGAAAGCTTATAAAAATATTTATACCTATTATGTTTATGAAAGGCATAACTTCAGTCTTAAACTAAGCCAAAGAAAAACCTCAATATAATATGGATGGCAGTACAGGGAAACAGAAATTAGAAATTCTCTAAAAAAGGAAAGAAAGTTTTGATCTCCTTTTTTGTTTGGTGAGCAGTATTCCATATAATACCCAAAGTCAGCTTAAAAATATTTTCATTAACTATTTTTATTCTAAATGAGCATTTGAGGGAAGTTACCAAGGCAATTCTTTCCTCAAAAGTAATCCATTCCTCTTTAGAATAGCATATTTTAAGGACCATGTTAATACCTGGGATTTTTACTCAGTAAATCATAATGATTACTGTGTGTAAAAGAACTTTAAGCAGCATTGAAGGCCTGTGTTGGAAATAAAATATTACCAAAGACTATAAAAATAATTTAAATTAATTTTACATGTTCTTTTTTATGACAGAGAACAGCACTGGCTCTGTTAATGTTTTAAATGGATAAATAATTTCTTGATAGGTATTTAATTTTTCTTCCCCAACTGTTGATCCTTAGAAGCCATTCTTTATATTTGATAGATTGTTTTCAGAAAAGTTATCAACAAGTGTATAATAGTTATCTAAAACTGTAAATTTAAAATGGAGTGGCTTAATACTAGATCTGAGAGGTCTGAAAAATGGCAACAAAGACTAGATTTGGAAAGTATGGTCTTGAATTGCTTGTCAAATTCTGAAGCTATGAAGAATGAGTGTTTCAGCTTTGGATTACAAAACCTCATTTATGATTTTATAATACATTTGAAATAAAAATGATTAAACTACATTTGGTCCACTGACATAACTTTGCACTTCATAGTCCTTTATATGTTGTAAGACTATTTTTTTCTTATGTTATTACTAAAAGTTTTGTGTGAAGCTGCAACATATCTAAATTTCATCAGGCTTATTTTTTAAGTGAAACTAAGATTCATCACTAGATTCAAGTGAAGACTGATCTTTTTTGTCACTTTTTAAAAAATAATTTTCCTGTCTTTATCTTTTCTTTTTTAAAATGTATTAATTATTAAAAGGTTATGTAAAAAACATTCAGGTATTTATATTAGAAGTATATATAATTAAAATTTCCTTTTCGACCTATGCTATCCAAAGGTAATGCTTAACAAATTTTCACGTCTTCTTCCAAGAATTGTCTATGCTTCTATGAATATGTATTAAAATAAAATATAATTTTGTTGTATTTTTTGGCAACTTGCTTTTATCAGTCATTGGTGCATAGAGTGATATCTATTTAACTTTTACAATAGATTTTAAATGACTGCGGAGAAGATTAATCTATAGCTATAGCATAATTTATGAAATCAATGATTTTTTTCTGAAGAAAGTTTAGGTTGTTGAGTTTTTTCTAGTTTTGTTTAGATTGTTATTTTTCTATTCCAAAAACACTGTAAGAAATATATATTTTAGCATAATTCATTGACTATATTCCTATACTAAATTACTAGGGTCAGAATTTCTAGAACAAAGAGTTAACCAATTTAAATTGTTATCAAGTTTAAACATAGAAGATTAAAATTAGTGGAGCCAGCTACACAGTGCCGTGTGTTCCAGGATCCTTATATTCGTGTGTATTTTTTGTTTTTATAGAAAGAAATATTTTAAGTTACTTTCAATTTTTATTGAAAAATATACACACAACTAAATTTAAATGTTATAATTGCACATCTGGCTATATTTTTGCAAACTTAACATCGTGTAACCAGCACCACCCATATGTCAAGGTTAAACACCATCCTGATTTCTAACAGTGAAAGTTAGTTTCTCTGGTTTTGTTCTAATGTAAATAGCGACATAGAGTTTACGTTGTGTCTGGCCCCTTTCACTCACTGTTATATTTGTAATGTTTATGCATGTGTAAATTGTTTATTCTCATTACCATGTGATACTCGATTGAGTGATTCTGGCACATTTTTTTCTATATTGGAATATTGGATGGAAATTTGGGTAGTTATCAGTTTAGGCTATTTTGAAGAGTGCTACTATGAGTATTCTACTCATCTTTGGGTGAACATATGCTTTCATTTCCATTCAGCATTTACATGGGAAAGGTATTGAAGGATTACAGAGTCTGTATGTGTTCAGCTTTAGTGCATGCTGGCAAAAGGTTTTCTAAAGGCGTTTTAGTGATTTACAGCGTCATCTACAATATATAAGTGTTTCAATTGCTCCATATCCTAGTTCTGTTTCTGTTTGTTTTATTTTGTTTTCAGGTTAGACATTTTGCTAAATATGTAGTGGTGCTCGATTGTGATTTCAATTTACATTTTCTTGATGACCAATAAAGCTGAGCATCTCTTCAAATGTGCATTGGCCATTTGGTTATCACCTAGTTTAAAGAATTTGTTCATATTCTATTGAGTTGTCCTTTTCTTAGTAGTTCATAGAAGTCCTCAATATATTCAAAATATGAGTCACACATTGGGAAGTTATACTGCAAATATTTTCTCCCACTTGTATTGTATTTTCAGACTCCTAATGATATCTTATTTAGATAGGTCGCAAAAACATGAAACATAAAAGTAAAAATCAGTAAACTGGAGTTAATTTAAATTAACTACTTTTCAGAAACACTGTTAATATCATAGAAAAGCAAGCCACAGATTGGGAGGGGGAAAATATTTGCTGTACATATATCCAATAAAAGAATTGCTTTTGGAATAGGTAAAGTACTACAAACTCAATAATAAGGCAAATGACTTAAAAACAATGACAACAGTTTGGTGAAGACACTTTACAAAAGACATCTTAATATGGGGCATATAATGAATAACAAGATGCTCAACATCATTAGTTTTCAAAGAAGTGAAAACTAAATCAAAATGAGATACCAACAGACACCAATAAGAATGACTAAAATTAGAAAGACTGATAATACAAAGTGATGGCAAAAAATGCACAGCAACTTTGCATTCATATATTGTTACTATGAATGCAAAGTACTATAGGCACATTAGAAAACAGTTTGGAATTTCTTATAAATTTAGATGTACATTTACTACCTGAGCCACCAGTCTCACTCCTAGATTTTTTTTTTTTTTTTTTTTTTTTTGAGACGGAGTCTCGCTCTGTCACCCAGGCTGGAGTGCAGTGGTGCAATCTCGGCTCACTGCAAGCTCTGCCTCCCGGGTTCACGCCATTCTCCTGCCTCAGCCTCTCCAAGTAGCTAGGACTACAGGCACTCGCCACCATGCCCGGCTAATTTTTTTGTATTTTTAGTAGAGACGGGGTTTCACCGTGGTTTCGATCTCCTGACCTCGTGATCTGCCCGCCTCGGCCTCCCAAAGTGCTGGGATTACAAGCGTGAGCCACCGCACCTGGCCACTCCTAGATATTTACACAAAGGAAATGAAAAATTATACCCACACAAAAACTTGCCTATAAATATTCATGGAAATTACATTCACAATTGCCAAAGACTGCAAAAAACCAAGGTTTCTCTTTTTCTCTTTTAGAAAGTTTGAGTAAACATCTGGGAATAAAAGTATGATTTTGGTTCTCTTCCATATCTCAGGCATTTTCTTCCTGTTCTTTTCAGAAGAGCCTATCTCAAACTCTTTAGACACAATATTTATGAGAGGTTTAATCTTTCCTTCAGAGGTTTTGAACTTTTCTGTATGGCTCACACATTGTGTTAAAGATTGGTAAATATTTTGAAAAGGTGACTAGCCATGTGTTTGGGGAAAGTACCATTCCCCAAGCAGAGCTTGGTTTTCTAAATAATGAGAGACTGTGAGAAATTTCAAGTTCACTTATTAGAAGCCCTCTACATTCTGCATGACTCAGGTTTCAGAAAATGTATTGTCTTAGTTCATTCGTGTTACTATCAAGGAATACCAGAGACTGGGCATTTGCAAAGAAAACAAGTTGATTTGGCTCACAGTTCTGCAGGATGTACAAGAAAAATGGTGCCAGCATCTGCTTCTGGTGGGCAATTAGGCTACCTCCACTCATGGCAGAAGGCAAAGTGGAGCTAGAATGTGCCGAAGTCACATGGTTAGAGAGAAAGGAAGAGAGTAAGAGGGGAGATGTCAGACTTTTTTCAACAACCAGCTTGCCAGGGAACTCTTGCAGGAACTAATAGAATGAGAACTCATTCAGTTCCCTCCCCACAGGGAAGTCATTAATCTATTTATGAGGGATCTGCTCCCATGACCCAGTCATCTCCCATTAGCCACCAGTTTCAACACTGGGGATCACATTTCACATGAGGTTTTGGGGGGACAAACATCCAAAGCGTGCATGTTGTGAAAAAATCAGCCTTGTTTGGAGATCTAATTTTTTTCACATTGTGCCCAATAAACCACAGAATTGCTAGTTTCTCTTCCTCAAGCCACATTCTTCTTCTTCGAGGGAAAACCTGATTTTTAATCCCAAGATTGGAAATCTGCAAACAGTCCTAGGGAGGGAAATGACTGGAATTTCCATTCATTTAATTCTGTTTTCACAGATCTCTTATGCTTTAAAAAACGTAAATTTTACAATTAATCTGTCTTGTATGTCATTGTGATGGGAACATTGTCTGCAGCAACCTACTATCGCTTTTATAGCATTAGAAGTTTCTTCTATATATTTTCATGTCAATGTTTAGATTTCTAAGAAAAACTTTGATATATTCTCCAAGTTAAAATACACATATTTTTAAAGTTTCAACAAACTTTTAAGTTTATAATCTGAGAAACATTCCTAAATTTCAAAAATAAATATCTGAATTATTTAACATAAAATTTAATCTGATTTTTAATATTGATTTGTCCTTTGAAATTTGTCATTGAATTTATATTTTTAAATACTTACACAAATGGTCACTATGTTATTTTCCTAAACTACAAATTGAATCACAGCATTCCCCTTTGGAAAACCTTTGTTTCTTTCTTTTAAAGAATAGAATTTCAATTCCTTTTATGGTGGTCAATACTTACCATAAACTTGTCTTAACTACTTTTATAGTAGCTACATCTCCTACTGCATCTATCCATTAATCTGAATCACTGATTATTCAAACGTATTCTCTAGGTACCCCTATATACTCTCAAATCTATGAGATTTTACCACTGTAATGGTTCTAAGTAGAACACAACAATCAACTTTTCTGCCCATCAAAATCTTACTGTTTTTCCAAGGGCTAACTCACATAGCCCCTCCTCCACTGAGGATTACCCTAACGAGAAGTATACTCATCTTCCTTTAAATTCTAATCATTGTTCATTTCTCTTATCACTTAGTTATTCCTACCCCCTTTTATTACAGTCACTGGTCTCTAGATCTTTCCCATATAGTAGGAAACTCCTTGAAGAGGAGCCATACCTTAATCATGTGTATATTTCTTATATACCTGCATGAAATGTACTAAAATATTTGTTGAATATAGGTGACTTATTTTTATTACATAAGTATGGTTCATTGGTAGAAAACAATACTAATATTTTATAGTTAGGATCCATTACCTTAAAATAGACATTTTATCTAGTTGACATCCTAGCAAATTACCTAATCTTTAAGTACATAAAACGTATATTTTAAATTACTAAATCTTGCTTTATTTGCCCTTTAAGAGCAAACTACTAGCTACAATATTTTCTAAAAGCTTTTCCTACTGTATCTTTTGGAATAGAGTAACTTTTTGCACAAATCCAAGCTCAGCACTTGGATAATTTGAATGATTTCTCTATTTCAATATATTAAATCAGAGGAGTTTAAGATGAAAATTCATTAAGTAAATATAGGCATTCCTCAACTTGCAAAATATTTCTATGATCACCTTAATTTTATAAATGATGTGTTGCAAGCTTTTATTCAGACTACTTAAATATAAAACACTCATTGCTCAGACTGGGCATCAATACTGTTCTCTAAGGGGGGAAATAGCAGCAGTTTTTGACTGCAAGAAAATTATAGTCTTTCCTGTATTGTAAATATCAAAGACATCATAAGGCAGGTAGAGAGTTGTAAAATGTCTCTTTCAGTAGTTGGACAATAAAGAGAAAAATAAATATCATCATGGACTTTAATGTGCACAGAAAATAAAATGTTCAATAAAAATATTAATTATTTCTAGTTTCATGTTTTCTTGTTTACACAGGTAATATATTTCAAAATAGTTTATGTACCTTTAAAATGAAAATACTAAAAAAATGTATGAGAAAAGAATAGAGTAAGTCAAGGTGCTTTAACTTGGTGGTTCACAGTAGGGAGATTAAAGTAATTCCAATATTTTCTTGATTTCTTAAGGTTTAACAAGTCATATTCTTTGACAGTAAAAATTACTAGAAATAAGTAATCCCAACTGGCTGAGGGATACGAGAAAAAAGTATCAGCTCTATTTGAGATATAAAATGAGAATGCTAGTAATACTAAATATCTCTCTCTCTTTCTTTCTCTCTCTCTTTGCTAGAAAAGGTGTCTCCTTATTTACTAGAATGGTAAATTTATGTTCCTAAAAATGTCCTTGGTGGCGGCCTAATACCAACTTGCATTTGAAGAATGTTAGAATTCAGGTACAGAAAGTGAAGTGATTTGTCCACGGTTATAAAACATATTATCAGAATAAGGGTTAGAAGCTGTTTCTAAACAGGATTGGGACCCAAATCTTCTGTTAACAGTTCTATATAGCAACTCACTTTCTTTTATTTTTCAGCTAATTAGATCAATTGGAATTTCTTTGTGTGTAAAACATTTTCAAATGTAACAGAAGTCAAAAAACATGGTTTTGATTTAGTGTAAACTTTCCAATTAATTGTATTTATTCTTTTTCATACTCAAAATTTCTAGAGCCTGCAAAGTTGACCACCTCCATGCATGAACCAAAAATTGAGGTTTCTTACATTTTTAGTGAATATCTCCGTTTTATGGAGCATGCTAATTGACAAAAAATTTGGTCATTTGGAAGTAGTACAAGGTTGCTCTTGGCTGCTTTCATTTGCGGGAATTCCTGATCTGAATGCTGTGTTCTATAAATGATTTCTGGAATTTGGCTTAGATGCTTAGTTCAGTCTACATGTTCAGCTACATTTTCTCCTCTCTACTCATCTGCTGCTCATGCCTCCCTACAACTACCTACCTATAGAAACAAAGCCTATGTCTCCAGCCTTCTGTGACACCCATAGCTACCACTAGGTCCTCCTATTTCAGGCATATTCCAGGATGATCCTGCCTCTTCTCTCATTTCAGATATCCTGCCTTTTCTATCTTCATGCCTATCAAGCTGATAGAAATGGACTGTTCCTTTGCTGTCTACAGAGAGGGAAAAGAATTTCAGTCTACACCACTCTCACCAATCTCCAACAGCATAGCTCTTGGTGGCATTTGGGGCTGCCCTCAATAGTAAGCATGTCATTCTACATACAGGGAATTGGTGGTCTACACAAGATTTCCTGCTGTTGCCATCACCAACAGAGATTCTTAATGTAGACATCTAACACATTCTGATCTTGCAGTAAGCTTAGCAAAGATATTCCTGGTAAAAATGTACTCAGCAGCAGAATGACTTCAGCAGTTCATTTACCACTTGATATGCCTGTTTTGCAGTTGTGTGGTCCCAGGAATGCTTGCTTACTATGATATTTTGTAATAGTTCCCCATGATTTTTTTCCTGACTCTGAAAAATTGCTATGAAAACCAATAGTGTATCTTTTTTCCCTGGGGGATAAGGTTTGGAAGAAGTAGTAGAAATGGGGTAGAAGCAGTTCAGGTTGGGCATATTTAACCACTCATAAGAAACTTAGTCAATATTAATGGAGGCATAATTGCCAGATCAATTGAAATAATTATCCCTCCATACTCTGCACTGGGAAGACTACATTTATAGATAGCTTAGAAACACTGGAGTCAGATTTATCACAATTACAATCCCAAATCTGTGGTTTAGACCTATCCTCATAATGACATATGATTGTTAACCTCTACTTTATGACTATCTAACAGTTAATTACAGTATATTTACATATATATACTGTATATATACACAAACAAATATATAGAACACATATATAGAAATATATACTGTATGTATATATATTTTTATATATACTGTGTTAATATGATATACATTATCATATATGATATTGTATATTACATTATTATATATCTCATATATGAGATAGTGTATATATAATACATATGAGATAATGTATATATTCATATATATGTATGTATATATACATATATGTATATATGAGATAATGTATATATCATATATATGAGATAATGTATATATAATATACATATATTATATATTATATACATATATACATATATAATGTATATACATTATATATACACATACATATACAAACATTATATATGTATATTATATATACATTATAATATATATCATATATGATTATAATGTATATAATATATAATATATATGAGATAATATCATATTATTATAATGTATGTAATATATACACACGGTATATACAAAAAAGTCCTAATCTCCCTTCTGTGATCCACCAAGCTAAAGCATCTTGACTTACTCTATTCCTTTCTCATATACTTTTTGGTAGTTTTATCTTTAAAGGTACATATATATGAATATATATTACATTATATATTATATATACACAGTAAATATATATTTATATATAATTATTCATATATAATATATATTCATATATTTTATATATGTATAAAGGATTACTGAAAAGACATAATCATTTATTCCTCCAGATGTTCTAAACGCTACCATTTCTACCATTTATAAATTAAACAAACAGAGCTCTGGGTATCGAGAACGTAAAATTCTCGATTTCCTAGAAAATTACCTTTACTGGTCTAGATTTCGGTGTGAGGGCATTGGCTATAGCAAGAAACATTGTAAATAAAAGCCAAGTGAAATTTATAATTACATGTTTTATAAAAATACATTTTCTACATATTCCTCTGAGTCCTTTCTCTAAGGATATTTAGCAGAAATTCTTTATTCTTAGTGCCAGGTCTAGCTGCATTTTTATTTTTAAAAATAATTTACCTTTCTTTCTCTTATTGGCTTTGTGAATTAATAACTGACCATCATTTCATTGCTAAGACTATCCATACTCTATCTGTGGTCATCTATAGCAAGTACACAATTATTATTTTTTTTGCTAGTCTCATTACTAACTTCATTTTATATTCTCAGTCTTAAATATTCTTTCCTACTTTTTGCCTATTTTTTTTCACATTTAAGCTATGGAGTTGCACTTGTGTAGCCTGGAAAATGGTCTGAAATACTTTCTGAATCAAATTGATAAATAAACGAATAAATAGATATACAGCTTTGGTAAATAGCTATCTATGAGTGATCTTGAGCAATTTAACTGCTTTCTCTAAACATATTTCATCACATGTGAAATTGGAATACTAATTACCTTATATATTGTTTTGGGAATTCAAATGATATAACATTTTAAGTAGCAAATGCAGTTTTTGGCATCTAGTAAATGCTTAATAAAAGTTAATTGTATCTGAATTTATATTTAGTCCTGGAGGTAACATTTTAAAAGATCCACCAATAAAGTGTAACCAAATGGCAATAACGACAACTGATGATTTTTCATGGGGAAAAATGGGATAGCAATACTATAACAAGATTCCTTTTTTAAAAAAAATAGAACAAAACTCCAGAAGACACATCTGTGTGCTCGAGTGTGTGTGTGTGCTTGAGCATGTTTGAATAAGCAAAGATGACATCATAGAAGAATTAAACTCAAACTACTGACTGAGGTTACCTTGTGAGACTGGAAGGCAGAAGAGAGGACTTTACATTTTAATTCATATGTATTTTTAAATGGAAAAATTGGAGAAACCACTGAAAATTTCTAGATGCTTTCTTCCAATTTCTATTTTTCTCTATTTATTACTTTAATCAAAGACAGAAATATTACATTAAAGTGAATTACTGAAGAAAGAATACAGATAAAAATGTGAGGAGTCTGGAAATCATTTTATACTAGGAAAAACACTGAGGACATTTTATGTAAAGCTGAGATAAAGGAGGAATTATGGCTGTCTTCAAATATTTGAAGGACTCTCATGTGAAGGAGAATTTACACTTATTCTATAATGCTCCAAAGGATGGAATAGTGTCTTAATAAAAGAAGTAACAATTTAATCAGAGTAAAGGAAATCTTGAATGGGCTGCTACTCAATGTTAGCTTTAAGAAGATGTCACATGTTTGTCTTTCAGGGGTGTTATATGTAAGTGAAAATTGCTAAGGTAGATCTAATTAGATTCTGAAATAACATCTATGCTGCTATTTTTTTACAAGATGAAAAATATCTATTTGTTTTAAGAAAGTTTGCTAAATGAATCAACAAACATTCATTGAGTAAACAGTACATTCCAGATAATATGCTACACATTAGGGATAAGCAGGTAATTAAGATGTATCTGATCCTTTGAGGAGCTATGGTCCAATTATAAAGACATTCACAAATAGATAATTTTAATAATACAATTACTGTCAGGATAGAAATATATACAAAGCACTATGGAAGCATAGCAAAGAGAACAACAAACTTAAGTTAAAGAGGAATTTCCTATTAGGTATTGATAACATTTGTTTTGGAATGTTATTATCTGATTTTTGAACCCAAATCAGTACATAAGTAACATTTGCAACAGTTTGACTTTGAATGTAATCTGAATATAGTTATACTTCTAAACTATTATATAGATAAGAATAGATTTTTGTAGCATCCCAAGCCATTCAAGTGAGCCTATTAGAAGTTTAGAAATGCTTAAGAATCGAGAAAAATTAAAGACCTTTCAGTAAGGTGAAAGGCTTGACTACAGGGTAATTGCAAAGGAGGCAATGATGCAATTCCAATTTTGAACGTTATAAATTATGCAAGTGATTTCAACAGCAGGGGGGTTATTTGTCCTGATGTGAAGATGTTGCAAAGCTCATGAATTTCAAATCTGTAAATTAAGAACAAAGGATTTAGAGCTTAGTTAGAAGCAAATGAAAGACAAGTTATGCCAACAGAGGTCAATGCTATGGCTCCCTCTGTCTGTTAGGGATTGTTCAGTGTTACCCTCTTTTCACACTCCACTCCAAAGGGGGAAAAGTGCTGATGGATCAGGTCCAAGAACATAGGTGACTGAGGTGACAAGGGTCTGAGTATTTGGAGATGTTATTTGAAAATAGGTTGAAAGCTCTTGCAACTGCCTGTTGTGATGTGTTTAGAGAGGGCACGTTGGATCCTGTCTGGTAATTTTCTTTTTGATTCGCTTTCCTCTTTTCTCCCAACTAGCTAGAGATGTAAGAAGTATCTCCTGTAAGTCCTGCACAGGTAATTTAGCCTAGTTTTACATTTTGACAGATCATATTACAGCTCTTCAAGGAACCCTGATGTTTTCCGTGATATTGACTATTATAATTTGTTTTGCATTTCATTTATTCAAAATGTGCCAGAAAACTCAATAATTAATTTTAAGTCTTTATTTTCAATGTAACTAAAAATAGCAGATAAAATAATCCCATTTGCTGTTTTGGCCTGCTTCCTTTTAAACACGATACTATCAGTTCTACCAATTGTATCAGCTATTTCAGATTGTCAAAGAAAAGAAAAAAGTATTGACCCAAAAAAAGGTCAATCCAATATTCACACAGACATTACCTGTATTCAACACCATATGGCTCTTCGTGTTTGCATTTTCCCTCATATTTCATTTCAGTAGAATCCTAATATACCACAGCCAAAATATATGGAACAAAAACGGTTCATCAGTGAAATTGCATTAGGAAAGTTCTATTTTAGACATTTACTAAGTGGACAAGTTCAGTAACAGAGTCAGATTCCTGAAACAACTGGAATTTGATGCAGATGAATGCCAGATCAATAGGCTTTTAAATCACAGAAAAGTTGGAAAGCAGCAAGTGAAATTGAAGTGCTTCTTTGTTTAAGTTACCTTTCTCTACCATTATATATTTTTCTTCAGTTATTGGAAATCACTGTAGGCTTCTTTTTGGGCATAAAAATGCAAATGTGTGCTTTTTAGTTCATCATATTCTTAAGAAGTTTGATTAAAAGATTTTGTTTCAAATGTGTGGTTTTGTAATCCTGTGTTCTATTAGTCTGGCTTTAATAGATACCTTTAAAAAGCTTATTACCTCAAAAAGAAATGTAGCCATTTTGTGTGTTATGCTCATAATTATTGAATTGTTCATTTCAATTTGTGAATTTTTTTTGCCCATTTTGAAGCACAGGTTATGGTTTTATTTATTTATTTTTTCTATGATATATCCCATGGCCACCTTGTTTGTTTCATCATTACAATACTTTTTATCAGTACATTGGATTAAGTCAACTTTACCTTGATTTTATTTCCTTGCTTGTAAATCCTAAGCACAATTTAAAAAATGCTTCTGAAAGATCAAATACTTTCAGCAAGAATTTATCGCTGTTGGGGAGATTTGTGCTTACAAATTTCAATATAATATTTTGTGACTGTAAAAGTCAAACACCAATAGTAATGGCATAAGCTGAATAGGGGGTAGAACAAGGATGTGCAAAGTCATTTTCAAAAGTCTCATGATGTTAGAGCATTCACTTATGTTCCCTTTTTAAAAAAATTTTGGTAAAATATGCTTAACAAAATTTATCACCCTAACCATTTCTAAGTATACAGTTCAGTGTTATTAAGTAGAATCATGATGTTGTGCAATCATCACCGCCATCCATCTCCTTCACACTTTTCAGCTTGTAAAATGGCAACTCTATACTCATAAAACATAACTCCCCACTGTCCCCTGCCTCCAGCTCCTGGCAAGCACCATTCCACTTTCTGCCCCCATGATTTTGACTACTATGCTAGGTGACTCATATACGTGCAATCACACAGTATTTTCTTTTTGTGATTGGTTTATTGCACTTAGCTTAATGTCTTCAAAGTTCATTGATACCATACCATGTGTCTGAATTTTCTTCCTTTTTAAGGCTGAATAATATTACATTGTATGTTTATATCATATCTTGCTTATCCATTCATTTGTCCATGGATACTTCAGTTGTTTCCATGTTTTACCTAGTGTGAATAATGCTACTATGAACATGGATGTTACAAATATTTCTTCAAGACTCTGCTTTCAAATCTTTTGGGTGCATACCCAGAAGTGGAATTGCTTGTACATATGGTAATTTTTTTACATATATATTCTCATTACTTTTGATCTAACAATTTGTCTTTCCTAATTGTCTGCTGTGACAAATAATCTTCTCTGGTGTGTCTTCTGCTGGCTTCTCATTCACTTTGTTTTTGTTCCTCTTTTCCTTTTATTTATAGATTAAAAATTCAACTTGCTTTGCAAAAACTTTTTAAAATCTCTGTTTAAAGCTTTAATGCACAAAAAGACAGCAACTGAGCTGCATCTTAAATTTTATAGATTGATGTCTTAGAAACTACCAACTTAGCCCACTGGAAAACATCACTGGTATCCTTTATGATGTAGCCAAAATTGGGGAATTTTTCCTTGCATTTGTCAGACTTAATTGACTGTCATGAAAGCAATGAACCAGAATGTGTCATGATACCAAGAGACAGCAATCAAAGGCTAAAATTTGTTTTTTATTGTTGTTGTTGTTGTTCCTTTTACCCCCGAAAAGAGGGCAACATTAAGCAACAGAGACACATTGTCAATGCCAATCTTCTGTTTGTGTTGCTAAAATTTGTTAATTTTTTTATAATTTGATACCCAAGAAGTTGAAGAAACAAACCAAAAGAATGTTGTCCCATGCCCAAAGTCCGCCTCAGTGGGCCTCAGTGGGTAATTATTTCAAAGAAAAGATGGGTTCTGGCCCTTTTTTAAACCTTTTTGATATATAAAAGAATGGCAGTAATAATATCCAACTGTGTGTTTCTTTTACATATACTGCAGTGATCTAATGAGCACATTTAGAAAAGCAGCAATTTCTAACTTTTGTAGTATTTTCTGACCATCAGTACCTCAGTACATTTGATGAGAAGGTATGAACTATTTGCAATTTGAAGCAATCATACATTTGATTAAAATTGATAATCACAAGAAGGGTTTTATGTCAGGTAAAATTTGACTTACTGAAAATAAGTCCCCAATACATAAATTTACTAAGAAATCTTCATTCTTTATTGGCATTATCTGAAGTTTTATCTTTACTCTTCAATGAGACTATGGGCACGGTGTCAGATCATGAAAACATAGCTTAGGTCATACAAAAAAAAATTGTGCTTGAAATGTAAGTGCTTATGTACAGTGAACATCCTCCTTAATGTTGTTAGTTTACAAAGCAAACTGTGATAAGCTTTGAAAACTTATGGTTTTTTATCAAAAGACCTGGTTTCAATTCCCAGCCAGCCAATTATAAGCAATGTAGCAGAGGGCAAATAAAATATTATCTCTGAGCCTCAATTTTCACATCTGTAATAACATGTCACAGAGTTGTTTAAAAAGCATTGAAAATACAGATAATGGTTTATTTGTATTTTTTACATGTTAACTCAGCATCTAGAAGAGTCAGGTACTATACCAGGAACTGCGGGGAGTGGAGGGGCTGAAGTCTATATGCTTGAAGTCTGTATTCTGGGAGAGACAGATGTATAAACCTCAATGTAAGATGTTTATGTTGTAATTGAAGAAAAATCTAAATGCTGGGAGACCTCTCAGTAGAGAGAGATAAGCTCTGTCTTTGGATGTCAGAGGAAATTTCATTTAAATGTAATATTTAGGTCTTGAAAGGAAAAAGTTTGCTGGCAGAGCAAGGATTCACAGTGGAATAAACACCACATGTACATGTAGGAGGATGGAGGGATAACAGAGCAAGCAGTGTTAAGGAAAACTTGAGAATCTTGCGTGGATGGAATATAGAGTTGGTGGGAGAATGGTAGCTGATGAGGCTTAAAAGCTTCACCAGGAACAGATTGTAAAGGGTCATGAAACATAAAGACTTTTAGATTTGACAAGAAGGATACTAACAAACTATGGCTCTTCATGAAAGAGATGCTTTAGAAAAACTAGTCTAGCTGTAACATGAAGAATCATCTGCTGTTCTCAAGGCTAGAGTCATGGATAGCAAATAGTATCCACTGCAGCAATTCACGTATGTGTCGATGAGGTCAGAAATAAAGGACAGAGGCCAGTGTTTGTAACCGAATGATGTATTTGGCTTGGGAAACATTTAATTTCAATGATTATATTAGGTAGGTTAAGGAATGAGTGCTTGGGGAAATAGTGGCTTGCTCCATTAAAACATTTTACAGTTAAATTTTTCAACATTAATTTTCAACATTTAATTAACAAGTATCTTTTGCTATAGAATGAAATCAAAGCTCTGTATACAAAGACTTCCACTACCTGTATTTCTGCAGCATCATCTCTAGTTCGTATCTAGGTTTCAATAATCTAGAAGTAATTCCCCAAATGGCTGATGCTCTTTCTAGCCTCTATACCTTTGCATGCTCTGCTTCCTATGCCTAAATGCCTGAGTTTCTCCTTCATACCCTCATTATTGAGACTATTGTGATAATGTAAACTCTATTTGACTGTGTCTAAATCTGTTTCCCAACTCTGGCACGTGACAGGCACACAAGAACATTTTAGCAAATAAAAAATAAATAAGGTATAAAGCATTGCAATGGAACAAATTTGTTCAAAGAAGGTCTGTCTTTTGGCAAATATTTGTCCCAACAATCTCCAAGTTAGTAGGATAGGGTTCTGAGTGGAGTCAATATACTAGAACACTACTCATTTACAGTGTGAGCCTTTTTTCCAAGCATAATGGCAAGGGGGTAATCCAAATTTCATAATTATAAACCTGTACAAAAATTTTAAAATCACAATGTTTTATTAAAATGCCTCTTAATTTTTAGACGATTCTTTTACATTTTATGCAACTCACATTTTTAGGCTAACAGGTACATATTCTGTATGAAATGTAATAAAAAAGAAGTCTCCGTCTATGTTTTGACAACTTGAAATATAAAGATTTTTAGTTAATCTTTTTTTGACATCCCTGCCCTCATCATCTTCACTGACATGCACAGGGAGCATCGTTTGAGCATGATCAAGAAAATGAGACCCAGAAATACCAAAGTTAATGCTATTACTGTATAGTCAAAGAATTACCTCACCATCAAATGATTTTTTTGTTCTCTTCCTGACCACCTGAATGAATAAAGCAGGATAATGATGACATTCTCATTATTTTAGGAACACATTTGCATTCGTAATGAAAAAGTCCCTAAAGGGCACAGACACCATAGAGGCGACTATCTGAATTAATTGAAATTGTTTGCCTGATTAAATAGAAAATGCAAGTGTAAACCTCATATCAGAGAAAGTTTCTCTCTTCATGAAAACACAAGAATAAACTATTTTTAGCAAAAAGCCTTACAAGATTAAACTTTAGAAAAAAAATTTCCATTCAAAAAGTCTTGGAAGATTAAACTTTAGAAAATAAAATATGTTCCCACATTTTTGTCTACTTTAAAAAACCGACTCTCCTATTGGCCAACAAAAATAAAATACCGATATACTATATTTTATATGTTCTAAATTCTTCAGTAGTTGATTAATTGAATCCACATAAAATAAGATTCTTTAAAATGTAAACACGTTTATCTCAAAATTTAAAAAATGCATTTAATATCTTAAAACTTTTTATAAATAACTCCTCTAAATGGGTAAAAATTTATTCTTTTTAAAAACAAATACAAGGGTATGAACATAAAGAACCATTTGCTCCTTATGTAGAACATTCCCCTCAATGTCAGAAAGCAATCAAACACACATCTTTCTCACTTTAAGAATGTTTTCATGTGTGCAAATCAATTCAAATGAGCTATTAATGTAATATTTAATAGAGCCATTAAAATGTGAATAATCTTGAAGTGATTGTATTACTTTTCCAGTGTTTTCCCAATAGAGTTGCAGCCACAAGGACAAGATATGTATGTGAAGGTGACCATTG
Organism: Nomascus leucogenys; assembly: GCF_006542625.1. Lineage (NCBI taxonomy): Eukaryota > Metazoa > Chordata > Mammalia > Primates > Hylobatidae > Nomascus > Nomascus leucogenys. Next base: position 97,491,469 of record NC_044391.1, read on the forward strand.
TTCCCAGAAACACAAGCTTTGATACAACGAATCATAAAATAAAACTACACAGCATATATCCTTCTGAAATAACTCCATAGGAGAACAGGCTCATTTTTACTTTGATCTACTGTTATTATGAGAAAGTGGATCAAGGTGAGAATGTGCAGTGCTGATTCAGACCTAATTCAGCAGTATGGAGTAAATTAATACACTGCAAAGACATTGCTTAGTAATAGTAGAAAATAGAGTCAAGAAGATTCTTGAAAAGTGTACAGATGTAGTCCTTGACAGTATGTTATGTAGTCTTCTAACAACACCCACATAGTTTTCCTTCCTTTCTCTGATCACTTTTAGTGTTAGTAGTCATAAATAGGATTTGATTATATTTCAAATCGCATTTCTGAAACTATTTCATTGTTTCAATCTTGTCTTCCCAAATAAGGTTGAAACCAGCAAGAGTAGCAGTGTGCACACATGTGTATGTATGTGTAGTTTTTTCCCAACCCTAATCTACAGAGTTTTTACACATATTCACACACTCATACCACATATGTATTTCTAAAAGTCACAGTCACATTTTCATGAATTATAAAATTTTGACACTGCCTTTTATTTACTTTTCTCTTCGCTTCTTTAACTTTCTGCCCTTATACTTGCTAAAACTTGTGTCTTAATCAGAATATCAAGATCATGCATATCACCATAACAAATAAGAAAATCAAAGCTTACTGAATTTTAAGTGTAATTAGGGTAAAAATATCATAATACTCTACGTTTTTTATAAAATAGCCATTTAGGTCAGCTCACATAGAATCATACCAGAAGTATCAGTAAGGGGGCAAACTAATTTATTGGTGTAGCTCTGTATTTCAGTGGCTTAATAAATGCTCTAGCAGCCTGTTATACTAGAGAGTGGTAGCATCATGCAGGGCATACATGCTTGTTTACCTTACACTGATATAGAAAACTCACATATCTTGTGAATTTAGTCGCTAAAACCAGTGAAATGATTTTATGGTGTTGAAATGACTTGTCAAAAATTGAAACTTTGTGTAGAAATTTTTCTCTTGTCTAACATCAATTTATTAGCTGATATGTTTTCCTGACTACATTATTTTTTAATACTGAGGGGACCCATTTTATCAATACAGCTTAAAGATGGTTCCATAACCAAATATCTATATTTTTATCTAATTGCTGCCCAGAGGCTTCAGTGGTAGACGTGTTAGCAAGGGAACAAAGAACATTAAAGATGTGTTCTGGAGGAGATAATTATGTAACACAGAGGGGATTTGGGCAAAAAAGAACAACATGAAACAGAAAGTGCCAGTTGAAATTCAGGAAAAGTGTTAGATGAGTTCATGAAGAGGAGGAAATGTTTGCTTCCAATAGGTATCCAAGGGAGTTTTATTGGGGTGATGTTTGCTGTAAGTAATATACGCCATGATGTGGTGAATCGCAAGTAAAGAAAACTTCAATTAACAATATAGAACAGACGTGGCAAATCATGGAGGAATGATTAGTTCAATGACATTCAGCAACAGATGCAGAAAAAGAAATAAGAAAGTAAAACTACAAAGACAAAGAACTGTAAAGGAGGGTAATAAATGTTACTCTAAAATCTTGTACGTATTCTGTAGGGAAGTAAAGGTGGTTAGATAATGTAATGGTATCAATAGAATTATACTTCAGAGACTGTAATGTATCAGCAAATTATAAGATCAATTGGAAAGGGTGACATTAGGAAAGGACGTAAACTTAGCAAGTTATGAGTCTATGTAAGCTACTGTTGAGTACAGAGGAGGATCATAGAGCAAGATATTATGTAAAATCATAATGTGCTGACACCAATATTAATGCAATAACTAACATTTATTAAACCTTTATTATACATAGGCCCTAAGCTAAGTACACCACATGGATTATTTTATTTAATCATCACCAAACTGTGATTACTACCTATAGGTGGTAATGTTACGTACAACATACAGATGGGACAATGCAGGTTCTTAGAGGTTAAATAATTTGACCAAGTTCTCATATCCAGTAATAAAAGGAGCCAAGATACGAGTCTAAGCTTTCGACTCCAAACCCCTGTTATTAACAATCACATATTGTTCTAAGAAATAAAAGAAGGAAAAATCAAGGATGACAGAGATCTGAAGCAGGGTGACTGGAAAAAGAGCTGTGCCATTAATAGATACTGGAACATGGATGAAAGTGTTCCTTTTCAGGAAGCTTTGGCCTGTGCAGGCCTACTTTCAAACTAACTGATTTGACCTTCTATCTAAGAAATATACCCAAGCAGTGGACCTGCTGAGAGCATTGACAGGCAAAGGGAAAAGCCCTCACATGGGCTGACTGCTGGTAGGGGAGCACAGAAAATATGATTATAGTTCATTTTCATGCCAGCCAAGAGGAAGTGACATAATTTCCATTTACAGATGAAGACAAGGACTTTTTGATGCTAAACAACTTACCCAAAGTTATTCAGCTAGTGATTGATAAAGATAAAATTCTATTCTGCATCACCTTCTTGCCAGAGTCCAATTCCTTTTCAGAATATTCGGATCCAGATAGTTTAATATATCTGCTAACTGAATCTTCAATCACACTGAACTTTCAAAAGAATCTTTAAAGTGTACTACTTCAAAAATAGAATCTTATTGGCTCATTGTTAAACTATAATTCTTTCATAATAATTGTCTTAAATATCAATACATGTCTACATGATTTTTTTTGCTAGGCAACTATTTCCAAATTCTTTCTTCTTTCAAGACATGACTTTCCACATCTACAGTTCACTAAGTGTACTCTCAGATGTCTATAATGACCTGCTAAATTCTGCAATCCCACAAACTCTTCTCATAGCTCATCTTCTTTGACTTCTCTGCTGACCACACCCTCCTTCTTGTCATGTCTCCTTGGATTTCATAGCACTACCCCTTCTTTCTCTTCACCTCTTTATCCTTTCATTCTTAGTGTTCTCAACTCCTACATCCTTTCCTAACAACTATTCTGATGTAATCCTTCCTATTCATCTTTTCCTTTTCTACTCTCTTTTCATGCTGTAACAGCCCACTACACTCTTTTCATGCTATAAGAGCCCATTTACTTCAATAAATTCTATCCCAAGAAATATATCTCCAAATTTTATCTACTAGCCAAATGTCTGTTCTAGATTTCAAGATGTAGCTTCTTGGGTGTATTACTCTAACCTTTTGCCTTCTCCTGGGTTCCTATCTTAATAGTATCAATTTCCTCTCAATTATTTTAAAGCCAGTGTCTATGTGCCTTTCTCCATGACCTTTTCCATCTAGTAAGTTGCTAAATCCTTTCAGTTTGAACTCTCCAATATCTTTCATGATAAGAAAAATATAATAGTGATAAAGACACTATCAACTACCCACATCAGTACCACAATTATTGAGTGTTTATTTTGAATTCAAACTGCGCTAAGCATTTTCCTCATAGGATATCATTTAATCCCCACAATGCCATTACAGTGAAAACAATTGAAGTAAGGAAACTGAAGAGACTCAGAGAACACTTGCCCTTGATCATAAAATGGGGAAAAGGCAGATACATTATTCAAAGTAAGGTGTAACTAACTCTGGTCACGAAGCCCTCTGCTCTGCAGCTGCATCCTTTCCATTCCCACTGCTAGTGACTCAGTTTGTCCTTCATCATGTCTTCTCTGAATTAATGCCAGAGCCTCCCCGCCTCTAACTGTGGCCCTTCCCTTTAACTGTTGCAACACATCTATCTTCATAAAAGCAGGGTTAAAACAATTTGTTTTTCATCAGAAATCTTCTTCAAGCCCTAAAATAAATGGCAAGCTTTGAGTGTAGGTAAGATTTCCTGGGCTGAGTAGCCAAAACATTTTCCTAGTAACTCAATTTCTTTACTTATTCAAAAAACATTGATACAGTTTTTTGTATGTGTTGTGTGTGTGTGTGTGTGTGTGTGTGTGTGTGTGCCAGACCCTAATCCTTTACCAATATTACACAATTAATCCTCAAACAATCCATGATGGAAATGCTTTTTTCCTCCATCTTACCAAGTAAAGAATTGAGCACAAGGAAGTCAGGTCAATTGTCCTATGGCACAAAGCTAGTAGCTAGTGCCTCTGGGCATCAATCAAACCTCTGCAGTCTAGCTCCAGAGCCCATGCTCTTAGCCCTCAGGCCGCGCCGCCTCTCCATCACTTGTCTTGTTGATTTAAGAGGTTGGCAAGCATGTATTTCTTCTCAGATAGATTTTAGATCCATTAAGGTATCCATATTTACATCTTCTCCATCTTGCAATATCACAGTATCTAATACACAGAGCCTTTCAAATAATAATCTAAGATAATTTATTTTAACATTTATTTATGGAACATCAGAGCTGATTTAGACCCTAGAGACACGTATTCTTTTGAAGAAGGCCGAACACTTCTGCTTAAGAAAACTTACCCAGTGTGTGGATGGAACAATAATAAAAAGGAATGTAAAAATTACAATAAAAGAGGACATTAGGCTAGAAATGAGGAGGATGGTAGAATTTAAATAAGTAGGACAAGGTCACATTCATGCTGTGAACTGAATAATAGAGAGATGATCCCAAGATAAGTACTTTCTAGTCAGAGGGGAGAAATAATAAAGGTACTAAACGGGGAATAAATATGACATTTTAACATGCCTGAGAAATATAGATGATCAATGTTGCTAGACTTTGGTGAATGAGGAAGAGAGTGATACAATAAGAGGCAAAAGCTCCAAATAGACAAGATGAGATTGTTTAAGGCCTTATAAGCTATGAAAAGGAGTATTAAATTTATTTTAAGTTCAATAAAAAGTGATTGAAGAATTTTAAACAGAGGAACAAAATAATATGATTTCCTTTTTTTTTGAGACGGAGCCTTGCTCTGTCACCCAGGCTGGAGTGCAGTGACGCAACCTCAACTCACTGCAAGCTCCGCCTCCCAGGTTCACAGGATTCTCCTGCCTCAGCCTCCTGAGTAGCTGGGACTACAGGTGCCCACCACCATGCCTGGTTAATTTTGCTTTTGTATTTTTAGTAGAGATGGGGTTTCACTGTGATAACCAGGATGTTCTCGATCTCCTGACCTCAGCCTCCCAAAGTGCTGAGATTACAGGCGTGAGCCACCGCGCCCAGCCAAATAGTATGATTTCTATTTGTGAACGATTATCTTGCTCATATGGAAAACGGATTATTCTGTTTAACAGTAGAAGCCAGAAAACCAGTAAGGAGCCTGCTCGAATGAACCAGATAAGGAATCAGAAAATTTTCTTATAGAGAGACGGAAGATAAATATTTTATGCTTTGTGGCTATACAAATCTTTGCCAGAATAACTTAATTCTGCCATTGTAGCAGAAATACATTCACAGTAAATAAACAAATAAGTGTGGTTAGTTGTTTTCCAACAAAGCTTTATTTATGGATATGGAAATTTGAATTTTACATAATTTTCGCATCATAAAACATTATTTTATCAGCCATTAAAAAATGTAAAAACTATTCTTACCTGGAGGGCCATAAAACAGCAGCCAGTGTGCTAAATTTGTCCTGTAGCCTGTAATTTGCCAACCCTTTGTCTAGATAAGAGAAGAAAACTTCACCAGGTTCATGGAGATAGAGGAGTCATTTACCAACATGAGGGAGAATTGCAAATAGTAGAATAGAATGGAGGAAAGGAGATAAAAATATCAAAAATTATATTTTGGGTATATTATGATTTAATACATCCTAACTTTAAAAAATAAAAATGGCCCTGAAATTTATACGTTTCTCCCTTGAAATTGTACGGTGTTCAGAAACTCAGTTTCTTACAAGACATGCTATTTCTTTCATGAATACTGGTACTTCAGTATATCAGAAAGTTCGTCTTTATTTTAACTGGAAATCTATCTCCCTGAAACCTATGCCTTTTGACTCTGGTCCTTGTTTCTAAAACTAAGCAGACTAACTTGTATCTCTTCCGTATGAGAGTATAGAAAATGTCTAAAAGCATCTATTACCTTTCTTTCTCACTTCTAGTCCTCCAGGCTAAACATACCCAGTCTTCTATACTTCATTATAAGACATGTGTCTAGAATATTTATTGACCTTCAACTGTTTTTCTTTTCTTTTAATGTCCTCCTTACAGTTGAATGTAAAATGTCACATTATATTAAATTAAATATAAACAAGACTATATAACTTCTCACTCATCTTTAATGACAAGAGTAATAAGAGCCTTCAAACAACAAGACTAAATGCAAATCAATCTATGTCAGCATCTATAAAATTCAGCTTAACTTGAATCAGGGCTCAGAGGCATAGAATATTAAGGAGTTCATTCTCAAGTCAGATGAACAAAAGTTTTTCTTCACATTTCCAAGTCACCTCCATAGCAGCCTTCCAGTCCAGCTGAAATTACTTACAAGGCCAAGTTAATATTACCACAAGCTTCAAGTCAAAATACTACCAATGACATCTATTGAGCTGGTTCAATACATAAATCACATCTCTGCCTAGAGAAGAGTCAGAGATTATTTCTCCCCTTGGATAAAGCATTACTTCATCCAAATGAATCAAACACAAGAGGCATAAAACTCATTTTATATCCTTCATGCCTTTCCTTTTTTATGGCATACTTTATGGTTGGGGCCTGTTTTCTATTTTTTGTTGCTTTGGATATGAAAATATGCTCTGAGGATGATCACAAAACATAGGTGAGCTCCTCTTCACAAGCTTTACTCTTGAAAGAGCATTTGAAAGTGAAAACTCAGAAATAAACAAGTAGAGCTGGCTTTCTGAATGAATAATAGAGAAACAGTCTTAATGAGTGGTGTATATTCACCATCCCCTGAAGGGAGAAACACTTAGGAAGCCGCTACATTTGTGTTCTCTTTGGCACCATTGTTGCCTTAACCCTCATGACCACCAGTGATTATTACTTGACTTCCCCTAGGAAGAGCTTCCTTTACATTTGACTTATAAAGCCAATCTTATCCAGGAACCCAATTTTATGTAGTTGATTTATTAATGATGTGGTGATTATGTAGACATCATCATAGACTCGTAGTTAAATGACATCTGTAATAGCCTTCTAGAGCTGCCATAAAAAATCAAGGCTTGAGAAACAGATCTTTATTTTTCACAGTTCCAGAGACTGGAAATCCGATATCCAAGTGTCGTCAGGTTTGGTTTCTCCTGAGGCCTCGCCCCTGAGCTTGCAGATGGCCACCTTCTCACTGTGACTTCACATTGCCTTTCCTCTGTGCATGCACACTCTGAGTGTCTCTCTCTTTATCTTCTTTTAAGGACACAAGTTATATTGAATTAGAGTCCTACCCTTATAACCTTATTTAACCTTAATAACCCCCTTAAAGATCCTGTCTCCAGATATGGGCACATTGAGAGTTGGGCTTCAATATATAAATTTGGAGCAGACACAACCCAGTCTATAACAGCATTTAATAACATGGAAGCCACAAGCATACAGACACACATACAAAGTTATTGCTTTCTTATTGTTCAAAAAGTAAAACAATATTTTCATTTTAAGAGTTCTAAAGCAGTCATAGTACAGTTAGGAAAACAGAAACGACTCTAGGTATTTCAAGCAAGGAGAATTTAATATATGGATCTGCACCATATGTGAAAGAAGAGCTAAGTTAAAAAGAGCACAGGGAGATATTCTGGGGATTAGAAACAACACAAAACAGCCACAACCATCTGGAATGGGAAGGATGCAAGAGGAGGTAGTTACCATAACTATATAGCAGGATTCAGAATCACACCTCTGTAGAGACCACCTGACAGAAGCAGGATGTCAAAGAATGAGACTCTCTGGTAGGGGAATATATTGGTTTATGTTACTGAAGAGGCTAAGGATAAACCCGTTTTCAATGTGGCTTTATTTTTGTTAAAGCAATGTGATCACACCCTGGTTTATCCTTCTCAACTTTTCTTTCTTGGTTTTGCTTATGATTCTTGGGTCGGCTGTAAACTCTTGGCCCTAAAATGGCAGCCAGAGGCTCCTGGGTGCTCTCTTGTTCTTATACGACATGGGAAAAGAAATAGCTTTCATCATCCATTCATTTAAAGAAAAATAGGACCTCATCCAGATAAAAACAGCTGAAGACAGGTGCCCAATCTTGAGCTCATCACTGTAATAAAAGTGATGAGATTACAATGAGTGGCTCAGGCCAATCTGGCCTAATCCTGTGGCTTGAAGTGAGTCAATTTCACTCAAAATGCATGTCTGCCATTCAATAGACAATGAGTGAAATGGAAACTAGGCAGTAATAAATGATGCCTACATTATAATTTCTTTGTGAATTCAACCCTAAAACTAGGCAAAATTAATTTTCCTCCATAATATCTTATTTGTTCCTGAATAAGTGGATGAAAGTTTTATTAAGAGAATAAATGAATGAACTAATAAATCAGTTAATCATTAAATTAATATGAGTATGTTTAATGGTGTAGAAAATAGATTTGGGGAAGCTTTCAGGATTAATAGAACTTTGGTAAGGTAACAACCCATAAAGTATTACTTTGAGGATCTTTGTGCCATTATCAGTCACATTAATAATTATTATAATAACATTAACTACAAGTTATTGGTAATTATTAGCTACCAGGTGGTTATTAGCTACCTACTATGTGTTTATATATATAAAATCTACATTTCTTTTTATATATATATAACATCTGCATTTTATCATCTAAATTATCTACATTTATTATCCACAAGCACAGAGATGTACAGTAACCAGCCCACGAATACCCAGCCAGAAGGTGAAAGAGCTGGAAATTGAGCTCACACATTTCAACACCACAGGACTATTGTTGACATCTATGCCAAGTTATCTGTTGTGAAACTAGTAAAAAAATTGAATAAAAGTTATTCTTGATTAAAAAAAAAGTCTGGCCTTGTATTTCATTTATCATATCCTGTGGCCAAATTGTCACTTCCTAATACCAGCCAAATATTTGAAATAACCTTTTTGCATGATTGAAAATGTTCTCTATGCTAATAATTTTGTGTAGTTTCTCATCTTGAAATCTCACATTAGAATTCAGTTTTGCTGCTTTACCCACAGAATGAAGTGTAAATTCACTACTCTGGTATTTAAAATCTCCACAATTTGCCCCCAGTCTACACTTTTAACTTTAGCTCTCATCATTCTCAATCACACACCTTAGATTTCAGTCTCACCTTCCAATAAATAGACCCTTTTCCATGATGTTTTATACCTCTTCCAGACAAATTCCAACTCCTAGAACTTTCTTAATTCTATGAGCTGAATATAATATGGGAATTTTTTTCAGAAGTTCTAAAGATCTTTACTTTCTTGAATACTTTTTAACAGGAAACTTTTTGACCATTATTGAATGTATGGCATTCCTTGATGAAATGTAGGTTTCTAGGCTGCCAAGACCATAGCTTACTTAATTGTATATAACCTTCCATACCAACTCAGAGCTCAAAAATGTAACTAATAGTTTAAACTATTAATGAGATTAAGAAAATGAGAAATAGAAATGCTAAAAAACATATATTTTATCCAGTTCTTTTAAATATCTAGATCTTAAGTCAAGGGAAGAATTACAAAATCTTATGAGAAATTCCATCATCACAAGTACTTTTTATAAAAATAATACCTGTATAACAGATAAAAATAGAACCCAGAGTATGTAATATGTTAATGAAGAGTTCCATGTTTTTGTATGTTCAAGATTCAATGACCAATATCAACATTCTTAAACATTCGATTTACATTTTTTATTGCTTTTTACTTCCATAAACTCAGAAACATAATGGTTTTAGGGAATTCTGCATTTTCATGAGTTTGCTGCTTACTTTCTGATTAATTTCTTACAACAAATTACATATTCTGATTTTCCTGTTATCATTTTGGGAAATTTGACATGTGACTTACTCAGGCTTTCTTCTTTGTATGTAAATAAGGTAGAAATTAAGGTGTATTACCTGACACTTTTATATTGCTTATGAGTAATTTTCTATAATAAAACTTAGTTAATCAATTTTACTACTTAATTTTTATGTACCAGGGTGATGTCAAAACTCTTCAGAAAGTTTAACATTAGATCTTTTAAGTAGTTAATAATTTTGAAAGCACAAAATTTCCATCAGATGACATGGAAAGCACAGAAGTAGGGTATCAAGAGGCAAATATTGAAGTCTGCTGAATTTGACTGAAGATAGAAGAATAGAGACAGTTCTAGATCAGTGCTTTCCAACAGAACTTTTTGTGGTAATGAAAATGTCCCACATCTGTATTGTCCAATATAAGAACCATTTGCCACATATAGCTATTAAACACTTTAAAGTGTGGCTAATGTTAATGAGAAAATTAATTTTAAATTGTATTTACTGTGAACCAATTTAACTTTAAATAGCCACATGTGATAAGCATCTCCCCCACTGGGCAGTGTAAGTATGGAGTATAGCATACACAGAAGAGGTACAGATGGAGAATTGGTATTGGGAGATGCTCAGCAGCCATGTGACAGCTAAGACCACTGGATATCTCAAGTTAATATTGCAGAATAAATGTTTACTGGGAATGGGAAGATGTCAAAAACAAGTTTCCCTTACTTTACAATTGTGTCTGGACTTTCTCATCTTCGGAGGCGGTCTTAGTGTGGGGTAATGGACTGGAAGAGTTACCAAGGTTGTTATTTTATTTTATTTTATTTTGTTTATTTTCCCAAATACCCATTCTAATCTTGATAAATACTTGTTGAGGGAATATTTAAAGTTAAAACATTTAATTTTTTTTTCCAGTGATACCTACAAGAATATACCGCTGGAAAAAATGTAATTGATATAAGTAAGAGTAGAAAAATTCACAATCCACATATAAACCTTCTTTAGAAATGATAAGATATATAATTTAAATTAATGAAGAGCACAACCAAGATAAAAAATGCTTTTCTGTCTCTGCAAGTAGCTGTGCTCACATTTGTGTACACTACTCTGGCAAACTGGATTAATGTTTTCAGATATATTCTCCATTCTGCTTTTAATTTTGTAGCTATTAGTTATTAGTATAAGTGTTGTAAGTTATTAGTATAAGGGTTAATAACTTGCATATAATTTTTTTCTAGTTGCCTGACTCATCGTTGACAAGTAATTTCAGCATCAGAAATAAATGTTACTCTCACGTATTCTGTGTCTCGGTTCTATTAAGAGGGAGAGTCTTAGGACATGGTTAATGTCAATTATTCATTACTTTACTATTCCCACTAGTTCAATGGTACGATAAGAATGCCACCAATTATCATTTCGTTGATACCTATCATAATGAGAACCTGTTAAGTTAATGATGAGACAGGTGTTCATCATTTAAGGGACTCCTGAGAAGACTGCTCACTTCGCCATTAATAACATCTCTGAGACATTTTCTATTTACGGATACCATAAAGACTGGGTTTCACTAGCAACTGGATCATTAAGGAGAAACTTTTTTTAAAGGCTGGTTAAATTAATGCTGAAATTTTATAAAACAAATTTTAAAAGAAACCCAATTAGGTTAGTCTTCTGCAATTATTTTAAAACTTAAAAATCATAATAAAAAGCACAAGAGTACAAGTGTACTTTAGGGTTAGGAGTGGATGTTGAAAATTTTTCAGCAATTACCAATTTAAATATAATTAAATTCTACTGAGTATCTTCTTGCTGCAGGGTGTGATCTAGAAGTTCAAGATCATCAAGGTTGGTATCTTCTGAGGTCTCTTTCCTTGGGTAGTGAATGGCGGTCTTCTCCCTGTGTCTTCACATGGTCTTTTCTCTGTGTGTGTCTACATTCTAATTTCCCCTTCTCATAAAGACACTAGTCATATTGGTTAAGGCCCAAAGTAACGACACTGTTTTAACTTAATTACCTCTTGAAAACGCTTATCTTCAAATACAGTCACATTCGGAGATACTAGGAGTTAGGACCTCAATATGAGTTTTGGGTAACACGATTCAGCCCATAACAGTAAGTATGCCTTCAAGCTGCACCCTCTAATAAAGTTAGATAAGTGTTAGACTAGAAGTGTAAGTAGGTGTAAAAGATTTTAAGATATTTTAAATAATATAAGATACAGACATAATTAACTCCTGAATAAATGCTAGAAGTACTGTTCGTAAACTGGAGATACTATTTCAGGCTGAAGTTTGGGGAAGGACATGCATGGCTTTAGGAAAGAGGTGAAAATTGATCTCAGTCTTACAAGATTTGGTTAGAACAGTTAAGAAAATAATCCAGGAGAGTGAAATGTCATTAATAATCATGGAGCTTGGAGAAAGCATAATTATAAGAAGAAGAGGAAGCAAGTTGGGATGAAGCATAATAGGAGATTATACTGGAAAGTTATTTATGCTCAAGCTGAAAATGTGGAGGCACTGAAAAGACACTCTGAGATTTACCAATTGAGCAGAAGAGAAGGTCCAAGAAAGGAACCTATTGGCATGCCTGAATTTTCAGTAGCTATCTGATTCCACAGGAAGGACTGACCATTTTCATTTCACTGTGCATCATATAAACAAGAAGCTTATTGTTACAGTAACTGAGAATCAGTCTAAGCCAAATATAGTATGAATTTAAATCACCAGCCTCATGGGAGTAAAACTATTCCTTCCCTCATTGCCCTAAGCAAAGATTTTGGTCACTCATCGAAGGCCAAGACTGAGGTAAAACCCAAGCAAGTAGGGAACTACTGAAAGTTGCATTACAGCCTGGGTGACAGAGTGAGACCCTAGTTAAAAAAAAAGAAGAAAAGAAGAAGAAGGAGGAGGAGGAGAAGGAGGGAAAAGAAAGAAAAGAAAAGAAAAGGAAAGAAAAAAGAAAAGAAACCCCATTAAATGATTCCCATGAGTATCGGAAACTAGTATAAGCAAGTATCTATTCACTTTCTAATAGCTTCAACCCTGGAAACATCTGGCTCTACATTGTAAAAGGACAAATGTCTTTCAAAATATATTTTTATATTTTTCTTTCAACACAAAAATAATTTCTAATTGAGACAACAAAATAGTTCCTAGATAGTTTTGGAAATACACTATTGTAATACACTACTTTCACAGTTCCAATATAATTAGTTATACTCGAAATAGTGAGTTTCGTGTTTAGAACTGATATTGTATTTTATTCTTTTAACATTTGAAAAGATGGTATGGAATTTTAAATGCAGAATAACATTAAAACCAAATCAATATGTTGTTCATGCATGGTGTACAAGGGAAATTTTTTAGTAATTCCTACCTTTTCAGATCATTAATCTTAATAATTATATTACACATGCTTTATACCTCCCTCAAAATTACTAATACAGCAACTCTTATAACTCTGAAAATTGGATGGAACACAGATTCCAGAGTGACTCAACAGGCAATTCTCAGGAGACAAATTCAGCTCTAATTTAGTCGTATAGCTTCTTGATAATAAACTAATATCGAACAGGTAAAAATGAATACCTTTACAACTACAGCCTATTTTCAAGAAGCTTTATATTATTTTATCATTGCATTGGACTTCAAACATTGAATCACCATTTATGTGTTTGTTCTGCAAATAAAAACAAATAAACTACTTGCAATATTTTCACATCTTTAGAGTCTTCCATCAAAATATGTCCCTTTGGGACCTAATTAAAGAGCTTCTGTATAGCAAAAGAAACTATCAACAGAATGAACAGACAACCTATAGAATGAGAGAAAATATTTGCAAACTATGCATCTGACAAAGATCTAATATCCAAAATCCATAAGATACTTAAACAATTGAACAAGCAAAAAACAAATAATCCCATTAAAAAAAGAATGAAAGACACAAGAAGAGACACTTCACAAAAGAAGATATATACAATTGGCCAAGAAACATGAAAAAATCCTCCACATCACTAATCATCAGAGAGATGCAAATTGAAACCACAGTGAGCTACCACCTCACATCAGTCAGAACGGCTATTATTAAAAAGGCAAAAATAACAGAAACTGGCAAGGTTGCAGAGAAAAGGGAATGCTTATACACTGCTAGCAAGAATGTAAATTAGTTCATCCACTATGGAAAGCAGTTTGGAGATTTCACAAAGAAATTAGAACTACCATTTAATCCAGCAACTCCATTACTGAGTATATACCCCCCAAAAAATCATTCTACCAGAAAGACACATGCACTTTCATGTTTAATGAAGCACCATTCACAGTAACAAAGATATGGAATCCATGTAGGTGCTCATCAATGGCACGCTGGGTTGAAAATGTGGTATATATACATCATGGAATACTACACGGCCATAAACAAGAATGAAATCATGTCTTTTGCAGCAACATGGATCCAGCTGGAGGCCATTATCCTAAGCAAATTAAAACAGCAACAGAAAACCAAATACCACATGTTCTCACTTATAAGTGGGAGCTGAACATTGGGTACTCAGGAATATAAAGATAGCAACAACAGAACCTGGAGACCTCTGGGGCCAGGCGTGAAGGGCTGAAAAACTACTGGGTACCATGTTCAGTACCACAGTGATGGGATAATACATACCCAAACCTCAGCATCACATAGTATACCCAGGTAACAAACCAGCACATGTACCCCCGAATCTAAAGTAAAAGTTGGAAAACATATACATGTTCCTTTGATATCAGATAAAGTCAAACATCTCAACACACACAAAAAAACTGCATTTCACAAAGAAGGTAGGCAATTCCCAGTGGTAACTCTCTTTCTTTCTACTATGTATTAGTGGTAAATATTTGGGCAAATGTAGATTTTAAAAATGTATTCATTAGCACATATGTAATGTAATATTTCAAGAATTCCACCAAACACACAAAGTGTGTCTCTATAATCCCTTATCACTCCATTTCTTATATATACAGAAGTGCATGTCAAATTTTTTGGACATTTCTTTACACTTGTATTACATAAGTATTTAATATCTCTTTCCACTTCTAAAATAACGGCAAATCATTTAACCCTGCTCAGTGATTTTCTTGTCATAGTAAATTTCACTCAGGATTGTGAATCTAACACAGACAGCTCTAGTTATTTTGTTTAAAACATAAAAGGCTACTGTGGCTGTGGTTTTAATAGGCTTCCAGATTTCATATTGTAAGGAATTCCTCAGTCACAAACTTGAAATGTTCCCAATACACAGAAATGATCAATGTTTAAGATGATGGGTACTCCAAATACCTTGATTTGAACATTACATGTTTTATGCATGCAACAAAAGATACCCCCTTAAATATGTTAAATATTATGTATCAATTTTTAAAAATAAATTCTTAGGTCATGTTCTGTCTCCAAACTATATTGCCTCTTAAGTTAAAAGCATTCTATGTCTTCACTGAAAATCTACGAAAACAGCAAAATCAGTTTCTTAATAGATTTCAGCAATTTGATTCCCATTTCAGGATGCTCATTTCCTGGCTCTTGAAAACATTGACATATTGCAAAAAGTTAGGTTGGAAGATCCAAGTGCCAGCTATTTGCAACTTATGACACTTATCACCAAAGATGGGTGCGACCCATCTTCATTAAAAAAAACAGCCAACAAATGATTATTGGGCAATTCTCTGTTGGAAGAAATATATGTTAGGTGGTGAATGTAATGCAAAAAAAAAAAAAAAAAAATGCAAGTCAGGCTTCAGGAATTTGGAGACAAACACCAGGAGAAATTTGTTCTTAAACTCAGTCTTAGAAGAATGATGAAAATTTTCAGGCATGTTTTTTCCCCTTCAAGACCTATAACTGGATAGCAAACTGGATAAAGTTTATACAATTCAAAGTCTTAACTGAATCAGTATGTAAATATATGGAGGAATGATGCATGTTAAAGCAACCAGAGACATTTATAACTCAAAGAGAAAGAGTCCTATTCATTAACATTACAATCTTACAGAGAAAGTCACTTAATCATATGGTAATATCCATGGCCTACACAAAAGAAAAGGAATCAGTATCAGTTCTCACTGGAAATTAATATAGTCTTTAAAATAGAAAGTAAAAGATGTAGGTGCTTAGAAAGTATTTATTACATTTAAAGGAATAAATATTGGTTTGTATATCTTTATTATATTTGGAACAAGAATGATGTTCTCTAAATCCACATATCTTGTTTAGTAACCTCTCCACTTTATCTAGGCTGTTTTTATTTAATATTCACAACAAGACATTTTATAACAGTAATATATGTTATGTGCATTTCAACTATAAAGTGTTACAATAGCTGACACTGCACACTGCATCCAAATCCTCTAATAGAGTTTCAAAATTTTTCACAAACTCATCTTATTCCTTCAACAGAAGTGATCCCCAGTGAATCTCTCTCCAGCAATTGGCTTTACATCAGAAAAATTTAATTCCCTGGACAAAGGAAAGAGAACATTTGCTTTAGTATAGTATAGACTTTTTTCCCCCAGCATATCAGATTTCTCTTGCTCTTTAAAGAAATCCATTTTATCTCCACCTCCTAAAATCAATAGAAAATATATCTTTATAAATTCTATGTTTAATCCACCTGATAAATAACATGTAGTTATATAAGATTACACAGTAGTTTATGCTAATGTATTTGCCACTGTTGTTATTATCATTAGCATTTATTAGAAAATACGTTGAAAGAAGGCAAAGAGTAACGAGGAACAATGTAGACAGAAAGTAGTACTAGCATCTATTCTCAACATTTCCTTAGCATCTTTTTATAAGATTGCTTTCCTTCACCTTTTACATGCCATCTAATTCTCAACTATACAAAAGAGTCTTCATTCTGGAAGCTATCAACAATTTTGGCCCACATCAAGTTTGGCCTTCATAAAAACTGTGTCTGAGGCAATTGAACGAACAATAGCCAATACAAGGCTTTATAAATTTAACAGTTGAAAAAATAGCAGAAATGCAAGGTCAATCCGGCAGTTTATACAGACATAATTAAAAGTCACACCTGCACCCACCAATGACAAGGGCACCTCTGCAATCAAACTGTTTTCTCTGGCCAACTTCTCAATCAATTGCATGTCATTCTCTTGGAGTTATGATGCAGTCAACAGATTCATGCACAAAGACAATTGAAATGACCGAACCACCTTTTCCAAAATACAACCATTTTAGCCACACAAATAGAAAAGTAGCACTCTAAGGACCTTTTGTTTAAATTTATTTTTCAAATTGTCAAAATAAACTAAGAAAAACAAGCAGGTCTTGGCCATATTCGAGCTTAGCGTACGTTATCAAGAGGATTTTCACAAGTGGAAACTATTCAATGGAGAACTATCATTATTCAGTGAGAGTCAAGGAGAATTGTAGCAATTGAAAGCATTCAAATAATAAAATACTTTAATTTTACTTTTAATTTCATTTCTAATGTCCTGTAAAGCCCACTTGACTTCTTCACAAGCTTTCCTTATACTAAGTTTTCTACAGAAGGTATGACTACATATTATATTTCTGCTAATCTTCGGGGCAGGAGGAGAAATTAAACTAGTGTTTTAATCAGTATATAAAAATGTTTTATCAGGCCAGGCACAGTGGCTCATGCCAGTAATCCCAGCACTTTGGGAGGTCAAGGCAGGCAGATCGCCTGAGGCCACTAGTTCAAGACCAGCCTGACCAACATGGTGAAGCCCGGTCTGTACTAAAAATACAAAAATTAGCTGGGCGTGGTGGCACGCGCCTGTGGTCCCAGCTACTCAGGAGGCTGAGGCAGGAGAGTCTCTTGAACCCGGGAGGTGGAGGTTGCAGTGAGCCGAGATCACACCACTGCATTCCAGGCTGGGTGACAGAGTGAGACTCTGTCTCAAAACAAACAAACAAAAACTGTATTATCTATTATCATACAAAATAATTATCTATTATCATACCAAAAAACTGCAAGTACCAATAGATAAATATACCCTAAAAGTCTTATTTTATATTCAGAATAGTCATGTTAAAATGGTTATCTCTACAAAATGCTATCATGTAAACAATGATTTTTTCAACAAGAAACCACAGCTAATCATTGTACATCATTCCCTGCTACTGAACTAGGTGGGCCCTTGTAATGTAGTTTCAAAAATACTTCCTTGAGCCAGTTTTGAGGTCTTGGTGAAACGTAGATCAGTTCTCCTTTTTGAGCAGCTGATAAGTTCACACAGGAACAACTTTCCATTATCCAGCTCTCACACTTCCAGGTTAGTGTAAGCCTTCCCTATTCATCCCGGGGCGAGGTAGTAAAGAAGTAAAAACACCTCCTATGCCTGCAGCCCACAAAATTAATTAAATTCACCAACTTACATGGATGGGGTAGACTTAGCTAAACCCATCCCACTTGCCATTCATAAGCTGCCCACTTCTGGCTCCAGTTTGCTGTGACCTCGTCCTTAACACGACTCCCAGAGTGGCCCTGCCTCATAGCCTTCTCTTACTTGAAGCAGTAAGTAGCAAACAGTTCTGCTTTTCATCTATCCAAGTGTTAGTGTGTTGTGTTATGCCATCAGAAAAAACAAAAAAAATCTTTCTATTTTATAAAATAATCCTAGGGCACTAGAGTCCTCATGACTAATTGTCATAAATGAAAGAAATTCACTCGTGTAAAATCAATTCATTTTATTTTTTGCTTATACGCAGGTGCACATGAAGTGTGAAAAATGAATAATTTTATTAACTTCTGTAAAAATACTTTTGCACAAATGTCCATTGTTACAAAGCATTATTTGGATCCATTCTGATGTTCTCATGTTTAAATGTTAACAGTCTCCCTTCCTTTTTCCCATCTATGGCAGTAGAAAGTTTAGAAAAGATAGAAACAACCACTGACAACTTTTTAGTTTTTTTGGTGTTTTCTTTATGTGACATAGTTATTATTTAAATGTAGAGAGAATTTTTAATCCTGGCTCACGCTTGTAATCCCAGCACTTTGGGAGGCTGAGGCGGGCAGATCACGAGGTCAGGAGATCGAGACCATGGTGAAACCCGGTCTCTACTAAAAATACAAAAAATTAGCCGGGCGTGGTGGCGGGTGCCTGTAGTCCCAGCTACTCGGAGAGGCTGAGGCAGGAGAATGGCGTGAACCCGGGAGGTGGAGCTTGCAGTGAGCCGAGATTGCGCCACTGCACTCCAGTCTAGGTGACAGAGCGAGACTCCGTCTCAAAAAAAAAAAAATGCTTTGCTCTTTCTACCGTATTACATATTACTGTCTTTGTATGAAAAGTATAGATATAATAAAATTGTAGGATTTAATTAATACTAAATCATATCTTCTTACCTCCATAAAGGAAGAAAATAGAAACTTCAGATAAATTGGATATTAAGCTATTATAAGAGGAGCAGAAACTGAGAGTAAAATGCAGAAACTAATAAAAGCAAATAAAATACAAATGTATGGACCCCACCCCCCCCGCCCCCAGTGTGTTTTAATAGTAATAAAGTCATGGGGGAGAGATAGGAGATTTGTTAACGTAAAGAATGTCCACACAAGAAAGCTTTTTTGTTTACATGTATTTATTTAATTACTAAGGAGAGAAAGGAAGAGAACTAACATTTATTTGGCATCTGGAGTATTCTAGGCACTGGCTCAATGATTTCACATTTTTCTTACTTTATACAACATCACGATGTGGTAATTATTATCCCCATTTTATATACAAGGAAACAGGTTCAGAAGCACTAAAGAGTTTGCTCAAGTTTGCATATCCAGTAAAGATTATAAGCAGGATTTCCACTCCCACTTTGGATCTGAAGCTTATAATATTCATTCCCTATAGGTAAAAGAGATTCATGGCAAGAAGGTGGCTACTGATGCATAGAAACCAGAGAAAACATTAACCCATAAATTGGTTCATTTAAATAACTATGTATTAAAAATTGTGAAAAGAAATACTAGTTAATAAAATGAGACTGAATCACAAAGAAGATATGAAATATCCAAACAAGCAGAAGACACATAATATGTAGGATGGAGATGTGCATAAAATATATCAGAGTAGTTACGTCAAAAAATAAGCAGCAGGAGCCTTATACTATTATACAGCTCAATTCTTAGTATTGGGGGATTACATTTATTTTAGTTTGCTTGTTTTTTTCATTCACATGCCTTGAACATTAAATTGGATAGTAGTTGAAACATGGAAATATGTGAAGTGGTCACATATAGACTAATTATTTCAGTTAATCTAATGATTAAACATGGGTCTTTTAGCACAATCTATTTTGAGACAGTTCTACAATTGGTTTCTGGAGTCACATGGATATTCAAGAGTACTACTTTGAAAACATTATAGAAAATGTTCACTTCCAGGAAGATGGAGTGGCGAATGCATTTTTTAAAAATATCTCTTACTACATACAGTTAAAAACCCTACACATTATATATAAACAAACGTAAGAAGATCCTCAAAGGTAGACAGAAGAAGGCTACCGATTAAGGACCCTGGGACCCAAGAAACAACACAGTAGTAAGTCCCTAAGTTTTGTTTTTGGCTCATATATCTTAGACTTAGAGCTGAAAAAAAAAACAAAAAACTGGTAACCCAAAAATGCCAATGGGCATAGACAAAAAAATACACACACATATATATATATATATGTGTGTGTGTGTGTATATATACATATTTCCAATATATATATATATTTCCTATATATATATTTCCTATATATATATATGTATATATATATGGAGATTGGAAATATTATATATATCCAATCAAAATCCTTCTTTGTCTACCCTAAGGACTGTGAAAGAAATAGTCTAGAAAGATATAAAACTTTAAACAATAATGGTTTTACTCCAGACAAACACATAGAAAAAAAAAAAAAACTGTGGCCCGACCCTACTCACAGTAGCAAAGGTTGAGTGGGGAGCCTAGACTTCCATTTTCAACTGGCTTGATAAGGCAGCCCAAAGCCTTCCTCCCTGAAGATGGTATCAGAAAGACTAAAGAGGGCTAGCACTTTCATCCCTACCCAGCAGTAATGAGGAGCCCCTACTCCTCACTGCAGGAGTGGAGTCAGAGGAAGCCTCACAGAGTCAAGACTTCCATCAACACCCATAAATCACAAGCACTTTTTCTCTCCACCCTACCCACCTAGAGTCAGATGCTAGTGGAGGCCGTGCAGCGAGCAGTAATGAGGAGTGTTCCCACACATGTCAGCTGTCACTGAAGATCCAGTAAGGAGCCTGGACTTGTACGTAACTGCCTCCCACATCTTGCAGTATTGAGGCAGAGTGCCTTCTCTTCTCCTGGTGAAGTTGTGTCACAAAAAGCCAATGAAAAGAACTTTAAATAAGACTCAAAATCTTATAACATAATATCCAAAATATTTAGCTTTTAATCAAAAATCATTTGTCATAACAAAAAGAGTATACTGAGTGGGAAAGGAAGTGAATACTGAGAATATAGAGATGTTAGAATTCTCTGAAGAAGATTTTAAGACAAAAATAAAGGAAATATTTCAACAAACATTATAAACAAGCTTGAAATAAATTTTGAAAAGAGGAAGTTTCAGCAAAGTGATAGAATACAGATACTCCTCTACTCATAATGGGATTACATTCCTAATAGCCCATTGCAAGTCAAAAATATCATAAGTCAAAAATGCATTTAGCATCCGCAGTGAACTCATCCAAAAGTTGAAATATCATAAGTCATCATAAATCAAGAACTTATATTAAAATGGAAATTATATAACTGAAAAATAAAATATCAAAAGAAACTCTCAATAGATGGGTTTAAAAACAGAACAGAGAGAAAAAGAAAAGAATCAGTGAACTCAAAGATAGAAAGATACAAATTACACTTTCAGAAAAACAGAAAGTGGACCAAAAAAGAAGAAGAAATGAAGAAAACCTCACAGACCAATGTATATATAATAAATATATCTGTCATTTGTGTCATCAGTGTTCCAGAAAAACAGGAGAAAGAGAATGGCGTGAAAAAATTATTCAAAGAAATTATGACTGAAAACCTCCCAAAGTTGGCAACAAAATAAAAATCCACAGATTCAAGAAGCTGAGCAAACCCCAAACAGTATACCCCAAAGAAATGCAAAGCAACATACATAATGGTGAAATTCCTGAAAACTGAAGACAAAGAAAAAATTCTTGAAAGCAGCTAGGGTGAAATGACACCGTTCTTATAGAGAAAAAACAATTCAAGTGATGGCAGATTTCTCATCAGAAACCATAGAGGCCAGAGCCGTTCCCCAGTTGCTCTCCTCTGGCCTCCCTATTCCCTGAGACACAGCAGTATTGAAATTAGGTCAATTAATAATTCTACAGTAGTCTCTATGTGTTGAAGTGAAAGAAAAAGTCACAAATCTAAACAAAAATTAACTCAAAATCAACTACAGATATAAATAGAGAACATAAAATTCATAAACTTTTAGAAAAAAATGGAAGAAAATATTTGGGATCTAGGGATAGGCCAAGAATTCTTAGACATGACACCAAAAGTGTTATCTATAAAAGAAAAAAATGATAAATTAGAATTCAAAAAAATGAAAAATTTTGTCCTGTGAAAAACTCTGTTAAGAGAAAGAAAAGAAAAAATACAGATTGAGAGAGAATATTTGGAAACCACATATCCGGCAAAAGAATAAGACTGAAAATATATAATGAACTCTCAAAAATCAACAGTAAAAACATAATCCAGTTAGAATATAGGCAAAATAAATTTAAAATATTTTCACCGAAGGATATACAGATGGCAACTAAGTATATGAAAATGTTTAACATCATTAGTCATTAGGAATAAAATAATGAAAAGCCTAGTGAGATACTGCTACATACCTACCACATGGTTAAAATAAAAAATACTGACAGTGACAAATGCAGACGTAAATGCAGAGCAGTTTGGTCAAGCATGCATTGTCATTGGGAATATAAAATGATACAGTCACTCTGGAAAACAGTTTGGCAATTACATAAGAAAAAAATAAGCTTGTCATTACCATACTCTACAACAATTGCACCCCCGAAGCGTTTATTCCAGAGGAATGAAAACTAATGTTGGCACAAAAAGCCTGTACAGGAATTTTTATAGCAACTTTATTATAATA
This sequence comes from Nomascus leucogenys, assembly GCF_006542625.1. Classification (NCBI taxonomy): domain Eukaryota; kingdom Metazoa; phylum Chordata; class Mammalia; order Primates; family Hylobatidae; genus Nomascus; species Nomascus leucogenys. The sequence goes on from NC_044391.1 coordinate 97,514,503, forward strand.
GCTGAAAACTAGAAAAAAACTCAGATGTCCTTCAGTGGGTGAATGGTTAAACAAACCACGGTACATCTATACCAGGAAAAATTACTCAGCAATAAAAAGTAATGGACTATCAATACAAAGAACAACCTGACAAGCCTCCAGATAATCACGCTAAGTAAAAAAAAATACGTATAGCAGAAGGTTACATACTACATGATTTCATTAATAAAACACTCTTTGACATGACAAAGTTATACAAATAAATAACAAATTCATGTTTTCAAGGGGATAAGAAGGGGGTAATGGTGAGAGTAAAGTGGGTTTGGTGATACAAGGACAACATGAAAGATCCTTGTGATGGAAATGCTTTGTGTGTTGACTGTATTGATAGCAATATCTTGGTTGTGATATTATACTATAGTGTTACAAGATGTTATCATTGGGGGAAACTGAGTAAAGAGTACATAGAATCTCTGTACATTTTTTACAACTGCATGTGAATATACATTTATCTCAAAATAAAAGTTTCAAAATAAAATACAAACTTATGAAATATTTTCTTCCTTAGATCTGTTTTAAACATGAAAGCAGATGGCTGGTTCATGCTTTCAAAAGCTGATGTGTAATTTGGACTTAGACAAGTGAGATTCTTAAAGAAAAGTGAAAAAGCACTTAAGGAGCCAAATCTGTTACAAGTTAGTTGCACTGTGTATTGTTTTCCCTCATGGGAAACTAGGTTTAGGGACTTCCATTTTACTTAACTGTTTTTTCAATAAGATTGCTTAAAATTTCTTAATTAAATAGTTGTTTATTTAGCACCTATTATACAACAGGAACTATCCTAGGTATAGAAAAATTGATGTGCAAAAATGACATGCCCAATAGAATGTGACAGTAATATATAATATTCAGAACCATAAACCAAATAACCCTCTTTGTTATGAATTATCTAGCCTCAAGTATTCCTTACAGCAACACAGACTAAGACACTTAGCAAGACTTCCTGTGAATTTCCATGTGTTAAAAGTTCTATCTGCACTGAAAATATAGTTCAAGCTAATGACTTTCAAAATGAAAAAAATTAAACTTAATTTCTATACAATGCATAGGCACTTTTAGGTTAAGTTTTTTGGAAAATCAAATTTTGTAGATTTTTGTATATTTAAAAAAAGAATTTAGTAAATATCAGAATGGAGTTTGCCTGCTACACTTCATTCAGCAAACAGCAGCATCTACAGTCACTAAGAGGAGCATACTTCTAAGGAAAATTAATAAATATTTTTTCCAGGTTGTCAGTGTTAATTCCTTTAAATGAAATCTCCATCTTATTAAATTTGTTTGTTCTTTAAAAGGTTTTGAAGTGAAAATAATTAAACATTTCCTGGAAAATAAAACATAGTATTCAGCTCCATAAGCCAGTAATGTCCATAAAATAGTAAGGCAAATAGGAAACACCATAGCTATTTCATGGATAACTGGGATTTATGTAACTCATGTAATTTTTGCTTGCCTTCTGTTCCCTAGTCGCACAATAATTTGTCCTTGAATTGCAGAATATCATATTTTTATAGAATTTGTTTGGATGACTAGAATCTAAAGCCCAGCAAAATATAATTCTCTCATTTAATATTTTGATGACAAAATTATATTCTTACCTTGTCTAGCTCTTCGAGTGCTCCCTATAATTTCCTGGATAACTCTTGTTGTTATAAAACTTAACATCGATTTTCTGTGGGTATCATTGTTTGGATGACATAATCACAAAATATTTTATAATGAGAGCACATAATATTTTATAATATTTTAGTTGTCCTTTAAGCTTCACTATTGAATGCTTTTCTGGAACTGAAAGGTAGCAGTAACTTAGCATAATTAATTTCTACTGTGAGCAACAGAGATTTAAACATCTGTTCCTTTATTATGGAACTCTGCCTAAAAACCAATGTAAGATTTGGATTAAAGCTGTCAAGGACAAATTACACTTAAGAAACGGAAAAAAAAAAAGTGCCTTTTTAAAAGAGACCATTTATTTTTAGAAATCTCAACACCTTTGCCATTTATATCACCTGGTCAGTAACATGTCTTTATGGGACAAGGATTTCTGATCATGCCAAGTTATTTGCCAATTTGTTCAAACAGTGCATAAAAAAGATGGATTAGAATAAATAATACAGAGAGAATTTTCTTTGCATACGAATAGTTTATTTCTCCCTTTTTACATCATGGGATCCATTATGGAAAATTAAATAAGCCACGATCACATAGTACATGTTAGTTTAAATATCAATTTCAAATCTACTACATCTAATCTTTTACAATAAGTATGCTTGATTGCTCCAATCATTGTCCCATGCTTCTGAAGGGAAAATAAGGATCAGAAGGGGCTTTTTAAAATTGATACGTAATATTTGTACATGTCGATGGATATATGTAATATTTTGTTACATGCATAGAATATGTAATAATCAAGTCAAAGTATTTAGAATACCCCTCGCCTAGAGCATTTATCATTTCTGTGTTCAAGACCTCTCTTCTAGCTGTTTTGAAATATACAATTCATCGTTGTTAACTATAGTCACCCTACTCTGTTATTGAACATTAGATCTTATTTCTTCTATCTGTATGTTTATACCCATTAACCAATCACTCTTCATTACCCTCCGTCTACACACATACTCTTCTCAGCCTTTGGTAACTATCATCCAACTCTATCTCCATGAGATTAACTTTTTAAGCTCCAATACACGGATAAGAACATGTGAATACGAATAAGAACATTGTCTTTCTGTGCCTGGCTTATTTCACTTCACCTAATGACCTTCAGACTAGGCATGGTGGCTCATGCTTGTAATCCCAGTGCTTTGGGAGGCTGAGGTGGGAGGATCATGTGAGGCCAGGGGTTCAAGATAAGCCAGGTCAACATACAGAGACTCTGTCTCTCAAAAAAAAATTTTTAAATATTAGCCATGTGTGATGGCATGCACCTTTAGTCCTAGCTACTCAGGAGGTTGGAGTGGGAGGGTTGCTTGAGGCCAGGAGTTCAAGGCTACAGTGAGCTGATTGTGCTACTGCACTCCCGCTTGGGCAACAGTGTAAGAGCGTGTCTCTAAATAAAAACCCATAAAGGCCTCCAATTCCATCATGTTGCTGAAATAATAAGGTTTCATTAGTATGGCCAAATAGTATTCCATTGTGTATATATACCACTTTTTCTTTATTCATTCATTTGTTGGCAGCTACCTAGGTTGATCCCACATCTTTACCATTTTAAATAGTGTTGCAGTAAACATGTGTGGGTATCCCTTTGATATACTGCATTTCTTTCTTTGGATAAACATCTGGTAGTGGGACTGCTGGATCATAGAGTATTTTTATTTTTAGTTTTTTGAGAAACTGTCATGCTGTTTTTCATAGTGGCTGCACTAACTTGCATTTCAACCAACAGTGTATAAGAATTCCTTCTTCAATATATGTTTACCAGTATGTGTTGTTTTTGTTTCTTTGATAAGAGTCATTCTAACTGGGGTGGGATGATATCTCATAGTGGTTTTGATTTGCATTTCCCTGACTTTCATGCATTTTTTTCGTATACTTGTTGGACACCTGTATATCTTCTTTTAGAAATGTCTATTCAGATCTTCAGATTTTTGCCCACGTTTTAAAGAGAATTTTTTTCCATTGAGATGTTTGATTGACTTACTTGTATATTCTGGATATTAGCACTTTATTAAATGAATAGTTTGTCAATATTTTCTTTCATTCTACAGGTTATTTCATCTCTCTGTTGATGGTTTCCTTTGCTATGGAGAAACCTTTTTATTTAACTTAACCCCATTTGTCTATTTTTGGTTTTTTTGCCTATACTTTTGAGGTCTTGCCCATAAAATCTTTGCCTAAACCAAGGTCCTGAAGTATTTTCCTTCTGTTTTCTACTAGTAGTTTTATAGCTTTGGGCCTTAAATTTAAGTCTTTAACTCATTTTGATTTGATTTGTGTACATTGTGACTGATGTATGTCTACTTCCATTTTGCTAAATATGGATATCCAATTTTCCCAGAATCATTTATTGAAGAGGTTCTTGTATTAGTCTGTTTTCACGCTGCTATTAAAAACTTCCCAGCCTGGCTAACATGGCGAAAGCTCGTCTCTACTAAAAATACAAAAATTAACTGGGCGTGGTGGTGCATGCCTGTAATCCCAGCTACTCAGGAGGCTGAGGCAGGAGAATCATTTGAACCTGAGAGGCAGAGGTTGCAGTGAGCCAAGATTGCACAGTTGCACTCCAGCCTGGACGACAAGAGTGAAACTCTGCCTCAAATAAATAAATAAATAAATAAATAAATAAATAAATAAACTTCCCTGAGACTGGGCAATTTATGTAGAAAGAGGTGTAATTTACTCACATACTCACAATTTGGCATGAGTAGGGAGGCCTTAGTAAATTTACAGTCATGGTAGAAAGGGAAGCAGGCATGTCTTACATAGCAGCAGGTGAGAAAGAACAAGAGAGAGAGCACCACGAAGGGGGAAGAGTCTTATAAAACTAACAGATCTCGTGAGAATTCACTCAATTTCACGAGAACAGCATGGGGGAAGCCACCCCCATGATCCAATCACCTTCCTCCCTCCACACGTCGGAATTACAGGTGCCTCCCTCCAAGCGTGGGAATTACAATTCCAGATGAGATTTGAGCGAGAACACAGAGCCAAACCATATCAGTTGTCTTTTCCCCAGTGTGTGCTCTTGGCACCTCTGTCAATAAATTGGTTGTAAATACATGAATTTATGTTAAGTTCTCTATTCTGTTCCGTTGGTCTACGTGTTTGTTTTTATACCAGTACTATGCGGTTTGGGTTACTATAGCCTTGTAATATATTTTTAAGTCAGGAAGTATGCTGTCTTCAGCTTTGTTCTTTTTGCTCAGGATTGCTTTAGCTATTTGGCATCTTTAGTGGTTCCACAGAAATTTTAGGCTTTTTATCTATTTCTCTGAAAATTGCCCTTGGTATTTTGATAGGGATTGCATTGAATCTGTAGATTCTTTTAAGTAGTTCAGTCATTTTAACTACATTAATTCTTCTAATCCCTTATCATTGGATGTCTTTCCATCTATTTGTGTCCTCTTCAATTTCTTTCATCAGTGTTTCATAGTTTTTCTTGTAGGGATCTTTTACCTCTTTGGTAAATTTATTCCTGTATAGTCCTCTTTTTTTTGTAGCTATTGTAAATAGGATTGCCTTCTTGATTTCTTTTTCAGCTAGTTCATTATCGGTGTCTAGAAATGCTAATGATTTTGTATGCTGATTATTAAATTTGTTTACCAGATCTAAAGGTTTTTAGTGAAGTCTTTAGTTTTTCTATATATAAAACATGTCATATGCAAACAAGGATAATTTGATTTCCTCTTTTCCAGTTTGGATGCCTTTTATTCTTTTCTCTTACATGACTGTTCCAGTTAGGACTTCCAGTACTATGTTAAATAGGAGTAGTGAAAGTGGGCATCCTTGTCTTGTACCAATTCTTAGAGAAAAAGGCTTTCTGCTTTCCTCATTTCGTATAATGTTAATTGTGGGTTTGCAATATATGACCTTTATTGTGTTGAGAGATGTTACTTCTATGCATAGTTTGTTAAGAGATTTTTACCATGAAGGGATATAGAGTTTTATAAAAAGCATTTTCTGCATCTATTGATATAATCATATGGTTTTTATTCCTCATTCTCCTTGGTGTGATATATCACATTTATTGATTTGCATATGTTGAACTATTCTTGCCGTCGGGGGATAAATCCCACTTGATCACAGTGTATTATCTCTTTGATGTGCTATTGGATTCAGTTTGCTAGTGTTTTATTGAGAATATTTGTGTCTATGTTCATCAGAGATATTGGCATATAGTTTTCTTTTTTGTTGGTATCTTTGTCTGGTTTTGGTGTAAGGATAATGTTGGTCTTGTAGAATGAGTTAGGGAGAATTCCCACCTTTTCAAATTTTGTTTTGAAATTAATTAAAGATAATTAGTGTTTAGTTCTTCTTTATCAGTTTGGTAGAATTAAGCAGTGAAGCCATCAGGTGCTGGGCTTTTCTTTGTTGGGAGACTCATTACTGATCAATTTTTTTTTTTTTTTTTTTTTTGAGATGGAGCCTTGCACTGTCACCCAGACTGGAGTGCAACAGCGCGATCTTGGCTCACTGCCACCTCAGCGTCCCGGGTTCACGCAATTCTCCTGCCTCAGCCTCCCAAGTAGCTGGGATTACAGGCACACACCACCACACCTAGCTAAGTTTTATATTTTTAGTGAGATGGGGTTTCACTATGTTGGCCAGACTGGTCTCGAACTCCTTACCTCGTGATCTGCCTGCCTCGGCCTCCCAAAGTGCTGGGATTACAGGTGTGAGGAACCACACCTGGCCCTTTTGTGCTATTTTTATGGGTTGCTCAGGGGTTTTGTGTGTTTTGAGGGAGGGCCTTGCTCTGTTCCCCAGCCTGGAATGTGACATAATCATAGTTCATTGCAACCTCAAAATCTTGGGCTCAGGTAATCCTTTTGCTTCAGCCTCCTAAGTAATAAAGACTACAGGCACATGCCACCATGTCTGCCTAATTTTTTTTTTTATTTTTTGTAGAGACAGTGTCTCACTAGGTTGCTTAGGCTGGTCTTGAACTTCTGGCCTCAAGCAATCCTCCTGCCTCAGCCTCCCAAATTGCTGAGATTACAGGCATGAGCCTCTACACCCAGCCTGGTGTTCTAGTTCCTCCTGACTCAAGCTTGGCAGGTTCTGTGTGTCCAGGAATTTGTCTGCTCTTTAAGTTTTCCAGTTTGTTAGCAAAGAGTTTTTTATAATTCTGTGATGATCCTTGGTACTTCTGTGGTACCAGTTGTAATGTCCCTTTTTTCTTTCTGATTTTATTTGGTTCCTCTCTCTTTTTTTATTGGTTAGTCTAGCTAGTAGTTTATTAATTTTGTTTATCTTTTCAAAAAATAGCTTTTTGTTTTGTTGATTCCTTGTATTATTTTAGTGTCTATTTTATTTAGTTCTGCTATAATCTTACTTCTTTTCGACTACTAATCTGGGGTTTGGTTTGTTCTTGCTTTTTTAGTTCCTTGAGGTGCATCATTAGATTGTTTAGTCAAAATCTTTCTACTTTTTTGATGTAGGTATTTATTGTTACAAACTTTCCTCTTATTACTGTTTGTGCTATATTTCATAGGTGTTGCATTTCTATATTTATTTGTTTCAAGAATTTTTAATTTTTTTAAATTTCTTCCTTGACCCAATGGTCATTCATTAGCATATTGTTTAATTTTCATGTATTTATACGGTTTCCAAAATTCCTGTTGTTTATTTCTAGTTTTATTTTATTGTGGTCTGAGGATATATTGGTATGATTTTGATTTTTAAAATTTGCTGAGAGTTGTTTTGTGTCCTAACATATGGTCTCTCCTGGAGAATGTTCCATGTGCTGATGAAAGAATGTGTATTCTGCAGCTGTGTGTGTGTGTGTGTGTGTGTGTGTGTGTGTGTGTGTCTGACTGGGTTATTTCAAAAGACCTCTCTTCTAGTTCTGAATTTCTTTCTTCTACTTAATCCAGTCTATTTATAACCTCTTAATTTAATTTTTTAATTTCACTCATTGAATTTTTCAGTTCCAGGATTTCTGTGTGGTTCTTTTGTGTATCTCTTTGGTGAATTTTTCATTCATATCCGGAATCGATTTTCTGATTTCTTCATATTATATATCTGTGTTCTCTTGTATCTCACTGAGCTTCTATAATATCACAATATTAAATTCTTTTTCAAGCATTCCATAAATTTCTCTTTCACTGGAATCTGTTGCTGGAGAATGATTATTTTCCTTTGGAGATGTCATATTTTCTTAAATTTTTGTTTCAGATCAGCAAATCTGGTGTAACAACCGATTCTCTTAATTTTTTTGGATTGGCTTTCATATATACATGAAAATGTATACCTGGTTCTGGTTGGTAAGGAGACTTTAGCTTGAAATCTGAGTGTGTGTAATAGTGCAGTCTCTGTATGATTTCTTTGGCTGTAAACAGTATCAGTAGTGTCTGTAATTTCACCAGTGCCTTAGGCCATAGCTGTTGGTGTGGACTGCGATGAAGCTTCGCTGTTGATGGAGATTCCAGGTAAGCCAGTCCTCGAGCCCAGTGGTGGCAGAAGTGGGTTGAGTGTACCTGTCCTTGGGCCCCCCAGACAGTATATGCAAGCACTGGTATTAGTGGACACAGCGGGGGCACTTCTTGGGGCTCCAGGCAGCTTGCTCATCTGTCAGTAGTGGCAGCGTGGACCAGGTGGGTGGGCAAGTCCTTGAGCCCTGGGGAAGTGTCCATAGCATGGGCAATGAAAGTAGCAGTCACAGGACAACCCTTGGGCTCCAAGAAGGCATGTTCTGGTATTAGTGGTGGCTGTATTGGGCTGGGCAGGCCAGGCATCTGGCTCCAAGTGGTGCATGTGTATGTGTCAGCAGTGGTGGTAGCAGCAGGCTGGATGGACCCATTATCGAGCACCTGGGATGAGTACCCTGATGCCAGCAATAGGAGGCATTCTTTGGCAGTGGTGGAAGGTTGTCTGGGCCTGTTTTTAGGCCCTCTGGTGTTGTGCACATGCACCGGGAATGATGGATGGTGCAGAATAATCCCCACAACCCCAGGCAGTGTGTTCAGGTTCTAGGGGGTACAATGCCAGGCCAGGTGGGCCTTTCCTCATTCCCCCTGTTGCTGTGCATGGGCACAGGTTTTGATTTTAGCATAATGAGGATCATTAGGCCCTCAGCCAGTGTACTCAGGTGGTAGAGGCAGTGGCAGTGGTAGAGGCAGGTAGGGAGAGCCTGTCCTCAGGGAGCATGCATGTGTGCTGCTGTCCTGCTGCTGGAGGAGGTAAGATTTCTGTTAGTGGCAGCGGTCCTGAGTAGGCAGCTCTCAGGCTCTGGGGAGTGCACGCTTTGGCTCCCTTTGGTCTGAGGGAAGCCTCAGATGCACTACTCATTCCCCAGGGTGCGAGACACTGTGTGTGCTAGAGTGCTGCGTACCCTGCCACTCCATTTGGTCCAACCAGCATTGTGCCACTGAAGCCTTCTGGGTGGGCATAAAGAGATGTCAGTGGAGCTCTAGGAATGATGCAGTCACTGTTGGGCCCCAGGGCAGGTGCAGTTTGTTTGAGGCTGGGCTCTCAAAACGGCACCAATGCCGCAGCCACTTGGGGGTTAGGGGATGTGTGGGACCTAGCGTGAGCTCTCTCTCTGGAGCAATATTGTCATGTGAACTCCTAGCCACACTCTATACCAGTCTCAGGGCTCACGAGGGTCCAGGACTCTCTCGTGACTAGAACTGCAGGAGTCCACCACGGGAATGTGGACCACTGGGGATCTCTCACTTAGCCTTTCCCCGCACTGGGAAGTGTCTCTTGGCTCTCAGCCAATCCTGGTCCAGATCATCCTCATATCCCTTTGCTTCTGTGCCTATAGGGTTTCCCATCACTTTTCTGCTGAAGTCCAGTGTTCTCCCTTGGATGCTCTATGTGAAGTATGATTATCTACTTACTATTTTGGTTCTTCTTTGTGGAGGAAGCAAGTGGCAAATGCCTCTCTAGTCAGCCATCTTGATGTCGCCATGAGGATCAGAAGTTTTAAAGTGACTTGCATCATACAGCTTTATGAAATTCTTATTTAACCTGCATCAGATAGGACGGTCTATGATGGTTTCACACACGTGAAAAGAATTTACTGTTTTTTTTTAAATGTATTTGTTTTCTGTGATCAATGCTGATGAGAACATTTGGTACTGCAGAATCCCCCCAGCATTTTTATTTATTCATTTTCAATATTGTTTAGCATGGCATTGATTAGGAACAAAATATTTAAATAGACACAGAAGCAAAAATTATCAAATATAAATTCTTGCCTTGATTTATGACTTCATAATAATAACTAATAAAAACAATGACTACGCCATTTATTGAGCACTGTCCAAAAGCCAGATGCAGATGCATATGTGTGTGTGTGTGTGTGTGTGTGTGTTGTGTGTCTGTCTGTTACTTCATTCAATCATTACCACGAGAAAATACTGTGAGAAATGTACTGTTATTATCTCAGTTTTTCCCATGAGACAAACTGAAGGACAAGGAAGTTAAGTAACTTACAAAAGTACAAATATTTAGTAAAACTTTATAAAGTTTAGCAATCAGTAGGTGTACATTCCAAAGTTGTAGTTAGCAAGGATTTTTTTTCCTTTTTCTTAAAACCAAGATATAGGTCCTAGTGCCTTCTTGTACAGCCCTGTGACTAATTACTGTAAAAGATTTGCCTGGGAATTTAAATAGAAGCACTAACTAACTCATAACATTTTTTGTTTTTCCCCCCATCTTTTCTCCATTAGTATTTCTCTCTAAGTAGAAACCTGTCTATTCAAACAGTATATTCATCCCAGGATTTCTAATGTTCATATAGTCTCCTAGTGCCAAAGACCTTGATTCAATTTTCTTAGATAAGGGATAAACATTATGAATACTATACAAACTGTTCCAAAGAATAGGAAAAAAATGGAAAAAATTCTTAACATACTTAGAAACCTGACAATAGTATTAGAGAAAAAAAACTATAAACCAATAACTCATAAATGTAGTTTCAAAAATTATTCCAAAATATTAGCAAATTGAATCTAGTGGCATACCACAAGGATAACATATTTTAACTAAGTAGAACTTATTACAGGTATAAAATGTCTTAACATTTTAAAATCAATTAATGTATTTTACCAATTTAACAAAAATATGGAAAAAATCATAGGATTATCCTATTCAATACAAAAGAGACAAAATTCAATACCCATTTACGGTTTTTAAAAATCACTTTAGGAAACTGGAATAGAGGAAATTTTTTCTTAATATGATAACAATATCTACAAAAAAACCCAACACAAACATCATAACAGTAAAACGTTGATTGAGTATGTTAGCGGAAAGGGGTTTCAATCCAGACCCCAACAGAGGGTTCCTGGACCTCACACAAGAAAGAATTCAGGGAGAGACCATAGAGTAAAGTGAAAACAAGTGTATTAAGAATGTAAAGAAATAAAGGATGACTACTCCATAGGCATGGGCTGCTCACCTGAGTATACTTACAGTTATTGCTTGATTATATGCTGCTCACGTGGTGGATTACTCATGAGTTTTTCAGGAAAGCAATGGGCAATTCCTGGAAATGAGGTTTCCTCCCCATTTTAGAGCATGTAGCATAACTTCCCAGTGTCGCCATGGCATTTGTAAACTGTCATGGCACTGGTGAGAGTGTATCTTAGCATGTTAATGCATTATAAGTAGCATACAATGAGCAGTGAGGAGGACAAGAGGTCACCACTTTTCTCACCATCTTGGTTTTGGTCGGTTTTGGCTGGCTTCTTTATGACATCCTGTTTTATCAGCAAGATCTTTGTGACCTGTATCTTGTGTGAACCTCCTATCTCATCCTGTCACATAACCTCCTGAGAATGCAGCCCAGTAGGTCTCAGCCTTATTTTACCCAACCCCTATCCAAGATGGAATCACTCTGGTTCAAACACCTCTGACAAATACTTTCTTCTTCTTCTTTTTTTAAAAATTATATTTTAAGTTCTGGGATACATGTGCAGAACATGCAGGTTTGTTACATAGGTATACATGTGCCATGGTGGTTTGCTGCACCCATCAACCCATCATCTACATTAGGTATTTCTCCTAATGCTATCCTTTTCCTAGCCCCCACCCCCTGACAGGCCCCGGTGTGTGATGTTCCCCTCCCTGTGTCCATGTGTTCTCATTGTTCAACTCCCACTTAGGAGTGAGAATATGCAGTGTTTGGTTTTCTGTTCCTGTGTTAGTTTGCTGAGAATGACGGTTTCCAACTTTATCTGTGTCACTGCAAAAGACATGAACTCATCCTTCTTTATGGCTGCATAGTATTTCATGCTGTATATGTGCCACATTTTCTTTAACCAGTCCATCATTGATGGGCATTTGGGTTAGTCCCAAGTCTTTGCTATTGTGCATAGTGCTAAAGACACATGACAAATACTTTCTCTGGAGATCAGGAACAAGAAAAGAATGCCTGTCATCACCACTTCTATTCAAAACTGTACTGGAGGAACTTGTCAGTTCAATAGGACAAAAGAAAGAAGTCTTTAGAATTGTTTTCAGAAAGTTTGATTTAAAAATTTTTTTAGTACCCAGAATAACTTGAAATATATGTAAATTTAGCAAGGAAGTTTTATATAAAGACAATATATTGTAATTTTATAACCCAGCAACAGAGAATTTTATTTCAAAAAACACCATGTACAATATTTTTAAAAACAAACACCCAATAATAAAGTTATTTAAAATGAGCAACTAAACACAAGAGTAAGATAAAAAAAAAAGAAATTCAGATATACCATGTTCATAATTTGTAAAATTCAATAATATAAATATATAGATTTTTTCAAATTAATCTGTAAAATCAATGCATCTCAATTTTTTAAATTTCCATCAGGATTTTTTGCAGAAATTTGCTAGATGATTTAAAAATGTATATGAATATGCAGGATCAAGAAGAGTTGAAAAATCATTTGGGGAAGAAAAGCTGCATTGTTGAAACTATCTATACCAAAATCGATTATAAAGCTAAAGTAATTAAGACTGATATTTTTGTATGAATAGATAAACTGGCTAAGGAATAGAACAAAGAGTGTAGAAATGCAACAGGAAAATCAAATGCAAAGGAGGAAAATGTGGCCTTTTAAATAACTGGTACTGGATCAATTGGATAGCTACCTGGAAAACAGTGTGTCTTCATCCTCACATTACACCTTGCCCCCTCTGCACCCTGGCGAAAAGTAAAGCTTTCATTAAAAAGAAAAGAATACCTAGGAGGACATCTTTATGAACTTAAAGTAGGCAACAATTTCTTTAACAGAATATGAAATATGTTGATTATAAAAGAAAAAAATGATCAACTAAAGTGTATTATAATTAAGAACTTCTTTTAAACTGAGACCATCAAGAGAGTAGAGAGGCAAGGCACAACATGTGAAAAAATATTTGTCTATGCAAAAAAGCTGTTTATCCAGAATATTTATTTATTTATTTATTTATTTATTTTTGAGACAGGCTGTCGCCAGGCTGGAGTTCAGTGGTGCAATCACAGCTCACTGCAACCTCCACCTCCTGGGTTCAAGCAGAATATTTATTTTAAAAATACACACAAGGTACAAATGAGAAGTGAAAAATACGTGTACAGACATTCCATAGAAGAGAATATTCAAATATTCCATAAATATAGGAAAACATGCTCAACTTCAACAGTCATCAAGCAAATTTAAACTTCAGCAACCACCACACGCATGACAAGACGGCCAAAATGAAAAGGACAGAAAGTTTCAAAATTTTATGGAAAAATATGGAGCAACCACAATTCTCATATAATACCCATGGGACTGTACATTGCACATTGGTACAATATCTTCAGGGAAACTTCTGGCAGCATCTACTAAAGCTGAACATAGGAATAAGCTATGACTCAACAATTCCACTTTTTGGTATGTAACCAAAAGTACAAATTAAATTAGCCCAGAACTCGAAACTACTCAAATATCCAACAATAGTACAACAGGTAAAATAAACTGTTGGATATTCACACGTTGGAATACCTGAAAGCAATGAGAGTGTATGATCTCCAACTACATGCAACAATAAAAAAGAATCTCACTACCATAATATTGAGATAAAGAGGCCAGGCCCAAAAAAGTACATACTGCATGGTTTTGTTTATATAAAACATAGAAATAAGCAATCCTAATCTATGATGTTAGAAGCTAAGTGACTATGTTTAAGGTAGGCAGGAGTGAATTGCAATGACTGAAAGGGCATGGATGGTGGGGAAAGAGGTGGCTTTGGAATGACAATGACATTAATTTTTTTAAATATGGGCCCTGGTTACACAGGTGTGATGAGTTTGTGATAATTCTACCAGCCATATAGAGTGTACTAGTCAGAGTTCTCTAGAGGGCAGTAATAACAAGATAGGTATATATACGTAAAAGGGAGTTTCTTAAGGAGTATTGACTCACATGATCACAGGTAAAGTCCCACAATAGACCATCTACAAGCTGAGGAGCAAGGAAGTCAGTCCGAGTCCCAAAACCTCAAACGTAGGGAAGCTGACAGTGCAGCCTCCAGTCTGTGGCTGAAGGCCTGAGAGCCCCTGGCAAACCACTTGTATAGGTCCAAGAGTCCAAAAGCTGAAGAAGTTGGAGTCCGATGTTTGAGAGCAGGAAGCATCTAGCACAGGAGAAAGACGGCGGCTAGAAGACTCAGGCCAGTCTAGTCCTTCCACATTCCTCTGCCTGCTTTTCTTCTAGCCATTCTGACAGCTGATTAGATGGTGCCCACCTGGATTGTGGGTGGATCTGCCTCTCCTAGTCCACTGACTCAAATGTTAATCTCCTTTGGCAACACCCTCACAGGCATACCCAGGAACAATACTTTGCATCCTTCAATCCAGTTAAGTTAATATTCAATATTAACCATCACATAGAGTTTGGTGTGTGCATTTGTATGTATATATGTATACTTCAATAAAGAAATTCTAAAAATAATTTTAAAAGAAAAGCCACCACCTGCATAGTACTTAAAAATCACTGGGTTCTAAAACAATTAAAAATTACGAGTTTGAATTCACCGACAGTGATTTGTAGAAAGGTAATTAACACATTTTTATTTAAAACATAGTTGTCTTTTATGAGCCTAGTTTTACTTTCTACATCTTAATATAATGACTAGTTTTATTTAAAAATCATGTTTAATTAAACTTTTCCACATTTGTGCAATTCCAGTGATGAATTTGTAAACAGGTTGTAACACATGTTCGCCAGCTGGTATTCATTTTGCAGGAGTGGGAAGGTGTGAAACAAAATCAACCAACAATTATAGGTGATTTTTACTACAAAAAAAATCAAATATTACTATGCTAGGCATTTTGTGGCTATACGGAAAATTTTAATTCCAAATGCTTAATTAAAACCACAGTGCATTTTTGGATAGCTATCATAGCCTTTTTCATCCCATATCTTAGGCAATACTGTTAGATGCATTTATGAAATTTTTCCACTTCTACTCATATTTCCACGTCTAAGCACTAGACTGAAGTAATCCCTCATTTTTCTTGGAAAACATTTAGTAAAATCTAGAGTCCGTCCAAGGGCAAACTGTTACATGATAAAATGAGTCTTCAGTGCCTCCAAGCCTCCTATTTTCACCATGCCTTCTTGGTGTCCCCACATACACACACATGCACACATATATTCTTATCCACTGCTATTATAGGTGTCTGTGCCCTTCAGTCCGGTGCCCATGGAGGAATCACACTCTGCCAGTCCTCCAGGAGCTGAGCATCATGTCAAATTTCTCCTGCCCTTATTGTCAATAAAACATACTAATTTGTAATTTCATTCTCTTTGGACTAGGTGTACTTTCCAAAGGCGCAGCCAAAATTAATATGTCCTACAATCACATGTGTAAAATGCAATAGCCCTTGCTTCTCCTCCCAGGGAAATGCATCTCCCACAGCAGTCCTCTTGAGACTAGGCTTTAACTGCAATGTACAATGTTTATGATGAACTTGTTAGACTCCACAGAACATTCACAAGAGATTTTTGGGGTAGCAAGAAACTCTCAGTGCCCTTCTCGTCTTTTTATACAAGCATCTAGCCTATGGCAGATCTTGTGCAATCCATTCTTCAATGATAATACTTCAGTATTTGCCATCTTCTTTTAAAAGACAGTCAAAATAAATATTAAAAATAGACTGCTGAAATATTTGTATATTAAAAACAAATAAGCAAATTTGAAGAACAATTGTCCAGAATCAAATAGTGAAATGTTAGCCACCCTCGTTTAATTTTCCAAAGCACAAAAATTTACCTATATTTGCCTAATTTTATAGACTCTATCTTTTTTGAAGCTAATTACTTGAAAATTTATTCTATTCAATTATATTTTTTGTTTTATTTTTCTAATATGGTCTAGAAATGCCTAGATTATTGGTATGTTCTGACCTTTGAAATTAATAACTGTTTTAAATAATTGATCAGAATGGTTTACTATATAAAAGAATGAATAAAATTTATTCAGAATATTAGGGTTGGAAAATATCATTTTTAGCCTTTCTTATTTAAAAACATAATCAAAAAATTTTTTTAAGTCTATGTTAAGATCTTCCTGTAGAAAGGCAAAACTATTCCTTTTGGCTAAAAAAAGATCTCTATTCGGTTATGACATTTTCTCAGCACCCAAGTGAATGCTATACATACGAAAATCAGTTTTTTTTGAGAACCTCATCTACTTTACAAAGTTACTTAAGATTTTGTGGGAATTTTCAGTCAGACATAATCAAAGGGAGAAAAATGAAATACTCAGTATGACTCAGCAGTTGTTTTAATGCGTGAATGCTCCAAAGGTCTTGATATTTATTTTCTTAGAAGAGTATTCACTTTCTCATTATTTATTTATAATACGAAAGAAGAAAGTACAACATATACACTGAAAAACATGTTGTATTATTGAATAAGGCAGGGAATGACTATGGGTGGGGTAATGCAGACAGTAGGTAAGTCAAGGTCACTGGGGACTAAGGTTGTGGCCCTGAATAAAGTCTTAAATGAAAGCTTTGTATGGAAATTTTGAGAGGTTACAGGAATCAGCCAGTTGGAAACACAGAGTGGGAAAGTCAGATACCATGGAACTAACAGAGACACCAAGGAGAGAATTCCAAGAATATTGTTGAGTGAAAATGGCAAGTTGTAGCAAAATGTATGAAATATACGAAATAATGGCAGCAAAAATACTCGTAGCATTACTATGTATAAGGTTATCTGCTGTATGTTTTTATGCTTCCCTTCTTATTTTACTCTCTCTTCCATCTATCCCAAAATAAATATTTTTAAACCTTTCTGCTTCATCTGAAAAATTCATGTGAAGTGTTACTGTTACAGACTTCCAGAGAAAGAATAAGATGATTTTGAAAGACAGGGGAGGTGTCAAACAGCTACTTTAGATTTAGAGATAAATTATTGTTATTCATCAATTTTTAGAGGGAGATAGTAATCATGTATTACAATAACTAATTACAATAACTAAAATTTTTAAATGTCAATAAAATGAATAATGAATTCAGCCATCAGAGCAGAAATGAGAAGCCATGGGCCCTAAATAGGTTGGAAGTAAGTGGCAAGAGTAAAGTGCAGTGTACACGAAAGTTTCAGTCTCCAGATCCCAGAGTGCACTTGCTATGACTCTACATCCCTTGCCTTGTCACTCACTCAACGGATACTAATTTACCTACAGTGTACCAGGGAACATACAGCTGTTGGGTCTTTGATGGCTCCTGACTTTGGGGGAAGACAGGCAATTAAATTACAATATGATATGAGCTTCTTGGCAGTCTGTACTCTGTAGTCCTACATACAATAATAAAACATTATTTTTGCCCTATGCGGTAAGGAGATAATACAGAAAAAAAAATCTTGGAGGAAGGACTTAGTAAAGTGCAGAGGGATTTAGAGACATTACTTTAATTTGGATGTTAGAGATATTGACCTAAATCTGATCACCTCACTGAATAGAATGTGGCCTCCTTGAAATTGGAGTCGGTTGAGATGGAAGTTGCTCTCTGCTCAGCAAACACAGTTTCCTTTAAGTGGTAACTCTGGAAGTACCATGAGAACCACAGACTCAGTAGCATAAAGAGATACTTTTTTCTTTCTTTCTTTTTTTTCTTGTTTGTTTGTTTGTTTGAGACGAAGTCTTGCTCCGTTGCCCAGGCTGGAGTGCAGTGGTGCAATCTCAGCTCACTGCTACCTCCGCCTCACGGGTTCAAGAGATTCTCTTGCCTCAGCCTCCCAAGTAGCTGAGACTACAAGGCATGTTCCACCATGCCCGCCTAATTTTTTGTGTGTGTATTTTGAGTAGAGACGGGTTTTCGCCATGTTGGCCAGGCTGGTCTTGACTTCTGACCTCATGATCCACCCACCTCGGCCTCCAAAGTGCTGGGATTACAGGAGTGAGCCACCACGCCCAGCCAAGAGATACTTTTCATAGTCTGTGTGTATCAGTAGAAATTTTTGCCAACTGTCAGTGGCCTTATGATATTTCACATGATCATCAAAACTGCGAAGCAATCACGATGTTCCTGGAGATGACGAATTAGTGTGCTTCTTATAATTGCTGATATTAAGAGACAAAAGATTGTGTATTTTTGAGATAACTAGTGTCTGTATTTTCATACAAATTGTTTATAATGAAATTTAGCTTTTTTTTAGTTGTGTCTATTTCCTAATTTCCCAGCTGGCTTAACTAGAAGTATTGCAGATTTTCCCCTAAAGGTGAAGCCCATTCTGATTCATAGCCAATCCTGATCAAAGCAAGAAAAATATTTGGAAATTAATCTGGAATAGCAGCTGAAATGAAGAATTAGTGTGCAGTCGGTTTGATGATATGCCCACTAAATTGTAATATATAAATCTTGGCTTATGGTTCTGTTTCCAGTTTGTTATTTTGTCAGAACCTGCCAAAATTTGAAATGGTTTTTCTCTCTTGGCCTTCCGTAACTTGATTACTTTAATTGGGACCAGATGATAATTTTAAGTGCTTGGGACTAGATGATGATTTTAAGTAAACAAAGGGTAGAGACTGGTCAAATTATTTTCCTAATTGAAATTCCTAATCAAATGTAACATCAAGATATTATATAAAGTGCTTCTTCTGTCTTTTTGAAAGTGAGATTCTTCAACTGTCCAGATAGGTGTTAAAAACAAACAAACAAAAGCAAGAACAAGTCTGGACTTAGATAAAGAGAAACTTTGTAAAAGAAACTATTGTAATAGTTTTTGTAAACTATTGTAATAGTTATTGTAATTGAGGGAGAATGTCTCAATCTCAAAAATCAGCAAGTGTCTCGGAATAAAACAGAAAAAGATCCGTACGACAAAAAAGGTTGTTTTCTTCTATGGTAACATCTTCCACAACAGAGTATCACTGCCACGATATTGCCATTGATGTATCAAGATATAGGACATTTCCATCAGGAGAAGAATCCTCATGTTGCTGTTCTATGGCCACATCCATTTCTCTTCTACTTAGAACTCTCTTTTACTTACCCATTTTTCAGCTACTTAACCTTGGCAACCACTGATATATTCTTCATCCCTATAATTTTGTCATTCCAAGAATATTATATAATGGAATCATAGAGTGTTTAACCCTTTGAGATAGCTTTTTATTTCACTCAGCATAATTTGGGTAGATTCATTGAGGATGGTATAAGTATTGATAGGTTGTTTCTTTACTGTTGAGTGGTATTCCATTGTATGAATGTACCACTGTCTTTTCATTCATCAATTGAAATAACACTGAGCTGTTTCCTAATGTTGGCTATTATAAATAAACCTATAAAAATTTGTGTACACAGTTTTTATGTGAAATAACTCTTCATTTCCCTGGAACAAGTGCCCAACAGTGCATTGCTGCGTTGAATGGTAATTATGTGCTTAGTTTATTATTAAGAAGCTGAAAATAGTTTCCCATTATGGTCATATCAGTTTATCACATTATGCTCCCAGCAGCAATGGGAGCATGTCATCAGGTTGTGTCACATTCATGTCAGCATTTGATATTACCAGTACTTTTTATTTTAGCCATTCTGGTAGATATGTAGCAACATCTCATTGAGGTTTCGATTAGCATTCTCCTAATGGTAAACCATGCTGAACTCCTTCCCATATACTTATTTGCAATCTATATATCCTCTTTGGTGAAATATCTGTTCATGTATTTTGCCCATGTTATCTTTGGATTATTTCTTTTTTTTTTAACTATTGTATTTTGAAAATTGTATTGGTTTTCTAGGGCTGCCTTAACAAACTACCACAGATGGGTGGCTTAAACAGCAGAAATTTATTTTCTCACAAGTATGGAAGCTAGAAGTACAAAATTAAAATGTCAGCTGGCCTGGTTTCTTCTGAGGTTTCTCTCCTTGGCTCGTGCATGGCAAAGGAAGCCGGCCGTGTCTTCATATGGCCTTTCCTCCATATGTTTCTCTATCCTAAATTTCTCTTTTTATAAGAAGACGAATCATATTGGATCAAGACCCACCCTTATGACCTAATTTTAACTTAACTCCTGAAAGACACTATCTTCAAATATAGTCACATTCTGAGGTACTGAGGGTTAAAACCCCAATACATGAATATTGGGGTGACACATTTCAGCCCATATAAAGTTGTATTATATATTTTAGATAATGTATCCTCTCCAAAAGTCAGTTATTTCCAATGTGATACTATTAAAAGGTGGGGCCTTTGAAAGATTATTAGGGCTGGGAGCAGTGGCTCATGCCTTTAATCCTAGGATTTTGGGAGGCCGAGGTGGACGGATCACCTGAGATACATGACCGTATATGAGATCGAGACCAGCCTGGCCAAGAAGGTGAAACCCCATTTCTACTAAAAATACAAAAATTAGCTGCATGTGGGGGTGCACGCCTGTAATCCCAGTGACTCAGGAGGCTGAGGTGGGAGAATCTCTTGAACCCAGTGGGCAGAGGTTGCAGTGAGCCAAGATTGCAGTCTAGGTGACAGAGGGAGACTCCATCAAAAAAAAAAAAAAAAGTTATTAGGCCATGAGGGCTTCTCCCTCATGAATCAGATCAATGCCTTTGCAAAAGAGGCTTCATGCAGCATTCAGCTAGCATGCTCTTCCCCTCTTGAGATGTGAGGATGCAGCAAGAAGGCCCTCACGAGATCCCAGTTCCTTGATCATGGGCTTTGCCACCTCCAGAGCTGAGAGAAAATAAATTTCTCTTTTTCATAAATTACTCAGCCCCCAGTATTTTGTTTTAGCAGCACAACTGAACTAGGACAATCATTCTTTGTCAGATATGTAGTCTACAAATATTTTCTCCCCATCTGTAGGTTCCCATTTCATCCTCTTAACAAACTCACAGAGCAAATATTTTAAATTTTGTTAAATTCTAATTTATCAACTTTTCCATTTGTACTTGTGCACTGATAGTTTTTTATTATGAACAGATGTCAAATTTTGATTTTTCTGTGTGAATTGATATAATTATATGATTTTTCTTCTTTAGTTTGTAAACAAGGTGGATCACACTGATTTTTTAAATATTAAACTAGTCTTGCAATTTTGGAATAAACCCTACTCAGTATAACATTCTTTTTTTACATTGTTACATTGTTGAATTCTATTTGCACGTATTTTTTAAAGAAATTTTGAGTCTATTTTATGAGGAATATTGATTGGTGGTACTCCTTTTTTGGTACTGTCTTTGCTTTTGCTGTCAGGCTAATTCTAGCTTCATAGAATAAATTCAGATGAGTTCTCTCCTTTTCTGTCTACTTTATCTTCCCAAGATTAGAAGTCTTTCCTTAAGTTTTTAAGATTAACTTAAAACTTGTGTTACTCTTTTTCATTCTAACAAATTCTAAAAATCACTTTTAGGGAAATTTTTATAGCTTGATAAAATCAATTTTTTGAATCTTGCAATTGCATTTATAAAGTTAATATTAATATATGCAGGTTTTTTCCCCTTTTAGTAACTTTAAAAACCTTTAGTCAGCAAAATGTTTGCCAATGTTGTTTAAACTATTCTAATTTTTTCTATTGCTCACAAACATATCCAAATTATATTTTGTATTTCTAATTAAAACTTGTAACAATAAAATCACTTAATTTTATACTTTTACTGGAATCACAAGACTACTTTGAATAATATGTCAAAATATCTTAAATAGTTAAAATATTTTTAAACCACTATACCCGTATTTTTCTGAACATAAAAGATTTGTAGTAAAGTGAGCTTTATTATCTCTGTACAAAAGTCTGAATCTTTCCAGGGTTAAAAAAAAAAAAGATTTCAATGAAAACTCACTAAAAAAGAACAATTTTATCATCCCAAGCATATTAGAATTACCACATCAACAGCTAAATTTACACGTCGACTGAATATTTGGGCAAGGGTATAAAACTCAAAGTTGTGACTATCAAGAGTGACTTTTCTCACTGCAAAATGGAAAGGTTGCATCCCTTATAGGTGATTGGTCTTTCTTGGATTCAAGATATGCCATTAATTAATTCTTCTAATTGATTTCAATCTGGTGCCCCCCCTCAGGCTGTGGCTAACTTCGTTCAATGTTGAGTTTGACTTTCCAATTTTCTCATATATTTGTTATTTTTATATTTTAATTTTTTTCGTCTGGTGCTAAAGGCATGTAAGCTTAAATACTGTATACCCTTATACTTATTTTTCTTACTTATTTTAGCTTTATCACCTAATCTGAGCTGATAGATTTCCTATATATTTTACATTTCTTTCTATTTGGCACTTTTTCATCATTACACACATATATATTTAAAAGGACCATACAGTGGGCTGACAAACTGCTAGTTGGATAACTATTCCAAACATTATTCACCAAGTACTGTGAATCTGCTTCATATATAAGTGGGTCATTCTGTTACCTAGAGCCCCAAGTTTAGATTATTTTTCTTCAGACTGAGTTTACTGAAACTCATTAGAAATTATAATTAACATTAATTGGCATGGCTTCCTGGATTACAGTAATTCCCCAGCAAACAGGTGTCTTCGTTCTTCTGGCTTTAGGGGGAACTACTTCACCTACATAATTATAATTTGTTCTAAAGGGGGCTTTCAATAATGATAGTTTGAATTATTTCACACCCTAAATATGAGAACATGTTTCAAACTTAGACAAACATAATACATTTACCCAAACCCTCTGCTGCAAAATGAACTAAGCAAGGTGTGAGCTGTGATAAATGGCCTGCCAATCAGAGTCCCGCTCTGATTTTCTACAAAGTATTGTGGAGGGTAAAAGTCTCTTTTCCTACAGCAATGAAGCTGCCAGAAACTGAGCCTAGTGTTTCTAGTGGCCCATCTGCCATCATACGGTGAAAAGTGGTCGGTGGTAGAAGAATATTAAGGTAATACACAGAAGACCAGGAAAGGGAGGAAAAGAGCAAGCCCCAGTGAGGTAATGGTTATTTTTTAGCCATTTCCTTTAGTATTTCTGTAATTTCTGAGTACATGAGCCAATATATCCCTCAGTTTGCCTAGGGGGTTTCAAGTTAGGTTTTTGTCACCAGCACCAAGAACAGACCTGACTACTATAGTCACAGCTTTTTGCCTTCCTCATGTGACAGACAGCTTTCTGCTCATTTCCCTTTCTACCTACACTCTTATTCATTTGAATTATAAATACGTGAGAATTATCTTAGACACTATATCTAGTTTTTAAATTTCATAACCAGAAAACATTCTACAATACTCAAAGAAAAGCACCACCATGCATGGCCTGACATACTATTTGTAAATTGAAAACAATTGGCCTTTTAAAGGAATTATTATGCTATAAGGGTGTGGTTATCTTCTTGGTTTGTTAGGTTCCTAGTAGCATTATAAAATGTTAATTAATATGATTCTGTTTCTGTAAAGGATATCATCTATGCTATTCATTCATTCTAAACCAAAAAAAGTCAGAGAAAAAGAAGCATAATTTGTCACCGTGTCTTTCTAGAATTTGCTTAGCATCCCAATTTTTTAAATTTGCTTTTTCTCTTCTGTTCCATTTATAGTATTCCAAAACTGCCAAGAAATTATCCCCTCAAAGAAAATAAGATCATATTCTTAATAGCTATGCTCAGATAAGGACACTAATCTATGCCTTACAGAGTTATTCTAAAGATAAAATGAGTTGTCTTTGTCTCTCCAATTACCCTGAAAAGCTCCTTGAGAATAAGAATCCTGTCTTCTGCTTCTTTTTTCTGTACACTGTGCCACCAGGGCTCACCAGGTTCACAAAATTGTTTTCAACCAATTAAAACTATACTACAAGTGTCTTTCTTTCTGAGCATTTCAATCCTAGAGGTTTTAGTTGGATAAAGCGAGGTAGATGTCCAGAGCAAAGGTGAAGAGGGGTTGCCTCAATGAACAGAGCCTAAGCAGAGTGAGAATAACAACACTGCAGAAGAAACATCGCGGTTTGGGGAGTTGGCGTTCAAACAGTGTGGCAAGGGGCCTTGGAGTGCACGAAGGCTGAGGAGACAGCCCATGCAGTTGTGAAGGAAAATGTCCAGGAAGGGAGCATCGGCGTCTAAGCAGGGAGAGGACAGCCTCCATGCAGAAGAGGAAGTCGAAGCAGAGGAAGGAGATTGGATATATACAAGGTGATTGATTGGATTGAAAAAAAAAAAAGCCAGAGCTCCTTGGAGAAATGGATTATTTCTAGTTTGAGTCAGGGAAGGTACAAGATAAGCCTGGGCCATATTTTTCTTTCAGAAAGTATGGAAGTGCCCAGAGAAAAATGCGAACATCTCAGAAGCACAGAGTAGACAGCTTGAATGAAATAAAACTGGCTAAATCCAGGGATATTTTGAGCGTCAAAATAAATAATGATAGCAATGGATTGTAATCAACTGAACACAAAAGTAACCATGAGTGCATATGGTATGAAAAAAATTAATGAATAAATGGAAATGTTAAAAGGGAGGATTATTTTCATAGATTCAGAGTAACTCTCTATGTAATACTAATTTCAAAGTGAAAAGGTGTACTTTTAAAATTGAGGAACCTGACAGTCATCACCTTAAATAAGTGATCCAAGTAAACAACATCAGTGATGAAACAAATTGAAACCATGCACCACCTGATAGTACACACAAGAAACACAACATTATATAAAACTCTTGCCAAAGATGAATCTAAACATGAGGAAACAGACAATCCCAAATTAAGAAGTATTCCATAAAATAACTAGACAGTAATCTTCAAAAACATGAAGGTAATGAAATCAAGGTGTGTCCGGAATTGATGGGTTCTTGGTCTCACTCACTTCAAGAATGAAGCCGCGGACCCTCGCAGTGAGTGTTAGTTCTTAAAGGCGGCGTGTCCGGAGTTTGTTCCTTCTGATGTTAGGACGTGTTCGGAGTTTCTTCCTTCTGGTGGGTCCGTGGTCTCACTGGCTTCAGGAGTGAAGCTGCAGACCTTCGCAATGAGTGTTACAGCTCTTAAGGCAGCGAGTCTGGAGCTGTTCGTTCCTACCCGTAAGTTCGTGGTCTCGCTGGCCTCAGGAAGTGAAGCTGCAAACCTTCAGTGAGTGTTACAGCTCATAAAGGCAGTGCAGACCCAAAGAATAAGCAGCAGCAAGATTTATTGCAAAGAGCGAAAAAACAAACCTTCCACAGTGTGGAAGGGGACCAGCCTGGGTTGCCACTGCTGGCTGGGCCATCCTGCTTTTATTCCCTTATCTGGCCCTACCCACATTCTGCTGTTTGGTCCATTTTACAGAGAGCTGACTGGTCTGTTTTACAGAACGCTGATTGTTCCTTTTTGACAGGGTGCTGATTGGTGCATTTACAATCCCTGAGCTAGACACAAATGTTCTCCATGTCCCCACTAGATTAGCTAGATACAGAGCACTGATCGGTGCATTTACACACCTTGAGCTAGACAGAGTGCTGATTGGTGTATTTACAATCTCTTAGCTAGACATAAAGGTTCTCCAACTCCCCACTAGACTCAGGAGCCCAGCTGGCTTCATGTAGTGGATCCTGCACTGGGGTCGCAGGCAGAGCTACCCGCTAGTCCGGCACGGTGCGCCCACACTTCTCAGCCCTTGGGCAGTCAATGGGACCGGCGCCGCGGAGCAGGGGGCGGTGCTCATCGGGGAGGTTTGGGCCGCGCAGGAGCCCGTGGCGGGGGCGAGGCTTGGGCATGGCGGGCTGCAGGTCCTCAGCCCTGCCGTGTGTAGAGGCAGCTGAGGCCCAGCAAGAATTCGAGTGCAGCGCTGGCGGGCCGGCACTGCTGAGGGACCCGGTGCACCCTCCGCAGCTGCTGGACCGGGTGGTAAGCCCCTCACTGCCCGGGGCCTGCGGCGCCGGCCGGCGGCTCAGAGTGCGGGGCCTTCTGAACCCACGCCCACCCGGAACTTGCGCTGGCCCCAGAGTGCCGCGCGCAGCCTCGGTTCCCGTCCACGCCTCTCCCTCCACACGTCCGCGCAAGCAGAGGGAGCTGGCTCCGGCCTCGGCCAGCCCAGAAAGGGGCTCCTACAGTGCAGCGGGGGGCTGAAGGGCTTCTCAAGCTCTGCCAGAGTGGGCGCAAAGGCCGAGGAGGCGCCGAGAGCGAGCGACGGCTGAGGGCTGTCAGCAAGCTGTCACCTCTCAAAGGTAAGATTGAGGAACTGTTACAAATTGAAGAAGACTGACGACTAAATGCAATGAGGGATTCTGAACTGAAACCCTCTGTCATGTGTAAATTACATGACAAAATTTTTAGGGAAATTGGAAAAATTAGAATGGGAACTAAGGATTAGGTAGTCGTATGTATCATTGTTAAGTTTCTGGTTTTGATAGTTATATTATGGTTATTAAGGAGGATACAACTTGTTGTGCTAAAAACTATATCCTACTACTACTAAACGCTGCTAAGAGCTATTAAAAACACAACCACTATGGAAAACAGTGTGGAGATTCCTTAAAGAACTAAAAGTAGATCTACCATTTGATCCAGCAATTCTACTACTAGGTATCTACCCAGTGGAAAAGATGTCATTATATGAAAAAGATACTTGAACATGCATGTTTATAGCAGCACAACTTGCAGTTGCAAAATATCGAACCAGCTCAAATGACCACCAATCAACTAGTGGATAAAGAAAAAAAAATATATATATATACCGCATTTTCTTTATCCACTAGTTGAGATATATATATATATGAGTACTACAGCCATAAAAAGGAATGAAATAATGGCATTCACAGCAACTTGAATGGAATTGAACAGTATCATTCTAAGTGAAGTATCTCAGGAATAGAAAAACAAACATCGTATGTAGGCGTTAAGTGGGGGCTAAGCTATGAGGATGCAAAGGCATAAGAATGATACAGTGGGCACTGGGATTCGGGGAAAGGGTGGGTGTAGGTGAGGGATAAAAGACTACACATTGGGTGCTGTGTACACTGCTCAGGTGATGGGTGCAACAAAATCTCAGAAATCACAACTAAAGAACTTATTCATGTAATCAAACACCACTTGATCCCTAAAAACCTATTAAAATTAAAAATAAATTAATTTTAAAAAAAGAAAAATTGGTTTGCCAACATAAAAAGACAGAGTATAGTACAATAAGTGTAATAAAATAGCAAACAAATCCAGAATGTCAACAAACCCTGATATAGACTATGTTTTAAAAATGAATAAAATGCAGGTGACCTTGAATGACAACAATAAAAAAAAACACCTGTCTTCTTATTTCTAGGACTAAAGTATTGGAGTGTTATATGGTATTAGGTTGTCAATTTCATCTCAAATTAGTCAGAAAAAAAATGTTCCTTGTCCAGTACATCCAACTTGTTTATGTTTAAAATTGTTACAAAGTTAATAAGAATACTATTTACTAGCATTATAAAATGTAAAATATCCTGAAATATATCACTGTCACAATACACGCAAATAAAATTATAATACAATTACTATTTATTTCATGTGCAGTTTATCTACCTAGTTAAGTATTATGCTTCCACATAGAAATCAAATATCATCTTTTTAGATAAAAGGCAAATCAACCACTTTAAAATAAAAATACAGAAACAACTTAATTGTGTCAAGTAATTGTATCAGACTGTAAGATGCGTAAGGGACTTGGTTCAATTTTTTTATTTTTCTCCTGTGCTTTGCACTTAGAAATAAGAACATAGCTATTTCAATTCCCTTCACACACCACATTGTAATTATGAGTTTCCTTGTTTGTCCACCATATTGTGAGTATCTGAATGGCAGAATCCTTGTCTTACTCAGCTTTGCATAGCTGGGACTTATAATATCTGCTAAAAAAAGGAAACCATTTATTAAACTGTTGCTATTTTCATGAACTTTTGTTAACAGCCTGATGAGCATGGGAATGATCATTGCCACCTGAAATTAATGAGCTGTGCCAATGGAAGATAGTCTCAGGGCTCATGACCACACCTGAAGCAGGTATAAATGCAGGAGTGGATGAGAAAATCTATATATTGACACAAAGTGAAGCAGAAAATTTAGAGTAACATAGCAATTAATTTTTTAATCTATAGGTTTTATATATATATATATATATTTGCCTTCTCCTCCTTATCCTCTTCTATGAGAACTGCCTTTCCCTTAGCAGTAAGACCCTGAGACTACTATATGCACTATATGGCTCTCCAGGGCCATAGGTTATTTGGCAGAAAATGAACACCTAATAGAGAATATCTCTAGAGGCTTGGCTAGGCCAATTAAATTCTGTCTTCCAGGAATTCAGAACAAGGATAAGAGAAGTGTAGACACTGGACCAGTAAATATAGATATAGAAGCTAAGAAAACTGACCAGAGAAAAGAGGAAAAAAAGGGAGGGGAAGAGCAGAAAGACCAATAAGTCTTTCTGTGAAGAAATTGTAAAAGTGCTGCCCAAATTTTCAGGGTTGTTCGAGTCCCAACCTCACTTCCTGTCCTTGGCTTTAATGTGATGTCCTTTTATCTTTCCGGTACAATGATTCTCTTTTGTGCTATAGGTGTTTCAAATGAGATTTGTTCCTTATAATCAAAGTATTTCCTTATAATCAAAGTATTGCTGATCAAGAAATTAGTGCAATATACACATAGCCAACATCTATCAAATGCAATGATTGCTGAACCAGACTAAGCAGGGAAAGTAATAAAAGTAGTAATAACAATGAGAACACAAAATCAACTCTGCTGAAGGTACCAAGTGATTTAGTCAACTGAGACAAAATCTTTGTTGTAGAATCTCTGGGCAATATCAATATTAATAACTTGGAGGCGATTGGTAATGTTATCAAGAATTATTTTAGTGGAATCCTGGGGCCAGATAACAAAGTGAATTCTGTAGTGAATAAGAGGTTTAAATGAGCTCTACTGTTCTATAGCACTGTAGCATGACTATAGTTAACAATATTATATAGTTTCAAATAGCCAAAGGAGGAAATTGAATGTTCCCAAAACAAAGAGATAATAAATGTTTGAGATGACAGATGTGTTAATTACCCTGGTGTGATCACTGTACATTATATGTAGCAAACTATCACTATGCACCCCATAAATATTTACAACTATTATTTGTTAATAATAAAAGAAAATTTTAAAATATTGAAGTAAGTTTAGACAAATTTTATATCATTTTTAGATATGGAAAGGAGGTAGAGTGGGATTGGAGAATACATAAAGAGCTTTTATGGCTTTTGCGTTTGAGGACTGACACAACACAAAGTTTAGATGTACAAGAGATAAAAAGTATAATTGATAGTGCATGATTCATTCAAAACAGGTGTTTACTGTAGGCCCACTTATGTGCTGAGCTTTATTCTAGGAGCTAGAGATGTGGCAGTGAACTACGAGGTCACCTTTGTCGTGAAGCCCACAATCTAGTGTGCAAAGCAGACAATAAACAAAGAAATATATGTCAGTTCAGATCAATATTTTGGAGGAAAAAATAAGCATTTGAAAGTTAAGCAGAAATATAGAGTGTGTGGGGAGGGGGTGTTAGTTTAGGTGCTGCATAGTTAGGGTAGTTATGGGTAAGGTGATACCTTTTCATCAAGAACTGAATGGAGTTACAGAGCCAAATAAATATCCAGGGGGAAGTTTCAAGTAGAAAATATAGAAAGTACAAGTGACTTGAAAGAAGATAATATTCTGAGGCATCTCAAGAAGGTAAGTTTGGCTGCAGCACTCTGCAAATTGGAGAGTGGTGAGAAGTCGGAGAGGTGGCCAAAACTGGATTATGTAGTACTTTGAGGAGTCTTGTAAATTTTTTTTGTATTATTCTGAGTAAAATAAAAAGCCATTGGAGTTTTTTTTTAATTTGGTTATAACGGACAAAAAGTGAGGAAAATATGCCTGTAGCTTGGTGAATTTTACACATATCCTATGTAACTACCACATTAAGCAAGTATACAACATTTGTAGCAGTCCAAAAGATTCTCTTCCTATATTTAATAGTTCATTTTTTTCAAAGGCAATTACTATTTTGACTTCTGTTAAAAAGATTAGTTTCTCTTGTTCCTGATCTTCACAGGGAAGATGAAGTAGGTAATTTTTGTTTTCACATTTTGGCAACATAGCATCTTTGATATTTTTTGTGTTTTACATGTATTTTTTATATTGCCAAAAGGTATTCCTTACATAAAATGTGATATATATAATTATAAAATGTGATATAATTATATATATTTTCAATTTTTGGCATTCAGGTGGCTCCTGGCTTGAGCTTTATGGTGAATAAAGTTGTCAGGAATATGCTTGCACATGTCTGTTGGTGTACACATGCACACATGCACTCATTTTTAATAGGTCTGTAACAGGAATTGCTTGATTGTTGGGTATGGTTCAACTTGGAAAAAAAAAAAACTACCAAAGGACTTTCAAAAATGATTTTACCAATTTATATTCCACCCAGAAATGTGTCCGTTTCAGTTGCTCCTTGTTTTTGCTAACACTTGATATTATTAGGCTCTTCAATTTTGGCCATTATTTTGAATGTTTATTAGTACTGCTTTCTGGTTTTAGTTTTCTTTTTCTTTCTTTTTTTTTTTTTTTTTTTGATGACTGAATGTTGGACACCTTTTCATGTGCAAAGTGTCAAATTAAATATCTTATTTTTTGAATCATCTATTCATGGGTTTTTGCGACTTATTCGTATTTTTTTTCTGTTTTGTCTTTTAAAATTAATTTATAGAAGCTCTTTTTATATTTTGTATGCAAATCATTTGTGAGGTATATATTGCCAGAATCTGTTCTGAGCATGTGTCTTGCTTTTTCACATTTTTAATAATGTCTTTTTTTAATTTCATTATTATTATACTTTAAGTTTTAGGGTACATGTGCACAATGTGCAGGTTTGTTACATATGTATACATGTGCCATGTTGGTGTACTGCACCCATTAACTCGTCATTTAGCATTAGGTATATCTCCTAATGCTATCCCTCCCCCCTCCCCACACCCCACAATAGTCCCTGATGTGTGATGTTCCCCTTCCTGTGTCCATGTGTTCTCATTGTTCAGTTCCCACCTAAGAGTGAGAACATGCGGTGTTTGGTTTTTTGTCTTTGTGATAGTTTGCTGAGAATGATCATTTCCAGTTTCATCCATGTCCCTACAAAGGACATGAACTCATTATTTTTTGTGGCTGCATAGTATTCCATGGTGTATATGTGCCACATTTTCTTAATCCAGTCTATCGTTGTTGGACATTTGGGTTGGTTCCAAGTCTTTGCTATTGTGAATAGTGCCGCAATAAACATACGTGTGCGTGTGTCTTTATAGCAGCATGATTTATAGTCCTTTGGGTATATACCCAGTAATGGGATGGCTGGATCAAATGGTATTTCTAGTTCTAGATCCCTGAGGAATTGCCACACTGACTTCCACAATGGTTGAACTAGTTTACAGTCCCACCAACAGTGTAAAAGTGTTCCTATTTCTCCACATCCTCTCCAGCACCTGTTGTTGCCTGACTTTTTAATGATGGCCATTCTAACTGGTGTGAGATGGTATCTCATTGTGGTTTTGATTTGCATTTCTCTGATGGCCAGTGATGATGAGCATTTTTTCATGTGTCTTTTGGCTGCATAAATGTCTTCTTTTGAGAAGTGTCTGTTCGTATCCTTCGCCCACTTTTTGATGGGGTTGTTTGTTTTTTTCTTGTAAATTTGTTTGAGTTCATTGCAGATTCTGGATATTAGCCCTTTGTCAGATGAGTAGGTTGCGAAAATTTTCTCCCATTTTGTAGGTTGCCTGTTCACTCTGATGGTCATTTCTTTTGCTGTGCAGAAGCTCTTTAGTTTAATTAGATCTCATTTGTCAATTTTGGCTCTTGTTGCCATTGCTTTTGGTGTTTTGGACATGAAGTCCTTGCCCATGCCTATGTCCTGAATGGTATTGCCTAGGTTTTCTTCTAGGATTTTTATGGTTTTAGGTCTAACATGTAAGTCTTTAATCCATCTTGAATTAATTTTTGTATAAGGTGTAATGATGTTTTTTAATAGAAGTTCCTACTTTAATTAAGAACAATTTTTTCTCTTATAGTTCATGCTTTTTGTGTCTTATTCTTAAAAGTTATGCGTACTCTAGAGCTTCAAAGATACTGTTTCTTTATACAAGCTTTATTATTTCCTTTACATATTCATATATGTAATCCATTTGTGTGAGTCTTCTGTATGGATTGGTCACAGCCAAAGTTCATTTGTTTCATATGGATATCCAATTGATCCAGAATTATTTATTGAAAAAGCATCCTTTACCACTTTGTTGTACATTAAGTGAATATGTATATGGAATTTCTGTTCTCTTTCCTTATTTGTTCATCTTTGTAATATCACAGCATCTTAATTTCATTTTTTATGATAAGCTTTGAAAATTTATCAATGTAAATCTTGTGATTTGTTCTTCTCTAAGATTGTCTTGTCTATTCTATGTCCTTTGCATTTCTATATAAATTTTGGAATCTACTTATAAACTTTTACACACACACATATTAACACAAACTTTCTCAAAGGAAAAAGAAACCTGCTATAATTTTTACCAAAATTATACTAATTCAACAACTTGAGTACCACTGACATCTCTATAATATTGAGTCTTTGAATCCATAAGCATGGCAAACCTCTATATTATTTAGGGAGTCACTAACTTCTCTCAACAATATTTTGCAGTTTTTAGTGTAGAAGTCTTGCAGTAAGATGGTTTTATGTTATTGTAAATAATATATTTTAATTTCATTTTGTAATCTGTTGCTTGTGTATTAAAATATTATTGACTTTTATGTATAGACTTTGTATCTTTTGTATATTGACCTTGTATCTATGAACATACTACCTCAAATTCTTTCATATTGATCTTGCTAATTTACTTAATAATTCTCATGGCTTTTTGTAGAGTCCTTGAATTTTTCATTTTTACAATATTGTCATTTGCAAATAATGAAAGTTTAGCTTCTTTTAAAAATTTATCTCTTGTATGTTTTCATGCCTTGTTGCCCTGAATAGAATTGACAAAGATTTTAAGTAGTGAAGTCATAGAATTAAAATATTTTTGCTACTATGAGATAAATGGGCCAATAGAAACAAGAATGGAGGAAGAGACCCCAATTAATTTTCTATTTTAATAGTGCAGGCCAGTGATGGTGTCACTGTATGGATGTACAGAAGTAATCACGTTCTAAATAAACTTTGAATGTTGTCAGTAGGCGTTTCTGATATATATAATAGTATATGATCATAAGATGAGTTCTGAAAACTTCCAGGTCTTCTTGTTCTTGTTGCTTGACTGAGCATCTGGGTAACAGGAATTGCATATTACCAAGATGAAAATACTGGGAAGATGAGGTTGCAAGAATAGAAACAGAAATTGCATATTCAGTTTTGAACATTAATTTGGAGATTCTTACTAGATTTCTTAGTAGATAGGTTGAGCTGGTAGTTAGATACAACAATCTGAAGTTTAGGAGGGAGGTTTTTGAGTTCTGTAAATATATATTTGGAAGTCATCAGTGTATGTGATATTTGAAACTGTTGAGTATTTGAAATAATTGTAAAGAGGAGGAGTAGTATAAAAACATAGCTGTGGGGCACTCTGACACTTTTTGGCTGTTCCTTTTCATACAGTAAAGCAAAACAAATAGGAGCAGTCATTAAGGTAGGAGAAACCCCAGGAAATTATGTTTATCCCAGTAGCTAGTAGAGGAAAGTATTTAAAAGGTAAAAGGAATGACCAACTATGTCATAATGATGCTGATAGTTCTGCCAAAGTGAGTACTGACAAATGACCATTGAATTATTTCTTTGAGGTTGTCAAATAAGCGCAGTTGAAAATCAGATTGGCAAATCTCCCTCCCACCAAAATATAGTTCTACTTAATGATAAAGACCACCTATCACAAGTAGAATCAATAACTTGGTATCAAGGAACTCAGTTTCCTCCTCTATAAATGCCAACAGATTTTTTAAAGTTAGCAAAGCAATGATAAATGTTTAAATCGGTAAAAGTTGCAAAATGGTAGTTATAGTTTCCTGTTCATCATCTTCACATTTGGGCAAAGTTTGTCTTAATTCCCTAAATCTTTTCATTTTGCATTTTCCCCAGCTTTAAGTGTCCTCTCCTTCACCCGAAGCAGCGGATATTCTATGATGACCAAATGGCATTGCCTTATGCCTATTCACACTGAAATGTAGAGTTTATTTTATCCCTTCTTCCAGAAGCATTTGCATTTTGAAAGAGAATCACTGAGTTGGAAGCAACTTTAATACACATGAATTCACCACCAATGATATAATTTCAATCATTCTGCTGGTTGGTTTTGTGGGAGTTTTTTATGCCAGTTGGCAACCATTTGTTAAAATAAGTGCAAACATTCATGAAGAACTGAGGCACAAACTGTCAATATCCTAATACTATGTATTTTTTAAAATGTATAGAGTTCTTTTTTTTTTTTTTTTTTTTTTTTTGAGACAGAGTCTCGCTCTGTCACCCAGGCTGGAGTGCAGTGGCGCGATCTCGGCTCACTGCAAACTCCGCCTCCCCGGTTCACGCCATTCTCCTGCCTCAGCCTCCTGAGTAGCTGGGACTACAGGCGCCTGCCACCACGCCCGGCTGTTTTTTTTTGTATTTTTAGTAAAGACGGGGTTTCACCGTGTTATCCAGGATGGTCTTGATCTCCTGACCTTGTGATCCGCCCGCCTCAGCCTCCCAAAGTGCTGGGATTACAGGCGTGAGCCACCGCGCCCGGCCTAAAATTTATAGAGTTCTTATGTAGACAAGCCATCAAGCTACACCTAAGCCTAAATGTAATTCTCATAATAAAGAATGATATTTTTCTTATTCAGTCTTGTGAATAAGAAAAAATCATCTTGACTTAATTCTGTAAGACTAACTCCTGATTTCTTTCATTCTTTCCGCATATATTTCTAATTACAAGAAAGCATATACATTGGAAATATTATTTAGGTCTCTCATTAACTTAGATTAAGATATGCCTATCTTTAAATGACCATGTATACCAGCTTTGTGAATATGACCCCCAAATAATTGTCAGGAAAATTGCCACTAATTTTTGTTATTGATTCAGATATCATTTGCACGTTATCCTCAAATGTCCTCCTTTACAAAATTTGCTCATGCAAAAGTTCAGGTAGGTATAATCCAGCTCAATGTATTCCCTTCTTTCACTAGTTCTTCTCCTTGAACCATTGCCAAAGACTAATATAGTTTAGGTTAATACAAATAATCTAATTTAATAAAAATAACATTAATCAAATAAGTTTAATCAAAGAGATAGTCTAGGAAGTATGATAGGGAGATTGACCTCAAACATCTGAAGATCAAAGTTAGCTCGTTGGAATAATGTAAAAAATCTCATTCTCATTTTAGAGTAGGATAATGATTAAATATAAGCCACAGATGTGTTGTATAATGTAAGAGATATGATTTTTTTTCTGCTACACCAGTGCAGCTCCTGGCCAGACTTTAGGGACGAGATAATTAGAATATCTTGTAAAAAATCTAATTTTTCTACACATTTTGCACAAGCTCAATATGTCACTTAATTAAGACCCTGGAGTATTTATGTTTACTTTCAGAAATTATAAAAATTCAACAAGAAAACAAGAAAAACTTACCAAAGCTCAACTAGAGCTGACTTATATAAAATATTTCCAAATATAGATCATAGAATACTTCCTAATACTTATTTGCATTCCTCTGTAAGTATATTTCCATTAACCAAAACGAAGTTTACATTAGGAAAAAAGATGTGTTTAAAATGCATGTGTTTAAATTGCTTTGTTAGGAATATAGAAGCCTTGAATATTTTTTTTCCTGAGGGAATGGTATGAAACAAATAAAAAAAGTTCTATTAAATGCAGAGAAGATAGTCAAGTTATTTGTCATCTAAAATGAGTTGTGTTTTTTGTTTTTGTTTTTCCAAATTCAGGAATTACTTATCTTCTGAAATACTATTTAAAAGTCTATTATGGAGATATTTGTAAAGAGACATAGATAAGGATGTTCAGACTCTAAACCTGTTTCAGAATAATTTAACTGACCTTCCACAGAAAGGGAAGGGGCAACCCTTAGTAATAAAGTTAATTTTAACCTAATTTCTGCAACTTCCTTTGAAATAGCAGCTTCTTGGGAATTGCTGTTATGGGATAAACCCAGGCGTTTGGTTCCCAAAATTATACCTAAACCTTCTCAACTTTAGAAACAGTAAGACTACAGAGTTATTTTGAGTATTTCAGTAATTGAATTGCAGATGATAAATCCAATATAAAACACTGTGGGGGGTATTGTTATTCATATCAACTAAATGAATTTTTCAGAAATTATAATTAATTACTTAGCTAAAAAAAAGTAATAGTAGAGCTGTATTACTGGTCCTGGAAGTGTGAGGTAAAAACATTAAAATCTGTACAGGGAGAGAGAGAGATCACTTAAAAGTTTTATGCAAGAATTCCTGATAACAAAACCAGACAATGGCACAGCAAACAAAGAAAACCACAGGCCAATATCTCTGATGAACATAGACATAAGAATAAATCCTCAACAAAATACTAGTAAGCTGAATCCAGCAGCGCATCAAAAAAATAATACACCATAATAATACACCATGATCAAGTGGGTTTTACTTCAGGAATGCAAGGATAATTCAGCATACACAAATCAATAAATGTCACATATATCCATAGAATAAAGGACAAAAACCATATGCTCATCACCATAGATGCAGACAAAGCTTTTGATAAAATTCAACATCCTTCATTAGGAAAACTCTTAATTAATTATGTATAGAAAGAAAATACCTCAACATAATAAAAGCCATATAGGACAAACTCACAGCTAACATCTTACTGAGTGGGAGAAAATCTAAAAGTATTTTCTCTAAGAACTGGAATAAGACAAGGATGCCCACTGTAACCACTCATATTTAACATAGTAGTGGAAGTCCTAACAGAGGAATTAGTCAAAAGAAAGAAGTAAAGGACAACCGAATTGTAAAGGAAAAAGTCAAATTGTCCCTGTTTGCAGATAACATGATATTCTATGTAGAAAAACTTAAAGACTCTACCAGAAAATGTGAAATTAATCAATGAATTCAGTAAAGTTGCAGAATATAAAAATAATATACAAAAATTAGTAGTATTTATACAAATGAACAACAAACTGGCTGAAAAATCAAGAAGGCAATTCCATTTACAATAACTACAAAATAAAATACGTAGGAATAAATTTAACCAAGGAGGTGAAAAAACCTCTACAAGAAAAACTACAAAACGCTGATGAAAGAAATTGAAGAGGATATAAGCAAATGGAAAGACATCCCATGCTCATGGATTGAAAGAATTCATATTGTTGAAATGACCACATTACTCAATGTGATTTACAGATTCAATGCAATCCCTATCAAAATACCAATGATATTCTTCACATAAATATTTTTCAAAAATTGAAAATGTGTATGAAATTACAAAAGACTCTGAATAGCCAAAGCAATCTAGAGCAGAAAGAACAAAGCTGGAAGTATTATATACCAGACTTCAAAATATACAACAAAGTTGTAGTAACCAAAACATCATGGCACTGGCATAAAAAGAGGTACATAGAACAATGGCATAGAATAGAGGACCCAGAAATTAATCCACATATCTACAGCCAACTGACTTTTGAGAAAGCTTCCAAGAACACTCATTGGGAAAAAGACAGTCTATTTGATAAGTGATTTTGGGAAAACTGGATGTTCGTATACAGAAGAATACTAGATCCCCACCTCTTAACTCTATACAAAAATCAACTCAGAATTCATTTTGCAAGACCTGAAATGATAAAACTGTTAGAAGATGACACGGGAAATGCTTCACAACATTGGACTGGAAAAAGGTTTCATGAATAAGACCTCAAAAGCAGGGGCATCAAAAGCAAAAATAAATTAAATTATATCAAGCTAAAAACTTCTGCACAGCAAAAGAAACAATCAACATAGTGAAAAGACAATCTACAGAAATAGAAGTATATGCAAACTACTCATCCAACAAGGGACGAATATCCAGAATACACAAAGAACTCAAGCATCTTAACAGAAAAAAAAAAAAGCCAACAATCTGATTAAAAGATGGGTAGTGATCTGAGCAGACATTTCTCAAAAGAAGACATATAAGTGGCCAGCAAATATCTGAAAGAAAAGTTCAGCATCACTAATCATCAGGGAAATGCAAATCAAAACCACAATGAGGTATCATCTCACTCCAGTTAGGATGGCTATTATCAGAAAGGCAATATCAAACGCTGGTGAGGATGCAGAGAAAAGGGGACCCTTACTACCGTTGGTGGGAATGCAAACTAGTACAGCCACTATGGAGAACAGTATAGAGGCCCCTTTAAAAACTACCAATAGAATTACCGTATGATCCAGCAGTCCCACTACTGGGAATTTATCTGAAGAAAAGGAATTCATTGTATCAGACAGACATTTGGACCCCCATGTTTATTGCAGCAGTATTCACAATAGCCAAGATATGGAATTAACCTAGGTGTCCAAAAACAGATGAATGGATAAAGAAAATGTTATATATACACAAAAGAATACTACTCAGCTATAAAAAGAATGAAGTCCTGTCATTCACAGCAACATGGATGGAACTAGAGGACATTACACTAAGTTGAATAAGCCAGAAACACAAAGTTAAACACTGAATGTTCTCACTCGTGTGAAAGCTAAAAATGTTGACCTAATAGAAGTGAAAAATAGAACAGGGGTGCTAGAATCTGGGACTGGTAAGGGGAAAGGAGGGATAAGATGAGACTTGTTAAAGGATACATAATTACAGCTAGCTAGGAGGGATAAGTTTTACTGTTCTATACTACTATAAGATAACAATAGTTAACAATAATGTATAGTTTCAAATAGCTAGAAGGGTAATATTGAATGTTTCCAACACAAATAAATGACAAATGCTTGAGTTGATGAATATGCTAATTACTCTAACCTGTTTACCGTACATTATACTTACTGAAACTTCACTATGTACCCCATCAGTATGTACAATTAAAAAATAAAATAAAATAATTTTAAATAAAAATAAAGGGAAACCAATACCAAAACACATAATACAGAAGTTTCTGAACTCAAAAATTAAAAGATACCTAAGGACAGATGGAGAAAAAAGACAGATGGAATAGAATAGATCATTTGTCAGGTATTCATGCTCACTTTCATGGAAGGAGTATACTCCCCTGCTCTATTAATGCTAGGATTCTCTGTGTGTCTTCTTTTTGTCTCATGATAGACAGAACATAACTCATCAACCATTATTTTGGACTCAACATTATGGTTTGTTTTTCCAATAGTCATTAACAGGAG
This sequence comes from Nomascus leucogenys, assembly GCF_006542625.1. Classification (NCBI taxonomy): domain Eukaryota; kingdom Metazoa; phylum Chordata; class Mammalia; order Primates; family Hylobatidae; genus Nomascus; species Nomascus leucogenys. Next base: position 97,553,992 of record NC_044391.1, read on the forward strand.
TGTCCCCAAATACAGAGAAAATGTACTTGAAAAGTCAGGCATGACTTCTCACACTTTTTCCTTTCCCTATGAAAAGAACACATCCTGGATAGCCTACTTATTCAAGAAGAATGAGGAACAGCAGACTTGCACTTGACCTGCCTGGGAACCAAACTCAACAGAGCACAGACTTTATCAACAGACCCACTCTTTCCCACCTCCTGACAATTCCACAAGAATGTATGATTGCTTTTTAGACACTACATTTGTTGTGGTTTATTATACAATTTTGTTGAGGCAAAAGATAACCAAGGTAGACATGGACTAGAAGTGGGTTGCTTTTTTAACAAAAACCTAACAGTGGATTTAGGACCAGGTATTACTCCACAAGGAAGTCATTATAGAAGCCTGGAGAAATGATGAGAACTGTGGTGAGAAGCTGAAAACATGACAACCTATTTTATGGAGTAGAAAAACATTTGATAAAAATGTGTGAAATTATATTAAAGATAAAGTGTGGATATGACAAGTTTGTAGTTGAGGAGTGGAATCTTAGACAATATGTAAAAAGCATGCCCTGTTTGGTTTTTGTTAGGTTGCTTGATTTATTTTATTCCATTTTTTTACTGGCTGCATTCGATAAGAAGTTGCAAGGAAGAGATACGGTAAGGAAATAACCCAGTTTGTAAGCAAAATTTGGTGAGTATATAAGAAGCCAATTAATTTCAGCTTGAAAGATGAAGTTATTTTCTACCAAATCAAAGGTGTGACCATTATGCTTTGGCTCTATGTAAAGTACCAAAGCCAGGGCTTTGGCAGTAAAATAAGACTTCAGGGTAAAATTCAAGGGTGAGGCTATAAGACCCTTTGCTCTTCACAAACTCAAACTTGTTGTGATTCTCAACTTGATGAGGTGCCTCTAAACTTTATTCATGAAATTTCTGTATCATTAGTGATCTTGTCTTTACTGGGCTGAAAGTTTGCCATTAACTTTCACAAAAGACACAGCAGTTATATTCGTTTCCTAGGGCTGTCATAACAAATTACCACAAGCTGGTGATTTCAAACAGCACAAATGTATTCTCACAGTTCTGGATGCTAAAAATCTAAAATCTAGATGTTGGCAGGAGTATGGCACCTCGAAAGGCTCCAGGGAAGAATCCTCTCCTGACTCTCCCTAGCTTGTGGTGACTCTTGTTAAACCTTGGCATTCTTTGATTTGTGGTAACCTCTCTCAAAGGTACTGAGTTGATGAACAACTGGTTGTGTGCAATTTGGCATTTCTGGATCTTAAAGCCCATAGGAGGGGCTGATGAGAGATGATACTGGAGAATTGAGGAATAGCTAGAGAATAGAGGGACTTGAATGCCACATTAGCAGTATGGACTTTCTCTTTTGAATATTGGAGGGTTTCAGAACAATCATAAGCAAAGAATGTGACATAATATGATCTACTTAACAGATAAAATATACTTGCAAACATGATTTCAGTCCCCACAAATCTAAAAGTGGCCTACTTCCCTTCATCGCTACATAAAAAAAAGTATGCTCCTCAGAGTTGCGTTATCCTCACCACACTCATTTTAATTAATGAATGCATCAGATGGGGCTCTTTCACAATTCTGACCAAGCGATACCATATAATTACTCTATCCTGAGTAGTCATAAAATTATACATAATAAGAATATATAATTGTAAAATTATAAATTTTTGTTTTATATGTAAAAATTATATAATCTTAAATTATTATATAATTTTATATGTAACATTTCCCTTAGTAGCAATGTTATGCTCTTATTCCATCAGTTCCTCCTTTCTTATAAGTGTATGAACACAAATTGTTTTATGCTTGTTTCATTATTTTAAGTATTCAAGGATAAACTTGCACATCAATAAGTTTGCATTATCAACCTAGAGAAAAGTCTTTTGATTATGCCTTTTAAATTCAAAGAACAAATTCATGGAGTTACTGAAGAGTCAAATCACCTTGTATTTTGCAACAAAATTTACATTACAAATACAAGTAAAATAATCATAAATATATTGCTACACATTGCAATGTGACAATGTCACTTTTTTCTTCCTATGAAAAAGAATGAGTCACACACTAAAATAGAATTGTTAAAATATTCTTTTTCTGAATCTCCATCAGGCTCAGTGCAGGTGCAATTGGCCTCTTGTGTTCTCAGAAAAAAGAAGCAAGTGGCCAATTAAACTGGGAATGAGCCCATTGAATGGTCAATTTTTGGCAGGCATTAACTTGCAGATGTAAAAAATTGGCTCTAACCTACTCAGAAAACCGTGACATGCACAAAGAAGTAAACAGGAGAGGACACCTTGAAATTGGTTTGGTCTCGTAACTAGCAAGAGAGAAAATAAAGTGAACAGTTTTCTCACTCACAGATGTCTTTGCATAAAACTATGGTTTTCAGATCAATTTTATTTTAATGTTATTGGTAAGTGTGACCACCTCTTCTGGCTATGTATATGATTTACGAATAAAATCACAAACAGTGAAGGGGGAAAAAAAAAACAGGGAAATAAACTAATGTTTAGTCTCCTCAGTACCAAAGAATCCATTTGATAGTGTTAGAAGTTTAGTAAGTTGGAGTCATAGCTCATTATGCCTTTTGACAGAATACAACTTTAACCCCTTCCCTCCTTAGTGATAATAATATTCAAACATTTTTCTTGCTATCAGCAGTAATTGCATATCTATTCCAATAAAAGGGTGTGTGTGTGTGTATGTGTGTACATGTATGTATGTGTTTGGGAATTTGGATGGGGCAGATAGTCATATTCAAATGTGGAGTATAACTAGACCAAAAAATCTTACTTCCTAACATATTTTAAACAATACCCTCATTTTTTTACAACACCTGAGTCCAAGAACGCTCTAAAAGGCTATCTTCAGTGTTATACATTGAGATACTGTAAAACCTTATTTGGAACTTCTAAAGAATTAAGGATCAACCAAACATGATGAAGAGGCAAAGATACAAGTATCAGACACAGCAATTAGGAAAGAATCCTGGGATCTAATAGCTTAAGCTTATAAGTGAGCAAGTTTATACACACACAATGAATAAAGCTATCTCTCTTTTAGTGTGGCTTAATACTTGTAGTTGCTGGTGGCATTCAGCAAAGAGCACACATCCTTTTCAATTCTTTCAGTAAAGAGATCTGTTAGTCAGAAATCCTGCCTTTCAACTTTAACCTTGACCCTAATTCTATGAATGTTTGTGAGTCACATCACTTCTTTGTCTCAACTTCCTCATTTATAAAATTAAGGTGTCAGACTCAATGATTTAAAAAATCTCATCCACCTGTTACATTCAGTGATTCTACACTTAGCATAAAGAAGCATATGTGTCTTCTATATTACCTAAACAAACTCAGGTATTCAAGAAATTTATAGAATAGTTTTTATTTAAAATAAACTCCAGCATAATTTTTAATTAAATTTACCATGTACATATTGGCTAAACCAATGTTTTATTGAATCAGAAAATTACTTAATTACTCATTCATTACTTGATGTCATTGTAGAACATCCCTGCCAGTGAATGCAAATAGTAAGTTATAGACTTCCATTGATCTATAATGCATATCCTCTAAAGGCAATCTGTTCCTTCCTCAGACTATTTGGACTCAACATTTTTCTTATATTTAGCTGAAGCTTAGCTCCCTATGGCTTCTACTCATTTCTCCTGGCTCTAATCCTTTGGAAGGCTATACATAATGAGTTTAATCCCTCTTCTCCATGACAACTCTTAAAATATTTGAAGATAGCAATCATTTCTTCTCTAATCTATCTGCAGTTCTCTCAATGACTCTGAATATGAGAGTTACATATTCCCTTATCCTTATCCTCTGAATGTGTTTCTATCCCACTTAACACGAGGGTCCAAGCACAAAAACTAGACAGTTTGATAAGTGCCAAGGGCAGTTCTTTCTGTCCTTATGTGTGGGCAAATTATTAGTAAAAGTTTAAGAGTAATTACCTTACATTATTTACTCATAGCAGGTTTATAATGTACCAATTAAAATCTTCTTCAGTGTCTCCTGGTTACGCCCATTTTTTTTTGCTTATATTTGTAGAGTTGGTTAAAAATGGAAGAAAAAAGATGTATAAACAAAGTAAAGAGGTTCTTCTTGTATAAATACTCACCATAGCTTATAGTCGCTTGTCCCTACAAAAGAGCTTTGGAGAGACAGTTCACTGAAGCATATTGGCTTAACTGTGATGCAAAGAAACTCTGTTTGTTCTCTGATTCATGCCAAGTGATATCTGGGGCTATTTAATAATGAAAATGTTTTAATTTCATCTTGGAGGTTTGGCATTCTGTTTGGTTTTTCTTTTTTCTTTTTTTTAAATTGAAAAAACTAAGAATTCTTCAGGGTATATTTTCAACAGATACCACTTTCTCTTTTAACTCTCTACACATGTTATAAAAGAATAAGCAGAGTAGAAACAAATGCCCAGTTTTAGCTATGTGTCACACAGGGCTGAAGCTTTCATGGGAGATAATGGCACATTACACAATAACAAATACGAAAGCTTTCCACGTTTCAGTCACTGGGAACAAAACACAGTAGCATTGTCTCTTTGAAATGTCTAAAACATGACAATCTTAGTAGTTAATGAAACATAAGTACTTTTTCTTGTCCAAAAGTACACTCGGAAAGCTAGTGCTGATAATGGACTTTCTACAGTGCAATCCCTGGGCTTTTGATGTGGTAGAGTGGTTATACATCTATGACATGAAGAAAGGATGCATTACTTTGTCAACAATTTACCACAAAATAAAAAGCAGTATACAAACAACACAAACTTAGTGTTGTTCATCTAATTATCTTGTATAGCCATGAATATTTTCAAAATCAAAATGTTTATTTCCCCCAAAATCTTAATGTTTATTTTAAAAGAAAGTCCCACAACTTTTGAATTTGACATTTAGGGCGGGCAAGTCAAATTTTTAAAATTTAAATGAGAAGCATTAGATATTTGAGATATATGATAATCAAAAGGAAGCAACCAAAATGAAGTTTATTTTATACAATCTGCAAACGGAGTTATATGATAGCAAGAAAAGCAGACTCGGAGCAGTTGCTTTTCTCTACTATGTCTACCAGTGGTTTGTTTAATTTACATACATCACCTCAATGGTAGCAATAATCCTGGTCATAACTGCTCTCCAAACACACTGTTTTCCAGTCCCTGACTTTGACAAAGCCCACACTAAACTCCTTTCATTAGCAACAAGAGTTTTCTATAATCTTGGCAAGACTTATAATCCTTGTCCTTCAGAGAACTGTGAAAACCTCTTCTACAGATTGTCTTTTCTCCCACTCCGCTTCAGTGCAAGAGGAGAACTTACATCAACGTGTTAAACCTATACCCCTCGAGGTGAGTCTGACCATATCTCAACTCTGAAGATCCTTTAGTGTCACCACGAAGGTCAGCATTTTGTAACATTATTCATTTCCCTTATTTAAATTCTCTTCTTTCTCCATCATTGTGATGGAGGCAGCAAAATGTGTGGAACCTTCATTATGAAGAAGGCAATTCTCTCCTGCACCAGGGAGCTCTTCACCGGACAACTACAGAGATCCTATCTTCCAAGGTTCCCGAACTGTTCTGGGAACTGCTCCTAATCACCTGAGATTTACATACAAACAACCCCAGGATATTTCATTTAGCTACTAATGTCATGATTACCAAAAATTAATTAACAATATGGTGGTCTTCATCACATCTCAGTTACCAAATCAAAATTCAGGACACATTTCCATACAAACTGCAGCTTTGTTCTTACATTTCATAATTGTTATTTCAAATGAGATCTTGGTTGGAAACAATTGCTTAACTCTTTAAAGGTATACTGGGTTATCACTAACTCATTTCTGTAAAGCAGAATACAAGACCTCAACCTGTTAGAGATCCTTTGTTGATTAACAAGCTGATTAATAAGCTGATTGTTCTCCTGATTTAAGGCCTATACCAAAATTCTTGAAGCTCAGTTTGCACCACAGAGTACACCAATATGTTTGAGTGAACTGGCTCTCTGAAGCTGTTTTGTAAAGACAAGAGACTATAAGCCCTGGTGAGTAGTTACACATGAAGAACCTCAATTAATGCCTTACATATGGCATGAGACTAGAAATTTGCTTGTTGTTAATGGGGCAGGGGTATAATAATAAATATTTTGGCAAATGAGAAGGGCCAAACTGTTTATGGTTAAGAACACAAATTTTGAGCCAAAATACATGGATTTGAATCCCTGCTGTACCCCATTATTAGCTATGTGACTTCAGGCAAGTTAGTTAAGGTTGCTGTGCCACATTTCCATCCACCTGTAAAATAGGGATAATATTTGTAGAAGTTAAAAACTAGCTAGCACTTGTTATAGTGTTATCTAACACATTTATGAAGAAATCAGCAGAAAGATAAAGTAGTTGGAAAGGAAGATTGAAGTCAAATTGCAAATTGCATGTAGTGTTCACTAGGTTAACTTTCAACAGAGCTATAAAACCATATCACCTTTAAAGTTAATATATCTCCATGGCTATCAAATTATAAAAACTCTGTAATTTCTGCAGGTCAATCTCTAACCTCAAAGGACCATAAACCATCCACACACTTTTCAGTTGTTGATTGTTAGCCAAACAAAGTTACATTCTCAGCATGTGTCAGATGATGCTCAGATGGGCTTATTGGAAAATGACCTAGCATGACATTTTAAAAATCAAGCAATAATAATTTATCTCATCTCTAAATTTAGGATAAATATTTTTTAGTAGCCTTGCCATGATTTTCATGCCAATTTATATTTGTAAAGCACTTTGAACAGTGTCTGGCACAAGGTTAAGTAAAATACTCAGTAATTAGGCAGTAGTAAAAAGATATGGCCTATAGAATCTGTACTATTTTAAAAGAGCTTACATCATTTGTTTGAAATAATTTTTAGGGATGCCACAGGAATGGTTTGGTTGTAGACCCCACTCCATAAATCAAGTTTCCCTGAGGGAAAAAATTAAGCAACAGAATAGAAGACAGAAATAGAGAAAACTAGTCAAAACCAATTTGAATGCCTTAATATGATAATCATTTATATTTGGGGACAAAAATGCTAAGAGTTATATTAGAATATTCCCGAGAGATAGAACCAGTAGGATAGATGATAGATTAGATAGATAGATAGATAGATAGATAGATAGATAGATAGATAGATAGACAGACAGACAGACAGATGAGAGGGGATTTATCTGGGGAGTTGACTCATGTGATTATGGAGGCTGAGGACCCCACAATAGGACATCTGTAAGCTGGAGACATGGCTCAGTCTAAGTTCAAAAGCATCAGAACCAGGGAAGCCAATGACATAACTCTCAGTCTGAGGCTAAAGGCCCAAAAACCCAAGGAGCTACTGGTATAAGTATCAGAGTCCAAAAGCCAGAGAACCTTGAGTGCTGATGACCAAGCACAGGAGAAGAAGGGTGCTGTAGCTCCAGGAGAGAGAGAGTAAATTTTCTTAGGTGGTGCAAAAGTAATTGTGGTTCTTGCCATTGAAATTAATAGCAAAAGCCGCAATTACTTTTGCACCAACCTAATGCTTTCCTCCTGCTCTTTGTTCTTTCCAGGCTCCCAGTCAATTGTCCACCCACACTGAGGTCAGATCTTCTCCATTCAGTCCACCGACTCACACATCAATCTCCTCTGGAAAACATCCTCACAGAAACATCCAGAAACAATACTTTACTGGTTGTCTAGGTGTACCTTAATCCAGTCAATCTGACATCTCAAATTAGCCACCACAAATACATTTTTTTTTCCAAAATATCTAGGCACTACTAGATAGGCATATTTTTAAAATGTTTTCTTCCCACTGTGTAAACTTAGAAAATAATAGAGAGATTTACAAAGCTATGCTATATTCATGATCCATTAAAATAATATATATTTTATGAGAGAGACTTTTGCTGCTACCAACATTCCAAAACCCACTTTACCTCAAACAGTGTTAAAGATGGTATTTGTTTAATATTGGAAAAGGATTATGCCACAACCACTTAATCAAAGTCTTGTTTAGTGTCAGTATCTATTCAATTTTGCATGTCCCAGCTTGATGGAAACTAACTACCTCACAGCACTCCATAAATATTTATATCGTAATCCATTATTGATATCTTACAAACATTTTACTATAGCTTGCTAATGGCTGCAACATGACAGTTCTGGATGGAACTGAACAATTATTTTAATTTTATTTCCATAGGAGATGCTTTGCACATGTAAAAACAAAAATGCCAGTTGAATTGGGGCACTTACTACCAACACAAAACAAAAGGATAGTATCTAAAATCAAATCCTGAAAATGAATGAAAAAATGTTTTCAAGAATTTTTTAACATGAGAATTAAAATTCCCTATTATGTTAAAATCTCTCACACTCGTATTACGACCTATCATACTCAGATGAATTTATTTAAGTCTCAAAATATCACTATAATATAGGAAATATTTCAATGTTCCCACTTTCCAAATGAAGAAAATAAGCAGTACAGAAAACTTTATGACTTATGCAAAGGCACACAGCTATCTGGGACTAAAATAAGAGCTTTTGCCTCTTATGCTCATGACACCAATAACTTAGCCTCTTGCCACAAGTGTATCCTCCTTTATATATATTTCTTACCTTACACATATGCTAAAAGCTTCACCTGTATGACATATATAAAATTATTCTTGTATACCTCCTAAAATGAAGCCATCCTAATATGTACCTAGTGTGTGAGTTTATTTCAGTCTTTACTCATCTGTTTTCTGTTTTAGACTGTCAGTTCACTGAACCAGAGTTAATATTTTTGAAAAGCAGGATAGGTAGTTTTCAGCATCAGATGGATAAAGATGAGGTCAAGTCAAAAAGAGCAGCATGTGTGCAGAACGTGAGAGCAACAGAGGAAACAGACCTGTAGGTGTTCAAATTCTAAACCTGCCATTTACTGGTTGTGTGATAGTCAATAACTTATTTTCCTGAAGCATCAGTATTAAATGAGGTAATGCAATAAAAGTGCTTAGCACAAGCATAACACAGAGTAAATTTTCAGTTAATTAAATGGTAATCAATACTTTTACACACCAAAAATTCCACTTACTGTATTTAGAGTTTATAACAAAGAGAGCTATTTATTATCTGTTCAAGGAAAGAAGATTTATGTATTATTATTCCTATTAAAGATTATACCATCTCATGTATTGTGAAAGCCGACCAGTAGTGGTGAAAAGTCTTCCCATATGTATAATCCTTTATAAAACATATTTATTTTCATTTTTCATTTGAGCCACTGAAAAGTTTTGTGAATTTAGTTTATTTTTTATCATCATCATCATCATTTCCATACTTAAATTGAGCAGACTGAGTTTAGAAGAGGTAAAGTAGTAGGCTCGAATTCTTATACCCAATCTCTACACCAAATCAGTTGCCAGCATGTTTCTCATTTTCTGAATTTTTGATAGTGCTGGATGTAAAACCTGACATGAGTTGTATAGCAACAAATAACCACAACAAAATCATCAGCCGGGTTTCTTTTAAGCTCCCACAATCCCATCGCGTTCATTAATTTTTAACATAATTCACTTTAAACAGAATTTTCTAATGGGTAAGAAAGGGTTAGGAGGGTATTCACCAAGACATCTTTTGTCAGCCTGTGACAAAGCAGTTTAATGTAATGACTAAATGTATTAATTTATTCTTTGATCAACCTCAGTGCCACGTTTTCAGTTATTTTTTAAGACTACCACAACGGACTTGTAGACATGTGTTTGAAAAAATATGATTCTCAATTCACAATAGCATAATGAAGATGTAATAGTATTGAAAAGAAATCAGAAGCATTCCCTTTAGCCAGTTATCAAGATTCAATATAGAAATACGATTATGTAGAACCATAAACGTGTTCTACTGCATTCATCCTCACTTAGTTGATATCTATTCAGTCAGACTTCCTCGCACCATTTAAGGCTTTAATGGAGTGTACGGTTATATGTGACTTCTCTACGGATTCTTAATCTGTAGCAATCATCTGCTAACATTTCCAAATCCTCACAAGCCTAGTTTTTGTTTTCCCTTAAGTATGCAGCCAGTATCACATATTTTAAAAGGCTATAAAATCAACCTCATTCTTTGCTTCTTTTAGAGAAATGTGACACTCGAAATTCTCTGCTTCTCTCCTTTGCCTCTATTGTACATTCATGGCTTTTTGAAACCTAACCCTTTCAATTTACAGATGAGGAAATTGAGGCCCAGAGAAGTGATATGAGTACAAACCAAATATAACTGGTATATAGCAGAGACAGAATATTGACCCAAGTCTACTGTTTTCAAGAGCCATGTGTTCTCTGCTGCTACATGATCTGAAATTAAAGGAATGAGAACTAAAAAACTTTCCCAACTGGGGCTATTGAATGCTGCATTAGAACTCAGAAAGTTTTGGTCTTGGGCATAATCGAAGTATCTTGCTTAATTATTCCTTTTTCAGTAAGCTGTAGCCTTTCTTTGCCATATCTAAATCCACCAGAGATCAAGAATGACAAGGAGAAAGTTACAAGGAAAAGAGAAAGAAAAACGGGAAAAATAATTTAAGAAACCCTATGTATGTTTATGTCTTCTCCAATAACAGGTGAATGATTTAGCAAAGCAAAACAAAATGACAGCTATGAAGAAAGTGTAGATATTCTTTGGAAAACACATTTTTCTGATAAACATGGAAATGGTCAAAAGCAGTAAACTAAACAGCATGGACATAAGTGTTCTCACTGTGTGGGGGGGATTTTGTGTGTGTGGATGGATGGTTGGATAGATAGATATATGCATACGTACATATATATATGCATATGTACATATATACATACACAGATATAGCTGACCAGAAGTAAATGAAACAAGCCAAAACAAAATGAAGATACTATAATTAGAGGTGAACTTATTCAATTTTAAAATGTTGTATATTATTACTATAATATATACTAAATAAAATTAACACTCCTTCAAAAATAGTTCTTAAATCTTTTTGGGGGTAGGGATTGAGTCTACATAAGGAGATTTATTGATGGTTGAGATAATTATCTATAAATAACATTATTTTTGTGTGCTTATAATTATCAGAAGCCTGAGGAAGAGTGAAAAGAACAAAGCAAAATAAGTTTTAACCTTTGTTAAAATATAATTTATGACAAGAATAGCCTAACTCCATATATTTTTTAAAAGAAAAAATTACATCACCAGAAAATGAAAAAACATCATCCAATGATTACTGATGGATTATGAATAAAAGGGCTTAAATTTTCAAAAGCAGAATTTAATCACCAGGAGGAAAAGAATAGTTGTATAACATAAGGAAATTTGCAATGCTGATGAAATGCTTACCATTTTGAAATGCTGAGTGCTTTGACCTGGGGTGATATAGAAAGCAGTTTATCACATTTACATAGTAGATAATTAAAAACAAAGGTAAACAGTTATTTTGTATATTTTGGCAGATGCTTTGAAATCACTGTTCAAACCTCCAATATTTTTCTACACATGGAAAGAATGACTCATAGGAGGCTCTATCAAAAGATATTTTTTGATTACCAAGCAGAATTACCAAAGATAAAGTCATTCCTGCCATTCAGGGCTCTGAAAACCACACACCACTCATTTCTTTTTCCATACCTAATATGCAATCTCCAGTCATTTTTATCCATCTAAATGTTATTCTTCCTCAAGGTTCAACTCAAGTTCCACCTCTCTGATTATGCACAAGCAAACATGCACACACAACACACACATAGGTCTTTTATCTAAACTTTGTTGCTTTTTTTTGTCTTTATGCATATTGAATATTTCCATGCACTGTTAGTTATGCTTAGAAGTGCATGGGTCTAACTATAGCATACTGGAGCCTCTTTATTAGGTCTGGGCAGTATCTTATGTCTTTGTATTTCCCCAGTCCCTTGTACAAAGTAGGTGCTTTGTCTACAGGAGAAGGAAATAAAGATGATAGAGTCTTGGAATTTAAACTGAGATCTGAATATTTAAAATTGAGAGAGGCATTTAAACTCTTTGGACGTCAAAACAAAATTTTCATGCTGGTTTGCTAGCCATTGTAGCCCATGTCGTTGTTCTGAAGATAAATTAGGAAACGTCTAAGAACTGATTTTTCAAAACTATAAAAAATAGATTTTATATAGAAGCAGAGTCTTAATCCTCTAGAGAAAATAACTCAGGCTACAGAGACAAACAGACATGGATTTTCTCCGGGCTTCTGCCACTTAGTAGCAGGATCCACTCACAACCCCATCATAATCTATAACATTGTAATAATAATACATAGCTAGTGGGATGCTGTGAGGATTAGTAGCTCACAGAGTCTGGAAAGCTATCAGTAAATGGCAGATTTATCATTATCCTTGAGATATAAGGTATTATAATAATTATTATTATAGATGCCAATATCCAAAAAGAGATATGCTGCAGAACACTGCAAATGCAATCTAAAACAGCACCAGAAGTTTGTTGATTACAAACCTTCATGCCATATTTGTTCTCTTTAAATTGAAATACAGGCATAAATGGTCAATTCAATTAACACTCAGTAATTGAGCAACAATTGATAAAAAGAAATCAACTCTGGTTTTATGTTGCTTTTAGTCTACATATATGTGCTTAACCCGTCTATACATCAAAAACGTGTAGAATTTTATAAAATGCTGAATCCCAAGCCCCATAACAGATTTACCAATTATCCACCTACCAATCATCAAAATTGGTGGGAACTCAGAAAGTTCTGGCTATTTCTAAGTTTAATAATATCTGAAAAGGGTATCTTTAAAAGTTTAATTATTCTAAATTTAAAGGTAAGGCAAGATCCCCATATTACAATGAGGATCTATAAGGAAATATGTAACATTATTTTGGACATTGTAGAGGTTAAAGAAAAGTTGTATTATAATAACAAACTTTTAAAACTTTTACATTGTGTCATTATTAATAGTATTCTTATTATTACTGTTATCATTGTTATAAGTATGTGTGCATATGAGTGCCTTTCAAAGCATCAAAAAATGAATCTTTTCATTTGTCACTTCACTCAGTAGCTTCTTAACTTCACCATCAACCAACTAAGCATTTGAGACACAAGGCAATTATTCGTGAGAATTCTAGAAACATTTAGCCAAGTTATTTAATCTCAAAATAAGAGAAAGTGTGGCACCTGTTTTATCTAAAGTAAATGTGGCACAATCTTGAAGGTTGATCTGGGTACCTCATTCTTGAGGCTTTAAAAGACCTTAAATGAATGATGTATGTCAAATATCTAAGGTGAATCAAGTGGTTGATGATATAATGGTAATAGGTATAAACTTTAAACTGACTCTAAAACCTTGTGATTAAGAGATTCATGTTTATTTTAATATATTCATCTAATAGTATATCAAATATATTTAATCTATATATTTAATAAGTAATATACATCAATATATTTAATTTAACATGTAATATATATTAAATACATCTAATAATGTAGTTATCAAATACATTCTATCCAAATGTCATGTATAACATGAAATACATGGAAAATTCAAGATACTTTGTAAAAACTTCATTAACTGAAGTAAAATCTTGACTAAGGCAATGATAAAAAAGAAATTATTGCATATATTCCTCAAATGCTAGCTCATTTTGTGGACATTATAGTACACAGTTTAACAGAATATTTTAAGTGCTGCTCAATACTCCAAAAATAGCTGCCATGCAGGTTTTATTAATCTTGATTTAAGTCACTGAAGGTCAAATTATTTTCCTCTTTCCTCTTGCATGGCCCTGTCTTGGAAGGCTACCTGTTGGGTACTGTGCTCACTATGCTCACCTTGGTGACAGGATCTTTTGTATACCAAGCCTCAGTGGCATGCAACTTAACCATGTAACAAACCTGCACATGTACCCCTGAACCCGAAATAAAAGTAGAAAAGAATAAAGAGCCAATAAAATTTATTCTTGTTGTCATAGTCCTACATTATCCAAAATCTATACATTATTCACATAAGAAATTGATTGATAAATTTTTATATAATTTTGATGCATGATGCACACAGTATTATTTTGTTGACTATCTGCATTTTTAGTAATTTGCTTTCTTTAGCGTAACTTGGAATTCTGTTATTAAACCTATTGCAAAAAGATGCACTATTTCCGTGTGAAAGGACAAAAATCTCATTCATAATATGACCATGAAAAAATTGTGTCATATATAATTTGCCACCCACCTATATCAAAGAGTGATTTTGAAACATAACAAATTATTTAAAGAGATTTTAACACAATATGCTTCACATACGCTCAATAAAAATGAATAAAATGATGCTGGAATTCCTTCAAATTTGAATTCATATTATATGTAACTCATAATGTACACACTCCAAACATTTTTATTTAATAAAGCTAATAGGTACTCAAGAAAGTTGATTATTTTAAGATGTAATAAAAGTAAATCATTTTATAACTTTTCCCACTATTAATAGTATAGATAAATACAACTTTGTGAGAAGCCAGCACTTTAATCTTAAAGACAAAAAGAGAGAAAGAAGGACAAAATACTGCATTTTGCACTAATGAGCAATCTTCCCTAATTTCTTATTCTCATGATCGTGATTATTTCTAGACTAAAGGATCTTTATGGATAGGACATCTCCTACCCTTCCAAAAAACCATGAACAGAGGCAGCTGCTTATCTTCATATGACAGATGAGGAGACATTTGGGCTTGTTGCCTCCCTTATAACTTTGGGTCAAGCAGCTGTAGGTAGCACTTTCAGAAATAGTTAAATTTGACCTGTGCTAAATTCCATTACTGCAATCCAGGCTCTTTGCTTGAGTTAGTGGTAGAAATGTTTAGGAAATGCTTCTGTATTTTAGCTCTAGAATGAGTAAAAGAAAGAACACTGGAATAAAAATTGTTATATCATCCTTTGTTCTTACAGCTCATCTTCAATCAGCTTTGAAACTCTATCAATCCCACACCTGAAACTGTGCTCAAATTCTTCCCCCTCATTTACTATCTAATTATCTTAGACCTGAAATGTTGCAAAAGACTTCTAAAAATCTAAAATTTCCCAACCACTGTGCCTTCTTCAAGGAGCCTTGCACATTACTTCAAAGAATTATCAGGCATCACGGTCAGTGCCCATTCTGCAGGGCAGAAGGGGTGGCAATACTCCCAGAGAGGCAGGCAAGTTTAGAAGATCACCCTTCGAAATGCAAAGGAAGAGAAATAAAAAGATAGCAGATGTCTTTAATAGTAACTCCCCCAATAAATATTTATTTAAATATTTTGCATATTAAAACATTTTCCAATTGTCCATCAAAATAAAAGTTACATTTTTAGAATAAAATAACTAGAATAGAGTGATTTAAAGCATGCCGAACAGAAAAGTAATCAATTCTGTTACTTCTTTTCTTAAAACCTGACTGAAAACATATTTGTATTTTTAGCTCATAGTCCTTTCCTCAATCCCCAACCTACATATCCATCTGCCAACTTGACATCTATACTTGAACATCTCTCAAGCATCCCAAATTTAACATGAACAAATGTAAACTTTTTAAATTACCCCCTTAAACATTCTCCAAAAATTGGCTTATCTACATTTTAGTATATGCCTCCTCTATCTTTCTACCTGAATTATCTTTAATAGTTTTATGTCCCAAACGGCACTCATCCAAGTCCTCTTGGATTTCCCCAAAATATCTAGACTCAGAGCACTTTTCTGCATCACTTCTGTCACAATTTCTGTGTCACTGATGGACAAGACACAACCTGTTCTAAACTGAACTCTTGTAGCAACCTCATTACTATCTCTCTGCTTCCATTCTTGCCCCTCTTAAAATACTCTGCACGGTAAAGCAGAATAAAGTTTTGTGTTTTTTTGTTTGTTTGTTTTTGGAAATGGAGTCTTGCTCTGTTGCCCAGGCTGGAGATCTCGGCTCACTGCAACCTCCGCCTCCTGGGTTCAAGTGATTCTCTTGTCTCAGCCTCCAGAGTAGCTAGGATTACAGGCACGCCACCACATCCGGCTAACGTTTGTATTTTTTTTTTTAGGAGAGACGGGGTTTCACCATGTTGGTCAGGCTGGTCTTGAACTCCTGACCTCAGGTGATCTGCCCACCTCAGCCTCCCAAAGTGCTGGGATTACAGGCGTGAGCCACTGCACCTGGCCCAGAATAAAGTTTTTAAAGAATAAAGTGGATCATATCCCTCACTTGCTCAAACTCATCCTCTTTGAACTGAGAATGAAATAAAAGTTCTTAAAGCAGTCTCCAAGCTCCTGCCTCATCTGGCTGCTCTCTTTCTCTCCAGTCTCCTATCATGGCTTGGATTTCAGATAAACAATATGTACCATACTTATTTCTAAAAAAAATCCATTGTTTATCTGAAGTTCAAATTTAACTGAATGCCTATAGTTTATCTGACAATCTTCATCATGACACTTTCTGATTTACTCATATCAGCCACAATAGCCATTTTAAAATTTCCATCTGAACTATGTCATTTCTTGCTGCGATGCCTACTATTTCTATGAGGAGAAATGCTCCTCCACCCAAGTTTTACCTGACAAGCTACAACTGTTTTTTCCAGATTCATCTTAAATTCTGCATTGTAAGGGAGACATCTAATATGCCAATCCAAGTAAAATTACATCATTAAATTCTCATAACACCTTATTTTGTTTTCTGATTTCCCCATCATAGTTTATATTGGCCTATGTATTTGGTTTACCACTATATGCCCAGTGCTAGCAGAAAGCCAGGAAAATAGTAGAGCTTCAGTATGTGTTTATGAAAGGCAGAAGAAAGAAAGGAAGGGAGAGAGTAAGTCTATGTAAAGCTTCCCTTTATTCTAAGTCTATGCTGCTTATGCAACCTGCAGTTCTATAGTTCAACTTCCTGAACACATTTATGCTCCTTGGACCAGTGCACCTAATCTTAAACCATAACACAGTGTTCAGTCATTGTTACAGATCTGCTCATCATTGTAAATGAAGAAATGGGACATTGACTTGTGGATTCAGTTTTTATCATTAAATTTTACAGGATTTGATCATTTTGTTATAAAGTCCAGCCTGATTCCCAGTCACTTCCATTTCCCCCTCATCAGCATGCGAGGAAAACAGAGGCAGGTTCTTCCTGGTCTCTGGTTTCCTACTCTCATCCTAATTCAACCCAAAAGAAATGTAATCAGCTATAACACCACACAGAAGGATTTACTACCTTTCACTATCAACTTTAATAATTTAATCACTAGTTTGATGTTATTCCAGAGAATTATATTAGTCAGGATAGCACAGTAAAAACATATTTGCTTTGGAATTTGCAACCTGTTTCTGCTATAGTCATAGCAGCTTACTAAACTTGGAAAAAGATTCTGCAACCCTTTGAATGTCAGTTCTCTTAACTATAAAATTAGGATACACTGTCTACTTCATGAGACTATTATGCTGATTACATGAAATTGCCTTCTGCTTAAAACTGTAAATCCAAAATCCAAAATCCTAGACTTTGTAGGATCTTGGTACTACTGAACTAATTGAATGCTGCCCTTTTCTTCCTCCATATAAAGGGACATACATTCAAATAACTGCAATAGACAGAAAATGCAAAGAATATGTCTGACAGTATGTAAAGGAAAATAGGAAGTGGTGGCAATATTGGTGGACTAGACAATATAGTCTCTGTCTGAAGAAATCAACTCTTACTCAGCCCAGGCAATCATTGCCGAGTAAGAGAACATAGGCCCAGTACTTTCAGCTTCTTTTTTTTTTTGAGACAGGGTCTCACTCTGTTACCTGCACTTGAGTGCAGTGGTGTGATAAAGGCTCACTACAAGCCATCCTCCTGCCTCAACCTCCTGAGTAGCTGGGACAACAGGCGTGTACCACCATGCCTGGCTAATTTTGGTTTGTTTGTTGGTGGTGGTGGTGTTGGTGTTGTTTTGTTTTGTATCACTATCTCACTATGTTATCCAGGCTGATCTCAATCTCCTGGGGTCAACTGATCCTCCTGCCTTGGCCTCCCAAAGTGCTGGGATTATAGGCATGAGCTACCATGACTGGCCCATGTGATTTTTTAACAGAGCCCAGAACTCAAAACGTTTTTATAAAAATTTTTAATTTTAAAATATTAGGTACCAATTAAAATAATTTTAGAACTCAGTGCAGAGTCATCGATCAAGTTAGTGAAGGCATGACTTGATATGCCTTTTCTGTATACATACATGGCAAGAACATAAATGATAACTAGAATATTTAGAAAGGAAAATATGTAGTTAGGATAAAGAAAAAAGAAATATTAAATATCTCCAAAGAACATAAATGGAACACAAAAATCAAGGAGGTAAAATTATTTTCTCCATGATGAAGACTTGCCTTTGATCATTCTCTATTATTCCTTTCTGTGGCTTCCAAAATAAAATACAAGTTTAGAGAAGCAGTTATATATGTCAGTCTCAGGCACTAACTCCCTCTATCATCCCCAGAACTTGGTCTATCATTTCAAGGAAGTTGACTCAACCATTTCTTTGCACTTGAGAGCACAGAGTGTAGAGGCAGGCCTATCATGAGAGAGGAACCCCAAGCTCTCTCCATCCCCTTTTTAGAGGTTTAGGGATAAGGAGTCTAATGTTAGCAGAATTAACAACAACAAATCCATATTCCTAAGCTCTGTGAAAAACAAAATAGGATTCTGGGAAAACTTTGTTTTTGTTGTTATTCCTTTGCTATCTTGTTCATTTTATATCCAGGTTTAGGACTAGACTGACCCCCTAAATTTCAGGGCTTTCTTTTAGAAAAGAAGTATTAAGGTTGTTAGAAAACAAATCTTGTGCTAACTTCACTGTCACTAGTACAGAGCTTCCTGCAACCAAACAAAAATCTTTCCAAATTTATACCCTTTGGTTAATTTCCAAGAATGACTTTTTAATTTTTTTTTACTCATACCTCAACATGGAGGGAACATTTAAATCATAGCAGGAAGATTTGACAGGGTAATTTTTTTTAACTTAAGGGCATATAACAGAATCTTATTTTTGAGTGATAAACCCAGCCGGAAGCATTTAAAAAAAATTAGCTTTACATATGAAAATGATATTTTCAAGGTCAGGAATTTAAGTATTTCACACCACAGAACTTTTAGAAAAAGTATGCCTATAGATAAACACTATAATAAAGTTTACGATGTAGACTAACCATTTAGTTTATAAATTATAATAAAGTTAATGATGTGAACCTATATCTCCCAAAATAGCACCAGAGATACCTGTTGATCAAGCAAAGCTGAGTTTGTTAAACTTACTACAGAGAGACCATCACTGTGCCAATCTTAGTAGTGTCTCAAAATATGGAAATTAGAGCATACATCCAATGGGCCTGGGATAGGAGATTTTTAAGGCAGATATTTCAAGACAGAGAGTGATTGGAATTGGGCAAAAAAAAGTATGGAAATGTATATAGCAAAGCTAGAGTCTTAAAACTAGGCTTGACGATCAAAGTGTATGCTTTTTCAGGTTGGTTCACAGTCATCGTCTATGAGAAATTATTTTCTGGAACAAATACTTAAGTTTTTTTTTTCCTGTCCCCAGCATTATTTTACACAGAAACTAGAAAGTGTGTTTGTTTCCAGAAATTCTAGCATATAGATACAAATTATGTTTGGCTGCAGTTTTCAGTACCTAAAATGTATATGTCTCATTTCTACAAAATGCCTCTAGTAGAAATCTGAACTACTTTTACCTTAAATATCCCCGACCTTTCTACTACTTTAATGAAATGCCTTCTCTACCTCTGAATAGCAGCTCATCTCCTTATTCAGTGTTCTTCTTTCTCTATCACTTAAGATATAAAAGAGATTTAAATCTTTAAAAGACTTAAGTTATTGAAAATAAAACATAGCCCTTAATTCTTAGCATACCACTTATTTGTGAATCATCCAAATGATTATATACCTAGTCTACCAAATAGAGTACCAGAAAGATAAAACTAGTTTATTGCAGTAGAGAATCTTTCTATTATAAATTATAAGAACATCAAATTCATGGTGTAGTTAGGCTCTGTCTTTACCCAGTTTAGCAGATTAATTTGGTTTTCTCTCCCAGGAATTCAAATGTGTAACTAAAGGGAGCTTGGAGAATACTTACTTCAAACTTTTTCATTTTGAACTAGAAAACAAATAAATATGAGGAAACAATGTTGTCTGTCCAAGGTCATGCAGCTACTCAGTTCTTTTAGATGCCATATTTTAGGAGACTTTAATATCTGAAAGTGCATTTTTCTTACCACATGCTCTCACTCTGCCTCAGTTTTTCTTTCTCTCCCACAGACCTTGGTCTCCAAGGACAGAATGTCTCTGCTTGCTGACAGCATATCCCCTTTTGTTCTTACCAGCAACCCCTGATTGACACTATGCTTCTTATCTCTCCCCACAAGGTCCATCTCCTGAAATCTCATGACTGAGCCCCTTTCCAGGCATCCTGCTTTCAGTTAGGCATCCTCCAATCTTACCTGAGCACTTATACCCCTACTTAAGCTATTGTTTCTTCCTTGGAATTTAGATATTTCATAGCATGGTTGAAGACAAGTGGGAGCATGTGCCAAGTGTCTGTCTGCTTGATGGGTTGAAGATGACTCTGGAAAACACTTCTTAAATGGGAAAGTGAAGTAGCAAATATATGAAACCAATTGTCCCAAAGAACTGATGTTTATGATTTATTTAGAATAAACATAGCAGTTGATCCTCTCAGTCTTGAAACTTGAGAAAGTGACAATTTTCTTATCTGAGTTCCTTTCTCAAGAAACCAAGCATCAGGCCTCCCAGATAGAATTAAAGAACTGTATCACTGCATCTGGAAAATGAGACACCAGACCCCTCACCCATGATGATTCCCTATCACCTACTCCCTAATTACCAACTCCTCTTCCTTACACCTCCCTGATTCCTATTTTCCTGCATCTAGTTACATTTCTTTCCTGCTATATAAACCCTTAATTTTAGTTGGTCAGAGAGATGGGTTTGAGACTGATTTCCCATCTCTGTAGCTGCAGCACGTGATTAAAGCCTGCTTCCCTGGCAATACTCATTGTCTCAGTGATTGGTTTTCTGTGCAGCAAGCAGCAGGACCGTGACCAAACCCCTGGCATTTCAGTAACATGTGGACCAACAATAAGCCTGCAGTTATCAAAGAAAAAACTGTGTTCACACTTAGATTTGCTCTAGCCAGGATCACCATAGGCACATTTGAAACCTGCAGAGAAAAAAGCTAAAACAACTGTTTTTAACTGATAAATACAGTGCTCAGGCACCATGAGACTAAGACGAACATAAAAGCAGAGACATGAAAGACCTTTGCACATTAGTACTGCAACCCACAGTGGCACTGACAATAAGAAGACACTCCTGATAGCTTTGAGAGCTATCAGAGCATACCACTTGTGCTAGTCCTTGTGTTGAACATCAGTGGTAGAAGCAATAGAAAGCCTCATTAGCAGCCATCACCAACAGGATCTATAAGAGCAGAGTATTACATTGCATAATATCCAAGAGAACTTGGCTTCCACACAAACAGAAAAAGCTTACTGGGTTAGATGTTAGGAGCCCTGGAGATTCCACAAGAGCAAGCCAGACTGACACCTAGAACAGTACTATCGATTAGTTTTCCCTGGAGCTCTGGGCCTGAAGAAATATAAGTTACAGTCTGATGTCTTGCTTATTGTTCTGGCTCCAATCCAAATCAATGTTTTAAAGTTTTTACAACTCCTCTATTCAGGCAATTTCTTTGTCCCACCTGTTTTCTATTTTTATTCCATTTACAATCAATCACAAAGTTAACTTTTATAGAATTAATAATTTTGTTAAATATATTTAAGATACTCTTGACTGATGCATAGAAACTAAAGAGGACATGCAATTATTATAAATATTGATGAGGAATAGTCATTTATTAAACTATAATTTCTTGATATTCTCTTCTTCTGAAATACTTGCTCAAGTTCACAGATACTGTGTGTCTGACTCAGTTCTATATTCAAACTCCTGTTTGGGCAGAGAAGTGAGAAAAATGAGATCATTAGACAAAAAATAAATACCTATTCTCTTTGTTTCAAGAAATTCTTGAAAACAGATTTGTCTAGACAAAAATTTGCTCAGGTGGACAAAATCTCCCCTATCAGAACAGACTGTTCACCTGAGTAAACAGCTTATTTACCACCCAAAAGTTTACAAGTTTGTTAAAAGTTCTAAATATCCTCTAGAATTCTGAATTATCTTTGGCATAATTATGCCATTGTTCTTATGAGAGGCACCTTTGATCAAAAAAGAAGGAACAAAAAATTAAAAATATTTATTGAATGGATTTTACTTTGTGTGAAAAAATTCCCCAAATAAATTCTGATTCCAAAACGATTTCTCAAAAAGAGTCCTTGGCCAAGATACATGAAAATGTAAAAAATTCAAACTTACCTATTTTATATCCCCCAAATCACAACTTGAACCTAGCGGCCCTTATCTCACTTAGCCTCTTCCCCTTTCTTGTATTTTTCAGTACTCTTTAATCCTATCTCTCTTTATGACCCAATTTATTTCCATTCTAGACAGCCACAAACCCCAAGTTGTAACTGCCTCTTAACTTAAATTCACTTTAAAAGAAAGCATGGCTGGGCAAATGGCTCACACCTGTAATCCCAATATTTTGGGAGGCTGAGGTTTAAGGATCACTTGAGCCCAGGAGTTTAAGAGGAGCCTGGGTAACATAGTGGAACCACGTCTCCACAAAAAGTAGAAAAAAAAAAATTATCCAGGCATGGTGGTGCACACCTGTAGTCCCAGCTACTTGGGAGGCTGAGGCAGGAGGATCACTTGAGCTCAGAAGGTCAAGGCTGCAGTGAGCTGTGATGATGCCACTGCACTCCAGCCTGGATGAGAGAGTGAGATTCTGTCTCAAAAAATAAAATAATAAAATAAAATAAATGAAACACAACATTCTGGCATTAGCACTCATGTTGAGCTTCAACATGAGCTGTCATTCATGTGTTATTGCTATTCCAATTACATTTCATAAATAATAAAATACCTTTAAACTTTATATGTTAGTATCTTTAACTTCACTTTTCCCCCCAGATCTTTGAACAAAGAGCCTCACATTTTCATTTTGCACTGGGTCTTCAAATTATGTACCCAGTCCCTATGCTGTAATTCCAAGCATAGCAGAAAAATAAAACAATGTCAAAAAATATATGTAATTCCTCTGCTGCAATTTTCATAAAATTATATGGGAAGTAAATAAAAATCGACCTCTTTAGATATGATACTAGTTTTTCAAACAGGAATGTGTGCAATCTTGGGAGAGTAATTCTGTACTTGTATCCCTAAAGGCTTCTATAGTATCTTAACTGTTATGAAAAAATATCTGACCAAAAAAAAGGGAGAGGAAGTGATAAAATTAGGTAATTTGATTTATATTTCCTGTGGTGGTTGATTTTATATGTCAATTAACTAGCCTACAGGGTACCCAGTTATTTGCCAGTCATTATTCTGAGTGTTTCTGTGAAGATATTTTTGGATGAGATTATTAAATCTGGTAGACTGAGTAAAGCATGTTGTCCTTCTTTATGTGGGTGGGCCTCATTCAAGCAATTGAAGGTTGGAATAGAACAAAAAGGCAGACCCTCCCCCACGAAAGAGGGAATTCCTCCTTCCTGACTGCCTTCAAACTGGGGACATCAGCTTTTGTTTTTGCCTTCAGACTCAAACTGAAACATGGGCTCTTCCTGGATCTTAAGTCTGCTAGCCTTTAGCTGGAACTACATCAGGGGCTCTCCCAGTTCTCAGGCCTTCAAACTTGGACTGGAGCTACATCATCTGTTCTCTTGGGTCTGCAGCTTGCAGACACACCCTGTGGATTTGGGGACTTGTCAGTTTCCCTAATTGCATGAGCCAGTTTTTGATAATAAATCTCTTTATATAATGTATCCATCCTCTTGGCTCTGTTTCTTTGGAGAACGTTGATTACTATACTTATATAGCTATTTCTGTGAACTCTTCATATTGGGGACCAATTTTGGTCTCTTGACTTAATGTAGACACTTTTGGCTTCTGGATTAGAAGGTGACTACAAGTTCTGATAATGAACATTATGTATTTGTGTGTATATAGTCCTTACTGGTGATTTCTAGAAGTTAAATGTCATTGTCTCACTGCTGATCCATTAAATGATTCTAAAAATAGTCACCCAACAAAAAGAATAGGAAAATGCGATGCTTATTTTAGAGACTGCAATCATCCCTGCTGGAAAGTTGGTACATGATCACAATACCTTAACCAATGATGTATTAATAGATCTCTTCTTTAGCTCAAGCGTATGAATGTTCCTGCGAAGCAGGGGATTGAGACCACCTACATCCACCTAGAGTAACAGGACAGAGAAATGAGGCTGCCAATGTCACCTATGACTTAACTGTTTTTTCTATGACATTCTGGCCTAGGAATATAAGGCTGTTGACCAATAAATCATACACCTGATTTAGAAAATTCCTGTAACACATTTTGTCCAAAAAAAAATAGTTTTCTTATCTGGGCAAACAGCTCTTCTTTCAAGACAATGTGTTGTTCACCTGGCAAACAGTTTGCATATCAAACAACGGTTTATCAAGACTCACTTTATTTTGAGGTTTATTTAACCTCACTGTATTTGCCAACTTTAAATTATTATGCCATAAAACTTGCTTATTCCTGATCAATTTTCCACCTAGAAAGACCCTAACTTAATAAATATCAGACCCCATAACTTAAAAAATATTTTTGTAGGCATTCCTCTTTAAGGCACTACTAAGACTGTGTTGGGGGGCAAACATCTCTCAGTACAGTACAATTCACACTTAGCTTTGCTTAACCAGCTGATTTTTTGGTGATCTTTTGAAAAGTTGGCAAACAACAGGCACATGTATCCCTGTTAACCAAGTTACATTTGCCAATATAGCAAGATAAGAAGAAAGAGGAGAAAAGAGCAATAATTAACTATTGTAGCTAGAAACTACTCTACTAAAGGATAAAATGAAAAAGCTTCTCTACCATCCTAAATTTACTATTGTATAAAGATGTCTACCATTTGGCCATACAACCCAAAATTTTATTTTTCCTCAAATATTTTAATACTCAATAGATTCATTGAGGTAGGGTGGTAGAACAATAATCAGAAAGAAAATGCCTGAAAAAATCATCTGGGGTGTCCATATAATTGAAATTAAGATTTATTCCTTTAGCGTCAGAAAACCTAGAATCGATGTCTAGTTATATACTAATTTATGCAATTTTTAAAATCACCGATTATTTCTTTGTTTAGTTTGAGTTTTTTTTAGCAATTTTTAAAATCAGATATATGACTTGCAAATATTTTCTCCCACTCTGTGGGTTGCCTTTGCTCTCTGTCGATAGTGTCCTTTAATACACAAAAGTTTTTTTTTATTTTGATGAAGTGCAACATCTATTTTTGGATGGAATTCCATTTCTTAACTCTTTCCTGGGAAATACACAAGAATGTCTCTAATTTTGCAAGAATTTACTGTTAGAAATTGTGTTGGGGTTACTTTTTTAATGAAAGCCAACATCTAACTGAACAAACAAAAAAGTGCCAATTCACCACTGGGAGGAGAAAACAGATTTGGAGAACTCTGTTAAATAAGTACAATGAGTAATGATCCACTGCACTCTTCATTTGAGGATAAAGAGGGAAAAAGTACATTGAAGTACCTCATGTTTAGTGGGAAACAGAGATCAAAATAGAAAGGAAATAAATCTTTCCAGTTTGGAGCTGTGACATAGTCACAGGTGGAAACCAAGAAGTACCACAGAGCCAGGTCTTGTTTAGCCCATGAGCATGATGGGCCTCCCGCTGCACTCTGCCAAGAGCCATTATTTTCTGTGCAAGCAAACGACATTTCCATAGTAAGATAAGTAGCCCTGCTATTGGCAGTGAGTGGAGGAAAAGTAAGTAAAATATGCTGGTGTATACCATGGAGCGCTGTTCAATATCTAGAAACCACAAACTAGATCTCTACCCAGCAACATACGAAACAAGGAAAAATAGTGTGAAGTGAAAATAAACAGGGTGAGGGTTTTGTTTTTTTGTTTTTTGTTTTTGTTTGTTTTGTTTTGTTTTGAGAGGGAGTCTTGCTCTGTCGCCCAGGCTGGAGTGCAATGACGCCATCTCTGCTCACTGCAACCTCCACCTCCCGGGTTCAAGCAGTTTTCCTGCCTCAGCCTCCCAAGTAGCTGGGATTACAGGTACCCGCCACCATGCCTGGCTAATTTTTGTATCTTTAGTAGAGATGGGGTTTCACCATCTTGGCCAGGCTGATTTTGAACTCCTTGCCTCATGATCTGCCCACCTTGGCCTCCCAAAATGCTGGGATTACAGAGGGTTTTTTTTTAAGCAATACAATTTATGTAAAATGAACATAAATACACATAAAAACACATAAAAATTACATATTTTACAAAGATGATAATTCAATGATAACAAACCCAGCAGATGTGGTTGCTTTTGAAAGGGAGAAAAATAGGGTAAGTAATAAGGAGAAAACCAAATAAATGTGTAATTAAATGAGAGGGACTTTGTATAGACCAGTGACAACAGCATGCTCTGAAATAAGGATTAGAATTAGGTACACTCTCTACGCATGTATGGTACCATTTTTTCAAAAAAAAAAAAAAAAAAAACTAGGCATTATGAAGATATAACAAAGAATATCAGTGAGCTAGATGGCCAGTAGGTAAAACTGGGAATTACTTCATGATTTCCACATTTTGAGATGTGTCCTTAGGAAGCAGGTAACCCTGTAATGTGCAGCCTTTATGGAGAAGTAAAAGAAAGTAAGAGCGCAAGGTCAGAGAGTGAGGATGAAATCAACACAGCAAAATGGAGGTTGAATTTAATGCCTAAAGAAAGAGCAAAGCCAAAGGGAATTTAGGCAGAAGCAACAGCAACAACATAAAAAGCACTGGAGGGAGAAGGTTGATAGGAAGAAAAATGTGAAAATGAAAAGGTGGTTAGATAAGAAAGCAGGAGAAAGTTGAAATAGTTATTCTAAGATTCACAGTCTGGGCAAGCTCTAATGTTCATATATGGATAAAGCCATTTAGTGGTTTTGTAAGATCAAGGTAAAAATACAACGTGATTACAGAGAAGCAGAGCAGTGTTTTTTGTTTCATTTGGTTGTGTTCATTACAAGCAGGGCTTTAAAGTGGGTAGATAAATTAATGGTTTTCAAGTTAACAGGTACCACAAGCACCTGGAGGGCTTGTTAAAGCGGAGATTGTGTTGGGCTCAACTCTCAGAGTTTCTAATTCAGAAGGTCTGTGTTGTGCTCTGAGAATCTGCCTTTCTAACAAGTCCCCAGATGATGCTTATGCTGCTGACCGTGGACCAATCTTTGGGAATTACTGATCTCAACAATGTAAGAATAACTAGTTTAAGAAGGTATTTGTAGAATAGGTACTGATTGCAGTGTGTTTTCCCTGGGCAAGCTTTTCCAGAGAAAATAATTTTTGCTTGGACCAGTAGCTCAAGTTCTTGAAGTAGGAAATTTTTATGGCCAACTTATTTTGAGGGGAAAGGTCAGAACATTTTGTTGTTTGTTTGTTTTTAAGTCAGTTTAAAAGGATATGATTTGAGAAAGCCTTAGGCTTAGTTTCAAAGCTAAAGATTTTGAAAAGCGATCAAGAATTTGAAGCCAGGATTTAAGATAAAACGTAAGAAGTAGTAAGGTAATAAGGATGTTGGGCTATAGGCCAGAAAGTCTTAGTAACAGACATTTCAGCATAGCGTGGTTGTTAACAGCATATTCTTAAGGATTAGGTGACCAATTTTCAGCTTCTGGCTCTCATTTACAATTGTTTTTCTGTATGCAAATTATCCAGCAT
The DNA here is from genome assembly GCF_006542625.1 of Nomascus leucogenys. Taxonomy (NCBI): domain Eukaryota; kingdom Metazoa; phylum Chordata; class Mammalia; order Primates; family Hylobatidae; genus Nomascus; species Nomascus leucogenys. The sequence continues at coordinate 97,581,974 of NC_044391.1, forward strand.
TTTCCATCTTGCTTTCCTTGTTTTAAAATGGGGATGATAAGGCACGACCACGTTAATCAGGATAGGCAGTCTGCTGTAACAACTCACCACAAAATTTCAGTGGCTTGACACAGTAAGTTGATTTCTTGCTTCATATATTTCAATTTATGTAAACATTCCTGGTTGGTATGATCTTTAAGGTAACTTCATTCCAGCAGTGATTCAGACTCAAGCTGATTGTATCTCATGATTTCACATTCCATGGCTTCAAGGCTGTCCTGATGTCATCCCAACATCAGATGAGAACGTAGGTGGAAGGAAGAGAAAATATGGAGCATTGCACTTAGCACAGAGAGATACTCATCACTCTTATTGAAATTCATATGACTAATGTCAACAACTAGTCATATGACCACACCTAAATCCAAAAGTGGCTGAAAACATAGACTCTGAAGCTTCCAAACGCAAATCGACACTATGAAAGGGGAGCGTGAATGATCTTGTAAAATAGTCATCTCTGCCACACTAGTTCCCAGGATTGTTTTAAGTAGTAAATAAAGTACTAAATATAAAGTGCTTAGGATGTAGTAACAATGACCATTAACCTAATTTACTGGTTCCTTAAGTGACAGACAGCCATAGTCAGTCTTGGTAGCATTGAAAGACCAGAAACTTTTAGGACTACAAGACATAATTCCTGCTTAAAATCTATTTACCGGGCCTGGCACAGTGGCTCATGCCTGTAATCCCAGCACTTTGGGAGACCAAGGCAGGTAGATCACCTGCAGTCAAGAGTTCAAGACCAGCCTGACCAACATGGTGAAACCCCATCTCTACTACAAATACAAAAAATTAGCTTGGTGTGGTGGCATGCACCTGTAATCCCAGCTACTTGGGAGGCTGAGGCAGGAGAATTGCTTGCACTCAGGAGGTGGAGGTTGCAGTGAGCTGAGATCGTGCCAGCCTTGGCAACAAGAGCAAAATTCCACTTCAAAAAAAAAAAGTATATATAAAAAAATATATATTTTTTTCCTTGAAAAATTTGATTTCCTTTGAAGAAAATTGATTATCAAAACAAAACCCCTCTCTTAAATGTTTTGTTATTAATATTTCTAATCATATCAACAGTACAGAGAAGAGCATAATTACTCTCATGTACCAACTAACTAGCTTCAACAATTATCAACATTTTCATTTATGCCTTCCATGTTTCTTTTAAAGCAAGTCTCAGTTATGGTAGCATTTCACCTGTACATACTTCAGTATTATCACTGATAAATAATGTTATAGACCAAGCTAAATTTACATGAATTCCTTAACAACATCTATTCTCCAGATCATATACTTATTTCCCTGATCATGTCAAAAACATTCTTTTAGAGTTTTTAAATTAGAGTCTAACTTTAAGCGAGTTCCCCATGTGTCATTTGGGTGTTATGATCCTGATGAGTTTTTTTTTTAAATAGAAAACAGTTTCTCTTCTCATCCATTTTTTAAAATGTAATTTATTTTTTGAAGAAAGTGGGACGTTTGTTCCATAGAAATTCCCATGACTTGGATGATCGTATCCATGTGATATCATTTAATATGGGAGTCTATTTCCTGTATTTCATGTAAACCAGTAGATATATTCCAGAAGTTTGATTAGATTTAAGACCAATTCTTTTAGCCAGAATACTTCATAGGTTGTGCTGTGTCCTTCCTAATAGATCATTTCAGGAGGTACATAATGTCTCATTGATCTCTTTGTGAAGTTGAAATTAATTAGTGGGTTCAGTTGATGTGAGCCCAGTCTTCCTTTAAGTCTCTCATCAAACTGTTATTTTAAGGTTTTAGTAGCTTTTTTTATTTTTTGGAAACAGAGTCTCACTCTGTTGCCCAGGCTGGAGTGCAGTGGTGCAATCTTGACTCACTGCAACCTCCACCTCCTGGGTTCCAGTGATTCTCTTGGCTCAGCCTCCCAAGTAGCTGGGATTACAGGTGCACACCATCAAACCTGGCTAATCTTTGTATTTTTTGTAGAGAGGGGATTTTGCCATGTAGCCCAGCTGGTCTCGAACTCCTCTTCTCAAGACATCCACCCACCTTGGCCTCCAAAACTGCTGGGATTATAGGCGTGAGCCACTGTTGGTTTTAGTAGCTTTTAATAATCAGTGCCTAAACCCATGTGATGATGGTGATTTTATATCATGCTTTCTGCATTTAATAGTTGAAATTATTTTGTAAAGAACGTCTTACTAATTCTGTGCACTCTGTAGTACCAAACAGGTATTCGTTTTCAGAATGATGAGTTAGTGCTCCAAAAACCCTCAATAGTCCCAGTGAATTTTTTGTTGTGTTCATGAATTTTGAATTCATGAACTTTTATATAATTAATGTGTTTTAATTCATTTTGAGTATTATTTTTCTTATGCCATATTCTCTTGATGCCAGCCAATATGAGTCCCATCATACTGGCTCCTGTATCTGTTTGGTTTTACTCCAGTTGTCTTTGATAGATTTCTTGGTTTCTGATAAAACATAATGCCCCTTGTCTGATCATGAACATTTTCTGCCCAAGCTGAGATCAGTCATTTCTTGTAGGTAGCCTGGTACCTTTTAGTGACAAGTTGTATTTGGAAGGTACAATGGAGACTTTAGGGGTGCACATTGCTACTGGATTGGTATTATTTCCAGGTTTTTTTCTGTGGTAAGACTTGTAACATATTTTCTAACCTGGAGAATTTACTATGTGCAATTGAAAAGAATACATATTTATCTAGGTGTTGGTTAATGTTCTATAAATGTCAGCAAGATCAAGGTGGTGGATAGTATTGTTCATCTTCTATATGCTTGCTAATTTTCTGTCTAGTTTGTGTATCAATTTTTGAGAGCGGGGTTGGAAAATCTCAAACTATTATTATTCAGGTGTCTATTTCTTCTTTAACTCTGTTAGTTTTTGCCTTTTATATTTAGAAGTTCTGCTGTTAGGTATGTGTATATATGTATAGTTGCCATATCTTCCTAAAAAATTGACACCTTTATTATCATAAAATGTCTTTTTTTCTAGTAATATTTCTTGTCTTAAAGCCAATTATTTCTGACATTAAAATAGTAATTCTAGATCAACTATGATTATTGTTTGTATGGTATTTTTTTCATATTCTTTTAATTTCAACTTAGGTTTTTGAATCTATAGTGTGTCTCTTGTGGACACCATGTAGTTGGACCTTATTCTTTTTGTTTTCAGTCTGTCAATGTCTGCATTTGAGTTAGGTGCTTAGCCCATTCACATTTTATATAATTATTGATATGTTAGATTTACATTTGCCATTTTGCTGTTTATTATCTAAATGGATACAGCCACAGGTAAGAATGCCTTGGATTTCCACTCTCCTTATTTAAAGGTTAGTCGATTTTCTCTAAGAGCTTCTCATTTATCTTAAATCATTGGCCAATTTCCAGGTCTCTGAAATGGTTGTTTTCGAAAAGTTTCTGCAGTTTTATAGCTACTTTTTGAGAATATTATACAGTGGCCTCTTCACTCCACTATGCTAGAAATCCCTGCATAAGGTTTTTGCATTAGTTCTGGAATAAAACAAAAATAATCTCAACCAGGATGAATATCAATGAAGATTATAAAATGGATTTAATAAATATTTAAAAGGTAAAATAGACAAAATTTCAAGAATAATTACATTTAAGAAGTGGTGAAAATGAAGACGTTAGGATAAATTCCAAATCAGTAGAACATAATAATTAAAATTGTAGATTTAAATGTTAACTCTGTCACTTTGGGCTGAGTGGCGTTTCTAAGCCTTTACTCATCTGAAAAACAGAGATAATAATCATTCTTGTGTGAGCATTTAATATAACGATGCATATAACATTGTTTGCACAGTGCCTGACATCTTGGAAGTTCTTTAAAAATGTGACTATGACTGTTACCATTATTAAGCCATCCTCTGTTCCTATAAGTTTTGTTAAATTAATTAGCAGTGCCATTGAAATCTGGTCACAAACACCTGGGGCATACTCCATAAGAGCTCTGTAAGAAATTAAGGTACTTCTAATTCTTGCTAATTGCCAATAAGATAAGTAATATTCTTTTTTTTTTTTTTTGAGACGGAGTCTCGTTCTGTCGCCCAGGCTGGAGTGCAGTGGCGCAATCTCGGCTCACTGCAAGCTCCGCCTCCTGGGTTCACGCCATTCTCCTGCCTCAGCCTCTCCGAGTAGCTGGGACTACAGGCGCCCGCCACCACGCCCGGCTAATTTTTTTGTATTTTTAGTAGAGACGGGGTTTCACCGTGGTCTCGATCTCCTGACCTCGTGATCCACCTGCCTCGGCCTCCCAAAGTGCTGGGATTACAAGCTAAATTAAAACAATTTTATACCAAAATTTCTAAATATATTATGGCATAATTGTCATCAGTAATAAGGAATATGAGATTTTTTAAAGAAAAGCTGTCAATTACCTTTAAAATAGCTGTCAAATACTCCTTGCTATGTAATATATTTCAAAGGGGTTTTTAAAATAACATTTATTTCCTCTGCAGTTTTCCTCATTCCTTCAGCAAACACTGATTATTTTCCCTAGTGTCCTGAATAGAGATTGAAATCAATGTGGATTTGGGGTTTATGATTTGATTAGTGCACCTGAATCATTAATGATATGAGCTGAACTCTTAAAATAGTTTGAATAAAGAGCTGCTGTTCACAGATCACACAAAGGGAGACCAACAATGCAAGCCTTCATTTCTACACATTAATATTAACTACTAACGCATGCCCAAGGCCTTATTTCAGTAGAAAAATGAAGTGAATTCTAAAATACCTAATGATGGTTATCTTTTTATTTTTATTCATTTATAATTTATACTTCCCATACTTCCAAAATATATTTGAAATTGCTTTTAATAAACTCATGAGAAAATAAAAGATAAAAGCGAAAAAAAAAAAAAAGATCAGAAGGAAGCAAAAGGGGTAGAAATAATTCTACCCAAAATCTAGGGTCAGAAGGCAATGAGCATTGTCTTTATCTCTGACCTTCCCCGTAGCCAAAAGAAAAAGAGAAATAATGGATCACATACTCTCACTAATTGATTAAAGGAAATGTAATAATTCCTCGCATGAGAGAAACTTTCCTTGTACTAAATTTTTGAAGGCGTTCAATTTCACAGGATCTTATACAAGACACACAGACATGGAGAAATTCAGTGGGTCATTGATCCTTCCAAAGCTCAGGTCACTTATACCCAGACTCTCCCAGAGAGGTGGGTAAATGTGAGTTGTTTCTAGAGGCACACCAGGAAAAGCAACCTTACTGAAGTGAGAGTGAGGGAGTTATCATTCATTCATTTATTCATTCAAGTCCTTTTCCTACTTATTTGGAATGTAAGTCTATTTCATAAGTATTCTAAGAACTTCAAACTGCAAGTCATACCTGTAATTTGGGGAAGCATCATGATGGGAAGTCATCTCTGGTGGTTTCTGATTTAAAAGCCCAGAAGATAAAATTCTTACATGATTTTAATGAATCCTTCCCACCCTACTTATCACCAGGGTCAAGCAGGAAAAAGTCTTCTCTTGTTCCACATTCACCCCCCTACCCCCGAGCTGGGAAGGGGTCTGGGGAGCATAGTGGGGATGGCTGAGATGCTGACTATGCGGGGGTCTGGTCTGGCAGCCCCTGTTCCAGGGATGGTTGCCCAGGCCTGGGGATGGCTGTCTAGGTCCCTGCCTTCTCCCCTGCATTGGAGGAATGTGGTTCAGGCTGGTTGCTGCTGTCCTTTTATGACTTTTCCTTTAAAGTTATAGATCCATAATTTATTTTTTTCTCTCTGACTTCAGCTACATAATGATACTGAGGGAAAGAAGAAAGATGAAGAGTAGGGTGAGCCTAGACTTGCTCCAGTTATGGCTAGCTGTGTACCTGTTCTTTTTGTAAAAATTTATTATCTGCTTTTGGTAACTGTGGACTCTTCCACATGACAGCTACTTGACAGCTCCTTGTAGTAATACATTTTTCCTCTCAAGGTTCATTAGTTCATCCACTGCCAGTGTTACAGATGATGATGTTGATAATGATGATAGCAAATAACTTTTTAGTGACCATTAAATGTGTTACAGGCTTTGGGCTAGTAGCTTTATTTATTTGCAATAATAATCCCATGAAGTAGAACTATTAAGTTATTTTGGGACTAGGAAGATTGAGGTTTACAAAGATCAGTAAATTGCCTAGAGTTACCTAGCTGGAAAATGGCAGAACTGGGATGTGAAGTAAGTTTCGCTTACTGAAGAACCCACACTTATAACTACCAAACTGTGGTGTACTTGGACAGCTTGGGAATTTACCATCAAGAGGAATTGGATTTGGGGCAAGCTCTGAGAGTTCCTAGCTATATGACCTTAGGTGACTAGCAGAAATTCTAAGACTTAGTGCCTTTATTTGTAAAAATTAGAATAATACATTTTTACTCTCAAGGTTTTTTCTAAGAATTTGTAAGCATAGTGAAAGAATGTGGCCTTAAGGTGATCAACATTAGTTTCTTTCCTGTTGAGAATTGCTGATGCTACTTACATTAAATTACTGCTCTAATCTTTTAAAATTAAGATTTCTAAGGTAATGGACTCCTTATTTTAAAAATAGTTTTGTGCTTACAAAAAAAAATAATAAACTGCTGGTACAGAGTTGTCATAAACTCTCCTAGCCCATACACCCTTTCCCCTATTATTAACATCTCGCATTAATATGGTACACATGTTACAATTAAAGAACCAATATTGACACATTATTATCAAGTAAAGTGCATATATTAAGGTTCACTCTGGGTTTTGACAAATGCATAATGTCATCTATCTACCGTTATAATATACAGAATAGTTTTACCACTCTGCAAATCTGTGCTCTACCTGTCTTCCTCCCAACCCCTGTAAACTCCTGCCAACTGCAGATGTTTTTACTGTATCGAAAGTTTTGCCTTTTGCAGAATGTCATATCACTGGAGTCATATGGCATGTAGGCTTTCAGATTGACTTCTTTCACTTAATAGTGTACATTTTTATTTCCTTCGTGTAATTTTGTGGCTGGATAACTCATTTTCTAACACTGAGTAATACTCCATGATATGGGTATAACACAATTTGTTTTTCTCTTCGACTACTGAAGGACATCTTGCTTGCTTCTAGTTTGGGCAGTAATGAATAAAGCTACCATAAACATTCATGTGAAAATTTTCGTGTGGGTATGAATTTTCAAATGAAATGGATAAATACTTAGGGGAATGGTTGTATCATTCTATGGTAAGACTACGTTTAGCTTTGCAAGAAACTGTCAAATTGTCATTCAATGTGGCTGTGTCATTTTACATTCCCTACAATGATTGGGAGTGTCTAATGTTTCACATCCTCATCAGCATTTGGTATTGTGAATTGTATGAATTTTATCAACTCTAATGTGTATGTATTGGTATCTCAATTGTTTTAATTTGCAGTTCTCTTATGACATATGATACTGAACATCTTTTTATATACTTATTTGCCATCTGTATGTATTCTTTGGTGAGGTGTCTGTTCAGATTTTTTTGTCCATGTTTTAATTGGATTGTTTGCTTTCTTAGTGTTGAGTTTTGAGTGTTTTGTATGTTTTAGATACAATCCTTTATTAGACAAGTGTTTCCTTCAAATATTTTTCCCACTATGTGGCTTATCTATTCATTCTATTCACAGTGTCTTTTGCAGAGCAGAAGTTTTTAGTTATAATAAAGTTCACCTTATCATTATTTTATTTCATGGATCATGCATCTGGTGTTGTACCTAAAAACTCATCACCAAATCAATGATCACCGATATATAATTCTCTGTTATCTTCTAGAAGTTTTATAATTTAATATTTTACATTTAGATCTATGATCTATTTTAAATTAATTTTTATGAAAGGTATTAAGTCTATGTCTAGAATCTTTTTTTTTACATGTAGGTGTCCGATTGTTCCTTCATCATTTGTTGAAAAAGTCCATCTATCTGTATTATTTAAACATCTTTGTTTGTTTCTATTTGTTTTAGTTCAAATCAAGTCTATCTTGATCATGTTTTCTTTAACAGATTTGCACATGTTTTTACTACTGAGAGATAGCAAATTTTAATCTATAACAAAAAGTGTGTTCCACTTTGTATGTAAGCCATTGGTAATGTTTTCTTGTTCTGTGACCTTTGGGGTCTACTTTAAAACGCAGCTTAAAAAAATGGAGTAAGAAATTGAAAATGATCTCCAAGGAAAGTCCGTGCCTCAAGGTCTTTTAAGAAAATTGTGTAAGATAATTGCTTTTCAACCACTGTCTTCAAGTGTGTTCTTTCTAGCTCAAGAAAAGAATGAGCTAGCTTGATCTTGTTCTCTACTCTTCCTATTGGCACTTCTGTTGACATCATTCTGACTAGGTGGGAGAATTCAGTCTTGCCTAGTGTATGTTTTAGGCCCTTCTTGAACTTTTCTTTAAGACTTCCACCTTACTTTGTTTTTTTCTTCCCATTAAACATAATTTCACAAAGTGCACCAAAAGCTTTTTGTATCTTCTTCTTATAGTGTGTCAGTGAGAAAAGTTACTGAAATATTTCACCCACTGAAAGGAACAAATGTTTGTATTGTTTACACAGTACTACTCTCTCCCCCAGAATATTCAGTTGCTTGGAGAACGTCAGGATGGGTTGGCTGGATAAACATAGAAGATAAGTTATTGTACTATCTCCTCCTAAATCTGCTACTTTTGAGATTGTCTTTTGGGGAAGGTAATACAATTGCAACAAATAGTCAGGGTACATTCAGCTATATATAATAAAAACCACAAACCAGTGGTTAACCAAGAACGAGATTTATTTTCTCAAATAACAAGAGGCCTAAGTTTGGCAATTGAGATCTGGTGCAGATGTTCAAACAACCATGCTTCCTCAATCTTCCTACTTTACCATTCATGGTATGTGATCACAAATGGCAATTGTGTGTGTGGTCATTGCAGTTGGATTGCAGGAAGGAAAATAAATGTGGTGTATTTGTCATGATTAAAAAAAAATCTTCCCAGAAATTCCAGTAGACTCCTACTTACATTTCATTAAACAAAATGATGTCACAGAGCCACCTTTAACCACAAGAAATGCTGGAGAATAAAATGTTATATTTTCAGCTGTGTGGATTGCTACCCCATGATAGTTCTTTTAATAATGAAGAAGGAACGAAGATATAAGGTCTGCTACTTGAGAGTGTCTGTGACGTGAACTGTGTCTGCTCAACCACGTTGAAGTTTGATGGCACAGAAATTGATCGATCAAGCTCTAAAAATAGATTGAAACTACAGTTTGATTTTAGTCATAATTTATATATTACAAGGTATACAGATTCATAATTATTCATCTACTTATTTATTTTAGAGACAGGGTCTTGCTTTGTCCAGACTGGAGTACAATGGTGAAATCATAGCTCACTGCAGCCTTGAACTCCTAGCCTTCAAGGGATCTTCCTGCCTCAGCCTCACAAAGGGCTAGGATTACAGGCATGAGCCACCGTGCCCAGTCATAATTACTTTAATGATGAAAGGGATTACTAAATTTGATTTTCCCACAGCTGTATGTTTTTAATCATGCCATATAGTAAAATGCTTTCTAAATATTTTTTAAATGTATCCCTCATCTCCATTTCTTCCATCACTCTCCTAAGGTAGGCTTGGCTTATTACTATTACTTTTTAATTGGTTCCCACCTTGCCAGCGCAAACCCATTTCAACTCATTCTCCAGGTATCTGTCAGAAGGTTTGAAAGCACAAATCTGATTATGCCAAACTTGTGTCAGATCCTTTTTTTTTAATCTCCTCCTTTAGAAATCAAGCCCAAGCGTATCCACTAGAGAAAGGCACTCTCTGCCTCAGCCTCTTCCTATCACCCCAGCTTGGATTCTTACCTACTCCTCCTTTGTATCTTGACATTAACAAAATAACTTAATAGTAGTTTTAATTCATGGGGTTTTTACTGGGATTAAGTGAAGTGCTCATCCCAAGGCCTGTCACACATTCCAATAATAAGCCATATTTCTCTAGCCTCTTCTTATTTGATGTTCCTGTCACTACAATCCTCTTTTGTATTATTTTCCCTTCATCAGGGAAAATACTTTCATTAAACTGTAACAAACAACTGAGAGGAAATGGTCACCTCACTTCAGACGCCATTTCTTCAAAGACATCTTTCCTGGCTTTCTTCTCTCCTCTCATAAGATTGCATGACTAAATCTATCATAGAAGCCAGCTTCTCATACTGAAATTATCTGTGTGCATTTTTGTGCATTGGGCTTGCCAGCTGCTTGTATTTCCTTGACCTGTATTGTCAGCGTTAGCAGAGTGACTGGCAAAGAGTAGGTGCCCCATAAATGTTTGACAAAAGTAATTATGTTATATACACATGCTCTTTAATTACAGAAAAAGCAATTTCCTTTCAATGTTATCAGAACTATTTTCTTTATTAATTACTTAAATTCACATAAAAATTAACTTAACCAATGAAGCAAATTTTATCTCTTGTAACACACTGAAGAAATTCAGCGCCAAAAAACAATCATTTAAAACCTCTTAGAAAAAAAAGTACAAAATATGATTTTGGGAGAAATGACATTGAGAGGTAAATTTTTTTCAAAAACAACAACTCCAGATTGGAATGAAATGGAAATTATTTTTCTGTTTTAAATTTGCTTTCATAGTTACAGAACTTAATCAATGTCTCCTTAGACAGTTCCTATTCTAGTACTGGCAGGAACTAATAAATTTTTCCAGACTTGTGTCTTGTTTTTATTACACTCTGATATGATCTTTATTATGCTTTTACAAAATCTATGTTAATGTGTTGTATTCACAAGAGTGGGCTGAGAATGCCACAATTCTCTTTAAATCTTAAAACCAGGAGACTCTGCGGCCTCTCTTCTTTAGCAAAAAAGGAAACTGAATCCAAAGGTGTTAAATCACTAGCCCAAGGTCACATAACAGCAATGGCAGAGCTGAGACTAGAACTAGGACATCAGGTACAAAGTATATTTTTCTGATAGAAATTTAGGAATATATTCCAAATCTCATTGTCGCAGTTTTATTCTGTCAGTTTACCTACATTGGAATTAAATTTCCTACAATCCCCTTTCCTATGTATTTTCTTGTTAGAGTTGGCCAAAAGAGAAGTATGTGTGAGATTTGGATGTCAGAAGCAAAGCAGTCACCGTTACACTTTGGAAGTCACTGCAATCACTTATGTGGATGACAGGTGCAAAGGGGCCAGTGAAAGATTCTCTTTCACTCCAGGTCTATTTCTCCTTCCCATCTGCTAGTTTTGCTGACCAACCGTGACCCCAGACACACAAACAAAATAGCTTTCCAGAGACCTCTTTAGGAGCACTTCCTGTCCTACTCCAGCAACTGGCTGTTTCTGGGTTTAGAAAGCCTGCTAGCACTTTGGGAGGCCAAGGCCCTGATCACGAGGTCAGGGGTTCAAGACCACCCTGGCCAACATAGTGAAACTTGTCTCTACTAAAAATACAAAAATTAGCCCAGCATGGTGGTGGGCGCCTGTAGTCCCAGCTACTCGGGAAACTGAGACAGGAGAATCGCTTGACCCCGGGAGGCAGAGGTTACAGTGAGCCAAGATCACGCCACTGCACTCCACCCTGGGTGACAGAGTAAGACTCTGTCAAAAAAAAAAAAAAAAAAATGGCCTGTTACTGACTTTTCTATGGTCCTGTAACTCCTTTCAGATCCCCATTCCTCAATGACTCCTACAATTGTGGGAACTGGTATTCCTACAATAAATTCCTTATTCTGCAATGCTGATAGCAGTTCTGCTTCCATCACAGAACTGACTGACAAACCCGATTAACACGTTAATTATCACATCTTACACATCATTTTTTTAAAGAAAAAAATGTTTGCTACGCTGACAGAAGATGTTGATTACAATGAGAAAAACTGTTAAAGCATAAATTATCATATAGACTTGCATATAAAGATACAGCCTTCATTCTCAAAATATGTCTGCACAATAAAAATCTAATATATATTATTTGTTTCCAAAGAGTATTGATAAGTAAAGCACACAAAGATCAAACCTGTGATTACAGAAACACATTGATATATTAAAAGATCTAAGAAGCTCTTTAACCTGGTATTTTCCAAACTTGTTCTTGCACAGAAACTGCTTTCCTTTTTTTTTCTTTTTTTCAATTGTGAAGGATGGCATATACCTATTAATATTGGACATACCCACAGTTAATAATTAGAAAAAAAAGCATGTTAATATTGAGATTTTTGACTACTATTTAAGAAGGATACTAGGTCTGTCCATTGGCACGAATATTATAAAGGAATTCCACTGGATTTTAGTTGTAACGATACCAATTATCAGAAAGGCCTTGAAGGCACTACCCAGTTCGTGCCCACATAAACATGTTTTTTGACTAACTCAGAGAATAATGACTTATTGGTTGGCTAAATAAATAAAAAAATGGATAAAGAGCATCTCTATCTTGCAACCAGTACAGAGTGGGATTATTGCAACTGAAAATGACACTGGCTGTCCTGCTTCTTTTTATTATGCACTGCCAATCCACACTCAGCCAGGCTGTTTCTGAAAAATGCTGGTGTGAATACACCCTTCAATATTTCTTCCACGCTGACTATACATACAATCTAGGCATAAATCATCAAAAGTAAATACCAGTGAGCACTTTAATCCTTTATAATAAATCAGGGAAATGGGGAGCCTATGCCTGATGATGAAGTTTTAGTGTAGGTCAAACCAGCAGTTTGCTGAGGAGGGAGCACTTTAAGAAACAGGAAGCATTTTGTTAAAGATGCTGCGTTCCACTGTAGGGTAGACATTTTTGCATGCATTTCTATCTCTTCTGATTATTAAATGGTGCTATTGTTTTTCTTCAGCAAGCCAAATCAAATAAGAACAAGTTTTTCTGAATGCCTACTACTGTTCTAAGGAGCTAAGCTAGATGCTAAGTAGGATAGAAAACGATCATAAAAACCTTCTGCCCTCAAATAATTTCTACTTAATAGGGTAGATGAGATACATATATAAATAATTTTAATACAAGGTTGAACCTTTTCAGTGTCACATGTGAAGTTTAACTTCTGCTGAAGTTAGGAAGAAAGAGAATTCAATTTTAGAGAGGTCAGGGAAAGCTTCTTGGAGTAGGTGGTATTTAAGTCAATCCTTGAAGAAAAAATCAGACTGGGGTTTTAAAAAAAATAATTTAACCAAACTAAGTGCTACCAAACACCAGGAGTTCAGTCTAGATCCCATTGTTCCCCCACTCACAGAAAGCGAATCACTGAGACACTGAATATTGCTGGTGAAGAAGGCTTTATTATATTATGGGTAATGTGAGCCAGAGACATTAGCCAAACCTCAAATCCTCCCCCCTCTCCTGACTAAAGTCAGGGGTTTATGTATTAGGTTGGTGCACAGCGATTGCAGTTTCAGATTGTGAATTTTAAATCATTATAACTAGGCTCAAGCACATCTTTATTAATCAAAACAGGAACCATTACAATCAACACCTTTTTGCCAATGAGAAATAAGTTTATTTCTGTAGCATAAAAAGCTGTGCTTCAGGATGTTGTTGAACTTTCTCCTTAGTTCAGCTAAAAGCCACGTTCTTGTCACATGGCCATGAAATACTAGACTGACAGACACTTTGAAGGATGAGGAAAATGGAATATATTGGGCAAAAAGGAGAAAAAAGGAAAACAGGAACTCTCAGCAAAGCGAGAGCCCTGCTAGATGGTTTTCCACCTCACAGATTGAATCCCAGGTACCACCTGGAACAGGAGTGGCCAGGCTCCTCCCCCCTGCAAATAACACAAACTTCCTGAGCTTCACCCCAGTGTGCACTCCTCCCCGTGCCCAGGCCAGTCAGAGGTTGGGCCAGGGGGCCATTTGTATTTGGCTGTCCATTTGATAAACTCTTGGAAAGCATTTTCTGCATCCTACTGGTTGTGGAAACATTTTCCCTGCAAAAAGTTGTGAAAATGCTTGAAGAAGTGGTAGTCGGTTGTCAAGAGGTCAGGTGAATATAGTGGATTAAGCAAAACTTCGTAGCCCAATTTGTTCAATTTTTGAAGCATTGGTTATGTGATGTGCAGTCAGACCTTATCATAGAGAAGAACTGGACCCTTCTGTTGACCAATGCCGGCTGCAGGCGTTGGAGTTTTCGGTGCATTTCATCCATTTGCTGAGCATACTTCTCAGATGTAATGGTTTTGCCGGGATTCTGAAAGCTGTAGGGATCAGACTGGCAGCAGACCACCAAGCAGTGACCATGACCTTTCTTTGGTGCAAGTTTGGCTTTGGGAAGTGCTTTGGAGCCTCTTCTTGATTCAGCCACTGAGCTGACCATTGCCAGTTGTTGTATAAAATCCACGTTTCATTGCATATCACAATGCAGTCAACAAATGGTTTCTTGTTGTATAGAATAAGAGAAGACAACACTTCAAAGTGACAATTTTTTTTTAAATTTTCGCTCAGCTCATGAGGCACCCACTTACTGAGCTTTTTCACCTTTCCAATTTGCTCCAAATGCCGAATGACCATAGAACAGTCGACGTTGAGTTCTGCCCCAACTTTTTGTGTGGTTGTAAGAGGATCAGCTTCGACGATTGCTCTCAATTGCTCATTGTCAACTTCCAATGGCCGGCCACTACGCTCCTCATCTTTAAGGCTCTTGTCTCCTTTGTAAAACTTTTTGAACCCCCACTGCTGGGTGCGTTCGTTAGCAGTTCCTGGGCCAAATGCATTGTTGATGTTGCAAGTTGTCTTCACTGCTTTTAAACTCGAATAAGAAAATTACTAGAATTTGCTTTTTGTCTAACATCATTTCCATAGTCTAAAATAAATATAAAATAAATAGCAAGTAATAAGTCATTAGCAAAAAAAACATAAAGTGAGAAATGCCCGTTAAAATTATATATGACATAACCACATTTATTTGAGAATGTATCCCAATATCAAATGGCAAATTTCAACAATGCAACAACCGCAATTACTTTTACATTCGCCTAATAGCTTGGAAGAAGAAGCGGGGCGGGGGGCAAGGAAGAGGAGTTAGTCAATAGGCAGCAGGTAGCTGAATGAGGGATCTAGCATCTCACTGTAATCACATGCAGGAAAAAAAGGAATTATGGAGGAGCTAGGAAGAGGAGTTGGTTCGACAGGCAGCAGGTGTGTCTCATTAGGTGCAGTGATCCCATCCATAAAGTCTCAGCTCCCTGGTGTCATCCAGGAGGCCTGATCGTCAGTTTCCTGAGAAAAGATATAAGTTTAAAATTAGGCTGATTTCACAAGGAAGGCAAAGGCCTGAAAGTAAGTTTACAAAATAAAATTTTAGATAAATTTGAACTTCAAATAAACAACAACCACAAAAAACGTGGTATAAGAACGTACCATCAATTATTTAGGACATACCTATACTAAAAATTATTTGTTCTTTATCTGAAATTCGAATTTAACTGAGGCCACTATATTTCTATTTATTAAATTTGGCAGCTCTATTTAAAGGGACAAAAATATGAGATATACTAGGAAAAGAGAGTGATTCAGTTGGTATTACAGTTTATTTCCCCGAAAAAAAGATATGTTGATATCCAGCCCCTAGTTCCTCTGAATGTGGGCTTATTTGGAAATAGAGTCTTTATAGGAGTAATGAAGTTAAAATGGAGTCACTAAGTTGAGCTCAAACCCAATACGACTGATGTTCTTATAAAAAGGGGAAATATGGGCCGAGCACAGTGGCTCATGCCTGAAATCCCAGCATTTTGGGAGGCCGAGGCGGGTGGATCACGAGGTCAGGAGATCGAGACCATCCTGGCTAACATGGTGAAACCCTGTCTCTACTAAAAATACAAAAAATTAGCCGGGCGTGGTGGCGGGTGCCTGTAGTCCCAGCTACTCAGGAGGCTGAGGCAGGAGAATCCCTTGAACCGGGAGGCGGAGCTTGCAGTGAGCTGAGACTGGGCCACTGCACTCCAGCCTGGGGGACAAAGTGAGACTCCGTCTCAAAAAAAAAAAAAAAGTGGGGGGGGGGGGAATATGAACACAAAGACAAACATACATCTAGGGAAGACAATGTGAAGATGGAAACGGAAATTGAAATTATGTTCTCATAAGTTAAAGAATTTCTGAGGCCACTGCTGGAAGGGGCAAATTCGCATTCTTTTCCTACAGGTTTGGGAAGGAGTTTGGCCCTGCCGGCAATTCGATTTGGGATGTCTAATCTCCAGAACTGTAAGACAATAAATTTCTAAGCCGCCTAGTTTGTGGTACTTTGTTTTGGCAGACTTAGGAAATTAATAGAGTTAACTATAGCCAAAAGTGTTTTGGTAAAAGGTAGAAATTTTGTGAGTTGAGGCAAGACGATAGGAGGCCTGGAATCCTCAGGAATGGTGGCTAAACTTCCTGTTTTTTGCATATTCTAAAAATATACTTAATTTCTGGTATTTATTGCAAGACTATGAAAAAGGCTAAGCCGTGGCTCTAACATATTTTATTTTCTTAGAACATGTATTTTATTTTAACACAAAAGGACATATTGTGATGTAAATGCGAAATGTTCACACATTTTCAGGACAGAATACAACTACAAACCTCTTGAAATAAATTTCAAAGTTTAGCCCCTGCTTCAGTTTATGTCCCCAAATCCTCAGAAATAATCTTTCATATCCCTTTTTTTTATTAGAAGTACTTTGATGGAAAAGTTTGAATAGCAGTTTTTGTTTGTTTGTTCATTTGTTTGTTTTTTTGAGACAGGGTCTCACTCTTTCGCCCAGGCGGGAGTGCCATGGTGTGAACAAGGCTCACTGCAGCCTTGACGTCCCGGGCTCAGGTGATTTTCCTTGTTCAGCCTAACAAGTAGCTGGACTACAGGCAGTCACCATTACACTGGCTATGAATAGCATTATTTAATTAGTGAAAAAAAAAATGTTGAAACAGATACTCTTAAAATATTTTAGGTACAAGGCACAAGAATGCAAAATAATACACCCCTATACTCAAAGAGTTTCTAATCAAATTCTGTAAACAAGGCACAAAAAGGAAATGTAGAGTTAAATAATTATGCATTCAAGATAATAAATTAACCAGATTTTTTTCCCTATGGATATTCAGAAATGTTATAACGATCAGGGAAAGCATCAGGATGAGATACGGTCTTTAGTGGATCTAGAAGGGTGGAATAGATTTAGAAAGCATGTGAAAATTCATTTCATATTATTTTGAGGAAACCCCATACAGTTTCACTCAATACTTTAAAACTGTGCATCTGTGATTGAGAGCAGCAAAACACAGTATGTTTAATAATATGTTTATGTTATTTTGATAATTTTGAAAACGTACTCTCACCTGAGGATGATCTACAAAGCCAGTTCAGCTGGCTCTTCAGCACTGTATTAAAAATACTCTTAGTTCTGGAGGAAAAAAAAACACACTTTCAGAAAACAGTTTTTGAAGAGTAACTGTGGTAGGTTCCGAAGTTGGTATCTTTCCTGAGAGGACTATAAGTGCTCTAGATTTTATATGTAAAATCATGTAGTTTGCAAGACATTGGAAAGGTGGCACTTCAATTAATCCCTTCACTCCCACCCCCAAAAGTTAAAAAATAAATAATATCTAGAGAAAAACTGGTTGTGGATCCACTGTGACTGGATAGTATTTGATCACCAAGAACTATTTCTTTGAGAAATTTACTCTCTATCTTGCACCAAAGGTAGCTAGGTAATTAACTATATAAATATAGTTACAGAAGATGATAAAAATAGAGAAAATATTAAAATGTAATAAAATTATTAAGCCAGGAATGACTAACACTATATTCTAAAGTACTGTACACTCTTTGAGAGATGGCTGCAATTGTTTTCTGATCTTCTTCAGTGTTAGGAAGAGGGTAAAACATGATTCGTTATAGCTGTGCTTCTCCTACTTTAGTGTGCATGAGAATCACCTAGGAAGATTCTAATTCATGGAGTCTGGGGTGGACCTGGCATTCTCTATTTTTATCAAGCTTCTCAAGGATACCATGTTGCTATTCTTCTCCTATTTGAATAGCAACCCATTGCTTTAAACATATTTAACATCTCTGGGCTACTATTTTCTATTGAATTGTTGGTCTACTCCACTAGAATATATGTGAGGTCCTTTAGTTCAGAATAATACCTTATTCAGCTGTACAATAAGAAATGGCTGAAAAAATGATCATTCCTTCTCCTTTTTCATTATTACTTTTCTTTGACCAGAGAATGCTATTGCTCTAACAAGAAATGTGCCAATTCTGATGAAGTCTGTAGCTTGGTAAAAATCATGGGGGAGGAATAAGATCACTATCTAACCAATGTATTTGCTAACATACCATAGAAAGATAAAACATAATTTTAAAAAGTGCAATTCTCTGGGGCAAATATTTTGAAAAAGATCAGGTGTAGGAAATAAAACAGTTCTGAACCTAAGGAGGTTAAAGTTTTGGACCTACATCTATTATCTGAGTAATAAATTTCCACTATAAGGAATAAAAAAAAGAAGAAAAGAAAACATGGTAAGTCCAACAAAAGATAAGAAAGGGATGAAACACCAACAACAAAAAAGCACAGTAAACATAAGAGAGACATGGAATAAGACCAAACACAGTAACAGTAAATATAATTGAGTAAATGACCCCTTAAATAGGCAGGGTAATTTTGAGTTAAAAAACATTTTCAGTTTTCAGAAAATTTTCATTCCTAAGCTGTCAATCAGGGATATGATAAAATAAATGGACACAGAATGATTGGAACCAAAATATGCAACTATATATAAATATATATTTTAAAAATAGCAGAAGTAAAACATTTAACTCTATTAATATTAATTATTAATAAATAATATATTCAAAATAGTATTAAAATTATATTTCATACTGGTAAAATATACAGTCAACCAAGAAAATTCAATAGTCATGAATCATCAAGCATCTAATGAACCAGCTTGTAAATATATAAAAAAGGAAACTCATGGAGGGGCAAGGAGAAAAGAAATTCTACAGTCATAGTCAATTATTTAAACAAAGGTCTATCAGAAATTAGAAAATTAAATTGTCCAAAATAAGTAAGAATATAGGTGAGTAGAATAATTTAAATTTAATCAAAATTGATGTGTGGAGAACTTTATATCCAACATATACCAATTTAAAAAAATACATTTCAAACTTTTTTTAAAAAAAGATAATATATTTTAAAGATCTTTTTAAAAAAGATATAGATATATATATATATATACACATGAGAGGAAAAGGAGAGAAGAGTAGTAGATTGACGAATAAAACCAAATGCTGATTCTTAAAAATATCAATAAAGCTGAAAAACTTAGGGAAATTCTAAATAATATCCTTCCCCAAAAGGATGACACACAGGTAACATTACAAGTGAGAAAGGGACTACAGATATGAAGAAGTTTTAACACGTTTCAAAAGAATACTTAGTAAACATCATACTGAAATATGTAAACATTAAGTTTAATTTCCTAGAAATGTATTGAGTCAAAAACAGGCAGAAAAACTAAATAGATCAATATAAATAGAAATTGAATTGTAAATTAATTAAATATTTACCTTGCTATAAAATTTTAGGCTCCTGGCCCAGACAGCTTTATGGGGAAGTTCTACTAAACCTTAAAGTTTCAACTTATTTAAATTTTTCTGGAGCATAGAAAACAACAGAAAAACTTCCAAATTCATACTTTGACTCACCTTTATACTAAAGACTCACCTTGATACTAAAACCAGAAAAAGAGAACTCAGAAAAAAAAAAGCATAGAACTCTAAAAGAAATATTTTTGAATTATACCTACCAATATATTAGCATGTGAGTTTTACTTCAAATAAAGAAGGAAGTACTTATTATGGGGTATCTATTATCTCAACAGATGCTGAAAAAATTTTGTTTAAAATTCAACACTTTTTCCTGATGAAAAACAAACCAAAAAAAAAGATACTAGATAGGAATTTCTCAACCTAAGAAAGGATCTCTTTCAGAAACACTTTGAAAGAATTAATTCTTCATGGACAGTCAATAGAGCCAGTCAACTAAATACAAGGCAAGATGAGGAGGCACACTACAACTACAAAATACATCTGATGCAAGACCTATCCAATTAAATAAAATGGAAAAAAGTAGAAAATACAAAACTGTTCGGCATTTATTAATGATTTAACTGTCTACATAAATAATAAAAAAGAATCCACTGAAAAATTGTTAGAATCAATGTAGCTGTTTCATAAGTTGCTGCATATTAAATAAACATGAATCAGTGGTTTACTCAGAAATAATAAAAATGGAATAAAGAATTTCATATACAATAGCATAAAAAGCCACACAATATCTAGTAATAAACCCAACAAGAAAGCCCTATAAACAAAAAATCATAAAATTTTAGTGAAAGACACAAAATAAAATCTAAATAATGGGAAGCATTCCATGTTCCTAGATGGTGAGTTTTAGTAAGTTTATTTTCCCCAAATTAGTCTATGAATTCAAAGCCTTCTCAATCAAAACATGAGGAGTTTTAATGAATCCTGACAATTCAAAACATTATATAGAAAAGAGAATGCTTTTAAATAGTCAAAAACATTTAGAAAAAGTCAATAAGGTGTGTGACTATCACAAAGTACATGAAGTATCACCCCATGGAATTCACGCCAGAATAAACAAATCAGTTGACAGAAAGAGAGTTCCTAACAGATCTTGTGTATGTCAATGTAACTTATGGTAAAGGTGATATTCCCAATCAAAAGCTGGCCTACTTAATACATGATCACAGGAAGATGAGATAGCCATTTACAGAAGCAAAATAAATCCACAGTCAGAGGCGGAGGGTGCCAGCTGTTTCTAAATCCATTTCTTCTGGGGAATGCCATGTGACCTGTGGCTGATTTTAGGGAGTGCTGCATGAGAGGTAGTGCGTACCACTTCCAGACACAACCCAGAAAAACTCACACGCATGCTTCCCCCTCATCTTTTCTCTCACGTGAACTGCAGTAAAAAACGACCCTCTGGCAAGCTTTGCAAACCTCAAATGGCAAATGGCAGAGCCAGAGCTGCCTGGACCCCCAAAGCACTCTGAAGCCAAGCAGCCCACCTTCCACCCCTAGTCACCATTGGCCTGAACCACCCGGGTATTTCTTGAGTGAAGCACTTCTATTCCGTTGGATATATATATATATATATATTATATATTTTATATAAAATATATATTATATATATATATTTAATCTAATTGCTTCAGCAGCTGTGTTCCCTAACACAATCTATTACACATAATGAATAAAAATTAACCTCATTGTGGATTAAAGAGATAAGTCAGACACAAAACCATAAAACAGGAAAGGAAAATGATAATTTACCTTATAAAATTAAAATCTTCCTTTAGAAAGAAATAATTAATGAAGTTAAAAACAAGTGACAGTTTGGGTGAAAATATATGTATCTTACTCAAAAGGTTGATTTCTATGAAAAAGAACTTCTATAAATTAACTTGAAAAGGAAAAAAAAATTGCCTAGTAGGAAAAAGGGTAAAGAAATATAAACAGGACACTCACAGAATAAGAAATGAAAAGCTACTAAATGTATCAAGCAATTAAAGAAATGTCAAAAAAAAAGAGATTTTTTTCCCCCTGATTAAAAAAAAAATTAAAGACTAAAGAATGAATGCAGGGAAGGATTCAGAAGAACTGGCCTTGACATGCATTGTTAGAGTGAATGTGATCCATGGGGTCTAACTGGAGACAGTCCAGCAGTTTTTACTACATTCGAAAATGCATTGCCAGGAGTGGTGGCTCACGCCTGTAATCCCAGCATTTTGGGACGCCAAGGCAGGTGGATTGCTTGAGGTCAGGAGTTAAAGACCAGCCTGACCAACATGATGAAACCCTGTCTCTACTAAAACTACAAAAATTAGCCGGGCGTGGTGGCAGGCGCCTGTAATGTGAGCTACTTGGGAGGCTAAGGCAGGAGAGTCACTTGAACCTGGGAGTCGGAGGTTGCAGTGAGCTGAGATCGCACCATTACACTTTAGCCTGGGAGACACAGCGAGACTCCATCTCAAAAAAAAAAAAAGTTCATGTACTTTAAGCAACAATTCTGCTTCTTGTTATCTATTATTTTTAAATACAACTTACTTCTACATTTATGGAAATATTTATAATTACAAGATATTCTCTGGAACATTGCTTGTAATAGCAAACCCCCTCCCCAAATGTACTGTTTGGTGGAGGAAAGATTAAATAATTTGCCATATAGCCATATGATGGCAGACCAGAAATTCAGATACACCCATATGCAATAACATGGAAAGATTTCCGAAATATATGTATCATAAATAAAACAAATCAAAAGCAATGTATTTACGTCGTTAATTTGTATTTTATATTAGTTATATTAATATTTTACATTTATATTTTTAAACATACACTGCTTATATACATACAGCTATGTATGTATAACATGTCCATACACATATATACATATAAATGCAGAGAAAGGAGGTTCCAAGGAACACACACTGTCCACAGAGGCTGCCTGGGAAAAGAAGTCAGAGTTGGACTAGCAGCAATGGGGGACTTTTATGCCTTGTCTTATGCATATCTACATTGTTTACGTCTTATACTTAAACGACATATTCAGGTGTTAAAACAGCAAAACCACAATTTTGAACCAACATAATATTTATGGAAATTTTTTTTGTTCAATTCGAAGTCTTTACTTGATCAGTGTTTCTCCCAGTATGTTCCATAAAACACTGGTCCTGGTCCTCTGAGCTGCTTCATGCAAAATGGGTTCTGAGATCAAATACATTTTTTCATTCATATTGTCATGTTTCTCTAAAGGGAATGCATCTCCCAATCAATATCAAAATAAATTTTTCAGCTGCCAAGTAAGAATAGGTTGTGAAATAACAGTCGTTGACTGGTCAAAGGTAACCAAACATTTCTGAACTGATCATAGACATTTCAAAGCTAGGAAGAACTGGTGTGACTGATTTCATGAGTTCTGAAGGGTATCTGTAAGGTTAGATATCAAAAGTTTCTAGCTGCCTTTGAAGGGAAGCTATTTAACTTCCAGCAATATGTAATTAAATTAAAGAGGAAAATGAAACTAAACATACCTAAATATCAAATGTAGAGCAAAATCCAAGAATTCCTCATTGTGAATCTAATTGCCACTTCTAAGGAGGGCTCAAGCACAAGCAAAAATAATAATAAAAAAAAAGCATGTTGTCATGGTGTCTTACCTTACAACTACCAGCTGTTAAGTGATTCAGAAGAACTTTAGGTGCTGTGTGTGGAACAAAAAAAGAAATGTAGCCTCAAACCAACAAATAAAAATGTGGCATGCAATGACACATGTACACTATTGTCAGTTTAAAAACATGTATACATTGAATATAGCAGAGGCCTTTTTGGCTTTGTTTTTCTTTTATATGTTTGCTCCCAGAGCTGTTTTTAAACTGATGATGTCTCTTAACACTGTCAGTTAAGAGACCTCCTGAACACTGGCGCTGCCTCTGTTCCTCAAAAATCCCACACACACTCCAGCCTCATGGCCACCTGACCTGATCCTTGTGCTCAAAAGAGCCTTCATGGACCACCTTATATAAAAGTGAGGCTCAACCTTGACCCCAGCATTCCCTATCCCCCTTCCCTGCTTTATTATTTTTGCAGCACTTATCATTATTTGAGTTACTCTATAGTTTACATATTTGCTTGTTGTCTGTTCTTTCCCACTAGGAATTAGGCAGAGATGTTTTTTTTACTCTCTTTACTCCTGCATCCCTAATCCCTTTAACAGTGTCTAACATATACTAGGTAGTCAATAAATATTTCTTGAATGAATGAATAAATAAATGAATCTTAAAATCAATGATCTATATGAATTGAGAGGCTGAAATCATTCTGGAGATACAGTAGGCTCATCAGCAAATTAAATTCTTTAACAGGCAATGCTACTTTTGAAAAGCTACTTTGGCCTGGTGCAGTGGCTCACACCTGTAATCCCAGCACTTTGGGAGGCCAGGGCAGGTGGATCACCTGAGGTTGGGAGTTCAAAGCCAGCCTGACCAACATGGAGAAACCCCGTCTCTACTAAAAATACAAAATTAGCCAGGCATGGTGGCACATACCTGTAATCCCAGCTACTCCGGAGGCTGAGACAGGAGAACTGCTTGAACCCGGCAGGCGGAGGTTGCAGTGAGCCGAGATCACGCCATTGCACTACTCCAGTCTGGGCGACAAGAGTGAAACTTCTCCTCAAAAAAAAAAAAAAAAAAAAAAAAAAAAAAAAAAAAGCTCCTTTATTTTGGTAAACTTTTTGTTCTCCAAAATTGGTTGACTATGGCACATTATTTTTTCTCGTGTAACGTTAAAATATAGTTCAACTAGTATTCTGTATAAAACATTTTCAAAAAGAGGAGATACTCTAAAAATCTATTAAATTCTGTAATTAATTATTTTAAAATATGGCACCCTTTCAGTCCTTCTTACTCTTTTTCTTCCTCCTCTCTCTTGCTATGTTCTCTCTTACCTATGCCTCTCTGGTTCTAGTACAACACTGTATTATTTAAAGACATAGAAGTCATGAATCACATTCAGGACACAAGATATAAACTGAAAAATTTGAACTGATTTGAAAAATATGTAAAATAATAAATTTACTGTAATTACACTAATGCAGAAGAGTTCTATGCTAAGGATATTTTGCAGTGAATTTTACATTTTAGTAAAGATAAACAGAAACAGTTCTTCTGCCAGAAAAACAGAAACCATTTCAAGTTTTTGCAACAGAGAATTTTTAATGCAAGAAATTGGTTACAGGCGTGATAGACTAAGAAGCCAAACCAGGGACAGTGAGGCAGCCCAGATATAAGCAACAGCAAAAAGCCCCTGAGACACTGAGAGCTGGAGGTCCTGAGAAGCCCCCAGAGCCCAACAGCCAGGGATGCCTGGCAGAAGGAAACTCAGCCAATGCCAGAGACACTGCCCAAAGAGATGAGGGAATATCCTAGCCTCTTCCCTCTTCCTAGGTTTTGAACTCACACAAGTGCCTTCCTTTAGCTGAATCAGTTGACATGGGATCCTGGGAAATGCAGCCTGCAGGAATCAGTTTCTCTGTGATGCAGACTAAAACCAGAAGAGTAAGGAGAGGTAAGCAGTCCCAGTGCTGGCTCAGCTACATATTTCATTTAATGTAAACCACACATGAACATTTGCCTGAGCTTTCAGTTATGACATAAGTCTAACCAAAGATTAAGAACAAAAAGAAGAGCATGTTAAATCCAGCTCCCTCCCAAAAGTCATATTATTAATTTTAATGCTCAATTGTGACAAAGTTGTTAGCATACCCTTGCAATCAAATGGATATAAAGTATCAATTACATTAAGTATGTGTGAAAACAATATTGATAAAACTGTTTTAATTATGTACGACAACAGAACTAATATCCTACCATTGAAATTTAATTTTAATATTCCATACCTGTTCTTTTTATTTTAATAATCCACATTTTTTTAAGTTGGGACCCAACACTGTCATAGTAGATATCACTTTAATAAATTCTAATTTTTTTATAACATACTATTACCTTTAATCATTGTAGCAACATAATTTATTAAATAATGTTTCTCTTTACTCAAACTGGCTAAAAGTGCCTTACATGAAATTTTCAAGAGCAATGTGGAAGCCATCTGCAGTAGACCATGCAATAGACCAAGAACTTCATTAATAATAGACCATAAGCTAGAATAAAATAATTAAAGTATAGCAATTGGAAAAAAAAGTTATGGGCAACAAACTGAAAAACATTTTATTTTAAAATACCCTAGGTGTGGATATTGTATTTAAAAATACCCTCGCTGAGAAATAGCAACCAGAGTTATCTTGCATATACCAATAAAAGATAAAGGTGGCTTTCATGATTTTGTTTTTAAGAAAATTGTTAGGCAATTTATGGATAGAGCCACAAGCCATCACAAGTAACAAATGGATTTGATTATTACGAGAGTAAGTCAACTGTTTCATTGCATTCATGGACTTAAATCACATGTTATTTCCAAAAGAGATTCAACATGGATTAAAACAAAAGTGCAATATAATAAAACTAAACTATTAACCCAGAATTAAAGATATATTAATAATAAAAGGATAAAAATAGTAAGTCATGAAACTCTTGCTAAAAAAAAAATTATGAGTGAGCTTCCTAAAAGCAGAAACAGGGAAAATGTTGGGTTTTGCAGCACTCAGGGTCAAATTAAAGGAAATATATGTACCCTCAATGAAAAGGGCGGTGAAGTTTCAGTCACATTTTCAGCCTTAGTCAGGTTGAACAGTGACAGCATCACACTGAACTCTGACAGAAAAAAAAAAAAAATTGGCTTGATCTCTTGATCTTAGTCATGCTAAAGTCAAAAAATTCCAGGGACATGGATATGATTCCTTAAAGATTCAGTGATATTTGTCTGAGTGGTAACCATCATAATCTTATAAAATTCCCACTTTAATTCATTGTCAATGTCTTCAGTAAAATGTATGACTGTATGCATAAATTTTTTTTTCAAAATTATGTTACTGCTTCCAGGAGAGCAAAATGATTATTTTTGGATCTTGAGAGAAATGTCATGACAACGATTTTGGTAAAAATCAAGCTGTGAATGATTAGAAACAACTTAATAATTCAAGAACTTAAAATGAATAATTTTGCTTTGGAAAACAGAATTGGAAATCCCAATCATTTTGGCACAAAGTTTAATTTTGGTGTATTGAGCTTTATAGGCATAACATGGAAATAGATCACTATTGCCATCTCCTGGCAAGTAAACCACATGACCACAGTTTAAATCTTTTTGGAGAGCTATATATTGTGAGAAAGCAAGATTACCCCATAAATAGGCAATAAAGTATAGGATATTTATTGTGAGACCATCATTGGATTTTTATTCTTTATTTCTTTAAGACCTTTACAAAAACCCATTAGAGTTGATAAATAGTAACATTCGTTTTATGAGCTCATTATATTGAACAGGAATTCTGCTTGATAGGACTCTTTAAATTAAATGCATATGATGGATCTACCTGCGATTGAAACAAATATTAGAGACAGTTCAAAAAGAAAACTTAGAAAGTGTTTGCAATGCATTGGTAGAAAGTAGCCAGCATTGTCCCTACCACTGCATGCAGCCCAGAAAGTGACAGGTAGCTTTCTACCATATAATAAAGCTGATGGGATGGCTAACAGCTTGAACAGCATTAATTCATCTTTCTGCTCTGGGGGCTCTCACCAGAGATGAATGATATACTCCCTCCAACTTGCCTTTCTCATCTTGCTGTGTTTCTGTTTAATTTCTCTTTCCTACTGTGTTCTCCTTTGCAATCTGTTGCTTCTGTTGCATTGAACCCCCTTCCCTCTCCTCCTTACATCTGGACATCAGATCATCAGCTGCCTCTGAGCCTGGTTCATGCACTCCCTGCCTGAGATGTCAGCTGAGCCATTTATGAACTAGATGTCACTCAAGTCTGCAAGCTGTGCTCCAGGGTATCATCCTGTCTTAGAGACTCCAAGTTCTTGCAGCTGCTGAGTAAAAAAGGAGAATGAGATGTGGCTTCAAGCTATTACCCTCCAGATCAGAATGCCACGTTCCATATAGTTCTGAGGCTTGACATGTCATCTTACCAAACTAATCATTTCGTCAACGATGAGCATAATAGCGAACTTCCACAAGATGGGTTGAAAACACCAAGACAGTTGACATAAAAAAAAAAAAAAAACTCTTCTGAAGTCATTCTTTGGAGGAAGAAAGAAAATGCATTGTTTTTGTTGTTGTTT
Source organism: Nomascus leucogenys (assembly GCF_006542625.1). Classification (NCBI taxonomy): domain Eukaryota; kingdom Metazoa; phylum Chordata; class Mammalia; order Primates; family Hylobatidae; genus Nomascus; species Nomascus leucogenys. Next base: position 97,609,850 of record NC_044391.1, read on the forward strand.
TACTTATCACATTGATCATAAATTCTTCCTAATCTAAATTCCATTCCCCACCAACCCACCAACTAGCTCAAGGTCACATTTAGCTTACACTAAGGTGAAACAGGAATGAACATTTGAGAAAAAAACCTGGACTTTAGCTTTGATGTATAAAATCACTCCAGTTCAGTGTCTTCGTGGTCCTCTGTTGAAGTTTCATATTACCTGCCTGTTGCATCCCTAGTTAAGGCAATATCCTGAAGAGCCGAGCTTGGGGAAACAACAGAAGAAAATCATCTTCTATACTTGGAGTTAGAAAACTGATGAAGCCAAAGTACAGAGGGCAGATCAAAGGGAATGACTCCTATAAAATACGCCCAATTTCTGAATTACAGCTGACCACTTGCTCAGGGAACCTTCCCCTTATAGAGAAAAATTCAGATAAATCGATGAAAAGAAAATCCTCACAGAAATAGAAAAAGATCTTGAAAGGAGGAAGGGACGTCAAAATAATTAAAGGTTATAGCAATAATCTTTCAAAGCAATAATAGCATTAAAGTGCACATATATAGCGCTTACTATGTGCTAACCATGCTTGTCATCATTTCACATGTATAAACTCATTCAATTCTCATAACAATCCTATTATCTCCATGTTAAGACATAAGGAAACAAAGCACAAAGAAACTTGGAAACACACATGGTAGATTCAAGATTCCAACCCACGTGGTATGACTCTTAACCACTGAATTAGTCAGGGTTCTCCGGAGACAGAGAACCAATAGGATATATAGATAGATGAGAGGGAATTTGCTAGGGAAGTTGGCTCATTACAGAAGATGAGGCGTCCCAGGCAATCTGCAAGCTGGAGACCCTGGGATGCTGGTAGCATGGCTCAGTCCAAGTTTGAAAGCCTCAGAGCCAAGGATGCTGATGATACAATTCTCAGCCTGAGGCTAAAGGCCTGGGAACCTAGGGAGCCACTAGTGTGAGTCTTGGAGTCCAAAGGCCAGAAAGCCTGGGGTTGTGATGTCCAAAGGCAGGAGAAATGTGGCCCAGATGCAAGACAGAGAGAGAGAGAAGTAATTGCCTTCCCTCTGCCTTTTTCGCCAACTGGATGGTACCTGCCTGTGCTGAGGGTAAATCTTCCTCAGTCAGTCCACTAACTCACACACCAGTCTCCTCTGGAAACACCCTCACAGGCACACCCAGAAGTGACGTTTTACCAGTTCCAAGGTATTCCTTAATCTAGCCAAGTTGATACGTAAAATTAGCAATCAGTCATTATCATTAAGTTCTTCTAATTCTCCTAAATGTATCGATATCTGTGTCTGTCTATATTTTGGAAACTCAGTCTCTCTCTCTCTCTTCTTTCCCCCTCCCTTTCTCTGTGATGTGTTCAACTACTAAAATGAATAGGATATGCTCTAGCTTCTCCATTCTATGGATAGATTAACCAAAGCTGAGGTCCAGGAGCCCCTAAGTGGCAGAGCTAGGATATAAATCCAAATCCCATGACTTCCCTCCATACCTCACTGCCTTCCAGGATGCGATGGCCATGAAAATTCACTGCTCAGATCTCAAGCTGCAAGGACAGTTTTCTGAGAGCCCCAACTATGGCCCCTCTGTATCTACCACCACATTTGTACCGAGGTCACACTTCTCCTGGGCTGCTCTCAACTAGTGACTGAGCACATCAGGGGTATTTATGTGTGCATATTCCTGCCATAAAACGGGACTACCCAACTGGGAGACTTGGGCTCAAGTGCTCCTCATGATCTTGCTTGAAACTTTCTTAGAAGATCCTTACCAGCCTTCCTACCCAATCTTCTTCTCTTACTTCTCCACGTTCACATGTGTCAGATCAGCATCAAGGTGTGGGTTTCTCTCTTCGTGCTCCCACTCTATCCACCCCCCTTTACTTTTTTTAGCTTCAAATTAGCTATTGTATTTATGTGTAAGGTGTATAATGTGACTTCTTTCAAATAAAAATTCTGTATATTTGTCATGTACATACAATATATTTTGAAACATTACATTGTGGAATGGCTAAATGAAGCTAATTGACATTCATTACCTCACATGCTTATCTTTTTGTGTGGTGAGAACACTTAAAATCTACACTCCTAGCAGTTTTAAGAATGCAATACATTATAATTAACTATAGTCACCATGTTATATAATAAGTCTCTTTAATTTAGTCCTCCTCCTCTTCCCTTTATCTTTTGTAAGCATTTTTTCCTAATAAAGCATTTGCATACCTCATCCCAATTTGAGCTTAGCTCCTGACAAAAATCAAATTAACATACAGACCAGCCTAATATCTTCAGAAATTCATTTCAGTAGATATATAAGAATACAGATATCTATTATTTTAGACATGTTATTTTTATTTAACTGTTTTAGATATGTTGGGTTCAATAAATCACATATAGAAAACGTAATGATAGAATGGAATGATATGGTTAGGATTTGTGTCCTCACCCAAATCTCATCTTGAATTGTAATCCCTACTTGCGGAGGGAGGGACCTGATTGGAGGTGATCGGATCATGAAGCAGTTTCCCCCATGCTGTTCTCATGACAGTGAGTGAGTTCTCATGAGATCCGATGGTTTTAAAGTGTGGCAGTGCCCCTTTGCTCACTCTCTCTCTCCCCTGCCACTTTGTGAAGAAGGTGCTTACTTTTCCTTCACCTGCCATGATTGTAAGTTTACTGAGACCTCCACAGCCATGCAGAACTATAAGTCAATTAAACCTCTTTCATCCACCAACTACCAAATATCAGGTAGTATCTTCTCTATAACAGTATGAAAACAGACTAATACATGGAACAAACACAAGAACAAAGCAACTACAATAATTATGCCTTGACCTATTGTAGATCTAAAGGATACATGCTAAAGCTTCTCTGGAATAAAAATTAGCAAGAGGCTAAAATATGAGGGCTCACAACCAACAACAACCAGACTCACAAAATGGTATTGTTCAAGAGTCTCCAGGAGCACTTTGCACATTCTTCCAAACATTTACATGACAGTGAGACAGCAAAAATATACTGAAATCCTTTCACAGAGAAGAAAAATGTATAGTTATCTGACCTTATACATCTCCATGTCCTATAATTTAGATAATAACTAGTAACATATTATTTCCATGGTATTCTGTGATTTATGATGACCCTGAGGCATTTAGCTTTTCTTATGTATAGATCTCAAAACTTGTTCTCTTTTTGGTGAACTATTCTCTTCTTTGCCAGAGGGCTTATCTTGAATTTTCCTTCAGTACTACATGACCCTGGGAACTTAGTGGCCATCTTAACTCCCAACACCCAGATATTTAACACATAGAGGAAATGCCGACATTCACTCAGCACCAACATTGTCTGATGAATCACATTGGGAATCATGAGGTGTAAGAGGCTCTTGTGGGCCTTCAGTGGTACTGATTATGACCATTGAATATTCAAATCATTTCAAATCAGCATGACATCTTTGTCAGTCAACACAATTATACCCGAATAGGATTCAACTTTGGCTGAATTATTATAAAGATCAGTTACAGCATTATAGCAATGGAGCCGATTAGTATTAGTTTGGAACTGGGCCTCTGTGACCATGGGAAAGAATGCTCTAATACATCTGTACTCTGTTCCAGTGTTATGGCGGCAATAAAGTATTGATTGGCTAAATAATTGAAAGTCCAAATCACATGTTACTGAGGAAAAAGACAAACATAAGAATATAAACAAAATCTTATTTTGTTGAAAAATTATCCTATGTAATTCAGACTGCTAAAGAATTCATCTCATACTTGTGTAATGACACTGTAGACCCTGGCAATATAGTTTAGGATAATAAGATATGGTCATGATATGGTGTGATTTTGTAAAAAAAGGCAGTACACTAAGGTACTTGGGTTCTTGGCAGCTTTGTCAAAGTTCAGTCGACTGTAGGTAGTAATATGTGGAATTATATGAATTAATATATGGAATATAAATATTAATGTATTAATATGGAAAATGGTATGCAGATTCCTTAAAAACTTAAAAAGAGAACTACAACATAATCCAGCAATCCCACTTCTGGTTATATAACCAAAGAAAATGAAATTAATATGTCAAAGTAACCTCTACACTCCCATGTTAATTGCAGACATATTCACAATAGCTAAGATATAGCACCAATCTAATTATCCATCAACAAATAGATTTTTAATGTAATATATAGAAAGACAATAGAATATTAATTTGCTTTAAAAAAGAAGGAAGTCCTGTCCTTGGAGACAATATAGATGAGTTTGGAAAAAATTATGCCCAATGAGATAAACCACTCACAGAAAAACAAATGCCAAATTTGTTTGGCATTTATGTGTCAAATCTAGAAAAGTTAAACTTATAAAAGTAGGGAGTAGAATGGTGATTACCAGGAGCAGTAGGGTAAGGGAGATTGGGAGGATGTGGGTCAAATAATACAATATTTTGGTTAAACAGGAGGAATAAGTTCAGGAGATCTATTGTACAGTATAGTGATTGTAGTTAATAACAATGTACTATAAAAGGCTAAAAAATTGCTAAAAGTGGATTTTTAATGTTTTCCCCACCAAAAAGGGATAAGTATGTGAGCTAATAAATATGTTAATTAGCTTTATTTAGCCATTCCACAATGTATACATATATCAAAACATCATATCGTACACCCTGAATGTATAAATTTAGTCAATCAGAAAAATTTTAAAAATCAAAGTAAAACAAAAACCTATAGGATTGTCACAAATGTTGACTTAAAGGCTCATTGAAGATTTGACTTATAATCAAACTTACTATTAGAACAATCTTAAATTTAATTGAAGTACAACTTTTAAAAAAATCAACAAATGTCAAGAGTAAGCCTGACTGTTCTGTTTGCATGCAGTTTTTTAAGTGAGGAGTTACACAACTCACATAATTGCAGGTGAATCAAAATAGGTAACTGAAAATTATATGTAGTGTCAATGTTGAAGTGAAGCTGAAGAGTTTATAATTATCATAGTAATCTTCCCTCTGCTTTGTTTTCCACCTCTACTCTTTATAGTAATCTGAGCCTTTCTTTTTTTAAAACATAGTTCTCAAAAATAATGGACACAGAGCTATAAATGTATATCCTTCTTGAAGTCCTTAAAAATTCTATAAAAATCATTCCCATGACCCTGCTGATGTGAATATATACAGCTTTCAAGCTACATACCAACCCTATTCTCGACTTTTCTGTTTTGGCTTTTATACTTTCCTTCATGGACTAACTCCCCCTGTATGATTAGAGCTGAACTTTTTCAAAAGACTAATTTTACAAAAGCATAGAAAGCTTCCACTGTCTCAGATGCTTTTCCCTTTAGATCCCTCCTACTGGTGATATGTATACACATATATGATACATTTTTTCCTCTCTATAGATCATATATTATTTTCCTGTATATATATATATATACACACACACACACACACATCAGATATATATTTTTCTATATATTTATATATCATATATTCTTTTCATCTCTATATATATCTATATCCATAGATAGATATAGATATATACAGAGATATATTCTTTCTTCTCTGTATACATCTATATCTATCTGTATCAATAGATAAATATAGATATAGATATGGATAGATATACATATAGATATAGATCATCAATAGGAGATACTTAAGGGGAAATTATATATATACATATATACAGTATATATATACACATATATATAATTTAATGTCTTTATTATGCCTGTTTTTCTTTTTTTCTCCATTGACTCCTATCATCTTAGATTATCTTCATCAAGGCTATGGAAATTCTTTCTTGTTTATGAAAATCAAAATAAAAGGAGCACCTGCCTTATTGATATTTCTTCTACATGGTTCTAACAACTTAAAAGATGGCCAGAAGTATTATCAGTCACAAGAAGGAGGTTGGAGACGGAAGAATTCCTATGGCCTTAGGGGACAGGATTTCAAGAGCTGGGTGCTAAATTTTAAAAACATGTCGTACCCACAACTGTTCTTAACAGTGCTTCCATGGGTTTGTCTGATGATGACACTAAAAATGCCATAGTACATTGTTCTTATACAAGTGGGTCTCAATAAAAGACATGTAGTATGAGGGTGGGTAGATATATTATGTCTCTGATAATATTATCTAACCATCACTCTTTGCAAACTTATATCAACCTCATTCTGATCACATATCATATATTGAGGTTATGGGTTATCATTTCTGTCTCCTGTTGGGGTGGAATCTCCAACAGAGCAGGAGTTGTGTCCTTTTATTCTCTTCATCCCCTCCCCAGTAGTTCACTTACTTGCATATTTTCAGTGTCTTTTTCTGGCTCAATATACAATGTTTGCATCAAGACTAATGCTTGCTGCACTTCATTGGGGAGAAAGAAATTTAGGTTTAGAATGAGTTTCACAACTTTAAATGGTTCCCTGTTGACCAAAAGTAAAATCCAAACTCCTTACCATGACATGGAAAGCATCTGAGGCTCTTGATGGTTTTTAGTTTTATAGTCTCACTTACTTTTTGATTACATTAGGGGTACTCAATAATACTTCTTAGTTGCTTTCACTTCACATCTTTTATTTTTGCTTAAAATGCCCATTTTGTTTTTCTCTGCTTGATTAATATCTAATCCAATTTTGCTTCCTAACTTAAATAAAAAATTACCTTACCTCTGAGAGCTCTCCTGACACCTGCCCAAAATAGTATGTACTCCCGTTTTTAATACATTTTGAATGAGGCTTTATCACTTTTAGCTTTTATCACATTTTATTATAATTGCTTGTATATTTCCATGTCTCCCTCATGGGCACACACTGTCTTGCAAACACACACACTTGGTTGTAAGTGCTACCAAGGTAAATATTATATAGTATTTTGTTCTGCAGTTTCTTTACTTTGCACAAAGCCTGGAAAATGGACAAAAATGCATTTGAATAAAATTACAGAGCAAGTATTTTCAACTTAGAACTTACTCTGCCTTTTACAATTGTATGTAATTAGAGAAGTCACTTAACCCCTCTGAACTTCAGTTTCCTTATCTGCAAAAAGGAGGGAAAAATATTTTATTTCATATGATTGCTGTAAATATTAAATGTTTTGTATAGAACACCTTGGGCATTTCTTTAAAGTGTATTATGTGAACTATTAATATTATTAATATAAAACTAGAGGTGCTTAATAAAGTTATGTTGGATGTTACAGTTTCTTTGAACTGCAAGAGTGAGTGAGAATAAAGGAATCAGCTTAATCTTAGTAATTAAGTTATATGGGACAATAAAATGTGCTCTCAATGAGCTTTTTATTTTAGAAGACTGTAGCAAAAAGAGAATTTTTAAAAATGTTCTTAAAAAGTAGGATTATTTCAAGACACAATTGTATTTTTCCCACATGCTATAATGAGAACCATATTAGGTGTTTCAGTAATACTTTATCAGGGGATTTGTTTACACTCATTGGGTTTAAAATCTGACTACACTAATTTCATTAGCATCTTATTTTTGCTTGGCTTATTTAATGTTATCCAAACACTGTATTTGAAATGAGTCTCCTGAGATATATTTTTCCCCTCGAAGTTAAACTTACTTTAATGCTTGCACAGGGGCTCAAGCATGGACACAGTAGATATTCAATGAGTATGAAAAACTGCAGTACAGCATGAAGCAGAGAATGAGCCCCTGCTTACATAAATGCCTTCATTCCAAATTCAGGTGTCTATAATGTAAGGGAGCTTTCATCAGGCACCCCCTCATATTCATTATCACATGACAGAAACATAGCATATAGGGGAAGGGCACCCGAGTCAGAAAGCCAAACACCGATTTGAGTTCATTTACTGATCTATTTACTGATTACATCTAAGGAGACTGGGAGCTTTATGCTTGTGAAGACTACATAGGAGCTATCTCATTTAGGGGTTACCTGGGCTGAAGAAGAACTTGGTAATTTGTCCCACGTCCTCAATCACCACTTGGAGATGGGACTGGGACTGACTAGTCTCATGGCTCTTTGTTGGCCCCACTTTGTACACACAGTATCAGCATAGTCAACATGCCCTGAGGCACACAGATCTTGACTCAAGCCCACTTTGTTAAGAGAGTCAAAGAGGGCTTTATTCGTTTAATGATTTTCCAGGGTAGTTAATGTTCCAAGGATCTTTAGGTTGAAAAAAACCAAAAAGGAGCATTTTAGTATTTTGTTTGACTGTGATAATTTACAGTTCATTGGGAAAGTGGTAAAACATCTCAGAAGAACTGGCTTCACTTTCTTACAAGACTCCTACAAGAAGATGAAAGTCTATGGTTTACACAAATATTGATCCATGTGTACTCCTCAGAGATTCTACAATGACTCTGACATTGATCTTTGTTTGCTAACACGACTGTATCATGCACTCACCAAATCAACTCTAGCACTACATTACCTAACTGCTGTCTTCTGAAATCGAGGTAACTAGGTAGCTTATAGAATTAGCAGTCTAATCTCTTGCTACATATTTTAAAAACTATTTATTTGCATCTATATCTATAAAAGTACTTTAAAACACTCACGGTGCTTGTGTTGCCTTTACTCAATGTTGGATAATACTAGTTTTTTCCTTCATGGGTTTCAACCTTTACTATTTGGAGAAACATTGATTTTTTTTTCTCTCTCTTTGGTTTTAATATAGTACAAGTCAACATGGTTTTATTTATGCTGTGTCTTAGGCCAAATGCCATCAAATATGTCAACTGCCTATGGGAACATTAGACTTTAGGGCTGCCTCTGCTGTATAAGTAGTCAAGGAGTAGAAAACAATAAGTAGTGTAAGTTCAGTCCAGACATGAATCAAGTCTCTTTCATCAGTTCCACCCTCCTCTGCCCAAATTACAGAAGAAAGTTAAGTAAATGAGACCTGGATCTGGACTAGGTTGATTTAGGATGCTCTGCTTGGATTAAATCTTGCCTGTTCTATTCCTGAGTTTCTACTAGATCTTAATCAGAAAGACCAGACACTAAACAGCTTGATGAGTTGGGATATGGGGCATGCAATTTGATAGAGGTTGTGTGATTTGTGGCTAAGCTCCTTTCTCAATGGCCAAGTACTATGACTGATGTAGATTGAATAACTTTTCAACGTAGTAATTCAAACTATTGAATAGACTGAGCATTGTGCAATATTTTTAAAAGGTAGCTATTCAGATCACTTACTTGTAAGACAATTTTTAAAAAAGAAATAGCATCTGTGGAGTAAAACTCCATGAGACGGCTTTTTTAAAAAATTAAAAATAATAAAAAGGAAAAATATTAATAGCGCTTATATAGTTGAGTAGTACAATAGTTTCAGTACACATATTTACAATTAGCTTTTTTTTTTCTTGAGGTGGAGTGTTGTTCTGTCACCCAGGCTGGAGTGCAGTGGCACGATCTTGGCTCACTGCAACCTCCATTTCCCAGGTTCAAGCAATTCTCTAGCCTCAGCCTCCCAAGTAGCTGGGACCACAGGCGTACACCACCATGTCTGGCTAATTTTTGTATTTTTAGTAGAGATAGGGTTTCATCATATTGGCCAGGCTGTACAATTAGCATTTTTAATAAAAAGTGTTAGACAATGATACTGTTTGAAGTGAATTTATGACCACAGCATCACTATTTACAGTACATCTCTGTGCCCTGAAGATAATGGGACAATGAATAAAACAAGTCTTTGCCAATGCATTGACATTTGACTTATAGTCACACATATGTCGAATGATATTTCTTTCAGAAGAAGTGTTTAAAAATGTTTCATTTGTCAATGCATTGGCAAAGACTTGTTTTGTTCATTGTCCCGTTCACAAGGTCAGGAGATCGAGACCATCCTGGCTAACACGGTGAAACCCCGTCTCTACTAAAAATACAAAAAATTAGCCGGGCGTGGTGGTGGGCGCTTGTAGTCCCAGCCACTTGAGAGGCTGAGGCAGGAGAATGGCGTCAACCTGGGAGGCAGAGCTTGCGGTGAGCAGAGATCCCTCCACTGCACTCCAGCCTGTGTGACAGAGTGAGACTCCATCTCAAAAAAAAAAAAAAAAAAAATGTTTATTTCAAATAGTATGAATAGATGGAAAATGGAAAGATCTTCATTTAGGGAAAAAATGTTTATAGCATTGATAAAATCAGCAATGTCCACACTTCCACTGATGTTAATATTACACTGATGTTTCCATTAAAAACTGATACCTATCGAATTAAAACTCCTACACAAATGTTGCTTTGATTTAAATCTTAGTAAGCAGGTTGCCTTGCTAAAATATGAAAGATTTCCATAATTCAGAAGGAGAGACTCGATTGCAAAAGAAAATTAAATTTAAAGTAAATTAGAAAAAATGTTACCTTGAAATTTGCAAAGTATATCTGCTAAAAAAAACTGCTTATAAAAAGCATTCACTGTTGTTAAGTGTTAAATACAGGAAGTTAGATTGAAATAAATTTTTAAATAAGTACCAATAGTCTTTTAGAGAGGCATAGAAATGCAAAAACAATGTAATTTAAAGCAAATGTTTCATTTTTAATGTAATGTGTTTACTATACACTTAACTTCTAAAAAGTTTATTTATCAATTCAACTTTCTTCTTGCAGTTGGTTTTATTTTCTGGTTTTGATGCAGGTTTTTAATTTTCTGACATTAATTTCGGCAATTTGCATACTAAAAGCAACAAAGAAAAACTTCCTAACTCATTGAAATTTTACAAAAGATGTCCTTGTTAGGCATTACAAGCTGTTGCAATAAATTTAAAATATAGAATGGAAAAATAAATTCAAATTCTATGCAAAGCAAGTTATGTTTCGTGGTTTTCCAGTGTTGTTGTTTTGTTGTTGTTTTCTTGCAGGAGCAGAGTGGGTGATTATCTCCTAAAGATGAAAAACAAAGTGAAATTACTACTTAAAATGAATCATTGACTACTTTCTCTCTCTCTCTGTCTCTCTCTCTGTTCAAGAGAAATTTGCAAACAAGTTGACCAATATTAGCAAATATGATATATCAAAGTTGAGGTTTTTCTTTCCAAAATATATATGCTGCATGACTTTGAACAGTAAGCCAAGTGTAAATGTTAATAAGACATTTTTTTCACAAATGCTGGCCTTTAATAATAACCGTGCCACTGGCCGGGCGCGGTGGCTCACGCTTGTAATTCCAGCACTTTGGGAGGCCGAGGTGGGCGTATCACGAGGTCAGGAGATCGAGACCATCCTGGCTAACACAGTGAAGCCCCATCTCTACTAAAAATACAAAAAAAAATTAGCCGGGCATGGTGGCGGGCGCCTGTAGTCCCAGCTACTCGGGAGGCTGAGGCAGGAGAATGACGTGAACCCAGGAGGCAGAGCTTGAAGTGAGCCGAGATCGCGCCACTGCAGTCAGGCCTGGGCGAAAGAGTGAGACTCAGTCTCAAAAAAAAAAAAATAATAATAATAATAATTAATAACCGTGCCATTATAATAAAAATAACAGCTAACGATTGTTCAGCAATATGATGTTTCTGGCACTGTTAAAAATGTCTTGCACTGATCCACTCATTTTATCTTTACAATGATTCTACAGAAGTAGAAACTGTTATCTCTAATTTGCAGATGAGGAAACTTAGATACAATGAATGCAAACAATTTGACAGAATGGCTGTATGACAGACTGAATCTGAACCATGTAGATCTAGCTCCAGAGACATCACTTTTTTTTTTTTAACTTTTATTTTAAGTTCAGGGGTACATGTACAGGTTTGTTACATAGGTAAACTTTTTGTCATGAGGGTTTGTTGTATGGATTATTTAAACACCCACGTATTAAGCCTAGTACCCATTAGTTATTTTTCCTGATCTCCCTCCTCCCAACCTCCACCTTATGATAAGCCTCATTGTTGTTCCTTTCTATGTGTCCATGTGTTCTCATCATTTAGTACCCACATATAAGTGTGAACATGCAGTGTTTAGTTTTCTGTTCCTGCATTAGTTTGCTAAGGATAATAGCCTTCAGTTCCATCCATGTCCCTGCAGAGGATATGATCTGGTTCTTTTTGATGGCTGCATAGTATTCCATGGTATATATAGAGAGGTTTTTTTTTTTATTTTAAGTTACAGGGTACATGTGAAAGATGTGCAGGTTTGTTACATAGGTAAACATGTGCCATGGTGGTTTGCTGCACCTATCAACCCATCACCTAAGTATTAAGCCTAGCATGCATTAACTATTTTTCCTAATGCTCTCCTTCTCCTTGCCCCCTGCACTCCCCCATCCCCTGCCAACAGGCTTCAGTGTCTGTTGTTCCCCTTCCTGTGTTCATGTGTTTTCATTGTTCACTACTTTTACAAACATTCCCTTTGTACACTTTGTGTTTCATAGTCCTTTATGTTAGGTTTTAGCTCTCTGAAGTTCTCCTAATGACAAAGAATTACAAAAAAACTTGGAAATGTCTACTAATATCAAAAGCATTAGCAGAGACTTTGTTAAAAACATAAAAGATCAGGGTTCAAGACCTAAGAAGCTACCTAACATAGGAACTATTTTTCCAATAGGCAAAAATAGTGTCATTAAGCACTGGCAAAATTCTAAAACAACCTGGATGCTTCAAATGGCAGCAGGTTAAAACACTGGGCCATGTTGGAGGGATCCCTCATGGCTTGGTGCTGTCCTGGCCATAGTGAGTGAGTTCTCTTGAGATCTGGTTGTTTAAATGTATGGCACCTCCCCTCACCAAGCTCCCACTTCACCTTCTGCCACCAGTAAAATCTTCCTGAGGCCTCCCAGAAGCAGATGTGGACACTGTGCTTCCAATACAGCCTGCCTAACTGTGAGCCAATAAAAACTCTTTTCTTATAAATTACCCAATCTTGGATATTTCTTTATAGCAATGCAAGAATGGCCTAATACAACCTTGTAGGGCATGGAGAAGTCATGGCTTCTTAATAAATAACAGTAGCAGCAAGAGTATAAACTGGAAAAACAAATGGAAGTCTACTGGGCAAGTCCCAATAGAGGCAAGATGGTGCCCTTGGCCAGAGTGTTAGTGGAAAGAGTAAAATAGCTGAAATATTCAAAATTTCCTCTAAAGCCAATAGGATGTACTGATAATCTGGAAAGATAGGATGAGAAGAAGAAGAAAAAAAACAGATACAGCAGTAAATTTAGAAAATCCACAGCTGACACAAAGCAATAGTGCCCATGCCATGAAGAATGGCAAAGTAATTCCATCTGAGAGCATTCTTTGCTACATCCTGGCCATCGAAGAGTGGCTGTGTAATCTCAGATGCCTGTGGCTTCAGTAAACACTTTGAAGCCACGGGGTACTGGATCACCCAAACCTCTTTCGTGGTAAAACTGTTCTTGCCACATGCTGATCTAAAATTGTAAATATATGTAAAATAGTTGCACAGATTTGTTAGCAAATACATCATGCCTATTTTTTTAAAGACTAACATTCCCTTCACTTTAAAGAGCAAGTAAAAATATCATGTATTCAAAAATGTTATTAACCCCAAAAGCATTAATAAAAAAGGAAATTTAAAGTGTGAGCATCTCTTTTTATACATTGTCAGTTTAGGGATGCTCTTTCATAATGATCGACCTTGAACCTTTCTGTAAAAATAAGTTACTTGGCACTGTCAGGGGAGGTATGAAACAGAGTAATGCAGGCACCTCAGACATATATATATATGTATACACTAATATTCATTCATTTATTCTGCAAATGTTTACTGGGTACCTAATATGCATCAAGAATTATGTAAGGTGCTGGGGTTATATTGCAATGAATAATCAGACCCAGGCCATGACCCTGTATTTGAGTATCTCAGTGTCTGGTAGGCAAAGAGACCCTGAATATGTAATTACATGTGAACAGTAAATAAAGTGTGTTAAGGAAATGAAAGATTTTATATAGCACCTACCACGAAAGGAGCTGGGCACTATATGACAAATACATTTTAACATGATACAGAATTTTGTTTGTTCAGTTAGTTGATTCCTTTTTCTTGAGAGGAAGCCTTCCTAGTGATTTAAAATCTTCATGTGGATATTAAATGGTAACGATTTCAATGTATTCCCGAGCATGAGAAAACAGTAAATAACTTAGGATAGGTTTAGTGGTTTTAGTTTTTGGTTACTTTAATCCCTAGCACAGAACTTGGGACAGGCTGGTACACAAAAATATTTATTAAAGAAGAAATAAATAAGCAAAAGTGTCTATCTGTTTAGAGAAAGAAATGAAAGAAGGGATAGAATTTCAAGAACAGAAAAAAAAAAAAGTGAGAAAAGCCTTCAAAAGTAAGAAAACTCACCAGCATCTTTTTTACTTTTTCCTCTCTTGGACACATACATTATTTCTCAGTCTCCATGAATTATCCAGCAGTAGTTTCTGTGATAGAGCAATATATTGAAAATCCAGAGATTATATCCTACTGCTTTTCAACACTTGATACGGGTGTATAGGCTACAAGCTTCAACAGTGTTTCCATATATTCCTTCAACTACTACCTCATTTTGCTTTATACCATTAGTTTTAGGCCTGAAAATAGAAAATATTTAAAAATTAACAGTAGTAGGAGAAGGCTAATTTTTTTTGAAAGACACACATGTTACCACACTCCATTTATAATTCCAAATCCCTATGTTTTCTTACAAATACAATAGGTCCATGGAGCCCTTTGTAGCATGGTGCAGTGGTTACCATGGTTATTTTTTTAAAGTTTAGTGAACAGTGTGCTTTCAAAACATATATTGCCAAGGCCTTTGGCCGAGTAAATTATATATTTCTGAGGCATAAGAAGCATTTTTTTGATATACTCTTTCTCTATTAAAGAGTTTAAAATACAGAAAACTATAGGGGCTTCTTACTACCACTCAACTACAGTAAACACATTTTCATATTTTCCATTTTTGCTTCAAATATTTTGTTTATTGAACGATTTAAAAATTAACATTTAAAATTAAATTTTCTGGTGTTTTTCCTCCCATGCCCTTCCCAACCCCACCCTTCTCCCCTCTGCCATTTCTCAATGGCAACAATTTGGTGTGTTTCATTCTATTTCATATATCTTGACTCACTCTATGTTGGCACCTACAAATAAATGTCTTCAAAATGACATGCTTGGCCTCTTAAGTATTAGTCAGCATTCTGTTTTTTAACTCAATGTCGTATGTTTTGAGATATATTCAGTTTATGCCTAAAGATTTCCCCTGATCCATACTGCCAATTCTACCATACACCAAGTTCTTGTATGTTCTTAGGTCATTTTTATTATTACCTGCTTTGTTCCATTAATGTACTTTTTTCTTCTGTACCAAAACCATATTGTTTTAATTCTGATACAACAAGTGTTGATGTATGGTAAGCCTCACCTCTTTTATGATTTTCGTGGCCATCCTTCAATCTTTTTATTGTATTTGAAATCAATTTTCTTATTTAGAATTTAATAAATGTATAGGTTTATTTGAGGAAGACTGACACATTTATGATGTCTTATCTACCATGAATATGGTATTTTTTTATTTATTCAGGCTTTCCTTCATGTCCTTCAATAATGGTTTGTAACTATCTGCACAATATTTATTAGATTTCTTCCTCGATATCAAATAAGCCATACTCTTCTTATAAAGTGTCTGTTACTGTTACATTTTTAAATTATGATTATTGATAAGAGAAATAATAATCATTTTAGTTTTGATGATTGGTGTCACCAATGAAATAATGCTCCCTCAAAAACATCAGCATCTTAATTCTCCAGAATCTCCGAATATATTAGATTCTAAGGCAAAGGAGAATTAAGGCTGTGCATCAAATTAAGCTACTAATTAGCTGGCCTGGAGATGATGAGATTATCCTGAAATATCCCAGTAGACCAATGCAATAAAAGGGTCTTTCTTAGTAGAAGAGAATAGTAGAAGAGTGAAAGTTAGAGAGATATTCGAAGGTGTTACGCTGCTGGATTTGAAAATGGAGATCCATTTCAGACTTCTGACCTACAGAACTATAAAATAATATATTTGTGTTGTTTTGAGGCCCTAAATTTCTGGTAATTTGCTATAGCAGCAATAGGAAAGCAATAGAATTGCTATTGAGTAAAATGTACTAAATTATTATTAATACTAATAGTTTTTCTAAGAGTTTCCTTGGATTTTTACATGTATAAAAACATATCATGTATAAACGACTTGCTGGCTATGGTGGATTATGCCTGTGATCCCAGCACTTTGGGAGGCAGAGGAGGGTGGACTGTCTGAGCCCAGGAGTCTAAAATAAGACCAGCCAGAGGAACATGGTGAAACACCCTCTCTACCGAAAATACAAAAAATTAGCTGGGCATGGTGGCACACATCTGTGATCCCAGCTACTTGGGAGGCTGAGGTGGGAGAATTGCTTGAACCTAAGAGGCAGGGGTTGGAGTGACCCAAGATCATGTCATAGCACTCAAATCTGGGTGACAGAGTGAGCCCTCACCTCAAAAAAAAAAAAAAGACTATATTTTTATCTTTTTCTTTCCAATTCTTATACCTCATATTTAAAATTTTATATGCAGTAGCATTGGTTAGCAGTAGCATTGGTTAGAACTTATCTTTATAAATATACTAAAGAGAAATAGTAACATGAGGCCTTTTAACTATTGCTACTTAGATAGAAATGATGCTATTTGACTGGGTATATGATATTTGCTGATTGGCAGGTGCCTTTTGTAAGGTAGGGGAAGTCCCTACATAATCTTTGTTTTCTAGGACTTATAACAAATTTCCTACTCAGCACCTCTCCTTGGATATTTAATAGTCATCACACACACACACACACACACACACACACACACACACACATATACATATATAAATATACTTTTTGATGATACTTTAAGTTCTAGGGTACATATGCACAACGTGCAGGTTTGTTACGTGTGTATACATGTGCCATGTTGGTGTGCTGCACCCATTAACTCGTCATTTAGCATTAGGTATATCTCCTAATGCTATCCCTCCCCCCTCCCCCCACCACACAACAGGCCCCGGTGTGTGATGTTCCCCTTCCTGTGTCCATGTGTTCTCATTGTTCAATTCCCACCTAAGAGTGAGAACATGCAGTGTTTGGTTTTTTTGTCCTTGCGATACTTTGCCGAGAATGATGTTTTCCAGCTTCATCCATGTCCCTACAAAGGACATGAACTCATCATTTTTTATGGCTGCATAGTATTCCATGGTGTATAAGTGCCACATTTTCTTAATCCAGTCTATCATTGTTGGACATTTGGGTTGGTTCCAAGTCTTTGCTATTGTGAGTAGTGCCGCAGTAAACATACATGTGCTTGTGTCTTTATAGCTGCATGATTTATAATCCTTTGGGTATATACCCAGTAATGGGATGGCTGGGACAAATGGTATTTCTAGTTCTAGATCCCTGAGGAATCGCCACACTGTCTTCCACAATGGTTGAACTAGTTTACAGTCCCACCAACAGTGTAAAAGTGTTCCTATTTCTCCACATCCTCTCTAACACCTGTTGTTTCCTAACGTTTTGATGATCGTCATTCTAACTGGTGTGAGATGATATTGTGGTTTTGATTTGCATTTCTCTGATGGCCTGTGATGATGAGCATTTTTTCATGTGTCTGTTGACTGCATAAATGCCTTGTTTTAAGAAGTGTTTGTTCACATCCTTCGCCCACTTGTTGATGGGGTTTTTTTCTTGTAAATTTAAGTTCTTTGTAGATTTGTCAGATGAGTAGATTGCAAAAATTTTCTCCCATTCTGTAGGTTGCCTGTTCACTCTGATGATGGTTTCTTTTGCTGTGCAGAAGCTCTTTAGTTTAATTAGATCCCATTTGTCAATTTTGGCTTTTATTGCCGTTGCTTTTGGTGTTTTAGACATGAAGTCCTTGCCCATACCTATGTCCTGCATGGTCTTGCCTAGGTTTTCTTCTAGGTTTTTTATGGTTTTAGGTCTAACATTTAAGTCTTTAATCCACCTTGAATTAATTTTTGTATAAGGCGTAAGGAAGGGATCCAGTTTCAGCTTTCTACATATGGCTAGCCAGTTTTCCCAGCACCATTTGTTAAATACGGAATCCTTTCCCCATTTCTTGTTTTTGTCAGGTTTGTCAAAGATCAGATAGTTGTAGATGTGTGGTATTATTTCTGAGGGCTCTGTTCTGTTCTATTGATCTATATCTCTGTTTTGGTACCAGTATCATGCTGTTTGGTTACTGTAGCCTTGTAGTATAGTTGGAAGTCAGGTAGTATGATGCCTCCAGCTTTGTTCTTTTGGCTTAGGATTGACTTGGTAATGCGGGCTCTTTTTTGGTTCCATATGAACTTTAAAGTAGTTTTTTCCAATTCTGTGAAGAAAGTCATTGGTAGCTTGATGGGGATGGCATTAAATCTATAAATTACCTTGGGCAGTATGGTCATTTTCACAATACTGATTCTTCCTATCCATGAGCATGGAATGTTCTTCCATTTGTTTGTGTCCTCTTTTATTTCATTGAGCAGTGGTTTGTAGTTCTCCTTGAAGAGGTCCTTCACTTCCCTTGTAAGTTGCATTCCTAGGTATTTTGTTCTCTTTGAAGCAATTGTGAATGGGAGTTCACTCATGATTTGGCTCTCTGTTTGTCTGTTATTGGTGTATAAGAATGCTTGTGATTTTTGCACATTGATTTTGTATCCTGAGACTTTGCTGAAGTTGCTTATCAGCTTAAGGAGATTTTGGGCTGACGATGAGGTTTTCTAGATGTACAATCATGTCATCTGCAAATAGGGACAATTTGACTTCTTCTTTTCCTAATTGAATACCCTTTCTTTCTTGATCCTGCCTGATTGCCCTGGCCAGAACTTCCAACACTATGTTGAATAGGAGTGGTGAGAGAGGGCATCCCTGTCTTCTGCCAGTTTTCAAAGGGAATGCTTCCAGTTTTTGTCCATTCAGTATGATATTGGCTGTGGGTTTGTCATAAATAGCTCTTATTATTTTGAGATACGTCCCATCAATACCTAATTTATTGAGAGTTTTTAGCATGAAAGGCTGTTGAATTTTGTCGAAGGCCTTTTCTGCATCTATTCAGATAATCATGTGGTTTTTGTCTTTGGTTCTGTTTATATGCTGGATTACATTTATTGATTTGCGTATGTTGAACCAGCCTTGCATCCCAGGGATGAAGCCCACTTGATCATGGTGGATAAGCTTTAGGATGTGCTGCTGGATTTGGTTTGCAAGTATTTTATTAAGGATTTTTGCATCGATGTTAATCAGGGATATTGGTCTAAAATTGTCTTTTTTTCTTGTGTCTCTGCCAGGCTTTGGTATCAGGATGATGCTGGCCTCATAAAATGAGTTAGGGAGGATTCCCTCTTTTTCTATTGATTGGAATAGTTTCAGAAGGAATGGTACCAGCTCCTCCTTGTACCTCTGGTAGAATTCGGCTGTGAATCCATCTGGTCCTGGACTTTTTTTGGTTGGTAAGCTATTAATTATTGCCTCAATTTCAGAGCCTGTTATTGGTCTATTAAGAGATTCAATTTCTTCATTAGTTTAGTTTTGGGAAGTTTAGTCTTGGGAGGGTGTATGTGTCGAGGAATTTATCCTTTTCTTCTAGATTTTCTAGTTTATTTGCATAGAGGTGTTTATAGTATTCTCTGATGGTAGTTTGTATTTCTGTGGGATTGGTGGTGATATCCCCTTTATTATTTTTTATTGTGTCTATTTGATTCTTCTCTCTTTTCTTCTTTATTAGTCTGGCTAGTGGTCTATCAATTTTGTTGATCTTTTAAAAAAAACCAGCTCCTGGATTCATTGATTTTTTTGAAGCGTTTTCTGTGTCTCTATCTCCTTCAGTTCTGCTCTGATCTTAGTTATTTCTTGCCTTCTGCTACCTTTTGGATGTGTTTGCTCTTGCTTCTCTAGTTCTTTTAATTGTGATGTTAGGGTGTCAATTTTAGATCTTTCCTGCTTTCTCTTGTGGGCATTTAGTGCTATAAACTTCCCTCTACACACTGCTTTGAATGTGTCCCAGAGATTCTGGTATGTTGTGTCTTTGTTCTCATTGGTTTCAAAGAACATCTTTATTTCTCCCTTCATTTTGTTATGTTCCCAGTAGTCATTCAGGAGCAGGTTGTTCAGTTTCCATGTAGTTGAGCGGTTTTGAGTGAGTTTCTTAATCCTAAGTTCTGGTTTGATTGCACTGTGGTCTGAGAGACAGTTTGTTATAATTTCTGTTCTTTTACATTTGCTGAGGAGTGCTTTACTTCCAACTATGTGGTCAGTTTTGGAATAGGCGTGGTGTGGTGCTGAGAAGAATGTATGTTCTGTTGATTTAGGGTAGAGAGTTCTGTAGATGTCTATTAGGTCTGCTTGGTGCAGAACTGAATTCAATTCCTGGATATCTGTCTCTTTGATCTGCCTAATGTTGACAGTGGGGTGTTAATGTCTCCCATTATTATTGTGTGGGAGTCTAAGTCTCTTTGTAGGTCTCTAAGGACTTGCTTTATGAATCTGGGTGCTCCTGTATTGGGTGCATATATATTTAGGATAGTTAGCTCTTCTTGTTGAATTGATCCCTTTACCATTATGTAATGGCCTTCTTTGTCTCTTTTGATCGTTGTTGGTTTAAAGTCTGTTTTATCAGAGACTAGGATTGCAACCCCTGCCTTTTTTTGTTTTCCATTTGCTTGGTAGATCTTCCTCTATCCCTTTATTTTGAGTCTATGTGTGTCTCTGCATGTGAGATGGGTTTCCTGAATACAGCGCACTGGTGGGTCTTGACTCTTTATCCAATTTGCCAGTCTGTGTCTTTTAATTGGAGGATTTAGCCTATTTACATTTAAGGTTAATATTGTTATGTGTGAATTTGATCCTGTCATTATGATGTTAGCTGGTTATTTTGCTAGTTAGCTGCAGTTTCTTCCTAGCATCGATAGTCTTTACAATTTGGCATGTTTTTGCAGTGGCTGGTACCGGTTGTTCCTTTCCATGTTTAGTGCTTCCTTCAGGAGCTCTTTTAGGGCAGGCCTGGTGGTGACAAAATCTCTCAGCATTTGCTTGTCTGTAAAGGATTTTATTTCCCCTTCACTTATGAAGCTTAGTTTGGCTGGATATGAAATTCTGGGTTGAAAATTCTTTTCTTTAAGAATGTTGAATATTGGTCCCCACTCTCTCCTGGCTTGTAGAATTTCTGCTGAGAGATCAGCTGTTAGTCTGATGGGCTTCCCTTTGTGGGTAACCAGACCTTTCTCTCTGGCTGCCCTTAACATTTTTTCCTTCATTTCAACTTTGGTGAATCGGACAATTATGTGTCTTGGAGTTGCTCTTCTCGAGGAGTATCTTTGTGGCATTCTCTGTATTTCCTGAATTTAATGTTGGCTTGCCTTGCTAGGTTGGGGAAGTTCTCCTGGATAATATCCTGCGGAGTGTTTTCCAACTTGGTTCCATTCTCCCCGTCACTTTCTGGTACACTGATCAGACATAGATTTGGTCTTTTCACATAGTCCCATATTTCTTGGAGGCTTTGTTCATTCCTTTTTATTCTTTTTTCTCTAAACTTCTCTTCTCACTTCATTTCATTCATTTGATCTTCAGTCACTGATACCCTTTCTTCCAGTTGATTGAATCGGCTACTGAAGCTTGTGCATTCATCATGTAGTTCTCGTGCCATGGTTTTCAGCTCCATCAGATCCTTTAAGGACTTCTCTGCATTGGTTATTCTAGTTAGCCATTCGTCCAATATTTTTTCAAGGTTTTTAACTTCTTTCTGATGGGTTTGAACTTCCTCCTTTAGCTTGGAGAAGTTTGATTGTCTGAAGCTTTCTTCTCTCAACTCGTCAAAGTCATTCTCTGTCCAGCTTTGTTCCATTGCTGGTGAGGAGCTGCGTTCCTTTGGAGGAGGAGAGGCGCTCTGATTTTTAGAATTTTCAGTTTTTCTGTTCTGTTTTTTTCCCCATCTTTGTGGTTTTACCTACGTTTGGTCTTTGATGATGGTGACGTACAGGTGGGGTTTTGTGGTGGATGTCCTTTCTGTCTGTTAGTTTTCCTTTTAACAGTCAGGACCCTCAGCTGCAGGTCTGTTGGAGTTTGCTGGAGGTCCACTCCAGACCGTTTTCCTGGCTATCAGCAGCGGAGGCTGCAGAACAGTGAATATTGTTGAACAACAAATGTTGCTGTCTGATTGTTCCTCTGGAGGTTTCGTCTCAGAGGAGTACCCAGCCATGTGAGGTGTCAGTCTGCCCCTACTAGGGGGTGACTCCCAGATAGGCTACTCAGGGGTCAGGGACCCACTTGAGGAGGCAGTCTGTCCTTTCTCAGATCTCAAGCTCCTTGCTGGGAGAACCACTACTCTCTTCAAATCTGTCAGACAGGGACATTTAAGTCTGCAGAGGTTTCTGCTGCCTTTTGTTTGGCTATGCCCTGCCCCCAGAGGTGGAGTCTACAGAGGCAGGAATGCCTCCTTGAGCTGCAGTGGGCTCCATCCAGTTCGAGCTTCCTGGCAGCTTTGTTTGCCTACTCAAGCCTCAGTAATGGCGGCTGCCCCTCCCTCAGCCTCCCTGCCACCTTGCAGTTAGATCTCAGACTGTGGTGCTAGCAATGAGCAAGGCTCCATGGGTGTGGGACCCACTGAGCAAGGCATTGGATATAATCTCCTGGTGTGCCTATTTGCTGAGACCATTGGAAAAGCGCAGTATTAGGGTGGGAGTGACCTGATTTTCCAGGTGCCGTCTGTCACAGCTTTGCTTGGCTATGAAAGGGAATTCCCTGACCCCTTGCACTTCCCAGGTGAGGCAATGCCTTGCCCTGCTTCAGCTCGTGCTCGGTGCACTGCACCCACTGTCCTGTACCCACTGTCTGACAAGCCCCAGTGAGATGAACCTGGTACCTCAGTTGGAAATGCAGAAATCACCCGTCTTCTGCATTGCTCACACTGGGAGCTGTAGACTGGAGCTGTTCCCAGTCATCTCAAACTTAATGTGCCTAAAACAGAGTCTGCTCTCCTTCCCCAACTCTGCTCCTCTCCTAAACTTCCTTGTCCCAATAAATGACACCAGCATTTACACAGAGACTCAGGTCCAAACCTAGGGGTTATTCTAGACTCTTCTCTTTCCTATATTTGTCACATCTAACTAACTGGCAAATTCAATGAGCCCTACCTTTAAAACCATAACATAGTCACTTTCACCCCAGCTGACTTAGACAGCCACTACCATCTCTCAGTTCAACTACAATAACCTCTTTCCTGCTCTCTTTGCATGAGAATCCATTTTGACAGCAAGCAGAGTAATGTTTTAATAATGTATATTATTTGATGTCATTCCTCTCAAATTTATCCAACAGCTTTCCACCAGATGCAAATTTTAATCTAAATGTTCATTATGACTTTTGAGGCTCTACGTGATCTGACCTCATCACCTACCTCTCTCTGCTTCTCTCAATCTGCCCCATATACAATGCTTGCTTTGTTGTTCCTTGATCAAGTCAAATAGTTTTAAGTTTACAGCCTTTGTTCTTGGTGTTCTCTCTGCCTGAAACCCTCTTCCCCCAGATTTTCTCAGCAATTATTTCTCCCCCCATTCAGGTATCAGCACAATTGCTACCTCTTCAAAAAGACAGTCCTTGACCATACCATCTAAAATATCTCAAATAGTGCACACATTTATGCAAAGGCACACATCCTCAGTTCTTTATTCCTTTATTTTTCTATGTAGAAGAAAAATACATTATACTGTAGTGTATATAAGGGCAGAGATTTTGCTTCACTTATTTAGCATCCTCAGTGCCTAGAAAAATGCCCATCACACAGCGAGTGCTAAAGGAATTTATGTTTAACATGTTTTGAATTTGATCAAATACTTTACTTTTATCTAAACTACAACCATATTGTTGCATCTGTAAATATAGTAACTTGCACTTATATGATCTCTCACATTGTGATATGGTCAATTTTTGTTAAGTTTTCTGTTTTTGCTTAAAAAGAATACATGATCTTTATTTTTTAGATCTATAACATCAAATTAACCAATTGTATCTGTTTCATTCAAGTAGCCTAAATGCTCACTAATATTACATGTTTAATACATTTAGTTTCTTGGACAGATCTTTAAAATGTCATAGAGATTATACTTTTAAATTTTTTACTTTTGCTATCTAAATTTCAAAAGAAAAATTTGTCCATGCAAGTTCAGTATTGTAATATCTTTTGTTTTTCCTTTTCTCATTTCGCAAAATTTCTCTCCAACCCTAAGGTTTTTTCCTTAAAATGTTTGTTTGATGTTAATATTGCTATACCAACAGCATGTTGGTTAGTGTATTATATTCATTTATTTATTTTCAACTTTTCTGTACTACTTTAAGCATTTTTTTTTTGAGACAGGGTCTCACTCTGTCACCCAGGCTGGAGTGCAGTGGTGCAATCTCAACTCACTGCAACCCGGGTTCAAGTGATTCTCGTGCCTCAGCCTCCCAAGTAGCCAGGATTACAGTTACGCACCAGCATGCCCAGCTAATTTTTGTATTTTTAGTAGTGACGGGGTTTCACCATGTTGGCCAGGCTGGTCTGGAGCTCCTGACCTCTGGTGATCTGCCTGCGTCGGCCTCCCAAAGTGCTGGGATTTCAGGTATGAGACACTGTGCCCAGCCTAAGCATTTTTATAAGCTATGCTTGTCTGAATTTTACTTATATAATTCTTAAATGGATGTATTATTTATACAATAACCAGTAGTTTATATGTAATCGTTTATTACATTAACATATCTTATGATTACAGATAAGTGTGAATCCTTATTTGTC
Organism: Nomascus leucogenys; assembly: GCF_006542625.1. Lineage (NCBI taxonomy): Eukaryota > Metazoa > Chordata > Mammalia > Primates > Hylobatidae > Nomascus > Nomascus leucogenys. The sequence continues at coordinate 97,634,609 of NC_044391.1, forward strand.
CAATCTTTTTATACTTTTGTTTACCATTCTTTTTATTCTTTTTCTCTTTTTGTATCCTACTCTCTGTTGGATGGTTAAGTCTTCCTTAGATTGCTCTATTTCACATACATGTAACTTTGCCACACATACTCTCTAAAAAACATTTTTTAGTGTTTACTCTTCAATGGTTAATATTAACATTGACTTTATATAGTCCCAACAAAGTCTTAAATTATTCAATACATCTTTTCTCTACTCAAATAACAGGAAATTGACATCCTTTAGCAACCTTCCAACCCCTTTGCAATCATCTTCTAAGACTTAAAGTTAATTGTACTTTTTCTTAACTTAGAAGCCTTTCCAGTAGCATTTACTGCTATTTTTGCTCATGGTTACTTACTGCATGACTTTTCTCTTTTTGCATTCATTTCCTTCTTGCTACAGAACATCTTTTAGTAATGTTTTAGCAAGAATCTCTTAATTATAAACTTTCAGGTTTGTATTTCTGAGAGTGTCTTATTTATTTCTCACTCTTGAATGATACATAGCTAGCTAGGATAATTTCCCCCTGAATACAGGCCAAAAAGTTAAAATTTACCCTGGAAAAACATTTTTAAATCATTTTGGAAGTCCTCAAAGTGATAAAAGAAGAAAAAATATCCATAAAATAAGAACAAAATTTATTTTTAAAAAAGCATACAAATATAAATCAAAGCCAGATAAAGATTGTTTTAAAGTATTGATTATTAATTTTGGAAATGAAAATATCAACATTAAAATTAATTTATGAGATGCATGCCAGTTTAGGCAAAGACACAGAGAAAATAAGAGAATTGAAAGACTGTACTGAGGAATTAACCCAGACCACTATGAAGGAATATAAATAGGTAAAAAAAAAAAAAAGTGAAAGATAAGAGAAGAAACATAAGGGATAGACTGACATATAACAGAAAGTTTGTGAAGCAGAAGATATAGGTAATGACAGAAAGGTAGTGTTTGAGGTATGATGCAGTTTGGCTGAGTCCCCACCCAGATCTCATCTTGAATTCCCACATGTTGTGGGAGGGACCCAGTGGGAGGTAATTGAATCATGGGGCAGGTCTTTCATGTGCTGTTCTCGTGATAGTGAATAAGTCTCATGAAATCTGATGGTTTTAAAAACGGGAGTTTCCCTGCACAAGCTCTCTTTTTGCCTGCTGCCATCCACGTAAGATGTGACTTGCTCCTCCTTGCCTTCCATCATGATTGTGAGGCCTCCCAAACCATGTGGAACTGTAAGTCCACTAAACCTCTTTCTTTTGTAAATTGCCCAGTCTCGGGTATGTCTTTATCAGCAGCATGAAAACAAACTAACACAGTAAATTAGTACCAGTAGAGTGGGGTGCTGCTGAAAAGATCCTCAAAAATGTGGAAATGACTTTGGAACTGAGTAACAGGTAGGGGTTGGAACAGTTTGGAGGGCTCAGAAGAAGACAGGAAAATGTGGGAAAGTTTGGAACTTCCTAGAGACTTGTTGGATGGCTTTGCCCAAAATGCTGATAGTAATATGTACAATAAGGTCCAGGCTGAGGTGGTCTCAGATGGAAATGAAGAACTTGTTGGGAACTGGAGCAAAGGTAAGTCTTGCTATGTTTTAGCAAAGAGATTGGTAGCATTTTGCTCTTGCCTTAGATATTTGTGGAACTTTGCACTTGAGAGAGATGATTTAGGGTATCTGGCAGAGGAAATTTATAAGCAGCAAAGCTTTCAAGAGGTGACTTGGGTGCTGTTAAAGGCATTCAGTTTTATAAAGGAAACAGCATAAAAGTTCAGAAAAATTGCAGCCTGACAATGCAATAGAAAAGAAATCTCATTTTCTGAGGAGAAATTCAAGCCAGCTGCAGAAATTTGCATAAGTTATGAGGAACTGAATATTAATCTCCAAGACAATGGGGGAAATGTCTCCAGCCCATGTCAGTGGTCTTCATGGCAGCTCCTACCATCACATGCCCAGAGGACTAGAAGTAAAAAGTGGTTTCATGGGCCAGGGTGCTGTGTGCAGCCTAGGGACATGGTGCCCTGTGTCCCAGCCACTCCAGCTGTGGCTGAAAGGGGCCAATGTAGAACTGGGTCCGTGGCTTCAGAGGGTGCAAGCCCCAAGCCTTGGCAGCTTCCACATGGTGTTGAGCCTGCGAGTACACAGAAGTCAAGAATTGAGGTTTGGGAACCTGCCCCTAGATTTCGGAATATGTATGGAAATGTCTGAATACCCAGGCAGAAGTTCGCTATAGGGGTGGGGTCCTCATGAAGAACCTCTGGTAGGCCAGTGTGGAAGGAAAAATGTGGGGTCAGATCCCCTACACAGAGTCCCTACTGGGGCACTGCCTAGTGGAGCTGTTAGAATAAGGCCCCTGTCCTCCAGACCCCAGAATGGTAGCTCCACCAACAGCTTGCACCATGTGGCTGGAAAAGCCACAGATGCTCAACAACAGCCCATGAAAGCAATGGGGAGAGAGGCTGTACCCTGCAAAGCCACAGAGGTGGAGCTGCCCAGGACCATAGGAACCCATGTGTTACATCAGTGTGACCTGGATGTGAGACGTGGAGTCAAAGGAGATCATTTTGGAGCTTTACGATATGACTGCCCTGTTGAATTTTGCACTTGCATGCGGCCTGTAGCCCCTTTGTTTTGGCCAATTTCTCCCTTTGGAATGGCTGTAGTTACCCAATGCCTACACCCCCATTGTATCTAGGAAGTAACTAACTTGATTTTGATTTTACAGGCGCATAGGCAAAAGGGACTTGCCTTGTCTCTGATGAGACTTTGGACCGTGGATTTTTGAGTTAATACTGAAATGAGTTAAGACTTTGGGGAAATGTAGGGAAGGCATAATTAGTTTTGAAATTTGAGGACATGAGATTTGGGAGGGGCCAGGGGAGGAACGATATGGTTTGGCTGTGTCCCCACCCAGATCTCATCATGAATTCCCACATGTTTTGGGAGGGACCTGGTGGAAGGTAATTGAATCATGTGGACAGGTCTTTCCCATGCTATTCTCATGATAGTGAATAAATCTCACAAGATCTAATGGTTTTAAAAACAGGAGTGTCCCTGTACAAGCTCTCTTTTTGCCTGCTGCCATCCATGTAAGATGTGACTTGTTTCTCCTTGCCTTCCACCATGATTGTGATGCCTCCCCAGCAGTGTGGAACTGTAAGTCCAATAAACCTCTTTCTTTTGTAAATTGCCTAGTCTTGGGTAAGTCTTTATCAGCAGCCTGAAAACAAACTAATACAAAGTAATAGTGGCTGACCATTCTGAATTTAAGAAGGAAACATACATGTTGAATTTGGGACTATCTTTCATGGAATTGATTTCCTCTTGCACTTTGGAATCTTAATTTTCAGCCCACATGTATAGGGAATTTCTTGGGAAGTTTTATGTTGCTATTGTTGTTGTGATTTGGGTTTTTTTATATGTGTATTTGTTTCTCTCTTCTGAGTCTGTGGTTTTATAGTTGACTCTAAACAGTTCACAGGTATGTACTTCAGACACAAGTATTACAGTGAATGCTTAGGGCCTTTGTCTCTTGAGATCACCACAAATACAGTCTCTGTCACTGGGCACTTTGGCCTGGGTTCTGATTACCTCCTTTTCTCTTCCCTCCTTTTCTCTAGTCAGCCACTCAATACTAGCTGCAAAGGTAGCCTTCAAAACTTTTCTAATTACTGATCATGACTGTATCTTGCCTCAGTTTGATGTCTTTAATCTAACTCCTGGTGCTGTGTGAGCCAGCCTAGTCATTGCTACCACACAATGTTGGTTCCCAGCCTCCTCTGCTTGCTTCCTGGTCCCGGAGCCCAGTAGATCTGTGACTAGAGCCTCTAAATACTGAGTTGTGTTTCTGTTCTGTGAATCACAAAACCATCTTGAGCCAATATTGATTTGACTTTTTAGAAGTTTTTCTGGTACCTTAAACTATCCTCTATTTTCCTCAGAAATGGTTAATTAAAATCAAAGAAACTGATTCCCACATTGCCTTGCTTGTTGTGACTGTAATGATAGAAAAATATTTTCTCTTAAAAATTTGTACTTTACCAACATGAATAGTAATTAATATTGCCCATTTTGCTACATGTGAAATGTTCTCAGCTTGTCAGCTCCCCACTGGTACGGTTGGCACCTCTGGCCCACAGATATAATTCAGCGTTCTACATGAGTTAGTTGTGATAATTCACAAACTTACTATGTTAGCAAACACACTTCTTATGACAGTTGTGATCTTTAATTAAATAGTATGCACATTGATAAAATATGAGTGACAAAAGAAAAGTAACAAAAACCTAAAAGATATATCTGCTATTTTTTTAATCATGTTCCACTCTAGAGTACTAAATTGGAAATCATAGATTAAATTCTGTGTGTGGCTTGTGCTACAAAGAATAAACAGAAGTCTACAGATTTGTCCTCTAAGAAAAGATCTTTACTTAAAAATATTGTAAATAAATGTGCAGTTATATGTCTTAAACCAAAATAAGATATTTAAAGAGACACTGTACCTACATTTCACGATTCTTGGCTTTAGCCAGGTGTTTTGACTATCCAACTAGATATCATCAGTCCTAATATCTTTTATTCTAATATCAGTCCTAATAGCTTTTATTCTGTTTCTGCCACCAATAGAAAAGTATTGGAAGAAAAAGAAATCAGAGGACTTTGCCTCTTTATGAAGACAAAAAGAGATAAAACTAATCCAATTTGGTAATAAACCATTTTTTAACCTCGAATATAGTTATTATACCATTTCTCTGCCCAAATATATGTATTAAGAAACAACAATCTTTCAGCAATGTGGTTCTTGTAGTTGCAATGTGTTTTGGGATTAGTCTTAATTGGAATTGTGTGATATGGATCCAAACAACATGCATTCAGGAAAGAACAATCATTCCACCTGCTTGGGGAATTAGTACATAAGAGCAAGTGTGTGAGAGCCTTGTGGAGAATTTTTGCTTAGAAAACAGTTAAGGTGAGACTGTAAGGAGCTATCCCCTTTAAACTAGCACTACACAGTAGGCACTGGCTCATTGCCACAGGGTAGCCTTTGCAGGATATCTTGGAGAATATCCTTATGATTATTTTTACCTTAAAAGTAATCTATGCAGGATTTAGAAAGATATGTAGTCCCTTGTATGTTTCACCAAAATAGAGAGAGAGAGAAAGGAAGTTTTTAATTATGTTTGTTTTGGGTTTTCTAGATAGGACTAATATTTATGTAAGCAAAATATATTTGCTAATTTTGTTAACTTTTTAATTTCATAAAGTTTATTCTTAGGGACTATGAGATCAATGTAGCAATTTGTAACATTTCTGGAGTTTTTATTTAATTTTATGACCTCTTCAATTTATATACTACAGTGTGTAATCTGTACAATATCGAGTGTCAGCAAAAACGTAGAGAAACTGGAACTTTAATTTGCCGCTGATGGGAATGTAAATTGGTACAGCTACTAATAAAAAGTAAAGTTGAAGGTATATATTTCCTTCATTCCCAGACTCCTAGGCACATGTTCATGTCCTAGAGAAACTTTCACATGTTTCTCTATTCCAGAACATTCCTGTATATTCCAGGAGTCATCCACAAGAATGTTTACTGCAGCATTAGTAAAAAGATTGAAATGAACTTAAAAAATTGACATCAAAAGAATGGATAAATAAACTGTGATCTATTTACACTAGGGGACCCTATGTAGCAGCTAAATGACTGATCTAGAAGTTAAAAAATGTACAACATGAATCACTTTTATGAAGTTTGAAAGTACACATCATATATATGTTGCTGACACACATATACATACATGTGCACATGCATTTATATTACGTATAAATATATGTGCACATATATGTATCTTTGTAGATACATATACACTTACACAGAAATTTTTAAAAACACATTTAGGACAATTATTTCAGAAGAGGGAGAGAAATGGGAAAAGGGTTCAGGAATGAGTATATAAAGCTTTTAAACTGTATCTGTAATGTTATCTGCTTTAAAATGTAAAAGAAATACTAAGGTAAATTGTCAAGGTGGTATGATTTAGCAAAAGTTTATAATGAGTTCTGGTATTTCCACTAAATTATTTCTTTACCTTTCTGTAGAGATAAAATACTTTGCAGCCAAAAGCTATTGCATTAAGTACCTCATAGCTCATGTGGATTCTACTCCGGGAAGTAAGGTCCAACTGGAATCCTTTCCTTGATGATGCATTTTAATTTTTTTCCTGTGGCATTTTAATCCTTATCAGATGTTTACTTTCAAGATTGACTGCTTGTTGAATCTTTTGATAAATTGAAAATATTCCAGAGTCAGTGAAAAAAATGTAGTTTTTCTTGTGCGGAGACAAATAATAAATGGAAGCCTTCTATTCATGGCTCCCCTTGTCACAAGGTACATAGTACCACGAACACTAGAAAATAAAATTTCCATTTTAGAAGCTACAAAAGAATAAAACCAGGCTGCAAACCCACCCCCAATGCTTCTTTGAGAAGCACAGATGAGGCACCAACAAAATTGACCACATTATTTTAAAGTCTGCTGTGAGTATCTCAGGTTGTTTGGATCATTTAGATTTACGACTAGAAGTAAATTAAATTCAACTTAGAGAGACATTAATCTGCTATCGAGGATCATGAAGAGTAAATGATATTTCCCAGGCAATAGATGTTTTTCTCATCATTTTCTCTAATACCATTTCTTTTTTATTTGGGAAAATTTTAATATCAACATTTCAATTAAACTCTAATACTCCCTGCACTAAACTAAATTGAGAGGATCTTGACTGTGCTATTGAACATTTTATCTCCATACTTAGTATAAAATAGGCTTATTTACATTTTTTCTATTCCTGACTCAATTTTAACTATAATCCACAAAGGGAGAGATATAAATGCCTCTATAATACTTCACTTCTCACGTACATGATTTTAACTCTTTTCAAGCACTATATTTACATAATTCCTAAGATTATTTTCCCAATAACAAAACCATTTTTAAAGCTCTGGTGATTCTGCTTTACTAGCTCAAGGGGAAGTATATTTTCAAAAGTATAAATATAGAGAAGTTAATGATAAATTATACAAAGGGAACAAAATTGTGATTCCAGAGATAAGGTGAATAGCAAGCCTTCACCTTCCAGATACAACACCTATATGCTGCATAGGCTGATGGCAGGAACTGTGTCTATTTAGATGACAGCCGTGACCTGTACTCAGGTCTTTGGGACTCTCCATCCAGTCTTAGTCCTTTGGAGGTTGTAGTGTCTTCTTGCTGGATCAAAAGAAGCTGAACTCAGCTGTGTGGGGGCAGCTCTCCTGAGCATTTCTCCTTTTCGACATAAAGTGGTTTGATTCAAGGAGAGAAAATGATACTGTGCACGGGCCTAAGTTAGTCTTTGAACTTTAGTTCTATTTCTCACAAGGCTAAATTCTTTGCTAACTCTGAGGCAAAAAGACTTCTTTTCTGCCGGGTTGTGCTTTTAGGTTGATGCCCGATTCCCTGGAGCATACCAGTAAAATTGAAGAAGCATTGAAAAGTTCTGTGTACCAGCTTCCCTGTCATTTGAGTCACTGCTATCACTAAATCTGTAAAACTGAAACTTTGTACAATTACCTAAAAATGTTATTCTTTGTGTTCTCATTTGGAAAAAATAAATGCTGACCTAGCAATTGTAATTAAAATATTTGTTACTAAGCAGGGTGAAAATGCAAAGAAATCAACTGAATATTTTAGAGCACACAGCATGTGTTGTGTCATTTAATGTTCATGCAAACATTGCAAAATGTTATCATCCTTTTTGTAAAGTTATATAACATGACTTAGTTGCTTTGTAACATAAAACTTAGATTAAGTGTCCAACTATTTCCCACTATAAAACAGAATTTAATCCACTGTGTTATCCTGCTTGCTGCACTAGGGTTTTAGTGATTGAGAAGAAAAGCAAAATAATTATATTCCCTTCTATTCATTGATGAAATACCTAATATTTTTAATAGCTTCATAGGCTTATGAAGATTTTTTTCAGACAGGATTCCATCCACCCTCAAGAAGGCTTACAGTCATGTTGAAATGAACAAGGTACAGTGACTATGGCCCAGTAGTGGTATCAGATTTATCCTTTGATTGAAAACAACTCCAAAAGCCAGGTTAACTAAAAAACTGTGGTTTGAACAAATTGTAGAGGAATCAAGGCATCAAGGATTTGGAGAACTGAAATCCCAAGTTCCTTAAAAAATGACAGCCTCAGAGAAATGAGCCCAACATTCTTCAAGCAATTATCACTCAATATATTTGCCAGTTCCTAAACTGTGTATATGCAGTATGAAATGCCAAGACCAAGCAGAATGCAGCTGCTAAAAGACTATAAAAATAAGCAGCGATTTCTATAATTTCACCATTCTTAGAAGACAAAGATTATAATTCAAAATTCACTGACAAGAGGAATTGACTACATCTTGAGTTGTCTGTAAAGACCTCCAAAATGCTCTTCCATAGAAATGAGGACAAATTGAAAATGTACACCTCACAAAAATGAAGATTAAAAGGTGAAATAAAAAATGTACAATCCTGGTTGAATGTTGAGTGTTTCAACAGTCCTCCATGTTAATTGACAGAACAAGCAGAAAAGTTTACACACACATTAGTGTGTATTTCTGTATGTGTGTGATGTGTGTATGCGTATATGTGTGTATATGTGTATACGTGTATAGTTAAGACAGAGAAGCTATGAACCATAAAATAACCAAATTTACATAAGCAAAATATGCAAAGTATTGTATCTAAACATGTAGAGTTCATGTTATTTTAAAGTTCATGTAGAAAATTTACCAAAATTGACCATATCCTGGTCCATAAAGCAATAATCACCAAATGTAAAAGGATTGAAATCATACAAAGTACATTTTCTGACCACAATAGGATTGATCAAGAAATAAATATCAAGAGAATAACGAAACAACTTAAAGTGAATAAAAGATAAATATCACGGGTCAAAAAAGAAATTTAACTAGACAATATTTTGAAAATATGACATATTTTAGCTCATAGAATATAATGCTTAGAAAGAAATTATAATATTAAATCTTTTAAAAAATCAAGACTGAAAAGCATTACCTAATTTTATCTGAAGAAGCAAGAAAACATTGTTTAAAAAAGCAGAAATTAATGAAGCCAAAAATGCATACAATGGAAAAAATTAACAAATGCAAAGGTTGGCTGCTGAAAATGAATAAAAGTAATAAATTCTTAGCAAACTGATGAACACAAAGAGACAAAATAAAAATTATCAATATTAGGAATGAAGACACATTACTACAGATTCTATAGACATTAAATGATAATACAAATATATTATGAATAACTTCATGTCAAAAAGTATGATACTTAGGATCAAACAAATTTCTTAAAACATGTAACTTATCAAATCTGACACAAGAAGAAATAGAAAATCTAATTAGCCCTGTATCATACAATGAAATTTAATCTGTACTTCAGAAATTTTACAAAAACGTCTAACTATAGGTCTATATAACATTACTGATTCATTTCACTAGTGTTTAAAAAAAAGACCAATGTTATATAAAATACTCTGGAAATTAAAAACAGAAAGCATTTCCAAGTATTCAAGGAGGCTGTATTAATTAATACATAAAGATGTCAAGAATATAAAAGAAAAGAAAAGTTAATTAAAATATATGGGAGGTTGAAATAGAATTAAATTGAATTATTTTTTGGTATAAAAATACCTCAGCAGTTAAAGAGAATATAAATAGATGGAAGGCTTTAGAATGTCATGAATTAGGAAGCTTAATGCTACAAAGATGTCAAGTTTCCCCAAGCAATCTTGATGCTCAATCCAGTCTCATTAAAAGTTTCAGTGCAAATTATTGAGAAAATTTACAAATTGATTACAAAATTTTTAAAGAAATACAAAGGACCTTAATGAGCAAGAAGAATTTCGAGATCAAACAGAAATAGAAGACTTTTTCTAACAGCTAGCAAGACATTATGTAGTAATTAATAATATTAGTGAAAGGATAAATAGACTGAGAGATACAGGCCCATATATACAGTCATGTGAATTACAACAATTTAGTGGAAGAAAGGATGGGAAAAAACTGTCTTCATCCCCATCTCACACTATATACAAAAATCAATTCCAGAGTGATTATGGTCCTAAATATAAAATAAAAATTCTAGAGAAGAATATCTTAATGATATTCTTAATAACATAAGAGATGACATTAATGATGTTAATGTAAGCAAACAGATTTAAATGACACAAAGACTTCTAGAAAACATTTATATAAATTAGGCCTCATTAAAATTAAGAACATGTATTAATCAAAACATACCATCAAGACAGTGAAAAGGCAACGCATATAAGGATCACAAATGTTTGCAATACATATATCTGGCAAAGACCATATATTTAGAACATAGAGAGAACAACTACAAATCAATAAGAACAATGAGCAATGACTTTAACAACCACTTCACAAAAATATATTGAAAGGACCAATAATCATGTTGATATCTTTAATATTATTAGTCATCAAGAAAATACAAATTTAAAAATCATCATGAGATACAACCATACACCCAACAAAATGCATTTTTAAAAATATGTGAAAGTTGCAAGAGATAACAAAAATATGGAGTGATTGAAAGTTTTATAAACTATAAGTTAGAATGAAAATTGTAAAGCATTTTGGAAAATTCTTATACATTGTCTTCTAAAACTTAACATATCTATAACCTGACTCATATCATAGGTATATGCACAACACAAATGTATATCCATATATATGTATATATAAAAAAAATACAGGCTTACCATGTTTATCATGCTTTACTTATTGCACTTTCAGATACCGCATTTTTTACAAATTGAAAGTTTATCACAGCCTGGCATCAAGTATCTTTTGGTGCCATTTTCCCAACAAGTTATTCTCACTTCTTTTCTCTGTGTCACATTTTGGTAATTCTCACAATATTTGAAACACTTTTAATTATTATTATAGCTGTTACAGTGATCTGTGATCACTGATCTTTGATGTCAATATTGTAACTGATTTGGGGTGCCATGGACCACACCCATATAAGACAGCAAACTTAATCAACAAATGTTGTGTGTGTTCTGACTGCTTTACCACTTGGCCATTTCTCCCTCTCTCTCTTCAGACCTATTTCCTGAGACACAACAATATTGAAATTAGGCCAAATAACAACCCTACAATTGCTTCTAAGTGTTAAAGTGAAAAAAAGGAGTCACACAGATGACTTTAAATCACATCCTCACTTTAAATCAAAACCTTGAAATGATTAAGCTTAGTGAGAAAGGCATGTCAAAACGCCATGTTTTGGCCTAGTGACATAGGCCAAAAGAAGTTAGGCCTCTTGTGCTAAACAGCCAAGTTGTGAATGCAAAGGAAAAATTCTGGAAGGAAATTAGAAGTGCTACTCCAGTGAACACAGGAATGATAAAGCAAAACAGCCTCACTGCTGAGATAGAGAAAGGATTAGTAGTCTGAGTAGAAGACGAAGTCAGCCACAACATTCTCTTAAGCCAAAGCCTCATCCAGAGCAAGGCTGTAACTCTGCAATTTGATGAAGGCTGAGAGGATAGGAAGCTGGAGAAGAAAAGTTGGAAACTGGCAGAGATTGGTTCATGAGGTTTAATGAAAGAAGCCATCTCCATAACATAAAAATGCAAAGAGAAGCAGAAAGTTCTGATGGAGAAGCTTCAGCAAGTGATTAAGAAGATATAGCTAAGAAAATTGATCAAGGAGACTACAAAAACAGACTTTCAATGTAAACAAAATATCCATCTATTGAAAAAGATCCGATCTAGGACTTTCATAGCTAGAGAGGAGACATCAACGCTTGGCTTCAAAGTTTCAAAGACAAGCTAACTCTGTTGTTAAGGGCTGTGATGGTTAATACTGGGTGTCAACTTGACTGGATTGAGGGATGCCTAGGTAGCTGGTGAAGTATTGTTTCTGGCTTTGTCTGTGAGGGTGTTGCCAAAGGAGATTGACATTTGAGTCAGTAGACTGGGAGAGGAAGACTCACCCTCCATGTGCATGGGCACCATCCAAAGAAGGCACAAAGAAGGTGGGAGAAGGTGGATAAGCAGTTTGCTGAGTCCTCTTGCTCTCTCTCTCTCTCTCTCCACCCCCACCCCCCTTCCTGTGCCAGACACTTTTCTCGTCTCCTCCTGCCTTTGGACATCAGACTCCAGGTTCTTTGGCCTTTAGATTCTGGGACTTGCACCAGTGGCCTCCTGGGGGGCTCTCAGGTTTTCAGCCTCTGACTGAGAGCTGTACTGTCAACTTTCCTGATTTTGAGGTTTTGGGACTTGCACTGAGCCATGCTACCAACTTCTCTCTTTCCCCAGCTTCTTACAGACAGCCTGTTGTGGGACTTTGCATTGTAATTGAATTGTGTGAGCCAATTCTCCCTAATAAACTCCATAGAACATACATACACACACACACACACGAGATATATCTTAGGACCCTTGAGAATTATGCTAAATCAACTCTGCCTTTGCTCTATAAGTGAAAAAACAAAGCCTGGGTAACAGCACATCTGTTTTCAACATGGTTTACTGAATATTTTAAGCCCACTGTTGAAACTTGTTGCTCAGAAAAAAAAAAGATTTCTTTCAAAATATAACTGCTCATTGATAATCCACCTGTTCACCTAAAAGTTTTGATGATGATGTACAAGGGGATCAATGTTTTCAAAGATGCTAACAAAACATCCTTTCTTCAGCCTATAGATCAATAAGTAATTTCAATTTTCAAGTCATTATTTAATAAATACATTTCATAAGTCTATAGCTGACAAAAAGTAATGATTCCTTGATAGAGCTTGCCAAAGTAAATTGAAAACCTTTTGGAAAGGATTCACCATTCTTGATGCCATTTAGAACAGTCATGACTCATGGGAGGAGGCCAAAATAATCAACACGAACAGGAGTTTGAAAGAAGTTGATTCCTGCCCTTATGGATGACTTTGAGGGGTTCAAGATTTCAGTGGAGTAACTGCAGATGTGGTAGAATTAGAAAGAGAACTAGAATTAGAAGTGGAGTCTGAAAATGTGGTTATATTGTTGCAATCTCATGATCACACTTCAATAGATGAGGAGTTTGCTCATATGGATGAGCAAAGAAAGCGATTTCTTGAGACAGAATCTACTCCTGGTGAAGATGCCGTGAAGTTTGTTGAAATGGCAACAAAGAATTTAGAATATTGTGTAAATGTAGTTAATAAAGCACCAGGAAGGTTTGAGAGGACTGATTTCAATTTTGAAAGAAGTTGTACTGTGGGTAAAATGCTATAAAATAGCACTGCATGCTACAGAAAATATTTCATAAAAGGAAGAGTCAATTGATGCAGCAAACTATACTGTTGTCTTTTTTAAGAAATTGCCCCAGACACCCCAACCTTTATCAACAATCACACCAATCAGTCAGCAGCTATCAACATTAAGGAAAAACCCTGGATGCTGAAGAGATTATGACTCACTGAAGACTCGGATAATCATGGACCTTTTTAGCAATTTAAGGTATGCACATTTTTTTACACATAATCCTGCCGGGGTCTGACCTGCAGACCCAGGCTGCACGACAGATGAATAACATACTCAGACACCAATATTCAATGAAAGAGCAGGCCAGGGAGCCAGGCTACTCACAGAAAGAGTTGTGGCAGCCTCTCCCTGACTAGCTAGCCCTGCCGGCATTTATTCTTCACAGAGTTAATGACAAAGGCTTTGAGTCAACACACCTGTGGGTAATTAATCTGGTCACCCTCCCCGGGGAAGAGCAGTCCTAGGAATGATCGAAGGTCAGTCTTAGGACCACATGAATAAACAAGCTCTTTAGATAAACTCCCTTACATTCCTTTGTACCTACTCTAAGGTATGAACTCAAGGTAGGAGGATTAGGCTGCTTTCAGCCATAACCCTATCCTGAGGCTTTTGCAAACCCTTCTGGCCTTCCAAGAAGGTTTGCATTTTTCCTATAATTTTACAATTTCTCCCACCCCCCTGACTGAACTCCTACATTATCCTATTGCATACTTAATAGGCTACAATAAGGAGTAAACATAACTTTTGTATACTGGAAAACCAAAAAATTGTTTGACTCACTTTATTGAGATATTTATTTTATTGTGATGGTCTGAAACCAAACCTGCATTATCTCATATATATGTATGGCAATATGAAAATTTTACAGAAAAATTTTTTGTGAGCCCCATACTGGAACCTATATGTTTGCCTATCACTTTTATTAAAAGGATGTATTAGTTCCCAGGTGCTTTCGTAACAAAGTATCTCAAGTGATTTAAAACAACTGTATTGTCTCACAGTTCTGGAGGCCTAAATTTGAAATCAAGGTGTCAGCAAGGCCACACCCCTTCTGAATCCTTTAGGAGAGAATCCTTTCTTGCCTATTCTCCATTCTGGTATTTTTCCAGCAATCTCTATTGTTCCTTGACTTGGAAAATGCATCACTCCAAGCTCTACCTCTGTCATTACAGGGCAATCTTCTCCTTGTTTCTATTTCTCTCTGAATCTTTTCTTCCTCCTCTTATAAGTATACCAGTTATATTAGATTAGGATCTACTCTAATGACCTAATCTAAACTAATTAAGTTTGCAATAATTCTATTTCCAAATAAGGTGACATTTTGAGGAAATGGAGTTTAGGAATTCAACATAACTGTTTGAGTCCACAATGCCACCCATAACAATAGATAAATAAATTTTCAGTGTACTATTATTCATAAACAGAAAATAACTTCTGATACATGGTTGAATTTTACTAACGTAGAGTAGAAAGAAGATAGACACAAAATCAATCTATGAGCCTTACTATATGATCACATTTATATAAGATTTGGAAAATACAAAATGAATCTACCCAACAGAAGTCACACTAGTGGTTATCTAGGAGGTAACAACAGGGAAGAAGTATGGTAACATCTTTATGTGGGTACTGATTTCACAGGTGTATTCAGTTTGTAAAAACTCATTGAACTGTATAATTAAGATGTATACATTTTATACTATATTTTATCAGATAAAAATTAACAGAAATATTACGTAATATATATAATTATGAAGCTTACTTTAACAGATTGGTTATCAAAATTTTTCAAAGTAGATATTAGTGATAACTAAACAGTGTTCATTTTTATTATACAGTGTACTTCACCTATTAACTTACTTTAGTAACTTTGAGGTTCTTTGTACAAGTACACATTTTGAAGTTTATTTTTGTACTGCACAAAAATGCATTTGAAATGTTACATATATAAAATTAAATGAAATTAGAAATGATTTATATTGACAGATTACTACTATTCATAGAACATGAACTAGGTGCTAAGCTTTTCAAAGACATCTTTGAGTATAATTGAAATACAATTAACATGCACATACTGAAAATATACAGTTTGATTAATTCTGACATGAGTATACACCCAAAAAACCATCATCACGACAACAATAATGAGCATAATACCTCACTTCCGAAAGTTTCCTCTTGCCCCTTTGTACTTTCTCCCCTAATACCTCCCCATTCCCAAGAACCTCTGATCTGCTTTCTGTCTATACGTGAGTTTGCATTGTGTAGGATGTTATATAAATGGAATCGTAAAATATGTTTGCTTTTTCTGTCTGGTTCCAGCATAATTATCTTAAAATTTGTGCATGGTGTTTAATATAACAATAATTTGCTTCTTTTTATTGCTGAGTAGTATTCCATTTTATGAATATATCACAATATGTTTAAGTGCTCACATGTTGATGTACACTAGGTTTTTTCAATTTGGGGATGCTACGACTATGGCTTTCAATGAACACGTGTCTGTGTTCATTTTGGCCAAGTACTAGGATGAAAGCACTGAGATCTATGTCTAAAAGTTTTTAAAAATTGCCAAAATGTTTTCCACACTGGTTGTGCCATTTTATACTCCCACTAGCAGTACATGAGTGTTCTAGTTGTTTCACATCCTTGAAAACACTTGGCATAATCATACTTTCAAAACATTGTAATAGGTGTGTAGTGGCATTTCATTGTGTTTTTTATTTGTAATTCACTAATGACTAATGATGACTATATATACTATGTATTCATATGCGTACCTGCCATTTGTGTATGTTCTTTGGTGAAGTGTTTGTTTGTAGTATAAAAGGTGTACTCATTCTGGTTGGGGTTTCTCTTCCCATTATTTCTGTGTTTTGAGAAATCTTTATATATTGTAGATACAAACCCTTCTTCAAATATGTGATTTGCCATTATTTTCCCCGAGGCTATATCTTCTCTTTTTATTCGCGTAAATGTCTCTTTTGAAGTAAAAAAGTTCTTAATTCTAATTAAGTCCAACTTATAAAACTTTACTTTTATTGATCATGCCTTCGGTGTTATGCCTAAGAAAACTTTGCCTAATAAAAGTCACAAATATCTATCCTGTTTTCCTCTAAATGTTTAATAATTGTATGTTTTAAAATTAAGTCTATATGATGCAAATAATATAACACGGTTTGTTTGGGATACATGTCCAGAACACACAGGTTTGTTATATAGGTATACATGTGCCATGGTGGTTTGCTGCACTCATCAACCCGTCATCTGCACATGTATACCAGAACTTCAGTATAATTTAAAAAGAGGAGTAACCATACACTTAATGGAAATAGTTTAAAACATCTTATCCTCATGCCTTTCCCTGAATGTTGATCTCCAACAGGTGTGTCTCAGTCTTGTTAATAAGCCTGGATGCCTGGATACAATTACTGAGATTTCTATGCAGAAGAACCTGTTTTAAGCAAAGTTATAAATTTGGCCTGTATTTATTTAAAAATTTCTCTTCATTTTCCTTATGGTATATTTCCCCCCAATCTTGGTGCTTAAACACACACACACACACACACACACACACACCAAGACAATACAAAACCATAGGGATGCCTTTTCAAAGTAGTTAGCTATCCTTGAAAAAAAAAAAAATGTTTTGTTTTGCATATGGATACCCAAATCTTCCAGCATCATTTACTGAAAAGATCATCTTTCCCCTATTGAATTGATTTTGCATTTTTGTCCAAACCAAGTGAACATATATGTGTGGACTTACTTCTGGACTCAATTCTGTTCTAATCTATTGTCTATCTTGACACCAATATGACATGATCTTGAATGTATAGCTTTATAAGTCTCAAAGTCAGGCAATGTAGGTCCTTCATATTATTGGGTTGTTTTACTAAGTTTGTTTTAGTTTTGTTTGTTTTTTTTAGGCTATTCTGTCTTCTAAATTTACACATAAATTCTAGAATCAGTTTTTCAACATCCACAAAAAACCATTGGAATTTTGACTCGGATTACATTTAATCTATAGAGAATACATATGGAGATAACCAACATTTTAATCATATTGAGTATTCTAAGTCATGAACACAGAATATTCTACCATTTATTTAGGTCTTCTTTAATTAGTCTCAAAAACATTTCATGATTTTTTAGTATGCTGATTTTGCATGTCTTTTCTTAGATATGTCCCTAAGTAGCTCATATTCTTATGCTAGTCTACATGTCGATTTTCTAAATTTCAGTTTCCAAATATTCATCGCTAGTGGCCTTGTTCTTAATCTTAGGGAGAATGCATTCAGTCTTTTGCTATTTACTATGCTATTAGATACTTAGATGCCCTTCATAAAATTGAGGAAACTTCCTCCTATAACTAGTTTATTGAGAGATTTTATCAGCAATATATGTTGAATGTCCAGTGTTCTTTCTGCATTTATTGAGATGATCATATGTTTTTTCCCTCATTTTTAGCCTGATAACATGATGAATTACATTTATTGACTTGTCCATGTAAAAACAATATTATGTTCCTGGGATAAAAATCCATTTGTCATCATATATTATCCTTTTTAAATATTGTTGAATTCTATTTGCCAAAATTTTGCTAAGAGTATTTGCACCCATGCGTTTGGAGATAATCCTCCATGGGTTTCTCTACAGATCTTCAGAGTTTCTCGCAGTTCTCTCCTCATGTTCTCTGCCGTGATCTCTGGCATCCTTAGCTTTTCCAGATTCATAGCTCTGACTTTCCAATTTAGGAGAATGTCAAGTTCTTCCTGAGTTCTCCCTCCTTGTGCAGAAACCTGGAAACTCTCCAGACAGTAAGCTGTGGCAAGCACAGGACTCACCTCATTTATTTCCTCTCTTCGGTATCATTGTCTTTCATTGCCTAATGGCCAATGTTTTGAAAGCCATTGTTTCATAGTTTGACTTTTTTTTTCAGTTGTTTCACAGGGAGGGTAAATCTAGTTTCTATCATTCCATATTGGAGCAAAGTAGAATTAGATTCTATGTACAATATCTAATTTTACACTCCAAAAACTCTCTCATGTTTCCTGTCTCAGGAAAAAGTGTCACCATCTATACAGTTGCTCACACAAGACAATTTGTGCTGTTTTTTATTTTTCCTTTTCCACACTTGCACATTTCAGTTAGTCAAGTTCTACCAAGACTTTTCCAAAATATATCACCAAGGTATTGACTTTTTCCCACTAATATTGCTAGCACTCTAGCTCAAGCCACATCTAGTTCTGAGGATTTTCCTAATATGATCTCTGCAAGCCGTCAGTTTTCCAGAAGTTATAAAGGAACTGTGATAGTTTCAGGAAAGTTTCTAAAATACAAGATAAACATAGGAGCTTCTTTGTTAATGGTAATGGTGGTCTATATGGCAGTGAAAACAAACTTCATGAGTAGAAGGAAAACAAAGGTATTTAATTTTAATAGTAAAGACAAGAGGAAAATATTCATACTTTCTTCTCAATGTGTTATTACCATCTGGACAGAATTGCTTGCAAGTAGCTACCTATCATGAATATACACTTATAAATACATCCTTTCATTTCATTCCCAGGCTCATTCAATGAGAGGAAAAACTTATTAATCGTCATTCTGGCTAAGGTAAGCTGGTATCTCATTGTGATTTTAATTTGCATTTTCCTAATGATTATTGATTCTGAGCATTTTTTCATATGTTTGTTTGCAATTTGTATATCTCCTTTTGAGATATGTCTATTAATGTCACTTGCCCACTTTTTAGTGGGAATTTTTTTTTCTAATTTGTTTTAGTTCCTTGTAGATATTGGATATTAGTTATTTGATGCATAATTTACAAATATTTTCTCCCATTCTGTAAATTGATGGTTATTGACAGTTTACTCTGATGATTGATTTTTTTTTTTTTGGCTTTGCAGAAGCTTTTTGGTTTAATTAAGTCCCATTTATTTATTTTCGTTTTAGTTGTATTTGCTTTTGGAGTCTTAATCATAAATTCTTTGCATAGGCAAATGTCCAAAAGAGCTTTTCCTAGGTTTTCATGTAGAATCTTTATGATTTCAGGTCTTAGATTTAGATCTTTAATCCATTTTGAGTTATTTTTGTTTTTTGGGGGTTTTTTTGAGATAGAGTTTCACTCTTGTTGCCCAGGCTGGAGTGCAATGGCGTGATCTCGGCTCACTGCAACCTCCACCTCCCGGGTTCAAGCGATTCTCCTGCCTTAGCTTCCTGAGTAGCTGGGACTACAGGCATGCACCACCACGCCTGGCTAATTTTGTATTTTTAGTAGAGATGGGATTTCTCCATGTTGGTCAGGCTGGTCTTGAACTCCTGATGTCAGGTGATCCCCCCACCTTGGCCTCCCAAAGTGCTGGGATTACAGGTGTGAGCCACCATGCCCAGATGAGTTAATTTTTTTATAGTAAGAGATATGGATCTAGTTTCATTCTTCTACATGTGGCTAACCAGTTTTCCCAGAATGATTTATTGAATAGGAAGTTTTGTCAAAGAACAGTTGATTGCAAATATTTGTCTTTATTTCTGGATTCTCTATTCTATTCCATTGATATCTCAGTTTATACCAGTACCATGCTGTTTTTGTTACTATAGCCTTGAAGTATAACTTGAAGTCAGATTTTTTTTAATTTTATTTTTATTTATTTATTTATTTATTTATTTATTTTTGCTTAGGATTGCTTCGGCTATCCAGCTTTTTTTGGTTCCATATGAATTTTAGGATTTTTTTTTCCAATTCTGTAAAAAACGATATTGGTATCTTGATAAGAATTGAATTGAATCTATAGATTGCTTTGGGCAGTATGGTCATTTTCACAATATTGATTCTTCCTATTCATGAGTATAGGATGTATTTCTATTTTTTGTGTCATCTATGATTTCTTTCAGCTGTGTTTTTTAGTCCTCCTTATAGAGATCTTTCACCTCCTTGTTTAAGTATATTCCTAGGTGGATTTATTTTTATAGCTATTGTAAAAGGGATTATGTTCTTGATTTGATTCTCAGCTTGGTCATTGTTGGTGTATAGCTGTGCTACTGACTTGTGTACATTTTATTTTGTAACCTGAGACTTTACTGAATTCATTTGTCAGATCTAGGAATCTTTTGAAGGAGTCTTTAGGGTTTTCTAGGTATAAGATCATATCAGCAGAGATAATTTGACTCTTTTCCAATTTGGATGTCATTTATTTCTTTCTCATGCCTGATCGCTCTGGCTAAGACTTCTAGTAATATATTGAATAGAAATGATGGAAGTGGGCATCCTTGTCTTGTTTCAGTTCTTAGGGGGAATGCTTTCAACTTCCCTGTTTAGTAGGATGTTGGCTATTGATTTGTCTTAGATGGCTCTTGTCGTTTTGAGGTATGTTCCTTCTATGCTTGGTCTGTTGAGGGTTTTCTTTAATAAAGGAATGCTAGATTTTATCAAATGGTTTTCCTGCATCTATTGAGATAATCATATGGTTTTTGTTTTTAATTTTGTTTATGTGATAAATCATGTTTGTTGTGTATATTGAGGCATCCTTGCATCCCTGGACTGAAACCTACTTGATCATGGTGAAATTTTTTTATGTGCTGTTAGATATGGTTTGCTAGTATTTTGTTGAGGATTTTTGCATCTGTATTCATGAGAGTTACTGGCTTGTAGGCTCTTTTTGTTGTTGTTGTTGTTGTTACGTACTTCCCTGAATTTGGTATCAGGGTGATATTGGCTTTGTAGAATGAGCTATGGAGGATTCTGTCCTTCTCAATCTTTTGGGATTGTTTCAGTGGAATCGATACCAACTCTTCTTTTAATGTCTAGTAGGTTTTGTCTGTGAATCTGTCTGGTCCTGGGCTTTTTGTTGTTGTTGTTTTTGGCAGGTTTTTATTACTGATTTAATCTCTTTTCTTGTTATTGGTCTGTTCAGGACCTTGGTTTCTTCCGGATTCAACCTGGGCCATTGGTGGGGTTATGTTTCCAGGAATTTACCCATTTCCTATAGATTTTCTAGTTTGTGTGCACAGAGGTATTTATAGGAGTCTTGAATGGTCTTTTGTATTTCTGTAGTGTCAGTTGTAATATCTCCATTTTCATTTCTAATGAGCTTATTTGAAACTTTCTGGGTTAATTAACTAATGTTCTATCAATTTTGTTTATCTTTTCAAAGACCCAGCTTTTTGTTAAATTGATCTTTTGTAATTTTTTTTGCTTTCAATTTCATTTAGTTCTCTTCTCATCTTTGTTATTTTTTTTTTTTCTGTTCACTTTGGGTTTCACTTCTTCTTGTTTCCCTAGTTCCTTGAATTACGACATTAGGTTGCCAATTTGCGATCTTTCAGACTTTTTGATGTTGACATTTAGTGCTATAAACTTTCCTCTTAGCACTGTTTTTGCTGTATCCCAGAGGTTTTGCTAACTTTTGTTACTATTATCATTGATTTTGAAAAATGATTTAATTTCCATCTTGATTTCATTGTTAATCCAAAAATTGTTCAGGGGCAGATTGTTTAATTTCCATGTATTTGTGTAGTTTTGAGGGTTCCTTTCAGAATTGATATCTAGTTTTATTCTGCTGTAACCTGAGAAGATACTTGATATAATTTTGATTTTTTTAATTTACTAAAACTTGTTTTGTGACTTACCATATCGTCTATTTCAAAGAATGTTCCATGTGATGATGAGAGAAATGTATATTCTGCAGTTCTTGGGTAGAATGTTCTGTAAATATCTGTTAGATCTATTTGTTTAGAGTGCAGTTTAAGTCCAGTATTAGTTGGCTTCCTGCCTTTGTCATCTGTCTACTGCTGTCAGTGCAGTGTTGAAGTCCCCATTATTATTATGTTGTTGTCTGTCTCTTTCTTTTAGGTCTAGTGTTATTGCTTTATAAATCTGGGAGCTCGAGAGCTAGGTGCATATGTATATTTAAGATTGTTACATCTTCTTGTTGAATTGATCCCTTTACCTTTATATAATAACCTTCTATGTCTTTTTTTACTGTTGTTGCTTTAAAGTCTATTTTATCTGATACAGGAATAGCTACTCCTGCTTGCTTTTGGTTCAATTTTCATGAAATGTCTTTTTCCACCGTTTTACTCTGAGTCTATAAGAATTCTAACATGTTAGGTATGTTTCCTAAAGACAGAAGACGTTTGGTTTGTGATTTTTTTATTCATTCTGTGAAAGTTACATTTTTAAATGATAATACTTTCTTTTATTATACACAATCTCAAATTTTAAGATTGAAGGTAGGGACATGAGCAAGACATTCCACAAAGATCATCTCCTTCCACAAAATAAAACTACATAAGGACAGCAGTTTGGACACTTATGCAATCAAAATGACTGAAGTACTACTTATTATTAATTTTGATGAAAAAGTAAATTAGTGGAATACCTAAAATTGTCTATGTAAACACTTGGGAGAAAAATAGCATAACTAAAATGATAAGAGGTGATCATCCACAAGCATTTATAAACCTTTTAAATGTCAAACTTCATATATGTACACATATACAAATGCACATTGGTGTCTGCACACAGCAGAGAGATTTAGAAACTCTGCATAAATTTTTATGAAAGAGCATCATATTCTACAATTAGGAAAAGGTATTTAACAACGTAGAAAAGACATTTAGTTGCATAGTGATTTCAATTAAATAAAAATTAAATGCTTAAAAGCAGTTACTAAAGGTTTTATGATCTCCACAAAGAACATTATATACATTGTATTGAAATACGTAGATGCTTAATTTGACTAATATAGATAATAAATTAGGTTTAAATATCTAAGGAAAGTCACAGCTTTACTTGGTCCTTTGTTGTCAATTGTATATCTACCTCATGGAATCATCGTATTACAAAGTGTGTTAAAACATTTATTTTTATTTAATTAATATAAGGTATTCTAAAATTAATGTCTTCATACTTTGTGTCAATATTGTAAGTAATACTCAAAATGTGGCCACTTTCTCTATATTAGACAATAGAATAAAAAGAGAATAAAAAAATATATACAGGGAAGACTCAATTTTGCACCACATTGAACTGATTAAGAGTACTGCTGGTAGTATCAGACCTGGGAATTCATACCAGTTCTGTCACCACTTCACAGTTTTCTCATCTATCAAATATAACAAAGGAATTTAAACAATTGGGCTGTTGTGGGGATTTAATGAGATAAATTCTGCCAAATGTTGAGCATACAGTCTCGTCTATGTGCCTGGACTTGACTTCACAGGTATATCCAAGTCACATTTCTTTGCTGTGTTAATAAAAGGACCTTATGGATCCTCAGATTTGTGTTACTTAGCACGTTCAGAAGGCAGGACCTGGTGCCCAAGCCTGTAGGGCTGAGCTGGCAGCAGGCACCCAGCTAGCTCAGAGCCCTGCTACAGGATTGGCAAGTAAACATGACATTTGTTTCCTTCTAAGAGTCTTAGAGCAGCAGAAGGCTTATGCAGCTCTTGGGCAGAAACTTGGAGAAGACTGGACAAGACAGACTCAAATCCAAGATGAAGGATACGTGTGGGTTAGTGAGGAGAGGAGCCACAGGTAGTACCAAGCCCCCTAGTTGCTCCTTTACAAATGATTCCAGCTTGGAACACCTGTTCTAGATTTTCTGCTTTGTTCCATAACTTAATAGGCAATTCAGATTTGCACAGGAGGAACTTTAATTCTAGTGAACTAGTCTGGCAGAATTCATTGCTTTGAGGTTAAGACTATGTAGCCATTTTGTTATCAAATAAATGAATTCCAATGCTTCTTTCCAGTGTGATGAAAATATTCTGAAATTAGATGATGGTGATGGTTGTCCAACTCTGTAAATGTTTTAAAAACCTTCGAATTGTACCCTTTAAATGGGTAAACTTTTGATACGAAAGTTATAGCTCAATAAAGCTGTTGAAACTAAAATGAAGACAATAACTTTTGTTAATTAAGATTTCTAGGAAGCAATATAGAAGAGTTTAAAACAAGAACTTTATATTCTGAGAGACTAAGACACATGGTCATGCTAGCCAGTTACAGCCAAGTGACGCTTAGGAGCTGAGAAACTTGATAGTGACAAGGTATTTGATCATTCTGTGATCATTTTCCTTATCACTACTATGAGGGCTAATATCCCCCCTTGCAGTGGTGTTGCTAGGATTGAATGAGGAAATATATGTGAATTTCCCAGCAGAGTTCAATCGTAGCTACTCAGTAAATGGCAGCTATTATTGTAATTTTTTATTCTTATTTGTAAAACTACAATGTTTTTATATATTAAGACTAATGCAATGCAGTATGATAAATTTTCATGGTTTGGGGGCTGTAAACCAGAAACCCTGAGCAAGTCAGCTTTTGATCAGGTCAGAGCTGGTAGGTCGGCCCTGGGCCATTCTAAGTCCTGCCCACCGGCTCTTGGTACTCCTACTCAGGCCTGCATATACAGAAGCATAAAAAGTCTTTTCTTGAATATTTCAGCCAAGTATTGTGACACTGGACAAAACCTTGTTGACTTTCACTTCCCTCTGCTGCAAACTTGGTATTTCTTACAGAAAATATACCTAACAGACTTTCTTTCCAGGTCAGCAGAGACCTCCACACTGATACTAATTCTGCTGCCTTGCGTTATTTATTTAAGAAAGTAAGGCAAACAAAAAGAAGGCAAATCTAGAAGATAAAATTTGCCATAAAGAACAAAAAGTAGCTTCTAAATTCAGAGGGCCTACATGCTACAGAAAACAAAGCCATTACCAATGAAATATGACACAGCTTTCAATATTCTGTGAAAGTGAAGCCTGAGATTTTGATTAATTTTTATATCTCATTTTATTCAATAGGTTCATCTTCTTTTATAATAAACATTTTTTAAATCACCTTTTAATACATTATTTAAAACTTAATTTTAACCACTTCCAAACATACATGTCAATATTTTAGTACAGTTCTAGGGATATGTTGAAAAGTATTCACCTATAAATATTGAATGTTTCTCGTATACCTGCCATTTTCATGTATGTTTTAATACTCCCACATAGCCATGCAATGAAGAAGTTATTGTTGTCATTACAATCACTTGTGTTTTGTTAGTGGGGAATCAGACCCAAAGAGGAAAAGAGACTTACTTAATTTCCCACAGCTAAAAAGTAACCGAGACAAGACTCTAACTGAAAATCTTCTAATTTGTGCAATTTTGCCACTGTAATTGCTAGAGTACTTTTTGAGGTTTCACATAACTTGAGCACTATATCTCAATATATGGAAGTATAAAATATAAACATGAGGAAAAATCTATGTTAAAATAGCATAATAAACCTAAATAAATAATCTCCCTTTCCCATAACTAACAAAAGAAAGGGACACTGTCTGTACGAAAAAGCTTCAAAACTCGTAGTCAATGTAGGAAAGATAAGATTTTGAACAGAGGGAAAAAGATCAGTACAACACAATATGGCCAAATTCCTAAGAACTCTCACTGTAATCTTTTATTTTATTTTATTTTTTCATAAGCTATTGGGGTGCAGGTGGTATTGGGTTACACGAGTAAGTTCTTTAGTGGTGATTTGTGAGATTTTGGTGCATGACTCACCGGAGCAGTATACACTGCACCATATTTGTAGTCTTTTATCCCACGCCCCCGTCCCACTCTTCCTCCCTAGTCCCCAAAGTCCATTGTATCATTCTTATGTCCTTGGTTCCTCATAGCTTAGCTTCCACCTATCAGTGAGAACATACGATGTTTGGTTTTCCATTCCTGAGTTACAGCACTTAGTATAATAGACTCCAATCTCATCCAGGTCACTGCAAATGCTGTTAATTCATTCCTCTTTATGGCTGCGTAGCATTCCATCAGATAGATGATAGATAGATAGATAGATAGATAGATAGATAGATAGATAGATAGATATAGAGATATATATGGAGATATAAATATATAGAGATATCTCACAGTTTCTTTATCCACTCACTGATTGATGGGCATTTGGGTTGGTTCCATGATTTCACAATTGTGAACTGTGCTGCTATAAACATGCATGTGCAAGTATCTTTTTTGAATAATGACTTATTTTCCTTTGGGTAGATACCCAGTAGTGGGATTGCTGGATCAAATGGTAGTTCTACTTTTAGTTCTTTAAGGAATCTCCACACTGTTTTCCATAGTGGCTATACTAGTTTACATTCCCACCAGCAGTGTACAAGTGTTCCCTGTTCACTGCACCCACGCCAACATCCACTGCTTTTTGATTTTTTGATTATAGCGATTCTTGGAGGAGTAAGGTGGCATCACATTGTGGTTTTGATTTGCATTTCCCTGACCATTTGTGATGCTGAGCATTTTTTCATGTTGGCCATTTGTATATCTTCTTTTGAGAATTGTCTATTCGTGTTCTTAGCCTACTTTTTAATGGGATTGTTTTTTCTTACTGATTTGAGTTCATTGTACATTTTGGATATTAGCTCTTTGTCAGATGTATAGATTGTGAATATTTTCTCCCACTCTGTGGGTTGTCTGTTTACTCTGCTGACTGTTCCTTTTTCCATGTAAAACCTCTTCAGTTTAATTAGGTCCCAGCTATTTATCTTTGTTTTTATGCCATTTGCTTTTGGGTTCTTGGTCATGAAATCCTTGCCTAAGCCAATGTCTAAAAGGCTTTTTCCAATGTTATCTTCTAGAATTTTTAAAGTTTCAGGTCTTATGTTTAAGTCCTTAATCCATTTTGTGTTGATTTTTGTATAAGGTGAGAAATGAGGATCCAGTTTCATTCTCCTACATGTGGCTAGCCAATTATTCCAGCACCATTTGTTGAAAAGAGTGTCCTTTCCCCACTTTATGTTTTTGTTTGCTTTGTCAAAGATCAGTTGACTATTCAGTATTTGGGTTTATTTCTGGGTTCTCTATTCTGTTCTATTGGTCTGTGTGCCATTTTTATACCAGTACCATGCTGTTTTGGTGACTATGGCCTTATAGGACAGTTTGCAATCAGATAGTGTGATGCCTCCAGATTTGTTATTTTTGCTTAATCTTGCTTTGACTATACAGGCTCTTTTTTGGTTCCATATGAGTTTTAGAATTTTTTTTTAATTCTGTGAAGAATGATGCTGATGTTCTGAGGGGGATTGCATTGAATTTGTTGATTGCTTTTGGCAGTATGGTCATTTTCACAATATTGATTCTACCCATCCGTGAGCATGGGATATGTTTCCATTTGTTTGTGCCATCTATGATTTCTTTCAGCAGTGTTTTGTAGTTTTCCTTGTAGAGATCTTTTGACTCCTTTGTTAGGTATATTCCTAAGTATTTTATTTATTTATTTATTTGCAGCTATTGTAAAGGGGTTTAGTTCTTGATTTGATTCTCTGCTTGGTCACTGTTGCTGTATAGAAGAGCTACTGATTTGTGTACATTGATCTTGTAGCCAGAAACTTTGCTGAACTCTTTTATCAGTTCTAGGAGCTTTCTGGAGGAGTCCTTAGCATTTTAAAGGTAAACAATCATATCATCAGCAAACAGTGGCAGTCTGACTTCCTCTTTACTGATTTGAATGCCCTTTATTTCTCTCTCTTGTCTGATTGCTCTGGCTTGGACTCCCAGTACTATGTTGAAGAGGAGTGAGGAGAGTGAGCATTCTTGTCTTGTTCCAGTTCTCAGAGGGAATGCTTTCAGCTTTTCCCCATTCAGTATTATGTTGGCCATGGATTTGTCATAGATGGTTTTTATTACATTAAGGTATGTCCTTTGTATACCGATATTGCTGAGAGTTTTAATCATACAGTGATGCTGGATAATGTTGAATGCTTTTTCTGCATCTATTGAGATAATGTTTGTTTTTAATTCTGTTTATGTGGTGTATCACATTTATTGACTCATGTATGTTAAACCATCCCTGCATCTCTGGTATGAAACCCATTTGATCATTGTGGATTATCTTTTTGATGTGTTGTTGGATTCAGTTAGCTAGTATTTTGTTAAGGATTTTAGCATC
The DNA here is from genome assembly GCF_006542625.1 of Nomascus leucogenys. NCBI lineage: Eukaryota > Metazoa > Chordata > Mammalia > Primates > Hylobatidae > Nomascus > Nomascus leucogenys. The sequence goes on from NC_044391.1 coordinate 97,662,956, forward strand.
TATGTTCATCAAGGATATCGGTCTGTAGTTTTCTTTTTTGGCTATGTCCTTTCCTGGTCTTGGTATTAGGCTGATGCTGGCTTCATAGAATGAATTACAGAGGATTTCTTCTTTCTCTATCTTGTGGAATAGTGTCAAAAAGATTGGTACCAATTCTTCTTTGAATGTCTGGTAGAATTCTGCTGTGAATCTTCTCTGGTCCTGGATTTTTGTTGTTGTTGTTGGTAATTTTGTAATTACCATTTCAATCTTGCTACTTGTTACTGGTCTGTTTAGGGTATCTAATTCTTCCTGATTTAAGCTAGAAGAGTTGTATATTTCCAGGAATTTATCCATCTCTGCTAGGTTTTCTAGTTTATGTGCCTAAAGGTGTTCGAAGCAGCCTTGAATGATCTTTTGTATTTCAGTGGTGTCAGTTGTAATATCTTCCTGTTTTATTTCTTAGTGAGGTTATTTGGATTTTCTTTCTGCTTTTCTTGGTTTATCTTGCTGATGGTCTGTCCATTTTATTTATCTTTTCAAAGAACCTGCTTTTTGTTTCATTTATCATTTGTAGTTTTTTGGTTTGTTTGTTTGTTTCAATTTCATTTAGTTTTGCTCTTATCTTGGCTATTTTCTTTCTTCTGTTGGGTTTGGGTTTGGGTTTGGTTTGTTCTTGTTTCTCTAGTTCTTTCAGGTGTAACCTTAAATTGTCTGTGCTCTTTCAGGCTTTTTGATGTAGGCATGTAGGGCTATGAACTTGCCTCTTAGCACTGCCTTTGCTGTATCCCAGAGATTTTGATAGGTTATATCACTAGTGTCGTTCAGTTTGAAGAATTTTTTAATTTCCATCTTGATTTCACTTTTGACCCAATGCTCCTTCAGGAGCAGGTTATTTAATTTCCATGTATTTGCATGGTTTTTATAGTTCCTTTTGGAGTTGATTTCCAGTTTTATTCCACACTGTGGTCTGAGAGAGTGCTTGCTATAATTTCAATTTTCTTAAATTTTTTGAGGCTCATTTTATGGCCTATCATATGCTCTATCTTGGAGAAAGTTCCATGCATTGTTGAAGAGAATATGTGTTCCGCAGTTGTAGGATGAAATGTTCTGTACATATGTGTCAAGTCTATTTGTTCCAAGGTATCCATTGTTTCTTTGTTGACTTTCTGTCTTGTTGACCTGTCTAGTGCTGTTTGTGGAGTACTGAAGTCCCCACTATTATGGTGTTGCTGTCTATCTCATTTTTAGGTCTATTAGAAATTGTTTTATAAATTTGGGAGCTCCAGTGTTAGGTGCATATATGTTTAGGATTGTGATATTTTCCTGTTGGAAAAGGCCTTTTACCATTATATTACTGTCCCTGTTTATCTCTTTTAACTGCTTTTGCTTTAAAGTTTGTTTTGTCTGATACAAAAATAGCTACCCCTGCTTGCTTTTGGTGTCCATTTGCATGAAATGCCTTTTTCTACTCTTTTAAGTTTATGTGAGTCCTTATGTGTTAGGTGAGTCCCCTGAGGGCAGCAGATAGTTGGTTGGTGAGTTCTTCTCCATTCTGCAGTTCCGTATCTTTTAAGAGGTGCGTTTAGGCCATTTACATTCAATGTTAGTATTGAAATGTGAGGTACCCTTGCTTTCATCATGCTCTTTTTTTACATGTGTACTTTGGTTTTGTGTTCTGTTTTTGCTTTTTAACTTGTATTTTTGTTTTATAGGTCCTCTGTGATTAATGCTTTGAAGAAGTTATGTTTTGATATGTTCCTAGGATTTGTTTCAAGAGTTAGAGCTCCTTTTAGCAATTCTTGTAGTGGTGGTTTGGTAATGGTGAATTCTCTCAACATTTGTTTATCTGAATATGACTGTATCTTTCCTTCATATATAATGCTTAGTGTCACTGGATACAAAATTCTTGGATGATAATTGTTTTGTTTGAGGAGGCTGAAGATATGGTCCCAATCCCTTCTAGCTTGTAGGGTTTCTGCTGAGAAATCTGCTGTTATTCTGATGGGTTTTCCTTTACAGGTTACCTGGTGCTTCTGTCTCATAGCTCTAAAGATTCTTTCCTTCATCTTAACTTTGGATAACCTGATGACAGTGTGCCTAGGTGAAGATCTTTTTGCAATGAATTTCCCAGGCGTTCTTTGTGCTTATTCTGTTTGCATGTCTAGGTCCCTCACAAGGCTGGGGAAGTTTTCCTCAATTACTCCCCCAAATATGTTTTCCAGGCTTTTACAATTCTCTTCTTTAGGTACACCAATTATTCTTAGGTTTGGTTATTTAATACAATCCCAGACTTCTTGGAGGCTTTGTTCATATTTTCTTATTCTGTTTTCTTTGTCTTTGTTGGATTGGGTTAATTTGAAGACCCTGTCTTCAAGCTCTGAATTTCTTCCTTCTACTTCTTCAATTCCATTGCTGAGACTTACCAGAGCATTTTGCATTTCTAAAAGTGTGTCCAAGGTTCCCTGAATTTTTTATTGTTTTTTCTTTAAGCTATCTATTTCCATGAATATTTCTCTCTTCACTTCTTTTATCATTTTTTGGAATTCCTTGCACTGGGCTTCACTTTTCTCTGGTCCCTCCCTGATTAGCTTAATAACTAACCTCCTGAATTCCTTTTCAGGTAAATCAGGGATTTCTTCTTGGTTTGGATCCATTGCTGGTGAACTAGTGTGATTTTTGGGGGGTGTTGAAAAGCCTCGTTTTGTTATATTGTCAGGGTTGGTTTTCTGGTTCCTTCTCATTTGGGTAGGCTCTGTCAGAGGGAAGGTCTAGGGCTGAAGGCTGTTGTTCAGATTCTTTTGTCCCACAGGTGTTCCCTTAATGTAGTACTCTCCCCCTTTTCCTATGGGTGTGGCTTCCTGTGAGCTGAACTGAAGTGATTGTTGACTCTCTTCTGGGTCTTGCCACCCAGCAAGTCTACCCAGCTCTGGGCTGATACTGTAGGTTGTCTGTACAGAGTCCTGTGATGTGAACCATCTATGGGTCTCTCAGCCATGGATACCAGTGCCTGTCCCAGCGGAGGTGGCAGAAGGTGCAATAGACTCCAGGAGGGCTCTTAGCTTTGGTGGTTTAATGCTCTATTTTTGTGCTGGCTGGCCTCCTGCCAGGAGGTGGCACTTTCCAGAAAGCACCAGCTACAGTAGTGTGGAGAGGGACAAGTGGTGGGCAGGGCCCTAGAACTCCCAAGATTATATGACCTTTGTCTTTCACTACCAGGTTGGATAGGAATGGACCATCCAGTGGGGGCAAGGCTAGGCATGTCTGAGCTCAGACTCTCCTTCAACGGGTCTTGCTGTGGCTGCTGCAGAGGATGGGGGTGAGATTCCCAGATCACTGTAGTTGTGTACCTAGGAGGATTATGGATGCGTCTGCTGAGCCATGCAGGTTGTCAGGAAAGTGGGGGAAAGCCAGCCATCACAGGCTTCACCCAGCTCCCACACAAACTGAAGAGCCATCTCACTCCCACCTAGGGTCTGTTTCCAGGCAGAGGGCAAGACTGGCTTGAAAACTTGCCTAAGGCTTTCCGCCTCCCAGGGCTTTAGTTCTTCCTCCACCTGTGAAGTCTGCACACCTCATTCGCGCCCTCCCCTGAGTTCTGGCCAGGAGGCTAGAGAATTTCTTCTCCCTGTGGAGTTTTAACCCCTGCTCATCCGGCCATTTTCCTGATGGATCCCTGTGGTGCCAGGCAGGAATGGGTTGCTTGGGGACCCAGCGAGCTCTCAGGGCCTTTCTGCTGTTTCCTCTACCCTTATATTTCACTCAGCTCTCTAACTTGACTCAGCTCCAGGTAAAGTCAGAAACTTCTCCCACAAACAGACCTTCAGCTTCTCCAGTGGGAGTGTGTGTTCAGAAGAGGAGGGTCTCCCTTTCCCAATTCTGCAGTTGTGGCACTCACAGTATTTGGGGTGTCTCCCAGATCCTGTAGGAGCAGTCCACGTCCTTCAGAGGGTCTGTGGCTCCTCTTGGGATTGCTGGTTTGTTCTTACAGTCAGTCTGGAGCTAAAATTTACAATGCAAGCCTCTACATGCTGCTCTGTCCAGAGCTGCACTCTAGTCCTGCCTCCTGTCTGCCATGATCCCGTGAAGCCTCTCACCATAATCTTAGATTCAAAGAAAGGCAAACTGAGTGAGCAGTTGCTCCTATTCTAACTGAGGACTAACAGAAATACTGGTTTGGAAAAACAGATGAGTGAAGAAAGTGACAAAAGGACTGAATGAGGAGAATAAAACATGTAGCACTACACACCGAATTGGAACAATTAGCTGAAATTTTTTTTCTTTATTCCTTCTTAAAAAAAAAAAAGGATACATGTACAAAATGTGCAGATTTGTCACATAGATATATGTGTGCCATGGTAGTTTGCTGAACCTATTGACCTGTCCTCTAAGTTCCCTACCCTCAACCCCCACCCCCAACAGGCCCTGGTGTGTGTTGTTCCCCTCTCTGTATTCATGTGTTCTCAATGTTCAACTCACACTTATGAGTGAGAACATGCGGCATTTGGTTTTCTGTTCCTATGTTAGTTTGCTGAGGATGATGACTTCCAGCTGAACTCTTAAAGTGTTCCCCCATGGAAATAGAAATACTACCTTCCTTCCCAACCAAAAAGAGTAAAACATCCTACGGTACATTTCATAGACTTTCAGAACAGCATAGCCCAAGTGAATACTGTGTGCCTCCTCAGTTGAGTTCTCTCCCTCCCCGCTAACAATTCCCTAGGCTACAAAAAAATAGGGAGCATATGAAAGACTCAGTCTTCAAACTATTGCTGAAGAAGAAAAGAAACAATTCTCAAATACGGTGAGATACTATATCAGATTGAGTAAAAGACTTGGTTGGACATAGCCACCCAAGCATAAACAAGATGATACAATTTACATGCCAACTAAGCAATGGTATTACAGTAAAAAGAAAAAGAAAATCTTTTTCATGGGAAAAAAAAAACCTACTGTAGAAGAAAACAAAAATCCTTACCTCCCACAAAAATGAAGAAAAGATGCCATGCTATAGAAAAACTTTTTGTCACTGTGAATTTAACCAACAGGCATGCAAAGGTGAGATGATAAAACAACAAAATGAGATTTTTTTAAGGGGATGAAGGATTACTGACATATAGATACATATTGGCCAGGTGCAGTGGCTCACGCCTGTAATCCCAACACTTCAGGAGGCAGAGGTGGGAGCATCACTTGAGCCCAGGAGTAGAAGACCAGCCTGGGCAACATAGGGAGACCTGTCTCTACAAAAACTAAAAAATTAACCAAACATGGTGTCATACACCTGTAGTCCCAGCTACTTGGGGGGCTGAGGTGAGAGAATCACTTGAGCCCAGGAGGTCGAGGCTGTAGTGAGCCACAGCCATGCCATTGCCCTCTAGCCTGGGTGACAGAGTGAGACCCTGTCTCAAAATTAAAAAAAAAAAAAGATACATATTAAGAATCATAGTTATTGAAGAATTAATAAATATATTAGAAAAATTATTGGATAAAATAGTCATAGCTGGGGATCAATATCACAGAGGAATGGCTTGACAAAATTTTAGTTAAAACAGATAAGATTTAATTAATAAAAAATACAAATAGGGACAGGATAGACAAGGGCAATCTAACATAATGATGACTGGTATCCATGAAATCAAGAATTCAACAAATGGAGTGGGAGTGGGAAAACTGAGATATGTAATAGTTTTAAAAATGTTTCCTTGCAATGAACAATAATAACAAAACATGAATCTGGAAACCAAAATAACAAGTGAGCTTTTAGGGAAATGAAGTATAGAATGCTCAAAATCAAGATATATCTTTCTTAAAGAATTTTAAGGATAAATAAGAATATTGCATGTATTCAGGGAGAAAAAAGTAAGTTAAATGCAAGGGGAGAAAATGACAGGTTGGCCTCATACTTATCTACTGTAACATATAATAACAGGGTATGTCTGCAATAATGTAAGTAAAAAAAAGTATTATCCAGTGATATCATTCTGAGCAAAGCTATTGTACAAATATAAAGGAAATAGTAAAAATCCTAGAGAACAGAGTCCCCATGAGTCTTTCCTTGAATAACTATGTGAAAATGAAATCTAGCAAAAATAAAGAACAGGAGATACTCATGAGCACCAAGTACAATTAAATATAGAAATAATAAGAAACTACTGTGGGGATTATGGTTATAGGTCATAATATTGCTTTGGATACCTGAATCATGTAAAAATAATGACAAATAAAATTGGAGACTTGTAAGGCTCTATCTTTCATAACAAGGAGTCAATTGATACAGACTTAAAACATAGTTTTAAAAAATTGATTACAACCTCTGAATAGTTTCTACACCTATATTTTTTCATTTTAGAAGTGCCTTCTAGGCAGTAATATGTCTCGTGAAGAAAAATATATGAATTTCTAAAATAATTTCAACTACACTGGGGTTTTTCTTCTGAAACATTCTGGTGCAATTAAATCAAGTGTTTTAATTAAAAATTGCACAGTCATATATGATAAAAATATGCCTTTATATTAGTCATTCTCATGGTATATATGCATTAAAAGATTGTTGGAACAATATAAAACAAATTAATATAAAGATTTTGGCCAGGCACGGTGGCTCACGCCTGTAACCCCAGCACTTTGGGAGGCCGAGGCAGGCAGATCACCTGAGGTCGGGAGTTCCAGACCAGGCTGACCAACACGGAGAAACCCCGTCTCTACTAAAAATACAAAATTAGCCGGGCATGGTGGTGCATGCCTGTAATCTCAGCTACTTGAGAGGCTGAGGCACGAGAATCGATTGAACGCGGGAGGTGGAGGTTGCGGTGAGCAGAGATCCTGTCATTGCCCTCCGGCCTGGGCAACAACAGTGAAACTCTGTCTCAAAAAAAAAGATTTTGTCTGGAACATGAGGATTTTTATTTATCTATTTCCTCATGCTCATAACGATCTTACATAATGTTTACAGAAAACATAGGATTTTTTTTGTAAATTTTTTCGATGAAATACAATCCAACAACTACAGTCCTACAACTAAGAAATTTTAGATCAAATGCTTTTAAAAAGTCTTAACACTTACATCTCAGTACCCAAATGAATTTGAAAAGAAGGAATATGATATTTTTAAAAAGTGACCCAAATGAGATAGTGTTGATCAGAAGATAATTTTTGGAGATAAATACCAACAGTTTCTGAAGAAAGAAATTAGCAAAGATTAATAGACAGAAGTAAAAGGAATCTATAAACGAAAAATCAGGGAAAGTCCAAAATATGTCCAATAAGGAAACGAATAGATTTACCTGGAGCAATGGCCCTGTGTTTTGAACAATTGTGAGAAAGGAAGAGGAGGAAGAGGAGAGGAAAGTTAGGAAGGCAAGAATGGGTAGAAGGGACAGGGGAGATTGGAGGGAAAAAGAGACAAGAAGGGGGAAGAAAAGAGGAAGATAAGGGGAGAGGGAAAAGGAAGAGAAGAAAAGGAAATAGGAGGACAAGATAAGCAAAAACTTTATTAGACCCTTTACAGGTTGCCCATATACTAATTACAAAAATCGTATGAGATATTTAAATGAAAAAGAATACATAAAAAGAAAGTGAGTTTATGGAGATTAAGTAAGATATCCATGTGCATGAAACTAGTAAATATTCCAGCCAGGAATTCCTCCAAAATGATATTAGAATATTTCTGGAATTGCTTCCAAATTAATGTAAAAATGTAAAGACTGAGTACATCTACATACCGCATAACCCTCCCTTGCTTCCAAGAATTCAAAAAAGGAAGTAGGACCCATTTACTGGGCTTCGTAGATAAATAAAAAATATGATGAAATTGATATAAATTGTCCATATTTCATTTCATCTCTAAGACATACAGCAAGATACTTTCATTGTCCAGGTGTTCACTCTCAAGTTTGATGTAGCTGGCCAAAGAAAATTAAAATACTGACCCTCATAGACCATAACTTGGCATCTGTTGGGCCTCTATTTTGGCAACATGGCTTATTCTTACGGGGAAAGTGATTGGTACAATCAAAATCATTGATTTCTGCCTGTCATAAATGTAGGTGCAGGGTTATATTATGATTAACAATCTTTTTTGTTTGTTTATTTTTTGTTTTGTTTGAGACAAGGCCTTGCTCTGTCACCCATGCTAGAGTGCCGTGGGGAAATCTCAGCTCACTGCCACCTCTGCCTCCCACACTCAAGCAATCTTCCCACCTCAGCCTCTCAAGTAGCTGGGACTACAGGCGTGCACCACCATGCCTAACTAAATTTTTGTATTTTTTTGCAGAGGTAAGGTCTCACCATGTTGCCCAGGCTGGTCTTTAACTCCTGGGCTCTTGGCTCAAGCAATTCACACTCCTTAGCCTCTCAGTGTTGAGATTACAGGTGTGAACCACCACACCTGACCAGATTCTGCAATTAATAAATGTGTGTTGTGAGTTGGACAACTACTTTACAAAACAAAAATAATAACTATAATAACAGTAATCATTTATTGAATATCTATTAAATGTTAGAAACTGTGTTGGGCCTTTATACAAATTTAGACTTGCAAGGCTAAATCGAATCAGTGGGAGGCCTGACTAGAACAAAAAGCCTGACCCATGTTTCAGGTGAGGTGAACTCCTCCTGCCTGACTAAATGAGCAGGGACACCAGTCTTTTCTTGCCTTCAGATTTTGAAACTGAAACCTCAACTCTTCTGAGGTCTTGGGCTTGCTGCCTTCCAACTAGAACTTACACTAACAGCCTTCCTGGGTCTCTAGCCTTCACACTTAAACTGGACTTACACCATTGACTCTCCTGGATCTGTACATTGCCACCTGCAGATGTTGTGACCTCTCAGCCTGGGTTATTATGCAAGTCAATTTCTTACAATAAATCTCTTTATATATCTAGCTAGCTAATCTATCTATCTATCATCTATCTATCTATCTATCTACACATTCTGTTGTTCTGTTTCGCTGGAGAACATTGACTAGTACAGTTAATTGTCTCCTAATCAACTAATGTTTCTAGTGGTTGGATTATTTAATATATTGATGAAATAAAACCTATGCACTATGTACACCAGCACTTCTCAAAAGTTATTGTGTATACATATTCCTGAACATATTGTTAAAATGCAGATTCTGATTCAGAAGGTGGGTAGGGGGGTGAGTCTGGAACTCTGACAAGATGCCAATGCTATGCTGTTGATCCATGCATCACACTTTGAGCAGCAAAAATTTAGAGGCCACCTCTTTACTTCAAAGTAGAGTGACTGGAGATTCCTCTGAGCCTAGCAGCCTCTGCTGCATCATATTCAGTCCGAGGCCTCTTCCTACATCAAGGAAAAGCTATAGTTAAAGTATAAATCAAGGAGTCATCTGCGAGGAAAATGAATGTCACTCACAGTAGTTGTTCTCTGTTTCTGCTATCATTAAGCTTCAAATTGGTGCCTGTCTGTGCATAAAGAAGAAAACTAGAAAAGGATAAAAACAAAAGCGTTTAGCCTTGGGCAGAAACAATCCACTGTTCCAAGTATTATTTTCTGGCTACATAAACTGTTGCAGGCAGAACTCTGTCCGCTAAGTGGAACTAAGTCTAGGCTGCAAACCTTTGCTTTCTCAGAACCTCCCCATATCAATGCATTCTCTTGACAAGTCCCTGAGCTTGCTTGCCTATCTCACCAGAACAGAGAAACGTGCATTTCTAAGTTACTTATTCATGGTATCAAGCCTATCGATAAGACAAATTATGCCATATATTAAAATGTCATTTGGCCAATTTTGAAAAGAAAAGCCTTCATTTGTGACAATCTAAATGTGCTCTGCAATACATGTATTAGAGATCATAGAAAAAAAATGCCCATTTTCATTTTCCATTTAATTTTAGGTTAAAATTTTGCAATAACTTGTCTTGGCTTGACAGAAGCACCTGTGTAAGCAGTAAATGCTACCACATATTTACCCTAGGTAGTAGACACCAGATTAATAAAACACAAAAATATTTCACCACAAATGACGAGAGGCAGCTGCAACTTTTATAAGAAAAAAAAAAATGTGTTCTGATTTATTCAGACGTCTAAACAGTCAGCCACATTATTGGAAGTAGCAGTCCAGGTTAGAAGATTTGCCGTTTCATCAAATGCATTACCCATTCTTTGGATGGTGTGGTATTTTAAACCGTTTTGTGACAGAAAATATCATGCGAGTGTGAAACAAGGGAGTTGAAAGGTGCTTTCACTCATTTTACATTATGAATTCTATCCAGTGAAAGCACTCACTTCTGCTCTTTTCTTTTAACATCATCTTGACTTTCTCATTTCCTCAGCTGCTTTGGTAGGTGTTTTGACACTTGACACTTTTAAAACGAGCAAAAAAGCGGAAAGTTTTTCTATATAGACATCTCTCTGTTTTCTAAAACTGTGAGAGAAAGAACTAGTGTAGAAAATCAGATGTTCTAATTAGAGAATTTTCACATATATGATTGTAATACATTTAAATAGGCGTACCACTAAATCTAGACCATGTACAACAAAACATTTCTTTGATAATCCAAAAGACTCTTAATATTACTTGACAGATGTGTGAAAATACTGGTTAATAGTTCAGTCTAATGGATTAAATGCAACGAGACATTTTTACTGAGTGCCAAGACAATAATGGTACCCAGTTGCTAGATTGCTAAAGTAAAGCGAGTTACTGGCTCACTAAGGTATTATCTAACATCTGGATCATGCCGTTTCTCAAACATAGAAAAATCGTTAGCCTAATGAGTTAGGGTTGCTTGACACCTTTTATATATGGGCTCACGCATTTAGGTAAATTACCTCAAAGATCTGGAGAGGGTTTTCAGGGTATTTAAGTTCCTAGTGTGGTTGAGCAGAATCAGAAAATTGATTTGCATTCAATATATTGTAGAAGGTCTGATGTTGTGAAGTGGGTAGTTTAAAACAATTTAACTTCATAGGTAACTTTTTAACCCTCCCTGTCCTACATTCCCACATGAGTATCACAGCCCTACTACCCTCTTCCCTGCCTGGTTTCCTTACTTTCCTCTGCAGTAATATGTCAGCAACAGTATAATTGATTTCAAAAAACAGGGTTTTGTGGCTATGTAATAAAAATAGCCTTTTATAGCAGTTTTCTTTAACAAAAATTTATGAACACATAAAAAGGAAGTGAACTAACATGTACTGAATGGTCACTATGTGTCTTCACTTGGTTTGGCACTTATACGCATTATATGCATAATCTCATTAAATATCCACCAAAAATCTATAGGGTAGTTATTAATTCCACTTTCCTGATAAGAAAATGGAGCCTCTGAGGTGCAAATTTGTCTCTGGTCATACAACTAGTTACCAAAGGACTTAAAATGTGAAGCCATATTCATGTGATTCCAATACATATTTTAATTATAATATACTCTAGCATACATAAGTTAATGAAATAAAGTATAATTTAACTACACTAGCAGTTTATTTTCTTGGTTTACATCTATTCATTTATCAAATTATAAAAGTAATATGACTCTCTGTTAGAAAACTTGGAAAACAGAGAACACTGCAAAATTCATACACATTATTTGTAATCCTACCATACATGGATAATAATGGATGAATTGGATGGATTATATGTTTAACTTTTACAAATTCAGGTGCATAATGCATGTATCTTTTATAACTAGTATTTGCACTTAAAGTATGATGACTATTTTCCATGTTAGTAAATACGCTTTGAAACATTATTTTTATGGCTACGTTATTCCATATTATAAAGACATCATAATTCCATCTGGTCTCCTTGTTGAATAGCCTTTCAAATAAGAAGGCATTGTGATACAATGAAAACAACTTGGCACTGGAAATATAGAATACTGAATTCTAGGTTTGTTATTTGCTAGTTCTGAAACATTTTAAATAGGCATTTAACCTTTCTGGTATTGATTTTTATCTGCAAGGTAAAAGAACTAGAGTAGATAACACTTTTCACACATTTTAGGTTCTATGACTCCAGGAATGCTATGTAAATTATCCTAAATCTGATGCTCAAACTAGAGTATTTATTGTGTATACAAAGATACAGGCAGTGGCTGGGGGGCGAGAGGGGAATGCTATAAATTCACATATTGGATCAAAGTGGCAGGTTTTCCTTTTTGACAAGTCCAATTTATTCGAATTTAGTTGAAATGTTATTTCGACAGGTACTAATGTATTATGAAATAAAATACAATATTTTCATAAATTTTACTCCTTAAAACAGAAAATTTCAAAATATTGAACTCCAATTCCCTAAGATATATAATGATTTCTGTGTTATTAGATATGTTTTGGTGGAATATTTTGAGTATTTGAGCAGCCGTGCCTAGAACAATTGAAACTAGTCCCAAAACACTGTAGTTATGTTAGTTACTAATCAGATATTTCCATGTAAATGATGCAACTTGTTGGCACAGATTTCCCTTGAAATGTCTTCCTTGGGATACTATGGGCAGCAAAATGTTTTTCTAGATTGAAACAAATACTAATCCCTTTCCTATTCTTTCACCTCAGATGGATTTTTCCAAAAAAATAAAATAAAATAGAATAAAAATTACCTCCTGAGCTCCTATTAGAAATGTGAGCTTTAGCACTATGAGCAAAAAGTGGCTTGAAGAGCACTTTGGTCTTTGAGACTCCTAAGCATCGTCCCTTCTTGTTCTTTTCCTATTGTTATTTGTTCTTCAGTCATTGGTTCACTTGCCATTGTCCCAGGAGTTACCTTCTTTTCTTAGTTTGATATGTTACAGACTTTTTTGTTTCAATAAATTGGATACTTATGAAATGTACATGATATAACTCTTTTAAACTGTCTTTTTCTAATTGTTAAATGTGTGTATTGCAAGCCACATGTGCCCACAGACGCACATTGCTAGACATGAGACTTCTTGAGACCTCTCTCATGTTTGAAAGGTGTGCAAAGCAATCTATTGAAACTATTGATGAAATGAGGATCACTGTCCAGGCAATGAAGATGGGGTGAATCAGTTGAAAATTATGCACGTGAGTGGTCAATCCATGGAAACCAGCACTTTCTGATAGTCTGAAGGAGTAAGAATTGGTCTAATAGTGCAGTCAAGCAACAGATCTAATGAAAATTCAAAGGGATCTTGAAGAAAGTGATTTAATGTACTCCTTCATCCTTCAAGTATTAACTTATTTTTTGGCAATCTATGATAAGGGAAAAACAGTGCATTTCCACCCATATATTCTTGTGTTTTTTCTTAACTGAACACTTACTGAAATTGAAATAATCCATTCAGTAATGAGATATGAGTAATGAATGACACATGGTTCTTACCTTCAAGAATCTCAAAAATCTATTGGTCAGAAATGAAAGGGTCCTAAGCATAGGAAGACAATTCTTCTGAGGGAGTTTTTCTTGTTTTGTTTTGTATTGTCTTTTAGAAGTAGCCCAAGTCATAAAACCATTTGTCAATTTTCCAGAATCATGCCAATACCAAGGCCAGTGCTTCCCATTGATGATATGTTGTGTTTGTGTGGAGATTTACAGTTCCTTTCCACATACAATACCCCATTCGCTCTCACAGCAGGCATGAGATAGTAGGTGAAGCATTTGAGAGACAGCCAGATAAATGAAGGAACTTCTTTGAAGTCACACAATTAGACTGTAGAAGTCAGACGTTAAACCAACTATTTCAAATTATTGATCTAATGTTGTTTTTACTTTGAAAATTTTTGTTTAATGTTAAATATTCTGTAGAATCAAGAATTAGATTAATGCAAAAAACAATCATATATGCACAAACCCATTTCCAATATGTCAGCTTTTTCTAGTCTCAATTTTCCTAATCACTTTGAGATTAGTAGAAAGATGGGGTAATATTGGACAGATAGGCAATGATAAATTGAAGGAGAAAAATCTTTAGGAAAATGTTTTACATTTGATAAAAAGCCTTATTTAGAAGAAGTTAATAATTTGAACATAAATACTGGGAGGTGTTTAAGCTTGTGCTGAAATTATTCTCATCAGTATGGCAAGGGGGAAGAGGCTACAAAATGATTACAAGAGTAAAGTAAACTGAGAAAATTGATGGAGCTAGGCTAAGTGAGATCAAGGATTTGGCTGACAGGAAACTGGAATACACAGGCTTCTCTCAGAGTCACCATGATTAAAGACCCCGTCCCCATGTTAAATACATTCTAATAATAATACTGATTGATATGGTTTGGATTTGTATCCCCACCCAAATCTCATGTTGAAGAATCCCCAATGCGGGACCTGGGACTTTGTGGGAGGTGAATGGATCATGGGGGTGGTTTCTAATGGTTTAGCATCATCCCCCTAGCACTGTTCTCCTGATAGAGTTCTTGTTTAAAAGCATGTGGCAGCTACTCCTACCTCTTCCTCCTAGTTCGGCCATGTAAGACATGCCTGCTTCCCCTTCACCTTCTGCTGTGATTGTAAGCTTTCTGAAGCCTCCTCAAAAGTCAAGCAGATAGTCAGCATCATGCTTTCTGTACAGCCTGCAGAACCATGAGCCAATTAAACATCTTTTCCTTATAAATTACCCAGTCTATGGTATTTCTTTATAGCAATGTTAGAATGGACTAATATACTTGTGAAATAAATAGTAAATAGAGTACAGCAACACTTGCCTTGCTAGTTCCACCTTGAGGAAGGATTAAGTAGAAATTTGTGCAAAGGATAAGGATAACATCACAGAAATTGTAAGTAAAAAAGATTTCTGTGCCAGTACATTTATTGAAATGTTCGACCACTAGTCAGCTGGAGTTCCAATTGTCCCTGTCAGTTAATGTAAAGAAGTTCAGTGTTTTAGGCACCCACATTGCCCTGCCCATTTTTTCTATGTGATGGTCAAAGGGAGGAACCATTGGATAGCTTGATAAGTTTATCATGTGTTGCAGATGTGTGACAGAAGCTACCTGAATGCATTTCCTTAGATCTGTTGCCCACAAACACAGTCAAAGGATTAAGGAAGTTAGAAAGGAGAGAGTTGACAAGGATATCTCAAAAGGAGCACTCCTGCTACTCTGTATAAACATGCATGCTAGGTGCCTTTCCAGGCCACTTCTGTTTTTGTTCATTGGTCCATACTCCATAAGGAGAACCACCACAGAGTTGTTTAAATCATCTGCAGAATCTTCTATGACATTGATTTTACCCTTTTTGTGAGTCAGAGTTCAGCAACAAAAACCTTTGCGTGAAAGAGTCGAAAAAAATTCCAGAACTCAAAATGTCTCCTGGTCAATGCCCTATATCCTTTAGCACAAAGGACCAGCTTTGCCTTTGACTCTTACCAGATACGTCCTTCAAATCAAAGTCATCTGTTCCATGAACTTCTAAGAGTTGGGCCAAGGGAACTTTTAACCAAGAAACCGTTTGACCAAATGTCAGTCAGAGTATCTGGCATCTGGCTGAAACCTAAAAGCTTGGAATGTGAAATGCTTCAGAAGGCTATAGCTTCCTCTGGAATTTTAGAAAGTATAGAGTGCACTTAAAACGTATGTTTATTTTATGTTTCTGATTAGAAAATTATTCAATGTTCATTATAAAAAATTTAAAATAAAAAGCAGAAAGAAAATGACAATTATTCTTGATCACAGGACACTATTGTCATGTTATATTTCCTTGTCTTCTATCTATGATTTGTTTTACAAACTTCGCATCTTATTCTATATGCTACTGTATATATGTCCTCGTCTTTATGTATTTTCCATACCATTTAACAGTGTGTTAAAATGTTAAGCTATCATGAGGAAGTGTCATTATTAATCAATTCTAAAGTAATGTACTTTAATTTTTCTAATCTTGAATAGAATATTTTAGATGCTATCTTTGTTCATATAACATTGTGTGCATCTTTGACTGCTGCCTTAATTTTATTCTAGATAATTACTATGACAAAGATCAATGAATATTTTTAGAATCCTGATAGATTTTGCCATATTGACTTCTAGAAAGTTAGTGCTATCTCACAAGCTGTGGCTAAGATTTGTCTTGCTGTACTGTGTCAACAGAAAAAAATATTTCAAAAGGATGTCTGAAAAAATTGTGATTTTGTATTTTACTAGTGAAATTAATCTTTCTGTCCTCTCTCTCTCTTGCTCTCTCTCTCTTGCTTCATCTCTCTCTCTCCCTCTTTCTCTTTCTATCTCTTTTAAATGCCACTCTCCTACCATAGAAAAAGAATCTAAGTCCTGGGACACACCTAGCCCCATAGCCTGCCCTACCCTATCCCATCTAGGACTCATCAGAGGGATTATTTCCAGAGCTCCTATTCTCATTGCCTGGTATCTCAGCACTTCTTAGGAGAGGTACATGTCAATGCTTAGTGACATTTATCGATCTGATTACATCTAAAGCATACACAGCAGAAATTTCTCAACATTTGCTTCTTATTGTAGTTTTCAGTTGTTGCAGGTTTCCTCCTAATTTTTGTAATATTCTATATATCTTTTCATTTGTACTACTTTTAGTATTTTTATACTTTTCATTGTACTTCCTTCCACCTGTAAACCTTCAAGTTTCTATGTTTTGATTTGAATAATTAGTACTTTCTTCTTTCTCAAATACAAACTCAGCTTCTCCTTAGTCCTCTTTCCATTAGCACCCTGTATTAGTCTGTTTTCACAGTGCTGTAAAGAACTTCCCTGAGACTGGGCAATTTATAAAGGAAAGAGGTTTAATTTACTCACAGTTCCACATAGCTAGGGAAGCCGCAGGAAATTTACAGTCATGGCAGAAGGAGAAGCAGGCACCTTCTTCACAAGGCGACAGGAGAGAAAGCATGTGAAGGAGGAACTGTCAGGCACTTATAAAACCATCAGATTTCAGGACAACTCACTATCACAAGAACAGCATAGGGGAAACCACCCCCATGATCCAATCATGATCCAGTCTCCCACCAGGTCTCTCCCTGGACATGTGGGGATTATGAGAATTAAAATTTGAGATGAGATTTGGGTAGGGACACAGAGCCAAACCACATCACACCCTTCTCTTTTTTTCTGGAAGCCTCTTCTCAAAGGTACCTTCTATTCCAAGTATCTACTATAACCCAGTTTTATTCACTGCTGGCTGTGAATTAATCTCACCATGTGTTAGATGATAATCAGTATATTAGTTGATAACCACTTATGCTGTTTTCTTTTAAATATTTTAAGAGAAATTAAAGAAAAATAATAGCATTCTAAGCTCCAAAGGGATGAAAGTTTAATGATAGATAATGGGGAAAATGCTTTGGATTAAAGAATCTTATTTGCTGCTCTCTCAGACTTTATTTCAAGTTTTTGCCTTTTGAAAAAATTTGCCTTAAAATGTAAATCAGAATTGCAAATAGATCTCTGATTTTTTTTTAGGCTCTCATTTCTACATTTATTTCACTTTTTTTTTTTTTCTTACCAAAACATAACATTTTGTTTCTGCAAAATGGCTGGTATTCCATCCATTGTGATTCCTCTAGTTGTTTTCAAGTGTTAATAAGTCCACTAACTACTGAACAGGGCCTATTCTTACAAATTTTATGGTAAGCTCAAGCTGATTGATAGCATTTTAAAACTGAAGGAATCTTAATGCTAGCTGGTGAACCTCAAAAAATTGAAGTAGGTCCAGAGAAATTAGGCAGTTTTCAAGATGATACAGATAACTGTCTTCCAAAACTCAAGCCAATGCTTTCTATTACAATTATGTCATTTACTGTATTGTTATTGCTGAAAACTTCATGTAATCTATATCCTAAAATAACTCTTGAAGAGCATTTCATTTTACATATATTATTATCACAGCCTCACATTAACCTTTTCCTTCATAATCAGTTCCTCCTGAAAATACATCCAGTTCCTACAAAAAGAAATAGTTCCTAGTTAAGTTACAAAGACACAGGTGCAAACTTCAGATGAGTCAAAAAGCTAGTCTGCTGCTGCTAAAATCCTGCTCTTCACAGTTACATTTTATCTTAATCCTGGGGTGTGCACCTGCTTCTAAGGGATAGGCTTCCAGGAATTCAAAGGATTCTTTGTCTGAATCCACATTTTATTCAGCTTAATGAGTTTTATGCATATGCTAATTTTCAAGCATCATACCTCAAAGAGGTATGAGAATATATCTGGATATAGATATAGATCTCAATAAAGAGAAAAAATGAGAAAATGCAGTAAAAGTTCTAATAGTTCAGTAGTGTGGTATAAAATATGATGGCACAATTGGTTCTCCAGTGAACAGAGAGAATAGAGACATTCACAACCAAGAATAACTTTCCTTTTGGGTTAAGATTTTTTCTTCATATAAATTCACAGCATTTCAGTCTTGGCAGGTTTTCTTCGGACTCAAAATGAAACATGAACATTGTCTTTAACAATAAATAAGTCTTGTCCTCTGTGACTAACCAAGGAAATGACATCTTAAGCACCAGGATCACAAATGGAGGAAACCTAAGCTGCCTAAAAGGAAAGATTTAGCAGTAACAAGCTAAAGCATGTAATCTCTGCAGACTCAATGCCGAAGCCTTCCCCTAACTAACAATGGGGCTATCTGGGTCTTCAGAATTTTTGCAGGGCAAGAGGGTATCCCAGTTCCAAGAAGGACTAAAAGATAAATTGACCTCTACTCCTCCAGGCCTGGGAGGCTGCCTGGTTCTCCTTGGTGATGGCCTCTGCCCTTCAGAAGCAGAAATCAGGACAATCATGATCTGACCTCACCCCATCTTTCATGCAGAGACAACAATGATGAGTCTTTTTATAGGTAACTGTTTATACACAGGTCAGTTTACTTAATCTGAGGGATTCACTTGGGGGAATTAATTAAGTTAGCAAATATGCAAATCAGTAATTTGATTGTCTTTACTTGACTTAGAATGAGGCTAAGTCTAACACAGTATTTGCAAATCTTGAAACATGCCATTTTTCTTTTGGCCTTTATTTAGCTGATTGAAGCAGGTTATTCAGAAGGTAAATTCTGAACCCAAACCAACTGAACTCTTATTTTACTAAATTGCACATTTTATATTGTTAAGGAATGCATCAAGAAATGCAATATATAAATTAGAATTGAGTAATTTTGGAAGATAGAGCATTTTCAATTTACCAATAAGAGACACATTTAAAGACAGGGGCAGAAAAAAATTCCAAGTTTTTCTTGGTTAGGAGTTTAGCTCTTCATAGTACAAAGATCACTTACATCTATGGTCCTCAGAAGTTTATAAACTGTTTCACCTATATTATTTTCTTTGGCTCTTTCTAATATTCTGTAGGTTATTTGCAAATGCATGTTTATTTAAATTTCAAATCATGAAAACTAAGGTCGGGGAGACTTTTGTGCTCTCCCGAAGTAAAGATCATTGATGTTCAGTGACTTTAACTTAACAATTGTAGCTTATTGCTTCTACAGGAAATTCAAGTAAAAACAACCTATTTTATCCCGTTTACAATTACTTAGTGTACTATTATGTTTAAATGTCTTCTTTATTTGGTCAAAAATTCTTACTGGGAAGGGAATATGTCTTATTCACCTTCATATCTTCTATGCAGCTCAGCACGGTAACTTGACACATCAAAGACTCATGAACCTCTCTTGATAAGTTGGACTGTGCCTTTAATAAATATTTATGTAATTATTTTATATATATCTATTCTATTTCCCCATTACTATTTGCCAATGAGAAAATACTTCTTTCCCCATGTTAAATTCCTTTTAGAGGTAAAACAAAAAATTATCAGGCTTTTTAAAACTGCATCTCTCAGAGTTGGATATTTGAAGATAAACTTAGGTTGTCTTTTGACTAATTCCAAATCATTTTGCCCCACACATAAAAATTGGGGATCCTAGTATATATTTAACTCTCTGTCTTCAGTCAAGAATGGGATAAATTATCCCTTAGAATTTAAACTTAAAAGTTTAATTTTATTTAGTTGTTTATCACCAAAGTCTTGTGTTAGTCTATTTGGGTTGCTATAATATAATATCATTAAGTGGGTGGCTTGAACAATAGAATTTTTTTTCTCACAGTTCTAAGAGGCTGGAAAGCCCCAGAGCAGGGCACCAGCAAATCCAGTGTCTATTGAGGGCCCTCTTCCTGAGTTGCAGATATCTACCTCAGTTTAGCCTCGGGTGCAGAGAGCAGAGAGAGAGGGGAAGTAAGTTCTCTCATGTCTTTTTAAAAGGGCACCAATCACATTCATGAAGACTTTATCCTCATTATCTAATAACTTCCCAAAGCCCTCACCTCCTAATATTATCACATTGGGGGTTAGGATTTCTTTTTTTTTTTTTTTTTTGAGATGGAGTTTCACTCTTGTTGCCCAGGCTGGAGTGCAATGGCTCGATCTCGGCTCACCACAACCTCCACCTCCTCAGTTCAAGCGATTCTCCTGCCTCAGCCTCCCGAGTAGCTGGGATTACAGGCATGTGCCACCACGGCCAGCTCATTTTGTATTTTTAGTAGAGACAGGGTTTCTCCATGTTGGCCAGGCTGGTCTTGAACTCCCAACCTCAGGTGATCCACCCTCCTCGGCCTCGGCCTCCCAAAGTGCTGGGATTACAGGCGTGAGCCACTGCGCCCAGTGGCAGTTAGGATTTCAACATGTAAATTGGGAGGAACGCAAACATTCAATCCATAACAAGTCTATTACTGCTATATTTTTGACACTTAACATTCCTTGTCAGTTAAGAAACTACTTATTATTCAAGTGTTTTAATGTATTTCTCATTTGAAATTAAAATTTCTGCAATTTTAACTAAAATCCTCGAGAAAAGATAAATTTTTCTAGCTAAGAAGGCCTGATCTATAAAATATAAAAACGTACATGCTAACCCCAAATATAGCAAATGCTAAGATTTTTTCATGTGAAAAGAAAAATAATAATTTATATGATTTTATGAGGCATTCCTTATCTCACCCCTAGACGGTGACAGAGGGAAGTGACTCTTGGCCCAGCTGGCTGAAGTGGTCATCCTGCACATGATTGCCGGGTAAGGTGACCTCAGTTATTCTGTGTTGACTGTCACGAATCCTGGGCTTCTTGCCACTAAGACTACCTCTGAAACATATTCCTGAATTTCCCTTACACACACTTTGCTAACAGGAATAATAAAGAAGTAGCCATTTATGTTTATACATTTATGTTCATTTGTGGCACACATCTGGAACTAGTACATCTTTAAAGGTCCCTTCAATTTACCCCTTGCATCAAAGCCCTTTCTCAAAGCTAATCATTACAGCCAAATTTAGTGGTTATATATTAAAATGTGAAAAAGCATTTTGATAAGAGTTACAAGGTTGGCAAAAAAAAATCTAATGAAACCATGGAGATACAAAAATAGCAATGTAGAAACATAAAGCTTTAAGTTATTTTAAATTTCAGAGAGCTCAGTTTAGCTCAACCAAAGCAGAAAAGAATATGAAATGATAATAAAGAAACAGAAATCACAAATCACTTTTGGGAAGTTTTTATTGTACCACTAAGAGGTATTTTTCTGTCCTGAAGAATATCAATCTCTTAGCTTGAGAGTATTAAAGAAAAAAGTTATTCAGTGATACTTGTTAAAGCATCCTTTAGATACTTATTAAAGACTTTTTCAAGACCATTATAATAGGTATAGGAACCACTGTAAGGGGGTCTTGCAGTGGAGAAGAGAGATTGGGCTCAGTTCTGAATATGGCATTGACAAGTGGGAATTATTTATAGTCAAGGAGCAAGGTAGGGGTTATAGGATAGAAAGTTACTAACAGGAAACATCAGGGGTAAGCAAGATTTCTGGCTGAACAACTTAACAGAATTTCTGCTGAACACAGGCTACAGTGATCAGGCATCACCTGGGAGATGGTAGAGGGTTAGGAACCTGATCCGATATCGAGGGTGATCAGGTATCAAGACTCTTGGGGGTTCTTAGCAGGGATCACCCAAACTAGATTTACAAAGTACACACATGGGCCAAGGAGCAGGTTCAGAAGCCTGACTAAAAGTTTGGTCAAGCAAACAGGTTTGGAATGCATCCCTCAATAAAGTACCAGGGGCTCTGAAAGAGTATAATTAATAAACCCTCAGGCATAATCATAGATCCTGGTTATTTTATCTAAGCACAATTCTGCAATATTCCCCAGGGCCTACCCCTATCATCATGCCCTAGAGCATAGATAGAATACAATGTGCCCAGCACTCAAACTGTAACTCTTTGGGAGGTGGCACTGGGTACATGTTTTATATATAGTGAGAAGTTAGTTAATCAGGAAGCTCCCTACACTACAGCACAGCAAAGGAAAGACTTGTAAAGAGCTGCCACTGTGTACAAAAAAAATTGTACAACACACTTCAAATAGACTGAGGTAAATTATTAAACAAAAATATATCATTCAAAAGTTTTTTTTTTTTTCTTTTGGAGATGGAGTCTCACTCTGTCTCCAGGCTGGAGTGCAGTAACGCAATCTCCGCTCACTGCAACCTCCGCCTCCTGGGTTCAAGCAATTCTCCTGCCTCAGCCTCCTGAGTAGCTGGGACTACAGGTGCACGCCACCACACCTGACTAATTTTTTTTGTATTTTTTAGTAGAGACGGGGTTTCACCATGTTGCCCAGGCTGGTGTCGAACTCCTGAGCTCAGGTAATCCACCCGCCTTGGCCTCCCAAAGTGCTAGGATTACAGGCGTGAGCCACTGTGCCTGGCCTCAAAAGATTTTTTTAATTTTAGAAAACATAATCTTCAAAACAAAAGACATTCCCAGAAAGGATTTGGAGCTATAGAATACAGGTGGATAGAAGAAATAAGTTCCAATTTTCAATAGCAGAGAAAGGTGGCTATAATTAACAACAATGTATTGTATATTTCAAAATAGCTAGAAGAGAGGATTTGAAATGTTATCAACACATAAAAATGATAAATACCCAAGGTGATAGATGCCCTGAATACTCTGCATTCTATGCATGTAACAAAATATTACATGTAACCCACAAATGTGTACAAATATTATATATCTATCTATGAAAAAATCAAAAAAGTAAATACCAAACCTAACTAAATAAAAAAAGAATTTAATTATATTAAGTATTTTAAATTTTATTTATTTGACAATTAAAGTATTGATTAAATTAGCATTTAAACAATGTGGATTTAATTAGGTAATAGGATAATTTAATAACTTAATCCACTCAAGGTAAAAACATTATAGCAACAGAATGGCATGCATAGGAGGATTGTAGTCCATAGGAAATAAAACTACCTATAGAAAAAAAAATTAGAAACATCAAAGAATGGAAAGTCAATTAACCAACTTAGAAAAATGGCTTGATGTAAACACTGCAAATGCAGATTGAAAGACAGCATTTAAAGAAGCACTAAAGCTAAGTAATAAAACAGGAAGAATACAGATTATCCAACATGGATATTTTTGGCAGCACTGAATAGAAAACTCCACAAATGTTACAGAAGAGACATATTAAAATATGACATAAGAAAGTTGCACAGGAAGGAAGAAAAGAGGAGGGAGACAGGAGGATAAGAAATGTAGTAGGAGGATAAGAAGAGACAAAAATAAATTAGGCAGAACTATCTCAGCCTTTGTTCTAGGTACCTGAAATATGCTAACTCAGTATGGAACACATACTTTTATTATCCCCATGTTCAGATGCTGAAACTGAGGCAGAGAGGGGTAAGTAACTTACCCCAGGTCACAAAGCAAGTGGCAGAGCCAGAATTTAAACTTAGGTAGTCTAACTTTAGAGAGCAAAAGAACACAAATTCTAGGAAGTTTGAAAACAGTGAATCATTAGTTTAATACTTGAGCCAAAAAAAAAAAATTCAATTATTATTGTCATTTAAATTATAGTAGTGATAAGCTCCATTGTCTGGAGAAACTCCCTGGGTCCTTGGTCTTGCGTCGAGAAAATTAGCAACATGGACATACATGGAGTGGTTTAAGGAACAGAAGGTTTATATTAAACTTTCAAGAAAGAAGAAAACAGCTCCCTTGTACAGAGGGAGGAGGGCTCTGAATAGAAAACCCCACATGTGGCAGAAAGCAATGGGTTCTATTGGGAGGCTGGAGGGGGCAGTGTCTGATTTGTTTGGGCCCTGGGGATTGGTTTGACCAGGTTTGTCGTTCATGTAGCCTGCGGCAGGGGGCGGTGGGGGGGGGCAGGGGGGGACTTGCCTTCCCACCCTAGCCTTTTAATATTGCAAATGTTACCATGATGTCATGCACACATGGCAACAAAGAACAAGTGGCAGGAACTGCCATATTGGGTGGACCTGGCTTCTAGCCACCGGTATTTGCATATCAATGCTTGCAGGTCTGGTTTTTCAGGCCACTTTCTGTTAGAAAAGAAATGTTTGTTGGGGGGAGCTGCTTTTTTATTAAAAGAAAAAGCCTTACTGAGGACTCTTTTACCCTCTGTAGGTGACTACAATAATTTCTTAGTAACTCCTGTAATATTTCCCCCACTCAGGAGATGTCACCCTAACTGCTGTTGTGGGTTTTGGACAGCAACTGTTTCTGGCTACTTCCTGATGAAAACGGGAAGTGGGGAACAGCAGCTAGGGTTCCTCCTGGAGTCAATCTAAGGGTCCTCAGAAGAATGGCATGTCCATGAGTGGTTCTGTTTGTAGCACCATTTGGAGTTTGATTGCTTCTAGGTGAGAGGAAACAATTCTGGTTATAGTATTGAGTATAAAAGGTCCAAATATTAATACAAGACATATAAGCAAGAGGGGGCTTAATAAAGGAACTAACCAATTTCATAAAGAAGACTGGAATTCATTTAAGAGGGATTGTAGCCACCTGGGGCTGAAGCCTGCATTTTCTCTTAGCCTGTCAATGACTTTGATTTCATCTTTAAGTACCTGTAGGTTTTCCTCTACTTGACTATAGGTGTTAATCCAGAAGGAACATGTTTCATTTAAAAGTGCACAGGTACCTCCTATTTCAGCCATAAGGACATCTAAGGCCCGTCTATTTTGTGCTACTACTGAGGCTAAAGAGTCATAGATTGCTGTTGTGCCTCTATGGCCCCTACAGTTGCCTTCCATCTTCATTGTATTATAACAGGAATATTAAGTACCGATCTTTCAAGGAGAGGGATGCCAGCAAACCAGAATAGACCTCTGACTATAGAATTTCCCATCCATGGTTTTTCCAAGCTGGGATTGTCATGTGCATGCCCTCCCCAGTCTCCCCTTTCAGTTAAATCTCCATATGAGGGCATAGAAATGATAGATCTCTTTGTCCAGTGTATTTGAGATAGTACAGTTTCTAGAAAAGAGCCTAAGTTAGGGATGTCCTCAGATGATGCTGCCATCTCAGTACAATTTAAAAATAGTAAGTCAGGAACTGCTGCTACTACAGTAAGGTTCCCTTCCAATGCCTTGGAAAGATTAAATGTAGCCAGGAGCCACAAAGAAAATATAACCCTGTTCCTTGAAGGGATGGTTCTAAGCTGTGGCTTGTGAGAGACACCAGCAGATTTTTCTCATATCTTAGAAGACTCCCCTCTTTATGTATAACAGGGGCATCCTTGGGATAAGGATATCCATATTCAGGATAGTCATTTATGATGCCATTTGGAATTTGACATTCCAAGTGAGAAGGGTCCACCTGAAAAATGGAGTTTTGAAAAATTAGGGACATAATATTCCCTGGCCAGTATCTCAGATGATCCCTGTGGCAAGGGCTGCTGGTCCAGATGTCTCCAGTTTGCCCACAGATTTTCAGGCCACTGCTATTAGCAAACATCATACAAAGGTCTCGAATTCCATGAGGGGGCATGTTTGGAAAGGCCTGTGTGTTATTCTTTACATTATAGTCAAGGTGG
The DNA here is from genome assembly GCF_006542625.1 of Nomascus leucogenys. Lineage (NCBI taxonomy): Eukaryota > Metazoa > Chordata > Mammalia > Primates > Hylobatidae > Nomascus > Nomascus leucogenys. The sequence continues at coordinate 97,688,728 of NC_044391.1, forward strand.
TTACTTAGAGCGTGCCATTCCCATCAGGACTTCCAACCAGAAGGAGAGGCTAGACTCCGAAAGCCCCCCACTCCCCCACTAGGCCTTCTGATCCTTTTATGTCATCCTTATGGCACTTCCCCCCCACATCTTTGAACTATCAGCAATTACAAGTGTGGTATTACAACATTTAAGATCTCCCAAGTATGGTCCTTCCTTGCTGCTTTTAAAGCAGAGGGAGGCATTTGCTATTACCCAGTCAACTTTTCCCAGCCTGAAGGTGTGCAGCTTATCTGTCGGGAGGGTGTTCTTCCAAGGGTTTTCCTGAGAAGAGTTAGTTACCCAGTTGAAATTGCTCCCATACCATGTCCCATTTATGCCTGATAAGTCTTCAAGGATTAAAGGTAAAACTAACAAAGGGAATCCTAAGAAGGTAAGTTCCAGTCATTAAGAGGTTTCTTAATGTGTTTATTTAATTAAGAGGTTTCTTAAGAGTGTTATTGAACTGAGCAAATGGCTTAGGACAGATCCAACAATTAGTCTTGTCATACAAATGGGCCATGGCTGATATTGTAGGAGCTAATGGATGTGATGTGTTACTAAGTTTGATAAAAAGTTCTAGCAGACTTAGTGATAGTAAAACATTCAGGTTTACCTCCTGTCAGTAACTGTTACTACTGTTATGAGGATGGTAATTAGGTAAAATGCTACAGTAATTGAGATTCTCTGTCTGATATTTCACCCAGAGGTTGCTACAGTATATAGTCCTACTGCAAATAGTAGAGTGAGTATAACAGTTCCTGCAAGGGTGGCATAGTAAGTAATTTCCATCTAAAATTGTTATTTTCCAAGATATACAATTTCTCTTTGGAGCTCTGTGAAGTTATAATGTAACTCTATGGATAATTAAAAATTCCCTTGCAAATATGCATCAAAAAGAAGGTCTAATATTTGGTGACGAATCTCAAAAGGAGAGGTAGATACAAAAAGTATTTGGTGAGGTAGGGGTGTGACTAAGATAAGTAGTTCTCACTCAGTTACTTATCTTTTAGGATTTTCAGCTTAAGATCTCTTATTTCTTCACACTGATCTTCAGGACGTTCCTCTGGGCTGTCAGGGGTTGCTCCCTCAGCTTTCCAGGCTTCAATTTGAATGTGATGTATTCAGGAGTTGGTTCCTGTAACTTTTATTGCCAAGGGAGCTGGGAGAAAGAACAGTGTAAGGCCCTTCCCAACTTGGGCCTAGAGAAGGAGAGAGAGAGGAGAGAGCCTTTACCAGTACCAAATCTCCTGGGTTAAACAGAGGTGGTCCTATTTTCTGGGATTGAGCTTTTGCTAATTGTGCTAATTCCTGTTGGAAGTGTGCCAGAGAGGTTACATGCTTGACTAACTGAGAGGTTTCCCGATCTAACGGAAAATCACTGGTAAGGAAAGGTCATCCATACGGCATCTCAAAAGGGCTAAGACCACATTTAGAAAGGGTATTTCTTATTCACAGTAAGGCCATGGGAAGAAGAGTGACCCAAGGAAGGTGAGTTTCTTGGGATAATTTTCTGGGTTGTCTCTTGATAATATCATTAGTTTTCCCTACCTTTCCCGAGGACTGGGGTCTCTAAGCACAATGGAGATGATACTCTATGCCTAGTGCTTTTGAGACCCCTTGTGTGACAGCTGCCTTAAATGAGGGCCATTGTCACTTTGAAAGGACTTAGGTAGAGCAAAGCAGGGAGCTATTTCATTAACTAACACTTTTATTACCTCAGAAGCTTTTTTTGTGTGGCATGGAAATGCTTCTACCCAGCCAGTGAGGGTATCTACCCATACCAGGAGGTACTGAATGCCCTTCATCTTTGGCATGTGGGTGAAGTCTATCTGCCGGTCCTCCCCTGGATAACTTCCTGTTCTTTGGGTTTGAGGAGGAAGGAGTCACCTGTTCAGGGGAACATTTCTTTAAGACAGACTTCAGCATTAAAAACCTGCTTGACTGTTTTTAGTAAGTTCGATCCTGAAAACCAATCTCTGATCACATTGATAAGTTTTATCCTTTCCCAGGTGAAAAACTTGGTGAGGGATTTTAAGAACTCTCCATTGGCTGAGACTGGCAAGTGGAGTTCACCATCCTCTGACTCTAGCCATCCTGTGGGCTGAAAAGTATAACCTCGACAAGTGGCCCATTCTGTTTCTGTAGGGGAGTACTGAGTTATTTTTTCGGAATCTTTTATGGAGCCTTCCCAGATTAGAGGGTTTTGAAGTGTGTTAATGTCTTGAGGCTTCCTTGCTGCTGAGTTAGCTGCCTGATCATCTAGTCTATTTCCTTAGGCTACCTCATCTGTTCCCTTTGGATGTCCCCTGCCATGCATAACTTCTATTTCTCATGGAAGGAAAACTGAAGATAATAATAACCTGTTAATTTCCTGGTGATGTTTTACAGGAGATCCATTAGTGGTAAGAAAATGTCTTCCCTTCCAGATGACAGCATAAGTATGGAAAACCAGGAAAGCATACTTGGAGTCAGTGTAAATTTTAGCTACTGTTCCATTGTTTAATTTAAGTGCCCTTGTCAGAGCTATTAGCTCAACTAACTGAGTGCTTATGCTTGAAGGGAGAGATGTACTTTCAATGACGTCATTTAGAGAACTGCATATTCTGCCTTATGGATTCCTTGTTCTACAAAAGAGCTCCCATCTGGGAAGAGGGTCCAGTCTGGGTTCTCCAGGGGAGTTATCTCTGAGATCGTCCCTGGCTGCATAGGTCCATATTATGACTTGTTCACTGTCATATTCAGGTTCCCGAGTTTCCTTGCGGAGGAAAGTGGCTGGATATAGGCAAGAACAAGTTTTTAATTTGATGTTGGAACCCTATAACAGCAGGGCCTCCTAGTTGAACAGTCGGCTGTCTGTTAGCCAAAGGCTCCCTCTAGAGTACAGTAGTCCTGCCATGTTGTGTGGGTTGTAAACAGTTAAATCATTTCCCAGGGTTAATTTGGAGGCTTCTGGGACCAGTAGGGCCACTGAGGCAATGGCTCAGAGACGTGCTGGCCATTCTTTAGCCACCAAATCCAGTTCCTTATTTAGGTAACCCACTGGTTGTTGAGCTGGTCCTTGGGTCTGCAGTAAAACTCCCAGGGTCATTCCCTTCCTTTGTGATATGTACAGATCGAAGGCCTTCCCTACAGGACAGAAAATAGGTTTGTGATTAACTAGCTCTTGGGGTGGGAATGGAGAATCATCAAAAGTAGTTGCTTCTAGTAATGAGAATGATAGAGCTTAGCCGCTGAATGTTTTCTAAAGCTTTGTAATTCCATTTCTTTCAAATTGATATGCATGTATTATTTTGACAAAAAGCATGTAAACATAGATGTCCGTTTCAAAAAGTAGAGTATGGAAATTGAAGGAATAACTTCACAGTGGAGAATTGTGGCAAACACAAACTTGGTTTGATGGCGAAGGTTAACATCATCAATGGTCAGTCATGTTGATAGCTTGCACCTTGATCTACTATGTTGACAACACTTTGCTCATGTATTCTTCCTCTGCAAAACCCATTATCCTAGTCTACCCTTGAGGAAAAGGCCAGCCAATCCTAATTGAAGAACAGTCTGCAAAATACTTGATCAGTAATCCTCAAAACTGTTAAATTAAAATTAAAAAAATAGGAAAGTCTGAGAAATTGTCACAGACCACAGTAGGCTAAGGATACCTGATGACTAAATGCAATATGGTATCCAGCATGGGATTCTGGAAACTTAGAGGAAAATAGTGATAATTTGAATAAGTTGTTCAGTGTTGTTACTAGTAATGTGTCAATGTTGGTTTCTTCATTTTGATAAATGTACCATGACAATCTAAGATATTAACATGGAGGAGACAGGATGAGGGGTATAAAGAAATTCTCAGTATTATTTTTATAATTTTTCTGTATATTTAATACTATTATAAAATTAAAAAGCTTATAGAAAAGAAAATGTATGTCTACAATGATGCTCACCTAATGTTGAAGATAGTTGTTTCTTGGGCAGTAGGAAATTGGCATCATATGCTTGTTTTTCTTTTTAAAATTCTCTTTATTACATACATTCTTTATAATAATTATGTGTTTTTTTAAAATCATAGCATGATTTTTCTTACAAACAAAACTCAACAGCTATGATGCCCGGATTTCTGGCTTGGAATACTAAATGGATGGTGATTATATTAGCTAGCTATTACTGCCCTGACACTACATAACAAACCACTCAAAACTCAATGGCTTATATTGAGTATTGGTTTTCTGTAGTTTAATGAGTTGGCTCTGATTGGGTAGGATGAGCTCCAGGCAGTGGGTTAGGTTCAAGTAAATACACATTCACCTTAGACCAGTATCTACCTACTACTTTTTCTCATAGCAATTGGTAAGACCACAGATGATGAGAAGAAACACATGATACCACTCAACCTGGCCCCTAACAGGCCACTTTTCACTTTACCAACATACCAGTGGCTGCAGTATATCACATGGTCAAGCTCAACATTTAGCAGTTGGGAAAATATACCTTCTTCAGTGGGTAGCACTGCAAAGTTGCATATCAAAAGACATGGATGCATAATTATAATACAAAAAGTCCATTGATGATTAAATGCAATGATTCAATCTACCTTAGCAGTATAATCAACCAAGGGGAGAGCAACATTTCCTATCACATTTTCATACAAAATAATAGAGAAAGCAATCAATTCTGCTCCTCATGGGATGAAGGGTAGGAACCTGAGTTTTCAGCACTCCTGAAAGCATTAGCCCACTTCCATTAGCAGCTTCACCCCATCCTTTCCTTTGGGCGTGTTGATGAGCATTCAGAATCTCCCACTCCTCTACTTATAACAGAGCCTAATGAACAACAGACACAATATTGACACTGCTCAACCATGGATCTGCCCATTAAAAAGTATCTTTGATTTTCAAATAACTGTAGCTCTGTCTCCAAAGGCCCTTATAATTTTTTTCCCTTCTTTTTCCAAACATAACTTTCTTTTTTTCACTTTTCCAAAAGTGTTTGACTAGGATTTTCATCTCATGATAATAATTAAAATCTCTAAGTGATTACAGACTAATAAAAATCCACCTCACTTACTTCTGAACCATTCCACTATAAGAAAACTACTAGTGAACATCTCTTAGTCTTTATTTCCTGTTCCATAAAATGGAGCAATTAACACATGTCTTCCTTCCGCAAATGATTATTTTGAGAATGGATCAGTTAATTCACCTGTAAACACTTTAAAATCTCTAAATTGTTCTACAGTAGAACATGTTAATATTTAACTAAAAATTATGCCAGTCTATATATTCTGAGACTATTTACAAAACTTTGATGACCTGACCCCAATATTAAAGGGAGGTAGTTTTCTTTTTTTTCTCTTGTCAAACATATTGAACTCCAGAATTCTGTCCCATCAATCTTGCCTATTTCTGACAGCTAGTGCCATTGGAAGACATCCTATAAGAACAAATTTTTAGGCTTTGCCCAAAGAAAGTAGGTGATATCATTCTTAAGCTAAATTATTCAGCTTCTGGTTAGTTGCTGTAGAAATTAATATTTAACAGTATATTGCTAATAATTTAATGTGTTATTGCTTCACACCTAATTTTATGTTTTTATTTATTAATAGGCTTTTCTCATTTTAAATAAAGGAATGTCTTTCACATCCATTATTCATTATTCATTAACTGCTAGTTAAAGCAAAGGTAAGATGTGATTGGAATGAAATTTTCTAAATAATAATAGTGTCGGGGAAACATTCCATTAATATCAGTGCATTAAACCTTCTCGAAACTCCACAATTTGGATGTTTGTTACAATCTAGGTATGTGGCTATACTATGGATTTTTTTACATACAAAATTATAGCTTTAATTAAATGAAAGACGTTGCTACTCATGCTGTGTTCATGGATTTTTCAGACAAGAATACAACAAAAATAAGTTTCAGTACTAATAAAATATATTTTTAAAATACATTTCTTTCATCCATGAGGGTGAAGGTCCTTGGACCTGTAAAGGCTCACTGAAAAATCACTGCCACAAAGCAGATTGATTAATAGGAGAAAAGACTACAAATGTATTTAACCTGTATGCACAGCAGCCTTCAGAATGAAGACTCAACTTCCCAGTGAGATGTGGAAGCTTAGATACCACGTTGAGGTTACAGAAAGAATGGGGGCTCAGATCCTGGCAAACAGTTTATAGGAATGGGAGAAGATGAATTATATTGAGGGGCAGTAAATGATTACTAGGGAGAAAAATTGCATCAGGGAACAGAAACTAACTTGTAAACAGTTATTTGTAGTATTTAGATGATCCTTGGAAACAGTCATTTTCCTAAAAAAGAGTCTGTACAGCTGTGGTTATACCCTGGGTCCTCTTTTCTGCAATAGATAATGAGATAACAGGGAGGGGAACAAGACCAATTGTTCTTGGTGAGTCAGTCCTATCTTTATTTAGATAGGGGGAAAGTCTCTTAAAACACTTGTTGATCTCTAATAATTTTTAATTTAAAACGTTCATGATACCAGGGAGCCATAATTTGGTGCGAAATATTTTTATTTCCTTCACATAATTTACATATTGGTAACCATAATAAGGTGTTTGTTTGTTAGTATTTTTCAAGGCCCAGATTATGATGAATGCTTCTTGAGTTTTTTTTAAAAACACTCTAAAACAGTGAAAAAAATATTAATGGCAAATAGAACATCAAATAATGTACATCGTACTAAATAGAACATGTGCCATTTACAAGAACAGTGCAGATGAAGGGTAAGAATTGATACTTTCACGCAAAATAAAAAAGAAAAAAAGATTTTTCTTAAAGAGTATTAATTTTCAGTTGCTGAAATCTTAAAAATAACAACCTCCATTAACCAAAGCACAGCAATTGAAGAGATTATCAGAGATATAAACCAAGGCAGAACAAAAGGCCTGAAAGGCGGAGGCAAAGCCCAGTGGGACAGTAGAGACCTCAGATGAAGACAGGCTTTTCACAACTCTTGCCTGTGTTGCAATAGGCTGCTGACATTACGCCTCAAAATATTACCACTAAGCTGTTACTGGACTCTGTTTACATATTTCCATTTCCCTTCCGGTTGCTCACTTCACAAAAATGTGTCTAAGAGGAGATTTTTATTATTATTATCATTATTATTATACTTTAAGTTTTAGGATACATGTGCACAATGTGCAGGTTTGTTACATACGTATCCATGTGCCATGTTGGTGTGCTGCACCCATTAACTCGTCATTCAGCATTAGGTATGTCTCCTAATGCTGTCCCTCCCCCCTCCCCCCACCCCACCACAGTCCCCGGAGTGTGATGTTCCCCTTCCTGTATCCATGTGTTCTCATTGTTCAATTCCCACCTATGAGTGAGAACATGTGGTGTTTGGTTTTCTGTCCTTGCGATAGTTTACTGAGAATGATGGTTTCCAGTTTCATCCATGTCCCTACAAAGGACATGAACTCATCATTTTTTATGGCTGCATAGTATTCCATGGTGTATATGTGCCACATTTTCTTAATCCAGTCTATCGTTGTTGGACATTTGGGTTGGTTCCAAGTCTTTGCTATTGTGAATAGTGCCACAATAAACATACGTGTGCATGTGTCTTTATAGCAGCATGATTTATAGTCCTTTGGGTATATACCCAGTAATGGGATGGCTGGGTCAAATGGTATTTCTAGTTCTAGATCCCTGAGGAATCGCCACACTGACTTCCATAATGGTTGAACTAGTTTACAGTCCCACCAACAGTGTAAAAGTGTTCCTATTTCTCCACATCCTCTCCAGCACCTGTTGTTGCCTGACTTTTTAATGATGGCCATTCTAACTGGTGTGAGATGGTATCTCATTGTGGTTTTGATTTGCATTTCTCTGATGGCCAGTGATGATGAGCATTTTTTCATGTGATTTTTGGCTGCATAAATGTCTTCTTTTGTAAGAGGAGATTTAACTGCAATACAGGTAGAGAGGTTGAGGCCTAAGGCTTGAGAGTCAGGCTTCCTGCATAAATTCTATTACAGGGCTGCCAGGTTTGTATGTCTGCTGCATAGCAGCAGGCCAATTCACTGACAGTGGGGATGCAGCAGAGAAAGAGTTTAATAACTGCAAGGTGCCGAACAAGGAAATGGGAAGAATTTTCTCAAGTGCTCAAATCCATTTCATCTAGGGGTCCTGAGCAAAGGTTATTAAGGGGATTTGTAGAGGGTGAGAGGCTGGAAAATTTGGGGTCATCAATTCGTCAGGGTTAAGGGGGATGAAAGTACCAGGATATGGTAACTGCATTCCTCCATGAGTCAGCTTCTTACTAGGTCTTCCAGACCGGCTGGCATCCATTAGTATGCAGAAACTAAAGAAGAAGCTCAAACAGAATGCCTGTCATTTCACTGTCTTTGATTTTATGTCTAGAACTGAAAAAGAACAGAGAGTCTTGTGACAAGGGATACGTTTTCCTGGGCTAGCTAGTAAGTGGCAACCGGCTACAAGGAAGTGAGCTAAAGGGCAAGCTGGCTTAGCAATTGCTGCTGGAAGCCTAATAGGATGTTATTTTATATTTTTTCTTAATTGAGTTTATAAAATTTTGTTGAGGATGATTTCAATGCTAGCTCTTCCAACATAGCTCTGTGACCTTGTACCAGTTATGGGACATCTCTGTGCTTCACTCTCTACAAGTAAATAGCAGTACTCAGCGGGTGATTGCAAGGATTAAAAGATAGAATATATTGCAGCAATTAGTAAAGGGCCAAAATATGATACTAAATATTTTAGTTTGAATATTTGACTTCTTTGTGCATCATTATCTTCAAATAATTCAAATTCCAGTGTCTTATAGGCACACTGGTTATATGTATGTTTCAACAATGTCTGTATGTTTTGGATTAACATAGGCAGGATTTTATAAGTACAGATTTTCACTTTTAGATATGAGTGACTTGGTTTCTAAATTGCTTGCATTCAATGAGTAATTGCCAAATCTTTTATTTTTGGTTTAGTCAGCACAGTCTCTTTAACATAACAATTTATTCTCCACTTTGGCTTTTTACAACATGGTAGAACAGTCTGTTCTCCATGGGAGCCGTAAATAATAACACCAAAACACAAAATCTTGCATGCTATGATAAAACCCCTGTTTGGGCCAAAATTATTAACATTCTGTAACCCATCTATGAAGGCATTTAATTGAAAGGCCTATTTGAAATGTGGGAATTAATATTGGCTGACAAGCCCTGGTGCTGGTGAGTCTGTTCTTTTGGGTTTAGATGAGTCAAAAGATCTCAGTCAATTCCTAGTTTGGCAGGTAGAGCTGGGACCATTAAATACTGAAGTATCTTTGAATATTCATGTGTTATATATTGATCTATCTCTATGGGCTATCCCTCAGAAGTAATTGGGATTACTGTCTAGATTTCAAAATTGCAACCTGATTTGATTTATGCTATACAATTCATTTAATCCCCACTTGTATGTGTGCACTGTAATTTCCACCTGGGTATACTCAATCTGCCAACCTAGAGTTTGTAGCAGACAAATAATTCATTTAACAGCTGTTAAATAGAGGAATCCACAGGTAGCTTTTATTCAAATGTTAATTACTCTCAGTGCCTTGCTCATAAACCCATACCATGTCAGGTAATTTAAGTTCCATTGCAGAGAGATGCAAAGTAAGATAGGTTACAGGCATCCTAGTGAAAAGGAGGATGGACTTAGTCCTAGAACTGAATGTGCCTAGGACCAAAAACCAATACCAGCATGGATATGAAATAGTGATGGATATTTGTAGGACAGTTGTTGTTTCCCAGATGGTAAGAGTTTGCAAAAGGCCTAATGGTGAGAAAGTCATTGCAAATTCAGACTGTGAAAAGAGGCTGGAAGGAGTCAACTGTAAAATTTCCAAACTTTGAAACAGTGCTGAGCCAGGACAGAGGTAGTCTGTTGTCAGTTGTTTGAAATACACTAAGTAAAGGAAGAGTGCATTTGGAACCAAGCAGACGATTTTACTGAAGCCAGACGATTTGAATGTTGTGTAGATGATCATTTTGTGCATGGTGATTCAGCAGTGTGTTTGGAAGGTGTCAAAAGATAAAATCACAGCAAATTTAGCATAAAGATCTTCTTACTTGGCTTTTATTCACAATTCTAGAATCAGGCAACATCTCATTCTATAAAGTAGAATGAGTATTCCAATAAGCCCAGCAGAGGAGGTTGGCTTTGTAGACAGAAAAAGGCTGAGGAAGGCAGAAACAGAACAAAAAGCAGATTGGTAATTTCAAAGTTACTTTCCTTGCAAAGGTTTCAGCAGAGGGGACTTCTTTATCATGTCAGCTAAAACGTGTCTGTGGGGATGTGGCTATTCTCTCTCCTGACTTATTGAAAACGTGTCTGTGGGGATGTGGCTATTCTCTCTCCTGACTTATTGGGATGTGTGATAACAACTTTGTTTTGGCATGTTGGTGTGGAACTTCAGCATGAGTGACTCCATTTTGGTTTGATTTGTTGGACATAGTGCAGGAGCTCCATCCAGACCAAGGGCTTCCTGTAAGTTTTATTTGACAAGGGGTTACTGGATTATCTTTTACCAGCAACTGTTCAGAAAAGACAAGTAACCTAAGGGGAAAAATCGATAGTATGATTTAGGATGAGTCAGTCTGCTACTCTGGACCTTAGTTTCTTTCTTTGTAAAATGAGGTGATTAAACTAAATAGGTCTTTGAGGTCCCATCATGCTGTCTGATATTTGACTATCTCTGGGATTGCTAAAAAGGCAGGAACAGTCTGCTCTTATTTAGATACACCAAAAATGTCAAGTTCTAACTAAATGCTCATCTGCAAGGATGCCAAATCTTAGCAAACAAACATAAAATTAGGGTCAAACCAGGTGATCCAGGAATAGGAAGTGAGGGCTTTCTGAGGCTGACCTGCTTAGCCTCAGAACTCTTAATGCCTCTGCCCACTCAGCTCAGCTATTCAAATTTACGTTTTTTTCATTTAATTACGTTAAGTATTGTTGAATATTTACTATGTACCAAATACTCCATAGATGCAAAGGTATACACAGACTAATGATGGGTAATTACAGATTTAATTCTATTTTTTCCATGTAAATATGTAAGAAAGATTTCACTTACATTTTTACCTTCGTGTTAGGTTGTAGGTACTTGTAGAGGACAGACAGTGCATATAAATGATTATTTTTATTGTCGCTTGATGAATACCCTTTGTTGTTGGTGGAGGTGATAAAGAAGAATTTAATTCTAAGAAATTTTTTGTCTTGTAGGCACTGGAATATGCATTCTGTTTGGTGACAACTAAAGATTTGTCTTTAGAGTAAAATTCAGTTAATCTTTTTGGTAGCTATCTTGAACCTAGAGACAGAAAATATGTTTGCCAATTTCAAATGATAATTTTCCAGTAATGAATTGATTTTGATGTATTATGTGGGTTTATAAAAATCTTACCATTCATCAATTATTGATTATCAAGAAACCTTCAGGCTCTGTTATTTTTTAATGATTACATGCATATGAAAATAGCAAACATATATACATGCAGAAAATGTGGGCTTGCCTCCTTCAAAAAATACATAGACTTTACAAGATCTATATATACGATATCCATCTCCTTGTTTTCTAAATCTTTTAATATTTTTCTCAACTTGATTCCCCTCTATTCGTTTGATCTATTAGCTTTTACTGCATCTCTTTTCATCCAGAGTTGCCATCCTCACCCTTTTATAAGGAATACCCTCCATTTTTGCAACTATATCCCCCTGGGCATCTTTGTGCTATAAGGCCATAATAAGATGAGATGCCCAAATTTGGAGCAGAGGTCAGTCTTAGAAGCTCTGTCATCTATTTTCAAGAAGCTGCAATACTGACACACAGCCTACTGATTCTTGCTTGTATCGCCTCAGATGTAACTTTATATCACTAAAATTGTTCTTTAAGTACATTAGAATGTCCTCAGGAGATATTTCATGATCACAAACCAGTCCAAACTCATTTGACATCTCTGATCTTGTACTGGATACCACAGTTCTCACGACAAATTGCCATGCTCCTTCCACTGATGTAAATGCCCTGAGTAGTACATCTACTAGTACTATTATCTCCTGCTACCATAAGGAATGCTCTGGAAACCAGGAGATGTCAAAGCAGCATGGTTCTCTATTACAGTTTCTCAAAATAGCCAGTGCACCAACTCTTGGTTAAGAAGAGTAAAGAGATTCTGCCAGAATGTGAATGAACACTCTTCCTCCTTCATCAAGCATATCTTGTTAGTATTGAAAGAAAAATATTAGCTGAACTAAACAATGTCCTCATTGACATGGTCAACTTATGTTCTGATTCAAATTCATTATCTCATCATGGACCAACTCATATAGACTGGCACTGATCCGTGGACCACATTGTGTAGTTCTGCTCTATTGTGTGGTAAGGAAGAAAAATGGCTCTCCCTCCTCTGATCCTCAACACTTTAAAAAGTATCTGAGCAGTAATGCTGATGCCTCAGTGCTTGAAGAGTTTTCAGGGAAAGAGCCCAATTATGTTTATTTAAGGGAGAAGACTCACACTTGAGTCCATTGAGAAGTAGGGCTTGGACAATGTCTAATCCCATGCTTTCTTCACAATTAGACCACTCCACCAACCACTAAGGCCTCTTTCTTGGATCAAGTTCATGATGCCAGATACTTTTCTCTTTTGTGATAAGGTCTCTTTTCCTCATTCCTCATGTAAATGGGCCTTTGGCAAGTCTGTCCCTCCAGATCACCAGATATGTCTTAATCCTACTTAGACTCAAGTTCCTATTTAAACTGGGACTCAAGCCAGATGCATTTTCAATGTCCTTATTCATTAGTTCACCATTTATTGAGCAGTATGTGCCAGGAAGCACATGAAGTATAGAGGTGGATAGGGCATAGCATTTACCATAAAGAACCTTGGAGAATAGTTGGGGATAACAATGTATAAAAATGCATATAATATTACATTAACTCTAACTGTAATAAGTATAAAAGATGGTAGGAGGCAGATGTGATATATGATTAAAAGAATAGAAAAATATTTTATTAAGAAGCTACACTTAAACCTTTGCAGAATGTTTATGATTTATAATAAGGCAGAAGGGTTAATGCAGAAACAGCATTAAGAGGACTGATAAACTATTGGATGTTTTCATTTGTGTTATCATTTTATTTGTACCCACTCTGTGCCATGTGGAACTTGACCTCATTGTTGATAATTTTTCGTGCTCTGGTCTTTAGTGACTACATAAAATAAAAACAGTGGATCAAGGACAATGCTGTATCCACTACTTTTTTTCAGTCCTAATCTTAGCTTACACCATATAAACATCAAGAAAAAAACCCATGATTTATTTCTGGTATTTTGTCAGACTAGTACTTTGAAGATGTGAATAAAAGGACAATGATAGATCTAAATGGTTTGAAAGTTAATTTTATAGCAGCTATATTTGTGCAAGATGGTGATTATTATCTTGAAAGGCCTTACTATTGTTTAAAAGCATTTCTCTTTAAGTCAGAGAAAACTTTTATACTAGCAGTAATTTTCCTGCATTCTCTCCATACTAAACTTAATTGCTTCCTGTGCTCCCTGTTAGATTGATTTGGATCTCATTAATGCATTGTCTAAAAGCTTTAGTTTATTAAAATGAATAATTTGATGAAGAATTACAATTAGGACTTGTTTCTTTAATAGCAATTTTAGTCAATTTAATGCAAATCAGTATGGTATATTTGGTTCCATTTTGAGACTACTGCTTCCTATTGTATTCCATTTCAGCTAAATTTCTTGTTGATCCTTAAGAAATAAACATTAGTAATAGCTCACAAAGAAACTACCTCCCATTTCTTATAGTGTTGTAACATCTCAAAATGTTTACGTGAATAAACAGAGGAAAAGCAACTCTTCTCACTTTACATAATAAAAAGATAAGGGCTTCCTAGTGGGTGGCTGAGAGATTCCATGTCTTGAATACCAGGGAATATTTTGGGGAATATTTTGTTCTAGGCTTGTCTCTTAAAATAATTCTATTCTCCTTAATGAAAGTAAACAAATAAATATCCTTCATGGTCAGCACAAGGAAGAAAAATTAGTGTAGGAAGCACCTGGACTGCATGACTCTGCTCTGTCCCCAAGATTCCCTTTTCCCTTGGGGTCTCATTAATTGCCACTACAGTCATCCTCAGGGAGGAGGATGACTTAACAGTGCCCTACACATCCTGCTCCGCCTGCCCTGCTGAGGCTGTCTGGAACACTTAAATAAGTGTTGGAGAATAACAAAAGGAAAAACAATGTGGAGAATATTGACTATACATAATGTGACTTGTAAGGCATCACTTACTATCTCTGTTCCCAGGCCACACGTGTGCTTGTATGACCTCAATAAAAAGTGAAGGGCCTTATCTAAATTCCTCTCTTCCTAGTAGAATGATATATTAGGCCATTTTTGCATCACTGTAAAGAAAAGAGATTTAATTGGCTTACGGTTCAGCAGGCTGTGTAGGAAGCATGGCACCAGTATCCGTTCTGCTTCTAGTGAGGGTCTCAAAGAGCTTTTTTGACTTATGGCAGAAGGTGAAGCAGAAGCAGGCACTTCATGGTAAGAGAGGGAGCAAGAGGGAAAAAAAGAGAGGTGCCATGCACTTTTAAACAAGCAGATCTTGTGTGAGCTGAGCGAGAACTAACTTATCACTAAGGGGGCAATGCTAAACCATTCATAAGAGATCCGGCCCCATGATCAAATCACCTCTCACCAGGCCCCACCTCCAACACTGGAAATCACATTTCAACATGAGATTTGGAGGTGACAAACACTCAAACCATATAAAATGGTGAAAATATAAAAAGATGCTATCTTTCACTGATCATCAGATGCCTTATGGTCTAAGCCGAGAGAATGAGTTTAGCCCCTTTTTCCCATCTACCAGCACAATGGTCCTTAAACTTTAGTGCCCACAAGAATCACTGTGGGATTAGTAAAAATGATAATCTGCAGACCCTACTTCCAGAAAGTTTGACTCAGTAGGAATTAGCCATGCTATAATTTTCCAGATATTTCTGGTTATTGTCTCTGAGAATGACCTTTAAGTAAAGTCAAACTTCATCCACAGTCTGAGCATAATCTTGCAGTTTTCATAGCTTGATCCAAGCATAATGATCCTTTCAGAATATAGGCATATCTCAGAGATACTATGGATTCTCTGCTAGACCACCACAGTAAAACAAATATGGCAATAAAGTGTGTCACAAAAATATTTTTGGTTTCTCAGTGCATATAAAATTTATACAATGCTATAGTCTATTAGGTGTGCAATAGCATTATATATTTAAAAAAATATACATACCTTAATTTATAGACACTTTATTGCTAAGAAATGCTAAGGACCAGCAAGTGGAGCAAGATGGCAGGATAGAAAGTTCCCTCAATCCCCGTGCAAGGAGAACAGGTTAACAACTATCTCTACAGAAAAAACACCTTCATAAGAACTAAAAATCAGGTGAGCACTCACAGTACCTGGCTTTAACTTCACGTTGCTGAAAGAGGCACTGAAGAGACAGAAAAAACAGTCTTGAATCACCAAAGCCACCACTCCTCCAGCAGCAGTGTGGTGCAGAGAGCATCTCTGGGCACTGGGGGAGAAAGAACAGAGCAATTGTGAAACATTAAACTCTGTGCTGTTCTGTTCTGTTAGAGCGGAAAGGAAACCCAGAGCAAACTCAGCTAACGCCACCCACAGAGGGAGCATTTAAAACCAGCCTTAGCTACAGTGGCATCAATGATCCCAGTGGTCTGAACTTGAGCACCCACAAACCTTTCCACTGAGGGCCAAAATGCTCTTGGTCTCTAAGTAAACTTGAAAGGCAATCTAGGCCATAAGGACAGCAAGCCCTAGGGCTGAACTAGGCCCAGAGACAGTTGTAGGGAGCAGAGGTGGGGACACAGCATACTGAGACACCACTTGGGACAGCAAGAGAGTGCTGGCATCTTCTCTCCCCTAAGCTGCACAGCTCACAGCTCCAAAAGAGACTCCTTCCCTGACGTTGAGGAGAGGAAAAGCAAGAGTGAAGAGGACTTTGTCTTGCATCCTGGATACCAGCTCAGATACAGCAGGATAGGGCAACAGTCAGAGTCAAGAGGCCCCCATTCCTGGCTCTAGCTCCCAGACAACATTTCCAGACATAATCTGGGCCAGTAACCAGGGAGTGGTTATAGCAGGTTTTGATCAAAACCCAGCGCTGTGCTGGTTGCAGGTCTGACCCAGCACAGACACTGTGGTGGTGGCTACGGGGGTTCTTGTGTCACTCCACCCACAGTTTTAGGTGGCTCAGAACAGAGATAGAGACTCTATGTTTGGGAGAAAGTAATGGAAGAGAAGAGGAGTCTTCCCCTGATAATCCAGAGAATTCTCCCAGATCTTATCCAAGACCATCAAGGTAGTACCTCTATGGGTCTGCAAGAACCACAGTGTTCCTGAACTTGGGATTCCCCCTAAAACAGAAACAGCTTAGATCACAGCACCAAAGTCATTTCAAATATCTGGAAAGCTTTCCCAAGAACAGCTTCAAATAAGCCAAGACAGTGAAGACTGCAGTAAGTGTCCAACTCTTCAATGCCCAGACTCTGAAGAATGCCTGCTAACATCAACACCATCCAGGAAAACATGACCTCACCAAATGAACTATGTACAACACCAGGGACCAATGCTGGAGAAACAGAGATATGTAACCTTTCAGACAGAAAATTCAAAATAGCTGAGTTGAGGAAACTCAAAGAAATTAAAGATAGTACAGAAAAAAATTCAGAATTCTATCAGATAAACTTAACTAAATATTAAAATTAAAGAAACAATCAGAAATTCTGGAGCTGAAAAATGCAGTTGGCACGCTAAAGAATGCACTAGAGTCCTTCAGTAGCAGAATGGATCAAGTAGAAGAAAAAATTTAGTGAGCTTGAAGACAGGCTATTTGAAAATACACAGAGGAGACAAAAGAAAAAAGAATAAAAAACTGTAAGCACACCTACAGGATCTAGAAAATAGCCTCAAATGGACATATAAGAGTTATTGGCCTTAGAAGGTAGAAAAAGAAATAGGAGGCCAGGCGTGGTGACTCACGCCTGTAATGCCAGCACTTTGGGAGGCCGAGGCAGGCGAATCACGAGGTCAGGAGATCAAGACCATCCTGGCTAACACAGTGAAACCCCGTCTCTACTAAAAAATACAAAAAATTAGCCAGGCGTAGTGGCGGCTGCCTGTAGTCCCAGCTACTTGAGAGGCTGAGGCAGGAGAATGGCGTGAACCCGGGAGGCGGAGCTTGCAGTGAGCCGAGATCATGCCACTGCACTCCAGCCTGGGCGACAGAGTGAGACTCCGTCTCAGAAAAAAAAGAAAAAAGGAAAAGAAATGGGGCTAGAAAATAACAGAGAACTTTCCAAACCTAGAGAAAGATATCAATATCTAAGCACAAGATGGTTCTAGAATACCAAGCATATTTAATCCAAAGACTACCTCAAGATATTTAATAATCAAACTCCCAAAAGTCCAGGATAAAGACAGGATTCTAAAATCGCAAGAGATAAGAAACAAATAACATAAAATGGAGCTCCAGTACATCTGGCAGCAGATCCTTCAATGGAAACCTTTCAGGCCAAGAGAGAGTGGTATGACATATTTAAAGTGCTGAAGGAAAAAAAACCTTTTATTCTAGAATAGTATATCCAGTGAAAATAACCTTCAAACATGAAGAAAAAATAAAGATTTTCCCAGACAAACAAAAGCTGAGGGATTTCAGCAATACCAGACCCATTCTACAAGAAATGCTAAAGAGAGTACTTTAATCAGAAAGAAAAAACATTAATGAGCAATAAATAATTACCTGAAGTTACACAACTTACTGGTAATAGTAAATACACAGAAAAACTCAGAATATTATAACACCGTAACTGTGGCATGCAAACTACTCTGTCCTAAGTAAAAAGACTAAACAATAAACCAATCAAAAATAATAACTACAACAATTTTTCAAGACCTAGTGAGTGCAATATGATATAAAAAGAAACAACAAAAAGTTAAAAAGTGGGGGGATTAAGTTAAGGTCAGTTTTTATTAGTTTTCTTTTTGCTTGTTTCTTCATGCAAATATTGTTAAGTTGTTATCAGGTTAAAATAATGGGTTATAAGATAGTATTTGCAAACCTCACTGTAATCTCAAACCAAAAAACATACAATGGATACACAAAAAAATAAAAAGCAAGAAACCAAATCTTACTACCAGAGAAAATCATCTTCACTAGAGGAAGACATGAAGGAAAGAAGGGAGGAAGAAAAGACCAAAAAACAATCAGAAAACAAATAACGAAATGATAGGAGTAAGTCCTTACACATAAAAAAAACATTGAATGTAATGGACTAAACTCTCCCATCAAAAGACATAGACAGGCTGAATGGGTGAAGAAACAAGGCCCATTGATCCGTTGCCTACAGACAACACATTTCACCTGTAAAGACACACATAAATAAAAAATAAAGGGGTGAAAAAAATATTCCATGCGAGTGAAAACCAAGAAAGAGCAAGAGTTGCTATACTCATGTCAGACAAAATAGATTTCAGAACAAAAACTGTAAGAAGAGACAAAAAAAGTCACAATATAATGATAAAGGGGTCAATTCAGCAAATGGATATAACAATTTTGAATATATATGCACCCAACACGGGAGTACACAGATATATAAAAGTAATATTATTAAAGCTAAGAGAGAGATAGTTCCCAATATAATAATAGCTGGAAGCCTGGCACGGTGGCTCATGCCTGTAATCCTAGCACTTTGGGAAGCCAAGGAGGACAGATCACCTGAGGTCAGAAGTTCAAGAGCAGCCTGGCGAACATGGCAAAACCCTATCTATACTAAAAATACAAAAATTAGCCAGGCATGGTGCACATGCCCGTAGTCCCAGGTACTCAGGAGGATGAGGCACCAGCATAACTTGAACCCAGGAGGCAGAGGTTGCAGTGAGCCTCCCAAAATCACACCATGGCACTCTGGCCTGAGTGGCAGAGTAAGAACCTATCTCAAAATAATTATTATTAATAATAATAATAGCTGGAGACTTCACCCCACTTTCAGCATTGAACAGATGTTCCAGAAAGAAAATCAACAAAGAAACATCAGACTCAACCTGCACTGTTGACCAATGAATCTAATAGATATTTACAGACTATTTCATCTAAGAGTTGCAGAATACACATTCTTTTCCTCAGCATATAAATCATTCTCAAGGATAGACCATAAGTTAGGTCACAAAGCAATTCTTAAAACATTCAAATAAATTGAAATAATATCACACAACTTTTCTGACCAATATTGAATAAAACTAAAAACTAATAACAAAAGGAATCTTGGAAACCATACAAATACATGGAAATTAAACAATATGCTCCTGAATGACCAGTGGGTCAATGAAGAAATTAAGAAGGAAATTGAAAAATTTATTGAAACAAATGATAATGGAAATACAACATACCAAAACCTATGAGATACAGGAAAAGCAGTACTCAGAAGAAAGTTTATAGCTATAAGTGCCTACAACACTTGAATTAAACAATCTAATGGTGCATCTGAAGAACTAGAAAGCAAGAGCAAACAAAATCCAAAATTAGTAGAAGAAAAGAATAAAGTTCAGAGCAGAAATAAATAAAATTGAAATAAAAAATATAATATGAAAGATTAATGAAACAAAAAGATTTTTTTGAAAAGTTTAACAAAATTGACAAACCTTTATCCACACTAAGAAATACAGGACTTAAACAAATGAAATTTAAAAAAAGACATTACAATGATACTGCAGAAATTCAAAGGATCATTAGAGACTACTATGAGCAACTATATGTCAACAACTTGGAAAATCTAGAAGAAATGGATAAATTCCTAGATACGTACAACCTACCAAGATTGAACCAAGAAGAAATCCAAAATCAGAACAGACCAATAACAAGTAACAAGATTGAAGTGGTAATCAAAATTCTTCCCATAAAGAAAAGCCCAGGACCTGATGGCTTCCCTGCTGAATTCTACCACGTATTTAAAGAACTAATACCAATCCTACTCAAACCATTCCAAAAAATAGAGGAGGAAATACTTTTAAATCCATTCTATGAGGCCAGTATTATCCTGATACCAAAACCAGACAAAGACGCATAAAAAAAATTTAAAAAAAGAAACCTACAAGCCAGTATTTCTGATGAATATTGATGTAAAAATCCTCAACAAAATACCAGCAACCAAATTCAACAATACATTAGAGTGGTCATCCATCATGACCAAGTGGGATTTATCCCTGGGATGCAAGGATAGTTGAAAATACACAAATCAATCAACATGATACATCATATGAACAGAATGAAGGATAAAAATTATATGATCATTTCAACTAATGCTGCAAAAGCATTTGATAAAATTCAACATCACTTGTTGATAAAAAAAAAAAATCCCTCAAAAAACTGGGTATAGAAGGAACATACTTCAACATAATAAAAGCCATGTATGACAGACACACAGCTAGTATGACCCACATCATACTGAATAGGGAAAACTGAAAGCCCTTCCTCTAACATCTGAAACATGACAAGGATACACACTGTCTCCATTGTTATTCAACATAGTACTGGAAGTCCTCTCTAGAACAGTCAGACAAGATATAAAAGTCATCCAAATTGGAAAGGACACATAAATGTAAATAAATGTCTTTTCTCTTAGCTTAGTTAGTATCATTTAACAAATTGTTATGTGCTCTTTTCTTTATAAGTTTTTGTCCTTCCTGTGCTTTAATATGATAAATATTATTTAGTAATTAGGAAATCTTAACAGAGATTCCTAACATACCTACTTATCTCATTACCACTGAATGTCTTGCCTGCTGAAAGAATTCAGCTCAATGCTTCTCTACACACAAATGCAGGTCTCTTGAATTTTACTCCACTAAACTGAACAGGTCTATTTATCTAACTGCAATCCATTGAACACCAACAATTAAAGGTGCAATGAAAGACAAAAGAGCATTCAGTCTCAAGCCCTACCTGGAAGATCTTAAAATCTAATGAGAGAGAAAAAGCTGATACATAACTAACAGTTAATAAATGCTATGGAAAAAGTGCAGGTAAAATGTTAGAAGAAATTAAATCTGCCATAATTTTCCTTACATAGGTTTGCCTAAAGACTCAAAGAAATGCCTGAAAAAAAAAGGCAATTTCTTTTTTTTTATTTTTTATTTATTATTATTTTTTTTTTATTATTATACTTTAGGTTTTAGGGTACATGTGCACAATGTGCAGGTTTGTTACATATGTATCCATGTGCCATGTTGTTTTGCTGCACCCATTAACTCGTCATTTAGCATGTATCTCCTCATGCTCCCTCCCCCCCCCCACCCCACCCCCCACCCCACAACAGTCCCCGGAGTGTGATGTTCCCTTCCTGTGTCCATGAGTTCTCATTGTTCAATTCCCACCTATGAGTGAGAACATGCGGTGTTTGGTTTTTTGTTTTTGCGATAGTTTACTGAGAATGATGTTTTCCGGTTTCATCCATGTCCCTACAAAGGACATCACTGGCCATCAGAGAAATGCAATTCAAAACCACAATGAGATACCATCTCACACCAGTTAGAATGGCCATCGTTAAAAAGTCAGGAAACAACAGGTGCTGGAGAGGATGTGGAGAAATAGGAACACTTTTACACTGTTGGTGGGACTGTAAACTAGTTCAACCATTGTGGAAGTCAGTGTGGCAATTCCTCAGGGATCTAGAACTAGAAATACCATTTGACCCAGCCATCCCATTACTGGGTATATACTCAAAGGACTATAAATCATGCTGCTATAAAGACATATGCACACGTATGTTTGTTGCGGCACTATTCACAATAGCAAAGACTTGGAACCAACCCAAATGTCCAAGAACGATAGACTGGATTAAGAAAATGTGGCACATATACACCATGGAATACTATGCAGCCACAAAAAAATGATGAGTTCATGTCCTTTGTAGGGACATGGATGAAACTGGAAACCATCATTCTCAGTAAACTATCACAAGGACAAAAAACCAAACACCGCATGTTCTCACTCAAAAAAAGGCAATTTCAATAGTTCTATTTCATCTGTTCTTTGTGAGCAAAAAATCCCCTTAACATTAGTGTTAGTTGATTCACATTTTATTCATAAATCTTTACTATTTAATTATAATACATAAGTATATAATTAAATGTTCATGCCCAAATCCTAGAATCCAAACAGGTTTTTTTTTGAAATTGTAAGACCTTAATTTTATACTCACCTGTCCACCTACCAAGATTCCTAATATAACAATTTGGATTTAAGCAACAATTTGTATTCAAGTGTTAGATATGATCTTGATAATTTCAGTATGGTACTGAGTACTCTTTTATAGTATGTGCCTGAAACCCATATTGTTCCTATTATTTGTTATCTGATCCCTTAATATTAGATGATGCCATCTGAAAACCTTCTTTTATTCCTAAATTTGCAACATAGTTGGTAGCATTTAGAGGCAAATAATTTCCTTGTGTAGCTTTGCTTTTCCATCACAATTTTAAGGTTTCAATCTTCATGGTATGTTTGGAGGATAAATTGTAGAAAACAAATTATTTTCCTAAGTATCTAGGGCATTTTGTAGAGTTAAACAGATTTTTAAGGGATAGAATTATTTGAGGGATAAGTATGACGTAAAACCCACTAAAATACACCTTTTGCCCCTCAAATTGAAAATAAAGGATTTAAATAAATGTGGAGAGGTAAGAATAACATCGCCAGGTATTACCAATGGCAATTGGATATAAAAATGATTTCAAGCAATTGTCAATCATGCAGTCATCAAGCCTAATTAATATTAGAACTGACATTATTTTTCCAGTTTAATAACTTGGAGTTCAGTTACGTTACCTGATACAATCAAGGAGAAACCACAGAATACTTAATATTTACTGGAAAAGGTTGTGAAATATTTATTTATTGGCCTGACTTTGATCAAACTGTGTAGTAATTACCTGAATTTAAACAGTATATTTACAGTAATCAGACATGGACCCAAGTTTTAGGGTCCCAAAGTTTCTATAATTTGAGGGATCCCTTTAGAGTAAATAACACAAAATTATTAATACAAAATTGTGTACAGAGTCTTGAAATATTTCAAAATGAGCGAGAGGACCTGAAGCATAAGCATCCTCAGCTTCAGTGCAATACCCTGTGACCAAGATATACAATGTTTACTGCAATATGTTTGGTTTTAGACCATACAGAGGTTGGCTAAGTCTTCCTAGACAACTTAACCTTTGAAGATTGTAAGATACTCTGTCTACTGGTTGGATAGGCCAGGCTAGTTCAATTTAGGATATGCAGCTGTCTTCAATCTTCTTTCAAGCAATAATAGCTTAAAGCTCTGTCTCTGCAGTCAAATTTCTGGGATTTGAATCCTTACTCTACCCTTCTTGTGCGACCCTGAGCAAATTACCTCACTGCTGCTCAGGCTGCTTGCTCATCTGTAAAATAACAACAATAAGAATGCCAATTTCATAGGATTGTTGGAGAATTAAACCATGATGTGCAAAATGGTGGATAGAAGGGGGGACTAAATTGCAGCTCCCACTTGGATGGACAGAGCCATGTGTGGAGACTAGCATTGTGAAATTTTGATCCAGAACTACTGCAGGAATACACCAGGAAAGCCAAGAGAATCCACGGACCCTCCAAAGGAAGTGGATTCCTCCTGCAGGACCCAGAAGACAGCCCAAATAGTATGAGTGCCCAAATTTTGAAAGTGGGAAAGGGGGATCATCTGCCCCCAAACACACACCCTCACTGGGGAATCTGAAGATCTAGATCACAGGAGGGTTTGACCTTACCTGGAGCTGAGTCATATTAGACAGCCAAGTGAAATACAGGGGTAGAGGAAGCAGTGGGAAAAACCCTGTGGGCTCTCTAGGTCCCCCGGAAAGCCATTTCTGACTTGTCCCACGGGGGTGTTTGGGGTGGGCTGCCAGAGGTACTGGGAAAAGACCACAGAAAAAAGGAAACCTCCAGCTGAACTTCGTAACGATTCCAACCAAATGTGAAGTCTCCTGTCCAGAACTTGCAGGAGGGCATGAATCTAGTGTGCAGACTCAACAGGCAGGGGGGTGCGAAAGCCTTGCTTGCTTTCTCAGCTGGGAGGCTTATAGCCTTGGGCAAGATGACAGCCATGCTCACCCACTGCCTGGAAACAAACTGGGTGCTGTTGGTGGGGGCATGGTAGGAGTGAGACTAGCCTTTTGGGTTGCATGGGAGCTGGGTGAGGCCTGTAACTGCCAACTTTCCCCAACTTCCCTGAAAACCTGCATGACACAGCAGAGGCAGTTGTAATCCTCCTGGGAATATAATTCCATTGACCTGGGAACCACATCCCAAGCCCAGCCTAAGGAAGGTCTGAGCTCAGAGACACCTAACCCTGTCTCCACCTGATGGTCCTTCCCTACCCACCCTGGTAGCTGAAGACAAAGCACATATTCTCTTGGGAGTTCTAGGGCCCCGCTCACAGCCTGATCCTCCCTATACTACCACTGCTGATGCTGTCTTGGAAGCACCACCTCCTGGCAGGAGGCCAGCCAGCACAAAACTAGTGCATTAAACAACTACAACCAAGGACCCTCACAGAGTCCATTTCACTTTCCTGCCACCTCCATCAGAGTACAGTGCTGGTATCCACGGCTGAGAGGCCTGAAGATGGTTCACATCACAGGACGCTGTACAGACAACCTCCAGTACCAGCCTGGAGTCTGACAGCCCTGCTGGGTGGCTAGATTTAGAAGAGAAATAACAATCACCTCAGTTCTGCTCTCAGGAAGCCATGTCCCTGAAAAAGGGGGGATAGTACTACATCAAGGCAATACCCTGTGGGACAAAAGAATTTGAACAGCAGCCTTGAGCCCCAGATCTTCCCTCTGACATAGCCTACCCAAATGAGAGAAAAACAGAAAAATAATTCTGGTAATATGACAAAAAAAGGTTCTTTAACAACCCCCCCAAAATCACACTAGCTTACCAGCAAGGGATCCAAACCAAGAGGAAATCCCTGATTTACCTGAAAAAGAATTCAGAAGGTCAATTATTAAGCTAATCAAGGAGGCACCAGAGAAAAGTAAAGTCCAACGTAAGGAAATTTAAAAAAAAAAAGATACAAAGTATGAGGGGAGAAATCTTCAGCGAAATAGATAGCATAAATAAAAAATAATCACAGCTTCAGGAAATAAAGGACACAGTCAGAGAAATGAAAATGTACTGGAAAGTCTCAGCAATAGAATCAAACAAGCAGAAGAAAGAACTTCAGAGCTCAAATACAAGGTTTTCAAATTAACCCAATCCAACAAAGACAAAGAAAAGAGAATTTAAAAAAATGAACAAAGCCTCCAAGAAATTTGGGAGTATGTTAAATAACCTAACCTAAGAAGAAATGGCATTCCTAAGGAAAAAGAGAAATCTAAAAGTTTGGGAAACATATTTGGGGGACTAATCGAGGAATACTTCCCAGGCCTTGCTAGAGACCTAGATGTCCAAATACAAGAAGCTCAAAAAAAAAAAAAACCTGGGAAATTCATCACAAAAAGATCTTCACCTAGGCACGTTGTCATCAGGATATCTGAAGTCAAGATGAAGGAAAGAATCTTAAGAACTTTGAGGCAAAAGCACCAGGTAACCTATAAAGGAAAAACTATCAGATTAACAGCAGATTTTTTAGCAGAAATCCTACAAACTAGAAGGAATTGGGGTCCTATCTTTAGCCTTCTTAAATAAAACAATTATCAGCCAAGAATTTTTTGTCCTAAGCTTCATAAATGAAGGAAAGACACAGTATTTTTCAGATAAACAAATGCTGAGAGAATTCGCTACTAACATGCTGGCACTACAAGAACTGCTACAAGGAGTTCTAAATCTTGAAACAAATTCTGGAAACACATCAAAACAGAACCTTTTTAAAGCATAAATCTCACAGGACCTTTAAAACAAAAATGCAAAAAAAAAATAGGAATACAGGTAACAGCATGATGAATGTACCTCACATCTCAATACTAACATGGCATGTAAATGGCCTAAATGCTCCACTTAAAAGATACAGAATTGCAGAATGTATTGTGGCTCACGCCTGTAATCCCAACACTTTGGAAGGCTGAGGCGGGTGGATCACGAGGTCAGGAGATCGAGACCATCCTGGCTAACACGGTGAAACCCAGTCTCTACTAAAAATACAAAAAATTCTCCGGGCATGGTGGCGGGTGCCTGTAGTCCCAGCTACTCCAGAGGCTGAGGCAGGAGAATGGCGTGAGCCCGGGGGGCGGAGCTTGCAGCGAGCCGAGATCGCAACACTGCACTCCAGCCTGGGTGACAGAGCGAGACTCCGTCTCAAAAAAAAAAAAAAAAAAAAAAAGAAAGAATTCACCAACTAACTACCTGCTGCCTTCAAGAGACTCACCCAACACATAAGGACTCACATAAACTTAAGTTAAAGGGGTAGAAAAAGACATTCCATACAAATGGCCACCAAAATCAAGCAGGAGTAGCTATTCTTATATCAGAAAAAAAACAAACTTTAAAGCAACAGCACTTAAAAAAGACAAAAAGAGACATTATATAATGATAAAATATCACGACCCTAAATATATATGCACCTAACACTGGAGCTTCCAAATTTATAAAACAATTACTACTAGACCTAAGAAATGAGATATACAGCAACACAAAAATAGTGGGGTCTTCAACACTCCACTGACAGCACTAGATAGGTTGTTGCGACAGAAAGTCAACAAAGAAACAATGGATTTCAACTATACCCTACAATAAATGAACTTAACATATTTATAGAACATTCTACTCAACAACTGCAGAATATACATTCTATTCATCAGCACATGGAACTTTCTCCAAGATAGACCATATAATAGGCCACAAAAAAGTCACAATAAATTTAAGAATATTGACATTATATCTAGTACTCTTTCAGATGACAATCAATCAAGATGGAAATTTAAAAATTCTTTGAACTGAACAATATAGTGGCACAACCTATCAAAACCTCTGGGACACAGCTGGGACAGTGCTAAGAGGAAATTTCATAGCCTTAAGTGTCTACATCAAAAAGTCTGAAAGAGCACAAATAGACAATCTAATGTCACACCACAAGGAACTAGAGAAACAAGAACAAACCAAACCCAAATCCAGCAGAAGAAAGGACATAACCAAGATCAGAGCAGAACTAAATTAAATTGAAACAAACAAACAAATAAAAACCCACAAAAGATAAATGAAACAAAAAGCTGGTTATTTGAAAAGATACATACAATTGATAGACCATTAGCAAGATTAACCAAGAAAAGGAGAGGATCCAAATAAGCTCAATTAGAAACAAAATGGGAGATATTACAACCGACACCACAGAAATACAAAAGATCATTCAAAGCTACTATGAACACTTTTACATGCATAAACTGGAAAACCTAGAGGAGATGAAAACATTCCTGGAAACATATAACCCTCTCAACTTAACTCAGGAAATATTAACAACCTGAACCAACCAATAACAAGCAGAGAGACTGAAATGGTAATAAAACAATTACCAACAAAAAAAAGTTCAGAACCAGACAGATTCACAGTTGAATTCTATCAGACATTCAAAGAAGAATTGGTACCAATTCTATCAACACTATTTCACAAGATAGAGAAAGAGGGAATCCTCCCTAAATTATTCTATGAAGCCTGTATAACCCTAATACCAAAACGAGGAAAAAACATAATAACAAAAGAAAACTACAGACCAATGTCCCTGATGAATATATATGCAAAAATCCGAAACAAAATACTAGCTAACTGAATCCAAAAGCATATCAAAAAATAATCCAACATAATCAAGTGGGTTTTATACCACAGATGCAAGGATGGTTTAACATACACAAGTCAATAAATGTGATATGCCACATAAACAGAATTAAAAACAAAAATTATATGATCATCTCACTAGATGAAGAAAGAGCATTTGACAAAATCCAGTATCCCTTTGTGATTAAAGACCTCAGCAAAATCGGCATAGAAGGGACATACCTTAAGATAATAGAAACCACCTATGGTAAACCCACAGCCCACATAATACTGAACAGGGAAAAGTTAAAAGCATTCACTCTGGGAACTGGAGCAAGACAAGGATGCCCATTCTTACCTCTTCTATTCAACATAGTACTGGAAGCCTTAGCCATAGCAACCAGACAAGAGAAAGAAATAAAGCCCATCTAAATTGATAAAGAGGAAGTCAAACTGTCACTGTTTGCTGATGATATTATTGTATACCTATAAAACCCTAAAGAGTCCTCCAAAAACTCCTGAAACTGCTGAATGAATTCAGCAAAGTTTCAGGATACAAAATTAATGTACACAAATTAGTAGCTCTGCTATACACAAACAATGACCAAGCAGAGAACCAAATCAAGAACTCAAACCCTTTTACAATAGCTGCAAAAAAAAAAAAAAAAAAAAAAAAACAACTTAGGAATATACTTAACCAAGGAGGTGAAAGACCTCTACAAGTAAAATTACAAAACACTACTGAAAGAAATCATGGATGACACAAATGTAAACACATCCTATGCTCATGGATGGGTAGACTCAATATTGTGAAAATGGCATTACGCCAAAAGCAATCTACAAACTCAATGCAATTCCCATCAAAATACCACCAGCATTCTTCACAGAACTAGAAAAAACAATCCTAAAATTCATGTGGAACCAAAAAAGAGCCTGCATACCTAAAGCAAAAGTAAAGCAAAAAGAATAAATCCGGAGGCATCACATTACTTGATTTCAAACTATACTATAAGGACATAGTTACTAAAACAGCATGGTACTGGTATAAAAATAAGCACATAGACCAATGGAACAGAATAGAGAACCCAGAAATAAACCCAAATATTTACAGCCAACTGATCTTTGATAAAGCAAACAAAAACATAAAGTTGGAATGACATCCTATTCAACAAATGGTGCTGGGATAATTGACAAGCCACATGTAGGAGAATAAAATTGGATCCTCCTCTCTCATCTTTTACAAAAATCAACGCAAGATGGATGAAGGACTTAAATCTAAGACCTGAAACTATAAAAATTCTAGAAGATAACATTAAAAAAACCCTTCTAGACATTGGCTTAGGCAAAGATTTCATGACCGATAACCCAAACGCAAATGCAATAAAAGACAAATAGGTGGGACTTAATTAAACTAAAGAGCTTTTGCACAACAAAAGGAACAGTGGCAGAATAAACAGACAACTTACAGAGTAAGAGAAAATCTTCACATTCTATACATCTAACAAAAGACTAATATCCAGAATCTACAAGGAACGCAAACAAATTAGCAAGAAATAAACAATTCTATCAAAAAGTATGCTAAGGACATGAATAGACAGTTCTCACAAGAAGACATACAAATCGTCAACAAACATGAAAAAATGCTCAACATCACTAATTATCAGGGAAATGCAAATTAAAACCACTATGCAATACGACCTTACTCCCGCAAGAATGGCCATAATAAAAAAATAAAAAATAATAGATGTTGGAGTGGATGCAGTGAAAAGGGAACACTTCTACACTGCTGGTGGGAATGTAAACTAGTACAACCACTATGGAAAATGGTGTGGACATCCCTTAAAGAGCTAAAAGTAGAACTACCATTTGATCCAGTAATCCTACTACTGGGTGTCTACCCAGAGAAACAGAAGTCATTATACAAAAAAGATATTTTCACATGCATGTTTACAGCAGCACAATTCAAAATTGCAAAAATGTGGAATCAACCCAAATGCCCATCAATCAACAAGTGGATAAAGAAACTATGATATATATACATAGGTGATGGAATACTACTCAGCCATAAAAAGGAATGAATTAATGGCATTCACAGCAATGTGGACGGAATTGGAGGCTAGTGTTCTAAGTGAAGTAACTCAAGGATGGAAAACCAAACATCATATATTGTCACCCATAAGTGGGAGCAGAACTATGAGGATGTGAAGGCATAATAATGAAACAATGGACTTTGGGGACTCGAGGGGAAAGGGTGAGAAGCAGTTGAGCCATTAAAAGACTATGTATATTTCTCAGGTGATGGGTGTACCAACATCTCACAAATCACCACTAAATAACTTACTTATGTAACCAAATACCACCTGTTCCCCAAAAACCAATGGAAATATTTTTTTTTAAAAAAGCATGATGTAAAGCATGTGAAACATTTAACACAGTGACTTAACACTTACCAAATAGGCATTAATAGTCACTAAAAAATAAGAGCATTTGTGGACTTCAAGTACATGATTATTCCCGTTTATTATGCATGGTAATTTCTACAGAGGCTTCCTTTCCAGATGATGCTGGTAGTATAATATCATTGATATTCCATGCAGAGTTTGTTCTATTGGCAGATACCAAGCTTAAGCTTCATAATGAGAGATACATCAAAGTATGAAATTATTTTATCATTTCATTCCATCTGAAAACAACTTTACAAAATTGTGCTATATATGTCACAGAAGTCTTAGATTTTTATTGTTCTTGAAATTAACTTAATGAATATCAAATTTGATCTTTTGATCTCTAGATACTTTGATTTGTGAAAGTAAACCAAAAAGTTATATAACTTTGGATATGCATTTTAATCTAGCTGACCTAAGTGGCCTTACTTTTAATCTAGCTGACCTAAGTATCAAAACAGTTGATATATATATGGACTAGAATTTCCCAAGTGGGTTGATTTCTTCAAGGCAATTAAAGCAGTATAGAATAGAAGAAAGTTATTGAATGAATTGCTTTGGCTTCTTGATCAAAGATAGATAACTTTTTTTTTTCCAGTTTGGATTCTATAGAGTAGAGAGTAAGGAAGAAAGTCTTGCAATAAAAAGGCTTTCTTGACTTTTTATATTGGAAAGGAAATAATTGATTCTATTCTCACCTTTAATATTTCCTTCTAAGGATTTTCTTCAGAGGCCATTGGATCTTGGTGAGCTTTGTTTTCACTTGATTAGGGCAACTAAGTTTCAAGCCCTTTTGCCTTCACAAATTCAAATATATTAATTCACATTTCACTTAATTTGTCCATTTGTCCATTTGTTTCTGAGAAACTGATGAAGAGGAAGCGTGTGCAGAAAGTCTGAATGTGTGTGTATATATGAGGGGCCCTGGGATACTGTTGGCTACAGACAAAAATGAATCATATTTATTTTCTTATATAAGAAGAAGTTTGGATATGGCGGGTCACTAGTATGATTTAACTGACTAAGAATGTCATAAATGATTCAGGTTCTGTTTGGCTGCCCTTCATACATTGTAGCCCTATGTGCTGGCTACATTTGTCCTTTTCATCAGAAAAAGCAAAAGCCCTTCCAGAATCTTCTCTAGCAAATGCTTGCTTAAGCACATTGGCTAGAAATGTGTTTTTTCCCCATAGCTGGGAGGCAGAGGAACTGGGAACCTGTCCTAAAACCCCTAATGGAAGCAAATGGAGAAGGGAATGCAAACATATATTATATTTGCTACCAAAGCAAACATAAAGAATACTTTACAATCATTATGCAAAAATTATATTCCAAAGCATCTTGACATCTACCATGTTAATTAACAGAAATACACATTTCCTTACTGAATGATAATTGAGGTTCTTCTATGTTTCAGGCTAATTATTTAAAAACTTAATTGTTCATTCATTCTTTAAACATGTTTGAATGACAGCTGGTGGCCAGACACTATACTACTAAACACTATGGATAAATAAATAAACTGTTCATAGTTTTCTTTCTCAGGAAGGAGAAAAACCATAAAACAAAATTAGTTATAGTATGTGGTAGGTAGAAAATTGCTCCTACCCAAAAATGTTCACGTCTTAATCTTGCGAACATGGTATGTTTCACAGCAAAAGAGAATCAAGGCAGCAGATGGAATTATGGTCACTAATCAGCTGGCTTGGAGATATGGAGATTGTTATGGATTATTCAGGTGGGTCCAATCTAATAACATGAGTCCTTAAATACAGAGGAAGACACAGAGGGGATGTCAGAGAGCCAAGACATGAGAAGAACTTGACTTCCATTGCTGTCTGCAACAATGGAGGAAAGGGGCCAAGAACCAAAGATGTGGCAGTCTCTAGATGAGAACATCCCTCAGCTTACAGCCAGCAAGAAAACAGGAACCTTAGTCCTACAACTGCAAGGTTCTATATTCTGCCAACAATCTGAATGAGTCTGGATGAGGATTCTTCCCCAGAGCTTCTAGAAAGGGATGGAGCCAACCTGCACCTTAATGTTAGCCCAGTGAGACTTGTTATCTATGTAACTATAAGATAAAAAGGTTATGCCATTTTAAACCACTATGTTTGCAGTAATTTGTTAAGGCAGCAATAGAAGACTAATATAGAGTTATATGTTAATGGCCACCTTAAACAAAATATATATCATAACAAAGGCTTAAGAAACATCTTGAATATTTGAATGTCTTGGATGTTAAGAATCTTGGGTCTGTAAGTAATATGAAACCATGAAGAAATTTCAGCTGGGGATTTACACTAGAAAAATGAAAATTTACTTTCCAAAATTAACAGGATCAATTTTCATAGAAGCTCTATTTATAAGCACAAGAAATTGGAAACAAGCCAAATGTCTTTCAGCTGATGAATGGACATACCCATTGTGGCATATCGGTACAGTGGAGTACAATGCAGCATCAAAAAGAAACACACTGTAGACACCTGCAACAACTTGGATTAATCTCAGAGGGATTATGGTGAGCGTCAGGAGCTAGCATATTGCCATTTATATGGCATTCTTAAAAAGACAAAACCACAGGGATGAAGAACAGGAAGAACAGATCACTGGTTGCCAGGGTTTAGAGATAGGGGTAGGGACACATGTCGCCTTAAAGCAAGAGCATGAGGGAACTACTCTGTATCCTGATGTGGTGATGTATGGGAGTCTAAATGTGAAAATTCATACAATTGTGCATCGAAAATTAAGTTCAATTTGACTAATGATAATATATACATTTAGAGTAAGAAGAGACCGGCGTAGGGAAACCAGTAAGGCTCTAGAAACTCAAAACTACTGGAGAAAGAGACCACATGGAACTATAACTGTTGTAGTGGAATGGAAAAACCTGTTCAGAAGGTTTTCTCCAAAGGCAATAGCAGAAGGATTTTAGTATGAAAGAGGAAAGAGTAAAAGAAAATGTCTTTAAAACATGGATGAAGTCTGGGCGCAATGGCTCACACCTATAATCCCAGCACTTTGGGAGGCCGAGACAGGAAGATTGCTTGAACCCAGGAGTCCAAGAGCCACCTGGAAAACACAGTGAGGCCCTGTCTCTACAAAAAAATCAAAAAATTAGCCGGGTTTGGTGGTACATGCCTGTAGTCCCAGCTACATGGGGGGCTGAGGCAAGAGGATTGCTTGAGCCTAAGAAGTCAAGGCTTCAGTAAGTCATGATTACACCACTGCACTCCAGCCAGGGTGACAGAGTGAGACCCTGTCTCAAAAAAAAAAAAAAAAAAAAAAGTGGATGAAGGTGAACAATGATGTTAATATATATAGGGAGCACAGGAAAATGAACAGATTTTTTACTATTATTATTATAATACTTTAAGTTCTGGGTTACATGTGCAGATCATGCAGTTTTGTTACATAGGTATACACGTGCCCTGGTGGTTTGCTGCACCCATCAATCTGTCACCTACATTAGGTATTTATCTTAATGTTATCCCTCCCCTAGACCCCCAGCCCCCGACAGGCCCTGGTGTGTGATGTTCCCCTCCCTGTGTCCATGTATTCTCATTGTTCAGCTCCCACTTATGAGTGAGAACATGTGGTGTTTGGTTTTCTGATCTTGTGATAGTTTGCTGATAATGATGGTTTCCAGCTTCATCCATGTCCCTTCAAGTGGAACAGATTATTTTGATTAAATTCAGAATTGAACATGTTGAGTTTAGGGCACTGGTAGCATATTCTATCAACTTCCAAAAACACTGGACTGGGACTTAGGAGAGACTCAGATCTATGCTAGTGCTTTTTGCAGCATGAGAATCTAGGTGGTAGTTGAAGCCGTAGGAGAGAAAGTAGGTAGAACTTTTTCTACATAACCCTTTCCCAAATAACAATTTCCCAAGTACTGCAATTTCTGGAACTTAAAATGAGGAACCTGTGGTTGACACTGTTAACTTATTAAGGAGAGTGCTATTTAGTCAGTCTCTTTAGTGGCAAACACCCTAGTATGGGGCATCTTCAGGAAAATGGACAAATTATTTTTGTGAATTAGTGTTCAGGAGTTGTAGTGTGATAATCCATGCTTCCATTTAAAAAAAGCTACGTAATCACTGAATTAAATGCAAAAGATGTTCTTGCTATTTGAGTTTTCTGGTTAAAATAAAGCAGTGCACATAGTAACTTATTTTTGTGTTGTAGCTACTGTGAAAATCTTTGTTTACCTATCTCAGGCATGCCTCAGGAACTAGTTCTCATTAAGGCTTATAGACCAACGCAAGTTTATAATTTTAAAGGGAGTCCCTTTATGGTGACCTAAATAGAAAGAATATACTCTTTAACCAGTGAGTAGAAACACTCTCCTGCCATACAACACTGAAGACGTAAAGAGAAAAGTCTTCTAAATGAGGCAAAGCAAAGCACAAGGCATGTGTTAGTCCATTTTTATGCTGCTGATGAAGACATACCTGAGACTGGGAAGAAAAAGAGGTTTAATTGAACTTGCAGTTCCATATGGCTGGGGAGGCCTCAGAATCATGGTGGGAGGTGAAAGACAC
Source organism: Nomascus leucogenys (assembly GCF_006542625.1). Lineage (NCBI taxonomy): Eukaryota > Metazoa > Chordata > Mammalia > Primates > Hylobatidae > Nomascus > Nomascus leucogenys. The sequence goes on from NC_044391.1 coordinate 97,723,634, forward strand.
TTCTTACCTGGCAACGGCAAGAGGAAAAAGAAGAAGAAGCAAAAGCAGAAACCTCTGATAAACCCATCAGATCTTGTGAGACTTATTTGCTATCAGGAGAATAGCATGGGAAAGACTGGCCTCCATGATTAAATTACCTCCCCCTGGGCCCCTCCCACAACACGTTGGAATTCTGGGAGATACAATTCAAGTTGAGATTTGGGTAGGAACACAGCCGAACCATATCATTCTGCCCCTCCCACATTTCATTTCCTCACTTTCAAAATCAATCATGCCTTCCCAACAGTCCCAACAGCTGGGACACAGGGCACCAAGTCCCTAGGCTACATACAGCACAAGAACCCTGGGCCTGGCCCATGAAACCACTTTTTCCTCCTGGGCCTCTGGACCTTTGATGGGAGGGGCTGCCGTGATGGTCTCTGACATGGCCCAGAGACATTTTCCCCATGATCTTGGGGATTAACATTAGGCTCCTTGCTACTTCTGCAAATTTCTGCAGCCGGCTTGAATTTCTCCTCAAAAAAAAAAAAAAAATGGATTTTTCTTTTCTACTGAATCATCAGGCTGCAAATTTTCTGAACTTTTAGGCTCTGTTTCTCTTCTAAAACAGAATGCTTTTAACAGCACCCAAGACACCTTTGGAATGCTTTGCTGGTTAGAAATTTCTTCCATCAGATACCCTAAATAATCTCTCTCAACCTCAAAGTTCCACAAATCTCTAGGGCAGGGGCAAAATGCCTCTAGTCTATTTGCTAAACATAACAAGAGTCGCCTTTGCTCCAGTTCCCAGTAAGTTCTTCATCTCCATGTGAGACCACCTCAGCCTGGACCTTATTGCTCATATCACTAACAGCATTTTTGTCAAAGCCATTCAACAAGTCTCTAGGAGGTTCCAAACTTTCCCACATTTTCCTGTCTTCTTGTGAGCCCTCCAAACTGTTCCAGTATCTTCCTGTTACCCAGTTCCAAAGTCGCTTCCAGATTTTCGGGTGTCTTTTTAGCAATGTCCCACTCCCAGTACCAATTTACTGTATTAGTCCATTTTCATGCTGCTGATAAAGACATACCTGAGACTGGGAAGAAAAGAGGTTTAATTGGACTTACAGTTCCATGTAGCTGCGGAGGCCTCAGAATCGTGGCGGGAGGCAAAAGGCCTTACATGGTGGTGGCAAGAGAAAAATTAGGAAGAAGCAAAAGCAGAAAGCCCTGATAAACCCTTCAAATCTCGTGAGACTTATTCACTATCACGAGAATAGCAAGGGAAAGATTGTCCCCCATGATTCAGTTACCTCCCCCTGGGTCCCTCTCACAACATGTGGGAATTCTGGGAGATACAATTAGTTGAGATTTGGGTGGGAGGGTACACAGCTAAACCATATCAAGGCAACTTAAGATAAATTCATATCAGCCTGATAATTAAAGTTTTTATGATAGCAATATCAGTGTCATCAGAACAAATTTGAAAAATGGTGCTGCATCCTTCAGAGTGATTTTCAAATGTTATATGTTTATTTTTTATGAAGACAGTTGGAAATAGAGTTTATTACCAAGTCTCTAGACATGGCCAAATTCACTGGCTAAGTGGATTTGCAATTTTCTGTTGTCTTAGTAATTGGCTGAGAGGCAAACAATCAGACTGACAGTGTGGTAAGCCAATTTGTTCATCAAGGAGATATAAAATTCTGGTTCAACTGTGCCTCAGTATACTTTTTGCAGTTGCCTGGCTGTTAGGAATTCATGTCCAGTTTGTGACTAGAGGGAAGGATTTGGGTTTTACATTGCAATTACTGTCCTGCATCAGGATGCTTCCATTGTTTACAGTAAGACAGTTCAGAAGCTGGCAATAGACCCAACCACTAAAGAAGGACAAATATTTGGGAGATGTCAAGGCCAGAGGGCAACAAAAGTTCAATGTGGGAAATAATAATTTTTAAAGACACAGCAGGCATCAATTAAAATTGAGGCAAAATATTTTACATTTAAAATATTTAATTCTGTGTTAAAAGCTTCCTAACTGGCCCGATTGAGTGCACTCTGACCCCCTCCAGTTTATTCTCACCAGGACTGCCTCAGAAATTGGCTCCAAGGTGGAAATCTCAACAATGGGCTGCTGCTCCCTTGCTTCAGCCTAAAATCTTTCAATGGCTCCCCTTCTCCTTGGGATAAACACAATACTCGGCAGGCCTATGAGGCTCTGCAATGCCCTGCCATCACTTGCCTCTTCAGCACCATCATACACCACCCTTCCTTGCTCCCTGCTCCCAGTCACACAGTCCTTTGTGTCCCTTGTTCTGGCTGTACTGTCCCTGCCATTGGTCTTTAAACACAGTTTTCTCTGAATGGAGGACTGTTCCCTCCCCTGTTGCCTCATTAACTCCTGCTCATCCTTCAGCTCTCAGCTCCAGGATCATTTGCTCAGTGAAGCCTCTTGTGACCTCCCTAAGTGCAGCCCTCCCGAAGTAAAGTTCGCACCCCATGCACCAGCTTGTATTACTTATTGTTGCAAACAGACTCCTTCATGTGATTATTTGATATTGTTTATCTCTGCTGCTAACAGTAAGCTCCATGGCTGTGTATTTTTGCTTACTATTGCCTCCCCAGAACTGAGAAAAGTACCAGAAGACACAGACACTAAAAATGTACAGTATTTGCTGAATATACAAACAGATGAGGTAAGAACATTTTCAGGGATTCTTGATCATATAACTTCTACACAGTGTTTATAGCACTATCCTCCATTAAGTAAAGAAACTATCATGTAGCATAATACTTTCAATAACCAAGTGCTTAATGTAAGTTTAAGAAATACAATTAAAGTCATATAGGCAGAATTATATTGATATATAGCTCAGAGAAATGTTGACAATGGTTAGTTTTTATCTAAATGGACTAATACAGTAAATTGGTACTGGGAGTGGGACATTGCTAAAAAGACACCAAAATCTGGAAGCGACTTTGGAACTGGGTAACAGGAAGATACTGGAACAGTTTGGAGGGCTCACAAGAAGACAGGAAAATGTGGGAAAGTTTGGAACCTCCTAGAGACTTGTTGAATGGCTTTGACAAAAATGCTGTTAGTGATATGAACAATAAGGTCCAGGCTGAGGTGGTCTCACATGGAGATGAAGAACTTATTGAGAACTGGAGCAAAGGCGACTCTTGTTATGTTTAGCAAATAGACTAGAGGCATTTTGCCCCTGCCCTAGAGATTTGTGGAACTTTGAGGTTGAGAGAGATGATTTAGGGTATCTGATGGAAGAAATTTCTAACCAGCAAAGCATTCCAAAGGTGTCTTGGGTGCTGTTAAAAGCATTCTGTTTTAGAAGAGGAACAGCATAAAAGTTCAGAAAACTTTTTTATCTAGGCTAAGAGCAGAGACAAAAAATACCAGTTCTCCCACCTAGGGTAGGTGGCTCTAGGGAACACAACATGTAATGTCTTTACAAAGTTTCTGAGAGGTAGCCAAAACTCCTGGGTTAAACTGACTTAAAATCAGCTAATACTAAGAAGTTAACTTAGTCCTAAAGCAGAGGTTATAACTCAATAGACAAATTAGGGATCCATGAATCCAAGAGCTAACTCATAGAGTACCTCATAGAGTTAAAACTTCATTCTCTTCATTTTGTAGAAAAAAAAATTAAGCACAACATACTTAAAAATATATGTCTGTGGTCACATCCCTGGTGTGGGTCAATATCAGAATTAGAAATCAGATGGCAAAGTTAGAGATTCCTTAATGGTTTCTATATGTATAATACTATAGTGACTCTGTAGAAAAACGAATTTAGAAGATAAACTCATCTATATGTGACTGTGGAAAACAACCCTAATAGATATTTGGCAGATCTCTCAAAGCATTTTAAAAATGAAAATAACTGTTACAAATTCTAAAAAGATAATAGCCAAGGCAATTGGTATCTCCAAAACTAAATATTTTTTAAAGAATCAGACTAGAAAGAAAATATAATCATGGAACTTAAGTTGGCTGAATGGTAAATAATAATTATATAGTTATAATAAAGTAATGATTATTAATTTAACAAAAAAAGATATTACTATAATCATTGGGATGATTGGATAAATATAAAAATGGATAATGTCTAAAGTTGATAAATCAAGAAATAACAGTATAAGTATCTTATGTAGAAATGTGGAGCTAAGTATGTAAATGTTTTAAAGTATTATCTCTGGGGAGTAGGGATGAGTGGTAAAAGATGGTTGGAGTAGGGCCTGCTATAGTTTTTCTGAAGTTTTTCAGCACTTGTTGCAGTCAAAGTCCAATTAGGAGAAAGAAAATACACAGTGAGTTGAACAGGGAAATTTCAATATAAAACTTTATAATAGGGAATTAGCTATTAAAGTGTGAAAAGGACACTGAAGCAGCCATTACCCCTAAGGCTGAGGTAGAGAACCCAAGGTAGGAAGAAATCTGGAAGATGCCTCCACCTCAGGGCTGAACCCCAGACCTTCTGTTAGAAGGTACAGCTGTGGCCTACTGTGTGGCATAAAAGTTTGCATCAGTGAGACTCACTCTGAAGACACCCTCTAGGAAGGCATCTTCAGGGTGATGCCACAAAAGTGGCACTCACCAGGAACTGCTCTCTGGGGTTCCAGAAGTTGTACCCATGAGAAGGTGCCTCAGAAATTACTTGGAAGGGGTGGTGCTGGGAAAAGCCATCCACAGGGAGGTGCCATGCTTCATGACTCACTGGAAGCCACATGAGGGGTACCAGGGAAGCTGCCTATGGGGAGATACTGCTCCTTGGAATTCACTATCAAGTTGCCCAAAGAGGTGCCAGAGGAAGCCATCCACAGGGAGAAGCCACACCAATGGGACTTTCTGGGAAGCTGATCTCTGAAATGTTATGAGAAGCTGCCTTTAGAAAGCAACATGACATGTTCTGCAGGAGCTTACTGAGAGGAGCAGGGAAGAACCAGGAAGAGAAACTTCTGCCTTCTCCAGTGGCTCCAGAGCACTCTCCAGACAACATTTAACATTTACCACCACACTTGCTGGCAAAGGAGAAGTGTTTACACAGTCCATTTCTGGTTTTGCATTGCAGACAATGAAGGGTGAATTTGGAGCTGAGAGACAACAAATTGATAACTGGAACAGTACTTTTTAAATGTGTTAAATAATGCACATTGATATACATCAAAATTAATCTTTTAAAAGCAGTTGCTAAAAAAAAGTGCTGTTTGAAGATATGTTTCTTCCATTTTTAAATATTTATTCCTCTTTGATGGTGTATTAGTTTTCACACTGCTAAAAAGATACTACCTGAGACTGGGTAATTTACAAACAAAAAGGGCCTAGTTGACTCTCAGTTCCACATGGCTGGGGAGGCCTCAGGAAACTTACAGTCATGGCAGAAGGCAAAGGGGAAGAAACATCTTCTTCACAAGGTGGCAAGAGAGAGAGAGAACAAAGGGAAAACTGCCACTTTTAAACCATCAGACCTTGTAAGAATTCTCTCACTATCACAAGAACAGCATGGGGAAACCACCCGCATAATCCAATCACCTCCCACCAGGTCCCTCCCTCTACATGTGATGATTGTAATTTGAGATGTGATTTGGGTGGGGACACAGAGCCAAAATATAGCAGATGGTAAAAAATCATGATACTCCCCTTGCTTCCTTTCAATTTGGCATTTATAACAAATCATATTATCATCTTGAAGCATGCTTGTTTTTTTACCACCCGCCCCAATTTATATTTTTCCTGCTCTTGATTCTTTGTTCCTAAATATATTTTATCACTATTTTACGACATGCCTTTTTAAAGGTAGTCTCTATAGCTTCTAATAAGACGTAGTCCCAAGTCCCAGCTTTCCAGATATTTATTGTCCGGCTGAAGTCATAAAACAAGTTCAATTAAAACAATTAGGTAAAAACAAAATTCAGAACCTTATTAAGTAATCAATTTCGCAGGATGAAGATTTATGCTCTAGAAGTTCTTTGAAAAAATAATATCCAAATCATAACAGTGAGAGCGTCCTGAAGACTAAAACTGACCTTTAAAACAAGAAAATCATTTGTTTCAGCTGAGGGAAATAGAGGAGAGGCAGAGAGAAGACATTACTTTGACCCTCAGAGACTTCCAAGGCATAGTGAAGCTCAGAGTTTGATTAACTGCCATCTATGGGTCAACATAGTCTGACCCCACTGTCTCTCCAAATCATCTTTGACCCTGTTTGACATCAATTCTCTATTTCCTTCACTTTGGCTTATGTATTGCCCTGAACACATCTTGTTCATATTTCTATTAGACATTGCTATTGAATCTTCTTTTTGGAATGCACCCTTCTCCCTCCTCTTCATCTGTCTTGAGTCTTGCACTTCACCCAGGACCAAGTATCTTGACCTGCAAGAATTTTTCCCTATTCTAAATTTCCAAAGCACTTAATTCTATTCACTCATTGAAAGCCATAGTATTGTATGATGAGGTAGAATAATAGAAAGGGCATAGACCTATAGATAGAAGTCTTGAGTTCAAGTCAACATCCTTGCTGTATTCCCTAACTTCTCTCAGTCTCAGTTTGTTTCACTATAACAGGGTTGACGATACCTGTTTCATAGGGCTGTTGTGAGGATTGAATGATTTTATATATTTATGTGTGGCCCAAAATTTTTGAAAATTTTTCTGAGTAAATCACATATAAGCTATGGCTGTGTGTGTGTATGTGTGTGTATTTTCACACCATCTAGGATATAAACGTATAGAAGGAACAATGTCTAATAATTGTTTATATTCCCCTTAGCACCTAGTGTTAGCAAAGCACCTAGTGCCAGTGCTTAGCAAATAGTAAATACTGAATAAACACTAACTAGATGATTAGAACCAAGCCAGTAAAAATTTTCTGTAAAAATATAAAATGATCCATCTTCACTGCATTTACTTCATCCATCCTTGTTTGTACCCATTAGATGCCTCTGAGTGACAAAATGAGTCACTGCAGAAATTACTGGTGAGGAAAAATTTAAACTGGTAACAGTCATCTTTGCTATATCAAGCCACGGGTTTATGAAAGCAGTTTAGAACTTATGAGCTGTCATAGCAGTGACACTCACTTAATACCTTTTGCAGATAGCAATTGCTGATAAGTGTTCTTTCAATGAAGTACTCAAATAACTGGTATGACTAGGGATGTCAGTCACAGATCAGTCAAGTGGGAAATTTTAGGAAATCAATTTTGCCAGCAGCTGTGGAATTCCTGAATTTTTATCTTTTAATATATAAGTCACGTTTAGGAAATTCCAAACAAACTGTTTTTGACAGATCACTTATGGGGGCAGAGTGGGAAGGGGCAGAGCTAAAAGGTAGAGATGGTGTTCTTTCTGCATAAACAGACTTTGGAGCAAGTCACACTAGGGGAAAACAGCAACTGTATCATTTACTAGCCTCTTGGCAACAAGCCTTCTTTAAGTCTCAATGTTCTTCTGTGTAAGGTGGCAATAATGCAGTTATGAGAATTAAAAGTGTCTAAAGCATCTACTACAGGGCCCTGTGTGGAACTCGGGTGATGAACAGTATGCGTGGTAGCTCAAAATGGTATTTGAAAATGCGCCTTCAGGCCTATTCTGTGAAGTTTCCAACATCCAGGTTCAGAATGTAAGCCATCGGTATCACAGCCTCAACAAACACTCCTAACCCCACAGCTCGTTAAATGTCTTGCCCAGGGTCGTGGACTCAGGTAACAATTCACTTGAGCACAGGTCTGCTGCATTCAAGGTAATTTCTAAAGCAAATGTATTTAACAGTGTACACTACTCCTCCATCCCCCACCCCTTCCTCATGAACAACTCATAAATATCACTTGGCACTCACAGAATAAGTAGAACTGTATTTGACACTATCTGATGGATTCAGTTATGATTAGTCAGGGTCCCTGCTTTAAGGGAAATTATGATCCCTTTATTGTCTTCACTAAGATGCTAAGGTAAAAATGTAGCTGAATTTGATGAGATCTGACATTGTATCTCCTGAAGAACTTAACCTCTATAAGATTCTTGGAACATAGTTGTGAAGGTTAAATGAAGTTAGATCTGTGACGCACTTCGCACAGTGTCAAGCACATAGTGATTAACAACAACAACAAGGGTATGATAACAAGTAGTTCCTATAAGGACAGCTCAAAGAATCTCCAGAAATATCAATCCTAGAAGCTGCTATAAAGGATTATGGTTTCTTTCAAACTAGATAGCTTTTCAAATGTTAAAATGATAGAAGGGAAAAATAGGAAACAGTTGCTATAAGGTAATTCTGTGACCTTCTTTTATTGTCAGTGGCTGATTGGGAATGCTGGGTTCTACCGCCGGCAATGCTGCTGCTTTGCGGGGAGAATGTGGACAAATTAATTAATGTCATCGAGAGTCCGTTTCCTTTTGTAAAATGAGGCTGTTGGAATAGAAATGTTCAGATTGCTTTCAGCTCTGCTGTCCTATGAACCTTGAACATGGAATCTAGCAGTGGTAGAAGGGAGATCTGTGGTAAGAAAGAACAGGAGCAGAAACAGGGATAGAAAATCTTGGAGTTGAGATTAAAAGTGAAAATACTTTAGGGGAGTAGCCAAGCAATATATTTGCTTAGAGGCATGGCTTTTTAAACGTCTGCCACTGGCGGCATGACATATTTGCTTGAACAGAGTTCCTATAGCAAGTTGACAATAATTTGATTTTCTCTGTTGCTTGACACTCTGAATTCTTATTTCCTAGGTTACCATAGTGCTGTCTCTAGCCACTGTCACTCAGTGGGTTTTTACTGTGCAGACTTAATATGATGCCAGTTTTGCGCAATACTGTTTACTCTCTATCCCTTCAAATTAGATGCTCTTCTATTTCTGAAAATAAAATATCAACAATGCCACTAGACAAGTCTTCAACGTAGTAAACTCTCAAAAATACAGCCCTTCTATTTCTGTCTGCTGAGGACATGAGGATTCTTTCTGATTATGGAACAATGCATGCAAGGGTGGGCCGGGGAGAGAATGTGCTGGATGTAATGGTCTGGAATCTCAAGTTAGAATGGAGGCAGGTTTCCTCGAGGGAGCCTCTAAAAAGAGAGAAATACAGTGTGTGAAAACAGCAGAATCTTTCACCTCAGAGCAGGTAAAATAAACCAGATACTGAAGTTCATATCTGAGAACAAGGACACAGAAAGGTTTCCTTCACCAAAAACTTACCCTTCAAATTCTACTCAAGAGTTTCATTTCCATTGCAAGTCACCAAGACGGCTGTTAGATGAATGCAATCATTAGAGGGGAAATATTGATTCCCCACTCCTATGGTTTGCATAAGGGGGAATTTTCCCTCCAAACCTCCTTGCCTCTTGCCCTATTCTTACTCGTCTCCAAGGAGAAGGAGCAACTTACCTATTTAGTGAAATGACCTGCATAGCTCAGCTTCTCCCACCTCCTGTCCCCTTGGGAGCACCATTCCCGCAGAGATAGAACATCTGCTTCTGCTGAAAGGATCCTGCCCTGAGAGGAGGCTGTCCAACCCTGTACATGAGGATTAGGAAGCCTGCTTGTGGGTGCATAGACACCACATTCCTCACAGTTAGATGTGCAATTAATACAAGGACTACTTGATCTCTCACCATCCCTACTCTTTTGCCCTATGTCACATTTTGTCAGAACAGAGGTGAGCACGGTGAAGCTATTGTTGCTTCTCTCCAGTCATGAAACTAACATTAATGTGTATTCTAAGGAGAAATCTGCTACAACTTCCTCAGGGATTTCATAGTGTGAGAGTTAATTTACTTCTGTTGATTCCTTCTCTTTTCGTTGCCTCTCATTCCACAGAAGTCTCATGCCAACCCATGGAATTGATCATCAAGTAAAGCCATCTGTATAGCCCAGTGATTAATAAAACAGAATAGTGTAAACTAAAAAAAGGTTAGCTCCATCTTTAATGTATTTCAGCTATCAATTTAACTAGAATCATAACTGTTTGGATTTGAACACTGCTATAGTGGAAATATAGGCTGAAAATAATCCTGTATCTATCTAAACTGGCTGAATTTAACTAGAAAGAAACTTGCACATAATCTGAATCTACTCTTTCTTTTGCATCTGAAGTACAATGACAGGCATAGAACAGGGAAAAAAGTAGCCCGATTTCTCACTCTGTCTGTGTCGCTGATCTGCCGTCTATCACTGATCTGGGTTAACCTTTCCGAAACTTGAATTTTTTTCTAGAAAATGGCAACAAAAACTGCTTACAAAATGCTAGAAAGATTAAATTAGACAATACTGGGAACAATGTTTAAATTCCAAAAAATTTATATGCAAATGTAAATTGCAAATATCATAGATGAAAAAACTGAAAAGAGACAGAACATGACATGTCCAAGGTCACATAGCAATTTAGTTCCTTATCAAGACAAGACCCCATTTTCTTGTCTTTAAGCTTTTTCCAGAGTTTCTGAAAACGAGGTCCAGGGATTACTTCTACTGTATTTATTTATTTAATTTTTTTAAAATTTTTCTTAATAGAGCAAGTTCTTGCTATGTTGCCCAGGCTGGTCTTGAACTCCTCAGCTCCAGTAATCCTCCTGCCTCTGCCTCCCTAAGTGCTGGGATTACCGTTGTGGGCACCGCCCAGCTAAGGTCCAGGGAATACTTTTAAATAAACATATTTTTGAGCCCCACTCCAACTCTAAATCAGAATTTCTAAGGCACGACCTTGAATCTTCATTTTAACAATGAACATCACATTTGGGAAACACTACATCTGGTCCAAAAGTTTTTTAATACTTACACAATGCTGCATTCTCATCAATTATAAATGTTACTTCTCCCCTTTATGTGAAAACATCTTCAAAGAATCAGTTCAAAGTATCTCTCTCTATTTTAAGCTACTTGGGTCACTGTAAGTTAAAAGTACATCTTCTCACAATTTAAAAAACTTTAACATTCCTACAGCAAAACATGTCCATCTTGAACTTTCCACTCTCAAAATATTTTTAGTATTTTATTTCATCTTTTTAAAAAGTCAGTTTGGAACTCTTAACCCCAAGGTAGCAATAGGTGCAGGTAAAATAAAAAATCATTAAACTACAGCACAAAGTATAATAACAGCTAAAATTCAGTTACAACAAATTCCATGAAACTACCATATGGCTATATTCTAATAGAATTGGGTTATGGTGAACATAATGCCAGAAATTAGGTCCAGGTTTGTGAAACTTGGAAAGCAAAATGGTTGATTTCCAGCCTCTTTGAAGTGAATTATCCAGTGAAACAAAATGCTTTTTATATCATATAGATGCAAACGCTGTATCATGTAAGCGAGCTTCTGTGGAGCTGCTGGGTCTTACTGTGGGGCACTGTTTCTGCAGGTGCTGGCCATGCAGGGACTTGGACTCTGAATGAGATGAAGAGCCATTAGCCTATGAGCAGAGGAGCAGCATAACAGGACTTCTGTTTTCAAGATACCTCTTTGGCTGTGATGTTAGGGATGAGGTAGAAACAGGGAGACCAGTTAGAAGGTTATCACCATAATCAAGGTACCAGCAGGGGAAGGATGGAAAGCAATCAGCCTCCAGATATACTTTAAAGGTAAAGTTGACAGGATTTGATCCTCAAATTCAATTTAACTGAGCATGCTCCGTCCATGCAGAAATGACTGCTCTACAGATATTTTTTAATAACCCTTTTTAACAGTTTTTTATTTTCATGGAAATAACCTTAAAAATGACGGATAGAATAATGTAATATACTATGTATTATATAATATAAAATATAGTATAACTAGATGTATTAAAAAATCTATTCACAGGCCGGGCGTGGTGGCTCACGTCTGTAATCCCAGCACTTTGGGAGGCCGAGGCGGGTGGATCACGAGGTCAGGAGATCGAGACCATCCTGGCTAACACGGTGAAACTCCGTCTCTACTAAAAATACAAAAAATTAGCTGGGCGTGGCGCCGGGCGCCTGTAGTCTCAGCTACTTGAGAGGCTGGGGCAGGAGAATGGCGTGAACCTGGAAGGCGGAGCTTGCAGTGGGCCTAGATAGCGCCACTGCAGTCCGGCCTGGGCGAAAGAGCGAGACTCTGTCTCAAAAAAAATAAATAAATAAGGGGTGGAGCCAAGATGGCCGAATAGGAACAGCTCCAGTCTCCAGCTCCCAGCCCCAGCGACACAGAAGACCGGTGATTTCTGCATTTCTGCTTGAGGTACTGGTTTCATCTCACTAGGGAGTGCCTAACAGTGGGTGCAGGACAGTCGGTGAAGCGCACTGTGCACGAGCTGAAGCAGGGCGAGGCATTGACTCACTCGGGAAGCGCAAGGGGTCAGGGAGTTCCCTTTCCTAGTCAAAGAAAGGGGAAGCAGACGGCACCTGGAATATCGGGTCAGTCCCATCCTAATACTGCGCTTTTCCAACGGGCCTGGAAAACGGCACACTAGGAGATTGTGTCCCGCACCTGGCTCGGAGGGTCCTATGCCCACGGAGTCTCGCTAATTGCTAGCACAGCAGTCTGAGATCAAGCTGCGAGGCGGCAGCGAGGCTGGGGGAGGGGCGCCCGCCATTGCCCAGGCTTGCTTAGGTAAACAAAGCAGCCAGGAAGCTCGAACTGGGTGGAGCCCACCACAGCTCAAGGAGGCCTCCCTGCCTCTGTAGGCTCCACCTCTGGGGGCAGGGCACAGACAAACAAAAACTCTGCAAGAACTTCCACAGACTTAAATGTCCCTGTCTGACTGACAGCTTTGAAGAGAGTAGTGGTTCTCCCAGCATGCAGCTGGAGATCTGAGAACAGTCAGACTGCCTCCTAAAGTGGGTCCCTCACCCCTGAGCAGCCTAACTGGGAGGCACCCCCCCAGTAGGGACAGACTGACACCTCATTCAACCCGGTACTTCTCTGAGACAAAACTTTCAGAGGAACTATCAGACAGCTGAATTTGTGGTCTCACGAAAATTCGCTGTTCTGCAGCCACCGCTGCTGACACCCAGCCAAACAGGGTCTGGAGTGCACCTCTAGTAAACTCCAACAGACCTGCAGCTGAGGGTCCTGTCTGGTAGAAGGAAAACTAACAAACAGAAAGGACATCCACACCAAAAACTCATCTGTACATCACCATCATCAAAGACAAAAAGTAGATAAAACCACAAAGATGGGGAAAAAACAGACCAAAAAAACTGGAAACTCTAAAAAACAGAGCACCTCTCCTCCTCCAAAGGAACGCAGTTCCTCACCAGCAACGGAACAAAGCTGGATGGAGGATGACTTTGATGAGTTGAGAGAAGAAGGCTTCAGACGATCAAACTACTCTGAGCTACGAGAGGAAATTCAAAACAACAGCAAAGAAGTTAAAAACTTTGAAAAAAAATTAGAAGAATGGATAACTAGAATAACCAATGGAGAGAAGGGCTTCAAGGAGCCGATGGAGCTGAAAGCCAAGTTTCGAGAACTACGCGAAGATTGCAGAAGCCTCAGTAGCAGATGCGATCAACTGGAAGAAAGGGTATCGCTGATGGAAGATGAAATGAATGAAATGAAAAGAGAAGGGAAGTTTAGAGAAAAAAGGATAAAAAGAAATGAACAAAGCCTCCAAGAAATTTGGGACTATGTGAAAAGACCAAACCTACGTCTGATTGGTGTACCTGAAAATGATGGGGAGAATGGAACCAAGTTGGAAAACACTCTGCAAGATATTATCCAGGAGAACTTCCCCAATCTAGCAAGGCAGGCCAACATTCAGATTCAGGAAATACAGAGAACGCCACAAAGATACTCCTCGAGAAGGGCAACTCCAAGACACATTATTGTCAGATTCACCAAAGTTGAAATGAAAGAAAAAATGTTAAGGGCAGCCAGAGAGAAAGGTCGGGTTACCCACAAAGGGAAGCCCATCAGACTAACAGCTGATCTCTCAGCAGAAACTCTACAAGCCAGAAGAGAGTGGGGGCCGATATTCAACATTCTTAAAGAAAAGAATTTTCAACCCAGAATCTCCTATCCCGCCAAACTAAGCTTCATAAGTGAAGGAGAAATAAAACACTTTACAGACAAGCAAACGCTGAGTGATTTTGTCACCACCAGGCCTGCCCTAAAAGAGCTCCTGAAGGAAGCACTAAACATGGAAAGGAACAACCGGTACCAGCCACTGCAAAAACATGCCAAATTGTAAAGACCATCGAGACTAGGAAGAAACTATAGCAACTAACGAGCAAAATAACCAACTAACATCATAATGACAGGATCAGATTCACACATAACAATATTAACGTTAAATGTAAATGGGCTAAATGCTCCATTCAAAAGACACAGACTGGCAAACTGGATAAGGAGTCAGGACCCATCAGTGTGCTGTATTCAGGAAACCCATCTCACATGCAGAGACACACATAGACTCAAAATAAAGGGATGGAGGAAGATCTATCAAGCAACTGGAAAACAAAAAAAGGCAGGGGTTGCAATCCTAGTCTCTGATAAAATAGACTTTAAACCAACAAAGATCAAAAGAGACAAAGAAGGCCATTACATAATGGTAAAGGGATCAATTCATCAAGAAGAGCTAACTCTCCTAAATATATATGCACCCAACACAGGAGCACCCAGATTCATAAAGCAAGTCCTGAGTGACCTACTAAGGGACTTAAACTCCCACACAATAATAATGGGAGATTTTAACACCCCACTGTCAGCATTAGACAGATCAACGAGACAGAAAGTTAACAAGGATATCCAGGAATTGAACTCAGCTCTACATAAAGTGGACCTAGTAGACATCTACAGAACTCTCCACCCCAAGTCAACAGAATATACATTTTTTTCAGCACCACACCACACCTATTCCAAAATTGACCACATAGTTGGAAGTAAAGCTCTCCTCAGCAAATGTAAAAGAACAGAAATTATAACAAACTGTCTCTCAGACCACAGTGCAATCAAACTAGAACTCAGGATTAAGAAACTCACTCAAAACCACTCTACTACATGGAAACTGAACAACCTGCTCCTGAATGACTATTGGGTACATAATGAAATGAAGGCAGAAATAAAGATGTTCTTTGAAACCAACGAGAACAAAGACACAACATACCAGAATCTCTGGGACACATTCAAAGCAGTGTGTAGAGGGAAATTTATAGCACTAAATGCCCACAAGAGAAAGCAGGAAAGATCCAAAATTGACACCCTAACATCACAATTAAAAGAACTAGAAAAGCAAGAGCAAACACATTCAAAAGCCAGCAGAAGGCTAGAAATAACTAAAATCAGAGCAGAACTGAAGGAAATACAGACACAAAAAACCCTTCAAAAAATTAATGAATCCAGGAGCTGGTTTTTTGAAAAGATCAACAAAATTGATGGACCCCTAGCAAGACTAATAAAGAAGAAAAGAGAGAAGAATCAAATAGATGCAATAAAAAACGAAAAAGGGGATATCACCACCGATCCCACAGAAATACAATCTACCATCAGAGAATACTACAAACACCTCTATGCAAATAAACTAGAAAATCTAGAAGAAATGGATAAATTCCTCGACAAATACACCCTCCCAAGACTAAACCAGGAAGAAGTTGAATCTCTGAATAGACCAATAACAGGTTCTGAAATTGTGGCAATAATCAATAGCTTACCAACCAAAAAGAGTCCAGGACCTGATGGATTCACAGCCGAATTCTACCAGAGGTACAAGGAGGAACTGGTACCATTCCTTCTGAAACTATTCCAATCGATAGAAAAAGAGGGAATCCTCCCTAACACATTTTATGAAGCCAGCATCGTCCTGATACCAAAACCTGGCAGAGACATAACCAAAAAAGAGAATTTCAGACCAATATCCTTGATGAACATTGATGCAAAAATCCTCAATAAAATACTGGCAAACCGAATCCAGCAGCACATCAAAAAGCTTATCCACCATGATCAAGTGGGCTTCATCCCTGGGATGCAAGGCTGGTTCAACATACGCAAATCAATAAATGTAATCCAACATATAAACAGAACCAAAGACAAAAACCACATGATTATCTCAATAGATGCAGAAAAGGCCTTTGACAAAATTCAACAACCCTTCATGCTAAAAACTCTCAATAAATTAGGTATTGATGGGACGTATCTCAAAATAATAAGAGCTATCTACGACAAACCCACAGCCAATATCATACTGAATGGGCAAAAACTGGAAGCATTCCCTTTGAAAACTGGCACAAGACAGGGATGCCCTCTCTCACCGCTCCTGTTCAACATAGTGCTGGAAGTTCTGGCCAGAGCAATCAGGCAGGAGAAGGAAATAAAAGGTATTCAATTAGGAAAAGAGGAAGTCAAATTGTCCCTGTTTGCAGATGACATGATTGTATATCTAGAAAACCCCATTGTCTCAGCCCAAAATCTCCTTAAGCTGATTAGCAACTTCAGCGAAGTCTCAGGATACAAAATTAATGTACAAAAATCACAAGCATTCTTGTACACCAATAACAGACAAACAGAGAGCCAAATCATGAGTGAACTCCCATTCACAATTGCTTCAAAGAGAATAAAATACCTAGGAATCCAACTTACAAGGGATGTGAAGGACCTCTTCAAGGAGAACTACAAACCACTGCTCAATGAAATAAAAGAGGATACAAACAAATGGAAGAACATTCCATGCTCATGGGTTGGAAGAATCAATATCGTGAAAATGGCCATACTGCCCAAGGTAATTTATAGATTCAATGCCATCCCCATCAAGCTACCAATGACTTTCTTCACAGAATTGGAAAAAACTACTTTAAAGTTCATATGGAACCAAAAAAGAGCCCGCATTGCCAAGTCAATCCTAAGCCAAAAGAACAAAGCTGGAGGCATCACGCTACCTGACTTTAAACTATACTACAAGGCTACAGTAACCAAAACAGCATGGTACTGGTACCACAACAGAGACATAGATCAATGGAACAGAACAGAGCCCTCATAAATGATGCCGCATAGCTACAACTATCTGATCTTTGACAAACCTGACAAAAACAAGAAATGGGGAAAGGATTCCCTATTTAATAAATGGTGCTGGGAAAACTGGCTAGCCATATGTAGAAAGCTGCAACTGGATCCCTTCCTTACACCTTATACAAAAATTAATTCAAGATGGATTAAAGACTTATATGTTAGACCTAAAACCATTAAAATCCTACAAGAAAACCTAGGCAATACCATTCAGGACATAGGCGTGGGCAAGGACTTCATGTCTAAAACACCAAAAGCAATGGCAGCAAAAGCCAAAATCGACAAATGGGATCTCATTAAACTAAAGAGCTTCTGCACAGCAAAAGAAACTATCATCAGAATTAACAGGCAACCTACAGAATGGGAGAAAATTTTTGCAACCTACTCATCTGACAAAGGGCTAATATCCAGAATCTATAATGAACTCAAACAAATTTACAAGAAAAAAACAAACAACCCCATCAAAAAGTGGGCAGAGGACATGAACAGATACTTCTCAAAAGAAGACATTTATGCAGCCAGAAAACACATGAAGAAATGCTCATCATCACTGGCCATCAGAGAAATGCAAATCAAAACCACAGTGAGATACCATCTCACACCAGTTAGAATGGCCATCATTAAAAAATCAGGAAACAACAGGTGCTGGAGAGGATGTGGAGAAATAGGAACACTTTTACACTGTTGGTGGGACTGTAAACTAGTTCAACCATTGTGGAAGTCAGTGTGGCGATTCCTCAGGGATCTCGAACTAGAAATACCATTTGACCCAGCCATCCCATTACTGGGTATATACCCAAAGGACTATAAATCATGCTGCTATAAAGACACATGCACACGTATGTTTATTGCGGCAATATTCACAATAGCAAAGAGTTGGAACCAACCCAAATGTCCAACAACGATAGACTGGATTAAGAAAATGTGGCACATATACACCATGGAATACTATGCAGCCATAAAAAATGATGAGTTTGTGTCCTTTGTAGGGACATGGATGAAACTGGAAAACATCATTCTCAGTAAACTATCACAAGGACAAAAAACCAAACACCGCATGTTCTCACTCATAGGTGGGAATTGAACAATGAGAACTCATGGACACAGGAAGGGGAACATCACACTCCGGGGACTGTTGTGGGTGGGGGGAGGGGGAGGGACAGCATTAGGAGATACACCTAATGCTAAATGACGAGTTAATGGTGCAGGAAATCAACATGGCACATGGATACATATGTAACAAACCTGCACATTGTGCACATGTACCCTAAAACCCTAAAGTATAATAAAAAAAAAAAAAAAAAAAGAATTAAAAAAAAAATAAAAAAAAAAAAAAATAAATAAATAAATAAATAAACAAATCTATTCACATATGCAACAAATATATAATCTACACATATTCTTAGTGCAAGCATATTATGACTAGGTGTGTCTAGTCTCAAGTTTATTTTGTTTTGTTTTGTTTTATTCTAAGCCATGATATTCTGCAAATGCCATGTATTCTGTTAATGTAGCTAGGGACAAATAGCTATATAGGTATTGTATTGCCATGCCCCCCGCTTTGGTCTACAACATTAAAATACTGTATATCCAGTCTGAACTTTTCTTCTCTAAGCCAGCTCTGCTCAGAATGCAGCAGTCTCCTCTCTATTTTTCTTCTGTAGGCTTAGCTTATCATCTTGCCCCTCCATTGTCCTCCAAATTCTTAGTCTTTAAACTGATCTTGCCCTCACGCACATTTCCCTCAGAAAATTTTTGTTCCACCTTACACATTGCTGACAAATTTTTTCATCTTCCCTCCTTTGTTTCCTTGAGTTAGTCTCCTATTGGTGGACCAATCAGAGTAGGCCGTTTCCCTTCCCCCAGGAGGTTTATAGAACCATCTCTGCAAACTAACTAGAGATTCTGTGATTGAAGCAAGAGATCAGTTGAACCTATAAATAAAAAGTAGCAGTCTAAGGTGAAGTAGTCTTTTTTTTTCTCTAAGTTATTTAGCACAACACCATCATTTCATCTCTTCCACATATCTTATTATTACATTGCATTTTAATATTCAGTATGACACCCCAAAGGAAATGCTGAAACCCCCTGTGGACACTTTATTGCATATTCCATTTCTTTTCTGCATGGAATCTGAATATTATTTTATAAAATGTTTCTCTTAGGTGAAATCAGAGAGTAAACCAGTGTTATTTAGGAATTCACAATTGCATATCAACCCCCTATTGTGGAAAGATTAAGTGCGATTTCAAACAATAGAAGGCAATCCCAGGAAGAAATCATAAAGATGGGTATGTTGATTATGATGTCACAGTTTGGCTTTGGGTTAATATACCTCAGCAAAGATCCGATAATGGCTTTATCAGAGTCGTCGTTACACTTAGATGATCCACTTTGGCTACTTGGCCATCCAAATTTTGCTTCACCATTGAGGATCCTCCATGTACTCTTTCATATTAGATCTCTTTTCTTGTTTCAGTGGAATAAATTTGGTTTACAGTTGTCAGTAGATTACAATATTCTTAGTTACTACCATTTTGTGTTCATTGCACCAGTCTTGAGTTCTTAGTCAATATTGTTTTATAATTACACTTATGAAAGCACAGTCTGATTATTATGCCCACTGTTTAAGAAAATCACAGGGAATTAATAGATCTGTATATAAGTAATCATTTTCCAGTGTGGTCTAATGACTATATCATCTCATTCATAAAAATGTGTAAATTATATTCACCATGTTATCAAACACCTGGACAGAAAATAAAATATTTGTTAAATGTCTGAGCAGAAAGAACATTGCTCAGAATGAATGTTTCCATTTTCATCCTATCCACTATTAGTTGATCTTTGGAAACAAAGCTTCTCTCATTTTATCCTTCATTCACCTTCCTCCTCTCAAGTATGAGTCACAGTTAATAATTACTATTATAAACAGAATTTTCTTGAGGATAACAGACACGTAGTATTTACTGTGGATCTAGTACTGTTCTAAGGGCATTATGCATAATAACATACATGCATCAATCTTCACACCAACACTATGAGGTAAGAGCTGTTACTAACCCCATTTACAGATGAGATAACTTGACTCATGTCATAACACTAGTAAGTGGTAGAGCTGTAAACTAAACACAGGGAAATCTTACTTGCTGCTCTTAACTCTATGCAACATCAACCCCACCCCACCATCCCATCCCTACCTAGGAGGAAGTGTGGCTTCAGTAGCAGTGATTTAGTCACGTTTTTAGGGGTGACATTTTCAAAAGAGATAAATATTATTAAGCACATGGGTATAGACATTTATCTTTCTCTTTAAAGTGGGTACTTCTGGCTAAGGTCAGAATTCCTGGCCCCTTGGCCTTATAATATTGTGTTTCAGCTAGTACCCCAATGCAACAATAACTTCTTAACAGTATTGACAATAACTAAATAAAAGTTCATATAATTATGCAGAAAACATAACCCATACCCATCGTTCAAATAGGATAAAGCAAAAATATTTAGATTTGCCAAGTCAACATGAGGTGGTACCTACATTTCACAGAAAAGTTCTAAACTCAACCTTGTACTGCTTCTGTAGAGTTTGTATGGGTACAGAGCCACCATTTATATCTTTAAGATTTAGGACCAAAACATTGCAGAAAGAAAAATTTGTCTTTTTTAAAATAAATATTAGATGAAACTCATTAGGCACCACCTATATGCCAGGACTATTGTAGACCAACAAAGGCTGAACTAGAGTGCACCTGGTTAAACAAAAAAATGCACCCCCACCCCAGGAAGTACAGAGAGGCTAAATATTTAACATGGGATTTTGATATTAAACATTTTATACCAGGAATTTTATATCACTACAAATGCAACAAACTCAACAGGACTCCTTAGATTTCTGGCAATTTGTGTCTGTTCCTCACCACTACCCCCAATCTCTTGGAGGCCCTGGAGACACAATTATAAACACATCCTCTGCTCCCAAGTTCAACATCTGGAGATTTTCACACAGCCCTTACGACTTGTATGCACACCTTCTCCCTCACCTGCCTTCAGCGCATCCTCTGATTGACCCAGTTCTGAATAGCTCCTTGTAATTCTCATAGGTCATTTCTGTGTCTCTTCTTTTTCATCCCAGCTTGATCCACGACTGCTTCCAGGTTGTGGGCATGGATTTGCCCAGCACCTGTGCTCCCCTGAACCCCATCTGACCCACTTTGAGCTCCCATACTTTGCTCCTGGGCATGCTTCCTGCTGGGCAGGCACCTGGCCTGCAATTTGCTTGGTTTGTCTTGCAGCCTGGCTGCTCTTCTCACCCCCCACCTCACCTCCCACCTCCCTGGGCCATAAGAGTGTGCACATAAATCAGTATTTACTTGTTGACATGCACGAGCATTTCACACAAAAATATTCCACTAAGCCAGGAAACAAAATGAAATCAAATACATGCTTAAAGGGTAATATATTCTTAGAGTCTTTATCAGTTGAAGTAAGAGGTAAGTTTGCTCTTTTATCTTTATTTGAAATATTCAAACTTAAAGTTTCAGAAGATCTAAATAAATAACATGCTATTCAGATCACCACAGGCAGTAGAAAAGGACACTGTGTAAAACCCAGTTTGTAAATCTCCAAACAGTCAATTAGCATACCAATATGAGCAATGAGTAGACCTTACAGCCTTTCCCAAGCAAACACAGTAATTAAAAACAAATTACAGTACAGCCTGGATGTGGTGCTTTACAATGTACCTCACCTGCCAACCAGCAGCTAAATTCATTCCAAGACTGTCTGGCCAATTAGCCGCTCCCCCATTGGGTAACTTGGGCTTCCTGCGTGAGCACCATTTGTGAGGCTCCACATTAGATTAGGCCTTTTGTTCTCAGAAGGCAGCAGATCTTCCAGGAGACTTGCAAGTGGGTCTCTATCTGGAAAAATTCTGCCTCAGCCAGAACATGTATTCTTTGTACTTCACTTCACAAGAGGCTGGAGATATTCCAATTTCAACATCAGAAGGGAATCTCTAGGTTCTAACAAAGAAATAATATTATTGCATATTTTTGCTACAGGTAATTGTAATTGGAAAAAGAAAAAAATCACACACTGGGTTTTGACATCTCCATCAAAGGCTCTTGGCAAAAAAAATTCAAGTAAAATGTCTACTTTTTTCTCTCAGATAAAAATAAGTCCATGAAATTAGGACAAGTGAAATGTATTGGTTTGTCTTACAATTGGTTTTGTACCTGTGTGTAGAAATAAAGAAGAATAGAATTAAAAAGGAAAATCCTGTGCTTAAATTATACAGCTGAAAAAATTGAGACCCACGGCTGAGAGAGGGAGAAGCAGAAGCAAAGCCTCACAGTTCTTTCCATTACACTATACTGTGAGTGAATTTATGTTTATGCAAATACTTATAATATGTATAGATTTCATGTATGTAAACACAGGTGTCCAAATAGTTTCCCACATGAGTTTTTAGGTGAGATCATCATCTTCTGCAAACAGAGTTGTTGCTGGAAGTCAGGGACCCCAAACGGAGGGACCGGCTGAAGCCATGGCAGAAGAACATGGATTGTGAAGATTTCATGGACATTTATTAGATCCCCAAATTAATACTTTTATAATTTCTTATGCCTGTCTTTACTACAATCTCTAAACATAAATTGTGAAGATTTCATGGACACTTATCACTTCCCCAATCTATACCCTTGTGATTTCCTATGCCTGTCTCTTTACTTTAATCTCTTAATCCTGTCAGCTGAGGAGGATGTATGTCGCCTCAGGACCATGTGATAATTGCGTTAACTGCACAAATTGTACAACATGTGTGTTTGAGCAATATGAAATCTGGGCACCTTGAAAAAAGAACAGGATAACAGCAATTGTTCAGGGAATAAGAGAGATAACCTTAAACTCTGACCACCAGTGAGACAGACAGAACAGAGCCATATTTCTCTTCTTTCAAAAGCAAATGGGAGAAATATTGCTGAACTCTTTTTCTCAGCAAGGAACATCCCTGGGAAAGAGAATACGCACCTGAAGGTATAGGCCTATAAACAGCCACCCCAGGTGTGCCTGTCTCTTATGGTCGAGACTGCAGGGGTGAAATAGACCCCAGTCTCCCATAGCACTCCCAGGCTTATTAGGAAGAGGAAATTCCCGCCTAATAATTTTGTTCAGACCGGTTGCTCTCAAAACCCTGTCTCCTGATAAGATGTTATCAATGACAATGGTGCCCAAAACTTCATTAGCAATTTTAATTTCGCCCTGGTCTTGTGGTCCTGTGATCTCGCCCTGCCTCCACTTGCCTTGTGATATTCTATTTCCTTGTAAAGTACTTGATGTCTGTGACCCACACCTATTTGCACACTCCCTCCCCTTTTGAAACTCCCTAATAAAAACTTGCTGGTTTTTGCAGCTTGTGGGGCATCATGGAACCTACCAACATGTAATGTCTCCCCCAGATGCCCAGCTTTAAAATTTCTCTTTTGTACTCTGTCCCTTTACTTCTCAAGCTGGCCGACGCTTAAGGAAAATAGAAAAGAACCTACGTGAATATCGGGGCAGATTCCCTGATATCTGGCCCCCATTTATGTTTAGAGATTGCAGTAAAGACAGGCATAAGAAATTATAAAAGTATTAATTTGGGGAACTAATAAATGTCCATGAAATCTTCACAATCCACGTTCTTCTGCCATGGCTTCAGCCGGTCCCTCCGTTTGGGGTCCCTGACTTCCTGCAACACAGAGTCCAATAGCAAAGGATTTTGTTGATGGGAGCATTCTTATTTTAGGCCACAAGGTAAATGAGACCCCAATTATGTGGCTGTAGAATTTTTTTGTTTGTAAATTTGAAACATTTCATCACCCATTCAATAAGCATTTATTTAACAATGTCCATGTACTAGTCACATAGATAGTGAATCTCATGGCAAGAATAAGTAGACCTCAACACTCGAGACAAAACCGATTATTACCAACTCATTTCTAGTGCTTGTGTTAAGGAGGATTCTGAGGAGCTATTTGAACTCAGAATAAAAAAAATGATTATGTATGATTTTCACTGACCATATTGAGCATAGGAATGGTAACAACTGTGTTAGTTATATGGCATTTCTAGGTAGTAGACTGTTCTTCTAGCTCCAATATTCCCTACAGAGTCTGTCTTCTCTGTTTCTATTTAAATGTTTGCCTGAAGTTGTACAAAAGGAGAGACTGTTTCTGTGTAATTGCTTCTCCTTTTTTTCCAACACAGAGAGAATGGAAGAATCATCCATGGAGTTAAGGTGAAAGCAGCACAAATAGAGGAAAGTTTTTAAAAAAATTGTTCACTAGGGAGGTATTTCCTGAATAGAACTTCCTAACTGCAGCTACAGACCATGTTAAAAGTGATTGATTTGCCTTAGCTACTGGCATAAAATATGGAGAGCATTTCAAAAAGGTTCTTTATAGTAAAACTTTGTTTTTCCTTTATGACTTATAATAGTGATTTATTGAGAAAATTCACCCTTTTTCAATGATAGATGCAGTCCAATCTTCCAGTTTATAATATTTTCTGAGTAACTTTATCAAATCAAGGAGTCTTTCTTCATCAAAATGAAATCACAGATATACATTAAATATGTGTTTAAGCTGGAAAGGAAAGAAGATCAAAATGATTCTCTTATTTCCCTGTTGAAAAGGCTTTTGTAATCAGTACAAGTCTTTGAATGGCAGTTCCTTTAATCATTTAGTTGGTATAAAACCATAAGTGACGTGCCCTCGAAATCATGAAAAGAAGCCAGGAAGTCAATATTAAGTTCACTGTAAGAATATGATGAATTTGCACTATTGTCTGGTCTCATTATATTCTTTGTCACAAGAATGAGTTATCACAGAATTATAATGTCTAGTGTGTTCATCTTTATAATACATTCTTATTCACATGACAAGAATTACAACAAGAGGAGAAAATGGACAAAATTAATCCACCCTCATGACAGAAAATACTGCTTCAAATTAACTTGTGACAGGCAAATATTTTGGGGAAGGCATTTATTGATGGCATCTGTCTTATCAGTCTACCTACATCAGTTCTTTATGTGCCTCATCAAGGATCTATCACAAGTAGAACCCTGGGAAAAACATCTTCTGAAGATAGTTCAGATGTAAAAGAGAGAAACAAGGGTCATATTGTACATGATCTTTAGAGGAAATCCTTAACTAAATCAATAACGGATTTTACAGCACTACTTTTGAACAAATTCCAGCATACTTTGTTCCTTTGTGAGAAATTGGTACCTCTGGTTTTGGCAACATAAACACAATTGCAGATTTTATTTTAGGATTAAAAAAAAAGAATAGAAAAATTTCAACAATAAATTAGTTTGCACCTAAAGGTATCTTTGTTTTCCACTTTGGATCTAACTGTAACCAATATAGACATTCCTGTGATAATAGACATCATGCATATTGTTTAACCAAATTGAATTAGCTGAAAGTAAAAATTCAATGTAGTAACTCTACGTAAGAGGGAAATGATATTGAGGATCTATGACAATAGGTGTATATAATTCATATTTGTTAATATATAAATAACTCTTACCAAGCTAGGCTAGAATGAATGATACAGAGATTTAAAAAAAAAAGGGCGGGGGGTGGACAGTGGTGTGTAATGAAGCAGAGAGATCACCAACATAGACCAACTGGTTATTTTAAAAGAGCTTGGGTAGTATTTACTCTGGGATTTTACCAAGGGCCAGGGCCTGGCCCACAGCACTGTAAATTTGGAAACTCATTCATGCTTGCTGTACAAGAAAGTTGTTGGAGACTTATGTGTCAAACCAGGAGACTGTTTGGGTTTTTTTATTTCTTTGTTTTGCTGCTAATGATCACTGTATTTAGCCAATTCATTTTCATGACCCATAAAAGAAGATAATATATAAACTTTGTGTTGAAAAATGTACCCAGAAAGTTAAATAGAGAAAATTTTCCTCATCATGGAGAAAAATAATCTATTACTGCATTTCTGTGTCAGGGAGGTAACATCTCTAAGGGAGTGTGACAACTTCCCTATCATGCCCCCATTAACTCTCATTTGCATATGGATCTCTAAGTTAGATGATAAATGAGAAAAGACACACATGGAGCTAATCAGATCCCCAGTGATTACACAACTGCAGACACAGCAGAACGCAAATACCTCAAGTGGGGTTTTCATTGACTGATGCCTAAAATAGCTTTGCTGGTCTTCCTTAGTCAAAAAATGTAATTTAATATGGTATTGTACTTTCATTCTAGACTACATACCCATTTGATTTTCTTCCATGGTGAACACAAGCACCATTTAGCTCAAGTGCCATTTCTGTCGGAAGGTATGAAAGAGGTATGACAAATTTATACAAGCAGTAATGCTAGATTTTGAAAGTACACAAGTTGTGGTTAAAATCTTGGTTTCAGGAGTTATTCCAATGTTGTTAAAGCACACGAATAAGGAATCCAGTTTTCCAGGTAGATTTAACTGATGGGCATTTACCATTATAATTACCTGTTTGTTAGGGGCAACACACACTAATTACCTGACCTAAATTTAGAATGAAAGTCTGGGGACTGGTATCATTATTCTGAAGGCTCTTGTCTATGCCTCCCCTTTTTTAAGTAAAAAACTGTAACGAACTAGCCAAACCAAATTGAATGTAAGTGCTCTGGGAATTGCTTAATATTTTTAACCAATAGAACAATATATCTTCTAAAGAACCTGGCATATTCATTGTAAACAATTAAATTTTGGAGACTGACTTATTACAGAGGCATATGCTCTGTTAAAATAATTTAAGAACACCTTTCACAGTAAAACGAAAGAACGACATATTGTAAATATGCAACTCACTTGTCCACATCATTGTCTTGGTACGTTATGAGAAATTCAGCAATATTTCATCACTGAAAATAATCAAGCAGGCCACAGTAGTTATTTCAAATACAGTGAACATAATGAAGCCCATTTTAGCAATTCTACACCAAGGAAAATTAATTCCAAGTTAGAAAGTCAGGTAGGTTTGACTTTTTTTTAATTTCATAAGCCTTCCACGATGAAACACTATGTCTAAGGGGGAAAAATAAATGATTTAATTAAATCCCTAAATTGTGATTCTCTTACAGCTACACAAATGTTGACCTTCTTCATCATGCCTTTACTTCTGCACACCTGGGTTACTCAGCTAAAGAAATACGGTAGACTATCACTATTAATTATTATACCTCTAGACTTTTCTATTTGCTAATCTTTTACATATCTTGAAACATTCTGGGCTATTATGCCATTGGCAATGACTTTTTAATAGAGTATAAGTAAATCATTTTCACATTGCTGTTGTCTCTAAAATTATTCTGTTTCATATTTTTGGCTGAAGCTAGCAGGGCATATTCTCTTCATTTTGGTATAACACATGTCAGCTACATGTCAGCTAATGACTCCTCCTCCCCCTCCCCACCCACTCGCTGCCCTGCAACATCTCTTTAAACTTGTCCTGAACTCTGAACCCAATTCCATGGGTTGAGCCATGAGTGCATGCTTTCTTTCCTAAGCGTCTCTATGCCTCACAGCCTCCCACAGACATCTCTAATTGTCCTGGGATGCTCTGGATGAAAAACCCAAGATTCTTTACAAGTTTCCATGAGAAAGTCACTCACCTTAGTTATTCAGAACTGGTTAGACTTGACTAGGGTTTTGCAGCTCATCATCCTCTGCTATCTCCTGGTTCTACCTATCTCTATTTTCCATCATCTCTAATTTCTTTCCCCTCCTCAGGAGCAACAAGCAAAATCCCCCCTCTTAACCAACAGTTTAGCTCCACCCAAACCTAGTTTAGTCACTCAAACCTTTAGTTCTCAGGTCTCAGTGCCTATCCTGAGCAGTTATCAAATCATGTTACCAAAAACTCCTGAGTTCTTCCCTCTTAAGAGGAATCCTAATGAGGAATAATCTATTAACTTTCTATCACCCACAACTCCTGCACACAGATTTTTCTTAAACATCCATTAAATGAACATGTTGTTTAACACTTGGGTGCTGGCATAAAGCTGCAGAGTTTATAGAGTAAAACAGCCCTGATATCAACTTCCTGTTATACTTGCTGTGTAGCCTAGACCAATAACAAAGCTCTCAGGCTCCAGGTTTTTTCATCCAGAAAATGGTAACAATAAAGTGTGGTTGGATTAAAGCAGAAATCAACTATGACAGAGAAAGTAAGAGAATAACAGATAAGTTTCAAGTCATGCAGTACAGTTGTTGAAGTTATGTCCACAGGCAATGGTATAAAATCTAGGCAGAACCCACTGATGCATGTTGGTAATCCCAGCACTTTGGGAGGCCGAGGCGGGCAGATCATGAGGTCAGGAGATCGAGACCATCCCGGCTAACATAGTGAAACCCCGTCTCTACTAAAAATACAAAAAATTAGCCGGGCGTGGTGGCGGGCGCCTGTAGTCCCAGCTACTCGGGAGGCTGAGGCAGGAGAATGGCATGAACCCGGGAGGCAGAGCTTGCAGTGAGTCGAGATCGCACCACTGCACTCCAGCCTGGGCGACAGAGTGAGACTCCGTCTCAAAAAAAAAAAAAAATAGGTAAGTGATTTTGAGAGTTTCCTGGTATTTAGCAAGCAAAACATTGTTCAGATGGCCCAGCACATGAGTGTGATGACATCTTCAATATTCTCAAGAAAAGCAATGAGAAATTAATAGTCACTTAGAAACATTAACAAAGGGAGAGTATGGAGAACTGATAAAAATCCTCTCTGGATAATGATTATGACAACCAGAGTCTGGTCTGCTTTGTGAAATCTTTTTTTTAAAAAATTTATTGAAGTATCCCTAACAGGGAAATACTCAGTGATTTAGTTTCTGAATGTGATTTCTATTGAATTATATACAAAAATTATATTATAAATATTATACATATATTATTTGTATTACTCAAAGATTCATCATAGGATTTGTTTAACTATATTGGGTCTATTTATATAAGGTTTTGTTTATATACAAATTTCCAGGAGTACATCTAAAAAATCATAGAGCCAGAAAAATGCATGATGTCTTCTAGTCTCTTTCCTTCATTTCCCAGAAAATTGAGATATATGATAGTTACATTGCACTGCCCTAGTGTTAATAATAATCCAAGACTCTGGATTGCTAGACTAGGACATTTGTGATTCCTTTTCATCTCTTCCATTAGTGATCCTCACTCAACACTAGCTGCACATTAGGATCAACTGGGGAATACTTTTTAAAGAGCCATGGCCACATGTCACCCTAGAGATTATAATTGAATTGGTCTGGGGTGGGCTCTGTCATCTACATTTGCTTTAAAGCTCCTCAAATGATCTTAATATATAGCCAGAATTGAGAACCCACTGTTTCTTCTTGTATGTTGAGATGGGCTTTTTGTTTGTCATGGTGGGATCATATGTTGTAGTGGGCCCTAACTCCATGGAACTGGAGGTAGGCAGCAGAGAGCAATGAACACACATGCTGATAAAGTTTACCCTGTGCCCTTGGAGAGCACACTCAAACTCTGACTCCTGATGGACTGGTTCTCAGACCATGCTGCCCCTGAGCTCCACCTAAATGCCCCATCACTAAAGTCAAGCACTTCATTTCTTTGCTCAATTCAGAGAACAGTGTTAAGACAGTAGAATAGATTTTTTTTCAATTTGGAATTTTCCCCCTAGAATTATATTCCTAAAATTTTGACAGATGTTAGAGATCATCTGTGCTAAAATGTACTACTAGATTGTACTTGATTAAGCACAAAATTTTATATTTATTTCCTTTATATTAGTATATCAATATTTTATTTTGCTTATTACCCAATGAGCACCATAAATCTCAGATGTTTTATCACCTAAACAAAGTGAGAACTACTGTCCCGATTCCTTAATTTCTACCCCTTCTTGATTTTAGTTTCCAAACCCAGAAACTTTATAGTCCTTTTGATTAAACCACCCTGAAAATAGTAGATACTGAAAAAAGATTTATTGCACTGAATTTATGTCATCTGTTCTAGTTTTATAATAATCTGTTGTTAAAATATTTCAATTTTTTCTATTCACAATTTTCTCAGCTTTGCCTCATTTGCTTCATCTTCTCTCTAAAAACCCTAGTTTAGTAAAGATTTTAAAAATAAATTGGAGTAACTAGATAGAAAGAAAAGCATGTACAAAGCTCTGGAGTTAAAAGTAGAAAATGGCCAGTTTGGTGAACAAAAAGCAGAAATTAAATACACAGCACGAATATAGAAGGAGGCTGTGAGAACTAAGATCTGATAACTTCCTGCATCCTCTCAGTGCTTCTATCTTCTTGTCTAATTAGATTGTGTCATCCTGAACGTTGCCCGGACTGTCTCCACAGCCACTGAATTTGTCTGTAGGGTCCTTATCTGTACCAGCTTCCAGGTTATAATTCCTAAAATGCCACTTACAATTTTTTGTTCAAAAAATTACATAAGGCCGGGTGTGGTGGCTCACGCCTGTAATCCCAGCACTTTGGAAGGCCGAGGCAGGCAGATCACAAAGTCAAGAGATTGAGACCATCCTGGCAAACATGGTGAAACCCTGTCTCTACTAAAAATACAAAACTTAGCTGGGCGTGGTGGCGGGCGCCTGTAGTCCCAGCCACTCAGGAGGCTGAGGCAAGTGAATTGCTTGAACCTGGGAGGTGGAGGTTGCAGTGAGCCGAGATCGTGCCACTGCACTCCAGCCTGGTGACAGAGCGAGATTCTGTCTTAAAAAAAAAAAAAAACTATATCAAACCTTTCCTTGCTAGATGAGTCTTAAAGTTCTATAATCTATTTGCAATTTAACTTTTGTCCCTTTACGTTCACTGGCAAAGAGAATAAGACCAAAGTCCTAGGGTAGTAAGTAGCAGTAAATTGATCCAGGGATAGGCTGACCCAAGTTAGATCAATCAGACCCTTTCAGGATATTTGGACTTGCGACCCCAAAAGCCAAGTTGGGTGGTTGTTGGCCCTATTTCCCATCGTGAAGGGTATATTTAGAGCTGGAATGAAGAATGATACCCACACAGAGAGAAGAGCAAAAATGAGAGACAGAGTTTTGAAGTTAGTTAAGCCCAGGCAGTCACGTATTTATGTAGCCTAACTGCTCTGTGTTTCTTCCCTCAGTATTGTTGTTCTCTGTTCACTCTATTTTGAATAAATATCATTTTTTGCTTAAGCCAAGACCGTTTGAAATTTTGCCACTTGAAATCCAAACAATCCTAACTCATACATACGCTCTTGGGCGTGAGATGTTGCAAGTGACAGATCCACTAGAGTCCTGGTAAAATTGAGGAACAGTGAGACAGACTCCCAAGATCCCAAAGTGAGCAGATGGCAGTCCTTGTTACATAGCAGCAAAGCAGTTGGTTAAACTATCGTTGATTGTCTTTTGGATGCAGACTATATGCTCATAAAAGTTAGAGCAAATGAGGACAAGTGATCCAAATTAAAGGAGACAGGAGAATGTTGACTAACCTTTAGAAACTTATGTATAGTACTAAGAAAGAAAGAAAGCCACTGTAAGTTAGTCTACTTGAAAGCAATCAAGAATAACGGGAGGCAGGCTGAGGCCAGGCACGGTGGCTCACGCCTATAATCTCAATACTTTGGGAGGCCAGGGCAACAGGAAAGCTTGAGCTCAGGAGTTCAAACCAGCCTGGGAAACATAGCAAAACCCCATCCCTCTTTAAAAAAAAAAAAATTAGCTGGGCATGATGGCACATGCCTGTAGTCCCAGCTCCTCAGCAGACTGAGGTGGGAGGATGGCCACCTTGTCACTCCCACCTTGTCTTGCATTGAGCTGTGTTTGTGCGATTGCACTCCACCCTGGACAATAGAATGAGACCTTGTCCTAAAAAAAAGAAAGAATAATAGGAGGAATATAAGTTTGTTAAGAGAAATGCTTTCTATCTATATTTTTGAGGTCAATAAAGACAGATAAGAACATATTTTTGTGAATAATAGAAGGAAACACTTTATCATGCCCTTAAGGTGGAGGCCAATTACAACTGTGAATACTGGAAATGGGAGTAAAGAGAGCTGAAAAGAGCCAGATTACAAGAAGCCCGATCCTGCCTGTGTCTCCAAGTACCTTATCCTATATAACTTTTATCTGTCAAAGAAAACAATGCTTCTGACTGGAAATCAGTTTAGGATCAGGGGTAAACTTTCTAGGACATTATAAGCCTGCCCAGCCTCCTTCTTTTTGTGTCCAATCATGTTTCATTAGATTGTTACCTGCAGGAAAAGAATTCTCAGGCACCGTGCTGAAGAAACAGAAGCTCAAGGGCCCAGGTACAAAGAGCATGGGCTTGACCTTCAGGGGTAGATGGGATTTCAGCAAACAGAAAGAGGACCTTAAAGAAGGACCATCTAAGCAAAGGGCAGAAGAAAACACTCCACATTCTGTAACAGGAAGAGGGAGTCTAGTGTGAACGAACAAGGTATACACATGTAGGAGAGAAAAGGAAAGTAAGGTAGTCAATGACATCTGGGCCACCCAGAACTCTTCAGAGGTCTCTTTCATTTACTTCTGGCTTCTTAGCATCCCTTCTTGCAAGTAGAGTTAACAGAACACTGACCGCTAGGTATCAAGTGGAGTCTTGCTATAATTCCTCTTAGTTCTGAAATAACACACCACCTGGTTTTATTTAAAATAAATCCCTGGATCCTTAATGGTAAAACATATTTGCCAAGAACTTGTCACGTATTATTTCTTAAACATAATAATATATAAACATAGAAATATAGTTGTCACTATCTCTCCTACTACCCACTTTTCCCAACACTAGCAAACACAAACACAAAAAAAGAGTTTATTTAGATTAATTTTTAATAAAATAAGAAAGGACATTTGACTTAGAAAAATATTTTTAAAGGAATATATTGACCTTGCTCAACAAACAAGAGTTAACAGTATACTGAATATATGTATATAGCTATGCTGGTTCTATATGGTAGCCACTAGTCATATGTGGTTATTTAAATTTAAATAATATTTAGTTTCTCAGGTACACTAACCATATTCCAAGGCCCAATTGCCACATATGGCTAGTGGCTAATATATAGAATATTTCCATTATCAAAAATGTTCTATTAAACAGCATTGGCTAGCACATTCATTATTTAGAGTGATCCACTCCAACTGTAAGGCTCAGCAAAGTGGTTTTCATCTTGAGCTATAAGCAATTAGGCTCACCCAGGTTATGAGAGGTATAGGAAGAAACACTCTTAGAAAACAATAAAGTTATGGGGAAAAAGTTGTAAAAGAACAATGAGATTGACACTAAAAATAGCTAAACAAGGTCAAGACATAAATGATACTGTTTTGATAATATTTCAGTGGTGTTTTCAACTTCCCTCTAGGTCTCTTATCGGCTGGGGTCTTTTCAAGTTTGGCTGTTGTTCTGAAACCCCCTTCAGTATTCCTTTCTGTGTTTTTGTCATTGAAAAGAAATAAAAGCATCAGGAGAGAGTGTGTCCAATAGTCATAAAGAGGCTTGAACAGAAAATCAAATCCAACAATGAGCAATTATTTCTTCTTTCCAATTCCTAAACAAAACACAAAACAACCACAGCAAACCCCCCAAGCATCCATGTGTGAAGTGGTAGAAAGAGGGAGAGGTGTGACCACCCAACAGCCAGGCACACAGTGCACATTCACGGCACCTCCGAGTACAAAGCAGGTATTTTATTTCTGCCCTTATAAAATGGCTGTTTTCTTTGAGCAGAAAATGTTCTCGAATTTTCTGTGAAATTTGGAACACATATCAAGGATAGAAACTGAAAACACTTGAGCAGCAATTATTTGATGTTTATTCTTTGTTTCCTTCCTGACTGTAGTGTCCCTTATGTTTCTCTACCTGGTGTGACTGGGATCTGAACATTATATCCCTTTTTAACATTTTTATAGGTTTAAATAAAAAGGCAAAGTAAAACAAGTTCTTTGCGGAATAATACCCACATCCACATCCACATGCACAATCACTGCTCTCCCCAGGAGCTATGCCTTTGGTTTTGCTTAACCTCAGCTTTTTAATATGATAGTACAACCAAGAGATTGCAACATCATCATGTATTTGATTAAAGATGCAGCCCTTTATAGCACATTTCCAGTAAGATAAAATATTCAGTAGCATGATTTCTAGACAATAAATTTTCCACAGTATCACTTATAGCTGGCTCATCAGCCACAAAAGCTGAATAATAATCAAAGTTAACCTCCATATTTCTAAAAGGAAGGCATTGGTGTTTCCGATCTTAATTCTTAGTCTGACATTGGTTAAAGAGGTGCTAATATCCCACATTTTACAGTGCCATCAGTATTGCAAATAAATGCATAACACAATGAAAATATTTATGTGTGGTACTATCCAGAAAAATATAGTTAGGAAAAATATGGTAAAGTATAAGTAACCTTGACAAATTAGGCTTCACTGAAATAATTCCCAGGCCTTGCCCAGAAACATAAATAATTCACAGAGCTCAGCACCAAATACAAATGAAGAACATTTGTTATTAATCTATCCCTCTTTTGTTGGCCAGGGTATTGTTCCTTCATAATGAAACTCATTGTGAACCACTTTGTGTAGCTCCCCTGTGCCATTACCGGCAAGTTATAAAATACCTAATTTATCTTTATGCAACTAATCGCACTTAGGAATGGGTGTTTGTTTGTTTGTTTGTTTGCTTGCTTGCTTGTAAGCAGTCTACAAGGCTCTTTAAAACTTAGTCATCATCACATCAAACATGAAAAATTAGTGTTTGAAGAGTTAATGTCCCTTGGGATCTCTTAATACAGACTAACCAATCCATTAGTGAAATATGTAGTTATATGACAAACATCCTTTACCAAAAGGTGGAAATTATTCACATGAGTGAAAAATTAAATTCGATTTTTCAAAGTTAAGGAGACATAGTTTACCCTTTAAGAAAGTAAGTGAGAAAATGGATGGATCAAACAGAAATCAATGAACTTGGACCTTATTCTAAAAACCTCTCATTAAAAACCAAAATACTCTATTGAACTGAGTCAACCTATAAAAAGAAGGAAATGAATAGTATGACCTGGCTGACATCTGAAAAGGCAGTTGATTGGTTCCATTTTAAAATAATAGCTGACTTCCAATTTGTTTAATTTGTAACTATTAGTGTAACTGAATTTTTCTTATCCTTCAATCTTCTATTTTTAAAAATCCAAAGTAAATTTTGATTATCTTCAATTAAGTGGGAAAAAAGGCAGAGAGTAAAAAGAATAGGATGAAAAAGACTAAATGAAAGAGAGATAATATGCAAACCTTGAGAAATTAAGCTGACAGGGAGACAAAGTTGAAAAATCATGTGATATAACACATGAGCTCATCCATGCAAAGAATGAATGAGGGAAACAGAAGAGAGATAATTATCATTTTTAGCTACTGCTTAGGATACTGCAATGAAGTAAAACATACACCTGAGTTTGAATCCCAGCTTTGTCCATCATTAGTTAAGTGTCCTTCGGCAGCTTATGAAACCTCACTGAAAATCATTTCTCTCAATTGTTAAACAGATAAAATAATAACTCTATAAGAATATTTGGCTGGGCGCAGTGGCTCACGTCTGTAATCCTAGCACTTTGGGAGGACAAGGCAGGTGGATCACGAGGTCAGGAGTTCAAGACCAGCCTGGCCAAGATGGTGAAACCCCATCTCTACTAAAAATACAAAAATTAGCTGGGCGCAGTGGCAGGTGCCTGTAATCCCAGATACTCGAGAGGCTGAGGCAGGAGAATCACTTGAACCCAAGCGGCAGAGGTTGCAGTGAGCCAAGATCACACCATTGCACTCCAGCCTGGGCGACAGCGTGAGAGTTCGTCTCAAAAAAGAAAAAAAAAGAATATTTGATGATTGAGTGAGACCACCACCTCTGTAGAACACAGTAGGAATTTAATAAATGTTAGTTTTCGTCCCCACTTGATGACTGGGGCAACCTGACTTGTCTTCTTACAGTGCTATGTAAAAATTTCTTCGGGGCCTATTCCTAGAAGTGAAATTACTAGGTTATTGTGGAGTTTAAAAAAAATATTTAACCTGACTAAGTATGGCCAGTTCACTCTCTAGGTTGGTTTGCACCAGACTCCATACCCATAAACAGTACGCAAGTGTTCCTATTCCCCACATCCTGCTAAATTTATTTGACTTATTTAACCTGAACAATAACTCTAATGAAAAACACACTATTCTTCTCTCCAATATATGAAGGAGAGAATTAGAGCATAAAGCACTGAACAACCTGCCCAGTGTCACTTAGTTTGTAATGGTGGAGACAGTCAAACCCAAGAGGTCTGTTTCCAAAGCCTTCTTTTACTGCTGCATTTAGTATAACAGTTTAGTGTAAACCTTGGCCCACCTTAGCCCTGGCCAAATGGGGTAGCTGAAATCACAGCTTCTTTTTCACCCACAACTCTACTCCAAACCCTTCCACTCCACACTCTCTTAATAGAAACTAGTGCACTAGATGTGCATTGGAGAATTGCCCAAGAAATTTTGAGAAAAAACTTCATGACTCTTGGCTAGGCAAAACTTCAAACAAAGAGGATATACATTCAACTCAACTCAATTCAAGACAACAAACAGTGCACACATGTTGCCTAGATGCTTTCTAGATGCATAAGAATTTCTGTCTCAACAGAACAAAACATGTATTCCTAGAAATTATGACAGCAAGTAAACAAATATTTAATCATTTTCTTTCATGTCAAAAGTACTGCCAGTATTTTTCCCCGTTTCCTAAGATGGAATCATCTTGTTCTTAAAGTTATTGAATCTAGGAAAGTTGCCACTTTGGGAAGTTCCAAGCAGTGGCAGGAGAGGGGACAAGTAATAGGAGCAGTCCTCCTCACACTCCCTCTCTTTCCCGTGGGCAGGCAGTAACAGGGTATATTGTCTGTAGAGAATTTAAAAACAACAATAAAACCAATTTTAAGGAAAGGCAGTCTTCTCCTTATTATCACTATGCACTGGCAATTCTAAACAATGTCAGTGGTAACATATTCATTCTCACCCACTGAGGTGAATCTATATTTTTGCGAGTTCTAAGAAACTGCTGTGTTTCAAAGGTGGAAATTTGACCCAGGAGAGCCTTGCCTAAGACCCTTGTTCACCACTTTGGTGAGCAATTTTAATCATTAACAATGCAAATTCTTACCCGTTGTTCTTAGACAATCCCTTAATTGAGGAGGAAATACTGATTTATTTCATTTCATAATGTAAAATCTAACTTCATTAGAAGTATGAAATTTTATGGAGATTATTCTGTCAACTGTTTTTTACCACTTCTGTTTCAGATGGAATAGAGGGAGAAAGAAGGTTTTCCAGTAAAGGAGCATAAGCCCTTGGCAAGTCTTGGCCTAAGAAGGTAAATTGCTAGTAAGGGATATACATCATGGACACCAAGAGATGTAGCATCAAATATTTGGTTTTAACGTTTCCTACTCCATTCTTCAGAAAGGTTTTGTTGAAACATTGCAGCCTAATGTTAGTTGCACTTTGAAGAATTACACGGGGAATCCATGTCTGCATAGAGGATGGAAGTGATAGGTGAATGAATAGCAAGAATGAGGTGACAAAAGCTTACCAGCATAGAAATCCAAGGAAATCTGGAGTGTCTAGAAACAAGAAGAATGGATGTGGGAAACATGTAAGCCCAGGAGGCACAACTCAGTGCCTAGAGGCGCTAGGGCAGAAAATGTAAAATATAAAGGGATGAATGGAAACCTCCGAGGGATCCTGCCTCTCTAAAAATTCAACCAGTGTTAATCACTAGCCAATTGCTGTTCTACTTACAAAAGTGGCTAGAGCTACAACTTTTCTAACAGAATTCCAAAATTTGAGTTTAAATGGAACATCGTTCATTTTTAAAAGCTACAAAATAATGGAAAAATTAATACTTTTTCTTATAGCAACTGCTGATACTCAGGCCTTGAGAATTTTGCACATGACAAGGATCTGAAATGCACATGATGGGGACAAGGATTGTCATTTGAATGATGAGGATGATCCATTATACATAGATCTTTAAAATATTCATATTAAAACTGTGAAACAAGACAGCCCATGCTAAGTGATATAACAAAATTACAAGAAGTAATCAGAAAAGGCTCCATGGGAGAAAGGTACTCAAACAGATCCTTACTGTTAGGTAAGTTATCAACAGGGAGAGATAATGGGAAAAGCAGGAAAAGAAGGAAAGAAAAAAGGTAGACACAGAAACAACACAGAAAATGCAGTGAGAGATTTTTTTAAAATTCAGCATGTTTGAAGACTTGTAATTGGACATATGCGCTGGATAGGAAAGTATGAGAAAGGGGCAAAAGCTAGGTAGGGTCACACCATAGAAGGCTGCAGAGGACAAGTTGAGTGATTTGTACAATGCTCAGTATGCATGTGAGACCCCTGAAGAATTGTAAAGGTCAGTAACTATAAACTTACCTATTTATTATGCATCTAAATTTTCCCAAAACATTATCAACAGTGGCAAATTCGTAACATAATTTTCCAAAGTATGCCATAGTACTGGTATTTTCTGTCGAAGTTAAAGCAAAAAAAGAGGATTGCGATTAACTACAATAACCTTACCTGCTTCAGTGAATGATGATCATGTGGTTCCAGTTATACACAAGATAATGTGAAAATTCTTTTACTAAGCAAAGGAGAAAACCTTATGCTTAAATCTAAGGGCGGGGGGGAAGTGTTGCCCTGTGGCTACAGAGCATATTTGTCGCAAACACTAAGCACTTATGGATCCCAAACGCCTACCATTGTTTTTCAGAGTCCCCAACGTCCAATGTTTTTTCTGCAGTGCAACATATGTAAGCTGCTTAAATCAGATTCTGACATCACTTCAACTTCAAACTGGAGGCTATGTGAGGCTTAGCAGATGGCAAAAACCATCCAGTTCTCTAAGTGTGTGTTCAGCATAAGGTGCTCATATGTTCTCTTGGACCTGGCTGGGCTGAAATCTTCCCTGAGAGAGAAATTCATGGTGTTCAGTTTTATGGTGATGAGTCAGAACTCCAGCTACTTGAGCTATGTCTTGCTTTTTTTCTTTTGTAAAAGTTAAGAGCATACTCACAGTGGCTTACCAGCCTCTCAACCAGGCTTAGGAAAATTGAAAATTGACTAATTGCCTTTCTACTGTCTCTAGATAATTCAGGACCCTTTAATCATTATAGAATTTTTTTAAAATTTAACTTCATTCTTCATTTTTGAATACCTCTTCATGAGGTATTCATGACTCAACACTAAAGATATAGTTTCAATCCTAGTAAGAAGAGGCCAATACCTAGATCCAGGATTGAAAGTGAAAAAAATGAACAAACAAAGCATGAAAGAGCCAAGCATTCCAGTTTACTGCTGAACAATTGATATTCCCCAACTTGACCTTCAGTGCTTTCCAGTCTGGCCCTATTGTGCTTTCCAGACCCATTTCTGCAGGTATTCTGTAATCATTCAAACCAGACAATTTTCTCACATTCTATGTTGTCTCACCATGGTCCCTTTGCATAGGCTGATCCCTTTCCCAGGAAGGACTTCCTTCCTTCCCATTCCATCTTTGTGATTCTGGCAGGGCTAGCATGTAGAGTACATGATGGAGGTGGAGGTGATGGAGGGTGGAAGGGAATGGTGAGGAGGGAAATGGAGATTGGAACCAGAAGTGAAAGGTCATGAACTTCTACTAAGGAACTTGAACTTCATTCTCTAAACCATTGTTTCATAAAGTATCCATAGACCATCTGCATCTGACTATATGAGGACTTTTGTTAAAAGGCATATTCTTGTGTCTAGACATACTAAATTAGCATCTCTGTGCATGAGGCCCAGAACTGGCCTTTCAATAAGCCAATTAGGCTTATGCAATTAGTTAGGCTTTGGTAATTCTTATATATATGAAAGTTTGAATGTTGTAAATATCTCAAAACAGCGAGGCTGAGAATGTGAATAGATGTGCACATTGGAGAGGTCATATGGACAGCAGAATGAGGCCAGGAAGCATGGGGAAAGAGATGAGAGGGAGAAAGACCAGTTAGAAAACTATTACAATAGACACTATTAACCTCTCTCTTCTGAGCCCTTCCTCCTTCCTTGGCTTCCACAGGAGGACTCCTTCTTGATTCTCCTGCCGCATCTCTGACTGCTTTTCTGAGTCTTTCATGTTTGTCCTCTTCTTCTAGTATCCGTTTCATGATTAATATTCCTCCATGTTCTGTCTGCATGTCTGCAGTTCTCTTCCTATGAAGAGTCTCCTTAATATGTCATCCACTCCCATAGCTTCAGGTGCTACATGTATACTGATGCCCCACAAATTTATATCTCAGGACAGCAGACTTACATTTTTAACTACCTAATAAGATGTTCTAACTAGTATTTCATGAGCATGTTCAAACTTCACACTCTTCTCTGTCTCTATACCTACTTCTCTTTCTTTAGTACCAATCTCATATGCAGTGGGACTGCAAAATCCACCCCAAGACAGACACCAGAGAGTCTCAAATGTGTCCTATTCTTCATGCCATCCCTCCACTATTTGTTTCTTGCCTTATCTTCTACTAACAATTGTCTCTTCACATCTGTACCTTTCTTTATATTTCCACCACCATATATTTGGTTCAGACCCCATATCCTGAGAAAATCCCTAAAACTTATCCCTTCCCCAACCAACAAAAAGGCCAAATAGAACATGCATGACAGAGAAACAGGGAAAAATCCCCCTAATCAAAGAGTATGAAGTGCCCCCTGAAGAAAATCTTTAATTTAAGGCTTTATATCTTCAGTATTTATTTGCCAAAGTGTAAATATCTTTCTGTCACAAGATTCTAATTACATCTTACTACAACTGTAGCATTGATAGATGGCCTCAACTTGTCACTGTCCAGGCATGATGTGATCTCATAAGTACCACAATGATGGCATGAGGGAAGAGAAACACTAAATGGAAACTGGAACTGACTCTTTCAGGCCAGTTCTGTTCCGCAGTCTGATATATCAAAATAGTGGCTTTCAGAGGGAGAAAAAAGAAGAAATGCACACACATCCACATAAAATAAAAGCAATTATGGCCTCATTCCTCTGCCTATTAATTAAGACTGAGGTAATGGTGGCAGATTTTGATGTGACTCGGGATTCCAAGAACTCAACTCAAGAAGTCCCAGAGTTGGTGGATTAACTGAAGGCTCCTCAGGGAATGAGAGTTTCCCTCACTTGCAAGTCTGCTGGCTGCTAGAGAGCACTGGTTGTGGAGAGCACACAGACAGCCAAGACCCCCAGAACAGAGGAGTCCTGGAGACAGGCCTGCCTCCTCAAGTCTTCGAGTGAGGTGAAGGACATTCTAATGCCACCTGGTCCACAGAGAATTCCAGCCTCCATGTGCACCTGAATGGTAACCAGGACCATGACTACCATTCTACCATGACTACCAGTATTGGGGTTGCCAATTACTATGGCCACTCCAATATCGAATGCTCTTTCTGCAGTTACTACTGTTTTAGCACTTTGTACAAGATATACCATTTAGTCTTCTCCAGAAGCACATGAAGTAGATATTGTTATCTCCAATTCAGCTGCAAGGAGACAGAGTCAGGGAAGTTAGGAAATTTCCTAAAAGTCACACTTCTGGTAAATGTTGGATTTGAGATTCAAATGCAGGTTTATGTGAATTCAAAGCAGTCTCTTCCCATTGACTATGCTACTTGTGCTATGTTTTATGTCCTATTAATTGTTCTTCTCTGATAAGTTTGTGATAAAAGTGCTAACAAGTATCAACATTGCCTGTCCCATATTTCAAATACTCCCAGGAGGACTGGGTGGGGTGAGGGTAGATAATGTCATCAAAGGCAATACTCCTTGAAATTAATTTCCTGTATGATTCGCACAAGGGTATACTGACATAAAGGTTATGCCTTTAATGGGTTTGCATCAGACAATTATCAGTAATTAAAAACCTACTAGGCATTAGCTTATTAGATCACTTTTTAAGGTGGCAGTGAGCATAGATCCAAGATGGAATTAAGTTGTAAATTGTTGTCATTGAGAGACTTACCCTTTTTTAATTCAAGTATAGGAAGAAAAATGTGGAAATTATAAATTCTAGTAAAATCCAGGCTTTAAAGATATTTTCTTTCCCTAAACTAACTGCCCTTATGCCATAGCTTTAAATTCAATTTTTCCATTGGCTTAGATTTTAATACACAATATAAAACACAGTTTAAACTTAGTCAATGTTTTTATTTAGATTTTTATTCTTCCTTAAAAACAAAACTGTGAAAAAAAAATAGAAAGAAAAAGATTGGCTGCATTTTTTCAACACACTCAGTACATGCTGTTATAGAAAGATTTGTCCTACAAGCATGAATCTGCTAAAGATTCATAAAATATGCCATTTGTATTTTTTAGCATTCCTTCAGGCATAGATCCATAAAAGATTATGTACTTAGTATCCTCCGTAAACAAAAGATGCACACATCTTTTATTCTTTCAAGTTTCCCAAATAAGCTCTTTCCTTCTTCCTGTTCTTCTCTAATTGCTTTTTACCCCTCTTTTCTCTATTTTCCTGCACCCAGGACTTAACTTCTTTCTAGTAATTAGAAAACAAGCCAGGTGATGACATCAGCAAGAATGGTGGAGTAAGGACTTCCAAAAATCCTGTTCCTAATAAAAGCAACGAGAACACTAGCAAAAAAAATTGTCAAAATCAACTTTTCAGAACACTGTAAATTAACCAAAGGCATATAACAATTCAGGAAGCTTTTATTCAAGAAAAACTGCTGAGTCTTGGTTTAAAAAAAAAATGAGCTTTTTGGCATTCTAACTTGCCCTATTCCCATCCGCTTCTCCCTAGCTCTGTGGTAGCCACGAAAACTGACAGCCTGCAATAAAATTGTAAACTAGCAGCATAGAAGCCACTGGAAGGGTCAGAAAGGGGCTGGAGCTCTTTCAAAGCCTCATTCTCGAAGAATTGTCATTATTTGAACTGTCTGGCAGTTTCCTAGGAAACCCTACTCTCAAGGAATATCTTTATTTGATCTCAAAAGCTCACCTAATGAAAACAGTCTTTTTGTTAGAGGTGTTTGTCAAAAACAATCAGTGGCATTATTTAACATCATGTCTGCTGAGATAGTGGTAACAGTTGAGGCAAACAACAAGCTAATCAAAAAACTTAAAAGAAAAAGCTGGGAAAGAATGTGGCAAGCATGTAGAAAAATTGGGACCTTTCTTTATACACTGCTAGTAGAAGTGTAAAATGGTATAGCCACTTCGGAAAATAGTCTGGCAATTTTTCAAATGCTTAAACACAGAATTACCGTAAGCCAGAAATTCCATTCCCATGCACATGTGAAAAAATAGTTAAAAATACACATCTAGAACAAAAACTTATGCATGAATGTTTAAAATAGCCAAAAAAGTGGAAACAACCCAAATATCCATCAATTGATTCACAGATAAACAAATGTGGCATATCTATATGATAGAATATTATCCACCCTACAAAGAAATAAAGTACTGATCCATGGGTAAACCTATATCTGTAGATATAGATTATAGATATCTACAATACAGATATAGTGAAAACACTGTGTTAATTAATAGAAGCCAGGCCCCAAATGCTACATACTGTATGATTCCATTTATATGAAAAGTCCAGAACAGAAAAAGACATAGAAAATAGATTAGTGGTAGTCAGGAGTGAGCAGTTGAAGGAAGTTGAGAGTGATTGCTAATGGACATGGAATTTTATTTTGGGATGATGAAAATGTTCTGTAATTAAATAGTGGAGATGATTGCACAACATTCTGAGTATTAGAAACTACTAAATTATATACTATAAAAGGATGATTTTATGATATATGACTATCTCAATAAAAATAAACAAATAAATACCAAGTTAGAATCTGTGATTAAATTTTATCATCTGAAGCAACAGAGGAAGAATGGCAACATAACACATGGGAATGGGCACTGGATGGGGAGTTAGACATCTTCTGTTCTAGTACCAGTTCTGCAGCTAACTTGTTTAAGTTATCTGCAGCAAGCTACTAACCACTCTGGGTTTTATTTCCCTTAAACACAAAATGAAGATTTTTGACTGTATGACCCTTTGTCATCACATCCTACATAGCCCTGAAATTCCATGACTCAATGTACTGAATCACTGTTCTTATCATCAAACTCTTCCCTTATGAACCCAAGATAAAAAAATGACACACTGGTCTCTGAAACAAACAAAAAAACAATAACAAATAATAATCTATGATGCACCAGGTATCCTGGGTGGTTGGGATACATCATTGAATAAAACAGGCAAAGATCCTTGTCTTTATGGAGCTGACACTTTCAGTAAAAGTGTTCTTCCTGCCTGCCTGCCCTCATCCAAAATTACTATCTGTGTATATTAATAGTAATAAAACTTTGAAGTTTTGATACCAGATTAGTTAATTATCATCATTTGTCTTTTTGAATAAATGTTACCCCATAGAAGTCTACCTGGATTAAACTTCTGCTGACTGAATTTTGTATAAGAAACAGACATCTTACTATCTAAGAAGATTATTACCTAGAGGAAAAGGCAGTGACAGGAGGTATATTTAGAAAGTCAATGACAGAGCACCCTCACCTTTGACCTAGAGCAACATAATTTTTTTCTGTAACC
This sequence comes from Nomascus leucogenys, assembly GCF_006542625.1. Classification (NCBI taxonomy): domain Eukaryota; kingdom Metazoa; phylum Chordata; class Mammalia; order Primates; family Hylobatidae; genus Nomascus; species Nomascus leucogenys. Next base: position 97,768,277 of record NC_044391.1, read on the forward strand.
TTGAAGAGATCAGAATCCCAAGAGCCTGGTTAATAACTTGTAGCATACTACCCGCTGTGTTATATCTATTAGCATAGAGTAGATATTAGAATTCAAAGTTAAACTAGTTGTGCTATAACTCTCAAGCCCCATATTTGCCATCTGCTCTTTCTATCTTAATTAGAGTGAATTTCTTGGCATTGTGAAAAAATTTCATCACCTATATCTTCACTATTTCATCCACAAGACAGAATCAACCTCCATTTTCTTCTCCACATTCCTTAAAAAGTAGGTCAATGAAAAATTCCAATAAAAAACTGTCTTGTGGAGAAAAATGAAAGTATAGGCCTTTATGTATTTAACTTTGTCCTTTAAAATGTGTATATAAGTTTCTCTCTATGTATAAGCCTACTTGTGTATTGATTAGGTAAGGACTATTCAAGGGTTAATGTCCAAAAATGAAGATAACTATCAGCAATTTAAGTATGTGGCGTTTTTAATTTTTGTTTTTAATCAATCCCTAAAATGAGAGAGGAAACTGCATCATCTCTGAGGGATTTTTTTTAACCTCTAATATCCTTTTAGCTTCAAAAACCCCATCAAGAACATGGCTTCATGCCTTTAATCCTAGCCCTTTGGGAGGCTGAAGCAGAGGATCATTTGAGGCCAGGAGTTGAAGACTAGCCTGGGAAACGTAGTGAGACCCTATCTCAACAAAATATTTAAAAATTAGCTAAGTGTTGTGGTGCACACCTGTAGTCTTCGCTACTTAGGAGGCTAAGGTTGGAGAATCGCTTGAGCCCGGGAGTTCGAGGTTACAGTGAGCTATGATCACACCACTGCACTCCAGCCTGGGTGAAAGAATAAGACCCTGTCTCTAAAAATAAATAAATAAAAGTTAGATTTAAAAAAAGACCCAGCAACTTTCATTTTGTATTCTTCACTGTGCATTCACTATTTCCCTTTTGAATCCAGTGTTCTAAAATGCTTTCCTAAGAAAAGAAAGCAATTTTGAATTAACATCTAGTCCTTACCTAAAAGGATAAAATTGTATCAAATATAGCGATGGTTTTTAATGACCTCTGGATCACATTTCAGGAATCCAGTGAGAATCATAGAGACTGTTCATCCAAAAACCCATATTGTTATCGACACATTTTTGCACACAGTTTTAGGGAGCACATGACTCTCTAAAGCCTATCCAAGGAATTAGTAGGACAAAAATACCAGCTCCAAAAGAGAATTGCTTTGAAAATGTTTTCTCTCCTCCTCCTCCCTTTTTTGCTTTTTTTCCTAGTTGGCAAAAATGTAATAACAGGAAATGTGTTGAAAATGAAAGCTAATGACCCATCATCATACAAAAAGATGTCTTCATAAAAGTAATAAAAGAAGTACACATTAAAACAAATATGAATGATTGGATTGCTTTATTAATCACAGCAAAATTTATCAAGGGTGCAAGAAACCGGGTTTTTATCATTTATTGCTGAATCAGACTGTCGTGCTAAAAAAATCAGATTCTTCTCTGTAGGGAAAAATCTCCCATGAAAATTCATGTATATTACTGACAGGATTGCAAATTTGTATTCATTTTCAGGAATTTGGTTTCAGGGAGCTAGATCATTTAATAAGACTGAAAAAGTATGGTAGACATTCTTTTAAACATACAGACATATTTGCAGGGCTAGAAGAGAAATGCCCAAGTACCAAAAGCAAATGAGGAGCAGAAAACTAGAGTGATAAGCTGATGCTGAAACTATAGCTGCTGTGAAAATGTCTGACAATGTCAGCAACAAAGACGGTGTTTCTGACCATACAAACCACAAAGGACAAGGTCCATGCAAGTTGAGAGTTGAAAGTGCAACCAATACATAAGTTTTGGATATTCTACAGAATAAAACCTTGGTTTAAAAATGAATTGCTGCCACCAAAAGGAGATGAGCTGGAAATATTTACTGAACCTGACTTACGGGAGGGGAAAAGTGTCCCATGAAAATTCATAGCCATAGTTCTCTCCCAAGAGACTAGGTACAAATTTACACCATCTGGATGATGCTCGAAACCCCAAACTGGCTTAAAGCAGGATTGAGTTGGTAATACCTCTGCATGTCTGGCAGAAACAAATCCAAACCTCCTCTCAAAGATAAATCATCAAACCAAGCCCTACAATATTTCCACAGATAAAGCCACCAGACAGACATGGTATCACAATGAAACACGTAAAATATATGAGGTAAAATTCACCAATAAGAATAACCAGAAACAATAACCAAAAGACTTATAGATAATATAAAATAAGAACATTTAAAATAATAAATGATGAAATCAGAAACACTAGAATGATATAAAACAGTATTCAAAAATACTAGGAAATCTTAAAAAGAAAAACAGATTTCTATAAATAAAAATAAAATCATGACAAAAATCTAACATATGAGTTAAAAGATTGAATGTAAATTAAAAAGAAAGTTGGCGAAGTAAAAAATAGATCATTTTTATGAACTTCCTGTATTTACTCAAGAAGAATATAATCTAATTGTTAGAAGCAGGGTTCGACATACATTCGGATGCATCTGTTTTGTGTTAAAGCATATACATACATGTTAACGATATGTCTGCTTCTTTATCAGTTACTGAGAAAAGCATGTTATTATGGGAGCAACGATTAGAATACCACTTCTTTATACGCGTTTAGAAAATGTAATTTTAGGATGGACGCGGTGGCTCATGCCTGTAATCTCAGCACTTTGGGAGGCCGAGGCAGGCGAATCACGAGGTCAGGAGATTGAGACCATCCTGGCTAACACGGTAAAACCCAGTCTCTACCAAAAACACAAAAAATTAGCCGGGCGTGGTGGCGGGCGCCTGTAGTCCCAGCTACTTGGGAGGCTGAGGCAGGAGAATGGCGTGAACCCGGGAGGCGGAGCTTGCAGTGAGCCGAGGTGGCACCACTGCACTCCAGCCTGAGTGACAGAGCAAGACTCAGTCTCAAAAAAAAAAGAAAATGTAATTTTAAATATATATAAATGTACTTATTTATAATAATCACAAAAAAAGTAGTAAGAATAAATTTAGTTAAATGTTTCTAAGACCCTTATTAAGAGAAACTATAAAATCTATTTGCAACACATTTTCACTGATGTTAAAGTGATATACACCATAGTCATAGACTGTAGTATCACTATATCATTAAAATATCAATTGTGCCGGGCGCGGTGGCTCACGCTTGTAATCCCAGCACTTTGGGAGGCCGAGGCGGGTGGATCACGAGGTCAGGAGATCGAGACCACGATGAAACCCCGTCTCTACTAAAAATACAAAACATTAGCCGGGCGTGGTGGCGGGCGCCTGTAGTCCCAGCTACTCAGGAGGCTGAGGCAGGAGAATGGCGTGAACCCGGGAGGCGGAGCTTGCAGTGAGCTGAGATCGCGCCACTGCATTCCAGCCTGGGAGACAGAGCGAGACTCCGTCTCAAAAAAATAAATAAAATAAAATAAAATAAAATCAATTGTACCAAAATGAATATATCAACTTAGCATAATTACAATGAAAATTCTAACAAAGTTTTCATAGAACTTGCTAAGCTGATTTAAAATTTTACGTGGACAACTAAAGGACCAACACTAGTCAAGGCTCCACCAAAGAAGAGGGTGAAAGACTTTAATCTACCAGATCTCAAGACTTATAATCAAACACATTCGTTATGACTGGACAGAAATAGAAAGGAATAAAGAGCCCAGAAAGAGACTATATATACATGGAAGTTTGACACATGATAGATCAGCAGAGAAATGATATAATTTTCAATAAATCATGAAGACCAACTGATTTTTCCTTTGGAAAATAAACGGACCATCATCACTTAGGAAAATAATAATCACTTTGGAAAATAATTACATGCCCCTTTGAGAAATAATTCATCAGATCTCTATCATACAGTGTACATGTACACTTTAAATCCAGATGTATCAAAGATGCAAATGTAGAAAAAGAAAAACTTAATTTTTAGACAAAAACATAGGAAACTGAGGCAGAAAAGTATTAAACAAGATGCATAAACATACCCCATAAGGGAAACTACTGATATATTTAGCTTTATTACATTTAAAACTACTTAACAAAACACACACACACACACACACACACACACACCAAAAAATGACAAGGCTCAGGCTGGAGGAAGAGATTTGCAGTTCTTGAGATGAAATATTAACATCTTGAACATTTAAAAAACTTACATAAATCAAAAAGTGGAAAATAAACAAGCCAATAAATATTAGCCAAAATGTAAGAACAGATAATTCACAGAAGAAACCTGAGCAGCCAGAAAGCAAATGCAAAGATGCTTGGCTTCACTGATAATCACGACTATATAAACTTTTAAAATCACAATGGGATAATGTTTCACATCCATCAGGCTCAGAGTATTTTAAAGTGTAAGAATACACTTGGGCATAAATGTTGAGCCATAGGAACTCCCAAATAAATGGAAATTGCTCCAAATTGGAGAGCATTGTGATGCCTCTCTAGTAAAGTTGAAATTAAGTATCCCCTTAACCCAGTAAATCCACTAATATAAATACAGTGTGGAAGATTCTTCCACATACTTATGACACATGTATAAGAAAGTTTAGCAAAGCAGCATTTACCATGGCAAAATAATTGAAAACATCCTAATTGCCAATCAAAAGAGATTAAATATTTATAGAATTAATGCCACATAGTAATTAGGATCATTAGTCTAGAGACAAGCTGCCTAATATGGCAGCTATGAGCCACATTTGGCTATTGAACACTGGAAATGTATGTAGTCTGGTGTAAGATGCACTGATCGTAAAGGACACAAAGAATTACCAAGATTTACTAAATTAAAAAACAGGGTTTGTGGTTTATATTATTCTATAAGCTTTTATTTATATCCTCCCTTCCAGTATTTTCTGCTGCTTTCTCCAACACTGTTTTCATTTTTAACAGTCCTCAATCACAAAGGTATATATATTAGGCATTCAAAAATCATACCTAAATCAGCATGTGTTTCTCTAATTTTTTACACACATTTACAAAAAAAAGTGTTGCTGCTTTTAGCAAAGATCAAATGCATAAAATTATTTTAGAGGATTGAAACATTTAATCCTCATCTCAAAATACAACACCGAATATATGAGATCTAGAGTTTCAGAACTGTAAACTTTAAACTTAACTTCCAGATTTTAAACTGTACTTCCTGTTCATAGATCATCATTGCATAACTACCCAGGGTCTTAAATTGTAATACAAGTTATCATCCATTAATAAATAAATATTAGTCACAAAAAGGCATTCCAGTTGGGACAACATTGCTGTTATTTTATTTTCAGACATATTTTAATGCAGTCTGGGAAATGTAACACCTACAGACCCAATACATTAGTTACACTCAAAATTTATTGGCAAAGAGAAAGTGAGTAGATATTCAACATGTACCATAAATATCCAATCACTAATGTAAACATCCCTGGCAAACAATTATTTCAACAGTGTCCGCTAAATCTTGCTGGCCTAGCAGAGAGGGCTGCAAAGTGAACACTGAACCTGTTCCAAAGACCTCCAAAAACCTAACATTCTAAATAAACCTGCCAAGATTTCTGAGATGCATTTTATACAGCACCCTCACAGTCATAATGGAAGATGCCATGTCTAGCTCTGCAGAGAACAAATGAAGGAAGTCACAGTTGTTTGGTGACTCAGGCAACACTATGCTTGTATCAGTTTTGACTGCTCTATGACTTTAGGCTAACCACTAACCTCACTGGTTCTCAAGAAACACAGAATATAACACAAGGTGTATTTTTAATTAGTCATAAGATTTTTGTCTACAACCTAGTAAAATCAGTCCTTAACTATCCATGTTTTTACTTATTCCAATTAGTAAAAAAAGCATGTGCTTTATTGTAATTATGTAGACCTATATTTTTAATCAAAAGAACACAAAGAAATTAACAGGCATATGTTCAGCCTTTGAATATTTACATTTATAGGCACACATACTTAAAAAGTCAGTTCTATTTAGGGAATAATTTAACCATTTAAAGAAAAGATGATGGTTAAGAGAATGGGTAAGTAAAATAATATTAATGCCAATGAAATAACAATATAAAAATTACTATTCTATACCAGGAATCAGCAAACTTTTCCTGTAAAGGGCCAGATAATAAATATGTTAGACTTTGTGTGTCACACAGTCTGTGCTGCAGCTATTTAACTCTGCCCCTGTAGTGTGACAACAGCCATAGACAATACATAAATGCATGAATGTGGCTGTATTACAATAAAACTTTATTTACAAAAATAAGCATTGGATTAGATTTGACCCTTTGGCTGTAGTTTGGCAACTGCTATCTATAACATTCAATAGTTTAGAAATTTGCGATTGCATAGAACACCGTACTCATTTTTAAAAGAGATAATGCAATATTAAACAATTCTTGTGCTACTTATCAGGTATTTAAACAAAATTAACTTTCCTCTCAGCCAATATTTTTCTTACTGGCTGAGACATAGGAAGAAAAGGCTTCAGTTATATTTGCTTTCTATCACACTGCATTTATCATACTAGTATTTTCTCTATTTTTAAAAGCAAGTTTAGTCAATATCAGTACCTACAAAGCATTATGGTAAGATTGGCCAGAGATAAGAACAATTTACATAATGGATTGCAGGAGCCACATCACTCATGTAATGAAATGTATTGATTATTAAGAAAACTCAACAAGCTGTACTGATCAGATTTCTCATGCCGGTGTAGGTTTGTTTCATCGCAAAGAAGCAATCGTTTCTCCTATTACCATTGTGAAAATTTCAAAGACAAATATATTTTGTTCTGTATTCAGAGAGGTAGTACACTCTTGAATGAACAGCTGCTGATTATTTTAGGAGCTTTTGAGCTAAAAATCAAGGTAGATGAATATTTCGGCTCAATCAAAACACAAAACAAAATTATCTCTTCATTATGGATTCTCTACAACACCTCTCTCTTTCAAAAACTGAAAATCCTCAGTGAAACTGAACAATAAGGAAACATAATAAACCAGATGCTTTCTGTCATTTTCCTGTTTAATGACTCACATATCCTGAGAGTATAGTTTATGTCTATATATTAAATAAATTTTGTTGCCAGCAGCCAGGGCCATGTTTGCTGTGAACTGACAGAGAGCTGGGTTCCAGTTCTTACTTTCTAATAGCCAGCTGTGTGTCCTTGAGTAGTATGGTATGGAACAAAAAATATTAATTAGAAGCCGGGTAAATACTATAACTGTATGGGCTCCTATAAACACAGCTTCATGAAACAGAAGAAATATCAGTATTCGTCAATGAACATCCAGGTGATTTGATGGTTTCTACCCAGTGACCCATGACCAGAAAACATGATGTGCCTTGTCAGACTCTGAGGAATATAGGATGCTTCTTTGGAGAAGGAATGCCCCAACCTACTCTTGGGAAGCAAGATGTTGGTCAGGTCAAGAGAGATTCCTAAAGCCCCTGTATAAGGGGCTACAAAGATCCCAGGTGATCTCTTTTGAATCTGAGATTCCAGAAAAATTCCCTGGCCTCGGAGTGCCTAAAATTTCTCTAGGCATTGCTACAGGAAAAATAATTGCTGATGAGATGAGGACTGGGCTCTAAGGATTTTCCAGCAGTGGACAGCAGAGGCAGGAGCAGAGAAAAACCCATAACAGTGAGAGACCAAAGGCACGGGAGACAATGAATATTACAGTCCAGAAGACAAAGCTCTAAAAGGCTCCCACCTGGAAAATCTCAGAAATTGCCACTATTCTTGAGCAAAACACTTTATGGAACACTGAGGCACTGAGGACCACAGTGTCATGTCCAGTTCTATAGCAGATTCATGATGATTATTGATTTTGTCTTTAACTTTAGATTATAGGCAGTGTGCTTATTTCTAACACACATGCATATGTAAGAATACACACACACAAACTGGGCATATAGATATGGAGAAATTAAACAATCTGCTACATATCTATGTAATCCACAGTCCCAGGAACAATTTCTTCTTTAGAACCCTTTCTTCTTTAGAGGTGCAATGGTGAGAGACGGGTAAGAGCAACGTAAAGAGCAATGTAAAGAGACAGGTATGAGCAATGTAAAGAAAAGGTTCACTGTTTGAGCAATGGAAATAAGCCTTCTAGAGAACACCTAGCCCAGAAAATATTCACATTCCCTGCTAAAACCATGGCAAACTATGAAATTCTTTCCCATGCAGTCTTGTTGACAGCTCCTAGAAGTGTATTCCTGAAGTTGCTACACAGCCACAACCATAATTCCTGCTTCACCCAAATTCCTCCAGTATCAAAAAAAGGGGGCTTCAAAGTGAATGGTGTGATGAAAACATCAAATTATTTAAAGATTAAGTCAAGCATTTGGGGGGTAAGAAGAAAAAGATCACAGCAATTGGCAGAGAGTGAGTAAAAATCAAGAAGTGTTTGGTCTGTTCTAGAATGCGTAACAGTTACAATGCAGGTCAGGCAAGACAGGACAATGTAGCATCCAGATTGGACAAAAAGAGAAAGACCTGATACTGTCTTGATTATGTGTGGCTAATAACTATTCCCTTCACCTGAGGCAGTAGGGATATTGAATTAAAAGTAGATCAATGTTATGTTCCAACACCCAGATTGGTTCAACAAACTCATAGTTATGAGAAAAACCTGTACTAAGATGCTATTGTCTTTCCTACACATTGATTCCTAATATTGTTCTTGCAACACAGTGTCCCATGATAAGACTGTAAACCGGTTGTTCCTCCGAGATGTAGTATATGCAAAGAAAATTTTAAAAAGCTCATCAATTATGTGCTAAGTGTTTACAGTACTAATGCTGGGATATATTTTTTTATAATTATTGAGCAACTTCTTTTATCAGCCATTAGGTACTAACAGTATAGCCTTTATACAAACAGGCCTGGGTATGCCACTATTAGGAGCTCTGTTTATTCAGGAGAGAAACTGAGCAATTTTTACTTACTTAGCAAGGGCAGCACAGCTTATATAAAGAGTAAGTTACTTATAATTCACATTCAGAGTGTAGGTTCTGTTGGGGTCAATTGGTTTCCTCCAGGCAGTTACCTACAGAAACCTCTGTGAAGTATACCCCACCTAAATATTAAATTAAAGATTTTGATATACAGTAATCAAAACTAACAACTTGACCTTACTCTTGACCCCATTACAGAATTTAGTGTCACCAAGGCTTATTTATGATCAAGTACACTACATTCTAAATGACACTAAGAGGATGGAAATTAGTCTTCCTATATAAGTGGATAGAGAACATGTCCTTTAAACCAAGGTTCTTCAAATAACACCTATATTAGTAGAGGCAGAGGCAGTAGTAGGCCTTAGCGGGACCTAAATTGCAATTGGTACACATTTAAACCCTCTGGTGATGCACAGATACCTTTTGTTTCTGAATGAAGGTAAAAATCCAGAATTCTTGAACACCTATTACATAAGGAGCAAGGAGGAAGTTCTACATTAACAGATGGAAATCTTGGCTTGTATATTCACCCAGAAGGGAAGCCATCTTCACACTTCAAAAAGATAAGCTATAAGGGAGCCTTCAGGCAGGCCAGTATTTTCCTCAAATTGGATTTCTCTAATCCCTGAACTGTGACCAGCAAAGACTTCAGTCTGAAAAATTGATTTTTCAACTACACTTCCTGAGGACTCACCAGAGCCACAAAGTAAAAGAAACAATAATTCTTTGCCAAGTGTATTGATGAAATCACATGGTATTTTTATACCCACTAGTATAACTGAGAAATAGTCTTGCAATTGGTTACCTCTTGATAGTTAAAATATTACATTCACTAAGGGAGGAAGTTTGTTTATGTACCATGTGGAGTGATACCACACACATGTATTTTGTTCATTTTGATTTCTTTTAGCTTCGTTCAATAAAAGCTGAACTGCCAGGCCAGAGTCTCTTCAAAAGCTTTAAGGAAAGAAGGAGAGGGAAAACAAACTATGGTTTCATCTCAGTGTTGTACTATAACACAAAGACAAAACATGGGTCCAGCCCCCAAGGAGTAGTAATTCAGAGATTGTTGTATCCTGCAACAATGGCATAAATAATAAAAATAAAGAATTGTTTTAGTCAAATTCTGCTGTGTGTTTCCATTTTAATGGTCTTGCGTCTGTATTACCTCATGCCACCATGTGTGGCAGGTAGAGGAGAAATAATTCTCAGTTCCTCATGAAGCACAATGGTGTTGAAGTGCTGAGGGTTCCCTTGCATGCATATCCAACCACCCAACAGGAAGGTGATCTCTTAAGCATCTTAAAAAGAATAACATCCCCACCAAGGAACACTGATTCTGAATCATCTTCCTTTAGCACTTCAACAAGCAAAAGAAGAGTTTTATCTTTCCTTATACTCTCCAGTCTCCTTTGGAGTCTTTTCTCATTCTTCCTGACTTTTTTACCCATAAATAATTCAACAGGTGAATTCCTTTAATGACGTGGTCACATGCCATCTGGAATCATTAATTAAGATATATTTACATTAAAAACTTTATCTTACCTATCCCTTAGTAACAGAATTTTTATGTTATTTTTAACTTTTAGCATTAGATTTTCTTTCTTGTCAAAAAATTAATAACTCAGCAGCTCAGTAATTTTAACACTATTATTAGTTTTCAACCGATAGTGAATTTTACAAGATTATTTTCATTATTAGTTTTCATATTGGGCTAGATTTGGACAGCACTGAATACTAGGCAATTACTTAGGTTTTATCTCTATAAGAAGTTTGCAAGTTTCTTAGAGACATGGTTTATTATTAATGGACTTATTTTTAAAGTGCTATAGTACATGGCAGTAACTAGTTTGTCTTCCATAATGATATTTATTGTTTCTTCTGCATCTCAAATCTGTCTATGTTAGTCTCTGACACTCATAAATCATTTCAATACTCTTTGTTATCTACCTTTTGGCATCCATTGAATCCTTCTTTAATCTCTAGTTATTGTATAGGTTTTAAAACTGTTACATGAGAGGTGAGAAGGTCTGAATTTTAGGCAGGAATGGCGCTTACTTTTTAAAGAAACTTGATTTATTTGGACTTTAGTATCCTCCTAGGTTTAAAAAAAAAAAAAAAAAAAAGTTGGCCAGATGCGGTGCTTTGGGAGGCCAAGGCAGGCAGATCACAACGTCAGGAGATCGAGACTGTCCTGGCTAACACGGTGAAACCCTGTCTCTTACTAAAATACAAAAAATTAGCCAGGTGTGGTGGTGGGTGCCTGTACCCAGCTACTCGGGAGGCTGAGGCAGGAGAATGGCATGAACCTGGGAGGCGGAGCTTGCAGTGAGCAGAGATCAGCCACTGCAGTCCAGCCTGGGTGATAGAGCAAGACTCCGTCTCGAAAAAAAAACAAAATGTTTAATGCGCTAGGTTGTATATATGTAAAGTTACTTCTAGCGCTAAAATCCTAAGTTTTATAATTAAATTTCATAAGGTTAGATCAATATTCAGTTGACAATTGAACAACACAGTTTTGAATTGCACAGATGCAGTTGTACATGGATTTTCTTCCACCTCTGTCACCCCTAAGACAGCAAGACCAACCCCACCTCTTCCTTCTCTTCTTCAGTCTACTCAACGTGAGGACAACAAAGATGAAGGTCTTTATGATAATCTATTTTCACTTAATAATAGTAAATATATTTTCTCGTTCTTATAATTTTCTCAATAACACTTTCTTTTCTCTAGCTTACTTTACTGTAAGAATACAGTATATAACACATATAAAAATATGTGTTAGTCAACTGTTTATGTTACTGGTAAGGCTTTCAGTCAACAGTATGTCTTAGAGGTTAAATTTTTGGGGAATCAAAAGTTATACGTGGATTTTCAACCTGGTTTGTTCAAGAGTCAACTGTATATGCCTATCTTGCCCAGTGAATTCAGAATATTCAAAATTAAAATTACATGAAAGGTCAAAATAGCATTAAAGCTTCCAAATAATAAGAGCACGTAAGCACATATACCTTCTTAGAAAACTTTGCAAGTACATGTGCTTTTCTTTAGATGATAAAATCTTGCTTTTATAAGAATAATGTTCTTCTGCAAAATAGATGTTCCAAAGGTGGAACTGGAATCGATGGTTATAGTTTGCAAAGAGATAGATTCAACTTCAATATATCAAGACCTTTCTAACAGTCAGAGTTTTCCAATAAATGGATTGACTACCCATGGGGTATTAAATTAACCTCTCCAGGGAATTCAGGTAGAAACCAACTAACCACTTGGCATTAATGAGAAATTGGACTAAGGATCTTTAATGTTCCTTCAAATTCTGTAGTGAGGGGATTTAAGACTCAGTCAGGATTTCTGAAGTTATTACTTTTTTTTGAAGTGTCTCTTTCTAACAATCAGATGTTTTGGCAGATAGAAGAGCCTTTTTAAAAAATCAATTTTTCATAGTGCTCAGCCATTTAGGATAAAGACACTTTTAAAGATCAAAGACTTACAGAGGGTTTGTTATGTACTTGTTTTTTTTTTTTTTCCTAAAAAGGGATAAGTATCTGCCAGAGCCCATATAATAAGCTGGATTTATAATGTTTTGCCCTACAGGGGAAAAAAAAGTTTGTTGTAGTAGGAGGAAACTACAGCCCACTGTCTGGTAGATTAGATGGACAGTCCTATGAATCTTAATAGGCATTGTCATCCATATAGAAAGTCATTCCCAGATAAATGCATTAAAGACATGGAGAACACATGACTTTAGCACATATGTTGTTACTATCCAGAGAAACAGTTTACAGTCTATTTGGATCCAAATAGACGAGGGATAAGGAATGCAGGACGTCATGACAGTGGCTCCTTTCTGTCTCTTCCCAATTCTACATCATTTAGAGATGTATTTTTAGAGCACATGGAGCAATTAGTTTATGTTCCATAAATAATGATGCTATATTTACATCTCTTCAGACCCAGTCTGAGATCATGTCTGCCTGTGTCTCTGGCCTGCAGAAACTTAAACATAGTTTGGCTCAAATAAGATCTCAACTCCTTTGTCACCATAGCAGAAATAATTAATAAGAAACTTTATTGCCTGTACTTATAAAAGCACCTGAAAAATAGCTTCAGAGCTCAGAACCAAAGACAAAAGGTTATGATCCTGGGATTAAACTGATTCTCAGAGATCAGATGCCTCCAAGAAGTATGGTAGGTTTCTCTGACTACAGAAGGCCAGAAGATGGAAAGGCTAACCCTGAAATGAGGAGAGAGCAGTAAAAGCAGAGATCAGGGAATAACTATCTGCAACTTAACAGGACCTGAAAACCTACACAATTATGTACCAGTAATGCAGACACTCAAGTAAGGTTCTTGCTGTTTACAATACTATATTTGACAAACCTCAGCCCAGCAAGTCCAAGAAAAAATGTCAACTAAGCTAAAGGGGCTGAAAAGCTAGAGTTGATCCAGAAAAATAATCAGAATAGATATCCTATGATATAGAACTGCTAGAGGAGATAACTTAGGATCTGAATAAAAATATATTCACTTGAGAATTTTTCAAGTGAAGCATAAAGACCTCCTGGTACTAAAAGTTACAATTTCCAAATTTAAAAATTCAACAGATGAGTTGAAGGATAAAGCACTATTGAGGCCCAAATTAGTGATTTGGAAGATTAAGTGTGAGAACTCTCACATTGTCTTAAAATACAGAGCAAATTAAGGAGATGAAAATCACCAGGTAAAAATAAAATAAGACAATTAAAGAATAAATGCAGAAGAACTAACATAAGAATATTTTGTTAGCTCCAGAGGAAAAACAGGAGCAGATGGAAGAAAAGAAAATAAACTAATATTAGAAGGAAAATTTCCCAAGGAAAGGAAGAGACCTGAGTCTGAAAATTCAAGGGACTCACTAAGGGCTAGATTGATGAGAAAAGATGCGCAACTAAGCATGCCTTGGTAACTTCATGAACTTGGAAGATAAATTTTTTAAAAAATTCACAGACTTTCCAGCTGAAAGAATCACTTGCTAATAAAGGGAAATTAAAGTCAAACTGAGGATGACTAGAAAATAGAGGAGTAGAAGCAATCTGGCTTCACTCTCCTCCACAGAAAACCACCAACAACTATCCAGTGCCAAAATTATCACCAGCAATATTCCAGAACTCAAAACTGAGTCTGTGATAATCCCAGGGGCCACAGAGAAGTGAAAAACTACGAGCAGAAAGTAAGATAAATGGACCTCTCTAGCCGTAACACCTCTCACCCAAACTTCCAGGCACTTCATGGAAAAGTCCTCCTGGACTCACTGGAAAAAGTGAGCTTGAGGCAGACATCCAGCTTCCCCATGACCTTGACTTCCTTCACAGGAAAACTGTCCCTGCTTCAATCCATGGAAAGCATCAAGAGTGCCTGTAGGGTGAATAATTCTGAGGGCAGCTGGAAATAAAGAGTGGAGGTGGGGCTAGCAACCCCCGGCATGAGAAACTCAGTGGCTGCTCTTCATGTCAGTCAAAGGAGATACCAAATCAGAGATGCTGTTCAGCAGCACCATGCTGTAAGAGGCATGCTCCGTAGGTCCTCTAGACACAAATCCCTAGCCAGTCTTCTCATGCAGCCAGAGTACCCCATCTGGGATGGGCAATGCTCCCAGCTTTCATGAGGGCCACAGTAAACCTGGACTTAGTGTCCTATCAAGTGCCTAAAAGGAGGCAGCAGTCTTGAACAAATGGAACCCAATAGTCAATCTACATAAATCCTTTAGACTGGTATACTTGTAAAAGACCAAGCCAAGCCAGACAACAAAGACTGGAATAACTAACACTTCCATGTGAAGACATAACATATGTTTATTTAAAAAAAAAGAGAGAGAGAGAGAAAACAGGGAGCCATGACATTCGCAAATGGAAAAAACAATGACCCAGTAACCAAACCTAAAGAGATAGTAATGTGTGATTTTTCAGATCAAGAATTCAAAATAGTAATTTTGAGGAAACTCCAGAAGCAATAAAATGGCAGTAGTAAGTCCCTACCTATCAATGTAAATATAATAAATTATCCAATCAAATTCATACAAGTACCAGACATCTCACCTTCAATCCAGAGTAAATAATAGCCAGTGGAATAGCATTCACAGAACCACTGAAAAAAATGATTATAGTCCAAGAATCCTACACGCAAATGATATATTAATTACAGGTTGAGGTGAAAGAAAAATATTTTAGGAAGTACAAGACATCAGAGAATATATCACCTATGTACTACCTCTGAGGAAAACACTTTAGAAAATTTCCTAATCAAGAAAAAAAATCAATAACTGTTAGTTATTACTAGTATTGTTACTAAATGATCTCACCAAAAATAAAGAAATTAGGTAGAAGAAAGAGTAGTAAATGTAATCCAAGTGTAACAATAAATAGGATTTTAAAAAATACTTTTGAATTAATAAGGGGGAGGGCTAGCAGACGGAACAGAAACTTGACCAAAGCAGAAACAATAAAGAAAAATAAAATATAGAAATAAAAACAGAATTTTTGAGATCAATAGATAGATATCACCATGGAATACTCTTCAGCCATAAAAAGGAATGAAATAATGGCATTTACAGCAATCTGAATGGAACTAGAGATCATTATTCTAAGTGAAGTAACTCAAGAATGGAAACCCAAACATCATATGTTCTCACTCATGAGTGGGACCTAAACTATGACGAAGCAAAGACATAATAATGATACAATGGATTTTGGAGACTTGGGGGAGAGGGTGGGAAGGGGGTGAGGGATAAAAGACTACAAATTGGGTACAGCATATACTGCTCAGATGATGGGTTCACCAAAATCTCACAAATCACCACTAAAGAATTTTCATAACTAAACACCATCTGTTCCCCAGAAACCTATGGAAATAAAAAAAAGGAAAGAAATTTAAACAGAATCTAACTAATGAAGAGAAAGTGAGACAAAATAAATTTTAAAAGAGATTCTAGTAGTAGTCAAAGAGTCAGGGGGAAGACCAGCTATAGACTGTTTCAAAATAAGTAATTTTTTAAAAGCTTAATGAAGTATAAGCAAAGAGGTATCATGTAAGGAAAACCAAAGAGAAAGTGGGATGAACTGGGGAGGGGTGCACAGTATCAACCAGAATGAGATATAACATTAAATACACTAGTCAGATAAAATGGATATTATATAATTATGAATCAGTATGTGACAGTGAAAAAAGTGGCTGTGTAATTGTCATAAACATGCATATAACAACTAATATAGCTGGTAGCTCACAAAATCAAACCTTTTTAAGGTGCCAGGATAGCAAAGAATAAAAAGTTAATTACTGTGGGAGTCGTCAATATGTGTCTGTCAGAAATGGACAGATGTAGTAGGTTTCAGTCAGATAAAAATTGAATAATAGAGTTCATTAAATGTGAGCTAACATATATTAAGAACTATACATACCTCAAAAGAAACAAGAGGATTTCAGTAAATGTATATCCCTGTAATATTTACAAAAATTAGTCATCTTGGTCACAAAGACAATCCTAGTAAATTTTTTTTAAGTAAAGATTTTACAGTCACATTCTAAGCATAATACAATTAAAAATTAATAGACCTAGAAAAATATTGTAATACAACAAGTAGACAAAAGGCTCATATCGATGATATATGAGCCATTATAAGTTGACATAGAGAAGAAAATATCCCAACAGGAAAAAATGGCAAGGCATATGAATAAACATGCACAGAGAAGATATCCAAGGTCTTAAAATAGGGCAAACATGCTCACATTTACTGATTAGCAAAAGAACTGAATAAAATACTATGTATCTACACCCTGGAAAAATGTACAGACATTCAAAGCAAAGAATTAGAGACCACTCATTTGAGTTGGAGGGATTTCCATTGCATATTATTTTTAGAAGGCAAGATAGTCCAATCTACAGAGACTTGGGGGAAGGGGTGGGAAGGGGAGTGAGAGATAAAAGTCTACAAATTGGGTACAGTGGAAGTACCCAATACAAGTAGATTAATGGTCATCAAGAGCTGGGGATGGGAACAGGGATTAACTATTTATCCCAGCAGAGATCATATTAGTGTGAAGAAAATGTTCTAAAATGGATTATGATAATGATTGCAAAACTCAGTAAAGTTATTTAAAAATCATTGAGTTGGGCACTCAAAATAGATGAATTTTATATTATTTAAATTGCACTTTGTTTAAAATTTTTAAACAAGACATTTTTAAAAGGTATAGAAAAATGGCCGTAACATTATTGCTTTTCTCTTTGCAAAACGCATAATTGAGGAAGATGTAAGAGAAGACTAAACAAGCAATAAAATAAAAGATTGTACTAAAAACATATATGATGAGATCTCTACATTTATGTAACATTTTATATATGTATGTTATATGTATAAATGTTAGGGTACCTGTAATTAACTTTAAATACTTCAGCATAGTATTTTGAGGAATCTCCATACTGTTCCCCATAGTGGCTATCCTAATTTACATTCCCACCAACAGTGTATGAGAGGTCTTCTTTCTCCATATTCTCGCCAGCGTTTGTTATCATCTGTCTTGTATAAAAGCCATTTTAATGGCTGAGATGATATTACATTGTAGTTTTAAATTGTATTTCTCTGATGATCAATGATGTTGGCATTTTTTTATGTATCTATTGGCCATTTGTATGTCTTCTTTTGAGAAACGTCTATTAAGATCTTTTGCCTTTTTTTTTTTTTTTTTTTTTTGAGACTGAGTCTTGCTCTGTTGCCCAGGCTGGAGTGCAGTGGCACGATCTCCGCTCACTGCAAGCTCTGCCTCCCAGGTTCACGCCATTCTCCTGCCTCAGCCTCCCAAGTAGCTGGGACTACAGGCGCCCACCACCACACCTGGCTAATTTTTTGTATTTTTAGTAGAGATGGGGTTTCACCGTGTCAGCCAGGATGGTCTCAATCTCCTGACTTCGTGATCCACCCGCCTCGGCCTCCCAAAGTGCTGGGATTACAGGCGTGAGCCACCGTGCCCGGCCCTTCTGCCCATTTTTAAATGAGATTATTTTATTTTTTCCTTTTGACTTGTTTGAGTTCCTTATATATTCTGGTTACTAATCACTTGTCAATGGGTAGTTTGCAAACATTTTTTTCCATTCAGTGGATTGTTTCCTTTGCTATGCAGAAGCTTTTCAGCTTGATGTAATCCCATTTGTCCGTTTTTGCTTTGGTTGCCTGTGCTTGTAGGGTATTGGTCAAGAAATCTTTGTCCAGACTAATGTCCCGAAGAGTTTCCCCAGTGTTTTCTTGTAGTAGTTTTATAGACTGGGGTCTTAGATTTAAGCTTTTAATCCATTTTGCTTTGATTTTTGTATATGGCAAGAGATAGAGGTCAAATTTCATTCTTCTGCATATGGATATACAATTAACATATGATCTAGCAATCTCATTGTTAAGTATATATCCTAAAGGAAGGAAATCAGTATATCCAAGAGATATCTGCACTCCAGGGTTTATTACAGCACTATTCACAATAGCCACAATCTGGAATCAACCAAAGTTTCCTTCAACTAATGAAGGCATAAAGAAAATGTGGTACATATACACAAAGAAATATTATTCAGCCACAAAAAAGAAGAAACTCCTGTCATTTGCAACAATATGGATTGAACTTGGATATATTATGTTAAGTGAACAAAGCCAGACACAGAAAGACAAATTTTGCATGTTCTCACTCCTATGTAGGTGCTAAAATTAAAACAACTGATTTCATGGAGACAGAGAGTAGAATATTGGCTACTAGAGGCTGGGAAGGGGAAGGGGATCAGGGTGGAGGGGAAAAAGTGAGGATGGTTAATCGGTACAAAAGTATAATTAGATAGAATGAATAAGGTCTAGTATTTGGTAGCACATCAGGGTGACTACAGTCAACAGTAATTTATTGTATATTTTAAAATATTGAAAGAGTGGACTGGAATGTTTCTAACACGAAGAAATAATAAATTCTTGAGGTGATAGATACCCAGTTACCCTGATATAATTATTACACGTTGTATCCTGTATCAAAACATCACATGTGCCCCATAAATATATATAACAATTATGTACCCATAATAATGAAAAAATGAAAAATTTTAAAATCATGTTTGGGAAGTGATTAAGTCATGAGGGCTCCACCCTTGTGAATGGGATTAATGATCTTATAAAAGGGGTTTCCAAGAGCTGCCCGGCCCTTCCATCTCTCTGCATGTGAGGACACAGCATTAGTCCCTTTTTGCCCTTCTGCCATGTGAGGCTGCAGTGAGGAGAGGCCATCTTGGAAGCAGAGAGCAGCCTTCAACATACACTAATCCAGAATCTGCTGGCATCTTGATGTTAGGCTTACCAGTGTCCAGAAGTGTGGAGAAATACATTTCTGTTCTTTATTTTAAAAATAAAAATAAATAAAATACTTAAGTAGAGGCAGTATATTATGTACATACAAGTTAGTTTATGATCCCACTGTAGGGACTGACAGTTTCCCTAATAATAAATTCATATTCCAGTGAAGGTTCTATAAAGTCTTATCAGAAATCCACAAATCAGAAGTGACCATTCCAAGTGCTTCTGTTTTCCACATCTTGATTATCACCTAAACATAGAAAATGTCAGAAAAATGATTTTACTGGTAAAATTATTGGTTTAATTAACATGGAAAATGTTAGAATTGGGCTTGTATTGGTAAAATCAAATATATTCAAGAAATGTTTATTGGGTAAAATACTATGAGACCCATCCTCCCTCCAATCCCTTGCATGAGCAAAATAGAAGACAATGGTACGTCTCCTGAATTCCTAGGAAAGATATCAAAGCTTGATCAATAAGCAGCCCTATGCCCAACCTTTGCAAATCAATGTGACTATTAGAATATCAAAAGCCAGCTTCCAGAGATCCTGTCATGTTATCCTGAGTGACTCTTTCATCTAGGATGGAGGTTGAAGAATTTAAAAGAACAAAGAGCCGTGCCTTCTTCAAGCTGACAGACCCAGTTATAGAAGCTATTTTCTGCCTGCTTACTAATGTTTGGTTATTTAGTAAATATCTTTATGTGTGTAAAAATTTTGTCAGAGATTTCTTTCATTAAAACCTGAAAGTAAGATTGTGGGGGACTGCTGACTCTCACCAGCCACATCAAACTAGTTGCTACCATTCTCAACCAAAGAACCTCTTCAGAAAGAAATTAGCTGTGTCAATTCCCAACAATAAAGAAATAAAAGTATCTTTTAAAAAAGAAAACTATATAGATTATCTCTTTTTTAAAAGAATAATGCCATGAGTATACACAAACAAAACTTTCACATTTAATTTTTGGGAGGTCACAGGTTTGCCCATTTCCATTCATAGACTACTGGGTCTACTGCCAACAGGTAAGCCCTTGAACCTTAGATATAGTCATGCAAATTCAACCCTTACTTCAGTAGACAAGATGTGAAAGTTGAAGGACACAGGTAGGATCCCTGATTCTATTCAATTGCAGTATTCCAGAAGTAAACTTTTTGGAGGCAGACTTTTAACAATGTACAAGATAGGATAGTTTTCTGATCACAGAGATTTACAGTTCTTTCTCTGCGGGTACAGACCATTGTATATGTGTCCATTTGGCTGGTTTTCCATTATGGCCGACTAGTGAATGCTAAGATTTCATAATGAGAAAGTCACTGTAGAAGTTTCCTTTCTTGCTTGGGTTTTGAAAAGCAGGAATATGAATGAGGAAATGACCAAAATCTTCATCTCACTGGAAAACATACAGTAAAGGAGGCAATCCTAAGAAATAAAGGAAATTAAATTAGATAAGGAATGGATAGAAGTACCTTGAACTCATAATTGGAGATTTTTATTTACTTAAAATGAGATCACTGAGAGGTTTTTGATTAGTTCAATGGGTGATCTTCTTCCACAAAAGTTACTAAAAAGACAAAAATAACTGGCAATTTCAAGCTAAAGGAGGAAAATTGGATGTCTGAGAGCAAATGAAGAGAAAAAAACATAAAATGATAGTGGCTGTATATGAAATTGAGAGAATAATAGAAGAAAAGGGAAATCTATTTAAAGATATTATTTAGGAAGAAACTACAAGATCTGTTGATAGTGAACAAAAGATAAATTTCCCATTGATGTAAGGTGAAACAAACACACACTTCATCCATCCACCAGCATCTCATGAATCTTCTAAAAGTGCCACTTCCACTATGTTATCTTACTGTCCCCAAAGGGAGAGCCTTAGTTTAGAATCTTAGAATAAGGTCTAAATTCCTTATCTTGAAATTTAAGACTTTCTGTAGTATAGTCCCAAATTCTCTTTTTCAAAACTACCTTTAAAAATAGTTCTGATAAAGGAAGACATTTATGCAGCCGACAAACATATATATATATATATATATAAAAGATCATCATCACTGGTCATTAGAGAAATGCACATCAAAACCACAATGAGATACCATCTCATGCCAGTTAGAATGGCAATCATTAAAAAGTCAGGAAACAACAGATGCTGGAGAAATAGGAATGCTTTTACACTGTTGGTGGGAATGTAAATTAATTCAACCATTGTGGAAGACAGTGTGGCGATTCCTCAAGGATCTAGAACCAGAAATAACCATTTGACACAGCAATGCCATTACTGGGTATATACCCAAAGGATTATAAATCATTCTACTATAAAGACACATGCACACATATGTTTATTGCAGCACTATTCACAATAGCAAATACTTGGAATCAACCCAAATGCCAATCAATGATAAACTCAATAAAGAAAATATGGCCCTATTACACCATGGAATACTATGCAGCCATAAAAAAGGATGTGTTCATGTTCTTTGCAGGGACATGGATAAAGCTGGAAACCATCATTCTCAGCAAACTAACACAGGAACAGAAAACCAAACACTGCATGTTCTCATTCATAAGTGGGAGTTGAACAATGAGAACACATGGACACAGGGAGGGGAACATCATATACCAGGGCCTGTCAGGGGGTGGGGGGCTAGGGGAGGGATAGCATTAGGAGAAATACCTAATGTAGATATTTGATGGTGCAGCAAACCACCGTGGCATGTGTATACCTATGTAACAAACCTGCATGTTCTGCACATGTATCCCAGAACTTAAAGTATAATAATAATAATAATAATAATAATAATAATAATTCTGATTGCAGGAGTCTTGTGAGTTTCTGTTCCACAACTCAGAAGCAGATTTAAAACTAATTTTATATAATTCAATCCTGATCAAGAGCAGGGCTTTCTCATCCCACTATCTAAGTGTTCCACCTTCTGTTCTAACATAGGGAGATGTACGAGGGTGTGAGTTAGAGAAATCAGTGAATGTACTTCACATTCAGGTGGAACACTCTGTGGGATGGATCTGCAGGTGGGAAGGGCCTGGGCAGAGACATAAGCACAGGTGAGCTAAGCAACTGACTTTGGTCTATGGCCTGACCATGTGCTGTATTGGCCTCACTAAAGGCTATGTCTCTCTTTCAAGAAATTTCATTTCTTCATTTCACTCTCTCCTGTCATTGGAAGCCCAACTTTTCTTCTCTCAGCTTCTGGTTACTTTTTCACTCATGCCCGTGAGTTGAGAAACCATCGACCTGTATGATAGTTGAGTATTTGTAACCATTATGGCTCCTCAGTGAACAACTGCAGACTCCCATCTAACTCTGACACAGTTCAAGCTGGAGGAAATAAGAGGTCCCTGTGGGGTACAAGTAAAAGGAGGAAACCGCAAAAATAACCATGAAATAGTTATTGCCATGAAGTTACTTCATATGTCCTTAATTTTACACGTAATTGATTCTTTCTTCAGCAAGAAATGTTTCACTGTTTCCTTGGTATTTTGGTCTGCTTTTGGGGTCTAAGCCACATTTCTAAGACTCTTAGCTTTTCCATTGCCTCATTTCATTATCTTTATTCCCATTCCACTTCAAACTTATGGCCATGTCTTAAATACTTTTATCATCACAATTTTTCTCGAACCAATATATTAGGTTAGTGCAAAAATAACAGCGGTTTTTGCCATTAAAAGTAATGGCAAAAAATGGTAATATTAAGTGTAACCACCAAGACACAATGCCATAAGATAAATTTTCAACCCTGCTTCATCCCAAAGTCTGCCTTCTCCATATTTATACCTGGACTGCTCATTCATCACTGCTAGAGAAAAATCACACAACCACTGAGATTGATACCATTAAAAATTCATGGCCTCAAACTCTAACTGTCCAGAAATCCTGCAGTTCTTCTCCAGGCAAATCTCTTTCCTATTGTCCACAGTGACTATTTTTATACTTCTCCACCTTCCTCAAACCTCTGAACCAGATGCTGCTCACTTCATTCTCAACAAATGACCTAACCTGCTGTTTATAAAGAAAATAGAAACATGCTGCGGGGCGCGGTGGCTCAAGCCTGTAATCCCAGCACTTTGGGAGGCCGAGGCAGGCAGATCACAAGGTCAGGAGATCGAGACCGTCCTGGCTAACACGGTGAAACCCTGTCTCTACTAAAAATACAAAAAATTAGCCAGGCGTGGTGATGGGCGCCTGTAGTCCCAGCTACTTGGGAGGCTGAGGCAGGAGAATGGCATGAAGCCAGGAGGTGGAGCTTGCAGTAAGCCGAGATAGCGCCACTGCACTCCAGCCTGGGCGACAGAGTGGGACTCCGTCTCAAAACAAAACAAAACAAAACAAAACAAAAAAACCTGTTGTGTGGAATTACCTCAATTCCTCCACCACACCCATAACCTCATCTGTTTCTGAATATATACCCATATTCTATCCTTCTTCCCTTGCTATAAATGCAAAAATTAACATGTCCTCACAATGTAGTATTATCCTTTGCATGTATTATTTCGGAGAGGTAAATAGGAGTTTCTGTTGTATAATATTGGAGGCTACCTCCACATTGCCTGACAAGAAGCTGCCTGAGATTAGTGGCTCCTCATTCTCCAATGAGAGGGGTTTCTATTATTTTCAGCTTCGCACAAGGTGTCCAGGTTCTATCACGCCAGGGATTTGATATCCATGATAGCAGGTAGCCAGCTGCAAGATACCTGTCTGTGACTCCTTGAGTAGTTGGTATGCAGATCTATACTGCATACTATTTGCTCTCTCCATTTAGTACAAAGGATAGTAACAGGAGAGTTAGAGCCCCTTCCCAAGAGCATTGCTCTACTGTGGGTCCAGCTGTGCCCAGGAATGAGGCATATACAGATCTAATGCATTTCAGCATATAGTCTCTTCTTTAATCATCGTGCAGGAATAAGTAGGGTCATCTTGCTCCAGGGATACAAGTTTACTCACACCATCCATACTGTTAAGGGTGTCCCTAATCATTCGTATCTGACAACCTCTCCTAGGGAGTAAAGGTATCACTACAAGATGCTGGAACTAACATCTGCGACTTTCACCTCAGTTTTAAGATGTTTATCCAGTGGTGTGGTGGGTCTCACTCTGTATCTTACCTCCTTTAGGGCTATTGACATCATGTAAGAGAGTTCCAGGTCACTGGCAATGGAAAAATCCCCAAGACGGAGCTAGGTGCTCTGCTCATTCTGACATCACGAGTTACCACCACAACATGCAGGGTGTTTTGTTTTGTTTTGTTTTGTTTTGTTTTGTTTTGTTTTGTTTTGTTTTGCTTTGAAATAGGATCGTGCTCTGTCACCCAGCCTGGAGTACAGTGGTGCTATCATGGCTCACTGCAGCCTTGACCTCCCAGGCCCAAGTGATCATCCCACCTCGGCCTCCCTAGTTGCTGGGACTATTGGTGCACGCCATTACACCGGGCTAGCTTTTGTATTTTTTGTAGTGATGGAGTTTTGCCATGCTGCGCAGGCTGGACTTTACCTGGGCTCAAGTGATCCTCCCACCTCAGCCCCTCAAAATGCTGTAAGTACAGGCCCAAGCCTGAGACATGCAGTTTTGATAAACTGTACCCAGCAACATGCAGTTCTGATAAACACCAAAGTGACATGAATCATAAAAATCACAGCTCAAACCATATCATAATCATAAAAGGAGACCAAAGTATTAACAAAAGAGAATACAAGATGTTGAAAAGTGATAACAGCCCTTCCTAGGAGAACAAACGAAAGGACAACCAAAACCATGATGGGCTAACCAAAGACTTCAATGGTTCAGGCAAAATTTTGTTTAAAAATCTCACTTTTTAACCATCCTCAGGATAACAAATTTATTTCCTGGCACCCCATCAGCACTGATGCATTAAGATGGGCAGCTGGCACCCACTTTGACTCTGCCTCTACCTATGAGGTAGTAGATGATTCCAGAGAGACTTTCCATGGAACAGCAGGCAGAAGCTAACTGCCTGGTGGTCCAAGAGCCTAAGAAGCAGATTCTACCTGGTGCTGTTTTTTGGTTTTTTTTTTTTAACATATCCATATACTTGATAATAAATTATTAGTATCCATCTTCCACTGGCTTACAGCATGTCATTTCTTCACATTTCTACAATATTTTGCTCAAACTTCACTATCATTTGGATTTTAGTTTACTCTTACTCAGGTGTTTTTTTCCTTGATTTCACATTTTTCTCACGTGAGCTGCGAATACAACTAGACTTCAAACCAGAGCATTTGATCTCCCCTTGTGCTTAACTTTCCTGGAAGATGTCTCAATTGCCCCTGAACAATAATCAAAAGGCAATTCTCTCTCTCCCTCTGAAAAATCACAGCTACTGGGTGGGGAAGCGAGTGGAGATGTTACATCTCTCACATCCTTACTTTAGTTTCGAGAGTGAGAAGAGATGAAAGAAGATGAAACCAGACTTCAAAACACACAGAAAACTCCTGTATTTACAAAGGGGAAAAAATGATGGCGTTCAAAACACTGCAGAGCAATGTAAGCAGTATCTCCAACTCCCAAACAAATAAAAGAACCTTTCACAAAAGAAATCTTATGTGACCCAAGACAATAAACCTCTGTACAGTTCAGCAGTTGGTTTTATAGCTAAAATAGGCTTTGCCTCGACATACCCACAGTTCTGGAACATGAAACTTTTCAATACCCATCATGTTCAAATTATTGCCACCCCATAATTTCCTCAATCCCATTCCACTGAAATGGAATGTGTTATACACAGCAGCCATTTTAAATCAAGAGGGGCAGGAAGTTACCTATACAGTCTGTTATGAACTTCCTAACCTTAAGAGATTTCAATCCCATGCAAGTAGAAACCAGCGGTGAATTTATGATATGAGTTTTGTCTTTTAATTAAGAACTTAAAAAAGAGTTGACAAAGTTTTTTTGAAAGCTTTGAAAAGAGGCAAAATAGATCTATCGGAGAGAGTTTCTGAGTTGGAAAGTGGAGTACAGGCAGCCTCACAAGGAGCTGGGACCTGGGAATCAGCATTTGCTCTAACTTGTAGTGAACTTCAGGGAGGAGTAGGTGGTGGAGAGGGACAGATTGGGCAGGTGGAAGTTAATGTCTAGAGACACATGGTGTCTTTTGGCACAAATGGTCATTATCATCATCAGAGAGGCAATTGGGTGGGGTGAAGTCTCTGTAGGTAGAGGTGCATGCAGTGGGGTATCTGGAATGCTGGCCAACAACAGGAAAGACCGGCAGCAAGGAAAGAACCTCAGCTCCTGGACTGTTGTGTGATTTAATAACTGAAAGAGAATGGAAGGAGCAAGGCAGCATTTCAATACAAATGACAACAATTACTAACTAACAATAACAGATTTGCTGAAACACTGGGAATGATTGAATCTTGTACTTCACAGAGGAAACTGAAACTCGAACTACATAGTCTTCCCAAATTCCCTCAGCTAGTGGGTCCCAGAGCCAGATTTATCAAAAGGCAGAGCTACTTAGATCCAGAACTCATAAGCACCATGGTGTATTTTACTGAGCTAGAAAGAGCAGAGGTGCAGGGAACTCGGGAAATGATGCACAAGGTTGTGATCCACATGTAAGTACATAGCAGTTCCTGTTTTCATAATGTTAAATGTAAGGCAACATAAGTAAAAAGTCTACAGCATTCTAGAATTTACATAGCACTTTCACTTGGGTGGTCTCAAAACCAAGAAGAAACCTAGACAGTCAGGTTCAGTGTCCAAAGACCTAACAGAATCAGCAAGGTTCTGTCTAGGATGACTTGAACATTAAGCCATCCTTTAAAAAACATCTACAAGAATACATAGGAGAAAGTTTTTAAGACCTTGGATTAGGCAAACGGATTTTAGGTATGACACCAAAAGCATGAGCCCTAAAATAAAAAATTGTTAAATAAGGTTTATTCTCTTAATAGCGTTAAGAGAATAAAACAGCAAGCATATTTAAGTAATTTGTTTTCAAATCACATGTCTGACAAATGACTTGTATCCAATTCATTCTGAATTCTGAACTCTCAGAATTCAACATTTTAAAAAATCTCCCAATTTTTAAAATGGTCAAAGATTTTTAAAAAATACTTCACCAGAGAAGATATACAAATGGAAAATAACCTTAGTGTCATTAGTCATTAGGACAATGAAAAAATTAAAACCACAATGCAATACAACATACAACTATTTAAGTAGCTGAAATCGATAGAACTAAGTCATAAGTCTGGCAATGAGGCAGAGCAACTGGAACTCTCACACATTGCTGGTAGGAATGTAAAATGGCACAGCCACTTTGGAAAACAGTTTGGCTGTTTCTTCTAAAATTAAATATACACTTACCATATGACCCGCAATCCCACTCCTGTTTGTACAAGAGAAATAAAAACTTATGTTTACCAAAATAGCTGTAAGGTAATGTTTTCAAGTGCTTTATTCATAACTGCTAAAAGTTGAAAACAACCAAAATGTCCCCCAATTAGTGAAACAGTTGCACATACATTCAGTGCAACATTGCTCATCAATAAAAAGGAACTACTGATATGTATGACAACACGAATGATCTCAAATGCATTATGCTAAGTGCAAGAAACCCCATTCAAGGACTACACACTGTATGACTTCATTTATATGACATTCTGGAAAAGGCAAGAACTGTCAGGCAGAGAACAGATCAGTGGTTCCCAGGGATTGAAGTGGAGGAGGGGCCAATTACAAAAGGGCAGCAGGAGAAATTGGTATGTGTGTGATGAAACTCTTTAGTAGCTTGATTGTGGTGGTGAACACAGGATTCTATCTACTAGCAAAATATATACTACTATACACCCCCCAGAAAAGTTTACTGTAAATTAAAGAATAAAAAATTGTAAACATTAAAAACTGATTATATATATTTTTTACTTTTGCTGAATAAATTCTGTGTGTGTGTATGTGTGTGTGAGAGAGAAAGAGAAAAAGAGAG
Organism: Nomascus leucogenys; assembly: GCF_006542625.1. Classification (NCBI taxonomy): domain Eukaryota; kingdom Metazoa; phylum Chordata; class Mammalia; order Primates; family Hylobatidae; genus Nomascus; species Nomascus leucogenys. The sequence goes on from NC_044391.1 coordinate 97,796,610, forward strand.
TAAAGAGAAAGAGATTTTGCCAAAAAAAAAAAAAAAAAATGGTTCTTTTATGAAAGTATGGGAAGTACGGGCTGTCCCCTCATGCAGTGTTTTATGCAGAGTAGCTATTCAATATGCATTTGTTAAGTCAAAATGAATAAGAGAATAACAAAGTATACCAGTGACTTCAAATTAATCTCACTTGCAAAATATAAATACCAAAATTAAACAATTAATGATATTTATAACTGTCTCAGTAATGACTCACACTGAGATCTTTGAACTTATATCACTCTCAACACACAAAACTTGCAAAGTTACATAAAAGCAACAAAGCCAACTCAATTAATTTATTAGCATACTTAAAATTCAGGGTGCCAATGATAATTTTAGTTGTCACTTTAAGTTATAAATTAGCAATTTAAAAACATAATAATGAAAAAGAAGACTAAGACTTATACATATTATGTATGATTATGATTTTCTGCACATATTAAAATTCATCTTTATTGTAATTGATGAATATAAAATATATAAAATTACTTTAGAACGATGTGGATACAATGAAAGTATATCAAAGGAATAATATTTCATATGCTGAATGCATTTTATATTTTATTTTTAATCCAAATTTTTGTAGAATGATTCAATGCTACTTTAAAAATTAAAGTAGCTTGTAAAGAATACAAATTACAGTCATTATCATGATTTGTTTTAAAAACAGATCATTACAGCTTAAATAACTTTCATGTGAAAGAAATCAACAATAATTCAAAAAGCAAAAGAAAGTATTGAGAAAACAACCTAAGTGTGATATTAGCAGATATATTTCACTTCTGAACATAGATCAATGTCAAATGAAATTATCTTTTGAAAGCATAAACTTTTATGAATTTAATTTATAAAATAGCTACAGCTACTTAGTACAAAACTCTAATAGTGTTTATTGACATGCACTGAATTGGGAATAAAAGACACAGGGAAATGAAAAGTGTACACATTCAATAGAATTTTAAGACAGTGTATATGCCCAAGCTCACCCAGTTTTAATAGAAAGCAAGAATCTGGTTAATAATGAAGCCTCTCCCTAATCTTAAGAAAGTGCAGCAGAAAATAAAATTAAAGAAAAAAATTATCTCACTTTACAACTGTATTTTAGACATTTCAATTGCCAGTTTTAATTTTTCCTTGCAACATGAAGCTTTGTTTTCAAGATAGCTAGTGCAACCTCACATATTAATACTTGTGTTGCTATTTCTTTTGGTAGAGACTTGACAAATATTCCTAATTGAACAGTGGAACAACAAGGATATGGAACTTATATCCAGCAACTTTTTTTTTTTTTTTTATACTTTAGGTTTTAGGGTACATGTGCACAACGTGCAGGTTTGTTACATATGTATCCATGTGCCATGTTGGTTTGCTGCACCCATTAACTCGTCATTTAGCTGTCCCTCCCCCCTCCCCCCACCCCCCAACAGTCCCCGGAGTGTGATGTTCCCCTTCCTGTGTCCATGAGTTCTCATTGTTCAATTCCCACCTATGAGTGAGAACATGCGGTGTTTGGTTTTTTGTTTTTGCGATAGTTTACTGAGAATGATGTTTTCCGGTTTCATCCATGTCCCTACAAAGGACATCACTGGCCATCAGAGAAATGCAATTCAAAACCACAATGAGATACCATCTCACACCAGTTAGAATGGCCATCGTTAAAAAGTCAGGAAACAACAGGCGCTGGAGAGGATGTGGAGAAATAGGAACACTTTTACACTGTTGGTGGGACTGTAAACTAGTTCAACCATTGTGGAAGTCAGTGTGGCGATTCCTCAGGGATCTAGAACTAGAAATACCATTTGACCCAGCCATCCCATTACTGGGTATATACCCAAAGGACTATAAATCATGCTGCTATAAAGACATATGCACACATATGTTTATTGCGGCACTATTCACAATAGCAAAGACTTGGAACCAACCCAAATGTCCAAGAACGATAGACTGGATTAAGCAAATGTGGCACATATACACCATGGAATACTATGCAGCCATAAAAAATGATGAGTCCAGCAACTTTTTTTTGTCCAGAACAACTAGTTCAGAGTTTGCCTATGAGTCAGTAATGTATTTTATGGTGATTACTAATATTTTTTTAGGAGTTCAGTAAATATTTGGACAAAAAACAGACAAAAGTTATATTAACTTATCTAAAGTATAGAACTAAATAAAATATTTGGAGAAAATGTTAACTCATGTCACACATCCAAGATGATGATGATAAATTATTTGTAATGGATTGTTATTGGTGCCACAATCTAGATAGAATTCTCCTCCTATAAAACCTCATCTAACAAGATTTACATTTCCTTTTACCTTTTTCTATAAAAGTGGTTAATGGTCATGTATCTAGACTGTGACAAGTAAAGATACTGACTTTATGAAAAATCACAGATTATATTCAGCACCTAGCACAGTGACTGGCCCACACTAATACTCAATGGAAGTTTATTGGACTGATGGGAAATGTGAATAAATTCTATGTAAAAGGAATAAAATTATGCCCTTAGGACATTATGCTAGGGTCAGTTTTAAGTAAAATGGATATTTTATTTTCAGAGGGTTGGGAATATTCTCATACACTATATGCATGAGCAAAAATTTATACAAATTTTCTGATGGAAATTTACTAAGATTTTTTTAAAGTCTTCAAATGTGTATATGCAGTGATCTAACATTCTTAATTCTAGGAATTAATCCCAAGGAAAGTATTTGGAATTTGCACAGAAAAATGCCTATGTTTTTAATAATAGCAAAGACTGGAAACCTTCTTCTAAATATATAATAATAAGTAATTGGTTAAATAAATTATGGCAGACTCACATAGTGAAATATCTTTGAACTCATTAAAACTGATGCTTTTATGGAAGCATGTTTGTTTTATACATTAAGTAAAAATGTAGTTTAAATTGGAATGTATACTGTTATCTCATATCTTGTGCAAATACATGCAAGTGCATGTACACATAGAAAAGTGGTACGTACCAAGTTAATTATTGTTATATATGGATGGAGGATTTTAATTTTCTTCTTTTTCCTATCTGAATTTTATAATTTTTAAACACTAGATTTTATTTATTGCTATTGAAGTATGAAAATACAAGTAAGAAAGTAAAAAAACTGATGCTTGAAACAAAAGAGTAACATGGCCACTCACCACCACAAAAATGACTAGTTTGCCCCTCTTCTGGCTAAGCTGAGAGATTGGTACTTCTTTATCAACACAACTCTATCCCTGCTATAATCCTCCCACCTGCTAGACAAAATAAATAAAGAAATTCAATCAACACCCATCTCTGTTTCTCTCTCTCTCTCTTTTTTTTAATCCCAAGGACTTCAAAACAAAGTATCTGTTTCTTGATAGCATTTGATCCAGAATGAGTTTCTGCTTTGTAATCCATCCTTAGAACCATCGGCACACACCCAACCCCATAAGAAGCTCCTCTCAACACCCGCTTACTGAGATGCTTTCACAATGACACTTAAATGAACTCTCAGATCCTGCTGCACCAAGAAAAATAAACCCAACTTTGTGACTCTGAGTATTTGTGGTGGTCTTTGGTTGTTTCTTGTGATGATGATGGTGGTGATAATGATATTGGTGATGTTAGTGGTGGTGGTGGTTGTGACGATAGTGAGGCTGCTGATGGTAGAGATGATAGTGATGATACTGGTAATAGTGATGGTAGTGCACAGGTGTTTTTAAAACTAGTAGTATTTGGGCCCAAAGAAACCAAAGAAAAATATTCTCTTTCACATAGACAACAACATTATACTAAGTCCTATGACTTCCAGCACAGGAGAGGCAATCTAGTGAAACAGAAACTATACTAAGAGTCAGGAGTTATAGGTTCTAGTTCTGGTTCTGCCATTAGTTTACTTTGTTACCTGGAGCTAATCACTCAACCTCTCAGGACCTCATTTAATTCATCTGCAAAATGAAGATTTCTGGATTGACTTCTAAAGTAACTATTTGTATTGTGCAGCTTTTTGTGTCTGCTCTCTCTAAGTTATCAAGTCAGAGACCCAGACTAGAAGATCTACAGTCTAGGTCCACTACCTGTTTTTGTAAGTAAAGTTTTTATTGACATGTAGCCACATTTGTTTACACATTATCTATGGCTGCTGTCACATTACAATGGCAGATCAGAGTGGTTACGATAGAAACTACATAGCCCACAAGGCCCAAAATATTTATTATCTGACCCTTCACAGAAAAATTTTGGTACATTAACATGCCCCTGGTCTAGGGGTATGTTAATAAGAGTTTGGTATGTTGAGGATATATCTTATTAGCAGATATATCTTGTTACCTGCTTCACAAGGTAGGGAACTCTCATTCACTAGTGTATCCTTAGTGCCTATGTCAGTGCCTGGTTTCTAGCATACGCTGAATACATACTTGTTAAATGAATGAGTGTATTAGAACGAATGACTAAATGAATTATAGCCTCTGGAGGGCTGAAATGTTTATTCATTAGTATTCTTCCTGTCTTGGCAATACTTCTATTTGCTGTGGAATTTAAAACATATCCAGATGGAGGGAAGTTTATATGTAACACCCATTTTCAGTGTTGTCATATAGCATGTCCAAGTGTACATAGTTCCAACTACATAACAGGGCTTAGTCTGAAGTAAATTCTAGAATGATTTTCAAAATACAGTAGCAGCATACAATATCTGATCCCACTCAGGAGGCAAGTGTGGATTAATAAAAGTAGAGTCTGAGATTTCTGGAAAACACTTCGTCAGTTAGAGGACAACAGAATCAAGTAAAAGTAGAAAAGAATCATCACCTATTATAATCTTAGTACCAGTATTTATTGTTTTCAGATTTCTAAAAATAAGGTTTGTTGATCTTTCTTTTGTTTGATGTAGGCTCACTGAACCAACATCATCAGTAATGTACTCAAAGTCAAAAAGAGGTTTATGTAGCTCGCATCTTCTGTTTTTCTATTTACTGGAACATACAGTAAATTTCTCTCTCTCTTTTTTTTAATAGAGATGGGGATCTCACTTTGTTGATCAGGCTGGTCTTTAACTCCTGGCCTCAAGCAGTCCTTCCATCTTGGCCTCCCAATGTTCTGGGATTACAGGGGTAAGCCATTGTGCCTGGCCAAGTAAACTTTTCTTTAAGAATAAGTGTATTCTCATTTTTTTACTTGATAAATAAAAATGTATCCATCATGTTGCATATAGGAGTTTTTGTTTCACTTACTTACTTTACATGTCTTCAAAGATGATGGCAATGATAAATAGCTACTGAATAAAGAGCGCGGTCTTTGGAATTACAGACCTAGTTCCGATTTCCAGCTCCACAAACTTACTAACTCTGCTGCTCTAGGCAAGTTATTTAATTTCAGCATGCCTCAGTTCCTCACTTTTGAAATGTGAATTACAAAATTCATCTTATATACTAGTTCAGATCAATAAATGAGAGAATATATTTAAAGAGCCTAACACTATTCCCTGCACATAGCCTGTTCTCAAAAATGATAGCAATTATTATATCTACTTTGATTATATCATATATCCAAATGATATATTATCATATATTAATTACATAATTGTGTTTTATAGCATATCTGTGAGAACACCAGTTGCAAAAGAGAAGAAAAAAATGTTTTAAGATATCTGATTTGAGTCATTTTTACTTTAGAGTTTAATTTTAATCTTTTGTAGGGTCAGCAGCACCCAAAACACTTTTCCAATTATAAGTCTACTTTTTCTTTGAAAAGGAAGTCTATTACGTTGGTTCACCAGTATTCTTCCCTAATAATTCCAGAGGGATTTGCTGTTTCTGTCTCTCAAAGAGGTCACAAAGGGTCAGCGTTGCTTCAGGAACTTTACTAAATAAAGCCGCTCATTCCCAGCTGGGCATGGAGTGGATGCTACTAACGTGCATATAAGAGGACATGGCAAATATTCATTGATTGCTCTTATCATTAAGGGGAATAAAAAGTTATTTTATTTCGTTGAAAAGCACACTGTAAAGTTCTGAGAGTCTGCAGAGTCCTTATTCAGAAGATAATTGTCCTTATCAGTATAAAAATCACCAGCATCATCTTGAAATTAAAATTTATTTAAAAATTTAATTCCAAAAATATCTGATATATATATTATATATATAATTATACTAAATATATATATTATATATAATTGTACTAAATATATATAATTGTACTAAATAGATATATAATTGTACTATTATATATACAATTGTATATGTATATAATTATATATATTTTTATATATATTTTATATATATAATTGTACTAAATATATATATAATTGTACTATTATATATACAATTGTGTATGTATATAATTATATTTATATATATTTTATATATAATTGTGCTAAATATATATATAATTGTACTAAATATATATATAATTGTACTATATATATATAATTGTACTAAAAGCAGTGGAAGAAATAAAGATGAACAATATAAACCTCTGAAAGACTAGTTTTATTTTCCTATTTCTACTCCCTGCTTAATACTGGATCTAGCTTGGTTGGCCACAAATTACATAGAGTTTGGATATGGTTTTATATTTGTGTTTTAAATGTCTTTAAATAGTCTTGGGTGTGTCTTGAAACTATCCCAAAGCATTTGGCGATATTAGATTATTGATTTGAGTTTCTCCGAAGACCTTGAGACTTAGTCTTAAAAATTTTTAAGCTCCTCTGTGATATCAGGAAGTATACTCAATATTTATTTCTGCACCTAAATTAATGACATTCTTTCTAACCCATTCTATATTGACAGTGTTGTTAGGGAGAATTATAGTAAAAGGCAAAGCAAAAAAAAATGAGTGTTTAAAAACTTTGAGAATATTACAGAATCATAGAATTTTTGGGAAAGCAGATGACACATATTGAGTTTTTCAGATACCTAAAATTTACTTTGAATTCTGGAAGAAACTCAAAACTTCTTCCTTCCCATACCATCCTGCCCCCACCAATAAATTTTCGACCTAAGAATATATTAGTAGTGATCAAGACACTACGACCCATAACTAATAGAAAGAATTTAAACTTTTCTTGTTTGGAGAGAAGATATTTAAATCATTTTATTTCAAGTAGCTTGTTCCCCTAGAATTTGCATTTTGGACCCACCTTGTTTTGATTCTCTCTTCTCAAATTTGTTTAGATGGGTCTGAGTCTACTTTCTTCTCAGAATAAGCTCCATCTTTGAAAGATGCTTAGAACGGTTCTTTGGACCTAGGGAAGAAACATTCCCATGCTGCCTTGAAGATCAACATTCCCATGCTGCCTTGAAGATCAACATTCCCATGCTGCCTTGAAGATATTCTCCTTGGAATTTTCACCTTGACTTCTCTCACCATCAGAGTAGCAAAATCAAGAGGACTGAGCTTGGGATATAGGCTTTGGAGAAAATATGCAAACGTAGGGAACACTTTTGTAGTTGTTAAGACAGAAGAAGAAAATATAACCTGGGTATATACCCAAAGGACTATAAATCATGCTGCTATAAAGACACATGCACACGTATGTTTATTGTGGCACTATTCACAATAGCAAAGACTTGGAACCAACTCAAATGTCCAACAACGATAGACTGGATTAAGAAAATGTGGCACATATACACCATGGAATACTATGCAGCCATAAAAAATGATGAGTTCATGTCCTTTGTAGGGACATGGATGAAGCTGGAAAACATCATTCTCAGTAAACTATCGCAAGGACAAAAAACCAAACACTGCATGTTCTCACTCATAGGTGGGAATTGAACAATGAGAACACATGGACACAGGAAGGGGAACATCACACACCGGGGACTGTTGTGGGGTGGAGGGAGGGGGGAGGGACAGCATTAGGAGATATACCTAATGCTAAATGACGAGTTAATGGGTGCAGCACACCAACATGGCATATGGATACATATGTAACAAACCTGCACATTGTGCACATGTACCCTAAAACTTAAAGTATAATAATAATAAAAAAAAGAAAAAGGAAATAAAGAAAAAAAAAAGAAAATATAACCATAGCTGATAACACATGATATCCTTCCAGCTTACCAATCTTTTCTACAAAGATATGAATTCTTCACGACCCCTATCATCACTGTGATTCACTTGCCTTTGTTTTTTATGCATGCATCTATTTGGGCACCTAGTGAAGTGGTAAAACTATGGTAACTATGGTATGTGGCTGGTCAAGCATTTCAGGATTTGACTCCTAGACACCTCTGTCAATCTTTTCTATTCCAGACATTAAGTTACATACTGCCGAATAGGCTCAAATAGATTAATTTGCTCATTTTGGATGGTTATATTTTATATTAGCTTTCTCCAGAGAAACAGAAAGGTTATGCATGTGTGTGCATGTGTGTATGTGTGTGTGCATGGGTATGAGAGAGAGATTTATTTTTTAATTGGCTCAAGTGATTGTGGGGGCTGGTTAAGAGGCTGAGGCAGGAGAATGGCGTGAACCCAGGAGGCGGAGCTTGCAGTGAGCCGAGATTGCACCACTGCACTCCAGCCTGGGCGACAGAGCGAGACTCCGTCTCAAAAAAAAAAAAAAAAAAAAAAAAAAAAAAAAAAGTGAAATCTGCAGAGTGGGCTGGCAGGCTAAAGAATAAGGGAAGAGGTGATGTTTCAACTCAAGTCAGAAAGCAGTCTGCAGGCAGAATATCCTTTTCTTCTGGAAAAAGAAAAATTGAGTCTTTTTTCCCCGTCTTAAAATCTTCAACTTATTAGATGAGGTCAACCCATATTACAGAAGGTAACTGCTTTACTCAATGTCTACTAATTTAAAAGTTAATCTTGTCTAACAAACACCTTCACAGCAACATCTAGACTGGTTCTGACCAAATGTGTGCGTACTATGGCCTAGCCAAGTAGACATATAAAATTAACCATCACACTCTTCTATATATTAGCCTCATTAAACTAAAGATTTGAAATGTACAGTTGACCTTTCCTAAAATGAAGATTCATAAAGAAGTCCTTTGTTTTTATATAACCTGATAAAAATTGGACAGCTTTAATATGGGTGTCCTGTTCCACAGAAACATGTATTCAATAACAATGAAAGAAGATCACTGAGAAAACATTTACTAATATCGCTGGCAAAGGGAAACATTACATTCAAAACACATAGCAATGGTTTTAAATATAATCTCTCAATCCTTTTTCATCTCGCACAATACAACAGCTACCCACAATGTCTGGTTTTTAGGTTCTAGGCTCATGTATTTAAAAGCCTCAAAAGCTCTTAAAACTCAACTTTCGTTGGTTTTCCCCCACCCTTTTCCGTTTTTCCATTGTTTCACTTCTCCAGAAGTAATCTTTGCTCCCCCAATTATGTCTTTAGCATTTATAATTTGTCTTCTTTGCCTTTTCCAGTACCCTGCTTCACCCATTACCTGTGCCAGAGTATGAAAATTTGGGAAACCAGCTGGTACATACAGAAAAGGCAGGGAAATGGTAGTAGGTTTTTAAGACTCACACTTTAACTTTTTTCAAATCCTATTTTTAACAGGATTTCAAAAAATTCCCCTGGTATTATTGTTACTTTTGGGAGTGGGATTTTTCCACAGGTGCATATCTTTCAAATTGTACCAAAAGCAACCCAACCCACCACTCTTTCATATACCATCCACTTCTGTTCACAGTCTATACAACAGCGAAAATGTAGAGCTTCTTGCAATTCCCCAACACACCAGGTATTTTCTGATTCCTATGTTTTGACATGCTGTTTCTTAGGTCTTACTTATCCCTTCTCTCTCATTTTGCTTTCATGACTATCCACACATAATTTAACACCCAGCTCAAATATCATTCTCTGAAGCCTTCACCAGCCAAGTTTCTTTCTCCTCTCTGGTTCCATTTTGCTATACATACACCAAAAATAATGCTTTTCATATTACATTGGAACTATTGCTTTATGAGTCCATTCTAATCAAACAGAATTACTTAAGGACTAAAACCTTATTTTGTACATCTCTGCATCCACAATTTCATTAATCAAGACTTTTAGCTACAAGAGATAGAAATCAAATTCTAATTTAGGAATAAAAGGAAAATTACTAGTTTACTAACTGATACATTCTAGATTACGTAAACTCAGATTAGTAACTCCAAAAGAAAGCAAATCTTTTTTTCCCAAATGTGCCAAAGATTAATTCCCCTATAAATTAATAGGCACTTCTGTGAATTTATGTCAGGTACTATGATTAGCCCAACCTAAGTCAAATGCCTATCACCATGGGCTCAGGAGACATTGGCATCATAATTATTACCCCAACAGGATCAAAAGTGAGGAAAGGATGTGCTGATATCCAGAGAAAGAGGAAAGATGGCAATATGATAGGCAGCTAAAGACCAGGGCAACTACAGTTTGCTACTCTGGAACTTAGCACAACATGTGGTACTTAATAGGTGCTCAAAAAATATTAAATCAATAAACAAACAGTAGTTGTTCTTCTTTGTTCTATAGGGCTCTTAGGATCTAAAAACAACTTTACCAGCATATTGTATTTCTGAAGACAATTACCAACAATAATTCACCTCAGATTTCACAGCATTAAATTCTGATACTTTATAAACCAACCGTTCCCCAAATACTTCCAACCTATGACTTTGGAAATGCAATGGTAACATCGTGTAAAAAATAATTGAGAAAGTTTACAAGTAATCAAAAATTCTCATCAAGGTTTAAACATACACACATATACCCACATTAATGTATATATTTATATTTATGCCCACAAATATACACACATTAATATTTATGCACACACACATATGTATACACATATAACAAATGGTCATTCTCGTATCAGAGAAATATACCGTAATATAGTCACCAAACCATAAACTTGATAAAATCTGTTTTGCAATCAGCCCTACAACTACATACTAAAAATGTCCTTATTTTATACACATTACAAACTTGTTTTATCAGGCAAAATGTAAGTTTAAAGGATAAGATCCCTCCTGTCTGGGATAGTTTAGGTACTGTTTTGTCTAAAGAGAAAGAACTAAGCATGATGAAGACAAAAGAACAATTAAATAGTGGAGAAGAGAGTAAAGGTAAGCTTTCAGGGCCCTTTTTCCACATGTCATATTTAGATCAGTCTTGCATTATTAAAGGAGGTTGTCTTTCGTATCAAGTTACAAAAACATCTTTAAAGATGCAATTTTTATGTCTTAAAAATTATGATTAAAATGTCATTTACTTTGTTTTTTAAAACAAGCCATTAGCCTTAAAATATATTTTCTTTTTAAATAAAAACCCAGGATTGACCCATAATCACACAAATAAAAACATAATCCTTCTCGATAACATTTTAGAGTCTTTCGTTCTCTTTTCATTACCTCTTATCCTTGCAGCTATTCTCAGCAGCATCAGAAATCCAGAAATAGTGCCGAGCAGATATTTTGTCCAAACTTGTCAAAAATAGGCAACAGACACAGTTATATACAAATAAAGCCATTTCTGAGTCTGCAGGAGCCAAATGAACTATACAAGGTGTTAATTAATTTTGCATTTCTAACATTTCAATCATCATTTCCTTGGAAGTGGACACCCACATGAAGAAAAGAAATGTAGCCACATGTAGCTATTATGTACAAAAAATATTCCTAATATACAAATGCAAATCTTTTCTTGGATAACATTTATATTTTCTATTAGCATCTGGCTCCTTTTTCAATAAAGTTCAGTATTTGTGACAGCCTTTCTTTCAGAAATGTGAAGGCTTCCTTGCCGTGAGCATTTCAAATGTTCAGAAATACCAACTGTGATTCAAATGATTTATAAGGTCATCACCCAAGAAAAGCCATGTACACTGAATTTTCTAGCTGCCAAATAGAGGGAAAATATAAAGAGAGATGTGTGTGTGCTTGTGTGTGTGCGTGTGTGTGTTTGGGGAGGTAACTTCTAGATTGGATGGTAAGACAAAGCAGTAATAAATAACAGAAGTGAAATGTAGAGTGTAAAAAAATAGACCTTAGTTCCTAGATACTCCTTTAGCCTTCCACAGCCGCCAGCATACTGCCTTACACATGGTAGGGGCTCAATAATAATTTGTTTAGGGTATAAGTAAAGAGAAACTGGGTCTCTATGTAAAATAAAATATCCATAACTAAAGACCCCCTTTAAAAAAGGACAACTTGATCTACTTTATTCTTCATAATAAAACCAACTGACATTGGCTTAGTGCTCACTATCAACTAGACAGTGGGACAGGTGCTTTCCATGATTGATCTGATTCGAACTTTAATGTAATTCTATGTGGCATTTATTATCACTATGCTAATTTACAGATGAAGGAAGACAAGTGCAAAGCTCAGAGGAGCTCACAGCTGCTGTGCTTTCCTCCTGGAATCTTTTCCCCCTAGCTCTACACATGGCTGGTTCCTTCTCCATCATGTCCCTGCCTAAATTCCACCTCCTCTCAGCCTTTGCTCATCACCCTTGCCCCACAGAGTTACACTCCATCTCACTTTTCTCACAGCACTTTCCCAACACATTACCATCACTTTTAAATTAATTCATTTATTTTTCACTTATTCATGACCTGTCGTGCTCATTAGTATAGTCATTCCATGAGAATGGTGCATAACAACAAGAAATGTACTAAACATATTTTTATAGGAATTAATAAATGTTTCAGATAGCACAGGGCTAGTAAGAATGAAGAGGGAACTCTAACACACATACTTGACTCCAGATCTCAGTAGCTGAATCCCCAGCAATGTTCCTTACTAATTTCTTCATTCTTTCACTTTTTTATTGAGCACTTACTATGTTCCAATCACTTTTCTTAGCAAAGGGAAAGCAGTGGTAAACAAGATAAACAAAACAAAAAACTTGGACTTATGGTGTAATGGAGACAAAAGACAATGAATAGTTATGGAGCAACAAGTGCTATAACCAGGAGAATGCATGAGAGGCAGGGGACTGAAGATGCAGACAGGGAGTGAACAAGAGAGGTTTTGCAGAGAAAATTATGTCTAACAAGTAAGTGAAAAGTTTGTAGAAGTCCGGTACTTGAAGGCTCAGGAAGAAGCTTCATGGAAGAGGGAATAATAGAAAGTTGTTTCAAGAAGACAGAATAACATGGACCGGGTCTTAGAGGTTGGCAAGGAGAGGAATGGAAGGAAGTGAAGGTCCAGGTCAGGAAGGTTGTTGTAAATGAATTATAGAGTTAGGAATTTGGTTAAGACAAAATTGGGGCACTATCAAAAGGCAGTAAACTAATTGTTATAATTACTTTTTGGAGCAGAAAAAGGGAGGATGAAAGCAGCAAGACCTATTGCAGTAGTCACATGTAAATGGGTAATAGCAAGAAAAACAGAAAGTAATAAGCACATTTGAGAGCTGTTATGGATATATTTAGAAAGGAGAATTAATAGGACTGGATTGATTTTATATAGAGGAAATGAGGAGGAAAGGAAAGGGTGAAAGAAAACATTTAGATTTATAGCTTGGGCAACCAGATGCCAACACTGAGACATGGAAAACAGGAGCCAGAGCTGTAGAATGGGCAATGGGGAAATGGCGGTGTGGAAGGCAAAGGCAATGAGTGCAGGAGGTACATGAGGAGTTTGAGATTAGACTTCCAAATTAAGAGACCCAGGATGAAGTTTGATAGGGACCTAGAATTCAAGGATGAGTACTGAACTGCAGCTGTAGATTTTGTTTTAGGTGCTAATTGAAGCCATGCGAAGGATGAGCTGGCCTAAGGAAAATACACAGATTGAAGCCTGAGGAACAAGATTCAAGGGAGGCATGGAGAATTAGGAGGTTTAAAAAAAGACTAAGAAGACCCATCCAGAGAACAGGGAAAAAGCTAGAAAGTGCCACAGGTGCCAAGAAGAGAGGATTTCAGAGTGAGGGGAACCCAAAAATCTAAAACTATTGTAAAGCATATGTGGACTGAACATGGACTGAACACTGACAGACATGAGGAAGAGGTAGGTCAAAGTCATTGATATTCTAGGACTGAATGGCCAGAGAGCTGGAGCCAGGATGATGACAGGACAGGACATGGACGTGACATCTGTGAGCTTACTGCTGAAGACTTCAACAAATGGCATCTGAGTGTTCAAGGATGACAACAATACAGAGATGTAGAGTATGCCAGACTCACAAGTATCTCAAGGGCATGGGTTTTTCACTTGGGTGGAGGCATACGGATGTACAGAGAAATGTGCAATAAAGATGAGCAAGCCTGGCCAGGCATGGTGGCTCACGCCTGTAATCCCAGCACTTTGGGAGGCCAAGGCAGGAGGATCACCTGAGGTCAAGAGTTCGAGACCAGCTTGGCCAACATGATGAAACCTCGTCTCTACTAAAAATCCAAAAAAAAATTAGCTGGGCATGGTGGTGGGCACCTGTAGTCCCAGCTACTAAGGGAGGCTGAGGCAGGAGAATTGCTTGAACCCAGGAGCAGAGGTTGCAGTGAGCCAAGATGGTGCCACTGTACTCCAGCCTGGGCAACAGAAGGAGACTCTATCTCAAAAAAAAAAAAAAGAAAAACAAGCAAGCCTAGTTCCCAACCAAGGCCCTGTTTTATCCCAAGACATAACTTATTTGACTCAAAACAAGGAATAGAAATGAACTTATATAATGTTCTGAAAATTTTTTTACTATTTAAGTCAAGAAAATATATGTATGCTTACTGCTTCAAATATTTCATAAAAAAAACTCCTACACATTTCAATATTTCAAATAAAAACAGCTGTGATTGGACATCCTAGCTGTCGATGATCTAGATTTTGGAAGACTGTATCATATTAGCTCCAAACTTATGGAAGAATTTGGATGGAACACAAATCTTTTAGCTAATTTCTATCTCTTAGAGCTCTGAATGCATGTCTCGCTGCTTTCCAAAACCCCCAATTCATTAATTAGATCCTGGCAAATAAAAGGGAATTTTCCCTCATCTTGGCAGGTTTCTTTCAAAATGTTCTGATACAGAGGATGGAACTCATAATAGGATTTTTTAGCCCATTCAGTGGAAATGCATCTTGGAAATAATAAAGATTACAATCACCTAATATTTCACATGAGCTTCTTCATCCTTTCCTGGACTAGCTAGCACCCATTTGTCTTCCAATTAGAATCTTTAAAACATAACTTTATGTTTTAAACTTAGGTGCTTTATGTTATCAATTAAGTTATGAGTCATCTTTTCCACAAAACCATTTTTACCCTTGATCTCTATAAACACAACTGTAGCTAAATTAGCCTCTTTTATGTTTGCATAAAGAAAAGGATTCCAAGATCACAGTTTTTCTTCAGAATCACAGACAAAAATAGAAAAATTAACTCACATATATAAAAACAAAGTTTATAGTTATAATTGATAAGAAATGAGTGAGTTACTTTTCCTACCATACTCCCATGAAAAGAAGAGACAGGCATTTGGGATAGACAGTGCCAAAAAGAGAAAAAAGTAAACTCTAACTCATTACATCATCTTTCTCCCCAGTTTCCAGGAAAAGGCACCTCCCAGCTCAACACAAGGGAGTTTATTTGGACCTAGGATTTGCTTTTCACATATCCCCAAAATCCTCAGTGTCAAATAATCTTAGGCACGTGTGAAAATCAGTGACTTCATATTCCAGTCTGAGCTTCATTTGAGATTTTTTAAAACAAGTAGTGAGGACAGACACTCTAGGATTCCAAAAGGCCTAGGGATCAGTCAAACAAAGTGATTCTGCTGTCCTTCATGGTTGCCTACCTGTAATTCCACCTGCCACCCTTGCTTCACAGCTTGTTCCTTACTAACAGATCGCTGCCTAATGTGCTACACATCCAGTCTCAGGTGAGACAATGACTGATCCCTGGCCTCCTAGCTTCTCTTACATTTGAGGGTGCCGAGAGAATGCAGCATGAGCCAATGAGGCATAAACAAATATTTGCTTGAGGAAGTTGGTGACTTTTGTCTTCCTGAAGACAGAGGTTGAGAATGATTGGATGTGCTTCCTCTTTCTTCTGTCAAGGTGGACAAAATATCTGGCACATCTTGTGATAAAGATGCAGCAAACATATGTGTGTGCGTGTGTGTGTATATATATATATATATATATATACGATCAACAAAGTAAGGCAGCAGAACAAAAGAGGAGAAAGCAATCTGATCTCTGTTGATAACTTGAGCAACTGAACTGATACCAGAAAAATCTCACCTCTGGATGTTTTGCTTTATGAGCAGAATAAATGCCTACCTATGTCAGTCTTTTAGGTGGACTTTCTGTTATTGGAAACTAAATACATTCACAAGGGATGCACCTTTTATTGTTTTCTCACAATGGGCACATCGATTTTAGCACTTGGCTTGTTAGGTTTCTTTTTCTCTTTTTTCTTTTCAGCCGTCTGAGCAGATCTAGACTTTTTTCCCAACCCAGTGCCCTGTGGACAGTGGTACTGAGGATGGGTTCCACTAGCTTTAAGAGCTGTACCAGTCCTTGTCCCTTTCTTCTCCTGGGACATAAGTTCTTGTGTGCAGTGAGGGAAGTCATAGCTCCCTACTTTATTTGAAGTGGGCTCACCGGTCAGGTCCCACATTAAACCTCCAACCAGAATGACTTGGGGCTGGAAAATTCTTACAAAAAATTTGAAAAAACATATTTCATTCTTTTCTGTAAGTAAAATATATCTTCCAGGAAAAGGGTACACACAGATATTGGTGTAACTTATTAAAAACCCTAGTTAACAGAGCCATTATAAAATTATCTTTTTACTAAGAGAGAAGAAAAATTATCATGTATAAGTTTATAGTTTGAAGGCGCCTCAAGCTTCTTAAGGGGAATTTGGCCAAAGAAGTAAAATCAACCTGTCCCTTAAGGAGACCAAAAAGGAGAGCCATGCCACTGGGGGAAATGGTTTAATTAAAACAAGAGGTAAAATGCAATGTTCAGAGGTTCCAGGGAGTCTGGAGTTGTACAAAGCAAAGAGAGCAGTGCAGATGAGAATTGCAGTGGGAGAGAAGCAGCCTGGGGCAGGATGCCTTCAAGTTAGGTTAGGGTGCAAGGCAGCTGATACAGAGGCTTACAGGAAGCCAGTTGAGACCTTGGGGCTTTGACGGCCTACAGATGATGTGCTCGGGGGCATGGGCAGAGGCCTGATGATAGATCGCTTCTCCTACACGGTAGAGTTGATGAAAGCCCTATGGGAAATCTTAAAAAGAAATATGATCTTTTCTCTTGTAACCCCCCAGTGCTTAGTATACATGCAGCAAGTGTGCTGATAAACATAAATGCTATGTCCTAGTTTTGTTTTTTCTCTCCAACCAACTAAGTGCCTTAAGAATGGAAACATCAGCCGGGCGTGGTGGCTCACGCCTGTAATCCCAGCACTTTGGGAGGCCGAGGTGGGCGGATCACGAGGTCAGGAGATCGAGACCATCCTGGCTAACATGGTGAAACTCCGTCTCTACTAAAAATACAAAAAATTAGCCTGGCATGGTGGCGGGCACCTGTAGTCCCAGCTACCTGGGAGGCTGAGGCAGAAGAATGGCGTGAACCTGGGAGGTGGAGCTTGCAGTGAGCCAAGATGGCGCCACTGCACTTCAGCCTGGGCAACAGAGCAAGACTCCGTCTCAAAAAAAAAAAAATAAACAAGAATGGGAAGCATCTCTATCCAGACAAGTGTCTTAAAAAGCTTCTTAATTTAATTTAATTACTCATTCATTCATTTTAGCATTTACTATGTTTTTAACTATATAAATACAAGGAAGAAAATCCAAATGAACATGATCCCATCTAGATAATCATGGGGAAAGTTCAAACAATAGACAAGTACAAAATAAAATGACAAACTCTCCCACCTCCCCCACTCATTCTCACCAATTATAATCATGCCCAGACCACTTCCCTCCCTCACCTAAAAAAGTATATATCTAGCCATGTTCTTTAATCTTTTCTAGAGAATGCCAGCTTGCTCCTCAGCTTTCTAAAGTATGTGCATATACCTTCCACAGTGACTCCAAACAAATATTCCAAGGTCTCCTTGGACAAGATAACGATCCTAAATTCTCTAGGTCCTTGGAAACTTTATGGAATAAAATGATATTTATTTGTAGGAGGTAAAATTTATTATGATCTTTAAATAATCTTAATTTCTATACTTACATCAGGAAAGACATGAGATGAGTACAGATTTGAACATATTTATTTCTTTAGCCATTCACTCAATCATCTTTATTTGGTTGCTCTGTGAATCTAGGATGTGAAAATCAATGGTCACTAACATCATAAAAAGAGAGACAACCAGGCATTGTGCTACCTCCTGACGAAAGTACACAATACTGCCTATGAAGTAACCTTCCCAAGAAGTCAAACCTGAATCTAGTTACGGTGATCTGAATCAGATCACCAATTTAGAGAAAATATAAATGATAAAGCAATACATTTAACACACCACAGGAATACAATCAACAAAATCCAAACTGTTGGCAACACCATAAAGCAAATAATTTGACTTTGCAATTTATTTATTGCAAATAATTTATTTGCAATAAATAAACTGATGGCAATAAAGAGATGAGAGTCTACATATTAAAAAGACACAAAATATAGCAACCAATCCAATTCATGAACTTGATTTTGATTGAAACAAACAAACTGTAAAATAAATGAGACAAGGACATTAGAACATTGGCTATTACCTGATGATCTTTAAGAAAATGTTTAGTTGTAGTTATGATTTTTCCCAAAGTGCTGCTTTTCCCTTAGCAATACATACTGAAATACTTATATAAAATGATATGATGTTTGGAATTTGTTTCCAAACACTTCAAGGGGAAGGAGGAAGTAAATAGAATGAGATTGGTCATGAGTTATAAATAGTTAAAACTAAGTGACAGCTACATGGCAGTTAATACTATCCCATTTTTGTATATTTTTAAAATTTTCTACAATAAAAAGTTAAAACTAAAGGAGCATACATAAACTATTGCACTGAAATAGTCACAGATCAAATAAAAATTGAAAATTAAACTCTTAAAACAGTTATTTTGCTATAATATGCTATGTAGTTATTTTTTACCCCAAAGGGACCTTTTAGAACTTAGACCAACAAAGTTGGGTAGAGTCTGTTTTTAAAAACTAAATGACTATATAAATGTTTATAGAATTTATTCTAGCTTTCCACACATTCTTTTTTTTTTTTTAACCCTCAGTTCACATTAGTAGGACATTAGAAAGAGACAATCAAAAGAATTTGAGGGCGCGGTGGCTCACGCCTGTAATCCCAGAACTTTGGGAGGCTGAGGCAGGTGAATCACAAGGTCAGGAATTCGAGACCAGCCTGGCCAACATGGTGAAACCCCTCTCTACTAAAAAAATACAAAAATTAGCCTGGGATGGTGGCATGTGCCTGTAATCCCAGCTACTAGGGAGGCTGAGGCAAGGAGAATTGCTTGAACCCAGGAGGCAGAGGTTGCAGTGAGCCAAGATCGTGCCACTGCATTCCAGCCTGGGTGACAGAGAGAGACTCCGTCAAAAAGAAAAAGAAAAAGAAAGAGAAAGAAGAAAAAGAAAAAGAGGGAAGAGAGAAGAGAAAAGAAAAGAAAAGAAAAGAAAAGGAGAGAGATTTAAGGCTAATCAGGGATAATGGCAAGAAACCAAGAATTCTGAAGAGTAGGTGTTAAAGGAGGTCTGAGATAAAGCTGAAATAACTTTAGTAATTTATGTAGATGATACAATGAAGCTAAGAATAGGGAATGTGTGTGTAATGGAGTCAGGTTAATTAGAAGGAGGGAAATGATTTCAGAGGAGCACACTGAGTTCAAAATTGGAAACGAAACTAAAGGAAGCCAAAATGTAGACATTTTAGGAGAAGAAAATTCTGAGGGAAAAAATCAAACATTAAGGGTATTAGAAATTTTGAAAGATGGAGAGAAGAAAAATGCCAAGCTGTCCTGTAAATACAAAGATTTGAAGGATGATTTATGGGCAAACAGCACCTGTTTCAGAACTCTTCAGGCTGAGGGTGGAAGAGAGGGTCAAAATGCCATTGTATGAAAGGCTGACCTCTCTGGGGTCTAGACACATTTGAAAAACTCAGTCCCGCTATGGCAGCACATGCTCTACCAATGGAGGATAATAATTCCACAAAACATAATTCAATCACCTTCTGAACCTTCAAATTGCATGTTGCAGCTAATAGAAGTATTGATTCAATTGTCAGAGTCACTATGCAATTTTTCATTGTACAGGAGCCTAGACAGAGAGAAGTCTACAGCAGAGCAAAAATGGATAATGCACATTTTTTCTTTATTGCATCATGAAGGAAGGAAAAAAATTCCTGCTTCTCTCACTTCCACTCATGCAGACCCAAAAACACTCAACATAGACTCAGCCATATTCTCATCACATCAGTTCTAGATATTGAGGCTACACAGTTCAAAGTGTATGGTCTTTGACTTCAGGCAGACCTCAAATCCTGTCCTAACCCTGCCACTCACTAGCTGCATTATTGAAATCATAATCCTTAACTTCTCACCTATTCCATAGGGTAGGTATAAGGATTAAATAAGATAAAAGTTACAAAGTACTTAGCCTAGATTCTGGCACATACTAATTGGTAGTGGTGACTATTCTTCTTAGGCTGCTATAAGAGGAAGAATCTCTGATCAGACTCAGAAACATGGCGAAGGGTTGCTAGGAGAACTTGAAGAACTGCAGCTATTGAAGCCAGTGGTCTATATCTCAGCAACCTCCAATGTCCCTATGTGGGTGACACCAAGCATACTGCTTGAGGAGATCCCACTAGAGATAATATTAAGCACACATTCAAAAGAAACTTGCCTATATGGTGTGATTTGGGGAAAACTCAGACTGTTCTCCAGTTAGTCTGCCATAATGCCTAAAATTCTCTCATCAAGGACAAATTCCTTTCGGGAAAAGATCCAATAAAAGATGATGAACTTTTCTAAAATATTAATCATAATGCATATTATATATTTATTTTTAATCCCCAGCACCTATCATAGTGTCAGACAAAGAGTAGGTGGTTAATAAATTACTCTTAAAATTTCACTGGGTAAGTATATATCACAAATATACTATGCCCCCAACTCTGTGCAAGGCTTTGGGGAGGCAATAGAGAACAAAACAGATGAAGTTATTGCCTTTACCGAGCTTCTGATTTAGTGAGTAAATGAATTAATTCATTAGTGAAGTAACAATAGAACTGTTAAGATGCTTGGACCATATGACCTTAAATTTTTGCTAATGTTTTACAATATTAATTGATTTACCTCCCACTGTAATTTGTCACAATTGTATTAACTACTCTAAAATGCATAGCAGTGCATGGTGGCTATGGTGGTTCATGCCTATAATCCCAACATTTTGGGAGGTCAAGGTGGGAAGATTGCTTGAGCCTAGGTGTTCAAGTCCAGCTTGGGCAACATAGTGAGACCCCTATCTTTGCAAAAAAATTAAAAATTAGCTTGGCATGGTGGCACACACTTGTAGTCCCAGCTACTCAAGAAACTGAAGTGGGAGGATTGCTTGAGCCCGGGAGGTAGAGGCTGCAGTAAGCCGTGATTGTGCCACTGCACTCCAGTCTGAGTGACAGAGCAAGACCCTGTCTCAAAAAACAAAAAAAACATAGCAAATAAATACGGTAAGCAAAAAGACCCAAAATTAATTTTTCTTAAAATGCATTTTAAAATGTCTAACGCTTGCCTCGTTCCAAGCCAGTTTTATTCTATTCAGACAACTGCTTCACCAAGTAAGCCAAATGTGGTTATGTTCAGATGCCCTACAGGATTATTTTCCAATCTGGGGATATGCCCTTCTCGAGGACACGTTGATGACTGAGTTGCCTAAGCTGGACTTGAAGAAAAGGGAACAAAAGGCTTAAGCAGAGATAATAAAAATAATTCTGAAACACAAATTGGGTGTTACCTTCCCCAAAACCATTGAAAAAATTAAAGCCAAAAGAAGAGGGCACTCTGTAGGGAAAAACTGGGAAAGCTAATGAAGTAGACCAAAAGTTACTAAGGGTGTCATTAATGCAAAACAATGCATTGTTTAGAACACACCCAAGGTTATCTAATTTTGTGAAGTTTGTGCTTTTCATTGTCTTCAGCTATTTTATAATTCTGTAAAGGTAGACATTAACCTGCAGAAAACTGATAGCAATGCAAATAATTCTTGGTTAGAGGCATGCAAATAAACTCTGTCCAGTGGAAATTCAATTGACTTCCCTTTCCCACTGTTGAAGAAGCTAGTTTTGCATCTATTAAGCAAATTTAAATCAGCCTTTCTGAAGAGCTTGTGTATAGTTGGCTGTTTAAATTCTCCTTTGTAGCAACCAGTTTTAACAACTTTTCCAGTTCCTTCACTAATTAGTGAGTGAAATAAAATTTTTGACATGTATCTATTTCGTATTTGTATAAGTCATGATTATATCCTCTTTTAACATTTATCCTTTACCAATAGTTTGCAAACCAAGTGAAATTTCCCCACCGTAGTCTTTATAACTCCTTCCTCTTAAGATAAATGAAGACTGAGACAAGTTGATCCATAGAAAGTGCTATTTGATCTAATAAGATCAAATAGCATACATAGAAATATAATTCCTACAGACATGGATTTGATAAAGCAATCATTTTACCTTCCTGAAAGGGGTATAAAAGGGCATTTCAGAAGTCCTGGAGGATTTATACCTTGCCCACAGTGGAAGAAAATAATTATATTAGCCTCAAACCATCACCACAGGCTCATTTCAAATAACTATGAGTAACTACAGCCATATAAGCCAGTACGTACTTAGTATTGTATAGATCTATTTAGAGATGATCATTTAGAGAAATGAATCAAATTTTATTAGTTTGTGGACAGGAATTTCAGCTCACCAAAAATTATGCCCATACCTAAGTGTACTTTCCTTACTTCTAGAAGTTAGCAGCGCCCACATTCTCTTCAGGTCCTTTTTCATCACATAATAAGGTCATTCTAAAAGTGGAACAGCATTTCTTTTTTTAATGTGTTCATAACATGTGATTTGATAAATCTAAAATAATTTATGTTGCTGCTAAATTCCCATTATTGTGTCACTATTAATGAGTTGGTTATTGCAAAACTTGGACTTGGCTAATGATTTGAGACTGGCCGTGTGACAGGTCTGAGGCAGTGACTCTACACAAGAAACATGTGATGAGGCCCAAAGACACATGTTCTCTGAATGAAAGCAATATACTCAAGTTATATTAAACTAAGGTCAGACTTTTAGAAATGGACTTTTGCAAATATAAAGCATATAATTCCCAAAAGATGCTCCTCTTATAGGTCTGAAGATTCAAAATGTTATGAATGAAGAAATAAACATGAATGTACACAGAGATGTGGAATTTGTAATTCATTAACAACCATACTTTTCTCTTTATATTTACTAGAAGCAAAGCTTCACCAAGGGCCTAGAAACCCAACTCACTACAGTCTACAATGAATTCTTCAT
This sequence comes from Nomascus leucogenys, assembly GCF_006542625.1. Classification (NCBI taxonomy): domain Eukaryota; kingdom Metazoa; phylum Chordata; class Mammalia; order Primates; family Hylobatidae; genus Nomascus; species Nomascus leucogenys. Next base: position 97,820,109 of record NC_044391.1, read on the forward strand.
CTATGTAATCAGTAATTTACCAAATGACTTCTAAGACTCTTTTAAGCATGTAGAAAGTATGTATTTTTAAGTTTTTTCATACTTTGTAGTTTTTCATAAAACTTCAACACAAGCGAAAATTTTTAGACGGTGGATTTTGAATAAACAAAATAAACCTTTGAATTCAAACCCACCCAGGAAGATTTAGAATTAAAAGTAAGATTAGTTTATTATTTAAATGATTTTTTAAATCAGGCACAATCAAGATAAACGATAGAAATCTTAGTAAAGCCCTCTGGAGCCTGACTAACGGAGGCAGCAAACAACTTTGGCACAAATGTGCTAAAAGATGGAGTGAGGAAGATGTGAGCTCAGTCGATGTTAGACAGGCCAAGTCTAAAGTGGAAATTAAACCAGGTATGTGAAAATGTAGACTTGGAGCTCATGAGAGATGTCAGGGCAAGAGATATAAAATTGATCTCTAAAGCCATAAAACAGTGAACAGAGGCAGACAAGCCATCCAAGAATTTCAGAGAAGGACTGAGAAAAGAAGAAGGAAAAAACAACTGTACACTTCTCCAAAGCCAAGAAAGAGGGCAAAGATTCAAGCACCATAAAGATAAAAGCAGAGCTCTATTCATGCTCCACCAAATTTGGCAATAGGCTCCAAAAATTATGGAATAATGGAGATTTTCCATTAGCAAAAAAAAAAAAAAAATGCTACTATAGTCCTTGCTTCCTGAAAGTTAAAGATAGTAATTCTGTATTTTCACTCAGAATCGGAATGTGTAATAAATTTTTCTAGATTGGACAAATATATGTAAACACTGTACCTTCCTACTATACAAGATCAACCTGGGAGCACCTGGAAAAAAAAAGTGTTCTTTCTCTCTTTTATTGATTTTTTAAGGAGATGATTTTAATCAGATACAAAATTGAGATTAAGATTTAGCATGCTGCAAAAACTAGGCATCTACAGTCATTAGTGTTGAAAAACAAGATCTTTATGAAACAAATATGATGTATTTTATATAATATCTATAAAATATAAAAGACTATAGATTCATTCAAGGCTAGTTAATAATGAAAGAAAACTAATCACATGCAAATGTTAAAAGAGTCAGAGATAATCATGAAAAACCGTGATGGTAGTTGTATTTACGGAGGGGTGAGAAGCAGGTTTTTAAAAGATAAAATGCGAAGGCTTCTCCTGTACAGTTTGGTAGCACAGAGGTGGTTAGTAGCCCTGAAGAAAATAAAATCCCAGGGTTTAGACAGGCTACCTGAAGATTTTACAGAGCATTATTTAAACAGACGGCAAGCACTGTTGCTGCTTAGCTGCTGTTTATTCCAAGAATCTTCTTCCCCTAGCCAGGTCACCATAAAATCCAAGCAGTGCTTGCACATAATTATTCTCAAGGCAACTACACAACAGAGAGCTGGAAATGAGTCTCGGTTGAATAGCATTCTCTTGATTTGATTAACGCCCTTTTGCATCTATCTGCACACACTCCTGTAACATTTGCAGGCACTGAATTGTGCCAAAGAGTTTTGACAAAGCTTCAGGTATGGTCAGTAGCTTTTCATTTTCTCTTTTTAGATTGGGAGAGATGGGGGATAAGAGGTGGGGAGATGTGCTGGGGTGCCACAAGTACCACTGTGAGCCTTAGAATGTTTCCCAAGTAGAAAAGAAGTAAACATCACTAGAGAAAGGATTTCTAAAGCTGTTGTGCTTGTTAAAAAGACACACAAAGAAAGGCCCATGAGGGCAAAAATAACAAACCAGCTCTCAATTCATTTTCCAAATCCTTCCAAGAGTTTAAAATAGTTAAACCAAGGCCCCAGCACATCTTTAACTACTGAACAACACATTCCTTTTCTAGTTTTTATGACTCCTCACACAATTGATATTCCTGCTAAGAATCCTGTCTGGCTTCTTCCCCAAACCCATGCCTGGCTCCACGCAGCCCTCAGGGTCCAGGCTGTGGGAATGCAGGAAGGTGGGGTTGTTGTAACAAGGTCCTGCCAGTGGAGACAGCCCTTTGGCCAAGAGCATTGTAGGAAGCAGGAAGCGCATTGTATGAATTCTGCCCTGTCTTGACACTCTTGTGTGAACCTTAACAACATCAGAATTTCATTAATATGAATATAAAATGACATGCTCTTTTAAAACACTAATAATGTGTTAGAATTTAAGGCAATGTAGTGCCACAACATTGAGAGGAGAAAGCAAATCTATATGACACGCCAGCAGAGCAAATATTGAATATCAGCATGGTATAATTTAAAGGCAAATACTGATTGTGGTTTCACCAACAACCAATCATCTTACAGACTACTTCATACCAACAAAGCTTAGGGTGTATCTAAGCATATGGCAGCACCACTAAGAAATATCGTCCCTGTTCTACATCGTCATTGCCCTAGACAGCAGATGACATCCCACACTCCCATGTCTGCTCCCAATTCTTGCTAAGACCACTTTATCACAGTATCTCTTGTACAAGTCCCTTTCCTACGTACTCATTCATTGGATCCTTGTCCCATTGGGAACACACTTAATTTATAGAGGGGAAAAAAAAAAAAAGCCATGTTTTAAAGTCAGAAAGCCAAAGATTCAAATCTCAATTCTACCACTTAGAAGATCTGCTGCTTACCTTCTCAGATGGCATTATCTGTCATATGTTCTCTTAAAAAGTCAAAGCTCGGGGATTCTGGGATGAGCAGGGGACAGATTTCCTGGCGACTCAGGCACTGTCTCTATTCTCCAGGTGGTAATGATCTGAGCCTCATCCGTACCCTCCATTTTGGTTCTTATTGAGGGGCTACGCACTCTATGCTACAGAGGCTTCCCATTGTCATGTGCAATACAAAATAAAAACAATAAATTTCTTATTAATAGCATTTCTATTTGGCCCTAAATTATAAACTGAAGAAATGGCTGGCCTCTGTTCTGCTGTCAAATAATAATGCCACTATTTGCATAGTGCTTATTATATGCCAAGCACTTTACACACAGTATCTCATTTCATCCTAACAAGAACACTGTGGAATAGGTGCTATTCCTCATCATTCTGCAGATGAGGAAATTTGGGCACTGTGGGTTTGCATAACTTGCCTATGTTAAAAGGCTATCCAGTGGCTGGACCTAGATTCAAATGCAGGTAATCTCTACCCTGAGCCTGAATTTTTAACCACTACCCTCTACTAACTCAAAGTAGTAGCACTGGGCTGAGAAGAAATGCCTTCTCACTGTTCACAGTAAGAAATGGAAAGAATGGGGAAAAAATAAGAGAAGAGCACAGTAAGAGAAAAACATTTTATCAAGAAGACTTAATTAAGAACAGGCATTATGAACAGATCAGCATGGTAATACAGGGAGACAAAGCATAAAACATTTTAGGGACTTAAAAAACAACAAAAGAGAACACATCTCCATAATTTTATAATTGTCAATGTGTGATAATCTTCCAAGTTTTATGACAGTGCTTATCAGAGTGTACTATAACTATCATTTTTCACGTTTATTTCCCTCTTATACTGAGAATGTGGTCAGAGTCCTATTCATCCTTGTACCTGCAGAGCTTAGCCCCATGACTGGCACCCAGCAGACAATCAAATAGTGTTGGATGAATGAGTGAACTGAATGCTGAAAACTCAATGTTTATGGGTGCCAAACATTTAAGGATTTTTAGGGAAAGAAGCAAACCACAGAGGCCTGAAGCAGTAAAGTGCCTTAAGGAAGAAGATCTTTACCTGGATCATATAGAATGAGTGGGATTTTAACTTCAGCTAAGGACCGATTGAAAGATGACAGGGTGTTGTTTTAATGGCATTCCAGCTTTCCTCGACTAAACTGGCCAATTCTAGGAGCAAGTACTTAGAAATGCAATATTGTTATCTTTTATGAGCTAGGCTGAATAATCCTGGGACCAAAAGCTGTAAATAAAAGATAGTACATTTTGGCAAACTATAAAAAAGGAAGGTGCTAAAGTAAAACTAATTAGAAAGTGTATTCCAAGAAAAAAATCGACTCTGTTTTTCAAGAATTGTCTCTTCATATAATTGCCTATGGACTTTCTATTATCCGGTAGGAATACTGCAATATTCCAACAGCCTAATTTAGATTTCTACGACTCCCTAATTCTAACAGGTGTTTAAAGAGTTTCATGGTCTTCTGATTATTACTTTAAAAACATATTATCATAAAGAATACAGAGTGATGTTGCTTTGGCACCAACATACATTTTCAGAGTTACTCTCACTGAAGGATATTGAGATTATAACAGAAGATAATTTATTTCAACCTAAGAGGCATACTCAGAACAAGCCATCACTCTTCTGTATTTCTAATACATCATTTTCCTCATCAGATTTTGCTAGTACAACATTTCCACCCATATGCATTCTTCAATGACATGTTTACATTCAATTGATTGCTTATGGCAATCAATTCCTTAAAAGCTACTCTTGAGTTATGTGCCTAAGTTTATATATGCATCATAGTTTTCAGGAAAAAAATTGAGTTGTCATAATCAGCCATGGACATAGAGTTAGAAAATTTAGGAACCAAATTAGAAGAGATAAGGTAGAAATTTATTACAATTGTTTTATGCCTTTATTAACATAGATGGAATCATCGTTTTCAGTGCCAAAATTTGGGGTGTCTTAATGATCATCAATTATTTAATTCTATAACATTTATTTCCATCACATTTATTTCCCCCTTATACTGAGAATGTGGTCAGAGTCCTATTCATCCTTGTACCTGCAGAGCTTAGCCCCATGACTGGCACCCAGCAGACACTCAAATAGTGTTGGATGAATGAGTGAATTGAATGCTGAAAACTCAAGTTCATGTTTATGGGTGCCAAACATTTAAGGATTTTTAGGGAAAGAGGCAAACCACAGAGGCCTGAAGCAGTAAAGTACCTTAAGGAAGAAGATCTTTACCTGAAACACGTTTTAAAACATGTTGGGACTGTGATGCTGAATTAAACTACAGCTGGGTTCTTTGTGTGTCATGGACAACATTGATATTTTGATGAAGTACAGGGATCCTTTGTGTATCAGTTTAGTATTGCTGCTGTAACAAAGTAGAACAAACTTAGTGGCTTAAAACAACAGGTTATTATAGTTCTGTAGGTCAGAAGTCTAGTACAGGTCACGCTAGACTAAAATAAAAATGTGGTTATAAAATAAAAATATAGTTAGTGAAAGGTATTTAAGCAAATTCGTGGTTTAGTTATATGTCTGCATCTTCACTAATGCTTTAAATAATAAGATCAAGTGCTGAGTCTACTAACTAGTATATTTTTCAAAGGGTTCAGCATAAATGATATTTTATTTAAAAAAACTATAAATGTAATATGAAAATATGTGTGAGTTCCACTGGCAACAAGGTTACAGCTATTGCCAGTACTGTTGTGCTTTGTTGCTTATGCTTATAATTGAAAGACATGATAAATTTCAGTTTTAAATCAGTTTAAAAAAAGAAAGATGTATGTGCACCCCTCACCCCCAAAATCACACAACTCCTGAATTTTTAAATCCTAAATTCCTGGTACAGAGATCCTAAAGTTCTGAATTAATCTTTTTTTTCCAGTATATTTTAGTGCAAACTTCTAAAGCAGAGATTTTTAGATTGGGCTATATAAAATGAAAATCAGTGACTTCTTAAAAACCCATCTGAGAACATAGGTCCCAGGGCAAACTGGAACCCAAAGCCAAGATCATCTGGAGCAAAAGCCATTGGAACCACTAACTAGTAGCAACACTTAGATCAAGCTTGTCCAATCCACAGCCCAACGGGCTACATGCAGCCCAGGACAGCTTTGAATGAGCCCCAACACAAATTTGTAAACTTTCTTAAAATATTTTTACAATTTTTTTTTAAGCTCATCAGCTATCATTAGTGTATTTTACGTGTGGCCCAATACAATTCTTTTTCTCTCTATGTGGCCCAGGGAAGCCAAAAGCTTGGACATTCCTGACTTAGATGATAATTTTGGTGAATTGATGGCAATGCAAGAAATCTAAAACAGAACAAGAGTGGTGAAGATTATCTGATGGGCTCATCAGCAGACTCAACCCAAGGAAATAATCAGTGACCTTAAAGAAACATTAGCAGAACTTCCTGAACTAAATGCAAGGAGAAGACAAGATGAAAAAGAAAAACAAACAAACAAACAGAATAAAACAGAATAGCCAATAGTTATGGGACAATTTCAAAAGATGTAATATTACAGAATGCCAGAATATAAAGAAAGACAAAAGAAGTATTTGAAGCAATAATGGCCAAGAAATTTCCAAAATTAATTATAGACAACAAACCACAGATCAAGGAAGCTCAGAGATAACCTGCAGAATAAATAACCTCCCTCTCCTCCCTCCAAAAACAAAAACTATCTATAGGCATATCATATTCAAGCTGCAGAAAACCAAATGCAAAGAGAAAATCTTGAAAGTAACCAGAAAGAAATAAAATGCTTTACCTATACAGAAACAAGGATAATAATTACAGCGGACTTCTCACCAGAAACTATGCAAGCAATATTTAAAATAAAGTAACAAAAAGCAAAATATTTAAAGTGTTAAAAGAAAAAAAACCCTGGAATTATATATCAAAATACGTTATCCTTCATAAATGAAAGAAAAATATTTTATAAAACAAAAAGTGAGGGACTTCACTGCCAGCATATCTATCATGTAAAAAATGTGTAAAGATTGTCTTTAGATAGAATGAAAACTATGTAAGCCGGATACTTTAGTCTACATTAAAAAGGAAGAGCAAGGGAGAATAATAAATAAAGAAAAAGTAAATATTTTATTTTTCATATTCTTAATTGATTAAAAGATAACTATTTATTGTGTATTTATTGTTACTAAATAATAATAACAATTTCTATCTTCTGGATAACCAGAAAAATGACAGCAATGTCACAAGAGATGCAAGGGACAAATCAGGACTACATGTGAAATGGAATACTTTTATTTGAAGGTGAACTTAGATTTGTTAAAATTTTATATTGTGAACTCTAGGACAACCACTAACAATATTTGTAAAAGTAAGATAATATGCTAAGAGAGAAAAGAAAATGGAATTATATAAAATGCTCAAAATGAAAGAAGGCAGAAAAGACAGCTTTTGGCGACAAAAAACAGTAAAAACATGGTTGATATTAATCCAAGTATATTAATAATCACTTTAAAGACAAATGATCCATATATACTAATTAAAAGACACATTGTCAGAGTGAATTAACAAACAGAACTGAACTATATGTTGCATACAAGAAATTTACTTTACATAAAGATTCTGATAGGATAAATGTAAAGGGATGGAAAAAGATATACCATGCTAACACTGATCCAAAGAAAGCTGAAGTAACTCGATTAATTTGAGACAATGCAGACTTCAGAATAAGAAAAAATGCCATGGATAAACAAGGCAATGATTAAATGATAAAGGGATTGATTATTCAAAAAGTCACAACAATCCTAACAATAGAGCATCAAACTATGTGAGGCAAAAACTGATAGAACTTTAAGGCAAAATAGATAAACTTACTATTATAGTTGGAGACTTAAACATCTATCTTTCAGCAATTGATAGATCAAGCAGGCAGAAAATCAGTAAAGATTTAATTGACCTAAACAGCAATATCAGTCAATTTTTTCTAACTGGCATTTGTGGAATATGCTATTCAACAACACTAGAATATACTTTCTTCTTTGGATCACACAAAATTTTCAACAGGTTAGATCACATTCTGGGCCATAAAGTACATCTTACCAAATTTAAAAGTATAGATATCACACAAAGTATCAGCTCAGACAACAATGGAATTAAAACTAGAGATCAATAACAGAAAGATATCTGAAAAATTATCAAATATTTGGAAATTAAACAATACACCTTTTTTTAAAGTTCCAGGATATATGTGCAGGATTTGCAGGTTCTTTACATAGGAAAACATGTGCCATGGTGGTTTGTTGCACCCACCAACCCATCACCTAGGTATTAAGCCCTGCATGCATTAGCTATTTATCCTGATGCTCTCCCTCCCCGCACTCCCTTAACAGGCCCCAGTGTGTGTTGTTCACCTCCCTGTGTCCACATGTTCTCATTGTTCAGTTCCCATTTAGGAGTGAGAGCATGCGGTGTTTGGTTTTCTGTTCCTGTGACAGTTTGCTGAGGGTGACGGCTTCCAGCTTCATCCATGTCCCACAAAGGAATGATCTCATTCCTTTTTATGGCTGCATAGTATTCCATTGTGTATATGTATCACATTCTCTATATTCAGTCTATCATTGATGGGCAATTGGGTTCATTCCATGTCTTTGCTATTGTGAATAGTGCTGCAATGAATATATACATGCATGTATCTTTGTAATAGAATGGTTTATATTCTTTTGGGTATATACCAAGTAATGGGATTGCAGGGTCAAATGGTATTTCTGGTTCTAGATCCCTGAGGAATCGCCACACTTTCTTTTACAACGGTTGAACTAATTTACATCCCTACCAACAGTGTAAAAGCATTCCTATTTCTCCACAGCCTCACCAGCGTCTGCTGTTTCTTGACTTTTTAATAATTGCCATTCTAACTGGTGTCAGATGGTGTCTCATTGTGGTTTTGATTTGCATTTCTCTAATGATCAGTGATGTTGAGCTTTTTTAAATATGTTTGTTGGTCACATGAATGTCTTCTTTTGAGAATGTCTGTTCATGTCATTTGCCGACTTTTGGATGGGGTTGTTTGCTTTTTTCTTGTAAATGTGTTTAAGTTCCTTGTAGATTCTGGATATTAGACCTTTGTCAGATGGGTAGATTGCAAAAGTATTCCCCCATTCTGTAAGTTGTGTGTTCACTCTGATGATAGTTTCTTTTGCTGTGCAGAAGCTCTTTAGTTTAATTAGATCTCATTTGTCAATTTTAGCTTTTATTGCAATTGCTTTTGGCATTTTTGTCATGAAGTCTTTGCCCACACCTATGTTCTGAATGGTAGTGCCCAGATTTTCTTTTAGGGTTTTTATGGTTTTGGGTTTTACATTTAAGTCTTTTATCAATCTTGAGTTAACTTTTTGTATGAGGTATAAGGAAGGGGTCCAATTTCAGTTTTCTGAATATGGCTAGCCAGTTTTCCAAGCACTATTTATTAAATAGGTAATCCTTTCCTCATTACTTGTTTTAGTCAGGTTTGTTGAAGATCAATATCCCGGATGAACATCAATGTGAAAATCTTCAATAAAATACTGGCAAACTGACTCCAGCAGCACATCAAAAAGCTTATCCACCACAATCGAGTCAGCTTTTTCCCTGGGATACAAGGCTAGTTCAACATACACAAATCAATCAATATAATTCATCACATAAACAGAACTAATGACAAAAACCACATGATTATCTCAATAGATGCAGAAAAGGCCTTCAATCAATTGAACATCCCTTCATGTTAAAAACTCTCAATAAACTAGCTATTGATCGAACATATCTCAAAATAATAAGAGACATTTATGATAAACCCACAGCCAATATCATACTGAATGGGCAAAAGCTGGAAGCATTCCTTTTGAAAATCGGCACAAGAAAAGGATGCCCTCTCTCACCACTCCTATTCAACATAGCATTGGAAGTTCTGGCCAGGGCAATCAGGCAACAGAAAGAAATAAAGGGTACTCAAATAGGAAGAGAGGAAGTCAAATTGTCTCTGCTTGCGGAAGATATAATCTTATATCTAGAAAATCCCATTTTCTTAGCCCAAAAGCTCCTTAAGGTGATAAGCAATTTTAGCAAAGTCTTAGGCTACAAAATCAATGTGCAAAATCATAAGCATTCCTTTACACCAACAATAGACAAACAGAGAGCCAAATCATGAATGAACTCCCATTCACAATTGCTACAAAGAGAACAAAATACCCAGGAATACAGCTAAAAAGGGATGTGAAGGACCTCTCCAAGGAGAGCTACAAACCACTGCTCAAGGAAATAAGAGATGACACAAAGAAATGGAAAAACATTGCATGCTCTTGGATAGAAAGAATCAATATCATGAAATGGCCATGCTGCTCAAAGTAATTTACAGATTCAATGCTATTCCCATTAAATTACTATTGACATGCTTCACAGAATTAGAAAAAACTATCTTAAAATTGATATGGAACCACAAAAGAGCTTGCATAGCCAAGACAATACTAAGAGAAAAAAAAAGCTGTAGGCATCACGCTACCCAACTTCAAACTGTACTACAAGGCTACAGTAACCAAAACAGCATGGTACTGGTACCAAAACAGACACATAGACCAATGGAACAGAATAGAGATCTCAGAAATAAGACCACATCAACACACTTTTATTTATTTATTTTTTATAATTTTAATTTCTACTTCTATTTTAGATTCGGGGAGTACATGTGCAGGTTTATTACATGGGTATACAACATGATGCTGAGGTTTGGGGTACAAACGATCCCATAATCAGATAGTGAGCATAGTAGCCAGTAGTTGGTTTTTAAACCATTTCCCCCTTCCCACCCCCACATAGCTTCCAGTGTCTATTTTTCCCATCTTTATGTTCATGAGTACCCAATGTTTAGCTCCCACTTGTAAGTGAGAACATGTGGTATTTGCTTTTCTATTTCTGTATTAATTCACATAGGATGATGGCCTCAAGTTGCATCCACACTTCTGCAAAGGACATGATTTCATTCTTTTTTGATTGCATACTATATTCCATGGTGTACATATATCATATATACTTTATCCAGTCCACCATTAATGGGCACCTGGGTTGATTCCATGTCTTTTCTACTGTGAATCGTGCTGCCACAAACATGTGCATGTCTTTTGGGTAGAATGATTTATTTCTTTTGGATATATACGCAGTAATGGAATTGCTGGGTTGAATGATAGCTCTATTTTAAGTTCTTTGAGAAATATCCAGACTTTTCAACAGTGGCTGAACTAATTTAGATTCCTGCCAATCTTGTATTAGGGTTTCCTTTTGTCTGCATTCTTGCTAGGATATGTTTTCTGACTTTTTAGTAATAGCCATTCTGATTGGTGTGTAATGTTACCTCACTGTGATTTTGATTTGCATTTCTTTGATGATTAATGATGTTGAACTTTTTTTATGTTTATTGGCCTCTTGTATGTCTTCTTTTGAGGAGTGTCTGTTAATGTCTTTTGCCCCCTTTTAAACGGGGTTATTTACAACACAGTTTTAAATAACACTGGTCAATGAAATCTCAAGATAAAATAAACAGTATTTGAATTAAAGGAAAATTGTAATACAATTTATCAAAATTTGAGAGATTGAATCAAAGCAGTAGTTAGAAGACAATTTATAGCATTAAATGTATATATTAAAAAAGAAGATCTAAACCCACTCACCTAAATTTCCACATAAGTAAACTAAAGAAGAAAGAGCATCTAAGTCTAAAAAACAAACAGGAGAAAATAAGTAATAAAAATCTGAGCAGAACAATGAACTTGAAAATAGGAAAACAATAGCAAAAATTAATGAAAACAAAAGCTAATTCTGGCCTGGCATGGTGGCTCACACCTATAATCCCAGTGCTTTAAGAGGCCGAGATGGGAGGATCACTTAAGCCCAGGAATTTGAGACCAGAGTAAGCAACATAGTGAAGCCCCGTCTCTACAAAATAAAAATAAATTTAAAAAAAAATAGCCAGCCATGGTGGTGTGCACCAATGGTCCCAGCAACTCAGGAGACTCAGGTGGGAGGATTGCTTGAGCCCAGGAGGTCAAGGATACAGTTAGCCATGATTATACCACTGCACTCCAGCCTGAGTGACAGAGTAAGACCCTTTCTCAAAAAATATTTTTTAAGCTAATTCTTTGAAAACATCAATAAGGTTTATGAACTTTTTGCCAAGTAACTATAAAAAAGGAAGAAGACAACAATTAATATTAAAAATGAATTAAAGAGCATCGCTACTGTTCCCAAGGATATTAAAAAAAAAAAAAAGAAAAGAAATAGCATGAACAATTCTTGGCCCAAAAACTGATTATTTAAATGAAATGAACAATTGCTTGAAAGATACACATTATTAAAACTCACTGGAGAAATAAGTAGCATTAGTCCTAAATCCATTAAGATCAATAATTGCTACAGAATGATTTTTTGTGACTTACCCTCACCATGATCCCCAATTATGTGTTGACTCCTAACCACAATGTGATGACATTTGAGATTTAATTTTGGGAGGAAATTAGGATTAGATGAGGTCCTGAGGGTGGGGCCTTCATGATGGCATTTGTGCTTTGTAAGAAGAAACACAAGAGAACTTGCCTCTCCCCTCCTCTCCGCTCCCCTCCCCTCCCCTCCCCTCCCCTCCTCTCCTCTCTTCTCCTCTTTTCCACAAGAGGACACAGTGAAGTGAAAAGGCAGTCATCTGCAAGACAGAAGAGAGCCCTCATCAGGAACCTAACCGTACTGGCACCCTCTCTTCAGATTTCCAGCCTCCAGAACTGGGAGAAAACAAATTTCTATTATTAAAGCCATTCAATCTATTGTATTTTTTATGGCAGCCCAACTAGGTTAATACAATAAATAATGACTTTATGAAAAAGAAAGCACCAGGCCCAGATGTTTTCACCAGTAAATCCTACCAAACATTTATGATACCAATTCCTCTAAATCGCTACCAGAAAATAGAAGCAGGAGAAAGATTACTAACTCATTCTCTGAGGTCAGTACTGTATTAACACCAAAACTAGATGAAAACATTACAACAAATATTTGTTGATATTGAACCTTAAGAACAATATTTATCATGAACATGCAAAAATCTTCAACAAAATTGTAGCAAATTAAATCCAACATTGTATAAAAATTAAATCCAACATTGTATAAAAATTATTATATACCAAGACCAAACTGGACTTATTCTAAGTATGGAAGACTGATTCCAAATTTTTAAATCTATCAATGTAATGCAACATATTAACAAACAAAAGAAAAATCATATGACCATATAAATCAACACACAAAAACGTTTGACAAAATCCAGCATCAAATCATGATTAGAACTCTCACCAAACTAAAAATAGAAGGAAACTCCCTTAATTTGAGAAAGAATGAGGCTACAATAAACCCACGGTTAACATTATACTTAAAGGTAAGAAACTGGTCAATTTCTCCCTAAGCTCAGGAAAAAGACAAAGATGTCCTTTCTTAACACTCCTATTCAATATTGTACTGAGAGTCCTAGCTAGTTCAATAAGGCAAGAAACAGAACTAAAAGGTATATTGCCATGGTCTAAATGTTTCTATCCCCTCAAAATTCATATATTGAAGTCCTCACTCCTAAGGTGAAAATATTGGGAGGTGGGGCCTTTGAGAGGTGATTTAGACCATGGAGACAGTGCCTTCATTTGGGAGATTAGTACCTTTATAAAAGAGGCCTGAGAAACATCTCTCACATCTTTCACCATGTGAGGTTAGAGAGAGAAGACAGCTGTCGATGAGGAAGAGGGCCCTCATCAGCCAATAAATCTGCCTGCACTTGATCTTGGACTTCCTATCCTTTAGAGCTGAGAAATAAATTTCTGTTGTTTATAAGATACACACTTCATGATATTTTGCTCTAGCAGCCTAAATAGAATAAGACATATACAGATCAGAAAGGAAAAAATAAAACTCGTTCTGTTTACAGATGACATGATTGTCTATACTGAAAATCCAAAAAATCAACAACAAAACTCCTGAAACCAGTAAGTGAGTCTGGCAATGACACGGGATATGAGGTTAATATACAAAAGACAAATGCTTTCCTATACATATATATACAAATTACCCCAAATGCAGTGACTTAAAACAATACGAATGTATCTTCTTACAGTTCTGGAGGGTGGAAGTATGAAATTGTTTTAGATGAGCTAAAATCAAGGTGTTAGCAAGGCTGCATTCCTTCTGGGGACGCTACAGAAAAATCCATCTACTTGCCTTTTTCAGTTCCTAGAGGCCACCTGCATTTTGTGGCTCATGGACTCAACCTATTTTCTGAATGAGGAGCACCACATCTGCAAAGCTTTCTTTGATTCTCTGGACTCTCTTTCCATCATTACGTCTCCTTTTCTGATTCTGACTCTTCTGCCTCGCTCTTGTAAGTATCCTAATGATTACACTGGATCCACCTAGATAAGCCAGAATAATCTCCCCATCTCAAAATCCTTAATCACATCTGCAAAGTGCATTTTGCAATTTAAGGTTAAATATTCACAGATTCAGGGCATTAAGACATGGACATCTTTGGAGGCCATTTTTCTGACTACCACAACCAGCAACGAATAATTGAAATTTAAAATTTAAAAAATAATATCATTTATGTTAGCACTTCCCAAAATCAAATAGGTGTATGTCTAACAATATATATAAGAGCTATATGTATAAAACTACAAAACTCTATGAAAGTAATCAAAGAAGACGTAAATAAATGGAGAGATATTCTATGTTTATGGATTAGAAGATCCAATATTATGAAGATACCAAGCCATCCCAACTTGATCTATAGATTTAATGCAATCCCAATTAGAATCCCAACAAACTATTTTCCAGAAACCAACAAACTGATTCTGAAGTTTATATGGAAAAGCAAAAGACCCCAGTGTAGCCAGCACAGTACTGAAGAAGAACAAACCTAGAAGACTTGCATTATCAAATGTCAAGGCTTGCATAAGACCACAGTAACTCAGACTGTGATCTTGACAAAAGAATAGATGCACAGTTCAATGGAGCAAAAAAGAAAGTGCAGATAGAGCCACACAAATACAGTCAACTGGTTTTTGACAAGGTAGCAAAAACAATTCAATGGATAAAGGGTATTCTTTTTTAAAAATATAGTGCTGGAACAACGGAATGTGCACACACCACAGAAAATGAATCCAGATACAGACTTATACCTTTCACAAAAATGAAGTCAAAATGGATTGTAAATCTAAATGTAAAATTTAAAGCTTTAAAATTTCTTGAAGGAAACAGCAGAAAAATCTACATAATCTCAGGTTTGGTGATGAGATTTTAAATATACCATTAACATTATCTGTGAAAGGAAAATTTGGTAAGTTGGACTTCATTAAAATTAAAAATTCCTCTGTGATAGACACTGTCAAAACAATGCAAAAAGAAGCCAATGACTTGAAGAGACTATTTGCAAAACTCTGATATTGGACTTGTATTTAAAAATATACAAAAATTTCAACAATAAGAAAACAAACAACACAATTTTTAAAATGAGCATACATTTAAAAGAACAACAAAATCATGTCCTTTGCAAAAACATGGATGCAGATGGAGGCCATTAACAATTAATGCAGGAACAGAAACCTAAATGCCACATGTTCTCACTTGTAAATGGAAGCTAAAGATTGGGTACTAGGGCATGTAAAGATGACAGCAATAGACACTAGGGACTGTTAAAGGGGGAAGGGTGGGGCAAGGGCTGAAAAACTACCTATTGGATACTAAGCTCACTACCTGGGTGATGGGATCATTTCTACCCCAAACCTTATCATCACTGAATGTATCCATGGAACAAACCTGCACTGTACCCCATGAATCTAAGATAAAAGTTGAAATTATTTTTTTAAATGGGCATAAAATATGATTAGAAACCTTACCAAATGAGATATACTGATAACAAAAAGCATAGGAAAAGATAATTTGTCATTAGAGAATTGTAAATTAAAACAAAAATGAGATACCACTATAGATTCATTAGAAAGACTAATATCTGAACTGACAGTACCAATTCCTGGTAAGGGTGGAGAGCAACAACAACTCTTTCAATCATTGCTATTCAGAATGCAAAATGGTGCAGCTGCTTTGGATGACCATTGTGATTTCTTACAACACCAAATATAGTTTTACCATATGATCTCACAATTGCACTCCTCAGTACTTATCCAACTGATTTGAAATCTCCTGTCCATGCAAAAACCTGAATGTAAATGATGATAGCAATTTTATTCACAATCACCAAAAAGTGGAAGCAACCAAGATGATCTCTAATAGGTGAATGAATAAACTGTAGTCACCCATAAAAAGGAATGTTACTCAGCAATAAAAGGAAATAAGCTACAAATTCACATAAGGACTTGAATGAATTTTAAATATACACTGCTAAGTGGAAAAGTTAATATAGAAAAGCTATATACTGTATGATTTCAATTTTATGACATTCTGGAAAAAGTAGAATGCAGGCAATAAATGGATCAATATTTGCCAGGAGTTCAGTGGCAGAGGGGAATTCAATAGGTGAAGCATAGGATATTTTTTAGGATGTAAAACTATTCTGTATAATACAATAATTCTGAATATAAGACATTAAACATTTATCAAATCCAGAGAAATTTACAACACAAGGAGTAAGCCTTAACGTATGTAAATTTTAAAAAACTCATTTAAGAGATTGGGGAATAACAGGATGGAATCAACCTTACTAAAGGGGGTAGTGGAATACAGTGCTGACCTAAGTAATTTTGGAAAGAATAAAGGAACTATAGTCAGCACTGTACTTCCATTGATAGAAGTGATTCCTACAAAGCTACAGGTTAATAATTCTTAAGCCAATATACACTTATATTGGAAATGAACAATTATGTAAATGGTTGATGGATGGTGAGCCAAGTGGATGATGGAAAGGGAGGTTAAAGATAAGCAAGGAGAGGTTAAAGATAAGCAAGGGAAGGAGGCCCATATGGTAATTGAGTTGGAGACATCAATATGAATCAATGTTTAGCTTAATAAAGACATCTACATATGGAAATATTTAGATACATGTCCATTCATATACATACATAGGTTTCCTTGCTCGGTCAGCTAAGAAGGCCTGGAAGGAAGGAGACCACAGTAGCAAAGAACAGACCTAGTATCCAAACCTTGATTTCTAACATCATTCTTTAATCAAAGGAACCAGAACTCCCTAGAGAAATGGCTGATTCTAGGACAGGGGTAAGTTTATACTAGAAGGGCCTTGAGCATTTTGTAGTACCCAAACAAACAAAGAAACAAAAGACAATGATGTAGTTATGTCAAAGGGATATAGAAACCAACGGAAAAAGGTCCCAGTGGCCAAACCTGGAATAATTTGAGTAATAAAGTAAACCAAATTAGTATTGAATTATAGCCCAAAGTATAAAATAATATCCATGAGTTTATGCTGATGTAAATCAATTATTTGAATAAATAAATAAACAAAAACTAACAAATCTATGTAGAGGAACCCCAAACAATGTATACAGATGCTCACCATTAAGGAGGCTGAGCATAACTACCCACTCCTTAAGGGTAGGTTGCACATAGTGACTTTCTTTCAAAGAGTAGCATATGAAAGTGGAAAAAAAAGAAGAACCACCATCACTTGTTATCCACAAGGGATTGGTTCCAGGACCTCATGGATACCAAAATTCAATGCTGCCCAAGTCCCGTACATAAAAAGGCATAATATTTGCATATAAACTACACATATCCTCTCCCATACTTTAAATGATCTCTAGATTACTTATAATACCTAATACAATGTGGATGCTATGTAAATTGTTGTTATACTATATTGCTTTTACTTGTATTACTTTTTATTGTTGTATCGTTATTTTTTACTGTTGCTGGTGCTTTTTTTGTCTGAACATTTTTTATCTGTGGTTGGTTGAATCTGCAGGAAACCACAGATATGAAGGGCTGACTATAAATTTACAGAAGAGAAACCTGACAAATATTGCCATGAGCCAAGTGACCAAGGTTAACATCAATAGTGATGAGCCATATTGATGTAATATGAAGAGAATGGCATTTTATATCTGTGGTTTTCTCACAAAGGCATATTACCCAAGTCTAACCATCAGAAAAACATCAGACAAATCCCAATTACGGGACATTTTACAGAAGACCTTACCAATGATCCTCAAATTCTCAAGGTCATCAAACAAAGGAGATTCTAAGCATCACAACCAAAAAGAAATAAAGATTCATCATGACTAAGTGTGATGTGGTATTCTGGGTGGGATCCTGGAACAGAAAAAGGACATTAGGGAAAAACAAGAAATCTGAATAAAGTACGAGTTTCAGTTAATGAACCTTCTGTACTGTCTTCACAATAATTCTGTAATCCTAAACCTGGCCTCAAATTAAACGTTTATTTTAAAATATTCTAAGGAAGCCAATATCAATAGAGACATTCAATTGCATATCATGAATTGCTCTGGCTTGCCTTAACTGAGACTACATTCATAAAAAGTTATCTTATCCTAGCAAAAGTTCCACAGGTCACTTCTGATAACTCATTGATTACCAAAATAAGAGTATCTTCTGACCAGTTTTCTGAAGTAGTTTTAGTTTCCAGGTCCTCAAGACTTTGAGAGATTTTGATTAATATCATTTAAAAACTTAATACAGCTCATCAAGGAAAGAATTACTCATCAAGGAATATATCGTTAAGTATGTCTGAGCAGGGAACTACAGTTAGCAGATGCATTCTCCAGAGTTAAGTCAATGCTTTTGTTATATTAAAATTAAGTAATTTGTTTGCTTGAACTGAATTCTCACTTGATTACTTTCAGCAACCTCTGTCTAAAACAAATAATGTTCATAAATTTCCCAAAATGACAAATCATTTGTAGTAATATTAATCTGGTATTTTAATATATATATTTTAGATAAACCATATGCAGTTTTACCAATAAGAGACAAAAACAACACTAATTCAACCCAATTGAGTTAGAGCCTTATCTCTTGCCTTACATCAGACAATGATAAATTCCAAATGGAGTAAAGATTAAAATATATAAATGAAGTTATAGACATGCTAGAAAAAAAATTAAAAATTTTTATTCCTATAAACTAGAAGTGAAGAAGTTAATTGATATGCATAAGCAATAAGATAAAATAGATTTGAATACTGCATAAAAATTTGATATTTCTATATGACAAAAATGATCATAAATTGAAGTGAAAGTAAAAATAATATTTGGAGCAAACAATTTAAAATTTTATTACATAGGACTGAGTTCCTTAATATAAATACATTTTAGGCCAGGTGCAGTGGCTCACTCCTGTAATCCCAGCACTTTGGGAGGTGGAGGTGGGTGGATCACTTGAGGCCAGGAGTTCAAGACCAGCCTGGCAAACATGCTGAAGCCCCTTCTCTACTAAAAATACAAAAATTAGCTGGTCATGGTGGTGCACGTCTGTAGTCCCAGATACTTGGGAGGCTGAGACACAAGGATTGCTTGAACCCAGGAGGCTGCAGTGAGCTGAGACTGTACTACTGCATTCCAGCCTGGGCAACAGAGTGAGACCCTGTCTCAGAAAAAATAAAATAAAATAAAATATATATTTTAAATGATCAAGAAAAAGGCAAATGTTACCTAAAAATGGACAAAGAGTATACAGAGATACATCACAGGAAAGAATGCATAAGGATTTAAATTATATTAAAGGATGTTTAGCTTTAGGGACAAAAGAAATACCAACTACTCTAGAATGAAAACTCTATTATTGTAAACTAGTTTTTCAAAGATGAAAATACAGTAGGTAATGTACTATGTTGGTAATATTGGTGGGAACAAGTATTCTTATACATTGCACTTTTATGGCATACAATTGAGTAACATCTAAAATTTTAAATGCATATACCTTTGATTCAGAAATTCCACCTAAAATAACATTCAAATGATGTATTTACATGTGTACACAAAAAAATCATGTAAAGGATGGTCATAACAATATTGTTCATACTAGAAGAAATTTAAATCAACATCAAGGTCCAGTAATATAAAAATGGTTGAATAAATTGAGTTCATAATGTCAGATTTCTTTGCAGTGATATGCAATGGTTTTACAATATACTATTAAGTGAAATATGTGTATAGGAATCTATTACTATGTAAAATTTGTTTAAGTATACACACATACACACACACACACACACACACACACACCCTACATCACACATCAACTTGAATGTACTTTAAAATAATAGATCTTGGCCGGGTGCAATGACTCACACCTGTAATCCCAACACTTTGGGAGGCTGAGGTGGGTGGAACACGAGGTCAAGAGTTCGAGACCAGCCTGAACAACATGGTGAAACCCCGTCTCTACTAAAAATGCAAAAATTAGCTGGGCTTGGTGGCGCACACCTGTAATCCCAGCTACTCAGGAGGCTGAGGCAGGAGAATCGCTTGAACTCAGGAGGCTAAAGTTGCAGTGAGTTGAGATCGTGCCACTGCACTCCAGCCTGGGCAACAGAGGGACACTCCATCTTAAAAAAAAAAGAATAGATTTTGATTTTTATGTATATTCTGTTTTAGAGCTGCAATTATTGCCTGGCTTGATGTGGGAAAGACCCAATAAATCAATAATACTTAAGCATGAATGATTTATATTATCTAATGTGTCAGTCAAGGCAGGCTGGATCCTGCTATAGTAAACAAGCAACGTTACAATTTTAGAAGCCTAAAACAACAAAGGTTTGTTTCTTGCTCCTGCTACATGACATGCAATATAGTCTTTCACAACTAGTCACAATCCATCCACTCATTTCTTCCATGTATTTTTCACATTTCCTAAAATTGTAGTGAAAGGCACAGGCAGGGCATTTACAGCATGACAAGTCATGGCGGATCTTTTCTCACTTTCTCAGACATTAGATTCAGTTTGTAGACCTTAGTAGGTCAGCCTTGAGCTTGCTTCACACCATTCTTGCTCAGTGACTCCAGCTAACGGTGACGTCATCATCTCAACCATGATGAGGCATTCTGGCAGAAGGTTGAGAAGAAGGCAAATCATAACTGGTAGTGATACATATCACTTTCACTAATATTTTATTGACTGGCACGTTCTATGGCAAATTCTTCTGTGCTCCTAAGGATGAAGAAGTGTGTACTCCTAAGGATGAAGAAGTGTATCCTATTTTGCCAGAAAATAGAAAATCAGAATATTAGTGAACAAGCACTTAAATTTAAATGACCTCTGAATCCTTAATCCCATCTACTACTGCCTCCTTGATAGCATTTTTTTATATATTGAAGAGATTTATTCTGAGCCAAAGATGAGTGACCATGGCCCGTGACACAGCCCTCAGGAGAACATGTGCCCCAGGTGGTCTGGGTGCAGCTCGGTTTTATACATTTTAGGAAGGCATGAGACTTCAATCAATTTTTACATTTAAGAAATACATTGGTTTGGTCCAGAAAGGTGAAACAACTCACAGCTGGAGGGTGGGGGGGATGCTTCCAGCCTATAGGTGAATTTTTACATTTTCTGGTTGACAAGTGGCAGAGTTTAAAGACCCAGGATCAACAGAAAGAAAAGTCTTGATTAAGATAAAGGATTATGGAGATCCAAGTTCTTATTTGCAAAGGAACCCTTCAGATAAAAGACTTCAGAGAGAATAGACTATAAAATGTTTCTTGTTTCTCATCAGACTTATCAGACTTAAAGTCTGTGTTGCTGTTAATGCCAGAGAGGTATAATGAGACATGTCCGACCCCCACTTCCAGTCATGGCCTGAAACAGTCTCTCAGGTTAAATTTTAAAAGATCCCTGAATGAAGGATGTCCATTCAGATGGTTGGCCCGGGAAGGCGGGGTGGGGGAGAGTGGAAATGCAAATATATAACCTGGACTTTTAGTTCAATATATAAACTCTGCCACTTGTCAACCAGAAAATGTAAAAATACACCTATAAGCTGGAAGCATCCCCCCACCCTCCAGCTGTGAATTGTTCCACCTTTCTGGACCAAACCAATGTATTTCTTAAATGCAATTTTATTTTTGGTTTACATTCTCCCCCTTCTGGCCAAGATTTGCCAGAAGCAACATCAAAGGCCAGCAAATCTTTATTTTGTCCCACAGAGTTGCCAGGATGGCTTGGCTACCTGCCCCACGACCACCCTGTCCCTCGATGGGACTCCCTATCATGGAGAGCATTAAGAGTCAAAAGACTTATAGCAGATTAATTGTTCTAGGCCAAATAGAAATAGATGTGGACAGTCATCCATCACCTCTTAAAATCATTATTTTAAGTAAAAAGCCAACAAACAAAACCAAAAGGCAAAGTTACAAGACTCATTTATTTTTAATTTCTATGTGTTGAGCTACTGTAAGCTTGGTTTTCATTACAGACTTTTAGCAATTAGCTATACAAAACATAAGCATTGTTCTGCAACTTATAACTAGGAGTATTATACCCAAGAGACTTTGTCATGAGGTATCTTTATCCTGTCAGTAAATATTTTCTTTTTATTGTATGGGCAGCAGAAAATTATTTATGGCTGGGGTGGATGCAGAAGTGACACATAACATCTTAGAAGTCTTGTTTTACCAGCTGTTTCAGCATCTTTGTATCCCTCCTTGGTTTGGAGAGGTCTTTTTAAATAAGTCATTAATCTTTATAAAATTTCATGTCTCACTTTATACTGGTTCCAACTCTTCAATTTATAACACAAACAAATTATTTCCCTTTCTAAAGTACAATTTTAAAAACTTCTTCCACCTTTGGTCCTAATTGATCTATCGTTGAATTTCTTTCCTCCATTTCTTGTCCAAACTTCTTTTTTTTTTTATTTCTAGATGGAGTCTCACTCTGTCACCCAGGCTAGAGTCCAGTGTCATGATCTCACCTCACTGCAACCTCCGCCTCCTGGGTTCAAGTGATTATCCTGCCTCAGCCTCCTGAGTAGCTGGGATTACAGGCATGTGCCACCATGCCCAGCTAATATTTGTATTTTTAGTAGAGACGGGGTTTTACCATGTTTGCCAGACTGGTCTTGAACTCCTGACCTCGTGATCCGCCTGCCTCAGCATCCCAAAGTGCTGGGATTACCAGCATTTACCAGACTATATAACACCAGACAGAAGACATTTATGGAAACATTTGTGGCTCCCATCTATCAGGTCAGTTCTAAGAAGAAACAAATTTTGTGTTGTAATTCTGAAACCTAAAGTGCACCAAGCATTTGGACAAACCTTGTTGACTATCCAACTTAACAGAGGCAATTAACTCTGCTTAAATGACCTTCCAAAATTAAACTATGCAATATGGCACATCTCAAAGGCCAATCTAAATTACAAAGATTGTATCACTGTTTTTCACATTATCATGTTCATAATTTTCCCTCACTTCTTTTTGCTGTGGTTATTTTTCTATGTCAGAAGTTGCCGTTCAAACCTTCACATAGTTAGAAGCCATCTAAGTTTGTGCTGGAACTTCATATTCTAGATTTCTCCCAATTGTTCTAGCAGGTTTCTGCTTCATTTCACATCTGCCTGACAAATATGCTAATGAAGCTCTTTTCCCTTGGCCCCTGACAAACAAGGAAATAGCAGATTTATTACCTTTTTCTTTTTGGTAACTAATAAGTACAAATGCTATAAATTTCTCTACAGGTAGCAAGTTGTTCAGAGCTTTGTTTTCTTAGTTGCTACCTTTTCATAAAATATGAACACAGGAATTTGAGTTTAAAGTAGGAAATAATATGTATTTACTCTATTTAACTAGGAATAATTATTTTTTCCAGAGAAAACACTATAAATAATGTTCACCTTCTCAAAAAATACACAACAATTTATAATGTACACAATGCTCAATGGTTTTTATTATTAAAGCACCATCACTATTTGGGCCATTTTACTAACAGGACCTGAATAGTAGATCATTTGTGCAGCACCTTGAAGACCTTCTGAAGAATTCATGCGTCTAAAAGATCAGAAATTATTTCATAGTACAATAATATTTAATATTCATTGAGGGAGAAAGAAAATGTTATCACTATTAATTATCCAAGGGGTTTTTCACATCCATATTTGTCAGTCAATAGGATGGCAATACCAAAAGCCTAAAGGTGCAGAAAAACTTTACTATATTAACATAGCCAAATTCTACACATTTAATAAAATTAAGGTGGAACCCTGAAATTTTCATTCATGGCACAAAATATCCCTCTAAGGTGTTTACTAATTGTTAAATTATGATTTTGGACTTTTTATTCTGACTCCCTTTCATTCCTCTCATTTTTAAGTTCTTAATGAGGTATAATAAACATACAGAAAATGGCACAGATCAAAGCTTTATAATTCAAAACCATTTCACCAAATGGAATACACCTGAAAAACCACCACTCAGAGAAACAGAACATTGGCAACCCTCTAAAAGCCCTGCTCATGCCCCTCTTCCTATCACTATTCTCTCTCAATCCTTAAGGGATTCTGACCACTCTTCTGACTTCTAACACCACATATTAGTTTTGTCAGTGTTTGAAATTAATATAAACAGAATCATACAATGTGTGCTGTTTCAGGTCTTTATTATTTCATTCAACATTATTATTGTTGTGTATGTCAGATTCATTCCTGGTGTGGGACATAGTTGCATTTCATTCATTTTCATTGCTATATAAGCATTTCACTGTATTTATATACAATAATCATGCATTCTGTTGAGGACGTTTGGCGTTATTTCCAATTTGGAATAATTACAAATAGGTCTGCTACAAACATTTGTGTTATATGTATTGATGAATATATTCATTTCTATGTGTCATATACCTAAGAGTGCCATAACTAGGTCATAAGGTATGCATATAATCAGCTTTAGAGATACTGACAAACAGGTTTCCAAAATATTTATAGCTATTTATACTCCTATCAACAGTGGGTGAGTGTCCTAGTTGTTCCCATATCCTCAACAACACTTGGCATTTTCTGTCTTTTCCATTTTAGCTTGATTGATTTTTAAGTTCTTGCTAAAATCTTGGTAGAAACAATGAAGTGAAAAAAAATAAATAAATATCACTACCACACAAATATTTAGCATCACAAAAAATAAAATGGAAGTAGAAATGGAAAGTCAATGACTTTTCAACAATAACAACAGCAAACTTCAAAGTATCTTTCCTGTGATACTAAAAGATGCAATCATAATTCATAAGGGGTTATCAAATTCTGTCTTTTAGAGCAACTGTACACATATGTTCCTCCATATAACATGATACATTGTATGAGTTCATAATGAGTATAAAAATAAAACCAAAGAAACTAAAACACTACAGATTTTCCCCAAATTTCTTTCCAAATCACATATTTGAAAGGGTATAAAAATTCTCATTTCTTCATTCATTCATGTAATTTTGCTCTTGCCAAAAACTCTGCTGGATGTTAGAGATACACAATCAAATAAGTTATGACCCCTACTCTTAACCACTTAAAACTAGTGGCAAGTACAACAAGTAACAATAATAGTAGAGAATGAAACACGTGATAGAGAAGTACACAGGATGTTGTTGGAGCTCAGAGATATTACTGTGGGTGGGAGTGGAGTTATGCCAGGAAAATGGCACATTGGGGATAAAATTCAAGCTGATTTGTGAAGGAATATTAGAATTAGCTCAAACAGGGATTTGTGAGAGGGGCTTCTAGGCATGGGAATAGAATGTTCAATACCACCAATCTGATACTGAACTCACTTTACTACATTACCTCCAGGGCTGGAAATGCCAGGACAGTCAAGTCCAAAATTATTTCTTGCAACGAATCAGTGATCCCCTGAAGCTTTCATCCACCTGTCCCGCTTCTACTCTTTGATGCAATAGGAGGCAAGTCTACACACTTTTTTGTGACTTCACATCCTTTCTCCATAAAAGAAAACATCCTAATTTCCAAATGTACTAAAAGGAATAAATTCATAACAAAGATAAAAGAATATTGTCCTAAGTAAAGATAATAATAAAAATCCATATGACAAAGACATTCTAGACAATATATTCTGAGAAAAATGGCATCAATGTGCTCTGTTTTCTCTTTTCAGAACATTTCTGGCACTTAGGAAAGGAAGAAATAACCAAGGGTGAAAAAATCACAATCTAATAAAAGCATAACGACCTCTCCAGGAAGAGGAATATGGTTCCAAGTCATTAAAGACAAAATACGCATTACACAAAAGCACAATAACTTAATTGAAAAAAATTGCTCCATTCACCTGCTTTCCTGTAATTATTAATATAATGGATTTTTAAAAATAAAGATGTCAAATTACTTTTGCAGTAATTTCCAAAATGTAAACTAAAGCTACAGTTCTAGCCAAAAGAGTTGTACTGAATTTTTCCATGTATATTAACTTTCTATAGATGTGGCAAGGTCAGAGTTTTTCTTCTGAAAGAGAGAACAGACACAAGGGATTTTTGTGTTTCATTCTATTTACTGACATTGAAATTATTTGATGGGGAGATGTTTATTGGAAGACACACAGACATAGCACAATTCATGTTTAGGGAGATGGATTTCTTGCAATTGCAAAAGTCAATGGCATTTCACAAATGCTCTCAGCACTCTTTAGTGACATTCTGGATAGATATTTTTACTAATGAAATGAGTCAGAATTTCATGAAGCATTGATAACATAGATAAATGCCAACTTATTTCAAACATCCCCCAATGTCATGATGCTTTCAGAGTTGATTTCTGTTGCACATTTTGGAATTATCTTACTTTGCATGTTTATAACTTTTTCCTTCACAATGTAGACTTACATAAGTTGAGCAACAGGTGAAAAATCACCTTCTTTAAGAGTTTTGGAAAATTGGTAGGATTTAATCACAAATTAAATAAATATACTTATAAATTTCATAAATGAAAAATATGACACTGAACCATGAGAAATTCAGAATGTAAAGAATTGCCCTTTCTCTCACATGTAGTTATGGGGGGAAAGATTCTGTATAATATTGTAACAATATCATATTTTCAACAACTTGGGAGATGAAATACAAATTTTAATTAAGGAAAACATATAGAAAGGTAGGTTACCTCCCTGAGTTGCGGAAACTTCTTAAGAGACAGAACATTTAATAAAATGAGACATGGTATTCACAATCAATGAGAATATAAAATAATCTCCCTTTTCTTTTATCATAATTTTAAAATATTTTTTGGATTGAAATATCTACTTAATGCTTATTCTGTCCAACATTTAGCTACATGATAAAGAAACATCAACCAAAATCTTAATATGCCCTAAAAATTTTTATTTTTACTATAAAGTTTGGTTTGTGGAAGGTCATTACATAACTATGATATCCATGCATCAAAAATGAAAATTTACAAAAATAAGTTGTCAAGCATACATTGAAATTTTATCCCATTGAAGAAAATTATTCTCACATATACTAGAAAAATAAATGCACACTTAACAATATTTATTTCTATATGTACTCTTGCTCACCCCTTTCATACCCTTTTAATTTTTGTAAAAGATTTGGGATTCTTTGAAATAAAAGCATATAAATAAACCTAAAACTATTAACTCATGATAAAAAAATTTAAAACGACCATAGCAGGAGAGCTAAAAAGAAAAATTATATAAAGTCTTGACTGCAGAAAAATATAGCAAGTGATTTCAAACCTTAGCTCTAAGTTTCTAGCAATCTAGGTCAAAGGACAATACAATGAATTTCATATCTCTTATCATCAAGTAGACCATGAACTCACTGGTAGAGTTCTGAGCTCTTGGAGAAATTTTTCATAGGGATTTTTACAAGGGCTTTTAACAAAGTAATGAATGAAGACCTCGACAGCAGGGTTTTTTAATGCAACAGAAAAGTTTCCTATTATATCAGACCATCTATGAAAACTGATAATACAATGTTTAAAGAGTTCACTAATAAAAATTATAAAGCGAGCCAGAGGGATATAACCAAGCTATGTAACTTTTTGGTCTTCAAGCTCACATTAAAATAGAGAATAAGATGATAAGTTTTTAAATTACAAGTGTTTTTTAATTATTTCTGCTGGAAATAATTTTATGCCACAAGCATGAAATAGTAATAACATTTTGCCCCACAATATTAAAGTAAAATGGACCATTCAGGAGGCATGCCATGTTCATCCTATGTTGTAATGAAACCTCTGGAGATATATAGCAAGTCTTAGACTAAGAAATATGGAACCAGAAACATAAGCAGAGAAACAAACATACACCAGAATAAGAAACATAGACTTATCTACTCTTGTGGAAAAGCCTCTCTGTCAGCGAGAGTTTTGACAAAAGTTCCACAGAAAGGTGTTTGCTAGAGAAGTAGGATTGCCCAGTATTTACAGTCTAGCCTCTGGACTATTACCATGTTATTTACTAGACTGCCTGAGTTCAAGGCCCAAGCATATCACTTTCAGGCTGGAAATAGTGGACAGTTATTTAACATCTCCAGCAGTCCTGTGACTCTTTAAAATAAGGTTGATGACGATAATAACAATATTTAGCTTACTGCATAAAGTAACCATAGAAAAATCAACCATGTGAGTTGTTTAACACAATACCAAATATCTGGTAGGTATTATCTCAATGTTAGAGACACCCAATGTTTTTTACTGATAAAAATGAATGAATTCTATATATCAGGCATGTACATGAGACAGCATTTTGTTTCAAAAGTTGAAAAGCCAGCCTTCTGTTTTGTCTTAAAGGTGAGTCATCAAAATGCATTATATTTTATTGGAAGATTGTTTCACAAAATACATTGAACCCAGGAAAAGAAGAGGAGTTTATATCTAGAATCCAATTTTTAATCACAGATTTTTCAGCTGGGCCACAAGTTTTATAAAATTAGACTTATTTGTGATCATTAGCTGAAGCATTCACTTCATAGTAAAAAAAACTAATTTACAAAGATTTGCATCATCTGAAATTTTATTAGACCCAAACGTTCAGCTTCGGGATACTTTAGCAATGATTTTTAATGTTTTGTAAAGCTCTATAAACTTACTACGTAAAACAGAACTTCAGTAGTCACTTTGCTTTAAAGTGAAAACATATACATACTTACAATGACAACAACAACAACAAAGGTAAATTACTAACTTTTCTTTTGAGACTGAGTTTGAGGTCTCACTTTCCTGGCCATAATGCAAAGCTAAAATGGGTTCCCGTTCATAAACTGAAGAATTCAGAGTCCAGTATGACCTTCACTAGAAATTCTCTTCCATAAGAAAATGTCTATGATTCTACTTGACATGCCATAATACCTTTTTAAATATCCTGACCTTTTTTGCTTTGCTTTCTCTGTTTTGCATGACTTAATCATAGACCCCTGAGACGTGGTTACTCTTTGTCTTGTACTTGATCTTAGAGAGGGAAGTTGGAGAAAATGTTCTGATATCAATGTCACTGAAAAAACTTTCTTCAGTAATTAAATGATTCACTGTTTCAACTATTTATTTCAACAAATACTTATTAAATAGTTACTATCTAATTTTTCTTACCCCAAAAGAGGAAAAAGAAAAGGAAGGCCCATTTAACAGACCAAAAAAATTATAAACACCATTATTTATTGACTACTTCTTCTAAGCCAAATACCTAAAAGGTAGGTAGACTTATTTTTACTACTCTACAGATTAAAACTGATGTTCATAACTGATGTTCACCAAGTCACAAGGCTGAGGTGAGCCGCTCAGAGCTGTCCAATCTCAATGTCTGTGCTCTGAACAACTCCTCCTCTCATGATGTCAATTTTTTAAAAAACAAAAAAAGGAGGGCCAGAACGTAAATACACAAGAAAATGGAACATGGCTAGGACTTTCTAAGAGCAAAACTTAATATTCAGATACCTAAGGCATGTTTTAAGTTAAAATAAAAAGCCCAGAATATATTCTATTCCTAAGTAGGCTCATTCTCATTCAATCTGATACTATACCAAAATTTTTAAATCATACTTTAAAATTCTTTTCTAATTCCCAGCCCATTCTTATTCTGAATCTCCCATTCTTATCAACGAGCATATACTTGCTTCTTTGTATGGATTAAATTTGCCAAGAAATTTTGA
This sequence comes from Nomascus leucogenys, assembly GCF_006542625.1. Lineage (NCBI taxonomy): Eukaryota > Metazoa > Chordata > Mammalia > Primates > Hylobatidae > Nomascus > Nomascus leucogenys. The sequence goes on from NC_044391.1 coordinate 97,849,922, forward strand.
TTCTGATATTTCATGGTTAAAGAGGAAAATGGACCAGAATAAGATCATGATTCTGTTCCTTCATGTGCCCTCAGTCTCTGGCCACAGAAAAAAAGATATATTTTGGTCCAAAAGACAAAATACTAGGTTTCTAAAGCTGAAATTCTTTTCAGTTTACATTTTCTTTCTGGAAGTTTGTAGTATGACTTTGCATACATTTGAATTTTTCATCTCAGTTTAGAAGCAAGTGATTTAGCATATCTGCCTTATTGAGGGTTTATATTTTAATTAAAACTTTGTCATCTGGTTCTTTCTTGGCTGCTTTTGCAATTGCATCCGCTGATTGAGAATAACAAAATTCTCAGTCACTTCCTTCCTACCTCAATGCCTGACTAACCTCAGGACTCAGGCCCAGAGAGAAAATGCTCTTGGGAATCATGGAGAAGGCCACAGTGGTTGATTCCTGAGCTCTTTGTCGTTCTCATTCTATTGTGGCTCACTGAATGGTGTACATTTACCCAGAAAAAGTCTGTAGGTTTTAACCATGACCATTCTTCATCTTGCAGTAATGTGAAAACAACTCTAAGTAATGATACCTGAAATAAAGCATTATTAAAGGAAAAATGAGATCACTTAAAAGGAAAGAGCACAGTTAAACAGAACATTTTCTAAAACCGTGCACAGTTTTAAATGTAAATGCTGACACTTATATTTATCTGTTCCATACGTACTCTCCATCTGAAATATATTTTCCGAACGGTATACCTTGAATTGGTATGAAAGTTCCTGTTTATCCATTATTAAGCAATACATCATCTGGGAAGCCTAGACCATAAGCATGTATGTGTTTATTTTTCAAGGGCAACATTGCCATCTACAGGATTTGAAATGACAAAATTCCACCACTCCCTTAAACGTGTTTGCAGTCAAAACTAGAAATCGCTGAGATTGAAATATGTGTCCAAATTCAGTCCTATTTGATTATCCTGCCAGACACCATATTTCACAAATTATCTCATCTCACAGCTAACTAAAAAAAAAAAAAAGAAAAGAATGCTTTAAGCTGACTGCCAAATGCCACAGTTTCTTTGTCTTTGAAAATTGCATTAGGGGTTTACTCAAAGGCTTTTCACCATGATAAATATTAAGGAGCTGAAAGAAAAGCTATCAGAATGAGGTGGTTAGGTTTTTAGTTGGTTATAACTAACACCAGATTCTCTGGAAGTTAGTTGAATATGTGTTACCTAAACTTCCTCATAGAATTCAAGTAACCCAACAGCTTTTCCTTCATAGATTTCAAGTAACAAATAGAGCTAATCGTTTTTCCCCTAGTACAAGGAGGCAACTGATATCTGTTGCTTAAAGAATCTGATCATTTAATCAGACTTCCCAACGTTCAGATGGCAGGACAAACGGGAGGCTCTCAGACTGTTTTGCCAGGGAAGAAACAGAGGCACAGTTAGGTGCTGACCTTGAAAAGCTTAGCTCATTGTCAGGCTGTCCTATTTTAGCAAAAGTGAGAGAGAGGAAACGGGAGACAACATAACTCATTTTCTCCATTTTGACACACAGACTAAAATATGAGCTAGGAAAAGATACAGAATATACAAATAGTATTAAGAAGCTATTTTTGACTGCTCAGTCTGACCTCAGTCAGTTGAAATTGGAATTACAATATTTATTAGAAAAAGCTTGAGCGTTTCAGGAAAAGCTATTACAATTTTCTAGTACATTTCTAATCTCCTTTCCTAGAGATATTTAATATTAGGATGTATAATTAGCTCACTCTAATTCCTTAATTGTGGCTCGCCTAGAAAGTAAGCGATGGACGTGCTGGCAGCGTATGACCCTACCGTCTTGTGATTTTTTTTTTTTAATCAACTCCCACAGAAAAGATGGGAATAATGTAAATTAAAGCCATCTCAATCATATAGCAGTGTGTAAAAATCAAGTTTACTTTATTATCACAATGCTAACTAGAAAGTGTTCTATGAAAAAATGGGGTTTGAGCACCAAAGAAAAACCCTCATTAAAACGAGAAAACAGTTTGAAAGAACTCAGTATTGGGGTTTCATTTCTGATGTGTGCTTTACAGCTTTTCATCATATATCCAGCCTGTCCTCTGTGTACATGAACCAAGTTTGAATCAAAAGATTCCCTCTAAAAAAAAAAAAAAAAAAAACAAAACCTAGCCATAAAAACAAACTTATTTTATCTGTAGTCCAGCTAAATGCAGTCACCAAACGAGAAACAAATGTTTACATGGACTAAACAAGTAGCTTTTTATCCAAAGGAAATTAAATAAAATAAGGGGCCACCCTTTGTCTAAAACCAGTATGGTTACTTCCATTGAAAAGTAGTTTATATAATATCATCTATTGCTAAAAATAAGACAGAAGGCACCCTCCTTTTTTTTTTCTTTTTTTTTTTTTTTTTTTGAGACAGAGTCTCGCTCAGTCGTGCAGGCTGGAGTGCAGTGGCTCGATCTCGGCTCACTGCAAGCTCCGCCTCCTGGGTTCACGCCATTCTCCTGCCTCAGCCTCCCGAGTAGCTGGGACTACAGGCGCCCGCCACCACGCCTAGCTAATTTTTTTGTATTTTTTTAGTAGAGACGTGGTTTTACCGTGTTAGCCAGGATGGTTGCGATCTCCTGACCTCGTGATCCGCCTTCCTCAGCCTCCCAAAGTCCTGGGATTACAGGCATGAGCCACCGTGCCCTGCCGCACCCTCTTAATAGAAACTGTTTTCCTCAAAGTTCCCAATGACCCCAACATTGCCAAATCCAAAAGGCAATTCTTAGTCTTCATTTTATTTGACACCTGAGCACTTGACATGATTTTTTCATACTTCCTGAAACATTGTCTCTAGCTGGCTTCCAGAATATACTATACTCTTACTTTTCCTTCCAAGACCTTGGCCACTTCTCTCTGCCTCTTTTACTGCTTCTTCCTTTTTCTGATCTCTGAATGCCAATGTGCCCTCAGATATCAGTCCTTATGCCACTTTTCCTCCATATCCACACTAAATATCTAGATGACTTTATCCTTCCTATGCTTTAAATATCATCTGTATGCTAATGACTCCCAAATGTATATGTCAGCCCAAATTTTACCTCAGCCCTAGACAATTATGTCCAAATGCCTATTCAACACCTCCATTTTGCTATCTAATGGAACATCTGATGCCTGATGTGATTAAAACGAAATTTTTAAAAATTATTTCACACCCCTATACTTGCCTCTTTTTTAGGGTTATCCATCTCAGAAAATAACATCTTTCAGACATGGAATACATATTTACTCAATTAGTTTGTAATTAATTAATTAATTAACACATGATGGCAGCGATATGACCACATCACCTCAAGAGAATGATAGTGAGACACTAGGACTCTATGATTAGGAAAATTATCCCAGTAAATGTAAAATATAATCAGTATTTTCTTGTGGAATAGTAGGGCTCATAAGAAAGATGTGATCCACAGAGAACACATACTGGAGCCTTTTGGAGGATGGGTGGTAGGAGAACGGGAGGATCAGTAAAAATAACTAATGGGTACTAGGCTTAATAACTGGATAGTGAAATAATCTGTACAACAAACCCCCATGACACAAGTTTACCTATGGAACAAACCTGCACTTATACCCCTGCTCTTAAATAAAAGTTAAAAAAAAAAAAAAGGGTGGGGGGCCGGACGTGGTGGCTCATGCCTGTAATCCCAGCACTTTGGAAGGCCGAGGCCGGTGGATCACCTGAGGTCAGGAGTTTGAGACCAGCCTGACTAACGTGGTGAAACCCCATCTCTATTAAAAATACAAAATATTAGCCAGGCGTGGTGACTCACGCCTGTAAGCCCAGCTTCTCCGGAGGCTGAGGCAGGAGAATCGCTTGAATCCGGGAGGCGAAGGTGGCAGTGAACCAAAATCGTACCATTGCACCCCAGCCTAGGCAATGAAAGTGAAACTCTGTCTCAAAAAAAAAAAAAAAAGATGTGATCAAAAGAGGACTTACCATTCCACACTTTTACTCACTTCACACAGCACTTATTTTAGAGTTGAATTAGGGATGTCTTCATTGCCACAAACACCCCTGCACTCCATATTCCACCCTCCTAAATGCTAGTGCAGTAAGACAGGCTGTCCTGATATTGGTAACAATGTCCAAGATTGTGGGAGATAGATTTCTTCCCACTACTGACTCTACTAAGAAATGAAGGCTGATACTAATCACTGGAAATTACATTTAAAACCTAAGTGAGGCTTACAGAAGCAGGTTGTCTGTCCATGACTATCTGTAAGGAGTATGTATGCATGGTCACATTGGACCTTTAAATTAGTTAAAAGGAAAATAGAAACATATCATTTAATTTCTTCATTATTTTGCAAATTTTAAAAAAATTTTTTCTGTTTATTATGGATACATAATAGTTACACATATTTGTGGGGTACATGTGGTATTTTGATATAAGCTACCATGTATAATGATTAAATCAGAATAATTAGGGTATCTGTCACCTCAAGCATTTACCATTTATTTATGTTAAGAACCCTCCAATTCCACTCTTTTAGTTATTTTGAAATATACAATAAATTATCGTTAACTATAGTTACCCTTTTGTGCTATTGAACACTAGATCTTAGTCCCTCTATCCCTTCGTATTTTTTCATTAATCATCCCCTCTTTAGCCCCCCTACCCTCCCCACTACCCTTCCCAACCTCTGGTAACTATCATTATACTCTCAATTTCCATGAGTTTGTTTTTCAGGTCCCACATACAAGCAATGTTTTGATACAGGAATACAACATGTAATAATTACATCAGGGTAATTGGGTATCCACCACCTCAAGAATTTATCACTTTGTGTTAGGAACATTTCAATTCCATTCTTTTAGCTATTTTTAAATATGCAATAACTGATTATGGACTGCAGTCACCCTGATGTGCTGTCAGGGTGATATACTAGATCTTATTGGTTCTATCTAACTATATTTTTATATCCATTAACCATTCCTACTTTTTCCTTTCCTCCCTGCTCCCGTTCCCAGCCTCTGGTAACCATCATTCTACTCTCTGTCTCCACAAGTTCAATTTTTTAATTTTAGCTCCCACATAGCAGTGAAAACATGTGATATTTATCCTTCTGTGCCCAACTTCTCTCATTTAGCATAATGTCCTCTGGTTCCATCCATGTTGTTGCAAATGACAGGATTTCATTCTTTTTTACAGCTGAATAATATGCCATTGTGTATATGTACCACGTTTTCTTTGTCCATTTATCTGTTGATGGACACTTAGGTTGATTCCATATCTTGGCTGTTGTGAATAGTGCTGCAGTGAACATGAAAGTACAGATATCTCTTCCGTGTACGATTTCCTTTATTTTGGATAAATACCCAGCAGTGGAATTACTGGATCATATGGTAGTTCTATTTGTAGTTTTTGAGGAATCTCCATACTAATTTCCATAGTGGCTGTACTAATTTAAATTCCCACCAACAGTGTAAAAGGGTTCCCTTTACTCCACATCCTCACCAGCATTTGTTATTGTCTGTCTTTTGGATAAAAGCCATTTTAACTGGGGTGACAGGATATCTCATTGTAGTTTTGATTGCATTTCTTCCTCTGACGATTCATGACACTGAGATTTTTTCATACACCTGTTGACCATTTGTATGTCTTCTTTTGAGGAATATCTATTTAGATCTTTTGCCCATTTTTAAATCAGATTTTTTTTTCATTGAGTTGTTTGAGCTCCTTATATATATTCTGGTTATTAACCTTTGCAAGTATTTTCTCCCATTCTGTGGGTTGTCTCTTGACTTTGTTGTTTCCTTTGCTGTGTTTTGTCTATTTTTGCTTTGGTTGCCTGTGCTTTTGAGATACTACTCAAGAAATCTTTGCCCAGACCAATGTCCTGGAGAGTTTCCCTAGTGTTTTCTTCTAGTAGTCTGTGTCTGATAGTTTCAAATCTTATATTTAGATCTTTAGCTCATTTGATTTAATTTTTGTACATGGTGAGAGATAGAGGACAAGTTTCCTTTTTCTCTATATGGTTATCCAATTTCCCCAGCAAAATTTATTGAATAGGCTGCCTCTTACTCAATCTGTATTCTTGGCAGCTTTGCCAAATATGAGTTGACTGTAAATGCATTGATGTGTTTCTGGATCCTCTATTCTTTTCCATTGGTCTATGTGTCTGTTTTCATGCCAACACCATGCTGTTTTGGTTACTATAGCTTTGATAGCTTTGTGGTATAATTTGAAATAAGGTAATATGTTACCCCCAGCTTTGTTTTTTTCTCAGAATGGCTTTGACTATTCTAGGTTTTTTGTGGTTCCATATAAGTTTTAGGAATTTTTTTTCTATTTCTGTGAAGAATGTCATTGGTATTTTGTTAAGTATTGCACTGAATCTGTAGAATGCTTTAGGTAGTATGGTCATTTTAACAATATTAATTCTTCAGACCCATGAACAAAATGAATTTGTGAAATTACATTTTATAAGACATGCTTTAGCATTTTATGGATCGAAACATTGAGATAAATAGAATTACTTTTGTATTGAATTTTAACTATTAGAACTGATAAACAAATTCAGTAAGGGTACAAAATAAACACACAAAAATCAGTAGCATTTATATATGCCAACAATCAACAATCTGAAAAAGAAACCAAGAAAATAATCCCATTTACAATAGCCACAACAAAAAATTGGAGTAGAAAACCACAGAAATAAATGGTCAATCCATACAGCTTTAAAAAAAAGGGGGCGCCTCAGAAAGATCACATCCAATTATCCCAAAGGAGTCACTATTATTAGGAATACCAAGAAACTAGAGCAATTTCTGACCTTTTAAAACAATAAGAATATAAATATGTCTACATAATTTTGGTTTTCTGCCTTCTAAAGATATTCCTATCTATCCCCCAGAGCTGTATCTGCAAAAAAAAAAAAAAAAAAAAAAAAGGAAAAAGAAAAAGAAAAGAAATGAGGCAATGAAAATTCTAACAAGAACTTTTTTCACAATAGCACACACACATCTTCAAGCCCAGCTCAGGATATACTCAGCTGTATTTTATCTCAGGCATATGAATAGGAGGAATTGCAAGGTGGTGGGATGTATGCATCTCCATTTCTTCATTTATCCATTTCTCTCTTTACTCAATAACCCTGTTTGAAGAGACAGATACCAGCACATTGCCGAGTGCATGGGGGTGAGCTTTGTCAGAGCCTGGCAAGAAGATAGAGAACTCATTAGAGCACAAGTTAGAAACTGATGCATACAATTAACTAACGAGGAGACAGCCAGACTACTGCTCTAGAAGTAACTGATTTTTGCAAGCAGAGATTTGATAGAGCTGATTTGTGATGTCTCAGAAGAACCCCTCTTCTTCCTTATTCACTCACTGTCAGTAGCAGAAACTAGACACAGGCAAATGTGAACCTGGTAGGAATTTCTCCTTAATACATCATTATTCTTTCCTCATGCAAGCAACACAGGTTGTTTTAGACCCTTAATCAAGGCACAGAGGATTCTCAACATGATGCATCTGCTCAGGGCACCGGCAAAGCAGAGGCCCAAAACAAAGAAAGGTTAAGAATTTGATGTTTGATATATTGTTGAAAGCATCAGAGTAGTCAAGATACAGGGAGAAAGGCAAAAATTGGGGGAGATACCTGTGCATCGATTTATCTATTATTATGTAGATAGATAGCAAGAGACAGAAGAGATACCTCCTCTTTTCAATGTCTCAGGATGCTAAAGTTTTGATGGGTCCTACACAGAATGTCAATTATCAGCCCACTTCCCTGTGGTCCCCCACTTGCCTCTCTTCCTCTTCTCTGTCATTGAAGTAAAACTGCCTCAACTCTCATATAATGTTGCTGTAATTATTCACTTCTACAATCCTCCTAAAGAGTAACTTAAGAAATTAGAAACACACACACACACACACACACACACACACAGAGAGAGAGGTATATCTTGTTCTATTGTGCTTCACTTTGTTACGCTTTGCAGATGTTAATGCTTTTTACAAATTACTTTCAATGGCAAAAACCGCAGTTACTTTTCCACCAACCTAATATATCTGCTATGTTAATCTGTGATCAGTCATCTTTAATGTCGCTATTGGAATTGTTTTTAGAGCGCCACTAACTGCACCCATATGTAACAATGAACTTCATCAATAAATACTGTATGTGTTCTGACTGCTCACCAACTGGCAGTTCCCTCATCCGTCTGACTTGCTGCTTTGCTGGCAGGCCACCACAGTGGCAAGAAGATAGCCTCCGCCTCATTTCTGTCTTCTAATGAGTATATTTTATTGGTAGAATCTAATTCACATTCAGACCCTAACAGCAAGAAAGCCTGAGATATGTAGCATTTCATTTACCAGTCCCCACAATAAGGAAAGAACACAGAATATAATAGGAATCGATGATGAGTACCAATAGATAACTTCCAAAACCAAAGTTCTTCAGAATTATTTTTCAATAAGTATAGAAAACCATTTGATCCATTTGTAATCTCACTTTTAGGGAAAATCCCAAAACCCAGTTTTTGACATTTTTGCATACCTGACATTTTGCATACCTGATATTTTGCATACCTACCATATCTTATTCTTTATTCAAATTAAAAGAGTAGTCGGGCCGGGCGTGGTGGCTCACGCCTGTAGTCCCAGCACTTTGGCAGGCCGAGGCAGGTGGATCACGAGGTCAGGAGTTCGAGACCAGCCCGGCCAACATGGTGAAACTCCATCTCTACTAAAAATACAAAAATTAGCTGGGCGTGGTGGCACACGCTTGTAATCCCAGCTACTCAGGAGGCTGAGGCAGGAGAACCACTTGAACCCAGAAGTGTAGGCTGTAGTGAGCCGAGATCGTGTCACTGCACTCTAGCCTGGGTGACAGAGTGAGACTCCATCTCAAAAAAAAAAAAAGAGTAATCATGGCAGAAAGGATGATAGAAACAATAAATCTCTTTTGTGTTCAACTTTTCCTTTGGATGCTTAGAAGGGGAGAGTGGGCCGGGCACGGTGGCTCATGCCTGTAATCCCAGCACTTTGTGAGGCCGAGGTGGGCAGATCACGAGGTCAGGAGTTCGAGACCATCCTGGCCAACATCGTGAAACCCCATATCTACTAAAAATACAAAAAATTAGCCAGGCATGGTGGCAGGTGCCTGTAATCCCAGCTACTCGGGAGGCTGAGGCAGGAGAATCGTTTTAACCCGGGAGGCAGAGGTTGCAGTGAGCTGAGACCATGCCACTATACTCCAGCCTGGGCAACAGAACAAGACTCAATCCAAAAAATAAAAATAAAAAGTAAAGGGGAGAGTTGAAAGCCTGCTATTCAACCAATGTAACAACAAACTAAAACACTATAGTTTAGCTTATTAATTTTTTGTTTATTATTTAGTTATTGGTTGCTTACTGTATAAGAGGTTTTTTCAAATATGTTGTTTTGTTTTTTTTTTTGAGACGGAGTATCGCTCTGTCACCCAGGCTGGAGTGCAGTGGTGCGATCATGGCTCACTGCAAGCTCCGCCTCCCGGGTTCACGCCATTCTCCTGTCTCAGCCTCCGGAGTAGCTGGGACTACAGGCACCCGCCACCGCGCCCGGCTAATTTTTTGTATTTTTAGTAGAGACGGGGTTTCACCGTGGTCTCCATCTCCTGACCTCGTGATCCACCCGCCTCAGCCTCCTAAACTGCTAGGATTACAGGCGTGAGCCACCGTGCCCAGCCTTTCAAATATGTTTGACAGTTATGTGTCCACTAAATGGACTTCCTTTTTAACTACAAAGATATAATCTCTTTTATTGCAAGAATATAATCTATTGATTATGTGAAACAAGGTAACAGTTATGTAGAATATTTAAAATATATATTAATTTGCATATTTTTATTCAGAGGCTTAGTAGGTCTCTACCGAGCAAATTAATTATAAAGAAAATAATTATACAGAAATTCTATAAATTATGTAACAAATGGAAGTTTATGAAGGAGGAAAACCTTGGAAATCACAATTATTAGAAAAAGTAAAGTATGGCAAGAAATCACTTAAAAGTAATTAAAATTTTTAAAGGTTGTGATAATATACATTTTATTCTATGATCTCTTGAAACATCTATGGAGAGGTTGCTTTTTCATAAAGGGTATCCTGGGGTGCTTTTATTATTTATATATTAAAGGATCTGAGTTACAAAGGAGGAAGTGAGAGAGGAGAGGAAAAGAAGTGGTGAAGACAATTTATCCATAGAGTGACCATCAAACTGGTTTGCCTGGAACAGCTTGGGTTATATCTCTAGTTATTTTTATTTTAAGAAGTTTCCTGGTTTGAGAGACAAATTATATAGTCATTCTAATTGGTAAGAGGAGTAAAGAACTGGGATTATAAATAACATTAAATTAATTGCATATGTAATGGAACATGCAGGGAGTGAAAAATGTAGAGGAGAGGAATCTCTGAAATTGGGTCAGTGCCAGAAGGAAAGCATTATATGCTGACTGAAAGGAATGATAAAGGGCAAGCCAACAGGCAAAGGTCAGTTTACAGCTCTTCACTAAATAACATTAGATTTCAGCTCCTCTCACCTTTGATTCTTTGCCAAATCAATTGGGATATGAATATTCCTAGTTTATCATAAATCATGAGTCGGAAGGCACATATGTATGGCATGTTGTTCAACCTCTTTCAAATAGCCCTAGACCCAAATTTTCTAAGACAAAGAGCTAATTACAGATTTAGCATCCTTGCAATCCATTTTGGCTTCCCTGAAACCGGCCTTTCCTGCCGTACCTGCTATGGAGACTCTTACCTCTTCACCCCCATTCATAGCTCTTGCTCATCCACCTGACCTTTAAATGCCGGCAATCAGAAATGTATAAAAGATATTTGGGGGAACATTTAGTAAATTTGTGTACAAACTAGGTGTTACATTGTTTGTGAATTATTGTCAGTTTTCTTAGACATGATAATGGCATGGTGGTTATGTATAATAATGTCTTTAGTTTTAGGACATGCTGAAGTATTTAGGAGTAAAGTTTTATAATATCTGCAACTTACTTTGAAATAGTTTAGAGAAATATGTGTAGATAGATACATCTATAAATACATGTGCAGATTGATATATCTATAAATACAGATGTAGATTCAGACAGGTAGATAGATGAACAAAATACGACAAAATGTTAACAAATGGTGAATCTAGGTCGTGGGTATACAGCTGTTCATTGTACCATGTAACCTTTCTCAAACTTATGTATGTTTGAAATTTTTTATAATAAAAAATAGAAAAAAACTTTTTAAGTCCACTTTTAGTTCTAAATCCCTCCCCCAACTCTTTCCCTGTCAAAAGTTTTCTGTCGTACCCTTTCTAGATGACCTTGTTTATTCTATACCTTTAAATACCATCCAAATAGAGTTAACTGCCCCCAAATTATCTTTGGCTCAGACCTCTCCTCCAAACTACAAAATAGATAATATAGCCAATTAACTATTTGGCATTTCAGCCAGATAGCTCATGGGCATCTCAAGTTTGACAGGTTTAAAACTGGTCTTGATTTCCACCTCACCTCCCAACAAATCCATTCATTTCCCAATGTTCTTCAACTAAGTATTTGACAGTTTTTTATAGCCAAGAGCTTAAATCTGAATATCATTCTTGATTTCTACCTCTCTGTCTTCCTCCATCCAATCGATTAATAAATTCTATCAATTTTACCTCCAAAATATAACTCAACTATTAAGTTTTCTTGAGATTGTCATTACTACTCTGTTCCAGCCACATAACTATCCTTGTCTGAACTAGAGTAATAGTCTCATAATTGGTATCTGTATTTCCTTTCCTTCTCCTTTATATTCTCCAAAGAATATCCACATTAATTTTTTAAAATATGAATCAAGTCTTTGAACTATTTGTTTAAAATAAAAAGGCTTCCCATTGCAGTTATAAAAAATCCAGGACCTTCAGGGTCCGGCCTTGTCCAGTCCCTGGCCACCTCTTCCATTTCATCTAGAGCTTCACTCCACCCGTACACACTATTCTCTTCACAGAAGGTTTCTTTTCCTACTTATACATTTTTACACCATTTTCTCCTCCGAATTTTCATCCATGAACTTTCATCTGTCTGGCATGCATTTTATTTTTATTATTTACCAAATTCTCAAATAACACTCACTATGTGTCTGGATTCTTTTTTAAAAAACTTTAGGAATATTGACTCACTTAATACAACAATTTTATGAGGTAATTTCTATTATTTTCCTCCTTTTATACATGAGGAAAATGAAGCATAATGAAGCAGAATGACTGAAAATTGTATACAGATCATGCTGTGTGCTGAATCGTGTTCTGCAAAAATGCAAATATTGAAGCCCCAACCCCCAGCGTGATGGTATTTGAAGATAGGGCCTTTGGGAAGTGTATTAGTCAGTGTTCTCCAGAATAAGAGAACCAAACCAATAGGAAATATATATATATGTATGTACCTACGTAGACAATGGGGGATATGAGAAAGGGAGAAAGAAAGAGAACTAGAAAGTGACAGCGATTTATTGTAAGTTATTGGCTCGTGCAATTATGGAGGCTGAGTAGTCCCACAATCTGCTACTTGCAAGCTGGAGACCCAGGAAGGCTGCTGGTGTAATTCGAACACCTGAGAGCTGAAAAGCCGATAGTGTAGATTCCAGTCCAAATCTAAATGCCTGATAACCAGGCATGCTGAGGACAGGGGAAGATCAATGTCCCAGCTCAAGCAGTTAGGCGGAGTGAGAATGAATCCAACCTTCCTCTGTGTTTTTGTTCTATTCAGGTCCACAATGGAGCAGGGAAGATCTGTCTTACTCAGTCCACCAATTCAAGTGCTAATTTTTTCCAAAAGTACCCTGACAACCTAATAGACATCTACAGAACTCTCCACCGCAAATAAACAGAATATACATTCTTGTCAGTGCCACATGGCACTTATTCTAAAATTGACCACATAATTGGAAGTAAAACACTCCTCAGCAAATGCAAAAGAACTGAAATCATAATGAACAGTCTCTCAGACCACACTGCAATAAAATTAGAACTCAGAATTAAGAAACTCACTCAAAACCACACAATTACATGGAAATTGAACAACCTGCTCCTAAATGACTCCTGGGTATATGATGAAATTAAGGCAGAAATCAAGAAGTTCTTTGAAATCAATGAGAACGAAGAGACAACATACCCAAATCTCTGGGACACAGCTAAAGCAGTGTTAACAGGGAAATTTATAGCACTGAATGCCCACATCAGAAAGCTAGAAATATCTCAAATAGACACCCTAACATCACAATTAAAAGAGCTAGAGAGCCAAGAGCAAGTTAATCCAAAAGCTAGCAAAAGACAAGAAATAACTAAGATCAGAGCAGAATAGGAGATAAAGACACAAAAAACCCTCCAAAAAAATCAATGAATTCAGGAGCTGGTTTTTTGAAAAAATTAACAAAATAGACTGCCAGCTACAATAATAAAGAAGAAAAGAGGCCAGGCACGGTAGATCACGCTTGTAATCCCAGCACTTTGGGAGGCCGAAGCAGGTGGATCACAAGGTCAGGAGATCGAGACCACAGTGAAACCTCGTCTCTACTAAAAATACAAAAAATTAGCTGGGTGTGGTGGCGGGCGCCTGTAGTCCCAGCTACTCGGAGAGGCTGAGGCAGGAGAATGGCATGAACCCGGGAGGCAGAGCTTGCAGTGAGCCAAGATTGCGCCACTGCACTCCAGCCTGGGCGACAGAGCGAGACTCTGTCTCAAAAAAAAAAAAAAAAAAAAAAAAAAAGAAGAAGAAAAGAGAGAAGAATCAAATAAACACAATAAAAAATGATAAAGGGGATATGACCACTGACCCCAGAGAAATACGCTACTATCAGAGAATACTATAAATACCCCTACACAAACAAACTACAAAATCTAGAAGAAATTAATACATTCCTGGACACATACACCATCCAAAGACTAAACCAGGAAGAAGTCAAATCCCTGAATAGATCAATAACTAGCTCTGAAATTGATGCTGTAATTAATAGCCTACCAACCAAAAAAAAGCCCAGGACCAGATGGATTCATAGCCAAATTCTCCCAGAGGTACAAAGAGGAGCTTGTGCCATTTCTTCTGAAACTACTCCAAACAATTGAAAAGGAGGGACTCCTCCCTAACTCATTTTATGAAAACAGCATCATCCTGACACCAAAACCAGGAAAGAACACAAAAAGAAAAGAAAATTTCAGCCCAATATCCCTGATGAACATCAATGTGAAAATCCTCATTAAAATACTGGCAAACCGAATCCAGGAGAACATCAAAAAACTTACCTACCACGATCAAGTCAGCTTCATCTGTGAGATGCAGGGCTGGTCCAACATACACAAATCAATAAATGTAATCCATCACATTACAGAACTAATGACAAAAACCACATGATTATCTCAATAGGCACAGAAAAGGCCTTTGATAAAATTCAACATCCCTTCATGTTAAAAATTCCCCATGAGCTAGGTATTGGTGGGACATATCTCAAAATAAGAAGAGCTATATATGAAAAACCCACAGCCAATATCACACTGAATGGGTAAAATCTGGAAGCATTCCCTTTGAAAACTGGCACAAGACAAGGATACACTCTCTCACCACTCCTATTCAACATAGTACTGGAAGTTCTGGCCAGGGCAATCAGGCAAGAGAAACAAATAAAGGGTATTCAAATAGAAAGAGAGGAAGTCAAATTGCCTGTTTACAGAAAACATGATTTTATATTTAGAAAACCCCATCATCTCAGACCCAAAACTCCTTAAACTGATAAGCAACTTCAGCAAAGTCACCAGAGACAAAATCAATGTACAAAAATCACAAGCATTCCTATACACCAACAATAGACAAGCAGAGAGCAAAATCATGAATGAACTCCCATTCACAATTGCTACAGAGAGAATAAAATACTTAGGAATACAGATAACAAGGAATGCAAAGGACCTCTTCAAGGAGAACTCAAAACCACTGCTCAAAGAAATAAGAGAAGACACAAACAAATGGAAAAACATTCCATCCTCACGGATAGGAAGAATCAATATTGTGAAAATGGCCATACAGCCCAAAGTAATTTATAGACTCCATGCTATTTCCATCAAATTACCATTGAAATTCTTCACAGAATTACAAAAAAAAAAAAAAACTTTAAATTTCATATGGAATCAAAGAAAACACTCTATAGCCAAGACAATCCTAAGCAAAAAGAACAAAGCTGGAGGCATCACACTACCTGACTTCAAACTATACTACAAAGCTACAGTAAGCAAAACAGCATGGTACTGGTGCCAAAACAGACTTGTAGACCAATGGAACAGAAGAGAGCCCTCAGAAATAACACCACACATCTACAACCATCAGATCTTTGACAAACCTGACAAAAACAAACAATAGGGAAAGGATCTCCTATTCAGTAAATGGTGCTGGCAAAACTGGCTAGTCATATGCAGAAAACTAAAACTGGACCCCTTCCTTACACCTTATACATGAATTGTCTCAAGATGAATTAAAGACTTAAATGTAAAACTCAAAACCATAAAAATCCTAGAAGAAAAACTAGACAATACCATTCAGGACATAGGCATGGGCAAAGACTTCATGACAATAACGCCAAAAGCCAATTGCAACAAAAGCCAAAATTGATAAATGGGATCGAATTAAACTAAAGAGCTTCTGCACAGCAAAAGAAACCATCATCACAGTGAACAGGCAACCTACAGAATGGGAGAAAATGTTTGCAATCTATCCATCTGACAAAGTGCTAATATCCAGAATTTACAAGGAACTTACACAAATTTACAAGAAAAAAGCAAACAACCCCATCAAAAAGTGGGCAAAAAATATGAACAGACACTTCTCAAAAGAAGACATTTGTGTGGCCAAAAAAATATATGAAATAAAGCTCAAAATCACTGATCATTAGAGAAATATAAATCAAAACCACAATGAGACCATCTCACACCAGTCAGAATGGTCATTATTAACAAGTCAAGGAACAGTAGATACTGGTGAGACTGTGAAGAAATGGAAGCAATTTTACACTGTTGTTGGGAGTGTAAATTAGTTCAACCATTGTGGAAGACAGTATAGGTGATTCCTCAAGGATCTAGACCAGAAATACCATTTGACCTAGTAATCCCATTACTGGGTATATACCAAAAGGAATATAAATCATTCTACTATAAAGACACATGCACATGTATGTTTATTGCAACACTATTTACAATAGCAAAGTCATGGAACCAACCCAAATGTCCATCAATGATAGACTGGATAAAGAAAATGTGGTACACATTAAAAAGCTTATCCACCACAATCAAGTTGGCTTCACCCCTGGGATGCAAGGCTTGTTCAACATATGCAAATCAATAAACATAATCTGTCACATAAACAGAACTAATGACAGAAACCACATGATTATCTCAATAGATGCAGAAAAGGCCTTCAATAAAATTCAACATCCCTTCATGCTAAAACACTCAATAAACAGGTATTGATGGAACATATCTCAAAATAATAAGAGCTATTTATGACAAACCCACAGCCAATATCATACTGAATGGGCAAAAGCTGGAAGCATTCCCTTTGAAAACTGGCACAAGACAAGGATGCCCTCTCTCACCACTCCCATTAAACATAGTATTGGAAGTTCTGGCCAGGGTAATCAGGCAAGAGAAACAAACAAAGAGTATTCAAATAGGAAGAGAGGAAGTCAAATTGTCTCTGTTTGCAGATGACATGATTGTATATTTAGAAAACCCCATCGTCTCAGCCCAAAATCTCCTTAAGCTGGTAAGCAACTTCAGCAAAGTCTCCGGACACAAAATCAATATGCAAAAATCACAAACATTCCTATACACCAATAATAGACAAACAGACAGCCAAATCATGAATGAACTCCCATTCACAATTGCTACAAAGAGAATAAAATACCTAGGAATCCAACTTATGAGGGATGGGAAGGACCTCTTCAAGGAGAACTACAAACCACTGCTCAAAGAAATAAGAGAGGACACAAACAAATGGAAAAACATGCTCATCCATGCTCATGAATAGGAAAAATTAATATTGTGAAAATGGCCATACTGCCCAAAGTAATTTATAGATCAAGCTACCACTGACTTTCTTCACAGAATTAGAAAAAACTACTTTAAATTTCATATGGAACCAAAAAAGAGCCATATAACCAAGACAATCCTAAGCAAAAAAAAAAAAAAAAAAAAAGAAAAGAAAAGGCTGAAGGCATCATGCTACCTGACTTCAAGCTATACTACAAGACTACAGTAACCAAAACAGCATGGTACTGGTACCAAAACAGATATATAGACAGTGGAACAGAACAGAGGCCTCAGAACTAATGCCACACATCTACAACCATCTGATCTTTGACAAAGCTGACAAAAACAAGCAATGGGGAAAGGATTCCCTATTTAATAAATGGTGTTGGGAAAACTGGCTAGCCATATGCAGAAAACTGAAGCTGGACCCCTTGCTTAAACCTTATACAAAAATTAACTCAAGATTGATTAAAGACTTAAATGTAAGACCTAAAACCATAAAAACCCTAGAAGAAAGCCTAGGCAATACCATTCGGGACATAGGCATGGGTAAAGACTTCATGACTAAAACACCAAAAGCAATGGCAACAAAAGCCAAAATTGACAACTGTGATCTAATTAAATTAAAGAGCTTCTGCACAGCAAAAGAAACCATTATCAGAGTGAACAGAACAGGTAATCTAGAGAATGGGAGAAAATTTTTGCAATCTATCCATCTGACAAAGGGCTAATATCCAGAATCTAAAAGAAACTTAAACAAATTTACAAGAAAAAAACAAACAACCCCATCAGAAAGTGGGCAAAGGATATGAACAGACACTTCTCAAAAGAAGACATTTATGTGGCCAAAAAACATATGAAAAAAAGCTCATCATCACTTGTCATTAGAGAAATGCAAATCAAAACCACAATGAGATACCATCTCACACCAGTTAGAATGGTGATCACTAAAAAGTCAGGAAACAACAGATGCTGGAGAGGATGTAGAGAAATAGGAACACTTTTACACTGTTGGTGGGAATGTAAATTAGTTCAACCATTGTGGAAGACAGTGTGGTGATTCCTTAAGGATCTAGAACCAGAAACACTATTTGACCCAGCAATCTCATTACTGGGTATAACCCAAAGAATTATAAATCATTCTACTATGAAGACATATGGACATGTATGTTTGTTGCAGCACTATTCACAATAGCAAAGACTTGGACCAACCCAAATGCCCAATGATAGACTGGATAAAGAAAATGTGTCACATATATACCATGGAATACTATGCAGCCATAAAAAAGAATGCATCCATGTCCTTTGCAGAGACATGGATGAAGCTGGAAACCATCATTCTCAGCAAACTAACACAGGAACAGAAAACCAAACACCCCACATTCTCACTCATAAGTGGGAGTTGAACAATGAAAACATACGGGCACAGGGAGGGAAACATCACACACCAGGGCCTGTTGGGAGGTGGGGGGCAAGAGGAGGGATAGCATTAGGAGAAATAGCTAATGTAGATGATGGGTTGATGGGTGCAGCAAACTACCATGGTACATGTATACCTATGTAACAAACCTGTAGGTTCTGCACATGTATCCCAGAACTTAAAGTATAATAAAAAAAAAGTGGTACATATACACCATGGAATACTACACAGCCATAAAAAGGAATGAGATCTTGTCCTCTGCAGGGACGTGAATGAAGCTGCAAGCCATCATCCTCAGCAAACTAACACAGGAAAAGAAAACCAGACACCACATGTTCTCACTCATAAGTAGGAGTTGAACAATAAGAACACATGGGCACAGGGTGGAGAACAACACAGACCAGGGCCTGTTGTGGGGTGGGCGATGAGGAAAGAGAATTCAGAGGGCAGGTCAATAGGTGCAGCAAACCACCATGACATACATATACCCATGTAACAAACCTGCATGTTCTGCACGCGTATCCTGGAACTTACAGTAAAATTTAAATAAATAAATAATACCCTCACAGACATGCCCATAAATAATATTTAATCAGTTATCTGGGCACCTCATTGCCCAATCAAGTTGACACACAAAATTAACCATCATGGGAAAAGAAATAATTAGGGTTAGATGATGATACTAGTTGCTTTATAAGAAGAGCATGCTCGCTCATATATGCTCTGTCTGTCTGCCATGTGAGGACACAGCAAGAAGGCAGCAAGGAGTGTCCTCACCAGCAGCCAAATCGGCCAGCACCTTGATCTTGAAATTCCCAACCTCCACAACTCTAGGAAATAAATGTTTTGTTGTTAAAGCCACCCAGTGTATACTGTTTTATTATAGTATCCCTAGTAGACTAATGCAGATCATAATTAATAGAAGCAGGTTTTGAACCCACACTGTAGCTTCCAAGTCTATACTTTACACAACAACACTCTACCATTATAGGGGTGAAAAGATGTAACACCTGTTACTCGCCTATTTCAAGGTCCACAGCTGATACCCCTATAACAAAAGACAGATTAACAAGAGAAACGTATAACATATTTATTCAATCAAAGTTTTCTGCGACGCAGGAGTCTTCAAAAATGAAGACCCAAAGATTCCAGGAAACGGTGTATTTTTATGCTTAGGTTCAATGAAAAATAGACAGCCATGTAGGAATGTGATTGGACAAGAAGGATATAACCTAATGGTAATTGAAGAGGGAATCCAGCAAGGCCTCCTTGTTCAGATTCTTTTCGGCTTCTCTACGTAGCATTCCTTCCTCTGGGAATGGGACAGGACACTTGTCATATGAGAACCTCAGGGAACAAGGGAGAGGGTCAGAGAGTGACATTTCTAGGCTCTGTGGCTTGCTTTGAGGAAGAGGAATTCTGATTTCCATGACCTGCTTCAGGGGAGAAATGAGGGAAGCGGAAAAGAGGGTGGCAGATGGTCAGAGGAAATTTCTTACTTCTGGGGCTCTTCCAATCTTCCTCAGTTCAAAGTATTAAACACACTAAAGTGCCACACTATACTTTGAAGTATCATATTCTGAGCTTCAATACCACCTTAGAGTCTGTTCTTCTCCAGGCCCTTTGTATCTTAAATTAAACATTACTACTTTAAATAATCTTTTCTCTGAGTACCCTATTTCATCACAACATTTTAGTGTTTCCTTCACTGCACTTTTCTCAAAGTATTATGCATATCCTTTCTTTTTTTTTTTTTTTTTTGAGTCGGAGTCTCACTCTGTTGCCCAGGCTGGAGTGCGGTGGCGTGATCTTGGCTTACTGCAAGCTCCGCCTCCTGGCTTCATGCCATTCTCCTGCCTCAGCCTCCCGAGTAGCTGGGACTGCAGGCACCCACCACCACGCCCGGCTAATTTTTTGTATTTTTAGTAGAGACGGGGTTTCATTGTGTTAGCCAGGATGGTCTCGATCTCCTGACCTCGTGATCTGCCTGCCTCAGCCTCTCAAAGTGCTGAGATTACAGGCATGAGCCACTGTGCCCGGCCCATTGTTTTTGTTGTTTTACCTTTTTGCTTAACGACTATGTAACAGGTACTGCTAGGTAATGATAATGGTATACGATAAATACAAACAGACCTTGCTTCTATTCACATAGAGTTTATAGTGTAGATTAATCTTCTTTTCTTGCAAATATCAGGATCATAACACCAGTCGAACATGAACACAAGATGAAATTGAGATTAGCCAGGAGACAAGCATGAAGATGAGAATAAGGCAAGGATGGTCCAGGTTGGGAAGGCAAGGGGAGCTGCTAAGGGAGAGTACCCAATAAGAACTTTCCCCCTCCCTTAGAAAGGGGCAGTGCTTCAGCATCTGTACATGTCAAGCAGTACCTGAGGTGGACTTCAAACAGAAACAGCATGATCTGATGGCTTAAAAAGATGGATGTCCCTAGAAAGCAGAATGAGCCATGATAGAAATTGAAATCTTGCCTTCATCTTTCAAAGACATGAAATCAATATTCTGCAACACACTGGGGCACTAGTTACTCCCCTGATTTAAACATCCCAGATAAATGGAATTCGTCTAACTCTGGATGTCTGGTAAGGCAGTCAGCGACTAAATATACCCAATTGAAGATGAGGGTCTCTCATTTCTAAGCGGGCAAGCACTTAATTAAGTGCAGCTTCAGTATACAATCTCAGGCTTGGCCTCATGAGTGCCATGATGTATAAGTCATAAAAGAGGAGACAGCACTTATGAGAATCTTGTAGCTTTCAGTTAAACAAGTGACTCACCCCGTCTCAGAAGCCTCAAAACCTTGTGAAAACCTTCTATACACCAACCACTGTTCTACGCACTATAGATGTAGAGGTTAAAGAAAGAAGAAATCGAACAAACACAGTTCTGCTGTTACAAATCTTGTATTCTAATGAGAGTAAAATAAATTAACTCATAAATAAAAAGTTATTTTGATAATGATAGATGCTGTGAAGAAAATAAAACAGGGTCATGTGATAGGTGACTAAGTGTCAACTAAGTGTTGTGGAGACTGCTAATTGTCTAAAAGACTCCATCTTACCCACCCTACTTTTTTTTTGAGATGGAGTTTCACTCTTGTTGCCCAGGCTGGAGTGCAATGGCGTGATCTCAGCTCACTGCAACCTCCACCTCCTGGGTTCAAGCGATTCTCCTGCCTCAGCCTCCAGAGTAGCTGGGATTATACGCACCTGCCACCATGTCCAGCTAATTTTTTGTATATTTTTAGTAGAGACAGGGTTTCACCATGTTGGCCAGGCTGGTCTCAAACTCCTGACCTCAGGTGATCTGCCTGCCTCAGCCTCTCAAAGTGCTGAGATTACAGGCATGAGCCACCATACCGGGCCCATCTTCCCCTTCTAGAAGTAGAGTTGTATTGCACACATGACTGTTTTGCTAATTACATTTCTAGACTCTCTTTGCAGCAAATGTGGCCATGATACCATGTCCTCACCAATAAAATAGAGAAGGAAATTATGTATGCCACTTTTGGCTCGAAGAGTTAACATACTGAGCATGCCTCATCCATGCTCTCTTTCCCCTTTCCATTGGCTTTAAAATGTATGCAGTGACAATCCAGCATTAATTATTCAGGTAAGGACAATACTCAACAGAACAAGATAGGAGGATCCTGGATCCATGAATGATCTCATGGAGTAGAATTTTCCCATAACCTGAATCAATTATGTCAATACCATAGCAGCTTACTCTTTCTCCACCTAGGCAACTGGGGCTTGAGGCAGAACTACTAAGTGGCATGGTAAAAGAAGATGGCATTTAGGAGATGAGGGCTGCATGATGAGAAAAAATTAGCCATATAAATATGTAGGAGTGGGACAGAAAAAGCATTGATTGCATGCCAGAGAGAGCTTGGCAAATTTCAAGACCTCAGTAAGACAGCTACTACATTAACACCAGAACCACACGTACTGGTAAACCTTTGGCAGAGGGCTAGGAGCTAGATTATGAAGATCTGGGAAGGATTGAAGGTAAAGAACATAACGTAAGCTCAAGAACAGGCCAGACCAAAGGCAAAGACCAGAATTTGGTGATCACAGAGGTTTCTATGTAGTGTCCAGCTTTCACCATCAAAGGTCAAAAGAAAGTGAATGGCTAATGTTTGGACAAACAGAAGTAGTGGGAGATATGGCAAGCGGCTGGTCAGACAAACCATAAATGTTTAGTAATTTAATCATTTAACATAAATTTGTTTTTGTCTTCATTTGTTAATTAAGTTACCATATGTGTGTATGTGATAGTATCTGTTCTGCTATTATGTATTGCTGTATTTTTTCCTTAGCAAGTGTTGAAAACTGTTTTCTTTGTTTTGTCATTCAAATAACACCCACTGACCAACACACAGTGGTCTCCATGGGCCTGATATTTCAAGCAGATTCACAAGAATATGTGCAGAAAGACAGAAGGGAAAGAATATTTTACCATTAAGACGGAATGTTAATGTCTAATGATTTTTTAAGCTCCCTTAAGATACACATGAAAATAATTTTCCGAAAGGCTCTAAGACGCTCAAAGAATGATGAGCAAAGGCAGGAACGCAAAGACCTATGAGAATGATTGAAAAACAAGCAAGCCAAAGGAGCAGATGAGGCAGAATAAAGCAAACAAGAGGCAACATCAGGGATGCCAGAAGTTGAAAAAGTTTGTACCTGAATCTAATTTTATATGTTTCTCACTGGGCATAAGTCTAAGGTGACTAACATAGAAACTACAGGCAGAAAGAAGTAAAAACACCAGCAGGAGTGTAGAACAGAGGTCTTGCCAAATAAATTCATTGCTTTTTATTCTACCTTCAGTGAAGATGGAGAAAATATTTGCTAATTGTCACACAATTTTTTAAGTGGAGGCCAATGGGCTTAATGCTTCTCATTCTGTCATTCAGGGCTGTAAATATTCTTGCTCCATTGTCCCTTTTTCATCTATCAGAGTGAAAAAGAATTATTCTCTCTAGGGAGTTAAAGAGTTTTGCAAAATGTGAAGAGCTGTAATCTGAGGTGGTGTTGCGATTGTTGTTCGGTCTCCTGGGCTAGCGGGCATGGTGTTCTGATCCTTCCCTTCAGCCTGTCATGAGAATGCAGATGAAGAAGGTGTCCAGGGAAACGCTCTATTGCTCTGTCCTCTCCCGCAGGGGAAAAGGGGAAAGATGGTTTCAGGGCTACCGTGAAGCACCATTGCTTTCTACTGAGTTAACTGTCATCTCACTCCTCTAATAAAACCCGTCAACATGTCCTCATTCCCCTCAGGATTTAGTAAAAACTCCAGAACATGATTTAGAAGATGCTTTATCTCTACCCTTCCCTCCCAGTCACATCTGTCCACATCCTCACTTCACATTCTTGAGTACTGGTCATGTGGAACTACCAGAAATTCTCAGAAAGCGACACGCACTCTTTCTTGTACCTTGGTTACCCTTCTTACACCTTCTCTCTTTCTTAGACCTTGGTTGCCCTTCTCTTGTCCCAATAAACTTTCCTACTTGTTCTGTTTTCAACCTAAATCCCACTTCCTGTGGGAAGAAGCCCCTGGCACTTCCCAGTCTGAGGGGGTGCCCCTATGTGCCCTTGTGACATTCCGTATCACCCCTGTTGAAACACAAACATGTCTGTCTGCTTCCTCTCCACCACCAGTAGGGCAGTCTGTGTCTCCCTGCCATTTCACCATCAGCACCCAGCTCAATGTTTGCCATATTGTCAGGGAACCAATAAATATTTGTTCAGGGAATACGCTTTTTTTTTTTTTTTTTGAGATGGGGTCTTGCTCTGTTGCACAGGCTGGAGTGCAGTGGCATGATCTCTGCTCACTGCCACCTCTGCCTCCCGGGTTCAAGCCATTCTCCTGCTTCAGCCTCCCAAGTAGCTAGGATTACAGGTGCCCACCACCATGACTGGCTAATTTTTGTATTTTTAGTAGAGGCAGGGTTTCACCATGTTGGCCAGGCTGGTCTCGAACTCTTGACCTCAAATGATCCACCCACCTCGGCCTCCCAAAGTGCTGGGATTACAGGCATGACCGCACCCGGCCTTCATTTGGAAAAAAAAAAAAAAAAAGTCGATAAAGATCATTTTTAGGCAGCAAAAAATGAAGAGTCTCAAATCAAACTTCTAAGTGCTATTCTCAGCATGTCCAGACATTGTAGTTCCTGAGTCATACCTCCCTTCTCCTTACTGATTTTTACACTAGTTTTTAAAAAGCAGCCCTTTGGCCTATGAAAAACTAAAGTTTGAATTCTTTGTTTATGCACCTTTAGTTAAATAATTCACTTGACACAAGTTAAAATGGCAAATATTGGGGCAAAAACTGTGGAAGACAGTTTCTGGGAAGATCATAAGAACTCTACAAAAACACCTTTATTTAACTCTGTTAAACAAGAAAAAAATAGAAAAAAATTTTCAAGGCCCTTTGACTCACAAAGCATTATCTCCGCTTTTAATTTCATACCAGTGATTTCGCTGACACAAAGCTATAAGATTAAGCACTAAGATACCAAAGCATATGTGTCTAGCATGTTTCCTTTTAGGTGAACTTGGCCCAATTCATTTATAAATACATTTTCTATCACCTCCTTGAAGAAGCTGATCAAAGCGGCCTCCAACTGAGTCAAGATAGACAAGGAGTCATCGTGAAAATTCCCATCACACACGCTGCCTCAGGAAATTTCTGTGGCTTAGTCAGGTGCTTCCACATATAGTAGAAAGAGATTCTTTACTAAAAGGAAGAAACAGGCATAAAATGAGAAAGCTGGTTATGTTTCCCCAAACTCAAGATGTGCTATTTTAGAATAACGTTTCTTTACATAGAAGGCCACTTGCCCTCACTCCTTCTTTCATTCATTCAATAAGCACTCATGAGACATCTTCTGCTCAAGGCAACGAGGATTCCATACAGCAAGGCATGTTCTTGTCCTCAAAATGTTCAGCGTGTCACACATATTTTTAGAAATAATAACCATCATAGATGGTGAAAACCAGAAGAGGATTATAACTTTAGTATTATTTGCATATGCATATTTTGGCTTTGAATAATCCACTGCTATGTGTTTTGCCAACATTAATTTATATATATTTTCCATTCCCACTATGATCTAAGTATCTAAGTATCTTGACAGGAAGGAAGCTATTTTATACTGCTTCTTGTCATGCATAACATTGTTTCCCTAAATTTTCCACAACTCACAGTAGTAAACACAATTTGCATTGTGACTCAATACACACATATACACTTATAACAAAAATTTCACAAAAATATACCCACCGTTACTATATCAATGCATTTTGGTGTTTTCTATTTTGTAATACTCTATTCTAGCCCGTTTCATGTAAAACAAAAAACATGCGAGTCATGACCCACTAACAAGCCATAACTCTTGGTTTAAAAAAAATTACTCCAAAGACTTGCAAAGTATTTACGAAACATGGAATGATACTTGGTAAACAACTACATGACGGGCCGGGCACGGTGGCTCACACCTGTAATCCCAGCACTTTGGGAGGCCAAGGAGGGCGAATCACAAGGTCAGGAGATCAAGACCATCCTGGCTAACACAGTGAAACCCCGTCTCTACTAAAAATACAAAAAATTAGCCGGGCATGGTGGCGGGCGCCTGTAGTCCCAGCTACTCGGGAGGCTGAGGCAGGAGAATGGCATGAACCTGGAAGGCAGAGCTTGCAGTGAGCGGAGATCGCACCACTGCACTCCAGCCTGGGCGACAGAGTGAGACTCCATCTCAAAATAAATAAATAAATAAACAAACAAACAAACAAACCACATGACTAAAGGTCATGTGGCATAGGTATAGGTATTGGAATTTGGAGTCTGCAATAAGACATGTGAACTTTAATCAAGGCTCTGCCAATTACTGGACATGGAACCTTAAACAAGTATTTAACCTCTTTAAGTCTCAATGCCATTATACGGAAAATGGTGAAAATTCATAGTACCTACCTGTTGAGACAGTACAAGAGATCATGCATACTAAGTATTTACTAAAATGAAAACCATATATTAAACACATAAGAAAATGTTAAAATTTAGGAAATCTATTCAAAGAAATGAAAACAACACTTGAGGAGAAAATTAAAAGTAATTGGCATTGGTCAATTTTCACAAGATGTCAGGGAAGCGAACTTCAAATCGAGATAGTGGATGCTTCACAGACTATCTAAGTAAAGATATATTTCATGGGCTAGGGGAATATAAGAATTGGTTGCCAGTATAGACCATTTTTTGCTGAGTTACAGAAAAGAAGAACATCCCATTTGTTTGATGCAGATTAGATTTGGGCCAAAAAAAAAAAAAAAAAAAGAGGAAGATGGGGGAAAAATAAATAAGTTTTTTTTTTTTTTTTGAGACAGAGTTTTTGCTCATGTTGCCCAGGCTGGAGTGCAATGGCACGATCTTGGCTCACCACAACCTCTGCCTCCCGGGTTCAAGCGATTCTCCTGCCTCAGCCTCCCAAGTAGCTGGGATTACAGGCATGTGCCCGGCTAATTTTGTATTTTTAGTAGAGATGGGGTTTCTCCATGTTCGTCAGGCTGGTCTCGAACTCTTGACCTCAGGTGATCTGCCCGCCTCAGCCTCCCAAAGTGCTAGGATTACAGGCGTGAGCCACCGCGCCCGGCTAAATAAGTATTTTTGAAGTTTCATCGAGTCATATGATTATACAGATAAAGTTTGACAAATGAATCAAGAATGGATACTCAGGGCAAAATGCTTCCTAATACTGCACTGAGAAAGCTGAACCAAGTCCTGACACCTGTAGAATGACCATAGGGCTAATTTGAATAGCACAGGTATCACAGGGGCATTTTGGCCTGGATTATGCCCACTGTCTATGCTGCCATCTGTGACATCTTTCTTGGCTGCATGGACTCACCCAAAACATAATCTAGAGCTGCCTCTCTAACATGACTCCTTAGTTTAACAATCTGCCACTCAAAGGATTCTAAGACCCTTTAGCAAAAAAAAGTTTAAGAGGTTCACTCCCAAACTTTCCCAGCCCATTAATCTTATTTTATCATTTCACTCACCCAAGACAGTTCTACTAACCCTAGAGTCAGCTGGTGGAGGACAGATGTCCACAGGGTGCCCAAGGGACTAAGAGACTTGACTTCTCCAGGACATTTTTTACACAGTCTCCAGAAAGCTATGGTAAATCAACTTAACAATCATGTATCCTCAAATGCAGAGAGGGCACCACTGTAGTTCATATCCCCTGAATCCTAAGGCAGCTAACTGGTGAGGGAAAAGAAAATCACTGTCTGAATACATGATACTGGAGCTTGTTACAGAGAGGAGCAATGACAAGGATGACTTCAATGAAGTGTGACCCACTTATCCACAAGACACTGATATGCAAGCATTGGCCTTATGGACCTGCCAACAATGTTAGAGAACAAATAAAAGAACAGAAAGAATATAGTTCCACTACATCCACTGAATTAAACAGGCAAATGGTGAAGATTCAGCATGGAGCTACATGATGCATAAGTAATCAGAGATAGAGACTGTATGTCCATTCAGCTGGAAACAGATTCTGGCTGCTACTTAAAATACCAGCAGGAGTGTCGATCTACCACGCCACCAATATTTTTTTCAAAATGCTCAGGCAGCCAGATAAATCACTCTGTAGCTTCCCCCTGCTACCTATGGATTGACAGTATTTATAAACAGATGTGTTAACCTCCTCAGAGTCCAAGGAAATGTTCCTACTGCACTGAACAGCTTTCACAGTTCATATATCAAGCAAAGGGGATGGAGGGGTCTTTTTTGTTCGCATGCCAGTGTTTCTAGCATCTGCGTTATAGCAAGAGTCAATAATTCCTTTTGTGTAGCCAGTGGTAGCAAGTGGCAAAATACTTTATCCCTGCCATAATACAAAGGATCTCCAAGCAGGTTTTAGCTTCTCCCATCTAGTTATTTGCAATGGTAGAATAAAGAAAACACATTTTATCACGTCTCAAAGGTCCTTTACAATCTGAGCCCTGACTCCCTTTCCATCAACTGATGTCCTCACCTAGCAGTCCACTCCAAGGACACACAGAATGAGTCACTGTGCCCTGAGTAGACTGTGTTCTACAGTATCATGGAATCTGTGCATGACCTAGTGAGCGCTCTGCTGGAATGCCATACATTCTTCTCTTATCCACCAGGAGGGCACCCGCTTATTTTCATACCCTAATTTAAACATCACCTAGTCTCTGAACCCTTCCCTACTCCTCCAGACAGAATTCACAGCCTTGTTTGTACACATTCTAGACTGCAAACTCTTTGAGGACTGGACACACCTCCCAGAGAGTTTACTCAGCACAGTATCTGGCATATAGTAAGTTCACAATGAAGGACTCAAAGAAAGAATTTTTACATAAATGTCACTGTCTCTTCTTACTGAAAACAGAGTAAGGGGACCGGGGAGTTCACAGGAAGAAAAATGGAGGTAGAGGAACATCCATCTGGCTGAACACCAATGGGCACGTCAGGGAAGGGAAGGTTGTTTCTTTCTTTTGTTGCAGTTGGGTTATGCTTGAAAGTGGCTATCATCAGGTAATAAAACAACATTTTTCAATGTCAGAGTTCCCAATTATGACCTAAGAATGGGCTTTCACAGATCTCTTTCTGCCCCCATCCTAGATTTATATGCAGATGCACAATTTTCATCATATTTTCAGAAATGTTCAAAGCTTAGAAAAGATTACAGACTACTGTCCAATTTTTTTTAATGTGGGCATGTCAAGAAAGCACTGTTTTAAGGTTTTCATGCTATTCCATCGTGTTGATGATATTTAAGAGAATAAAAGTGACAGAGAAAAGAATCTATAAATTGCTTTGATACAAAACACTTTACTCAGTGTAAAGTTACATTCCTATGCCCTTGTATATATTTTTTCACTTATCACAAAAATATATAAGAAGTCAATAAGCATTTGTTAAATGCTTGCTTTGTGTCCTACAATGTCAAACCTACATTTGGGGTGCTTGTACTCAGATAAGTCCACACAATTATTCAGGAAATAGGAAAGAGAATCCACAATACTTGTAAAATTTGGTGGTTCACATAATGAATGCTGTAGGAGCCAGATGTGGAGCTGACCAAGGACAGGGAAAGTTTCTCAGAAGACCTTGAGATGGGTACCTTCTGCCCACAAGGGTCCTATGGAATGTGTTTCAACCAGAAGGCAATGTGATAACCAGATACTGAGCTTAAATCAGAAAGCCTAAGTTTTAGGCCCAGTGTTGCTGCTTACTGGCCATGTAGCCTTGGGCCATTTATTTTTCTGTGCCTCAGTTTCCCCAGAAGTCCCATGAGAATAATGTCTTTCCCTTTCCTCTCTCCATGACATGTTTGCTGGGCTCCAACGAGATAGACAGGTGAAAAGCATTTTCCAAGTTACAAGCCACTATACTGTTGCATGTAAAGATGCTGCTGGAAGTGGTCAACACAAGTACACAGAATTGTCTGTGATGAAGAATACATCATTTTCTTCAGTCTGTTTTAGTTTTGTTGTCTTGTCTTTCCTCAATCCAATGTAAGGTTCTTTGTGTTCATTTAATAACATTTCTTGTCAAATTTCTCATACATAAAGTTTTATGTACAAGCAGCACAACAACTGCCATCTGGCTGCTATGATTATTTTCAGAAAGGGGCAAGTGAAAGAACAGAAACTTCATTCCAGCCAAAACTAAGCAGGCTTTCTTGTTAAAGACTCTCCTGGAGGTGGAAAATTTCAGCATTCACATCATTTTTTCCTTTCAAAGCCTCTCCCCTGAGCCCTCTGCAGCTTGTCCATGGTACACAATTCAGAATCACCCAACCACTTAGGACACTGGGATCTGGAGGCAGCAGCAAATGTATTTCACATTCAAGAAGAGAAACATTAGCAAGCACAACATTTAATATGCTGTGTGCCGCAAGGATCAGGGGCTTAGACTTTCCATTTCAGCTTCACTGGTTAGACTGCAATCTGAACAAGAGTGTGCAGTGATGCAGTGTGTTTGGCCCTCATCTGTGCCAAGCAGCAGTTTTATCTTCAGTAAGGAAGCATTAAGTGAACCCCAGGGATAGCATATGTATTGTATTTAGAGGAAGGGGTGAACATCGATCAATGCTGTGTAATTTAAAAGGTTTTCATGCTGTTCACGGGAAACTATGTAAGCTTAGATTCCTTTGTCCCAGTTAAAGAGAAAATGGTTCTAGTAAAGAAATATAGATTTAAAATAATGGTCACCCATGGAGTGAGCCTAAGTGATAAAAGAAGACAGATAGGATAATGGACATCACCCAGCACGTTAGAGGAGGCACGTATTATTTCACATTTGCAGAAGAGCACACTTTGGGAATTCTGAGCTAGACACCCATTCAAATGAATCTTTTTATTGCTTTTGATTACACAATCTTTTAGTCCCTCCTTGTCAGTTCCCAGTTGTCTCCTATTAGAGGAGAATTACAATCAGTCTTTATGCCAGAAAAGCATAAACTTGAGGGGAGAGAAAGGACAAACAGAATGGGGCGGATGATAAGGAAAAGGAGATATATGAGTCAAGATTTCATTGTGCAAGTTAAATTTACACTCCTGTGCCAGGAATAAATAAACATAAACGAGGATTGCAGACCCTCCTCATATACAAATGATTGTAACTTCATTCAACCCTACAGTCTAGTTGTCTGATTTACCCTGAATTTGTTCATCAGCTCCCTGCTACCAGGCTTGTGTCTCAGCTGTCACCATAGCACCTACTGGTATCTTATCATTCCTTCACAATCCAACTCAAGTGCTATCTTTTCAAAGAGCTTCTCATATTCTACTACTTGCCATGAAACTCTCTAGCAAATTGCTGTAAAGTACAGTTTAGCAATTAACACAATGTATGTGGTTTAGGATTGTTATTTATGTGCGTGTTAAGTTGCCCTCTCCACCACCACCACCACATTGTGAGCTGTGAGGCCAGGTACTGTGCCCTAACCATCTGGAGTTCCCAGCGGTGCTTGGCCCACTGCTAGTACACCGTGTGCATGTGTTATGCTCATGCAAATACAGGCCATGCACAACCTGGAGTCCTGCAATTATGACCAACACATACATAAGACTGACTCAACAATCTCCACTCCTCTTCTGCCTTTCAAGAAAGGTTGCTGCTCTCTCAGCTGCCACCCAATTCCATGATGCTTGAGTTGCTTGAACTCAGATCTTGTGAGTTTTGTCAGTAACTTTTTTTAGAGGATTGCCTAAGCTAAAATCCATGCAAATAGAACAAATATAAATGACACTTATTCTCACCTTTAATTTGTAGTTGTGGAGAAATCCACAACCTTTAAAATTTGACAAAAGCCTTTGATATTAGGCTTAGAGATATTTATAAAGTTTACCTAGTGCATGAATTTCTCTAGGAAATTCATATATACTAACTGATATAACCCTCATAACAACCCCATGTGGCAATATTATTGCTCCCACTTTAAAGATAATGCAAACTAAGGCATTTAATACAAATATAAACTAAGGCAAGTTTAAGGAACTTGCTTCTCACTGCTTAACTAGTGGACTCAGGCTTTGAATCTTGGAAATCTGGCCCCAGAGTCTATGTTTTTAACCAATGCAGAGCGCTCAGCTGGAGGAGTCAAGTTCTCTGAATCTCTAATACCAATACAGGAAAAACTGTATTTTACTTGACATTGTGTATGATATCAAAGCTGAGGTCAGGACCCGGGAGTCAAAAACTAGACATGGTGGATCCTGCTTTTTTGCAGTATATCCAGACCAAGCTTAATGGCTAGATGTTGATTCAGCTTCCAATTGCTTCCAGTTATTTGTAGGATTGAGGGGTAATTATGAAAATAATATAGAATTGTTTACTTGAATATTAATGTGTATTTTTGAATAAAAATGAAATTTTAACTATTTAACAGAAAACACACTATACATAAAGATGCTTTTCTAACACCCAAGAATAAACTGGATTAAAGTTCAAACACTCCCCAGAGTTTTTAGTAAAAAAAAAAAAAAAAATTACTTTTCCCAAAAAGATACTGAGTTCTCCCAAGGAATTATTTAACAGATTAATGCTAGATCTAAGATTCAGATTAAAGTCTTTCTGTTATTAGAAATCACCTTGCATTTTCCCTTAAGCAATATGGAGAGGGTACATCATCCACTCTCTGGGGCCTGATTTGCACAGGATCCCTATGTAGTTCTTTCTATGGGTCCTGCACCTCAGCCACCTCGGCCACTCCCCTTCCTAGACCCTTTCCTCATCAAATCCTCCTTGTTCTTCAAAACTTGTCTCAAGCACCGTCTCCCTGACCATCAGCACACCTGAGATGGAACTTTTCAGAGCTCCTATAGCACCTTGTTCACACCTCAGTCATCAGCAATCATCACATTCAACTAAAACAACCCCAAACTTACAGCCTTCCTCTGAGACCTTGAGCTCCTGGGAGCAGGTACAACCTGCTTATTCAGCCATGTCGTATTCAGGTTTCATTACCAGCATCTAATACAGGGCCTGGTGCATCGTAGACATTTGTTCCTTCATCCAAAACATCTGTATTGAGTAGCTAATGTGTCCCAGGCCATATGCTGGACTAGGTATATCATGGTAAACAAAAGAATGCATGATCCCTGCCCTCGTGGAGCTCAAAAACTAGCAGGAGAAACACATATCAACCAAATAGTCACACTACATTGAACTGATATCAAAATACAACCAGGATGACTGTTATGATGGGAAGTACTCAGAGATTATAATAAAGGAAAATGAAATCAAATAAAGAGAAAATGTTTTAGGGGAAAAGGTCATGTTTGGTTTCCCCGAGCAAGTGGCCGTTGAGCTGAGTTCTGAAGGACGAGTGAGGAAGAATGTTCCAGGAGAGTAGCACCTGAGGCAAAGGTTTTTTGAGTGGGAGACAGGATGGCCTAAGTGTTCTGAGACAGTTATGGAAAACAGAGCAGAGAGAGCAATGAGGAGAATATGAGAACAGACAGCAGAGAGATGGCAGAGACTGCACCCTGCGCAAGGCCTGCAGGACCAAGAATTTTGTTCTTTATCCTGAGGGCACTGGGAAATGCACAAATAATCAATTTATGTTTCAAGATGATTTCTCTCCTATAGTGTGGACAGAGACAAGACGGATGGCTAATGAGGTGGTACACTAGGATATGATACTTGTCCTGAACCTGCCTTTGTCCAACAAGCTCAAAGGTTCTAAGGCTGATGTGAGGAGTTGAAAGACCAGTATAGAAAGCAGTGAATGAGAGGGTGGGCAGAATGCACTACAGTAGATAGCAAAGCAAGAAGACCCCAGATCATCCTGGGCCTTGTAAACCATATTATGGACTTTAGATTTTACCTTAATTGCAAAAGAATGTTAACATTAACTCTGATATACCTATAGTGTCTTAGTTAAATCTAGAGACCAGTGCGGTGGACGGCAGGGGTTTTCAAGAAAATACTGCCTAAGAATAACAAATTTTCTCTCATCTCTTTATACATAATGGTTCTTGGACTTGGAAAAAAGGCAGAGAGACCTCACTGTTTTACTGGTTCATCTGACATCAAAATCTTGATAGCACCTATTTTAAACAAGTTCATCTATGGAGTCCCTAAAGAAAACTTTTCTATACCTGTTTCAAATGATGTCCCAAAGCAGCCTAAATCCTGGAATTTTTATTAACATCTACAATAATTTTTAGATAGCACATCCCCTGCTAATAAAACTCCTCTCCAAACTCAGCCCCAGAAACAAACCACATCATTAGTCAGGTAACATTTCCAAAATTCCCACTGTGTACAGAGCACAAATTTTGTCCCTTCAAGTCAGGTAAATAAGCTATATTGCTCACACATTGCTAAAACTCAAATCCATACAGGCAATGAGCATAACAATAAAATTTGCCTGCCTTTCCCACTCCTGTCTTGAGGAAAAATAAGACTGATTTGCCATAGAGGGTCTACTTTTCATTCAGAGGGTACTCTATGGGTCAAAGAAAATATCTCATTACAATATCATGTCCTCAAGATCATTCTGTGTTTCTGATTACAACAGTCTTTCCTGATGTGTAGCAGGAATTCCATAAGTTTTCCCTTGGGAAGACTCTTCACAGCAGCCACTGGCTCTCTTACTGACTCAAAGGGAATCTTGCTGTTGATTTTTATGGCTACAAAAAACTTGACATAACCTTCCTACTTCAACTCTGCTCTGACGTGTTGACAGATTCATTAGCTGGACATGCCAAATTATCGTAATTTAGGAAGCATAAAATATATGCCTAAATGAAGGCAAAGCCAACTAAAAATAGCCTTCTAATCAGCTTTTAGAGGTGGTGTGGGTCAAAACATCAGCAAACCTGCTAATGATTCACGTTTCAACGTCCTGCCAACAAGACACTTTAATTGACCAGTTTCCAGCTGTTCTGCCCAGCAAACACTGCATGTGTTCTAAAGAATAGAACTGAATCTCAGCCACGGCCCTGCATACATAAGATTAGGAGACAGCTCTGCATGCACCTCCTCTTGATGCAAAAAAATTTAGACCCCCCTATAGAATCCTATATGGAAGGAAGAGCTGGAAATAAAATGTATTCACAGCCTGACGAGCAGGTAGCAAAATATTGATTTTAGCTTCTTAAAACAAGTAAAATATGTGGGCTTGGGAAAGAACCATATGTGGGAGGGAATCATATCTCATAAGATGAAAGGTGATAAAAGGAAAGCAAGTTGAGAGAGGGAAAAGGCCAGGAGCTTCCTCATCGCAAGCTCTGAGGCTGTCAGGTGTCGCGGTTTAGCTGAGTTGGGTAGGAAGTTTCTTGCGGCCCTAGCTAGGAATCTCACAGCGCTGAGAGCTTCCTGTTCCCAGATGCGTATTAGAGATAAGCATGTGGCCCAGCAAGCAACCGAGGTGCCTGGAATTTCCAGGCGCCCTGTGTTCTAATATTGGTCTTCGTGTTCTCTATGTTTCAGATCGTACAAAACAGGCACGAAATCTGCCTATCTCAGTCGAAAGCCCCTGAAAGGAAAATGGGACCTAATGAAAAGCCTGTGCTCTCTGCAAAAGGCGTAGCCTCCTGGAGGTGGGAGGAGCCTTGGACTTCGACATGGAGACCTTGGGATGACAGTCAATTATTTAGCTTCTCTGAGCCTCAGACATTACTCTTAAGGTAGGGGCAACTATGCCTGCTCTGGGCTACTGGGAAAAACAGAAGGTATAAAAGTGCTTTGAAAATGTGATGTGCCATAAAGAGAAGACATGATTAACGTCAGCCTGGCACTGTGTATTTGGTGGAGCTTCAAGAAGGACAAATGAATCAAATAAGAAGAGACCAGCCTTTGCAAGCATTCACCCAAGGTGGTAAATGGAGAGCTAACCTAACAGCTTTTAATATGGCCTCTGGCTGCTTAGAGAACAAACTTGTGGGACATACTGAATATTTATGGGCAGGGCACTCCTGATTCTTCCCACAGTCCAAAGATCCTCCAGTAAGGAGGAGACCTCAGGAGAGTTGTATCTCTAAGGTCTTTTGTTTGATAGATTTATTGGCTCGTTGGTTGTTGTGTGTTTGTTTTTAACATTAAAAAAAGGTAATCACAGACTTTCCATAGAATAGCTTCTCAAACTGTAATGGGCACATGAATCACCCAGAGAACTTGTTAAAATGTAGATTCTGATTCTGTAGGTCTGGGGTGGGGCTGACATTCTATCTCTCTGACAAGCTCCAGGGTGATGACCACTCTGCAGGCCCACAGACTATGCTTGAGGTAGCTCAGCTATAAAAGGACATTTGAGAGAAGCCTAGAATAATCTAAGATATTGAGTAGTTTAAGAATAGAAAGGACCTTAATTTAAAACTCTAAATCTCTGTATGAAGACAGTGAACCCTAGGATTAGCTGACTCATCCAGCATCAGCAGATCTTTCAGTGCCCACAAAATCAGCCCTCCACCAGTCTTTCTATCATGCACATGGCGCTTTTCCCCTCAGCCTTATTGTCCTGTCTTTCTTTCTGCTCCTCTTGAAAGTAAAGGAGGGAGGAAGGAAGAAATTAATATGAATGTGGTAGATAAAATATATCCTAGCTATGAATTATGGAAAATCTCTTACCTAAGGAGATAAAGGAAGCAATGAGGATAAGTTTCTGGGGGGAGGAGGGTATAGCTAACCACATCCCAGTACTTAATGTCCCACAGTGGTATTCAATGTGATAAGTGCTTTGTTTCTAAGGGTAGTCTCTGGTGCCTATGCACAGACCAGTAGACAAAGCTAAACCCCCATTTTAGTCTGCATTACATATAAGAGGGCATATTTCCCGAAGCACCAGATACCTAACTCACTCGTCTCATTAGGGCCCTCAGAAGAAAAATTTCTAAATCCAAGGAAGGGAAAAATAAAAGTAAAACATTCGAAACTGAAGATTATCTCCTTCTATTCTTGGACCATCTTCTAAAATGGAAAAGAGGGAAAAGTACAATTGAACTTCAGCTCTGCTCCCAATCACACAAATTTATGTCATGTTTAAAAAGCTTCATTAAAGTTTATTTCTTTTGATGACAATTCTCTAACCAGAAGCATTAAATTGGGAATCATTTATTTGCATCATCTTTTTCTGTCTCAAGGGTTTCACTTAAGAATATGAACTAAAACCAAAGGGAAGGAAACTGAAAAAGTAAACAGAATTGCTTTTGAAAAAAACTATTAAAACTCGGCAAATACTCCAGGATAAACACACGATTTGCTGTTTTAGAGATTTGCTACATTTCTGCCCACAATTTGATTGCAAATGGAGTATTTGAGAAAAGGTTTGGCTCCAAATGAGGTTTAACACATACAAGGAAATATTTGTTCCCTAGTGCTTCTATTATGCCAGTAAATATTGAATAGCAATGGGTACACTTCACACCATGAAAATTTTCCACTTCAGTCAGCACTGTACTCAGGGCCTTTCCCAGTTTCAGCATTAAAGTTTCACAAGAAAATGTACCCACAATGACTGTGCTGCTGGAACTCCACAGAACTCTCCTAGGTTATTTGGATTTCATTATTAATATGTATTTGTAAACACCCTTGCTAAGATCAGAGCCCTAGCATAATTAAGATCAAAATACCCCAGCCTTATTTGGGCACAACCCCCTTTCACTGGGGACTTTCTACACATGATAAATAATGAGATAGATTTAAGGGTTCAGAATGTTTTTGCTAGACCTAAACAGCTTCTTTCAGTTTGCTGAGGTGCCATTAACTAAATAACCACCTTCAGAGATCTAGGTGATACCTAAGAGCCTACAGCATTAATATAACCTTAAAGATTTACCCTCCTCCCCAGAAGTGGGATTTCTTATTTATTAGTTCTTATAATAAATAAAAAATTGCACTGGTCACAACATTTAGTCAACAGGTTAAGAAACAATGTTAGATCATATACATAGAATGAAATCAAAAGAGATGTGCATTCCTATTGCAATGCAGATACATAGTCATTAAGTCTTATTTCTCCATGGGTTACCAGGCACCCTAGGAGACTAAAGAGGCGTGCGATGAGGAGAGGGAAGTATGGTAGGTATGAGCCCTCATGATGGAAGACATTCAGGCTGTGCACCCAAATGAACCTTCCTATTAGCAGTCACTGGCTTGGAGCCCATCAACCAGTTTCTGCTACATCTTCACCCACGTATCTAATCATTCTCATACATCTTCTCATCTTCTGTCCTCTCTGCCCAACTCTTCCTCCAGGCACATTTGACAAAACACATTTAACACCTGACAAAACACATTTAACAGCCCTAATAATCTAAAGAAATGAAAAAAAGCATTGGGATTGGTAGACACAATAAGCAGAAAGTTGAGGTCATCTCAGGGTATTTGAAGGATGTAAAGGGCTATAACAAATTGAAAAACAAGAATGATAGAAATTTTCCAGGAACTACTGGCCATTGTGTGCCAAAGTACAAATGGGGCAGCACTTCTTTCCAAGTTGTGAAACTAGGACAAGAAAAGAACTAAAGCGAAGAAAAATTTTCTTCCTATATTGAGTAACTGCCACCCAAAAATTGCTAAAGTAGCCTCGTAATGTCCTGAGTGACAAATAGACATCAACTAGATCTGTAAAAAGATACGGCAGGTCAACAGACATATATACCTTATCTAAGAATCTACCAGTTGAAAAAAGGAAGACACAATATCTTGAAGACATCAGCTTTTCTCAGATTAATCTTTAGGTTCTATACGATTCTAATTGAAACATCAACAGAGTTCTTCATGAAATATAACAGACTGTTATAAAATGTATATGAAAGTATAAACATTGAAGAATAGCTCTGAATGTCATGAAGAAGAATGAAGTGGAGGAATTGTTTTAGACAGAAAAACTTAACATAAAGCTATAGTAATAAAAACAATGTGGTACTGCTGCTGCAGGGATGACAAATAGACTGATAAAATAGAATAAAGAGTACATAAACACCCGGAACATATGAAAACAACATCTAATAATGATAGTCAATATTAAAGTATATTTATCCAATAACATAATGCTAAAGAGCATAAACTCTGGAACCAGAATGTCTTTGTACAAATCTCAGTTCTGCCACTCACTAGCCATGCCTCAGTTTGCTCATCTGCAAAATAATATGAAAATAATTTGTATCTCATAAATAAAATACCTCCTAGTATTCAAACCCTTGTGAGGTGCCCTTCTGCATGGAATCGTGGCTATCCTTTTGTGATCCCTAGAATACTGAGGAAGTGATAATGTGTGACTTTCAAGATGAGGCACAATGAGCATTGAAGCTTCTATCATGACTTCTTGGATCCGTCTCTCTGGGGTAGCCAGCCATATTGTAAAGATACTCAAGTAGCCCGTGGAGAGGCCTAGTGGAGAGAAACAGAGGCCCCTATCCATTAGCCAGCAAACCTTGACAGATATGTAAGCAAGCCACCTTGAAAGCAGAACCTCCATCTTCAACCGTGGTTTCAAATGGCTACAGCAATAATTTCAGCAAAGGTCTAATCAAGTTTCTGCTACTTTGCACGCACTGGATAAATTAGAAATTCTATTAATATTATCATTGGACAATACTGGAGATTCAGCAGAAGGTCATGGTACAGAGAGCCCTATTCTGTGCCCACAAGGATAGTGTCTATATTATCTTTGCTTTCCTAGGGCCCAGTAGGAGTTTAATAAAATATGTGTTTATTGAATGCCAATTATATGCCAAGCACTGTTCTAGGCAGTGAATGAATAAATGCCTAAAAAACTTTCCAACTATTCCATCACAGCAATCCATAGCACAATGAATAAAATCTTAGCATAGAAAAAAGGAAAAAATCAGGAACTCAGATAAATGATCTTTTAGACCAGGCCAAATTCCCTAAATTCCATTAGAGAGACT
Source organism: Nomascus leucogenys (assembly GCF_006542625.1). Classification (NCBI taxonomy): domain Eukaryota; kingdom Metazoa; phylum Chordata; class Mammalia; order Primates; family Hylobatidae; genus Nomascus; species Nomascus leucogenys. The sequence continues at coordinate 97,889,868 of NC_044391.1, forward strand.
AACTCACCTAGTCTGGCTGAGAACTTTGTTCTTTTTATTTATACCATTGAAATACTCAGAAGGAAGACACATCATAAGAAGATTAGCAGAAAACTTAAATAATGAAATCTTAACATAGTTCTTGTATATTTTGCCCAGCTTTTAAACTTTTATCTCTACAGGTTGATTTAAGTTGCATTGAATTTAAAAAAAAAAGTTTATGGATCTCTCTCTCTCTTTCTATATATATATATATATATATATATATATATATATATTTTAATCGTATTGAAATATGTATCTCTGGTTTTCTTAATTTAATCAGTCCATCTGGAGGCAAAAGAAAGTTGTTTCTTTAAACAACTTAGAAGATATTTTTGGACACTATTTTGAAAGTGGATGGCTTTGAAATTATGCAAATGTTTTTATTCTGACATGAAGATAACTTTTTTCTAGTTATGGGTGGTCCTCACATTGCATATTTCTAATATGCAAGAAATTTATTTACTATGGTTTAGCTAAATAATACCAATATCCCAATAACACAATTCAAATTTTAAATACAGCATATTACCTGTGAGTAAAGTAATTATATAAAGTACAAACTTCACTGCTAACTCTCCAGTCCACAAACATAAAAGCCATTGCACATCATGATAGATGACTGACTACACCAATTCTTTCAAAGTCTGTCAGTTATTCATCGAGCACCATCTGTATTCATTTCACACACAGACAGGAAAGCATGTAGTTGTGTTGCCTCCTTGTCTACAAGTGATAAAACCATAGGACATTTTACAAAAATTGATAATCAAAAGAGAGAATTGACTAACAAAGATTAAAATGCAGCAAAAATACAAAAAGTGAAGTAAAATTACATGCTAGATTTGAAAATGTTGGTGAAGATAGGACAAGACCTAGGCCTGAAAGATGATATGGTATGGTATGACCCATAATGAAAAAGTCCAGTGAATAGAAAAACAAAGTCAAGTTGCTCCAACATTTTTTAGTTTAAATTGCACAATGAATAGAAAGTCACTTATTGTTGAAATGGAGCATTTACTTATATTTTGGATTGAAGACTGCAATCAAAAAGAAATCCTAAACAGTGTGGCTGGCATTGAGGTCAAAACGATGAGGTGAAAGGAAACTATAATTATGAAAGAAAGAAACATGAAAGAAAACTACAATAAAGAAGAATTAAGCAGGACCTTTTACTGCCAGTAAAGGCTACCTTCATTGTTTCATAAATCTTCATAAACTGATTAATGTTAAGCTATCTGGTGAAGCTGTAGCTCAGATAAAGATACTGCTGTGAAATTTACACCCAGATTCCAAAGAGATATAGAAAAAAAATAGCTGACCATGGAAATGTTGACACTGCAGCCATTCAAGAGACTCTTAGATATGCAGCAAAAGAAACTTACTGAGGGCAAATTTATCAACATAAATGAGGTATGTGATTGGGATGAAAAGGGTGACAGTGTCCCAGAAGAATTGATGCCAGCAAAAAAGGGCACACTAAAATAACTATCAGAGATATTTTACCACATTGAAATTGCACAGGATAAAATGATAAAAGCTTATCCAAACTTAGAAAGGAATATGAAAATTTTCCAAGGCATGGAAAAGATGCTCATTCCATATCGTAAGTTATATAATAAGCAGAAGGCAAGCACTATTCAAACTATGCCTGAAAAATTATTTGCAAAGAACTAAAACACTTTAATTCTCAATGCTTCTAATGTTGTAAATTACAATACATTAAGTGAATACTGGTATTATTATTTTTCATTTCCCTATACATTTATAGCCAACAATAAGTCTTTAATGTTCTGACAAAAAAAAAGTTTTTATGTCATGTAAGTTTTCCCATTGATTATTAATATCACTTCTTAGCATTTTATCTTGCACAATCATTTTTACTGTCCTGAACTACCAAAGTGAAGATTGGCAAAGTGAAGATTGCCTGCATTTGGTAAAGCAATCATGATGAAAGAGAAAAGGGCCGGGCATGGTGGCTCACACCTGTAATCCCAGCACTTTGGGAGGCCGAGATGGGCAGATCAACTGAAGTGAGGAGTTTGAGGCCAGCCTGGCCAACATGGTGAAACCCCACCTCTACTAAAAATACAAAAATTAGCCAGGCACAGTGGAGCACACCTGTAATCCCAGCTACTCAGGATGCTGAAGCAAGAGAATTGCTTGAACCTGGAAGGCGGAGATGGCAGTGAGCCGAGATCATACCACTGTACTCCAGCCTGGGCAACAGGGCAAAAAAAAAAAAAAAAAAAAAAAAAAGAAGAAGAAAGAAAAAAGAACAAATGTATAATATACGACTGATGTGTTGTATTTCAGTATCTAACATATAGTTAAAACAAATTTGAATCACCTTGACTAGCTAGATGTTTAAACTTAGCATTTTAGGATAAAATGGAAAAACTACTTCTGCCTTTTCCCAAATATGGGAGCAAATTTGCTTTTTTGATTTGTATACACAAGAGTAGAAAAAGCGCTAGAATAAGTTTCAAGAAGCCTGAGTTCAAAACTGGGCTCCCTCACAACCGAAGTCAAATCCTTCTCTTCATTCTACAAACATTTATTGCCAGATGCCCTGTTTTGTGTTGAGGATACAGAACTGAATATGATGTGGAATCTGTCCTCAAAGAACTTGTATCCTATTAGGAGAGAAAAAACAGAAACAGTTACAGTACAGTTCTCATCTATAAATCAGATCTAATAAAGCCTACCTCCCAGGGTACTGTGAGGATAAAATGAAACTGCATGGAAAAGCATTTTGCTATCAAGTAGTATACTAACACCAGCTAGTAATATTGTCATTGTGGCACCTGACAAAAATTAGACCAGCTTACTCTTATCCAGTGGTTCTCATAGTATAGTCTTCAAAACAGCAGCATCAGCATCACCTGGAATCATGTCCAAAATGCATATTCCTGAGCCTCACCCCAATGTAGTGAATCAGAAACTGGAGGCTGGACTCAGAAATCTGTGTCTTAAGCCCCGTTGTGATTCTGATGCAATTAAAGTTTGAAAGCCACTGCTGAGTCTTATCTATATAAGATGAAAACACAGGTACTGCGAATCCTAGTACATACAAGACACTCCCTCTCAATTATCAATGAGGAAATTAAAGCAGAATATAACCAAATATTCTAATTGGCCAGAAAAAAATAGCAAGTCAAAAATAATGAGTCAAAGGTTATAAAAATCCTCATGTTCTAATCTAGTCCATGGTCATCCTGCTTCAGAAGTCCTCCCACTAAGATGAAAATCAGAGTAGAGCCCCTGCCCATAACAATTTCACTGATGGTGTAGGCTATGTTTTGAGTCTGAGTTTAAAGTAAACATTACAAATTACAGAAATCCAAGTAAGCTTTTTGTTAAAAAAAAAAAATTCCAAGTAGAAGACTATATTATTTCAACTAGATGATCATGACTAACTCAATTTGAAAATTCATCTTGGAGAATTTCATGGACTCTTCCATGGCACCTTCAGGTAAATATCCTCAATGTTAATAAAGCTTTATTGTTTGAGAAAGAAAGTTATTTCTTACACTTTCAAGAACGATTTGGAGGAGGTGGATCCAAGATGGTCGAATAGGAACAGCTCCATTCTACAGCTCCCAGCATAAGAGATGCAGAAGACAGGTGATTTCTGCATTTCCAACTGAGGTACCGGGCTCATCTCACTGCAGAGTGCCGGATAGTGGGTGCAGGACAGTGGATGCAGTGCACCGTGCATGAGCCGAAGCAGGGCGAGGCATCGCCTCACCCAGGAAGTGCAAGGGGTCGGGGAATTCCCTTTCCTAGTCAAAGAAAGGGGTGACAGACAGCACCTGGAAAATCGGGTCACTCCCACCCTAACACTGTGCTTTTCCAATGGGCTTATCAAACGGCATAGCAGGAGATTATATCCCACACCTGGCTCAGAGGGTCCTACGCCCACAGAGCCTCGCACATTGCTAGCACAGCAGTCTGAGATCAAACTGCAAAGCAGCAGCCAGGCTGGGGGAGGGATGCCCACCATTGCTCAGGCTCGAGTAGGTAAACAAAGCGCCCGGAAGCTCAAACTGGGTGGAGCCCACCACAGCTCATGGAGGCCTGCCTGCCTCTGTAGGCTCCACCTCTGGGGGCAGGGCACAGACAAATAAAAGACAGCAATAACCTCTGCAGACTTAAATGTCCCTGTCTGACAGCTTTGAAGAGAGTAGTGGTTCTCCCAGCACGCAGCTGGAGATCTGAGAACGGGCAGACTGCATCCTCAAGTGGGTCCCTGACCCCCGAGTAGCCTAAATGGGAGGCATCCCCCAGTAGGGGTGGACTGACACCTCACACAGCTGGGTACTCCTCTGAGACAAAACTTCCAGAGGAATGATCAGGCAGCAGCATTTGCATTTCACCAATATCTGCTGTTCCACAGCCACCGCTGCTGATACCCAGGCAAACAGGGTCTGGAGTGGACCTCCAGTAAACTCCAACAGACCTGCAGCTGAGAGTTCTGACTGTTAGAAGGAAAACTAACAAACAGAAAGGACATCCACACCAAAAACCCATCTGTACGTCACCATCATCAAAGACCAAACGTAGATAAAACCACAAAGATGGGGAAAAAACAGAGGAGAAAAACCGGAAACTCTAAAAATCAGAGCGCCTCTCCTCTTCCAAAGGAACGCAGCTCCTCACCAGCAACGGAACAAAGCTGGACAGAGAATGACTTTGACGAGTCGAGAAAGGAAGGCTTCAGAAGATCAAACTACTCCGAGCTAAAGGAGGAAGTTCAAACCAATGGCAAAGAAGTTAAAAACTTTGGAAAAAAATTAGGTGAATGGCTAACCAGAATAAACAATGCAGAGAAGTCCTTAAAGGACGTGATGGAGCTGAAAACCATGGCACGAGAACTACGTGATGAATGCACAAGCCTCACTAACCAATGTGATCAACTGGAAGAAAGGGTATCAGTGATGGAAGATGAAATGAATGAAATGAAGCGTGAAGAGAAGTTTAGAGAAAAAAAGAATAAAAAGAACCAAACAAAGCCTCCAAGAAATATGCGACTATGTGAAAAGACCAAATCTACATTGAATTGGTGTACCTGAAAGTGATGGGGAGAATGGAACCAAGTTGGAAAATGCTCTGCAGGATATTATCCAGGAGAACTTCCCCAATCTAGCAAGGCAGGCCAACATTCAAATTCAGGAAATACAGAGAATACTGCAAAGATACTCCTCCAGAAGAGCAACTCCAAGACGCATAATTGTAAGATTAACCAAAGTTGAAATGAAGGAAAAAATGTTAAGGGCAGCCAGAGAGAAAGGTCTGGTTACCCACAAAGGGAAGCCCATCAGACTAACTGCTGATCTCTTGGCAGAAACTCTACAAGCCAGAAGAGAGTGGGGGCCAATATTCAACATTCTTAAAGAAAAGAATTTTCAACCCAGAATTTCATATCCAGCCAAACTAAGCTTCATAAGTGAAGGAGAAATAAAATACTTCACAGACAAGCAAATGCTGAGAGATTTTGTCACCAGAAGGCCTGCCCTAAAAGAGCTCCTGAAGGAAGCACTAAACATGGAAAGGAACAACCGGTACCAGTCACTGAAAAATCATGCCAAATTGTAAACACTATCAAGGCTAGGAAGAAACTGTATCTACTAACGAGCAAAATAACCAGCTAACATCATAATGACAGGATCAAATTCACACATAACAATACTAACCTTAAATGTAAATGGGCTAAATGCTCCAATTAAAAGGCACAGACTGGCAAATTGGATAAAGAGTCAAGACCCATCAGTGTGCTGTATTCAGGAAACCCATCTCACGTGCAGAGACACACATAGGCTCAAAATAAAAGGATGGAGGAAGATCTACCAAGCAAAGGGAAAACAAAAAAAGGCAGGGGTTGCAATCCTAGTCTCGCATAAAACAGACTTTAAACCAACAAAGATCAAAAGAGACAAAGAAGACCATTACATAATGGTAAAGGGATCAATTCAACAAAAAGAACTAACTATCTTAAATATATATGCACCCAATACAGGAGCACCCAGATTCATAAAGCAAGTCCTGAGATACCTACAAAGTGACTTAGACTCCCACACAATAATAATGGGAGACTTTAACACCCCACTGTCAACATTAGACAAGACAGAAAGTTAAAAAGGATATCCAGGAATTGAACTCGGCTCTGCACCAAGCAGACTTAATAGACATCTACAGAACTCTGCACCCCAAATCAAGAGAATATACATTCTTTTCAGCACCACACCACACCTATTCCAAAATTGACCACATAGTTGGAAGTAAAGCACTCCTCAGCAAATGTAAAAGAACAGAAATTATAACAAACTGTCTCTCAGACCACAGTGCAATCAGACTAGAACTCAGGATTAAGAAACTCACTCAAAACTGCTCAACTACATGGAAACTGAACAACCTGCTCCTGAATGACTACTGGCTACATAACGAAATGAAGGCAGAAATAAAGATGTTCTTTGAAACCAACGAGAACAAAGACACAACATACCAGAATCTCTGGGACACATTCAAAGCAGTGTGTAGAGGGAAAGTTATAGCACTAAATGCCCACAAGAGAAAGCAGGAAAGATCTAAAATTGACACCCTAACATCACAATTAAAAGAACTAGAGAAGCAAGAGCAAACACATTCAAAAGCTAGCAGAAGGCAAGAAATAACTAAGATCAGAGCAGAACTGAAGGAAATAGTGACACAAAAAACCCTTCAAAAAATCAATGAATCCAGGAGCTGGTTTTTTGAAAAGATCAACAAGATTGATAGACTGCTAGCAAGATCAATAAAGAAGAAAAGAGAGAAGAATCAAATAGACACAATAAAAAATCACAAAGGGGATATCACCACCAATCCCACAGAAATACAAACTACCATCAGAGAATACTATAAACAACTCTACGCAAATAAACTAGAAAATCTAGAAGAAATGGATAAATTCCTCAACACATACACTCTCCCAAGACTAAACCAGGAAGAAGCTGAATCTCTGAATAGACCAATAACAGGCTCTGAAATTGAGGCAATAAATAGCTTACCAACCAAAAAAAGTCCAGGACCAGATGGATTCACAGCCGAATTCTACCAGAGGTACAAGGAGGAGCTGGTACCATTCCTTCTGAAACTATTCCAATCGATAGAAAAAGAGGGAATCCTCCTTAACTCATTTTATGAGGCCAGCATCATCCTGATACCAAAGCCTGGCACAGACAACAAAAAAAGAGAATTTTAGACCAATATCCTTGATGAACATCAATGCAAAATTCCTCAATAAAATACTGGCAAACTGAATCCAGCAGCATATCAAAAAGCTTATCCACCATGATCAAGTGGGCTTCATCCCTGGGATGCAAGCCTGGTTCAACATACGCAAATCAATAAATGTAATCCAGCATATAAACAGAACCAAAGACAAAAACCACATGATTATCTCAATAGATGCAGAAAAGGCCTTTGACAAAATTCAACAACACTTCATGCTAAAAACTCTCAATAAATTAGGTATTGATGGAATGTATCTCAAAATAATAAGAGCTACCTATGACAAACCCACAGCCAATATCATACTGGATGGACAAAAACTGGAAGCATTCCCTTTGAAAACTGGCACAAGACAGGGATGCCCTCTCTCACCACTTCTGTTCAACATAATGTTGGAAGTTCTGGCCAGGACAATCAGGCAGGAGAAGGAAATAAAGGGCATTCAATTAGGAAAAGAGGAAGTCAAATTGTCCCTGTTTGCAGATGACATGATTGTATATCTAGAAAACCCCATTGTCTCAGCCCAAAATCTCCTTAAGCTGATAAGCAACTTCAGCAAAGTCTCAGGATACAAAATCAATGTGCAAAAATCACAAGCATTCTTATACACCAACAACAGATAAACAGAGAGCCAAATCATGAGTGAACTCCCATTCACAATTGCTTCAAAGAGAATAAAATACCTAGGAATCCAACTTACAAGGGATATGAAGGATCTCTTCAAGAAGAACTACAAACCACTGCTCAATGAAATAAAAGAGGATATGAACAAATGGAAGAACATTCCATGCTCATGGGTTGGAAGAATCAATATCGTGAAAATGGCCATACTGCCCAAGGTAATTTATAGATTCAATGCCAACCCCATCAAGCTACTGATGACTTTCTTCACAGAATTGGAAAAAACTACTTTAAAGTTCATATGGAACCAAAAAAGAGCCTGCATCGCCAAGTCAATCCTAAGCCAAAAGAACAAAGCTGGAGGCATCATGCTACCTGACTTCAAACTATGCTACAAGGCTACAGTAACCAAAACAGCATGGTACTTGTACCACAACAGAGATATAGACCAATGGAACAGAACAGAGCCCTCAGAAATAATGCCGCATATCTACAACTATCTGATCTTTGACAAACCTGACAAACACAAGAAACGGGGAAAGGATTCTCTATTTAATAAATGGTGCTGGGAAAACTGGCTAGCCATATGTAGAAAGCTGAAACTGGATCCCTTCCTTGCACCTTATAAAAAAATTAATTCAAGATGGATGAAAGACTTACATGTTAGACCTAAAACCATAAAAACCCTAGAAGAAAACCTAGGCAATACTATTCAGGACATAGGCATGGGCAAAGACTTCATGTCCAAAACACCAAAAGCAATGGCAACAAAAGCCAAAATTGACAAATGGGATCTAATTAAACTAAAGAGCTTCTGCACAGCAAAAGAAACCACCATCAGAGTGAAGAGGCAACCTACAGAATGGGAGAAAATTTTTGCAACCTACTCATCTGACAAAGGGCTAATATCCAGAATCTACAATGAACTCAAACAAATTTACAAGAAAAAAACAACCCCATCAAAAAGTGGGTGAAGGATATGAACAGACACTTCTCAAAAGAACACATTTATGCAGCCAAAAAACACATGAAAAAATGCTCATCATCACTGGCCATCAGAGAAATGCTAATCAAAACCACAATGAGATACCATCTCACACCAGTTAGAATGGCCATCATTAAAAAGTCAGGAAACAACAGGTGCTGGAGAGGATGTGGAGAAATAGGAACACTTTTACACTGTTAGTGGGACTGTAAACTAGTTCAACCATTGTGGAAGACAGTGTGGCGATTCCTCAGGGATCTAGAACTAGAAATACCATTTGACCCAGCCATCCCGTTACTGGGTATATACCCAAAGGATTATAAATCATGCTGCTATAAAGACACATGCACACGTATGTTTATTGTGGCACTATTCACAACAGCAAAGACTTGGAACCAACCCAAATGTCCAACAATGATAGACTGGATTAAGAAAATGTGGCACATATACACCATGGAATACTATGCAGCTATAAAAAATCATGAGTTCATGTCCATTGCAGGGATATGGATGAAGCTGGAAACCATCATTCTCACCAAACTATTGCAAGGACAAAAAAACCAAACACCACATGTTCTCACTCATAAGTGGGAATTGAACAGTGAGAACACATGGACACAGGAAGAGGAACATCACACACCGGGGACTGTTGTGCGGTGGGAGGAGTGGGGAGGGACAGCATTAGGAGATATACCTAATGCTAAATGACGAGTTAATGGGTGCAGCACACCAACATGGCACATGGATACATATGTAACAAACCTGCACGTTGTGCACATGTACCCTAAAACTTAAAGTATAATAATAATAAAAGAAAAGAACGATTTGGGATAATGCAACATATTAATTGCCATATTTTGAAAATTATTTTTTATTTTTTATTTTTAAGTTCTGGGATACATGTGCTGAACATGCAGGTTTGTTAGATAGGTATACACGTGCCATGGTGGTTTGCCGCACCTATCAACCTGTCATCTAGGTTTTAAGCCCTGCATGCATTATCTATTCCATTGGTTTCATAAATCAATATTTTCCTAGACAAAATATTGAAAATTAACAAAGCCATCTTCATTTTCACATGTATCCATTGATTATCACCTAGGGAATAATGTAGTGTAGCTCAACTGTTTATGACAAAGCCACTCAAAAACATTTAACACTCAAAAACATTTAACATAATAAGCACTCAAAAACATTTTCGAGTGAATGGATCTCCAGTGTTGAAATATGAATAATAATGGTTCCCATTTTTTTAGTAACTACCATACATCATAACCAATACTCACAAGAGCTCTGTGAAATTAACATAATGTTTCCATCATACAGACGAGAAAGCGGAGGCTTACATAGGCCTTTTTTAAAGTCAGTGTTACTCATTTAGTGAATGGCAAGTTAAAAATTTGAACAGCGGTCCCTCTGACTCACAGGTCCTTTCATTGATGAGGATACACTGAAGGACCAGCCACTGTCACTTTCTTTATCCATGAAAGACAGCACATTATATGCGCCAGGGTAAATTATCTCACAAGCCAAAATAAAGAAATCCAAGTTGGTCTTAGAGAATGTCTGCTGTTGGTTTAAATGACTGTATGAGAATCTGGCAGCTTCCTTTGCTTTCTGAGCTACTTATCATTGCAATTTCAGTTGAAGTATTCATTTCCCTGTTAATAGAATTTACCCCTGTTATTGATTAGCTTATTTAGAATAGTAGGATTCCTGGACTACATGAAGGCTTTTTGCCACTAAAAATTACCTGGCCCAGGACCACGAATTGGTTCCATTATTTTATTTTTAACAGAAGCACAGGTGCTAATTAGGTGCTCTTTCAAGCTGCCATAATAAGATTCTGAAGTCCCCAACTGCTGTCAGTCTCATCATCATTAGCCCTGAAGTGGCCCTCTATGAGGAACTTTCCACACTTGACATGTCCCTGCTCTTTGCAAATTATTTTAAATGACTTCTTAATTAGAAGTACTATGTTGCCCATTGCTAATGAAGCAGGCAGAAGCTGCAGAGTGGTCAAGAAATAGCGATAGTTCTGATTCCCCTCTTTTTCCTCTGAGGACCTCTGTTTCTCACTGAAGTAATTGTGTCTACTCTTTAGACGGTGCTGTGTATTTTCCCAAAAAGAAATGTGAAGTCTTTATCTCTGGGTTGCAGATTTTTGTAGGTATCATAAAAGCCAGATCCAGTTAACCTTATTTTAATTTTTTTCCCTTCATCAGTGACTTTTGAAAGACAAGGAGAGGAGATTATTTCTTTCAGGAAAAATTGTGTGTGTAGTCTGTCTCTAACCCAGGTAATGATTCCTATATGTTTTACAAAGGTATCGAGCAGTCTGCCAAAGGAAGTGTCCTCTTATTAGGAAGACCTGTCGGCAAGAGCTCAGTAAGATGGCACAGTCAAATTCAAAGAAATCCATTTTGCCCATACCAGTTAGGAAAACATATAATATTACCTCCTTTTACAAAGAATTTGTTTTGCTTTTTTATTCTGATTATTATTCAAAATTTTGCTTAATAATTCTTAAGTAAATAAAAAGAGAAAAATCATTCGATTTTATTTTATTTTAAAAATATGTTGTGGGCTATCTAACCATTTGACAGGGAAAACCATAACAGATGGTGATACACATTGTCATTTGGAAATTGATAGGTAAACTCCGAAAGCTCTCCAGCAGCCCCTCCTTGTAACCCTGGACCAAGGTCTATTCAGACCTAACAGGATTCGTCAGCCTTAATTTGTAAGTGAGGAAAGACGCTTCCAGGATTAAGCCATGCTAAATTCCTGCCTCCTCTTCCCACAGTTGCTATGCCCATATCTTAGTTGCTGTTTGCCTGCCACAACTAGCCTGCACACCCTGTTGAGGTCAAAGAAAACTTTACTCATCTTTGTTTTACCTCTTCTTTTCATGTAACCCAACCCCACCACATCAGTGTGCTTAGTTCATGGCAAACGAATAGTTAACAAATGCTTGAAGAATAAACTGAAAATTTAAAGGCACTTTGTACTAAAAAGCGATTGCTGAGTCAAATGTGTCTCACCTGTTGCTTTCAACAATGATACTAACATTTATACAGCATTGCTACATCCTAGGCACTCTGCTAACTACCTTGTATGCATTATCATATATACTCATCATATTAAGAGTATGAAAAATGTATTATGCCACCCCCACCTTAGAAGAAACGGAGGCTTCCAAGGGAAGATGGCTTACCTCACATCACATACTAAGAAGTGACCGAGCCAGGCTTCTAGAAGGAATCACCAGAGCACTCACCGTTAACCAGAACTGGAGGTTACAACATAGCCCTTCAGGCCGTATCCTCTGCCTAGAGCTAAACTTCATCCGAAAAGCACATCCAGCTGAAATGCAATCAATTATTAACTAAGCTTAAAATCTGCTGAGCTCCAGGAAAGTTGCAGAAAAACATTAGCTCTTACCAACTGGTGGCTTGTGAGTGCTTGTACTGTACCACCCATAGCCACATAGCTTTCAAGGCAGTGGTTCCTAAAGGGTGGTCCCACGATCCACTGTATCAGACCCATTGGAGCACTTGAAGAATAGACAGATTACTAAACCTCACACCAGACTTTCTGAATCAAAAATCTCTGTAGTGAGTCCCAGGAGTGTGTAATTTTTAATAAGTTCCCCAGAGAATAGATTCTTGGGCACACTAAAGTTTCAGAACTATTGTTTCAGGGACTCAAGGCTGAGGTTTCTCTGGTACACAAAGTCATTCTGTCTCTTTCTTTTAAATGCAGATAGTAAGATACGCATCACATCCCCACTGCAGCTTTCACCACGCATACTTTGAGAAAAAGAATGTGGCTATGACAGTTATATGCAAGCCCCTTAATTTGTAGATAAAGAAACAAACATTGAGATAAATTAAATGATTTCCCCAAAATGAGATTTTAAGACAAGTTTCCTAATTTTCAATCTTGGCTTTTTCGCAAGCTTAATTAGAATCATTAGAAGTAAATAGTGTACCGCTGTTAGATCACACTTTGCAAAGTGTCTGGAGGAATGTCTAATAGACTAGCTGATCAGATAGGACAGGTCCTGGGAAATAAAGGGAAGAAATCATTGAGCTAAATTTAAAGTGATATGCAATCACTCTAGGAGATTTTCCACTCTCTCCCCATAAATTTACTAAAACAATAAAAGTTAGAATTATGTCATCTTTTATTGCAAAGCCCTATATTTATGATTTTATGGCACAATATGGAGACAGCATACGTTCTTTCAGGGCTTCTTCTGTTTTAATAACAGCATATAAAAATTCTTGCTGACATTTTGATTTTGGTTTAGTTTTTATTGTTAGGGAAGACCCCACTGCGAGTTACTCTTACTGTGTGCTACTGCTCAGGTCACACTTTCTTCTTCACCTTTGGTGATGAAATATTAACTTTTACCTTTCTAAATTCCTTAAAATCTTTGTATTTACAATATAGAAAAAAATCTTAAAATAGCTGACTACAAAGTAAGAAACTTCGAACCACAATCTCCTTCTCTCATTTCACAGAGTATGAAAGCAAGTTACATTCACTGAAATGAGTTGTCCTTTCTCTGGCAAGCTCAGAACAAAGCCAACAAATTGAATCTTCAGAAAAAACAAATACATTTTAAAATATCCAGATATAGTTACTTAGATGTATAAAAACTAAACTACCTAATTCTGAAATATTATTTTCATTCTTAGTCTGTGACTTGAGTTTATAGTCAGCCTTATTTAGTGGGTAAACTGAAAGAGAAGGCCAGTGTTTCTAGTTACCCTGAGATCTTTAGTCTATGCATATACAATGACAAATTTTCATCATGAAAATCTTACTGGAAGTGACCATTCCAAAAACCCATCTGTTGCCTAGGAAGCCTCCTTATCAGCCAAGGTTGGATATTCAAGCTTGTCCTATGGAAAAGCAGAGAGTAGAAAATGGACTGCTATCTCAAAGGTGGATATGTGAAGTTACCAGCAAATCATTGGGTAGTTTCACGACATCCAGCACCTTGACTAGGAAAACAAGAAAATGACCAGTTAGATTCTTTGAGTTTGAAGAGATTAAGGACCCTCCCTAAAAGCCGAATTTCAGCCAACTGACAACCCTACAGCTAGGGTATAACCTATTATATTCTGTACCATAGAAGTTACAGAGATGAAACAAAAAATATTTTCTTATCTAATCCCTGTTTTAAAAGATGTGAGGGTGTAGAAAAGGGTGAATAGAGCACATAGAAAGCTAGTAATGTGGTCCAAGTCTACAACCAAAAATTGAAGTCTTACTGCTTGAGCCTTTTAGTCTGATAGCAAATTAAGCTTAGAGAGTCTTGAGATATCACGCCAAAGAAGATCAAAATGATCTTAAGCAAAGCCAAAGTTTATGTAAGTGTTCAACTTGCAAAAATACTAGCAATAAAATGTTAGTGTCAGTACCAGTCTCTGAGAAGCCAAAATATTAGCAAATTACTCCTTAGAGTGTTTAAAATAGAATTTGGTCAGTTCTATGAATCTGGCTAAGTTTCACTTCTGGAGAGGTCAAAATAAATAGACTCAAGGGAAAAGGGCAAATTTCCCTTTCTGCACTCTATCATAAGGGAAAAATATTGTATTAACCACATGACCACACAGACTATGGCCTTCCAGTGAAAAGAATCAGTCAACCTAGCATCTAACTGTGTATGTCTGCCCCTGTGTCTTTGTCTATATGTCGCTATCTGAATGTACATCTACATCTCCTGATCACAGGTAAGCCTTCTAAGAGGAGACAGGATGACAAAATAGAATTCTTAAACCAAGCACAAAATGGAGCAATAATGAAGAATGCAGAGACAAGGTACTACAACAAGAAATAGCAGGACATTAAGGGCTCTGGACATGGTAAAAGATGCTGACAGAAAGAAAGAACAAAAAAAAGAAAACTTTAGCATGGATACTCTGGCCTCCCAGAATTAAAATTCTCAAAAATTCTCGTATGAAAAAAAAGTTGGACCTCACATAGAAAACCAAAAATCTAGTAGCATTCAGCTACTAGACTGGATATTGTTTCCGTTTATATTGACATAGACATGGGATGACTCTGAATTTGCTACCTGCACATCCATCCCAGAAAGACACATTTGTATATGCAAAACACCCATTCCTAAAACAGCAAACACTAAACTTACAGTGAAACATGACACTTTCTTTTAATATAATCAACATATTTCATAATAACATGACTGATTTCCTTACTCGCAAAAATGATAATTATTACTCCTCCCTCCTCTCTCATTGGATGCTTTTCATATGAAATTTTATCTCATACAGGAAAGCACTTTATAAAGCATAAAGCACTGTATCTGTAGAAAGTATCGTTATTAATACTGATGAACACTGACACGAGACATCCAGGCACAACCAAACAATAGAAGTATATAATCATGGAGAGCTGACAGTAAGAACTGGAAGAGTTAGTCCTGTGTTCTACTTCGGTTTTCGTTTTTGCTTACTATGCCTGCACAATCCACAGTCTATTCAACCATTCCTTTTAGGGGCCAGCTTTGCACTAAGCTGGTCATATGTCACAATAAATTCAAAATTTCTTTTTAATCAGTGTGCTCACAAAGCATGGGCATTTCAAGAATCAGAAGTAAATTGTGATTTGGCCTGTGGACTGAGAACATAAACATTTTCATTAGCCAAGAATGATTTCAATTTTCTATTGCTTTCCAAAAATTGCATGACAGTATGAGGCTATAGATTATTAGGCTATGATGCACCATATTTTTAATTAAAATTAAATTTCAGTGATCTGTCAGGCAATCCAAGTGAAATGCACAGTGTAATAAATTTCAGAACTTATTCTCTCTCTCTGTCCATTAGAAAATTCCACTAAATTCCTCCATACTACATTTCTACAGCTATAGAGAAATGCTTCTTAAAATCTCTTCAAAAAAAATCATCATTCTAAGCAATACACATATGTACATATATTTTTGTATTTTTCAAATTAACTCATTGAAGAAGAGCACAAAACATCTTTGGGATTCATTGAGAATGTTTTATGTGTTAGTAAACATAATTTAGGGACACCTGTCCAATGTGGTCAGCATTATTTTTTTCACCAGCAGCAATGAAGTTTTACAGCCAGTGTGATATGGTAGATAAAACAGAGGCCTGGGGGTCAGGAGAACTGGTTTCTAGAACTTGCTATACCACCAAATTCTGTGTCACTTTGGTTCATATATACCATCTCTCTGGAACTTATCCCCACTAAAATGAGGCAGGTAGACTCCATTATACAAAAAGTCCCTGTGACAATCCCTAATTTACTTCCAATAACTGTGTTTCCCTTTTTCCTTTATAGTAGAACCTCCCAGTTTTATCTAGTCTCAAGGCTATTGAGAATAAAAACCTCATTTCCCATCTTTCTTTGCGAGTAGGCATGACCCTATGGGTCAGTTTAAGTCAATTCATATGAATAAAAACTTACCTATGGGTAAGTTTAAGTCAATCCATATGAATAAAAATGCATACTCATAAACAGAAGCAGTATACCCTCCGTTCCTCAATTTCCTGCCCACTTTCCACTGGCTGGAGGGCAGACCTGGAGATAAGCTCTCTTGAAGTACATGGACAAAGACTTTGTACCCTAGTGATGGCAGAGCCTGAGTCCCCAGTACCATGGAGCTCCCATACAGATCCTAGCAATTAAACCTGGCCTGGAACAAGAAAGAAAAATAAACTTCAAGTTGCTATTTGGAGTGTTTTGGAATTGCTAAACTTTACTTTATGCTCCCTCTCAGTTTGGAGGACAATGTCATGTAGTGAAACATAATGAGATTTTGAAAAGATAGAGACCCGCGTTCAATACTGACTCTCCTGCACGACTTTAGGCAAATTCCTAAAAATCTCTGTGTTGCTATTGTCTCATTCCAGATCATGAAAGAAATTGAGCATATTAGATCGCCCAGTAGTTAGTAAGTGACCAATGGTAGTGGTAGTGGTTATTATGAGTGTTTATTAAATGATATAACATGATAATTTTTAGAAGAACCTGGTGCCATTCAGTTTTGTCATTATTTTACGATAATTTATAGCTCTCAAGGCACTAAACTATCACCACATAGTGAACTGGGTATTTAATCAACCTCTAAGACTTTGGGAATTCTGAGCATGTTTCAAATACAAACTCTTTTGCCCATATTCCAGACTCTATCTTATCATCAGAGAGAAGTGTTTTGATCCAGTGTAGATTAGAAGACCAGAATTTCTGCGTTTTAATTCCCTGTCTGCTCATAACTTTTGAACAGCCATTGAGTTTGCACCCTGCCTGGGATTATGAAACAAAGCTAGGTATTTTTGCAAAACTCAATACTTGAAATTTGGAATAAGTTAATTTGATGAAAATATCATGACTGAGGCATAAATATTTTCCTTGTGCATAATTTTTTTAAAATACACAATCCTGACATCATATTAGACTTGACGATGAGTAGGTGAAACCACCTTGCTCCTCCCTACACCATTCTCTATTGTCACGAACTCAGCCAACTCAGGCACTAAGAAAAGTAATCTAAAGTTTCCTCAGGGGAATGTGTTTTTCAACCCCCACAGGCAAATCTTAAAACTAATTTACTGAACATCATGAAGGTTTTTTTTCACCTTCCCTCTGGAATTCCAGACATTGGCTTAGAATAGAATTAAATTACAGAACCAGTTGCTTTTACCTGGGAAAGAAATTTTACATTTGTTCTGAAATGCTTTCTGTCTCTAGTAGGAATAGAGGTTAGTCGTGATTACAAGCCTTCATCAAGAGGAGTCATGGCACGAAAATGTTTCCCCAGAAAGTCTGTGACTATACATCTCTTCTATATTATGACTTGTGTGGTTGAAAATCTGTAATCCTTTTTCATTTTGAAATAAATACCTGCCTTAACCTTCAAAGGATTGATATAGAGTTTTGAATTATACTTCAAACAAAAAAATTAATAGATAAATGTTGAAATCATTAAACAGTTTTTACCTACGAAATAAAAAGAAAATTACTCATCCCAGGCCATTGTTACATGATGTATCTTTTTTGGGGGGGTAGTTTTTTTTTTTTCTCTTCAACTAGCACACATGAGTCTTTTCTTTCTACCTGCTTGTCATCTTTCTGTCAAAAGATTTCTCACATCATATTCTTTTTACCTCTCAAAACACTTCACTTTAAAATTTTATCACAGGATTTTCTATGTTTTTTTTTAGGTTATGTCACATAACACAAAATGTAAAAAGCTCCTATTTTTAAAAAGTCAGCCTTAATAAGAAGCAAAAAAGATTTAACTGACTATTCAGAGTATCTTTTCTGAATTGAATCTATAATCACTCTCCTTAAAATTTCTCATACAGTTCTAAAGCTTGATAGACATTTGGCCTCATTAAAGTTAATGTGACATAACTATAAGAACAGAGAGAAGAAGATGGCAGATGAGGGCTTCTTTTTCAGTCCTAAATCCTCTCCCTGAGGCTCCCTTGCTTTGAACCAGGAGAATCTGGCAGGAGGAATCAGTTTTGACCAGAGTTAAAAGTTCACACACCTTAACATACCTATACCATTGTAGAAAAGTATCATACCTTCACGAGTCCCACATTTTGCTTTGAATGCACTTTACTGACCTCTTATTGGTTTTCTTGCAATTTGAATGGTGAACATAACCATCAGTCCTCTACAGACTTTTCCTGTCTTCATTGAGGTTCCACTGTCACAGCCCCTCTCACAGGTCCAATGGCACTGTATAATCAGAGGGGTAAGAGCAAGGCGATCAGGTTACCTTCTTGGAACTTCATGGAGAGCAGGTTGGGGGCTCAACACAGAGATGGGTTCCCAGACCCCAGGCCAACAGTTTGCCAGGTAGGGAAAGAAAGAGGAGAGAGTAAAGCATCCTGTGAATTTTTCAGTCTCATGATCTGCAATAGCTAGAAATTAGATCTGCATCTTATCCTACAAAATTTGGTAAAGAAAGAGTCCATTTCTCTCCCATTTGTGAGAACTTCTTCCCATATCTTTCACTATGGGTATATTTTCTCCTTCAAATCACACAGATTTTATCATATCCCTGAACACTTTCTCTGGAGCTCACTGTTCAGTAGAAATAGAATTGGGTCATAAAGTTTGCATTTAAAAATACTTATCCAGGATTGAATTTAGAATTGTTTTTCCCAATGTAAATAACGAAAGTATATGTGTGTGTTTTAGCAAATTTATCTGAGTTAGGATAAGATTGCTATGTACATTTCTGCATTTTACAGTTTTTTAGGGTCAAAAGTGGAGCAGATTGTATATC
Organism: Nomascus leucogenys; assembly: GCF_006542625.1. NCBI lineage: Eukaryota > Metazoa > Chordata > Mammalia > Primates > Hylobatidae > Nomascus > Nomascus leucogenys. The sequence goes on from NC_044391.1 coordinate 97,909,073, forward strand.
CAGTTTAACTGTAATCTTCAAGCACTTGAAAAATCATTTTTTAAAAAAAATGTTATTAACCTCTTGAGCCTAAAAAGGCAAAAACAATGATGTGGAAGGCTTGACTGGGGAGATTACTAATGAGCTCATAGCTTTATGTTTCATCCTCACCAACTGAATTTAACATAATCCCAGCACTTTAGTAGTCAGAACCTAGAAGTGTAATTAAGGGATGTAGATGGTATAGCTCAGCGTAGAGTTATGCCACCAGATCTGTACTAATTCTGGGCTCTGGGGTTTCATTCCTTCACCCAAAATCCGGGATGGTTTATTTGATTTACTTCACTTTACATGGGCTAAACATGAAGAAACCAAAACGGCTAACGAATAAGCAAGGAATTGTAATGTGTTTTGAATGCTTGCTACATATACTTCATTTGTGCTAATGTATAATACTTGTATTAACCCAGTGTCACAAATAAGGAAACTGAAGCTCAGTTAGGCCATGGAACCACCCATAATTGCAAAATTAGTAAATGGCCAAGCAGAGATTGAAATGCAGATCTGTCTTAACCTAAATTCATGCTGATTTCATGACATACAGGTTTCTTCCCAGAAGGCAGACTTTGTATTTGATAGCTATCTAGCTTAAGAAATAAAATCAATGAACTGGCTCTGAACACAGTAAGTGATGACTATTTTCAATGTGTTCTACTAAAACTTTGAAATAAACTTAGCTTTTTCATAAGAATCACAGAATTCATTTGATGGGTCTGGCAAATAGGTTCATGTATAGGGCACAGTCTCACTACAAAATGACCTAAGAGTGAAAAAAAAAAAAAAAAGACAAATTGAAAAAATGCCAACCCACACTGTGATGTACTGTCTACTAGACAGCAAGTAATCACTTACAAAGACCTGGATGAAGACCTTGGTGGACCAGCACTTCCTCTTCCTATTAACATTTAAAACAATAACTAGATTGAAAAGTTCAACTTGTCAGTTCAGAACACTTCAAGCCAGCATGACATTTGGCAGGTTAGAAACTATTATTAGGCAAATTTCTTAATTCATATTTCCTAATACCTTATCAAACGTGGCTTTGCTTTCTTTTCCCTTACCTTCCTCTAAAAGACTTGAAAAGTGTCTTAATTTTACAATGTTTATTCATGGTTGTCCAAATGGAAATTAAGAGGAATTTGCCTCAAGAGATAGATCCCTCTTGATTATATTCCCCAAATCTATAGTATCTATGTTTTTATAGCATATTCAAAATGGACATATCATTCATTGAATGCAGTACATGAGAGCTCAAGGAAGGCTGTGTGACCCAGAGGAAACCTCACACTGCAAGGAATTCTAGAGTCCCAGCTTGCTGTCCTCATCCCTTCTTCAAAACTGACTCCTACCCAGAGTGCTCTCTCAACTTTTCATTTAACACTCTTTTTATGTTTCCACTTCTATCGAAAACTGATCAATTGTTCTTAAAACCCAACTTTCAACAATTTGGCTATCTTATCACTAGGACACTAGCAGACAAACATTAAACAACTTGACCCTGCTTCTTTAGTTGGGAACTCTGTGCTTTCTCAAATATATACAAACAAGACCAGGCGCAGTGGCTTACGCCAGTAATCCCAACACTTTGAGAGGCCACGATGAGAGAACTGCTTGAGCCCAGGAGTTCAAGACCTGCCTGGGCAATACAGTGAGACTCTTTCTCTACAAAAATTAGCCCGGCATGGTGGTGCACATCTGTGATCCCAACTACTAGGGAGGCTGAGGTGGGAGGATTGCTTGAGCCCATGTGGTCAAGGCTGCAGTGAGGCATGGTCACGTTACTGCACTTCAGTCTGGGTGACAGAGGGAAACTTGTCCCAGAAGAAAAAAAGAACAAAATGTATGCAAACAAACACATAACATATTTAGGTTTATCCTAATAATAAACTAAACTATTTCAGTGTCAGACAATAGCCATTCTAGCTAGGCAGAAAATGGTGGCTGGAAATATTTTTTACAGATCATGGTTGATAACAGCAGGAAAGGCAGAACAACTGAGATCAATGGATTATTAGTTTCATACAGTCAGCTACTGATTAGCAGTGACATTTTCATTTCATCCCCAACTTGTTTTCTTCTTGCTTCTTTATTTCTTGGATGTCAACTCTTTTTCTAGTTTTGATATAATGTATAAAAACATAAATGTTAGCCTAAGGAAACATTAGAAAAATAAATGAACCATAACCATAACAAATTTTTATTGTATATTTCAAAGCCCAATATGTTTGTACTTTATTTTACCGATATATCATAATTGCACATATTTGGGGGGGTTCATGTGGTATTTTAACACATGTATACAACGCGTAATGATCAAATCAGAGTAATTGGGATATCCATCACTTTGAATATTTATCTTTCCTTTTTGTTGATATGATACAATTCTTCTTTTCTAGCTTTTTTGACATATACAATAAATTATTAACTATCATTTTCCTACTATACTATCGGATACTAGAACTTATTCCTTCTAACTGTATTTTTGTCCCCATTAACCAACTTCTCTTTATTCCCCTACTCTCTTTTCCATTCCCAGCCTCTGGTAACTACCCATTATACTCTTTACCTCCATGAAGTCCACTTTTTTAACACCCATATAGGAATAAGAACACGTGACATTTATCTTTCTGTGCCTGGCTTATTTCACTTAACATAATGACCTCCAGTTCCACCCGTGTTCCTGTAAATGACAGGATTTAATTCTTTTTATGGCTGAATAATATGCCATTGTGTATACATACCACATATTTTTTATCCATTTATTCATTGGTGGACTTTTATGTTGACTACATAATTTGGCTATTGTGAATAGTGCTACAATAAACATGAAAGTGCAGATGTCTCTTTGATATACTGATTTCCTTTGTTTTGGATTTATACCTGGTAGTGAAATTGTTGGCTCATACGGTAGTTCTATTTTTAGTTTTTTGAGGAACCTTCATACTGTTCTCCATAGTGGCTATACCTCATTTACATTCTCACCAACAGTGTGTGAGGGTTCCCGTTTATCCACATCCCATTTATCCACCAGCATTTGTTATTGCCTGTCTTTTGGATAAAAGCTTAACTGGGGTGAGATCATATCTCACTATGGTTTTGAATTGCATTTCTCTGATGATTAGTAATGCTGCATGTTTTTTTCATATACTTGTTCATTTGTATGCCTTCTTTGGAAATGTCTATTTAGTTCTTTTACCCATTTTTAAATTAGTGAGATTATTTTGTTTTTTTTTCTATTGTGTTGTTTGAATTCCTTATATATTCTGGTCACTAATCCCTTGTCAAATGGGTAATTTGCAAATATTTTCTCCCATTCTGTGGGTTGTCTCTTTATTTTGTTGACTATTCCATTTGCTGTGCAGAAGCTTTTTAGCTTGATGTAATTCTATTTGTCTATTTTTGCTTTGGTTGTCTTTGCTTTTTAGATCTTACCCAAAAAGTCTTTGCCCAGACTAATGTCCTGGAGTGTTTCCTCAATGTTTTCTTCTAATAGTTTCATAGTTTCAGATCTTACATTTAAGTCTTTAATCCATTTTGAGTTTATTTTTGTATATAGTGAAAGATGGGGATCTTGTTTCATTCCTCTGCACATGGATATCCAGTTTTCCCAGCACCATTTATTAAAGAGATTGTCCTTTCCCCAATGTATGTCTTTAATGCCTTTTTTGAAAACACATTGGCTATAAGTATATAGACTTATTTTAGGGTTTTCTGTTCTGTTCCATTGGTCTGTATGTCTGTTTTTATGCCAGTGCCATGTTGTTTTGGTTGCTAGAGCATTGAAGTATAATTTGACAACAAGTTGTGTGATGCCTCCAGCTTTGTTCTTTTTGCTCAGGACTGATTTAACTATTCTAAGTCTTTTGTGGCTCCATACGAATTTTTTTTTCTATTTCTATGAAAACTGTCATTGATATTTTGACAGAGATTGCATTGAATCTGTAGACCACTTTAGGTACTATCAAAGCTAAATTTCAACAACTTTGGGGGTAATCTCTAATTTTAGAGTATAATATTCATTTATTTATCAAGGCCATCTTTCTTCCAGCAAACAAATAAACCTTCTATATGCTAGGTATTGGGGAAGAAAAAGGACGACTCTTAAATAATCCCTGCTCTCAGAAAACTCAATCTAATGATGGGAACAGATGGGCTGTCAGTTATTGACTTCCACACAATAGCTATCTGACATCTAACCACAAAAACTCAATGGCATAAAGCAAAAAGCATGTATTTATTAAAGCAATAAGCCTGTGGGTCAATTATGTGGTCTGGACTGTATATAAGGCCATTATTCTGTACTTTGCTTGGATTGCTCAAATATCTGGGGGTCAGCTGGCTTTTAGCTGATCTCAGCTATCTTTGGCTGGTATTATTGGGGCTGTCTGTCCTCTACACATCTCTCGTCCTCCAAAAGTCTAGCCCCGTCATATTCTCAAGATAATGGAAGAAGCACAAGAATACAACCAGAAATACTCACGTAGTTTTTCCAAACTCTGTCTCATGACTGCTCACATCCCATCAGCCAGACAAGTCACACAGCCAAACTCAGAATCATATGCCCTTGAGTAGGAGGACCCTTAAAGTCATATGGTAAAAGGCACAGACACAGGGAGAGTAAAGATTGGAAGTGGCTGGGCACAGTGGCTCACGCCTGTAATCCCAGCACTTTGGGAGGCCAAGGCAGGTGGATCACAAGGTCAGGAGTTTGTGACCAGCTTGACCAATATGGTGAAACCCCATCTCTACTAAAAATACAAAAATTAGCCAGGTGTGGTGCTGCATGCCTGTAATTCCAGCTACTCAGGAGGCTGAGGCAGGAGAATCACTTGAACCCAGGAGGCAGAGGTTGCAGTGAGCTGGGATCATGCCACTGTACTCCAGCCTGGGTGACAGAGCCAGACTCCATCTCAAAAAAAAAAAAAAAAAGCATGGAAGCTACCATTACAATCCACCACTGAAGAACAAACAAGAAGATATCCTCTTATTCTGAAACAAGAGGCTGGTGCTATAACAGAGATAGAAAAGAATACTATGGGAGTTCAGTGGAAGGTCTAAATCTCTCTTTCCAGAAAACCAACAAAGTGTTAACCAAATAAGTGATATGCAAGCTGGTTCTTAACGGCTACCTATCTAAAAAGGCAGAAAAGGACTCACATCTGAAAGAAAATGTACCTGCAATAACACAGAGATGTGATTAAGCATATTATGTTGGGAACAATGAAGACTCAGTGTGGCTGGAGTTGAAGGTACAGATGAAAAAATGAGAAATGATGTTTGCAATTTAGGTTGAACTGAATAGAAAGGTTTTGTATTTCAACCTATTATTACATTGTACCCAGCTTACTTGATTGTAAACCTCTTACAGAAGGGGCTACATCTTCAGTAGTCTCTATGTTACCTATAGTGCCTTGCACATAGGAAATACTCAATCAGTGTTAGCTACATGGACTTCCACTCCACTGGTGGAAAAAAGTCACAAGTTGACCACATCATGGAGATGAACTAGTGATGTACAAAGGCAACTCTACAAGCAAGTATAAGTCTAGAGGCCATCTCTTTCCATACTAAGTTTCAAAACTTTCAAATCTGACCTACTGACCAACTGTCCTTAAGCAGATTTTTGGACTTCAATAAATTTGAATTTATAAAAAGGCCAAGAGAATTTTATTTTCATACTCATATTTTCTCCCTAAAAACTAAGTAGTGAGAAGAGGTTATATCCAAATTCCTAACATCTCCATGATGTTAACTTTGGTTATTTGGGTTTATTTTACAATGTCTGGTGTGGTACAATATGATAAAATGCAACTTAGGAGGGATATTAAAAAGGAAGTGCATTTTAGCCTAAGGTGCTATTCCAACCCTTTTCAAAGGCTATCTTTAAAACCAAAACTAAACTGCCCAGCAATGGTCTCAAGAAGATACCTAAAATGAAATACTGGCTAGGATTGTGGGAGTGGCATCACAAAGGCTACAGCAGGGCTTTCCTGATATAGTCATGATTTTCTGCTAAGAGGGAAAAATACAGTGTAATTTTAACTCACATGAGTTAGAAGAAAAAAAGACTGGAGATTATTAATTGTAGATGTTTTATTTTCTGACCTCACAATTCCTTGAGGCTACTTCCCTGATGGAACATGCCAGGTATCACTCCACATTGCTCATTACTAATTTATCTCCATGAAAGAAGAAGTCAGTTATCTAATTAGTAGGTGCTATGAATATAATGAGGTGGAGCTAACCTATTATAAAAGCTAATCATTTGGACTCAAAAGGCAAGACTGTTTGGACAATAATATTTCTAAGTGTATCTGTTCTGCCAATCCAAACTTCTCAGAGTGGGCTGTCCATTGAGCTGACTTAGAATAGATACTCTGAGCAAGCCCATTTGTCCATGTTCTTCCATCAGCTGCATCAATAATAAAGCTACTATTTTGATTACAAGATAACTCGTGTCTTCTTTTCATGGCTTCCAGAGATAAAAAGATAATAAGGAGGTGTTATTTTTTGTTCTTCTTGCTGCAAAAGTGGATACTCTGTCTTATCCATCCTAGTGTTCCCCACGGTGCTAAAATGGTGTCAGACACATAGTCAATGCTCAAAAAACTTGTTCAATGAATGGGAACAAGAATTATTTAACATCAAAATCTAGTCTTTTATTTGATCTGACATCTCTTGGGTTCCTTTAGAGAAAAGTAGAGTTCCTCTTGGTGTCACTAGTCAACATTTTTCTTCTGCACACATTTATTCAATTTCTCAAGTGTTAAAGGTCCATGCAACTCTTTTATCTCCCCATTGGACACTCTGTAGCATGGTGACCACAAAGACTTTGTCAAGTGCTTTGTCATCCTTTGTAATGACAAGGTCTATATGGATTTAAAATACCACCATCTGTGATCAGTTTGAGGATTTCACAGAGCTAACTGGGACCCATTTCAATGAAATACTAAACCTTTATCACTCTAACTGTTGTCTCCAGTGACTCAATGTAAGCTTCCTGAATGCTACTCTTTTCTCAAAATAAAAGGAGTAAAAACGATATTGCATGCCTGTGATTTCTCCAACTCTCTGTAGAATTTCAAGTTGTTCTCAATTATGAAAATGATAACCTCAAAATAATCAAATAGTTCTCAAGTCTTTTCCAGTGCTTTCCTACTGTTTCTACAAGAGAAAATGTAATATGTTGGGAAAACCCCTTTGCAATAAAGATTAAGGCTGGTTTGATACAAAATAGAAAGAGAGAAAAGCCGGCTATGCTTAGATTTGATACAGTTGTAAAGAGGAAGCTATCGGAGGATTTGTAGCCAGGAAAAGGAAGACAAGTAGAAGGGAAGGTAGTCATATAAAAATAATACCCTGTCTTATCTGCCAAAGTATAGATTCAGGTTGGCCCTTGCTAAGAAATTTCAAAGGAAGAGCATGTGTGTTCTACATGGCCCATTAATGGCTACTAATTCATTGCAGTGATAAGCCAGTCTAAAACATACGCATTAGCCTTAATAGAAGTATAAGCACTTAGGGAAATGCCAACAAACTATTTCTTCTTTATTTGTCCAAGTAAGCCTATAGCTCTGGTAACTGTACATATAAAAAACTGAAAAAATCAATCAGTTAATACATATCAAGTAACTGCTAGGCATTAAGAGTTCTATCACGTGTCATGAAGACCAATGAAACACAGATGTCTGCCCTCAAGCTGCACAGTGTGCTGGGAACAGAAACACATGTTGTCAAGCAAGTTCATGACCACATGCAACCTTATCTAAAAGATCCAGATAGTAGATTGAAGGTATCCTTTTCTTGTTTTATCCTTGTTTCTCAATATAACATTGTGAGGGCTATTGAAAAGAATTTTCTTTCTTTTCTCAACTAGTATCTCAACTGGTAACTGCCAAAATTCTTGTGGTTTCAGGAATTAATCCATTATAGACATATAGAATGTATGAGCTAGAAGGAACTTCAGGCCGGGCGCGGTGGCTCACGCCTGTGATTCCAGCACTTTGGGAGGCTGAGGCAGGTGGAACACGAGGTCAGGAGTTCGAGACCAGACTGACCAACATGGAGAAACCCTGCATCTACTAAAAATTGTTCAATGAATGGGAAAAAGAATTATTTAACATCAAAATCTAGTATTTTCTTTGATCTGACATCTGTTGGGTGAGATGGTGGTGTGAAAATACAAATATTAACCATCTCTACTAAAAATACAAAATTAGCTGGATGTGGTGAAGCATTCCTATAATCCCAGCTACTCAGGAGGCTGAGGCAGGAGAATAGATTGAACCCAGGAGGCAGAGGTTGCAGTGAGCCGAGATTGTGACATTGCACTCCACCCTGGGCAACAAGAGCAAAACTCCATCTCAAAAAAAAAAAGGAACTTCAGAGAACTTCTGATTCAAGTTCTTCATCCTTTCCAATTAGGAAACAAAGACCCTGAGAAATGAGGTGACTTACTCGAGGTCTTACACCAATATGTAGAACTAAAACTATGGTACCCTGTTCAGAACCAGGGGAATTGATAGCCTGCTAAAAATTGATGAACTAAAGAATCTGTTTTCTTTTTAAATTATAACATTTTATGAAGACATTCTAATGTCTATTTTATAGATGAGGAAATAGGTTCAGGAAGGTTAATTCACTTTTGCAAGGTCACACAGCTTTTAAGTGGCACAGCCAGGACAGGGACTCAAGTCTTTCCAACTTTCACACCACCAGGCACCTACACTCTCCCAATGCAGTAAGTTAACTTAGCGGTATGCAGTTTTATCTCCAGGCAAGACTCCGATATAAATCTATTTCTCCTCCCTGGAGTCTGAAAAGGCAAACAATTCTCAAAATTTAAATCGAAACATAAAAGCTTCTTTTCCTACCCATGGGACTAAGAAGCCAGATTTCTTTTCAGGTGTCTCATTTGATCTTCTTAAAAGGTTCTTTCCTTCTGGCCATTAAAATAAGTGCTATCAGCAGGGCCAAACCACTCAAAGGCTATAGCAACAGAATGATCAAGTGGAGTGTCTTTGTAAACACTGCACTTCGATTTATTTCACAGGGACTATAAAAGGGAGGCTTTTATCACCATGCTTCTGTGATAAAACAATGGGAAAACACAGGTGTTATCTGCAGTGGCCAATCGAAATGTCTAGAGCATGGACCTGAATAGGCCCAAATACTACGGCAGCAGCATAGCCCCTCTGCCTGGGCCATCATGTCAGCCATTTGCTAGCATGCCATTGTTCCTGTAAGGGACTAACACAGTAGGCCTGCCAATGGCAAATGGGACCTCTGAGCTCTTCTGAAAGGCAGGACAGTGGACTGCTCAAGCACAGGATCTAGGAGACAGAGTAACTTGGATTCAAGCTGAACTCTTTTTTTTTTATCAGGTAGTGTCATAGCCAATTATATAATTTGATTTTCAAATTCTAGATCTGTGGAATTGAAATAAGGACATCTACTTCATAAGGTTGTTCTAAGAATTATATGCTATATGTATATAAAGCATCTTAGAACAGATCCTTGAACACGGAAGGGAAGCTCAGTAGTAGGAAGTCCTTGCTGACCTGGCTTATTTCTCTTCCTTTCATCCTGATAAATATTAATAGTATCGTGGAATTTCTGAATAGCCACCTATTAGAACTAAAATTCACAAAGTCGTCTCCTATGCATTATAATATACAAGATAGTATATGCTCCTTATGATGACCTTATAGTGTAGCAGGGCTGCATGGCATCACTCCCATTTGTAAGACAGGAGGGAGACCCCAAATGGAGACCAGCTTGCCCAAAGTCATAGTAGAGTAAGCAACACAAGCAGAATTTGACCCCTCTAGATATTTTCTTTCTTGGGTTAGCACTCATTTCACTGAATTGTGCCAATATGACATGTGTTCAGATAGAGCTCTGATATGGTCTGGCTGTGTCCCCACCCAAATCTCACCTTGAATTGTAACAATCCCCACTGTCAAAGGCAGGGCCAGGTGGAGATAATTGAATCATGGGGGCTGTTTCCCCCTTACTGTTCTCGTGGTAGTGAATAAGTCTCATGAGATCTGATGGTTTTATAAATGAGAGTTCCCCTGCACAAGCTCTCTTGAATGCCACCGTGTAAGACGTTCCTTTGCTTCTCCTTTGGCTTCTGCCATGATGATGAGGCCTCCCCAGCCACATGGAACTATGAGTCCGTTGAATCTTTTTCCTTTATAAATTACCCACTCCCGGGTATGTCTTTATTAGCAGCATGAGAACAGACTAACACAAGCTCAAATCAATATTATATTTTACTATAAGTAAATTAAACCAAGAATTGGCCAGTTTAGACTGCCAATCTAAAGAGACCACACTTCCTCTTCAAGATGTCTCACTGTCACTGTTAACAAAGCAAGTGGTTATGTAGTTGTCTCTTTTATAAATAATTATGAACGTCTGAAATAAAATCTCTTCCTGTAAAAGTGTTCTGGTTACTAAAGAGAAAGGCTTTTTCACAGGCATTGTTAAGTGATACACTTGAATTTGTCATGTGTCTTGTGTTATCTTATCCAAGGTAGACTTCAAGGTGACTTGATGAGGCTCCTGAATTACAAGACAAGATGTGTAGGTTCCAACACTGGTTTTGTCTCTAACTCATTTTCTGGTCGTGGATTCTCAACTGTTCCTTATAGACTTTACTCAGCATCACCTGAAAACTCCGATAAAGCACAGTAATACTAAGACTATTTTCTTCCTACATTTACAATGACTGTTTTAATTTTCAGTCTCACGTGGTAGAAAACACCTGGATTGAGAGTCAGACTTGCTGAATCCCAGGCATTGATTTACACTTACTACCTCTGTGGCCCTGGAAAAGTCACTTGGCTTCTCTGAGTTTCTCTTTGATTGCCTAAATAAGGATAATGTCTATCCTCCCAGCTCTTTATGCATTGTTGTTGTAATTATTGAACATATGAATGTTCATGGTCAATTGCTTTGTGCTGTATATATTTGTAGTGAGTATGAATTCCCAAATCTGGGTGTAATAAAAACCTAATTTGTTAAGATTTCTAAATCATATTAATTTCTGATCTGCAGCCTGCAAGGTTGAGAGGAAATTTGGTGATTCTAGTCATTACTGGAGCTCTGTCACTTCCATATTCCTTCCAGAACGCTTGAAAGATATGAAGGGTCACAAAAAGTTTGGAATATTCATAGAAGCACTGCCTGGACACCATCAGTTACTTCTGAAGTGATCATTCCCCAAGACTGCATAGGCTCAAGAGGGCAGAGAGCTCTTTGGCTCCTTGCTAGTTCAGGTACAAGGTCCTCTTGTGACAGCTCCCCAGCATCCCCTCTCCACTACCTTCATCTGAGGCAAGCCCCCATCACATGTGTTTTCATATGCAGAGTGGATTTTTTCATAGAAATCCAACTAAGAACACTCCTGGGAATGTACCTGCCCTCAACATGACCTGTCTACTCCAGTCTCTTTCTTCAGTTCCTTACTTCTGCTCCATTCTCACACTGCTGTGAAGAAATACCTGATTCTGGGTAATTTATAAAGAAAAGAGGTTTAATTGACTCACAGTTTTGCATTGGTGGGGAGGTCTCAGGAAAGTTACAATCATTGGAGAAGGCACCTCTTCACAGGGCAGCAGGAGAGAGAAGAATGAGAACCAAGCAAAGGAGGAAACCCCTCATAAAACCATCAGATCTCATGAGAACTCACTCACTATCACAAGAATAGCATGGGGGAAACCACATCATGATTCCATTACCTCCCACTAGGGGAGGCAATTGTATATTTTTATGGCTGAGTAGTATTATGGAATACTACACAATATTTAGTAGTATTATGGAGTTCTACACAATATTTTAATTGTGGAATACTATAATTAGTATTATGGATACTACTCAGCCATAAAAAGAAATGAAATAATAGCATTTGCAGAAACTTGGATGGAGTTGGAGACCATTATTCTAAGTGACATAACTCAAGAATGGAAAAATAAATATTGTATATTTTCACTTACAAGTGGGATCTAAACTATGAGTATGCAAAAGCATAGGAATCATATAATGGACTTTGGGGACTCAAGGGAAGAGTTGGTTGGAGGTTAGGGATAAAAAAGTAAACAATGTGTGCAGTGTACACTTTGGGTAACGGGTGCACCAAAATCTCAGAAATCACCACTAAAGAACCATCTGTTCCCCACAAACTACTGAAATAAAAATTTAAAAAGAAAGCAATGGTTTCTGCAATGGGTGCATAGGGAGACTCAATGCTTCAGGCCCATGAAGCTACCCACTTCACTTTGGTAAATAGGCATTGTGTGATCAGGCTGATGTAAGTAAGCAGCCAACTTGTCAAAGAAAAACTTGAGAACTGAAATAGCCATCAGCTTTGCTGCAGGACAGTGAATTAACACTCATGGAGCAGACAATGTATTGTTTTTAATCTAAAAAAGTAGCCTAAGGCACATTCTGAGGGTTTTAGCTCCCTGAGAAAAGGTTCTATGATGGACTGAAAGATTCCCGTGTTGCTTTCTCAGTGCCCAACACAGACTTAACAATTCTGCAGAACCACTGTGACCCTTTAGATTGTATAGAGATTAAGCCTCCTAAGGTTGAGATGCGGAAAGGATGCGCAGCTGGCCTGTGTTGGCACATGGACGAACACCCTATATTCAGGCCACTGAAGTACTGTTGCCTTCTCCCCCTCCCTCTGCCCTGTGAGGGAGAGATCTTTCTGTGGCAGTTTCGAAGTGAGAAACAGGCCCTCTCTGCTAAAGATAAGGATCATCCCCAGACTGGAATGTGGGGAGGGGGATGGGCAGGATGTATGGTAATGGCTCCAGACATCCAGAAAAGGGGAGCCACTAGGTCACATTTTCTTTTTTTTTTTTTTTTTACTTTTAGGTTCAAAGGTACATGTGCAGGTCTGTTACATAAGGCAACTTGTGTCACATCAAATTGTCGTACAGATTATTTTGCCACCCAGCTACTAAGCCTAGTACCCATTGGCAATTTTTTCTAATTCTCTCCCTCCTCCCACCACCGCTCCCCGCCCCCGCCCCCTGACCCACAAGTAGGTCCCAGTGTCTGTTGTTTCCCTCTTTGTGTAGGTCACATTTTCAATGACCTTCCAGAGGGAGATGGCCCCACACAGATCACAGGAAAATCAAGTTGGTAGAACATTTCAAGGATTATACCTTCTTAACTTCAAAGCTGCAATCAGCTTAACGTGCCCAAGTTGAGACTATCACTGCAGCGTATACTCTCTCCCACACTACAAAAAGTAAAGTGCTAAAAGGTTCACGAAGCCACACTGTGACGCCAGGTAGATCCCTCTTAACTAACTTACAGGAAAATTTACTCCACTATCTCTACCTGATGGCCCAAGCAATTGAAAATTATCTCATCAAATGGGCAAATTAATACAGCTCAGGCATATTCAGGCTGTTCTGTACATAGTCAAAAGTGCAACCGTGAAAAACACATTACAAAAAAAATCAACAATATGTTTACTGGTACCATCTAGAATCACAAGTGACAAATGGTAAGTAAGAAATTGAACTTGGATTGCCTAAAATGCTTTCAAAAAAACTTTCATACTTGTAGGAGAAGAAAAGCAATCCGTTCAATAACTGTGTTAGAAAGTATCTATTGTTTGAAAGGCATGGTGGTAACTTCAGAAACTTCTTGGTTTTTCACATGTGTGATATTTTATTCATTTCACCCACCTACTTACAAAACGTCAATGGCTCCCCATTGTCTGAGGAACAAAGGTGATGAGTTACTCGAGTCCCTTCATGATTTGGCACCAACCACTCTTCTAGCTTTATCTCTTCCAACTCCTGCTACACTGCAAATAAGCATCGCCACTGTCAATTAAAAATGCCTTTCCCATTCCTCTCATTCCGTCATGGAGTCTCATACACACTTTGAGTCATGCTACTCTTTCCCCAAATGGGCTGCATCATTTCATCCTTGGAAAGGGAATTTTTAACTTTTATCAAGCTCAGAAACATGTTTAAAAGGCAAATGTTGGGTTATATTCATAAAGTTTGTAATTTAGTAGATCGAGAGTAGTGTGATGAATCTATATTTATAACCATACCAGTTGACTCTGACATAGACGGCCCAAAAATCACATTTTGAGTAATGTGGCTTGGACAATGGGCACATGATCTTTCCTCACTCTGAAATGCCAGTCTTTCTCTTGTCACTCACAAAATTCCTATTTATTTCCCAAGACAGGTCAAATGTGATCGCCTTCCCTTTCTAGTCAAAATAAATGGTTTCCCTCTCTGTGCTCCCCATGTACTCAGCACATAAAACTCTTACCAAATTTATCACATTCCATTTTATTTATTAGGTAAGTGATTGTCTTCTCAGATAGATTACAAACTACTTGTGAACTGCGGCTATGAAGCATAGGTGCTCAATAAATGTTTGATTAATATACGAACAAATGATCTTTGATGATAAGGTTTGCTGTAAGTTGAATTGCCACCACTTTCTTACTGTCTAAACCCTAGAGATTGTCAATTTCCAGGTCAATATTACCTCTTTCATAAATCCTTCTCTGAGAAGCACCAGGAATATATATCTCCTCTCCTGTGTGACAGTGGGTCTTGTTTTGTCCTCGTACAGCATTTATCACATTGTCTTGCAGTATAGTTATCTATGCACATTCCTTATTTCTCCTGTCTTGTCCTTCTTTGTGTCCTCAAGAGAACACTGCAGAGTGCCTGGCTCATAAGAAGTTCCCCCTAAAATTTTAGCATAGGATTGTACATGGTCAGCTTGCCTAGTAAAAGTGTAAACCCTTAAGACAAGCTTGTCCAACCTGCAGCCTGTGGGCCGCATATGGCTCAGGGCGACTTTGAATGCAGCCCAACACAAATTTGTAAACTTTCTTAAAACACTATGAAATTTTTTTGGCAATTGTTTTTAGCTCATAAGCTTTCATTAGTGTAAGTGTATTTTATGTGTGGCACAAAACAATTCTTCGTTTTCCAATGTGGCCCAGGGAAGCCAGAAGATTGGACACCCTTTCCCTAAGACAATTTAAAGACATCAACTCCTTTTCCTAGTTACAGTAGAACAAAATTAGAATACAAAAATTATGAAGGCACCTAGAATGACGCTTTGCTCTTTGGATATATCCTAAGTAAGAATTGTGAAGTTTGCAGCAGATGGACAAGTGATAATTTTCTAAATGTAGAAGTTTGCAGCTCTGAAAAATAAAGTGTTCACTTGTACAGGTCTCTGGTTTGTAAGAACTGTTTCCACTTTTTGTTATTGCTCCTGTTATTACTACTGTTATCACTTCTTATTCTGTGGATGGATACACTCAGATGGGGAAATAATGTAGAAGCTGCTAACATCCTATGTAGAAGTTCTCAACTGCTTATCCTTAAAGAATATATCAACATTTCCCCCCTCAATATTCAAAACGCCAATTACAAGAAACAACAAGAGAAAACAGTTATTCATTCATTCACTCATCTAGTTATTCTATAAGAAAAAATGAGGTATGCTTAAATATAAGGACCATCTCTTTATTTTCTGTGTAGGCTGACCCTAGCACAGCTTCTGCCTAGTACATTTCCACCTAGAATTTGTGGATTGACAATGAATGAATGAACAAAAAATGTATGAACAAATGACTAAAAAGACATACTGGCAGAGTCCTTCAAGGCTGTTAGGACAAATTTAAAGTGAGTGAGTTATTGTCAATTATGTGAACAAGATAATCCATGTTTCTTTAAACTCATAAGTAGCCTTTATTCCTCCCACTTTATCTTTAATTTGTAAAGAGAGGGGATAGACTTTTGTCATCCAAGGAGCCCTTCTTCTGTACAAAGGATGCAGTTAATGTTATAACTTTACCTCTATGCATGTCTTAAATTGGAAAAGCCATTCATATATTTCATATACCCTCAACAACTGTGAGATTTTCAAATAAAGTGGCAGTAGGTAAATAGATTTCTGGAACTGTGTCTGAAATAAGCAGTTATCTTTGGTAAGCAGCATGCTGTCAGTTGGCAATGAAATGTAGTCAAAATTGTAATATAAAGAAAGCTTAAATACTAAGAGAATAACCAAGAACTCGCTTACTGTCAAAATAGTGTTGAGGGTACTATACTGCATGTATGACAGGCAGATGTTCATCAGCATGGCAGCTACTAGAAACAGCAGCAAAAGCAGCAACACCGTTGTGCAGTGTTCAATGATGACTGCAGATTGCTTGGGGGTAAAGGCTTCATGCAGCTTTACAAACATCTGAGCTCCAAAGAGTGAAACTGTGTTCGCTGTGGCACCATGGCCACCGTAGCTAACCAGAGGGCTCTGTCACTGCAGGAAGCCTACATACTGTTTGAAAAGTATGGCATGTTAGCTAGACTAACCTACAGGAAGAGAAACTTCCCCAGTTACAGGTCTGTAGTCATGGCCTGTGAACTAGCATACTCCAGGAACCAGCTAAATCAGCACTAGTGAGCTCTTTCCTCGGGCTTTTATTTTAATGCTGTGACCACAGGAAATTAAGCATGCAGGTGAACACTTACAAAAACTGTCCAGAGCCCTTTGGCATTCTATAATAGGAGTCTGCATTATCATCCCATTCTTGAAAGCACTGGAGAATAGATAACAGCTAAATCAGGAATTGTCAAACTTGAGCAATTGTCAGGAACTAAATGGTGGTGCTGAATACAAGTCATAATTGAAATGCTCAAAACTCTCTAAAGCAATATTAAAATCTTCATGACATTGCAGAGTTTTCCTGAGACTCCTATATACAGGCAGCAGCATTGAAGAGACTGCACTAGTAAAAATGTCAGCCATAGAGTTTGTCTTGTACCTCATTACCTGGAAAAATCACTGGGGTTTTTACATGCTTCTGAATAACTACTTATAGTCACACACTCTGACCTTGAGCGTCACTGTCACATTAATACAAACCATTCAGAGAAACGAGAATAAACAAAATATGAGGTTAGAATAAGCATTAAATGTATTGGGTTACCAAGGAAGAAAAATATGTGGGAAACTGATGAAATGTTTAAAACTGAAAATGAGCTATTCACTCACTTTAAACTAGGAAATCTATGCCTAGAGATAGAAGTAAATTGTTTTTCTTATCAGAGCATCATTTCAGTATTACCTAATCTTTCCTAAAATCTCTAGAATCTTAAGAAGACATTCCATACTGTATCGAGTTCTAGAAAGCAAGGTGTATTTTAAAAATACTTTAAATAATGCACCAAAATCCAAAAAACGCAAAGCCATTTATGAATATTGAAATTCAAAAGAAAGCAAAATTCTGCAGACCTAACTAATGAAGAAATATAAGGTGCTCAGACCAAGAGAGGAGTATGAACAAAAGCAGAGTCAAAAGACTAAGTGAAGTATGTTCCTGAAACATCTGGAACTAGCTGAATAACAGGAAAGTCTTTTCTGGAACTAAATCTCTGAAGGAAGAAACATGAGCTTTGGATTCAGATGAATTTCCATTTAAATTCCACCTTCAGCACTCTTAACTTTGCAAGTTTTTACCCTATCTGTGCCTCACTTTCCTCATCCGTATGAAGGGCTTCAGAGAGAATATTTTTATGTTTCTACAGAGTTAGGAATTTTTGAGCAAATTTTATTGAACTTGGAACCTTGACTAAAAGCAAGTATTGGAAGACAATTTATAATAGATTATATGGAGAGAACTCCAGAGACATTTACCTCTCAGGGGTTATGAGTTTACATTTCAAGGAAGTCTGAGGCCTGGAACCATTTCCATCCCTGGTTGTAAAGATGGAAATGGTAGTTATCTTTTGCTTAGAGAGATTTATTTACATTCCAAAGAGTTAAGAGTAAGAATCCAGAAACTTTCTCAAGGAGCAAAGGTTTTTCTGCCTCCTTTGGTTGGAGAGAGAATGCCTATAAGCACAAAGATTTATTTTTTTCAGGATTCCTCACCTGCAATACAGACCCTGTATGTGCAGGTTTGTTCATCCTGCTCTCATCATGTTCCTTGGAGATAAAAATTGGGGCACAGGGGAACCACCTAGTTGTTGTTTGCTGGAAATAATAATCAATCTTCTCTGCTTCAGAAACCTTGTGTGTTGCATTCAGGATTCATATTAATAAAGACAAATATTAAAAACTCAACACTGTCCTCACTATTAGAGTAGATATATACAGAGAAAGAGAAGGAATAGGCTAGGACAATCCACGTGGTGCTAGATTAGTGGTGGAGGCATCAATAAGATGGTTAACTTAATATGGATATAAATGCCTACATATAAAAATATTTATAGATATGTAAATATACACATATGTCTACCAGGTGATCAAGGTCAACATCAACATCAATAGCGATAAACCGTGATGATAGTCTTATGCACCCTTGATATGATGTGATGAAATTGCACTTTCACTCTGTGATTTTTCCTCTCCATAACCCTTAACCCCAGTCTAACCATGAGAAGAACATCAGATAAATCCCAATAGAGGGGCACCTTATGCTATACCTGACCAACACTGCTCAAAAACTGAAACACCTCAACTTTTAGAAAAAATAGAAGAAAAATCTTTATGAGGTTGTAGTAGGCAATTTTTTTAAATGGAACACAAATAGCACAAACTATAAAGTGAAACCCTCCTAAAATGAACTTTAAGAAAATAGAAATTTTATGCTCTTCAGAAGCTGTTAAGAAAATAAAAAGGTAAGCCAAAGATTTGGAGAAATTATTCGTAATACAAATATCTAACAAATGACCTGTATCCGGAATATACAATGATCTCATAATTAAATAATTACAAGCAAATTTCCCATTTTTAAAATATTGGCAAAATAATCAAACACACAATTCACAAATCATTGCTCATAGGAGGAATGCAAATTAAGTCCAAAATGAGATATCAATACACAAAATTATTTGCTAGGATGGCTAAAATAATAAGAATGAAAATATCTCATTTTGGCAAAGACATGGAGCAACTGGAACTCTCAAACATCATCGTTGAGAATGTAAAATATCAATAGTATACCACTGTGAAAGTCAGTCTGGCTACGTCTTGTAAAGATAAATATGAACTTAGCATTATTATACAACCCAGAAAATGCACTCCTGGATAATCACTCCAGAAAAATAAAAACTTAGCTCTAACCAAATAAATGCCCACAGATGTTCAGAGCAGCTTCATTCACAATAGTAAAATAAACTGAAACAACCAAAAGTTCACTAGGTAAACAAATCATGACATAGTCATTCAATGGAATACTATGCAGTGATAAAATGTCATAACTTACTCAAACATGCAAGAATAAAAAAATCCCAAAAACATCATGTTAACCAAAAGAAGCAGACACAAAAGAAAAAAACTCTGATTCAATATATAGAAGCTCCATAAAAGAGAAATCTTTGCAGAATAAAACGGAATAAAACAAAGATGAATGATGATTTAAAATAAAACACCTATGGTGCAAGGGCCTGAGCAGGGTACAAACCCAGCAAGGAACAGCTTACACCAGGATGGCAGGCAGACTTGGAGAGCACAGGGTGAAGGAGGGCCAACAGGAGGCGACTGCAGAAAGCCATGGAAATCCCGGGGGGAAAACAGCCCGATTTCAAAGACCACCTAGGTTGGACTCTCCTATACCGTACGTGAATAATTACTGCTTTAAACTTCAAAACGTGGAGGATGACTATCACCCTCCATTATCCAACTCCCAAATGCTTCAATTGAGTGCTTCTCCATATATCTGAATATAGAAATATTTTTAGTGATCATGAGTTCTACACAATATTTTAATTTAATGTTTCTGTTTGCTCAGCAACTTTTTGTTTCGAGACAAGGTCTTGCTCTGATGCCCAGACTGCAGTGCAGTGGCATGATCACAGCTCACTGCAACCTCGAACTCTTAGGCTCAAGCAACCCTCTCACCCAGGCCTAGTGAGTAGCTGGGACTACAGGCGTTTGCCACCATGCCAGGCTAATAATCTTCGTATTTTTTTGTAGAGACAAGGTATCACTATGTTTCCCTGGATGGTCTCGAACTCCTGGGCTCAAGTGATCCCCCTTACTCAGCCTCCCAAAGTGCTGGGATTATAGGTGTGAGCTGGCACCCGGCCAGCAACTTTTACACTCTCATACACAGACACATGCATGCATATATTCTGAATTATCTGAATGTTATAACTGAGGGCTTTCTGTCCTGTAATTTCACTATCTACATCCACATCTTCCTTGGCAATGGCAGTAATGTGAAGATACTGCTTTCATTGCCCTAGGCAAATATGAAACAAATCAATGATGCCATTTGCCAAGTGTAAATCAAATGACCTCACAATGCATTGTAAAAACAAAGGTTTCACTATATTTAGAATGGAAATGTAAAATAACTGAATCACTGAATAACACAAACATGCTTAACTCAAAAGCATCTGTGCTTGAATACTCAGTATCATATTCTTATTAGGAGGAAAATTTCATTTCAGCCAAACATTATCTGTCACATTAAGTTAACGGAGCTCTGAACTTTATCAATTTCATGATTTGTATTTATTTTGTAAATTGATTTGGGGTTTTTTTGGTTCTTTGAAGCCATAAACATAAGAAGTGCATACCTAGTTTTAAGCTAATGTATTTAAATATTTATGAAATTTAAACTACACTGGTGGGAGATATAAAATTGTTTTAAATTATTTTTAATGTTATTTTTAAATTGACATACATTAAAATTGATGTTTCTGTACAGTTCTGTAAGTTTAACAAATACATAGATTTGTTCAACTACTGCTACAATCAAGATACAACTGTTCCATCATCCCAAAAACTCTCCCTTAGGCAACCACTTTGTACTCACACTATCTCCCAACCTTTAACTGCTAGAAACCATGGATCTGTTCCCTATCACCATAGTTTTGTCTTTTAAGGAATGTTATATTAATGGAATCATACAGTATGTAACTATTTGAGACTTGCTTCTTTCCCTCAAAAAAATGCCAAATTGTTGCATGTCGATAATCCATTCCCTTTCATGGCTAGTTTTTCCATTGTATAATTGTACGACAGTTTATTTATCTAGTCACTCATTAAATTAGATTGTCCCCATTTTCAGTCATTATGAGCAGAGTAGATAGAAATATTAATGTACACAGGTTTTGTGTGAACATAAAACATCAGTTAAGTAAATAGAAATGGAATGGATGAGTCATGTTTTATGTATACATATATATCTATACATATATGTATACATATATATCTATACATATATAGATATGTATAGATATACATATATATCTATACATATATATCTATACATATGTATATGTATGTATACATATATAGATATATATCTATATATGTATAGATATATATGTATACATACATGTATAGATATATATCTATACATGTATGTATACATATATAGATATATATCTATATATGTATAGATATATATGTATACATACATGTATAGATATATATCTATACATGTATGTATACATATATAGATATATATCTATACATATATGTATAGATATATATGTATACATATATGTATAGATATATATGTATACATAAAACATGACTCATCCATTCCATTTCTATTTACTTAACTGATGTTTTATGTTCACACAAAACCTGTGTACATTAATATTTCTATCTACTCTGCTCATAATGACTGAAAATGGGGACAATCTAATTTAATGAGACATATATGTATACATATATATATCTATATGTTTAAACTTATAAGAAGCTGCTAGATTGTTTTCCAGAGTGTATGTACTATTTTATATTTCCAGAAGCAATGTGTGGGACTTCTAGCTGCTCTGCATCCTCAGCAACACTTAGTATTTTTATTTCAGCCATTCTAATAGGTTGTGTAAGAACATTGCATTTTGGTTTTAATTTGTATTTTTCTAATGGGTAGTGATGATGACTATCTTATTTGTTTATTTGTCACTCATATATTCTCTTTGGTTAAACATTTTTTCAAGTATTTTG
The DNA here is from genome assembly GCF_006542625.1 of Nomascus leucogenys. Lineage (NCBI taxonomy): Eukaryota > Metazoa > Chordata > Mammalia > Primates > Hylobatidae > Nomascus > Nomascus leucogenys. The sequence goes on from NC_044391.1 coordinate 97,931,096, forward strand.
CCCATTTTTTGATTGGGTTCTTTTCTTATTGTTGAGTTTTGAGAGTTCTTTTATATTCTGAATCAAAGTCCTTTGTCATATACATGGTTTGCATATATTCTTTCAGCCTACAGATGTCTTTTATTTTTGTCTTAACAGTGTCTTTCAGAGATGTTTTAATTTTGATGAAGGCCAATTTATCCTTTTCTTTTCATTTGTGAATTTTGCTTTGGTGTACTATCTAAGAACTTTTTCCTACACCCAGGTCATGAAGATTCTCCTATATTATCCTCTAAAATTTTTTAGTCCTACACTTTATATTTACATATATAATTTATTTTGAATTAAGTTTTATAAGGTGTGAGGTCTGAGTCAATGTGCAAATTTTTGCATGTGGACATTCAGTTGTACAAACACCATTTTTTGAAAAGGCTATCCTTTACATTGAAATGCCTTTGTAGGTTGTCTGTTCACTCTGATGGTAGTTTCTTTTGCTGTGCAGAAGCTCTTTAGTTTAATTAAATCCCATTTGTCAATTTTGGCTTTTGTTGCCATTGCTTTTGGTGTTTTAGACATGAAGTCCTTGCCCATGCCTATGTCCTGAATAGTATTGCCTAGGTTTTCTTCTAGGGTTTTTATGCTTTTAGGTCTAACATGTAAGTCTTTAATCCATCTTGAATTGCTTTTTGTATAAGGTGTAAGGAAGGGATCCAGTTTCAGCTTTCTACATATGGCTAGCCAGTTTTCCCAGCACCATTTATTAAATAGGGAATCCTTTCCCCATTTCTTGTTTTTGTCAGGTTTGTCAAAGATCAGATAGTTGTAGATATGCAGCATTATTTCTGAGGGCTCTGTTCTGTTCCATTGATCTATGTCTCTGTTTTGGTACCAGTACCATGCTGTTTTGGTTACTGTAGCCTTGTAGTATAGTTTGAAGTCAGGTAGCATGATGCCTCCAGCTTTGTTCTTTTGGCTTAGGATTGACTTGGCGATGCGGGCTCTTTTTTGGTTCCATATGAACTTTAAAGTAGTTTTTTCCAATTCTGTGAAGAAAGTCATTGGTAGCTTGATGGGGATGGCATTGAATCTATAAATTACCTTGGTCAGTATGGCCATTTTCACAATATTGATTCTTCCAACCCATGAGCATGGAATGTTCTTCCATTTGTTTGTATCCTCTTTTATTTCATTGAGCAGTGGTTTGTAGTTCTCCTTGAAGAGGTCCTTCACATCCCTTGTAAGTTGGATTCCTAGGTATTTTATTCTCTTTGAAGCAATTGTGAATGGGAGTTCACTCATGATTTGGCTCTCTGTTTGTCTGTGATTGGTGTACAAGAATGCTTGTGATTTTTGTACATTGATTTTGTATCCTGAGACTTTGCTGAAGTTGCTAATCAGCTTAAGGAGATTTTGGGCTGAGACAATGGGGTTTTCTAGATATACAATCATGTCATCTGCAAACAGGGACAAAATTTTCACAACCTACTCATCTGACAAAGGGCTAATATCCAGAATCTACAATGAACTCAAATTTACAAGAAAAAAATGAACAACCCCATCAAAAAGTGGGCGAACGACGTGAACAGACACTTCTCAAAAGAAGACATTTATGCAGCCAAAAAACACATGAAAAAAAGCTCATCATCACTGGCCATCAGAGAAACGCTAATCAAAACCACAATGAGATACCATCTCACACCAGTTAGAATGGCCATCATCAAAGTCAGGAAACAACAGGTGCTGGAGAGGATGTGGAGAAATAGGAACACTTTTACACTGTTGGTGGGACTGTAAACTAGTTCAACCATTGTGGAAGTCAGTGTGGCGATTCCTCAGGGATCTAGAACTAGAAATACCATTTGACCCAGCCATCCCATTACTGGGTATATACCCAAAGGACTATAAATCATGCTGCTATAAAGACACATGCACATGTATGTTTGTTGCGGCACTATTCACAATAGCAAAGACTTGGAACCAACCCAAATGTCCAACAACGATAGACTGGATTAAGAAAATGTGGCACATATACATGATGGAATATTATGCAGCCATAAAAAATGATGAGTTCATGTCCTTTGTAGGGACATGGATGAAACTGGAAACTATCATTCTCAGTAAACTATCACAAGGACGAAAAACCAAACACTGCATGTTTGCACTCATAGGTGGGAATTGAACAATGAGAACTCATAGACACAGGAAGGGGAACATCACACTCCGGGGACTGTTGTGGGGTGGGGGGAGGGGGGAGGGACAGCATTAGGAGATATACCTAATGCTAAATGATGAGTTAATGGGTGCAGCAAACCAACATGGCACATGGATACATATGTAACAAACCTGCACATTGTGCACATGTACCCTAAAACCTAAAGTATAATAAAAAAATTAAAAAAAAAAGAAATGCCTTTGTATCATTGTCAAAAATCAATTGATCTTATGTGTGTGTGTCTAATTCTGTATTCTATTCTTTTTTTGTTGCTCTGTGTATCCATCCTTTTGCCAATGCCACAGTGTCTTGATTACTATCTTGATTACTTTATGTCTTAACATTGGGTAGTTTTAGCTTTTAATTCTTTTGCATTATTAACTTTTTTAGGTATTTTATTTTAATTTATTTTGTTTCAACTATATCTCTGTATAATTTTTAGTGGTTTCTCTAGTGATTAGAAAAGGCATAGAAACTATTCACATTTTTAGAATTAACACCACTTTGAGAAGAATATGAAAATCATAACGTCCTATAGGTCCCTCTCCCTCAATTTATGTCGTAGTTGTCTTACATATTACATCTACTTCATTGAAAAGCCTATCAAAAATGTTGTAATTTTTCTTTAAACCATCAAACATTTTAAAGTACTAAATAAGAGAACCATTTATTATACTTATCTGGGTATTTACCATTTCTGGTACTCTTCTTTCATTTCAGATGTTCCAGGTTTTCCTCTTGTATCATTTCTCTTTTGCCTGAAGAACTTCCTTCAGTAATCCTTTTGGAATAGGTCTGCTGCAACAAACTGTATCTGTTTTCTTTCATCTGGGAATTTCTTTCATCTCCTTACTTCATAGATTGTAAGTTTTTTCTTTTGACATTTGAAAAACGCCATTCCATTTCTGGCTTTTATGCCTTCTGACGTGAAATTTATATTTATTTGAATTGTGTTTCTATAACTAACCATTTTTCTTTAATTATGTTCAAGATTTTTTTCTTTGTGTTTAGTTTTTAAGAGTTTGTGATGTGTCTGAATATGGATATCTTTGGGTGTATCTCAAAGGAAGGAGTCTTTCAGCTTTGTGAGCCTGCAGGTTTCTGTCATTTGTCCATGTTAGAGATAGGAAAATTTTTCATCCGTATCTCTTCAAATATGTTTCTGCATACTCTCTTTCTCCTCTTCTTTTGGAACTCTGATGTCATAAATATTAGACCTGAGGCTGTAGTCATTTATTTTCAACTTTTACTCTTCATTTGTCAAGATTAGATAATTTCTATTGAACTATATCCAAGTTCACTAACTCTTTAATATATCATTTACATTCTGTTACTGAGCTCATTTAGTTCTAAAATTTCCAGTGGGTTCTCATTTATATCTCCCATTCTTTGCTGAGACTTTCTTTTCTGACATTCAGTTCAACAGTGCTCACTCTTACTTTTTGGAGTACTTTTAAAAATAGCTCTTTAAAGTCTTCCTCAAATTAACCCAATATCTGTGCCATCTTGATATTTACATTTGTTGTTTTTTCCGTTGATATATACCTAGTTGTTCACATGCTGAGTAATTATGGATTATGTTCTGAACAATTTTATTATTATTTTTTGTGACCCTGGGACGACTTCCTTAAATCCTACAGAGACTATTGGTAGTTTTAGTTTAGTAGCCAACTGACCTATTAATTCCAGGCTTTACGTCACGACCAGTTATCTATGGGCAGTGGTTGCATTGTTTAATTAAGCTTTCAAAGACTTTACAGTGCTATTCAGATCTGTCCTGAATGTGAGCCACCAGTAGTCAGTTTGGATGTTGGACACTGGTATATCGCATACTTCAGTTCTCAAAGTCTGTGTATATTCTTTGACATTGGAGCCACACCTATGTGGCTCATGGGTATGCCTGGGAGCTCATTTAAAACTTTAAGGGTCATTTTCTCAAGTTTCTCCCTGACAAGGAGCTCCTTAATACTTTCTGATTCCCTGTAATCCTGCTTTTTGGTTATCTGGCCAGAATATTGGGGCTTCAGTTACCCCATTCTGCATTATGCCCCCCACAGCTGTGTCCACATCTGGAGTTAAGCTGTAGAAGGACAGAAAGGGAGAAAACTCATAAGAGTTTATCGTCCCTCTGAGGATCACAGCTCCTCTGATTGGAAAGGAAGGTTTTGGCTACTGTAGGTTCGTATCGGCTTTGTTGTTGCCCCTCTCACAGGATTTCTTGAGGGCTGAGGAGCAGGGAATGTAAAGAAGAAAAATAAATAGTAAATGATAAAGGGACATTTTCCGCACTCTGTGTTAGCTTTAGAAAACTCCTTTGCTGCTCTTTGAGCCAGAACTAGAGGAATTCTGGAACTCTCTCTGCCCACACTAATGCTCACCTCCAGGTTTCTGGCTGCATTGAGCTCAAGTCAGAAGATATTGAAAGGAACTATATGGAAAACTCACCATCAGTTTGGTGATATTTTGATTTGGGTATTCTTCCCAACCTTTTCTCAATGCTATTTACTTTTTACAGCCCTCGAATAGCTGTTCCATAAATCCCGACCGTGTGTTTTAGCTGCATTGAGTGAAAACAACAGAGTGTGGTATGTTTATTCCATCTTGCCTAGAACTAGAATACCCCATAAAAAATTATTTCTAATTTAGAGGCTTATACATTCTTCAAACTTGAGAAATACAATTGTTCTATATGCCTGAATAAAGTTGAACCTCAAAAAGTCTGGCGTTCATTTTCACATAGTTGAGCCCCTTGAGTACTGCTTTTATGCCGTATTACAACTATTAATATTCCTTCGGCATACATGTGATATTTGTAACTGCAATCATTATAAAAATATTAGGCCATCACACATTACATTACTCAATGACTCTTTACAAAGTTCCATATGAAGTTTTGCTCTTTTTTAAAAAAATTAATACAGTTCCGGGAAAAATTTCACTTCCTTTAAGAAACAAAATGCTTAGAGTTTTCTAATAACATTGGATCAACCAGCAATTATATACTTTATCTTTTCTTATCTACCAGAAAGCACAAATTAGAAGCCTTATCATAGTTGTTATAAATATATTATTTTATTTTCCTTGATAATTTTTACCTTCTACTTTTTACCATTTCATTGCATGTGCATTTGTTGCAAGTCTTCACAAATTATTTTCAGAATAAGACAAAAAATGAATAAAAAATAAATAAACATAAGTAACTGAAGCCTTAATTGGCATTTTTCTAAGGTTTTATTCCCATCCCATAGAAACTTTTTCTTCTGAAATTTTTTTACAAGCAGCAAGATATCCAGTGACTTGCCTGATTATTTCATGTCCTAAAGCATTTTCTTCCTACATTTACATTGACATCTGAAAATGCTAATGGAGTTTCTCTCCGGGATAGGGATCATTAAGTCAAAGAACCGAATCAAAATGAGCAATGAAAGATAGAATTTGTTCATGGCCATAACAATAGGCAGTGATGTGAATGAGCATGGCAATTTTTATTGAATCTATGCAGTACATTGCAGATCTGGAAACGCTCTGCTTGATTTTGGGACACAACCAGTTCAAAACCTTAAATACACTCCTCAGGGCTTATTCCCCTATTGATTAGAATTAAAAACAGTTGCCCACATGAAAGCCTGGGGGCACTGATAGGTAAGGGACACCAAAGTATTTTACTCAGTGATGAAAATAAAAAGCAATTACAGTGAAACTCACTTCTCAAGAGAAGGTAAGAGCAAAGCCTCCCATTTGCCCACTTGTAGCACAATTTCATAAAATTAGAAGATGTGACTTTTCAAGAAAATTAGGTTAATGTCAGCACCAGATTGGAATTGATAGAATTCTATTTATTGCCTGTACTGTGACTCTCACTCCAGATAGTGCCCTATTCTCCAGGGTTGGAGCCCTGATGCACCTCTGCAACCTTGTCTGAGCTCTGTGCATCTTTGCAGTAAGTATCGCTCAGTAAATAAGCCAGCCTTTCTGCCTTGCATACATTGTTGTTCTGCCCCCAAACCAGTCCTGCTCCTGCCCTCTGATCAATTCACTCTGCCCTCCATTTTCTCTTCCGGACAGCCACCAAAAGGAAATTGCCCTAAAATTCATGTATAGTCTCCCTTGTCCTTTCATCTCTCTATTTATTCTACAAAGAATATTCTCATTCTCTTTAGTGGCCTTGGTTCCACTTATTCTGAAGTCTGGATACACAAACTGTATCCAACAAAGTCCTGACAAACTCCCTGCATCCATCTCTCCTTCAGAGGTTCTGTACCCTGTCAATGTTGCTAAGTTGGACAGCTAGCCCCATCATTACATGTCATACCAGGGAATCATTGCTAGAATAAAGCAAAAAACCACACAGGTCAGTAAGTCTATTGATAAAGTAAGTGTCCTAGGGCATGGAACGATGAGTTGGTATGAGACTGATTCTCACAGCAGGCAACCCAAACAGCAAGGTACCATGCCCTCTTTTCTGTGGTGGTTAGAAACAAGCATCAATTGCCAGTGCCTTATACTCAATTTTGGAGTCATGGCCTATCTACCCTATCTTGTTTCTTTCCAAGACCCAAATAATAGAGCAGCTTACAGAATGGGTCAAGAATCAGCTTACGGAATGGGTCAAGAATCTACAGTGGTGAACTGGAAGGGACTTTAAAGCTCTTCTAGTCCAAACTCATATTTTTTGTAACAATTGCAGAAGCTGAGATTCTAAGAGGTGACCTGACCAAGATCAAAGCATAAATTCAGACCCAGGGTGTCCATCTCACAGCTACCATTTTTCTGTGAGTCTGTTCTGCTCTTTTTCTATACCAAGGAAACTTCTTCCTGTAAATATTCTTACTGCTGACTTCTCTATTGATATTAGTATCACCAGTCCTCTATGACATTTTCAATCATTGCCTTTCTCTTGTTTCTCCTTTAAAATAATGTATAAAGAATCACACATTTCTAGCTTCCTTTACATTCCTCACTTATCCTGCTCTACCTCAAAGCCATTATTATCACCTGACATGACTCCATTAAGCTTCCAAAATGCTGGCTCACTAATATTTCTAAATTACACTGCTATTATTGTCACTTCTTTGTGCAAATTTTTTTTGTAACTCCTCCTTATTTCATTAGAAACTAAATGCAAGCTCAATGTCCTCCCCAACACGACTCTGGTCTCTCTTGCTGTGGTCTTATTTTCTACCACTTCCCCTTATATTATCAGGTAGAAAGCTGTTTTCTAGCATAACTAAAATAATAAACCACTGATATGGTTTGGCTCTGTGTCCCCACCCAAATATCCTGTTGAACTGTAATCCCTGATATTGGGGGAGGAACCTGGTGGGAGGTGATTGGATCATGGGGCCAGATTTCTCCGTTGCTGTTCCTGTGATACTAAGATCTCGTGAGATTTGGTTGTTGGAAAGTATGCAGCACTTCCTGCTTTGCTTCTCTCTCTCTCTTCCTCCTGCTCCCACCATGTAAGATGTGCCTCCTTCCTCTTCGCTTTCTGCCATAATTGTAAGTTTCCTGAGGCCTCCCTAGCCATGCCTCCTGTACAGCCTGTGGAACTGTGAGTCAATTAAATCTCTTTTCTTTATAAATTACCCAGCCTCAGGTGGTTCTTTATAGCAGTGTGAGAACAAACTAATACACCCACATATCAAATATTTAATAGTTAATTTACTGTATTAATCTGTTCTCCTGCTGCTAATAAAGACATACCCAAGACTGGGTAATTTATAAAGGAAAGAGGTTTAATGGACTCATAGTTCCACGTGGCTGGGAAGACCTCACCATCATGGCAGAAGACAAAGGAGAAGCAAAGGCACGTCTTACATGGTGCATGGTGGCATTCAAGAGAGCTTGTGCAGAGGAACTCTCATTCATAAAAACATCATATCTCATGAGACTTATTCACTACCATGAGAACAGTATGGGGGAAAGAGCCCCCATGATTCAATTATCTCCACCTGGCCCCATCCTGGATATGTGGGGATTATTACAATACAAGGTGAGACTTAGGTGGGGTACAGCCAAACCATATCATTTACCATGAATCACATTTTATTATACTTTAGGGTTTTAGGGTACATGTGCACAATGTGCAGGTTTGTTACATATGTATCCATGTGCCATGTTGATTTCCTGCACCCATTAACTCGTCATTTAGCATTAGGTGTATCTCCTAATGCTGTCCCTCCCCCCTCCCCCCACCCCACAACAGTCCCCGGAGTGTGATGTTCCCCTTCCTGTGTCCATGAGTTCTCATTGTTCAATTCCCACCTATGAGTGAGAACATGCGGTGTTTGGTTTTTTGTCCTTGCGATAGTTTACTGAGAATGATGTTTTCCAGTTTCATCCATGTCCCTACAAAGGACACGAACTCATCATTTTTTATGGCTGCATAGTATTCCATGGTGTATATGTGCCACATTTTCTTAATCCAGTCTATCGTTGTTGGACATTTGGGTTGGTTCCAACTCTTTGCTATTGTGAATAGTGCCGCAATAAACATACGTGTGCATGTGTCTTTATAGCAGCATGATTTATAGTCCTTTGGGTATATACCCAGTAATGGGATGGCTGGGTCAAATGGTATTTCTAGTTCGAGATCCCTGAGGAATCGCCACACTGACTTCCACAATGGTTGAACTAGTTTACAATCCCACCAACAGTGTAAAAGTGTTCCTATTTCTCCACATCCTCTCCAGCACCTGTTGTTTCCTGATTTTTTAATGATGGCCATTCTAACTGGTGTGAGATGGTATCTCACTGTGTACACCAATAACAGACAAACAGAGAGCCAAATCATGAGTGAACTCCCATTCACAATTGCTTCAAAGAGAATAAAATACCTAGGAATCCAACTTACAAGGGATGTGAAGGACCTCTTCAAGGAGAACTACAAACCACTGCTCAATGAAATAAAAGAGGATACAAACAAATGGAAGAACATTCCATGCTCATGGGTTGGAAGAATCAATATCGTGAAAATGGCCATACTGCCCAAGGTAATTTATAGATTCAATGCCATCCCCATCAAGCTACCAATGACTTTCTTCACAGAATTGGAAAAAACTACTTTAAAGTTCATATGGAACCAAAAAAGAGCCCGCATCGCCAAGTCAATCCTAAGCCAAAAGAACAAAGCTGGAGGCATCACGCTACCTGACTTTAAACTATACTACAAGGCTACAGTAACCAAAACAGCATGGTACTGGTACCACAACAGAGACATAGATCAATGGAACAGAACAGAGCCCTCAGAAATGATGCCGCATAGCTACAACTATCTGATCTTTGACAAACCTGACAAAAATAAGAAATGGGGAAAGGATTCCCTATTTAATAAATGGTGCTGGGAAAACTGGCTAGCCATATGTAGAAAGCTGCAACTGGATCCCTTCCTTACACCTTATACAAAAATTAATTCAAGATGGATTAAAGACTTATATGTTAGACCTAAAACCATTAAAATCCTACAAGAAAACCTAGGCAATACCATTCAGGACATAGGCGTGGGCAAGGACTTCATGTCTAAAACACCAAAAGCAATGGCAACAAAGCCAAAATACAAAACTAAAGAGTTCTGACAGCAAAGAACTATCATAGAATGAACAGGCAACTAGAATGGAGAAAATTTTGCAACTACTCATCTGACAAAGGCTAATATCCAGAATCTAAACAAAAAAAAAAAAAAAAAAAAAAAAAAAAGGAAGAAAAAAAAAAAAAAATTATGCAGCAAAAAAAGAAAAATGCTATCATCACTGGCCATGAATCACATTTACCATAAATCAAGGAACTGTGAGTCCTGAGGCAGAACTGGCCATAGGCAAAATTAATGTTTTCTCCTAATACAATGTTAAATACTTAAAATATTGCCAGATACTCTATCAAATACTGAGAATAAAAGGTGATTAAGATATTTTCCTTGTCCTCAGGAACTTATCATTCTATAAATGACATGGAAACATGTACAACTAATCTTAACTGAGTTAGATGCATGCCACATTAGAGGTAATAATAAAGTGTTGTGGGCACTCAGGGACATTGGCCTTCCTGCTTGTCTTTTTGAATTTCCATTTCTCTATCTCCTTTCCACTATTCCTTTTTCTCTCCTATTGCATCTCTTTCAAGAAATTCTTTTATGGATCCCCACCTAGATCTCCTATATGCTAGATCTTTTTCTGACAGGCCTTCCCCTGGCCACCACTTTTTGATACCCTCTCAAAACACATTTTTTCATGTCCAGTTTCCTCAGTCCTTATCAAGATGGCTGCCTGGCTAATTTGACAACAATTCTAGTTCAAATGTTAAAACTTAACCATGGTTTCGTGGGACACTTCTTACAGATAACATTGCATTTTAAACAAGACATAGAGCAATGAGAACATTTTAGTCTAAAAGATATTTTGGAAAATGTTCTGATTCTCTGACACTCAGGCTGGGGCTAAGGTAGAATCCAAGAGGTCATGAAGGATTGGGCCAAGTGGTTCCCAAAGTGCCTGGATGACAGATGTATTTAAGGAATGGGTATGTAACATTGTAGCTGAGGAGCTGTGCTAATCAGAAAGATTCCACAGTGGCATTAGGAGTGATGAATTCACCTTAGTGCATGTATCAAGAGATAATGCTAGTGGTAAAGAGCTAAGACTAGCAAGTGCCATGCAAAGCAAATGGAGGAACCAAGTTGCAGACTATGACCATCTGTACCCTGACAATCTCTAATATATACAGGGTGCTCATCAGAGGGTGAATGACTTTGGCTTTAGGTGTGGGGTTAAGATGAAAAAGGGAAAGAGGTATCTTCTTCATTAGTCATAAGAATGCCTTACATTTGTTTAGAATGTAAAGTTTACACATTATTTTATAAATATGAAGTTCTCATAGTCCTATTAAGATAGGCAGGAAAGAAACACACTTTATAAATGACAAACATGAGAGGTACCCTATAAACATCTGTTGGGTAGTTAATTTGTAGATTGTGATTGTTTGGTTGATTGATCAATAATCCACAAGGAAAATAGCAGTGTTCCTTCCCAATAAGGCAGGAGAGAGGGTGATTCTAACCATTTTTTCGATGAGGAACTAAAGCTTAAAGAGGTCAGGTAGCTAGTTCCCTATCACCTAACTCACAAGTAGACCCAGAGTTTTTCTTTTAGCATGAATTGAGGATTAATTTCATTATAGTGTGTTTATTTATAGACCAGCCTCTCTGGCATACCTGATGATACCCTGTGAACAATTTCCTAAATATCAAGCTAGCTCTCCAACTGCTAAGATAGAAATGTTCTCAAAAGCCTATGCTGGATCCAGAGTATGCACAACAGGAAAACAACAGGATGAAGAGCAAAAAGTGATGCCTTTCACCTTTATTCTTTTCTGAACCTCCATATTCCAGCTGTGAATTAAAAAGTACACACACACATAAACATATGTACATCTATATATATATACATAAATGTATGAAACATAAAAGATGATAAGGGACATACTGTAATAATTAAGCTGAAAAAAATCCCTTAAATTTATCTCCATAAATGTGAGGCAGAAATTCTGAATTTTCCTTTTTTATATCGTAGTTTGATCCAGAGTAGTTTACTTGTTTTCTCTTAATATCAAGAATTCATAATCTAGATGCATGTTAATAGTATAATTTTATTTCCTCATTTATGTTTTTCCTTGTCAGTGACTAGAACAGCTGGGTGAAAAACAATTCTGACAATAGATGGAAGGAAAATAGAAGTCTTTTTACCGACACTAGACCTCAAAAGTTAGAAAAGCACTTTGTAAGGCATGAGTATTGAGTAGGGTCCAAAAAAAATTTAAGAAGAGAAATCACTCATTTGCAGATGGCGGTCAGAAATTGGGAAGTAATGGAATATCTAATTCTGTGAAAACAGGCATCAATTTCTAAAATAATCTGCTTGATGAGTACAAATAAGATTGGGTGAAAAAAATAGTGTGGGTAGATTTGCAGGTGGTTTTAAAACTGAGAATGAGGAGGTTGAATCTGATGGAGAAAGAGAAGGAGGGAAGGAATGATGGAGGGAGGGAAGGAAGGAGAGAGGGAGGGAGGGAAGGAGGGAGGGAGGGAGGGAGGGAAGGAAGGAAGGAAGGAAGGAAGGAAGGAAGGAAGGAAGGAAGGAAGGAGGAAGGAAGGAGGAGGAGGGAGGAGGGAGGGAGGGAGGGAGGGAGGGAGGGGGAGGGGAGGGAAGGGGAGAGGAGGGAGAAAGAAAGAAGGGAGGAACGAAAGAGGGAAGGAGAGAGGGAGAGAGGGAGGGAGGAAGGAAGAGAAGAGAAGGAAGGGAGGGAGGAGGCATCTCATGGAGAGGCAGACAGGCAAGAAATAAATAGAAAGGGTTGAAAGAATGGGAGAAAAATGTCAGAGCAACAAATATCTGCTAGGGACTGTCACATCACAACTTATTTAATCAACTCAGCAACACTGCTCTATGACTATTATTAACTTCATGTTCTAAATGAAAAAAACTGAGGTTCAAGAGGTATAGGTACTTGTTCCTAACTAACAAATGATGGATCCAGATTTTCAACCAAGAACAACAGCCCCATACCACCAAGCTGCCTCCTTAAATTTAGGCTAAAATTTAAGCTCTTCGAAATGTTTCTGTGGCAGTGATATTGGGGGCATGGAGGTGTTTGTTCTCCCTTCAGGAGAACCTGCTGTAGGGATGTGCCACACCTTTGGAGCCACTGCAGTTTTCACACCATACCTTCCCCAGGCTGCTCCCAGCCCATGGATGAACACAGTAGTACATGAACCGGGCAATTCCTGCCCAGACGGGACTCCTCTAATATATGCCTTTGGCACAGGGACTCCCTATTGGCTGAAACTTTCTCAGGGGGCTGAGGGTCTTACCCAATCCTTTCTTCTTTATCTCTTTTCTCAGGTGGCAGACCAGTACTTCAGTCTGACAACTTCCCTTATCTTCTCCTAACCTCTCACCTTTGTCCTTCATAGGTGTTTTACCCCATAAACCTCTTGCAGGTCTAATCCTACCTTAGTGTTTACTCCTAGGAGGGCCTGAACTAACACAAGCACACATTCACATGTATAACAGTGCCCTGAATAGATCCAGACTTTTAGAGTCAGGGTGTAGCCCAAATAAGACAAGCTGTAGATTTACATACAGTTTTCAACACACTCACTGCAACATCCAGGAAAAACATGGTAGACCACAAAACTCTCTGCCAACACCAGAAGATGGCACGCTCCCCACTGGGAAACCATGATTCCAGGTAGTATGGAAGGCACACAGGACTCTCCCTGGGGTGAGTTAGGACGTGGAAGAGACAGAGACAATGAGGTTTATTCAAGTCAGTCTGGCTCAAGGATTTAGGATGAGAATGAGGTGCTTAAGAGGCCCTTCCAAAAAGCTACCACCCTTTAGAGTATCACTGTCACTCCAAAAGTTCTTTAAAAGATTCTGGGATTTTTTCCACTCTTCTGAGAAGAGGCATTGTCACAGACATATAAATCTACACTAGCCCGCTTCAGAGCACAAACTCACTCTTATACCTTCCCTTCAGTGGCTGCAAACATTTTCCTGTTAGCATCAATATCTAATTCATATATTCCCACATCCTCACTTAGAGGATCAGATGTATCATAAATTGGGGAAAGGAAAGGACAGCAAGTCACAGGACTCTGTCTAATGACAATTACCAGGGAGTTTACTGGTTCCGCAATGCTTGTCTCACAACTTATAGAAGATCCATGTAAGTAACATCTCAGGCATAAGAATGAAATAAACATGTTACAATGGAACGTTCATACTCCTAAATTATAATGTTGATGAATCAAATATTGTACACAGTAAATAAAGAACAGCCACTGATTGGAGTTTAGAAATTTTTCCTTTTTCTTTTTTAGACAAATTAAATATATATACTGACCACATCTTTATGAGGATTTGGTCAGATTATTGTATACCTCAGTTATTACTACCTCCTAATCACCTCTATGGAAAAAGTGCCTTCTACTTTCTTCCTAAAATGTAATCCCTCCACAAAAGGCTGTCATGAAGCACACACTGCACTCGTCCTCACATGTCCCTCCCCCAGCAAGTCTTCTGGTGCTCATTGTGGGTGCCACCTTCCTCTGTCTCTGGGGTTCTCATCAGGCACAGCTGTCTCTGTCTTCACCCGGTTTCAACACAAGCAGCAGAGGTTTGGGCTCAGGTGACAATGTGTAATAAAAAAAGGTGGTAGAGAAAGTGTCAGAGGGTCATCCTCCTTTTTCACAACCATTTTGACACTTTGAAGACTGGTGATGAGGACATGCAATACTTGGGGCCACAGGAAGGAAAGTATGAAAACAACAAAACCTGTATACACTATAAAGTTCTTTGTGAGATAGGCAGAGAATAGGAACCCCATTAAAGAAATCTGACATTTTATGCACTGCCTACTAGATACTCTGTTTTAAATCACAAAGTGAGTAAAAAGAATTAAAAGAAATCAGGCTCTTAGTTCTGAATTCCACTGTTTGTCATTTGATGATAATATCATTAAATCCTACATGTCAAAGATAAGACAAATAACTAGCTCAAAATCTGAAATATAAACCATTTGTTAGAGTTTTATTGAGCATTTCATGCCAAAAATAAAATTTTTAGGTAAATATTGTAGTATGTCAAAATAATTCCACAATAAAAGAGATAAAAATATGGTATTATATAATATAGAGTGAAACTATTATCCTCTTAATATTTTAACAAACTGAATTTAGACCAAAATCTTAAATGTTAACAGTCATCCTTTTGTGATAGTAACTATGAATTATCTTTTTAAAAATAGTAAGTTTTAAAAAATAAAAATGTAGAAATGAATTTGGTAGAATCAAAATTACTCCACTCTGTCTCAAAGCTCTTGAAATGAATTCCCAAGGACTGAAGTAGAAGTAACTCTTACATTCAACTTGGCATTTTCCATTTATTGCTTTGAGCTTTAAATGGCAAAGCATTATTTGTATCATAATAATAGCACTGAGTTATAAAATATTAATGTATGGATATTGGTTACAACAGCTGTGGCCCACTGTAAGAAAACCTAATACATAAAAATGTTATTTATAAAAAGTTAGGACTGTTTATTAATATTACCAAATAACTATTTGCCTTCAGAAATGATTTACTGCAGAGTATTTTAATTGTATGATGTAACCTATTTAATAGTAAGCATTAAATGACTGAATGATGATGTCCAAGCTACTGACACCTGGAGAATATTTAATAGTATTGGTTAAGAGGTGTCACAGTGCAGCATAAGTGGAACATTCCTTTTCAGTAAGGTCTCCAGGGAGAAAAGCCTTTAACTACCAAGTGGCCATAGAAAGAAGTCTTCCCATAAACATAGCACGCAGAGTGAGTAGATTCATAAGCAAGACAGAATGATATACTACTATGTAGCCATTAAAATTCAGGTTGTAGAAGGATATTAAATGACATAAAATCTTTTACTACTAGTGAGTGAAAAAACAGATCAAAAAAGAGTAGTTGGAGAATAATCGCATTTTTTCAAATTATACAAACAAGCACACAAACACATTTATAAAAAACCAGGGGATATATACCAAGATACTGGGGCAATCATTGATTTTTCTTTTCATTTTTACATAATTCTGTAGTTTCCAAATGACCATGTCTTTCTTATAATTCTTGTATCAGTAGCACAGACTACATTGTGCAATGGTAACAAACATCCCAGGTTCTCAGCAGCTTTTACTAAGAAAAGTTAAATTCTTGCTTACACACATGGGCAGAGAGTCTCTGATCATGGAGTCAAACAGCAACCCACACTGACAGAGGCTTCATCTCCACGCATTCTTCCATGATCACTGAGACCAAAGAAAAGACTGTGGTGAATTGTGCACAGCTCTGAAACTTCTACCTGAAAGGGACACATGTCCCTGCCACTCACATTTCATGGGCAAAGCAAATCACATGGCCAAGACTGACTTCAAAAAGAGTAGGCAAGTATAATCCTACCATATGCCCAGAAGAACTGGCTAAAACTCCTAGACAGATACTAAATCACAAAGATAATACTTAATTTTCTAAAATATATTTCTGTGTCTTCCAAATTTTCTAAAATATCATGTGTCTTTGATAATGCCCTGAAAAAGCACACAACCAATATTATTCTTAAAAAGAAAAAAACTCGTCATTACAACATACCAAAACAAATATTTTTAAAATAGAGAAGATAACATCAGCAGAAGAGAATATTAATTCTAACAGTTACAAAATAAAGTAAGCTTAGATTCAAGAGAAAACAAGATTTAATGTTATGTCAATGATCCTCGGGTAAGAAGTACACTGCTTATTACAGAAATATAAGCAAAAGCATATCCCTGAAGAAGCAACCCCATCAATTAATACAAAATCATTGGTTAAAAAATATCAGCCAGTGAGAAGGAATGAGAAAATGATACAATAACATACTCTACACTCATAACTGTTCATAGTAAATCTTGGCTTTCGGTCATTACAGAACCTATGCATAGTCAAATGATCATTCTTATATTTGTATAAATAAATAAATATTTATTGTGTACCTAACTACAGGCTATTAACCATTATTGATCTTGGAACAGAGCAATAAACAAAACAGATGTGCTCTTGCACTCATGAAGCTGACATTCTAATGTGGGGGAGGGGAAAGACAATAAACAGGTAAGTAGAAGATATCCAGGTGGCAATAAGTGAATACTGTATGCAGGGCAAGGGGACAGCAAGACATGGGGATGCTGCTTGAGAGAGTGGTCAGGTAAGACCTCTAGGATGAAGTGACATTGAAGCAGAAATCTGAAGAAATTGAGAGAAAACCTGCCAGTGTCTCAGAAAAGAACATCCCAGGCTGAGACTAGCAACTGCAAAATCCCGGAAACTGTGTCTTCTAAGAGCAGCAAAGGGCTGGTGGAGCCGGAGCAGAATAGGCAAGGGGAGAGCTGTAGGAACTGGGAGCCGGGCAGGAGCCTGGGGGTGATGACGGTGCCCTTAGAGTCACGGTAGAAAAAGGCCTTCAATTTTATTTCTTGTCTAAAGAAAGCCATTGGCAAGTTTTGAGCAGAGAAGTGACATAAACCTACTTTCATTTTGAATGGATCACTCTGGTTACTGTGTGAAGAATAAATAGTCTATGGCAGAAACAAACTGACCTGTTAGAAGGCTGTTGCAATTGTCTAGATGAGATGTTCAAAGTACAGTGAGAATGGTGGCGTGATGAAAACATCAAGGATATTGTAAGTAGAACCAACAGTATTTGCTGATGGATTGGATTTGGTGTTTGAGAGAGATGAGTCAAGAAATACTTCGATATCATTTTATAAAGCATAGTCTAAGAACTCCCTCCTACTCATTATTGTATAGGAGTATCTAGAATGAATGAACCCTACATAACAATTATACCCTTACCTCACATAGAATTATTTTTTTAAGAAAGCATATTTCTTTCTGCCTGGCTGGCCTAAATGATAGAATGGTAAAATAGATTCTAATTTAATTTCCCCCAAAAACCCTGACATGAATATAACTTTTGTTTTGTTTTTATTAAGAGAGACGGGGTCTCATTATGTTGCCCAGGTTGGTCTCAAACACCTGGGCTCAAGCAATCCTTTCACCTTGGCCTCCCAAATCACTAAGATTACATGTGTGGGCCACCACACATGGCCCATAAAACGTTTCACTCTACTAAATTTAAATAATGTATACCTGTTAAGTAATATTACATGGAGTCTAAAAATAATCCTTTCTGACTTATTTGTAGATTTAAGAGGAAGGTCTTGGGGAGCAGTGCAAATAAAGCAAGGGCGGAATTGAATTTCTCACAGCAGTAGAGCCCTCTTTCAAAACATGCCTTGATTGTTGTGGTTTCTTCCCAATATTGTATTTAATACAAAGACTACAATCAACTTTTCTCCTTAACAACTCCTTATATCCTGTATAGAACTCTTCTATGGGATAACTTTAGCAATCTGTCCAACACCAGTATGACTAAAGACTGAAGGGATTATTAAAATTTAAATGTTAAATGTCTTAGAAAAGTGAACACCTATAAACCGTGACAGATTTGAAAATGAACTTTGGGAAGACTAAATATCAAAAGCAAACTATATAAGAGCTATGAAAATTTTTGTCAGCAAAGAAGACCTAGAGGAAAAAACAATTACAACAATGGAACCATGAAAGAGAATGAACAGTCTATATTAAATTGATAAATCATCACCAAAAATCCCAGTGAGAGAAAAGAGGACATTGTTAGGGGTTGCTACACATAGCATCTTTCAGGCAGAAATGGCAGCCGGACATATGGTTATAGATTTTCTCTTTCTTTTCTCCATCACTCCACCCCAGCTGAGAAATCCTCTGTCAGTCCTCGCTCACCAGCTGGTTAAAATAAAAATCTTACCTCCTTTATGAACTCTTTATAATCTTATAAGGAAAATGTTTTCATATCAAGTAAGAAAATAAAATCTTCCTCAATAGGCTGAAAGAAACATTTTTAAACAAAATTTTGGATGAGCATGTTATAAGGCAGTACCAATTTCTATATTTAAGAAAAAAAATCCTCATGCGAAAGCTCGACTAAAAACATTTCCAAAATAACTAAGGATTGATTTGTAGAAATCTTGCCTCTCTTTTTTATTTCTCTGGCATAACTGCCCTTCTGGGCCTAATGCCAAATATGCTTTGGTTCTTCTATGTAAAAATAAGTCGATAGAAGGTAAAGGAAAACCAGTATTTCTTTTACACAATGACTAAATCAAGTGAGAAAGAAGATAAATATTGGATAATACACTTAACATGACATCTTTGCCTTAATTATTTGCATATTTACTCATTGATTAATAGACAGTGGGCTCCATTCTCTTATTCACCTTGTTAGGTAGAACAAATATCTAAACTACTAGTTCTCACTTCCAGCTGGAGAAGGAGGATGGGCAAAAGGGTTGATTATCAGAACCTTCAAGGGTATAATTTGAAACTCTCCCACAAGTGAATCAAATGCCAAGTCTCCATCAGTTTATTTTTTTATTCTCCACCTTCCTCACCACCACCGCTCCCAACCACCATGCTTAAGAACTACTAACTTATGTATAAATTTTTTGAATAAAAAACAATTTTATCCTCTTCTTTTAAGCATCCCACACCCAAGAGAGAAAATAACTTTTTATTTTTAGTCAAATACAACTACATAAGACCTAACCTAGTGTGTAACACCGATATGGGTAGGCTGGGTCAGATGAGATATTTACCTAATATTACCTATTGATTCTCCCAAAGGGCCACAAGAAAACCTGTTGATCAAAGAATGCTAAGTTTATTAGACCTACATTAGCAATACCACCCTGACAGAGTCTTAATAGTGTCTCCGGAAGAGGTGGGCTGGGAAGCATGTTTATAGATCTTGGGGTGTAGGCTCAAGCAATTCAGGCAGGTTTGTAAGACACAAAACAGGGATTAGGCAAGATGTGGGACATAATAGTTTCAGATTGGTGGACATCTGAAGCAAGAGTCTTGAAGAGAATCTTGACAAGTGAGCTGTTGCTTGATAAGCAAGCTGCTTGCTCAGGTGTGCTGTCTATTTTCCAGATAGGAGAGCTGTTTACCCAGATGAGCAAATTATTTCCCAGAGCAAATTCATTTTCAGAAATTTCCTGAAGTAAACAATGAGGTTATTTATTGATTTACAGTCTTATCTTCCTAAATATGAATATCCTGGAACAAATAGTTGATTTGTTGACACAGGTGGCCTCAGTTATCAGTTCTGAGAGTTAAGTAATGTGGATACAGGTGGTGCCATTCTCATGAAAAAGACCAACAGCTGATCATAAATCCAATTCATAATAAATAAGGGAGGTAAAAGTTCAATAGGGTTAAAAGCAAACCAAAAAGTTGGTTGGAGCTGTCGGCAGAAAAAAATGAGTCACAATGTCAGTCTTTGGGAAGATAGGAATTGGTAGGGAAACAATATGAGAAGTCATGTTTAAGTAAGTCATCACAGAGACCAGGAAAATTGAGACATGTCCAGATTCTATTTATATGTGATGCTAACTCAATGCAACATGTATGGACCTGACTACATGCAAGTGCAAGACAAGCTGGAAAGTTCAACTATCACTGGCTTCCCTGGTTCTCCAGCTTATAGATTACAGATTATCAGACTTCTCAGCTTCCATAATCACATAAGGCAATTCTATAATAGATAGATACCTTAGGTATATATTCTTAGGTATATAGATATACCTAAGAATCTATATCTATTTACTCAAAGAATATATATATACACACACATACACACACACACACACATTCAGGTAAGGAAATGTTTTTATCAGAAAAATTTTGTCTATATATAGACAAATGTCTGTATACATATATACATACATACATAAATATATATATATATATATATATATATATGGAGAGAGAGAAAGGGGGAAAGAGAGATTCTGTGTCTCTGGAGTAGCCTAATACAATGGAAAAGAGACACTATAGGGAGGCTAGCAAAGGGACCATTAAAAAATAAGTCCACACTAAATCTGTAAATACTAAAAAAGTGTCTGGGAAGATCAGGGCATGAACTACAAGGAAGAGGTTTCAAAGTATGTATGTTGAAAGGCGTGTCATCCAAAGGAGTGGCATAATTTAAAGAACAGACTCTTGAAGGGACTTAAACGGTCACTCTTCAAAATGCATAATTTAGGGGGTAAGAGTAGGAAAAAAGCAAAATAGAAGCTAGAGATATCCTTTGGTAATTGGATAGTATGATGGTTAATTTTATGTGTCAACTTGGCTGGGCCACATACCCAGATATTTGGTCAAAAACTATTCTAGATGTTCTGTGAAGATGTTTTTTGGATACAATTAACATTTAAATAACTGGAGTTTTAGTACATATTACCACCCATAGTGTGGGTGAACCTCATCCAATCAGCTGAAGGCTTTAATAAAATGAAGACTGATCTCCCTCAAACAAGAAGGAATTCTGGCAACAGAGTGCCCTTGGGCTTGGACTACAACTCTTCCTGGCTCTGCAGCCTGCCAGCCACCCCCGTCAGATTTTAGACTCACCAGGCTTCCACAATCACATTGACCAATTCTGTTTCTCTTTTCCTCTGGAGAGCCCTGCCTGATAGAGATACTAAAGAGAAAACAGAAAACAAGGGGAAGTTTAGGGTCTTAGCACAATTAAACTGTAAGATGTGAGGACTCACCCACCTTTCCCCACCAAAGAAATGAGCAAACAAATGAACAGAAAACCTTACTAAAGTATGTAGACTGTGCTATACTGATAGAAAAGGGTGCCGTTAAACTAAGAATCTTGTAAAATTACCCCAATACCATAAAAAATGAACAAAGGGGAAATAATATCCATATAAAGATCTTAACAAGATAGTGTTTTAATACATATATATAAACAGAAGAAAACGTACCCCTCAAAAAAATCATGAAGCAGAAGAAAACTGTAAGCCAATAACCTAGAATAATTAAGTGTGCCCAAGCATTTGAAGATATAAAAAACCACCTTAAATCAGAAATTCAAAACTCACAGAAATGAACAAAAAAGAAAATAAAAAGCAAAGCAAAATGAAATGAGAACTAATTGAACTCAAGAAATAACTAAGAAAAAGTCGAAAATATTTCAGATAATAAAGAATAAATTACAGGGTACAGAATAAACTAAAATTATATTTTTCATATGGGACATAAAACAAAGACAGGAAATAACCAAAATGGTTACAGTCAGACCACCCTGAAAGTGCTCAATCTCATCTGATTTCAGAAGCTAAGCAGGATCAAAACTGATTAATATTCGGATGAGAAGAAATAATCAAAAGGTTAAAAATAACATAAAGAAAGAGATAAAAAGAATCAGAGAGAAAGTCCTATGAATGGAAGACAGGCAAAGAAGGAATAATATTCCAATTATCAGAGTCTCTAAGAAGATAAATAAAAAATGGAAGAGTGCTAATATTTAAAACTATAAGAAAATGTTTCCAAAATAGAAAAAGACCCAAATCTCCAAACTT
The DNA here is from genome assembly GCF_006542625.1 of Nomascus leucogenys. NCBI lineage: Eukaryota > Metazoa > Chordata > Mammalia > Primates > Hylobatidae > Nomascus > Nomascus leucogenys. The sequence continues at coordinate 97,953,325 of NC_044391.1, forward strand.
TTCAATGTCAGATAGTTCCAGTGCCCCATAAGATATTCCAGAGTATTACAAAGAAAACTCTGTAACGCCTTTTATGAAGCAAGTGTAACTTATGTTAAAACCAAATAAAGTATTTTTGAAAACTAACAATCAGTACCATTCATGAATACCAATCCAAAAATACTAAATAAAATATTAACAAATCCATTTCAGTACCACATTAAAAATATACCATGACCATGTGGGATTTATTTCAGGAATACTAGATTGGTCCAATATAAGAAAATGTATTAATATATAACATATTAATAAGCCCAGAAAACAAATGATGTGATTATCTCCATAGATGCTGAGGAACTGTCAGAAAAAATTCAAGGCCCGTTCATAATTAAAATATTCAGGAAAATAGAAATTGAGAGATACTTTCTTATCACAATAAAGAGAGATATATATGCCTTAGGGCAATGCCACCTCAGTATCAACAAGCACAGCTAGTACCCAGATTTCGATTTCTAAATACCACTCTCCAAGTAGGCAAAAGTTTGAGAAGAAACAAAGTATTAGCATGGTCACAAAGAATTTCCATCCAGATATTTAAAATTACAGTGGGGAAAACAATAACTTCACAGTAGAGGAACATCACAAGTACCACCTTATTGCTTGGTACAAGTAATCAAGGTTAACATTTCCAATAGCAGCATATTAGCAAATCAAGTGCCTCCTGATGTACACTAGGAATGAAAAAAATCATTTCTGTTGTATTCTTGCTCTAAAGCCATAACCTCAAGCTAATCATAAGAAAATATCAGGCTGTGATTGTTAATTTTATTTATCCACTTGATTGGACCATGGGGTGCCCAGATATTTGGTCATACATTATTCTGGGTGTTTCTGTGAGGGTGTTTCTAGATGAGATTAGCATTTAAGTTGACAGATTGAGTCAATTTAATGGAGGGAAGCAAATTTCCCTCCATAATGTAGGTGGCCCTCATTCAATCAGTTAAAGGTCTGAATAGAACTGACACTCTCTGAGTAAGAAAAAATTCTCCTGCTTTATGGCCTTCAAACTAGATTATCAGCTCTTCCTCTGAACTGGAATATTAGCTCTTCCTTATTCTACAGCAGCTCCCAGCCTTCAGACTCAAACTTAGAAATCAGCTCTGCAGATTTTAGACTTTCCAGTTTCCATAACTGTATGAGTACATTTCTTCTAATAAATATTTTTGTAGGGGTGTGTGCGTATATATGCACATGCACACTAATGTGCTGTTGGTTCTATTTTTATGTAAAACTTCAACTAATACACAGGTAAACTCAAATTAAAAGACATTCAACAAAATAACTTACCAGTACTCCAAAGGTATCAGGATCGTGAAAGATAAGAAAAAAGAGAAAATTTTCAGATTGAATAAAACTAAGGAAACACACAACTAAATGCAATGCAGTTTCCTGTATTAGATGCTGGGAACAGAAAGAGGGCATTAGAGGAAAACTGATAAAATTCAAGTAACATCTATAGTTTAGTTAATACTGTTGTACCAATGTCAACTTTCTGATTTTGATCATTGTTACATCATTATATAAAATGTTAAACATTAGAAAAGGTGAAGACTACACAATAACTTGTTTTGCAACATTTTTATAAGTTTAGCCATACTTAAAAATTAAAAGTTTAAAATTTATATATAGGTTTTTATACTTCTCACCGTTTGGTAATAGATAAGAGTCTAATTGGCAGCCATTTGTTCTACCTTTCTATATACATTTTAACTAATTGAAAAGAAGTAATTTGGGAGGAGAGTGCCCTGTGTGAGTTGTCTTGACTCTAAAGAGGTATATGGTAAGCCAACACTATAATTGCCGTATATAGAAGACAAAAGCTATATAAAGGTAGGCACAGGATCCTTAATAAAGCAAATGCGAAGGGGCAGTAAAACAACAAAAAGGAAGAAGGGCAGAGAAAGCTCCCCAAAAGAAGAAAAAGAAGCGTGTATTAAAAAGCCTAGGGCTTAGAATGCAGATGATGGTTTCCCTGGACAGTTCTAGCATAGCATTATAAATTCAAATCCTGCCGGTGCCAAGACAGGCATCTAAATGTACTCCTAGTGAAAGACAATAGGAAATGAGGGCATTTGAGAAGTATACCATCCACACCTATTTAAAGATATTCAAATATTTAGTCTTTAAACTGTGAAGGCATCTGGATTTAGTCTCTGACTCACTAGTTTTCAATCCATGGTAGGCTCTAGAGTTTAAGCGAGAAGGCAAATGGAATTTGAGATGTCTGTTCAGCCCATCATAAGATGAGAATGTAGACCAGGATTACAGACAAAAACCCAGTTTAAAACTAAAAAATTTATATTGTATGAGTTTTGGAAATAAGGCCATAGGCCCAGAATATTTTGAAATACGGCTCTTTCCATTGAATTAAAATCTGAATTCAGGAAGGCATGGGTGGGGGTAACTATCAGACTTCTGCAAAATCTCTCACCTCGAACTTTAACACAGAGGCAGAGCAAGATGGCCACATAGAAGCCTTTACTAATTGTCCTCCCAGCAAGAACACCAAATTGAACAACTATCCACACAAAAAAGCACCTTTATAGGAACCAAAAATTATATGAGTGACCACAGTATCTGATTTTAAGTGTATGTCACTGAGAAAGACACTGAGGAGAGTAGGAAAGAAAGTCTTGAATTACCAATGCCACCCCTCCCCTATCCCCTACCCCCACTCCCACCCTGGGTAGCAGCTGCATGGCATGGAGAGAGAATCAGTGTGCTTGGGGGAAGAAGAGTGCAGTGATTGTGGGAATTTGCATTGTAACTCAGTGCTGCTCTGCCAAAGTGGAAAGCAACACAGGGCAGAACTCAGCCAGCATCCATAAAGGGAGCATTTAGACCAGCTCTAGCCAGAGGGGATCACCCATCCCAGTGGTCAGAATCTGAGTTTTGGCAAGCCTCAGTACTGCAAGTCAAGGGCTCTTGGGTCCTAAATAAACTCAAAAGGCAGTCTAAGCCACAAGCTCTGTAATTCCTGGGCAAATCCAGATGCTGTGCTGGACTCAGAATCAGTAGACTTAGGGGACATGCAATCTAGTGAGATACCAGCCGGGGTGATCAAGACGTGCTTGCACTACCCCTCCCCCAACTCCAAGCAACACAGCTCACAGCTCCAGGAGAGAATCCTTCCTTCTGCTTGGGGAGGGAGGAAGGGAGATTTCATAAAGAGGACTTTGTCTTCCGACTTAGGTACCAGCTAAGCCACAGTAGGATAGGGCACCAAGTGGAGTCCTGAGGCCCCCATTTCAAGCCCTAGCGCCCAGATGACATTTCTGGACATACCCTGACCCAGAAGGAACCTGTTACCTGGAAAGGAATGACCCAGTCCTGGTAGCATTCATCACCTGCTGAGTAAAGACTCTTTGGGCCCTGAATTATCAGCAGTGGTAAAAAAAAAAAAAAAAGTAGTACCTACCATGGCAGGTAGGTGAGACTCTGAGACTTGCTGGCTTCAGATGTGACTCAGCACATTTCAAGCTGTGGTAGAGATGGGGAGAGACTCCTGCTTGAGAAAAGGCGAAGAAAGATAAAAGGGTACTCTCTCTTGCAGCTCGGGTACCAGCTCAGCCACAGTAGGGTAGAGAACCAAGTGGGCTCTGGAGCTCCCCAAATCCAAGACTTCCTTGGTCCTTGGATGGCATTTCTGGACCTGACCCAGGTCAGAGAGGAGCCAAGTGCCCTGAAGGCAGATTCCCAGACCACAAGCTAACTGAAGAGCCCTTGGCCTTGAGTGAATATTGATGGTAGCCAGGAGGTACCTGTCATGGGTCTGGGGGCAGTGGTGGCCATGCGGGAAGACCCCTCTGCTTGTGGAAAGAGGAGGGAAGAGTGGGAAGGACATTGTCCTGTGACTTGGGTGCAAGCTCAGCTGTAATAGAATAGCACCAGGAAGATTAGTAAGGTTTCTGACTCATCTCTGTACCCACTTGGGACTAGGGCGAACTCATTGCCCTGAAGGGAAAGACACAAGCCTAGCTGGCTTCACAACCTGCTCACTATAGAGCCCTAGGGACTTAAGCAAATATAAGTGGTAGCCAAGTAATTGTTACCACAGGCCTTGGGCGAGACCCAGAGCTGTAGTGGCTTTGGGTCTGATCCAGCACAGTCCCAGCGGTGGTGGCCACAGGAATACTTGAATCGCCACTCCCCCAGCACCAGACAGCTCAGCACAGAGAGAGAGAGAGAGAGAGAGAGAGAGAGACTTTGTTTAGGGAAAAAGAAGGAAAGAGAACAAGAGTTTCTGACTGGTAATCCAAGGAATTCTCCTGGATTGTACCCAACACTGCCAAGGTGGTCATTCTCTGAGTCTACAAAAGTCACAGTGTTACAAGGCTTGGGATGCCCTCTAATGCACATACGGCTACAATAACCGAAGACTTAGATAACAACAATCAATTCCCTTTTAATACTTGTAAAGACTTCCAAAGAAGGATCAGTACAAACAAGCCCAGACCGTGAATATTACAATAAATGCCTAACTCTTCAATATGCAGACATCAATGAACATCTACAAGCATCAAGACCATTCAGCAGGAAAACATGTCCCAAACAAACTAAATAATGTACCAAGGGCCAATGCTGGAGAGACAGAGATATGTGACCTTTCAGACAGAATTCAAAATAGCAGTGTTGAGGAAACTAAAAGAAATTTAAGATAACATAAAGAAGGAATTCAGAATTCTATGAGATAAATTTAACAAAGACATTGAAATAATTAAATAGAATCAGCCAGAAATTCTGGAGCAGAAAAATGCAATTGACATACTGAAGAATGCCTCAAAGGCTCTTGACAGCAGAATAACTCAAACAGAAGAAAGATTTAGTAAGCTTGAAGACCTGCTATTTGAAAATACACAGAGGAGACAAAAGAAAAAATAATGTAAAAGAATAAAGCATGCCTACGACATTTGCAAAATGGTCTCCAAAGGGTAATTCTAAGAGTTATTAGCCTTAAGGAGGAGGTAGAAAAAGAGATGGGTAGAAAGTTTATTCAAAGGAGTAACAGAGAACTTCCCAAATCCAGAAAAAGATATCAATATTCAAGTACAAGAAGATCATAGGGCCAGGCATGATGGCTCACACCTGTAATCCCAGCACTTTGGGAGGCAGAGGTGGGCAGATCACCTGAGGTCAGGAGTTCAAGACCAGCCTGGCCAACATGGTGAAACCCCAACTCTACTAAACATACAAAAATTAGCCAGGCATGGTAGTGTGCGCCTGTAATCCCAACTACTAGGGAGGCTGAGGCAGGAGAATAGCTTGAACCCAGGAGGCAGAGGTTGCAGTGAGCCAAGATCGTGCCACTGCACTCCAGCCTGGGTGACAGAGCAAGACTCAAGACAGAAGGAAGGGAAGGGAAGGGAAGGGAAGGGAAGGGAAGGAAGGAAGGAAGGAAGGAAGGAAGGAAGGAAGGAAGGAAAGGGAGGGAGATGGAAGGAAGGAAGGAAGGAAGGAAGGAAGGAAGGAAGGCAGGCAGGCAGGCAGGCAGGCAGGCAGGCAGGCAGGCAGGCAGGCATGAAGGAAGGAAAGAAGGAAGGAAGGAAGGAAGGAAGGAAGGAAGGAAGGAAGGAAGGAAGGAAGAAAAGAAAGAAAGAGAGAGAGAAAGAAAGAGGAGGGAGGGAGAGAGGGAGGAAGGAAGGGAGGAAGGGAGGAAGGAAGGAAGGAAGGAAGGAAGGAAGGAAGGGGAAAGAAAGAAAGAAAGAAAGAAAGAGGAAGGAAGGAAGGAAGGGGAAAGAAAGAAAGAAAAAGAAAGGAAGGAAGGAAGGGGGAGGGGAGGGAAGGGGAAGGGAAGTAAGTAAGTAAGGAAGGAAGGAAGGAAGGAAGGAAGGGGGAGGGGAGGGGGGGAGGGGGAGGGGAGGGGGGAGGGGAGGGGAGGGGAGGGAAGGGAGGGGAGGGAAGGGAAGGGAGGGAGGGGAAGGGAAGGGAGGGGAGGGGAAGGGAAGGGAGGGGAGGGGAAGGGAAGGGAGGGGAGGGGAAGGGAAGGGAGAGGAGGGGAGAAAGGAAATACCAAGCAGATTTAGCCCAAATAAGACTACCTCAAGAAATTTAGTAATTAATCTCCCAAAGATCAAGGATAAACAAAGGATCATAAAAGCAGCAAGAGAAAAGAAACAAATAATGTATAATAAAGCTGCAGTGCATCTGGACAGCAGACTTGACAGTGGAAACCTTACAGGCCAGGAGAGAGTGGCATAACATATTTAAAATGCTGAAGGAGAAAAAACTTTTACCCTAGAGTGGTTGATACAGTGAAAATATCCTTAGAACATGAAGGAGAAACAAAGACTTTCCCAGACAAACAAAAGCTGAAGGATTTCATAAACACTAGACTTTTGTATAAAACTAAATGCTAAAGGGAGTTCTTCAATCTGAAACAAAAGGACTATTAATGAGCAATAAAAATCATGAGGTACAAAACTCACTGGTAATAGTAAGTATATAGAAGAACACAAAATATTACAACACTGTAATTGTGGTGTGTAAACTACTCATATCTTAAGTAGAAAGAATAAAAGATGAACTGTTCAATAATAATCACTACAGCAACATTTTAAGACATAGAGAGTAGAATAAGATATAAATACAAAAAATAAAAAGTTAAAAAGCATGGAGATTAAGTTAAAATGTAGAGTTTTATTAGTTTTCTCTTTGCTTGTACCTGAAACCAGCAAGTCTCAGAGGCTTATGAAGGCCCTTGAGGTAGTATTTATCTATTGTTGTTGGTTATTCAAGGCCCAAGGGCTCCTCAGTTAGCAGATGATAAATGCTGTCAGGACCGAGTCCTTTCTTTCAAAAGAGAGAGTTCCCTTCTGTCCCAGGTTGTGTCTAGAAATGTTGTCTGGGAGCTAGGGCCTGGAATGGGGGCCTAATGACTCTGACTGATGCCTTATCCTGCTGTGGCTGAGCTGGTATCCAAGATGCAAGACGAAGTCCTCCCTACTCTTCCCTCTTCCCTCCTCAAGCAGAAGGAAGTGGTCTCTTTTGGAGCTGTGAGCTGTGCCTCCAAGGATTAGAAGAGGGGTTATGCCAGCACTCTTTTGGCCGCCCCAGCTGCTGTCTCAGTTTGTCATGTGCCCACCTAGTCCACTGTCTCTGGGCCTATTTCAGCCCTAGGACTCACCTAAGAGTTGCAGTAATTTAGGCCTAGACTGCCTTTCAAGTTCACTTTGAGACCAAGAGCATTTTGGCCCTTGGTGGCAAGGTTTGCAGGAACTAAAGTTCAGACTGCTGGGATTAGCGATTCCCCTCTGGCTAAGGTTTAAATGCTCTTTCTGTGGGTGGGCATCAGCTGAGTTTGGTCTGGTTTTCCTTTCTGCTCTCGCAGAACAGCACTGAGTTCAATGCCTCACAGTTGTTGTGTTCTCCCTCCCCCAACCCCCAGAGATGCTCTCTGCACCATGCCAGTGCTGCTGGGGGTTGCAGAAGGGTAGTGTTGGCAATTCAGGACTGTTTTTTTTCTATTTCTTCAGTGCCTCTTTCAGTGATATGAAAAGGTGTAATTTTTCATACACCTTTTCATGTGTACGAAGTTTAAACCAGGTACAGTGATACGAAGTTTAAACCAGGTACTATAGGTACTATGAGTGCTCACCTGTTTTTGGTTCTTATGAAGGTGTTTTTTCTGTGTAGATAGCTGTCAACTTGGTGTGCGTGCGTGTGTGTGTGTGTGTGTGTGTGTGTATGCATAATGGGGGAGATTTCTATTCTGCCACCTAGTCTGCCATTTTGCTCTGCCTCCCAATTTGCATATATTGAACCATCAGGGTGCAAGTGCTCTTCATGCATCCCTGGGATACATCCTAGTCGGTCATGATGAATGATCTTTTCAACATGCTGTTGAATTCGATTTGGTAGTTTTTTTTTGATGATTTTTGCACCAATGTTCATCATGGATATTGGCCTATAGTTTTCTTTCTGCAACTCTTAGATAAAATGTTCCGTAAATAACTATTAGGCCTATACCAAAAAATACAGGAGGATGGAATACTTCTAAACTTATTCTATGAGGCCAACACTACCCTGTTACCAAAAACAGACAAAGACACATTATAAAAAGAAAACTATACAACAGTATGTCTGATGAATATTGATGCAAAAAATCCTCAAAAAAATACTAGCAAACCAAATTCAACAATACATTATGTTGCAGGAAGTCAGGGACCCCAAATGGAGGGACCGGCTGAAGCCATGGCAGAAGAATATGGATTGTGAAGATTTCATGGATATTTATTAGTTCCCCAAATTAATACTTTTATAATTTCTTATGCCTGTCTTTACTGCAATCTCTAAACATAAATTGTAAAGATTTCATGGACACTTATCACTTCCCCAGTCAATACCCTTGTGATTTCCTAGGCCTGTCTTTAATCTCTTAACACTGTCATCTCCTAAGCCGAGGAGGATGTATGTTGCCTCAGGACCAGGTGATAATTGCATTAACTGCACAAATTGTAGAGCATGTGTGTTTAAACAATATGAAATCTGGGCACCTTGAAAAAAGAACAGGATAACAGCAATTGTTCAGGGAATAAGAGAGATAATCTTAAACTCTGACCGCTGGTGAGCCAGGCAGAACAGAGCCATATTTCTCTTCTTTCAAAAGCAAATGAGAGAAATATCACTGAATTCTTTTTCTCAGCAAGGAACATCCCTGGGAAAGAGAATACGTGCCTGGGGTTATAGGTCTTTAGACGGCCCCTCTGGGCATGCCCATCTTTTATGGTCTGTAGACTGTAGGGGTGAAATAGACCCCAGTCTCCTACAGTGCTCCCAGGCTTATTAGGAAGAGGAAATTCCCACCTAATAAATTTTGGTCAGACCGGTTGCTCTCAAAACCCTGTCTCCTGATGTTATCAATGACAATGGTGCCCAAAACTTCATTAGCAATTTTAATTTCACCCGGTCCTGTGGTCCTGTGATCTTGCCTGCCTCCACTTGCCTTGTGATATTCTGTTACCTTGTGAAGTACTTGATGTCTGTGACCCACACCTATTCGCACACTCCCTCCCCTTTTGAAAATCCTTAATAAAAACTTGCTGGTTTTTGCAGCTTGTGGGGCATCACAGAACCTACCGACATGTGATGTCTCCCCCAGACGCCCAGCTTTAAAATTTCTCTGTTTTGTACTCTGTCCTTTTATTTCTCAGGCCGGCCAATGCTTAGGGAAAATAGAAAAGAACCTACGTGAATATTGGGGCAGGTTCCCCAATAACATTAGGAAGATCATTCATCATGACCAAGTGGAATTTATCACAGGGATGCAAGGATGGCTCAACACACGCAAATCAATCAGTGTGATACCTCACATCAACAGAATGAAGGATAAAAACTGTATAATCCTTTCAACTGATGATGAAAAGCATTTGATAAAATTCAACATCCCTTCATGATAAAAATTCTCAAAAAATGGGGTAGAAGAAACATACCTCAACATAATAAAAGTCATATATAACAGACCCAATGCTACTCATACTAAATGGGGAAAAAACTGAAAGCCATTCCTCAAAGATTTGGAACAAACAAGGAGGATGCCCACTGTCACCACTGTTATGCAACATAAGTACCGAAGTCCTAACTAGAGCAATCAGACAAAAGAAAGATATAAATGCATCCAAGTTGGAAAGGAAGGAGCCAAAATATCTTTGTCTGCAGATGATATGATTTTATATTTGAAAAAACCTGAAGACTCCACAAGAGAACTATTAGAACTGATAAACAAATTCAGTAAAGTTGCAGGATACAAATTCAACATACAAAAATCACTAGCATTTCTATGTGCTAACAGTGAACAATGTGAAAAAGAAATTTTTAAAAAGTAATCCCATTTACAATAGCCACATAGAATTTAAAAACTAGAAATTAACTAAAGAAGTGAAAGATCTCTATAATGAAAACTGTACAACACTAATGAAGGAAATTGAAGAGGACACCAAAACATGGAAAAATATTCCACGTTTATAAACTGGAAGAATCAATATTGTTAAAATATCCATACTACCCAGAGCACTCTATAGACTCAATGCAGTCCCTGTCAAAATACCAATAACATTCTTCACAGAAATAGATAAAAACCATCCTAAAATTTATGTGGAACCACAAAAAATTGAAAATAGCCAAAGCTATCCTAGAACAAAACTGGAGGAATCACATTACCTGACTTCAAATTACACTACAGAGCTATAGTAACCAAAACAGCATGATACAGGCATATAACAGACACATAGACCAATGTAACCAAATAGAGAACGCAGAAACAAATCCATACACCTACAGTGGACTCATTTTTGGTAAAGGTATCAATAACATACACTGGGGAAAAGACAGTCTCTTCAATAAATGGTGCTGGTGCTGGGAAACCTGGATATACATATGCAAAAGAAACTAGACCCTTCTCTCTCACTATATGCAAAATTTAAATCAAAATGTATTAAAGACTGAAATCTAAGATCTCGAACTATGAAACTACTACAAGAAATCATTGGGGAAAATCTCCAGGACATTGATCTGGAGCTCAAACAACTCTATATAAATAAATCTAATAATCCAATTTTTTAAAATGGGCAAAAAATCTGAATAGACATTTCTCAAAAGACATACAAATGGCAAACAGGTGATCAACATCACTGATCATCAGAGAAATGCAAATCAAAATGACAATGAGAGATATTCTCAGCCTAGTTAAAATGGCTTTTATCCAAATGATAGACAATAATAAATGCTGGTGAGGATGTGGAGAAAAGGGAACCCTCATACAATTGGTGGGAATGTAAATTAGTACAACCACTGTGAAGAACAGTTTGGAGGTTCCTCAAAAAACTAAAAATTGAGCTGCCATATGATCCAGCAATCCCACGGCTAGGTATCTACCCAAAAGAAAGAAAATCAGTATATCAAAAGAGATATCTACAAGCCCATGTTTATTGCAGCACTATTAACAATAGCCAAGATTTGCAAGCAATCTAAGTGCCCAAAAAATGAATGAACAGAAAACATGTGATACATATACACAATGGAGTACTATTCAGCCATAAAAAAGGAGGAGGTCCCATCATTTGCAACAACATGGATGGAACAAGAGGCAATTATATTATGTAAGATAAGCCAGGCACAGAAAGACAAACTTCACGTATTCTAACTTATTTGTGGGAGCTAAAAATTAAAGCAACTGAACTCATGGAGATAGAAGGATGGTTACCAGATGCTGGGAAGAGTAATGATAGAAGGGAGGTTGGGTTGGTTAATAGGTACAAAAAAATAAATAGAATGAGCAAGATCTAGTATTTGACAGCACAACATGATGACTATAGTCAACAATAATTTATTGTACATTGTAAAATAACTAAAAGAGTAGAATTGAATTCTTTGTAACACACACACACGATAAGGATAAATGGTTGAGGTGATGGATACCTCATTTACCCTAATGTGATTAATAGTGATTGTATGCTTGTATTAAAATATCTCATGTACCCCATAGATATATACGCCTACTATGTATGCACAAAATTTAAAAATTAAAAATTTTATTTTAAAAAGAAACCCTTAGCAGATCTTTTTGTTTGTTTGTTCTTTTTTGAGACAGAGTCTCATTCTGTCGCCCAGACTAGAGTGCAGTGGTCCAATCTTGGCCTTCTGGACTCAAGAGATTCTCCTGCCTCAGCCTCCCAAGTAGCTGGGATTACAGGTGCCTGCCACCACACCCAGCTAATTTTTGTATTTTTAGTAGAGACGGGGTTTCACCATGTTGACCAGGATGGTCTCAAACTCCTGACTGCAGGTGATCCACCTGCCTCAGCCTCTCAAAGACCTGGGGTTACAGGTATTAGCCACTACGCTTGGCCTATCAGATCATTTTATGTGCTTGTATTTTATACATAAGCACATCCCAAGATTCCATCTACCCCACAGCTATCCAGGAATTGTCTTTGGACCCATGGGAGAGGGAGGCTCTTATATTCAAAAAGCTAGTAAACAAATTTCAAGAAGCCAGAATATTCATTCCAGAAGCAATTCAAGTACCCAGGTTGAAAATTGGAAGAGTAACAGTAAATGAGGTCAAGTGTATTTTTGACAAGAGATTCAAACATGCACATTGAAAATAAGGGCATTGCTGTAAACGAGGTAAAATACACATCTAAAAAGACTTAAATAAACATTTGTAATGAAGAGGAGTTACAGTATTCCATCAGTGAAACAACTAACATTTGATATTGAGTATTTACAGAAGAGTCAAGGTTTGTTCCAGAGAATAAAGCATTAAAGATTCTTTTGTTAGTTGAAGTTTTAACTAAATATGTGACTTGGGGAGAGCTTTCTCTTCAGTCAGGCTCTGTAACCTCTCTCTCTTAGGAATGACTCCTCTAACATAGGCTAAAAGAAGAAGCCCCAAACACTCATGGTTTTTCATAATAAGAGTATTTTTTGCAGAGAAAAACAAAATTATTCTTTTATATTAAAATATCACAAAAAGTTTCATAAACTCAAATGTCAAGTGGCATAAAAACTCAGAAATAGAACCATTATGTCTGTGTGAAATTTAACAGCTTATTGCAATTGTTGAAGTCTAATAACATGTAAAAAAAAAAAAAAGGAAAAACGGTATAGTATGTTTCCAAATAGTATATATCATTGAATATAATGACACATTCTTTTGCAAAGGTCTTCCCGTCTCCCCTTCTCATAAGAATTTGTATATCATACTTTCATCTTCTCTAAAGATCATGAAAACAAGAGTCCATTATCTGTGAATAAACATTTATTGACCACCTCATTCTCCCCTAACGTTTCTTTATTTGCAGCCCATGAAATATTATTTGAGCAAAATTAAACATCTTCACAGAGGAAAAATCAGGATGCACAGTCTATTATAAGAGATACTTGTGTGTTATAAGAACTGGCATAATGGCATCCTATTTCATAATGACTGTTCCCAGGTATAGAAATTACAGGCATCTTTTACAACCAGGCAGAATTCTGACCATCTCAACTGTGTCTGTTTTCCATCTTTCAAGCTTGATATTTATTTCTTTCATAAGGACAATGAGTGCCATGCTGGATTATACAACCCAGCTACATCTGTTCTCTCTTGTTTTCTAGATATTACATTCATTGTATTTCACAGCATGAGCCCCCAATCAAGATGCTGAATACTGCTTCATGATAAATGTCACAGATGAAAAAATGGTCCAGCGCCAAAGTCATTATCACAGCTCTGGCCCATCTTCTTGAACAATGCCACTCATTGCTCACATTTTTCCTGGACAAAGGTACCATAGAAACTGCGTTTTCAAACTAAGAAACTTTGTCTGATATTTGTATATGTCAGTTGCGAATTGGCTGATATGCCTTGCCTGAACACCACCCTATTTGGATTCATTCTGTTATTCTGCTTGTCATCCCTCTGTGCTCACCATCCCATAGCATGTTACTCTTCAGGGTAGGAAAGCACCTAATAGAGGGCATGTCAGATAGAACCGCGTGGCCTTGCCCTGGAGCTCTTTGATGAAGCACGGTCTAAGGGGTTCACAGTATCAGCCAGAAAGAGATTTTTTAGGCAACCTGCAACTTCAGCTAACCAGAATGCCCAGGATTTGGTGCATTCTAGAATCATACACTTAGAAATCGTCAAGGGACCTTAGAGCTCAGCTAATTGAACCCCTCACATTAGACATAAGCATATGGAGGCCCCGACAAGCTAAATGAGTTCTGTCGACTCACACAGCTGCTTGGTCACAGAGCAAAGACTTGAAATCAGAACTCAGCTTTTTGGCATGTGCTCTATGATACCAAAAATGCTTTGTTACTTACACTAAATGGAAGCTTTTATTATATTTAAGAGCCAGATTTTTTTCCCATTATTTTAGACTTTCAAAAACTTATCTCTAAAAACATTTATCAAAATATGAATTCAAGTTTTATCCTTGTACATTAAGTCCATTAACGATGATTGAACTTTTCTTTGATGACTGGTCTAAAAGTTGGCATTTTGTAGCCAAGTTATCATAGTAGAGTGAGGTAAATGGAAATGTCAAAATTATAGGTGACTAGATAAAACCTATATTGACCTGAATCAAATTACTGCTTTAAATACATACTGATTATTTTCTTGTGGTCTTTCTTATTTTCCCTAAGGTTAAGGACAAAAATAATTTGAATTAGCTTCTGGTGTCACATAATTGAGGCTTTTCTGTATTTATCTTGGGCATCTAAAAAATAGGACAGATTGGCTGGGAGCAGTGGCTCATGCCTGTAATCCCAACATTCTGGGAGGCCAAGGTGGGTGGATCACAAGGTCAGGAGTTCAAGACCAGCCTGGCCAACATGGTGAAACCCTGTCTCTACTAAAAATACAAAAATTAGCCAGGCATGGTGGCATGCACCTGTAATCCCAGCTACTTGGGAGGCTGGGGCAGGAGAATTGCTTGACCCCGGGGAGATGGAGGTCGCAGTGAGCCAAGATCACGCCACTGCACTCCAGCCTAGGAGACAGAGCAAGACTCCATCTCGAAAAAATAAAATAAGACAGATCCTGATGTAATGGTTAGCCCAATTTTTCAACTCAAATTTTTTTCATTTATTTCAACATAATTCATATTTGATTTCATCTAGCAAGTGTTTTTCAGTTCTTATGATATGTGTTTGAGGAGAAGAGATATTGAAATAATCCAAGGTACAGGTGTTCTCTTCTATAATCTTTCCTTTCTTTTTCGCCCTACTGATACAGAATTTCTAAATTGTGCTTTTGGGGTTTTTTGTTATTACCCTTAAATCTTAAAATAGTGTCATCTTCCTGACAAAGACATTAATATGTTTCTGGACTATGACCCTTTCCCTCTTTTTTTAAATATAAATCTCTTTCCTCCCAGATTAATTTATTCTTATTGAAATACCATCTTGAATAGTTCTTCTAATAATGACTCATAGGTAGCAAATGCACTCTTAGTCTTTATAGGTCTGTAAGTGTCTATTTCTCCCTCTCTCTTGAATGATAATGTAGCTAGATATCGAATCTCAGACTAACATTTATGTTCTCCTCAGACATGTGAAGATATTACTACACTGTCCTCTGGCGTCTTTTATTGTTGTATCTTATTAGTCTAATTTTCATTTTTTGAGGTAATCTGTTTTTCTCACTGACAGCCGTTAAGATTTTCAATTTATCTACATCTTCAGTTTCATTACAGTGTCCATAGATTTATTTTTTATTTATTCTGCTGCAATCTCAAAATGCACTTTTATCTGAGGACATTGACTTTTTTAAGACGGATAAATTTTCAGCTATTTTCTTTTCATATTTTTTCTGCCATTCCCTCTAAGTGTCTTATTTTGAAAGCCTATTAAACATATATTAAAGTCTCTCAATTATGCTTCCATATCCCTTATCTACTCTTTCATATTTTAAAAAAATCTTTCTATATCATGGTGCTATGTTCTGTGTGCATTCTTCAATACTATCTTCTAATTAGCCAATTATTTTTCAACTGTATCCAGTCTTGAGTTTATACTAAATGTTGGGGTTTTTTTATTTGAATGATTATTTTTTTCATTTGTGAAATTTCAAAGTGGTTCTTCTTCATATCGACATGGTCTTTTTTCATTTCTGCCCAATCGTGTTCATTATTTCTCTGCTATATTTTTAAATGTTATGCTTTCTTTCACCTTGCTGGAGCTCCTAAATATACAAAAACTTTTTTAGACAATCCTTTTTTTTTTTTTTTTACAAGTAAAGTGAGTTTATTTTCTATTTGATAATTTTCATGGCTGTCACAACATTTATTTTCTGTGAGCGAGTTAAAACTTTGGTTCGGAGACTCATCTTGCATATGGGTATTTTTCCTCACTCTGTATGTTTACCTACCTCTGACTAGATGTCTGGTTATTGCTTCTATCTATTCTTCAAGGGACCCTCAGGCAATCCAATAGGACTCTTGATCCAGAAAAAGGGCTATCATTGACAGGGTCACTGAGCTAGTCAGCGGCTTATCTCAAATCCTAGCTACTAGGCTGTAACAGGGATCTTTTGCTCCCCGAAGCACTCATTTATAGCTTTTGTGGACATTTTTACCCCAATAGAATTGGACACCTAGCTAACTCTCTCTGCCTCTCGCCCTGGAGTTCAGAACTATTCTCTGCATACCACCCTTTATTTCTGTTCAATTTTGGGGCCAAGGTGGTGTTGATTTCAACATGGCTATAATAATAATAATAATGATAATTTCCATCTAACAAATATTTCCACTTTTCCTTCCAGGCACTTGGTAAGATTTTACTTCTCTACCTTAGACATGGCCTTGTGATTTGCTTTGGTAAATAAAATATGAGCGGATGTGGCATGCATCTCCTTTAGGTAGAAGCTGTAAAGAGCTAGTACATGATTCATCATGCCCTCTTTCCTCTGCCATAGCAACTAGCAATGCCCTAAGTAGTAGTCCTACCATCCCCCTGGATGTCAAGGTGAGGATATCATGGAGCAAAGCCCTGAATCAACACACAATGGGAATATAGTGTGAACAAGAAATAAATCTTTGTTTTAAGCCACTGAGATTTTGGTGTTGTTTTCTATAGCAGCCTAACCTAGACTACCCAGACAGATGTATTTATGCCTTTTAAAATTTTTTCTTTTTAAATTTTAATATGTCACTGCTATGCGTTTTTAGCTAAGAGAAGTTTCAAAGCATGAGTTTACAATGAAGCCTTGCTCTAAATGCAATCTAAGTCTTCAAGGAACTTTAAATAGTGTGGTATTAGACAAAATAAATATGCATAAAATATTAAATGAACAATGCAAGTATGTGTTTATGTGTCAAAGTATGTGGTTTCAGTAATAAGTGCTATAAACTGCTAACTTGAATATACTCAAGTTCTTCACTTGTTTCCATTCTAAATGTATTTCTTATACTTGGAAAAGCCTTTCAATCTTTTTTCTTTTCTGTTAAAAACCTATTATTAGTAAATTTATCACTTTTGTATTACTCAGAAAATTCCACTGTATTTTTTTCTGAAAGTCTCTAGTCGGGAACTTCAGTGGATAAAGCTGCAAACAGGCATTTCCCTCTTTTCCTTTCTTTGTTCCTTTGTTTCTCTGTTTCCTTTCTTTGTTCTTTTCTCTGTAGCATCAGGTTGCAGTTGCAGAAGGAAATGGGAAATTCCTCATTTGGCCCCTGAAGATAATTCTTTTGTTCTTTTCTTCATAAGTTCCTTTATTTCCAGTAGTGGAGAGCAATAGATTTAACAGGGTTTTTTTCCTCTGTGTTTTATAAACAATACTCAGAGTAACAGCTAGAAGACAGGGACCTTATCAAGTACTAGAAGTACGCTGATTCTGCTTACAACTAAATTGAAAAGATGGAAAAATTACAGAGGAATTATGCCAAAATCACCCAGGAATTTTGAACTTCCCACTTCCACCTATAAATGTGGAATTCCTTCCTCCACTGATTCTTCATACCCCTTCTTCTAATTCAACACTCATCTAAATCTTTTTAGACCATGCACAAAAGTGCATTCTGTATATGAGCATAGCTATATAACTTGGTACACAGAACCAAGATAGACAAAGGTATTGCCAATTTTAAAAGCATAACCTAAATAATATTGTACTTCATACTTTTGTCTTAATTAGTATCCTATTGTTTCTTAAATTGAATATTCTGTAGATAAAAATAATATTATTTTTCTATTTGATCTCTCACTCTTACATTTCCATGAGTCTCCATGTTTTCTATGGTTCCTCTAGAGAACAAGATAGTATGTTATAATTCACCCTTTGGGAATATCCCATTTTCCATATAAATGATTCAGAAGGATTTCTGAGGCAGGATGAAATGTACTTTTGAAATGTACACCAGAAGGACCTTTCCTTAACTTAATCACGGACTTTTAGTGCAGAAAAGGACCCCAAAAATTATCTAGTCCAATGTTCCTCAAAGTGTGTTATGCATTCTGCTAGTGGTATAAATTGCAAACTGCGTAAGTGATGATAATACAATTATGGAAACATCATTCTTGATATGATTTTCACTGTTGGTCCTCAAGTATATCTCCTTTAATTTGGTTTTCATTTATTCATTTCAGGGTTACATTTATTATAAGTGGACTGCTTTTGTGTTTGTTATTTTAAGTTTCCTTTTCAAATATATATATTTTTATGAGTTAGTTGAGACAATGAAATATGGTAGGTTAAAAAGTGGACAGTTAGTATATAAAAGTGTAAAGGCCTTGAAGGGGGTACATAAATGACCAAAGTTTGTGAAACAATGATTCTAGGCTTCTCATTTGATATATGAGAACCAGGGAGATGAGGTGATTTGTTCAAAATCATCCAACTTCAGA
This sequence comes from Nomascus leucogenys, assembly GCF_006542625.1. Classification (NCBI taxonomy): domain Eukaryota; kingdom Metazoa; phylum Chordata; class Mammalia; order Primates; family Hylobatidae; genus Nomascus; species Nomascus leucogenys. Next base: position 97,971,697 of record NC_044391.1, read on the forward strand.
GCTGCATCCAGACCTCCTGCTCCTAGTCCTATTCCTTGTTCCTGTCTATCCTATTGCCTCCTTAATGCTCCCACCTGTCTTAACAAGAATATTCATTCCTATGTACAGAGTAGGACAAGGTGAACTCTTGTGAATTAGAAATGTTGCAAAATTAAGTGAACATATTAAAAGTTTCTTCTTTTACCAAAGTAGCTGTCCTTTTCCATCAGAGGTAAGAAAATTAAGTTGCTGTCCTCCACTTGCCCAAAAATGATCGTTATGCCATTTCTTGTGGGTGCACTGAGCCCGAACAGCAGAGATAATAGGTTATTATAGGAAAATTTGGCTTTGACATTTGTATGATAAATTTGGAGTCAATTAGATGAAAAATACTCCATTAGATAAAGTGAGTGTACCAATTACTGTGAAGATGGCCTACTGCTAATAATATAATTGAAATTTAGAGAGAGGAAGGCTCAACCCTCCAGAAACTGACTACATCAGGAACAGTAATACAATCATGTAAACATTTGTGCTTTTAGCCATTTTCACTTGCTTTCCGAATTCTCCTAATCGAATGTCATTTTCATGTATATATGAAAATCCCACCCTGTAATTGGCCCCAAGGTTAGGTAGTACTTTGCCATAAAATGTAGAATATAATGAAACAGCTAGACATCTCTTCATTCTAATGCAAGACATGTAGACACGTAACATTGGTAGCCCAAACATGATACTTTTGAGATAAAAAATCAAGCCTGTAGCTAGGTAAGTAATGATTGCTTTTTAGTTCATCCTAGAAGGAGGATATTTTAGACTTACTAACTGGCGAAAAAGAAACTCATCCACATAGTGTGCTCTCTACGGCTGTGAAGTAACTGTCAGGGTCCAGCTGCTAAGGTACTTCAATCTCAATTGAACAAAACGAGAACAAGTACATTCTAAGAAACAACCCTGCAAAGGGATGGCCTAGTATTGCATTCTTTTTCATCTTCAATGATTTTGTGGCCCATATGAATTTAAAATGTAAAATGAAATATTTATCAACAATCAAAAACAGACATGTCCAACTCTGTTATCTGAATTCAATGCTTCTTTCATCTCAGAAAATAGAAGGCTCTCAGAAGTGCATTCACCTGCGTCAGTAAAGCATCCTTTCAGAGGATACGCTATGAAATTTTAACCCCATCATCTCACAGGGGCTTATCTAGGGAAAGTTACTTTAAATTCAAGTGAGAATTAAACACAAGGTGCCCGCTATCTTACCCAGAATTTAAAATTCTTTTTAATTAGTACTGTAAAATATAATAGCAATAGCTATTACTTTAAGCCCTATTGTGCCATAGACATTCATACATGGTTTGCACCCTTTTACTTATTTTATCTTTACAAAAGCCCTGCAGAGTAGTTGTTAATATTTACCACTTCATAATGAGGACAATGAGGCTTAAATATGTAAATAAATTATCAGCTACTCAGGGGTAGAAGCTACATTTGGACTGAGATCTGTTTGTCTTTTAAATACTATCTTCCCACTACCAGTGAGGCCCCCTTCCATTCATTTCCAGAACTTTTTATTTCTTTATTCTCTGCCTATATGCCGAGAAATACCTCATGATTCTTACTGCTAACAGGTTTCTATTTACATCCTATTGGTCCTGGAATCTTTTAATGGTATAAAGGTGAATGTTTGGTCCTAATATCTCAATGACCTTTTTCTCCTGTCTGTTTCCCACCCCATACTGCTCTTTGCCATTTCCGCATTTTGATACCTCATATAAAGCTCTAATTCCATCAGCTACCTGGATCTCCTGGCCATGCCTGAGTCATTTCTGCAAGGATCAGGAGGATTCTCATGAACACCCGGTTCCTGGTAGTTTCCAGAAACACCTTGTCTCTCATTCCTTAACACTATATCTGGACTTATATAAGCAACGAATCTAGCTAGTTCTGCCCACCCCCATATTACATTGACTAGTATGTTCAATCAAACAAATACAATCGATTTGACCTAAACTCTAAAATGAACTAAAATTATGACTGTTCTTGAAGCCACCTAGCAAATGTGTAGGTATTCTTCGTGGTTGTCAGATTCTGTCTTATTCCATGTCTTTCAAAAGCTTCCCTAAAATCTAGACAAACAGGATATAGGCACAAATAATAGAGAAATTTGCTGCTTTCTTAACATGTTTAGGTTGAGAAGTTTCCAAACTTTCAAATTCCTCTTTTGCTCTCCAGTAGACTCTTTCTCTATAGAGTATGGTGCATGCATGTGCACACATGCGCGTGCACACACACACATACACAGAGTCTGAGGTGGGGCTAAGCAGAGTTGAAAAGACTCAGACTACCATGGCTGCAGTTTTAAAGTTGTTTTCCTCCCTGCATGGCACAGGCAACGAAAAGATCCATTTTCTCTGTCTTTCCACCACTGTCTTCATAGGTCATTTGTATATGAGTGCATCGGTTACACTGCTTATATCCATAAAAACAAAGGGCATGGCTGGGGGGTTTATGTTAATAATTGTAGTGATAAAATTGATAGCACCTAAAATAGAGTATACACTAGTCTTAACACTTTAATTGTTTTTAACAGATGAACTCCATAATCAAGCAAGTATCCTATTTAATATAGACCATCAATAAGTGTTAAGAAATGCACCCTGTCTTTGCCAGAAATATATTCTCTGCTGGGCATATTTTCTGGCTTAATCCTTATGAACCCATGGAAAGATCTGTATCATTCCTATTGTAAAGTTTAAAAACCAGAACACAGAATCACAATTCAGGTCTATCTTCAAAGCCCATGCTCTGTTTCACCTCAATCTTTTGCTTCCTAATCAATTTCTTCCTTTTGTGATATCGCTCATCGGCCAATATATCGTTTTGCCTAGGTGGTAGTGATGAGCTTTTCTTTTTTCTTTGTCACATCATTAATGAGCTAGGATAACTTGCCTTACATGTGTCACAGGCAGTTACCTAACAGAATTACAATTTTTCAACCAGCTTGTGCTATGTGTTTTTAAAACCCAAAGCAAATGTCATAGTGTGCACTGCCAGTGGGCTCCTCTTTGTTAGCAACATCAAAAGAAGTCCATTTCCCTCCAAGGACAGGAGCCTTTTCTTTTATTCAGTAAAGCACACAAGACAGCAAAGCCTCGGTAGCACTATTTATGGAAATCATTTATGATTGCACTTGGACCTTCAAGCAGTCAGTTCTGCCCTGGCTCCATTCATCACTTCCAGGAATCCTGCCAGCCTGATGCACTCACATTCCATGCGTTAAGACTTTATTTTTATTGTCCTACTGGTATCCTATCACTGTTGCTGTAATAAAAAATTTTATTTCCAGAACCAAACAATTATTTGCTAGAATATGTGGAACCTGGAAAATTGGTTTGTACCTCAAGGAGCAGTGAGAATGCAAGAAAATCTGCTCTCTGGCTGCTCCACTGATTCTCGGTTGTAGAAAGAAATGGGTAAGAACTAAAATGCCCTCCATCCAGAAAATTGTTCAAACAGGTTTTGATTAAGCAGGGAATCTTTTCCGAAGGGTTGCTAAAATAATAGGCCTGGTTTTAAGTCAAGGAAGCAGTCAGACAAATTGATACTTAAGACCAAATAATTCAAATGCAGAGACCTATATTTGTACCTGCTATGAATACAGAGAGAAAAAGAAAAACAATTCCCTTACTGCTCACGTTTTTAACAACTTACTAGATATTCCTACTTGAGTTCAATCATTCAATATGTAATTCATTAATTGTCTTCTATGTAATATTAACTCTGCTTGGGAGTAGTAGACCAGGAAGTTCCCAGTCCTCTGAAGGAGAAAGGCAAGTAAACAAGTCATTGTAACACAGGGTGATGAATATTCTGGTGGAGGTTTAATTAGAACTTTATTGGATCCCACAGGAGGCACATTTAAACCTAGCTGGGGAGTAGGGGCGTGGAAAATTTTCTTATGCATCCTAAATTGAGTCTTGAAAGACATGCAGAGGGTACGGAGGCTCACACCTATAATCCCAGCACTTTGGGAGGCCGAGGTGGGCAGATCACCTGAGGTCAGGAGTTCGAGACCAACCTGGCCAACATGGCAAAACCCCATCTCTACTAAAAATACAAAAATTAGCTGGGTGTGGTGGCACATGCCTGTAATCCCAGCTACTAGGGAGGCTGTGGCAGGAGAATCGCTTGAACCTGGGAGGCAGAGGTTGCAGTGACCCGAGATCTCGCCACTGCACTCCAGCCTTGGAGACGGAGCTAGACTCCATCTCAAAAAAAGAAAAGAAAGACAAGCGGAAATTAGCTAGCAATGAGTGGAGGAAAGGACACAGGCAACAGTACAGAGAAAAAGAGGTAGTGTGGTGTTTGGGAAACCACAGATGTTTCAGGATAACCAACAAAACTACATGGAGCCACCCAGATGTCCTACCATCACATTGTTCACATATTTAAAAGTAAATTTATTGCCCTTCCTAAACCTCAAACTTTCCATTCTTCTTGAATTTACACCAAGCTCAATACCTTGGGTTCTATTTTTTATTTTGCCTCACTCTCCCATTTAATAACCAAATTCTATCTCTTCCAATACCATATCATGTTTGGTCTTAATCTCTTCCTTTTTAATCTCATTACCAATATACTAGTCCAAGCCTTAGACCTTATTCCTAGACTTTGGCAATTGCTATCTTCTCTTTCTATTCCCCCAACACATTCCACTAACTGCCATTAGGCTGAATGTCTTGATCTCGATCACATTGCTCTCTCTGCAGAACTCTTTAATGCTGTATAAGATAAAGCCCATTCTCCTGGCCAAACAGGCAAGTGATCCTTAACCCAACCCCTACTGCTTTTCTAATCAGAGCTCTTGCTATGCATCTACGGAACCCTTCCCTTCAGTCAAATGGGTCTGCTCCTTCATTATATTTTTCCTACCCTAAATTCCTTGTTTCCACCATAGACCACATTTTAAAATTCCCAGTTGAATCCTGCATATTCTTAAACTACTTCACTCATTCCTTCCATGCAGTCTTATCAAACCGAACCTTAGTTCTTTCTTCATCCTAAGAACCGAGATATTTTGATGTTTTAAGAACAAGTTTAGTAAAGAAAGGAAAGTGAATGTTTATTGAGAACCTACTAAATACCTAGTTATTTAAAACTCTGTGCGTTAAGTGTTATATCAAAAATAAGGTAAACTGACGTTAAAAGAGGCTAAGTAACTTGGCCGCGACCACACAGCTAAAGTATTTGAACACAGGTCACTATCATGCAGGATTTTTTTGTTTCTTGCTTCAGCTAAATCCAGATTCTTGTTTTACGACCAGGAAAAATTAGGCACATGAACACATCGAAAGGTGAGGAGAGCAGAATTTATTAAAAGAAAGCTCTCAGCGAATAAAGAGGGTCCTGCCAACAGGCTGCCACCTCTCAGATAAAATACCACACACGAGCTGAAGAGGCCAAGCCCCTTCCCCGTGCATAAGGCACAAATTTCCAGTGGCTCCACCCTACCCTCCCAGTGTGCAGACGGGCCCTTAGTCTGAGCCACTCCATTGATTTATTTCTCTTACTGGGCATGTGTTAAGGGACAGAATTTTTCACTGTGGGCATGTCTAGGCAAGCTCCCTGCACACAATTCCCTGGGTGGCATTTGGCTGTCTCCTGTCTCTCTCAACGATAACTCCAAAGCCATTGATTTTTTACCTATGCCATATAGCCATTTCCGAATTAATCATCATTGTTATCATTGTTACCAACAATCTAGCGCTTAGCATGTGCCAAATATGTATTAATACCTTGAGATGATCCCAAAAGTGTCGAATATGAGTTCAAGAAGGAAAGACCAGAGAGAATGGGGAAATGATAATATTCAGAGACAGTAACTCAGAATATCTTAGAACTATTGAAAGATATGAATTAACTCTTACATATAAGCCTTAGCACAAGTCTAAGCAGACTAAATAAAAAGGAATTCACTCTTGGACAAATTGTACTGAAAACACAAGACAAAAAGTTTAATTTTTTTTTATTGTACCTTATCCTCCAAGTATCCTCTTTTCGAGTGTATACACCCTTGAAAGTAACCATATTTAGTCATTTATGGATAGCTAGGAATAATTGGTTGGTTGGTTTCTGCCCACATCACCTGGATGAGAGGGTTCTGGGGTGTTAGCGGAAGAAGGGTCATCTGGGGACATGAGCATTCACTCTGAAAGCCAGTTTTGAGTGACTTGCAGTAAAGGCCTTGAATATAAAAGAGCACAGACAGAATAAGAGCACTTGATGCTGAGAAGGAGAAGGAAACACAGAGAGCAAGGGAAAACAAGGCAAGGGGAATGATAACACATTATTCTACCTCAAATTTGGCTGCAGATTTCTATTTGCTGCTGTTAGAAATTTTTAGAAAATTATCATATGCCACATTTACCTCTGAAGGTCCCAGCAACAAATTGGGCTAATCCTGTAACAAACTATACCTGGTAAAAATCATATAGCAATAACATTACGTAACAGAGAATACATCTAGGAGCTGAGTTTCAGCCTTCAGTCCATAGTATGTCGACTGTGTAGTCTTAGAAACTGTGCTACACCAGCATCAGCAACTATAAACAGGTATAATGCTACCTGCTCTATCTCATTTATGAAAATGAAATGAGTCAACAAATGTAAACATCTTATTTGTCTATGACATGTGAAAACATGTGAAGTATTGTGGTTGTTATGTCAAATGAACCATGATAGCGCAGTGAAGCATCCACTTACATTCCGTGTAATTAAAGACTATCATAAGCCCCCTAAGAAAAGCCTTGGCCTTATGTGGTGACCCTTCAAAAGCATTTAAACAGACATTTCCCATGCCCTAGAAGTGAATCATTTTCAAGCTCGTAATGTGGAACCCAAAGTAGATTCAAAGGTCGCCCAGTCACCCATGAGGTGTGTAATGGTAACAGCATTTTTAGTTCCTTCTGAATGATCACACCCAAGTTGGGTTATTGTCTATAGGTGGCCCAGACTGGTGTTTTTCTCTCTCTGCATCCTTCCTTCCAAAAAGCATTGGAGCACATAATTACTTGATTTTCACCCAAATGGCCAACTGTCTCAAATAACAGGGAGGTGAGGCTAATTTAATTCTGAGAGCACAATTTCAATGCCTGTCATTGAAAACATACCCACTTCACTTATTTTTGTTTGATTCAAACAAACACATTTTTAAGAGTTTAAATAAGTCTGATTTGCTTATTTAAGAAATTCTCTTTACTGACAAGCCAATATTTATACTGTGTCTTAGATTTGTCCTGAGCCACTGTGTTAAAATAGAATCAGACCAGATATAATGAGAACGAATAAATTTAAAAGACAGGCTTGCATATGTTTCTTTAGGATTGAAACATGTCATTGTTAATTCTAAAGATCAAGTAGAGTAGACGAGGGCAATATTTAGGAAATACTTTCACCACGATCATGCGGAGGGTCTCTAGGCTGTTTAATAAATGTTTAATAAATCCTCTGAGCTGACATGTGCATAAGGTAAAATGCTGAAAGATGAATCAGCTTCTCCACAGCTCACATCCTCTAGCTACAGAAATATTCTAATGCCAACACTTAAGCTATTAAAAATAGTGAAATAAATTCTTACTCTAAAAGGAATCTTGGCGACAATCTATATAATTTGTTGACACCAGATGGCAATGGGCCTTCCCTAGGCATTTATTTTTCATCACCCTTTGTCCTATATTACCCTGGAAGAAAATATTAACAACCAAAAAACTTCATTGGTCTCTGACCTTAAAAAACTCCAGTTATATGATTTTATCTTTAAAGATAGGGATTAAAAGCCCTGACTCTGGAGACAGGCATCCCTCAATTCAAATCACAACTCCTCTCTTATTAGCTATGGAACATGGCAGAAGTTCATTGGGTTCTCTAATTCTGATACCTGTTGTATAAATACAAGTGGGGATGATATACCTACCTCCTGAGGGTGTTGGGAGCATAGCATTGTGGTTAAAGGTATGGTTTCTGAAGGTGGTCTATCTGGATTTCTATCCTGGTTCACCACTTACTAGCTGTGTAACCTCAGACAAGTGACGCAACCTTTCTGTACCTCAATGCTGCCATTTCTAAAATGAGCCTCCTGGGATTGATGAATTATTAAGTAAGATAATGCATATAAGTAAGGTTGCCAGATTTAGCAAATAAAACTACAAGACACTCAATCAAATTTGAATTTCAGGTGAAAAACAAACAATTTCTTGTCTCACAATTATACCAAAATTATTTGTTTTTATCAGAAATTCAAATGTAACTAGGCATCCTGTCTTTCACCTATTTTATATATAATGTACTTAAGTAAATGTTAGGCCTGGCAAGGTGGCTCATGCGCCTGTAATCCTAGCACTTTGGGAGGTCAGGCTGGGTGGATTGCTTGAGCCCAAGAGTTCAAGATTAGCCTGGGCAGCATAGCAAGACCCCGGCTCTACAAAAAATACAAAAATTAGCTAGGTATGGTGGTGTACGCCTGTGGTCCCAGGTACTTGGGAGGCTGAAGTGGGAGCATTGCTTGAGCTCAGGAGGTGCAGGTTGTACTGAGTCGAGACTGTGCCACTGCACTCCAGCCTGGGTGACAAAGCAAGACTCTGTCTCAAAAAAAATTAAAAAGAAAGAAAGAGAGAGGAAGGAAGGAAGGAAGGAAGGAAGGAAGGAAGGAAGGAAGGAAGGAGAGAAAGAGAGGGAGGGAGGGAGGGAGGCAGGAAGGAAGGAAGGAAGGAAGGAAGGAAGGAAGGAAGGAAGGAAGGAAGGAAGGGGAAAAGGAAAAGAAAAAGAAAAAGAATAAGAGCATTCTGAGTAATCAATATGTGAGCTGGTATTTAAATTCATGAACACAGGGTTTAGCACACACTAACTGCTCAGTAAATAAGAAGCACTGATAGAAATTCACCATTGGCTCTGCCTCTGTTTTAGTCTGGGCTGCCAGCAGGCTCAGACCTGGGTTCAAATATAAATTTTAGGGCAAGCGCAGTGGCTCATGCCTGTAATCCCAGCACTTTGGGAAGCTGAGGCAGGTGGATAGCTTGAGCTCAGGAGTTTAAGACCAGTCTGGGATGGTGGTAAAACCATGGTGAAACCCCGTCTCTACCAAAAATACCAAAAACAAATTAGCCGGGCATGGTGGCCTGTGCCTGTGGTCCCAGCTACTCCAGAGGCTGAGGTGGGAAGATGGCTTGAGCATGGGAGGCAGAGATTGCACTGAGCTGAGATGGCACCACTGCACTCCAGCCTGAGTGACAGAGTGAGACCCCATCTTAAAATAGAAAAAATAACAATTAAAAATTAAAAACAAAACCCAAGCAAATATAAATTTTAAATACACTTTGGCGCAATAACACTGCCCCTCCATTCACATTGGCATAGTCAGGCCTCGCTCATCCAAGCACTTATTTATTCAATAAATGCCAACCATTCATTAGATAGTTATTATGTGTTAGACACAGAAACTGGTTCTAAAAGCATGAGAAAGCTAAGAAAGAGAAAGGTAGGGAGTGTTCCCACAAGAAGCAAGAGGTTACCGAGTTTCCTCCCATATCTCCAAAATCATTGTTAGGATTACATAAGATATCACAGGTAAATTACTTTGCACCTTGCCAAGTACAACCTGCTACATGTTCAGAAAATGGAATTGCCAATCTTATTGTTATTTAAATTATTTTTGTCAATCTTAGCAGATAAAACTAAATCAGCTTGTATATCTTACATATACCTATTTTCTGTTTATCTGTTTTCTTTAAGAACTATCTTCTTTGTGACCTGGTTAATTTTATAACAGATGTCAGTTACGTATATATTATGCAATAGTATGCATTGTAGTGGGATAATCCAATATGCCTTTCAGATGATAATCAAAGTTCTTTCTACCATACCCCCAAATGATTCCAGGTATCTAAAGATATACTCACAAATACAGTATCTCACACAGCATTTCATGGATAGATGCCATCAGAAGACTTTTAACTTCATTGGGAAGCCAGAAGCTGATTACCTGTTTATCAGCTGAAGTTTTCTATAAGTTTCCCAAGTTTCTCTTACTATAAAATTGCTTAAGATGGCAAAACATAAGAACTTTTCACCCATCATCTATGGTCTTCATCTGTATAGAAATTTCCAAATGAATAGGGCAAGTGAAATTAATTTAACCACATAGTCATACAATGTAGATATTAGAAAATTCTTGAAACAAGAATTAAAGACGTGTTCATAGTCACCCAATCACAGCATAGTTGCACAGGTAATATTCAGTGAGCTGTTCATAGTCACACAGCTAATAAGTGGCAGAATCCAGCTTCTGAACTCCAAGAGCAGGTACCTTTCAGTTTTGTGGCCTTAGTGTCTGTTGCAGTGGAGTGTGGTAAAGACAAGAATTGCCTGTATAGTAGCATTTTAAGTTCTAGTAACCATCACCACTCGGTGGAGAACAGAACTATTAAAATTATTATTTAAATAAATTGGCTTTAAAAATGCAACCATGTCTTCCAATCCCAGGAAATCCAATCCGGATCTCAGCACTGTTGGACCTGGAGTTTTCAGAGTGAGAGAAAACAATTTTTGCATTCTAGGGTGGATGTTGAAATATATTTTCTTCTTAAAAAGCTTGACAACACTGACGAGCCCTTATGGTCAGCCAAAGAAAGGCAACAACCTACCTACAGTTTGAGGGAATTCTTGAACTAGTGAATTTATTCCAAATGTAGGAGATTCATAACAAGATGTTAAAAAATCTATTTAATGCAGAAAATGTTTGACTTTACTGTAGGCAAAGTACATTGCTCGAGAGATTATTGTGATTTAATTGAGTATTGCTCCTTCTAGATAGGTTAGAGGAAAAAAACCAGGCTAGATACAAGGATCAGAACCCCTTTCTAGTAACAGAAACATGAGGAGTAAGGAGACAGGGTGGTGTCAGAACTGTCTAAGGAGCCAGACAGCCAACAGTGGGACCTCCTATGAACGGGACCAGCTAAAAGGCTAAGAAAAATGATACCCAGCATGGTGACACCGTAATCTCCTCATGGTGTCCTCAAGCCTTCAGTAAAGCATTAGTAAACACAAAATGGACCCTCTTAGGATACAAAATGCATGAAAAGAGCTGTAGCAAAAGAGAATGGGCCAGAAGTCATCAGTGGAGAAACCCAGAGCAAGTCCCTGGGGAGAGAAACCAGCACATCCAACGCAGATTTGTGGAACATGTCAGTGCTCCCCAGTGATTTTCAGAAATACTTAAGGCAAGAGTAGAGCTCCTGTGATCATGGAGTACAAAGCCTGGGCTATATGAGCTGGTACTTAAGAGAAAAGCAACCTTGCCCTTCACCCCATTTCATCTTTACTTCACAAAGCAGAAGAACTTGGGAATGTCTGGGTTATCTCTGCTGTATCTTCCAAAATTATTTTACCAGGAAAATGCTTACTTTGAAATAAGTTCTGTGTACTCTCCTTATGAATTCCACCTTCTCTTTATTCTACTCACAAATTCAATCTTTTCTGCTGTTCCCAAATTATCACTTTTGTTCCATTACATGTTTAGAGATGACTTCACTTTGCTATGCCTTCGTTTATTCCGATCTGATTGTTGGAAGTGTTTCCAATCAATGTGCTCCATGTTTTGTTTTGGCCTTTCTCTTTCCCCAGTAGGGAGGGCAGTGGGAAGGGCAGGAAGGACCAAGTGCTTGAGGAATAGTGCTAAATGTATTCAAACTGAAACTAAAATGAAGCAAAATATGCGCTCCAGCTTTTTGCATTTTTAATACTTCCATTCAAGAGAAGAGTGATGCTTTTGTAATGCCATTTTCTTAGGCTCCTTTCACTATTTGTCTTGCATAGCAAGTTATCTCACTTCCTTCTTCTCCCACAGAAGTGCTACAGTCTCTGTTTAGTGGTCCTCCAGGATCCTGTATAATACACCATATTGCCTTCCAGCCAGCTTCTGTGTAATCACTGCTAGATGAATTGCCCAGGCTACAGATGTTTCACTAATTATCTTTTCATCATAATGATATGCAAACCCACTTGTATCCCTCCACACCCTCACTCTTTATAATAATAATGTCTCATTCCCTTTCTACAGTGTCTCCATGCAGCAGGACCCCAGTGTGCTCAAGAAAAACGGGAATTGTTTCCTACCTCCCCTACTATTAGTTAAACATTCCTCATGCTAAGAAATCCCTAGCAAAGTTAAACAATCAAAGAGCCAGAAGTGAGAAGAATTTATTTGATTAAGACCTCAGGAGACCACTATTTGGCAAGAGTAATTCCCGAGAGATGGGCTTTACTAAACCCAAGACTGAGCGACACTGGCTGCAAGCAGTGTCTTAGATTTTGTTTCAAGGGCTTCAATGGCACAAGCTCCTTTGTATGAAACCTATTCTGTAAGACATGACTTGTAAACAAACTCTAAACCTTGCAGATGGGTTGTTCATGATCAACTTTGCACAGTGATAGATAAGCTGATGTGACTGGCCCATTCATAGAAAGAAGGGTGAACTGAATCATGGGGTCATTGTGACATTAAGAAGATAGCTTTCTAGTTCCTTCTTAATTTCTCGCATCTATAAAATAGTTACTTCACTTGTTCTTCTTCCTAAACTGCAAAAAAATCATAAGCTTTTCAAGCTACAGTTCAACTTTCACTAAGTTTCTTGCTGTCTCTCAAGTACTCCATTCTTTTCCTCCCTTTTCACATCCTGGTCCATCTGTGTCCATTACACCTATGAGCCCACTCATCCTTCCAGGCTCATTATAAATAACACCGGTTTTTACTTAACATCTATTGTGATGGGTCCTGGAAATACAAAAACTGAAATCATTTCTGCCATCAAGGAGCTTGTAATATAGTTAGGAGAAGAAGATACGTAAAAAAGGAAGCATTATAAAATGTGTAACCTGAATATGACTGGAGCACCTCAGGCTCCATTCTCTGTGTCACAATGATTAAAAGAAACTGCAATCTAGCAAAACTAGACAATTGAAAATAATTCCAGTTTTTTCATGATCCCTTGAGATATTATGTAATCCCAAAGGGGTGTGTGATAAATAATTCCTTGAAGATTATCTTCCAACACGCTTTGTTATACCCTTATTTATATGTATTGCTTATAGTCTGTCTTCTCCCATAAGCACACAAATTCTGTAAAGTCAGGGGCTTTTGTTCTGTTCGCTGTGTATCTTAGGAGTGTTAATGATACCTAGCTCACCATAGTCACTAAGTAAATATTTATTGAATGAATAAATTGCCTTACCTTTTATACTCAATACATTCTGACCAGATGAAACTGCTCCTCAGAATTCACTACACACACAAAAAATATATATATATATCCCACGACCAGCTTTCAGATGCCCCTCCTCACTGAACCACAGCTGCAATAAATCTCTTTTATCTTCTCCCACTAGGCAGTATAGAATGCTAAACAGGGAGGCAGGGAAGACTTCAACTCTTCTAGAGTTGTTGCTTCAAGATACTGGATGTAGACTGTGAAGTAGGATCTATTGTTGCATTGTAAGTATGCATGTGTTTACTTTTGAGGCAGCTTTTCCACTGGGACATAAGAGCCCCACATGCTTTCTTTAATATTGTAACACCCAGTGCAAAACTATGTTTTTTTAAAAAAGGAGATGCTCAATAGGTACGTGTTGAAAAATTTAATGAATGAATAAACTAAATTTATATGCAGGCAAATTATTAAGTTCTGGAGCTTCTCACACTAGAAGAACTGACCTGGAGTCAATTCTCAGAGTAATCGACTCTACATCTAAATATGTTCATCTTTGAACAAATTCGAAGATGGGCACGATACACTTAAAATGGGAATTATTGTGTTGTTTCCAGCATTACTTATGCTTGATTTCTTTGAATGTTAGGCATTTTTCTGGAAGGAGATAAAGAGAAAGCTGATGATGCTACTGTTAAGAAATGTTTGCTTTCTCAACAAGTGCCACATGATTTCACTTATAAGTAGGAGCTAAATAATGTGTGTGTACACATGGATATAGAGTGTGGAATGATAGACAACAGAGACATGGAAAGGTAAGGAAATGGGAGGTGGGTGGATGATGAAAGATGACTTAATGGGTACAGTGTACATTATTTGGGTGATATCCTATAAGTCCCAACTTCACCACTAGGCAATTTATGCATGCTATAAAATTACACACTTTACCCCACACATTTATACAAAAGTTTGCTTTTTCAATGTAATTTTTAAAATATACAAAACTTGATCTATATATAATTCAGCACATAGGACTCCTGTCATTTACCCAGATTGTACAATAAGGTGTGTGTGTGGGTGTATGTATGTATATGTGTGTGTATACATTTAAAAATCTGTGTCAATTATAAATGATAAAAGAGATCTCATAGTCTGTGAGGTCTCAGGGACTTATTGGGTTTATTAGCAGGACAAAAATTTGTTTGGTATTAAGAGGCAATGTTCCATAACATCAAAATTCCTCCTCACTCTTTCAGGCCACAAATCAAACAAGAAAATAAAGCAGAATTCCTACTCAACCTGTATGGCTATTTCATGGATCTAGTGCCAATAGTGTTTTCCTTAAGCAACAGAAAAAGGGAAGAACAGGATGTTTTCGTTTATATGTATGTATGTACACAGACAGACATACACACACACAGATACATATTTCTATAATTGACGGAAATGCAGAGCAGATAGCAATTGAAAGCGAAAAACGAGGACTATGTAAGCAACCTGAAACAAATGAAGCTCCAGATAACTAGGGCGGAACTTTTAAAACTCACATCTATCAGTTACTAGGTATCACCTCATTATTATAACTTGATATTTGAGGCAATAAATCAGAACCTAACAACTTAAGGTAGAAATATAGAACAAATGCAAAAACTAAGTATGAATTTTAATTAAAGAGCACCGTTTAAAAGTCTTTGCTTTGTACTTAATCTAATGAATTCCTCTCTAAGAGATTGCATTATATTCTCAAAATTATTTACCCCTCTTTCTATTCTCACTTTTTAACAACAGGATTTGGGACAGTACGTTTTCCTGGTCTTCTGATGTTGGCCTTTTGTTTTGTCCAAGAGAATGTGAACAGAAATGACTAGGTCCCTGTTGAGAATCCAGACTTTAAGAGACATTCCATATCTCTACTTGCCCTTTTTCTCACTTCTGCCACCAACATGAGAAGAGCCTTCACTGATTTTCCTGTTGGACCAAAAAAGATGACAAATACACAGAGTTGCACTTGCCCTAATCAGCAGTTTGGAGTCAAGCCCTGCTGATTCCAGCTTTGATCAACAAAATCTCAGTCTACCTACAGATGTGAGACAAGGAATAAAATGACATGAACTGCGAATTTTATCCCTGATCTTAACTCCAAAATTCTTCAGTAAATTTCCAAAAATTGTATGTGGTTTTGTGTAATTGAGTTCCTTGTTAAAGATGATTTAAAAAAAAAAAAAAAAAAAAGCTGGGATTGTACCCAGTCTAGAACATGGCTGAAAGAGATACAGCTCATATAGATGAACAGCCAAAATCTGTGTGACAAATGAGAACATAAATCTACCTATGATTTTTTATAAATATACTTTAAGGTAAAAAGTATAATTCTGTGACTCAACTTAGCATCTCAGTGAATTCTGGCTATAATTTATAATTTGACATGACTGAATGATTATTGAGATTTCTTATTTCTTTCTGAAAAAAATACATTCATTGATTTTCATCATTGTACTACTGGGAAAAAAATATTAGAAAAGTAGACTTGGTGACAATGGGGCAGAATTACTATATAGTAATTATCTTACCTATTCAGACTGCTATGACAAAACACCATGAACTGGGTACTTTACAAATGACACAAATTTATTTCTCAAAATTTGTGCAGGCTGGGAAGTCCAAGATCAAGGTATGCACAGATTTGGTATCTGGTAAGGACCCACTTTCTGATTCATAGATGGTGTCCTCTAACTTCTCCTCACAAGGTGAAAGGGAGAATTAGTCTCTTCAACCCCTTATAAGGGCATAATACCATTCACAGGGGCTCTACCTTCATAACCTAATCACCTCTCATATGCTCCACCTTCTAATACCATCACATCAGGGATTAAGAAGCTACATATGAATTCTAGGGGACACAAATATTCAGACCAGAGGAAAGGCTAAAACTATAACTGCTATGGGAGCATTGTCAATCTTAGCAAACAAGGTGGTTGGATTTTTATAACTATGCAAAAAACAGAGGACAAAGTCCATTTCCCATTAACAGGATAGCACTACATAACCTGCTCCATCAAGTTTCTAGCTTCTTAGAGGAAGATGAGTAGAGAAAACTGAATTGACCAAGAAAACCTAGAAGTGACTGACATTAACCTGAGTTATGTACAATTACATTTCTGCCATGGGGCTAAGTGATCCTTAACACAGAAATTAACTTCAGTTATATGAAAATAAAGAAAGAAGGTATTTTGATAGACCTGAGCAAGTGGTTAAATAAAATTCATACCTTTTATATGTGTATTGAGTACTTACTATATGCAAATCACTGTGCTAGGTGTTTGTGGGATACAATGCTGAGTCAAACACCATCCTTAAATGAGTCTAGTTTGTACAAATTATGTGATCACATACAGTGATTCTCTCAATGTGAAGCAGCTTAGGAAGAGTATCCACAAACTCTGAAAGTGTTCAGGAAAGGGAAGAAATTATTTTGATATGGTATATTCTGGGAAGTTTTACGGAAGGAAATTGGATTTTAAGGAAACAGATGAAATTTCAACATTCTGGGTGCTCCTTTGAGAATGTAGTAAAACATTTGAATTTACAGGAATTAGATTTGTACAAACATGGGGCTGAAACATAATCTGTTAATTTAATTTTGCTTTTTCTCCAGCACTGTCACCCACTTACTGGCTTGAAGCTGCTATGAAAGCAGTTTTGGGCATTTACATAATGAAGCACAAGCATAAGAAATGGCACTTAGAGTCAGAGGATTTGAACTGAAAGTAGTAGCACTAACAAGCAAATATACATATAAGCTTCAATGCTTTCACCTCAGCTTTTATTATTTTCTTCCCTTTAACTACAACAGAAGTAACTAAGAAATTGTCACATTCCTGCCACCACAGCAGTTCCTAGCACATGAAACAGGCCCAGCAGGCAGGCAGGCAAAGACGCTATGCAAAGGCCACAGTGCAGGACAGAGACCAAGTTAGGAATAAACCAGAGGAACTCCTGAACACAGGCTTACTGAATCCACATGGCATTAATCACAAGAACAGAAACCAGGAAGAAAACAGGCCAGCCTAACCAGTTGAATGTGTTCTCAAAGTCATGTTATGTTAATTGATTCTCTGGATCACTTGCCCACCAAAATAAATGAGAAAGAGGAGACAAAAGATAAAACTTATCAGCTATATTCTGAGACAAGCTAAATACAAAATCATGAACAAGTGATTCTGATTTTCTGAGTCTCTGTTTCCTTGTTGATCAGAGGAAAATTAACTGGATGATTTTCAAGGTGCTTTTCTGCTGTGGAAGTTTAAATCCCAATATAACTGAAAAGAGTAAACATACACACACAAAAAAAAAAACTTAAAAAAGATCTAGAAGAGGAGGTGGAAAGAGATGAAGGAGGAAATGGGTGAAAAAGGAGAGGGACAGAAAATTTCCTTCCAGGAGCATCCATACACGGAAATGAGAAAGAACCAGTGCAAGAACTCTGGCAAGTTATATGGCCAGAGTGTCTTATGTCCTCCAAATGACTGAACTAGTTCTACAACAAGGGTTCTTAATCAGCCCAAGTTGGCTGAAATGACCCCAGAAACAGAATTTAGAATACAGATAAGAATGAAGATCATCAAGATTCAGGAAAAGGGCAAAACCCAATCAAAATAAACTAAGAATCATGATAAAAACAATACAGAAGCTAATAGATGAAATAACAAGTATTTAAAAAAAAAAAAACTGACCTCATAGAGCTGAAAAACACACTACAAGAATTTCACAATGCAATTGCAAGTATTAACAGCAGAATAGGCCAGGCGTGGTGGCTCACACCTGTAATTCCAGCACTCTGGGAGGCTGAAGCAGGTGGATTGCTTGAGCTCAGGAGTTCATGACCACCCTGGGCAACAAAGTAAGAGAAACAAAGTTTCTCTACACAAATTTCAAAAATTAGCCAGGAATGGTGGCACACCTCTGTGGTCCCAGCTACTTGGGAGGCTGATGTGGGAGGATGGCTTGAGCCTGGGAAGCAGAGGTTGCAGTGAGCCAAGTTTGTGCCACTGCACTCTAGCCTAGACAACAGAGCCAGACCCTGTCAAAAAAAGGAAGACAGGAAGGCAGGAAGGAAGGCAGGAAGGAAGGAAGGAAAGAAAGAAAGAAAGAGAAAGAAAAATAGACCAAACTGAGGAAAGAATATCAGAACTTGAAGACTGGCTCTCTGACATAAGACACTTAGATAAAGGTAAAGATAAAAGAATGAAAAGAACTGAACAAAACCTCCAAGAAAAGTGGTTTTATTAAAGAGGCCAAATCATAGGCTTCTCTGAAAGGAACAGAGAAAAAGCAAACAACTTGGAAAACGGTTCAGAATATCATCCATGAAAACTTCCCCAACCTTGCTAGAGAGGCCAGCAGTCAAATTTAGAAAATACAGAGAATCCCTGCAAGATTCTACACAAGAAGATCATCTCTAAGACACAGAACATCCCTAAGACATAAAGATCGTCCCTAAGATTTTTTCCAAGGTAGAAATGAAAGAAAAAATGTTAAAGGCAGCTATAGAGAAAGGGCAGGTCACCTACAAAGGGAACCTCATCAGGCTAACAGTGGATCTCTCAGCAGAACCATACAAGAAAGAAGAGAGTGGGGGCCTATGTTCAACATTCTTAAAGAAAAAAAATCTTCAACCAAGAATTTAATATCCAGACAAACTAAGCTTCCTCAGCAAAGGTAAGATTCTTTCCAAATGAGCAAATTCTGAGGGAGTTTGTTGCCACCAGATTTGTCTTACAAGAGTTATTGAAAGCAGCACTAAATATGGAAAGGAAAGACCATTACCAGTCAATATAAAAACATACTTAAGTACACTGATCACTGATACTATGAAACAACCACGCAAACAAGCCAGCATAATAACTAGCTAACAGCAAAATGACAAGATCAAATCCACCCATATCAATATTAACCTTGAATGTAAATGAGCTAGATGGCCCACGTAAAAGTCACAGAGTGGCAAGCTGGATAAAAAAGCAAGACCTAAGAGTGTGCTGTCTTCAAGAGACCATCTCACATGCAAAAACACCCATAGGCTAAAAATAAAGGGATGGAGGAAAATCTACCAAGCAAATGGAAATCACAAAAAAGTAAGAGTTGCAAACCTAATTTCAGACAAAACAGACTTTAATCCAGCAAAGATCAAAAAAAGACAACAAAGGGCATTACATGATGGTAAAGGTTTGAATTCAACAAGAAGACCTAATGATCCTAAATATATATGCACTCTACACAGGAGCATCCATTCATAAAGCAAGTTCTTGGAGACCTATGAAGAGACTCAGACTCCCACATGGTAATAGTGGCAGATTTCAACATTCCACTTACATTATCAGACAGATCATCAAAGCAGAAAATTAACAAAGATAGTTAGGACCTGAACTATACATTGGACTAAATGGATCTGATAGACCTCTACAGAACTCTCCACCCAGAAACAGCAGAATATACATTATTCTCATCACTACATAACACAGACTCTGAAATCAACCACATAATTGGACATAAAACAATCCTCAGCAAAATGCAAAAGTACCGACATCATACCAAATATACACTTGGACTACACTGTAATAAAAATAGAAGTTAAGACTTAAAAAATCCCTCAAGACCATGCAATTACATGGAAATTAAACAACATTCTCTGAATGACTTTTGGGTAAATAATGAAATTAAGGCAGAAATCAAGAAGTTTTTTGAAGCTAATGAGAACAAAGATACAACATACCAGAGTCTCTTTTACACAGCTAAGAAAGTATTAGAAGGGAAATTTATAGCATTAAATGCCCATACCAAAACATTACGAATATCTCAAATTTACAATCTAATATCACAACTGAAAGAATTAAAGAAGCAAGAGCAAAGCAACCCCAAAACTAGCAGAAGATAAAAAATAACCAAAATCAGAGATGCACTGAAAGAAACTGAAAAACAAAAAGCTATTCAAAAGATCAATAAATCCAGGAGTTGGTTTTTGAAACAATAAGATAGATGGGCTGATAGCTAGACTAATAAAAGAGAGAAGATTTAAATAAATACAATTAGAAATAACAAAGGAGATGTTATCACTGACCCCACAAAAATAAAAATAAACATCAGTAACTACTATGAACACCTCTATGCACACAAGCTAGAAAATCTAGAAGAGATGGATAAATTCCTGGACACATACACTCTCCCAAGACTGAACCAGGAAGAAATTGATTCCCTAAACAGACCAATAATGAGTTCCAAAATTGAAACCATAATAATTGCCTACCAACTTAAAAAAAGCCCAGAACCAGATGGATTCACAGCCAAATTCTACCAGATGTACAAAGAAGAACTAGTACCATTACTACTAAAACAACTCCAAAAAATTAAGGAGGAGGGACTCCTTCCCAACGCATTCTATGAGGCCAGCATCATCCTGACACCAAAACCTGGCAGAGACACAACAAAAAAGAGAACTTCAGGCCAATATCCTCAATGAACATTGAGGCAAAAATCCTCAACAAAATACTTGCAAATCAAATCCAACAGCACATCAAAAAGTGAATCCACCATGACCAAGTATGCTTCATCCCTGGGATGCAAGGGGGGTTCAATATACACAAATCAATACATGTGATTAATCAAATAAACAGAACTAAAGACAAAAACCACATGATTATCTCAATAGACGCAAAAAAGGATTTCGATAAAATTCAACATTGCTCCATGTTAACAACTCTCAACAAACTAGGTATTGAAGGAACATACCTCAAAATAATAAGAGCCATCTATGATAAACCCAAAGCCAACATCATACTGAATGGCCGAAAGCTCAAAGCATTCCCCTTGAAAACAGGCACAAGATAAGGATGCCCTCTCTCACCACTCCTATTCAACATAGTATTTGGAAGTCCTGGTCAGAGCAATCAGGCAAAAGAAAGAAATAAAGGGTATCCAAATAGGAGGAGAGGAAGTCTAACTATTCCTGTTTGCAGACGACATGATTCTATACCTAGAAAACCCCACAGTCTTAGCCCAAAAGCTCCTTCAGCTGATAACATTAGCAAAGTTTCAAGATGCAAAATCAATGTACAAAAATCACTAGCATTCTTACACAACAGCCAAGCCAACAGCCAAATCAGAAACACAATCCCATTCACAATAGCCCCAAAAAGAATAAAATATCTAGGAATACAGCTAACCAGGGAGGTGAAAGATCTTTACAATGGAAATTACAAACACTGCTCAAAGAAATCAGAGATGACACAAACAAATGAAAAAACATTCCATGCTCATAGATAGGAAGAATCAATATCATTAAAATGGCCATACTGCCCAAAGCAAATTATAGATTCAATGCTATTCTTATCAAATTACCAATGACATTCTTCACAAAACAAGAAAAAAAACTATTTTAAAACTCAAATGGAACCAAAAAAATATTCCAAATAGCGAAGGCAAACCTAAGCAGAAAGAACAGACAGAGACACCACATTACCCAATTTCAAACTATATTACAGGGCTATAGTAACTAAAATAGCATGGTACTGGTACAAAAACAGACACATAGACTAATGGAACAGAGTAGAAAGCATAAAAATAAGGCCACACACCTATGACAATCTGATCTTCGACAAAGCTGACAAAAACAAGCAATGGAAAAAGTACTCCTCATTCAATAAATGGTGCTGTGATAACTGGCTAGCCATATGCAGAAGATTAAAACTGGACCCCTTCCTTGCACCATATACAAAGGATTAAAGACTTAAATGTAAAACCCAAAGCTGTAATAACCCTGGAAGACAGACTAGGCAATACCATTCTGGACATAGGAGCAGGTAAAGATTTCCCGACAAAGATGCCCGAAGTAATCACAACAAAAGCAAAAATTGACAAATGGGAACTAACTAAACTTAAGAGCTTCTGCACAGCAAAAGAAACTATTATGGCCGGGCGCGGTGGCTCAAGCCTGTAATCCCAGCACTTTGGGAGGCCGAGGTGGGCGGATCACGAGGTCAGGAGATCAAGACCATCCTGGCTAACACGGTGAAACCCTGTCTCTACTAAAAATACAAAAAAAAATTAGCCGGGTGTGTTGGCGGGTGCCTGTAGTCCCAGCTGCTCAGGAGGCTGAGGCAGGAGAATGGTGTGAACCCGGGAGGCGGAGCTTGCAGTGAGCCGAGATCGCGCCACTGCACTCCAGCCTGGGGGACAGAGCAAGACTCCGTCTCAAAAATAAAAAAAAAAAAAGAAACTATGAATAGAGTACACAATCTACAAAATGGGAGGAAATATTTACAAACTATTCATCTGACAAAGGTCTAACATCCAGCATCTATAAGAACATAAACAAATTTACAGGAGAAAAACGATGATTAAAAAGTGGGCAAAGGACATGAACAGACACCTTTCAAAAGAAGACCTACATGCAGCCAACAAGCATATGAAAAAAAGGTCAAAATCACTGATCATTAGAGGAATGAAAATCAAAACCACAAAGATATACCATCTCACACCAGTCAGAATGGTCATTATTCAAAGGTCAAAACATAACAGATGCTGGTGAGGTTGCAGAGAAAAGGGAATGCTTATACACTGTTGGTGGGAGTGTACATTCATTCAACCATTGTGGAAACCATTGTGGTGTTTCCTCAAAGAGCTAAAAATATAACTACCATTTGACTGAGCAATCCCATTACTGGGTATATACTCAAAGGAATAGAAATCATTCTACCATAAAGACATGCATACGTATGTTCATTGTAGCACTATTCACAATATAGCAAAGACATGGAATCAACCTAAACGCCTGGCAATGACAGATTGGATACATAAAATGTGGTACATACACATCATGAAATTCCAGGCAGCCATATAAAAGAAGGAGCTCATGTCTTTTGTGGGAACATGGATGCAGCTGGAGGCCATTATCCATAGCAAACTAATATAAGAATAGAAAACCAAATATTGCATGTTCTCACTTACAAATGAGAGCTAAAAGATGAGAACACATGGAAACAAAGAGGGGAACAACGAACACTGGCGCCTACTTGAGGGTGGAGGAAGGAGGAGGGAGAGGATCAGGAAAAATAACTCTTGGGTACTAGGCTTAGTACTTCGGTGAAGAATTAATCGGTACAACAAAACCCCATGACACAAGTTTACCTATATAAAAAACCTGCAATAAAAGTTTTTAAAAAATAGAAAATTTCCTTCCATTTTTTTTTTAAAGTGGACATGTGTTATCTACATAAATATTTTAGTAGTAGCAGGCAGTTTGCTATACTTTCTTAGCCCATGATGTATTCTTGATCCCATTAAGACCCAAGCCCAGGCTGGGCATGGTGGCTCACATCTGTAATCCCACCACTTGAGGAGGCCGAGGCAGTCAGATCACTTGAGGCCAGGAGTTTGAGACCAGCCTGGCCGACATGGTGAAACCCCATCTCTACCAAAAATACAAAAATTAGCCAGGTGTGGTGGCACACACCTGTAATCGAAGCTACTCAGGTGGCTGAGGCACGACAGAATCACTTGATTCAGAGGCAGAGGTTGCAGTGAGCCAAGATTGTGCCACTACACTCCAGCCTGGGCAACACAGTGAAACTCTGTCTCAAAAAAAAAAAAAAAAAAAAAAAAGACAAATCCAATGCCTTGTAACTCAACTCACATTGACAAAATGAGATGGTGGAGTAGAGAAAAACCCAGGCATTTTTTATAGACGTGGACATCTTATCTCCAAAAAAGTTTAATCATGTTATGTGGTATTCCTGTGACATGTTGTCTAGCAATTTTCATCAAAGCTGCATTATTTTCTTTTAATCTTGCTTTATCAGGGCTATAACTCCCAGCTACATTTGGTCCTATGTGCATAAAAGTTACCCCGTTACCAGCAGGTCTCATTTTATTCACCAACGTGGTACATCACTACACACTTATGCTCAGAAAGCAATAAAATGCATCTCTGTTTAAAACTTCGATAGTGCTCGTGCTATATTTGAACACAATGTTATTGAACCATGTACAGACTAACACAGGCATTCTTTTATTCCCCAAATAAGCAAGCACTAATATAGATATTAAAGAGCTTTCAAGTCTAACTTTGTTAGCCTCAGGCTGGGTGCCAACTTGCCCTGAAATGCCACCAGATAAGTTTGAAGTAGACCTATCACATTCTCCTCCAATAGGAGCTTATATTCAATGACAAATTTTTCATGCAGATGACAAATCTCCAAATGTGTGTTTTCAACTTATCATGTATAATTTAAAATAATATTATAGATAGACATAGTACATATATATGATATATAAATGTACATATATATTAGACATATTTCATAAATTATTATTATACCAAAAACTCTACTTATTAGGGCCCAAACTGTAAAGAATACTGAGTAAAATAAGGCATTAATTTCCATGGTCAAGGAACCCACAAGCTGGTGAAAAAGACAAGATTATAGGATCACTTTTCTACATAAAGTATTAAAAAAAAAAAGCAATTATTGATTATCCAGTAGATACCAGCCACTTTTGCACATTACGTGTGTAGCGTTATTAAATTGACACAAAAACCCTGCAAGGTAAATGCTATTATTAAATTCATCTTATAAATAAGGTAAATGAGGTATAGAGAGATTAGGTAAATCACATACAGCACATAAGGGTCAGAGTCAGGATTCTAAGCCAGCACATGTTAACTATTATACCATACTGCATCAGTGCAACAAAAGAAAACAGGATAAATGAGGGCAGAATGCAGCCAGTAATAAACTGGCAAATGAGTGGTGCAAATAATATACACTTAAGGAGAATCTAACACTTGATGAGCCCCTGCTACATGCCAGGCTTTGAGCAATGCAGAACCAAGAAGCTGAATATTCATGCTTTATGCTGTGGGTTTTACACCAATGGTTTAATGTTTGATTATCTACTTTACACAGAGCCTCAGTGTGCTATTGCATAAAATAAACCCCATGTGCGTCAATTACCAGGGACCTAAAATTTAGGTCATTGCTCATTAACACATTGGAGATTTCATCAAAAATATTATCTTAAAGGCTTCCGGATCTCAGAAGTGGGAAAAAAAAAAAGCCTATGCAAAGCACAATTCCTCTGTTTGGATCCACCTTGAATTATCTATATAACAGTTCATTCTAGAACAGTTATCACAGAGAAATCTATGCCATATATACCCATTGAGATCTACAATCAAAACAGCAAATCCTCTTTATATTATTTTCTTCTGTCATTTTCAATGCAAATTTACCATGTATTCAAAGCCAAGTATTTGGTCTGACTAAGGTCTCATGAAATTGAATCTTTACATTGTCTGTAGGCACAAAGCAAAGAGTAAAAATATGTGAGGAGCTTTGGTCCTGAAGTACACCCAAGACAATGAAATTGCAAGTATTATACTTAAATATCTTCATTTTTCCCATTTGAAATAGGGTGTACAGGAAAATGGAAAATGTAATTCACTGTGAAGAGCCAAATTCACTTTGTAGATAAGAACTAAAGGTCTGTGTGGGTTTCACCAGTCTGTCCTAATCTCCCAAGGTACTCAAGCAGATGATTAAATAAGTCAATCAGCAGTTAGCTTTGCTAGCCCTGCAAAAGTAACCAGGGAAAGCTGGTAGCCTTTCCCTGGCTAGCCCAGTAAATAACTAACTGTGAGACTGACACAATTCCTGGGAGCCACTATCTCCTCTTAACATTTCCAGCAGCCTCTATTACTTAAGAGAATTCCACATACTTTTCTCTGGTGTCTAAGCCCACTTCCTACGTTACAGACCAATTCAAACCCCACTTTGCACATGTACGCATCCATGGCTGCCCCCCATGAGAGGACTTACTCTACTCTGGATCTCTGTGATATTTGTTTTCCGCCTTTTTTTACCTTGGTTCTGAGCATGGTGTACCTGTCTTCTTGTGCTGGCTACATTTGTATGTGCATATGTTTTATTTCCTAACTAGACATGGGGCATAGCACGAGGTAGTGAAAGTCTACAATTGTGTGAAAAGCATGGTCTTTGAAGACACACAGAGCTGAGCTGAAACGGGGCATATAGCTGCAACTGTGTACATTTCTTAACCTAGATAAGCATAGGTTTTCTCTTCTACAAATAGGCCATGAAGGGTTGCTGCAAGGAAAAAATAAGAAATAAATGTAAAGTAGCACAAGCAGGGGTGCATGCATGAACAAACACATCATTAACAAAAGAGGATACCTTTCCTAAGCACAACACATTTTTTTCTTTTTTCTTTTCTTAACTTTTAAGTTCGGGGTACATGGGCAGGTTTGTTATACAGGAAAACTTGCGTGTCATGAGAGTTTGTTGTACAGTTTTTTTTTTTTTTTTTTTTTTTTTTTTTGAGACGGAGTCTCGCTCTGTCTCCCAGGCTGGAGTGCAGAGGCGCGATCTCGGCTCACTGCAAGCTCCGCCTCCCAGGTTCACGCCATTCTCCTGCCTCAGCCTCCCAAGTAGCTGGGACTACAGGCACCCGCCACCACACCAGCTAACTTTTTGTATTTTTTAGTACAGACAGGGTTTCACCGTGTTAGCCAGGATGGTCTCGATCTCCTGACCTTGTGATCCGCCCGCCTCAGCCTCCCAAAGTGCTGGGATTACAGGCGTGAGCCACCGCACCCACCCTGTACAGATTATTTCATCACTCAGGTATTAAGCCTAGTACCCATTAATTATTTTTCCTGATCCTCTCCCTCCTCCCACCACCTTCCGCCCTCTGATAGGCCCCAGTGTCTATTGTTTCCCTCTGTGTCCATGTGGTTCTCATCCTCTGGCTCCTACTTATAAGTGAGAATGTGTGGTATTTAGTTTTCTGTTCCTGCATTAGTTTGCTAAGGATGATGGCCTCCAGCTCCATCCACATTCCTGCAAAGCCCATGATCTCATTCTTTTTTATGACTGCATAGTATCCGATGGTGTATATGTTCCACATTTTCTTTATCCAGTCTACCACTGATGGATATTTATGTTGATTCCATGTCTTTGCTATTGTGAATAGTGCTGCAATGAACACACAGGTGCATGTGTCTTTATGATGGAATGATTTATATTCCTTTGGGTATATACCCAGTAATGGGATTGCTGAATCAAATGGTAGTTCTATCTCTAGCTCTTTGAGAAATTGCCACAGTGCTTTCCACAATGGTTGAACTAATTTACACTCCCACCAACAGCGTACAAGCAATCATTTTTCTCTACAATCTCACCAGCGTCTGTTATTTTGAGTTTTCAATAATGGCCATTCTGACTGGTGTGAGATGGTTTCTTACTGTAGTTTTGATTTGCATTTCTCTAATGATCAGTGATGTTGAGCTTTTTTTCATATGCTTGTTGGCCACATTTACGTCTTCTTTAGAAAAGTATCTGTTCATGTCCTTTGCCCACTTTTTAATGGGGTTGTTTTTTTCTTGTAAATTTGTTTAAGAACACAATACATTTTTGCTTTAAGTTCCTTTATATCCTTCAGCTCAACTAGGACATTGATTTGCACATAGTAGTTACTCACAACTTCAGAACATTTTTTAAAAAGCAGAATTTGTTAAATAAGTTAAGTATACTCTTTGCAGTACACTTTTACAATACAATACAATACAATACAATACAATACAATACAATACAATACAATATAATACAATACAGTACCACATTTACCAAGGAGGTATGATTCTGAGGCCTCAGTGTGCTTCAGAGACTTGGGCAATCTGCTCAGCTAAACTAACAAACAACATTCTCTGCATCTGTAAAAGGTTGGCAAGTTCAGATTCAACATCATGAAAACACCATAAAAAATTTTAATTATTTTAAAATTTCACAGATCTAGCATCCCTCCTCTAAAGGTAATTTTATTTCCCCTATGTCTCTGTTTTATTTATTTCCTTAGCTGTTTCTCTAAAACAGAGAAATTAAAAAGAAGTTTTTATAAATTACACCAAGAAATAACAGAAGAATCCAGATGAGGATTTTTCCAAGGAAAAGAGCAGGCAGAAACAGAATTTGAAGCCTGGCAGTTTTTAAATTACCATCAGGGTAAGGATTAGGATGACTTTGATTTCAAGTGATAGAAAACCAGCTTGAGCCAAAATAAAGAGAGGAAAGTAACATTTAATAATAAGGATTGTTAGTACTCATGAAATCCAAAGTCTGTGGAGCAGCTCAAATCAGTTAAAGTGCCAGCAGTTCTCTCTCCATTTCTCATAGCTCATCGTTGCTACCTCTAGCATACCTGTTTCATTTCTCTCTTTCCTGCTTGCTCACTCACTCACCCTCATTCTCTCTCGATTGCCTTCTTACTTCTCTTTCCAGATGGCCATGAACTTAGCCACCAACAACTCTGAGGCAGCACATCTTCCAGCTTTAGTTATCAGTAACTTAAGGCATTTCTTAGTTTTAGTCCAAAGCCTTAGGAAAAAATGCTAATTGGCCCAGTTTGGGCTGGGTAACCAAATCTGGAACTATAGACTGTGGCCAGAGGATAAGGTCACATTGAGAGGATAAATCAGAAAAAGGGAAGAGAGAATCTAAGCAGGATAATGAAATGCTCCATGCAGCACATTTGGCCTTAGGTACTTCTCATACCTCCAACAGAAGGCCCTTTTGGTTGTTCCCTTTCTGTCACATTGTACCATGAAACAAAACGCCAAAATGTCTTCACCCAGGCATAAGGGAGTTTCAGTCACCCCCACTGGATATGATGATCATAAATTCCTGCAGACATATTCAATGATGAAGCACAGTGAAGAATTCCTGACTCTCTAGAAGAATAGAGATGAAATAACCTATTAAAGCCTAATGATACTTACATAACTTCATGGTATTTCAACAAACTACTTGGCAGCCATTAAAATCTTACTTTTTAAAATAATCGAATGATATGCAGCAATGCTCATACACACAAAAAAGATTCAGTAAAAGGGCAGGTGAAGAATTTATATAGCACAATTCCAAACATGCCATATGCTGAAAATACACCAATAGGTATATCTGGATGTCAGAATTATGATATTTTATTTCTTTCACTATATCCTTTCTCTAGTTTCTAGATATTTTACCAAATACATATTATTTTATAACTACAAAATTAAATGGTTAAAAGATTTAGTAAAGGGTTAGACATAGGTCACTAGAGGGTGGATTGTACCATAGGTACCAGGAAGCTATGGGTCAGGAGTCCTGTCTTTCTTTTTTATAATTCTCCTCATTTTTACCACCAACAATTAGCCTGTAGTTAGGCCAGAAAAGATTTGTCAGAAAAAAAATATACTAAGCTGTTGCGAGTAAAGAGGAGGCTGAGGGAAGGAGAGAAGTCTGAAGGCGAGTCAACCACCCACCCCAAGTCCCATACACAGGTTTTCCCGCTTCACAGACACACTGTGAACCTAGGCCTGCCACACAGACTTCTTTGTCTCAACAACTCTTTTGTGGCTGCATCGCACATGGACTTTCTAGGCTCACTATTTCACTACTGAAACCAAAGAAAAATTTTTTTTAATTCATTGGTGTTGCTTTTTGCGAGGAGCCATTATGGCCTTGCTCTGCCTTAGCCTCTGGTCATGGAACCAGATCAAGAGAATGGGTTTCAAATCAGCAGCAATGAAGACAAAGATTCTGGCCAGACTCCACCCAGGCTTACTGGACATTTACAATTGGATTTATAATTTCCTACCCTTAAGCACTGGGGATCAACCACTTCTCTGTGGTCCAATCTAGCACTTAGATTGGTAGTATCAGCTCAAATTTTAATAAGAAAAACAATCAAAGTTAAGAGCTTACAAATTCTCTGAGTCTGTAAATTTCAAGAGAACTTTCCAAATGTATAATCCAAGTTAGTTTTGATAATCACAGGGTCATACATGAGTGAATATTTAAATGGTGCAGACTCTTCCTTCGTGTTTACTGAGATGGACATTCTGGCAACCTTTGTCTTCCCCAGTCTCTCAAACTTGAGAGCATTTGAGTGCCAGGTCAAATACACTCTTCCCCAGGTGGCTAAAGCAGCCTTAAAAAATATTGTTGTCACTGTGTCAGATCAAGTGGAGAGGAGCAGAAATATGACTTGGGAGTCTCTGTTGGTATTAGGCAGCAGGTTAGGTAGAAATTAGATTTCATTTGCTGGGATTCCATATAATGCCCTGAGAGAGCAAAACTGTTCAGTTCTCTTTATTAGTGCTAGATTTATAGTTCAAAATGAAGATTAAATTAAGAAAAAACATCAAAGTTAATGTTCTAAAGAGCTCTTTAGATTCAAGATGTTCAGTAATGTGCTTTAGCATCTGATCTGGCATCCCCAGCTCCAGAGTCGCTCTTGAGCTAATCTGTTGGGCTCATTGCTATTGAACCAGTTTTTATAAATCTACTATCATCATGCCAGCCCTGTGCTCGGCAAACCGTAATAGCTTTTTTTTTTTTTTTTTTTTTTTTAAAGACGGAGTCTTGCTCTGTCGCCCAGGCTGTAGTGCAGTGGCTCGATCTTGGCTCACTGCAACCTCGGCCTCCCAGGTTCAAGCAATTCTCCTGCCTCAGCCTCCTAAGTAGCTGGGATTACAGGCACACACCATCATGACTGACTAATCGTAATAGCTTTTGAATGCTCATGAAACAAATCTGGATTCCTCTGTCCAGTTCTCAGGAACTTTCAAAACTCAGACTAAATCTCCCTAGTCCACCTCCTCATCAGCTGCTCCAATTAACCTTCTTCCCCCGACCCCACCTGGATGGTGGCTCATTACCCTAGAGGCTACAGCCACACCCAGCCTTATCCCAGCATCTGGCCTTCATGCAAGTCTTCTCCACTTCAAACATCAAAACCCACCCTCAATGCTTGGTCAAGCCCTAGCTTTCCTTGACTTCCCCAGTCCACAGAAGCCTCACCATTTTCTGAACTATTGCAACACTCATGGGTCATTTATTAGTAGGACTTTAAGAGAACTCAAAACGATGAGAGGTGTTCAAATAAGAAGGGAGGGGATACATCCTGCCAACCCAATACACGGAAATAGTGTCAGAGTTCCTATGAGCTTAAGCTTAAATTATTTACACATTAACTTCCATCATTTTAAATACTGAAAGGTTCCCCTCATTCTGATATTTATTTTACGTTACCAGAAGTCCTACATTTACTCTTTCCTCTTCTAGACGATGCACCGAGAGCTGAACTGAAGTTTCACTCACCTTCCTATCTTCTTTTTTAATTAATTTATTATTATTATTATTTTTAGATGGAGTTTCGCTTTTGTTACCCAGGCTAGAATGCAATGGCGTGACCTCAGCTCACCACAACCTCTGCCTCCCGGGTTCAAGCGATTCTCCTGCCTCAGCCTACGGAGTAGCTGGGATTACAGGCATGAGCCATCACGCCCGGCTAATTTTGTATTTTTAGTAGAGACAGGGTTTCTCCATGTTGGTCAGGCTGGTCTCGAACTCCTGACCTCAGGTGATCTGCCCCCCTCAGCCTCCCAAAGTGCTGGGATTACAGGTGTTAGCCACCGCGCCCAGCCCACCTTCCCATCTTCTAATTCCCAGCACCGTGCTAGCACCATGCCATGTGCCTCTGGTAAACAATGAGAAAACCGAATTTCTAGAAATAAAAAATATGACAAGAATTTCATTTAGTTACGTAATTAGGGTGTTTATTGGGATCTAATCTGTGCTGAGTACTGTACTAAATATTTTAATATATATTAACCTTAACCTTCATGACAACCCCACAAGTTAGGATTTTTACAGATGAGGAAAAAAGCTTGAAGTTGAAAAGCTGACCAAAGTCACACAGCTGTCAGTGGTAAAACTAAGACTCGGATGCGGGGATATCTGACTACACCAGGCTGCCTCCTTAAAGATGCAAAGCAAGGGCCAGCATCCCCTCTGTGCTGGCGGGTAGACATCTCCACGGCCCCTAGTGGAGCCTGTGTTCTCTAGCGCCATCTACAGCCCTTGTTCATAAAGAGCCCCTTACACAGCCTCCTGTTTCCCCTGGGTAGCAGTTAGACGTCAGCTGCTGCAACTTCAGCTGCCAAAGTTTTTTAAAAAGCAAATGAAATTAGAGTGGAAATTTGGAAATTCCCGTGCCACATGGCCTCTGCAATGCTCCATCTGTCAAGAGTTGGTTGTGCAGACTTTAGAAACCGTCATTTATTTGACGGCTTTGCATTATTTCTTCTGGGAAAACCTATTGCCAGACTCAAGGCATTATCAATTTCATGTCCTCCTTGCCCTAAACTTCCCAGAAAAAAAAAAAAAAAAGAAAGAAAGAAAGAAAGAAAGAAAGAAAGAAAGAAACGTTGCTGTCAAACTTCCTATGGAAGCATAATTAAAAATTCTGTTCCTAGACCATCTTTACTTAGAAACGTACACACCATATTTTCAAATGGAAAGGTGTTTCCTTCCATTTCTTTTTTTCTTTTTCAGATGAATTATGCCATTTTATAACAGCTCCCAAGAGATAGAGGCCTGGAGAGAAAACTGCTTTTTCCAAGTTTTTTGCAAAGACATCAGTAGGGACTTTAAGTCAGGGTTGACCTAATACTAATAATCAGATAATTCCACTCTCTCAGCCCCAGCAAAGATTTCATGAGCTTTTCTAACTTAATAAAAACTACCAAAATATCTTAGAAATCCATCTGCCTCTAGTGAAACAGTTTACTTGTTACCAATGCTGCAAGGCTATCCAGAAGTCTAGGTTAAAATAATGAAAACAAATAGGGAGAAGGTGTTACTTCAAAGCATCTATCTCAACTTTTGCAGGGGGCTAATGATTGTCTGGATCTATGTTTTATTCAAATAAAGAATGGTTCAGGGAACATATGTCTTAGAATTGCACCTGGTTTCATTATTTTATCTTTCTTCTTGAATACAGACATAATTCTACAGTCTCTCTGTAATTCTTTATAACATGAAAAAAAGGCATTGCAAGTGTTTTGGGTATAATTGTATATTCTGAATTCATTGTTAAGTGTTGTGACCACAACTACTAATTGGATCTAAGAATTTCCTAGAGTTTTTCATTTTCTTTCCCAGATGCACAATCTGCAAAGCACAGATTTTATGGTCTAACAGACCTAGTTTTGACTTAATAAGTCCACACCCTTCCCAACTGCATTAAATCTATATCATTACTAAACTTCCTAGAATATCAGTTTCTTCTTCCATATAATGAGGACAATTAGACTCATCCACAAGTGATGCTGTGAAGACAAAATGAGATATATAAGTAAAATACCTCACATAGTATCTGGTATAGTCTAGTCTCAATAAATAGAATTTGCCCTACCTAAAACTATAGTTCCTGCTTTTTTACTTTAACATGGCAGGTTTTTAAAATAAAGCAACACAAAGCAAACATACATTGATTCTCTTTTTCTGTTTTCTCTCTTTGAAATTGTCACTCTGTGAAAAAGATCCTGTAATGCATGCCTATCATGTTTCCTTTCATGTAATAACTTAGATTGGTGATTTTTCTCAACAATAATCACGTCAAAATATAAATGAATAACTGCCATAATTCTGTTTTTGACAGATTTAAATAAAACACCACATGAATATAAAGTCATTTTTCATATCTTCTTGTGGATGATGCTACAATGAGAATAAGCTTTCAAATAACACATGGTGAAAATGAAAACAAAATCACTCACTTTTAATTCCTTCCTTCTTCTAAAAAGAGAAAGGCATTAATCGAAATATAAAATAAAAGTAAAAAAAGACAACATTATGAGCTAATTCTTGAGTATTCATAATTTCATAACAGCACAGTTGCACTCTCAAAAGAGAATCTTGTTTTCAACTTTAGTAGTAAAAACATAAACTGGAAAGAAATTGGGATTTAGTCCTGCCTCTGCCATTAAGTCACATTATTATTTAGGGGACATCATTTATCTTGCTCTGAAATCAAACTGTAAATAAGCTCCCCCAGCTCTTGAGACAAGAGCTCCCTGTGGCTAATGGAGACAACTAAATTTAGATAACAGAAACAAGTAGCCACGGTGGGGTGAGAGAAGAGTCACATGCTCTCTGTTCTTAGAAAAGGCAGCTTTTGACAAACATCCTGTTTTATACCCTTAAGCTAGAATAGTTCTTCTGACTGGAGCCAAGAAAAGCCATGAGAGAACCCCCAACTCCAGCCCAGCCTTTTGGAAGGAACATCTGACAGATTTCTGGTTTTGGGATTGGGAAGCCACCCAATCAGAGTTCGACTATTCAGACCAATCAGAATGAAATAAGCTTGAATCTTTTGTCTACATAAAAGAACATGATTGGCTGGGCGCAGTGGCTCATGCCTGTAATCCCAGCACTTTGGGAGGCCAAGGCGGGCAGATCACGAGGTCAAGAGATCGAGACCAGCCTGGCCAACATGGTGAAACCCCATCTCTCCTAAAAATACAAAAAATTAACTGGGTGGTGGCAGGCACCTGTAGTCCCAGCTACTCATGAGGCTGAGGCAGGAGAATGCCATGAACCCTGGGAGGCGGAGCTTGCAGTGAGCCAAGATCCGCCACTGCACTCCAGCCTGGGTGACAGAGCAAGACCCCGTCTCAAAAAAAAAGCTATCAAAGACAATTGAGGTTGTGACATAACATACATAGTACATATGTTATTAATAGTAGAATTATAGGAGTTTCCCATAACTTTGGAACACATACCAATAACACATTTATGCAAATATAGTCCAAAAGCAAAATGTTATTTCATATTTGATAATGCTTCCTGTATGATTTTTATACCAAATAAGCCAAATTTCACCTTTAAATTAATGTACCATTAATGTTAAACCCAATTTTTAACAAAACCTTATAGACATATTTACCCAATTTTAATGTTTAACCATAAGATTCTTATAAACCTTTTATAACCCTTTACATATTTTTGTGAAGGAGCAGATCAGTGCTCTAAGAAAAACCTGTTGTGCTTTTATTCCAATGTTTAGTGTACAGAAAAACTGAAAAATACCTCTTTAACTGTAGCCAATGTCCACACACAGAATCGCTTTCAGAATTGATTTTTCACAAACCTTCCACAACTGTTCAAACCTTTGGCTTTATTCTGTCTAACTTACAGCAATTCTTCAACCCTTTAGGCAAAAAAATCCACATTCCCATGCCTTTTTATAACCTTTTACCAAAAGTACCTTCTACTTTCCTTACACACCTTACATGTAAAACTATTTCCTCAATAGTCTCAATTGCATGTTACAATGTTAACTTTTAGCGACTCTTACTTTTGGTGAAAACTCTGGTTATTAAGCAATTTTAATTATGTACCAGGTGTGGAGCCTAGCCTAGGACACACCGGGCAGAACTGCAGATAGGGGATCACTCTCCAGCGTAGCTAGGGGGCATGGCTAACTCCACATGTCCCCAGGCCTTATCTAGAATCTAATGTCTCCAAGGTGGGTAAATTAAACGGTTTTCAAAAGTCAAAGAAACAATTTGACCTTAAAGCATTTAGCAAATCTGATATCTGACCTTAATTTAGACCAAATGTCTACATATTCAAGACATTTTCTTTTACCAATAATCTTTAAAACTGTCTTTATTTCCAAAAGATTACGGGAGTCAGGTGAACAAAAAGGTGTTAAAAGTTTTTCTTTTTCTGACAAAATATTCGATTTAAGCACTTATTTTTCTAAGCCAATTAATTAGAGTTCTTTTATATATAAACCTACAACACATATAAATACACAGACAGAAGATTCAGCACTTGGAAGACTTTTCATTGCCAGCTTCTTAAGTGGATTACTGGCTTCAAGGTGGAGCCCTTGGAGGAATAGGGCCAGGAAAGCATGCGTTTCTAGGGCCAAATAAGCAGCTGAGGGCAAAGACAGATCCCCAGAATTAAGGGTGCCATTTTATACTGGATCCTGGATCCCCAAAAGGAGGGAAATACTCAGGAGCAGACAGTGCAGTGCTTCTACTCTGCATTTCATTGCAAGGCAGGCCAAAGCCAATCAGCCCATTTTGTAATCAGCCCATCCCTAACGGGAGTCTCATCTCTCAGTGAGGGGTGAGTACGTTTCCTTATCTTCCAGGTGGCCAACAGCATGCTTCTCTGATCCAAGTGTGCAAAGAGTGAAGTATCCCTCCGTAACTACTATTAGCCATCTTTAAGGGATGGCCAATAGTATATATATATTAAAGTATATTTCCTGCCTAGTTATTACACACCAAAGCTCTCTCACAATGTGAAGTAATTTCTGATGCCCCCAAAATTCAAAACCGTCAGATAATGCAATGCAAAACATAACAGAGCCTTTCATTTTGAGAGGAATCTATCTGCTTTTAATTCCTGGGGTTTCATAAGGAAGACAGAGGTTTTTTTTCCAAAATGGGGTCTGTGGCGCCTCTTCTGTTTTTCCCAAGGAGTCCCAGGCTACCAGAAGTTATCTCAGGGCCTCTCATGTGTGCATTAAGAGTGGCAAGACATGTAATCCCAGCACTTTGGGAGGCCGAGGTGGGCAGATCACGAGGTCAGGAGATCGAGACCATCCTGGCTAACACGGTGAAACCCCGTCTCTACCAAAAATATAAAAAAATTAGCCAGGCGTGGTGGTGGGTGTCTGTAGTCCCAGCTACTCGGGAGGCTGAGGCAGGAGAATGGTGTGAACCCGGGAGGCAGAGCTTGCAGTGAGCAGAGATCACGCCACTGCACTCCAGCCTGGGCGACAGAGCGAGACTCCGTCTCAGGAAAAAAAAAAAAAAAAAAAAAAAAAGTGGCAAGACAATAAAAATGGAGAAAAATAATTCAGTCAACTGAGAAGAAAAAACCTTTTTCCAGAAAAACAAGTTTCAAGAAGAGAAAAACATAAAGGCCTTTTAAATATATCTATATAGCTTGTTTATCCACTTTTAATTAAGTTGACTTTTAACCATAGTGCTCTTTAAAAAAAAGAGAAAGAAAGAAATCCTTTCAGATCTCTTATTACCCGACTTTAGCCATGCCAAGCGGCCAATATTTCTAGTTTCTGAGATTTACCAGATATAACCTCCTAGGTGCTTAGAGAAAGGAAAATTTAAGACAGTCCGTGGAGGAGAACAGAATAGACAAAGTCACACAGATATTAAACCAGAAACAACTTACTTCCTAGGTGGAGAATCTAACCCGGACCACCACTGTGAAAGTGCAAAAGCCTTAACTACTGAGCTACAGCATGGAACAATCTTTAGTTCCTCTCCCAGAAAGAGTCTAGAGTAGTTAATTTTGAGCTTGCAAAGCCTTTTAACTATTTAATATAATTTTTAGAGCTGACTATGACATGAACCCTAAAATTCCTATTCCCTGGAAGGCAGAGGTGAAGAGACAGTACTGCCACATGATTAAAAGGTCAAGTTCCCAAGGACCTAAAACAAGGTGGAGACTTCATCTAGTTTTTTTGTTTGTTTCAGGGACCTGCAGCCAAGCTTGTTACTGACCAGCTTGCCGGGTCGTCTTGAAAAGCGGGCTTACAGGTGTTCTAAGCCCATGTTTTATCCTAAAGTACCCCTCAACACAGAAAAACAAATTAATAGCACAAAATACACCAGCTTAAGACTAGCCTTAGAATTCTTTTTCGCATTAATCAAAACTTTACAGAGGAAATAAACATTGATTTCTTTTTTCTTTTTTACCATTCATTCAACCATTTGCAGAGAGAGAGAAGTCAGCAATCTGACTGGTAAGAAATTCTTACCCTTTTGCCAGCATGCCAGGCTTCTGGGTTCCCTTTCCCTGACCGGCCCTAGTGATCCTGCCTGCAGCACCATCACCTGGGCCAGCCGCATCATAAAGAAAAATTATTATTTTTCGTTCTGGCTAGAGCAGAATATGTGTGATAAAACATAGACATTAGTCACTCTGCTTAGCACCCAATATCAAACTGGCAAGGCTTAAATTTGCCTCCAGCTGGGCCCCTTCATCTTTAATCCAACCTCTGACTTGGAGTTTCAACATGTCGTCTCTGGGCAAGCTGGTCACCCTGAGTAATAGAAAAGATAAGAAAGAGAAAGGAAAAGTAGAGAAGGAAAGTATCACCTGTGGCAGGGTGGGGAAGGCGAAATGATCAGGGAGGCCAGAGAAAGGCTCCCCCATTGCAGCGACACTGAAAAGTTTAGGCAGCTGCGGCTGTTGTCATGAAGGGATTTTTTCCAGCAGTCCCCTCAGCTGTCAGGTTTCCCTTTTTAGAAAGGAAAAAGCTCCCCATGTCCCACGATCCTGTACGTGCCTAACCCTGTCACCCACAGCCATCAGCAACGAGTGCAAGGCAGATTAATCCAAAGAGAATTAACATCCCATAGTGCCAAACCTATTCTTAAAGGGACTTTACCGAGAGGGACCTCTAACCCCCTTAATCTTATAAGGGACTCTAACCCTCCTAAGTCGGGCCTCTAACCTGAGGTCGGTCAAGCATCCTTGCCTTTTATTAAGAGGGGTCTCTAATCCACTCTGTCTTAGGAGAGACTCTAACTCCCCTAAGCTGGGCCTCTAATGCAGTCCCATTCTGTACCCAGGTATCCTATCACTTACCCAAAGTCACCCAATCAGTGCTCCAGTCTATTTCCTTTGGGTCGGGGGGCCTCCTCATTATTGTCCCTTTTGTGGCTCACGAGAAAGATGTTACCGGACCCCAACACTTACCCAAAGTTAGCCTTTGGGTCAGGGTTTCCGCAGTATAGTCACTTCTGTGGCTGCCAGAAATATGTTACAGGACCCTAACACTTATTCTAAGGTAGCCATTGGGTCAGAGTTTCTGCACTATAGGCCCTTCTGTGGTCACCAGAAATATGTTACAGGAAAGGGGACCCGATCCAGACTCCAAGAGAGGTTTCTTGGATCTCTCGCAACAAATAATCAAGTGAGTCCGAAGTGCAAAGTGAAAGCAAGTTATAAGAAAGTAAAGGAATAAAAGAATGGCTACTCCATAGACAGAGCAGCCTAGACACCTTTTTGGATGTATGTCTTCTTAGCTCATAAGACCATTTTCTGTTAAAATTCAAGCATCTATTAACTGAGGCTTTTTTTTTTTTTGTTTATTTTTTTTTTTTTTTTCTGTCTTTTTTTTTTTTGGCCTGATAGCAGATGGCATAGATTCTGATTAACTATATGTAGATGATTTCAATTATTTGTTTGATTTTCCCAGTCACTGATATGCAGCATAAAAATCTACCACTGGATTCTGATATATCAGAAAAACATATATAAAGAAAGTGTAACTTAAAGTTAAAAGATAGAATCCAAGGCAATAACTTCTCTTAATCACAGGAAACATATTAGGTATCTTCTTGGCCTGGCTCCTCTGGAAATTCTGGGACCTCTGAGGCAAGAATTAAAATGCTAACACTTTATTTGGAAAGCAGAAACCCAAAATGGTGAGAGTAAAGAAAAGAGGGAAGGAAGGCAAGGGAAGATAAGATGCAAAGATATGCAATGTGTGACCATGCTGGCTACATTTCACAACTGTAATGAAAAGAGACATGCATGCATATTTATTCAGCACATGGAGAAGTTTGCAAGGAAGACCTGAACAGGAATAGGTTTTATTTATTAACCACGTACTAAGAAAAGAAGTTAATATCAATATTGTCTCAAAGGCTATATTGGTCAGGAACTTCTGAACAATGTTTAGTTTAGGAACTTCTAAATTCACTTATTCAACATATTTCTCAGCTGATTAGAGTCAATATATTTCTCAGCAGATTATAGTCAATATATTTCCCAATACATTATAATATTCAATATATTTCTCAATACATTATAATATTCAGATAAGATTCAGATTGAATGATGATGAGATAACGGAAAGCAAACAGAACAACAAAAACTTCAAAGAAATCCTTTTTAATTTTACAAGAGGAAGATTATGTGATTGGTATGACATTCAAAGAAGATATCAAGGCAATTGGTATTTTCAGAAAACTTCAGACATGAAATATGTAAGGAAAAAATACCACCAAGGAATTTCTAATTAAAACCTTTCTTTTTGATCTAAAAATTTCTCTTCACTGCAGCAATTAATATTTATGAGCATTAGAAAGCCTAATATTTACTGGGTTCATTGCTTTTTTAACAAGTGAACACTTTTAGACAGGTCTTCTTAGGCCAAATTTTGTTCTCTTGAGCTACTCAGCACTCATACACACCATCAAATAAATGGGCCACTCAAGCATGTTTCTAGTATGTGAGACTCTCCACCACATATCACACCTGATTAGATAAAGAAAACTCAACTAACACATGAAGAACTAGTCTACAGACAGCTCTGTGCCAATCCCATTTAACAGTTATATAAGAAAGGCTTAAACTGTGAGTACATTTGAAGAAGGCACCATACGCCTTCCTAGGGAATTAGAATTGACTGAGAAAATGGGTCAATTAGATTGAGACACTGAACTTTCCAGATTCATGTGTATTTGGAGCCTTGTCAGGGAGATCTGACAAACTAGGTAGAGAAAAATTTGTCTGCAAAGAGAGAAAAGAACGAAGAGGCCCAGAGAGAAAAACGGTCTATGCCAGCCTGCAACGAATAAGATATGGTAACGGTGCTGCATCCAATTCAGTAACTGTCCAGGTTCTGGGACTGGCCCTTTATAAGAAGAGTAACCACACAATTTGTCTTCTAAGCTTGGTGTGTTAGTTGCCTGGGGCTGCCATAACAAATTACACAAACTTGGTGACTTAAAACAGCAAAAACTCATTCTCTCACATTTCCAGACGTGACCACTGGGCCAAAATCATGGCGGCAGCAATTAGTCGGACGTGGTGGCAGGCGCCTGTAGTCCCAGCTACTCGGGAGGCTGAGGCAGGAGAATGGCGTGAACCCAGGAGGCAGAGCTTGCAGTGAGCCGAGATCGCACCACTACACTACAGCCTGGGCGACAGAGCGAGATTCCATCTCAAAAAAAAAAAAAAAAAAAAATCATGGCGGCAGCAGGGCCACCCTCCATTTGGAAGCTCTAGGAGAAAATCAGCCTCTTACCTCTATAAGTTTCTTGTAGCTGCCAGCATTCCTTATCTTGTGGCCATATGGCTCCCGTTTCTGCCTACCAAGCCCTCCTCTGCCTCTCTCTTACAAGGAGATATATAATTGCCTTTAGAGCCCAGTGGGAGAATCCAGGATAACCTCTCCATATCAAGATTTTTAATAATCGCATCTACAAAGAGCTTTTTTCACTATAAGTTAACATTTACAGCTTCCAGGAATTAGGATCTGATATCTTTTGGAGACTTTCTATCATCTACACCAGGACATCTTTGAAAGTAAAAAAAAAAAAGGGCTAATTTGTAACACTTCAAGGATAAAAGACAAAATCTAGGTCTGGCAAAGGCATAAGAATGATACAATGGACTTTGGGTACTTGGGAAGGGTGCGGGGGTGGCGAGGGAAAAAAGACTACAAATAGGGTTCAGTATACAGTGCTTGGGTAATGGGTACACCAAAATCTCACAAATCACCA
This sequence comes from Nomascus leucogenys, assembly GCF_006542625.1. NCBI lineage: Eukaryota > Metazoa > Chordata > Mammalia > Primates > Hylobatidae > Nomascus > Nomascus leucogenys. The sequence goes on from NC_044391.1 coordinate 98,013,403, forward strand.
CTAAAGAACTTATTCATGTAACCAAACACCACCTGTACTCCAATAACCTATAGAAAAATAAAATTTAAAAAAATCTAGATCTGACCCAGGCAATCTGGATCTATGGTCTCCCTGGAGTCCCAAATGAATTTCTAGACCCTGGGCCATAACAAAATCAGTTATCTCACCCCTGCACTGATCATCAGTGTTCTCCCTGAAGCTACCATAGCAAATTGATGCCAAATTCACTTTCTGCCCCTGAATTTTAAAAGAGGTCGCCATATCTTTCTGATGTATTCTCTTTAAAAAAAAAAAAAAAAAAAAAAAGATCTTAATTGGCTTTTTGAAATTTTTTTATTTTTAATGTTTATGAATACATAGTAGGTATATATATTTATGGAGTACATGATATATTTTGATACAGGTGTATGGGGATGATTCATGGGTATAAAAATATAATTATATACAATTAATAAGATCTATTATTTGATAGCACCACACAGTAAGTACAGCCAGCAATAATTTGTTGTATATTTTAAAATAACTGAGGGAGTACAATTAGAGTGTTCATAACAAAGAAATGATGAATGCTTGAGGTGATGGATACCTCCATTTAACCTGATATGATCATTACACATCTCATTTGTTTTTACAAAACCAGTATGAGTTTCAGTGCTTTGCCATCAAACAGCCCTTTATAAGGCACAGGACAAAATTCAAGAGTCAAGTTTCCTTGCCTCTTCCATTTTTAAACATACGGTGCCTTCCTTGAATGTATCCACGGTTTAAGCCTTTTCTATATAGCTGTTAAATCACATACTTGAATTTCTGTTTAATAAGTAAGCAAATAAAAAATATATCTTCCAGATGTCAGCAAATAAGTGAAGGAGAAATATGTAATGACAGGAAGACTTTCCAATTTTTCATGAAATGGTATCAACCAGGCATCTGCCCTTTGACTACCTAAGTTAATGTCACCTCCATTAGACTACATGCAAATCCATAACTTTACTTTCAGTGACTATAACCAATAAAAGATGACAGAAACTCTTCTGCACCACATCACTTACTTTTACAATAATTCAAGTATCGGGTACCAAAAACCATTACCAACAAGCAAGTTCCAGTACCTTTGGAGGCACAAATGAACAAATGACACTCTCTGGAATAACTTCCAATATATTTGCACCATGAAAAATATAAGAATCTCAGAATATAGAGAAATCAAAATAAAGTTTTTATCTACATTACCAGAGATTTTAACACCAAATCTACTGAATATTTTCCTTATTAACACGATAATCTATGCCACTGAACATACTATTTGGCTGGTCACTAATATGATGGCCTATAATGCAAAGAGCCATTCCAATAAAACCTTCCCACTACGACTGCACTGCTCTTAATGGTTTTATTTTTAGGATTATTGCACGGCAAGAGATGCCACTTCCCTCTTCCTCCTATCAGACTTTGCATTTCTTTGATCTAAAGCACCATTCATAACCATCTTTTTGTTTTCTCCCATTCCTCCCTTTGCAATAACAAAGGTTAGGATTGTTGGATAATTCAACATAACGTCAAAGTACTAAGTCAGTGCCACACTTTTAGCTGAACCACCCAAAATTTTCACTCAAAGGAAGCCACATTAATCTCACAAAATCAGGGAATCTTCAAGGAAAAATAGGGCAGGTGCTGTGTAAAAGAAAATGAACTGCCTCTTTTCTTGAGAAGATAATTTGACATACATTTCTTGAGCCTACTCAACACCAGACACCATTCTAGGACAGAGATAAAGTCTCTCTCCATTAGGCATTTGCAAACACTTAGAGGAAACAAACAGGATAATCGCAGAAAAAAATAAAATTTATTAGGTTGTCAAATCCAAAACAGAAGACTATGTGTTTCTTATGTACTAATGAAGCCTAAGTCCTTAAAACATAATACTCAATAAACAGTTTCCGAAATAACAAAAATCAAGTAGTACATCACGCATAATGTCACATGAATAGTTGCCTTTAGAAAGACTTAGAAATGTCTATGAGAGGTCGCGCGGTGGCTCATGCCTGTAATCCCAGCACTTTGGGAGGCCGAGGTGGCGGATCACCTGAGGCCAGAAGTTTGAGACCAGCCTGGCCAACGTGGTGAAACCCTGTCTCTACTAAAAATGCAAAAATTAGCTGGGCATGGTGGCAGGTGCCTGTAATCCCAGCTACTCGGGAGTCTGAGGTAGGAGAATTGCCTGAACCCAGGAGACGGAGGTTGCAGTGAGCTGAGATTGTGCCACTGCACTCCAGCCTGGGCAACAGAGCAAGACTTTGTCTCAAAAAAAATAAAGTAAAAAAATAAAGAGAGAGAGAGAGAAAGAAAGAAAAAAATGTCTACAAGAGTTCAGAAGGTGAGAGAAATTACTCTGGTTGGGGAGTTTCAAGCAGGTGACACCAGGAAGGGAGGGTCAAAACTGGATTCTGAAGGGCAAGTAGAAACAGTGATACCCAGGAGAAAAATAAAAGTTGCATTCAACCAATGAAGGAGAGGTTAATTGGGCCAAGCCAGAAATGGAGTGTAAAATTAATGGTTGCTAAGACTAGAAGCACTAATTGGGAAAAGATTGTAAAAAGTGTCTTCAACCACACAAAAGAGTTAAGACGTTTTTCTATTCTGCAATAGTAGAACTATCAGCCACACTAGAAGAGACCTGGGTTCAAGTCCTTGTTCATTAACTAACTAGATACAGAACTTGAACCAATTCATTTTCCTTATATGTAGTAGGTAAAATTGAGCTAGAAATTGGCCTATGGCGTTTCCCAGTCTTGCTAAATATAAAAACCACTTTATAAAGTAAAAAAAATTACATTATTTGAATGATAATAATTGTACTTTTTAAATAATACATCATAACATTTAAAAAAGACATCGACTGTGAAATATAGAATAAAAAGGCTATTATGAATTTAACATTGCTTTTAACATATTTCTACTCTATTGCTTACAATAGCATCTATATTCATCTGAAAAGTCCTGATGGGTATAAGGCTGATCACATTATGGCTTAATTTGCATTTCTCTGATTACTAATGAGATTGTGCATCATTTTGTGTATTTATAGGTCATTTTGAATCTTCTTCTCTGAAATGCCTGCTCATGCCTTTTGTCCATTTCTTTATTGTGTTGTCTTTTATAATTGATTTAAATAATACTTTGTATATTCTATTAATACATACACAGTTCTTTTCAATATTTTTCTTTGTAAATGTTTTCTCCTAGTTTGTGGATTGTCACTTTCCGTACTGTGTCTTCTAATGAAAAGAAAGTCTTTGCTTTAATTAAGTTAAATTTATCAATACTTTCCTTTATGGTTTGTACTTTTTGTCTCCTTAAGTAATTCTTTCCTACCAAGGTTGTAAAGACATTTTCTACTAAATTTTAAATTTTATCCTTCATATTTTTCTTCATATATAATGTACATATATCGATGTATAAACAAATATATGCTCATTTTTAAGAATTTAGAAAATAACACAGAGGCAATGATATGGTTTGGCTATGTCCCCACCAAAATTTCATCTTGAATTGTAGCTTCCAGAATTCCCACATGTTGTAGGAGGGACCTGGTGGGAGATAACTGAATCATTGGGGCAGTTTCCCCCATATTGTTATTGTGGTAGTGAATAAGTCTCATGAGATCTGATGGTTTCATAAGGGGAACCCCTTTCGCGTGGTTCTCATTCTCTCTTATTGCCATGTGAGACGTGCCTTTCGCCTACACCATGATTGTGAGGCCTCCCCAGCCACATGACACTGTGAGTACATTAAACCTCTTTTTCTTTATAAATTACCCAGTCTCGGGTATGTCTTTATCCACAGTGTGAAAATGGACTAATACAAGCAATAACTGTTAACCTTTTAGTATATTGCTTTCAGTTTGTTTCTATGTTTGTATATTTTTAATAAAATTGAAATCAGCTTCTTAGTCTGCTACTTTCATTTAATATTATTGTATAAGCATTTCCAATGTCATTATTCATTAAATATGATTTTTTCTCTTTCAACTTTATTATGGTTTAATTAACAATTTAAAAATTATACATATGGTGTACAATGTGATGTTTTGATATGGGCATACATTGTGAAATGTGTATATATATATATATATATATATATATACCACTTTTTTCTTTATCCACTGATGAACACCTAGGTTAATTCTCTATTTTGGCTAAAAACTATAGTAAGCAAAACAGCATGGTACACACATAAAGATATATAGACCAGTGGAACAGAAAAGAGAACCCAGAAATAAATACACACATTTATGATCAACTGGTCTTCAACAAAGCTGCCAAGAGCACACAATGGGGAAAGGCTGGCCTCTTCAATAGTGTTGGAAAAACTAGATAGCCATGTGCAGAAGAATGAAATTGGTCTCTTACCGTCACCATATACAAAAATCACCTCAAAATGGATTAAAAACTTAAACATGAGAACTGAAACTCTAAAACTACCAGAAAGTTACCAAGGGGAAAGCTTCTTGACATTGGCCTTGGCAAAGACTTTGTGGATATAACCCTGAAGCACAAGCAACATACACAAAAATAGACAAATGAGGTTGCTTTAAACCCAAAAGCTTCTGCGCAGCAAAGGAAACAATAGAGTAAAAAGCAAACCTGCGGAATGGGAGAAAATATTTGCAAATCATACATCTAGCAAGGAATTGATATTCAAAAATATATAAGGAACTCAAACAACTAAGTAGCAAGAAAACAAATAATTTGATTTTTAAATGGGCAAAGGACCTGAATAGACATTTCTCAAAGAAGACATAAGAACAGCGAACAGATGATCATCTAGTCACGAGAGAAATGCAAATTAAAGCCACAGTGAGACACAGTCTCATATCTGTTAGAATGGCTATTATCAAAAAGACAAAAAATAACAAGTATTGGTGAGGATGTAGAGAAAAGAGAATATTTGCATACTGTTGATGGGAATGTAATCTGTTCTAGACATTATGGAAACCAGTAGAGAGTTTCCTAAAAATATTATAAATGGAACTATCATGTGATCTAGCAATCACACTTTTGAGTACATATTCAAAGAAAATAAAATCTGCACGTCAAAGAGATATCTACACTCCCCCATGTCTATTACACCATTATTCACAATAGTAAAGTTTACTTTTCATACTGAAGTCCACCTGATATATGTTTGTGGTAGTGTGAGATGGGTATTCATGTTGATTTTTCCAAATAATTATCCTGCATAATTCCTGAATATTCCATTCCCCTCCACCTGCCACTGATTGGCAAAGCCACGTTTGATGATTAATTTTATGTGTCAATCTTATATACAGGTAGCTAGTTAAACATTATTTCTGGGTATGTCTGTAAGAGTGTTTCTGGAAGAGATTAGCATTTGAATCAGTAGACTGAGTAAAGATCTTCCCTCACAATCATGGGTGGGCATTATCAATGAATCAAGAGCCTGGATAGAACAAAAAGGTGGAAGAAGGGCAAATTCTCTTTCTCTCCTTGAGCTGGGACATTATTCTTCTCCTGGTGTTGGACATCAAAGCCCCTGGTTCTCAGGCCTGGGCTTACACCAGTGAACTTCTAGGTTCTCAGACTTTCATCCTCAGACAGGGCATTACACCATTAGCTCTCCTGGTTCCCAGGCCTTCAGACTCAAATGGAATTACACCACCAGCTTTCCTGGTTCTCCAGTGTGCAGATGGCATATTGCAGAAAACTTTAGCCCCATAATCACATGAGCCAACTTCCATAATAAATTTCCATATATATGTGTGTGTGTGTATGTATATATATATATATATATTATTGGTTCTGTTTCTCTGGACAGCCCTGACTAAAACACCATGTCTGCCTTACATATTTCTCTATTTGCATGGATTTGTTTAAGCATTCTTTATTCTCTTCCACTGGTCTAGTTGTTTAAATTTCTGCCAATGCCACACTACTTTAATCACTATAGCTTTGTAATAAGTCTTTATATCTGCCCAAGCAAATACCTCTACATTATAAAGCTCCATTAAGTATCCAAACACGCCATTGTTCAAAATGCACCCTGTTTGGATACTCATTAATATTCACTTACTAATAAGCATGACATATTATCTTTTCTCTTAGGTGGGGGACAGAATGAACAAAAGTACTTAATTTAAATATTCAATCATTTATGGATAACTGGAAATAAATTTGAATGATATTCTGGGCTCATATTTTGAGAACGCTTTTGCTACCCACGCAATACGTAGAGGAAAGCAAATGCCAGATTACCCAGGCACACAGATTACCCAGGCACGCAGATTACCCAGGCACATATAAGTCAGCTATATGAGAGACTACCCGAATAATAACTCTAAAGCAAAATAAAGCATACCACCTTTGGAGACAACAAAAGTCTTTATTTACCTTCTTAAAGAAGTGATAAGTTCAATAGGTGGTGAGAAAATGTTTAAAAATAACTGACTTATCTCAAAAGTAGTCTTAATTTTTAAAGGCCAAAGGATACCCACAGGCCCAGTTGTTAAATATGCAAACACATGTGAGTTCCTTTTGACTACATCATTTACATGGCAATATATGTGCAATATTTATAAATAAAACCTTGAATAAGGTTATGGTTTACTCTGATATGCATGTCACACTCTCTCAGTCCTTCTGGTATAAATTTTTTTTCAAATAATATGCCTCTTCATTCATATGCTACGTTTTTTTCTAAAGGTTACACAATAAAATGAATTATAGTTAAGTGCATAATTCTACTCGAATAATCAAGCTCATTTGGGAAGTCAGTTCTAATGTCTGCAGCTGGGCTGAAAAGGCATTACTGGGCTCACAGCTACAAGAGCGTCAATGTCAGCAGGGGAACACTTGGAAAATGGGTAACATCTTCCCTTCACAGCAGCACTTTTGGCTAAATGCAATGTTGTGCTCTAAACTAAATTACTTCAAGTCTATTTGTGAGACTCAGTTGGATACATGTTTCTTATATAAACAACGGCTGGAGATAAATCTGCCAAAACTGGCATGCTGATTTGTATTTTTAGTTATGTAAAACTTTTAGGCCCAGAAATGGAATCCAAGAAAAGCGTGTTATTCTAGCCCCCAAAATTTCTTGGATATTTTATTGAATACATTATAATGCTTAATACATATATTTGCTAATGGTCTCCTGGTACTACAGAAATTATACTCATTTCTCTGGACTGTCCCCCAATGACCAACTTAGTTCCAGGGTATTTCGGCCACTACAGAGTAAAAATTGGTAACTAGGGAATTTAAGTAAGCTGCCAAAACTCTTCAATATTAAAGACAACAAGTAAGGGCTTTCCTCAAGGGATCAAGAGTTAACCACACTTGGAAACAGAGGAAATTCCTTCTAGTGTTTTCACACATATAAGGGAAGGGTATAGTTCAGGAGTTAGTGAGCTATAAATTAGGCAGAACACCACCATGGTTTCACCTACCGGGAGGTAGAAATGTAAGAATAAAAATCTAAATAATTCGTTTATTTCCATTTAAAGAGTGAAGGAAAGTATGCAAAATTTTGGCAGGGAGAATTGAAGACTTCAGAATTCCAAAGGCTTGTGGTGCAGCATAAATCACTTCATTCTCCTCGGATAATTTTTTTAAACCTAACTTTGTAGCCTCCAGTGTATTTTTTCTCAGCATCTCCATCACCTCCTCCCATGCCCCCTCCTCCCATCTCTAACATAACTGCTTTAGTGATGATCCCAGAAATCTCTAACTATTGTTCAGAGAGAACAGAAAATCCCACACCAGTAAAGTGAAATGGAAAGTACAGTAGGAGTCAAATACATTTTAGGAAACTATGCTCTGTCCAGGTCCTAACCGATAGAAGAGGAAGACAGCATTTGCTGTTAGATGTAAAGTGCTCTGCTGGTCATATATAAACTTTTCAATATAGCATCTGATTTGATGCATGAGAAAATGGAGAGATACAAGTGCATTGGCCACTCCTCACAGCCCTCCCTCCTATGACAGGTGGTGGGTTTGCAGTTTCAGCACCCGTTCCAACCCCCTTCTAGCATGCCAAAGCAGGCAAGCTGTATAATTATATTTCCCAAACTCTTACAGCTAGCATTCTACGTGTTATTCAATTTCCACCAATCAGGGATTGGTGCAAGACCTTGATTTGGAACTGGGTCACTTGGAGAGAAAAGCACTCATTCAGACTTTGACTTGAAATGGGTTTACATGAGGCAAGCAAGGCGAGATGCAGGACACCTATTTTCTTGGCGTAGAGCCTGGCAGAGTCAGCGGGTTCTGGTGTCAGTAACTATGGTGGTGACTTCTTGAATAGCAGCTTTATCCTCCTAGCAAAGGCAGTAGCTCTGTCGGTTGCTCGTCCCTGCACTATGGTTCTGGTTACAGCTCCTCCTACTTCTCCTACTTGAGTGTGTCTCTTCTCAATGAACCTTTGAGGCTTCTCAATGAAACTTTGAGGTCTCTATTTGTTTCTCTCACTAAATGCTTTTCTAGTTAAACAAGCCATAGTAAAGTCTATTGTGTGTACGAACTGTGGCTACTAACATGACTTAAAAATCCATAAAATAGTCTAGAGTTAAACAGAAAACCATTCTTCTGGTCTTCATCTTTCTCCCCTGCTGGATGCTTCCTGCCCTTGACCATTGGACTCCAAAGTCTTCAGCCTTTGGACTCTTAGATTTACACTAGTGGTTTGCCAGGCAGGGGTTCTCAGGCCTTTGGCCACAGACTGAAGCCTGCACTGTCGGCTTCTCTACTTTTAAGATTTTGGGACTCAGGCTGGCTTCCTTGCTCCTCAGCTTGCAGATGGCCTATTGTGGGACTTCACCTTGTGACCCTGTGAATCAATACTCCTTAATAAACTCCCTTTCATATATACATCTATTCTATTAGTCCTGCCGCTCTAGAGAAGACTGACTAATACAACAATCATTGAATGAAATAACCTTTTAGCACTCTAAAAATTGAGTAGATTAAGAAGTAAGCCTAATTTAACAAATGGTTTGCATATCTATGTAAAAAAATATATGTCTGTAAACTGGACAAAAATGATGAACTTTGCTTTAGACACCAAGAAAATACAAACAATCCTAAAACTATAAGCAAACTATATTCCCAAAGAAAGCTTGCAGTAGATTGGTTGTGGCCTTGATTCTATTTGTACAGAACATCAGTGTTCTAAATGGTGACTGAGTTTCTGTCACCTCAAAAACATTACATAAGTTATACTGGAGCAGAAATGCCCCAAAATTACTGTTAAAAAAAGAAATTAAAAACTCACATTAAGAAAATAGTGATTATACAAAACAGAAACAAATTAAATACGAAAAAATTAACTTACTGTGAATGCTGGTTCTTGAGGGGACAAATGAGTGTAATCAGATGGTGAAAATTCAGAAATCATTGTTAAACTTCTCAACAGAATATTAGAAATCATGGTACTGATTCATTTTTATGTCAATTTCTTTTTCAGAAAATTATTACATCCATTTCCCAAGAGATGAATGTGCCACTAATATTACACACAGCTTTTCAGTTTTAATTAGTGATATTTTGAGGATTCATAAATACAATAGAAAAGGGAAGGCCAAAAGACACAAGGAAAGAAATCTTTTCTGAGATAACTATTCATTTTTTAAAAGTGAAGATAGTTGTGTAAATGTGCAATAAAAGGTTAACTCAGCATGTCTGTGGTGCTCAAACCCTGTACATTCAACAGAAAGGAGTGGCCCTTAGTTGGTTCCTGGAAAATAAACCATAAGCACTTGGGATATCCTGCCTGATTAGATTCTTTGTATATATGAGGTCTTGGACCACCCAAGACAATTTATGCTAATGATGCAATTTATGGAGAGTGCCCATTTTTCTTCCCCTGGAGTCCTGGGTCATGCTATAATAGTTTGGCCTCTGGGCAGGGTGTCATGGGCACCCTGAACACCAAGGCTCCAGTGAGCTTCCCTGGTAGGTCATACATCATACATGTCATCTCACATAGTCCCTCGGAAAATTAAGAGTTGCATATGACTCCACCAGGAGAGAACAACAGGAAATTTGAGGCTGGTTTCTGCTGGACTCTACCCTATCCATCTTTTCCATTTGCTAATTTTATTCTATCTCCTTTTCCTAAACCATGAGTATAAAATCATTCTAAGTTCTGTAAGAATTATCAAAACTGGAGTGGTCCTAGAGACTCCCAAGACAGCAAGTTTAAGAATATGACACAAGGTAGAGGTAGTAAAAGGATATTACAAGGAGTGGAGTTAATAGAAGACAGATCACAAAAAAAGAATAGCATTTTTCCACAGACGGAAAAGAAAAATGATTTTGATAGTCACATGACCTCACCCATAGATTTCTAATTTATTACAAAGAGGATAACATGCATCTAAAAGGGAGAGCTCTGGTGGTCACTGTCCTGATCAAGGGATTGAGCTCAGAATCACCAGAGAGTAAGAATACAAGGACCTCCTGCGATGCAGTGAGAAGTGCCTATCAACATCTCCAGTGCATTCTTGCTGAAAATGTTTGACCTGCATCCAGTCAGGAAACAGACAAACATGGACCATGAGATGTTCTGCATGACAACTTTATTGCACTTTTCAAAACGTCAGTGTCATGAAAAATATAAGGAGATGATAAAGCTGTTCTGGTTTAGGAGAGACTAAAGAGACAATGGGAATGAAATAAATGCATCTCCTTTGGATTTCGGAGCTAAAACAACAATAATAACGATATAATGTAATATGACACAATATAACAAACTATTGTGGACATTTGGGGCATGATTGGTGCAATCTGGGTATGAACAATATTGAATTAATGTTGATTTTCTTAGTTGCAGCGAATACCTCTGTTTGGAAAGATGCATGTCATGCCGAAGTATTTAGAGGTAAAATATGATGTCTGTAATCTATTTTCAATTGTTTAGCAAAAGAAAAAATGAACATAAACAGTATTACCAATGAAAGCCAGGTTACTTGAGGAGAGTAGGTTGAGTGTGATTTTTCCACAGATGAAGAGAGAAAGGTATGTAGATATTCACACAGTCTCAAAGTTTGGAGAGAGAGAAAAAGATTGGAAGACAGAATGAGAAAGAGAAAAAGTGGGTGTGACAATATGTTAACAGATAAGGAGTTTGCTTTTCTTGTCCTATCCATTTTCCTGTGGATTTAAAAATTTTCAAATGTATATCTTTAAAATAGTTTTTTTCTCTTTAAAAAGAGAGGAAGAAGAAGGAGGAGGAGGAGGAGAAGAAAATAGAGAGGAGGTCATGCTGCTTTCTCATACACATGCATCAGATGATGAACCAATAGTTTGTGTGGCTGAGGTTGCTATTTTGTGTGTGTTGGGAAGTTAGTGTGTAGAATTAGGACATAAGTATATACACAAACCATGTTCACACACACACACACACCTGTCATTTATATGCATTGAATTACATTTGCAAATCAATTATTCATAACATTAAGATTGGATTAAGTGTAGAGAAAAATGTGAGAATTTTGGAAGGGAAATTTCATCTATAGTTTTTTTTCTTTTTTATTTATTTATTTATTTGGAGATAGGGTCTTGCTCTGTCTCCCAGGCTGGAGTACAGTAGCACGATCTCGGCTCACTGCAACCTCCACCTCCTGGGTTAAAGCAATTCTCCTGCCTTAGCCTCCCGAGTAGCTGGGATTACAGATGCGCACCACCATGCCTGGCTAATTTTTGCATTTTTAGTAGAGATAGGGTTTCGCCATGTTCACCAGGCTGGTCTCAAACTCCTGACCTCAGGTGATCCCACCCACCTCGGCCTCCCAAAGTGCTGGGATTACAGATGTGAGCCACTGCACCCAGCCAGTATTCTTACATGTAATTATAGTTGAGTGTCTGAAATGGAATAACAGTATAACATCATAAAGTCTTTTCCATTGTATACGCCCATAGAAATATAAAGTCTTGGAGCTAAGCGAAAGTTTGGAGATTTGTATCACTGGAGAATTAACGTCAAAAGACCTCTCTCTTTGGGTAGAATATTATGCTAGTAAATATTGTGGGGTTGGAAATCAAGTAGATTTAAAGAAACAAGACAGTATAACCCCTGCTCTTAAGAAACTCGAATTCTCATTGGAAAGCTCTGACACATTGTTTTTATAAAGATTATTTCATTTCCACAAACATCTTTGAAATTATCCTATTGGAAGATTACCAAAATCCTGGAATAACCCAAACAAAAGAGTTACATTAAATCTCCTTTAGAAGACTAAATTATTGATATTTCAGTCCCAGTGCGCAAGTGTCTGATTAAAATGCTGCAGAGAAACACCATGAGAAGTTGAAATGTTATTACCTTAAGAAGATCCCCACACTAGAAATGAGACAACTGAAAAGGGAGGAAAGAATTCTGGGCTGGGAGTCTTCAGAACTTGGCCAGGTCCCATCTCTACAGTATGCTGTATGTGTCAAATGGGGAAAATCAGCCAGCATCTCTAAGCCTCAGTTTTCACTATAAAATGACGTCCATAATAATTCTGATGACTGTTATAAAAATAAAATAGCTTAAATATGCCAAAGCCTTTGTAATCAATTCAGCACCCTGAGTATATTAGGTGAGGAGAGTTGAAGATTTTGAGAGTTGATTCCCAGTCACCTGCTCCTTGACCTCTACCTCTCCCTTTCTCACCAGTTCCTACTTCCCTTCACTCAAGTAGAAGAGCTCATGCTAATATTCAAATAAGCAGCACTTCATCAAGGAAAGTTCTAGAGGTTGTAAGAGGAGACATGGACCTACTCTTCTACAACAAACATCACTTTTTTTAAAACAAAGTACAAACATATACCAAATTAAACTGCTTGAACTAGGAAATACTTCGTTCTGACAGGTTGTAAGGATCATCTTACGCTGGTTACTTTTGGAAAAATCAAGAAAGTATTTGAAGTGTTTCTTAAAGTGATGAGGCATGTTTCAATACACTTTCTGGAAAAAAATACACAATACACTTTTCTCCACATTAACTGATTATTTTATGAATGCTCGAATATTAAAGAGAAATGTGGCTCTCTATTTAAATAAATGCTCCTAAATCCAAGAATGATAACTAGATAAAAACTATTAAAAAATCCTTCAGACTAGCTGAAAATCAAAGCCATTTGTGTGACATAAGAACATTTTAGGGGACAATCATTTTTGTGATCCTCTCTGGGAGAATGTTAAATAAATTTGTGTAATTTTCTCCAGTTTAAAAAAAAGAAAATTTTAGAAGTGTACTTTTATTCCTCTGAATGAGTCAGGATTGTTATGATTGGAAAGGGTGTTGAATCTGTAAACAGTTCACTTGGGTTCGACCAAGGCTTGGCCATTGATTCACTTGGCTTTAAACAAATCATTTGATTTTCAGGGCCCCAGTTTTCTCCAAGTAAATTAAATGCGTGTAAAGTATTTTTTCAACTGTAGCATTTTATGCACATCATTATTTTAAACTTTGATTCTAACTCAAATTTCATTTATAATTCTGCATTTTCTAAAACTGGAAAATTGTGAGTTGGTCGTCCAATATAATTATTTGCCATCTACTTGACGGAAATGGATTTTAACTTCAGAATGAAATGCTTTTATTGCCTAACCCTTGACACAGAGTGCAGTAAAATTTCCCATCAGCGTGCCAATGAGCCAAGCACATACTGAGTTTATCCCTCAAAAATGCATTATTACTGAATACTAATTTTCGTCATTCAATAGAAAATATCATAAATTGAAATTATAAGTAAATGCCTTATTTCAAACTGCAAGGTAACTTCTGAAATGACTCCATTACTGATTTGTACTGACATTTTGCCAGGCTGTGACATAACTGTGCTATTGTGAATTAATTTATCTTCTCTAAAACTGGTATGTCTCCCAATGCATCTGTCCCAATTACCATGACAGTTTCCTTCCGCTTCAGCCTAATGATACAGCATTCATTGCTCTGCCCCTTCTCTCTTATCTGTGGACAACTTGAAAGGCTAAAAAAGCAAAGGACTTGATTCTACATCCAACCTCTCTGAGGCTCTATTTCTTCTTTTCTAAAAGAGAGATTATTAATGTAAGTATCTGTTGTTCATATTAATTCAAATATATATCAGCCGTGTTACTACCTTCTAATATTTTAGCAAGCTATTCACTCAATATTGACTACCTAAAAAAAAAAAAAACTCATTGACTGTTTCTTTGTATTTCCCTTTTTTCAGCAATTTCTGCCCATGTTCTAAACAGCAAAACAGTCATCCAACACACAGGGTCATTTGTTAAATTCAATTTTATGAAAATATTTATAATCTCTACCATGTGGTCTAAATCCAAGCATTGTACTAAACTCTAGAGATGCAAAGATAAATAAGACACTACCTCTATTTTCACGATGTTTCTATTTGGTGAAAGGACCACAGAATGAATAAAAATAACTAAAATTGTATATATGCGCATATGTATATTATTTATTTATTGTAAGTGCTACAGAGGCATATCCATACAAAATACTGTGACAATGCCAAGGAGGGGGCAGTCACTAATTCTTGCTAGGGAGTTCCAAGGAAATTTTGCAAAGAAGGTAACATTTGAAGATTGAAGAAGTTACTGGAGCAGAGAAGGAAAAAGAGGAAGAAAGAAAAAGAGGAAACTTACGGCAGAAGAATCAACACAAGTAAAACCAGAGGCCAGCAAGTGTGTAGAGAATGGGATAGAACAGATTAACCAGAGTGAATGACTGATGGGCAAGACACCAAGAGATGACCTGGATGTCGAATGGCAATACCAAAGGCTCTTAAATGTCATATTATAGAAAATACATAATGAACAAAGTTTTTAACCAGAGTTGCATGATCAAATGTCTGTTTGTTTTGAAATGCTAACTCTGGAGACAATATTATAGATGAACTGGAAGTGAATAAACTGGAGATGAGGTTTAAAGCAGGAAGAGTAGGGAGATATTTTCTTGGAGACAGATAGAGAGAGAGAAGATAGATTTCAGAGATAGTTAAGATGTAGACCCCACAGCACATGACCAGATGAGGGTAGAAGTGAAAGTGAAGGAATTAGAAAGAGGGAAACATCAAAACCAATTCCAAGGTATCTTGGGGAATAGGGGTGAAGGAGCAATGATAATGGGAGAAGAAATGTTGAGATCAACATCAGGCATATAGACTGTGAGGTGAGGTGTCTTCAACATACTAAAGTGAAAAGTTTAATTATTTATTGGAAAAAATGCAAGTGAAATCCAAGTAAAAGGTGGATGTTGGGAGATGTTATAAATCTGAGGCTCACTGGTGTCTAAGGAGCAGCAGAGGTCCTGAAGGTAGACGCAATAGCCCAGGAGAAGTTAGATGGGAAGAAAAGAAGAAGAAGAATGGCAGGGCCTGGGGAATACCTAGATGGAAGAGACAGAGAAGGAAGAGAAGAATGCAAAAGAGAATAAGAGCAGTGGTTGAAGATGTTGAGGTAGACCTATGAGTCGTCGTGTGAAATGGAGGAGAGCAGAGCAGACCACAACATAAAAGAGCAGTGAAGGGCTGTTCCAGGCAACAGTGGAGAAAATATTTATGGCTGATTTTTCCATTACCCAGTAATTTCCAGAAATACATACCAAAGGGAGAAGTGGGGTGCTGGAGTGATCCAGCCGATTGTAGCATCTGTACTAACTCCTGGGATGCAGGCCTATGGACAAGCACTCAGGTAAGTGTAATAGAGGACTCCAACCTAATCAGAGAAAGGGGTGGGGAAAGAGCCTCTGAGGAAGTGATGATGTTGCTGAGATTTGATCAGGAAATGAAAGTTAGCTGAGTGAGAAGGAAACGAAACAACATTACAAAACAGGGATCACCAGGTGCAAATTCTCTAGAGTAGGAGGAACAAGGGCCTGAAAGGGGACAGAGAGGCTTGGGCTCAGAGCCTGAAGGAAGAGCAAGCATATGAAGCTGGAGCGGCGTCAGGGAACCACACCATGGAGGACCCAGCAGTCAGTGGTAAGGAGAGGCCATTACATGGTTTTAGGTAGGGAGGGAGAGAGTCAGATTTTAAATTTTGAAATGATCTAGTCAAGTGGTTTAGTAGGTAAGTGTAGGTGGCTCCACAAATTTAAAAATATAATTTTTCAAAGAAGACTAATCCTAAGAATGATTCATCCTAAGATGTAGGTTTCATGCTAAACGTGCTCCAGATTCATTCTTGCTCAATGAAAGATAGTATGAAGGATTATTCTTCACCCCTCTAGGCAGGATAGATCCTTGCTTGGCAAAGAGCAATACCTGTTTGAGATGTGGATGTAAGTCACTGGAATTAGAATTGAAAATATTCTGAAGAACCATGAACTTAGGCCCCTGCTTCTTCAAAATATATACAAACTCCTGAGCTAAGTAAACTAAAACTGGTTAAGGCCCTTCATAATCTGACTCTGGCTACCTCAACTTCCCTTCTTCCTCCTTTCCCTCTTCACCTTACACTGAAGCCATACTCAACCACTTGGAGCTCCCTGCTCACATTAGTCTCCCCAGTTTGTGGATCTTTTTCCCTGCCCTTTATTTCTAGCTGGGTGATGCTTATGTATCCATCTTTCAGGTTACAGTTTAAAAAATGCTTCTTCCAGAATTCTTTCTGAATCCTAAACACTGACATAAACAAATGCCCTATACTCCGACATCCATGCACACATTGCTGGTCTCTGTAGGCATGCCAAGTCCCCTTCCAGATGTCATTCAACTGGCAGCTATGGGGAAGACAGAAAAGTCTGTGGGTCGAGTAGAGGTCTATATAGGAAAAGAGAAAATGATTAGAAGCCAGGGAGATCAGAAACAAGTCCAGG
This sequence comes from Nomascus leucogenys, assembly GCF_006542625.1. NCBI lineage: Eukaryota > Metazoa > Chordata > Mammalia > Primates > Hylobatidae > Nomascus > Nomascus leucogenys. The sequence goes on from NC_044391.1 coordinate 98,030,228, forward strand.
AGTGAAATCCACTACTCTGTAGCTCAGAGAAATGAAAAGAGATTATTCGGTGCTCATAACCCTCATCTACTTCTTTTAAAGTACTTAGAGGTAAGAATAACACAGTGGGAGGTCACTATCAAACCTCTTCCAATAGCCAACAAGAAGATTCACTAGAAATCTTATTCATTCCAGCCAACTGATTTGCAAAATAGAAGTCCAGTTAATCATGTAACTGAATTTCTTAGGAGATTTAAGGGAGGGTGAAATAATTTACAAAGAAGAGAAAGGGATTTTTGTTTTTAGAAGTTTCAGTGAGGATTGACTGAGGATGGCAAAGACTGGAGGGAATAAAATATTTCCTCCCCTCTAATAGATAGAGTGGCATTTTGGGAATGGCACTGTGATTTCTTCCAACTCTTTGACGTTGATCTGGACTGTTTTTTTCTGTCACCCATCACGGCAACGTGACTGTTTTTACTTTATTTGCATGCCATGTCACACAACCACACAAACTGAGAATCAACACTAACACTATTATCATTTTCAGCAAATCCATATAGCCATTTAAAGAAATTAGAACAGATGATGGGGGCAGACTCTATGACAATTCACAGTAATGTGACCAAGCAATTTATTGAGAAACAGGGACTGCCAGAGATACTGAAAAATCAGTCCCAGGACTTGGAGAATTTTACTAAACTTACAGACAAGTTCAAACTGCCAAACTCTCCAATGACTGAAATGTGAAGATCAGCGGTTGGTCCGAATGGTATCATTTTCGCCCTGCTCTGGAAATTAAGCAGCTCTGAGCTGATAAAGTCCATAATTTAACACGTAGGGTAAATTGCTAAAGCACTTAACCAGTGAGGTACTAATCTTCCTTTCCTATGTGATCTCGAACTGACTCCTGACAGCAAAATCAATTGAAGAGATTTACCCTAGGGATATCTTCTAAAAAGCAGTGTAATCAGAAGATAAGAGAATTGGATGGGTATTGCGTTATCACAGCCCTCCACCAACCGTGCCACCAGATGCCAAAGGCTTCCCACAGCCTTGAGCCTGGAGCTGCACTCCTCTCAAGCAAATCCCACTGAACTCACGGTACTTGGAGGTCAAGAAACCTTTTCCCATATTGATTTAATCTTGTCACCTGAAACACCTGAGGTCAAGCAAATTCACCACACTGGTTCCCTGGGGCAGTTAAGGGATCATAGAAGAACAATCTCTGCTTTTTTGTGTGTTACAGAATGCCTTGAGCTACCTGCTCAATGTATTTGATGGCTGAAAAATTTGCATGTGTCATATGGCTTCTTAAAGTGAACTGTCTGCTTTGAACTCACAGGGGTTCTAGAAATCCAATGTATTAATTTTAGAAACTTTTTGTTAGAAACAAGTAACATTTGTTACTTAAAACAATGAAAAGATAGTCGCGGCCTCATTGCCACTTACTATGTCTTGAGACCACACCCTGGCCCCCATGTCTATCCACACAACAGAGTATGCAGTGTGGTATTATAGAAAAGGTAATATATGTAAACATGAATTGCTGCTCTACGCCTTGCTAGATATGTAAACTTGGCTCAGTACTCAACCTCCTACAATGTTCTCTCACCTGCATCTTATTCATCTGCCTCCAAGAATTGTTATGGGGATTGAATGAGATAATATAAAGTACCTAGCATAGGCCGTGGTACAAAAAAGTATAAACACCATTTTCCTTTATTCTTCCCTTAATATTAATGTTTAGTGTGAGTGTTGAATAAATTTAAGTTTCTTGTGTAGTAGCAGAACATATTTAGAGTAATATCAGGAAAGGACACTCACCCCTAGAACTGAAATTCCCATAATTCTCTCTGTACATATTCTTTAACCAACCTATTCATTACACAATTTCTCCCAAACCTTTGTCTTTAGCTTTGTCTTCTCACATGCCTACTCACCTCTACTAATGTTTGCCACCATTACCTCAAACCATTCCACAAGCCAAATGGATTTCAAAATAAATGTATTTGTGAGGGAACTTTAATGTAACTGTGAAGATTATGATGTCTAAAGTTAAATTATGACTATACTGTAAGATTATGCATATACAAAGACTATGGGTTTTCAGTGAAAGTTCTATAGCTAGTCAGATGGAGTAACTGAGAAAAGGAAGAAATGGAATACTCTTTGGGGTTTATTGAGGGTCTGTTACCAAACTCCTGCCAATTAAATGTCAAAGAACCTATCTATCAGGCCACAACCAGAACTTAGAAAGCTACAGGTAATCTGGATACTTGTGCCAAAAAAGGAGCTTTGAGTTTGAAAGAATAAGTAATATTCTAGGAAGACAGGATGGCAGTCAGAGGCCACCTGAATATGAATCAGGCAAAAGGCTAGGATGAAAAGAAGGTAGACAAGATCTCTATTAAGTTATAAGGCAAGATCTCTAGTACGCCCTTTGGGGTTAAAATATAATTATCTGTGGATTGGATTACTGGAAAACTGGCTACTTTGAAGTCAAGCAAACTGAAAACAGCTTCACAGAATGCTAAAAATTCAGGCATGAAAGGCAAGTGTTAACTAATCATTCAAAGCTTGGATAACTGCTGTAATATCCCAAGAAATGATGCCTCTATTTTGGAACACCTCCAGTGACTTAAAAAAAATTCACACATTCCATTTTAGATGGTTCTGACCATTAGAAAATTCTTCTATATCTGAGCCAAAATCTGTCTCTCTGAAAGTTCTATTACTGGTTACGATGCTAGCACTCAAGTTTATATAGAAAGTCTAATTTTACATTCACATGGCAGGCCTTCAAATGTCAGAAGGTGGTTATCACATTCTCATTTTCAGACTATTTATTCCCAGTTCTTTTAACAGATTGTTTACATGGCATGGCTTACCCATATTGGCTATTCTTTTTTATATCTCTTGGCCACTTAATTTGGCTTTAGCCTTTTAAAGTGGACCACTGGGACAGGGAAGGAACAGAACTATAAACACTCTCTTTCTAGACACCTATGTGTATTCGTACAACTTCAAGTCACATTTTCTTTTCTTTGAAAGCCTCATCACATCATTGGTCAATTGTATGCTTACTGTCAATTCAAACTTTCTGTCTCTTAGAGCAAAATTTCTGGAAACAAAAAAGGGACCATATATCCATCCCTATTAAATTTCAGCATAATGAATTCAATTCATTCTCCAGCTAGTAAAGATTTTTTTGTTAATTATTTTATTATTCACAACTTGAATGGGCAGACTTTCTATATTTTCTTTCAAGTCATTGGCAAAAATATCAAAAAATTACAAGGCTAAGAAAACTTCCTTTCAATTGAACAGGAATCCATGTCTTCAATCAAATATTGGAGTCAAACCTGTATGTCTCCATCTTTTCACAAATTAGGGAGACTTTATCAAATTCCTTGATTAAGTTTAGATACCCATATCATTTTGCCTGCATTTCCTTAATAAGTCCAGAAATCCTACCTAAGATAGAAATGAGGTACTATAGTATGAATGTATGTAAATCCTTTCCATGTTTCAATCATCATTTTCCACTTTTGGTAAATCACAAATCTGTTTAATAAGTCACTTTTGCTGGTATTGTGGTTGTGTATGAAAATATTCGTGTTATTTTTTATATGAATACTAACATAAGTAGGGTAAAATTACATAATTGAGATTGTGTTAAATTTACTAACAAAAAGCGGAGGAGAGTTTCCCGTAATTTCCCAATAATTATGGCTAAGTATTGACAGAACTGGGCATTTTGTTTGCAGACATCAGCCTTCTCTTACAAAATTTTTTGATAGTTGCTTGACTTTTGTCCCCCACATCTTGCCCAGTCTCCACAATTTCTCTGCAATAACAAATAACCATTCAATTAATTCATTTGAAATTTCTGAGTAACCTAAGATGTCATTCATAAGATTTGAACTCTGAACTGCTAATGCTCCCACATCTCCTTTTTTGTTTTGAGTTTGTATTCTTCATTTCAATATTTGCCCCACTCTTTAATGTGAAGATCAATTTTAACAAAAATGATACAAGGAAATTTACAGGGTAACTTACAAAACTGTATCTTCTTCCCAACTGTTGTTACTCTGCCTCTTCCTCGATCTGTTTCTTGTTCTGAATATAACGAAGAAATTCTATTTTATTGTCAGTGGCACTTTTCACAAACTTGAGTACCCTTCAACTTTACGGACATTATTCTTACACATGTGGACCACTCTAGGATTTTTTATCATTAATTTGTACTTTTTAAATCACATCTCTCTCAAAACTCTGAGTTCAAAATTCCCATTAATTTTTATTTTTTAAGAGACAGGGTCTTGCTATGTTGCTTAAGCTGGCCTCAGGGGATGGATACTCCCATATCAGCCTCCTGAGTAGCTGGGTGTGCACCACTGTGCCAGCAAAATTTCCCCCTAATTTTTATGAGATAAATGGTTTACAGTATGCAGAATCAAAACGGCATTTCTAACAACTTCCCAAACCTGTTGACATCTTCCCTTTAATGTAGAATGCCATGAAATCATGCCTATGTTTTCCTTGATATTTTCTACATTGACCCTCTTGAAGTCTGTATCACATGGTCAACCATACCAGGCTTCCCCTCAATGATTATGATGAACTCTAAAATATTATAGTGACTTTCCCCAAAGCTTCTGTTCCTCTCACTTTGCCAATAAATGTATCCTATATTTCAGAGTCAGACCAAAAGGAACTGTTTCCCTAATGGCCTGTCTTTCAGGAGATCGTTTACAACTTGTCAAAGAATGTCATGAGCTTACACACACTCAAATTTTTTGCAGGTTGAGATTCTAGGAGACATCTTAATTGAAATCCCTCAATCATGACTTTGGCCTGGCACAGGGTCATCTTTCAGATCTCTGTCAAAAGTATATCATCTCTTTCTTCCTTCTGGCCAGAAAGCTTGGAGAACACTCTCCCAACAATTTCAGATTTCTATTTCTATTTTCCTCAGCTATAATCTCGCATCATGAGTTTCTACACTAGTTTATGGCCCCTTGATATATAAATATAACTATTTCTCTAATTTATTTTCAAAAATGTCTGCCCTCTTTAAAGAGATAGCATCACCATCTTTTAATTTTGAATCACATCTCAATCTCAGTGATACTTATGAATGTATATAAACCTGTTGCCATAAATTAAAATCGCTCAATATCTTGTTAATTTCTAATGTTCTACAGTGGTATATGTGTTGGAGGCTATAATTTTGGCTTTTGGTACCATTACTGATTTTCCATGTAAATCATAAACATCTCCTACATTCCCTCCTACTATTCGCATTCTGCAAAATCATGCTGTACAGCAGTGGATTTTATTACTTATCTTCTTCCCCTGTATATTCAGTTTAAATTTCACTCAAATAATTTTGAACTGTGTTCCTACCCTAGCCAAAATCCTATCATTCTGGGGTCTTAAGTTATAGCTCAAAAATCTAAATTCTATTTCAAATGCAACATCCACTGAACATCAACATTTTCCCCATTCATGTATTTTTTCAACAGACATCTGCTGAGAAAACACTTTGTACAATGTGGTCTGGTAAGGATTAGAATAGTAAAAAGAGACAATTTCCCTACCCTCTAATGGGTGGATTCAAGTAAGCAAATGTAATTTTAATATGTATCTAAGCTTTCATCCTAAGGCAATAAGTTTGCCAAAGTTATTCCGTTTCCTATAAGACTTCTATACCATTGTTACCCCAAGTCTTCTCTGATAAACATAGTCAACCTCTCATGAATCAACAAAATGAGATAATGATTGGTGCGATTTGATAGACTTGTGACAATTCTGTCAGTTCTCACATAACTGCTCTAGGAAAACAGAACACCGTCCAATTTACTACATTAAATCTACCTACAACTAACTCCACACAGCTAACTCTGTAGTCTGAAAAAGAAGATACCAAACAACATTAAGCATCTCCTTCCTTGACCTTGTAACAGGCTTACCTATATAAACGAGGACTTAGTAATTGTGCTGCTCGGTCTGTGGAGTATGAGCTGCTACCATTTCTTCATAAGATCCAAATTCCCCTTTTCTGGGAAGGGCCCCATACACATAGTATAACTCAAGCTAAAGTAATATTCCTTGCTTTCTCCTGTGTCAGAATCTTCCACTTGCTAGTAGTATTTATTTTTCACTCTTTATTAAAACTTTCTTTTGTTCTCCCTTTGGTCTTTATTTCTTCCCTTCTGACTGGAAATCACTCATCATCTCTAACTGGTTAGAGTTTATAAAGCCTTGAGCCTCCATGTGTCCTCCTTTATGGGAACATCAACTTTTTAAGGGAAGGAAAAATTCTTATTCATCTTGATGCAGTCTCTTATCTAGACCATGTTGACACAGGTCTGAGGCTTGGCAGCTCATAGGTGACAGGTAAACAACTACTGAGGTGACCTAGGAAGAGAATTGACAGCTCACATAATTGGTCAGAGCCTCTAGCAGGAAGACAAACATCTTACAGGCTCAGAAGTGTACACATTGTAGATTTTTATAGGAAATAAAGACCTTCATAGTTTCCCTTAGGAAATATTTCTTAAACTCCTGTAACTCACTGCCTACAGGATCCTTTGAATACTGCCTTCAAGGAAGCCAAAAACATGCCCCCTTTCGTCCATCTCTGCCATCTTCTGTTCAAAGCTTGGTACTTAATGACTTGAGTCCTCGTCAGTTCAAACATACTCTAATCTTTTTAAGTAATATTAATTACCAAAAAGTACATCTACAAACACTTTCTCAGCCACTTCCTTTTTCCTCTTTTCTCTGTTTGCTCCGGACTTCTCAGAGTCAATAGGATAGAATGTCTCCCCACAGCTTTAGAAAGACTTTAAACATAATTGACTGTATGGTATTTCTGTAAAAATATAAGCAGGGGGTAGGGAGTGGATAGGTATATTATTTATGAATAGGTTTAACATGAGCTCTGCAGCTCCTTTTCTTGGCTGTGCACTCATCTGAACCCAGATAATGGAGGTGAGGGCCACTAAAGGAAAGACGCTGCCTGGTACACTTTCATTGCAAAGCTGCTTGAAAAATTAGAATACCATGTCAAATACCCATTTCTAAGAATGCCTTCAGATAGCTCAAACATTGTGCAAATTAGCAAGCAGGGGAAGAATTAGATTAAAATTTAATATTTAGATTCCCCCATGTCCTTTAAACATAACAGTAGAGTGGTTCCCCTCTGTTCTATTTGCAGAAAAAGTCACAGACATTTTCCAAACTAAGGCATTAAGTGAGACGGTTCAAAATCCTAAAATTTGCCCTAGGGAACTTCTCCATTTAAAATGACAGTAGAATCTCCATGTACCTATATAATAAACAGAGTAGAATCTACTGAGAATACTAGAAAGCTGGCAATTTGCAATGCTTCCAGAAAATCAAAAAAAATAGAAAAGGCAAGTTAATTAAATCAAGTAAAACTGTTCAGAATCCCCAGTAATAGTCACAAAGCAAAATAAATACCCTTAGGTTTCCAGGTACATATTATGTACCCCTTTTTCATTTTTTATATTCCCAAAATGTCATCAAAGTAATTTACTCCATTTATCATCGGTACAAGGTTTGACCTATAGCTTCCAGCAGCATAAACGAAATGCTACAATGTAGAGAAAAATTATTCATAAGACTTTCTCCAGTCATTCCAAATGAATTATCCCTTGATAATCCATTTGAGTGGAGGAAATGATCCAAGGGAATGTTCAAGTTACAAAAATGTTCAACATACCAATAGGATAAAAAATTTAGGGTCCCAAAGGAAACCCTGGAAGGAAGGCACACAAAACAGTAAGGCTGGGTCCTGCATGGATTCCATGAGTGAACAAAAAGGAAAAGGAGACACGATCCTTCTTCCCATCTGATTAGTTTACTAGGGCTACCATAAAAAATACCACAGACTGGGTGGTTTAACAACAGAAATTTATTTTCTCAAAATTCTGGAGGCTAGAAGTCCAAGATCAAAGAGTTGGCAGTAAGGCCTCTCTTCTTGGCTTATAGATGGCTATCTTCTCACTATGTCCTCACATGGTGTTCTCTGTGTGTCTGTGTCCTAGTATGCTCTTCTTATAAGGGTACCAGTCATATTGGATTAGGATCCACCCTAGTGACTTTATTTTAACTACCTCTTTAAATACCCTACCTCCAAATATGATCTCATTCTCAGGTATTAAGGGTTAGGACTTCAACTTGTGAATTTTGGGGGACACACAATTCAGCCAACGATTACATCCTCCAGCAATGAAGAAGGGAAGACAATTATGAAGAAAAATGCCTTATAAGGATTTCAGTTGTTTGCTATGGGATTGAGCTAACCAAAGGAATCAGATTTCAATCAGACTCACGTAAATCAGAGATCTCACCAGCGTCATGATTTACTGGTAATTTTAAGGATACAAGCAATCAAAAGGAACAAAAGGTGGAATAAATATATATTCTCTGTGTATAATATCTCTGCATGTATATGTATGTATATATATACGTTTTTTGTGTGTGTATATACATATATATAATTTCGCTACAATTATATTTAAGGTTTACCCCATTGAAAACTTTATCTTATTGTATACACCTATTGTTATATCCAATGCCTCCTTTTCTGGTAACTTCTTTCCTCTTTCCCAGCCATTCACATGATAACTGCAGTGGCAAACTCTCCTTCACCTCACCCCTCAGAATCTCTTCACTAGATTTCAGCCTTCCAGATAATTTACCTAGTCTAGAAGTGGATACCTTATCCTAGCTGCTGTAGAAATCACTTTTCTGAGAAAGTTATTCCAGCTTGAGTCTTTGAAGCTCTCTTGAACTCAACAGTTGTGGGCAGTCACTCTTTTGCCGTATGCATATAAAATCAGTTATATAGAAAGAGAAAAGACTTAATCAGATCCACTGAGTGAGGCAGAAGTGAGAAAAAGAGAAACAGCCTTAATGGCATGCCAATCCCTACTTCTAGGGTATCCTGGGCACTGTCAGCCCTTGGGTCCTGTGTGACAACTGTGACTATATCCTAAAAATAAATGCCTTCTCTCAGAAATATATTTTTTATTGCCTTCAACCAAAAGAATTCTAATATGTAACTATAGACCTATATTTAAATTCTGGCATTGTCACTTAATGATCGTTTGATGTTATATTACTTGTTCTCTCCAAATTGAAGTTTCTTCATTTATAAAATACAACAATACAATTTAACTTACAAGTTAGTTGTATAGATTAAATATTAAAATATAAACTATAGGACACACTTTATAAATGGCAAATATTTATATATGACCGACACCTCCAGCTGCCATTTTTAGGACCCACTGCAGTGTTCATGCCAAGGCCATAGTCCCCCCAGGTGCTCCCAGCCAATGAAAGCCTGATGGGGGCCACTAGAGCTGGCCCATTACTGTCTAAAGCAGGACTCTTCTAGTGGGAAGTCTTTGCTCAAGGACTTCCTGTCAGCCCGCTCAAAACTTTCTCAGAAATACACTGAGGTCCGAGACTCCTCCTACCCAATCTGTCCTTTCCTCACGTTTCACAAGTCCAAACCCTGAAGCATTGTCTAAAGGCTCTACCAAGCAAATCTTGTTCCCTCCCAAATACCCTCTGCTGACACATCCCCCAAAAAATCTCATTCATATATAATTTCACGTTAACATTTGCTTCTCAAAGGACCTGAAGTGACACAATGACAGTTTACATTCAGTATTTAAGCTACCAATAAAGAACTACTATTGTTGTAAATACACAGCACATTCTACACCACAGTGGCCATTCCTAACTGGAATGTGGCTCTCAATCTCTGACTGAACCTAGACATGATCTCACACTTTTAAAACCCATATTAACCATAAATTGACCTGACTGGCATATTTACAGGTAGATCTGACATTAACTTCCAATTACTACTAAGAAATTGATGAAACACTTGGCCCAGGATGACTAAGAAAAACATCTGTGCCTTGGTTCCTTCCAGCATCTTTTCAGCTTTCCTTGTTACATGACTTTGCCTTTCACTAAATCCCACCTTTGTCCTAGGCTGTTATAAATCCCAAACTAGTCTGTCCTGAATCAGTACAGTACAATTATTAAAGCTTATAGAATATTTTGACTTTAATTTTAAACAACATCTGGATTGTAGACTCTGGTTCAGTTTCTCTTAATGTCCCACTAAAAATATACATGAAATTAAAAGAAAAAAAAAAATACCTACATGGAAAACCTAAGAATGTCAGTCAAACTAATGCTCATCTGAAAAACACTTGCACAAGCTGCATGACTTAAAGAGTAAAATTCAGAACCAAAACCAATGGGAAAATCCAAGATTTGATACTGACCCAGAGTATATCAAACACTCTTGACAAAAACAGGAAGATACTATCTGCCTGCCCAGTAACTCAAGGTCCCAGAGTACAAATCAGTTGCAAGCAATCCCATGAATAACGCTTTTGAGGTGGCCAGTACACTTGCTTCCCCATCCTTAGTTAGTATTTCTCTTTCTACCTTCATACAGACGGCACAATTCAGAAATCAACATGTATTATCATATAGATATATGATGCTATATTATGTATTGGGGAATAAAAACCAGCACATAATGTTAAGAAATAGGAGGAGAGATAGGAAGAGCCATGTTAGCAGTGACTAGCAGGACTTACAGCTTTTCATATACTACCTTGCTTCAAATTGTCCTAAGTGAGGTACTGAGAGTAGGAGAGCCTCTCTCAACCAGAATAACTGCATGAGTTAAAGCCCTACTAATAATATACATGGAACTAGAATTTAGCACAGCAGTCTACTTGCCAGTCAGAGATTTCAGAACGGTATTTAACAAGACCCAATTGGACCTACGGTGGGGACAAGAGAGATACATCTTCTCTGTTGGCAAATACTGGGCCTGGGAGTTTCTTTTCATTCACACATAAAGATACACAAATCCATAAGATCTGCAGAAACAAAATACTAGAGATTAACGGAACACCACCCTGAACACACAAAAGAATGCATACCTCTGAAAATGACACATTAGAAAAACCAAAGCAAAATTGAAAAGACTATTGACATTTTGAATGGTATATCAAAATACATGCATAGTATGAACAGTAGAGGAAAGACATTACAGTTAATTCACTTGAGAGAAAAATGTAACAGCAATAGATAATGAAGGAGTCTATAAATATATAAAAATACAAAATCAAAATTAAATGTGATTTAAAAATAAAGAAGAAATTTACATGGCAGAATATAAAATTGGTGTCACAGAGAACAACCAAAGAGGCTATTCCAATGTATACAGGCATATGACAGATAAAAATAAAAATAAAGAACATAAAACTTGCAAAGGACAAAAGACATGAGATCAAAAGAAACAAAATAAGTAACCAAAGATATCAAAGTAAAACATATGTAAACTGCTGAGAGAAAATCATGTCCTACATACATTCTGGAGGGGAAAAATGGTGAATATAAAGACAAACATGAGGGGAAATATCATGGAGGCCTCAGAATTCTTATCTGAAAAATAATAGTGCTTGATAATATTAAAACTACAGGATTTAGGGGAGGCCATTGTAACTTAAAAAACATATAATCATAGTTATTTTGTGTGTATGAAGGTATTAGAAAGATATTCAAAAAGAGTTTTTATGAGCCATTAAGAAAAATATTTTTTTAATGAGCAAGGAATACAAAGAAAAGCTCAAAGGGAGATTCCAAGATGGCCAAATAGGAACAGCTCCAGTCTGCAGCTCCCAGCATGAGCGACACAGAAGATGGGTGACTTCTGTATTTCCAACTGGGGTACCAGATTCATCTCACTGGGGCTTGTTGGACAGTGGGTACAACCCACTGAGTGTGACCCAAAGCAGGGCGGGGGCATCGCCTCACCCGGGAAGTGCAAGGGTCTGGAATTCCCTTTCCTAGGCAAGGGAAGCCATGACAGAAGGTACCTGGATGATCGGGACACTCCCACCCTAATACTGTGCTTTTCCAACAGTCTTAGCAAATGGCACACCAGGAGATTATATCGTGCTCCTGGCTCGGAGGGTCCCATACCCACTGAGCCTAGCTCACTGCTAGCACAGCAGACTGAGATAGAACTGCAAGGAGGCAGCCAGGCTGGGGGAGGGGCGTCCGCCATTGCTGAGGCTTGAGTAGGTAAACACAATGGCTGGGAAGTTCGAACTGGGTGGATCCTAATGCAGCTCAGGGAGGCCTCCCTGCCTCTGTAGGCTCCACCTCTGGGGGTAGGGCATAGCTGAATAAAAGGCAGCAGAAACTTCTGCAGACTTCAACGCCCCTGTCTGACAGCTTTGAAGAGACTAGTGGTTCTCCCAGCACGGAGTTTGAGATCTGAGAACAGACAGACTGCCTCCTCACATGGGTCCCAGACCCCTGAGTAGCATAACTGGGAGACACCTCCCACTAGGGGCCAACTGACACCTCATACAGCCGGGTGCCCCTCTGAGACGAAGCTTCCAGAGGAAGGATCAGGCAGCAACATTTGCCATTCTGCAATATTTGCTGTTCTGCAGCCTCCACTGGTGATACCCAGGAAAACAGGGTCTGGAGTGGACCTCCAGCAAACTCCAACAGATCTGCAGCTGAGGGTCCTGACTGTTAGGAGGAAAACTAACAAACAGAAAGGACATCCACACCAAAACCCCATCTGTACATCACCATCGTCAAAGACCAAAGGTAAATAAAGCTACAAAGATGAGGAGAAACCAGAGAAGAAAAGCTAAAAATTCTAAAAATCAGAGCTCCTCTTCTCCTCCAAAGGAACGCAGCTCCTTGCCAGCAACAGAACAAAGCTGGATGGAGAATGACTTTAACGAGTTGAGAGAAGAAGGCTTCAGACGATCGGTAATAACAAACTTCTGCAAGCTAAAGGAGAATGTTCGAACCCATCGCAAAGAAGATAAAAACCTTGAAAACAGATGAGACGAATGGCTAACTAGAATAAACAGCATAGAGAAGACCTTAAATGACGTGATGGAGCTGAAAACCATGACACGAGAACTACGTGATGCATATACAAGCTTCAGTAGCCCATTCGATCGAGTGGAAGAAAGGGTATCAGTGATTAAAGATCAAATGAATGAAATGAAGCAAGAAGAGAAGTTTAGAGAAAAAAGAGTAAAAAGAAATGAACAAAGCCTCCAAGAAATATGGGACTATGTGAAAAGACCAAATCTACATCTGATTGGTGTACCTGAAAGTGACAGGGAGAATGGAACCAAGCTGGAAAACACTCTTCAGGATATTACCCAGGAGAATTTCCCCAACCTAGCAAGGCAGGCCAACATTCAAATTCAGAAAATACAGAGAATGCCACAAAGATACTCCTCGAGAAGAGCAACCCCGGACACATAATTTTCAGATTCACCAAAGTTGAAATGAAGGAAAAAATGTCAAGGGCAGGCAGAGAGAAAGGTCAGGTTACCTAAAAAAGGAAGCCTATCAGACCTACAGCTGATTTCTCAGCAGAAATTTTACAAGCCAGAAGAGAGTGGGGGCCAATATTCAACATTCTTAAAGAAAAGAATTTTCAACCCAGAATTTCATATCCAGCCAAACTAAGCTTCATAAGTGAAGGAGAAATAAAATCCTTTACAGACAAGCAAATGCTGAGAGATTTTGTCATCACCAGGCCTGCCTTATAAGAGCTCCAGAAAGAAGCACTAAACATGGAAAGGAACAACTGGTACCAGCCACTGCAAAAACATGCCAAACTGTAAAGACCATCAATGCTAGGAAGAAACTGCATCAACTAATGAGCAAAATAACCAGCTAACATCATAATGACATGATGAAATTCACACACAACAATATTAATCTTAAAAGTAAATGGGCTAAATGCTCCAATTAAAAGACATAGACTGGCAAATTGGGTAAAGAGTCAAGACCCATCAGTATGCTGTATTCAGGAGACGCATCTCATGTGCAGAGACACGCATAGGCTCAAAATGAAGGGATGGAGGAAGAGCTACCAAGCAAATGGAAAACAAAAAAAGGCAGGGGTTGCAATCCTACTCTCTGATAAAACAGACTTTAAACCAACAAAGATCAAAGGAGACAAAGAAGGCCATTACATAATGGTAAAGGGATCAATTCAACAAGAAGAACTAACTATCCTATACATGCACCCAATAAAGGAGCACCCAGATTCATAAAGCAAGTCCTTAGAGACCTACAAAGAGACTTAGACTCCCACACAATAATAATGGGAGACTTCTAACACCCCACTGTCAACATTAGACAAATCAACAAGACAGGAATTTAACAAGGATACCCAGGAATTGAACTCAGCTCTGCACCAAGCAGACCTAATCAACATCTACAGAACTCTCCACCCCAAATCAACAGAGTATACGTTCTTCACAGCAACACATCACACTTAGTCCAAAATTGACCACATAGCTGGAAGTAAAGCACTCCTCAGCAAATGTAAAAGAATAGAAATTATAACAAACTGTCTCTCAGAACACAGTGCAATCAAACTAGAACTCAGGATTAAGAAACTCACTCAAAACCACTCAACTACATGGAAACTGAACAACCTGCTCCTGAATGACTACTGGGTACATAACAAAATGAAGGCAGAAATAAAGATGTCTTTAAAACCAATGAGAACAAAGACACAACATACCAGAATCTCTGGGACACATTCAAAGCAGTATGTAGAGGGAAATTTATAGCACTAAATGCCCACAAGAGAAAGCAGGAAAGATCTAAAATTGACACCCTAACATCACAATTAAAAGAACTAGAGAAGCAAGAACAACACATTCAAAAGCTAGCAGAAGGCAAGAAATAACTAAGATCAGAGCAGAACTGAAGGAGATAGAGACACAAAAAACCCTTCAAAAAATCAATGAATCCAGGAGCTGGTTTTTTGAAAAGATCGACAAAATTGATAGACTGCTAGTGAGACTAATAAAGAAGAAAAGAGAGAAGAATCAAATAGATGCAATAAAAAATGATAAAGGGGATATCATCACCAATCCCACAGAAATACAAACTACCATCAGAGAATACTATAAACACCTCTACACAAATAAACTAGAAAATCTAGAAGAAATGGATAAATTCCCCGACACATACACCCTCCCAAGACTAAACCAGGAAGAATTTGAATCCCCGAACAGACCAATAACAGGCTCTGAAATTGAGGCAATAATAGCCTACCAACCAAAAAAAGTCCAGGACTAGATGGATTCACAGCTGAATTCTACCAGAGGTACAAAGAGGAGCTGGTACCATTCCTTCTGAAACTATTCCAATCAATAGAAAAAGAGGGAATCCTCCCTAACTCATTTTATGAGGCCAACATCATCCTGATACCAAAGCCGGGCAGAGACATGACCAAAAAAGAGAATTTTAGACCAATATCCCTGATGAACATCGATACGAAAATCCTCAGTAAAATACTGGCAAACCGAATCCAGCAGCACATCAAAAAGCTTATCCACCACGATCAAGTTGGCTTCATCCCTGGGATGGAAGGCTGGTCCAATATAAGCAAATCAATAAACTTAATCCAGCATATAAACAGAACCAAAGGCAAAAAACACATGATTATCTCAATAGATGCAGAAAAGGCCTTTGACAAAATTCAACAGCCCTTCGTGCTAAAAACTCAATAAACTAGGTACTGATGGGACGTATCTCAAAACAATAAGAGCTATTTATGACAAACTCACAGCCAATATCATACTGAATGGGCAAAAACTGGAAGCATTCCCTTTGAAAACTGGCACAAGACAGGGATGCCCTCTCTCACCACTCCTATTCAACATAGTGTTGGAAGTTCCAGCCAGGGCAATCAGGCAGGAGAAACAAATAAAGGGTATTCAATTAGGAAAAGAGGAAGTCAAATTGACCCTGTTTGCAGATGACATGATTGCATATTTAGAAAACCCCATCATCTCAGCCCAAAATCTCCTTAAGCTGATAAGCAACTTCAGCAAAGTCTCAGGATACAAAATCAATGTGCAAAAGTCACAAGCGTTCCTATACACCAATAACAGACAGAGAGCCAAATCATGAGTGAACTCCCATTCACAATTGCTTAAAAAAGAATAAAATACCTAGGAATCCAACTTACAAGGGATGTGAAGGACCTTTTCAAGGAGAACTACAAACCAATGCTCAATGAAATAAAAGAGGATACAAACAAATGGAAGAACATTCCATGCTCATGGATAGGAAGAATCAATATCATGAAAATGGCCATACTGCCCAAGGTAATTTACAGATTCAATGCCATCCCCAACAAGCAACCAATGACTTTCTTCACAGAATTGGAAAAAACTACTTTAAAGTTCATATGGAACCAAAAAAGAGCCCGCATCGCCAAGTCAATCCTAAGCCAAAAGAACAAAGCTGGAGGCATCACGCTACCTGACTTCAAACTATACTACAAGGCTACAGTAACCAAAACAGCATGGTACTGGTACCAAAACAGAGATATAGACCAATGGAACAGAACAGAGAACTCGGAAATAATATCACACATCTACAACCATCTGATCTTTGACAAACCTGACAAAAACAAGAAATGGGGGAAGGATTCCCTATTTAATAAATGGTGCTGGGAAAACTGGCTAGCCATATGTAGAAAGCTGAAACTGGATCCCTTCCTTACACCTTATACAAAAATTAATTCAACATGGATTAAAGACTTACATGTTAGACCTAAAACCATAAAAACCCTAGAAGAAAACCTAGGCAATACCATTCAGGACATAGGCATGGACAAGGACTTCATGACTAAAACACCAAAAGCAATGGCAACAAAAGCCAAAATTGACAAATGGGATCTAATTAAACTAAAGAGCTTCTGCACAGCAAAAGAAACTACCATCAGAGTGAACAGGCAACCTACAGAATGGGAGAAAATTTTTACAATCTACCCATCTGACAAAGGGCTAGAATCCAGAATCTACAAAGAACATAAACAAATTTATAAGAAAAAATCAAACAACCCCATCAAAAAGTGGGTGAAGGATATGAACAGACACTTCTCAAAAGAAGATATTTGTGCAGCCAACAGACACATGAAAAAATGCTCATCATCACTGGCCATCAGAGAAATGCAAATCAAAACCACAATGAGATACCATCTCACACCAATTAGAATGGCCATCATTAAAAAGTCAGGAAACAACAGGTGCTGGAGAGGATGTGGAGAAATAGGAATGCTTTTACACTGTTGGTGGGACTGTAAACTAGTTCAACCATTGTGGAAGACAGTGTGGCAATTACTCAAGGATCTAGAACTAGAAATACCATTTGACCCAGCCATCCCATTACTGGGCATATACCCAAAGGATTATAAATCATGCTGCTATAAAGACACATGCACATGTATGTTTATTGCAGTACTATTCACAATAGCAAAGACTTGGAACCAACCAAAATGTCCATCAATGATAGACTGGATTAAGAAAATGTGGCACATATACACCATGGAATACTATGCAGCCATAAAAAAGGATGAGTTCATGTCCTTTGTAGGGACATGGAAGAAGCTGGAAACCATAATTCTCAGCAAACTGTCACAAGGACAGAAAACCAAGCACCGCTTGTTCTCACTCATAGGTGGGAATTGAATAATGAGAACTTGGACACAGGGTGGGGAACATCAAAAACCAGGGCCTGTCGTGGGGTGCAGGGAGGGGGGAGCGATAGCGTTAGGAGATATACCTAATGTAAATGACGAGTTAATGGGTGCAGCACACCAACATGGCACATGTATACATATGTAACAAACATGCATGTTGTGCACATGTACCCTAGAACTTAAAGTATAATAAAAAAAAAGCTCAAATCACCTATCAACATATGAGAAATACTCAATCACACTAGTAAATTACAGTATTAAGATCCTATTTCACACTTCTTTAATAAACAAAATTGTAAAACTCTAAAAATATCAAGTATTCAACTGATAGAATAAAATGAGAACGCGCATGCATTACTAGCAGGAAAAGAAATTAGTGATCATCTCCCACCCCAACCCCAGATCACAAAATTAAACAACTATTCACACAAGAAACACCTTCTTAAGAACAAAAAATCAGATGAGCACTCACAATACCTGGTTTAACATCATATCAAGGAAAGGGGCGCTGAAGAGGGAAAAGAAATCAGTCTTGAATTGCTGACACCACCCATTCCCCATCCCCAAGTAGTGACTACATGGAGAGAAGAGAGGATCTGTGTGCTTGTGGGAGGGAGAATGCAGTGAATGCATGAGAATGCAGAGAATGCAGTGGAACTTTGCAATTGGAACTCAGTGCTGCTCTGTCACAGTGGAAAGCAACACAAGGCAGAATTCAGCTGGTGCCCACAGAGGGAGAATTTAGGCCAGCCTATCCCAGAAATCAGAAACTGGGTTCTGGCTAGCCCCCACCATTGCAGGCTAATGTTTTTTGGGGGTCTAAATAAACTTGAAAGGCAGTCTAGGCCATGAGAACTGCAATTTCTGGGCAAGTCCTGGTGCTGTGCTGGGCTCAGAGCCAGTAGACTTGGGGTGCATGCAACATAATCTAACAGGGGCAGCCAAGGCAGTGTTTATGTCACTCCTCCCCTAACCTGAGGCAGTACAGCTTGCAGTTGTGGGAGAGACTGCTTCCTTCAGGATGACGAAAGGAAAGGAGGAGGAAGAGGACTTTGCCTTGCATCTTGGATATCAGCTCAGCCACAGTAGAATAAGACATCAAGCAAAGTCCCGAGGCCCTGATTTCAGTCTCTAGCTCCTGGACAACATTTCTAGACACACCCTGTACCAGATGGGAACCAGCTGCCTTGAAGGGAAAAACCCAGTCCTGGCAGGATTCATCACCTGCTGTTGACTAAAGAGCCCTTGAGTCTTGAATAAACATTAGTGGTTGCCAGGCAATACTCGCTATGGGCCTTGGGTGAACCCCAACGCTGTTGTGGCTTCAGGTGTGACCCAGCACACTGCCAGCTGTGATGACCATGGAGACAGACTCCATTGGCTTGAGGAAAGAAGAGAGAAGAGTAAAGGGGACTTTGTCTTGCAGCTTGGGTACCTTCTTAGCCACAGTGGGGTAGAGCACTAAGTGGACTTCTCAGAACCCTGATTCCAAGCCTTGGCTCATTGCGGGGCATTTATGGACCCATCTTAGGGCAAAGAGGACCCCATTGCCCTGAAGGGAAAAACCCAGGTCTGGCAGCATTTACCATAAGCTGACTGAAGAGCCCTTGAGCCTTGAGTGAACATCAGCAGTAGCCAAGCAGTACTCGATGCAGATCTGGAGTTGAGGTGGCCATTGGGAGGGGCTCCTTCTGCTTGAGGAAAAGAGAGGGAAGAGTGAGAAGGACTTTGTCTTGCAGCTTGGGCATCACCTCAGCTGTAGTAGAATAGAGCACCAAGTAGATTCCTAAGGTTCCCAACTCCAGGGCCTGGCTCCCAGACTGCATTTCTGGACCCTACCATGGATAGGGAAAAGCTTGCCACCCTGAAGGGAAAGATACAATCCTGGCTGGATTCACCACCTGCTGATTGTGGAACCCTTGAGCCTTGAGGAAACATCAGCGGTAACTTGACAGTGGTCGCCACAGGCCTAAGGCAATACCCAGTGCTGTTCTGGCTCTTAGTCTGCCCTAACACAGTCCCGAAATGGTGGCCACAGGGGTACTTTACTTGTGTCACCTCTCCCCCAGTTCTAAGAAATTCAGCATGGAGAGAGAGAGACTTTGTTGGTTTGGGGAAAAGTAAGGAAGAGAACAAGAGTCTCCACTTGGTAATCTAAGCAATTCTCCTGGTGTTGGGGAATCTGCCCCGATATTCACCTAGGTTCTTTTCTATTTTCCTTAAGCATTGGCCAGCTTGAGAAATAAAGGGACAGAGTACAAAAGAGAGAAATTTTAAAGCTGGGCATACGGGGGAGACATCACATGTCAGCAGGTTCCGTGATGCCCCATAAGCCTCAAAAACCAGCAAGTTTTTATTAGGGAGTTTCAAAAGGGGAGGGAGTGTGCAAATAGGTGTGGATCACAGAGGTCAAGTACTTTACAAGGTAATAGAATATCACAAGGCAAGTGGAGGCAGGGCAAGATCACAGGACCACAGGACCGGGGCGAAATTAAAATTGCTAATGAACTTTCGGGCACCATTGTCATTGATAACATCTTATCAGGAGACAGGGTTTTGAGATCAACTGGTCTGACCAAAATTTATTAGGCGGGAATTTCCTCTTCCTAATAAGCCTGGGAGCGCTATGGGAGACTGGGGTCTATTTCACCCCTGCAGTCTTGACCACCAGAGAAAGGCGCACCTGAAGGGGCTGTTTATAAGCCTATACCTCCAGGTGCGTATTCTCTTTCTGAGGGATGTTCCTTGCTGAGAAAAAGAATTCAGTGATATTTCTCCCATTTGCTTTTGAAAGAAGAGAAATATGGCTCTGTTCCGTCTGGCTCACTGGCACTCAGAGTTTAAGGTTATCTCCCTTATTCCCTGAACAATTGCTGTTATCCTGTTCTTTTTTCAAGGTGCCCACATTTCATATTGCTCAAACACACATGCTGTACAATTTGTGCAGTTAACCCAATTATCACATGGTCCTGAGGCGACATACATCCTCCTCAGCTGACAGGATTAAGAGATTAAAGTAAAGACAGGCATAGGAAATCACAAGGGTATAGACTGGGGAAGTGATAAGTGTCCATGAAATCTTTACAATTTATGTTTAGAGACTATAATAAAGACAGGCATAAGAAATTATAAAAGTATTAATTTGGGGAACTAATAAATGTCCATGAAATCTTCACAATCCACGTTCTTCTGCCATGGCTTCAGCTGGTCCCTCCATTTGGGGTCCCTGACTTACCGCAACATCCTGGATCTTACCCAAGACCAAAAAGGTAGTACCTATACAGATCTGCAGGAGTCATAGCATTACTAGGATTGGGATTCTCCTTAATGCATATATGCCTGCAATGACCAAAGACTTACATCACAACACTCAATACCCTTTGAATACTTGGAAAGCCTTCCCTAGAAGAATGAGTACAAACAAGCCCAGACTATGAAGATTACAATAAAAATCTGACTCCTCAATGCCTACACATTGGTGCAAATCCACAGGCATCAACACCTTCCAGGAAAACATGACCTCACCAAATGAATTAAATAAGGCACCAGTGACCAATCCTGGAGTGACAGAAATATGTGATCTTTCAGACAGAGAATTCAAAATAGCTGTTTTGAGAAAGCTCAGTGAAATCCAAGATAACATGGAGAAGGAATTCAGAATACTATCAGATAAATTTTAACAAAGAGATTGAAATAATTTAAAAGAATCGAGCAGAAATTCTGGAGCTGAAAATTCAATTGACATATTGAAGAATCTATCAGAGCCTCTCAACAGCAGAATTGATTAAGCAATATGAAATTATCTGAAGTTACAAAATTTACTGCTAGTAGTAAGTGCACAAACACAGAATATCCTAACACTGAAATTGTGTGTAAACAACTCATATCTTGAGTAGAAAGACTAAAAATAAACCTATCAAAAGTAATGACTAAAACAATTGTTCAAGACATAGACAGTATAAGAAGGTATAAATAGAAACAATAAAAACTTTAAAAGCAGGGGATAAAGTTAAAATGTAGAGTTCTTTTTCAGTTTCCTCTGTTTGTTATTTTGTTTTGCAATCGGTGTTATGTTGTCATCAGTGTAAAATAATGGGTTATATGACGTTATTTGCAAGCCTCATGGTAACTTCAAATAAAGCAATATGCAACAGATACACAAAAAATAAAAAGAAATTGAAACATACAACCAGAGAAAATTGCCTTCCCAAAAAGGAACACAAGAAGGAAAGACTACAAAACAACCAGAAAACAAATAACAAAATGGCAGTAGTAAGCCCTTATTAATAATAACACAGAACATAAATGGATTAAATCTCTAATCAAAACATATAGAGTGGTTGGATAAAGAAAACAATACTCAGTGATCTGTTACCTAGAAGAAACATATTTTACCTATAAAGACACACATAGACTAAAAGTAAAGGGATGGAAGAAGATATTTTATGCAAATGGAAACCAAAAAAAGAGAAAAAATAGCTATGCTTATAACAGACAAAACAGATTTTAAGACAAAAACTATAAAATGAGATAAAAAGGCCATTATATAATGCCAAAGGAGTCCATTCAGTAAGAGAATACAACAATTGTAAATGTATATGGACCCAACATTGGAGTACCCAACATAAAGCAAATATTAGAGCTAAAGAGAGAGATAGAACCCAATACAAGACCGGGCGTGGTGGCTCACATCTGTAATCCTAGCACTTTGGGAGGCAGAGGTGGGTGGATCACAAAGTCAGGAGTTTGAGACCAGCCTGGCCAACATGGTGAAACTCCGTCTCTACTAGAAATACAAAAAATTGGCTGGCCTGATGGCAGGTGCTTGTAATCCCAGGTACTCGGGAGGCTGAGGCAGGAGAATTGCTTGAACCCAGGAGGCAGAGGTTGCAGCAAGCCAAGATCACACCGTTGCACTCCAGCCTGGGTGACGGTGCAAGACTCCATTTAAAAAAAAAAAAAAAAAGAACCCAATACAATTATAGCTGGAGACTTTAACACCCCACTTTCAGCATTGGACAGATTTCCAGACAGAAAATCAACAAAGAAACATCAGCTTTAATCTGTACTGTAGACCAAATGGACCTAGATATTTACAAAATAGTTTATCTAATAGCTTCTGAATACACATTCTTCCCCTCAGCACTTGGGCCATTCTCAAGAATAGGCCGTAAGTTAGGTCACAAAACAAGTCTTAAAGCATTTTAAAAATTAAAACAATTGCAGGTATCCTCTCTGACTACAATAAAATAAAACTAGAAATCAATAACAAGAGGAACTTTGGAAACTAAACAAACACATGGAAATAAAACGATATGCTCCTGGAACGACAGAGCAAGATGCCCAAATACAAGCCTCCACCAATGGCCCCCCCTTCACAGGGACCCAAAATTTAACAACTATCTACACACAAACACCTTCATAAAAATGAAATTCAAGTGAGCAATCACAGTATCTGGTTATAACTTCATATACCTGAGAGAGGCACTGAAGAGGGAAGGAAAGACAGTCTTGAATCCCCGGTGCCTCCTCACCCCAGACAGAGGCCTTGTGATGAGGAGAAAGAAACTGTGAGCTTGGGGGAGGGAGGACCCAGCAGTTTTAAGATTTTGCATTGAATTCAGTGCTGTTTTGTCACAGCTGAAAGCAAAACTGAGCTGAACTCAGCTGATGCCCATCCTCACCCTCAGAGGGAGCGTTTAGATGAGTCTTAGCCAGAGGGGAATCACCTGTGTCAGGGGACGCACCTCAGCCAGAGGGGAATCACCTGTGTCAGAGGTTGGACAGTGAGTTTCAACAAGTCTTGTCGCCATGGGCTAAAGTACTGTGGGGTCCTCAATAAACATGAAAAGAACTCTAGGCCACAAGGACTGACTGCAACTTCTAGGCAACTCCTTGTGCTTTGTTTGGCTTAGAGCCAGCGGGCCTGGGGGCAAGCAACCTAGTGAGATACCAGCTGTGGAAGATAAGGGAGTGCTCACACCACCCGTCCCCCAACCATAGGCAACACAGCTCACAGAAATAAAAATGACTACTTCCTTCTGCTTGAGAAGAGGAGAGAGAAAAGTAAAGAGGACTTTGTCTTTCATTGTGGATACCAGCTCAGCCACAGTAGGATAGGGCACCAAGCAGAGATTTGAGGCCCCCATACTAGGCCCTCGCTCCCAGATGACATTTCTAGACACACCCCAAGCCAGAAGAAAACCTGCTGCCTTGAAGGGAGGGACCTAATACTGACAGGATTCATCGCCTGCTGACTAAAGAGCCCTTGGGCCCTAAATTACCAGCACAATACCCAGATAGTATGCTGTGGGCCTTGGGTGAGACTCTAAGATGTGCTAGCTTCAGGTAAGACACAGCACATTCCCAGCTGTGGAGGATATCTGCTTGAGAAAAGCAGGGAGGGAAAAAGTAAAGGGGACTTTGTCTTGCACCTTGGTACCAGCTGGGTCACAGTGGGGTAAAGCAACAAATGGACAGAGCACCCAATGGGGTAGAGCACTCTTGGGGACCCCAATTCCAAACCTTGTCTCTTAGATGGCATTGCTGGACCTGCTGTGGGCCAGAAGGGAGTACACTGACCTGAAGGGCGAGTCCCAGGCCTGGCAGCCTTCACTACAAGCTGATTGAAGAGTTCTTGGGCCTTCAGTGAACATTGGTGGTAGGCTGACAGTACTGCCGTGGGCCTTTCGCGGTGGTGGCTATGGGGAGAGGAGGCTCCTCTACCTGTGGAAATGGTAGGTAAGTGTAGGAAGGGCTTTGTCTCATTTGTGAGTACCAGCTTAGCCACAGTTGAACAGAACACCAGGTAGATTTCTAATGTATTTGACTCCAGTTCCTGGCTCCTGGATGGCATCTCTGAACCCACTGGGGGACTGGGGAAACTCATTGGCCTGAAGGAGAGGACACAAACTTGGCTGAATTCACCACCTACTGATTATAGAGCCCTATGGCTTTAGTGAACATAAGCAGTAGCCAGGGAGTGGTTACAGCAGGCCTTGGGTGAGATCGGTGCTGTTCTGACTTCAGCACATCCCAGTGGTGGTGGCCACAGGGATGCTTGTGTCATCACACCCCCAGCTCCAGATGGCTCAGCACAGAAAGACTCCATTTGTTTGGGAGAAAGTAAAGGAAGAGAACAAGAGTCTCTGCCTGGTAATCCAGAGAATTCTTCCAGATCTTACCCCACCAAGACAGTACCTCTATGAGTCTGCGATAACTACAGTGTGACCAGGCTCGGGATGCAGCCCAATGCAGATATGGCTTAGATCACAATACCCAAGTCCCTTCAAATACCTGGAAAGCCTTCCCAATAAGGACGGATACAAACAAGACCAGACTGTGAAGACTACAATCAATACCTAATCCTTCAATTTCCAGACACCAATGAACATCCGCAAGCATCAAGAACAGCCAGGAAAACATTACCTCACCAAATGAAATAAATAAAGCACCAGGGACCAGTCCTAGAGAAACAGGATCAAGAAGCTACATAAAAAAGCAGTCTGGCCACTTTTTTGCACAGCAGCTGTGCTGTGTTGGGGGTCTGCTCCAGCACCCCCATTGCCTCAGACTCTCCAAAGCCCAAAGGCAACAATGGCTATGGCTGTGAAACAGCAAAGATGGAGGCCCACCCCTCCCTCTGGGAGTTCCATCTCAGGGTGGTATGGACCTGTTACTGGTCCAAAAACACCAGTGGGGTTGGTTGTAGACCTTGATTGTGAGATTCTGCCCAATAAAGAGAAATAGGAACTGGGACCTGTGTGAAAATGCAGTCTGGCAGCCCCAACATAGAGCAACTATGCTGTGTTGAGGGGCACTCCAGTCCCTAGTCACCTTGGATTCCCAAGCCCAAAGGCAACAGAAGTTAAGGCCATGAAACAGCAAAGATGGTGGCCCACCCTGCCCTCTGGAAGCTCCATCCCAGGGAGGTTTGGGACTACTTCTGGCTAGAAAACACTCGCAAGGGTGTTTGTAGACCTCAGTCAGAAGATTCTACCCACTGAAGAAAAATGAGGTCTGGGACTCACATGGAAAAGCAGTCTGGTGACCTCTCCACAGAGTTGTTGCACTGTACTACTCCTGTCTTTAGTTAACTCAGATTTCCCAGAGCACAGGGCAACAGTGGCTAAGGCTACACAACAGTAAATACAGTGGCCCACCCCTCTCTCTGGAAGCCCAATTGCAGGGAGGTATAACACTGCTACCGTTGGCTGGCTGAAGTTCCAAGCCAGTGAGTCTTACCCTGCAAGATGCTGTGGAAGTGGGGCCTGCAGACCATAGCTGCTCATCCCCTAGATTTATCCCCTTTCCTAGGAGTATGTATGAAGGTCTAACCTCCTGCTTTGCCAGAGTTGCAGCTGCTTTTGCTGAAAAGCCTGGGTATCTAAAGCTTCTGGGGCTCCACGTGTGCCTGAGCAGCTGCTCTGCCAGGACTCCGTGTAGCCCTGTATATCCAACTGAAGACCCTGGTGGAGTGGATTCATGAGGGGATCTCCTGACCCACAGGTTGCAAAGATCCATGGGAGAAGCATGGGTCCCTGGGGCTGCTCACTCACTCACCACTTCCCTGGGCAGGGGAGGCTCCCCTGGCTCCATGTTGCTCACAGGTGGGTGGTTGTGCTGACTTGCTTTTCTTCATTCTCTGTTGGTTGAGTTGTTTTCTTGATGAATCCCAATGTATGTACTTGGATGCTTCAGTTGAAGATGCTGTATGTATCATTCCTTTTATTTCTCTCTGTGAGAGTGTCACACATTAGCTGCTCCTAGTCATTTATCTTACACTTTTCTTTCTCTTGTTGTTGATATTTAGCTTTATTCTATTGTGGTCGGAGAAGATATTTGATATTACTTCTTTTTTTTTTTTAAGTTTTTTTGAGATGGAGTTTCACTTCTGTTGCCCAGGCTGGAGTGCAGTGGCGTGACCTTGGCTCACTGCAACCTCTACCCTCTGGGTTCAAGCAATTCTCCTGCCTCAGCCTCCAGAGTAGCCAGGACTACAGGTGCATGCCACCACGCCTGGCTAATTTTTTGTATTTTTAGTAGAGATGGGTTTTACCATGTTGGCAAGGCTGGTCTTGAACTCCTGACCTCAGGTGATTCACCCACTTCAGCCTCCCAAAGTGCTGGGATTACAGGTGTGAGCCACCACACCCAGCCTTTTTAATGTTTTAAGACCTGTTTTGTGACCTAACATATGGTCTATCCTTGAGAATGACATATGTACTGAGAAGAATGTGTATTCTGCAGCCAATGGATAAATATTCTGTAAATATCTATCAGGTCCATTTGGTCTACAGTGCAGATTAAATCTGACATTTCTTTGTTGATTTTCTGTCTAGAAGATCTGTCCAGTGCTGAAAGTGGGTGTTAAAGTCTCCAGCTATTATTGTGTTGGAGTCTCTCTCTTTATCTCTAATAATATTTATTTACATCTCTGGGAGCTCTAGTGTTGGGTGCATATATATTTACAATTGTTATATCCTCTTGCTAAATTGACCCCTTTATCATTATGTAATGACTTTTTTTTTTGTCTTCTGACAGTTTTTTCATGAAACCTATTATGCCTGTTATAAATATATCTACTCTTGAAACCTATTATGCCTGTTATAAATATATCTACTCTTTCTCTTTTTTGGTTTCCATTTGCATGAAATATCCTTTTCTATCCCTTTATTTTCCATCTAGTTGTGTCTTTATAGGTGAAGTGTGTTTCTTATAGGCAACAAATCACTGGATCTTGTTTTTTAAATCCATTCAGCCACTCTATGTCTTTTATAGCAGAGTTTAGTCTATTTCCATTTAATGTTATTATTAATAAGTAAGGACTTACTTCTGCCATTTTGTAATTCGTTTTCTGTTTTTTTGGGGTCTTCTATGCCCCCAACTGGGGTCCCCAGCCACTCCCATCAGTGTGTTTAGGCTGGCAACAGGTCCATACCACTTGGGGCAGAGCTCCCCCCAGAGGGAGGGGCAGGCCATCATCTTTGTTGTTTTGCAGAGTTTACTGTTGATACTTTCAGGTACTAGAAAACCTAAGCTGACTAGGCACTAAAGTGGACCCCCAGCATACCACAGCAGCCCTACAGAAAAGGGCCAGACTGTTATGTGGGTCCCTGATCCCATGTCTCCTCACAGCATGGGTTCTCCTGGCCTGAGTCTTCAGCCACCCCTCACCCCCACTGGGGCTATCAAGCCAGTTGCAGCTCTGCAACTCCCTGGGACAGAGCCCCAGTGGGAGGGGTAGATTGCCCTCTTTGCTGTTTTGCAGCCCTCACCCTTATTGTCTCCAGGCTCTGGAGAGTCCATGGGGAGCAGGGGTTGGTCTGGGCCCCCAGCACAGAGCACCCACCTAACGAAAAAGTGGCCAGACTGTTCACACAGGTCTCAGTTCTCACTTCTCCTCACTGGGCAGGACCACCTGACCTGGGACTCCAGCACAACCACTCTGCCCCTGTCTGACCACTTTAATCAGAGGCAGCCCAGCATTTCTCTGAGAAGAAAATCCCAGAGTCAACCCACAACCCCTCCACCTCTGCAGTTGCAGTGCCCCTCTTTCCTGGGAACCCTTACCTCTCACTCTTTACCACACAAGGTCCCTGGCTTATGACTGCAGAACAGTCACCCCACCCACAGCTGAGCATACCCACTGGTAGTGGCCCAGAGGTTCCCTGGAAAGAGGTTCCCAGAGGCATCTGTCAGCCCCTCTGCCACTGCCACAGCAGCAGTTCTAGCCCTCCTGCCCTTGGTCTGGGAAAGAACCTGAGGGCTACACATGAGCTTACAGCACAATTCAGTTACCATACAGAGAGGAGACCAGTCTCGTCTCCTGGTGAGCCCTCAACCCCCTGTTTTCCAACAAGTGGAGCCCCAGGTTCACACAAGGAGAGAAGCTGCCCCACCCCACTGGCTGAACACTTCCAGTAACAGTAGCTCCACAGTCCTTGGAGATGGAGCCCCCAGGGGCAACTGAAAGCCCCTCTGCCACTGCCTGTGCAGTGGTGCTACCCCTGCTACCCTCAAACTATTGAAGGAGCAAAGGCCCTAGGTACCTTATCCACACCTCCAACAAGCAGCAGTCAACCCAAGGAGAGGAAGCCAGCCTGTCTTTCACTGGTCCCACCCACCCCACTTGTCATCAGGAAGGGAACCCCCAGCTTGGACCCACAGAACAGATTCCATATGCCAGGCTGATTGCACTGATTGCAGACCTGCATCTCTCTGGAGCGGAGCTTCCAAAAGACAAGTAAAAGACCTTTGGCCACGACCACTACTAATGTCCTTTCCTCCAAGTTGGGAAAGAAATATAAACGCTGACATGACTCCAGAGCTGCGGAGGGCAGCCAGGGAGTGCCAAACCATGATCTATAGCCAGCACTCAAGTGAAAAAGGAGCCCACACTTTCAGAGCATTGAGAGGGAGCAAATCTGCAACTGTGAGGAAATATAGGGGAGCCACACAATGGAGCAAGAGCCGACCAACTGACCACTATGCCTAAGTGCCACCTGCTGTATCACACCCCAAAGCTTCAACACCAAAAATACCTGGCTAACATAACCCCCTGTGAAACCAAAGACAAGTCAGCTACAAATAAGTACCATGCACAAAGCCTCAGCCCTGTAAAAATATCCAGAAAAGAAATTTACTGACCGTACTCAATCTACACTGCAGTTAAAGGAACATCCACATGCAGAGATGAGTAAGAACCAATGCAAGAACCCCAGCAACTCAAATGGCCAGAGTGAATGTCCTCCAAACGATTACACTAGTTCTCCAACAAGAGTTCTTAACCAGGCTGAGATGGCAGAAATGACAGAAACAGAATTCATAATATAGATAGAAACAAAGATGATTGGGATTCAGGAGAACAACAAAACTCAATCCAAGGAAACTAAGAATCACAATAAAACAATACAGGAGATGACAGACAAAATAGTCAGTATAAAAAAAGAGCCTAATTGATCTCATATACCTGAAAAACACACTACAAGAATTTCACAATGCAATCGCAAGTATTAACAGCAGAATAGACCAGGCTGAGGAGAGAACCTCAGAACTTGAAGACTGGCTCTCTGACATAAGACAGTCGGACAAAAATAAAGAAAAAAAATGAAAAGAAATGAACAAAACCTCCAAGAAGTATGGGATTATGTAAAGAGGACAAATCTGTGAACATTGGCATCCCTGAAAGGGAGGGGGAGAAAGCAAGCAACTTGGAAAACATATTTTAGAATGTCATCCATGAAAACTTCCCCAACTTTGCTAGAGAAGCCACAGTCAAATTCAGAAAGTACAGAGAATCCCTGCAAGATTTTACAGAAGATCATCCTTAAGACACATAATCATCAGATTTTCCAAGGTCATAATGAATGAAAGAATGTTAAAGGAAGCTAGAGAGAAAAGGCAGGTCACCTGCAAAGGGAATGCCATAAGGTTAACAGCAGACCTCTCGGCAGAAGCCATATAAGCCATAAGAAATTGGGGGCCTATATTCAACATTCTTAAAGGAAAAGGTCTTCAACCAAGAATTTCATATCTAGACAAACCAAGCTTCCTCAGCAAAGGAGAAATAAGATCCTTTTCAGGTAAGCAAATGCTAAGGGAGCTTGTTACTACCAGACCTGCCTTAGAAGAGATCTTGAAAGGAGCATTAAATGTGGAAAGGAAAGACCATTACTAGCCAATACAAAAATACACATAAACACACAGACTAGTGATACTATAAAGCAACACACAAACAAGCCAGCATAATATCCAGGTTAACAACACAATGACAGGATCAAATCCACATATATCAATATTAACCTTGAATGTAAATGGGCCAAATGCCCCATTTAAAAGGCACAGTGTGACAAGCTAGATTTAAAAAGTAAGACCCAATGGTATACTGTCTTCAAGGGACACAACTCACATGCAATGACACCCATAGGCTCAAAATAAAGGAATGGAGGAAAAGCTAACAAGCAAATGGAAATTAGAAAAAAGCAGGAGTTGAAATCATAATTTCAGGAAAAAAAGACATTAAACCAACAAAGATCAAAAAAAGACAAAAAGAGCATTACATAATGGTAAAGAGTTCAATTCAACAAGAAGACCTAATGATTATAAATATATATCCACCCAACACCGAAGGACCCACATTGATAAAGCAAGTTTTAGAGATCTATGAAGAGATTTAGACGCCCACACAAAAGTGGAAGACTTCAACACTCCACTGAGAATATTAGACAGAACACCAAGGCAGAAAATTAACAAAGATATTCAAGACCTAAACTTAATATTAGACCAAATGGATCTGATAGGCCTCTACAGAACTCTCCATCAAAAAACAATGGAGTATACATTAGTCTCATCACCACATGGCACATACTCTAAATCAACCACACAATTAGACACTAAACAATTCTCAGTAAATGCAAAAGAACCAAAGTCATACCAAGCACACTCCCAGACCACAAGACAATAAAAATAAGAATCAATACTAAAAAAATTGCTCCAAACCATGCAACTACATGGAAACTAAAGAACCTGCTCCTGAATGACTTTAGGTAAATAATGAAATTTAAGGCAGAAATCAAGAAGTTCTTTAAAACTAATGAGAACAAAGATACAACATACAGAATCTCTGGGACACAGCTAAGGCAGTGTTAAAAGGGAAATCTATAGCACTAAACACTCACATCGAAAATTTAGAAAGATCTCAAATTAACAACCTAACATCACAACTAAAAAAACTGGAGAATCAAGAGCAAACCAACCTCAACACTAGCAGAAGAGAAATAACCAGTATCAGAGCTGCACTGAAGGAAATTGAGACCCAAAATAATTCAAAAGATCAACAAATCAAGGAGTTTGCTTTTGGAAAAATGGACAAGATAGATAGGTAGCTAGCTAGAAAAATAAAGGAGAAAAGAGAAAAGATCCAAGTGAACACAATCAGAAATGACAAAGGAGATGTTACCACTGAATCTACAGAAATACAAACAATCATCAAAGACTACAAACACCTCTATGCACACAAACTAAAAAATCTAGAAGAGGTGGATATATTCATGGACACACGCACCCTCCCAAGACTGAATCAGGAAGAAACTGATTCCCTGAACAGACCAATAATGAGTTCTATACTTGAATCAGTAATAAGTAGCCTACCAACCAAAAAAAGCCCAAGACCAGATGTATTCACAGCCAAATCCTACAAGATGTACAAAGAAGAGCTGGTATCATTACTACTGAAAGTATTCAAAATATTGAGAAGGAGGCATTCATCCTAAGCTCATTATATGAGGCCAGCATCATCCTGATAGCAAAACCTGGCAGACACACAACAAAAAACAGAGAACTTCAGGCCAATATCCTTGATTAACATTCATGCAAAAATCCTCAACAAAATACTTAAAAACTGAATTGAGTAACACATAGTAAAGCTAATCCACCATGATCACGTAGGCTTTTTCCCTGGCATGCAAGGTTAGTTCAACATATGCAAATCAATAAACATGGTTCATTACATAAACGGAACTAAAGGCAAAAATCATATGATTCAATAGACACAGAAAAGGCTTTTGATGAAGTTCAACATCCCTTCACATTAAAAATTCTCAATAAACTATGTATTGAAAGAACACACCTCAAAATAATAAGAGCCATCTATGACAAATCCACTGCCAAAATCATATAAATGGGCAAAAGCTGGAAGCATTCCCTTTGAAAACAGGCACAAGACAAGAATGCCCACTCTCATCACTCCTATTCAACAGAGTATTGAAAGTCCTGGCCAGAGCAATCAGGCAAGAGAAAGAAATAAAGCATACCCAAATGAGAAGAGAGGAATTCAAACTTTCCCTATTTGCTAATGACATGATACTATATCTAGAAAACCTTATAGAAGAAACCAAAAAGCTTCTTCGCTGATAAACAATTTCAGGACAGTTTCAAGATACAAAATCAATGTACAAAAATCACTAGCATTCCCATATACCAACAACAGCCAACCTGAGAGATAAATCAGGAATGCAATTCCACTCACAATTGCCACAAAAAGAACAAAATACCTAGGAGTATAGCTATTTGGATAACTGGATAATTGTATAGGTGAAAGATCTCTACAATGAGAATTACAAAACACTACTCAAAGAAATCAGAGATCGAGACTATCCTGACTAATACGATAAAACCCCTTCTCTACTAAAAATACAAAAAATTAGCCAGGCGTGGTGGCGGGTGCCTGTAGTTCCAGCTACTCAGGAGGCTGAGGCAGGAGAATGGCGTGAACCTGGGAGGTGGAGCTTGCAGTGAGCTGAGATAGCGCCACTGCAGTCCAGCCTGGGCGAAAGAGCGAGACTCTGTCTCAAAAAAAAAAAAAAAAAGAAATCAGAGATGACACAAACAAACGGAAAACCACTCCATGCTCATGAATCAGAAGAATCAATGTCATTAAAATGGTCATACTGCCCAAGGCAATTTACGGATTCCATGCTCTTCTTATAAAACTATCAATGACATTATTCACAGAAATAGAAAAACTATATTAAAATGCATATGTAACCAAAAGTGAGCTCGAATAGCCAACACAATCCTAAGCAAAATGAACAAAGATGACAACATCAGATTACCCAACTTCAAACTATACTACAGAGCTACAATAATCAAAATTATAGAAGAAGATTGAAACTGGACCCCTTCCTTACACCACATACAAAAGTCAACTTAAGATGAATAAAAGATTTAAATGTAAAACCCAAAACTACAAAAACCCTGGAAGACAACCTAGACAATATCATTCTGGACATAGGAGCAGGCAAAGATTTCATGGCAAAGATGCCAAAAGCAATCACAACAAAAGCAAAAGTTGACAAATGGAATCTAATTAAGCTTAACAGCTTCTACACACCGAAAGAAACTATCAACAGGGTAAACAGACAACCTACAGAATGGGAGAAAATATTTGAAAACTATGTATCTGACAAGGCCTAATATCCAGCATCTATAAGGAACTTAAACAAGTTTGCAAGAAAAAAACAAACAACCCCATTAAAAAGTGGGCAAAGGACATGAAAAAATGCTTTTCTAAAGACATACATGTAGCCAACAAGCATATGAAAAAAAGCTAAATATCACTTATCGTTAGAGAAATGCAAATCAAAACCAAAATGAGACACCATCTCACACTAGTCAAGAATGGCTATTGTTAAAAAGTCAAAAATAACAGATGCTGGCAAGGTTGCAGAAAAAAGGGAACACTTATATACTGTTGGTAAAAGTGTAAATTAGTTCAACCATTGTGAAAAGCAGCATGGTGATTTCTCAGAGAGCTGAAAATAGGATTACCATTTGTCTCAACAATCCTATTACTGAGTATATACCCAAATGAATATAAATCATTCCACCATAAAGACATACACATGCATATGTTTGTTGCAGCACTATTCACAATAGCAAAGATGTAGAATCAACCTAAGTACCCACCAATGGTAGGCTGGATAAGGAAAATGTGGTACATATACACCATGGAATACTATGCAGCCATAAAAAAGAACAAGATCATGTATTTTGCAGGAACGTGAATGGAGCTGGAGTCCATTATCCTTAGCAAATTAATGCAAGAACAGAAAACCAAATACCACATGTTCTCACTTATAAGTGGGAGCTAAATGATGAAAACACATGGATACAAAGAGAACAACAGACACTGGGGCCTAATTAAGGGTGGAAGGTGGGACAAGGGAGAAGATCAGAAAAAATAACTATAATATACTCTGGTTTCTCTTCAGATCATATTAAATCTTTCACCTTTTACTAAAGAAAAAATAACTATTGGGTATTAGGCTTAGTACCTGGGTGACAAAATAATCTGTACAACAAACCCCCATAACATGAGTTTACCTCCATAGCAAATCTGCATATATACCCCTGAACCTAAAATAAGTTTAAAAATTAATTGATTAAATAATTAAATGATTTAAAAAGCATTATTTTGAGAAGGGGTCCGTAGGTATCACAGACTGCCAAAGGAGTTTACTGCCCAAGAATGATCAAAACCCTGCACAAAAGCAACTGGGGTCTAAGATGATTCACACTCCCCAGGGAGCACTAAAGTGGAGTGTTTCTGTGTCCTCTAAGAAGGCACGTGCAAAGCAGGGGAGAGATGGTGTCTAATGGATTCATTTATCCATTCATTTATTCATTTAAAGATACTTATCAAAGGCCACTGTATGCTAGCCACTGTGCTACACCCTGGGGTCTCTGCCTCATGGGGATTATGTTCTAATAGAGAGTGACAGCTCTTAAACAACAAATATGCAACAAATAATACAGGTTGGAGACACGAACAATGAGGAATTGTCACTTGGAAAAGAAACAAAAGTTTTAGGCAAGGGGAACAGGGAAAAGTGCAGAGACAGCTTTCCTTAGCTATGAAAGGGAGAGAGGCTCTTGGGAGCTTTAAGGTCCTAGAGCTGTGCTGTCCAACATGGAAGTCACCAGCCGCATATGCCTACTGAACACTTGAGATGTGCTGTATCAACTGAGAAATTGATTAACCCAATTCAGATATGCTGTGAAGATAAAATATACATTGGATTTTGAAGACTTAATACAAAAAACGAATGTAGATGATCTCATTAATAACATTAAAAAATTGATTGTATGTTGATAATAATTCGGATATATTAAGTTAAATTAAATGCATTATTAAAGTTAAAAACAAGAGGAACTTTTGAAGGTGTACAAATACATGGGAATTAAACAATATGCTTCTGAATGAACAGTCAATGAAGAAATTAAGAAGGAAATTGAAAAATTTCTTGAAACAAATAAAAATGGGAACAAACATACCCAAACCTACAGGATATTGCAAAAGCAGTACTAAGAGGAATGTTTATAGCTATAAGCAAAAAAATAAATAAAAACTTCAAATAAACAACCTAATGATGAATCTTTTTTAATATTATTTTTTTTAAGACAGGGTCGAACTCACCCAGGCTGGAGTGCAATGGTACGATCTCGGCTCACTGCAACCTCCACCTCCCAGGCTCAGGTGATTACCCCACCTGAGACTCCCAAATAGCGGGGACCACAAGCATTCACCACCATACCTGGCTAATTTTTTTGTATTTTTTGTAGAGACATGGTTTTGCCATGTTGCCCAGACTGGTCTTGAACTCCTAGACTCAAGCAATCTGCCCACCTCAGCCTCCCAAAGTGCTGGGATTACAGGTGTAAGCCACCACACCTGCCCTAATGATGCATCTTAAAGAACTAAAACAATAAGAGCAAATCAAACCCAAAATTAATAGAAGAAAAGAAATAATAAAGATCAGAACAGAAATAAAATTGAAATGAAAAAAGTATAAAAGATCAACAAAATGAAAAGTTGGTTTCTTAAAAAAATAAAATTAGTAAGCTTTTAGCCAGGCTCACTAAGAAAAAAAGAGAGAAGACTCAAAGAAACAAAAAAGGAAACATTGCTACCTATATGACAGAAATTCAAAGGATAATTAATGGCTACATTGAGCAACTATATGACAATAAGTTCAATAAATTGGAAAATCTAGAAAAAATAAATTCCTGGACACACATAACCTACCAAGATTAAACTAGGAAGAAATTTAAAACTGAATATCAATAACAAGTAATAAGATCAAAGCCATAATAAAAAGTTTCCTAGCAAACAAAAGACCAGGACCTAATGGCTTCCCTGCTGAATTCTAGAAATGTTTAATGAAGAACTAATACCATTCCTACTCAAATTATTCCAAAAAATGGAGGAGGAGAGAATACTTCAAAACTCATTCTACAAGACCAAAATATTACCCTGATACCAAAGACAACGACACATCAAAAAAGGAAAACTACAGGCCAATATACCTGATGAACATTGATACAAAAACCTCAACAAAATAGTAGCAAACCTAATCCAACAACGTATCAAAAATATCATTCATCATGACCAAGTGGGATTTATCCCAAGGATGCAAGGATGGTTCAACATATGCAAATCAATCGATTATGATACATCAGATCAACAGAATGAACAGTTAAAAAAAAAATGATCATTTCAATTGATGCTGAAAAATTATTTAATAATATGCAACACCCCTTCATTATAAAAACCCTCAACACACTTGGTATTAAGGAACATACCTCAACAAAATAAAAGCCATACACAATAGACCCACAGTTAGTATTATACTGGGAAAAAAATGAAAACCTTTCCTCTAAGACGTGGATTGCAACAAGGATGCCCACTGCCACCACATTATTCAGTATAGTACTGGAAGTTCTAGATGGAGAAATTTGGCAGGAGAAAGAAATAGAGGGCATTCAAATTGAAAAGAAATAAGTTAAATTATCCTTGTTTGCAGAAGATATTATCTTATATTTGGAAAAACCTAAAAACTGCACCAAAAAACTATTAGAACTAATCAACAAATTCAGTAAAGTTGCAGTATATGAACTCAACATACAAATATCAATAGCATTTCCATGTGCCAATAGTAAACAATCTGAAAAATAAATCAAGAAAGTAATCTCATTTACAATAGCTACAAATAAAATTAAATACCTAGGAATTAACCAAAGAAGTGAAAGATCTGTACAATGAAAACTATAAAGCATTGATGAAAGAAATTGAAGAGGAAATAAAAAATGGAAAGATATTCTATGTTCATGGTTTGGAAGAATCAATAGTGTTAAAATGTCCATACCCAAAGCAGTCCACAAATTTGATTCAATCTCTATCAAAATATCAATGATCTTCTTCACAGGAACAGAAAATACAATCCCAAAATGTATATGAACCACAAAAACTCAGAGTAGCCAAAGCTATCAACTAGACCCCTATCTCTTGCCATATGCAAGAGTCAAATCAAAATGTATTAAAAACTTAGATCTAAGACCTCAAACTATAAAACTACTAAAAGAGAACACTGGGGCAACTTTCTAGGACATTGGTCTGAGCAAAGATTTCTTGAGTAATATCCCACTAGCACAGGTAACCAAAGCAAAAATGGACAAGTGGGATCACAGCAAGCTAAAACTTCTGCACAACAAAGAAAACAATCAACAAAGTCAAGAGACAACCCACAGAATAGGAGAAAATATTTGCAAACTATTTATATCACAAGGGATTAATAACCAGAATATATAAGGAGCTCAGACAACTCTATTAGAAAAAAATCTAATAATTTGATTTAAAAATGGGCAAAAGATATGAATAGACATTTCTCAAAAGAAGACATGCAAATGGCAATAAATATATTAAAAGGTGATCAACATCATGGATCATCAGAAATGCAAATCAAAACTACAATTAGATATCATCTCATCCCAGCTAAAATGGCTTTTATCCAAAAGACAGACAGACAGAAATGAATGCTGGTGAGGATGTGGAGAAAGGGGGAATCCTCATATGCTGTTGGTGGGAGCATAAAATAGTACAGTCACTATGGAAAACAATTTGGAGAATCTTCAAAGAACTAAAAATAGAACTGCCATATGACTCAGCAATCCCACTGCTAGGTATGTGCCCAGAAGAAAGGAAACCAGTATATCAACCAGACATCCGCACTCCCATTTTATTGCAGCACTATTCACAATAGCCAAAGTTTGGAAGCATCCTAAGTGTCTATCTACAGATGAATAGATAAAGAAAATGTGATACATATACACAATGGAATACTATTCAGCCATAAAAAAGAATGAGATCCTGTCATTTGCAACAACATGGATAAAACTGGAGGACATTTTGTTAAGTGACTAAGCAAGGCACTAAAGGACCAACTTTGCCTGTTCTCACTTATTTGTGGAACCAAAAATTAAAACAATTGAACTCATGGACACAGAGTAGAATCATGGTTACCAGAGGCTGCAAAAGGTAGTGGGGAGAAAGCGTATTATGGAGATGGTTAATAGGTACAGAAATATAGTTAGATAGAATGAATAAGGTCTAGTATTTGATAGCACAACAGAGTGATTACAATAAACAATAGTTCATTGTACATTTTTAAATAAATTATATAATTGGCATATTTGTAGCACAAAGAAATGATAAATGCTTCAAGTGATGGATACCCCATTTACCCTAATGTAATTATTATGCATTATATGCTTGTATCAAAATATCTCATGTACCCATAAAAATTAAAAATTTAACAACTAAATAAAAAACAGATTTATCAGCCAAATTTAAAACGTAGCAATTTTCATTTCCTACAAAGAGGAATTCAAAGCAAAAAAGGATTAAATGGGAAAGGAGTAGTTTTATATTAACATAAGGTACACAATCAAAATATACCAAAAAACATAACATTCAAAGCTAGTTTTGTGAGGAATACAGTGGGCAGAATAAAGACATAATAGCAAACATTTACTAGTAAGGTTCTCACTATATATCAGACTATGCCAAGAGTGTCACATAGATTATCTTATTTAATACTCATAAAAATTGAATAAACCCATGTCCTAGTATCAACTAGGGTTTTTTCAGTTAGGAAAACGGAGGCTAGGACAGCCACAGAGCCAGGCATTTGCAGAGCCAGGATGTGCGCCTAGTATGGTCTGAATGTTTATGTTTCCCAAAAATTCTTATGTTCAAATCTTCACCCTTAAAATGATGGGGTTAGGACATGGAGCCCTTGGAAGGTAATTAGGTTGTGAGGGCAGAGCCCTCAGGAATCGGATTGGCACCTTTATAAGGGAGGCCAGAGAGAAAGCCCTACCCCCTTCTACCATGTGAAACTACAGCGAGAAAGCACAGCTTATTAAGCATGAAGTGAGCCCTCACCAGACACTGATTCTATAAACACCTTGAACTTGGACTTCCCAGCCTCCAGAACTGTGAGAAATAAGTGTTTGTTGTATATAAGCCACCCAGTTTGTAGTAATTTGTTATAGTAGCACAAACTAAGACACAGCCCAAACCGTCTGATTCAGAACCCATTCTGATCAAAATTAAAACTCTCTGCATCTCCCCATTGTAATAGGAGCCTAACATTTCTCAGTCAGATTTTGACTGATAAAATTTTTAAAAAATACATAGACAATTGTTAAAATATTATTTTGAATAAGAAGATGTAAAAAAATACAAATATATCACACTGTGCACAGAGAATTCTGTTAGAATTTATCTTCTTAACAACCAATCAGTGTAATATATGCAAAAGTTAATTCTGAACCAATGTACAAGGAAAAGAAACAACATAAAAAGGTAAAACAAATAAAACGGGGATTTGCAGAAGATGGCGGATAGGAGGCAAGACTAGCTTGCAGCTCCCGCTCCAACAAACGGAACAGCATGTGGAAACTCACATCATGAACTTTTGCTCCAGGAACTACTGCAAGAACATGCCAGGAAAGCTGAGAGAATCAACAGACCCTTTGAAGGAACTGGATCACCACTACAGGCTCCCTGAGATGTGAAAAAACTGTGAGGCTACTTGCTTTCTCAGTTGGGAAGCTTGTGGTCCTGAGCAAGTTCTCAGCCCTGGTCACTGGCTGCCTGGAATCTGTTGGGGGGACACAGTGGGAGTGAGACCAGCCTTTAGGACTGTAGGCTGCATAGGACCAGGGGGAGATCTATGACTGCCAGCTTTCCCCCACTTCCCTGGTGACCTGTATGACTCAGCAGATGCAGCCCTAATCTCCCTGGGAACATATCTCCATTGGCCTGGAAACCACACTCCCATTCCCACAGCAGCCACAGCAAGCCCCGCCCAAGGAGAGGCTGAGTTCAGACACGCTAACCTTGCCCGAACCTGGTAGTTCAAGGCAGCTGCAGGAATTTGCATAAGTAACAAGAAGCCAAATGTCAATCACCAATACAATGGGAAAGTGTCTCCAGGGCATGTCAGACACCTTTGCAGCAACCCCTTCCATCACAGGCTCAGAAGTTTAGGAGGAAAAAAATGGTTTTGTGGGCTAGGTCGAGGGTCCCTCTGCTGTGTGCATCCTAGGGACTTGGTGCCCTGAGTCCCACCTGTTCCAGCCATGACTGAAAGAGACCAAGGTACAGCTTGGGCTGTTGCTTCAGAGGGTGGAAGCCCCATGCCTTGGCAGCTTCCACGTGGTGTGGAGCCTGCATGTGCACAGAAGACAAAAGTCGAGGTTTGGGAACCTCTGCCTAGATTTCAGAGGATGTATGGAATATGCCTGGATGCCTAGGCAGAAGTTTGCTGCAGGGGCAGGGCCTTTATGGAGAACCTCTGCTAAGGCAGTGTGGAAGGGAAATGTGGGGTCAGAGTCCCCAGAGTCCCTATTGGGGCACAGCCTAGTGGAGCTGTGAGAAGAGGGTCACCATCCTTCAGACCCCAGAATAGTAGATCCACCTACAGCTTGCACTGTGTGCTGGAAAAGCTGCAAACACTCAATGCCAGCCTGTGAAAGCAGCCAGGAGGGGGACTATGCCCTGCAAAGCCACAGGAATGGAACTGCCCAAGGCTGTGGGAGCCCACTACTTGCATCAGTGTGACCTGGATGTGAGACATGGAATCAAAGGAGATCATCTTAGAGCTTTAAGATTTGGCTGCCCCACTGGATTTGGGACAGGCATGGAGCCTGTAGCCCCTTTGTTTTGTCCAATTTCTCTCATTTGGAATGGCTGTATTTACTCAATGCCTGTACCCTCATTGTATCTAGGAAGTAACTGACTTGCTTTTGATTTTATAGGCTCATAGGTGGAAGGGATTTGCCTTGTCTCAGATGAGACTTTGGACTATGGACTTTTGAGTTAATGCTGAAATGACTTTGGGGGGCTTAAGACTTTGGGGGACTGTTGGGAAGGTATGATTGGTTTTGAAATGTGGGGACATGAGATTTTGGAGGGGCAAAATGATATGGTTTGGCTGTGTGCCTGAGCAAATCTCATCTTGAATTGTAACTCCCACAATTTCCACGTGTTGTGGGAGGGACCCAGTGGAGGTAATTGAATCATGGGTGTGGGTTTTTCCCATGCTATTCTCATGATAGTGAATACATCTCATGAGATCTGATGGTTTTAAAAAGGGGAGTTTCCCTGCACAAGCTCTCTTTTTTGCCTGCTGTTATCCATGTAAGATGTGGCTTGCTCTTCCTTGCCTTCCACCACAATTGTGAGGCCTCCCCAGCCACGTGGAACTGTAAGTCCATTAAACCTCTTGGTTTTGCAAATTGCCCAGTCTTGGGTGTCTTTATATCAGCAGCATGAAAGCAGAATAATAAACTTCTGCAAGGAAAACTACAAAACACTCCTGAAAGAAATCATAGATGATGCAAACAAATGGAAACACATCCCTTGCACAGGGACGGGTTAAATCGATATTGTAAAAATGACCACACTGCTAAAAGCCATCTACAAATCCGATGCAATTCCCATCAAAATACCACTATCATTCTTCACAGAACTAGAAAAAACAATTCTAAAATTCATATGAATCCAAAAAGAGCCTACATAGACAAAGCAAGACTAAGCCAAAAGAACTAATTGGGGGCATCACATTATGTGACTTCAAACTATGCTATAAGGCCATAGTCACCAAAACAGCATGGTACTGGTATAAAAATAGGCACATAGACCAATGGAACAGAATAGAGAACTCAGAAATAAACCCAAGTACTTACAGCCAACTGATCTTCAACAAAGCAAACAAAAACATAAACTGAGAAAAGGACACCCTATTCAATAAATGGTGCTGGTACAATTGGCAATCCACATGTAAAAGAATGAAACTGAAGCCTCATCTCTGACCTTACACAAAAATCAACTCAAGATAGATCAAAGACTTAAATCTAAGACCTGAAACCATAAAAATTCCAGAAGATAACACTGGAGAAACCCTTCTGGACATTGGCTTAGGGAAAGATTTCATAACCAAGAACCCAAAAGCAAATGCAACAAAAACAAAGATAAATAGATGGAACTTAATTAAACTAAAAAGTTTCTGCACAGCAAAAGACACAATCTGCAGAGTAAACAGAAAACCCACAGAGTGGGAAAAAAATCTTCACAGTCTGTACATCTGACAAAGGACTAACATCCAGAATCTGCAAGAACTCAAACAAATCAGTGAGAGTAAAACAAACAATCCCATCAAAAAGTGGGCTAAGGACATGAATAGACAATTCTTAAAAGAAGATATACAGATGGCCAACAAGCATATGGAAAAATGCTCAACATCACTAATGATCAGGGAAATGCAAATCAAAACCACAATGTGATACCACCTTACTCCAGCAAGAATGGCCATAATCAAAAAATAATAGATGTTGGCATAGATGTGGTTAAAAGGGAACACTTTTACACTGCTAGTGAGAATGTAAACTAGTACAACCACTATTGAAAACAGTGTGGAGATCCCTTAAAGAACTGAAAGTAGATCTACCATTTGATCCAGCAATTCCACTACTGGGTATCTACCCAGAGGAAAAGAAGTCATATAAAAAAAGATACTTGCATACGCATGTTTATAGCAGCACAATTTGCAATTGCAAAAATGTGGAACCAGCCCAAATGCCCATAAATCAATGAGTGGGTAAAGAAAATGTGGTATATATACCATGGGCTACTGAGCCATAAAAAGGAATGAAATAATGACATTCACAGCAACCTGGATGGAATTGAAGACTATTATTCTTAGTGAAATAACTCAGGAATGGAAAAACAAGCATCTCATGTTTTCACTAATAAGTGGGCGCTAAGCTATGAGGACACAAAGGCATAAGAATTATACAAAGGACTTTGGGGACTTAGGTGAAAGCGTGGGAGGGGGTTGAGGGATAAAAGGCTACACACTGGGTACAATGTACACTGTTTGGATGATGGATGCGCCGAAATCACCACTAAAGAACTTATTCATGTAACCAAACACCACCCATTCCCCAATAACCTATTGAAATAAAAAATAAATTTTTTTTAAAAAAAGGTTACAAACTTTCACTTATTAGATAAACCAGTTCTGGGGATCTAATGCACACCATGAGTGGTGATGGATGTGTTAATTAATTTTATTGTAATTATTACATAATGTAGATATAAATCATCACGTTATACACCTTGAAAAAAAAAAGTAAAAATTGTAACTCACTTTTCCTGACTG
Source organism: Nomascus leucogenys (assembly GCF_006542625.1). NCBI lineage: Eukaryota > Metazoa > Chordata > Mammalia > Primates > Hylobatidae > Nomascus > Nomascus leucogenys. The sequence goes on from NC_044391.1 coordinate 98,073,911, forward strand.
TAATAAATTACTAACAATAATATAGTAGCAGTAATTGGTAGTAAAAAGTCCACACATTTAGTAATTTTAAAACATTCTACCAAACTATTTAATCAAAGTGTACATCAAAACTCCAATTTTAAAACTATGTAAAAATATTATCAGTAATAGATAATTGATACGGCAACTGTCATATCTAACTTTTTAAATAACCCTCTTATAGTAACTATAAAAATCTGCTTAAAGCTAATAAGCATAAACCCAAGAAGACATATGCCAATCTAACATGTAGACATCTGAAAACTTTATTATAAGACACGCAAAAGAAGATTGAAATAAATGAAGTCTCCTGTTTCTGAATAGAAAGGACATTACCAAGGCAGTTTGGAAGATCTGGGGCACAGAGGCCATTAACATATATTACTATTAATAGGAGTGATAGTAGTAATAATGCATTATAAGCAATAATATTCATATTTTTGAATTTTTAAGTAATTCTATTACTTCCCTATAATAATGTGACTTTTCCAAATTTTCTACAATTACCATGCATCCCTTCTATAATTGAGGTGAATTTTTCTTTAAAAATGAACTATTCATCAATTGTATTTTATCCTTCTGTTTGCCAGATCTGTTATTCTGGAATTCATTTGTTTGATTTGCTCTTTATAAATTGCCTATGGCTGCTTTAACTTACCGAGAAATGGCTTTTACATTTGGGTCTGTGATGAAGCCATGGGGTGGTGGATTTTACAGATTCTCTAATTTGAGTCAGGAGGGAAACTCCCCCATTGAGCAAAACCTGAAGATCCTTCTGTATTCATAATTGTATAATAAATCACTCCCAAAAGTTATTGGTATAAACTGATCATTTGTTTGCTCACATTCTTAGGGTCAGTGATGTGGGCAGGACTTAGTTGGAATGGCTCACATCTGCTCCACCTGGGCTTACTCATGTTTGTGACCGGGTGGCTGGTTGACCAGGGCTGGTTTGATCTGGAAAGCCTCATTTCGGTGTGCGGCAGCTGGCGAGTCTTTTCGCTTGGCACCTCAGTTCTCCCCCACCGAGCCAGCCTGTTATCTGGGCTTCCTCAATGGTGGATTGTTTTCAAGACAATGAAAAAAGAATCTGCAAGTCCCGTTGAAACTTCACCTCAAATGTCACACAGTGTCACTCTGCCACATTCTATTGGTCAAAGTAAGTCACAAGCCAGCCCAGATTCACGGTGTGGAGGGCACAGACTCCACCTTTCAAGGCAGAGTAGCCAAGTCCCTTCACAAAGCAGCATGAAGAATTGCTACAGCCATCTTTGCAAGTAATCTTCCTCACTGTATCATAATTTATTCATCCTTACATTTTTTTAAGAAAGTCTTTAAGTGCCTCCTAAGTGCTAAATTCTGTTCTAGCCACTGGAGCACAGCAGTGAACAAGACAGACATAGTGCTTGCCCTTGTGGGAGTCACAGCTGTCGAGGAAGACCTGCACTGAACCATGATAACACGTGCTGTGAGTGCTACAGAAAAGTACCAGGCTGGACTGGAGACTAGTGTAGCTGACTAACCCAGAATGGGAGGTAGCACGATGCAGGCGGGGAAGTCAGGAAGACAGTATTATTTCCCATGTGTATCAGAGTTTTCTACTTCCTGTATCTACTTGGGTTCTAATACCTCATTTTACTGTATCTGTGCTGCAGATGTATTTATTTCTCCTCTACCATAGAATTGTATGGTTACAAAGTGAAAACAGAAGAAAAATTGGGGGGAAATATTCCTTTCAAAGAAAGTCTAGAACAGTCTTGGGGCCAGGGGGAAAGAAGAACTAACTTTTGTGAAATCGTAATTTTTTTATCATGTCAAAATCTTTTCCTAATTGAGGAATTTATAATTAATTAAGAAAGCTGGGCTTTTCAAGTGCACGACTCTCCCTTTTGATCTACAGTGCTCCAAGCTGTGAGTTCCCAGATGCCTGAAGCTGGTTTTAACTAAAGTGTTTCCTTAGCAAAGGCATTTTCTATGGCACAAACTGAAAACACGGTTGTGGTGCATTTTGTCAGAAGATCCAAATCGATAAGCTGAGATGCCAGGGTTTGAAAACCTGATGTGCTGGAGGTGGTTGACTTACTAATCTATAGATATCATACTGAGAAGATTTAGGGTCTTTGATGACTGTTCAAAGAGTGTTTGAGATAAAGAATCCGGTGGGAGAAGAGGTGGAACAGAAGAGCACGTCAGAGTCTTGTCACACAGCTGCCAGAAAGCTCTCCACCAGTGTTACTCTCTTCCCAGCAGGTTTGTTGGAAACGTGCTTCTTGTGTTAAGTTCAAACAGTCTCGTGATAGGTCTGTGAGGTAGATGCTCCCGGGGGTGTGGTGTGTGCTGTCAAAGAAAATAGCAAATAGCAGCAGGCTCCCTCAACAAGAAGTATGGTTAGAGTTCAAAGTGCTATGGATGTTGTTAAGGAGTATTTAATCAATGAGGCAACAAATATTTTAGAATCTCTATTATGTATTAGACACTATGTTAGGTTTCAGGGATATGATGTTGAATAAGACAGACATCATCCCTGCCCTTATAGAGATTATAGTCTGTTGAGGAAACAGGTAGTAACCAGGCAGTTCCAACACCATGTGAAAAGAACAGAGATAGGGAAATACAGAAAACTATGGAAACAGCAGTGGTGCACCTACCTCAAACTTCAAGACTTCCTGACAGAAGTAGCATCTGAGCTGAGCACTGAAGGACCCACAGTGGCTAACCCAGAGTAGAAAAGGACACCTGGTTAACAATGGCAAAATCCACTAAAATGAAAGAGAATTTTTAAAATAAAAGACACATAAGCCTACAAGGGCAAAGAGGATGGGAAAGAAGATGCCAACAAAAAATCTGGGAATTTGGAAAGCAGATTGACAAATGGAAAATGCCTTAGCTGAGTTGAGAAAACTGACTCTCAACCAGCAGAGAGAAGAACCACAAAGCAACATCATTTGTGCTGCTGAACCCCTCAGTGCTGTAGAACTCACGACACCTGGTACCTAAGAAAACAGCAGTGGAGATGGCTTTAAAACCAGTGCACTGATTGAAACTCTAAGAGGGAATTCAATCTCCTCCTCCACACTGCCCAGGCTGGCACCTGCCCATCACCTACCATGGCAAGGCACTTCAGGCTTTTCTTCTTCCCATTTTTTTTTAATTAATTTTTTTTACACACAAAAACAATAAACATTTTCTAAAAATACATACAAACAAAAAGATGCGTATCAAACATATTAGGAAGGTTACACATGGGAAGTCGGGGAATAGAAATGGGGGGTGGGAGTTAAAATAAATGAGAGAGGGACTTTATATGGATCAGTGATAATAACTCAATCCTCTATTTGACAAAGAAGAGGGAGAAGGAAGAGGAAGAAAAAGAAAGTGGGATAAAGGATCAGAAAGGGAGGAAAATAGAAAAAATTAGAGTATGACTCCAGGGTAGACCTGTTTTGTTGTCACTGAGTTGGTTGGTTGGTTTGTCTGTTGTATTTTTCATGTTTCGCCAACTTGGTGAAACAGGCTTTTCTTTTGGAGAGGGTAGAGCAGGTCCCTGGACCAAAGTCGCAAGGTATAGCCTAAGGCAAAAAGGAACCCTACTGGAAATAAGTCTCACACTGATTGTTAAAAGCCTTAACTCTCTTGAACCACTTATTATCCTGGACACAGACTTACATTCTATTCTCTGTGACTGGAAAGTTCTTTTCTAAGGAAACTGAATAACTGAAGAGAAAATACAAGAATGGTCTGTAACTGGGGGGTTACCTAACCACATGGCATAAAAAGGTTGCTATACAGTGAAGACCACAGTTAACAAGCATGTCCCACCGTCCCCATGTATATAAAGTTTCCAAATAGGTTTTTTGTGCCCCAGTCCTAAATGCAAACCGTCAAGAATTATTGGACATTGTAGGAAATTATCTAAAATGGAAGGCAGATATCTATTCTAAAGCAAACAAATAATTCAAAAAAGCAAACTAGGGCAGCCCAAGGTGGCTCGCACCTGTAATCCCAGCCCTTTGGGAGGACGGGACGGGAGGATTCCTTGAGCCCAGGAGTTCAAGACCATCCTGAGCAACATGGCAAAACCACATCCTACAAAAAATTAAAAACTTAGCCAGGCATGGTGGCACACACCTGTAGTCCCAGCTAATCAAGAGGCTGAGGTAGGAGGATTGCTTGAGCCCAGGAGGTCGAGTCTGCAGTGAGCCAAGATCGTGCCACTGCGCTCTAGCCTGGGCAAAAGACTGAGACCCTGTCTCAAAGAAAGAAAAAAAAAAAAAAAGCAAACTAGAAGAAACGGAGGCTGCAAACAGAGAAGAAGTCAACTTCACCAAAATTTTTTTGAGATGTTCAACAAAATAAGAGAAGAAACAATAGAGACTTCTATTTTTTCATTTGTCCAAGCTACAAATCTTGAATTCATCCTTGACTTTCTTTCTGACACACTCCCATAGTCAATCTGTCCTACTACACAGCAACCAGTGATCCTTTTAAAACATAAATTGATTATCTCACTCCCTCATCCAAAAGCCACTCAAATTCTGTTTTCATTCCGAGTAAAAGCCAAAGTGGCTTCAGGGGCTTAAGGTGGCTCACCCCCACCACATCACATCCCACTTTTAGAATATCGTGTCTTTGACTCTCCCTCTCACTCACTCTATTGCAGTTATGCTAATTTCCTGGCTTCTCCAACACACAAGGCACACTGCCTTAGGGACTTGACTTTAGCCGTTCCCTTTACCAAGACACTATTTCCCTTCCTGGAACACTGTTCCCACAGACAACCTTTGGATAACTCCTTCATTATCTTTGTCTTTGGTCAAGTGTTACTTTCTCAATGATGCTTACCTTCAGTGTCCCCCCACCCTCACCGACCACACACACACACACACACACATACACACACTTCTAACCCCCCTTTCTCTACTATACTCTTCCTTTTATCCACAACATATATTACATTCTAACAGGTATTTATGGCTCCTGGTCCATTACTCTCCACTAGAATGAGGTTAAAAACTGTATTTTGTTGAATGATGTATTCCAAGCACCTGAACATTGCCTAATAAATAGTAGGCTGTATTAGTTTCCTAGGGCTGCTGTAATAAAGTACCAAAAATAAGGTGGCCAAACATTATATTTCTTGTCTCATAGATCTAAAGGCTGGAAGTTTGCAATCAAGGTGTTGGAAGGATTGGTTCCTACGGAGGGCTGTGCAGTAGAATCTTTTCATCTCTCTCCTATCTTCTGGTGGTTTTCTGGCAGTCTTTGGTGCTCCTTGGCTTGTAGAGGCATCATTCCAACCTCCACTTTCATCTTACTAGTGTTCTCCTCTGTGTCTTCACCTCATCTTCCCTCTGTGTCTGTCTCTGTGTCTAAATTTCTCCTTTTTATTAAGTACACCAGTCATATTGGATTAGAATTAATCCTAATAATCTTTTTTTAACCTGATTCCCTCTATAAAGACACTATTTCCGAATAAGATCACATCTGAGATATGGGGGTTAGGACTTCAACATATGAATTTGTGGAAGGGGACACAATTCAGCCCACAACATAGACACTAAATAAATATTTGTTGTCGGGCACAGTGGCACATGCCTGTAGTCCACTCTGGTCAACATAGCAAAACCCCATCTCTAATAAAAATTAAATAAATAAGTGTTTGTTGAATATTGCATGAATTTTATGTCCATAAAACATGAAATATTGCCAGGTGCAGTGGCTCATGCCTATAATTCCAGCACTTTGGGAAGCTGAGATTGGCAGATCACTTAAGGTCAGGAGTTCAAGACCAGCCTGGTCAATGTGGTGAAACCCCATCTCTACTAAATATACAAAAATTAGCCAGGTGTGATGGCAGATGCCTGTAATCCCAGCTACTTGGGAGGCTGAGGCAGGAGCATCGCATGAACCTGGGAAGCAGAGTTTACAGTGAGCCAAGATCTAGCCACTGCACTCCAGCCTGGGTGACAGAGCAAGACTCCATCTCCGAAAAAAGAAAAACATGAAATATTTACAGAGCAACAATTTTAACGTTCTTATAATAGAAAGTTAAAATGATAGTAGAAATCTCTTTTTTAAAACTATGAAAATATACCTAAGGATGTCTTTAGAAAGCATAACAAACACACGAAGGGTTAGAAAATAGGAGACAAATCAATTTTTTAAAATTAGAAAACCAATTCAAAAGTCCAACATCCGACTAATAAACATTTCAGAAAGAGAAAAAGAAGAGATGGAATTATCCAGTAAATAACTCAAAAAATATTCTTAAGAACTGAAGGACATAATTTCCATGGGACATTGAGAGAAAAAAATCTTAAGAGTTTGAACGCATTAAAAAGATATTCACACTTCCGAAGGAGAGTTTGGGAATAAGTCAGTGATACAGAGAAAGAGAATTAAACAAGAAAACAAACAAGATAATTATTAAGCAAATCAGAGGATTTATGCAAAGAAGATAAAGTTATCCCAGCCTACCACATGACTCAACTGTGAATAACTCCAAATTTATATTACTATATTAGAAAGATATGTGTTCATGTGTATATATTTACATATGTAGGTAAGAAGGGGAGAAGGAAACTAAGTTTCCTCTTCCTTAGTGGGAAGTCAATAGATGATGTCTAATATTGAAAAAAGAACAAGTAGTAAAAACATAATCATGTCATTTAGAGATACAGCTGCCAATACCAAAAGAAATAACCAAAAGAGTTTAAAACAGTTAGCTCTGGGGGCAGGGAATGGATGAAGTGGGTAGAAGATCACTGATTTTTACAAAACTTCTTAAAGAACTATTTGACTCTATAAATTTATGTCATAATGTGACAAAATAAAAAAGTAAATTTCAAACATAGAAAGGGAAGAATAAGAAGAGAAAAGAGAGGAAGGATTTTCCAAACAGAGGCAGAAACAAAGGCAGGGGTAATTAGCAAGACACATTCCAGATATGAAATGAGTCCACTCTGAAGCACAGAGCACGTAGGGACATCAGTGGTGAGAGAGAAAATGATTGAATCAGGTGGAAAACAAACATACAGGGCTTTGTGAGCCAGGAGAAAGAATCTGGGCTTAAGAGCAGTGGGGTAATTTAAAGAGATTGGAATGTAATTAGATTTGCCTCTTATGAACAATCACTAAAACAGTGAGCATGAGTATGATCTGGGTACAAATAGGCTATGGTAAACCCAAGGACAGTTCTCACTGAGGCTCTGTGACATTGGCCAGGCTTTACTCAAGAACTGTTGCCTCCGAAGTCCCCTCCTGATCAATCAGGGTCCCTGGACGACACCACAGGGCCAGGTTCCTGATAACCACAGCATAGTTGTCTTGGCCTTCAGGCTAAAAAGTATGGGGCCAAAGGACAACCAAAAGACCCAGTATCCCAGGATGAGGCTGGAGTCATGAATCAAAACAGACTCTCCAAACCAAGCCACAAGTCTAAAGAGGCCAGAGGCAGAGAGCCACAAAGCAAGTGTAAATCAAAGGGAGCATCACGGGAGTGGGGACAAGCAGGGTTGGCAGAGTGCTAAGAGGCAGTCCAAAGGGATACCCTGAATTGTTCAAATGCAGGAAAGGGTCCTTTCCTAAGGTATAGTTACCCACTGCCATATAAAAAATCACCCCAAAGGTTACTGGCTTAAAACAAGGAGTGTATGTGCTCGTGATTCTGTGAAACAGCAATTTGGCCGGGGTTCAGCTGGGCAGCTCTTCTGTTGGTTTTGCCTGGGCCATTCCTGCAGCTGAAGATATCTGGCCAAGATGGTGCTAGGTGGTCTAAATTGGGCTCTCTACATGGCTGGCAGCTGGTGCTGGCTGTTGGCTAATGGATCTGCGGGACTTAGCTGGATTGACTATCTCTGCTTTATATGACCTCTCATCTTCTTGTAGGTTACATCACATTTCACCATATGGCAATTACAGGGAAGCATTCTAAGGGAGTGAGGACTGGAGCTTTAAGGCCTATGTTTGGAATTCTCATGATACCACTTTCTACTGATCAGAGTCCCAAGGCCAGCCCAGACTCACAGGGTGGGGAGTGAGACTGCATCTCTCAATGAGAGCAGCATCAAGTCACATCGACAAAGCACATACACATAGGGAGAGGAGAAACTGTTGCAGTCAGCTTTGCAAACAGTGCCTCAGGTTACCAGGTCAGCCCAGAGGTCTCTGGGAGCCTTCAGAGGTGAAAATGGCCAAATATCACACCTGCTCACTTCTCATTGAACTTAACAGCAACAGGACATCTTCACTTTCCGAAAGGAGGTAGAGAAGTCCAAGCCCATAACATCGTGGCTTACTGAGTGCCATCAGTTACATAGAAAATAACTTCATCTCCGGGTGCTTTTAAGTTATAAATTTAATTGTAAATTATAAGTAAAAATTTGTGGGGGTTATTGTTACAGTCAGTGAATTTCTGTCCTTAAAAATGTATTTCAACCCCACCTCTACTAAAAATACAAAAAAAAATTAGCTGGGCGTGGTGGCATACACCTGTAGTCCCAGCTACTTGGGAGGCTGGGGCAGGAGAATGGCATGAATCCAGGAGGCGGAGTTTGCAGTGAGCCGAGATCGCACCACCGCACTCCAGCCTGGGTGATGGTGCAAGACTCTGTCTCAAAAAAAAAAAAAAGTATTTCATAATTGTTTCAAAGTAGCTTCAATTAAATATCTATTTAATATCCTTACCTCAAAAAATTCCACCTATGAACTCTAAGATAGGCATCATCTAACAAACATGTACAGCTACACCAGTCATTCTGACAGAAATAGAGAATAAGGTTCAACTTCCCTGTCAGGTAACCCTACTCTGAGAGTATTTAGAGCCAGAGAGAGCTCCTTCCTGGCACCTTGGCCCCAGGCAGGAGCCAAAGTTCACATGGCCTCTGGCCACGCAGACACTTCTATTTCCAAGGCTTTTGTAGTCAGTCTTTTCTAGGATATCAGTAGTCTGAGTTCATCTGAAACACTCTTGTGGAGAAAACGTAGAGCTCACACTCTGTTTGCCTATCACCCGCTTTTAGAAGGTTGCTTCTTTTCCCATTACTTCTCTCCCCCTCAGGCTTTGGTCTGTAGTATTCTATTCTTCCTTACATTGAAAAAAACATATACAAAGTACTGAGGAAAGGTAATATATAAAATATCAAGACAACAAGAAAAAAGAATGCCTTTTTAAAAAGTCAAAAATAAATTTGGTAATTAGTCTTATACTTCCCCAATAACATAACATCCATTTGTTAATTCCATTTGTTAGTTCCATTTGTTACTTTAATCTATATTTGTTGGTCACTTATTATTCAACAAATATTTGTTGCTCAGATGTACTCTGCATGGGACACAGGGGCTACAGAGATAAACATGAACTTCCCTGATCACAGAGACTTCACAATCAAGAAAAGGAGACATTTGGAAAGTAGAGTGTGAGTGGCTGACCAAATACCTGAGAAGAGGCTTCTTTCACTGGTTTGAACCTCTTCATATGAAAAACTTAAGAGTAGGGAGTCAAATAAACTCATAATATTGTATTTGTATAACCACGAAATGTCTGGCTTTAGTGAAGGAAATTTTTTTTTAATCATTAGGTCAAACTAGTTTTACATAAACACGATCTTGGCAAGCGCAAGTCAAGAAGTTCTGTTTTCTGGTTCCGTTGTTTTCAACTCCATTTAACAAATGGAGCCTTGGCTGGATGCAGGAAATGGGTTCAGAGACATAAACACATCTCCAATGTCAGAAAGCTTTCAATCTAGAAAAAAGATGGGCTGTTAGGCAACTGTGTACAATTCCCATTTCAGTGTCAAAATAAATAGACCAATAATCTGTACTGTTTTTCTTAAGATGGTTGTATGATTTAAGTAAAGGAAATGAAAGGAAGCCTTGCATAAAATTAAGGAAAAGAGAAAAAGCTGAAATATCTCCATCCTCTAAGACAGAAAATATTTTGAGAACAAGACAAATCTAATACACATAAATGTTTTAAGTGGCAAAGAAAACCAAATTACCCAACTGGAAAATAATGAAAACTTTGGAAAACATGATTTTGAAACAAGCTCTTACAAAGTTTAAGCTGAAATAAATAAGATCCGAATTAATTATGTCTCAGAGCATTTAGACAGTTTATGCCTTTAGTAAACTGTTTACAATGTTCTAAAAATACTGAGAACTGGTAAAAGACCACCAGAGTTTTTGAAAAAAAATGCCAAGACATTTTTATAAGACACAGAACTTTCTAATGTACTCAGCTTTGTTATCTTACTGGAAAGTCCTAGGCAGGGCATGAGAGGAATTATAAAAATTGTTTTAAAGCTTCTAGAATATAATGGCATTATGACTAATATGCTTTGGGCTTTTATGAAGGGGAAAAAAAAACTCATATTAGACGAACCGGGGAGATGTTTTTGATAGAATGCCAGAATTAATGAATGGAACACAATAGGTGTTGATTTTATGTCATTATAAGTTAAGCCTGTTATTTTGCAGTCAAGGAATGAAAAATAAATATCAAACAAGCCTGACCTGCTCTCCTGATTTAATAGCTTAATTTCCAGAAATGCCAGTGAAAAACAGCACAAATGTTTGCCTAGGCCAATTCTTCTTTATTATAGTTCATCCATTTTCCCTTTTCCACAAGGAATGCAGCACCTTACAGAGCTTAATTAAGTTTATATTTTATGACACAAACCACATTGTCTTAAAAAAGAAAGTCTGTTAGAAGCAAGGGAGGAGGATGTGTCTCAGAACCCAGTCCATAAGAAAGCAACCAAAGATGGGTACGGTATTCTATGGATCCTTATGCTTAGTGGCCAACGCAATGATGAGGACTCTTTCACCTGTTACAATAATGGGCATTTTACACTAAGCAAAGGTAGTAATGGAAATAACCTACATCCATGTCAAGAAAAGAAAAGTGTCTCTGGGAGATTCATCCTTAGCCCTAATGACACTTTTCTTTCATCACATATGTTCGTAGTTTCTATATTCTTTCTTCTCTTAACATTGAGAAAGGATGTCAGAAGGATTCTCCCTGGCCGCCTCTTGAACGTGTTTTTCTAGAATGCTGTTTTTCACTGGCATTTCTGGAAATGTCTAATGAAATTCCCTTAAGGTAAAAAGGTGCTTAAATGTGTAACAGTTTATTCTGTCAGTGGAGTTAATGTGTCAGAGCCTCAGGAATTAAGTTGCTGAAAAAACTTGCTTTCTAATGTTTTGTTTTATTTTTTGTTTTTTGTCTTTTGGTTTTTTTTTGTTTTTTTTTTTTTGAGGAGATTGACTTGACCTCAGCAAAGTGACGGATTGCTTGTCAGAGCTAAGTGAAATGTAAATGTTTAAAATAGGATCTACATCAGGTATATAATTCAAATGAAAATAAAAGCAGGTACAATTGTTGAGACTGCTCTGAGAAAATAAAAATAGAAGTATGAATGTTAGGATAGAGTCAATTGCATGGAAAAATAAAAGCCAAATAATAGGTGCTCAAGCAAATTGAAAATTTATTATATGACACTCTCAAACAAAAGAAGTCCAGATGGAAACAGTGCAGATTTTGTATCGACTCTTCCCAGTAACATCAGAGATGTAGGCTAAACTCTGTTCCAAAAACTTGGCAAATGGCTTCAGTTTTCAAGGTTACCTCATAGTCCAAGATGTTTGGCGGAGTTCCAACCATTACAAAAGCATTCCACACAGCAGGAAGAGGAATGGGAGAAAAGGCAAAAAGGCCCTTTTCCCAGCCAAGTTATTGAAGGGATTTGTTTCCCAGCGAACTACAGCTCCTCCATATCATAATAAAAATAAGCCTACAGAACCTGTTTTCCATCAGTATCAGAATCAACTACTAATTTATCAACCCTGTCAGCCTGGCTTTTCAGAAGAAAAGGGATATAACTGGTAGCCATGCCATCTGACAACCAGGCAAGTGGCTGTTTGAAAAGCACCCTAGTGAGAACCAGAAAACTGGATTCTGATCTGCAACTGGGTCTCCGGCTCCCTGACTGATCTGGGACAAGTCGCCCTCTGAACTTGAGTTTATTGATTTGCAAAATGACAGGTCTCAACTAAATGATCTTTAAGCTTCCCTCTAGTTTTTATTTTGTATGAATTACAAATCTTGGTCTCAAATTCCTCATCTGAAAAATCATAAAAATAAATAACTCTATGTTTAAAGATACTGGTCAGGCAGTAATCCCAGCACTTTAGGAAGCCAAGGCAGAAGGATCACTTGAGGCCAGGAGTTCAAGATCAGCCTTGTCAACATAGCAAGACCCTGCTTCTACAAAATTTTAAAATTTAACCAGGTGTGGTGACACACACTAGCAGTCCCAGCTACTCAGGAGGCTGAGGTAGGAGGATCACTTGAGCCCAGGAGTTCAAGGCAGCAGTGAGCCATGATTTCACCACTGCATTGTAGCCTGGGAGACAGACAGACCCTGTTTCTAAAAAAATAAATAAAATATACTATCTAATAATTGTTTGAGGATAAATTCCCTCAAAACAATTCTTGAGCCACCTGCTCTGCATGAAGTACTATGCCAACTGTTGAAGACACAGACATGAATAAGATACATTTCCCTTTTTTAGCTCTTTTAGGAATCGCCAAACTGCTTTCCACAATGGTTGAACAAATTTACACTCCCACCAACAGTGTATAAGTGTTCCCTTTTCTCCGCCACCTTGCCAGCATCTATTTTTTTTTTTTTACTTTTTCATAGTAGCCATTCCCACTGGTGTAAGATGGTATCTCATTGTAGTTTTGATTTGTATTTCTCTAATAATCATTGATATTGAGATTTTCTTCAAATGCTTTTTGACCACACGTATATTTCTTTTGAAAAATATCTGTTCGTGCCTTTTGCCCACTTTTTAATGGTTTTTGTTGTTGTTGTTGTTGTTTTTCTTGTAAATTTGTTAAAGTTCTTTATAGATGGTGGATATTAAACATTTGTCTGATGCATAGTTTGCAAATATTTTCTCTCATTCTGTAGGTTGTCTGTTCACTCTGTTGATAGTTTCTTTTACTGTGTAGAAGCTCTTAAGTTTAATTAGATCCCATTTGTCAATTTTTGCTTTTGTTGTGATTGCTTTTGGCATCTTTGTCATGAAATCCTTGCCAGTTCCTGTATCCAGAATGGCACTGCCTAGGTTGTCTTCCAGGGTTTTTATAGTTTTAGGTTTTACATTTAAATCTTTTATCCATCTTGAGTAGATTTTTGTATATGGTATAAGAAACAGGTTCATTCGACCCAGCAATCTCATTACTGTGTATATACCCAAAGGAATATAAATCTTTCTACCATAAAGACACATGCACACGTATGTTCATTGCAACACTATTCACACACACACACAAGAAGACAAGAAATCAATCTGAATGCCCATCGATGACAAATTGGATAACAAAAATGTGGTATATATACATGATGGAATACTACATAGCCATAAAAAATGAGATTATGATCTCTGCAGGAACATGGATGGAGCTAGAGGCCATCATCCTTAACAAACTAACACAGGAACAGAAAATCAAATACCACATGTTCTCACTTATAAGTTGGAGCTGAATGATAATGCATGGACACGCAGAAGGGAACGACAGACACTGGGGTCTTCTAGAGGGTAGAGGGTGGGAGGAGGGAGAGAATCAGAAAAAATAACTATTGGGTACCAGGCTTAGTATCTAAGTGACAAGATAATCTGTACAACAAACCCTGTGACGTGAGTTTACCTATAAAACAAATCTACACATGTACCTCTGAACCTAAAGTAAAAGTTTTTAAAAGATACATATCTTGCCTTCAGGGAACTGACAATTCAGTAAATGAGACAGAAATATAGTCAAAATGCATGATAGTGTGTGAAATACGCAACAAAAGGAAGGAAAGTTGGAGGAAAAGGTCAGGCTAGGAGAGTTAAAGATAGCTTCCCAGAGGAGGTGATGTCTGAGTCAGGTTTTGAAGATGGAATAGGAGTTTGCTAGGCAGATAAAGGAGGAAGGGCATTCCTGGCAGACATAACATTGTGAAGACAGAGGAATGAAAACTCACAATGTTTTCAGAGAAGTATAAACTATTCAGCACTACTGAAGCTTAAAGTGTGTTGGAAGTAGTGGAGAGTGGAGAAGATGAGAACTAAGATGTTCGTGCCACTCTAAAGAGGTTTAGGCCTCATCTTGTAGCACTGGGAGACTATCGTGGTATTTTTAGAAGAGGACTGACAGGGTTTCATTTTAGAAATGTCATTCTGGCAGCAATGTGAAGAATCAATCAGAGGCCAGCAGCCCAGCTAAGAGGCTACTGTAGACATCCAGGCTAGTGATGGTGAGGGCTGAAATTAAGACAGAGTTCAGAAATTCTTTGTTGTGAAATCCAACGGACAGTCTTCAGTCCTTCACTGGCTTGACCTCTCAGCAGTAGTTAACACTAATGAGCACATGCGCCCTCTTTAAAACTCCTTTTCTTTGGACATTGATAATATCATACTTTCCTGATGTTCCTCCTACTCTCCAGCCTGTCTCTTTCTCTATGCTCCTATCTTTCCTTGCCAACCCCTTAAATGTAGTATTTCTCAATTCTCTATCTTTGGCCCTCCGCCTTTCCCACAGTATGAATTCCCCCTGTGTATCACATTTACTTTCTATATTTTAAATACGGATGGCTCCCAAATCCGTATCTCCATCCCACATCACTGTCCTGATCATCAGACTCATACGGCTGAGAGCTCAGTAGACACCTGTGAGCCCTGGGAAGATCGGATCAACATCCAGCTTGCACAAATAAGTGGGTGTGGGGATATGCACGTATGAGTGTGTGTGTGTGTGTGTGTGTGTGTGTGTGTGTGTGTGTGTAGGAAGAGCAAACTGTCTGGAAAGGATTAATATCAGTAAGCTGAGGTTATTTTTATGGAAGAGGTGAACTTTCCCCTTTTTATATTATGTGCATGTCCACATATTCATTTGAATGTTCTATAATGAGCATGAATTGCTTTTATGACTTTTAGAAATCTAAAGAAATACAAAAGATTATTTAAAATTGCATACTCATACCTTCAACTGCACTCCATGGCCATGGCAATGGTCTCTTCCCTCCTTAGCTCTGTCCTCCAAACTGCTACTAGAGTTACTGTCATTCTCACTCACTTCTTAAAAACCTTACAGGATCAAGATCACTCCTTGGAGTGACTCCTGAAGCCCTTCACAACCTGGCCCCAGCCTTGATCGCCAGTTTTATTTCCTATTCCATTTCCCTGCTCCCTCTTGGTCACACTGAACGCACCATTCTGCATATACAATGTTTCCCTTTGCAAATGGATGCCTTCATCCTTGCCACTCCTGCCTCGAATGGCTTTCCCTATTTCCCCTCCCCGCAAAAAAATCTCCTCATAATTCTTTGAGACCCATCTCAAGTGTTATTTCCTGACTCTTTCAAGTAGTTATGACTTCCATAAACATGAAAGGAGTTGGTGGACCTCCTTCTTAGCATTTCCACAGTGAATTGTAAGGCACCTCTGTTCCTATCTTCTCAAGACTGTGAATTCTCCAAGAGTAACAATCCTGCCACAGCTTGCCCTTGTCTTTCCAACACCTGGCTCATCACCTGTCTCATAGAAGATGTTCAGTCAATGTTTATAAATGAATAAGAGGTAGATGAGCAAATGCACTTGGGAAATTTGTGAGAAGTTCTTTTTCTTTCTTCTACTTCTCCTCTCTTTACCTGATACTCCATTTCCACCAGCACTGTCATTAGCCACTCTCCAAGACCCTACTTTCTACCCATACCCCATATATCAAGGTAGTCTCTCATCCCTGTTAATGCCTTTGCTGAAAAATTTGAAAGTGCTGTCCTTAGATGATTTGCCAGGCATATGACCTCTGACAACGGCTCAGCAAATAAGCTTCTGTTTCCTTATCCAATAAATGATGGTGATAGGCAAGACTAGAATTAGTTGTTGTGAGAATTAAATGGGATCGTATGTGTATAGCAACTACAACAGAATTTGGGTCCCCACAGGAAACTCAACAATACTTCTCTTCTCCTTCATTCCTCCCGGTATTGTTCTCCATTTGACAAAGATCCTTGAAAACAAGAAAGACTTTACAATTTCTAAAGTGACTATTTGATGAAGCTAACGGCAGGTGATGGTGGAGCTGGTAATGGCAAAGGAGAATCCTGGAGAGAGAATCCTGCATGATCTCCTCAGATCATTTCACGAATAGCCACTTGCTTTCTCTCCTTAAACAACCCTTCCCCCTGGTCATCCCTATGGCAGTTCCTCCAAAACACCCAGCCCTCCTCTCTCTCTCAGGCTCTTTCTGCCCACATTCTCTGCCTAGATCATTCTTACTCATTTTTCATGGCTGGGGACAATGGTCACCTCCCCTGTAGAGCCTGCTTTGATGCCCTGAAATTAGGTCACTCCTATGTGCTTCCACAACCTAATGCCCCCCTCTCCGCTTGCCTACAGCCCATTAAGCTCAGGACTCCATCTCTGGGTCCTCTTCCCTACACTAGAGGAGAGTGTCCTCAAAAGTGGCAGGATCCTCCCTTTCCACAGTGCTTAAGAGATTCTGCTCCAGAAAATGGCCCAGCATTGATATCCAAAGCTATGGAGTAAGTAAATAATAAATTAATTACAACTGACATAGAGAATTTTAAATCTGAAAGTCATTAGTTGAGTTTGGAACAATAAAAAGGCTCTTACTGAATGGTTTCAGGGCACAGAGTTGCAAAGGATGCCATTATCACTGGAAAATGTAGTGGGAATTCCTGGCTCTTCTCTATATATTGGAATTTAATTTCTACCTTAAATAAATCTCACTCTCAATGGGGGTTTTGACAGTACCAGGGCCATTAATAAGAAAGAAAGCCGTGGAAACCTAATTATCAGCTCAAAAGACATCCAGGGACAGCTATGTAAGGGAAAGGTGTGAAATCTGACTGCTGTATCATTCTGGGCTTGTGCTGTGTCTCGGTGTTTGTAACTAATGCACTTATTTTTCTCTAACAGACATTTCAAAGAATGGTATTTAAAGTGACTATATAGTAAATTAAAGAAAAGAAAGTTACAAATTGTATACAGACATCATCAAAAAGAGAGCTAGGGTGTGCTGACAAAGAAGACTGCTCCTTCAAGCAAGGTTGCTGCTCATTCTCTGATGTGCAGCCTTTAAATTTAAAGGTACGGGTGGCCAAAAAATACTCTCACAAGAAAGAGTAGCAGAACACTATGACAAAATGGCTCAGAGATTCTATTCCTTTTTATTTTTCACTCAAAATAAATGCTTTAACTGGCAAAAACAAGCTTTTCACCAGATGATGGTGACTTTACTGTGTATGTATTACAGGCTATGCTGTCTTATTGTTTCATTCTATCCTTCCAGTGGCCTGAATTCAGTAGCCCTCTCTTTGCACATAATCTTTAACAGCATACTCTGTTGTTTGATTATCAAATTGTCTCAGAAACATTCAGAGAATTTTGGAAATATTCACTGCAAAAAAAACATGTGACAATTCACCTTACCGGAGGATAATTTGGTCATAAATGTCAAAGGCCTTAAAAATGTGCCTACCTTCAAAACAGAAATTTGCCCTCTAGGAATTCATCCTAAGAAAATTATTAAAGATATGTGCAATTATGTGTATATAAGGATGATCACTGGAGTGACAACTTAAAACCCTATAAGTATCTGACAGTGACAAATAGCAAAAAAAAATTATGGTGCAGTCACATAATGAAATGAAATAGCATCTAAAACTATATTACAGACATATTTATTGTCACAGGGAGGTGTTCAGAGTATAGTAAATAGGAAAAAATTTACAAAACAGTATGAATAGTATGATCTTATTTTTGTGAGGAAAATAATATAGTAGAAGTCTTCTTTATTTGACCTAATTGGGTCACAGGTTTTGTTAAAGAAAAAAGTTAAAGTGGTAAAACATAAAAAAAAAAAATACATATGCATATAGATTACACATTTTCTTTAAACGTAAAACATGAATGTATACTCTTCTACCAGTCACTTGTTAAGGGCCAACACTCACTTTTGGGGCTGTAGGGGGCTTTTTATATAGTTTTGCATTGTCTGTCTTTAGGTACTGCACTTCATGTACTATAAACATTTCCAGTTTCAATTTCTTTAACTGGAGAGAAAACATAGAGACACTTATCAAGCAATCTAAGTTCAAAATCCTCCCATACTTTTATAATTTTATTCCAACTCTGGCAATTGTCTTACCTACACCTAGTCTGATGGAAAATATTTAGCAAGTTGACTTTCAAAAATTTTTTCCATAGCATTAAAGCTAATTTTTATCAGTGACTCACACCTGTAATCCCAGAACTTTGGAAGACCAAGGCAGTTGGACTGCTTAAGCTCAGGAGTTTAAGACCAACCTGGGCAACATGGTAAAACCCCATCTCTACAAAAAATATAAAAAATTAGCCAGGTGTGGTGGCATGCACCTGTAGTCCCACCTACTTGGGGGGCTAAGGTGAAAGTCCCAGCTACTCAGGGGGCTCCACTTGAGCCCGGAGGTGAAGGCTGCAGTGAGCTGTGTTCGTGCCACTGCACTCCAGCCTGGGCAACAAAGTGAGACCCTGTTTCCAAAAAAAAAACTTTTTAAATAAAGTTAATTTTCACAGAAATGATCCTTTTCCAAAGTCATATTTCATCAGTTTGCATACCTATAATAACACAACCATTATATACGGATACGGGTTAAAAGAGTATAAATAGATTTGGGCAGGTAAATGTACACTAGAGAGTAGCCTGCTAGCCACATCAGACAAAAAATGCTTGCTAAGCAATGGAAAGCATTGTTTAATCCAGCACATATGCCGAATAGAGGTCAGGAAGAGGTAGAAATGCTCCTCTCCCTATACCATGCATGACTGGCTCATGGGCTCCCTTTAGCATGCGTGGCTGGTTCATGGGCAACCTTCTGGCCTCAGCCTGTGTCACCTCCCCACAAAGCCTTCCATGACCATCCTAACTACTACTCTTATTCTTCATCACACCACATCATCCTGGTTTTGTCTTCTGAAAATCATCCTTTGTAATTCCCCTATTTACATTCTAATCACCTGCTTATCATCTGTCTTCACCACTAGAAATTAAACCTGTCCATCTGGTTGCACACTAACACCGAGCACAGTGCTTAACGTAATTGTCATTTGACACTTACTTAGTATACACATATATACCTACTGTATATATGTATGAATGCTTGTAGTTTAACTGAACTCGTGATTTCAGGGGAAACAAAATTATTCTGGCTCATCAGAGACAGAATATGTAATCTCGTGGTGATATTTGGATGACATTATTCATATACATTTGGGATGCAGCCTTAATCTGCATTCTTTTCCCCTAATCGAAATGTCTATATTCATTGATTTTCAGTTAATATCCATCCTCATCATAAACAAATATTAAATATCAAAAATAATATAACTAATCGCTGAACAACTCATAGGCAATTATAACCTCCAGAACGAGGTGAAATAGGGCCTAAGAAATAGTCTCGAGGATTCCTATGGACGTTGTTCCTATAAAACCAGCTGAGCCATCTGTTGAGAGGTGGCATCAAAGGTCAGTTGTTTTCAGCTCCTGGAGATCAGACATCTTAAAAGAGAGATCCCTAACATGAAAAAAAAAAAAAGTATATAAAAAGTTGTAGTAAAGCAAAGAGCCAGGAGGAGTTTAACTCTGAGAATAACCACTCTGGTGGATTCTAAGACATTGGTGGAGGAAGGTCTTTCAGTTCTGCAGCAGTGCTAGCTAGTTGAGGTTTGTGAAGCTCTCGAGCTGGGATGTCAGTGCTTTTGGTGACATTATTTAGTCACCAGTTTTAGTTACCCCTCATAAAAGGGCATACATGACGCAATCACTTCACTAGGCTTCCTTAGTGACCCCGTCAGCAGCTTGTCCATGGAGAAATGTGACACATGCGTGGTCGGCTGCTGTGGTGAGTTCTTCACGCTGACAGGTTTCAACTGGCAGGGCTTCCTCAGAGAGTATGGGAGAAAGCCCTCTGCAAGACAACAGTTCCCAACAGGGATCTGGGCAGTCAAGTTTTACTTCTCAGTGATGCTGAGTCAGAAAGACAGGAAGGAGGAAAATTGGAAATGTCAGTTTTCAGAACTGTAGCCAGATATTGAAGTAAAATGAAAGAATTAAAAATTACTTCTTCTGTGGCATAAGTTACTTCTGAGGCATGGAAAAAAGAAAACAAAGTCAATCTAAAAAATGTTTTAGGCCAGGCGCGGTGCTTCACTCCTATAATCCCAGCACTTCTGAGGCGAGCTGAGGCCAAGAGTTTAAGATCAGCCTGGCCAACATGGTGAAACTCCACCTCTACTAAAAATACAAAAATTAGCCAGGCTACGCATTTGTAGTCCCAGACACTCAGGAGCCTGAGGCAGGAGAATCACTTGAACCTGGGAAGCAGAGGTTGCAGTGAGCTGAGATCACACCATTACACTCCAGCCTGGGCAACAGAGCAAGGCTCTGTCTCAAAAAATAAAATAAAATCTATAAGCATAATGTTTAACCTAATTTTCAAGGAAAAGTGGATATTACATCTAATTTATAAAAATAGATTAACATGGCCGGGCACAGTGGCTCATGCCTGTAATCCCAACACTTTGGGAGGCCAAGGCAGGCGGATCACAAAGTCAGGAGTTTGAGACCAGCCTGGCCAATATGGAGAAACCCCGTATCTACTAAATATACAAAAATTAGCCAGGCACGGTAGCACGTGCCTGTAATCCCAGCTACTCAGGAGGCTGAGGCAGGAGAATTGCTTGAACCCAGGAGTCGGAGGTTGCAGTGAGCCGAGCTCACACCACTGCACAACAGCCTGGGTGACAAAGCAAGACTCCGTCTCAAAAAAAAAAAAAAATAGATTAACATAATCTTTACAGGTAAAAAAATCTTGACATATAATAATTCAGAGACATGACATACCATAAATATGAAAACACACGTAAGACTATATCAAGGCTATATCAAGAGTATCAAGTAAAGAGATTCAGCAAGTCTTGAGTATGTTGTAAACCTCTGTATTTTTATAAAACTGCAGGGATAAGTAATGTAAATTCCCAATTGAAACCTGCTGGCCTGGAAGATGTTAGATTCAAATTAAAGCAGTAAAGTTGTACCCAAGTTAACATTTAAAAAGTAACTGAATCTATGGCTGATAATACTATACTGTTGTTGTCTATTATCAAGCAAAGCAGTATCAGGACTCAGATATTAATAAATAGAAACATCACGGACAGCAAGGGCATTGACAATTCTCTAGGAACTTCTCTGAGAGCATATAATTTCCAAACTATTTGTGTTAATATTTTACTCTTACAAACTTAACCTAGAGAAGGCAAAGCCCCTCTTCTGATTTGACAACTCTTCCCAAGCAACTCGTCAGTAGTAACATAACACATAAACCTAATTATTTCTAGTGCCTCTCTTTTTACAAGGTGAAAAAAACAAATTCTTTGTGATTTTCCAGGGACCCCCTGGAAATCTCAAACGTCAGCTTTATACACAAAAGGTATCGTTTAGGATTCATTTTGGGGAAGGTAGCGTCTGACTCACTATGGAGTACCCAAACACCAGTCAGAAACAGCACAAGGTGCTCCAAGAAGCCTTGTTACCTGGGTGGAGTGAACGGGTTCCAAAGGTGAGGATTGTGCTCCTGCCCGAAACACAGCACCAAAACTGTGAAAGACAAATTGCACCAGTCAACCAAAGAGATGACTTTATTCAGGTTGTTGGGATAAGGAGAATACTTATTAATGAGGAAGATCTCAGACAATGAAAGGAATGTAGGGCTTCATGGAGGCAGATAAGCAAGCTCAGCATTTGCCAGTCTTACAGGAGCCATGAGGAAGGCTGGGGTGAGTTTTACCCGAGAACAGACAAGGGCGGGGATGATTCTTTGCCGTTGACAAGCACTCCCTCCTCAACCAAACTTTAGTCAGGCTCCTCTGAACCCTCTTCTCAACTAGGCCTGAAATTTGGCGTGCTGAGCCCAATTCAGCAAAAATCCTGCCAAACCAGTTCAACAAGAATTCCCCACTCTTCATAGCTAATCAAGCTCCTCTTAGTAATTTTCCATCCACTGACTTTCTCACCCTGCCTGTTGGCTATAGATTCCCAGCTGTTTCTGTTATATTCAGAGTTGAGTTCAGTCTCTCTCCCCTATTGCAATAGTCTTGACCCCTGCTGCAATAGTCTTGAATAAAGCCTTCCTTGCCTGTTTAATTTTGTCCAGTGCAATTTTTCTTTGACAACAGCCATTTTCAGGACACAAACATATGATGGGATATCTTAACTGTCAGCGCTTTCTGGAAACAGGGCTCAGACAAAGTTCAGCATTGTCAGAGGATAAAACAAAATTGCTCTCCCACAGTGGTTTGCATCAAATAATTAAGTGCTCTCTTGATTAAGTCTAACTTCTTTCTGCCCACGAGTGAAACATCATTTTTCAAAATGTATTCTTTGAGCACTTACTCTGAGTCAGACTACATGAAGGGGAATACCAAGATGATTAAGATAGAATATGAGAAGAAATCAGGTCTTCCATAATGCAGAGAATGTCTTATCTTGTTAAAAAGTCAACTAACCAAAAATATCTTTAAGATTTTACTCCTTGTACAATCATGACCCCTTTATAGAATTTCAATGTCATAATCCTCTTTGTTCTCCAGAACAAATGCTGTGCCTCCCTTTGTTTTCAAATGTATATCCGACCTCTTTTCAAATGTATATTTGGCATTCTTTCAAATATATATTATCAGTACTCCTTTTAAATATGCCCCTTTCAAATAGATTTTTGGAAGTCTGGCAACTTATTATAAGTTTGCCTTCTCTTCCCCTTTTCAGTGTCTTTTTGTCTGCTTTTTCCTACTTCAGTGCCATGAGGCTCCTTCTCCCCAGCTGACCACAAGGCCGAGCTTGAAGGCCTGATTGAGTATAAAAGAAAACCTGTCATTTTGATGTGTTAAAAAAAAATGGGCCAAGGCAGTTCCTGGCCCCTGGTTCGTGCACTCTCCCCTTTCTTTCTGTAATTCAGGTCTTGTAAGCAGCAACATCTTGTCTTAAAATTCTGGATCTCTGGTCTTTACACACACACACACACACACACACACACACACACACACACCTGCCCCTTACAACAGATCACTCCATTGTAAATACAGCTGAGGTAAATTCTCTACATCTGATCACATCTAAGTCTAAGATGATAGCAAATCCATGTCCAAAGAGCACTTTAGGGACCTTAAATGTTAAGTTTCTTCTTAGAGTCCAAGAGTATGGTTCTCTGTCAACAAGGTTTATTAAAGAAGTCACTGTGTTTTAACATGAAAGTTTTGGTACAAGAATCAATTGGACACAACCCTAGCCATTCTCTAGTGCACTCTCGTGCTCTCTCTCTCACACACACACATACCTCTTTACTATTTTATCATCCTAAACACCTGTCAATCCATTACACGCATGTCAAAGTGACCCATCCTGACTTGTGCAAAGTTTTCTGTCTTCTCACACAGGACTACTGGAACACATGTCTGCAAGTGAAGTGTAGAGCACAGCGAACAGAACCTTGGATAGTGCATTTCTAATGAGAACTTCAGTTCTCCTCTTGCCTTTTCTTTCTGACACATCCTTCTTGAACTCTAGCTCACTCATAGATCTACAGAAAACTACAAGCCAGAACTCTCCCTCACCACGCTTTGTGCAGGGAACCAGTCCTGTGGGTGGAAAAGAAACATTTCTTACTAAAAAAAACTTTCCCTTGTAAGCTCATGATAATAGCATCCGCCTATTAAACGACACTCCCTTTCTGAAACTTTTATCCCACCTATAGGTCATATTTTTAGGTGAGTGTTTTGCTTTTGAAGCAGCTGCCAGGATGTTATGGGCTGGCGTGATTACAGTTTACAAGTATTTCATAAATCACGGCAAGATTGAAAACGCTTGTGACAGATGAGGCTTTAAATTGTCATCCTGTCTTTTTATGGGCATTAAAAAGGTGGACCTGGTGACATATTCTACAGATGCATCCCCTTCTGCTCAGCCAAAAAATCCCTACCTTGCACAGCACCAGAGAGAAAGAGAGACAGAGGTCTCAAGGGTAGTAAACTACAACTCTCCACATTGTGTTTTAGAAGAGGAGAAAATCCGAACATTAAAACTGTGATCCTCAGCATTTGTAAAGGCTTGAAAGGCAAGATCCTTGATTCATCTTCTGCCCCCAACACAATCTGTGAATTCCATGAGCCCCAATGAATTCCCAAGTGCTATGAAATTTAAAGGAAGAAAACATTAGATCAATTCTCCTTGGGAGAATGAAGAAACTTAAATTTCCTTAATGAAGATCACAAGGTCAAGCAATGGCTCAACTGAGAAACTCATGAGAGAATGACCAGTGCCTGCTGTCTATACTCCCTGGGCCATAGTTTCTCAATTTTGGCTGAACATTAAAATCACCATAGATGCTATTTAAAATACCCCATTCCTGACGAGTTAATGGGTGCAGGAAATCAACATGGCACATGGATACATATGTAACAAACCTGCACATTGTGCACATGTACCCTAAAACCTAAAGTATAATAAAAAAAAAATGCAACGCAAAAAAAAATAAAAATAAAAATAAAATAAAATACCCCATTCCAGACCAATTTAATCAAGTCTAGTGGGGGTGGGTGCAGCTGAGGCCCAAAAGTTCTCCAGGTGATTCTAGTATGCAGTCATTTTGATGTTCACTGGTCCAAAAGCACAAAAGCAGACAACATAAAGGAAAGAAATCGGTAGGAAGTCACATATCAGGGATCAGGGCAGATTCTAGCAAGCTAGAAACCACACGCCTGGGTAGGGATTTATCAAGTACTATTGGGCCAGGCACGGTGGCTCATGCCTGTAATCCCAGCACTTTGGGAGGCCGGGGCAGGTGGATCACCTTAGGTCATGAGTTCAGGACCAGCCTGGCCAACATGGTGAATCCTGTCTCTACTAAAAAATACAAAAATTAGCTGGGCATGGTGATGGGCGCCTGTAATCCCAGTTACTCGGGAGGCTGAGGCAGGAGACTTGCTTGAACCCGGGAGGCGGAGGTGGCAGTGAGCAGAGATTGTGCCAATGCACTCCAGCCTGGGTGACAAGAGCGAAACTCCATCTCAAAAAACAACAACGACAACAAAAAATAACAATTACTATTGCTACTTAGCTCTAGCTGGAAAGAATATGGGCCCATTGCCAGATTTTCTGATCTGTTAAGAAAATCCAGAAATTGGGGGGATTTTTTTAACATGAAATCTCCTGGTTTTTAAATATTGAAAATAATTCAAAAATTTTAAAAATATTATACAACCTAAACAAAATATATCTTGGAACTACAAGTTTGCTACCTCTGTCCTAGATATGCTGACTTAGATATCAGGAATTCCATAAATAAAAATGCTCCACTATCATAAATGGCCCGCATGATTCTCTCAAGGCCACAGGCAAGTTTATGGAGAAGTATTCTAATGACACCCACAAGTAGCAGTTACTGAGATACAGGAGACCCCCTTCTCCGAAGTGTTCCTTTGTGTGGTTTCAGTTACCTGAGGCCAACCAGTCCGAAAATATTAAATGGAAAATCCAAGAAATAAACACTTCATAAGTTTTAAATTGTGTGCCGTTCTGGGTCACATGATGAGATCTCATGCCATCCTACTCAGTCCCACCTGGAACAAGAATCATCCTTTGTCCAGCGTATTCACTGTAAACACTCCAGCTGTTAGTCACTTAGTAGCTGTCTCGGTTACCAGACCAAGAAAGCATCGTGTGTGTGTGTGTGCGCGTGTGTGTGTGTGTGCGCGCGCGCGTGTGTGTGTGTGTGCGCGTGTGTGTGTGTGTGGTGTGTGTGTGTGTGTGTGTGCGCCATATATATGGTTTGGTCCTCTCTATGGTTTCAGGCATCCACTGGGATGGATCTTGGAATCCACTAGGGAGTCTTGGAAGTGGGGGAGGCCTTGGACTATATCCCCCTCAGATAAGGAGGAGCTACTGTATATAAATGTCACCAACAAACATGGAGGCCATGATTGTTGGATTGGCCCTCCCATTTTTATATTTTAGGTTGCATTTCCCCAAGTGAAGCTGCTCCAGGGAAGGGAGCTGGCTTCCACATACACTTTGTTGCTGTGCTTGTCATTGTCTGAGGGGACTCAGAAATTCAGTCACCATTAGCCCCAGACCTTCATTTGGCCTTGTCTCTCAGAACCGCTGAAACAACTCTTTTATTTGCTTTTTTAGTGTTTGCTGACACAAGAGTCCAGGAAGTACAGGAGGAAAGAGAAGGAGGACAGCAATCAGTCACAGCTCCTTCCAGCATTCACACAGTGACTACCACTAATTACGCCTCTCAGACCTGTGTTTGAGCAGACTTATTTTCTCTGTGAATTAATGCCAAGTGACCTACTTTTCTACATATTATTCATTATTTGTTCTGCTGTTTTATCGATTTTGAGACTGTTTTGCTACACAGGAATAAAAAAATCCAATACAATAAAACTCCTCTCATTGAAAATAATATAGCCACACCATGAAATATAAATTTATTTTTCCTTTATGAAAAGATAGCATCTGTAGACTACATTTAGGCTATGGGAATTAGCTGAAGGCTGCTTCGTTGGATTAGTAAAAACAAAAAGAAATATAAATATGTTAATGTTTAGACATGAAACCTAAGATAAAATAATAGACTACATTTCTAAGTTTTAAAACTTGTTTGCTTATAATATTCTAGAGATATTTATTTCATAAAAGAGCACAATGTTAGTTTTACAAGACTATAAGTATTTTCCATTTATATTCCTCTTGTCCCATTTTTCATATGCATTATATCATCTGATTTTATTATGTCTCATATTTTATTTATTCATTTATGAGGCTGTGGGATTTTATTTCTTGAAATCTTAGTGGAATGTTTACTAAAAAACAGATAATTAAAAATAAAACCACACAGCTCACATGGTTTTTCTGTTTTATATGCAATTATAAATGTATTTTCAAGGCAATTTTAATGCCCAGTTTTCACAAAGCATCTTCTTCTCCCTGTGCAGCACGTACTCTAAGGAAATCTTAAAAAGAGGCTGTTTGCATAGCTTTGGTAATTGAAGCCTCAGAGATTCTACCCACCTAGGAATGCAAAGGAGTGACTTGCATTCTGTTGATAAAAATAATTGTACTTTTTTGGCGCAAGTGGGTTTCCCAGAGAATATATCCTTGCCAGGGGGTGTTGGAAGAGAGCAGTTTGGAGAGAGGCAGGAATCATTGGGATACAGGACGTAGCCTGGAGGAGCCTTCATTATCCAGTGTGGCTGCCATCTTGCTATCTCAAATGCTCTCCCACTGATCTGCAGGGGCATAGTGCACATTGACTATCAATGCCGTGTAGCTACATGAGGATATACCAATCACATTCACCTCTAAAGCAATGAGTGTCACCACTGTCAATTTGCCCTGCCCTTTCCTTGCTTTCACTTCCTGTGAAATCAACAGCAAGGCTTCCCCAGGCATAGAAAACCACCAATACACCACTGCCTCCCTGATGAGGCCATCCAGAACATAGAGCCTGGGAGTCATAGCTTTGCAATGGTGTGCCCTACAATCTCCCCTCTCCTTCTTGGATCTTCCTGTGCTGATAGAGGGACAGTAAGGAGAATTCAGGAATTCCATGAAAAAGGAAAATGTTTTGATCCATAAAACTTCCAGCCGGGAGCGGTGGCTCACGCCCGTAATCCCAACACTTTGGGAAGCTGAGGCAGGTGAATCACAAGGTCAGGAGTTTGAGACCAGCCTGGCCAACATGCTGAAACCCTGTGTCTACTAAAAATACAAAAAAATTAGCCAGGCACAGTGGCAGGTGCCTGTAATCCCACCTACTTGGGAGGCTAAGGCAGGAGAATCGCTTGAACTCAGGAAGCAGAGGTTGCAGTGAGGCGAGATCGCAGCTACTGCACTCCAGCCTGGTGACAGAGTAAGACTCCGTCTCAAAAAAAAAAAAAAGCTTCCACCCAAAACTAGGAAACTGGATGTGTGTTCGGGTCCTAAGAGCCTTCCCTTGCTTCCACTTTCTTTATCACTTTCATGTTTGATACATGAAAGTAATTCACAGTTGTCTGTCCTTAGACAGCTCAAAGGTCACTCCCTTCAGGAAGCTCTCCCACATAGGCCTCCCATCACTCCCATAACTCCTGTTATGCCCCACAGCATTGTCCCTATTGCATGATCCTATGACCTTTAGTGTGGGGGCTTGGCTTCCATAGTAGACTGTGACTTCCTTGAGGCAGTGCCTGAGACTTAACACATCAGTAGCCCCAGTGCTTAGCCCAGAGTATGAGACACTTAAGAGATGCTCAGCAAATGGCCATATATTGTTCACACATACAGTCTATAACCTATGCAGCATCTCAACTCAGTTACAGTTGTATTCATTCATTCACCAAACATTTACTGATCACCTGCCTGTGGCAAGATGGGGCTAAATAGCAAATATACATTATTTAATGTGAAGTTCACAGTTCTCCTTCAAGAAGTGTATTTTTCTTATATTTTATAGGTACGTAAACAGACACTCAAGAAGTTTTTCTAACGAAGGTCAGAAAGCCAGTAAATGACACAGCTTCGATTTAATCTCAGGTATATTTAACTTGAAAACCTGTTTTTCCTTTTTAATCTCAATGCTACTCAAAGAAAAAGACTTCTATGGTGTATTATCATTAGGAGAAAATAAATTAAAAAACAAATCTGTGAGCATGACCTTCCCACCATGCTCACTCACACAATATCTCTCTCTACCCCACCCCTCTCTCCTGCATAATTAAAAATATCCATTGTTTGGAAGACCATTAGCTCAAAAAACAAAGTCAACATCACCACCTGAACTAGAAATATTAAGTATCCCACAACTAGCACTCATATTGCTTCAAGTTATTTTATCAGAAATATAGTACCCATATTGCCTTATTATTCATTTACATTGAAAAAGAGAATTATGCTACTGCAGACAACTTCACAGGCCCTACTATATGTTACAACCTGTCTTACTATCTGACAAGCCCCCAGAAGTGAGAATCACAGATCTAAAGGACAGGTTACTCGTCATGAGCTTATCAAGCTGAAACTCCAATATTGAAAAATGTAACTCTAGAAAATTCCCTTATAATGAAGAAACAAATATTTTTAAACCAAAACTACAGTGGAAACAGTTCCTATGCTGGAAGCATGCTGCTGTTGCGTGATGGGTGTCCAATCCAAACCTGTCTCTGGTTTTATATAAACTGTCTTCCTGAGCCCCACAGCAAGCAACTATCCACCTGGTTTATTAAAGTGAAGGAATTGCTTCCTGTTTGCAAGCTAAGTGCAAGAGGATGTAAAAATAAATTTGTAAGGCCAGTGAGAGTTGCTATAACCCTAACGCATTTGTCACATTTATGCTATCACCACCACCATCCACTGATGGGACCAGATTTAGGAGAGTTTTCAGAATTCAAAAGAAATGACCTTCCCTCTCATAGGAAGAGGTGCTGCCAATCTTCCGGTGACCCAAAATGGACAAAAAGAAACAGCATAACATAGCAGCATCTATAGATGCCAAGCACTGGGCTAGTTGATCCTTTTTCGTGTCTGGAAAAAAAAAAAATAACAGTCTTAAGAAGAAGAAATGCTGGAAAGCCATACACCCTAGAACCAAAGTCACCTGCCCAGGCACTTCCTTACACAACCACTAACACAAAGAAGGGAGGGATTCTGGGAGGATACCACCGCCACAAGAGGGCTGGTCTGCAATGTGTAAGCATTCCCAAATAGCTTTTAAAATTCTGGGAAAATATAAAGCCCACACTTTATTCTCCAAATGATATTCAGTAAAAGCTTATTACACCCACCAAGTTTCCTTGGACAGGGAGCTTTCTTAGTGCAACGGTACAGCTAGTTACAGCATCCAGGAAATTAATCTAGGTCAGGATAAAGTTAAACCCACAGTCTGGCATGCCTGATTTGTCATTATAAAACCAGACAGCAAGATAAGAGCAAAGAAGTATGATCCTCAATTCTAAAACCAATCATCATTCTAGAAGCTTCACAGCATTATCAGGGACAAGGGTTCAAGAGTAAAAATTGTGGTGAGGAAAGTTAGGGGGCAATAAGATGTTCAAAGGAATTGCAACCTGTGTGCTTTTTAAAGGAATGGTCAGAAATTGTGCTTAGTATGTTGATTGGGCATGAAATTGAAGGGTTTGTTGGTTCTACTCAGAGGTTTGGCCATATCCTGTGGGCAATAGAGAGTTTAAGCAGGAAAAAATCATAACTGGATTTGTTTTTGAAGGTAACTCTGAAGGCAGGAAGACCAATTTAGAGACTTAGGCAACAGAACAGTAGAGAAAGGGTGAGAGTCGCGCCCACACACAGAAACACACACACAACACAAATCTTCCCACCTCATCCTACCCTTGCATTATTACTGACCTGCAAAAGACATTCACCTTTTGTTTTTATACTGAAGGTCTATTTCTGCCAGTTCCTTGCCCCACATAAATGAAATTTTGGATATAACCCTAAGCAAAGCCAGGGTACTACATGGCCCAATCAAATATATAAAATCAGAGTCCAGCAACCAAAAACAAACAAAAAAAAGAAAAACAAAAAAATTAAAATGGTACTCTACACTTTACTTGTACTCTTCTAACATCATTAAAAGGGAATATAACTTATAAGAAAGGGCACTACTTCTCAATTCCATTTCTTTCTCCTCCACATTTCTCTCATAGCCTCTCTCTCTGGCTTCTCTGAAGCCCCTTTTAAAATTCTCTTCACCACCCACCACAAACACAAACGAAACTCTTCACCATCTTAGCTTTACCTCATGCCTACTCTCTCCTCTGTTCTCTCCCAACGTTTAATCAAGTACGTCTATTTAGTTCTTGTAACTCAGGGCATTCCCCTTTCCTGTCAAGCCCCACAGTTTCACCCTCTGCCCTTTTCATGTATCTGGATGACCAAAGAGCTGGGCACTGGCCTGATATGACCAAAGGCTCTTGGCAGTCATGGAGAATCTATGGTGGCAAAGAACATATTTTCTGTACAAACAGCTAAAGTTAAGGGGAGATAGCAAGAAGAATGCATTCTATCACACACCTAACTCCCTGACTAGACTGTCAGCATTTTGAAGGTAGGAACCATGTCTACTTTGTGTCTCTAGCAAAGTTTACAAACATTAAATGAATAGAGAAATGAATGCTCGCATCACTGTCTCTTAGAGAGCCACCTCCTTTTTAATGCTTCTCTTTTCTGCTTACTGACCTGTATCTCCTTATAAAATAAGTCATCCTTATGAGTGGAACAAGGGACCATGGAGACAACTGCCTGAAGCACTGCTTATCATTCATCCTCTTTGCCAATTCCCAGAGCAATTAGGGGCATGTAATTAAAAATGTCCAAAATGTCTCTTAAATATTTCAAGCATCAGACATTCACTAATATTAGTAACACATTTATTTAATCTCAAGCATCTTTCTGCATTTGATAGATTGTAAAGAGGAATTTATACGGAATGAGACAGGGTACTTCTTCTCCTATTAAAATGAACATAAATAGCTCATGAAGGATAGTTCACTATAACAATTTGCATAACAATTGCACTTCATAAAAAAAACTGTATAACAGGCGCCCACTGTTCTAAACTCATGAATATTTTGAGTACTTCAGTAGAGCACAGAATGTAAATAGGAGGGGAAAAAATACATATTTTTGCTAAAGCTTATCTGTAAACAGAAGTCTTAGATTGCATTTGGGTTTTCTTACCTTTTATTTCTTTAGCATGTTGTGTCTTTAAATATATATATTTCACATGAAGTTTTAAAGCAGTTTATAAAATAAACTGATAGCCAACAAAGCATATTTAAACTGGTTATTTAGTATTCTAGTCCTAATGCAGGAGAATGGTGTGAACCCAAGAGGCGGAGCTTGCATTGAGCCGAGATTGTGCCACTGCACTCCAGCCTGGGCAACAGAGCGAGACTCTGTCTCGAAAAAAAGAAAAAAAAAAGAAAAAGTATTCTAGTCCTAATGGGTTAAATGTTTCAAGTAGAATACTCTGATCATACACGTAAATTTCATCCCTGCCATAAGATCTGGCAATGCTTAGCTCACATATTCTTCCAAATTACTGGAAATACCACATTCCTAGCTATGAAATTAAGCAGTGTAAGCCAAAGATTCCAATAGCTACATTAAACAAACACACCTCCAGCAAATTTCTCTGCCCCAACTCAAGCAAATAGAATACAATCTTGTCTAAACAGCAACTTGCAGTTTTCCATGTTCAATATTGGAAAATAATCCAACTCTCTGGTGGTGTTTTACTACATTTTCAAGACCTTCTTTCCTGTCTTCAAGGGAGAAGGGAACCAGGGACACAAGATCAAGGAAAGTCCTTCCCAGGCTACACACTGGTCCAATAACTAAGGAGTAATTGCTCAGATTTAAGTAAATCTGATATAATTCATAGTAGCTAGGTATGGTTTTTACTCAAAATATAGAACCCAAAAAGATTTAAGAAAAACTTACTGTGTTTCATTGCTAAATTATTAACTGCATTGACTATACTAATAAATAGAATCCTTCAGTTAAATAAAGCAAAAAAAAAATGTGATTTTTGTTTTGACCACTATTCTCTCTCAAACAGAAAATAAATCCTTCCCAAGCAGTGATATCTAGGCCATTATCTCTACTTTGCTTTTAGCTGTTTTTTTGTACATCACTGAAAATTTGGGGGCTCCCCTCTGAATTTACTCCCTGTCTGGGCTTTGCTGCCCTAGTTGCAAATCCTTACCAGCTGCCATCCTTCCTCATCTCCATACTACAAATATTGCTTGTTACATTTGTAGCCTTCATGAAGTATATCCTTGACCGCTGCTACTGTTCTGCTCTGCTCTATTATTTGGAGCTTAATTCCCATCAAGCTATGCTCACTTGCACTGTATTTACTTTCCCTATGCAATATGTATCTACCCAAAGACTGAACACCATTCCTCTCAAGACACCCAGCAGGGGAAGCTTCAGTATGTTTAGATAAGAGGGTCTTAAAGGTGGTAGTCTGCTTTGAACTTGAAGCTATCATTGCAGCAGATATCACATACCAAAGAATGGGGAGCCGATGGATATTATAAGGGCTGCCCTACAATCCTACAACCTCCCTGTTGAAATCTCCAATGAATCTAATCCACCAGCAGATTACACACTAGCCACCTGCCCATTAGAAGGCTGAAGCCATCATTCACAGTTGTATTATCCTCCCTCTCATAGTGATAGAAGGGGCTATTAATTAACTTCAGAGAATCTGGATCTCCGGAGAAAGAGAGTTGGTCAGGACCCAGGAGGGGTGATACCAAGAAGAGTTAGCTCAGCCAGTCACGGTGGCTCACACCTGTAATCCCAGCACTTTGGGAAACCAAGGCAGGCAGATCACCTGAGGCCAGGAGTTCGAGACTAGCCTGGCCAACAGAGCAAAACCCCATCTCCACTAAAAATACAAAAATTAGCCAGCCATGGTGGTGCACACCTGTAATCCCAGCTACTTGGGAGGCTGGAGCATGAGAATTGCTTGAACCCAGGAGGTGGAGGTTGCAGTGAGCCAAAATCATGCCACTGCACTCCAGCCTGGGTGATAGAGTGAGACCTTGTCTCACAAAAAAAAAAAAAAAAAAAAAAAGAATCAGCTCCAGGAGACAGAGGTTTCTAGATTGAAGGAATCCCTAATGTAGCTAAAGGAAAGAAGTGAGCTTAAGCATGATCTTTAGCTCAGTAAACTTTCAGAATAATTTTAAGTTCATTTGTATTCACTCCAAGTAGACTCAAACTTTCAGAGAGAGTGCCTTGAGTTTAGTCCTCTGGAGCAGGGGAAGAACAAACATCCCTACTATGTTGAGTTGCTGTGAGATAACACATGGAAAGTATCTAGAACCATTTCTAGCAAGAGTAAACACTCAAAAAGTTATTTTTACTATATTAAAATTGAATCTAGTCATTTTATTTCACCCACATTCATAAAATTTATTCCCTAATGCAAGTTTTATTGAAGTTAAATGTATGCAAAGCAGATTAGAATTTTTTCTTGGAGGCGTAGGCACCATTGTCGCAAGAACTTTAACCCTTCCTCTGTCGTCTGCTGTTGTGAGAGCAAGAGCTTATTTTTACCATGTTAACATAGTCATTCTTGGGTAGAATGTATTCCTATTGAGATCACCATCATAACCCAAAGTCTCTAAGTTTCCTGGAAGAAATTACATCTCAAATGTCAGCCAGTCCTGTTGTAAACACAGGAGTGGGGAAAAGACATACAACAATGCTGGGAAGAAAAATACCTCAACAACAACACTGACCTAGAGATTATTTAATAGCAACATGAGGGCATTAATTCCCTTATTTTACTTGCTTTCTAGTGCTAAGTAAAACTGGAATGGCATTGGTCTTCATATCTTTCCTTCTGCAATCACTATACACTATCATCAAATATTTTTTAAGGCCACCTCTATGTACTGCTCATAGTCACAAACCTTCAGAGGCTTCAAAATGTTAAAATATATAAAAGCAGCTGCCTGGGATCCAGCAGACAGGCATTAAAAGTGACATTTGCAAACGTCATTCTTTCACTTCCAGTTCACAGGCAATTTGACAAGAAGGAAATACAAACCTTCACTCATTCCAGGGCAAACATTCTGAAACTAAATGATTTACATGGAAATAGGCAAAGGTTACATTCACATATTTCATAGCCTTCTCACCAACTTTAGTCAAACCTCTGAAGTTTACAGAAATCCTTAGCCTTTCTGTATCCTATATGAGTATATATGAAATAAGCATTTTGATAAACTTTGAGGTCATGAAGTTGGATCTCTGTCTGTGAGAGATTTACCCATTTACCCAAATATATATACATATATTTATATCCCCAAATATATATATATCCCCAAAATATATATATATCCCAAGTATATGTGTGTGTGTGTATATATATATATATATAGGAAATCATTTTAGATGTAGAAATTAGGAAAAATGAACTATCCAACAAATAATACCTTGAATGTTCTTTGATATAAATTATTACTAAATGCCAATTAATCAAGGATACTTGTCTTGGCAAAATCTCCCACCATTGAAAACTGGGGTGTGGCATTTCTAATGACAAAAAAAGCACAAGTTTCTACTCAAATCCCAGAATGACCAAGTGGAATGCATACTCAAATAGTACCTTGGGGTGGAACGATTGTGAGAATGAAAAACACATCTCTAAGAAAAGTATTAAGGTGACTTTGGGGAGAACTCAAAAATAAAAGGTTAAGTTAATTCTCTATTACTTTGTCAGATCAGAATATGTACATTTGCTAAGGGAAGCTGTTTATGTTCAAGATACAGTTCTGGTTTCATAAATATGGAAGTGTCGCTTGTCAGTTCAAAAGTCCCAGCATCAGTATTGCAACATCTTGATGTATGTACATTCAACACAGGGAGATGAATTAGATGTTGGCTAATTCACCCAAGGAAAAACAGATTTTGAGTTTACTTTTTTAGACATGACACTTTTAGGAAGTGAACTTAGATGAGACCCATTGCTTCAAATAAGGAATTTTTCAGCAATCAATCCCAAGATAGATGGCATCTGAGAACAATTGTGTCCATTGATACACACGCACAAATGACCTCACCATCTTCCACAGACTGGTCTGTGCCTTCAGGAATTCCTTTTTTTCCTTTTCTCAGGCACAAGTCTAAGCAATTTAAGGGAGCTACAGTCCAATAGTTTATCTCCTATTTCCTCCCCCCCCTTTTTTTTTTTTGATGGATAAAGAGCTGTAAACAAGAAGAATTCTTACCCTGTGGTGCTTCAGTTGGAATACATTTACAAAATTAACTTTGAAAAAAATTGGAGTTGATTAGTTACATTAGATATTCTGTCAACAAATCCAACTCATCCTAATCAGTTATAATTAACACTGATGTTTGATGAGAGGTACACGTAAGAGTAGCAAGTCGACGTGCTAAACTGCTCCTCTAGGGGATTGGGTAAAGTCTGCTCATTATCTTCAACTTGGAAAAGAAGTGTATTTGCTTGCTTTGGCCAAATTGGCAAAAGAAACATATGCCCAGCCTCTAATGGATAGAAGACTGTTTTGTGAACATTTAGCAAACTTGGCAGGCAGGTTTTTGTTTTCTCCAGGAAAAGGATGTGAATTCTGGAATCCTGGCACTTTAGCAAAGTCAAATGCCAACCTAACCCATACTTTCCATTATGGTTTTTCAGCCCAAGAATATTAGAGAACATCTCTAAGGAAGGGCAGCAATAATTAAATTAACATGCTTGTATGGCCTAAAATAATCCACTGGATGGTACAAATGAAGCAGACCTGCTCATTGCATTATACCAGACACATTATCCAGATTGGCAAGAAGCGAGCTTCTAGGATGCTTTGCTCTTCACCAGCATGCACCCAGACCATCTAAGCAGACCGAACTCCCCAAAACTCTTTCAACTTTCCTAGCAGGAATAAATGTTGCTTTTGCTCTAACTCATATTTGCCATTACTTTACAAAACAGATTTTTTTTTCTTTTAGTCACTGAATTCCTTGTAGTTCTGCTGCAAATAAGGGAGAGAAAGAGAATCTAGTATTATAATTAGCATCTGTAGATTCATCAGGGCTTCAACCTTTCCTTCCAGTCAGCCCTGTTACCCTCAGAACAGAGTTCTCTCTCACACTCGAATTTTCCATCTTTATTTTTAAACGACTTAGTTTTCATCAGCCTACAAACATGCAAATCTTTTCATTCTAAACTCACCTTCCTCAACTTTATTATCCACTTATTTCTTAATCCTTGGGATCGAATTTCCACCCTTTGTTCTACTAGAATTTCTCTCTCCACAACCCTGCCTCCCTGATCTAAAGACCCTGTCTTCATTCTTAGAGCCTTCTCTGGTGTATTGGGCTGTGCTGATCATGCATGCTTGACCGCCTCCTCCCTGAGTGCCAGCAACACTAATTCTCTGAATTTTCTCATCAACCTCTTGAGTTTATCTTCCTCTTCCTCTTAAATATAAATGTATCTGTAATGTGTCACGATAGCCCTTTGTCCTTCTTTCTCTTTTCTGACACTCTCTTTTATTTCTAAAGGTGATATTAAATACAGTAAGACATTCTTCTGCAAAGGGCTAACTTGTTTAAGTTTCCTTGTCCTTTGTTCCCTGCTTTCAAGGCCAGACTCCCTTAGTCTCTGTGTTCCCTTGCCCTGGGAAACAACCTACCACTTGGTCTTTATCTATAGAGCCCACATTCCACATCTGCCACTCACTCTGTAAATTACCCCTCCCATCGCAATGCCTCCCCGCCCCCTGCCCCCCACCCCCCGCCTGCCCTGCCAAAACTGTTTTCTCGCCAGTGTAACTGCATCCCTGCATTTCTCAAGTTAGCCAACCGGGTTCAGCTTAGATTGTGCAGTCCAACTCTAGCCAATGGAAACTGGACACAGCAGTAGGAGCCCAATGCATTAAAGATAAAGCCACTGCTTTCCCTTGTTCAGAGTGCTCTCATGGTGACCAAACTAATGAGCAGCACCCTTCTGCAGAAGTAAACTTTGCCTTGCTGAGAAATCAACTATCAGAGTGTTCATTTTATTTGTGACTTCGAGCTTTATTTCTAACAGGTGACCACTAAAACAAATGCTAAGTTGCATACTCCCTGGGGCCCATGGTAGAGCAGAGGCAGTAATGTCTAGAAGTGTTGATGTTACTTGACTATAACTAATATTAAAACATATTCTCATATTAAGCCAAACAAATATAAATATCCACTCATGTATTTAAGAGTTTTTCAGCTAATGGAATGTTTATCAGGCTCGTTTGTAAAACAAAGTTAAGACACCAACACATATATATTGAATAATAAAATGAAAAAATGAATTCTTAGATGAGGCATAAACTTTCCAAGAAAATCTGCCTTTTATGCCCCACCTCTCCCCTCCCCAAACAGCTCTTTCACATTTTCAGTATCTTCATGGGCAATTCCATCTGCATCTCTCATGGGAACCTCATCCTCCTGATTGAAAACTGACTCCTCATCTCCTCCCAAAGGTGTTTCTATTCCTAGGGATCCTATCAGGAGTGCCACCAGTCTAATAGTGATAGTGACCCCATCTCAAAATCTTACATTATCGTGACTCCTCACTCTGGTTGCTGCGTCCAAGCAGTTGCCAAGCCTGCAAATTCGTGATCACCCTTTTATCACTTTTCTTGTCTTCATTCCTACCTTTGTTGCCCTTCTTCTAGTTCCTACCTCCCTGCTTTGAGTATTGCAACAGCGTCCTAAATGATGCATCTCCTTTTCACCATCCCCATGTATGATACACACCTCTGCCATAGTCATCATTTTTACCCTCAAAAATTTCCTGTGATTCACAAAATCAATTACATCAAGATGGAACTCCTCAGCCCAGCACACAGTCTTCCCCAGAATAGTCATATCTTATGTTACCTTTTTCTGCTTTTATCCTCCAAAGTTCTTACATTCTCCCCAAAAATAAATAAATAAATAAATAAATGTTCCTTCAGGCCTTATGTCAACATTAGCATTTTTCCTATGCATGGGGAAAAAAACAAAGTGAGGGTTTGTACGCTTAACTGCATGAACATCACAACAGGCCAAATTCAGTTCTTAAATCTATTGTGCCCTCCTTTACCAAAGAGGGTGTATGCTGCCAGCATGATGGCGTGTGTTTTAGGCAGGGGATGTCATCTGCTGCAGAGGCAGAGATGTTTAATTTCACTTCAACTGTTCCCCTCTTCTCATGTACAGCACTGCTGCCAGTCCCTTGGTCCTATTGGATTTCCATGTATGTGTATTTCTTTGCTTCTATGTGATCTCAGCAGGGATAAATGAACCTAAGATATTAAAATGTAATTTGTTCAGATCTTTGCCTTCAGCATGAGCACTAAGATGCTGCCATTAGCCAGAAAATTTGTGATCTAATTTAGAAGCAGTGAGCCATGCTGTCTTTTCTCAGAGGCTTCGGAAAACTGCACTGGGTCCCCACTTTTCAATGGTTTTGTGAAAGGTTTTCTTTCAAGCTGTAAACAATGTTGATTTTTTTTTCTCCACTT
Organism: Nomascus leucogenys; assembly: GCF_006542625.1. Classification (NCBI taxonomy): domain Eukaryota; kingdom Metazoa; phylum Chordata; class Mammalia; order Primates; family Hylobatidae; genus Nomascus; species Nomascus leucogenys. Next base: position 98,113,127 of record NC_044391.1, read on the forward strand.
TACCATTCCAAGAATGATTCACTTAGTAAAGGCAGGGAGGAGGAACTACATCTGCTAGCTGTCACTCTGTTGAAATGCCATATTATACAAGTGACTTATTGTTAATCTCTCAGATTCTCCTCTATCGAAAACCCCACCCTGACCCATTTTGTTTACAGAGAAGAGTGAAATATTTATTTTTTTAAATGTTCTGCACTTACATGAAGACAGAACTAACAAGAATTGTAGAGAAACTTATCAACCAGTACTCCAACAAAAACACAAAGTGAAAGGAAAAAAAAGTCAAAGAAATAGATGTAGTGTTGTCCCTGGTCCCTAAAATGAAGACAAGATGGCATGACTATGCACCTGACCCAGACTTTTTGGAGGAACTCTGTCCCTGACTCTTACAGATCGAGTTCTGTGCTCAGCAGTGAATTGGCTTAAGCAAATAATTTTTTCTTCTAAAAAAATAAATTAAATAAATAAATAAATAAATAAATAAATAAATAAACGGGATGCATGTGCAGAACGTGCAGGTTTGTTACCTAGGTATACATGTGCCATGGTGGTTTGCTGCACCTATTGACCTGTCCTCTAGTTCCCTCCCCTCACCTCTCACCCCCCACCCCCCAACAGGCCCTGGTGTGTGTTGTTCCCCTCTGTGTCCATGTGTTCACATTGTTCAGCTCCCACTTATAAGTGAGAACGTGCGGTGTTTGGTTTTCTGTTCCTGTGTTAGTTTGCTGAGAATGATGCCTTCCAGCTTCATCCATGTCCCTGCAAAGGACATAATCTCATTCCTTGTTATAACAGCATAGTATTCCATGGTGTATATGTACCACATTTTCTTTATCCAGTCTATCATTGATGGGCACTTGGGTTGGTTCCATGTCTTTGCTATTGTAAATAGTGCTGCAATAACATACGTGTGCATGTGTCTTTTTTTTTTTTCTTTTGAGACGGAGTCTCGCTCTTTTGCCCAGGCCGGACTGCAGTGGTGCGATCTCGGCTCACTGCAAGCTCCGCCTCCCAGGTGCATTTCATTCTCCTGCTTCAGCCTCCTGAGTAGCTGGGATTACAGGCGCCCGCCACCGTGCCCGGCTAATTTTTTGTATTTTTAGTAGAGACGGGGTTTCACCGTGTTAGCCAAGATGGTCCCGATTTCCTGACCTCGTGACCCGCCCGCCTCGGCCTCCCAAAGTGCTGGGATTACAGGCGTGAGCCACCGCGCCCGGCCACATGTATCTTTATAGTAGAATGATTTATAATCTTTTGGGTATATACCCAGTAATGGGATTAGTGGGTCAAATGGTATTTCTGGTTCTAGATCCCGAGGAATCACCACACTGTCTTCCACAATGGTCGAACTAATTTACATTCTCACCAACGGTATAAAAGCGTTCCTATTTCTCCACAGCCTCTCCTTCATCTATTGTTTCCTGACTTTTTAATAATCGCCATTCTGACTGGCATGAGATAGTATCTCATTGTAGTTTTGATCTGCATTTCTCTTATTATCAGTGATGTTGAGCTTTCTTTTATATGTTCGTTGGCTGCATAAATGTCTTCTTTTGAGAAGTGTCTGTTCATATCCTTTGCCCACTTTTTGATGGCATTGTTTGGTTTTTTTTTCTAGTAAATTTGTTTAAGTTCCTTGTAAATTCTGGATATTAGACTTTTCTCAGATGAGTAAATTGCAAAAATTTTCTCCCATTCTGTAGGTTGCCTGTTCACTCTGATGTTAGTTTCTTTTTTAAGCAAAGAATTCTAGTTGACAGTTTTCATCCTCTAAAAGATTTCTTACCAAAGTATCATTAGGTTAACATCTTCAGTACCACCATTAAACCAAAATCAAAGAAAGATTTTATTTTGCTATAGACAAATTTACCAATTTTAGTTCCTCTTGTCTCAGCTAAAAACAGGTTGTTATTGTTAGTTGATTGGTTACTCATTTTTCTTTGGTTTCTCAGAAAAAGAAGACCTAATGCTGGGCTACAAAAAGTATATATGAGGTAAAAATTCTAGACTTCTTTTTATCTCTGTGGCATAGTTAGGATAGAAGTAGAAGGCACTGGACATGAGTTTGCTTAAAAGAATTTAGCACACTGAACAGTTGGATTAAATCCAATTTAAGAAAGAATCAGCTACAGAGAAATGAGTTGCTGAACATCCTAGAAAGAATCTGAGAGATTTAGCATCCTTTGGCGATTGAAAATTTCCTAATACTCTCCTCCAAGAAAACAGAAAAAGGGAAGGTTTTAACTTCATAAATGAAATTTAACTCAAGATGACTGCCATTTTATTTTTACCTGGCCTAACAGGCACACACCCAGAGAGACAAAGAAAGTAAATAAGAAATGTATCCACATTAACTTCAGAGTAATATAATAGCAAAATGCTAGCCTAGCAGTTCAAACTCAAATGAAGTTGGCATTTCCTTTACTTATTTCTGACAATTTTTCAAAATACAGCTTTTCCCAAATTAGATGTAGGAGAACAGAAAGCACTAGACTTCTCACGCCTTTAGCTTAAAAGCAACTGAGTCATAAATTCATTGGCTGCTGCAGACACCAGTAGAATGTCTTTTGTAAATATCTATTGGCTGACAGCTTTTTAACACTGCAACTAAAAGGGATCTGAGATTTTTATTTTATTTATTTATTTTTTTTTTTTTTGAGACGGAGTCTTGCTCTGTCGCCCAGGCTGGAGTGCAGTGGCACAATCTCGGCTCACTGCAAGCTCCGCCTCCCGGGTTGACGCCATTCTCCTGCCTCAGCCTCTCCAAGTAGCTGGGACTACAGGCGCCCGCCACCACGCCCGGCTAATTTTTTTTTTGTATTTTTAGTAGAGACGGGGTTTCACCGTGGTCTCGATCTTCTGACCTCGTGATCCGCCCGCCTCGGCCTCCCAAAGTGCTGGGATTACAAGCGTGAGCCACCGCGCCCGGCCATTTTTAAAATAAGATGTTACCTTGCGATGCAGAAGGTAAATCTGACAGAAAGCAAATAACATTCTCAGCAAATGCGGTAGTGCAATGGACTAGCAAACATATTAGCAAGTTAAAAAAAAAAAAAGTGTCTGAGGGCTCAGGGGCTTCACCTTTAGTAAATGACGCAAGACATAGACATACCCTTTAAAATTATGTTCACCTTAAAACCTCAGGTTTCGTCCAACACTCGGTCTCAATTCCTTACTGCAAAAAAAACAACGTGACTTGAAAAGACACAGTAATGGCCCTACACTACAAATTGACATGTTTTAACCCAACAACCTAACTTTAAAGAGGAGGATCATGGTAGAGATATTATCAAAATATCTTAAATCAGCACTCGAAATATATCTATCTTTTCTTTCTAAATCTAGCATACTATAATGTTCTCCTTCCTTTAAAATAACAGAGATTTTGGCCGGGCGCGGTGGCTCACGCCTGTAATCCCAGCACTTTGGGAGGCTGAGGCGGGCAGATCACAAGGTCAGGAGATCGAGACCATCCTGGCTAACACAGTGAAACCCCGTCTCTACTAAAAATACAAAAAATTAGCCGGGCGAGACGGCGGGCGCCTGTAGTCCCAGCTACTCCGGAGGCTGAGGCAGGAGAATGGCGTGAACCCCGGGGGGCGGAGCCTGCAGGGAGCCGAGATCGCGCCACTGCACTCCAGCCTGGGCGACAGCGAGACTCTGTCTCAAAAAAATAAAAATAAAATAAAATAAAGATTTCGTGCAGAATAGCAAAACAACTTTGCAAGCTTGATTAAAAGGCATATCAATTTCTAGGAATAGGTTTTATTTTTCAATCACATTTTCCTCTTCAAAAACCTTTATTAGATTCTCAACTCTGTGTTCTGACCATATAATTTAGAAGAATGCTGCACTTCCCTAAGCCTATTTTCACCATTCAGTCGACTGTTCATCATGAATATAAATATAATCCATAGGCTTCAACAAAATGTGGTACACTTTTAGGACTACCTTAAAATAAAAGTTGTATAAATTGTCACTGAAAATTACACAGCCACATTACCTGTATTTCAAATTGTACTGATTACGTCTTTCGTATACCCAACCCATTCAACAGAGATAATTAGATAGCATGGGAAGCTCTAACATTATAAAATCAAAGAACTTAAGTCTCATTGTAAGCTGTGCCAACCAGGTTTGTGTTTCTAATGTTTATAAGGCATGGATGCCACCTACTGGCAAGCATTAAAGATTGCAACGTCTGGCAAAAAGCCCTGACTTCATCCTCGCAACCATGTCACAGTGTTCTATAGCCGAAATGCACTCGTTGTTAGGTGTACAGCTTGCCACTCTGGCTGTTAATATTTTTGTAAGGAGACCACACCAAAATAGATTTGGCTTTTGTCATTATATCTCACATTGTAAATGCATCATGTATGTATATAAATACATATGTTTGTTCATATATGTTTGGTTCACATTTTTTTTTTAGAGACTATCCTCCCCTACTAGAATGTAATCTCAAGATCAGCAACATTCTACTGCGCCTAGAACAGTGCCTGGCACTTTGTGAACATTCATCGTATAGTTGAATGAAAGAATAAATGAGCGGAATGATAATATGGTTTTAAGATAATATCACATATTGGCTAGTAGCCAAAATTTCAAAAACAAAAAGGCGTGAATCGAAACAGTGGCTCCCTCTTCTGTCCTTTATGACTTGGATTTTTGCCGTATTTCTTAATTTCTTTAAGCGTTAGATTGCTCATCTACCAAATAGGCATAACATCAAGGTAGTTCAGACAATTGAAAGCACAAATATTTATACAGTATTTGGCACAGAGTAAGTGCATAATACTAAATATGATGATAATTATTACTCAATGTCATAATGTTGGGAATAAAAAGTAGTACAGCCATTATGGAAAATAGTATGAAGTTTCCTCAAAAAACTACAAATAGAGCTACTATGTAATTCAACACTCTCACTGATGGTTATATACTTTTTAAAAATCTATATATTAAGGATGGGCATGGTGGCTCGTGCCTGTAATCCCAGTATTTTGGGAGGCAAAGGCGGGCGGGTCACTTGAGTCCAGGAGTTCAAGACCAGCCTGGGCAACATGGCAAAATCCCATGCTACAAAAAATTAGCCAGGTATGGTGGTGCATGCCTGTAGTCCCAGCTTCTCAGGAGGCTGACGTGGGAGGATTGATTGAGCCCGGGAGGCAGAGGTTGCAGTGAGCCATGATCACACCACTGTACTCCAGCCTGGGCAACAGAGCGAGACCCTGTCTCAAAAAAAAAAAAAATCCGTATATCAAAAATATATTTGCATTTTCACGTTTATTGCGCACTAGTCACAATAACCAAAATACAGAATGACCCTAAGTGTCCATCAACAGATGAATGGATAAAGAAAATATGGTGTACCCACATGTTCTCACTCATAAGTGGGAGTTGAACAATGAGAACACATGGACACAGGGAGGGGAACAGTATGCACTGGGGCCTGCCGTGGGGTGGGAGACAAGGAGAGAGAGAGTATTAGGACAAATGCCTAATGCATGTGGTGCTTAAAACCTAGATGATGGGTTGACAGGTGCAGCAAACCACCATGGCACATGTATACCTATGTAACAAACCTGCACATTCTGCACATGTATCCCAGAACTTAAAGTAAAATAAAAAATAAAAATAAACAAATGAAAAAAGAAAAAGAAAATGTGGTGTACATACACGGTGGAATACTATTCAATCATAAAAAGGAATGAAATTCTGTCATTTGTAGCAACATGGATAGAACTGGAGCTCATTACGCTAGGTGAAATAAGCCACGAACAGAAAGAAAAATATCACATGTTCTCACTTCTATGTGGGAGCTAAAAAAAGTGGATCTCATGGAGGTAGAGAGGGTTATTACACCAGAGGCTGGGGAAAGGAAAGGGAGTAGGGGATGAAGAGGAGTTGGCTAATGGGTATAAAAATACAGTTCAATAGAAAGAATAAGTGATAGTATTTGATGGTACAGTAGGGAAATTATAGCTAACAATAATTTATTGTATATTTCAAAATAGCTAGAATAGAATTGCAATGTTCTCAACACAAAAAAAGATAAATGTTTGAGATGATGAATGTCCCCATTACCCTGATTTGCTCATTACATATTAAATACATGTATCAAAATATCACTTGTACCCCCAAAATATGTACGACTATGATATATCGATTGACAAACACAATAAATAAATAAAGTTTACAAGCTAAACACAACTGAGTTTTGTCAGAAACTTAAAGACATTAAGGAGCTTTATTATCAGGATGTGTGCCAAGAGCTCTTCCTTCTCCATCATCCTTGTCCTCATCTCCCAGTCTACATCTAATTTACAAAATCCTCCAATTCCACTACCCAGCCATAAAAAATAATGAAGTCCTGTCTTTTGCAGCAAGTGGATGGAACTGCAAGGGAAACAAGTTAAATCTTAAGGAAACAAGTTAAATACTTCATGTTCTTATCTATAAGTTGGAGGTAAACTACATGTACACATGGACATACAAAGTGGAATAGACACTGGAGACTCCAAAAGGTGGGAGGGTTGAAGGGGAAAGAGGGATGAGAAATGACATATAAGGTACAATTTACACTATTTGAGTGATGGTAACACTGAAAGTTCAGATTTTGCCACTACACAATATATCCATTTAATAAAATGCACCTGTATCCCTTAAATCTATAAAAATTTTAAAAAACATAAATCCTGCAGTTCCACCAAGTACTGGCTCTGAGTTGTTGTCCATAAAGCTTCAGCATTCAGAGAGTAACAGGTCCTTGGGGTTGTTAGCAGTTGTGGTGTGATATTTGAGTCACTATTCTAAAAATCTCTAACCACCCTCTGAAGCACTTGGATAGTTCAGAACTCTCTGGAGGGTTTTGCAAGGGTTTTAATTTATATTACAGCTGATATTACATTTTGTTGCCTGCCAGGGAACCATTTTGTACTTGCAGGAAAATATCTACCCACGAGTGTTTCTGTTAGAATATTAGGCAAGCAACAGAACACCCATTGAAACTGACTTACACATTAAAGAGTCCTACTGTCTCATGTAAAATGAAGTCCTTTGGTAGTTTTGTTGGTAATCTGGCAGCATAAAAATATCAAGAAAAGCCTATGTTCTTTTCTTGTCGTGCTCTGCTGTCCACATTGTTGTTTCATCTTTAGGCTGACTCTTCCTGTGTCTTTAGGATGTTTGCAGTAGAAATCTGTACTCACAGTGTTATCATTCACATTCAGTGGGAGGGAGACAGAATGGTTCCCAGAAAGATCCTAGAGGAGAAAGGAGGATCGTAACCATAAAGCCCTGACAAACCATTTCTCTCAACTCATTGGTCAAAATACTAAAACACCTCTTTTCTTGAATGGGCTGACTCTTAAGATTAAACTCATTGGCTTAGAGTCTTAGATCAGAAGATCCATCCCTGGAGACAAATGAGGTCAGTTCCTCTGAGCCCCATGGGCTGTGTGAAGGAGGGGAGCAGATCTGAATGAAATCCAGGTATGTTAAAAAGGACATAATGGAGTGCAGGCAGCTAAAATCTCCTATGCTAATGAGCGCACATAAATATAGTAGTCTGGTCTGAGAAATCAAACATCGATACATTGAATTGTTCCTGATTTTTCTTTTAAAAGTCCCTAAAATAACTTCTTAAGGGAATACTTTCTAACAGTCCACATACAAAGAATCCAAGCTGGGCACGTGGCTCACGCCTGTAATCCCAACACTATGGGAGGCCTAGGCAGACGGATCACCTGAGGTCAGGAAATCGAGACCAGCCTGGCCAACATGGCAAAACCCCGTCTCTACTAATAAAGTAGAAAAATGAGCTGGCCATGGTGGTGCATGCCCATAATCCCAGCTACTAAAGAGGCTGAGGCAGGAGAATTGCTTGAACCCGGGAGGCAGAGATTTCTGTGAGCCGAGATTGCGCCACCGCACTCCAGCCTGGGCAACAAGAGAGAGACTCCATCTCAAAAAAAAAAACAAAAAACCAGAAATGTTACATGCTTAGGTCTGTATTAACCTAAAACTCACTAAACATGAGACAAATTTAACAACAGGTAGGCCAGGCTGCGGTGGCTCACACCTGTAATCCCAGAACTCTGGGAAGCCCAGGCAGGAGGATTGCTTGAGCCCAGGAGTTTGAAGCTGCAGTGAGCCATGACTACACCTCTGAACTCCAGCCTGGGCAACACAGTAAGAGCCTGTCTCAAATATATATATATACATATATATACATATATATACATATATATACACATATATATATACACATATATATATGCACACATACATATATACACACACACATATATACACACATACATATATATACACACACATATATACACATATATACATATACATATATATACACACACATGTATTTATATGACAATAGGACCATACAGTAAAACTCTCTCAATGTCTATTGTTTCTCTGGGTCTCAGTTTCCCCACCTATTAAATACAAGATGAAATCAATGGGTTCAAAGACCTTTCCCAACTTTACATTTTTGTCTGTGAATCCATGTGCACCTACATCACCAAGTGAATATACATAACAATTTGCACGTTTTTATTCATCATTATATATAATCTTCCTATTATATAGACTTTGCTAGGTAAAGAGCTGACAAAGACAAATATAAGAGTGAGGCAAGTTCCTGCCTTCCAGAGCCTTCACTGGGGAGAAAAGGCAGATATAAGAAAAAGTCAGAAAATAGGGCAGCAGCTGTGATAACTGGCAAGCCACATGTAGAGGAATGAAACTGGATCCTCATCTCTCACCTTATACAAAAGTCAACTCAAGATGGGTCAAAGACTTAAATCTAAGACCTAAGACTATAGAAATTCTAGAAGATAACATTGGAAAAAATCTTCTGGACATTGGCTTAGGCAAAGACTTCATGACCAAGAACCCAAAAGCAAACTCAACAAAAACAAAGATAAATAGATGGAACTTAATTAAACTAAAAAGTTTCTGCACAGCAAAAGAAATAATCAGCAGAGTGAACAGACAACCCACGGAGTGGGAGAAAATATTTGCAAACTATTTATCTGATAAAGGACTAATATCCAGAATCTATAAGGAATTCAAACAAATAAACAAGAAAAAAAAAAAGCAAATAATCCCATCAAAAAATGGGCTAAGGACATTAATAGACAACTCTTCGAAGAATATATACAAACGGACAACAAACTTATGAAAAAATGCTCAATATTACTGATTATCAGGGAAATGCAAATCAAAACCACTATACGATACCATCTTAGTCCTGCAAAAATGGCCATAATCAAAAAATAATAGATGTTGGCATGGATGTGGTGAAAAGGGAACACCTTTACACTGCTGGTAGTGATGTAAACTTGTACAACCACTATGGAAAACAGTATGGAGATTCCTTAAAGTACTAAAAGTAGAACTACCATTTGATTCAGCAACCCCACTGCTGGGTATCTACCCAAAGGAGAAGAAGTCATTGTACAAAAAAGACACTTGCACACGCATGTTTATAGCAGCACAATTCACAATTGCAAAAATATGGAAGCAGCCCAAATGCCCATCAATCAATGAGTGAATAAAGAAAATGTGGTATATATATGCCATGGAATACTACCCAACCATAAAAAGGAATGAAACAATGGCATTCACAGCAACCTGGATGGAGTTGGAGACCATTATGCTAAGTAACTCAGAAATGGAAAGCCAAACATTGTATGTCCTCACTTATAAGTGGGGGCTAAGTTATAAGGATGCAAAGGCATAAGAATGATATAATGGACTGTCAGCTGGTGTGGTGGCTCATGCCTGTAATCCCAGTACTTTGGGAGGCTTAGGTGGGAGGATCACTTGAGGCCAGGAGTTTGAGACCAGCCTGGACAACATTGTGAAACCCTGTCTACTAAAAATACAAGAAGTAGTCAGGCATGGTGATGCACACCTGTAATCCCAGCTACTTGGGAGGCTGAGGCATGAAAATCTTTTGAACCCAGCAGGTGAAGGTAGCAGATTGCACCACTGCACTCCAGCCTGGGTGTGACAGAGTGAGACTCTGTCTCAAAACAAAAAACAAACAAACAACAAAAAGAATAATATAATGTCCCCCTCCCCAAAATTATTGAAATAACAAAATAAGATAAAATAAAACACTTCCCAGAGCTTTAAAAAAAGAAACAGCCAGGCTCGGTGGCTCACGCCTGTAATCCCAACATTGTGGGAGGCAGAGAGTAGGGGATCACCTGAGATCAGGAGTTCAAGACCAGCCTGGTCAACATGATGAAACCCCGTCTCTACTAAAAATACAAAAATTAGTTGGATGTGGTGGCGCATGCCTGTACTCCCAGCTGTTAAGGAGGCTGAGGCAGGAGAATTGCTTGAACCTGGGAGGCAGAGGCTGCAGTGAGCCAAGATCACACCACTGCATTCCAGCCCAGGTGACAGAGCGAGACTCCACCTCAAAAAAAAAAAAAAAGAAAAGAAAAGAAAGAAAGAAACTTCGCACAGTTGCTAAGCAACCATAGAGTGGAACAGAGTCATATTCCTGCAGTAAGGGTGAGGTTCTTCTATAGCATGAAGAACATGTGCGGCTTAGAACAGGGATCCCCAAACCCCTGCGCAGCAGGCCCAGGCCCTGTTAGGAACTGGCCTGTTAGGAACTGGGCCACACAACAGGAGAGGAGCAGCAGGTGAGCCAGCCAGCATTACCACCTGAGCTCCACCTCCTGTCAGATCAGCAGTGGCATTAGATTCTCACAGGCGCGCGAACCCTATTGTGAACTGCACATGCGAGGGATTTTGGTTGCCCGCTCCTTATGAGAATCTAACTAATGCCTGATGATCTCGGGGGGAACAGTTTCATTCCAAAACCATCCCTTCCCCACAACCCACCCCCCACCCATGGAAAAATTGTCTTCCATGAAGCCAGTCCCTGGTGCCCAAAAGTTTGGGGACTGCTGGTTTAAAAGATGGAACAGAATGAGGAAGGAGTGATTCAGGAATTGATTTAATTTGCTCACGGGACTGAGAAGACAAGATTGATTGTGATGGTGGACGATGTTGATGGTGATGCTTGATGGTGTGATAGCTGCAAGTTGCTGTTACTACCGAGCAAAAGGGGCTCGCTGCCTGATGCACTAGAAATGAATACTACGGTACTGGGTTTTTGAGAAAATAAGTTTTTACTGTAGGTCAACCAACAAGGAGACAGGAGTGCAGTTCAAATCTGTCAGTCCTTGCTGGCTCTAAGGCAGTCATTTCATTAGAAAAGTTTCAGGGGATGGGTTCTGAGATTACTAGGTGATGGTGGAAGGAAAGGAGAGGTCTAGAAAGTCCTCGGGCGTGTGCAGTTATCTCTTCATGCTACCTCGTGGAACACATGTGCAAATTCAGGGGGAGTTCGTATGAAACATGGTGGAAATTTGGGCTGCGACGTCAGCAAACTCATTCTGTACAGACTCGGGCTGGCCATATGGCTTCCAACTGATTTCAGCCAGTTTTTTTTAAATCTCATAAGTAAAGGGAGTTTCAGCAGCATTCCCTTAACGGCATTTCAACAGGTGACCTACCAAGTGCCAGCACTTTAGTGGCAATATTTCATATAATCTTCACAGTAACTCTAGGAAAGAGGTGTTGTTATCTACCTGTTACCCTCAACTCACCTTGCCCAAGGTGAATAATAATAATTAGTAGTAGTAGTAGTAATGGTACTACTAGTAGTAAATCTGTGACTAAAACACAGGTCCCTGCAACTTCAAAGACCACAAACACCTTTGTTCACCACACTAGTCTGCATCTTTGAAATGCTGTAGCTTTTCAAAACATCCCAGTGAGCCTGAAAGTCAGGCTACACATCCATTTATCCATGAGGGCCAACTTAGCAAAACAAAATGATGGTTACGGCAAGGCTACATCTTTTTTCACGCAAACGACAATAGCTTTATCGATCCAACAGAGGGGTTGGGGAAGAAGGCACTTTCACAAAGTAGATTATCTACTTATCAGATAGAATTATGACAGTGAAAATGATAGGCCAGGCGTGGTGGCTCATGCCTGTAATCCCAGCACTTTAGGAGGCTGATGCATGCTGATCACTCCAGCCCAGGACGCCGAGACCAGCCTGAACAACATGGTGAGACCCCCATCTCTACAAAAAATTAGCTGGACACCGTAGTGTGACTGTGGTTCCAGCTACTCGGGAGGCTAAGGCGGGAGTATCACTTGATCCCAGAGAGGTCGAGGCTGCAGGAAGCCATGTTCCTGTGCCACTGCACTCCAGCCTGGGTGACAGAGTGAGACCCTGTTTCAAAAAGAAAAAGAAAAAGATAGCATTGCTCGTTAGCCACTGAAATGTTAATATCTGGACATATTTGAGAAATAATAACACAGAGTCAGCTTTTAGAATTTTATTTTGTTAATTGGATTGAGGGACTCTGTTGGAAAGTGAGAAAGTCCCTGGGTTGCTTGCTATTCTGTGTGTGATCATACTGCTGAGAGAAAGAGACAGAGAGAGGCAGGGGAAACCTTGCTGATCTACACAGACACTGCGCCTCCACTTCTGTCACCTGTAAAGCAGCACTTCCATGGGATATTCAGTTCAACCCAGCATATATTAGGAACTCTTATAATGGTTTCTGGGGCCCAGGCATACACCAGTCAGTGTCACCCCAGAGTATGACTATTATATGAAGTACACAAACTCCATCCTCTAGTCTGCATTGTTCAAACCAAAATGAAGGTCCTGCCACTCTGCTGTAATTCCCCAGCATACTCCCCAGGAAGTCATGTACCATGACTGCTGAACTTCCTTCACCAGGCACCATTCCCTCCCCTACAATTGTAAAAAAAAAAAAAAAATGCCTTTTGATCTGTGACCTGCATTTAAAAACTGACATCTGGTGGTTAGGGTGGTAATTAGACATCATTTAAAGGTTATTTCTGCCTTGTTAACTGAGTTACTCTGTGATCAAATTATGGGATAATTTAGATGAATTCAGGCATATTGATTGTATAATCTATAATGTGTGTAATTAATAACTACCCCCTAAAAGCTCTGTGTGAGAAATTGTAAGGATTCACATTAGGCAAAAAGTCAAGGCCTGAATGGCATTTTCTCCTCAATGCCTTTTATTAACTACATATAAAAGGGAAAGCTTTCAAAGGAGATGAAATCAAGATTAAATGCCAGAATTTATCGACATTGTTGCACAACTAACATCCCTAATGGCCGTAGACTGGTGTAACTTGGGAATTCTCTTGCCCTAGGTAATTGAGGTGTCATCTTCTTGGATCGCACATCTTTAAGGGAGGTGACTCTGGCTGCTGGCTTCTTTTTGATAGTTTTACCTGTGATTCTTAAGTCACAAATGAGGCTAACCCAGCCAAGGGGGTTGCAATGATACAGGCTTATCTTTTTTTTTTTTTTTTTTTTGAGACTAAGTTTTGCTCTTGTACCCCAGGCTGGAGTGCAATGGCACGATCTCAGCTCACTGCAACTTCTGCCTCCCGGGTTCAAGCGATTCTCCTGCTTCAGCCCCCCTGAGTAGCTAGAATTACAGGTGCCTGCCACCACGCCTGGCTAATTTTTGTATTTTTAGTAGAGATGGGGTTTCACCATGTTGGCCAGGCTGGTCTAGAACTCCTGACCTCAGGTGATCCACCCGCCTTGGCCTCCCAAAGTGCTGGGATTACAGGTGTGAGCCACTGTGCCCGGCCATGCTGGTCTGTCTTGAAATGAGCTGATGCCAACAGTGTAGTTAGAATAAGCTGTTTCTACTTATGCCCAAATAACAACAACAAAGGATTTACTTTGGTTGTGGTAAAAGTGACAAGGCTCAGATTTCCGTATTCTTGAATCTTATCCTACTGTTTACAACCACACCAGGTCACCTAAAATATGCACACATATACACACAAACATTATTTATTATTAACTAAAATATCTACCCCAAACTCCTTTCTCTTCTTCTACCTTGTAAGCTGGGTGGAGCATCTGTGAGACAAAAGGACATCTTGATCTGTTCTGTAGGCAAACTTAAGACATTCGTTCAATGGCTCCTTTGTCTTGGCCCACCTTGGTGCTACCAGGCCCTCAAAGAACCTGATGGCACCTGAACAGGAGGCATACCAAGAAGTGAACAGAGCAGACCTCATTTAAAAGAAAAAGAAAGAGATGGCATTCACTCAAAGAGAAGTGTCTGCCTTCCCCATTGGTATATTCAAGGAAATGTGATCATGTTTTGTATTTACACATGGGCTGGTTGGGCACCTTCACCAATTTATCATCCTTTTTCTCCAACCATGAATGCACCCCTTGGTGGGATGGTGACTTAATGATAGCAGTTTGTATTTGTTGAGCTCAGCACTCTGCTAAGTGTTCTACATGCACTGTTTTATGGTCAGGCAAGTGCCAACGCAATCGTCAACTCACAGATAAGGAACAGATGAATGGAAAGTTTCAGTAATCTATCCCAAATCCACAGCTGGGAGGTGGTAGAGCCAGGATGTGAACTGCCAGTCCTGTCTGACCCCCAAGAATGTGTCTGAACTCCTCCATTTCCCCCATCTAGCTATGTGTTTCCCAAAAAAATCCCATTCCTCCTTGACATATTTCAGAGTTCTTCCTCCTTAGAGGTAGAATGGGGGAGAGATAAGGAGTAAGGAAAAGAAAGACACTGACAACATGAAAAAAAAAAAAAAGACCAGATCTTAAAAAGAAAAACTGGCCATGAGAAATTTTCATTGGTGAGAGAAGCCAAAAGATCTTTAAAATAAAGATGGCTACTCTTCTGTTTTAAATTGTTTCCCATGCAGTGTTCTATTCTGAGATAACCCCACTGTATTAGTCAGCTAGAGCTGCCATAACAGATTACCACAGACTGAGTGGCTTAAACAACACAAATCTAGAGTCCAGAAGCCTAAGATCAAGGTGTTGGCAAGGTGGGTTTCTTCTGGGACCTCTCTCCTTGGCTTGGAGATGGTTTTTTCCTGGGTCTCCACATGTTCTTTTTCTGTGTGTATCTATGTCCAAATCTCCTCTTCTTATAAGGACACATATCATATTGAATTAGGGCCCATCTCAATTATTTCATTTAACTTTAATTACCTCTTTAAAGACACTTTATCTCTAAATGTGGTCTCATTCTGGGGTACTGAAGATTAAAATATAAACACATGAATTTGGGGTTGGGGGAATACACAATTCAACCTCTAGCACCACCACCCACCCACAAACACACATACACACACTTTATGCCAGACTTTCAGTAAAAATCTGTAAGATACACTGTCTTGGGTAAAAGAAAATTGGTGGAAAATTAAAGGCAAAGTTGTCTTCCATATATGGAGTTAATGACAAAAATAGCAGGAAAAAAAGATGGCCAGGAGTTGAGATGCAAACAGGGAATAAGAATTTAACAGAAGCAGGAAATCAAGATTAGGAAAGCAAAGAAAAATTTGCTAGGAACAGTTTAACCCTACCCCCACCACAGAGATACTAGGATTCCCAACCAGATGTGGATTTGGCCTTGAGTGTATTTTGTTTCATTTGTTGTGAGTATTAAATGAATGATAAATCCTAAATGCTGGACATCTTTAGATGACATGGTGATAACTGGTATGGTAATTTTTCAGTGAATTACCATTAAATCCCAGCCTATCTAATCACAGGTCATGCAACTCATTGCGGTAGAAATGTAATCCAAATATTCTTCTCTTGATTCCCAGCCCAGTTTACCATCCCTCATCATTAAAACAGAACTAGAGAGGATGACAAGGGCTAGAGGTGAAAACAACAGTGGGCCTCTCCTTGGATCCAAGGCAGCACAATGATCCAAAATCAAACGTGCGGCTGGCCAGGAGAGAAATTCAGGTGACTCACAGACGCTCTTTGACTCAATCCTGTGTAATGGAATTTCAAAACAGGAATAACATTATTACACCTTCCAGCAATTCACAGCCAATACTTTCAATTAAAAATCACTGGGTTCTAGCCTTAAATCAGGCTAATGAATAACTTATGCTAATAAATGGCTCTCCTTCACACTTACAAAATTATTCTAAGCCATTGGGAAAGGTCACTTCTGCTAACAGTTTGCAAAAAAAAAGATCTTCCCTTTGGTTCTAATTCTGGGTGAATGGCATGCCTGTGGGGCTGACTGACAGGACCCTGTGCCAGCATGGTGCCACACGCCAGCTGGTCAGTACAGCCGAGGAGCATACGTATGCTGGGTCCTGTATCAGCAGTCTCAGCTGGTCACTGACAAGGCAACCATGCTGAAGACATATTTTGCAATTTGGTCACACTAAAATTTGATTGCGTGTGTATGTGTGAGTCCATGTGTGTTTAATGATATGAATCAATACAGTTTATTGGCAATTGTTTTTCAGACTGACAATAAGCAACACAAAAGCTCAAATAAATTGTTTCTCATCTCTTTGGAATCATGTGGAGCAAATAGCTGTAAAAAAGGAAAAGGAAAAACAGCCAAAAAAAGAGGACAGGTAAATGAGACATTTTACAGTACATTAAGGTGTGAGGCTGGCACTTCATTCCTACTAAAATACACACACACACAAATTGGGGCCTTACAGAGTAAAGAAAATAAATTTAAACTCCAGCTCACCCAATACAAATTCAAGGCATTCCATTCTTACTGTTCACTCCCAAAAGCTACAATCTAGCCAGTAGGACAAGAATTATGCAGGCATAAAAATATGAAGCAAAAATAAGGGAAGAGAATGGGTCCCTGAAAACCTTAAAGAAACGAAATATTCTTCAAGAAATATTGGAGGGGTCTGGAAGCAGACACTGGAACAGCAACCAAATCAGTGTTCAGGTATCCAGGAAGCTGTTTGGGGTGGGAGGGAGTAAGACTTACAAGGGCGGCCTGACCCCCAGGAGGCCACGGGTCGAGTCGAGGAGTTAATGCAGGATGTTGCTGACCAGCAAGAACTTGCAGAGGAGCTTTTAACAACAATTTCAAGACCTGCAGGGTCTGGAAGAGTTTGACAAGAATGAGCTCATAGCGGAATTAGAAGAACTCATCTCACTTCAAAGCCATAGGGCTGCATCACTGCTCCCTCTACAGAGTCTGCACAGGGGAGGGAAAAACTGGCCAGGGCAGGGGGCAGTAAGCAGAGCAGCAGATGCCTGCTGTTTATGATGTTGAATTATATGAAATAAACTGTATTTGCAAATCCAACATTTAGCTTCTGGGCTAGATATAATAACTTCACTGCTGAATCCTAAATGGAAAGGGCCACTTCTTTGCAGATGAAGGTGTCTGAAAATGTAATCTCTGTCCTTTTAAGACAGGTGACTTGTTCCACGTTTCTCTGTCAGACTTGTATGGTACTGGAAGAAAAGCCATTTTTTAAAAGTCATAGACCTTTCCTTGTCCTTAGCTGCAATAATGCATCTGATTTTGGTTTCCTAAAGAGCTGTATTTCTCTTCAACCCTGTGTGTACCTCTCTTGCCCACTCCTCATTCCCACTCCACTGGTCTTTTGGAGTTTGTGACTCTTATTTGAAATTGACAATATTCTCTTGAGAGCAAGTAAGATTGTTAGAATTAAATTGAAGCCATAGAGTTTTTTAATATAATTCTAAGGTCCTTGAGGGTGTTTGTAGTAACTGCTAAATAACTTGTTGGAAACGTGCATACATTTGAATTCAAATGAAATTATAGTTTGCACTATCATCTATTAAATATCTTGATTAATTTTTTAAAAAAAGGAAAAGGAAAATATTGGAAAACCCCAAAAAGCAATTTTATTTTTTTTTTAATTTATTTATTTTGAGACAGAGTCTCGCTCTGTTGCCCAGGCTGGAGGGAGTACAGTGGCTCAATCTCGGCTCACTGCAACCTCTGCCTCCCAGGTTCAGGTGATTCTCTTGCCTCAGCCTCCTGAGCAGCTGGGATTAGAGACACATGCCACAATGCCTGGCTAATTTTTTTATTTTTGGTAAAGACAGGGTTTCACCATGTTGGCCAGGCTGGTCTTGAACTGCTTACCTCAAGTGATCTGCCTGCCTCAGCTTCCCAAAGTGCTGGGATCACAGGTATGAGCCACCATGCCTGGCCCACATAGCAATTTTTAAAAACTAAGATGCATAATAGCAAAATGGAGGGTCATGTGGCTAATCAGCATGCTTCCATAAACACAAAGAATTCCAAAGATGATAATCCTGACACCAACATCATCGGTATTAAGGTTCTTCTAGTAATAAGAAATAAATACAAACTCTGGCTAGATTCAGAGAGATACGAGAGGAGAAAGGGGGAGAATGAATTTATTGGAAGGACACTGGAAGGAGTTCGTAAAACTCTAGGGGCTTGAAGGGTAATTTCCTGCAGAGCATTGATTTTTCAACCTTGATTACATAACAGAATCACACGGGTAACTGTAAAAAAAAAAAAAAAAAAAAAGTAATGCACTGGCTCCACTCAGACAAATTACATCAGAATCTCAAGGGGTAGGGCCCTTGAATAAGTACATTTTAAAAGCTTTCCAGCTGATTTTAGTGCATAGCCAGGGACTGAGAACTACTCCTCTGGAATGTTAGAATTAACGCCCCTCAATATTTATGACTCCCTGGTCCGATGTTTTTAGCTCAAAATTCCAAAATTCCCAGGAGAGAGATGTAAGGGGCCCAGTTTACATTCATAGGACACCACTGAACAAATTTAGCCACTGCCAAGAAAACAAGGTCATATTGGACCAGACATAGCCGCTGGGAGTCCATGTCTGTGGGTCAGGGCAGGTTGAATTACTGTGAGCTGGGCGGCCACCCAGAAAGTGTCTATTACACCACCCATGGGTGTGATGGGAAGTTTCATGCTTAACCAGTACTCCCTTCTTCTCTGAGAACACACAGATAAAATGACAAGACAGAGTCCAGATTCCAGTAGGGCAGCCCAGGGTGACACCAAAGGGACTGCGGAGATGTTTCATACACCCCAGCCAGTGAATGAATCTTCCTGTGTTCATTCATTCAAATACCAATGTCACCTGGTAAAAGTTCTGGGTTAGAGATAGAAAAGAATGATTTGTAATTATTATAACAAAGTGTAAGTCTCTGATCTGCTCACCTTGTAAATGTGCAATAGCAGCTTAAGCAATAAAAGAAAAGCTTCTCTTAAGTACATAAATCTTTCCTAGACAAGCTAGTTTATGCCAATGGTAATTTAACAGGCCCTCTTTTTCCCTAAGTAGTGTCAAGATAAACTTCAATCTGAATTTAGTTCTAACACAAAGTTGGAATTAAAGAAATTCAACCTAACTTTTTTAAATGTAATAAACAACTATTCCAGCTGTGACACAGATATTAAAGGGAAACACATCGCGTGTGTAGAATAATTTACAAATCAAAAACAGTATATATACTTCAAAACACAAGCATATAAGAAGTACCTGCACAGCGTGCAGCACCAGGAGAAATCACGGTGAGACAGCTGCTGCTTTCAAGACAGCCAACAGTTTGAATGGGTGACCAAACCTACGCTCAAAGAGACAGTCAAGTATCTCAAGAGAGCATGCAATTCAGAGTCAGAATGAATGATTCACTGGTAAGGGCCATATGAGTACACCAAAATCCAGAGTAGCTTTGAATCATGAGCCCAGCCCTGGCCCCAGAGGTCTCTCACAGTAGACCATGGAATGGGTTGGTCAATCTCATTAACATCCCATTGGAATGCAAAACACACAAGAGTCTAAGGATCATGAAGGAAAAGCTGTATATTCATACAGCTTTCAGTGTGGTTCGGGAAAAAAGAGAGAAAATAACAGAGCCCTGAAGTATCAGGTAAAGCATATAAGGGACTGTCACACAATACAGTCATCTTTGGATTCTTCCATAAGCAGAGCTTGAGACAAGGAATTTGAGTGCAAGTAATTTATTTGATAGGTGAAGGAAAACACGAGTAGGGGCATGGGGACCTGAGATGGGGAGGAGAAGACAGATAATAAAGGATGTATCATCAAGTGGGTTGCCCCTATGAGCAATTGGATCTTTGTTTTTTTTTTTTTTTATACTTTAAGTTCTAGGGTACATGTGCACAACGTGCAGGTTTGTTACATAGGTATACATGTGCCAAGTTGGTGTGCTGCACCCATTAACTCATCATTTACATTAGGTATATCTCCTAACACTATCGCTCCCCACACTCCCCACCCCACGACGGGCCCGGTGTATGACGTTCCCCACCCTGTGTCCAAGTGTTCTCATTGTTCAGTTCCCACCTATGAGTGAGAATGTGCGGTGTTTGGTTTTCTGTCCTTGGGATAGTTGAGCAATTGGATCTTAACGCTGCTAGGGAGAAAAACCTGGGTGAAGAACACACAGCCAAAATTATCCCACCCAGGGTGAGGGAGCTAGGGTATGTATACACCAACAGCCATTAGTGATTGGTAGAGGGGTGCTGTAGGGCAACACAGGAGGGTGTTAATAACCTGGCAATTTGGCCAGGCACGGAGCCTCACGCCTGTAATCCCAGCACTTTGGGAGGCCAAGGCGGGCAGATCACAAGGTCAAGAGACCAACCTGGCCAACATGGTGAAACCCCGTCTCTACTAAAAATACAAAAATTATCTGGGCATGGTGGCGGGCGCCTGTAGTCCCAGCTACTCGGGAGACTGAGGCAGGAGAATTGCTTGAACCTGAGAGGTGGAGGTTGCAGTGAGCCAAGATCACGCCACTGCACTCCAGCCTGGTGACAGAGTGAGACTCCGTCTCAAAAAATAATAATAATAATAACCTGGCAATTTAGGTCTGCTGAGCATGCAGGTAGATTGGCTCCAGCAGCCAAGAAAAGCCTTCAGCAAATGGGATGTGAGATTGGCAGTTGACTTCAGCTGGTCTATGATGAAATAGTAAGACTTGAACGGATAGGGTGAGCTCTAACAGCATTTGCTATGATTTCCCGCAGTGGAAGGAGCACTAGATTTGACATGAGGATACCTATGTATGAGGCCAAGACCACTAATACCTAGTCCTGGGGATGGCGAGAGAAGCAGATGCAGATGATGCATCCTTTACAAATCATAAAGTATAATATGCACACTAACTGTAATTATTAACTAAAAATTTTCAAAACTGAAGGATTATAGCTAGTATGTAGAAAAGGGAGTAGCCCTTAAAGTCACAGTCCTGTGTTCAAGTCCCAGTTCCACCCCTTCTTGACTGTAGAGCCGTACTTCAGTAACTTCACCTCTCCTTACTTATCAAATGAGGGCAATTAATAATACCTACTTCATAGTTCTATTGGGATTAAAAGCACATAAGCATGTAAACCATCTAGGACAATATCTAGCAAATAGTAAGTATCTACTTCATTACCCTTCTTATCATCGTTAAGTAGAAATGTTTGAATGTTACACATAAAGTGAACGGTAATGCAGTAAATTCTATCACAGTTAATTTCTATTGATCTATGTTAAAAGCTAGTGCACACAATAACAATAAGTGGATGGATGGATGGATGATTGTAAGGCTAGAAGTAGAGACTGTAGAGTGAGTGGTTAAAAATAAAATACTCATTTTATGTTATTCTGTTTTCAGATCATCTAAAAGCAAATGTTCAATATTTTCTACATTGTCCTAGATGCTGGCTAGTAAGGGCTTAAATTACACTAGCAAACAAATACAGCCAGGAGAGTACAGTGTCTGTGAAACTAAAACCAATTCCTATTATGGAAAACTATTTTTTATATGTCTGCTTCCCTGCTTTAGTAAACAGAACACAGAGAACATAATTGAATATTTGATGATTGAAAATCTTGCAGTGTCTGTGAGTTCTCATGCTGAACATCAGTTCTCATCACACAGGCCTGTAAGTGTACTTGTGGGATGGCAACAGATTACATAGAATCTTTAATGGCCTTGAGAAGCACTCATAAGGCTTCTTTTTCTTTATCTTTATCCTTTAAGAAATAAATAAATATTTGATATCAGTTGGGTAAGGTTTTTGTTCGTAAATTTTTTTCATCTGATTAAGTTTAGGGGAATTTTGTTTGTCTACTGCTCTCTGAATAAGATGAGCTCTCTCTGCCTCTCTGCACTCTGAGTCGGGGAAGTTGAGGGGGTCCTTTACCACCTCCCTGAGCACTGTGGGACTAGATACTTTGCTGTATTGGTCTAGACCTAGAGATAAGGTTGGTAAGCCCAGCTTCTCGTCCTGCAGTAGCTCCTCCAGGCATTAATCTGGGGTCTCTTCCAGATGCATTCTGAGTTTTTCAGCAAAGAGTTGTTCATAAAGAGCCATGCCCACCACCCACCACCCATCTCAGCTCTCTCTGGTCTGGCCTCTCTTCCTGTTCTCAGCTCTGCCTATAAGAGCCTTTCCTAAAGTAATGAGGCATCCCAAGATGCACCTCCTCGTGACCCATCCTCTTTTTTGTTGTTGTTGTTGTTGTTGTTGTTGTTGTTGTTTTCCTGAGACGGAGTCTTGCTCTGTCGCCCAGGCTGGAGCACAATGGTGCAATCTCAGCTCACCACAACCTCCACCTCCCGGGTTCAAGGAATTCTCCTGCCTCAGCCTCCTGAGTAGCTGAGACTACAGGCACCCATCACCACGCCCGGCTAATTTTTGTATTTTTAGTAGAGACGGGGTTTCACCATGTTGGCCAGGCTGGTCTCGAACTCCTGGCCTCGTGATCCACTCGCCTCGGCCTCCCAGAGTGCTGGGATTACAGGTATGAGCCACTGCTCCCAGCCCCGTCCTCTCCCTTATTATGCCAGCCACATTGAATCCTGGAAGTTATACTCTAGACATGGGCCTCTCAACGGATGTCAGAGGGAAAAAGTCATGGGGGAGGACAGGAGATCTAGGGAACATAATATAAATATTACTGGTTCAGCAGATCATTGTCTTGCAAATAAAAGCCAGTTACCTGATTCATTGACTGGAGAGGACTCAGAGTCCCAGGTTTAAAGGTGAACATTGACCTTAGTCACCGTTTTCTCGCTCCATAATACTCTGGTTCAGTGAGTGGAGGATGTAAAGCCATAGAATGCTTTTCAAAATCTAACCCCAACCATGTTTCAGTAAAAATATGGTCTATATAGATTCAACTCTGTCTCCTACTTGGTTTATAGCTTTTGTGCTAACATTTTTGTAGTCATTTGTGGCTATTTTCATAGGAAGTTTTGAGGAGCATTATCAGGCATTGCTTTTTAATTACTGTACCAACCCAGAAATACCAGAATGAGAAGACTGAAATTCCAATTACAATAAAAACTGCACATAAAAGTCATCTAACCATTATCTGCAGATATCAAGAATGCAGTAAAATAGTGCTGGATTCTGTGCACTAAAGCTCATGCCCTTGGCTCCTGAGAAAGCCCTCAGTGCAGAAACTGACAGTTGTCTAATCCAATAGCTGTGCTTCTTTTCCTCCTAAAACAGCTCAGTTGGTTGTTGGGTATGTTATGGCCCAAAATAAAAGATCCATTTTTCATTATCCCCTGCTGCTGAGTGACCATGTGACTAAATCCTGGCCACTAAATTCTAGAAATGTTGTATAGGACTTTCAGGAAGTTTCCCTAAAAGGGAGGAAGTACACGCTTCTTCTTTCATAATTCCATTCTGCTGCCTGGAATGCAGAGGTGGTGGCTGGAGCACCAGCAGCATCTTAAAACATGAGGATGAAAGTTGCATACCAGAGATAACAGAGCAGGCAGCTGGAAGGAGCTTGGGTCACCGATAAATTTCTTGAGCCCCTATTCCAATCATATTTCTGATTAACAAACCACCTAAAATGTAGTGGCATAAAACAATAGCAATCATTTACTATAATTCTCTCTCATGATGCCAAGTGTTGTCTAGGGAGCTCTTGCTCAGGGCTTCTCATATAGGGCTGGAGTCTTCTGAAGACTTCCTCACTCACATATGCAGAGGTTAATGCTTATTATATGGCTGGGATCTCAATTGCTGCTCTAAGTCAGAACACTTGGCTTCCCAGTGTGGCCTGGACTTCCTCAGGTGCCTTACAACATCTGCTTGTTTCTGATCTTGGAATCTAGCTGCCACATAAAGCCCTCTGTGATCTGCTTTCCAAAGATAGGTTGAAGGATGAGGTCTCAGACTCAGTTCTGGGAAAAGGGAGGACAGGGAATGGCAAGATCATGGAAAGATCAGGAAAAGCAGAAGATATTGTTACAGCCGTCTTTAAAACATAAAATCTAGTCGGGCATGGTGGCTCACGCCTGTAATCCCAGCAATTTGAGAGGCCAAGGTGGGCGGATCACCTGAGGTCAGGAGTTCGAGACCAGCCCAGCCAATATGGTGAAACCCTGTCTCTACTAAAAATACAAAAATTAGCCGGGCATGGTGGCGTGCCTATAATCCCAGCTACCCGGGAGGCTGAGGCAGGAGAATCCCTTGAATCTGGGAGGCGGAGGTTGCAGTGAGCCAAGATCATACCATTGCAATCCAGCGTGGGCAATAGAGTGAGACTCAGTCAAAAAACAAACAAACAAAAAAGGCTGGGCGCAGTGACTCACGCCTATAATCCCAGCACTTTGGGAGGCCAAGGTGGGTAGATCACAAGATCAGGAGTTCGAGACCAGCCTGGCAACACAGTGAAACCCCATCTCTACTGAAAGTAAAAAAATGAGCTGGGCGTGGTGGTGCACGCCTATAATCCCAGCTACTCAAGAGGCTGAGGCAGGAGAATCACTTGAACCCAGGAGGCGGAGGTTGCAGTAAACCGAGATCATGCCACTGCACTCCAGCCTGGGCGACAGAGCAAGACTCCGTCTCAAAAAAAAAAAAAAAAAAAAAAGACCACTTAAAATCTGCCAACACCCCATGCCAGCCCTAAATGCCCTACTTCCACATGTATCTTATGTGAGAAGCAAACATCTGTCTTGTTTAAGCGGGTATTAGTATGGGTTTTTCTCTGTTGTGCAGGCCAGCCTGACCCTGAGTGATAGAGCTCCTGAGGCCATCACTCATTCTTGATCTGCATACACTTTCCACACTACTCTAACCGGCTTGTTCCATCTGGAGGCTCCTCCCAAAGAAGATAATTGACAACAGAAGAGAAAGGGGGGCGAGGGGAACGTTGTTAGAATCAAGCCAGGCACATCCATAGCAACACCAAAGTCATATACAGTCACCCACACTTTCAGGAGGAATAGCTATCTATATGTGGCCATTTCCTAAAAAGACAAGCAGCAGAATTATGAGAGTCAAAAAATCCTAGAGATTATAACTAAGTACAGTAGAATTCAAGAATTAACAAGGCCCCTATAAGATTAAAAAGGAATTGAGTTTACTCGTGGCAGCCTGATTAAAGATGATTTTTGTATGTATTATTACTGAGGACAATCTCTGAGAAAAGATTTCCTTGTAGGTTTTTGAGACATGATTTCATATTCGTATACTTTTTTCCTTAAAAGAATCTCTGAAAGGTAATTTACTAATGCCCAATTCCATTTTTTAATTAAGTGAACAAATAAAAAAGACACAAAGCAATCTTAAGTCAGTCAGAGATGTTCAAATTAAGCTCCATCTGCACATTAATTTTGCACCTGGAGGAGCTACTGCATAGCTGTACCACGATGCCCTGGGGAGCACACCAACACCATTTTTCTGTGAAGGACCCTAAATCTCAGGGAAATATTCAAGAACAGAGCAGGGACTGTCCATAGGAAAGCCCATGGTCTGCAGACTGCCCATCTCCACGTTCTCACTGAGAAACTGGAGTTAATGTTGTTTCTTCTAGCATTTGTTGTTTTGTTTTGTTTGGGGTCACAATATGCTGTTTGCTTCTTAGGGTTCTAAAATGCCTTGGGATCAACCAATACTAAATTCAGTTTAGAAACTCAAAAGAAGAAAGAGTACTTCAGTCAACATTTTTCTCCTTCTTCCATCAACCCCAAAGACAAAGAAACAAACGATTTAAGATATACGTCTATTTCCTCACTAGCAGTGTTAAAAAAAAAAAAAAAAAAAAGGACTTAACCCCTGAAATCATGTAAGTCCTTCCTTTCTTGATTCTATTTTTATTTGGCCTTACTAAAATTAAATCTCCATGGACATGTCAATCTCTCATTTCCACTAAACTTCAGAGTTTTCTATATTATATTCAGAAATGGGGCTCATAGGCCGGGCGCGGTGGCTCACGCTTGTAATCCCAGCACTTTCGGAGGCCGAGGCGGGCAGATCACGAGGTCAGGAGATCGAGAGCACGGTGAAACCCCGTCTCTACTAAAAAATACAAAAAAAATTAGCCGGGCGTGGTGGCGGGCGCCTGTAGTCCCAGCTACTCGGAGAGGCTGAGGCAGGAGAATGGCGTCAACCTGGGAGGCGGAGCTTGCAGTGAGCCGAGATTGCGCCACTGCACTCCAGCCTGGGTGACAGAGCGAGACTCCGTCTCAAAAAAAAAAAAAAGAAATGGGGTTCCTAGCTACCAAAAAAAGACGCATTTTTTCATTATGGTCCCCCACACACTGTTCACATCCAAGCCACAAGGAATTGGTAGTACAAACCCACACCACTCCATCCCCTGCCTTTGCACTATTTCCACCACCAGAAATGCACATGCCTTTTTCCAACTGTCTATTTTCCACTGCAAGGCCCACATCAAATGTCTTCTTCTCTGTGAAGCCTTTCCTTGCCTTCTAAATTAGAATTAACCTCTTCCTCCACTTTCAACAAATAAATACTTGAGTGCCTACTGAATGCTGGGCACTATTTTAGGGTCAAGGGAAACAACAGGGAGAAAACATGGCAACATGCCACCCTTCTACTGGAAGAGATAAACATTAATCAAATAATCAATGAAAAAAACGTAAAATTGTGATATATGCCATAAATGGGTGGCCATGGTGCTCTATGATAAAGGACATGTGATCAGCTATATGGTAAGTCAGAAACTGTAAAGGGCCTGAAATTTTATCTAGCTCACAAGTTAACAAAACAGCCTGCCAATTTTACATACATATAATGACAGAAGATACAAGACTCCTGGGTCAGAAACATGGATACTTTGTTATACCAAAAACAGCAGCCAGGGCAGTCTCTTGCATAACTCCTCCACCCCCCAATCTCCACAAGGCTGTGGATGAGGAACCAACGTTACCTGCTCATGCAGTAAGGTGCACTACCGGAGAGGAACCCTGAATTTTAGAAGATTGGCTCTTATAAGGCTGTTCATCTGCTCATACACCTCTCTGGAGAGAAAGAGAGAGTAATGTAAGCAAATCTCCGGGGAAGAGGAGGAAACGTCATCACTACTCTGGAATGTGAGCAAATGGCTCCAGGAAGGTATGTCTCTAAAAGTCTCTAGGAAAACACCATCTCTAGCTTCCAAGAGTATTTGCTATTCAAGCATGTCCTTTGCTCAGGAAGCTCAGATGAATGAGAAATGAGAGAAAATCCATTGAACTGTCTCCTCACATCATGAACATCTGAGAAATTTTCCCTAAGAAATAAAGTGTGTGCTGAAGAATAGGAGGAGTTGATGGGATTGGGGGGACTTGGGGGCAGTGCATCCAGGCAGAGAAATTAGCATGTGCAATACTAGGAACAGGAGAAAGCATGGTGTTTTCAAGGAAGTGCTGCATGGCTGTAGCACACATCACTAAATCAATCTGAACAGACAGACAGGGACCAGGTCATGCAGGACCTTGCAGGTTCATATTAAGGATGTGATTGCTTATTCCAAGGGCAATGAGAAGCTAAAGATGTGTTTTAAGCCAAGAAATGATATGATGAAATTTGTGTTTCAACACAGTCACTCTCTATGTTGCAAAGGATGGACTAGAGTGGGATCAAACCTTGTATTCTGGCTTCCCACGGAGTCTTTAATAATGGTCGATCCTTTGAGCTTCCTTCTACCACATGCTAGTCTTTTCCTTATACACCCCCCACCAACAATGCAGCCCAGCACCTCCAAATTTGTCATTGCAGAGGAGGCAAAATCCCACCTCCATTCTTTTAGGGTCCTAGTTAGGCCTGAGAATTGAATTGTCATAAGACAGGTCAGCAGAAGAAGAACACACAGCTTTTTTTTTTATTTATTTTAATTTATATTTATTTATTTATTTTGAGATGCAGCCTCACTCTGTCACCCAGGCTGGAGTGCAATGGCGCAATCTCGGCTCACTGCAACCTCCACCTCCCGGGTTCAAGCAATTCTCCTGCTTCAGCCTCCCAAGTAGCTGAGACCACAGGCATGCGCCACCATGCCTGGCTAATTTTTGTATTTTTAGTAGAGACAGAGTTTCACCATGTTGGCCAGGGTGGGTCTTGAACTCCTGACCTCAGGTGATCCACCTACCTCAGCCTCCCAAAGTGCTGAGATTACAGGCGTGAGCCACTGCACCTGGCCAACAACTTTTTTATAAAACAGGTTTCACACTGCACAGGAGCACTCATAAGGAAATGAAGACCCAAAGAACCAGTTTGAGTCAAACATTTACATACAGAGTGGGACAAAGAGTAGTAAATTCTGAATATATGATAAGGCAAAAGAGCTTGAGCTAGAATAGTTAATTGGGTAGAGAAGTGGCCAAGAAGATAAGGGTTAGTGTAAGAAAGTTTGTGTTGCATAGATGTCCTTCAGCCTCAACTTTTCCATCCTTGATGATTAGAATGCTATTTAATAGGGAGGACATCTTTCACAAGAGAATTTCATCTCCTGCTTTTAAGAAACAAAAAAGACGTCAGAATGGTCTTCTTGCATCTGCTGTTTTTCAAGTGCCTTTAATTCAAAATAGTCTACGTGCCAAAATGGTATCTTTTTAACTCCTTCATCATTTATCGCTCACTTACATTGTGCAGAATAGCAATTTGAATCAAAACTATTTCACAATTGAATCAGTAGTAAGAGAAGCCCCTACCTTCCTGTAGCTTCCATTTTAATGTGCTTTGATAGAGGAATGTGGTTAATTTCAATTACAGTCTGTTAACCCTTCAACTTCTTTACTTAGGATACTGCAGTGTGTCCACCATAGAAAAGACCCAGATAAAGATGATTTAGATTTGCCAGGTGTTCAGCTGCTCTCGGAAATAGCTCCTGAATTCAGTTAAATCGGGGTGGCTTTGAATGAGCTCTGTGATCTGGCATTGGTGGCCTTATATTATTATTATTATATATAATATATAATATAATATATAATTATATATTATATATAATAATATATATTATAATATATGATATATTATATCATATATTATTACATTATTATATATTATATAATAATGTATATAATATATAATATAAGGCCACCAATGCCAGATCACAGAGCTCATTCAAAGCCACCCCGATTTAACTGAATTCAGGAGCTATTTCCAAGAGCAACTGAACACCTGCTGCTCTCTTATAACATATCATAAATATATAATATATTATATTATATATTTATATATAATATATTATATTATATATTTTATATATAATATATTATATTATATATTTTATATATAATATATTATATTATATATTTTATATATAATATATTATATTATATATTTTATATATAATATATTATATTATATATTTTATATATAATATATTATATTATATATAATATATATAATATATTATATTATATATAATATATATAATATATTATATTATATATTTTATATATAATATAATATATATTATATATATTATATTATATATTTTATATATAATATATTATATATAATATATATATATTATATATTTTATATATAATATATTATATTATATATTTTAATATATATAATATAATATATTATATATTTTATATATAATATAATATATTATATATTTTATATATTATATATATACAAGGACTTAGGAATCAACCTAAGTATTCATCAGTGGATGAATGAATAAAGAGAATGTGGTATGTATGTACACAATGGAATACTACCCGGCCTTAAAAATGAAGAAAATCCTGTCATTTGAAACAACATGGAACCTAAAACCTTGAGGACATTATGTTAAGTGAAATAAGCCAGGCACAGAAAGACAAATACTGCGTCATCGCACTTACACGCAGAATCTAATAAAGGAGAGCTCATAGAAGCAGAGAGTAGAAAGGTGGCTACCAGGGACTGCAGAATAGGGGTGGTGACTGGGGGGATGTTGTTCAAATCATATAAAATTTTAGTTAGACTGGAGGGACAAATTCAAGAGATTTATGGTACAACATGGTGACTATGGTTAATAACAATGTATCATATACTCAAAATCACTGAGAGAGTAGATTTCAAGTGTTCTCACCACATACAAAAAAAATGATAAGGATATGAGGTAATGCATATGTGGATTAGCTTGATTGAGCCATTCCATAGTATATGGATCTATCAAAACATCATGTTGTACACCACAAACATACGCAATTGTACTAGTCAATTGAAATTATTTTTAAAATTAAGTTTAAAAAAAAGACAAAATACAAAATGCAGCTCTGAATCTAGAGCCAGGGTAAATGCAAAGGATCTAAAATCTTGACTAGTCTGATGAGAGAAAGTCAAAACTTAAGATAGAGACTGGAAGAACACAATGGGATTAGAAGG
Source organism: Nomascus leucogenys (assembly GCF_006542625.1). Taxonomy (NCBI): domain Eukaryota; kingdom Metazoa; phylum Chordata; class Mammalia; order Primates; family Hylobatidae; genus Nomascus; species Nomascus leucogenys. The sequence continues at coordinate 98,143,645 of NC_044391.1, forward strand.
GCAGAGGATGCAATGGCTTCCAGTAACAACTTCTTTAGAAATAGCTGATTGGTTTTATATAGGAGATACTGTTAAAAGTGTACCTTCTGTATTTTCCCCTTCACCACAAATTTAATAACTTTATTTTCACTGCAGCTCCATCAATTTTGGTTTGGATGTGCTATGATTCACTTCCCCAGAGCGTTTGCATAATATGTATCCCGCAGGTTTCATTTCTGTAAATCACTGCTTTGTGGGGGGATAAAGGGGGTGGATTCCAGGTGAGCTCCAGCCTTTGAGTAAGTTTTGAGACCAAAAGGAGATTGCATTTCCTGATTGCTAAGTTATCTCTGCTATTCACTGAGAAATTATTTTTCCTATAACACTTTCGTTTGTATATTCAATAAAGTTAATATCTGTGAAATCAGTTGATTCTCACTGCGCTAAATTATACTGGAATAGACAGAAGATTGACTTCCTGGTATTGACAAGAGAGAACTCTCAATGTCTTTTGACTTATCTCTGGCAGTTGGAAAGGATTACAATAACACACAAAATTACTTTACAGGGTATGTTTAGAGAGCAAAGAAAATTAATGGAGAGATGGGTTCTTGGGGTATTTTTGTCTTTTGATGAAGATTTCTATTTCCTGTCAAACATTTCCTCTGAAATGAACTAGTGGCACACAATGCAAATTGATTTATCTGCACCTAAAGAAATACCTGAGGTTTAATTGCCTCTGCAATATTTATGCTTACATAAATAATTCAATGGCAAATTAATCCAGCTTTCATAATTACCTCCCACAAAGGCACACGGCTCAGTCCCAAGGACTTAATTGCGGCTTGATGAAGGTATTTAGGTCACTACAACCAACAAGCCATATAGAAACATTTTAAAGACATAAAGGAAAGAAATCCGTAGCTTTCAAGTCTAAGTAAGCTCTTAGGAAGAAATACAGTATTTGTGGTTGATCTTAAGCCCCGTGGACTTCAGGAAACACTGCTCTATTCATGATGAACTTTCTAAAAACACGTTGTCTTCAACATCATCCATGAGCACACAGCACATCAGGTGCTTAAATTTGCATTTGAGTGACATCTTTGCCCTGACTTTGCATATCTCCCTCATAAACTAGTACAGCTATTTCTTCTTTGGTGTTTCATTCATCAAATTCAGCTGGTCTACTTTCATTTTGCCCACTCTCCTTTAATTCTTCCCTGGGCCAAGGCTGTATTCCTGGACATAGCTTTCAGGCAGAGGACAGGCCAGTTAGCTCAGCACCTGCACTTTATTGGATTTTACTAGCCAGATGACAACTGTCTCTTCTTCCAAAAATTCATATTTTAGAAGTCAGGACCACCCAAAAAAAGATAAAAATCATACATCCTGTCATTCACCAATTGGAATAGGAGCTAAAATTGGCATTGAATGGTATAGCTTATTAAATGGCTTGATTACATTATCTGGGATATTCTACCCTTACCAGAACTGGGAGGGAATTAGAATAATTCAACCATATAGACAAGAATCTGAGGCTTAAAGAGGTAGAGTAGTTTTCTCCACATGAACAAGATAATAATTTGTAGAGCCAGGCTCAAACACAAGACTTCTTATCCTAGCATGTGAGCAGGGACTTTGTTTGATTCACTCATCTGTGTCTAGATCCTAGAACAGGGCCTGGCACACAGTAGGCTCTCAATAAATATTTGTCAAATGAATGGATTATAAGCCCTATGTGCTTTGCTCTGAGTCACACTGCCTTTGTAGGAAATACATAATTCTGCTACTTTGAATGATGTACACCCTCTGGCTTCCCGTATTCTGTTTCCCACAGCCCATCCAATCAAACGCAGGTGACTGCCACCCAGACCTCTAACAGCACCCATGTCTCTCTACAGCATGACTCTGTTCATGTTAACTTACGATATAGCTGAGCACTTGGTCATGCACTAATCTGTATTGGCTTCTAATTGCATGTTTGTCTTGTCCCTCAGTTCCTCTCAGTCTTTTTTATTTCAGCCAACCCAGGTGTGTCTGTGTGAATCTGCAGGAGGGATTCATTTGTACTGAAGATTAAATAGCTAAACTGCAAAATGTTGGCAAGGCAGCAAGCTGAATCCTTTTAATTCTTGCTACTACAGTGAAAAGAAGGCAGAAAAACCCATCACGATCTCCAGCATCCCACCCCAAATATAAGAAATATGTCTGACAAAAGAATTACTTTGATAAAGTCAAAGAGGTTTAAACCCTCTTATTTCTGGGACTATAGGAATTGAACTAAATAGTAGATAGTAAAAGAAAGGAAGCCACATGGAAGATTCTTCTAGGTGTCAATCCATTTCCTGCTAAAACCAACAATAGCCTATCAGACCCCGCCAGCCACAGGACGGAAGATAATTTCGTTTACAGTAGGTGTTTTGCATACTGAATTCATAGCAAGGAGAGTCGCACCTTCAAGAACTTGTGCAGAAAGTTCCACCTGGCTGATGGCTCCCACAATATTCTAGTGAAGAGAAATTCATGAAAAACACCAGCACTAACTAGGAGCCATACCTGTAAGTACTTTTTAAATCCTGTACAGATGGATATGGATATGGGGGTGTTGCTTAATAAATAACTTCACGTTTTTCATTGTGTAGATTCACTCATTCTCAGTTCTTAAGTAAATAAGAACTTATTTAGGTGCACTTAACAAGCATCTACCTTGTTAAGTTCTCAGGACAGGGTAGTCACCATACAGGTGCCTAGAATGAGCTGATGGATGAATAGACTGCCTGGTAAGTTCAATTCATAAACCGACATCAGTATGGCCCCAAATGAGAACACCTAAGAGGGCTTTCACTCAAGCTCCTTTCTTCTCTGAGTCTACGTTTCTTATCTGCATACTTTTCCCATATCCTGACCTTGAGGAGCACAGAAACTTTTCTTAGGTCCTCTCCCTTACCTCCCTAGGTTATAGGCTGTTCCTAATACCTCTTGCAGATGACATTTTTGGGTAACTCTCTGCCTACATGGACTGACGGTGGCTTTCTATTTCACCATATCCTATCTGCATCCTCTGGCTGTTCCCTTAGTTTAGCTGAAACCCAGGAGCTATGTCCAGTATTTCTTCTTTATCCCCTACAGATATAAGCAAAGGGCAAATGTTCAATATGTATTTATTGCATTAAAGCTCACTGAATTCTAAGTTTATAAATGCATAATTGTCATGCTGGTCCCCTATCGATTACAATAAGGATGGCACCATGTTCAAGAGGCCAGAGAAGGGACCTGGAGCCAGCAAACAAGACGTAGAGTTTATACAATGACTTACACACAGGGCAGTTCAGTGCCAGTAGGCTGGACAGGAGAACTACAATTGCTTATAAAAAAGCACGCAGTCTATATAGCATTTTCACTTAGCACCCTCCCCCAGCAAACTCCACCTGGCAACCTTCATTTAACCCAAAACAAAGGGCCTCCATGCCCTGTACGGTCTGTATTCCACACATATTAACTTACGATATAGCTGAGCACTTGGTCATGCGCTCATCTGTATTGGCTTCTAATTGCATGTTTGTCTTGTCTCTCAGTTCCTCTCAGTCTTTTTTGTTTTTTGAACCTCCGGGTGGACCAGAGGTTTAGATATTCCTTACAGATAAGGAGTGAATCTCTGGGTTGGCCACTCCCAGATTCCTTAGCTCAGAACTCCAGATATACATTCTTCTTTGACCACAAGGTGATTCTCAGCTGCTTAAATTATTGCTGTCAGGTGCATCTGCCATACAGGGGTCATTCTCAGGTTATACTTCAGTTATTGCTATCAGATGTGTCTGCCATACCTAAATATTTTCAGATATTAAAATGTAATAATTAAAACATGGATTATTAACCTGTGATCTATAAATGGATTTCACTGGAATTCCCTTCAAGCTGTATGAAAATTTTCATGCTGGGTACAAATGTTCATTTTTCTGGAAGGGGGATAATTAACCGTCATCAGCTTTCAATAGGATCTACTACCAGAAATGAGAGGCCTACTACCAAAAAACCCTGTGACATCTGCAGAAAGGCCAAGAGATCTGATCTTTTCTGTAAGTAGATTATGTTTCTGCAGACTCAACAATCCTCTTTGTTATATAAGACCCTGTTGGGAAAGACAAAAGGGCATCAGTGTAGACCACAATTTCTTCAAAAGTAATATTTACAGGATTTGTTTATGTTGGAGAATCCACCCTAACGGTTACACTTTTTTTTTTTTTAAACAGGGTCTCACTTTGTCACCCAGGCTGTAGTACATTGGCACGAACATGGCTCCCCAAGCCTCAGCCTCAAAGGCTCAAGTCATTCTCCCACCTCAGCCTCCCAAGTAGCTGGAACTACAGGCACGTGCCACTGCACCTGGCTAATTTTTGTGTTTCTTGTAGAGATGTGGTTTCGCCCTGTTGCCCAGGCTGGTCCCAAACTCCTAAGCTCAAGTGATCTGCCTGCTTCAGCCTCCCAAAGTGCTGGGATTACAGGCATGAGCCATCAGGCCCAGCCGGTTACACCTTGATGGTCATGGGCCTAGCAAGATGCAACTACAGGAAAGAAGTGGAGTCTGTCTAAGAAAAGCATCTGGCAAAATCAGCTCCTGTCCAAAAAGCCAGAGCAAAGAGTCTCTTTCGCAGAAATATTTGAGAGTTTCATCAGTTTTCCCAAGAGCCTCTCTTTATCCTTTAATATTCAAATCATTCTCTTTCAAGGGGCCTCTCATGCCACCATCACAGCTGATTTTCTGTTCTTGTTAACTGGTCTAACTCTGCCAGATCCTCATTTCTCAATGATAAGACTCCCAGCATTGCTTACATGAAATCCTGCATTTTGTGTAAGATTTGCAGTTTCATATTTCAATTTGCCTTGTGTTTGCATTGAAACATCAGATGTTGATATGCTGGGTGGGCTGGACACAAGGATTAAGCAGGAAGGGATGTCTAAGAGCAGGTATTTTATAAGTACTCAGTTAATGAGTTAATACTTTTATGCTGCTATATTCTAACAAGTTTGTAACTGCTGTGACTTAGGTAATAAATATTCAATTAATGAGGACGCCTCCTGTACATCAAAACGTTAACAGCAGTGATCTCTGAGTAGTAGGATTATGGGTAACAAAAATAATAAGTGATATTAATTGTTTGCTATGAATGTTAAGCGGTTTACAAGCATGACCTCATTCAATGGTCACAGAAACCCCCTGAGAGAGCTACGATTATTTTCCCTCTTTTCAAATGAGGAACCTCAGGTTTAGAGAGTTAAAAATACTTACCCAAGGTCACATTGTTATGTGGCAGGGCAGGGATTTAACACAGCTTGTCTGACTTCAGAGCTCAGACCCTTAACCTCCCCACTTATTTGTATTTTCTCTTTAATACAAAGAAAATTTATCACTAGTGCCGTAATGGAAGAAAGTGGCTATTTCTTAAAACCACTGAGCACAACTACCATTTTCTATAGAGTTTCAAAGTTATATTTCCCAATCTGTTTATGGTCCATTTGGTAAGTCCCACCTCCAAAGTTTATTTCTCTGGGCCTTTATTAGAACTGGTACTTAAATTTCTTTCTACAAAATGAATATTTTAGTCAAAGATTGTTAGCTACTAGCTTATCTCTGGCTGGAAGCCTATGGCTTTTGCTGTTTTCAAATTTCATCTTTTGGCAGGAATACCAACTCACCTCTTTCTCCTAAGCTCCTCAAAGCAGAGAGGTTACTTAGAAAGCTGAACTAGAGAGGAAGGGCCAGAAAATGTATTTTTTCCTGCAGGGGACAGGAAAGGTTTGTATTTTTTCATTTGTAAATATTTGTTCATATTCTTTAATCATTTGTTCAATAGATACTAGATATTATCTGTATATATTGTTATTCATTTTACATGTTATTAATAGTAATGCTTTAACCAGGTATATGAGACTGCTAAAAAAATATGCATAAGGAGCCTTGAGTAGCAAACAGGAGACTATAGGAACAGAAAAATTATGGGAGTGAGTGGAGGTGGGAAATCTTCAGACAGACTTTAGGAATGATAAGGAAATAATGGACGTAACACGGCCCCAAGGGGCAGACTGCGGAGGGCATTACTCCCAGAAGCCCCTCGATGTTTCCCTTTCCCACAACACTGTCGGCAGCAGCTCTGTGGTAAGGGTGATTGTGACCAGTACAAAGGGAGCTTCTCCAAGCTATGGCACCATCAACAATGGAACATCCTGACACAGTAGACACTGGGCGGGCTGGATACCATTTGCCAAGAAGAGCAGCCAAATAGCAGACTCCCCAAGGCCTCACACGACCCCTTGTGATAGCAACATCAGGGCTTATTGGATACTTGTTAGATTTTTGCATTTTTTTCTCCAACAACCCAGCATATCAAAGAATGATATCCTGGACTAAATAAACCCATGGATGAAGAGACTTCAAAAGATAGTAAAGAATTTCTTGATAGTGTGATATGAACTTAAAAGTACCCCAGGCTGGCGAAGTAGTACTGAGATATACTTACAGAGTGTGTCTGCTCTTTTCCGTTATTTTCCATTCTATCTTAGTTGAATTGATTTTTATGGAGCAGAAATTTGAGGGCTTTTTAATACAAGTAAACCCACCAGCCTTGTTTATAATATTTTTCTATTGCTCTAACAATAAGTCACAGTCCTAAAGCATGCCCTGTGCTAAGTATTAGGCAAAAGACTAGAGGATCTCATTCAATTCAACAAAGGCTCTAGCCCTGTTGCCCTTCACAATCTGTGTAAAAATTCTTTTTCATGTCTTACGACTTTGTATCCTTTTTGTAACATCACATCCTCTTTGTTTACAGTATATGGAATGAGGCATGGATCTAAGTTTATTTATCACCATACCAGTAATTAGTATACCTAAGAAAAGGGGTCTACAAACTATAGCTTGTGGATTTGGCCCACTGCTTATTTTTATAAATAAAGTTTTATTGGAATACAGTTACACTCACTTTTTTCCATACTGTCTGTGGCTGCTTTCACACTACAAAAGCAAAGCTGTGTAGGTGCAAAGTCAAAAATACTTACTATCTGGCCCTTTACACAAAGTTTGTCTACTCTTACCTAAAACCATTGATCACATAATTATTCCTTTATTATTTCATCTCATTTGTTGTTGCTACTGACTACATCAAGAGCCCTCCTTTTCAAGTCACATTAGTAAAAGTACCAGGAAATGTAAATAAAAATTATATATATATATGTGTGTGTGTTTGTGTGTGTTTGCTTGCATGTGTGTGCATGCATGCACTTCTGTGTGTGTGCATGTATGTATACATACATATATAGTGTATGTGTGTTTTAAAGCCAGCCAAACTTTTTCTTTACTGGCTTTTAGTATTATATTTTAGGTAAATTATATTACTTAAAATGTTAAAGCTTTTTCAAGTTGTAACTTAATAGTTGTGGTGATTTAATATCACTATGATGCACAACAAGCAACTACGATACTCATCGCCATACAATAACAAGCATTTGTTTAGCTTACGCATCCACTGAGGATTGATCTAAGAGGGGCCAACTGGGACAGCTCTGGTCCATCAGCCTCCTTCTGGCACCAGCAGGCTAGCCCAAGTGGGTTTTTCTCATTGTGATGGCAGAAACCCGCAAACTTTCCTAAGGCCTAGGCTCAGAACTGGTATAACATTTCTTTCGTCCTGTTGGCTAAAACAAGTCACAAAGTCAGCCTAGATTCAAGAGGCAGGAAACTATACCACAAAGCATCATAGCAAAAGGCAAGGCTGCAGGGAGGGATGAAGAGGAGTTGAGGTAAATGATGCAATCTATCACACCAGTGTATACACACAAACACACACACAGAGTTATGTGTGGCTTAACAATAACAACGGAGAAATATTCTAAGAAATGCATTGTTAGTCAATTTCATCATTATGTGAACATCATAATGTCCTTACACAAACCTAGATGATATAGCCCACTACACAGCTAGGCTGTGTGGAATAGCCTACTGCTCCTAGGCTACAGACCTGTACGACGTGTTACCATACTGAATACTATAGGCAGTTGTAACACAGTGCTAAGTTGCATCTAAATATATCTAAACATGGAAAAGGCACAGTAAAAATACAATATAAAAGATAAAATGTGGGCCAGGCGTGGTGGCTCATTCCTGTAATCTGAGCACTTTGGGAATCCAAGGCAGGTGGATCACCTGAGGTCAGGAGTTCAAGACCAGACTGGCCAACATGGTGAAATCCCATCTCTACTAAAAATACAAACACTAGCCAGGCATGGTGGCGGGCACCTGTAATCCCAGCTACTCAGGAGGCTGAAGCAGGAGAATCATTTGAACCCAGGAGGCGGAGGTTGCAGTGAGCCAAGAGCGCGCCATTGCACTCTAGCCTGGGCAGAAAGAGTGAAACTCCATCTCAAAAAAAAAAAAAAAAAAAAAAAAAAGATAAAAGATGGTACACATGTATCAAGCAGTCACCGTAAATGGAGTTTGCAGGAGTAGAAGTTGCTCTGCGTGAGTCAGTGAGGGGTGAAGAAATGGGAAGCCTTAGGACATCACTGCACACTACTGTAGACTTTATAAACACTCTACACTTAAGCTACACTAAATTTAATTTTAAAAATCGTTTTCGGCTGGGCACAGTAGCTCACACCTGTAATCCCAGCACTTTGGGAGGCTAAGGCAGGCGGATCACCTGAGATCGGGAGTTTGAGACCAGCCTGACCAACATGGAGAAACCCCATCTCTACTGAAAATACAAAATTAGCCAGGTGAGGTGGTGCATGCCTGTAATCCCAGCTACTCGGGAGGCTGAGGCAGGAGAATCGCTTGAAGCCGGGAGGCGGAGGTTGCGGTGAGCCGAGATCGCACCATTGCACGCCAGCCTGGGCAACAAGAGCGAGACTCTGTCTCAAAAAAAAAAAAAAAAAAGTTTTCTTTCTTTAGTAATAAATTAACCATAGTACACTGAAACTGTACTTTTAAAATTTTTTATTCTTTAAACTTTTGACTATTTCATAATGACATTTAGCTTAAAACACACACATATTGTATAGCTGCATAAAAAATTTTTTTCTTTAAATCCTTATTCTGTAAGCTTTTTTATTTAAAAATTTTAAAATTGTCTTTTTACTTTTTAAATGTTTTTGTGAAAAACAAAGACACAAACACACATTAGCTAAGGCCTACATAGGGTCAGAATCATCAATATCACTGTCTTCCACCTCCACATTATGTCCCACTGGAAGATCTTCAGGGTCAATAGCACCCATGGAGCTAAAATAAAATAAATAAAAACAAGGAGGTTGAATCAGGGTATCTGAATTACCCAACATCAGTTAGGTAGGTGCAGACAGTTTGGAAGGTGCAGAAGCAGAACTTGATTCCAGTCTGCTGTTTCCAGAGGCTTTTCTCTAGGCCACATTTGGATTATTAAGTTTATCTAATATCGTAGAAATACCTAGCTTCCTGCTAAAATTCAATTCCTGTTATACACAGAATAGAATTTTTGTCACCCAGGGGCCCTTGAATAGAAGTTCAAAAGAATTATTTCCACCAACAAAATGTGAGCAGAATGCCTTCTTCTGGAATGCTTCCTGAAGGAACTGCCTGAGGCTGTTTTACAGGCTTGTATAAGTAGAAGGAGTATACTCTAAAACAACAAAACTATAAGATATTATAAATATAGGCCAGGCACAGTGGCTCACACCTGTAATCCCAGCACTTTGGGAGGCCGAGGTGGGCAGATCACGAGGTCAGGAGATTGAGACCATCCTTGCTAACATGGTGAAACCCCGTCTCTACTAAAAATACGAAACATTAGCTGGATGTGGTGGCGGGCGCTTGTAGTCCCAGCTACTCGGGAAGGTGAGGCAGGAGAATAGCGTGAACCCAGGAGGCGGAGCTTGCAGTGAGCCGAGATTGCGCCACTGCACTCCAGCCTGGGCCACAGGCGAGACTCCATCTCAAAAAAAAAAAAAAGATATTATAAATACATAAACCAGTAACATAGTTGTTACTGGTATCATTATCAAGTATCATTATCAAGTGTTATGCACTATACATAACTGTATATGCTGCACTTTCATGTGACTGGCAGTGAAGTTGGTTTTTTTAAAAATATTTACATTCTTATATAAATAGAGATAAGGTCTCACTATGCTGCCCAGGCTGGTCTCAAACTCCTGAGCTCGAGTGATCCTCCCGCCTTGGCCTCTCAAAGTCCTGGGATTATAGGTGTGAGCCATTGTGCCAGGCCATCAGTTGGTTTGTTCACACCAGCATCATCACAGATATGTGAGTAATGCATTATGCTGTGATGTTAGGACAGCTATGATGTCACTAGGTGACAGGAATTTTTCAGCTGTATTATATCTTTTGGGACCACTATGTGCTTCTTTGTTGACTGAAATGTCATTATGCCACACATGACTGTATGTGTGTTTGTGTGTGTGTGTGTGTGTATTTGAACTTTAAAGCACAATTGCATTTTTACATGCATTCCAACCTCACAAAGGTCCTAGGAATTAGATATCACCACTGTTGTATTTTAAAAATGAGGAAGTTGGACAGTCACAGTAGCTCACATCTGAATCCCAGTGCTTTGAGAGGTTGAGGCAGGAGGATCACTTGAGGCCAGGAGTTCAAGACCAGCCTGAGCAACATAGCAAGACCCTGCCTCTACAAAGAAACTTTTTTTAAATTAGCTGGGTGTTGTGCCACATGCCTGTAGTCCTAGCTACTCAGGAGACTGAGGCAGGAGGATTGCTTGAGCCCAGGAGTTCAAGGCCATAGTGAGCTATGATCATGCCACCGCACTCCAGCCTGGGTAATAGGGCAAGATCAAGACCCTGTCGCTAAAAAAAAAAAAATAATAAAATAAAATAAATAGAAATAAATTTAAAAAATAAAAATAAATAAAAACAAGGAGGTTAAGTCAGGATATCTGAATTACCCAAGGTCAAACAGTTTGGAAGGTGCAGAAGCAGAATTTGAATCTAAATCTATCTATTTCCAGTGGCTCTTCTCTAGGCCACATTTGGATTATTAAATTGATCTAATGTGGTAGAAATGCCTATAAACGAATTCAATCCCTATTGTAAACAGAATAGAATTTTTGCCACCCAGGGCCCCTTGAATAGAAGTTCAAAACAATTATTTCCACCAACAAAATGTGAGCAGAATTGTATGCCATGTCCAGGCCATGGCTTTCGGGTGAAAGGCCTGACTCCTCCACTCTCTCTTTCCCCCTTGGCCAGGTTCAGCAAGAAAACAAGGCTGTCCAGTGGACTTTCTGAGATTGTGAACATATTTGCCCTACCTCACATGTTATCCATTAGCCACATATGAACAGTTGAAATATGGAAAGTACAACTGAGGAATTGAGTTTTTAATATTATTTAACTTAATATAATATAATTTAAATTAAAATGTAGTTACTGGCCGGGTGCAGTGGCTCACGCCTGTAATCCCAGCACTTTGGGAGGCCGAGGAGGTGGATCACCTGAGCTCAGGAGTTCGAGACAAGCCCGGCCAACATGGTGAAACCTCGCCTCTACTAAAAATACAAAATTAGCCAGACGTGGTGGTGCACCCCTGTAATCCCAGCTACTCGGGCAGCTGAGGCAGGAGAAGCGCCTGAATGCGGGAGGCAGAGGTTGCAGTGAGCCAACATCACGCCATTGCACTCCAGCCTGGGTGACAAGAGCGAAACTCCGTCTCAAATAAATAAATAAATAAGTTTTTAAAAATGTAGTTACTGTATTGGACACTGCAGCTGAATAGATGGTGGGGCTGCACAATGGAAGCCTAAGTCCCTGGATCATCATTAGAGGAGAGGTAACACTCTCCTATTATATATCCTTTATAAGTTTTGGGGGTATGGAGAGAGTCTGTTTGGTTTTACAATTAACATACTTTAATACCGCTAGTAAAGTAATCCTAATTAATTTAAATTTCGCAAGGATTTCACCAAATAGAGTATTTAGGGGTGAGATTGAAAACAGTTGAGAAGGAATTGGAGAATGTAAATGTTCCCCAAATTGGTAGAACTGTTTGGCAGAGGCCAAATACTGGCCAATACTTTCAGAAGCAAAAGAATGCATATCAAACAAACAGAAATTTTTGGCCGGCTGCATTGGCTCACGCCTGTAATCCCAACACTTTGGGAGGACGAGGAGGGCAGATCACCTGAGGTCAGGAGTTCAAGACCAGCCTGACCAACATGGTGAAACCCTGTCTCTACTAAAAATACCAAAATTAGCTGGGCATGATGGCGCATGCCTGTAATCCCAGCTACTTGTGAGGCTGAGACAGGAGAATTGCTTGAACCCAGGAGGCGGAGGTTGCAGTGAGATTGTGCCATTGCATTCCAGCCTGGGCAACAAGAGCAAAACTCTGTCTAAAAAAAAAAAAAAAAACCAGAAATCTTTAATACAGTTATAGTTTGAGATTTCTATCTTTCCTTCTAATGGTGTTATAAATTAAATTCCCTTTTACTAGAGAAATAATTTGCCTTTCTCACTGATACGTAAATTATCACTTTGAGGCAACCTGATATGTAGTATACAACATAAAGGACATTTTTATAAAACCCACCAGTTCCCTAGAGCAGTTATACCTTTTATTGGTATTTATTGTAACAACCCAATACTTCTAACGAGTTGCAAAACCTGACTGCCCTGCACACTTTCAAAATAAATAGCAACACTGGAGTAGGTCCCTGAACATCACCGCCATTCACTGCTGGCTCGCACACTGTCGCAGGTAGGGATCAGCTGACAATGAAAAGAATATTTACACATTAAACCACCAGAAAACTGATTACTTTTTAGTTGTATTTATTTTACAAACAGCTCTAAGTACCACCAGGAAAGGTCACCATGATGGATATTAATGGCAGTGAGTCCTCATTGGTAAAGGGGCTGCTGATTTAATTACAGTCAAGGCTGTGACACAGGATGATCCAGAAATCTTTAATATGCTTATAGTTTGATATTTCTGTCATTATCTACTCTCAGATTTCTCTAGCACCGTTCTCTAGAAAGACCTTTTCACTCTCAGCTGTGGAGACTGTGATTAGGAATCAGACAGAGCCGGTTTACACTGTGGCTCCTTTTCTTACTAGCTGAGTGACCATGAGCAGGTTACCTCTCTGAACCTCAGTCTCTTCTTCCTTGTGAGGATTAAAGGGAATAGTGCAGATACAATGTGTAGCATGTACTAACTGCACATTGTGAGGATTCAATGCATGTAGCTTTTGTCTATTTTCAGAGAGTTCTCCATCCTGCCCCTATCAAATGCCACCCCTTATAAGTACAGCCCTAAGTGCATTTGGCAATCTTGGCCCCATTTCATTTCTAAAACCTCAATCTTATTCAACTGAAAACAGCCTCTAACATAACTGAGAAACATGGACACATTTTTAAGAAGCAGATAAAAAAGAAGCCACGCCAACAGGTAATGTACACAGGTCACTCTGGTTATAGAATGGAGAGATGGGAGATTAGAAGATACACCAAACAGGGTAGTCAGACATCATCTTCTTTGGTACCTTGGATAGAGCTTTCACTGCTTTCCTTACAAGGGCTAATGCTTTGAATAATAAACTATATGCCTTGAATAATAAACTAGATATAAATAAAACTTTATTTTATCTTATAAAATAAAATTATTGTAATCATAGAATAGTAATTAATGCTGAGCCCCTCACCTTTATCCTATTTGTTACCTTGCATTTATGTGATTTGCACGCTTGTCTCAGGCTTCTTACCTAGACGTTGGACATGGCTGAGAGCCAAGTGACCTGGAGCTTCCTCCAGGTGGTCCAAATTCAATCAGGACTTTCAAATAGTGAATAACATGTGCTTATCAAGGATCTGCCAAGATACTGGTGATCACAGAGGACAAATAACCTACGGATGTGTCCTTGTGCAGCCTCAACTCTCAACTTTCCTGCAAATCACACTCTCTCTCCTTGCTTATTTTTGGCTATTGTTTATGGTTACAAGAAAGTTATCTAAAGTAAAGGGATTATATGTTACCGTAAAGATGGGGGCCTACTGTATAAAGCATTTTATAAAACATTTGTCCTATGAGCTATGTCTCAACAGCCCATTACGTTTGTCCAATGTGTACTGATTCCAGCCAAGTCCTCTAAGCTCCTTCAACTGATCACTGTGTTAAGCTAGGGATTCTGAAAAGAACATTGTTTCTGAGGGAGTGGTACAGAAAAATGTAAAAGCATGTGTGGCAAACACAGTAAGCAGCCAACAAGTATTGGTGCTCCTTTTCTATAGTGTATTGTTTCTTTCTTTTTAACTTTTTTACCTTTATCTTCTGTTGGACTTGACCATAGTGTAGAGCTGTTAATGGAGCAGCCGTCCAACCAGGGAATACCTTTTGCCCAACCCCTCACATCTAGGTGGGGCCATGTGACATGTGCCTACTAAGGGAATGTGAGTAGAAAGGATATGTGTCACTTCCTGGCTGAGATGGTGAAAAAGACGGCATTGCTTTCTCCACACTCTCCTCTCTGGATGTCAATGCCCAGGATAATATTGGAAACCATATATTGAACATGGTAGAGCTACGAAATGGAAGAAAAGAATTCTGAAGTCCTAAATCAATTCTCAGAGGCGAGGAGACTGCCTTACTGGAAACACATTGAACTGTTTAGGGAATGAGAAAGAAACTGTATGTACTGCAGAAGCTGATGTTACCTTAATTAATAACATGTGTATTAACCATGAAAATGCACTCAAGGCTGGGCGTGATGGCTCACACCTGTAATCCCAGCACTTTGGGAGGCTGAGGCGGGTGGATCACCTGAGGTCAGGAGTTCGAGACCAGTCTGGCCAACATGGTGAAACCCTGTCTCTACTAAAAAATACAAAAATTAGCTGAGCGCAGTGGTAGGAACCTGTAATCCCAGCTACTTGGGAGGCTGATGCAGAAGAATAGCCTGAACCCAGGAGGCAGAGGTTGCAGTGAGCTGAGATTGCACCATTGCACTCCAGCCTGGGAGACAGAGCAAGACTCCGTCTCAAAAAAAAAAAAAAAAAATGCACTCAATAAACTTTTATAACTGGCATCTGGCCATTGTAGTATACATAGCTAGAAGAAACAATAACTTTACTAAATTAAAATGTAGCTAGACCGGTCGTGGTGGCTCACACCTGTAATCCCAGCACTTTGGGAGGCTGAGGTGGGCAGATCACAAGGTCAGGAGATCAAGACCATCCTGGCAAACACGGTGAAACCCCGTCTCTACTAAAAATACAAAAAGTTAGCCGGGTGTAGCGGTGTGTGCCTGTAGTCCCAGCTACTCGGGAGGCTGAGGCAGGAGGATGGTGTGAACCCAGGAGGCGGAGCTTGCAGTGAGCCAAGATTGCGCCACTGCACTCCAGCCTGGGTGACAGAGCGAGACTCCGTCTCAAAAAAAAAAAAAAAAAAAAGTAGCTAGTTCACACATGTCTGGTGAGAGTGTAAATAGGTAAAAGAAATTGTTCGCAAAACTCTAGTAAAGTCAAAACTTTGTATATGCTGTGTGACCCAACTAAGTATAATCCTATCAGAAATGTGTTCATATGTTCATCAAAAACATAAACTAGAATGTGATATATACATACAATGGAATATTACTCTGCCTTAAAAAGGAAGAAGATTCTGACATATGTTACATGGATGAACCTTGAGCACATTATGCTAAATGAAACAAAGCAATCACACACACACAAAAATAAGTATTGTATGGTTCTATTTACATAAGGTACCTAGAGTAGTCAGATTCATGGAGATAGATAGTAGAATGGTGATTGCCCAGGGCCAGGAGGCAAGAGTAATTGGCAGTTGTTGTTTGGTGGGTATAACCTATTTATGTATAAGGAGTTGCTATCAGGAAGACATGAGTAAAATACTCATAAGCACCAAGGGGAGTTCTGGTCACATCAAAAAATAGCCCTTTCTAGAAATCTAAGCAAGGGAAAATTCAAGCTAACAGGAATATCTTAAATTTGAATCATTCTTGGGCCGGGCGGGCATGGTAGCTCACACCTGTAATCCTAGCACTTTGGGATGCTGAGGCAGGCAGATCACCTGAGGTCAAGAGTTCAAAACCAGCCTGGCCAACATGGTGAAACCCCCTCTCTACTTAAATACAAAAATAAGCAGGGCATGATGGCAGGGGCCTATAATACCAGCTACTCGGGAGGCTGAGATGGGAGAATCACTTGAACCTGGGAGATGGTGGTTACAGTAAGCTGAGATCCCTCCACTGCACTCCAGCCTGTGCAGCTAAGCAAGACTCCATCTCAAAAAAAAAAAAAAAAAAAAAAAAAAATTGAATAATTCTTTTGAAACCTGATCACTGCAGTCTTCTTTCAAAGGGGTGGTCAGAAAATTGGAACAATTAGAAATACAATTAGAAACTTTTTGACACTTAATGATTTTCTTTCACAATTACCACAATTACAAATAAACAAAAAAAACATGTACTAGAATGTGCAGAGTAGCACAATTCAAAACAGCCACAAATGGGAAACTAATCAAATGTCCTTTAACAGTAAAATAGATAAATAAATTGTGGGCTACTCATCCAATGGAATATTACACAACAGTAAGAAATGAATGATCTATGACATGCCACAATATGAATAAATCTTACAAAAACAATGTTAAGCAGAAGAAACTAGACCAAAAAAATACCATCTGATTCCATTATTATAAAGTACAAAAACAGGCAAGACTCTTCAATTTTGTTAGAAGTCAGGGTAGTGGGTAACTTTGAGGTTTGGCTAACGAGTGAAAGAAAGCAGGGGTGGGACTGAAGGGCATCTCTGTATTATGTTTCACTTAAAATTTATTTTATAATAGAAACTGCTAATATGTTTCTAAAACTTCCTATGTTCTTTAAAAGAAAAAACCTCATAGAGTCTGGGCGCAGTGGTTTATGCCTGTAATCCCAGCACTTTGGGAAGCCGAGGTGGGCAAATCACGAGTTCAGGAGTTCAAGACCATCCTGGCCAACATGGTGAAAGCCCATCTCTACTAAAAATACAAAAAATTAGCTGGGTGTGGTGGCAGGTGCCTGTAATCCCAGCTACTCGGGAGGCTGAGGCAGGAGAATTGCTTGAACCAGGGAGGTGGAGGTTGCAGTGAGCCAAGACTGTGCCACTGCACTCCAGCCCGGGCAACAGAGTGAGACTCCGTCTTGGAAAAAAAAAAAAAGCTCATAGAACAGAGGGAAAAGAAGTCAAAATGAGCACCCTTCTTGCCTGAGGGCAGCAGAACCTCTAAAGCAGCTGAGACAAATGAATTTTGAATTTGTACATGAATGATCAGCCTGAATCGGGACACCTTAGAATTCCTTGTTATTCAGTAAATGGCCCACTGTATACAGATTACCCACTTCCTCATCAAATTATCATTCATCTAGGAGTACCAACAAGAAATATGTTTAACAATTAAAATTCTATGGTAATTTCACACTCAACAATGCCTTGTGTTCATAATTTTAATATTAGATTTGATTGAATATTATTAAATACAGCCTATGCCTTCCAAAATGGGTTGTATGATGGATCTCAATGAACTCATCAGTAGCTAATGCAGTAGAGATCTTTCTAAATGCTAATGTTTAGCTGCCTTTGGCTCATTAATTAATTTAAAGATTGTATAATTATCACAGCTTTTGATTCAAGTACATCTACCACTTTTTATTATTGGATAATGCTCATTTGCATGTAAGCATAAAAAATTACATTATGTTATCCAAAGATAGGTAGCATAATACCAAATAATCACACAGGTTATGTATACATTTGGAAAGGAAAAAAGAAAAGTAAGAAGGCAATGTTCTTTTGAACACATGGAGGAGTTGATACCACTACAAATACTTGTCACTAAAACGAGAGTGATAAAACAAAAGCAGGGATAGGCAAGGAGTTGCCGTCAGGAGCACATGAGTAAAATACTCATAAGCACCAAAGGGAGGTCTGGTCATATTAAAAAAAATAGCCCTGTTCTAAAAATCTTAGCAAGTGAAAATCTAAGCTATCAGGAATACCTGAAATTTGAAGTCATTCTTTATAAATCTGATCACTGCAGACTTCTTTCAAAGGGGTAGTCAGAAAATTAGACCAATTAGAAACACAATTAGAAACCTTTTGACACTTAATGATTTTGTTTCACAATCAGGGTGAGGATTAAAAGGTACTCACCTACAAAAAGGTGGTATGAGGTGAGTCTAGAATTCCTTCCTGGTCACTGTCATCACACACTCAAGGAGATCTGGCAAATGGAGAAAAAGTAATGTAACCACCCAATGGGTTCACTGGCCCTATCTGGGCCAATTTATTAAGACAGGAGAATTGTAATAAAGAGTTTAATTCATGCAGAGCTGGCTGAATGGGAGACTGGAGTTTTACCATTACTCAAATAAGCCTCCCCTGAAAATTCAGAGACTAGGGTTTTTCTCTTTTTGCTGCTGCTTCTTATTTTTGTTTTTGTTTTTGTTTTTGTTTTTGAGACAAGGTCTCACTCTGGAGTGAGAGCACCCTGGCTGAAGTATAGTGGCATGATCATGGCTCACTGCAGCCTCAACCTCCTTGGGCTCAGGTGACCCTCCCACTTCAGCCTCCCAAGTGGCTGGGACTACAGCCACCACACCCAGCTAATTTTTAGAATTTTGTAGAGATGGGGTATCACCATGTTGCCCAGGCCGGTCTCAAACTCCTGGGCTCCAGTGACCCATCCGCTTCAGCTTCCCAAAGTGCTAGGATTACAGGTGTGAGCCACTGAGCCTGGCCTAGGATTTTCAAAGACAGTTTGGCCAGCCACGGAATGGGTGCTGCTGATTGGTTGGGGATGCAATCACACGGATGTGAGTCCTCTGCTGGGTGGGGACACAGGACCAGTTGGCAGGTCTGGGTGGAGCCATTGGTCATCAGAAATGCAAAAACCCAAAAAGACATCTCAAAAGGCCGATCTTAGGTTCTACAATAGTGATGTTATCTGCAGGAGTAATTGGGAAAGTTGCAAATCTTGTGACATTGACGCATTAGCAGAATTCAGGCTCCACTCCTGCTCCAAACCTGGTAGTCTTTTACTAGCCTTACAAAGGCAGTTTAGTTTGGGGGAAGTGCTATTATCATTTAAACCATAAATGTCTCCCAGAGTTAGCATGGCCCAAGCCCAGGAGTAATTAAATGCAGTTTGGAGGTTAAAGGCAAGATGGGGGGTGGTTAGATTAGATCTCTTTCACTATCATGATATTCTCATTGTTACAATTTTTGCAAAGGAAGTTTCACTATTGTCATATTCTCATACTTAAGAACAAAGGTAAGAATAAGGTGCTAGAGGCACTCAGAGGAAGAGGAGAAGTGAAACTGGGAATATTATAGATAGATAGACAGGCATGAGTGGGGCAGGCGAGGGCTCTCCCCAATCCACTAGGAATGTCGGGGGATGGTTTGCAATGACCACATTGCCTCTCTAAAAATGGTAATTCAGCAGCCAGGGAGAGGCAATCTCCTGATCGTCCACACCTGTTAACATTAAAAGTGTGAATTGAATGCAGGCCCCAGGGAGAAGCAGTTTCTTGGGCATTCATGTTAAGAGACCAAATGGTGGAGTATGATGTTCTGGGGCACCCACCACCAGAAAAAGGAAAAAAGTCTCAGATGGCATGTGTGTAACTGCCTAAGCACACTGCACATGCTCAGTTCCAAAGGTAAGGAACGCATGCGCATGTGGGAAGCCCACCCTAGGGGAAGAACCAAGGCAAAGAAGCCAGCTTATGAAGCCCTCGGATCGAGGCTAAAGGCCTCTTTTTTCATCTCTTCTCCTCTCTCTCGGACCTTCAGGCACTGGCTTGGGTCTCTTCCAAGTGAATTTTCCTTTCTTTCCTGTTATAAAGCGTTTTGTTTGTTTGTTTGTTTGTTTGAGACAGAGTCTCCCTCTGTCTCCCAGGCTGGAGTGCAGTGGCACGATCTCGGCTCACTGCAACCTCCACCCCCTGGATTCAAGCAACCCTCCCACCTCACCTTCTCAAGTAGCTGGGATTACAGGCATGTGCCACCACACCCAGCTAATCTTTGTATTTTTTGTAGAGACAGGGTTTCTTCATGTTGCCCAGGCTGGTATCGAACTCCTGAGCTCAAGCAATCCACCCACCTCAGCCTCCCAAAGCACAGGGATTACAGGCATCAGCCATTGAGCCTGGCCTGGCTCACTTCTTATCACAATTTGTCATAAGTCCACATCCAGCTGGAAAGAAAGCTGGAGAATAAGCAGTTTCCTAACACACTCTGATCACTCAAATAACTGTACCGTGCATACCCTTTCTCTCCCTTACACAGAGCACATTCAACCTCTCCCCTAAAAGAGATAGCCCAGAGTCCTATCCAGCTATTGCACCCAACTTAAAGTCCAAAATATCTGGGCAATATGCAACCACCTGAACCAAATCTGGATGTGTCTCCCAGTAAACAAGTTACCAGTCCATCCCCTTCCCAATCCTTCCCCTGCCTCCACCCATCCCTGTACCCATATCTTCAATAAACACTGGCAGATAAGACTGGATACACACGGTAGAAATTCCTTCTCGGAAAACAGAAGAAACAAAATACGCATCAGCCGCTGGTCATTAATGATGGAGTTTCGCCACCAGTCATTGCAGAGGGCCTTGCCCCACCTGTGGAGTACTTTCCTTGGGGTTAGTATTTGGTTCTGGGTTCTGGGAGAAAGTTCCTTGTCCATTGTCACCTAAGTCTGTGGCTTTACCTTGGAGTGGTTCTGCCTTGCCCCTCGTTCTCCGTGCCCTCATCTGAGTCTGAAAACATTCCTTCCTTATGCCTTCCGTCAGGGATGCCCAGCTCCTTTCACACTGCTTCCTACTAGTGCAGTTTTACAAGCCTGAGGATTGTATTAGGTTGAACAATAACAGATCTGTGGTTTGCTTGGCAATAACATTTACCCAAATACATGGTAGGTTTCTGGTCTATTGGATTCGGGTCTGATTTAATGTGTCAATAACCACCCACAGTATCTTTACTGGTCATATTTCTTAAACTCTCCTTATTTTCTGGCTTCCGAGTTTAACCATCACTCTCTTCCCACTTCACAGGCAATTCCCTTGAGGCTATCTGACACAACAGGCTCAATCTGATCTTTGTTGCTGAATCTAACTCCCTGGTTTGATTGGGAATCTTTTGATGAGAGGACACTGAAGAACACTCTTAGTAACATCTTATCTCCCACCTTTGCGGGATTCAGAGTAGTTGAACCACGTGGTTCTCCTTTCTTCCAGCTATTCTTGCATTGGTCGGTTTTTGCCTGGGCTCATTTCTTTGTTATAATAACCCATGAAAAGCAGGAAAGAGCAGCCAACATGCAAATATTCTGGCTTTTTGACTGCTTTCTCTAGGGCTCACAATTAGACATGTGGCCTTCTTTCCAAGTAATTGCAGATGACAGCTTTACCAAATATTGCCTTGACATTACAAGCTTCATCAGCTTTCCAATATCTGCAACATCTATTTTTTAATTGTCAATATCTCGAGCAATGCCACATAGGTAAGATTTTTATAATGTTAGGTACCAATATCTATATTAGCTGGAATAATAATTACATTGCTAAAACAAAAACACCAAAAATATATGCCTTCAAAAAGATTCACTTTGGCAGGCAGATCACTTGGGGTCAGGAGTTTGAGACCAGCCTGGCCATCATGGTGAAACCTTGTCTCTACTAAAAATACAAAAATTAGCCGGGTGTGGTGGCGCCGCCTGTAATCCTAGCTAATGGATTCTAGCTGAGATCATGCCACTGCACTTCAGCCTAAGCAACAGAACAAGATTCAGTCTTAAAAAAAAAAAAAAAAAAAAAAAAAAAAAGGCCAGGTGCAGTGGCTCACGCCTGTAATCTCAACACTTTGAGAGGCCAAGGGGGGGGTGGATCACCTGAGGTTAGGAGTTCAAGACCAGCCTGACCAACATAGTGAAATGCCCTCTCTACTAAAAATACAAAAATTAGCCGGGCATGATGACAGGTGCCTGTAATCCCAGCTACTCGGGAGGCTGAGGCCGGAGAATCACTTGAACCTGGGTGACAGAGGTTACAATGAGCCATGATTGTGCCATTGCACTCCGGCCTGAGCAACAGAGCCAGACTCCGTCTCAAAAAAAAAAAAAAGAGTGACTTCTATTCCTCTCTCATGTAACAGCTTAGCAGGCCTAAGCTGGTGAGGTAGCTCTTTTCCAGGAGTTCATTCAGGAACCCCACATTCTTTGCATCTTATCGCTCTGCATTGTCCTTTATGGTGGAGCTGGGTGAACATAGCACCAATATACCAACCTATGGGAAAATGGAGGAAAACAAAGTCCAGAAGTAGCAGCTTCTCTTTTAGCTAGAAAGTAGTTATCAATTATGTATCGACTTTGCCCATGTCCCATGGCCACTAAATTAGTGCTGTAATAGTAATGGAAGGAAAGGAGCAAATGCCAGGGAGTATTATTTGGGTACTGGTCCGTCAGAAGGAGTTAGGAAAGCTGACTAAATCCTCTAAGAAAGCTGTAAACTCTGCCAATTGTATCTGTAACAACTTAGGGTAAAAAATATATATACATATATTAGTCCCATCCCTAAAATCACTCCAGGCTTCTTCAGGCCTAGAAATTTGGGTCCACTTCATTCCCACAGTAAGGAAGCCCTTCCCTTATTAGTCCCCACCTGTTACTATCCCAGAATTTACCTCTTCCCATGATGATTAACAGTGATAACTTCCATTTCCTTCTGTGAATTCAAAGTCACACCACAAAGGGCAGTCTGGACTCTATGGCCTCAACCAGACAAAGATAAAACTATATTGGCACATTTCATAACGTCTGAGTTGTATTTTATCTTATATATGGTCATTTTGTTACAAAAACATTTTTTTTTTGAGCCTCTGTCACCCAGGCTGGAGTGCAGTGGTGCAATCACTGCAGCCTTGACTTCTCAGGCTCAGGTGATTCTCTCCCCTCAGCCTCCCGAGTAGTTGGGACCACGGGCATGTATTACCACACCCAGCTAAATGTTGTAATCTTAGTAGAGACGGAGGTTCACCACGTTGCCCAGGCTGGTTTAGAATGCTTGGGCTCAAGGGATCAGCCTGCCAAGGTGCTGGGATTACAAGTGTGAGCCTTGTAATCATTGGACATAAAATCATTTTTATTAAGTAAACTCAATGTCAGACTCAGCTTATATTAATTTAAAAAAACTTTAATGCGAAGGAAATCTCATTTAGTCAGAATGTGGATGCTGCATCCTGTGAGACCAACTATTCAACATTTTAGTCAAACGATGCTACTGTAGAACATGCTTTGTTTAGCTATTGAGCACTCAGCAAATAATCTTAGACTGTTCAAGTGGTTGCTGTGTGTTATTAATTTATCATACAGTATTTACTGAGCATCTATCTTAAGCAACACGATAGCACAAACTTTTAACCTTCATCTCTATGCCAAATGAGAGTATGGAATTCACACATGAAAAGATTCCCACCATTTAGCGACATAAAAATATGCAGTACAGTTCAGTGCTGCAGGTTTCTGATAAATTACTCAGCATCGGAGTGGTAAAAAAGTAGCATTTGATCAGGTCCTTGAAGGATGAAGAGTATGGGTAAGCAGAGATGAGAGAAAATAGCCTTGAAAGCAGAAAAAGTAGCAGGTGAAAAAGACTGAGCAGCAAAACAGAACGAAACAAAACACCACATTGTGCCCTGGGACAGTCACTACTTCTGATTAGCAGCAGAGAAGTTTCTGTGCTGGTGAGTAGTGGGAGATAGGAAAGCAGACAGGGCTAAGCCTTAGAGTGACTGTCCCTCTATCGAGGTGGAACTTTACCCTTTTGGTGATGAGATAAGAAAGGCAGAATGAGAGAGACCAATTTGAAAACCACAAAGGAGATAACAGATTTTAGGCTGGGCATGGTGGCTCATTTCTGTAATCCTAGCCCTTTGGGAGGCCGAGGCAGGTGGATCACCTGAAGCCAGGAGTTTGAGACCAGCATGGGCAATATGGCGAAACTCTGTCTCTACTAAAAATCCAAAAAATTAATCGGGCATGGTGGTGTGCACCTGTAGTCCCAGCTACTTGGCAGGCTGAGATGGGAGGCTCACCTGAGCCTGGGGAGGTTGAGCCTACAGTGAGCAGTGGTGGCGCCACTGCACTCCAGACTGGGTGACAGAGTGAGACCCCGTCTCAACAACAACAACAACAACAAAGACTTTAAATAAGCCTAGTGTATGTACAGTTTTACTACTCAAACTTAGAGGTTTACTTCTTTACACCTTCAGAATTTTTTTTTTTTGAGATGCAGTTTTGCTCGTGTCTCCCAGGGTGGAGCGCAGTGGCGTGATCTCGGCTCACTGCAATCTCTGCCTCCCGGGTTCAAGCGATTCTCCTGCCTCAGCCTCCTGAGTAGCTGGGATTATAGGCGCGCACCCCCACACCCGGCTAATTTTTGTATTTTTAGTAGAGATGAGCTTTCACCATGTTGGCCAGGCTGGTTTCGAACTCCTGACCTCAAGTGATCCACCTGCCTCGGCCTCCCAAAGTGCTGGGATTACAGGCATGAGCCACTGCGCCTGGCCTCAGAATTTTTTAATATAAAATTATTTCCCAAATGTCAGTTCTCCAATAAAAACAGGCTAATTTCCAACAGAAGATTTTGTTTGCTTTTTTTCTAAGTGGCAGCTTGTTTGGGAAACTTTGGAATTTGGGCCTTGAAATATTAGGACGGTGTAAAAGTAATTGAGGTTTTGGCCATTACTTTTAATAAATGAGATGCACACACCACACCCCTTCTAGAAAACTGAGATGTCAGTTTTTAAATATTGAAAGTTTGAGTCCACACATTCAAATTTCTCAGTTATTTAAAAACTACTTACCATGTGCCAAACACAATGCTAAAGCCTATTCTTATAATAAGAAGCTGCCTCCCTACATTTTCAGAACTAGCAGCAGAGAATAAAAGACCTTGAAACAAGAAGTTATTATGCAGTGCTATTAGTACTGGGTGCTGTCAAAATATGTAAGAAATGACCAGGTGCGGTGGCTCACTCCTACAGTCCCAGCAACTTGGGAGGCAGGGGTGGAAGAATTGCTTGAGGCCAGGAGTCTGAGACCAGCCTGGGCAACATAGTGTGCCTTGTCTCTAAAAAAATTTCTTTGTAAGAAATTAGCTGGGCATGGTGGCATGCACCTGTATTCCCAGCTACTCAGGTGGCTGTGGAGAGAGGATCCGCTGAGCCCAGGAATTCAAGGCTGCACTGAGCAATGATTGCACCATTGCACTCCAGCCTGGGTTGACAGAGCTAGAGTGAGATTTCATCTCTTTAAAACAATTTGTAGGAAAGGCACCCAACCTAAATTGAGAAGTCAGCAGAGGCTGCCTGAAGGAACCTGTATTCATTTTTTCTTTCTTTCTTTCTTTCTTCTTTCTTTCTTTCTTTCTTCTTTCTTTCTTTCTTTCTTTCTTTCTTCTTTCTTTCTCTTTCTTTCTTTTTCTTTCTTTCTTTCTCTTTCTTTCTTTCTTTGTTTCTTTCTTTCTTTCTTTCTCTGTCTTTTTTTTTCTCTTTTTTTTTGGTGAGATGGAGTCTTGCTCTGTCCCAGGCTGGAGGGCAGCGGCACAATCTCAGCTCACTGCAACCTCCGCTTCCTGGGATCAAGCAATTCTCCCACCTCAGCCTCCCGAGTACCTGGGACTACAGGTGCATGCTACCACACCCAGCTAATTTTTGTATTTAGTAGAGACAGCATTTCACCATGTTGACCAGGCTGGTCTCGAACTCCTGACCTTGATGATCCATCTGCCTCAGTCTCCTAAAGTGCTGGGATTACAGGAGTAAGCCACCGTGCCCAGCCAGAAGCTGTATTAGTTTTCTACTGCTGCTGTAACAAATGAACACAAACCTGATGGCTTAAAACAACAGAAATATATTATCTCATGGTTCTGAATGCTAGAAGTCCAAAGTCACTTTCACAGAGCTGAGATCAAGATGCCAACATGGCTATACATCCTCTAGAGCAGCACTCCCCAACCTTTTTGCCACCAGGGACCAGTTTCCTGGAAGATAATTTCTCCATGGACTGGGAGTTGGGGGATGGTTTCAGGATGATTCAAGTACATTACATTTATTGAGCACTTTATTTCTATTATTATTATATTGTAATATATAATGAAATAATTATACGACTCACCATAATGTAGAATCAGTGGGACCCCTGAGTTTGTTTTCTGGCAACTAGATGGTCCCATACGGTGATGGGAGACAGTGACAGATCATCAGGCATTAGATTCTCATAAGGAGTGTGTAAATACACATGCGCAGTTCACAATAAGGTTCGCCTCCTATGAGTATCTAATACTTCCACTGATATGATGGGGGTGGAGCTTGGGCCTTAATGTGAGCAATAGGAGCAGCTGTAAATACAGATGAAGCTTCGCTCCCTGGCCTGCTGCTCACCTCCTGCTGTGCGGCCCTGGGGGCTGGGGACCCCTGCTCTAGAGGCCCCTGGGTAGAATCCGTTTCTTGTCTCTTCCAGCTTCTAGTAGCTGCTGCAATCCTTGGCTTGTGGCCACATCACTCCATTCTCTTTTTCTGTGGTCACATTGCCTTCTCCTCTTCTGTCTGGTCACATCTTCCTTGCCTCCCTTTTATAAGGGGATGTATGTGATGGCACTTTGGGCCCACCCAGCTAGTGCAGGATAATCTTCTCATCTCAAGATCTTTAACTTTATCACATCTGCAAAGCCCTTGATTTTGTCATCTAAGGTTAACATTCATGGTTTTTGTTTGTTTGTTTGTTTGTTTTTTATTGAGACAGAGTCTCGCTCTGTCACCCAGGCTGGAGTGCAGTGGCACGATCTTGGCTCACTGCAAGCTTCACCTCCCGGGTTCACGCCATTCTCCTGCCTCAGCCTCCCAAGTAGCTGGGACTACAGGCGCCCAGCTAATTTTTTGTATTTTTTTTAGTAGAGACAGGGTTTCACCGTGTTTGTCAGGATGGTCTTGATCTCCTGACCTCGTGATCTGCCCACCTCGGTCTCCCAAAGTGCTGGGATTACAGGTGTGAGCCACCACGCCAGGCCATTTGTGGGTTTTAAGAGTTAAGATATGGATACTTTTGGGGGAGGCAATTTAACCTATCACAGAAGTCGCTTTTCAAGTAGGACTTCCAAGAAAGTTAGGGGTTCCCCTATGTGTTCTCTTTCTGTCTGAGTGCAGTCCTGGAGAATTGGTTTGGGCTAAGACATCCATATGCATAGAAAACATAACAGATTAGGTGCGTAATATGTCAAAACAAAATCTTTTTTTTGGCCGGGCACAGTGGCTCACGCCTGTAATCCTATCACTTTGGGAGGCCGAGGCAGGAGGATCACGAGGTCAGCAGATCGAGACCATCCTGGCTAACACGGTGAAACCCCGTCTCTACTGAAAATACAAAAAATTAGACGGGCGTGGTGGCGGGTGCCTGTAGTCCCAGCTACTCGGGAGGCTGAGGCAGGAGAATGGCGTGAACCCGGGGGGCGGAGCCTGCAGTGAGCCGAGATCGCGCCACTGCACTCCAGCCTGGGCGACAGCGAGATTCCGTCTCGAAAAAAAAAAAAATCTTTTTTTTAACTGTAAAGCCACGTAGACCATATAAAGAGAAAACCTATGGCCTTAAATTACTGGTTTAATCATCTGATTAGGCAGAACTGGCATGGAAGCACAATGAGGAATGACAATCATGATTTCAGTGATTCCAGCCCATTAGCTGCTCCACCACATTCACCGGGCACTCACACGCTCTGCCACCTCCCGGGGGACTCGATGATTTAATATTCGCCTCCACACAAGCATGTCCTGAAAAATCTATTTTCTAGCCAAGCTTTTATAATAATGAGGCCTGACGCTGCCTCTTCCTTCAGATTTGAAGCTGTCCTCATCATTTTTCCCAGGCTCTGTAAATTTGCATCTTGTCTGTATAATGAGTTTACATACTTGTTTTTACTGCACAATCTGAATTCGGATCCATCTTTTTGACTTTTGATAAGAAACATGTTTGTCATCAATATATTTTGTTTCCACTAAATACAAGATTCACTGTGGCAATTATCCAGGGCCATAATCAGCTGAAGTAGCAGCAAAGTGTTTAGGTTAGAATAGGAAAGTTGTAGAGTTTCATTAATATGCACATAAACACGATACAAGTGCCTCCCAAGGAAGTGATCTGCCTCCAACAGCTGCCAGAGTGAGACTGCATGAATGAACAGACAAATGAAGAATGTTAAGTGATGATATTTTCTACAAAAAAAAACCCCAAGAATTTTATATGCTGCAATATTGAACTTGATAATTAAAAACAACAAAATGTGTAATTTAAAAAGAAATGAAACGTACTTCTAAGTGCATGTGAGTATTTATAGCTGTTTACTTTGTCCTTTCTGGAAAATGGTAAAATAATAATGCCAGAAAAGAAAGTGTGGAAAAAGATACCATTTTCCCCTAATACAAGTTAATATTATTCCATATCAGGGTTTATAATGAGGGTGTTAATATTATTCCATATCAGGGTTTGTAATGAGGGTGTTCTTTCATAGAAAAGGTAAATCAACCTATGCATCTTCTTAGGTGACAGAAAGAAGGAACAGAGTTTTGCTTTGCTTCCCTCAGCTCCATTTTTTTTTTTCTTTCTTAGACAGAGTCTCACTCTGTTGCCCATGCTGGAGTGCAATGACACAATCTTGGCTCACCTTGGGAGGCACTTGCAATCTCTGCCTCCCGGGTTCAAGCAATTCTCCTGCCTTAGCCTCCTGAGTATCTGGGATTACAGGTGCCCACCACCACTCCTGGCTAATTTTTGTATTTTGGGTAGAGACGGGTTTCACTATGTTGGCCAGATTGGTCTTGAACTCCTGACCTCCAATGATCCACTTGCCTCAGTCTCCCAAAGTGCTAGGATTACAGGCATAAGCCACCGCACCCGGCCTCAGCTCCATTATTTTTAATACTCCAATTTGGATACATGCTTTATCCAAATAGTTAAGTCTGGGGTGGAAACATTTAAAGGATCTTGGAGAAAGTAATAAGTGACTTAAGCAGAACAAAAATAAATGCTGGAGTAAAACTAATAGAGTAATTATAACATCCTGTGATACATTCTAGGATTTGGATAAGCAAGGATGTGTTTTAATTGCTCATTTACTTAGGCCTATGTCCCTACACTCAGTAATGAATGGCATATAGTTTTGGCTGGGTATTCTCTGGGAACATTTAGAGGCTTCCCCAAATTCTTCTCCAACCCCCATTGTTTTCTCACCATTCACCCTCTAAATGGGTTGTCAGCATCAGCTGCATATTCATTGTTTCAGGGGAGAATTCTTTAAGCCAAAAGTCTTAAACCCCTTACAGAATTTAGAGAGTTTGCTAAGGAAGTAAAAGGTAGAAAAGAAAGTTCAGTCTTAAGTATCTTCTGCTAGAGAAATTGAGGAACAATGGAGGAAGATGAGGACCTTTCCCTCCAGATCTGCTGCAGACTTTTCTGGGCTTGAGGGGAAATGAGACAGGGAGAAAGTTCTTTGGGAAGAGGGAGCAGAGCCCTGCCCTGTTCTTCATTTATTTACTTTCCGCTGTTAAACTTTGGATAGGTTACTTACCCTCTCTTGGCTCAGTCTTTCCATCCATGGGAAAAAAAAAAAAATGCTGCAATTGGGTTTAAATATTATCTATATATTCCCTCTCAATTCTAAAATTCTTCTGCCAAGATGATTGAAGATCATTAGAATATAACTTATCATCTTAACTTTCTCATCAAAATACTTCAAAATTTTTAGCATGAATGAACTCTTCTTAGGTCTTTAAACTCACAATCTTGATGTCTCATTTAGGTTCATATCTCAAATATTTATGTAAAATCTATTTTTAATTTTATCCTTAGTGCATTGTCATTATTTTGTAATTTACTGTTCTCATTGTCTTAGTCAATGCCCAGAGAAGCTACTAATGGAAAATGGTTTGAAGTCCCAAAAGCAATTAGGTTAGCCTATCTTGATGATAACCATGATTCATCTTTTCTTCCATTATCGAAGTTTTTAGGAAGTTGGCTAAGTGACTTTGAGTAAGAGATATCTTAGAGTAATAAAGGGAGACTGACAATGACATCGTGTGGATTTATGGGAACACAAAATTTTACTGAATTTGCATAACAGTAACCCTTAGGAAATACAACCCAGTAAATCAATCAACTGATCCAAATTAATTATCAGTTTCAAGAACAAAACCATTAGGTACTTTCATACGTTTATTTTTTTCTGAAAAGATACACAACATCATAATCCCAGAACTTTTGTTTTTCTCTAACAAATAACAATATTTAACATCTGCAGAGTGTGGCATACCCCATGTATAAATCTGGTTACTCCCCAGTGCAACCCTATGAAGTCAGTATTGCGGTTCTCACACCACAAATGAGGGTGGTTTCTGAGAAGTTAGGTGAAATGCACAAAGCTACCTTGACTCAAATCCAAATCCTCCTTCCTTTCTGCTTCATTCCTTCAGAGACCACTGCCTGGTAAATGGGTCAAAACATGCCCCACTGGTGCAGGTGTGAATGGCTGCTTTGAGCATACAGCAATTTCAGCCTCATAAAGATAGCAAAGACCCAACCTTGCTGAGTCACATGAGTTGCCATGTTTAGTTTATTCATTTATCTGTTCTTTCCTTCACTGAACCTAAAAAGACTTAGTACCAACCCATGTGCCAGGTACTTTTTTATATATAAGTGATACAAAACTAGTCTAATTCATTCATTCATCATTTATTCAGGAAGTTATTCATTCAAAACTCATGGCAGTGAGCCACAGCCCCTGGTCAGCCATGTGATCAGGAGGGTGAGCAATGGATACTGTGTGGTGTACTGTGTTGCCAGATGATTTTGCCCATCTATAAGCTAATGTAAGTGTTCTGAGCATGTTTAAGGTAGGCTAGGCTATGATGTTTGGTAGGTTAGGTGTATCAAGTGCATTTTTTACTTATGATATTTCCTACTTTCAGTGGGTTTATCCAGAGGTGGCCCCATCATAAGTTATGGAGCCCCTGTATTTGTAATAGATGTGGCATCCAAAGGCTTCATTTAAAGTATTTGCCTATAGACAGCACCTTCCTTATCAACTTACTTCCTTAGTACAGAGGAATGATGCAATGAATCCCGAATCATTCAGTTGAGATTTACCAAGATGTTTTCTACTTTCCCTCAGTTAAATTTGATATTCAAGAAATAATCTTTACTCTGAAGAACTCTAATTTCATTTTGGAACACAGTATTGAAAATGAAGCAACACCATTTCAGGCTACTTGTTTAAAATGCTGTCATTATCTGTCAAAAAGCAATTTTAGAGAATTTCTTTTAAGGGAAAGTAAAGCATTTGTAAAAATGTTATCAAGTCACAATATTAGACTTTAAGGGGGAGATTTTTAAGCAGGTTTAGATTAAATCTCCCTGGATCTTCCTGACAACTGTTTACTCCACCTCAAATGTGTCAAAACCAACTGATTACCAAATAATGTACATTTGGACTTACATTCTGCAGTTGAAGGTTTTAAGTAAGTTTCATTTGTCATAGGATTGCTAAGAGGAATATTATTCTTACTCTTCATCAACACTGTTGAACGTGGGAACAGTTTGTGAACTCAGCAGAAAAAATCACCTTCAGGTAAATTAAGTACAAAGTACCAGGTATGAGTCCCATTCAACAAATTAAAGTGTTAAAGAAATAGAATTTTCTTTGATTTCTTAATAAAACTTAATTTCAGACTTTGAGCTACCCTTCAGGCTATCCTATTCCACTAGGTCCGATTTTACAAATGCTTTACTACTTTATGAGGTTTCCATTGCCCTCCTCCCTTGGGTGGTACCAGAGCTCCACGGCTGTTTTTGCCAGATAATCGTTTATTGGTGCAACCAGTTAGCACATCTTTTCTGAATTTATGGCCTTTTTAGGACTGGAGAGTCTCTGCTACTTCTAAGCTGTTCGTGAGACGTGAAATCTTTTGCTTAGCTGTAAAGTTCCATCTGACTAGACACAACTTACCGTCATTCCTCACAGTGGTATTGCCTGGAAGCAGGAAACAGTCTTCTCTGATCTTGGAACCCACAACCTCTTTTAGTCTCTCTCTTCCCAAGTATTCCCCAGCCGTTGCCAGCAGACCTAATGTCTGAAGAAAATCTTCCTATCTTCATGTTACTTTGTCACATTCTTACCATGTCAAAAAAATCCACCGAGTCCTCCTAAGGACTTGAGCTTTTGAGTAGCAAAACTCAGAAAGACTTAGAGAATATTTCTGCTTTCTGCTCTGCCATATGCCTTCCCTAAGACAATGAAAACATTGCTAGCCAGAATGTAACGAAGAAGTGGGTCTAGCTTATTATCGCTTAGTATTATCCAGCAATAACAATAGTTGCTTAGTAGTTGTAGCAAGAGTGACTTCTAACCCTGTATTCTTCAATATGTCATCTTCTTTATTATTATTATTTGAGATGGAGTTTTGCTCCTGTTGTCCAGGCTGGAGTGCAGTGGCACGATGTTGACTCACTACAACCTCCAGTTCCCAGGTTGAAGCAATTCTCCTGCCTCAGTCTCCCAAATAACTGAGATTACAGACATGCACCACCATGCCCGGCTAATTTTGTATTTTTAGTAGAGTTGGGGTTTCACCACGTAGGCCAGGCTGGTTTCAAACTCCTGACCTCAGGTGATCCACCTGCCTCAGCCTCCCAAAGTGCTGGGATTATGGGCGTGAGCCACTGTGCCCTCCCAATATTTCATCTTCTTTAGCTATTGTAAAAAGAGATACAGTGAGGGTGTGGTAGGCAGAATTATGACCCCTCTACCTAAATATGTCCACATCCTAATCCTCGGAACCTGTGATTATGGTATGTGCAGACCTGCCCCAAAGCCCAAGGAAGCTGACAGGCTGAAGAAAGTGGCTGACAAATCTAGTTTCTTAGAAAGAAACATTTAATAGGGACTTATGAATAGAAGTGATATTTGTGTCTCAGGCAGTGGTGAGATAAGATGGTGGATCCCCATACCATTATCCCCCAGACTTATATAACATAAGGGAAGAGTGAGTTAGAAGGAATGTGTTGGACAATTTAAATAAACATCAAGGTTGTTTGATCTAAGGGCCTCATTTATCTGCCTTTACACAAGGTACAGATACACTGGAAACCTTAGAGGCCTTCCTGGAACTGGAGTTAATCAGAAGCCAACATGGAGAATTAGCATCCAAGATGGAGTTGCTTTAGACTCCATAGTATAATACATGGCAAAGGGAAATACTAAGGTTGCTTGTCAACTGACCTTGAAATAGGCAGATTATTTTGGATTATCCAGGTAGGCCTAATGTAAATAAAGGTTAAATAAAGGTAAATAAAAGTTAAGACAGAGGTAGTAGACAGAGGGAGAATCAGAGAGATGGCAGTGTGACTCAACTTTGGTAACTATGAAGATAGAGGCAGGAATGTGGGCAGCCTCTAGAAGTGGAAAGGGCAAGGAAATGGACTCTCCCCTAGGGACTGGAGAAAGAAATACAGCTCTGCTGATTTTTTAGTCCAGCCTTGGATTTTCAGCTACAGAATATAATAAAAGACTAAGCTTAAATTATACTTCATCAATTAGTTGGCTTTGACATATTTAGCAAGGGTAAATAAGTCTGGTCTTGATTTTAGCCCAGTGTGACCCATTTGGGTTTCTGAACTATAGAACAGTATGTATTTGGGTTATTTTAAGCCAATAAATTTGTGGTAATTTGTTACAGCAGTCATAGAAAATGAATACATGGGATATTGGGGAAACACTGCAAAATTTGTAGTGAGAACACCTGAGTTTCAGTCTCAGCATTTTCATGTACGAAATCTCCACTGCGGCTGCACCACTGCCTGAGAGAGTAGATTGTAAAAAAAATGGACAGGCTCTGTCTTCTTCCAAGATTCCATTCTCCCACTGTGCCAGAGAAACAGAAATTGCAGGCTCCCTGGCACAGCAGAGAGAGGAGGGTAGAGAGAGCAATGATGAAGAGGAGAGAGCAGACAGTATCTGCAAGTACTAAGTTCAACAAATATTTAATGGTGCCTTCTCTGTAACAAGTATTTTCCAAGTCTACGTTGTATTTATTCTCCTATGAATCTTGTAAGCATTATAATCCTAATTATTTTCAGAAGAGGAAAATGAGAGAGGGCAAAATATTTTGTCACAGCTACTAAGTGGCAGAGAAGTGGCAGCGGGCCAGGGCTTCTGGATCAATCCAACTTAAATATTCTTTCTCATACACCAATAGTTTTTTATCATGACCTAGAGATTTTGAAATGAGTCTGAAGGATATAGAGGCAAAAAGGACTTACTTGTTGCATAGGGTCTATGAATCCTAACTATGTATGTACTGAACAAAAGGCCTTCATGAGGCAAAAAATGATAGAACTGAAAGGGGAAATAGACAAATCCAGACTTTTACTCAAACACGCCAACACTCTTCTCAGATTAATCAATAGCATAAGTAGATGGAAAATCAGCTAGGATGTCAGCCGCTTGACCTAACTGACAGAACATTCCAACGACAGAAGAATACACATTCTTACAAGTACATGTGGAATATTCACCAAGATACACTGCATTCTGGGTAATAAAACAAACCTCAGTAAAGTCAAAACAACTGAATCCATACTAACTATGTTCTCTAAACTCAACAAAATTAAGTGAGAGATCAAAAACTGAACTATCTGGAAAACAATCAAATATTTGGAAGTCAAACAATGCATTATGGCTGGGCGTGGTGGCTCACACCTGTAATCCTAGCAATTTAGGAGACCAAGGGAGGAGGATCTGTTAAGCCCAGGTGTTTAAGACCAGTCCGGGCAACATAGGGAGACACTGCCTCTATTTTTTTTTTTAATTAAACAAAATTTTAAAAATAAAAGTTTAAAAACTTTTTAAATTTTTCCATAGTTTATTGGGGTACAGGTTGTGTTTGGTTACATGAGTAAGTTCTTTAGTGGTGATTTGTGAGATTTTGGTGCACCCATCGCCTGGGCAGTATACACTGCACCCTATTTGTAGTCTTTTATCCCTTCCCCCCGTCCCACCCTTCCCCCCAAGTCCCCAAAGTCCATTGTATCATTCTTACACCTTTGCGTCATCATAGCTTAACTCCTATATATCAGTGAGAACATACGATGTTTGGTTTTCCATTCCTGAGTTACTTCACTGAGAATAATAGTCTCCAATCTCATCCAGGTTGCCGCAAATGCTATTAATTCATTCCTTTTTTATGGCTGAGTAGTATTCCATCATATATATATAACAGTTTCTTTATCCACTTGTTGATTGATGGGCATTTGGGTTGGTTCCACGATTTTGCATTTGCGAATTGTGCTGCTATAAAAATGTGTGTGCAAATATCCTTTTCATATAATGACTTCTTTTCCTCTGGGTAGATACCCTGAAGTGGGATTACTGGATCAAATGGTAGTTCTACTTTTAGTTCTTTAAGGGATCTCCACAGTGTTTTCCACAGTGGCTGTACTAGTTTACATTCCCACCAGCAGTGTAGAAGTGTTCCCTGATCACCACATCCACACCAACATCTACTGTTTTTTGATTTTTTGATTATGGCCATTCTTGGAGGAGTAAGGTGGTATCACATTGTGGTTTCGATTTGCATTTCCCTGATCATTAGTGATGTTGAGCTTTTTTAAATATGTTTGTTGGCCATTTGTATATCTTCTTTTGAGAATTGTCTATTCATGTCCTTAGCCCACTTTTTTGATGGGATTGTTTTTTTCTTACTGACTTGTTTGAGTTCACTGTAGATTCTGGATATTAGTCCCATGTCAGAAGTATAGATTGAGAAGATTTTTCTCCCACTCTGTGGGTTGTCTGTTTACTAACTGTTCCTTTTGCCCTGCAAAAGCTCTTTAGTTTAATTAAGTCCCAGCTATTTATTTTTGTTTTTATTGCATTTGCTTTTGGGTCTTTGCTCATGAAATCCTTGCCTAAGCCAATGTCTAGAAGGGTTTTTCCAATGTTATCTTCTAGAATTTTTACAGTTTCAGGTCTTAGATTTAAGTCCTTAATCCATCTTGAGTTGTTTTTTGTATAAAGTGAGAGATGAGGATCCAGTTTCATTCTCCCACATGTGGCTAGCCAATTATCCCAGCACCATTTGTTGAAAAGGGTGTCCTTTCCCCACTTTACGTTTTTGTTTGCTTTGTCAAAGATCAGTTAGCTGTTAAGTATTTGGGTTTTATTTCTGGGTTCTCTATTCTGTTCCAGTGGTCTATATGCCTATTTTTATACCAGTACCATTGTGTCTCTTTTTTTTAATTAAACAAAATTTTAAAAATTAAAAAAAAAAATGTAAAAAAAAACCCCCACATTACAAAAAGAGCCATTGGGCAAAAAGTTACAAAGAAAATTATAAAATATGTTTAAACTGAATGGAAATAAAAACACACCTTATCAATAGCTGTGTGATATAGCTAAAGCAGTCTTTAGAAGGAAATGTAGGCTGGGCGCGGTGGCTCATATCTGTAATCCCAGCACTTTGGGAGGCCGAGGCGGACACATCACCTGAGGTCAAGAGTTCAAGACCAGCCTGGCCAACATGGCATAACCCCGTCTCTACTAAAAATACAAAAATTAGCCAGGTGTAGCCACGCACGCCTGTAGTCCCAGCTACCCAGGAGGCTAAGGCATGAGAATCGCTTGAATACTCAGGAGGCTGAGGCACAAGAATCGCTTGAACCCAGGAAGCAGAGGCTGCAGTGAGCTGAGATCACACTACTGCAATCCAGCCTGGGTGACAGAGGGAGATTCTGTCTCAAAAAAAGAGAAAAGAAAGAAAGAAAGGAAAGAAAGAAATGTATAGCATTAAAACAAAAACCAACAACAACAAAAAAGCCTCCAAAGATTGAAGCTTGCACTTTAAGACACTAGAAAAAAATGCAAATGTAACCTAAAGCAAGCAGAAGAAATGAAATAAGAGCAGAAACTTAATCAAACTGAAAATAGAAAACAATAGAGAAAATAACTCAAAACCTGGTTCTTGGAAAAATGCAATAAAATGGATAAATAAACCTCTAGCAGTCTGAAAAAATTTTTAAAGAGATGACACGAATTACCAATACTGGAAGGACACCATACCAATTTTGTATTGAAAAAGTAGCTATTAGACCCTAAAAACATTAAAAAGATAATATCGTTAATATTACAAATAACCTTAGCTCATAAATTCAAAAACTTGGGCAAACTGACAAATTCCTTCAAAGGCACAAACTATGAAAGAAGAATAGAAAACATGAATAATCTAAATCTTCTAAAGAAACAGATTCATGGTTAAAAACATTCCAACAGAACAAAATCTAGGCTGAGATGGCTTCATTGGTGATTTCTCTCAAGTAGTTAAGGAAGAACTAATACCAATTACAGTACACACAAACCTCCAGAGGGTAAAATAGGAAGGATCACTACCCAAGTCAGTTTATGAAGCCAGCCTTATCCTGATGCCAAAGACATTACAAAGTAAATAAATAAATCTTCACATCATTCCTCATCAACTTAGAACAAAACATTAGCAAATTAATCCAGAAACATATAAAAATGACAGTACATCATGGCCAAGTGGGGTTTATCCCAGGAATATAAGCTTGGTTCCACTTTCAAAAATTAGTCAATATACTTCACTATGTCAACAGACTAAAGAAGAAAAACCATATGATTATCTTGATGCATGTAAGAAAAGCATTTATAATTCAACATTTATCTGTAATAAAATATTCAACAAACTAGAAACAGTATTTCCTCAACTTCACAAAAAGCATCTAGAGAAAACTTACAGGTAACATCATACGTTATGGTGGAAGAATGAATGCTCATCCTCCAGGATCAGAGAAAAATTTAAAGGTGTCAGCTCTGACTGTTCCCATTCAATATCATACTAGAAGTCCTATTCAGTACAATATGACAAAAAAAAGTATTTTAAATGGCATGCAGATTATAGAAAGAAATAAGACTATGTCTATCAACAGATGACATTATTATCTGTATAGAAACTTCCAGAGAAACCCCAAAAGAGCGATCAGAACAAATAAGTACATTTAGCCAGGCTGCAGAATAGAAGGTCAATATACAAAAATAAATTGGATTTCTATGTACCAGCAGTGAAAAACTAGAAACTGTAATTTTAGAACAACAGTATTGTCTATACAAAAAAATATAAAATATTTAAGTATATATATAAAATATTTAAGTATAAATCTGACAAAGTAAGTGCAAAGGCAATTCAGTGGAGAAAGAATAGTCTTTTCAACAAATGGTGCTGGAAGAATTGGATATCCATGTGCAAAGAAATGAACTTTGAGCCATATCTTGCAACATATGCAAAAATTAACTCAAAATGAATCCCAGACCTAATAGTAAAACTGAAATTAATAAGTCACATAAGAGAAAACTTTTGTGAACTTTGGTTAGGCAAAATATTTTAGATATGACACCAAATGTTGATTGCTTTAAAAATGATAAATTGGACTTCATCAAAATTAAGCATGTCTGCTTTTTGAAAGACACCATTAAGGCTGGGCATGGTGACTCACACCTGTAACCCCAGCACTTTGGGAGGCCACAGCAGGAGGACTGCTTGAGGTCAGGAGTTCAAGATCAGCCTGGGCAATATAGCAAGACCTCAATTCTATAAAACATTACAAAATTAGCCAGGTATGGTATTATGCACCTGTAGTCCCAGCTACTCAGGAGGTTGAGGCAGGAGGATAACTTGTGTGCAAGTGTTGCCTTCCAAGTTGCAGTGAGCTATGACCACCCTGCTGCACACCAGACTGGGTAACAGAGCAAGACCTTGTCTCTAAATAAATAAAATAAAATAATTTTTTAAAACACCATTAAAAAAAAATCAGGTTGGGCATAGTGGCTCACACCTGTAATCCCAGCACTTTGGGAGGCTGAGGTGGGTGGATCACTTGAGGTCAGGGGTTTGAGACTAGCCTGGCCAATATGGTGAAACCCAATTTCTACCAAAAACACAAAAATTAGCCAGGCGTGGTGGCACCTGCCTATAGTCCCAGCTTCTTGGGAGGCTGAGGCAGGAAAATCACTTGAACCCAGGAGGTAGAGGTTGCAGTGAGCCAAGATCACACCACTGCACTGCAGCCTGAGCAACAGAGTGAGACTCCATCTCAAAAAAAAAAAAAAAAAAGTATCGGATAAAGGACTTGTATCCAGAATATATAAAGAACTATCAAAGCTCAATAAAAAGGAAAAAGAAAAAAATTCCAATTTAAAAATGTGCAAAAGTTCTGGACAGACACTTCACCATAGAAGATATGTGGCTGGGAAGTAAACACATGAAAACTTAGTCAACTTTATTAATCATTAGGGAAATGCAAATTAAAACCACATTGAGATACCACTACACACCTATTAGAATGGACTAAAAAAATCTGACAATTACAAATGTTATCAAGGATGTGGAGCAACAGACTCTCATTAAATTGTGATGAGAATTAAAAAAATGGTACAGTTACTTTGCCAGTTTGGCTATTTCCTATAGAGTTAAACTTGTATATACTATACAACCTCCCTCTCAATCCCATTCCTATGCATTTACCCAAGTAAACTGAAAACTTTTGGTTACACAAAAACCTACACATAAATGTTTATAGCCACTTTACCCATAACTGCCAAATACTGGAAACTACCAAAATGTTCAACAAGTAAATGGATACATAAATTGTGATATACCCATACAATGGAGAAGTAATTAGCAATAAGAATAAATATTGATTAATCTAACAAAATGAACAAATCATGAATCCATTTTAGAAATGGAAAAAAGCCAGATTTAAAAAGCTATGCATTATTTCATTTATATGACAACATATAAAAGGCAAAACTATGTGGAAAATAGACCAATGATTGTTTGAGGGTTGAAAGAGTGGTGATGATTACAAAGTGGCTACACACAGGAATTTTTACAGTGATGGAACTATTTCTCTATGGTATTTTGATGGTTGATATGTAAATGACTGTATGCATTTAATCAAAACCCATCAAATTGTATACCACAAAGAGTAAATTTTACTACATGCAAATTAAGAAGTAATTCAACTAAAACATCAGGATGAAATCCAGACTGAAGAATGAATTCAATTACATTACAATTACATTACATAACCTCTTTGAAGAGGTGAGAAAAAAGGCACGAATCTAACTAACTTAAGAAAATACTGGTTTGGAACTGGGTAATGAACAGAGGTTGTTAGAGTTTGGAGGGCTCAAATGACAGGAAGATGAGGGAAAGTTTGAAACTTCTTAGAGATTGGCTAAATGATTGTGACCAAAATGCAGACAGTGATATGGACAGTAAAGTCCAGACTGACAAGGTCTCAGATGGAAATCAGAAATTATTGGGAACTGGGGCAAAGGTCACATGTTATTCCTTAGCAAAGAATTTGGCTGCATTGTGCCCCTGCTCTAGGGATCTGTGGAAGCTGAAACTTCAGAGTGATGATTTAAGGTATCTGGCAGAAGAAATTTCTTAGCAGCAAAGTGTTCAAGTGTGGCCTGGCTGCTTCTAACAGCCTAACTCATATGTGAGAGAAAACAAATGATGAAAAGTGGGAATCTATATTTAAAAGGGAAGCAGAGCATAAAAGTTTGAAAAATTTGCAGCCTGGCCATATGGCGGAGAAAGAAAAATCTTTTTCAGTAGAGGAATTCAAGCAGGCTGTGGAGCAACCAGTTGCTAATGATATCGGCATAAATAAAAGGGAGCCAAATGCTAATTTCCAAGACAATGGGGAAAAGGCCTCAAAGGCATTTCAGAGATCTCTCAGGCAGCCCCTCCCATCATAGGCCCTGAAGGCTAGGAGGACTGAATGGTTTTCTTGGCCAGGCCCAGGATCCCCACTGCCCTGTGTAGCCTCAGAACACTGCTTCCACATCCTGGCCACTCCAGCTCCAGCTGGCACTCAAAGAGGCCCAGATACAGCTCAGGGCACCACTTCAGAGGGTGAAAGCCATAAACTTTAGCAGTTTTCACATAGTTTTAAGCCTGTAGGCACACAGACAGCAGGAGTGAGGGAGGCTTGGCACCTTTCCCCTAAATTTCAAAAATGTATGGGAAAGGATGGATGTCCAGGCACAAGACTGCTGCAGGGTTGGAGCCCTCACAGAGAACCTCTACTAGGGTAGTGTGAAGAGGAAAGGGTTGGAGTCTCCATACCAAATGCCCACTAGAGTACTGCCTAGTGGAGCTGTGGGAAAGGGGCCACCATCCTCCAGCCCCTAGAATGGTAGATCCACTGGCAGCTTGATCCTGTGCCTGGAAAAGCCTCAGGCACTCAAGCTGTGATAGCAGCTGCAGGGTTCAACAGGCCACAGGGGCTGAGCTGCTCAAGGCCTTGGGAGCCTACTTCTTGCACCAGTGTGCCTTGGAGTCAAAGGAGGCTATTTTGGAGCTTTAAGATTTAGTGACTGCTTTGATAGGTTTTGAACTTGCATGGTGACTGTAACACATTATTATGGTTTTTTTTTTTTTGGCCAATTTTTCCCTTTTGGAATGGGAATGTTTACAGGGTCATAGGTGGAAGGAACTCATCTTCAGATGAGATTTTGGACTTTGGAGCTAATGTTGAAATGAGTTAAGACTTTAGGGGACTGTTGAGAAGAGATTATTGTATTTTGTGATGTGAGAAAGACAGATTTAAGGGGGTTGGGGCAGAAGGAAATAGTTTGTATATTTGTCCCTGCCCAAATCTCACATTGAAATGTAATCCCCAATGTTGGAGGTAGGGCCTAGTGGGAAGTGTTTGTCTCATGGGGGCAGATCCATCATGAATGACTTGGTACCATTAATTTGGTGATAAATGAGCTGTCTTTCTCACTTCACATATCTAGTTGTTTAAAAGTGTGGGGTCCCTCCCCCCAACCCCCGCCTTGCTCCTGCTTTCACAATGTGAAGTGCCTGCTCCCACTTCACTTTCTGCCACGAGTAAAAGCTCCTTGAGGTCTTCCCAGAAGCTAAGCAGATGCCAGAGCACCATGCTTCCCGTACAACCTGCAGAATCATGAGCCAATTAAAACTCTTTTCTTTATAAATTACACAGTCTCAGATATTTCTTTATAGCAATGCAAGAATGGCCTACTACAGAAAATTGGTATTGTATGAAAAAGACTGTACTCCAGTTGGAGTAAATTTGTTTTTGACACAAGCATAGGTTAGTAGCTCTGAAGCTATATTAAATGTATACTAGAGTTGAACAAATAATAAATTGTAGATAACAAGAGCCAGGTTACAAGAAAGAAATGACAGGTAAGCCAGGGGGAAAGGCTAGAATGAACTGTGTAGCGTGGGATTAGTGTTCGCAATATCACAAGAATGCATATTTATGCAATACAGAAATAGAGATATGTGAGTATACATGGGTGAAGTATACATACATATATGAGGTGACCTAGAAGCCATGATACCTCGGAAGCAATGAACACACCTAAAGCCCAGATCTTGGTTTCTAAATACTATTCTCCAATAAAAGAATCTAAGGTCTTTAAAGAAATGGTTTATCTATGACTGAGGCCTGGAAAATACTAGATGAGCCTGGAATATTTTGAAATGCCAGAAAGTAACAAAGCGTTTTTAAAAAAGGACAGTGGCATGGTGAAAGGATACAGGAGTCAACCTGAAAGAATTCCCAGTGGCTAAGGAAGTTATAATGTGGGCAATAAAATAAGTATCCTAACTTTACGACTGGATTCTAACCTCTAGAATAAAATAAATATCCATGACTCTATCCTGATAGTTCAGTAAACAATTAGCCTTGCCTAATGAAAGTTTCACCCTTTGCCTCCAGCTCCTGGGAAGTACCCTCTTAGCCCTTGAATACCCTGCCTGATAAGAGTGTCTTTGTTTACCTGGAGGGGTTGGGACCT
Source organism: Nomascus leucogenys (assembly GCF_006542625.1). NCBI lineage: Eukaryota > Metazoa > Chordata > Mammalia > Primates > Hylobatidae > Nomascus > Nomascus leucogenys. The sequence continues at coordinate 98,186,649 of NC_044391.1, forward strand.
GGCAAATAATCTATGTTAAGGTGAATTGTGGTGGGCCACCTTAAGCCATTGGGTATCAGGCTCAATCTCTGACCTGAGGCTTGAAACTCATGCATATATGTGACCCAGCCCAAATAAAATGTGTACGCCAAGGCTTGGAAGAGCTTCCCTACTTGGCAGTACCATGCGTGTTGCCACACAATTGCCAGGAGGGGTAAGCACTGCCCACACAACTCCACTGGGAGAAGATAACTAGAAACTCTGCACTTAGTGTCTCTTGGCCTTTGCCCTTTGTGCCTCCTTCCTTGGGTGATTTTAATCTGTATCCTTTTGCTGTAATAAACCATAACCATGACTATAATGGCTTTGCTGAGTTCTGTACATACTTCTAGAGAAGTATTGATCTGGAGGGTATTCTTGGAGACCCCAGAGTTTGCAGTTGGTGTCAGAAGCGAGGGTGGCCTTGGGGATTCCCAAATTTTGCATTGATATAAATAACTAAAAAAAATGAATGAGGGGATAAATCTTCCTTATGGAAGAATGACAAACAATAAATGTAAAGCCAGACAGAGAGGCTTACATTTGCAATCCCAGCATTTTCAGAGGCCAAGGTGCAAGAATCACTTGAGTCCAGGAGTTGGAGACCAGCCTAGCCTAAGCAACATAGGGAGACAATGGTGGTGCATACCAGTAGTCCGAGCTACACAGGAGGCTGAGCCTGAAGGACTGTTTTGAGTCCAGGAGTTGGAGGCTACAATGAGCTACAATTGCGCCCCTGCACTACAACCTGGGCAACTGAGCAAAACCCTGCCTCTAAAAATGCAAAAGGGAAGAGGAAAATAATTATGATTAAAACTCCACAGTAATAATTGATGCTGCTAACATTCACTTATGAATGTGAAAATTAGAGGGCCATGCTTGAAGGAGAAACAGGTTATCTGCATAGCCTCAAAGTATCCTCCCAAAATATGTATGAATTAGTGTGGTGGTTTTAACGTACATCCGTAGATTCTCTTCCCCTCAAGAGGTGGTGCTCAATTTCTCTCCCTTGAACATGGGCTGGAATTAAAAAATCACTTCTAATGAACAGAGTATGGAAAAACAAAAACAGTAACTTTATAGTGGAGAAATCTTGCAGACACTACATTTGCCAAATGATCAAAGTCACCAATAATAAATCATGTTATCATGCACCCCCTGTAATGACGTGATGAGAGGGGCATTTAAAGTCTGAGTCTTCCCCCAAATCCGTAACACCTGTCTGAACATGAGAACACATCAGACAAACCTAACTTGAGGGACATTCTATAAAATACTTGACCAGACTTCTTCAAAATTGACAAGGACATAAAAAAACAGAAGAGATTGAGAAAGTGTCACAAATGGAAAGCAACAAAGAAAACATAATGACCCCATGCAATGTGGTATTCTGGACTGGATCCTGGGACACAAAAAGGACATTGATGAGAAGCTGGAAAAATGTGAATAAATTCTAGCTTTGTTAAAAGTATTGCACCAATGTTAATTCCTTAGTTTTGATCAGTATACCAAATGTTATTACTACCAGGGGATTCTGGCTAAAGCACGTAAGGGAACACATTGTACTATCTTTGCAACTCTTTGAATAATTTTAGATTTATAATACACATGCTTTTCTCAAGACTGGACTCAAAATGATCCTCCAGGCTCAGCCTGCTGTGTAGCTTGGATCATACCAAGTTGGTGAGGACACAGACCAACAAGAACTGTCATATACTGTTGGTTGAAAAATGTAAAATAGTATGTAGTACAACAACTTTAGAAAACAATTTGGCCACACTGGGTACAGTGGCTCACGCCTATAATACCAACACTTTAGGAGGAAGAGGCAGAAGACTTGAGCCCAGAAGTTCTAGACAAGCCTGGGCAACATAGCAAGATCTCTACAAAAAAAAAAAAAAATTAGCTGGGTGTGGTGGCTCATGCCTGTAGTCTCAGCTACTCAGGAGGCTGAGGTGGGAGAACTGCTTGAGCTGGGGAGGTAGAGGCTGCAGTGAGCCGCAACTGTGCCTTCACACTCAGCCTGGGCGAGAAAAAGACCATCACACACACACACACACACACACACACACACACACACACACACAAAGGATTTGACAAGTTTCTTCAGAAAATAAACATACACATAGTATTTCCTTCTAGGTATATTCACCCAAGAGAAATGAAAGCAAGCATGTCCTGTACACAAATAAGACCTGTATATGAATCTTCACAGCAACATCATCAGTAAGGGCCCAAAAAGTAGGAACAATCCAAATGCTGATCAACAGGTTATTGGTTAAATGATTTACAGTACATCCTTACAACAGAATATTCAGCAAAAAGTAGTTCATTTCCAAAAGGAATGACGGATGAAACATGGATGAATCTCCAAAAATTACACAGAGTGAAAGAAGCCAGACTGTTCCCTCCCAGAAGAGTAAACTATGATTCCATTTTCATAAAGTTCTGGAAAACATAAACCCACCTATAGTGACAGAAGGCAACCCAGTGGTTGTCTGAGAACAGTGAGGCAGGACAGGTAGGGGTCCGGGCAGAGGAATTCATTCCCAAAAGGCAACAGAAAACTTTTAAAGGTGACAGATACGTTTATTTGTATAAATTTAAGGGGTAGAAGTGCAGTTTTGATGTGTTGTAGTGAGAAAGTCTGGTGTTTTAGTGTAATAATCACCCAAACATTGTACACATTAAGTAATTAAGTAATTTCTCCTCCCTCACCCACCCCCAGCCTTCCACGTCTCCAATGTCTATCACCCCATATTATGTGAAGGAATGCTAGGTGTGGCTGATTAATGCCAATTGTGATTATTGTAAGACCTAGCTGGCTTGAGGTGGAGAATGCTACAATTTTTTTTATATCATTCTGTGTTAGAGCACAGATTGCTGTAAATAAGGTAGTAATAGCCTCCAGACATAATGTAAAGGTTTGGATTGATCGGTTATTTTCTATTAAAGGGTAGAAGTGGATGAGCAGGAAAACTCCTGCTACAACTATAGTGCAGGAGTAGAGTAGGGCTGAGACGGGGGTTGGGCCTTCTACGGCAGGTGGGAGTCAGGGATGGAGGCCGAATTGAGTGGACTGTGAAGTAGCGCCTAAGAATTCTGCTCAAAGCTAGATAAAAGATATGCTTTTGGCTGGGCGTGATGGCTCATGCCTGTAATGCCAGCACTTTGGGAGGCCAAGGTGGGCAGATCACCTGAGGTCGGGAGTTCGAGACCAGCCTGACAAATGTGGAGAAACCCCATCTCTACTAAAAATACAAAGCTGGACGTGGTGGCACATGCCTGTAATCCCAGCTACTAGGGAGGCTGAGGCAGGAGAATCGCTTGAACCTGGGAGGTGGAGGTTGTAGTGAGCCGAGATCACACCATTGCACTCCAGCCTGGGCAACAAGAGTGAAACTCCGTCTCAAAAGTATCTTTTTTTTTTTTTTTTGAGACGGAGTCTCACTCTGTCACCAGGCTGGAGTGCAGTGGCGCAATCTCAGTTCACTGCAACCTCTGACTCCCTGGTTCAAGCGATTCTCCTGCCTCAGCCTCCCAAGTAGCTGGGACTACAGGCGCCCGCCACCACGCCCAGCTAATTTTTGTATTTAGGAGAGACAGGGTTTCACCATGTTGGCCAGGATGATCTCGATCTCCTGACCTCATGATCCACCCGCCTCGGCCTCCCAAAGTGCTGGAATTATAGGCGTGAGCCACCGTGCCTGGCAAAGATATGTTCATTTTCTGAAGTGTAATTGTTGCACAGACAGATATGTTCATTAAGTGTAACTGTTTCACAGGCATATACATATGTCAACACACATAAAATCGCACAATTTAAATGTGTACTTTATGTTAAAGCTCAATAAAGCTTTTTAAATAAATACATGGAAAACTATTTCAATATACTAAATGAAATCAAATCAAGTCACACAAAAACATGTTTAGTACCATCTCTTTTATGTTAAAACACAACGTACTGGTTTGTTTATAAATGCATAGTAAAGTGTCTGGAACAGTATGTAGTTGTATAGAACATTATGTGGAGAGAATGTCCTGGTGGGTCAGCTTTGGGATAGAGACTATATCGATCGGTATTAGCTGGGTTATGCTACAATAACAACTCTAAAATCTCAGTGACAATATAACAACGTTTTCTTTCTCACTTATACTACCTGCTCCACCTGGGCTGTCTCTAGGATGCCCTATTTCTCACAGAAACGGCTTATTTGCCTAGATTTAGTAGCACCTAAGAATTCTGCTCAAAGCTAGAAAAAATTTACACCTGTAATTTTCTCTTACATGTGTGTGGACACATACACCCCAATTTTTTTACTTCGAAATTTTCTATAACAAACACATATTAATACCATAAGAAATAAGAATTATGCAGAACAAAAGGTCTATGCCAGAAAAACAATGGTCAAACACAAACAGAAAAGTAGAATGCTATTCTGACCTTGACTAATGTTTTAAAATTGAAGCCTAGTGAGATAATTGAAATAGAAGCCAAAAGAAAATGTGAAATGCTATGCCTTTAAAACCTTGGTTCTTAATATCGATGGTGTTTCTGCTGTTTTTCTATAAATAATAGATTACAAAATGGATGTTTGGCACAGAGTTGCATTTAAAAGAGCATTTTCTAATTCTTGACAATACAAAAAAACAACTGATAGATGTTAAGGGCAAGAGGAAAAAAACTGCAGATAAAGTAACACAAGGGAACTGATTACACACACACACACACACACACACACACACGCACACACCATTATCACCCAGCTAGGCTGCATGCAAAAAACAATGACATATTTTAAGATGTCCCATCATAATAATTTAAAATTGTTAAGAACGGTTTGTTCAATAAACTACTTCTACATTCCTATCCATAATAGTACTGCTTTATAAATCTAATTACAACAAATTGTTTTCAACAAATCACCCTGTCAAAAGTTTATTCTGGTATGTTTATAAAAGTAAAAATAGTAATAATCATCATGCCATGTATAAAAAACTAATTTATTCAGTCACTGTGCTGGATTTACATAATTCCTAATCCTTAAAACCATCTCAAAAGCAAGATATCTTACACAAATATTTTCTTACTAATAAGAAATTGATGTTCAGCTGTAAAGTAACTTGTTCAGGCTAAGAAAAAAAGTGATGCTTTATTTCACTGCAGTTTGCCATCTTCTCATTTTTACAATTTACTTTCCAAGAGTGCCTAATTATATGGTGTTTTATAATCCATCCCCTTGATAGCAACCTTCCCCCTTCTTGTCAACACCTCAAATTAATTAATCAAACATCTACAATTTTCCAGGCAGTGTTTTCCAGGCAGTGTGCTAGGCTCTGGGGACCCAGAGATAAGTATGACAGTCTTTACCCCTCAGGAGCTCAAATAGAGTAGCTAGCACAAGAAGCAATTCTATAAACAGAGCTGATGGGGAAACGGGCACCTCGCTCAGATTGGAGGCAGAGACAGAAAGAAGTGGGCAAAGAATGGGAAGGTACTGGTCTGAGGCACTCACTTGATTGAGGGTGAGGCAAATGAAGAGGGAGAAGGTACTCCAGAAGAGGCAACTGCATGAATAAAAGGGAGAAGAAACTTTACAGGAGATCCAAGAATTTCAAAGAACGTGGTTGAATGTGGAGAGGAGGCAAAGCTTCCTCTGCTATGAAAATTCACAATTCCTGTAAGACCACCCGTGGTCCTCTGCTGCGTAGCCTCTATCTCACAGCATGCCGCAAACCAACTCAGCACCACAAAAATCTCAACTTTGAGCAACCTTAACTTTATAACCCTTTTGATAGGCCCTCCCATTGCAGCAGAGCTTCCGGTCTTACCCAGGAAGTCTACACACCAGACATACTTAAGTTCAGACTTCAGCCAGCTGCCCTTGCCTTTCAGTTAGGCCACAGCTGGTTCCTTCTAGACATGGAAATCCTTCCAGACAGACAACAGAAACTTGAACTTACAAACGTTATGCATACCTATTCCAGGGATATCCTCACTGACCAGAGTTACTGCCCCCCCATCCCACAAAGTACTTAAGAGTACTAACTCTCTTGCAAAATGTCAACTGTTAAATGCTCCATAACTAGGATTCCTGCTAGTCTTGGTCACCGTTTAAGACATCCATTTCCCCATGCCTTGTAAGCACTACTGGAGAAAAAAATCACAGTGGTGCAAATTGGTGCCATTGTGTATTCATGGTTACTCACTTCAGCTGGGCCTGCAGTAGGGTCAACAAAATGTTACCGAAGACATACTCAGAGGCCGGGCACGGTGGCTCACACCTATAATCCCAGCACTTTGGGAAGCTGAGGCGGGTGGATTGCTTGAGGTCAGGAGTTTGAGACTAGCCTGGCCAATATGGTGAAACCCCATCTCTATTAAAACACAAAAATTAGCCGGACGTGGTGGCGCGTGCCTGTAGTCCCAGCTACTCGGAAGGCTGAGGCAGGATAATTGCTTGAACCCAGGAGGCAGAAGCTGCAGTGAGCAGAGATTGCACCATTGCACTCCAGCCTGGGCGACACAGTGAGACTCCGAAAAACCGAAAAACAACAAAAAAACAAAATAACAACAACAAAAAAGACATACTCAGAATTATAAGCAAGCTCTTAGGAATTTAAAAAAAAAAACATGAACAAAGGCTTTACTGCATTTAGACAGCTTCAGAAGTGATCAATGCCTAGGCATATTCTGAGAAATTACTGAATTTCAAGGCCAAAGAATCCTTGGCAATCTAGGTATAAAAGAATTATGGGAAGGGAAAAGTTCTGTTGGGCTCAAACATCTCCACAGCAGCAGTGACTGGCAGAAGACAGTGGGGCAGCACAGCAACGGCTCCCTAGTATTAGCGCTCATTAGCATGTCTGGAGAGCGGGCATAAAGCGCGATTTCGGCTCCTCACTGCCTACATTCTGCTTCAGTAGGTCTTGGGTAGAACACTACTGATTCTCCTGTTGGGAGTCCTTGACTTATACTTCAGTACTAATCACCTGAGTTATAAGGGGAAGAAAATGTGACCCCGAAATAACACAAGTATTCATTTTTGTGTAAGGCAAGACAAAAAGTCTCAAATATACAGGGATTCAAGGAAGGCAGCGCTCACTAGCCCTATCTGAAAATGAAGTCTGTTCAACCAAAGGACAGTTCCAAATGAAGAACTCAGGAATGAAGTAGCTGTGATCTCAAAGTCAGTGCTGAATTTACTGCAATATAAAACTGAGCATTAACAGTTGTGGCTACAGAACAACACAAGGGAGTGGGACATTCTGCTCCTCACATGTCATCCTAGCATCCTCCACGACCAGGGAATGAAAATGGTTATACTTCACATGCATTGCTATGTGTTGGGTAGGGGACTAATAAATATATGCACTGTCTCATTTATTCTTCACAACATGAGGCAGGTAATTATGAATCTCCAATTTACTGTCAAGGACAAAAGCAGAGAGGGTATCTCACCCAAGATAATCTGGTTAATTTGATCATTTGGTCAGAGCCTTAGATATTGATAGTGACATTATTAATATGGGCAAGATTACTATCTTTAATGAGAACCCTTTAAAGCCATTTAATACTCTAGTATTTTCCCACCCCATGTCTGAATCGGTAAGCTGTGTTCCCTCTGGGGACTTCTTCCTCTACTTTACCCCTAGTAGCAACTGTTATTTACGATAGTTTTAAGATTTGTTGCTGGTCTCAAGGAATTCAGGATAGATGTGGAGAAGAGAGAAGCAGAAGATCCTCTATTTTGACCTAGACCCTAAACTAGTTCTTCTCAACCTTCCATGTGCATACAATTCACAGGAGATCTTGTCAACGAAGCTTCTGATTAGGATCTTGGGTGAAACCTGAGATGGTTTCTAGAGTTTCCAGATGAAGCTAAATAGGCTACGCTTTTGATTGGTAAAGCCCTAAATCCAAATCCAAACCAGCCTCTCTCTAGAGAGTTGAACGGGATGACAGCAGTGGTTCATGTAGCATATTAACAAAGAAGTACTCTGATTAACATACTGTTTCTTTGGAAACTTCACAGATGAGGGTTTGAGGAGAGGGATGGTGGCTGGCACAACATTCCAACATCTGAGTTGCTGACTTTAACAATAGTTAACAGCAAAAATATGCCAATTGACTTTAAAAAGTAAAAATCAAAGCAAACCTCTTAGGAAGCATGAAGTGCCTCATTTCTTTACCTTTCTTGGTTAAGAAACCAATGGACACTGCTTAAAGTAATAACTGAAGATGTAAATACATACTACTTAAAATTATAAGTGACCACTAGAAGACAGACATAAAATATGTAATTACAAGTGTAATGTGGATCACGAAGAGGGTGTCCTGGGACATAGAGTGAAGGATCAAAACTCAAGTGTTTAGGTTCCCCTTGCCATTTGCACACACAGTACCTGGGATTAGGTTGAACCACTTGAAACTGTCAGTGTTTGGCAGTTTCTGGCTTAGACAAAGTAATTTCAGATGCTTCAACCCAATTCTCTTTTTTTTCTTTTTTTTTTTTTTTTTTGTGAGACGGAGTTTCGCTTTTGTTGCCCAGGCTGGAGTGCAATGACGCGATCTCGGCTCACCGCAACCTCTGCCCCCCAGGTACAAGTGATTCTCCTGGCTCAGCCTCCCAAGTAGCTGGGATTACAGGCACGCGCCACCACGCCTGGCTAATTTTGTATTTTTAGTAAAGACAGGGTTTCTCCATGTTGGTCAGGCTGGTCTTGAACTCCCGACCTAAGGTGATCCACCCGCCTCAGCCTCGGATTATAGGCGTGAGCCACCGTGCCCAGCGGGCTTCAACCAAATTCTGTTACAGCACTTAATAAACTATCTTCCATTGTAGTTACATTTCACAAGAACAGACCCGTTTTCTTGCTCACTACCATATATCCAGTGCCAGACACACTTCTTAGAAAACATTACTCAACAAATATTTGCTGAATTTAAAAAAAGAGGACTCAGGACTTTGAAAGGCAAAATGGGTGAAAGTGGTCTTAAAATTTAAAGAGCCCTACAAAAAAATCCAAATGTCTGCTAATTCAGCAAAAAGACCAGGAATCTGGCTTCCAGCAATATTAATATATGCTATTAAGTCTGGTAGCTCCATGAAGTTTATAATTGGATTTAGCCTGTACATTGTGCTCTACAGTAGAAAAATCTTCATCACATCATTAGTATTTAGTCATTAAATGCTAAAGAGCAGAGGCTTTAAAAATTTAGTTTTCTACTAACCCATAACCCAGATTGTTACTTACAGGTCTAGATTACTCTCTTTCCTGTACTACACTGAATAAATATACAAAGCACTCTTCCGAGAAAATCTCTTCTACAAATTCTTAAATGGCTCCTTTGAAATAATATGCTGTTAGTGCCAGAAAGTGGCTGGGAGGCAAGGGTTGTTTTTTGTTTGTTTTTGTTTTGAGACAGTCCCACTCTATCACCCAGGCTGGAGTGCAAAGGTGCGGTCTCGGCTCACTGCAACTTCCACCTCCCGGGTTCAAGCGATTCTCCTGCCTCAGCCTCCTGAGAAGCTGGGATTACAGGCATGCACCACCACACCCGGCTAATTTTTGTATTTTTAGTAGAGACGGGGTTTCACCACGTTGGTCAGGCTGGTCTCAAACTCTTGACCTCGTGATCCACCCGCCTTGGCTTCCCAAATTGCTGGGATTACAGGCGGGAGCCACCATGACCGGCCAAGGGAGGCGAGTTTTAAATAATCTTTGAAGTGTGTATTAAACGAGTGTACATCAGAATTGACTTGTATTTGTTCTATAGATATGAATATTTTATTGCTCTATTGTTTGTAATGTTAACGGTGAAAAAGTAAATTTACATTATAGGGGGCTAAATCTTGGTGTACAATAAAATCTTACCATTAGGAATAAAAATGTTTGGTAACATATAGTATGCTTTATACAACAGGCGCCATTCTCTAAGGGCTTCAGATATATTAACTTTGTAATCCTCATAACCCATCAATGAGATAAGTAACTATCATTATCCCCATTTTACAGACAAGGAAACCAGGACAGCAACTCCTTAGGCCAAGCAGCTAGTCTGGATTCATCCCAGGTTGTCAGGCAGGCAGAATTCATGCTCTTTAAACCATACAGTGTATTCTACATCTACAGTACAGGGAAGTATTCAAGTGGATGGGACAATGGTCCCTGATGATTTCCATGAACAAGTGAGTTTCTGAATTCAATGATTATGATCTCATTTGTATTTTTCTGTTTTTTAAAGTATGTATTGAAAATGTTTTAGAAGGACATATGTCAAGTTGTTAACAGTGGATACCACTAAGGACTTGGTTGGGAGTTTGAAAATGAAAATTTCTTATTTATCCCTTGTATTTAAATTTCTTTAACCAGCATGTGCTCTACAATAAATATACCATATGCCAGTGACAACCGCCTCCCACATTATGACACAAAACCAAACAAGCATATGAAAAGCAACACACTTACCTTGTGCTACCGTATTGGTCAATGGGCAGGACAAGGCATAAAAGATTCTAATGCACACTCCAAGTTAACCAACACTGTTTAAGAAGTAGAATGAACTTACCGCTAATTGACACTTATCAGACTTCATTTATTTCAACACCCAATCTGTCCAACTTCAGTTTATTCCCACACACTAAAATATTTCAACTTCAGGTGGAAATACTAAAAACCATATTACATAGTTAATTTTTATGTCATATTAAACTTAACTTGAATTATTTGATGACTCTAGGCCATCCCAATGGCAGCTCTTCATTCTGCTAGTTTTAGCTATTCCTCCCTCTCTACAGGGAGCACTGTTCCTCATGGACCCAGGTTGGAAAATCAGATAATTGACCTGGTCCAGCAAGTGAATGTAAAGTAAACCAATAAAAGCTTAGGGAAAAGGTCTTGTCTTGGCAATGTGTAGATTTTTCAAAACCCCCAAAATTGAATGTGAGAGATCCCGGAAGCTGATCCTGTTTTTAAATGTCTGATTTGACTGTGAAGTTCAGTGTGACTAGATTTTTTTTTTTTTTTTTTGAGACGGAGTCTTGCTCTGTCCCCCAGGCTGGAGTGCAGTGGCGCGATCTCAGCTCACTGCAAGCTCCGCCCACGGATTCACGCCATTCTCCTGCCTCAGCCTCCTGAGTAGCTGGGACTACAGGCGCCCACCAACACGCCCGGCTAATTTTTTGTATTTTTAGTAGAGACGGGGTTTCACCGTATTAGCCAGGATGGTCTCGATCTCCTGACCTCGTGATCCACCCGCCTCGGCCTCCCAAAGTGCTGGGATTACAGGCTTGAGCCACCGCACGTGGCCATGACTAGATTTTTTAATGCAAGTCTATTTGAGGTGCTCAGGCAGTGCTTGTTTTCTCCACAGTAGCCCGGCCCAGTGGCAATCCAACCTATGCTTTACAGCTTTCGGGTAGCACAGCATCTCTTAAGGCAGCTCATTCTGACATTAGATTAGTATGGTAGAAAGGTTTTTGTTTTTTTTGTTTTTTTTTAAAATAGGACTGTGGTATCTTTTTTGGTATAGATTCCACCCCATTGGTCTTAGTTCTTAAAATATACATGGTCTGCCCAATGGATCATACAAACCCAACAACCAAGAAACATTAGTAATTGTCTTCTGTACTTTACTAAACACTTTGTGTTTAATATATTTTAAATTGTAAAGAAATTACAAGGAACTCCTAAAAAAATTTAATACAAAAATATTACAAGTTAGGACAATTAAGCATTAAGATGACATTTAAGAAGCATGCAGAAAAAGTAGCATAGGGTTAACATTTCATTGATGACAAAGCACTTTGGTACAGCAGAGAAAAGCACCATAAAACTACCATCTAAAGTGTCTTTTCCTCCACTGTATTTTTTCAAATGAATATATTGGTAAAACAGTAAACTTTGATCTGATCTGCTACGGATTATACTAGGTAATAAATCTAATCCATTGTAAAGTATAACTATGAAATTAAAAATAATCCCTTCTATTACTGTTCGAATTAATTTCAGCTTTCCCTCAAGCTTATAAGGATTCTAATCCTTAGGAGTCCAACCCTTTTTGGAAAAGTATACAATGCAGGATATTACTAATAATCTATGCCATGCAATAAAAGTTAACCCCTTGAAAATGAAAGCATGTCAGTTCTAGCAACTGCAGTGGTTTATTTCTAATAAAACATAAAACTATGCTTGAACTTATTTCTGTTTAAGGAAACAAACAGGAAAAATAGAAGACCTGGAGAATGTAAGTTCTTAAAAAAAAAAAGAGAAAATATGCTCAGATTCTTTTTAAAAAGTCTCTAACTCTAAAGGAGTTGGTATTAATTAAAACTAGGTGGTGTCTAGTTGTTTTTCTTATAAAGTTTGTAGTAACAACTAGCTAAGAGAGAAAATGATTCACCTATAATTGGCTTGTTGTGAAGCAAAAAAAGGTCACTAAGGAAGTTGAGCCTCCTGCCCTAATCTTCAACACATCTACACATTGTTTTGTGCTCAACCGTGTGGCTAAGCAAACAAATGTATCTAAGGTCTCTTTTAGCTTATGTGAAATAACGTCTTTTAAATACAATATTGATTTTTCAAAAGAATTAAAAATTACAATCCCTTAGCTGATTAGATGCTCTATTATACTTTAATAAAAATAGTAAATAACCCCTTCATTTAAAAAAATCTTATCTCCTGCAAGAAGTAATAAAAATAGTAAAATTTGTAATTTTATTATGGGCTTACTTTAAAGTATATTATCTTGGGAAACAGTATGTTTATGAAAAACAGTGGTTTGGGTTCTGATGGCAGTTATAATCAGTAACACCAGTATGGGAGAAAATGAATGTGTTATAGGTTATGAAGGCTAACTCGGAGCAAAAAGGTTTATTCTACAAGAGAACACTGGAGAAGTAAAAGCAATTAAAATGTAAACAAGAAACTGTAAACAAGAAATACCATCCCTCTCTCTTTACTTGACTAGTAAATAGTCTATACAAACTACAAAGATATCAAAGGTTTTATATATGTACACAGCCAACATAATATCAAAATATATTTTATTCTGGACCTCTTTCAGATCTGATTCAAATTACAGTTGTCAAAGCAATACAATGCAAAGGGGAACTGCAACAACAACAACAAAAAAAATGTGCCTAGAAAGGATAAAAGGGTCACTGGGGACAAATCATTGTGATGTGGAACCAAAATACATCGTAAGTGTAATTAACATGGTCCAGGACAGCATAGAACATCTATATCAGTCTTCCTTATACAATAATCATGAAAACTGAACAATGAAGTTCTTTAACATGTACGAAAAACTGTCATGGGCTGGTTTACACTTTTACAACAGTTTTAAAGTTAACTGGATAACTAAAGAAATGATGCAGACATTTTAATCCAGTGCTATAGGTAGGCTCACAGAATTAGACCCAAAGGATTTGTAAAAATAAAAATGAGAACAGTATAGCTACAATGTCAAAGTCAGGAAAGAAGAAAATTTACTCCTGTATTCAAGGATTACAGAGCTACAAATGCAGTCTGTGTGTTTTTGTTTGTAATGAGATGGATAAGTACATCAGACTAGATACAACATGCAGAATGTTTTCCTGAACTTATCCGGAAATTCCAAAGAAAACATCATGAAACAGCTTACAAAAAAAAAAAAAAAATATGCCCTAGTTATTCACCCTGCTTCAACACTGTCAACGTAAAGGCAGAAATAAAGAAAGCTATCAATACCTCAGAACTACTGATATAAGACATCAAATTTCTAAATCAGTGTATTAAAAAAGTGAACACTTCCTCTTTTTTTCTCTCTTCTACATTTAACTAGAATCATGTTTAAAAAAAACTGATATTAAATGTGACACTTCAGAGCTACTACTGGAAGGAGTAATTCTTAACTTCCCTACCCTCCTTCCATCCCTGCTGATTCAGGAGAAGGGGGAAAAAAACAAAACAAAACGAAAAACCAACCAGGGTCTCTTGTAGATTTGCTGCTATTCCACAAAATGTTGGCATTTGCTGCCATGCCACAATGTTGGTCCACTGAAATAGGATTTCTGCGGAAACTGTCAACAGTAATTCACCATATGCAAGTACCATCCTTAGCATGCGAGAATAATCACAGGTTCTGTAGAAATGTACAATGTGCTTAAGATAATGAAAATTGTAGCGCTGCATTTGAGATTTATTTCTCTACTTAGCTAGTAAAACTTGTCATTTTTGCTCACTTAAGTATGATCATTTGTGATTCCTTTAAACAGCAAAAATGCACAGTCCTCTTTAGGCCTCTACTCAATAATAGTTTACATTACTCTTAACAAAATCATTCTACATAAACAGATAGCTCCTTAAAAATAGTACTCTCTCATTAAATCTAATTTGACAGAAATAAGTTTAAGGGAAAAAGGAGTGCTCTGTAAGTGAAAAAGTACAAATCTTTGGCCTTTCTCTTGACATTTTCGTATGTCAAAAAGCAAAAAACCTTCATGTAATTCAATCTAGTGATTACTTTTTGCACCATAATTTGTTTTTTACACCACAAAAGGAGGCACTTTCAGTATCTGTAAAAGGTATTTAATCCTAAAACATACTTACCTAGAGAATAATTAAAACAGAATTCAATACAATCTAGTATCTATTAGGAAATTAAGAGTTACCACTTCTAAAAGTCATTTGAAAGTCAATGATGTTATCTGGTCAATGGCAGGAAATAGGAATTGGAACAAATAATAAGAACTTACAGGAGTTCCTACACGGAGACAAAAAAAGATATTCCTTTATGTTGTTTAAAAGTGGCAGCTGCTCTTTCTTTATTCCATTTTAATCAATGAGTATTGATTCAAGTTTTCCTTTCTATTTTTCCTTATGATAAGTTTCTTACAGTAGCTTATGCAACAACAAATAGCATAGAAAAACTACTGGATTCAATTGATCATCAGGAATAAGATCTCAGAAAAACACAGGCAGAAAAATAAGCAAGAATCCCGAATACAGAACTTTACAAGCTGTGAAACTTGG
Organism: Nomascus leucogenys; assembly: GCF_006542625.1. Lineage (NCBI taxonomy): Eukaryota > Metazoa > Chordata > Mammalia > Primates > Hylobatidae > Nomascus > Nomascus leucogenys. The sequence continues at coordinate 98,201,685 of NC_044391.1, forward strand.
TCTCTTGCAATCATGTTACTGCTCAAATTAGAGACAATCTTATTTCTGTCTATTGGAGCAGCATCGTGGCACATCAGCAGGCAATGATGATGTTGAGAACAGCAGCAAAAATAAACAATCATATGCTCATGAAGAACCCAAGCCTACGAAATGGATACCTTTCAGAAAAGTGTATACTTAAAAGACCCAAGACGTCAGGATAATAAAGCTCTGTATTTATAATCTTTTATATGTCCTATTGTGGCTATTATGCTTAAGTAAAATAGCTAAAGAAAAAAAAGAAAAAAAAAACAGAAAAGATGACAATATCATAAAAATGTAGCTGTCTATTTTGGCAGCTATATTGCAGAATTTCTTGACTATCTTTTAATCAGCTGGGAAACAGTCATTAACTGTATGCAAATGAATAAACTGTCCATATCAAAATACAAAAGTACTATCAATAATCACCTCTGACTTTCAGATTTAAATTCAGTGCAATTGACAAATGCATCGCTAAAGGAAAATGCAGCTTAAAAGATACTCAAAACATTTGTGTCTATTCCTGGGAGCACATTTTAAAATTATTGCACAGATTTTTTTAATTTTATTTTTTTTAAACAATAACAGAGGTCAACCACAGATGTGGACCTCCAGCAATAAAAGCAGGAATTCAAGTGCCAGATACTCAGCATATTAGGTTTCCTACGTAAGTCACAGGGTAATATGTTCTAAATATCTCTAATGTGATCCAAAACCCTAAAAAGAGCTGGCACAAAACCATCGTGAATGACTGCCTCTCTTGATGTAAATTTTTAAAAATATTATTACAGTATCATAGTCCCCACTAACAACAACTGGGGTACATATAACAATGTATTGTGAAATTAAGTGTACTTATTCTCTTTACCAATAGCAAATGCTACCCTACCTTAGTAAAACCAAGACTTGCTTCAATCAATGCTGTTTTGTAAAAATAGCAAAGCAACGAATGCTGAAAATCAAAGCTGCATTACTTGGGTATCAGTTTCTACTTAGAACACAGGTTAAAATTTTAGTACTAAAAGGCCTCAAAATAATTAGTGACAGAAATAGTGTTATTAATTTGCTAAGCTCAACAATAAGCAATTCCTTAATTAAAATCTTTGAGATATAAATTTGATGACTATTCTCTTCAGAAATGACATACCTGGATTATGTTAATCATGACAAGCCTTATTAGTCACACATATAAACATGGCCTCATGCAATCATTTGTCTGTATATGTTACTCTAAGTTGCATGAGCACAACGTTTAATATCTATATCTTTAAGAAAATACTTGATATTATAAACAGAGTAAAAGACATGATATAGTAGTGATTACTGGAAAAAAAAAAATTAGCAGCTTAAATCTATCTATATTTGAAAAAACGTAGTCACAAGTACCACAAACACAGAATCAGAGCAGCAGGAAGAAGGTTAGTGCAATTATACTTTCATAAAAAAAATTCTGAATCACTGCTATTTAAAAACACCTTGAAGCAAGTCTTTTGTTTGAGATTGTTTTTTAAACTAAGGTAGCAAACATTTTGCCATGTAATGGCAGTGTTATATGCCGTTATCTTGCTTTGTATAAAGAAAACAACATGAGAGATTTTTAATACTGGAGTTTGGTTACATTACATATTTAAGCTTCTACACAGAATGATGGACACTTCGAGAAGCTAATCCTTATCCAGAAACATTTTAATCTCTTAAAAAACAAAGCAAAACAAACAAACAACAAAAAACCCAAAACTACTTTGCTCCTTTTCACAATAGTGCACATTTTTACCATAATTTAGTTATGGCTACAAAACATCAGAAGATCTTTTTTTTTTAATGTATCTTCTCTATGGTAATTAAAAAAAAATTTGTGCCCTTCTAGTCTTTAATTGGCAGAAATATGTCCCAAAAAAGAAACTATTGCATTTAAGCCACATCACCAAAAAACAAAAAAGAAAAAAAAAAAAAGCAAAACAAAAAAACAAAACCAACAGAGCATAATACCCTTTTACTGATGTGTCTTACAGATTGACATGACCAAAGTCATAGGTTTTCATTTAATTTCCAATTCCCCCTTCCACAACATGCACCAACTGAATATATGCTCTGGGAGCCATAAAATGTACCAAACATCTACCTCTTCAAAAGAATGCATTAAAATATTTTAAAGAATTTTTTGTTTAAAAGGTGAAAAAAATATAAACAAGAAACTGATTCACTCCCTTACTTCATGCATCCATAATCTAAACCAAAAACGAAATTTTAAAGCAAGAACAAACTACTGCTGCAAGTTTTTGTAAGTCCATTTTCTCTGTACATACAAACTGCTCACTACTGAAGGGAAAAAAAGAATATAATCCATGGTGTCTGCTGATTCAAAGGGGAGAAACAAGGCTGTCATTTAGTATCCAAAAACTGGTATATGTATGTTCTGCTTTTATAATGTATATTTTTCTCTCTTCTGTTTTTCATATCCAAAACTTCTAAATGCTATTTTAGGGGCACAGCAGATTAGATTCCAGCACTTGGTGAACAGAATTCACAAGCTGTGACAAAACTCTGTCATCTTCAGGGTGCAATTTTGTTTATATACACTGTTATGTATATATTTCTTTTAGATTTGGCTGCAGTGGACTGGCCATGGTTCAAGTGGGACTATAGCAGTACATGGGTCAGGGACAGTCATTTTGGCTATGTACACATTCATAGTCGGTCCATGGCTTCCAACTAGTAGCGCTATTTCCGAAGGTCTAATACACAAACCTGTAAGAAATTAAAATAATCAACCAGTGTATTCAGAATTTTATTGTACATTTTATGTTTAACTTTTCTATAGTACAATTTGAAATGTTTCTTAGTTCCACGTTTATAAAATTGGTAAAGCATAATAATCATGGAAATGAGCACTTAACTGACAGAAATCAGACAGATCATTTAAGCAGATCAAGAGAACAACCATGAGCTCAAACTATGGGGGAAGAACCACGGCTAGGATTTTTATACTCTCTGTTGATTAAAAAGGAGGGGGAAAATGCTCAAAACAGACTATTTCCTATCTATTGGACCCTAATGAAAGATATCACAGATTATATTCAGCTACAGCGTCAGTAAATAGCTGCCCTTTTCCCACCTTCTGTTGCTTCTACAGCTTTGGAAGCCATATTTGCATTGTTGTAAAGAGTTGGCTAACCTCATCCTGAAAATCTTTCAGTATCACACATTCCTCAACACAGGAACCAAGTGCCTCTAGTCCTGCCTTCCCTGGGCCAAAAAAACTCTTCTGTGAAGAGGAGAAGGTAGAAATACACATTAAACATTTCAATCCTTCTCAGAATGTTACTCTGGTATACCTAATTTCATAAATGAAGGTTCACATTCAAAATAACTGTCCATTTCTAGATTATAAGGTATTTGGTAAGGACAGCCTAAATTTTGTTTACATTATTTGAATCCAATGCACATGAAAAGTTTACAGCCTCAGGAAGAAAAAAATCAGTATCATACCTTAAAATGTATTTTGAAAAAAACACTTTGGTATCACTAACAATAAGCTGCATTCTGATGTGCATACCCACTCACACCCTCTTTGGAAACACTTTACTATACTTACTGAACCATCTGATGCACTGGCTCCAACTTTGTCTCCCGCTGCATTCCAGCAAACTTCAAATATTCCACCTGTTCCCCTATAGCTGTGAACTAGAGCACCTGTCTAAAAGAATGAAAAACAAAATCTTAAAAATCATAATACATATTATAATAAATCCAAATGCTGAAATAAAAATATTACATGGCTTTATTTCTAGCAATCAGAGGAGGGACTTAGCTTCAACTATAAAAATAAGTTCTGAAATTCTAGACGTGTAATGATCCCTTTATAAAAAGATAATACCAGCCTGTTCTCAAAAGATTACTCACACACATATTCAGTTTCTCCAGTGTTGATAACCATTCTTGACTAAGGTATCTGGTCTCTTTGACATAGCCAACAATAGCTAGAAGTAAACATTCAGTCTATCACATGAAATAAGTTTTTGTTGTTGCTAAATGATGCATGAGTCTAGCTAACGTGTAGAGAAACAAAATAAATTCAGAATTTGACAAAACATCTTAAAGAGGAAGTATAACAAACTAGTAAAGATAATTCCAGTATAAGTCTGTTATTCACTCTATATTTACTGACCAGTTCCTAAGCTAGGGGATTATAAAAGAAGCTAAAATAATGTATATATGTTCCTTTTTTTTTTTTTTTAGGACAGGGTCTTGTTCTGTTACCCAGGCTGGATGCAGTTGTGCAATCATAGCTCCTGCACCTTCTAACTCCTAGGCTAGAGTGATCCTCCTGCCTCCACCTCCTGAGTAGCTAGGATTACAGGTGCATGCCACCATGCCCAGCTGATTTTTAAAAAATTATTTGTAGAGACAAGGTCTCACTGTGTTGCCCAGGCTGGTCTTGAATTCCTGGCCTCAAGCAATCCACCCACCCTGGCCTCCCAAAATGTTGGGATTATAAGCATGTGCCACAGTGCCCAGACAGATATGTACACTATTCTTGAAAGACGTTATAAGTTTAAACAAAAAACAGGCAGGAATACTAACAATGTAATCATTAAGCTGAATCATAAATGTAACAATGTTATTTTATTATTCAGCTGCCACTGAAGAATTAAAACTCAATCCAAAAACATATTCTTCTATGAAACCAGTCAATATAACAGGACAAAGATCAGAGGTTCTGTTGGGAAAACTGAAATATGTGCTTCAGGTGTTCTGCGCTGACAAATCAGAAAAGTGACCTCTGCAGCTTTATGGTAACCTAAAGTCAAGCTAGAGGTAGCAGATCTACTTAAAAACAACATGGCAACAAACCATGCACCTTGAAAATACCTCCCATTCAGCCTATCCAAGATGACAACTAAGCTGGAAGAATGTTTGATCGAGCTTTCCTCTTCAAATTTAGCCCAGTAATGTGGTACAAATCACAGATGCATTGGTACTGACACATTGCTACTGATTATCAGGCTGGGAAGGCTCAACTGTTTTGTTTACTTAAAATTTCTCATAATTTATGAGATTAAGTTCAAGTATAGTAGGCTTTGATTATCTATAGTTAATGAGGAGAGAAAAAAGTAGAACCAACAAAATCTAGTTTGCTGAGATATAAAAAATAAAATCTATAGTCAACCTACAGACATTCAATCTACAGCCAACTTGGGGGTTAAAAAAACAAAACATTCTTTTAAAAAGCACTTACCAATCTCTAAGCTTGAACTGGGCTATAACGAACCAAAACATTATGGTCAACAAGGCAGAGCTAAGACATTTAAAAAGGCCAATGGTTCGGATCATCAGCATCTACCTCAAATTTGTATGTATGCTGGCACAAGACTTCACAATTTACTCATCAAATGCTTAGGCAACTCATCACACAAGAAAGAGGAAAACAAAAAACCTAGATGTATATACAACAATAGGATAATGATTTTCTCCTGCACTGAAAACTATTTTACTATTTTCAAAGTTTGAAACAGTAAGACTTTTGGTACACAATAGTGAAAACAAAATAATATGAACAGTTGGTCAAATGCCCTTAAATGTCTTGTAGTATCTTCCATTAGCACTCTACAGTTCTACGCCCAAATTTCATTAAAACTGATTTTGTCACAATGGACTAAATGAGTTCGCTGAAAATGTTCTAAATGTTAGCAACAACTAGTATATAAAAGGAATATATTTTTTAAAAGAGGTCATTCACAGTAACATAAAAACCATAAGGCACCTCAAAACACATTAGGAAAAAAGATCCTCAGAGAAATTATAAAACTTTACCGAAGGAATAAAAGACAAATAAATGGAGGTATAACATATTTACGGGTGATAAAACTCAATGACAATTTTCCCTAATTTCACCTACAAATTCAAGGCACTCATAAACAAAATCCAAAATTGTATGTTCTGTTTTGGAAATATGGATGACTAAAGTGGCAAGAACAGAAAAACAGTTTTGAAGAATAATAACAAGAGGGATTTATAAAGTTAGAATTATTAAAACTATGCTATTGATTCAGACAAGGCAAATACATAAGTGGAATAAAAAAGAGGGTATAAACAAACTGCATATACATGAACTAGGTATATGAAATTGGCATTATGAAAACAGAAAGGGGACAATGAATGGTGCTAACACAACTGACTACCCAAATGGAAATATCTGTACCTCACACCATATATAAAAATCAGTTCCCAAGGGGCTAAAAACATAAATGTAAAGGAATAAAACTTAAGACACTTCATGAAAAAATATCAGATCTCAGTGATATCTATAAGGAAAAATGTATTAAGCTATTAAAAAAAAAAGCTATCAAAAAAGAAAGATCTAGCCGGGGACAGTGGCATGTGCCTATAGACCCAGCTACACAGGATGCTGAGGTGAAAGGATCTCTTGAGCTCAGGAGTCCAGCCTGGGTAACACAGCAAGACCCCATCTCTAAAAATAATCAATTAATTTTAAAAAGAGAAAGATAAATACATCTAAACATTAACATTAAAAACTTCCATAACATCTGGGCGTGATGCCTCATGCCTGTAATCCCAGGATTACTTTGGAAGGCTGAGGCGAGTGGATCCCTTGAGCCTAGGGGGTTGAGGCCAGACTGGGCAACATGGCAAAACCCAGTCTCTACAAAAAAAATACAAAAATTAGCTGGGTATGGTGGCATGCAGCTGTGATCCCAGCTACTTGCAAGGCTGAGGGGGGAGGATTAGCTGAGCCCAGGAAGGTCCAGGCTGCAGTGAGCCTTGATCTGCCACTGCATTCCAGCCTAGGCGACAGAGTGAGATCCTACCTCAAGACAAAACAAAACAACAACCAAAAAACCCCACAAAACTTCTACACGATAAACACTCCACATGAAGAAAACAAACAACAAGGTACTGGGAGATCACTGGAATCCATATGACCAGGAAGGATTAGTACCCAGAATGCATAATGAACACTAATCAGTATAGAATATAAAACAATTGAAAAATGGTGGTGGTGGTGGTGAACTAAAATGCTGAAGTCCAACTGTATAATAACTATTTGAAAAGATATTTAAACTAATCGACAATCAAGAAAATGCAAATTAATACAAAATAATGTTTCATATCCATGTAATCGGAAAAATGTTTACCAGTCTGATAACCTAAGGATAAAGGAAAATGGGAAATCCTAAATATTGTGATTAGAAATGTAAATGGGTGTATGCATGCTGAAGAGCAGTTAGGCACAAGCACATAAATATACCCTATGGGCCATGATTTCCACTTACAGGATATGCCATGCACAGGTGTGTGTGTGTGTGTGTGTGTGTGTGTGTGTGTGTGTGTGTGTGTGTAGAGACAGAGAGAGGGAAGCGTTACAGAAACTTTCATTCATGTGCACAAGGAAACGTGTAAGGATGTTCCAGCAATGTTGTACATTTTTAAATCCCCCAATAGGAAAATAAATTTGAAAATTAAGATTTTCATATTATGAATATATTATTAATGAATATATTAATATATTCATATTATGAACATATTATTAATGAATATATTAATATATTCATATAATGCTCTGGAATAGTCTAAATAATCATTCTAGAGGTACAAGTATTAATGTGATATTTCAAAAAAGTGGTAAAAAAACACTAGCTTGAAAAGAGGTACAAGATTCACAACAGCATGATTAATTACAATTTTACCACAGAAAATAGTAGTATATATCATTTATCATGGGAATGACAGGCACTCTCTTCAGGGTTGCTATAGCCTCTAGGAAGGAAGAGGAAAATGGAGGTGAACACTTTATCTGTATCTATAACATTTTATCAGGTAAAAATAGGAAGGAAGAGATTCGCAACAGTGTGGCAACATGTTCTTATCAATTAAATCTGAGCAGTAGGTATGTGAGTGTTATTTTCTGTTTGAAATGTACAATTATTAAAAGTGAAAATGAACAAATACTAACTTGAATATACGTGGAAATTATATTATTTAGATTTAGATTCACTTTCATCAACTCTCTAACTATTGTTCAGTTTAAAAAAGTTTAGTTGGGTGAGGCTGGGCATGGTGGCTCACACCTGTAATCCCAGCACACGGGGAGGTTGAGGTGGGTGGATGACCTGAGGTCAGGAGTTTGGGACCACCTGGCCAACATGGTGAAACCCCATCTCTACTAAAAATACCAAAACTAGCCGAGTGTGGTGGCAGGCACCTATAATCCCAGCTACCCATGGGGCTGAGGCAGGAGAATCGCTTGAACCCAGGAAGCGGAGGGTGCAGTGAGCTGAGATTGCACCATTGCACTCCAGCCTGGGGAACAAGAGCGAGACTTCGTCTCAAAAAAAAAAAAATACTAATAAAAAATGAAGTTTAGTTGGGTGCATGATGAGTGTCTTCCCACAAACACAAAGTTAAACTAAAATTTAGGAAAGAGTTTTTAAGGCATATATATATTATAGTTACAGAACATATCCAACACAGGCATATATTCATAAAGACAGAAAATATGGGAGTAGAGGTAAGGAAGTAATAATAAAAATTAAAGCAGAACATTTTTACTTAATTTTTTTTTTTTTTTTTTGAGACAGGGTCTCACTCTGTTGCCCAGGCTGGAGTGTAGTGGTGCGATCTTGGCTCACTACAACCTCCACTTCTGGGTTCAAGCAATTCTCCTGCCTCAGCCTCCCGAGTAGCTGAGACTACAGACATGTCACCACGCCTAATTTTTGTATTTTTAGGAGAGATGGGGTTTCACCATGTTGACCAGCTGGTCTTGAACTCCTGACCTCAAGAGAACTGCCCACCTTGGCCTCCCAAAAGTGCTGGGATTACAGGCGTGAGCCACCATGTGCAGCCTAAAATTTTATTAGAAGGCTCATGGTGGCTCATGCCTATAATCCCAGCACTTTGGGAGGCTGAGGTGGGAGGATCCCTTGGGCCCAGGAGTTCTGAGGTCAGCCCAGACAACATAGAAAGATCCCATCTCTATTTAAAGAAAAACAAACATAAATATTAAAAAATTTTATTAAAATGTAATGTAAGATTCAGGCTTAATAATCATTTGTTCAACTAGCAAAAATCTGCAACCACATTACACAGGGTTTAGTTTTTTAGTCTATAAAGAGCTGCTAGAAATCAAAGACAATGAATAACCCACTTGAAAAGAATGGAAAAAACATCATCAAACAGCTCACAGAAAAATTAACAAGTATGCTTAAATATATAAAAAAAGATTCCTAATGTCATTCATAAGGAAATGCAAATTTAAAACTATGCTGAAATACCATTTATCACTAATGGATTGAATTGTGAGGTAAAATATTATTTTATATTGTCAGTGGTAGTGTAAAATGAAAGAAGCACAACGCTTTCATTCATAAAAAGAAGTTAGGAAGAAATAAAAACTAATAAAAATTGTTACCAGCAGGAGAGGAAGACAGAAATGGGAACAAAGTTTCTCAGTGTATACCTTTACACAAGGCTTGAGGTTTTTTCTGAACTGTATGCATGTATAAAATAATTTAAAAATCTTCTAAGTAAGTTATGAAAATTGATTTGTGAAATGAACTATGGTGGCAGACACCTACAGAAAGAGATAAACACCATAACAACGTATTATGTGTGCACTACAACCAACAAAGATCTGATAACTGAAAGGAGGGGTGAGTCCAGTGACTGCTATTAAAAAAGTATAGTACACAGAGCATAAAAACTAAAACACTGAGAAGATTTAAAAAATTGAAAGCAACAGGCTGCTTTTCCACTTTTAAGAATCTCTGAAACACTATACATACTACCTGAAAAGGTAATGTAGTTGTAAGTTTCTTTCTCATAAATTATTGCATTCAGCCATAAAATCTGGTCCTTTGACTTTTACTGCTCATATATAGCTCCGTCAGAGACAACTATTTTGAAAAATAAAATCTGTCATTTATCTAAATAAATACATCTTAAACATTCACATTTGATATCTGCAAAACCGTTGGAAAAAAACAAAAGAATACAATAAGAAATAATAAACGATCTAAATCCATTTCAAAATTCCGGTCTCCATAAAGATGTAACTTCCATTAGTTTCTATCTTATTTTAAAACCAATAATTCAATTAATGCCACATGAGGAATGACAACCAAATGGTGAGGGAGAGTGTATAGGCAAATGCTTCTACCTAAATGTAAGAGTACTTGACCATTTAAATAATGGAGACATACCTGTGTGTTCCAGATGTGTACACATTTGTCAAAAGAACCACTTGCCAGATACCTGCCATCAGGACTGAAAGCTACACTGTACACAGGCTCTTGGTGTTTTGTCAAGGTATGGATGCATATCCCTCGGTCTACATCCCATAACCTAACAGTAGAATCAAAGGATGCACTGAAAAGGGAGGGAAAGAAAGTTAATTTATAAGTAAGGAAATACACGCCCCCCAGCCTTGCTCCCACCCAACCTCCCATATTCAGCCACATCTAAGAGCCAAAATTCTTTATGAGAAGCAGACCGACTGGACTATTAGGAAGAATATTCTGTGAGCTTCAAGTCAGTGACAAAAAAATAATAAATTTAGAAAGAAGAGCAAGTGTTCTAGAAATTAAAAGCTAAACAAGCGAAAAAAAACAACTTAAAGGAATCTCCCAAGTCCAGGAGTAAAAAACATAAATGTGCTCATTTACTGTATTCCTCTCTGTCTAAATAATCCCTCTTTCGCATGGTTTTGAACACCGAAGTGACCACATTTTTCCATTTATCTTTTTTTCTAAAGATACTGAAGATTTTGCTATGCCTCAATTGCTTGGATTTTAATCAGTATTTGGTACCAGTCATTATGTGATTATTTCAATATAAAATATCATTATAACTTGAAATAATAAAACTCAGTGTTTAAAGATTCCCCTTAAGGAACCAACGTAAGTGCCCATCAGCTAACAAGGGGATAAAGAAAATGCGGTATACATACACCATGGAATACTACTTAGCCATAAAAAGGAATGAAATATTGTCTTTTGCAGTGACTTGGATACAGCTGGAGGCCGTCATTCTAAGTGAAATAACTCGGGAATGGAAAACCAAATATCATGTTCTGACTTGTAAGTGGGAGCTAAGCTATGAGGACACAAAGGTGTAAGAATGATATAATGAACTTTGTGGACTGGAGGTGGGGGTGGGGAGAAGGTTGAGAAGAGAGGTGAGCGATAAAAGACTACACACTGGGTACACTACACTGCTTGCAAAACCAGTGCACTAAAGTCTCAGAAATCATCACTAAAGAATTTATTCTTGTAGCCAAAAACCACCTATACACGAAAAACTACTGAAATTAGGGAAAAAAAAAGTTTCCACTTCATGAAATCTCCCCTAAGCTTCTGTCATATTTATTAGAAGTCTTATTTGTAGAAGACTCATAAAAGGAAGAATAAAACGGAAGTATCACCTTGCTAACATAAGGTTGGCATTTGGATTATTAGTCCCTGGTCCTGTTGGACTCCATTTGATGGTATAAATTTCTTTATTATGTGCTTGCAAATCATGGACACAATTGTCTTGTTTCATACTCCATATCTAAACAAAAAAGAAAAATGTATGTAATTATTTTTCCATACAATGAGTACATTTAAAATATTATCTTGACACTTAAAATATTATATGGACAGTCTAAAATATGAGTGATATAACCAGAATGATGATAGAATATTTACAAAGAAATTGAAATGCAATATATTTAATATTTGCATCTCTGTAAAAAAAAAAAAAGTTAGCTTTCAGCCCTTTAAAAATATTCACTATTACGAAGTTTGAAGACTGAATTAACTATAGTTGTTCTGAGATTAGTAACAATCCTAAAATGTTGAAGGCACAGTTTTTACACTGTCCCTTAAGTAAAAGATCTACATCATAAACTGCTCTTAGAATTTTAGAATCAGGAAAATTTTACAATGGAGAACTGAAAATAAATAACCAACTTACAAACAATGAGGACTCACAGAGAACCATAAAAACTAACATAGGAAATAAAGCTCAAATGAAAAGTAGGAAAAAAAAGTAGAAAAAAGTAGTCAAAGTAGAGAATAAGTCTTTACTGAGATGAAAATAGGCCTATGTATATAGATTTCAAGTGTCTATTATTTTTGAGCAAAAATTCATAGAAATCAACATGAAGAGTATTTCTGGGAAAAAAAAAATCACTCAATAAAGACATGGTAGGTCCTGCAGTTATCTCCTTAACACATAAACATACAACACCACAAACCCAAGGGCCAACCAAGAAAAAAAATCAGCTCAACTTTACATTTCCGTGACATAACCATTAAAAGATAATGAAGCATCACAGTGTTTTTGGTGCCCTATGTATTTACAACCCCAAGTAAAATACATCTAAATGACTTGTTTTCAGAACTGATTTCATTAGACCTTTCTAATTCATAGAATTTGATACTGTTGGCCACTCTCAACTCTTACCTCCCTGGAAATAGTTTCCTCTACAAACTTTCTTTTTCCACTTTGGTCACCTTCTCAGTTTCCTTTGGAAAGCTCATGGCTCACTGCAACTCCGTCCCCCGGGTTCACACAATTCTCCTGCCTCAGCCTCCAGAGTAGCTGGGATTATAGGCGCCTGCCACCACGCTCGGCTAAATTTGGTATATTTAGCAGAGATGGGGTTTCACCATGTTGACCCACCTGGTCTTAAACTCCTGACCTCAAGTGACCTGCCCACGTCGGCCTTCCAAAGTGCTTTAATTACAGGCATGAGCTGTGGCAACATGCCTCTCAAGGGGGCACTAGCTGCGGGGGTCTGCCTGTAGACCCCGACCTAGCGATGGATGAATAAAGTACACTAACACACAGATATTCTGTTTTGCCAGTCCAGCTGAGGGTGTCCGAGCCACTTACAGACTCCCCGGAGAGTTCTGTAAACAGTTGCGACCATGGCCCTGATCAGCTAGTGAGACTCGAATTTATTCAGTAAGATTAATTCACAAAGGCTTGAGTCAACACCATTAGAGGGTAACTGACATTGTGGACTTCCCAAGTAAAAAGCACTTAAGCACCCATGGCACATCAAAGGTTAGTCTTAATATTATATGAGTAAACAAGCTAGCTAGGTAAACTACTCTGCCTTCCTTTATTACTACTTTAATTTGTTTAACTAAAGGTAAAGGAACCAGGCCACATTCAGCCAGATCTATTACTGAAGTTACTTCTCAGCCTTCCAAGAAGATATGTGTCTATTTCTGTAACTATCTCTAATATTTTTCCCACCAGCCTGATTGAACCCCAACAGTGAACCACCAGGCCCGGCCATGCCCAAGGATTTTAAAGACCACCTATCTGCTGAGAATTCCCAGTTTTTAATCTCGGGCTTACAGTTCTCTAAGCATCAGTCCCACCTATCTCCTCCATTCTCATGACTCAACGTCACCTTCTCATTCCATCTGGCATTCCCTCTTCTCAGAAAACGGCCCATTACACATTATCCATCCATCCTAGTTTTTACTTTAAAATCCTTGGTGACATTTAAACACTCTTAGGATGAAGAAAAGCTCTCTAACAATTTCTAGTTTTAACCTCTCTCCAGCTTCAACTCAGTATGTGGCACAAGGCCCTCTGGACACTGCCCTTCTGTCATTTCCTCATATGTGTCACACATAGTCCCAGAAGAATTTTTTTTCATGTTATAAGCATTAATACGTGTGCACATAAGGAAAAGCCAAAGATGAAAGCATTAAGTATTACTACTAGCAATTTTGTAAGGGAGCCCAGACTTAAGAACTGTCTAACTAAAAACATAGCAGATACTTAAAGGAGAAAACCTCACAAGCTTCCCGAAGTTAAATTTAATCCGTTCATAGTAGCAGGAAAAGCAGTCTTCCCTCATGATTTTCATATCTGTAAGGGTCATCACATCTGCAGTCCTTGGTATTGCAAAGTCAAGGATCAAACTGTTATCAGTAGAGGGTTAGCTGTTGCAGGAGAGGGCTCAAAACTTCATTTATTTTGGAAATAAGTTTTAGGTTGTTCTTCATCTCCAAATGCTTTTTTCCCCAACTGAGGAATCTGATGTGCTTAGGTGCAAGATAGCAGTTTTGCTTTTAGTCATACAACAAGAAAAACAGAGATCCATGTTGAGATGTGGATGTTGGTATGTCAACTAGGCTCGCTCACTGAGAGATTCTCTGCTATATATCAGTTTCCCAGCAATGGTGATATATATTCATGCCACAGCAAAATCAAATTAATACAACGCAAAGAATTTCAATCAAATCCATGAATGCTACAAAGATTTTGAGTACTTATTAGTCAAATCTTTACATATGCAAATAAACTTTAATTGCCTCAACATATGACTTTCTAATGGTGAGGACAATTTATAGCATGACCTTTCTTACTTTTGGTGATGGCTAATTTTATCTGTCTTCTTGACTGAGTCACAGGGTACAGATATTTGGTTAGACATTATTTCCAGCTGTGTCTGAGGGTGTTTCCAGTTGAGATGGGCATTTAACTTAGCTGACTGAGAAAAGCAGACTGCCGCCCTCCCCAATGTGGGGGGGCATCACTCAGTCCAGTGAGGCTCTAAACAGAACAAAAACGCCAAGGAAGCAAGAATCCTCTGCCTCACCCTGACTATTGAGTTGGTATATTGGTCTTCTGCTCTTGGACTGGGACTTACACCATTGGCACTCCTTCTCTGGCCCTGGAATGGAACCACACCTCCATCTTTCATGGGTCTCCAGCTTGTAGACAGCAGACTGTGGGACTTCTCAACCTCTATAATCACGTGAGTCAATTTCTCACAGTAAATCTCTCATCCATCCATCCATCCATCTATCTATCTTCTTATTGGTTCTGTTCTCTGGAGAGCCCTAACTAATAGGGTATCGTATGTCTCATCATATCATAAGCCATCATTTTAATATAATTTGCTACATTCAAATAGTATTATGTATTTCAGAAAAGAAACTATACAATTTAAAAAACAATGGTTAGCCATTTAAAATGTTGGAGTTTTCATCCAGGCATAAACACTCCATGTAAGACAGACATTCTAAATGGTCTTAAAACAGCCAGAGCAACCATACTGTGTGACATCGCCATCCCATTTCTCCCTACTAAGCAAATTACCTTTAAAGTCATGTCGTCAGAACAGGAGGCCAGGAGATTGCCAGTTGGGTCCCATTTGATAGCATTTACTTCATTCTAAAAATAATAGTAAATATTCACATTTTCATTGTATAGACTGGGTAGCTATTTGAATATTAAACATACATACTTCAAAACTATTCTGAAACATTACTTGTTAATCATGACCACTTTAATGTGGAAAAAAGGTTTCTTACCGTATGTCCTTGGAATGTTTTAATAGGTCTGTCTTGTCCTAATTTACAGACATGAATGCACATATCTGTACTACAAGAAGCAAAGGTGTTGTTGCTCTGCCAATCAACATCCAATGCTGGTGCTGCAAAGGAACAAAGGTTAGGTTTGCATTTATTCCACATGTACTAAAATCCAAGAGTTTTAGCTTTGAACCATTGCTGACTAATAAAATATACTAACAGGCACTTAAACATGTTACTTTATACTTTTTAAGATATTAAGAGAAAATTAAAAGTATCTATATATAACAACATTAAAAAATTTCAATTTAGTTATTTCTAGGTGAGGCAGACCCTAAGAGAAAGTACGCTGGCCTAGTAACTGGGAGATGAAGGTCCCTCAGAGCTGGCTCTGTGGGTCTTGGGTTCTCTTTTATAAAACGATAAAATTAAATGTGATATCATGCTTTTCATTTCTAAAATCTGTGAGTGTTCAATGGTTCTGTCACTGCATAATTAGTGGACACAAGCAGGTCGCTTAACCTCTATGATACATCCTCTTTAGATGAGGGTAACACACAGGTGTTACCCTCACACACAAGAGTGAGGATAACACACAAGCTGAGCACCCCAATCTGAAAATCCAAAATCCACAATGCTCCAAAATCTGCAACTTTTTGAATGCTAATATGATGCCACAAGTGGAAAATTCCACACATTAAATGCTTAATACAAACTTTACTTCATGCACAAAACTAGTAAAAATACTGTATAATGATACCATCTGGCTATACTATAAGGTGTATGTAAAACGTAAATTAATTTCATGTTCAGACTTGGGTTCCATCCCCATGATATTGCCTTATGTATATGCAAATATTCCAAAATCAGAAAAATAAAAATAAAAAAAAATGCAACACAATCCTGGTCCCAAACACTTAGATAAGGGATACTAAACTTGTACTATCTTTATCCTTAGTACCCATGGTGAAGACCAGGTGAGGTAATGTGTGTGGAAGTACTTTGTAAATTACAAGAGTTAGACAAATGTTATGCTGAATAAGTATCATTCCCATTATCATCTACTCAACTAACAAATGGAATATGGCACACGATTTGCAAATAGTTTTCTTCTAAGCAACTTTTGTCAAATACCTCTTAAAATCTGTTCTTGTCAAACACCTCTTAAAATCAAATGCCCCTTAAAATCAATGAATTTAAAAATCTCTGAAGCCCCAAAGCAGGCTGGCATTTAATACTTTGAGTTTAGCTCTGAAATTATTGAACATCCTTTTCCCCTCCTGCAAGGTGCAAAGGATCTCCGTAATTAGCAACACAGATTACGGTAGTAACAGTGAGTAACTGGGTTAAGCGAGTAACTGGGTTAAGCAACAGAAGCGTATCAAAGACACTGCATTTAAAGCAGGGGTTGACAAACTATGGCACATGAGCCAAGAATGGCTTTTATAGTGCAATGGGGGAGGAGGGGATCAAAGGAAGACATACAAATGTGAAATGAGATTTAAAGTTCAGTGTCCATAAATAAGAGTTTTATTGAAACCTAGACAAATGTATTAAGCTGCATATTACCTATGGCTGCTTTTTCTCTACAAGGGCAGAGCTGACTAGCGGCAACTGAGATCTTATGGCCTACGATGTCTAAAATACTTTCAAGTCCTTTAGCGAAAGTTTGTCAACCCTAATTTAAAGAAAAAACTTAAAGGAGAAAAACAGGAGGGTTAAAGTTGAGCTATGTGGCCAGGTGTGACTCAGCACTTCGGTAGTGAAGGCAGGAAAACGGCTTGAGCCCAGGTATTTGAGACCAGCCTGGACAAGACAGTGGGACCTCATTTCTAAAAAATAAAAAATAAAAAATTAGCCAGGTGTAGTGGTCCATGCCTATAGTCCCAGCTACTTGGAAGGCTGAGGCAGGAGGACTGCTTGAGCTGGGGAGGCCAAGGCTGCAGTGAGCTGTGATTGCACCACTGCACTCCAGCCCGGGCAACAGAGTAAGACTACTATGTCTCAAAAAAACAAAAACAAAAAGTTTAGCTATGTATACTAATTAGTAGAAATACAAAGCATTTAATAAAGGAGATTAGAGATGTCTATGGAAAGGGAAAACAAAGCCACAAACTCCCTCACTGTGTATATCCAAGTATAATAGTAACTGGCTATGTTAAAAGTGAAACATAAACAGGTGCTTAAGCAGTTAAACTTATAAGTCAAGAGGTATGTCATGTGTAAGAACTTGTAACTATGGATAGGAGAAGTGAAAAGAATGGGAAAAGAAGATTTAAAGCATTTAGGACTCAGAAAGGAAATTTTAATCAGAACTATACTGAGATTTTTTTTTTTAAGATAAAGGACAACAGGAAAGAGTGAAATTGATTTCATTGCCTGGCTAAAGATAAATCAGGTAAGCCCCAAATCTAAAAGTACTAAGTACTAAAGAACAAAGAAGCTAATTGTAGTAATATGACCAGAAATTAAAATAATTAGTTTTGGGTATAGTTCTACAATGAAAAACTAGGTATCAGGACACCACTTGGATAGAGTAAGCTCATAAAGGAAATAGATGGAAAGAAAATATTTAATGGGAACTTACTATGGAGGGTATATGAAATTTCGAATAACTATATTTAAAATATTTAATCCTCCCTCAATCAACCTTTTAAGAAACACAGTGCCATATAAAATTATTAACATAAATTCACTTTTTATACAAAATTTCAAATCATGAGAATTCTCAACAAAGTAAACACAGTCAAAAATCACACCTCAGAGTTGTCAGGCTGAGTGCTGTATTTTTACTCTAGTCATGAAGCAGCACTGCTTTAGCTGGTGTTTGGTCTTCCTGCCCATAAGCCTTTTTGCCTGTGCTGTGTCCAATTCCCAACTGAGTGCTTCACTGCTAAGGGCTGCCACGGACAAACTTCACAGAACTGCCCTGCTCTGCTGCTGAGTCCTCCCTAGATGACATGCATCCAAGCTGGTGTTGTGTACGTTTTTGGGAAGGAGGGAGGGAGGGGAGATCTAAAGACCTAGCACCCTTGGTTCAATGTAAGAAAAACTTTGAGGTGCAAGCTCCCCTCTGCACCAGGCTGAGACTGGGCCTTTCTTCACGAGAAATCACTTCCTTCCTTGGCTTCCTCCCTCTCCCCAATCCTGCTTCCCATATTTCTTCACTTAATTCTCCTAAGAGGTTTTCCACAATAAGTCACTTCACTCAAATGTTTGGCACAGGGCCTGCCTTTTGGAGAAACCCAACCTAAATCGACTAGTAAACAAAAGTTACGTGCCAACTTTATCAGCATGATGTGTGAACTCTGCCTCTGTTTGTGTGTATCACCATTTCTGACAGCAATGTGGATGACTGTCCTGTTCATTTGGCAGTCAACTCTCATTCGTTCCTTACTGCACTGTGCCCTGCTAGGATGTGCAACCCAGAAGGGCTATTGTAAGTTATGTCCCAGGTTCCTGTGCCTAGTGGTTTCCTGATGGGTTCATACAATGTAAGACACTGTCAGGAGTTCAAAGTGAGGAGTCCAAAGTTAGTAGTAGTAAGAAGACAGGAATGATTGCCATCATTTCAGGCTGGGTGTCGAGCATTGCCAGACAGCCTATCCTCTACATCCCAGTCCCCACTTCAGATCCTGCCTTCTCCTCTAGAGTCTTAGACTCCTTCAATTAGTCTCTGGGTTACCTCCTATTCCTTAGTTTTTCACTCTTCCCAACACCTCTGCAACTATTTCTTTGTATTAAATTCCCTTTCTTGGAGTGTCTGGTTTACACTTTGTTTTCCTCCATGGAACCTAATTCAGTAACTACTGTGCACTTTCATTTTAACATTAAGTATTATTACTTAAAATACAATTCTAAAAATTTTAATTTTTTTGGTAAATAATCTTTCAATTGTTGACGAGTGCAAAAAATGGGGGAGGCCTGAAAAATCTAATTAGAAGACAGTTAAAGATACACTAAAGTGTTATTAAGAAGGCCAAATATATGTCAGGATGTTCCAGAGGTGTTAATTTTATACAGGGCAGCCTGCAACATGTTAGAGAGGAGGCTAAAATAAACAAAAAGTAGCATTAAAACAAATACGCTGGTAGGTTCATAAAAAGAAAAACAAAACCAAACTACATAACCAAATCAAGATTGTTGAGATGCAGGAAACGCTGCAATGTGAGTTGTGTGATTAATGCTTCTGTGATATGCCTGCCTCGTAAAATACAGTGCTTACAGATTGATGTAATCAAAGAACACGTACCTCCTTATTTTATATTTACTCTTAAAATGAGTCTTGATAGTACAAGTTCTTTAGAAAGAAATCTCTAACATAAAAAAAAATTTTTTTATGTAACTGACAAGTGAGAGAGGTGTGTTCACTAGTACCGGTCTCATTTTACACATGATAAGAGGCTATGAAAACTTAATTTTCCCAGTAACACAATTTCTTAAAATCTTGGAGCTAAAGTTAACATTTTTGTCTGCTCCACCCCTCTTCTGATTTACTTTCATTAACCCACGTAGCCTCCATAATTTTAAAAGAGAAGGAACAAACCTATGGGCGAAGAAGGATGCATTTACTACTGACTTTATTTTTTAAAAAAAGGCTTTATTGACATATAATTCACATACCAATTCACCTGTTTAAAGTATACAATTCAATGGATTTTAGTATATTATTAATTTATAAAATCTGTAGTCAAATATAAAACTTTCTAACTTAATTTTGACTTCTTCTTTGGCCCATGAGTTATTTAGAAATGTGGGTTCCTGAGTATTTGGGCTCTTCCAGAGATCTTTCTAATACTGATTTCTAATTTAATTCCATTGTTGCTATAAATGTCATTTAGGTCAAGTTATCAGATAATCTTCAAATCATTTATAGCCTTACTTCCTTCTTCCCGTCTTCTCATTCCATCAATTATTGAGAGAAGAATACTAAAGTCTTCAACAATTGGAAGCACAATAATTTCTATTTCCTTTGAAGTTCCATCAGTTTTTGCTTCATATGTTTTGAAAGTGTTATTAAATGCATTATCATTTTAAAATGTTTTGTTGAATTGACTGTTTATCATTGCATTAATAACCTCCTTTTTCCCTGTAAATCTTCTCAGCTTTGAAATCTAGTTTGTCTAATATTAATGTAGCCATTTCAGCTGTCTCTTGCTGAAATGTATACTTGTACACTTGAAATGTATAAATGTACACTTGATTAGTGATAGCATGGTATTTACTTTTACATCATTTTATTTTCAGTCTATTGATATTTTTGTATTTGAAGTATATTTTACATAGGCCGTATATAGTTGAGTCTTGCTTGTTGATTCAGTCTCACAATCTCTGCCTTTTAATATTTAGGCCATTTACACTTATTTTGCTTTGTCATATGGTTACATTTAAATTTACTGTACTTCTGTTTATCTCTTCTGTTCTTTCCCCTTTTTGTATTTCTACCTCCATTTGAATTAATTGGATATTTTTTATGTTTACATTTTCTTCTCCATTGGTGGGTTCTTACCTGTAATTCTTTATTTTTAGTGGTGGTTTTAGGATTTATAGTGCACACCTTTAACTTGTCACCATCTGCCTT
This sequence comes from Nomascus leucogenys, assembly GCF_006542625.1. Taxonomy (NCBI): domain Eukaryota; kingdom Metazoa; phylum Chordata; class Mammalia; order Primates; family Hylobatidae; genus Nomascus; species Nomascus leucogenys. The sequence continues at coordinate 98,222,634 of NC_044391.1, forward strand.
GAGGTGATAATTTTAAATGGGCTAAATAATCTTATTTTCTGCCCCTCTTCCCTCCCCTACCTTTTTACCTAAGATTCTGACTAAATAGGTATTAGTCTGCCCAAAGTTGTATCACAACTCACTGATGCTCTGTCCCCACACCCTCTTTTCCAGTCTATGTTCTCTGCGTTTTTGGATAGATTCTATGCTGCCTCCAAGGTCATATATCATTTCTTCCGCAGCATCAAATCTGTGGTTTATCCTATCCAGTGCATTTTTCATCTCACATGTTGTTTTTGTCTCTAGAAGTTTAATAACATATCTTCTGTCTCTACTTAGCTTTTTGAACATATGATCTGGTTAATCGTCGAACAATGTGAGGGTTAGGAGGCACGAACCCCCTGTGCAGTTGGAAATCTGCACATAGCTTTTGACTCCCCAAAATCTTACCAACTAATAGCCAGCTGTTGATTAGAAGCCTTACTGATAACATAAACAGTTGAATAAGATATACTTTGTATACTGCAGGAATTAAAAATTATGCAGAATGAAGACCAAAAAAGAGTATATACTGTATGATCCCAATCATACAATGTAATCTAATCGCTGGGGATGGGAGACAGATATCACTAAGGGGCAAGAAGAAACGTCTGAAGGTAACAGATGTATTCATTATCCTGAGTGCGGTAATAGTTTCAATGGTGTATACATATGTCAAAATATATCAAATTGTTCAAGTAAAATACATACTGTTCATTTTATGTCAACTGTACGTCAATAAAATTGTTCTTTAAAACAAAAGTATGGTAAGAAAGAACACGATGGGTAAACTGAAGCTTATTTTTTCGTAAAAATACTTTGATACTATGTACCTCATCAGGTTGTAGTTAGGACTAAAGGGGATAGAAAGAGCACCATCTCCAACACAGAGTTGGTACTAATCATATGGTACCTAGCAATAGTACCATAAACATACTTACTTCAACTTTACATTACTCCTAGGATGTACGAGAAATTATTATGATTAACAGCCAGAAGCCTGAGAGAATTCTGAAAACTAGAAGCAAAGGTGAAAAGGAAGCACAACAGGTGAACAAAAATGTATGTGTAAATGCTTATTAGAGTGGTGAGCTTTAATCAAGTTGAATTGTTTAACGATTTTTGCAAACTTATTCAGATACTACAGAAAAATCATTTTGTACCTTATTTTGGCTTGTTTAGGCACACTAAACAGAGAATGAAAAAAAAGCAAAATGCCTGAAGTTACAAATTTCCATTTTAAAGTTGATGCTATGCCACTGGCTCACTGTTTGTTAAAGGATATCATCAAAGATTTGAGAATAAGCAGGGTTATTTTAGTCAGTCTCCAAATTGAAATTTTTTCTAGCACAACAAAATCAAAGAGACAGCTAAATCAGGTAGTACTAAAACCAGTGGGTATCTTGTTCCAGTTTAACATCATTTAGTTACTGCCGTCGGGAAACTCACTGAAAAGCAGCGCAAAGGTTCTAGGCTTAAACGGAGCGCGGGCACAAAAATATGGCTGGCTCTACTCAAGCTGAATGTCTGGGTGTGTGGCTGTGTATCATGCAGGACAGAGCACTATTTTTGAGGTCTGATTAATCAGGTAAAAGTACCAGATTGAGTATTTCTTAAAAGAGAAATCCATCTAAGCCACCAATATTCCAACAACATTGGGAAAGTCTATTTTTTACTTCCTGTAGACAAATACTCAGGTACCTGGATCCAAAATGAGAAAATGACAACAATACCTAAACTTATATGAGTCTATACAGTATTTTCATGTATATCAGCTAGCCTTATCCCCATAACAAATAGGTATTTATTATTATTATCCCTCATTTACAGACAGTGAAAAGGAGGCTCAGAAAGGTTAAGTGACTTGCTCAGTCTTAATAATGCTTCTTAAGTGGGGTGGAACTGACATTCAAACCTAGATTTTCTGATTCAAAAATCTATGTTCTTTCCATTAAATAATGCCACCCCTAATTGCACCAGGCTGCAAATGCTTTCTTTATGGTACATTTCACAGAAAACGTTGGATGATCCTCTGACAATTAAGAGTCTGAATGTCATGGAACATCAACTCTCGAAAGGACTAGTAACAAGACTGATACTTGATATTTCAACATTTAAAATAAATCATATACTGTTAAAAGTTTAATTAGAAAAACAGAAGCAAGCTCCAGCTTTCACGTAAATTATAAGAAATTTACCTGAATGAAAAGGAAACTGTTGCTTGGCTTCACCAGTATGTGCATCCCAAATAATTGTAGTCTGAGATTAAAAGGAAAAGAAAAATAAACTCATGGAAAGAAGTTTAACATACATGTGTAAATTATATGCCTAACTGTATTACAGCAATATGAAATGTCAGAGTAGATTTAATTTTAAACACTTTACCCCAAATAGTACCACAAGGCTATATACTTTGAGAGAAAATGACTATTAAGCAGTTTGATTTTTCTCTGATGATGTTGCATTGGTCAACTTACTTCAAATAGCAATTACTGGTAGTCTACAAAGCGCCAGGCATTATACTAATTTTGCTTAAAAAACTCCATTGCAATAGTACATTTAATGTAAGATTCGTATAGATGTTTAGTATAAGAGTAAGTTCTTGGTTAACAACGTAATCACTTCTCAATATTGAAAGATTCTGAAAGCTCCTATTTACCCAAAAAGGCAGCTTGAATTTTGGCAGTACTTAAAGAACCTAACGTATTGTCTAGTGGCAGTGACTATTAACAGGACTCAGTCTCTCTCCTTCCCAGCCTACTTCACTTTTCTTCCTCTTTTGCCACTTTTTTTTATTGCTCTCTGAATTTTATAAAGAGTGAACCAGTTTCTCTCCACTTCCCTGTTTGACACCACACTCAATTATTAGCATGTCCTTTCCTGGATTAAGATAATCTTACACCTTTATTTAGGAGGAAGAAGGTCCTATTTCCAACTCATCTATATTCACCAGCCAAGTTAGACAAAGAAGGCTAGACAGATCCTGCATTTCATATTAGCTTCAATTAAGTACCAGGAGTTCGGCTAACAGACCGGCTCTAGAATTTCCCATGGATTCACTCCAGAGCCATATTCACTGGTGAGACTAACTAGAAATTGTAGAAGGGAAGCAAAAAGTGCAGGATGTATGACATTGTTTATGGTTCAAATTCCAGGTAAAATTATAAGTGTTCACATAGATAAAAGGATAAGGACATTTTGGTAAGTAGATTCAGGAATGAGCTGATAGACCTAAAAGTATTTCTATCATAAATTCATACGTGAATTTCCCAAATAGGAATGTTTATGTAATTGGCAGCTAAGACAAAATACTGCTTTCAATTAAACTCTGTAATACATTCACCTTTACAGAACTTAATGAGCTTTTACCTTGTCTACTCCAGCACTTAGGATGAAATTTCCTTTCTTATTCCATTTTAATGCGAATATAGGGCCTTTATGCTGCCCTAAGGTGCTAGCAAGGTTACCTAAAATTCAAAAGAAAAACATTAACATTATTTTAAATTTTCTAACTTTAGATCAACAACAAAGTAAAAAGGAAAATGCTTCATTTACCATCTTTAGTCCATATTCTGGCAAACCCATCATAGGAACCAGTTGCTAGAAGTGTACCTTCACTCTGCCAGAGAAAAACATTTCTTTAATTATATAACCTAGATACGGTATTTAATTGTTGTTAAAGTATTTCATGTTTAAATCCCGGGTACAGAAAATCCCAGGTACAGAAGAGAATGAAGACATTCTCTGCTTCAAAACTTGCCAGTTTTGCCTACTTGTGAGTGCCACTAAAGGCCTATGAAACCCTTCCACTGTTGTGACACTAATGTTGTACCGGGGCCTTATATCCAAAGTTCAACAACTGACAGTGATTGCTCTGGACCAGGATCTGTATCACCCCGCCTGATGCATGCCAAAAGTATTCTCACAGACTCACACAACTAAGAATGAAGGTACGGTGGTGGACTGGGAAGAATATCAAATTCATAATCTTACAATGATTTATTAGAAGTAAAAAAGAAAAACTTTAAAATATGATTAGAAGGTTTTATATGGCCATTCCTCTAAATCCTTTACTGTCTAAAAGAAAGTGTGTGTGTGTATGATCCAAACAATATCATTGTTTCAAATGATCAGATTCTTGAACACTTGAATGTTCCTTTCTATTATTAATCCCTTCCCACTATGAAATATTCGCCAATAAAAAAGAGCAACAAGGAAAAGAGCCAGAAAAGAGTGCAGGCTGACTTTATAGTTAATGAAATAAGTACAACTGCCTACTTTACCAGGAGGAAAAGTCCATATAAATTTCTCTCAACTTATATTCCCTTGCTGTGCGCCTTGCCTCGATGAATTGTGTAATAAAAGGACAGATCTAACCTACTCTATGCAAACGCAAAAGTTATAGATTACAGTAAACAGACTATTGCTCGAATGAGTAAACATTACTGGAGAATGAAATCCTGCATTACTTGACATACTATTGATGGTTTTTGGTAAGGGCATCCAAAACAAGATCACCTATTTCACATCTCTCAAGCCATTTAGCAGTACGGCTAAGTGACAAACAAAAACAAATGCTGGTTCTGGGAACTGCAGACTCAGTTCTGCTAGGATGTGGCCATCCCTTAGGGCTCTATCTGAAGAAGAAGGGGAGCCATGTTGAAGTCAACAGTAAAAGCTTATTTCCACATCCTACACAATGTTAAGTTTCCTCTAAACTATCAGTCCCTAAATGTTTTAGTTCATGAACTGCTCAACTAGGAAAAGAATACTGTAAAGATGAGAAATCTCACAGGCTCTCTTGCTTTAGCCATGGAAAAGAATCATTAATTGAGGATAATGTTTTCCAAGTTCACCGTGAATAACACATTTTCAAAAAGCCCACACTTTTCAAAACTATAAAATGCAGTTCAGAACTACCAAGCTCAACAAACCAATATTCATTAACCATCCTTTTCAATGCAAACTATAAATTTCATTAAATTAACATGGCCAGTGGACCAGGTAGCATAAGAAAGCTATAAGATATCTGAACTAAAATATAATAAGGGCCCATATTAAGAAAATAATTCTATCTTGATCTTACAAGTAAATAATACTACAGTGTGTTAAACCCCTTTGGAATTTTTAGAATTGTCATATGGAGGGTAAGAGTAAATATGCTGCTGGCAATTTTGGAAGAAAATGCTAAAAATACCTAGCTATGATTTCTGAAAAAACATTTCACAGAAACTGAGAACTTTAGTAGGAATAATCATTTTAAAGATAGATCTCATTCCTTGGGAAAATAATTGGAAGATCCTTTAGAAAGCCCACAAAGGGTTGTTAAACAGAAGAGAAAAGAACATTCATTTGCTGAGCAAAGAACGACTATCGTGATATTCTTTGCAATGCTGAAATAACCTAAGAGTTTTGGGGGAGCGGTGGGGGGTAGCGGAGCGAGGTAAGAGATGTATTTAAAACTAAAATGGTGAGAATTTATCAACAACGAAGTCAAAGATTTTTATAAGTCACAGTAGTCAAGTTGTCCTGAAAGATGTCGAATCATACACAGAATCAGAAAATTATAAGATTCCTACAGTGGGAATAAAATTTAGACGCTGTCTAGACTAATGATCCCTAAAAGGAAATTGGTAATGAAGTTCTATCAGTTCACAGAATACAGAGAAAAACAAGAACATGTTTTTTGCTACACAGAATTCTTTTATCCCCTAACTAAAGACTCGGTTGTTATAGATTTAGTATGTTGTTTGTTATTATGGTAAGAATTTTTGCCTATTATCTCAAATATTTAGGTACCATTTTCATACTTCTACTTGACATTTAAGGAAAATGAAGTACAGAGTAAAAAGTAACAATTTAACCAAGAATATGCTGCGGGATACACTGAAGAGCTCCATGTTGAACCTTGGTCTAAGGCAAGTCTGTGTCCCACAGTGGGAGAGAGGGCTGGCAGGGGACAACTCCTGGTTTGTTGTTACTAGTTAATAAAACCCCAAATACTGAAAAAATAGACAAACCCTGCCATGAGTCTGAGGCTCTGAGGGTTAGGTATACTAGTAATTATATCCATCATGGATACAGTGATACTCACATTCCAATCTAGAGATGTGACATCTTTGTTGCTGGGAACATCTTGCCCTCCTTCTCGTATACAATGTCTAAGTACTAACTGTGTGGAGCCACTGGTGCTGTTCTCACTAAGATTCCATATTCTTGCTGTTGAGTCTCCAGACCTATAAAAGTATGCAATATATTTTAAATCCTCATGACATTCTCACGTATCAGAACAAGGTAACATATTTACATCTGAATATTAATAAGGCAAATAAAAACTAGAATATCATGGATTTTCATTTCAGTATTTTTCCCATTCTACATGTTGGGACCCCCAAGCATTCTCGAAATAGTAAGTTTAATTAAAAATTCTACAATTACTTCATGAAGGAATAAAAAATTTATAGAGACAAAATGGCCACAACTAAGCAACAACAGAAAACCTGAATAATGCATACGTTTATAAAATGTTCAATAAGATTTTTTTTTTTTTGAGACAGAGTCTCGCTGTCGCCCAGGCTGGAGTGCAGTGGCACGATCTCGGCTCACTGCAGGCTCTGCCCCCCAGGGTTCACGCCATTCTCCTGCCTCAGCCTCCTGAATAGCTGGGACTACCAGCTTGCCTGGCTAATTTTTTGTATTTTTAGTAGAGATGGGGTTTCACTGTGTTAGCCAGGATGGTCTCGATCTCCTGACCTTGTGATCCATCCACCTCGGCCTCCCAAAGTGCTGGGATTACAGGCGTGAGCCACTGCGCCCGGCCCAATAAGATATTTTTAAAAGCCATTTTAGTATCACTTTGAGAAACATACCCTGATGCTAGGAGATCACTAACAGGGTTCCAGGCACAGATGAAAACTTCAGATTCATGGCCCCGCAACACAACAGCTTTATTAGGAGGGATTTCAACATCCCCATCCACTTCCATCATATCAGTATGATTATCTGCATCATGAAACACAAGTAAGCATTTCCAGTTAGGCAGTATTACAACATGGTGGATGGGTGAATTCTTAACTAGCAAATACCTTCCTTTATCGCATACAGTGTAACATTTCTTAATTATATCAAGTTAACCTGAACATGACTACCCAGTCTTAGTCACACAGAAAATAAATTCTTATCTTTAATTAAGTATTGACCACATACTTTTTTTTTTAGAGGGGTGGGGGTGGGAGTGGGATGGGAGACTTTAATTGATTAGACCTAAACATGGATAAAACGATAAAATCGTTGAATTAAATACAATGTCTACCAGTACTATTCTGAGTTCCTGCCAGTAGGGGTTGCTGATATCATTCATATAACATGAGTTGCCTTTTATCTCAATGTCAGAGCTCTATGGTTATTTGCTGATAACTAGTATTACAAATTTTATTTAGAAATCAAATGTAGATGTAAAAATTCATTTAACAATGGGAAAGGGTTTCTAAATATTTTAAAAAGAAAATAAAAGTAAATCTAGCTTTTCGGAGCTTTAGGAATAAAACTCTGAATTGAACTGTGTGATACAAGTTAGGGAAACAAGTTGGTGCAAGTAACAGATGAAATTATTTCGGCATAGAAGACGGGGCATTCTGTTAAAGCAAAATATTTCCTCTGAGAAGAAATTTTTAAAAATTCTTGTCTCCTGGGACCTTCCTGGGGGGTGGAAGGTAGGAGGAAGAGGAGGATCAGAAAAAGTAACTATTGGGCACTAGACTTAGTACCTGGGTGATGAAATAGTCTGTACAACAAACCCCTGTGATATAAGTTCATCTATATAACAAACCTGCACATGTACCCCAAATTAAAAGTTTAAAAAATAAATAAACTCATGTAATTAAAAAAAAAATTCTTGTCTGAGCTCACTTGCTATAGTATGTGCTCCATTCTCCTCCCCATTTGCTGTGTTTTCTCCATTTTTTGCAGATCCTTGTTGGCTGGCTGCAGCTGCGGCAGCTGCAGCAGCTGCTGCCTGTTGCTGTGCAAGCTTATCTCTATAAGCTTGTTGTCTTGTTTGTACTACATCAGGCATTACGGCATCTATCAGGGACAGAGACTCTATTGGTCGACCATCAAACAAGGTACCATCCTGGATTTGGAAAATTGTGAGAGAAGAAAAATCAAAGGCAATATTTAAAGTTATTTGTATTTATACAAAATCAGAAATGAAATGAAAATCTTCACTCCTAAAAAAACATTTTTAGGAACTTTCTGAATTCATATAATTAGTCCAGAGGGAATAAAGAAACTACAAGCAGCAACTGGAAATGAGTGCTTACATTTTCCTTTTCATTTAGTTCATACTATTATTACAGTACAGAGCTGTACAGATAGAGCTGAAATGAAAGGGATAATAAGATGTAGGCCGAGCTCATAAAAAGGTTTATTAATTAGATTCTGAAATTCCGTTAGTCAAAGCAACAAACAATATGGAATAGTTCATATAATGATCAGAGGCCTGGTGCCCCATTATAGTAAATACATCTTTTAAAAAATTAAAAACTTTGAGCTAAAAGTTTCTTGTGATTTGATTCAAGTATTAAAGCAGAAACAGACTTCATGGGCTATAGTGCTCTTGAATATTAAGGAGTTATTGAAATTTCCAAAGCTCCACTTACTGATATTAGGAAATTCCTAATAAAGAGTTCTCCAAGTAAGCACAAGAAGAGACACAAACACAGAGCAAGTAGGAAATACAAACAGTACAAACTAGCTGGGAACATGCATATGTGAAGTCTGGTTCACTTAAACTGGTAAACATGTACCAGTGACAATCTACAGTGTTACTGTAGGGTACTGTGAGCTGCAAAAACACAGCATGTCTTTCTGAACTGTCCATTGTAATGTAATATTTGAGGAACAGGACAAAGTATTTTAACTTATAAATAATTTTAAAGAGATACTAAACCCAACACAGATACACTGTGGAATAAGCGCCATGTCAAATTTACACATTTTAAGAAAAAATTTAGTTTTGTGTTAGTGGATGGTCACTCAAAGAGCTGAGGAAACAAATCCATTTTAGTATATTATGTAATTTCTAATTCTAGTAATAATCATTGATACAGAAATCATAGATACTTCAGTTTAAAAAATACTCACAAAAGGGGAACATGTTCATCTCTGAAATAAAAGTAATGGTAAAAGCTCCTCACTATACATAAAAATTTTAAACTAGGCTGGGCGTGGTGGCTCATGCCTGTAATCCCAGCACTTTGGGAGGCTGAGGTGGGCAGATTACCTGAGGTCAGGAGTCAAGACCAGCCTGGCCAACATGGGGAAACCCTGTCTCTACAAAAATACAAAAATTAGCTGGGCGTGGTGGTGGGTGCCTATAATCCCAGCTGCTAGGGAGGCTGAGGCAGGAGAATCGCTTGAACCCAGGAGGCAGAGGTTGCAGTGAGCTGAGATCGTGCCACCGCACTACAGCCTGGGCAACAGAGCGAGATTCCGTCACACACAAAACAAACCAAAACAAAACAAAACCAAAAACAAAAACAACATTTTAAACTAGACCAGGGGTTTACAACCTTTTTCTGTAAAAAAGTAGACAGTAAATATTAATTTAGGCTTTGCAGGCCATAAGGTCTCTGTCTCAACTACTATTCTGCCATAAGTAGCCATAGACAATATGTAAATGAGTGTGACTGTGTTCCAATCAAACTTTATTTACAAAAACAGAGAGCAGCATTTGGCTAATGGGCCACAGTATGCTGACCCCTAAGCCAAACAAACTACTCACATGTAGTCCTTAGAGAGGCAGTACCATCCAGAGTTGGCTTCAATTATAAACTGGTTTAAATTAGGGTATATTCAAATAATGTGAGAATTTACAATTTTCAGGCCAATAATTATGATCTTAACATTCCACAGCACAATGCTGTTGTGTTAATAAAAATTATTTATTAGTGTTTACTTATAAAAACAGATTAAGGCAAACAAACTACAGATAATGGTCCTTACAACTAGGCGCCAACACCTTGCTGGTGCAACCTGACTACTACATTAGGGATGAACTGTCTGCACTTTTGTTAACCCTGTGAAGCTAAAGTCAGAATATTGAATAAGCAAGCAAGACCGCTGACTTAACGGTATATTTAAGAGGAAAAAATCAGTATTTGAAATAAGTCTTCCTTACCTCATTAATACTAACTTCTGCTTCTACATACTGTAGACCTTTCTGGATGATAGAAATCAATGCAGCAGGTGGGACGAGGGCACCATTTATATTGGACTGACTGATATGGCTTTCTATACCAAAGGTAAATGCTGAATGAGAAAATCCTAAAAACAAAAGAAAAGGCATGAGAATTTATTTTCCTAGTGGCAACATGCTAAATGACACACAAAGAAAGATCACTATAATCTTTCGAAATCCCATTCTACCCATTTAAAATCCCAGACTAAGGTCAAGTGTGTGTATGTAAAAACATGTCAGCCTTTACATATTTTCTTTTTCTCTTAATGTAGTCTTTAAAATTTCTAGTAAATACTTGATTATATAGCTTCAAATTTTCTAAAATGTCATGGTACACAACTTTTCTTAACAAAAAGCATCAAACGTAAAAGGTAAAACAACCCTTTGGAAATCATGTAATTCAATTGCTTCACTTAAGATAAATCAGCCCAAGATAGATTAAGGGACATTTAATATTTCTGTAGTATATTTTAATATTTTTTAAATCTAGAATTAAAGAACTTTATTTCAAATCTTTCATCCCAGCCCAGTTCAAGTATTCAGCATTTCTCAAAAGTGGTACACATAATATGCTTTAAATAGGAATTCATTCATTCTGAATGATCTTCATTTACTTCATGTAATTGTTATCTACTATGTAGTTATAATTCAATAATGTCTTTAAAGCAATCTAGCACTCGGGTAAAATTTGAAGTATTTAAATTTCTACATATAAATTGTCAAACATCTGATAAATTCAATATTTTGGAGCTCTTTGAAACTACTTAGAACACTAAAACTAATAAAAATTTAAATATTAAAAAATCATAACGGTTAAATCTCATTTTATGTATGAATTAAGTGATTTAAAAAATACCAATTCTTTGCCACTTAGTAATAACTCATCTATATGAAATATTTAAGAAATGAATAGCTAGCAAATGATTATCTGGTTTATAGGTCTCCATCAGCACTTACTTACTTTTAACTTGAAATACTTACAACCAAAGCACTTACTTAATAAAAATCTCTTTATGTTGGCCTTGCTTTTTATTAATATCTAGCCAAAAATCAAAGGTAAAATTCCAACAAGCTGATAAACCAAGGGTGGTTATTTTCTTTACTGAAATATTAATCACCACTTATCATTAAGTAGTAATTTCTATAAAGTATTTTAAACAATTCAATTAAATTGTACATGTAATATAGAATATTAATAAACATTTATTCCTAACAAAGGAAATAAATACGGGCCTATTTTGGGTCTTGGTTAAACTGATTTAATCTATATAGTATCTCTGTTGGCTAGCCTATCTAGCCTAGTTTTTTAGTGTTTAGTACATTTCTTTATTGGATTTTGTGCTTCCACTCTTATACTCCTTGTGGTACTTATGAACAGTCTAGTATAATATACTGTGGGCTCACAAACAGCATGTGGCTAGGAAAATCTGGTTATTTGGTAGTCAGAGTACACCTAAGCTGATTTTCCTTGTAACCCCCTCCTTCTCTCTGTGGAACACCTAACTCATTATGTTCACAACATCTAACCCACAGCGGAAAAGGCAAGTGGAAAAAATGTTACCTCTAAGACCTTGATTTTAGCCCCTGATTTTGCCCATAGGCAAGATCATAATTAAATGCATTTATAGTTTTCATAGTTTTCACCTTAATCTGGGCTCATAGAGATACCAATCGGGGGGCGGTGCGGGGGTGGGAGGGGTGGGGGCGGAGAAGCACCGTTTTGAATTGTCCCTATCAGAAAGCCCACAACTACCTGAATATGAGTAGATTCAAGATCACCAAGGTAGAAAACAGAATAAGGATGAGGGAGGATGGGGAGAAACAATGAGAGACATAGCAGTAAAATCCTTAAGCAGTGAGGTTGGAGATTCCTGTTTTCAATTATATACCCCCTCCCTGAATAAATTCACAGTAAATCATCCCTAGTAAAAACAGCCAAACAGCCAAGCAGTTTAAGAGATTTAAGAAAACTTCGAGAGAGAAGACATCATTTACAGAGGGCCTATATCATATGCTAGATACTATGTACACACATACAATTTTATTATTTTATAATCTAACGGAAAATCACAACTAATAAATGAGAAAGTACAGATTCAAATTCATTCAGAGACTCTACTACTCCTCTTGAACAGTTAAAATATGGTCAAGGATAAAGCTAAGGGAGCGAGTGAGCTTCTGTTTCCTGATAGAAAGTAAAAGACTACATCACTGTTTTGTTTTCAACTCGGGGTCCTGGAAAGTGGTTACGCAGTGCCTGAAACACTGAGCCATCTTATTGCCATATTTACTGCCAAGGTTTTGAAAGTGTCTTGAGTTATGTAATGCTTATAAATTTGTTTAAGGTACATGATTTCTGTATATTCATGGCTGCAATTTAAATAGTCAAAATTGTTAAATTTAGACTCTATCTAATTAGCTTATAGAGTTTAAGTTTAAAGTAATAATATGTCCAAGAATAGTCTAAGAGTTGCAGGTGGAACTGTGCCCATTTCTGGCTAGAATGTTGCAGATATCCTGAATTTGTTCTGTCAGACCAGGAGAAAAACTATCACAGGTGCTTACACGCATCTCAAGGTACTGCAGATGTACTTAGGATGCTCTCAGATAGCAAGGAAACATCCCTGAAGTAGTCATTAGCATTGTTTTGGCACTTCTCATTAATGTTTACCCTGGAGAAGTTCCAAACTTAAACGCTCTGCTTAAATGTTGAGTTCAACTAGAATATTTTCTTTATTTCTAGCCATGGCATTACATAGCAGTTTAAAATTATTATGTTCAAAATCAAGTTTCTTCTTCTCCTCCCTAAAACCACTTTTCCTTAGAAACTTCTGATCTCATTTCACTACACCTGAAAGTCATAGTCATCCTAACTCCCTGTTCTCTCTCGGTCCTTGGCATTTGACAATTTACCAAATCCTATCACTCTACCATCTGTAGATGTTCATCACCTTACCTTTTCTGCCAGATCTGTGTTTAGTCCCCATTACCCTTTGCTATATACATTTCTTTCCCCTCCTCCTCAATTCAGTACATATGTCAAGCTACAGCTAGACTACTACTTGTAAAACAAAAAACTGAACATATCACTTCTTGCTTGAGAATTTTCAATGATCCCCTTGGCCTTCATAATAAAGGCCAAACACCTAATTATGGCAGTTGTTTTTGTAATCTGGCTCTTCTGTCTCTCCAGTCTCATCTCAATACTACACACCCCGTCTCACTCCCATTACACAATAAATTCAAGTGGTGGCAAATTACATCTAACATCTTGAATATGCTGTGTTATATATCATGCCTCTGAGCCTTATGTCCTCCTTTGCTCTTTCTCCTATCTGAATGGAGGTGAAGTCCTCTTTCACTACACCAGGGCTAATCAGTCTCTCCTATGCTGATCCTAGAATTTCTGTATGTGTGGCACTTACCACACTGGTTATCACCTCTGTGGCTATGGTTGTTTGCCTATGTGTGACTAATAGACTGGGATCCTGACAAAAGGGTTTAAGTCTAGTAATCCTTTAATTCTGGGAAACTAGCACATTACCTGAGTCAACAAGTCCTCAATAAACATTTTTTAAATTAGAATGCAATTATACTATAATGTATTTTGGTGAATCAAAAAAAAAAATCTGTGACTCCAGAAAAAGCATATGACTTAAGTCTTCCTTGGAAAAATCTAAAACTTGAACTAGTTTTGTGCCAGAAGCTATTTCCATTTATCTGTAAATATATATGCAGAAAAAGGCTTTTTCCAGTGACAGCTTTTGATTTATATAATAGGAGGCAAAAGAGACCACCTAAATCTGTTAGATGTTAAAATCCAGCATGACCATCTAAAATAGCATCCCTTCTTTCCAAGGGTAAGAGCAAATCTGATAGTACCTCTGTAATCAAGTACTCTAAACATTGACTAGGGTATTGAGAGTTAGGAAGAAGAGAGACTCCAGAAAGAAATAAGACTGAAACACATGAAGTATACAGTCATTCAGTGACAGAGAAGAGCAACGGCAGCTGGCAGGGAGTGGGGTGGCACGCATGAGATCACAAAACAGCCATTTTCTATAGATTGCTTGTTTCAGGAAGTGCTTTCCGTAAGGATGTTAGGGACTGTGTTCTCAAAGGGGAGTTCGTCATATAGAGCCTGCCAACTCTACCTTGCAAATAGGCAACATAAGAATAAGAAAATGGACTCTGAACACCATGGTTATCGTACAGGATGACTAGATGAGACAAACTGGTAAAAAAGGCAAAGCTTAAATACGACCACAACATACTGCCCTAGTCTGAAACGAAAATTTGATTGATCCAAGGTCCTATATAAGCTTCAAGTCAGAAAAGCCCAGCAAATTATACTCATGTTCTCATCATCAAATGCTTTCTTGACTCCAACTCTGCCCTACAGATCCAGATTTTAGAAAAGGTAAATAGGAAGGGGAAAAAATGACACAGGGGATCTTTGCTATTGAAGAGCTAGATCTAGTACTTATATACTAGCCATAAAATTTCATGCCCTAATTTTGCCCTTAAAAATACATGTAACTATAAACATTTTATATAAATAATACTTTCTGAAATAATTTTAATAGGATCATAATATTCAGCCAGTAAATTATTCACGCCATAGCTGGACCTTCGAACTTTTCCAATGATCACTATTTTAAAAGAATCTTACCTCAACTATCTATATGTATAGGCTTTTGCCATGTACAATGTGTGTTGTTTTTTTCTCCTTAGGATGGATTCCCTCAAAAGCTGAAGGGGATATAAGCATTTTAAAGAAGGTTTTCATCATTGCCAAATTGCTTTCCAAAAAAAATTATTAATAATGCCAAAAGCAATTTACATGTTTCCTTATACTCTCACTATGCTGGCTAGTCCTAAAAAACATTGAACAAATTCTCTGTTTGGCAATTATTAAAGGACCATTGTCCTTTGATAAGTGTGTTAGCAGGAATGTGTAATACAAATTTCCTGTGTCAGCAAAAAATGGTAATTCAGCTTACAAAAAGAGGAGAAAAACTTATTTGGGAAAAAAAAGAATTGTAATTATCAGCATTTATGATAACTGCTTGTTGTTTATTGTTAATTAGTCATGGATACAACCATGTGTGTAAAATCAAGGCTATTCTATATTTCATTTGATTATAAAACAAAACTATATACCTACTTGCACTTCTGTAGCTGGTCATCTACTGATAAAAACTAAAAGGCAGACTGAAGGTGGACATACCAGATGCTGAGCTCTCTTCACTGCAGTTCTTCCTGACTAGAAGCACATTACTGATAACCACTTTAACCTGACTCCATCGAATACACTGGTAATGTCTGTTCATAAATGGCACCGGGCATAAGGTACATAGGAAGGAATGGCCCAGTTACCTTTATCTGAGTCAACAAAGAAACTGCACTGTAATATTCACTAGCCATTACAGGGCTAATGTGAAACTGCTACAATGAAACAGAAAAATGAATGAATGAGCTATATGTTACATGGTAGTACAGGTCAGAGCTTTAATGTTATACATAAAGGTTAGTTTGTGCCTACTGTGATCACGTTTTCTAAATTAAAAAATAATAGTATATGGTTCTGACTTGTGATCTTAAAAATATAACATTTGAAGTAATAATCACCATCTCAAAAAACAAATGATATGGTACAAGGCCAGTATTTCTAAGGAGACGGGAAATCCTGTTGAAAAAGTTAGGGGGAAAAAATGGAGGGAGGTAGGGTGCAAGAGAGATAAGGAGATCCTTCATAAACCAAATTCTTGAAGCCTACATGTATCATCCTTCTTATATATCATCCTGGTTAATACTGTCAACTTGACTGGATTGAAGGATACAAAGTATTGTTCCTGGATATAATTGTGAGAGTACGCCAAAGGAGATTAACATTTGAGTCAGTGGACTGGAAGAGGCAGACCCACCCTCAATCTGGGTGGGTACGGCCTAATCAGCTGCCAGCACAGCTAGGATAAAGCAGGAAGAACATAGAAGAACATAGAAAAGACTAGATTTGCTGAGTCTTCCAGCCTTCATCTTTCTCTCGTGCTGGATGCCTCCTGCCCTTGAACATCAGATTCCAAGTTCTTCAGCTTTTGGACTCTTGGACTTACACCAGTGGTTTACCAGGGGTTCGCGGGCCTTTGGCCACAGATGGAAGGCTGCACTGTTGGCTTCCCTCCCTTTGAGGTTTTGGGACTTGGACCGATCCACCAGTGGCTTCCTTGCCCCTCAACTTGCAAACAGCCTATTGTGGGCCTTTACCTTGTGATTGTGTGAGTCAATTCCCCCTAATAAGCTCCTTTTCATATATACATATATCCTATTAGTTATGTCCCTCAAGAGAACCCTAACACAGATTTTATATATTTCCTTCTTATATATCATCTTTCTTATAAATGGAGACAGTATGCAACATCGGTTATTTTTTAAATAAATTTTTAAAAAGTAATAATATTCAGAATCGCCATCTAGAAAGTTACTCATTTTAGTAACAAGGACATTTTGATTTTGCAATTCCAGTTAAGTCTTTCAATTATAAGATGCAACTGTTTCACAGCTTCCAACAGTCAAGTACAATATAAATGGAGAAGTTACAGAGCTCTTAGACTGTAATAGTTAAACCTAGTATCAAGAATTCTTTCCCTAAAGCAAATACACAACTGAAGATAAAATGACTTCTTATAGAAAACAGGTTTTCTTCTAAGAAAAACAGGTGTCAGAAAGTTCAAAAATAACTGCCAGAAACTATTTCTTCAGAAAAAAAATAAACCACAACTGCAAATAACTAAAGAAGTCAATGGTGATGCAAAAGGTGGGGGAGAGATTAAAAAGGTCCAAACCAGCTTAGTGCCTCTAAAATTAACACTGTATCAGGTTCTACTATATGCAACTTAGCATGTACCACTAAGTATTTACCTGCATATGGTTGCTAGATACGTTATTAGGGCAATGAAATTAATGCCCTTGGGCAAACACTAATTAAAGGAACAATACTTTTGAATCAAGTTAATCATTACTTACAGTATTATATATTAAATACGCTCAATTTTCAAATCATCTCAAAAGAGAAAAAAATCATTTTATTCCCTAGGAAATATTTGTTGAATAGAGAAGTCTACTTCATAAAAAGGCAGAATGGTGAGGACCAAAGAAATTTGCGTAGGGTGAACTTTCTAGTGATAAAATTGCAAAAAATAAAAAGTTACAATAGTTAATAAAAACCCTACAATAAATATATTTTTCTTTAATTAGTTTTGATGAGTCCGAGGGATGGCTTATTTAAAACAGAGATGTCCATCAAATATTTGAGGCTGAATATCACAAGGTAAATCCCTTCTCCACAGCAACGTATTTTATAGGTAAGAAAAATGAATCTCAGAATTTATGTAATTTTGGAGAAGGGAAACTTTCAACAGATATTATCTTCTAGTATTGACAACAGTAAAAAATACTTAAGACTAAAACCATTTAAGTGATTTTCCCCCTGCAGAGAGATACCACAGTCAACAATGAACAATATGCAGAGAACAAATGTTAAAAGTTCTTACATAAAAACAGTATTACTAAACCACATATTTATCAAAACATAAAAACTTTTATAATGTGTTTTTGGACAGTCTTTGATAATGAGACAGGCCAGGCGGAAATTTTATTTTTGCTTTTTGGAAGTCTTCACAAACCAGTCCTTTGAATGTCCCTGCACAAATCCTTCCTTTGCCACAATGTCCCTTTTCTGCTGTCTCTTAATCCAATTCAGTGCTCTACTGCAGGGAAAGCAGCAGTATAAGGATTCCAGTTTCTTCGGTATTACTTTAGATCTTTCAAGAAACATAGTTATAACCTAAGAGTAATTTATGTCGCATTTCTTAGATACTGAATGACTAATTCTCCGTAAGTATCATTTGTAGGTTGTAGTGATAAACATGATGAATCCCCAAAACAACTCAGACATTACTGTACTGGGTGATTCTGAATTAGGATCTATTGCAAAAGTAGCCATATTTAAGGATAGAATTGGAGATCAGAACCAAGAAAAAGCTTTGGAATAAGTGGCAAATGCCCAAATCTAAAGCTACTATGGCATTTGTTATGGGTAAGATTCTGAGTTCTGTCTGAACCCTGTCCTGAGTTCACAGGACTATAACATTCTCAAACTCTCTTCCATATCCTATTTCTGGATGCAATTTCAAATATACACTTTCAGTGACAGCCCCTCTTTAGGATATGTTCTCATAGCCCAAACCTCAGCAGATGTACATTCCATGTTTTCTACTTTATCTTGAATACTCAGCATAATTTTTCTGTCAAGATATTGTGCATATGCTAAATACTTGTCATTTTCTTGTCAAGTTCTAATTGTCCTGCAACTAATATAGACTAGTGGCTTTCAAACTTTATTAAGCCAAAAGAATCACTTGGGGCATTTGTAAAATGCAGATTCCCAGGCCCCACTCAGTGTGACTCTGATGCAGGTAGTCAGAGGCTCAAACTTCAAAATTCTTACATAAGCAGTTCTTAAATTTATGGCAAGTTGCAGTCCTGAGAAAACTGCCATAAGTTAAAATGTCATCAGTTGAGTCTGATTTTTCCCTATAAATCACAATGTAAATAAAAAGTTACAATTTTTACCAAGGGACTGGTTTTCACATTTTTAGAGATGTCATTTGGCATCACCACTACACTGCAAAGTCTAAAACTTTCTAAAGAATACACAGAGCACACCTAAAGAACATACTAAACAATTATGGAGAACTTGATATATCAGTCTACCATACAAATTTTTTTTAATTCTTGGTTTATTTTTATTTCAACATAAAACACCTTAAAACATGGAATTTTGAAGGGTGTTTTCTCTAAGAAGAAAAGCAAGTTTAAGAACACCTTTGGGCCGGGTGTAATGCCTGTAATCCCAGCACTTTGGGAAGCCAAGGCGGGCGGATCACCTGAGGTCAGGAGTTTGGGATCAGCCTGACCAACATGGAGAAACCCCATCTCTACTAAAAATACAAAACTAGCCGGGCGTGGTGGTGCATGCCTAGAATTCCAGCTACTCGGGAGGCCGAGGCAGGAGAATCGCTTGAACCTGCCGCCGAGATCACGCCACTGCACTCCAGCCTGAGCAACAAGAGCGAAACTCCATCTCAAAAAACAAACAAACAAACAAACGCACAACTTTTAATAATATTTAATCTACTCGTTCAGAAATTAACCGAGAATATTATTTTACTGCTCCTTTTTACTGTTTTCTTACAGTAACATCAAGTATCAATTTGTGGACTTTTGTTTAGAAAAAGAAAAATATTAGTGCTCTCATTAACACCACTGAACCACAAGGTACTGCTGAGCTATTCAACTGTTTCTAACTTCCAACAGCAGTAATTTTATATGGTTCAACCTAAATAGTTGTCTTTACCATACACCAACAAGCCTTTACAATATATTTCCCATCTACTGATCCTTCACAGTGGTTTTTGCTCCAGTGTCCAAAAGTCTCAAAGCTCTGGCTTAAAAGGTGATTAAATTTAAAAGTAGAAAGCAGAGTTTGCTTTAACCCAACATTTTTTTTTCATTTTGGTTGAAAGTGCTACACAACAACTTTCAAACACAAGTATTTGAAATTGTTAAACTTGTTTACAAGTTACATATGTAACAATCACTAGTCACTACTTTTTCACTTTATTAATCATTTTATCCTATTCAAAACATTCTTTAGATCTGCCTTCACTACCAGTCTACCAGTTTAAACAAAGAAAACAAAACAAGAGCTATTAACTTCAAAGCTTCATTATAAATTATTCTCTGTGGGCTTGAATACTAATCTCTCTTTCCCTCCCTGTCCTTCTGGACATCACTTTCACAGCTGTTACACCTCAGAGAGGGGCAGTGATGGTGTTTGGGAATAGAAAACCCCTACCCCTCAAAAATGCTCAGCACTGAAGAACAGCTGGGAACATCTCAGCAAGCAATAGGCTCTCAGACCAAAAGCCATGTTTGTATTCCTTGTATAGGAAAGGACAACTAACTATGCTATACAAGAAGAATGATTCAAGTCTCAAAACCATAAACTGAGGGCTCAATATTCTATAGGCTTAGACCTCTACTTTATCCTTCCATCCTCCCTCACACTTGACTACCAAAATTATCTTTTTTATGGGGCACCTCACCTTACTACTAAAACTGTAACTTTAAGGTATAATTTCTAAAATTCAATCTCTAGACCACGACATTTGAAATCACCAAATGCTTTCATTTTTTAGTAGCAATCGGCACTTCCATTGGCAATTAATCTTTCTCATCATCCTATACCTCCACCCATACCCAACCATGTGTCCCTCTTTTAAATTTTTGCCTAATCCATCCACATTTATCCTTGCAGTATTCCTTCTGTTTTATCTGTCAATAAAACTTGGTGATTGATTTAATATTAGTTGCAAATGGCTTTCAATGATTTCTATTTATAATTACTCCCATTACAATAATAACAATTCAGATCAAGGATACACTTAATTCAAATAATAATTTTGAAAGTATTCTAGGAAAATACTGTTAATTTAATTTCCAAAATACTAACTACAATTAGGACCAACAACATTTAACTGAGGATTCTGGATATACATTATCAAACTGATGGTGGCTAAAAGTTTTTATGTTCCTACTAAACATATGCAATAATCTCACCTCATAACAAATTATAAAAATGGTCTTTGAACAGCGAAAGCCAAACTGTTACAAATAATTGCCTTGTTTCCAACATATTTGAAAGAGTCAGAGAGTTAAACCATGCAGTAAAACATAGCTTTAAAATGGCAGTCCAGACATTAAGGAAACATACAAAGTTCAACGGTTTGGACTGATACAAATTTCAAATGCATAAAAGATTATTTTGAGAATATTAAAATAATTTGAGGCCTATTTACTTTATAAAAGTACTCACCTGACTCTTGCAAGTATCTATATACCAAGAAGTTGACCTCATCACTGCTTATACTCATCTTTATTCCCACTTAAACCATGAGGTCACAACACAGGATATAACCCTAAAAATAAAACAAAGTTAATTATTTTCTCAGTAAAATATTTTTAAACAAGATGTAAACAATGTTGTAAAAACCATTTGATTTTATTAAATGATGTAAAACGAAGGTTCTACATTGCCTAATAATAAAACCTGACAAAGTTGCTTCCAATAGTTAGGAAAATGATTATACAACCAAAACATGGCTGGTGCTATTTTTCTTCAAAGTAACATATTGGCAAAAATAAAACAAAACTTTTAAGAGGGCTTTAGCATAATATTTTAATGATTTTATCAAATAGCATAAAAAGTTGCTCATTTTTTCTCCTTAACTGTAAAAAGAAGTAAATTTTAAAAATAAAAAATGTTAGTTATTTGCAAGAAGGCTAATTTAGTTAAAAAAGAATATTAGTTACTTGGGAAAAGACCATTGGGTGGGGTAGAACCATGAGTTATCCACTCCAGTTTTATCTATGAAACTTGGCAGGATATGAAGTCTCTATTTTCTCAACATCTCATCTGTAATGTTCAATCTCAAAAAGCTCTAGGTATGTATGAGATAGGCTGGAATACAGTTCCCAAAACTCAAATGATGCTCTCTTACTGGACATACTTAAACCTTAACACGAAGTGGGGGAAAAAAGAAAACTGAGGCATGACTCAAATATATCTAATTATACTTATTTGTTCTCATGTCACAGAAATGATTTAAAGGAGAGGTCAGGAAACTTTTATATAAAGAGCCAAACAATAAATATTTCAGGCTTTATCAGCCATACAGCCTGTTACAATTACTCAACTCTGCTGTGTGATGCAAAAGCAGCAACACACAATATGTAAACAAACGAGTCTGGCTGTGTTCCAATAAACTCAATTTATGGACACTGAAATTTGAATTTCATAATATCATTGTATCATAAAGTATTATTCTTTTGATTTTTTTTTCCTAAGCACTTATAAAAATGTAAAGACCTTTCTTTGCTTGTGATCCCCCTAAAAGGAGAGCGAGCTAGATTTGGTCCACAGAGTGTAGTTTGCTGATTCCTCTTTAAAAATGATATATTCACATCTATTCAGCATAAAGAAATATCTAACGTGGAACTATGCTGGTTGTCCTGCGACATCATGGATTTCTTTATGATATAGTTAATAGATTTTTAAAAAAATCAAATTAACAAGTATTTGAGCAGGCTACCATGTGACAAACTGCTACTGCCCTACATTGAGGAGAAAGTGGTGACTAAGTACCACCCACCAAGCTTTTATCTCATAGGGAGAAAGACAAATGGCAGGCAATGACAATTTTCTAGTGGACACACACAGAAGAAGCCCTAACTAAAGTTAGCAGTCTAGGAACACATTTAGAAGAAGTGTCCTTGGTATTCAGACTAAAGGAGGGGCCTGAAAACAAGGGTGCCTGGGGAAGGGAGGAAGTTAACAGAAGAATCCCATGAGCTGCAGCAGGTGTGGAAGGGCTCAGTGAGGACAGAGACCAGTAAGGCTTGAAATGCAGGCAGAAACTATATTCAGGAGGACCTTCAAGGCAGCACTAAGAGAAAACAAATCCATTACACAGTTTCAGGAAGAGCAGGGAGAAGCACAGACTATAAACAGCTAGATTGGAGTAAGGGGAATTAGGGAGCCAAATTAGGAAGATATTGCAGTAATTCAGGAGAAGACTAAATCCTGGACTGTCACAAAGGAACACTGGGGTTCCAAAAATATTTCGGAGGTAGACTCAATGGTAACTGACTGGATGCATAGTTGAGGCATAGTTGAGGAAAAGGAAAGAATCAAAGGTTTCTCTCTGGACAACTGAACGGTTGGTACTGTCAATTACTGAGATGGAAAACCACAGAGGAAGAGTGACAATTATAGTATCTTCATCTAAAGAAAAGGTACCCTCTTCACCAAAAAAGTTAATTCAAAGAGTACAATTAACTTTATATAACTTGAAGGTTTATTACATGCTTAATGGAATAAGTCAAATACTCCTTTGAGGACACTGGCCCAGGGCACTGGTCTAGATGTACTACAGTACACTAGATGGTAAATGTTCTGGCAGGACACCTTGCTCAACTTTAGCCTAACCACCAGTAAGGTGCTGGGCACACATAGCAGGCACTCAGTCAATTCTGAAGGCATGCTGAACTGAATGACTTTAAAAACAAAACATCCAACCCCATCCATGATAAAATTATAAGAAATTAAATCATAATTTGATCAAGCATGAATATGTTTGTCACAGGGAACAATTAGCAACTATTTTATTGTTAGGATTTCCCAAAATGAGATGGGCTAGGTGGAATCCAACTGAGACAGACTGATAAAGAAACAGAGTAAGTATTCTTTTCCCCTAATATCATTCAGTCCAAAACTTGGATGAAAGTATCCAACCTGCAAAGGTTTTTCACAATGCTCATTCTGATTAGCAAAGGCCATGAATTTCCCAGCTGAAACTAGTAACAAGTGATGCTTCAGCACCAGCACCACCTAATGCATTCCAGGGCAAAGAAAAATACAAATCAAAATGATATTAATTATTGCTTATAAAAATTCCTGTAAGAAATATATATTGCTGATCTATTTTTAAGTCATAATAAAAAATACTGAGTAAGAGCAGGAAAGTTATCTGTCCAAACTGCTATAAACTGATTATTTAATTGATCATAGTGCTGTATCAGTTCCCGGCAATTAAAAGTAAGGTTTTTAAAGGAAAAAGACCTTGAATGGCTTAATTCTAAAACAACTTAAAAGCCTATGTGCCAAAGAGTGAAATTAGAGAAAATGTCACTACTTCATGAGTGGACTTAATAAGCCTTTGCAGAACTTGTCCATTATGGTTTATTTATATAGCCAAATGAATGCTCTAGGATGTGATGTGGTCTTCACCTGCCTGCACGAGTACTAGATACTAGGAATCAGATCTCAAAGAGTACACAAGAAGACTTACCACTATAGTTCCTCCATTATGGTATCTTTTAGAACAACTGTCTTTAAACTAGGTCACAAAACAGCACTGAGACACTCACCCAGTCTTTACACTTTACCACCCAGGTATCAGGCCTGATGAAGAGTATACCATGCATAAATGAAGTCCTGCCCTCAAAGAGCTTATGGCTTATTAAATAAACAGGATATTCAAAATAGACACTTCCTAAATTCACAAAGGATTTATTTGTATATTCTACCTGATCATATTTACTTGTTCTTAAATACTAACTGAGATCCTCCCAAAAATTAGATCTTTGTAACTTTCCTCCTCTCAGAAATCACTTGTATACTCATAAAAGCTTTTATTTAAAATTCCAATCACTTACGGGCAATCAACTACTTAATTCAAACCACAGCTATATTAAAGTAGCCAAAAGCAAATCCAAAATTAGTCTTAATATTTAGCCAATTGGTGGCTATATTCAAAAGTTCACTTAATATTGTAAATGTTCACCATGAAATATCATTTTACTGCATAACTCTGAAGACAATAATTCAGCAAATATTACAAAAACACAGGACTAGTGAGGCAATCCAGCTACGACTCATTCAGTGAACTGAATATGTACAGCATTTTCAGCATCACAAAACTGAGTTCAGCATATGCTCGCTGGACAACTACTGCTCCAAATATTTAATCCTCTCCTAGTTCTTCTACACATCCAGTACTACTTTAAACGTCACCCTCAATCAAGACAGACAGCATATGCTTTTCTGATTCCATTCTTGAAGCCAGGGCCCAACTGTGATCCTCGATTACATAATTTTAAATTTAGATGACTGAAAAAAACAGTGAAAGAGTTATGGACACAAAGAAAGCAATAAGATTATCTTCTTAAATCTCCTGGCTACAGCACGTTTTTAAGAGATCTAGACACCCTTTGCATGATCCAAAGTCAAATGTGTAATCGAAATTACTTTATCTTACAAACATAAGTTAGTCCAAAACTAAAGTATAATTATAACTTGGACGTGACAAACTTAATTTAAGTTTTACTTTTCCTTCTCTTTTTCATTGGAATCCAGAGCTCGGATGTAAATTAAAAATAACATCTTGGATGGCCTATATGATTTTAGACAAATGATGCGAATTTTCTGGGTCTCTGTGTCATCTATAAAATGAGAAAATTGAATCAGACAGTCTCCTCTACTTCTACACTTCAAAGACTTGAGTCAGTATAAGTTACAGAGTTGTAACAGGAACCTTGCAAGCTACCTGAGAGTATGAGGTCATAAAGCAGTTTTTAAGAAGGCATTTTTATAGGCCTAAAAAATGTATTAGAAGACCAAAATCAGGGTCAGATCTCAGACAGACATCTCCAGGAATTAGGAACAGGGAAAACAATAAGCTCATCTCATTAAGAAATATTTCAGTACCTATTGCACATGATGTTTATTAGGACTTATCAACCTTTATAAACACCAACATATAAAGACATAAAAAAAAAAACAGTACACCAGCTGGGCATGGTGGCTCACACCTATAATCCCAGCACTTTGGGAGGCCAAGGCGGGCAGATCGCCTGAGGTCAGGAGTTTGAGACCAGCCTGATCAACATGGTGAAACCCTATCTCTACAAAAAAAATACAAAAAAATTACCCAGGCATGGCGGCGCAGGCCTGTAATCTCAGCTACTCAGGAGGCTGAGGAATGAGAATAGCTTGAACCCGGGAGGTGGAGGTTGCAGTGAGCCAAGATCGCACCACTGCAGTCCAGCCTGGGCGACAGAGGAAAACTCTGACAAAAAAAAAAAAAAAAAGGAAAGAAAGGGAAAGGGAAAGGGGAAGGGGAAGGGGAAGGGGAAGGAAAGGAAAGGAAAAAGGAAAAAGAAAAAAGAAAAGAGAAAGACAGAGAAAAACAACACACCAAATCAATTATTCATTAGTTAACTGAGCCTTCTAGTATCAAATTGGTTTCAACTGTCATCTAAGCCAGGGATCTGCAAACTACAGCCTGTATGTCAAATCCAATCTGTCACCTATTTTTGTACAGCCCACAGGTAAGAATGGTTTTCACAAAATGCTTTTTTAAAAAACAGAATATTTGTTGTTTATTTGATGATAGGGAACACTGACTCATAATCTCAATTAAGCAATTTTTAAAAGTCTCAGCAAAGCTCTTGAGGCTTGAAAGCAGTAAACTAGCATCCATTATACGATGAGTCAACTTTGATTTAAGTCCAAGTGTCATTAGCTACAAATTTATTTCTTTTTATACCCAAAAGACCTCTGATGAGGTGCTTCATTGCTGACAGACGTTGACTTCAACTCCCTAAATGTATAAAAGTGATTATTTACACAGATTATAACTAAGATCCTTCTAAAACATAAAAATACATATCCTAGGAAATAATAAGTATGTATGGAAAAACTGAATAAATTACAGTCAAGGTGTATCAACAGGGGAACAAAGAAGGACAAGAAATGAAAACACTAAGAGATAAGAAGATAGGTCATACTTCTGGTACATATTTTCAACAACTAAGCAGTAATCAGTCACAGAACTTAAGGTAAGGCAATGTCAGTCTGGCAAAGAATTAGAAAGTCAGGTATGAAAAATAAAAATTGGCCAGGTGTGGTGGCTCACACCTGTAATCCTAGCACTTTGGGAGGCCAAGGCGGGCGGATCACCTGAGGTCAGGAGTTCAAGACCAGCCTGGCCAACATGACAAAACCCCATCTCTACTAAAATACAAAAATTAGCCGGCATGAGGCAGGTGCCTGTAATCCCAGTTACTCAGGACGCTGAGATGGGAGAATCGCTTGAACCCAGGAGACGGTAGCTGCAGTGAGCTGAGATCACGCCACTGCACTCCAGCCTGGGCAGCTAAGTGAGACTCTGTCTCAAAAAAAATAAAAATGAAAATAAACTAATAAAATCAAGACCTGTCAAAATCTGTCTCACTAGCATAAAATACTAAGTTTGTCTGAATAGGAATCTGTATTACAATAGAAAGCTAATGAGACTTTCTCAACTAAAACTAACTACTTATTCTAGCTTTGGAACAGACATGTTCTGAGAATCTTTTTTTTTTTTTGGAGACAAGAGTTTCACTCTGTCGCCCAGGCTAGAGTGTGGTGGCACGATCTTGGCTCACTGCAAGCTCCGCCTCCCGGGTTCACACCATTCTCCCGCCTTAGCCTCCTGAGCAGCTGGGACTATAGGTGCCCGCCACCATGCCCGGCTAATTTTTTGTACTTTCAGTAGAGACGGGGTTTCATCCGAGAATCTTAAAAGAGTGGAACACATGCTAAAAGCTTTACAAGGACAGTTAATCACCTGAATAGATGGGAACTCTGCTTAAAACTCAAATATTATAGGAAGAACAAAGAGAAAAGGAGGCCGGGGTAATAAATACTACCCAAAGTAATGTTTATGAAACACTGTATTAGAAAGAAGATGTGGTTATTCCTTGGTTCCTCATGAGGGAAAAAAATCCTAAGTAACTCAGACTAGTAAGTAAATCAAAACTTGTGTCCATGGATTGGTTATACTCAGTCAATTCTCTGGAAGGGCAAGAGTAAAAATGTCCAAAAGATTGTTCAAGAAGCAGAAATATGTGATTGATACAGCCCAAGCATCGAAGTATAGTTTTAAAAAAAACTGTAAAGAGATCAACATCCATCCCCCACAGGGCAATAAACGCTTGCTCAAATCGAGTTTGGTACACAGCTAATAGATTGACACATACATAAGTGCACTCACACACAACCCAGCTACTAGTAAACCTAGAAGAAAAAGGGAAAAGAAAATGGAGTAAAGATAACTAACATAAATTGGAGAAGGCTTCCAACTTTTACTGAAAACTAGGAGAAATCCACCATGAAAGTCTCATAGGTCAATTTCACAGGGTGAGAGAAAACAGTTGGCAGTAGTCATATAAAATGTACTATTTAAAAAACAAGCAAACAAAGCCCACAGGGCACATGGGCTGGGGAGAAGAGAAGTACATCACTCCATAACCACACTGAGGCCCTACTGTGTACATTCCTTATATGTGCCCTACCCAGTCAAGTTACAGACTCTAACTGCAAAGTTAACTCTTAATATTTCTTAATAGAATAGTACCTTCTTAGAAGATTCTTTCTTAAAAGACACATAGCAATGTACTTCACTGTTAGGGCTGTTCAAGGTGTTCGAAACTTAAAATCAGATACGGTATTTTGTTATACTAATGACAAAATGTGATCAACTTTTTATTTGGCATAGTAATTGGGATCCGTAGACCCCTGGAGTTCCCGAGACTTTTTAAGGGAACTGTGAGGTCAAAATTACTTTTATGGTATTACCAAGATATTACTTGCATTTTTCACCCCACTGGCATTTGCACCAATGTTACAAAGCAATAGTCGGTAAAACTGCTCACATCTTAGTATTACGAATCAAGACCTGATGGTATTACTAGTAGTCATTGTATTTTTTCACCACTACGCACTCAAAAAAAAAAAAAAAAAATCCCTGAAGAATATCCTTGAATGAAGCAGAAAAGGTGGTATTATGAGAATCTTAAATGTTCAAATACACATATTTTTAATATGCTATGTGCATAACAAAGTGCTAAGTAACACAGAGTTACTTCGTTGCATACTAAAATGATGGTTGTCTCAAAAAACAGCACTGCAATGGTTTGAATTGCAAGTTACACTAGCCACTTTTTTCATGGAACAGCGTTTATATTTCAAAGAAGAAATGACAATATAGTTATTCAGACTGGGGATTTGGCAGACATTTTCTTGCAAATGAATGAAATGGCCAGGCGCCGTGGCTCACTTGAGGTCAGGAGTTCGAGACCAGCCTGGCCAACATGGTGAAACCCTGTCTCTATTAAAAATACAAAAATTAGCCAGGTGTGGTAGCATGCACCTGTAATCTCAGCTACTTGGGAGGCTGGGGCAGGAGCCAAGATAGGACCACTGCACTCCAACCTGGTTGACAAGGAGAGTTTGATTTCAAAAAAAGGAAAAGTAAAGAAAAAAATACATTAGTAAGTAATACAAAATTTCCATTTTAATATCTGATATTTAATATTGATAACTGTAACCCACATAAACAAAAGCTCTTTGAGATCATCAATAAATTAAGATTGTAACAAGGCCCTAAGACCAAAATGTTTGACACCTATTGATTCCCTCATGGCAATACTGGTGACAAATATTTTTGTCAAAGAGTTTCTCTGGAAAAACTGGAAAACAGGCTCCTTAGCCCACAGTATTGGTCATATTTTAACACAACCTGAATCTTTAGTTTGGTTTCTGTTGTGTTCATGTTGGAATACATATTGATAAGTTTATACTTAATAAACAAAAAAGGTACTTAAAAGCCATAAATATCAGAGTACCAAAGTTCTAGTTTTGATATAACACATGGCATCTACTAACTCTAAAACGTATTAGAGGAATGAAAATTATAAATTTTCTGAGACTACACTTCTATAAATGGACTTCTATTTGGAAAGATTCATTTTACTTAAATTTAGTTTTTCTATCATGCATGTAACAAATGTTTTACTGCGTACTACACTACACACCTGCCATTGTTCTAGGCCCTTAACACTGTAACAATATAGCAATCCATTAATATAAAAGAACAATACAGTGAAGAGTGGGCTTCATAGCCAAAATTACCCCATTTGCTACCAAACTTTACTAGGAGAAGGTGTAGGAGAGTATGGAAGCTGCAGTAAAGGCACACTGCTACCGCAACACACTGTCTTTCCTTCTGGTGGGATTCAGCATGTTTTTGTTTGTTTTGCCCAGACTCATCACTTGTATTGTAGAAGGTGTCAAAGGGTTACAATCCCTTTCCTTCAAACCAAAACTTGAAACTAGTCTCTCTCTTGCAGCATTTATTTCCCAAGAAAACCTATTCAAGACTCCAAACATGGGGTAGCGTTCCTTACCACATACACAGCAACAAAGAATGCAGGTCTTTGGTACTAGAGAATTGATTCATTACATACTCAACCTGTTTGCTACATAAGGAATAAAGGGAGTGGGGCTAGCTGGGCAAAAAAATTTGAAATTCTTTATAGCCAGATTTCCAAGTTATACTTGGTACAGTTTCCATACCCGTCCCTGTCTACCTTGAGGACACATAAGAAAGAACAGAGGAGATGTAGGGAGTGAAAGAGCTAGAGAATAGAGAGGCACATTTGTTTAATAACGCCAAGAAAATAGTCCACACTCACACTGCTATTCCTGACCACATCAATAATTGCCGTGGATATATTAGAAGATATTCAAGCGTAAGATGATAGGGTTTTCCTTCTTTCCAAAATCCCTGCATATGAGCCATGGTCAACCTCTTTCCCAACAAGAGGCCTAAGCCTAGGGAAAAATGTGAATAAGCACAGCTCTCCCTATGCTTCTATCAACCCTTTCCCTAGATCAACCTTTTTCTTACCAACCACCTCAAAATCTGGCACTATTTCACTAATTAAACTCTCTGCCTTGACAACTTACTCATCCCCACATTCTCCTGAGCCCGAAATCTGATCCCCCACATTCTAACATCAACGGAGCCCACTGCCCTTTTCAAACAGACTTATACTCCAAGTTTTCTATGCTACCTCCCCAACCCTCACCGCCACCAAGGATTTCATTCCTTAAAGCCAGGTAGGTGACAGGCTGAACAACCTAATATAACAAAATGTTAATGAATAATAGCTTAATGTTTTGCTTTCCAAGGAACTTACTTATATCACAATAAAGACATAAATACATTTTAACTCAATCTTTCTCAAACTTGAGTAATATTAAGTACCTTAATATTTTTAAAACATGTGAAGGTAAACACTGTGCACAACACAGTTTAGGAATTTGTGGTTTATCCAACTAAAGACATTCTGATAATCTGTACAAAATGTAATGATGTAAGACAACAGCCCCAAAGACCACAAAGTACTCTCAAAACCCACATGTCCTTCCTGCATCAGTTTCCCAGAGCTACTGTGATAGCTACAACAAACTGGGCCACTTAAAATTACAACAGAAACTAATTGTCTCACAGTTCTATGGCTAGAAGCCCAAAGTGAACTGACTTGGCAGTGCCACGATCCCTCCAACGTCTCTAAAAGAGAGTCATTCTATACATCTTCCAGCTTCTGTAGCACCCAGCATTCCTTGGCTTGTAGCAGCAAAATTAGTCTCTCCCTCCATCTTCACATGGCCACCTTGCTTTGTGTCTGAGTCTTTACATGGCATTCTCCTCTTTGTGTGTTGTCTGTGTCCAAATTTCCCTCTTTTTATAAAAACACCAGTCATACTGGAATAGGGCCCATGCTAATAACGTCATCTTAACTTGATTTACGAAGATCTTATTTCCATTCCAAATAAGTCACATTCACAGGTACTGGGAGTTGGCACCTCAACATATCTTTGTGGGGACACAATTCATAATATCTTCTAGCTTTCAAAACTTCCCTACTAATCAGTATTGTGTGGTTCAATACAGATTTCCAGCTTAGAAAGAACTAACTCAAGTATATTTCACTTTTTCAGGCTGAAAAAGGTAACAGATTTGAAGGTATGTTTCCCAGTCTAAATAGACAGACCCCTCCTCCTGCATCTACTTAACAGCTAGACTACTCATTACACAATAAAGGTTAAAAAATAAGCTAGCCTCAAGCTAATTTCTTCCTGCCTTGGCTGCCAAACTTCTATTTAAAGATGCTTTCTAGCAAAGTTCTAAATTAGCGTGACAATAAAGTACCATAAACTAAGAGGCTTAGAACAGAAATTTATTGTCTTATAGAAGTCCAAAACCAAGGTGTTCGCAGCGCCGCATTCCCTCTGAAGGTGTACTAAGGAGATGTCTGTTCCAGGCCTCTCTCCTAGCTTCCTTGGTGTCTTAGTCCATTGGGGCTACTGGAAAAAAAAACAAAAACAAAAACACAAAACAAAACAAAACAAAAAAACACCTTAGACGGAAGTTTTTTCTCACAGTTCTGGAGGCTGTGAAGCCCAAGATCAAGGTGCCAGCAGATATAGTGCCTAGTGAAGGCTCTCTGCTTCATAGATGGTGCCTTCTGGCCGTGTCCTCCTCATACTGTGTAAGGAGCCTGGGGGTTCCCTTCAACTTCTTTTATAAGGTCACAATTCTATTCACTGAGGGTAAAGCCCTTATGTCTTAATCACTTCTAAAAAAGCCACCTCTTAATACCACTGCAACGGAGATCAGGTTTCAACATAAATTTTGGAGGGACACATTCGGACTACAGAGCTCGGCTTGTAGATGCATCACTCTAGTCACTTCGCCATGTTCTCCCTGTGTCTTCACACTGTTCTCCCTCTATATGTGCCCAAGTTTTCTCTTTTTGATAAGGACTCCAATCATAAGGTATTACGATCTACCTAAATGATCCCATTTTAACTTAAGTATCTCTATAAGGACCCTATTTCGAAGTAAGATTACATTCTGAGGTACTGGAGGTTAGGACTCCAACTCATGAATTTAGGAGGATACAATTCAATCTATAACAGTCACACTAAGCTGAGAAAGCCTGGGATGACAAATACAGATTCCATCATTTGCCCCTTCCTTGCTGTAGAAGACAGGTATAGACAAGGGTAACAAAAGCCTTTTCTTCTTACCTTCAGTCATCTGTCTACCTTGGTTATCAGAGAACCCCCTTAGAACAAAAAACAAAACTAACCCTAATAATAGTAACTATGATGGCATCAACACATGGAAAGAATCAACTTAAGTGGCTGTAGAGGTTGAATGTATTACTGGTTCAGAATTTAAGCATTCTTTTTTCCTGCAATAGAGTTATTCATCCCCATCCCAACAACTTGGACCTTGGCTATGTAACATAATTTGGCCAGTGGAATTCCAGATGATGTGATACACACTATATCCAATCACAAGATTTAAGAGACATTACAAGTGTCTGCCAGCTCTCTTGCTCAACGAGCATGTCTATATGGGGCCTACTTCAACAGCTTGGCTCTCCAAATGAGCAGACAACTGGAAGTGAGCCACAGTCAACCCACCTTATCTACATACAAAATGAATGAGAAAGAATCTTTTAATACTGTAAACCAGTAAAACTGTCTACTAACAAAGAAAACTAACACACCTTCCAACAGTACTTTCGCTGCATGCATCTCTAGGGAATATAATCTAAGGACAAAAAAGAACCACAAACAAATTTTAAACTGCTTTCAGTAGTCTTATAATAACAGTTTTATTAGTATTATTAACTTGAAACTTTTTATAAATATAGAGCAGGTAAGAAACTATGTTAAATCCATCATAAAACAAGATTTTCAGAAGGGAAAAATACTTAACTTTTACTTTATATCTCACCTGAAAATGAGGGACTTTTGGTGAGATGGAGTCCTTGAGGAAAGGGAAAGAAACTTATATTCACATAATACGAATGAAGCTTTAAAAATCTATACGTAACTATCACCTGTATTATTACAACAGCCTAAGAGTCTCCTAAGTTCTCCATTCTATGGTTCCAAAACACCTATCTAGCCATACATTACCACCTTTAAATGCACTTTACTCTTCAAGTGAGTATATTGGTATCATTCTAGCAAGTCCCACAAATTTCCACTTTTCTGCTTTTAGTTCTGTTTCAACTGCACTTGTTGAAATTCATCTACTCTTCTTCAAATATTATCTCTTTATGATACCTATTCAAATACCAACATTAAAGATGTCTGGCTACTTTCCTCCTGTACCCCTAAGTGCAGTTTTATTACTCTTCTCAAAACTGGACAACAGTAAAAAAATTATTAGACCAGAAGTCAGAACGTTGACATTTTCTTCTTAATGCTACTGGCTTTTGACATTAAGACATTACATCAAGTCATTTTAACATTTTAACTTCCCAGAGCCCCTGTTTCTTCAACTGTGAAAGAGAATAAAACCTAATCTATACACCTCACAGGTGGGAATCCATGGAAATGCCATTTATAAGCTACTGAGTGTTAACATTATTATGATGCCACCTTTTAATATGCATATTTTTTCAACCACTACCAAATTATAAGCATCTAAAAAGCAGTCTGTCATGCTCTGGTTTCTCTTCAGAATGAATAAATCTTTTGCCTTTTTTAAACAAAACAAAACAAATCAGCAGCCTGTATCTTATAAGGCACCTAAAACATTATTCAAATATATTTTTAAACTTTCATAAATAATGAAACATAGCTCTCATGCTCCAGCATATAAAATATAATTCGGCTAGGTGCATGGTTCACACTTGTCATTCCAGCACTTTGGGGGGCCGAGGCAGGAGGATCACTTGAGCCCTGAGCAACATAGGGAGACCCAGTATCTACAAAAAAAATTGGTTTTAATTAGCCAGGTATGGTGCCATGCACCTGTACTCCCAGCTACTTGGGAGGCTGAGGTGGGAGGATCACTTGGGCCCAGAAGTTTGAGGCTGCAGTGAGCTATGATTATACCACCACTGCACTGCAGCTGGGGCGAAAGAGTGAGACCCCCATCTCAAAAAAAAATAAAGTATAATTCAAGCAGTATTTACACACAATTATGCCTTGATTAAAATAAAACAATATCGGCTGGGCGCAGTGGCTCACGCCTGTAACCCCAGCACTTTGGGGGGCCAAGGTGGGTGGATCACGAGGTCAGGAGATCGAGACCATCCTGGCTAACACGGTGAAACCCCATCTCCACTAAAAAAAAAAATACAAAAAATTAGCCAGGCGTGGTGGCGGGCGCCTGTAGTCCCAGCTACTCAGGAGGCTGAGGCAGGAGAATGGTGTGAACCCGGGAGGCAGAGCTTGCAGTAAGCCGAGATCGCGCCACTGCACTCCAGCCTGGGCGACAGAGCGAGACTCCATCTCAAAAAAATAAATAAATAAATTTGTATCTAGTATTATAGCTGCTTAGATCTCATCCACACTCTTGGACTTACTTATTTGTAATTTTTTTAATCTAAATGTAAAACTCCACAAATAATTCCTGTTACAAATTTTAATCGACTGTTGCTACAGTGCCTGATAAAGTGGCAGTCATCATTGGTAAGAAATCCTCTGAAAAAACTCTTATAATCAAACGTCAAGAAGAGGTAGTAGCAAAATAAAAAAGTGTCACAAGTAATTGGGTCTATATAATCGATTAAAATAAATATGGGTAGAAAAGGAAAATAAGAGTTAGACAAGAATGAGGACTAGTAACTAATGAGGGTAGCAAGTCACTTTATGTGTTCATTTAAAAAAAAAAAAGCTCACCCTGTATGTGATGTTGCTGAGTTCCATAAAGACAAATATCAGGCAGCATGATGTAATAGAGTCCTGGACTGTTCTGTTCTAGTCCAAGGCCTCAGTTTCCTCATCTGTAAAATGAGGGCACTGAATTAGATAATCTGAAAGGGCTCCTCTGGCTTTAACACTGAGTGATCCTAAAGATGAATTTAGGAAGAATCAATGAAATGTAAGATTTTTGTTAACAGTAAGGTTTAACTGTTAACACTGGAAACAGCAGTAGGGAACAAGGTTGAAAATAATTTTCATAAGGACATAATTATGTCCTCAATAAAAAGGACATACACAAAATTTTAAATTGCAAAAAGTGATTGCTTTCTA
Organism: Nomascus leucogenys; assembly: GCF_006542625.1. Taxonomy (NCBI): domain Eukaryota; kingdom Metazoa; phylum Chordata; class Mammalia; order Primates; family Hylobatidae; genus Nomascus; species Nomascus leucogenys. The sequence continues at coordinate 98,258,471 of NC_044391.1, forward strand.
ACTTTTAACTGCTGGAAAGGTTTTTAGAATATATCAGCCTTAGTACCATTATCAGGCTTTATCATTATCATCTGTGCTGAATTAGTAATGAGCAACCCAAATTATGGCCCGAAAGGACCTATTCACCTTTGGCCAGACTGCCCAAGTAAATCTAGAAAATAGTACACCTTTGGGCTAGTACTTACTTTAAGTGATAAAGTGCCCACAACTGTCCCTGATTAAATAACTGAATAAAGAATAAAATGACAAGAAAAATGATTAGAGTAAATTAAACTATTTAAATTTAACATGCAATAAAACAACAAGTATGCTTGTGATATCCTTCTGTGTTAATGAGCATATTTTCCCTACTCATAATACTTTTTTCTGGTTCTCTCAAAACAGAAATCTGGCTTCTCCTTCTGACAATAAAGCTAACTGAAAGAAAAAAAAAATTTTTTTCTCCAGTGACACACAGAAACATTTTTTTAAAAGGAGTGTCTCCATGTTTAAGTTTTCTATACTGAAAGAATCAAACATCTATCAGTAACAATAGGTCCTGGTACCTCAAAAACTGTGGTTTTCTAACTAAATTTCCTAAATATAATTAACTGCCTGGTTCTAGCAAATCCTCCAGGGTCTGACAAACTTAACAACTAGCTTTAAGTTCAAAGATCAGCTCATGTTCTACTTTATATTTATTCCTTTATACTTCATTGCTTATGTTGATGCTAAGGTTCTTACCTGGCAGACTTAACACTTCAAGGATATGAGAACCAATAAACATATCTCTACAATCAAGAAAATCTTAGAAATCTCCTTTTAAAGGATGTAAAGATATGAAACATTCAATGGAAAAAGCTTGTTTTTAAAGTTTTTCTTAAATGCAAATTACCTAAAGTGATTATAAATTAACTTGACATACATGCAAGTCCACTACTTAGTCATTTGAACATTTCACCTTGGCAATATATAGTATCTCCTAACACGACATTCAGAATCATTAATAAGATTTCTCTCCTGTTCTTGGCTAGTCTTAAGATGGATGTAATATCAATGTGTCTCTGAGACAGAAATCTTTGAAGCAAAACTTTCATTTAAATTTATTTTTCATTTTAATTCTGGTATTATGATGGCAAATAGCAGAAATCGCATGGATATACAGATAACTCTTTAAGGTTCTATTTTGATCATGAGCTGTTTTCAGCAATTTTATCCATCTACCTTACCTTGTCCATCATTTTTTTTCAGAGACTTAAACATTCAGATATTTAATAACAGGTGGGTTGTGGTGGCTCACACCTTTAATACCAGCACTCTGGGAGGCTGAGAGATAAGAATCATTTGAGCCCAGGAGTTCTACACCAGCCTGGGCAACATAACAAGACCTAATCTCTATAAAGAGTTTTAAAAATTAGTGCATGCCTGTAGTCCTAACTACTCAGGAGGGTGGGGTGGGAGGATCGCTTGAAACCAGGAGGTTGAGGCTGCAGTATGCCATGACTGCGCTGCACTCCAGCCTGACTAGATAGAGCAAGACCCTGACTTCAAAAAAAAAAAAAGATATTTAATAATGAAAATACAACAACTAATTATAAGATACAATTAATAGTACTGTCTTTAGTCAGTATAATTACAGAACTGTATATATAATATAGTATAGATATTATAATATATATAATACATAGAGTATTGTCTTTAGTCAGTATTATATAGATGTAAATCAGCGCCTACAAAAATTTAAGTCTAACTGAACTATTGTTTCTGTTTGGGTAAAATATTCTCCTCTAGGAAGACACTGGTACTAAAATTAGAAGTTAAGGAAAATTTGATGTTTAAGTAACTAGCTGGTACACAGTATGAAACCCCCTTGATTGTTCACCACTAAATTTCTATCTGCAAGGCATGAACACCCATTTGTAATTCTACCATCTCCAAAGTCAGCATACAACACAATTTTCTCAAAGACCAAAATGCCTCATTTAGGTTATCAGTAATATACAATTCTTGCAACAAAATGGCTAGAGCTAAGCACAACATAGCACTTTTACTTTGAGAAAGTTATAATATATACAAATGGTGATTTAAACAAAAAAATTATTACAATATATTTGGAGTGATAAAAAGACAAAAGACCAAAAAAGAAGTCCAAATTTTTGGTTGCTAGAAAAATATCAAACCCTTATAACATCAAGTAATTTCACGTTATGTTCTAAAATGAATTTAAAATTGAAGTGCTTAAAAAAAAAATACGAGAGAAAATGAAATAAATTTAAAAATCTTGTATCTTGTAATTACAAATTATATTTTAATATTAATATTTTACTTTTCTCTCATCCCCACGTACAATTTAATCTGATATATATATTTAAAAATTGAGGCTATCAGAATAACTTTCCTAACAGCAAATTAACAGAGGCTAGAAAATGAACTGGTATTTATAACAGTTATACATAACACTAGATGTTACAGCATGGAATTTTAATACAACTATACTTGTCTCTCAAAACTTTATGAAAGAACCATAAAATCCTGTCACAGTGCTTTTTAATCCAACAACTCACTGACAGACCACTACTAAATTTCTAAGATAGAGATTATATATATACATATGAGACGGAGTCTCGCTGTGTCGCCCAGGCTGAAGGGCAGTGGCACCATCTGGGCTAACTGCAAGCTCCACCTTCCAGGTTCATGCCATTCTCCGGGCTCAGCCTCCCGAGTAGCTGGGACTATAGGCGACTGCCACCATGTCTGGCTAATTTTTTTTTGTATTTTTTAGTAGAGACGGGGTTTCAACGTGTTAGCCAGGATGGTCTCGATCTCCTGAGCTTGTGATCCATCCGTCTTGGCCTCCAAAGAGATTATATTTTAAAATAAATTCTAATCAATCCAATCTCACTAATAATTCCACCATAAAAATCACACAGCATTTTTTTTGAAAAATAAATACAACACACTGAAAAAAGTGTCCTAAGCCATAATCCATAAATGACTATTGATCAGTTAAGAGAGTGGAAACAAACTCTTAATAATTTCCTCCCGTAGCATTTTCGAAAACGTGTTCGAAATTAGCAATTCCATCTCCCATTAATCATACTTGAATCTGAGCACAGTCGAATTATGTATCCATCCCCTCCAAATGTATGTATTAGAAATGACCTTAATTAGTCTTTGCTACAGCACTTTGAAATGATCAAGTTAGTATGTATGTTTTGTCTTCTTGCTTTTATTTATTCATCTCTCTCTTTCTGCATCATAAGCAGGTCAGAGCTTAATGCACAGGCAGAAAAGTGTTTTGTTTTGTTTTGTTTTGTTTTGTTTTTTAAGAAAAACTTGGCTGAGCATGGTGGCTCACGCCTGTAATCCCAGCACTTTGGGAAGCCGAGGCGGGTAGATCACAAGGTCAGGAGTTCGAGACCAGCCTGGCCAACATGGTGAAACCCCATCTCTACTAAAAATACAAAAATTAGCTGGGCATGGTGGTGGGCGCCTGTAATCCCAGCTACTCGGGAGGCTGAGGAAGGAGAATCATTTGAACCTGGGAGGTGGAGGTTGCAGTGAGCCAGATTGCCCCACTGCACTCCAGCCTGGGCGACAGGGCAAGACTCCGTCTCAAAAAAAAAAGAAAAGAGAAAAGAGAAAACTTACACAAAATATAATGGACATATACTGGCTATAGCATTCAGTAAGTTTTGACAAACGTAGGTAACTAAGTAACGTAAATCCCTAACGGAATACAGAACATTGCCAACACCGTAGAAAGCTGCCACGTGCAATTCCCCACTTAATCCCTGTCCTCACCACTCATTCCTACCACCTGCCAACCTCTTCTTCTTTCCCCTTCATAACTTCGTTTTGCCTGCCCCACCCCACATGCACAATAGATGAGGTCTGTCTGGTTTTAGGATATATGTAGAATCACATATGATGGCTTGTTTTGTGAAGACTATGTTCAGTCATCATAATGTTTTAGAGATTAATCCAAGTTGCTGAAGACATCGATGTCTTGGTTCCTTCCTATTGCTTAGTAGTATTCCATTGTACACACAGAACAACTTGATAATCCTTTTTCTTGGTTTATAGACACCTGAACTGTTACCAGTTTAGGGGCCAACCCCATTATTTTAGCAGAGTTTATAAACCAAATTTGGTACTCCACCTCTATGGGTATTTTCTTCCTGGATTTCCTCCTTCCCTGTGCTGGACCCCATTACTCTGCAGTGCAACGTTAGTTCTGAACAATTCTCTAATTCCTCTGCCAACGGGAACCTGTCCTCAGGCAAAGATCCGTCAATAAAAGGAAAACTCCAATGCCATTCTCTTAAGAATCCAATCCAGTCTGACTTCTACTTGTTTCAGGTTTGTTCTACGGTGTCCTCATAATGTTTGTTTTTCATATGTTGTCCAGAGATGGTAGTTACTATTTGTGGGAGGATCTGTTCCATAGCAGCCACTACTCCATTTGTGGAATTGTAACTCTCTACTGTTCTTCTGAACACACTTGTTCAACACTGTAACTGGCCTACTTTTTTGGTGTTCCCCCCAACCCTTACCAGCTAGATTGAGCCAGTTTCTTTCAATCAAAAAAGTCAAACTAAACCAGAAAAAATGAGGCCTCTAGGAACTGAAAAGCATAAGAAAAAATCCCTGAGAGAGAGCTGAAGTGGATCCTGTAATTCTTCCTATGAACCAACACCAGTTCCAAATTCATCCCAAGATGTGCATGTGGAACATATCCAAAGAAGCACTACAAAAATCTTGAGACCTGAAGATACAAATCACCTTCAGGTTCCATACTAACTCCTGAGAGGCTCAATCAGGAAGCAGACTCATAGTAGCTTAGCAAAGACTTTGAAAACTGAACTGACATTGGAACCACTGCCCATGGGTGCCACAGAACTTGGGAGTCTGAGCCTATCAATGTTAATTGCTTGCTTTCATTTAAAAACAACAACATTCTCTAGGAAGGGTACAGATGAAGAAAATTTGATCATTCTCAAAGGAAAAGACAATAACAGATATTAATCCTGACATGATCCAGGTGTCAGAATTCTCAAAGATGCCCGTGAAAAGACAGGAAAGACAAGTTCTCAGAAGTAGACACTATAAAAAAAGTTTCCAAATGGAAACTTTATGATTGAAAAAATATGGGAAAAAATTCTAAGACAATAGGAAGTATAGAAAAATGATAGCAAACACTATGATCTTCCTGAATAAGAGATTACACATAGATGACAATAAAATTCTAAGTTTTAATAAAAGAAAATTTTCCCAAAATAAATATCTTTAGCTCTCAAAAGTAATGAAAAAATCTAGAGACCTATCATCAAGGTGCTTTCAATCCTATTATTCTATGGGTGCCTGAGGTCCACTGAAAACTCTGATGATTCAACTCTGTATAATCTGTGTTACACAAAATTTAAAAGAATGTTAGAGTGCAAATGAGGAGATATGGTTCAATTCTTGGTTCTGTAACTATGACAAAGTATATGATATGGAATCACTTCTCTAAACATCAGTTCTTCATTTGTAAAATGAGAACTAAACAACAGAACTTACTTAGCTTTGTAACATAGTCCCAATATCTAATTTTAGGAACCCTCAGAAAGTCATTCCAGTCTCCCAATATCTCCAGATATTAGCACTAGCCAAGTCCACACATGTAAGTTTTAAATTATCTAGTAGCCACATGAAAAAGTTAAAAAGAAACAGGCAGAATTTATTCTAATACTATTATTTTATGTAACCCAATATATCTGGAACATTATTTCTTATAATCAGTATTTTAAAATTGAGATATTTTACTTTAAAAAAATTAAGTCTTCAAAATCCAGCATGCATTTTACATTTACAGCACATCTCAATTCTGACTAGTCTTATTTCCAAGTGTTCAACAGCTACGTATTTCTAGTGGTTACCATACTGGATAAGTCTAAATACAGAAGTGAAACGGTGGGGGAGGGGAGCCAATAGCAAACAAGGGCCAAAGTGTCTCAATATGGGTAGTCAGTCTTACATACATACATACATAAGCTGTATGTCCAGGGGGTAATGAAAGTGTCTGCTCTGTTACATGGCATGGGGTTGGAGCAATGGAAGTCTGTTTTCTGAAATAAATTTTCATCTCTCTACTATAATTAGAGCCCACAATTTTTTTTACAAAAAATAATGGTTTTCTCATCAATAATATTAACGACTTTACATGGTTTTAACTATATTTAAGTAAGATAACTACTCTCTATCACGGAACATATACAGTTGACCCTTGTACAAACAAAGCAGGAGTTAGGGTTATCAACCCAGCCAATCAAAAATCCACACATAACTTCTGACTTCCCAAAAACCTAACTACTAACAACCTAGTTATGACCAGAAGCCTTACTAGTAACATAAACACAACACACCTTACATGTTGTAGGGATTAGATGTTGTATTCTTACAATAAAAGAAGCTAGAGAAAAGGTTATTTAAAAAATCATATGGAAAATATATTTACCATTCATTAAATGGAAGTGAATCATCCTGAAGGTCCTCATCCTCTTCACAAGGCTGAGGAGAAGTTGGTTTTGCTGTCTGAGGGGTGGGAGAGGTAGAAGAGGTGGAAGGACAGGCAGAAAGGCACGCATACTAGATGCAACTTTATTTTTAAAAAAAACGAGTAGAACTGAACCCACATAGTCCACACCTGTGTTGTTCAAGGGTCAACTATACTAACCCTTCCATTTTGGGGTTGATTTTTACTTACTGTTTTATTTTAAAAAAAAAAAAAAAATTTAAACTAATCAAAATGGTTTTTGCATTTTTCTCTTACACGTTTAAAGTACCTCTATGTAATCTGTTCTATAATCACAAGCCCTTAGGCTCTAAGTCATTTTTAAAAATATCAGGTTGTAATAAACTCAAAATGATCCCAATAAACATCTGACAAGAAATGAATGCCTAATATATAGAGGATTGTGAAATAAAAACTTTAGCATTCTAACCTTTTTGTTTTAAAGACCCTCCTTACAGGTGCTAGTAAATCATAGGAAAAGAGAGGAAATAGGCATGGTGAAGGATTTCTGTTCCTATGAACCAGGATTAAAATCAAAAGATATAACTAAAATTAACTGGCTTAAGGACAGAAGCTGAAGAAGTAAACAAATGGAATCTGTATAAAACTAGAAGTTCCTGTCCTTTACACACTAACTTTAGTATGTTAATTTCTGTCTCAAGCAAGATTTTTTTTTTTTTAATCATGCAATATTATCCACTGGACGGATGGATGAATGAAAGGAAAAAAGAATGGGAGGGGGGAAGTCTTCAAATGGCTTCAATACACCATTGAAATAAGAAATGGCCTTCAGGTTCCAATTTTATGGCTATATGGGACCATGCTGTCCAACCCCAAATAGTCAAAATCCAGTAAGACCAAATTTAATATAGTACACCCAAAGAAAATCAGGAAAACTTAAAAATAAGCCAGATAATATTCAGTGATAGGACACCTTTTGTTTTAACATTACCGTGTTAAACATCTATCCCTCTATTGTGGGTGTATGTCCTTGCTCTCACACTACTCTGTGTTTCTCGAGATAAGACAGCTAGTATTTTATTCCTAAATAGTGCTGAGAATTTATAGAAAGGACAGCAAAATTATTTGAAACATGAAAAATGTTTTAAAATGAAAATAGTAATTCACCATAACAAGTTCTACTACAGTTAATATAAATTGAGCACCCCAATCCAAAAATCCAGAATGTTCCAAAATCTGCGATTTTTGGAGCAGTGACATAACGCCACAAGCAGAAGATTCCACACTTGATCTCATATGACAAGTCACAGTCAAAACTCTGATTCATGCACAAAATTATTTAAAATACTGTATAAAAGTGCCCTCAGGCTATATATATAAGGAGTATATGAAACATAAATGAACTTCGTGTTTAGACTTGGATCCTAACCCCAAGATATCTCATTATAGATATGCAAATATTCCAAAATCCAAGTAAATATGAAATCTGAAATACTCTGGTCCCAAGCGTTTTGGATAACCAATGCTCAACCTGTGTAAAGATTAAATCCGTGTAAGAATCCAAGCTTTCTCTGCCCTTCACGTGTTACCACAGTCTTTCACAGCTTCCATTTTAGGCTCAGTTATTTCAGCCTCTAATGACAAAGATACAAGGAATAAGTTAAATATAACTTCAATTTGTGTGTTCTCTGCTTTTCTTCATTTGTTTAAAAAAAAAAAAAAAAAAAAGCCTAAAGACTAAGAGGTGTTCAATGTAACCCTCTTACTGTTGATTTGGGAATCAGCTCTCCAGAGGCACACATTCTCAACCAAATGAAAATGGTTCATACAATATCATGTGACAATGTTGTTCTTTCTTCACATTTAATAATACCACTTCCTAATCATGATGGTAAAAGATTAAAAATGAAAATAACAATGAACTTTCCTACAGTAAATAGAACAAATTAATTTGTGGATGCTATATAAAGTAGGTAATAATCATTGACTACACGGATGCTATTATAAGTAGGTAATAATCATTGACTCCTTGCTATGTACCACACTCTTTCTTGGCAGCGACCTGTTGGCAGGGCCACAACTCCTTGGGGTCTTGTCTTCAGTCTGGCAAGTCATAACTTCTTTCAGTTTTTTTAAGAATCATCAAGTTCTGAGAGAAGGTATGTTAACAAAATACAGCAGGGTGGTTTATGAGTGAAAGAGGTGATTTACTAATTACACTGATAAATGTAACTGCCAGTAGACTAGAATATTCATCAATGCAGAAGAGGCTGGCAGGGCCCAGCCCACATTCCCTCATCACTCAACTTTCCCAAGCAGCTGGGTAGCTTTTTACTGCAAAGCACCCTGAGGCCAAACAGCAGGTCAGGAGCTGCTGCCCTGCCCTCCGCAAAGCCTAACTGCCTAACTCCCTGACTAAGGAATGGGGGTTAGTGGACAAATTACCCCAGGTTTCTTGCCCCTTGGGTGAAAAAAGAGACATGTTCTACACTGTCCCCCGAGGATGCCACATGATTTGAGTCCAACTGAACAAAAAAATTAGTCTTTCAGGCACTCGGTATCAGCCTCCTTTTCCCTTTCTGGTTTCTCCACAGGAACTTTCTAGATCCACCTTTCCAATAAAGGGTTACATTCAAGGGTCTGGTTCCTCAGGAATCAAACCTAAGAGAACTACTCAGCATCATTCTATTCTTTGTGGAAGAGTCCGGTCGTTAAACCAAATTAATTTTTAGAAGTTGCGGGATGACTATACAATCAGAACAAGAGGAAATAGAAGGGCTCCAGGGATTGATCGACACAGTTGGTAGAATTTTCTGGAAAATAAGAATCTATCTTTGCAACAGTTCAAAGAAAAAGATATGCAAACAGTTCTAAAATAAACTAGCAAACAGTTATAAAATAAATGAAAAGATGCAAATTAGAACAATAGTGAGATACTATTTCTCACCTATCAGATTAAAAGACATTTATGTATCAAAAAAGACATCATATATACTGTCTGCTAATGGGGAAAGAGGGAACCTCGTATATTGCTGGAAGGAAGATAAGACGGCATAATGCTTTACAGAAGGGAATTTGGCAAACTGACATGCACATTTCATGTTCCTATCTAAAAACTTACACTCTTGAAACAGCTATCTGTGTAATGGAGTAGAATGCAGCTGTAAAACAATGAATAAAGACTATCTACATCCTGCTATGAAGCGATCTCCAGAATATTTAAGAATACACATGGATTTGTTTACATTTGAGCAAGATAAACCAAAAATAGTTTGATTTTTAAAACTTGGTTACTTACAAAAGGAGGAAGGAAGAATGTATCTCACTTTGAAGTGGTATAAATGTTTCCTTTGATTATAAAACAAAATTAAAACAAATATTTTTAAATCCTAAATACTAGAAATAAAATGAAACAAATTGGCCTGACCCCAGCATAGTGGCTCAGGCCTATAATCCCAGCACTTTGGCAGGCTGAGGCCAAGAAGATTGCTTGAGCCCAGGAGTTCAAGACCAGCCTGGGCAACACAGGGAGACACTGTCTCTACTAAAAAAAAAAAAAAAAAAAAAAGTCAGCCGGGTGTGGTGGTGGCTCACATCCATAATCCAGACACTTTGGGAGGCTGAGGCGGGTGGATCACGAGGTCAGGAGATAGAGACCATGCCGGACAACATGGTGAAACCCCGTCTCTATTAAAAATGCAAAAATTAGCTGGGCATGGTGGCATGCACCTGTAGTCCCAGTTGCTCAGGAGGCTGAGGCAGAAGAATCACTTGAACGATTGAGGCGGAGGTTGCAGTGAGCCAAGGTCGCTCCACTGCACTCCAGCTGGGCGACAGAGCGAGACTCCGTCTCAAAATAAAATAAAATAAAATAAAATAGAAGTTAAAACAATTAGCCAGGCATGGTGGCACGCACCTGTGGTCCCAGCTACTCTGGGAGGCTGAGGTGGGAGAATCGACTGAGCCCAGAAGGTCAGGGCTGCAGTGAATCACGATCACGCCACTGCACTCCTACCTGGGTGACTGAGTGACACCTAGTTGAAGAGAAGAAAAGAAAGAAAAAGAAAAGAGGGAGAGGGGAAGGGAAGAAGAAAAGGGGAAGGGGAGCAGGAATTGGGGAGATAGGGGAGGGTAGGGACAAGCTGACCCAACTATATATCAAATTGGTGGTGGGCAGGGGGGCAGATTACACAAGGACTTACTTTAAAACGTAATACTTAGCTGTAATCCAACTGAGACGTGGACAAAAAAAGAAAAATGAAAACAACAGTCACTACTCATACTGGTTAAATATACATTTATAAATATAAAAATATGTATAATTTTATATTATGTTTATTTTCTATATTTACATGTACTTAAAGTACTTATAAAGTACATGTACTTTATACGTCATTTATACTCTATTTTTGTTTAATACATTATTTTCTATTATGTTTACATATTAACTATTGCATATTATATAATATACACATTCTTTTTCACTAAAAGGGAATCAGGACTTCTTAGAGACATAGCTCATCTGAGGACCAATGAAGGGCATGTACAAGATGAGCTTTGGCCAACATCTTGTTTTGTCAGAAAGCAAGGAAGCTACCAGAGAGAGAATACTAGAGGCGTGTCAAAAAAAGACTCAGCAGTCAACTTGAAAAGGCTCTTTTGGCCAAGGCAATGACATCAATAAGAATACAAACTCAGTGCAATAAAACATATCAAATGCTTAAATCCACAAGCTCACAATAACTCAAAAAAATCCTCACTTGTTACCTAGAAAGGTATTCAACAATCCTAGCAAGGCTTCCAGGAAACAACTCAGTACTTTGAAAACTGGTAAATAAAAGAAAGAATCATGCATTTCATATGCCTTCCCTGTGCAATCTGTGCCACAGAGTAATGAAATATCTGTTGGGGAAAGTTTCTCTTTATAGAAATGTTACACATAATAAAAGCTTGATATAATTGGAATATCAACATTCTGTTTGCCCTCATGGAAATGATGGTTCTAGGAATGATCATCAATGTCGCCTACTGTCAGGAATAAAAAAACAAACATTGGGTGCTTCTTTATGCAAGCATACAGTAAGTGTCCTTTATCTAAAACGATTGGGACTACAAGTGTTTCAGATTTTGAAATATCTGCAGTATTTAGCACTCCCAGTCTGAAAATGTGAAATCCAAAATGCTCCAATGAGCATTTCCTTTGAGTGTCGTGTTAGTGCTCAAAAAATTTCAGATGGAGCATTTCAGATTCGAGCTATTCCATCTATACTTAGCACCACCTGTGAAATATTCTGCCACCCCAACCTCCCAAAATAATAAAGGAAAAAATCTAAATTAAGATTAGATTAATCTTAATTAATTAGATGAAGCCTTTAGCTATAACCACCAATTTACAGAAAATATAAGGGAAAGATGAATATTATACTACAGGAATCTAATTAATAAAATACAGAATGTAGAAAACTTCACAGGACAAATAAAAGGGAAAAAATAGGTAGAAGCATAACTATACACAGTAACCAAACATAATGTGTAAGTTTTGTTGATTCTGTAAAAACATATTAGGAGCAGTTCAGAAAAATTAAAGCTAAGTAGATAGTTGGTAGTGTTAAGAAATTATTGTCAGCACCTCACACCCATTAAGATGGGCACCAGCAAACAAACAGCAAATGTTGCCCAGTGTGTAGAACCCTGTTGCACTGCTGGTAGGAATGTAAAATAGTGCTGCTGCTCTGGAAAGAGTACAGAAGTTTTTCACAGAAAAAAAAAAAAAAAACCTAGAATCACCATATGATCCAGCAATCCCTCTTCTGAGATCCCAAAAAGAATTCTAGTTCTAAAAAGAGTTGAAATCAAGATTTCACAGAGATTTGCACATCCATGTTCAAAGCAGGACTATTCATAACAGCCAAAAGGTGGAAGCAACCCAAATGTCTACCAACAGATGAATGGATAAAGAATATGTGGTATGACTTCTATTCAACATAGTACTTACTGGAAGTCCTAGCCAGAGCAATCAGACAAGAAAAGACATCAAGGGCATCCAAATCGGTAAAGAGGAAGGCAAACTGTTGCTGTTTGCTGATAGTATAATTGTATACCTAGAAAACCCTAAAGACTCCTCCAAAAAGCTCCTAGAAGTGATAAATGAATTCAGCAAAGTTTCCAGATACAAAATTAATGTACACAAATCTAACTCTTCTATACATCAACAGCAACCAAGTGGAGAATCAAATCAAGAACTCAACCCCTTTTACAGCTACTGTAATAGCTGCAAAAATAAAATAAAATACTTAGGAATATACCTAACCAAGGAGATGAAAGACCTCTACAAGGAAAACTACAAAACACTGCTGAAAGAAATCATAGATGACACAAACAAATGGAAACACATCCCATGTTCATGGATGGGTAGAATCAATATTGTGAAAATGATCACACTGCCAAAAACAATCTACAAATTCAATGCAATTCCCATCAAAATACTACCATCATTCTTCACAGAAGTACAAAAAACAGTCCTAAATTCCTATGGAATCAAAGAAGAGCCCACATAGCCAAAGCAAGACTAAGCCAAAAGAACCAGAACTAATCTGGAGTCATCACATTACCTGATCTCAAACTATGCTATAAGGCCATAGTCACCAAAACAGCATGGCACTGGTATAAAAATAGGTACATAGGCCAATGGAACAGAACAGAGAACCCAGAAATAAAGCCAAATACTTACAGCCAACTGATCTTCGACAAAGCTAACAAAAACATGAAGTGGGGATAGAACACCCTATTCAACAAATGGTGCTGGAATAATTGGCAAGCCACATGTAGAAGAAGGAAACTGTATCCTCATCTCTCACCTTATATAAAAATCAACTCAAGATGGATCAAAGAGTTGAATCTAACACCTGAAACCATAAAAATTCCAGAAGATAACATTGGGAAAACCCTTCCAGACACTAGCTTGGGTAACGACTTCATGACCAAGAACCCCAAAGCAAATGCAACAGAAACAAAGATAAATTAAGATGAGACTTAATTATTAACTAAAAACCATCTGCATGGCAAAAGAAACAATCAGCAGAGTAAACAGACAACCCAGAGAGTGAGAGAAAATCTCCACTATCTATACATCCAACAAAGGGCTAATATCCAGAATCTACAAGGAACCCAAACAAAGCAGCAAGAAAAAAACAAATAATCCTATAAAAAAAAAGTGGGCTAAGGACATGAATAGACAATTCTCGAAAGAAGATACACAAATGACCAACAAACATGAAAAAAATACTCAATATCACTAAAAATAGGAGAAATGCAAATCAAAACCACAATGCGATACCACCTTACTCCTGCAAGAATGGCTGTAATCAAAAAATGAAAAAATAATAGATGTTGGTGTGGATGTGGTGAAAAGGGAACACTTACACTGCTGGTGGGAATGTAAACTAGTACAACCCCTATGGAAATCAGTGTGGAGATTCCTTAAAGAACTAAAAGTAGAACTATCATTTGATCCAGTAATCCCACTACTGGGTATCTACCCAGAGAAAAAGAAGTCATTATACGAAACAGACCCTTGTACACGCATGTTTATAGCAGCACAATTTGCAACTGCAAAACTATGGAACCACCCCATCAGTCAACAAGTGGATAAAGAAATTGTGGTATGTGTATATACACCATGGAATACTATTCAGTCATAAAAAGGAATGGAATAATGGCATTCATAGCAACCTGGATGGAATGAGAGACCATTATTGTAAGTGAAGTAACTCAGGAATGGAAAACCGTAACGTTGCATGTTCTCACTCGTAAGTGAGAGCTAAGCTATGAGGAGGACGCAATGGCATAAGAATATACAATGGATCTTGTGGACTAGGGGGAAAGGGTGGGGGATGGAGAGGGATGAAAGACTACACATTGGGTACAGTGTACACTGCTTGGGTGATGAGTGCACCAAAATCTCAGAAATCACCACTAAAGAACTTATCCATGTAACCAACCACCACCTATTCTCCCAAAAACCGACTGAAATAAAAAAGAATAAAAAAATAAAGTAAATGCAGTATATACATACAATGGAATCTCATTCTGCCTTAAAAAAACAAGGAAATAATGTCACAGGCTACAATACAGATGAACCATCATGACATTATGTTAAATAAAAGCAGCCAATCTCAAAAGACAAATACTATATGGTGCTACCTATATGAGGTATCGAGCAAACTCAGAAACAGAAATAAAAGGTTGTTGCCAGAGGACGGGCTGGGGGGATAGGGGGGTGTTGGGAACTTGCAGGGGGGTAGGAGAGGGCGGGTGCTGTTTAATGGGTATATGGTTTTGGTTTTGTGGTGAGCCCAGATCACGCCACTGCACTTCAGCCTGGGCAACAGGGTGAGACTGTCTCAAAAAATAATAAATAAAAAGTCAAAATAATAATATACACCTGCTGGCCAATGGGTCCTACTAATGCAATATGAGATAATTACAAAAAAGCATTTATGAAACATTTTATATAGGAAAGCAGCTATAAATCATGATTTAAGGTGCAATTAGATTTTTTTTTTTTTTCTGAGACGGTGTCTCACTTGTCACCCAGACTGGAGTGCAGTGGCTTACTGCAACCTCTGCCTCCCAGGTTCAAGGGATTCTCTTGCCTCAACCTCCCAAGTAGCTGAGATTACAGGCATGTACCAACACGCCTGGCTAATTTTTGTATTTTTAGTAGAGATGGGGTTTCACCATGTTGGCCAGGCTGGTCTTGAACTCCTGATCTCTCAAGTGATCTGCCTGCCTCGGCCTCCCCCAAAGTGCTGGGATTATGGGCATGAGCCACTGCACCTGGCCGTAAAGTGCAATTAGATTTAAAATTACTTGTGTCTAGGTAAAAGAAGAGTGAAGGCAAAAAAGGATGTCATGAATCCCTCACATTATTTTAATAAGAACAATGTTCAATAAGGGAAAGAAAAACGTTTGAGGAGATGGATATCCCACTTATCCTAACTTGATCATTTTATATTTATACAAGTATCAAAATATCACATGTACCCTAAACAAGTACAACTACTATATATCAACTTTTTAAATTTTAAGAGAAAAAAACACTGTTGAGGGTAGGTAGGGAGGTGGTAGAGGTAACTGTATATAATCACACTAAGCACTCTGGCATTTTCAGAGAAAATAAATATGACATACTACACAGCACAGGTTCAACCCAGATTATTATTGCATTTCTGAGGGTCATGGGAAAATCACACCATTTTGAACCAATACCTATAAATTTACTAGCACATCTGTGAAAATGTATAGAAATGGCTTCAGTGTCCTTAGCTAGACTGTAAGCAAGTTTGCTGTAATCTTGGTCTCCTTCATCTCTAACACACACTAACATACATACACACACACACACACACTTAAATTTCTGTGATCATGACATTAAAATGATTTCAGAGATTTTCAACAAAACTGACAAACATGTTTGGGATGATCTAATTTAAAATAGTCCATGAGCAGTTACAAAAACAGTCTACGTGAGTAGCACATAAAAATTTTTCACTTAAGGATAGGCACTTGTAAGAGATAGGTAGCTTCATGACACCTGTATCTCAGAAACCCAACTGGTTTGACTGCCAAGAGAGACGTGCCACAAATACTAAGGATCTGACAACAAAGAAGAGTAACAGGTTTCAAATGTGAACTTCATTTGAACAAAAACTTCATGTGAACAAAAAGCCAAGAGCAGACACTCCAAATACCAAAGTTGATTTACCATGGATCTTTCTTTCATGAGAAACTCTAGTGCTCCCTGGGAAACAGCAGATCTAGTGGTTAATGAGTTGCCAGAGCAATCTAAAGACCCCAGCAAGTGCTTTATAAATTAACAAAAACCATGTCATCCTTTGTGGTAGGTAAAGCTTGGCTTGGGGGGTGGGGACATCTTATTTTCTTCAACATGTCCTATCAACCCCTGAGAGAGAAAAGAGTAAGGAGAGAGGAGGAGAGGAAAGGGAAGAGGGTGAGCAGGATGCAGCGGAGGAGAACAGGGAAAGGAAGAGGTCAACCTTTTTTCCCCAATAGGAATTCAGAAGAGCTTAGACAGAGAAAACCCTCCTCCTATCAACATACTGAAAAAAATCCATCTCTAATAGGAACTATTTCTGGGAATATTTTCACAAATATCTTACCCACTTATTCTGGTTCTTAACTTTTAATAGTTTTTCTTTCAGACTGATACATCATTTCCCACCAAATTCTATAAACCTCAATCAGTTTCTATGCCTCCCTAATTTAGTAAAAATAAAATGTTGGTAATGAACTACAGAAAACATTTATAAATGTAAGATGTTATTATTTGATTCTTTAAAAAAGTAAAAATTCATTTATCTTCTATTTATTTATCCCCAAAATACACAACAATATTATTTTGGTAAGAAATTATTTTTTAAGAGAGAATCACTCTGACTTCTAGTTAACAATGATAAGCACCTGACATACAGCTAGAATAAACCTTAGAAATTAAGTCCAATTCCATCACCTAAGTTTTATAAGAGTATCTGCCAAAAATCAAAGATTCATAGTATATTCAGGAAATAAAGCAAATGCCAGCTCCCACAGAGTTCAGTACTCTTTCTGCTATATCACATGATTGACATTTATATTCTACAGTGAAAGGCTTCTTAAAAATCTTTTTAAGTAGATAAGAATGACTCTCCTTAAAATGATTAATTATAACAGGTAGAATCCTAGCCATTTAAATGCACATAACTAAAAAATATTAGGATAAATGCAATATACAAAAACAATCTATTTTAGTGAAATGATGGACAAAAATAGAAGAGCAAAATGCCACTGTTGTATTTTTAACAAGAAAATACTATACACAAAATATAGTTCATTTGACAAAACACAAGACCATCACGACGTAACAGTATTTTTCATCCTGATGACCGTAGCTAAGACGTTTTTAAAACTACAGAACACAGAAATCCTCAGCTGGACGTGGTGGCTCACACCTGTAATCCCAGCACTTTGGGAAGCTCAGGTGGGCGGATCACCTGAGGTCAGGGGTTCAAGACCAGCCTGGCCAACACGGTGAAATCCTGTCTCTTACTAAAAATACAAAAAATTAGCTGGGCGTGGTGGTGCATGCCTGTAATCCCAGCTACTTGGGTGGCTGAAGCAGGACAATCGCTTTAAGCTGGGAGGTGGAGGAGGTTGCAGTGAGCCAAGATCACGCCATTGCACTCCAGCCTGGGCTACAAGAATGAAACTCTATCTCAAAAAAACATAAAAAGAAAAGAAAAGAAAATAGTAATTTTCACAAGTAGCAATTTTTCCTTTACCAAATATTCAAAAGTTATTTTTAAATACTTTAAACTACATATATTTTAAAAGAATAAAAATTAAAAAAAAAAAAAACACTTACTTAGCTTGGAACACATGTATTTTGTCAAATTGTGAGAAACTTTCAAAATCCTCAAAAGATTCTAAAAACAAGAGAATAAGAAACACTCTGACATTGGGAGTTGGAGAGTCTTACCATTGGCAGTGCATTGATGTGGGGATGTGCAACTGAATATCCGGTCACCGCCAATCACAAGTTGCTGTTGTTGATGCTGAGGAAAAGGAAAGTAAAGTATTCAATGTGCCCTAAAACAAATTCAGTTTAAAAGATTTTCCATACCAAATGTTACATGTTTGAAATATTCTTTAAGGTCCCTATCAGTGAATTTCTTTCTCCCCCAAGTAATTGTTATCATAAACAACAGCAGCAACTTTTGAGTGCTTAATACTCCGCAAGTCTTTAGAACGTTCATAAGAGGTTGGCACAGTGAACAAAATGAGATTCATCTGCACACAAGTGGTCTCACCACCAGTCAGCTCAACTCGTGTAATTATTATTGCATTACGGTCCAATTAGTATGTTCATAATCTATAATCATGGGCCACCAAGAATGGCATAAACTTGCATTCTATATCCTGTTTAATAATAAATATATCATTGGTTTAGAAACAATTTCAATCAAAACTTACTAACTTTGATCTCTTTAGACTTTACACTTTATAGGGCTTATCCAGTTTTCTCAATTGCTAAGTCAGGGCACATTATATTCCACAAACCCTTTGTGTAAATATAAAAGTTAAACTTCGAGGCCAGGCACGGTGGCTCACACCTGTAATCCCAGCACTTTGGGAGGCCGAGGCAGGCGGATCACCTGAGGTCAGGAATTTGAGACCAGGCTGGCCAACATGGTGAAACCCCATCTCTACTAAAAATACAAAAATCAGCCAGGCGTGGTGGTGGGCACCTGTAATCCCAGCTACTCGGGAGGCTGAGGCAAGAGAATCGCTTGAACCAGGGAGGCGGAGGTTGCAGTGAGCCAAGACTGCACCATTGCACTCCGGCCTGGGGAACAACAGCGAGACTTCGTCTCAAAAAAAAAAAAAAAGTTATACTTCACATACCATGTCAGAGGAGACTCTTAGTTGGAACACTGACACCAGTACAGTTTCCGCCATGGAGTACCGTTTTTGTAAAGTGTAAAATCAAGCTGACACCACAGAAAGGAGTTTACTACGATATATGGGAGGTTTAGCTCCTACACCAATTAGGTGAAGTAAGAAGATAACTAAGTAAATGATGATTATGCCACATACACTATCCCACCGATCCCTGGTGCTTCAAAACAGGGCGTGGGCGTGAGCCCCCAAGGTTTGTTGCCTAGAGGCACTTGTGAGCTACTTGGTAGGTCCTTTCTAGCAGACTGAGGAAATGTTCTTTAGACATCATGACTAGATACCACTAGGCTCTGTTTACCTCAAAGTCGTTTGTTATGAATGTCGACTATTTCAGTATAAAGTTTTTGTCACTTTTTGAGCTAAAGTTATATAGGGCTGCTTGTTATCTAAAAATCAACAGAGCACTTTTGTCACAAAAATTTTTGGCATACATGCATTCAATTTATTTATTTAACAGGTACTACTAAATAACGTGTATTTAAAAACACATACAAGAGGTCAGGCACAGAGACTCATGCCTGTAATCCCAGCACTTCGCGAAGCCGAGTCGGGCCGCTTCAGCTCAGGAGTTCGAGATCAGCCTGGGCAACATGGTGAAATCCCATCTCTACCAAATATACAAAAAATCAGCCAGGCATGGTGGCGCATGGCTGTGGTCCTAGCTACTCAGGAGGCTGGGGCACGAGGGTCACTTGAGCCTGGGAGGCGGAGGTTGCAGTGAGCTGAGATGGCCATGCCACTGCATTTCAGTCTGTGTGATAGACTGAGACTCTCTCTCAAACAAACAAGAAAAATTTCCAACATAAGTAAAAGGCAGATAAATTATTTATTTATTTACAGTGCTATATTTTTGTTCATAACATTCTATATCCTTAATGTCTTAATGATAGTTTTACATCATTTACTGGTATCTAAAGGTACAACTTAATCGTAGAACAAAGCGCATCAATACCAACAGTGAATAATGTACTTTTTTTTTTTTTTTTTTTTTTTTTGAGACAGAGTCTCACTCTGTCACCCAGGCTGAAGTGCCATGGCATAATCTCAGCTCGTTGCAACCTCCACCTCCTGCGTTCAAGTGATTCTCCTGGTCTCAGCCTCCCAAGTAGCTGGCCCTACAGGTACAAGCCACCACACGCCTGGCCAATTTTGGTATTTTTAGTACAGACAAGGTTTCACCATGTTGGCCAGACTGGTCTCAAACTCCTGACCTCAAGTGATCCACACGTCTAGGCCTCCCAAAGTGCTGGGATTACAGGGGTGAGCCACTGCGCCGGGCCGAATAATCTAGATTTCAAACACCTTTCTTGATAATCGCTAATTTTTTTCAGACATCTATAGAATGATTAGATAATAGGAAGAGAAGAGTTCATTCTTGTAGTTTAAGTATTGGCTCTGCCATTTTTTCTTTTTTTTTTTTTTTTTTTTTTTTTTGAGATGGAGTCTTGCTGTTGCCCAGGCTGGAGTGCAATGGCGCAACCTCAGTTCACCTGAGTAACTGGGACTACAGGCATGCGCAACCATGCCTGGCTAATTCTGTATTTTTTAGTAGAGATGCGGGTTTCTCTATGTTGGTCAGGCTGGTCCCGAACTCCCAACCTCGGGTGATCCGCCCGCCTTGGCCTCCCAAACTGCTGGGATTACAGGCGTGAGCCACCATGCCCAGCCATGATAATCGCTATTTTTTCCAGACATCTGTTAAATGATTAGATTATAGCAAGTGAAGAGTTCGCTCTTGTAGTTTAAGTACTGGCTCTGCCATTTTCTTGTTTCTTACTATTTTGGTTTTAGATGCAATTTTTTTTTTTTGCAAGATTAACTCATGAGCCTGTTTTGGTGAGGCTTGGTTAAAACTAGGTAATAAAATCTACAAATCTTAATTAAACACAAGTGAATACATACTGTGTTTTAATTGTGTCCCTCAAATTTCATGTGTTGGAGACTTAATCCCCAAATTCATATGCTGATGGCATTTGGAGGTGGGGCCTTTGACAGGAATTAGTATTAGGATAAGGTCATCAGGGTGTAGCCCCCATGATGGGACTGGCTGCTTTATAAGAAGAGCAAGAGGGACCTGAGCTGACTCGCTCTTGCCTTCTTGCCATGTGATGCCCTCCGACATGTTATAAAGCAGTAAGAAGGCCCTTCCCACAGGCGGCCCCTCAAGCCTGGACTTTCTAGCCTCTGGAACTATAAGAAATTAATTTATTTTCTTCATAAATTACCCAATCTATGGTATTCTGTTATAACAACAGAAAATGGACTAAGACAAATAAACTTGCAATACTAAGCTGAAATAATGGCAATTCCAGGAAACAGAATGAATGAATGGATGTATCACCGGTGCTTTGTAGAACCTCCACTTTTTCCTCCAAATAGCATTATGTACAATATGTTCTACACGACTCTCTTATACTAGAACCAAATGAAGGTACAAATTTGAACCCCTGTATTAACCATTAGAATTTTTTTTTTACTTTGAAATGAACATAAATAAATGAACATAAACTGACTAATAAGATATGGTACACATATAACACACAAACTTACATACATCTACCTTTATAGAATTTAGTGCTAAATCAGATCATTCTTCCAGTTTCTTTTTCTAACTTTTCGGTCATCAGTGAGTCTCTCATCACCCTCACAGATGTATCTAAATCTCGGTTTTCACTAATGACCTTTTCTCTACCTTTGTCTTCATTCATTCATTTAACTTTTCCTATTAATCTTTAATTCCCACCCCCCATTTCTATTCCCCGTCTTCCCATGTGCAACCTTCCTAATATGTTTGATATGCATCTTTTTGTTAGTATGTACTTTTAGAAAATGTTTATTGTTTTGTGTGCAAAAAAAAATAAAATAAAAAAACTTAAAAAAAAAAAAAACTTTTCCTATTAATACTACAAGTCCTTAAGGAGAAAGACCACAATAGTGATTTAATAGTTGATGACATGGTTAAAAAGTATTTGATTCTAGGATTTGAAGGGTGAATAAATATGTGAAAAATGGTATACCAACTGCACCTGCAAATTAATCTGGAAAATTTCTAGAAACATATGCAGGGCCATATATTTTATTTCTGAGATGTTTTCCTAGTCAACTCATTTACCTATGTCCTAGCCATCATGCAATGCATTTATAAAGCACACCACGTAAATTAAAATAAGTATCTAAATTTTAGAAGATATAATGATATACTTTACAAAGGAATTACAAAACTTAAGGTGCATTTAAGATAGTCTGACAATGTATATTGAAACCACTGAAACTATTTGTATTAAAGGAATTCAAGTCCAAAACATGTGTGTCCTGTCTATCTGCATTTCTACTTTTACTCAACATTCTCTACTCTCACCACAGCAGATCACTGTGTGCAGTGTTATCTGCACTCTTTGGCTGCCCTGACATTCCTCGCTCCTCACCAGAAATGTCCTTCTGACTATGGTTCTGCTCACAAATCTTCCTATCCCTGCTTCAAAGATCAGGCCGAATCAGCTTCCTCCATTAATTATCCACCCCACCATCCAGACAGAGAAATGAGCCCCAGCTTAACATATCTCCCTTTCCACAACCGCATAGTGCCTTATTTTTTAATCATGCCTCTCTGATCAAATTTCTAGAGACCCAGGACTGACTTAATCATCTTGCTGTTCCCTAACAGAACTAAAAATAATGCCTTGAACATATATGATTCTTAAGATACATGTTGATAAAATGTTACAGTATCTAGATATTGAGAAATAGATACAAACATATTTGAAAATAAAATGCAGTAGAGACTGAATTACTGAACAAATAAATCACACTGGGAAGGAAAAACTCACCAGTGGATTGTTATTTTGAAAATGCTTGAGAGAACCTGGTTATATACCAGTAATTTTAATACCACTTCCAGAAGGTGACCAAGAAGGTGGATCTTCCATCATTAACAAAAAACTCAAGAAGTACATGATCAGATTATTAGTGTAAAAACTATCACCTCCTTTGTGTACTATATAAACTAAATCTATTTACTTTTTGTAATAAAATAAATGGCTGTAAGGTTTGTGTTTTGTCTCCAAACAAAAAGCTTTGCTTCCAAAAATGTATTTCAGAGCATTTTATCTAAAGTAAATGAAGTATTAATTTTAGATAAGGCTTACAGCATAGAAAGACACTGTTGACTTAGCAGACATCTTCTAAGATCTGCCACCTACGCACAATTAGGAAGTTTTTTTAAGATGGAAAAATTCTAGAGAACAGCAAATGATATATTTTGACTGTTCTTCAAAAATACTACACTGCAGTCTCTAGAAGTAAATTTATTTAATTTATCGATAACTTTGAAAAGCTAATGGACATTACGGGCCCTTTTCCTAGACAAAGGTACAAACACAATAAAAACTTATTTATTATTTAAGGTAGCAACACACTCTAATATAGAACCTAGTGGTCAGTAACAAGTTCAAGGAAGTATATCTGGTATCCTTAATAAATAAAGTTAAAATTATTTTGTTTTAATGTACAGAATTTGGGAAAGTCATCCCATGAATTAAGAGAAAAACATAATCCCAGCACTTTGGAAGGCCAAGGCAGGGAGATCACTTGAAGTCAGAAGGTTCAGGCAGATCACTTGAGGTCAGAAGGTTAAACCTGGCGAACATGGGGAAACCTCATCTCTAATGAAAATACAAAAATTAGCCAGGTATGGGGGCAGACGCCTGTAATCCCAGCTACTCGGGAGACTGAGGCAGGAGAATCACTTGAACCCAGGAGGCAGAGGTTGCAGTGAGCTGAGATCACACCACTGCATTCCAGCCTGGGTGACGAGCGAGACTCTGTCTCCAAAAAAAAAAGAGAGAGAAACATATAAGAATTCTACCAGAATTGACCCTGCTTAGAAAGATTTTTATTAAATTATCATTAAATTAACTCCCAGGAAAAGTCACAGAAAAAGTTCAAATTAAATTGTTTATTGTTTAGCACATGATTGAAAGCACAATTAAGAAACAAAAACAGTATTACCTCCTAATGGAACAATTAAATATATACATATTTGTAAATCAGAGTTTCAACTGAATCTTCTTAATCCCTTTTACAAAAAAGGAATGTTAGTATGTTATCTCCAACAACATACTACGCATACATCAAAGCCTCTAAGCATTATATCTTCCACTGTCCTCACCCGATCCTCATTTCCCATGGAATTACATATTCAGATAATATTCTAGACAGCCAGAAGGTAAGGCAGGTGAAAAGCAGAAGGAGCTGTAACAGCAGGGATATCTTAAGTGACCCTCAGATCAGACTCACTGTCAGATCACGCACAGCTTTGCAATTACTGCCTATGTTTTCATTTCCCATTGTTACTTAAGCGATTTGGGGAAAACTGATTCAAAAGTTATCTGACACCAATTTTTAAAAACAAGCTATTCTCAAGACCACATACTCACATAAAGAGAAAACAATTTAAACATGCACTGGTGTCTAATCGCCTAATTACTACCTTAGTTGAATTAGTTTCACTGGTAACATCACATGTCATTGAATTTTATGTTAAGATTACACAAAAATAAACTATTTTGCAAGAATAAAACAAAAAACTCTCAAGTATTTCTAAATTTGTCTGTCACAGGGTAAGCAATGCAATTAAAGACAATAGCACAAACTCTTACAATGACCCACAGAGTTCTTAAAATTAAAGGCTGGTTTGAACAGCTTCTAATGCTAACGTAAGTCAAGTTTATTATTTAGGCACTAACACCTATGCATCAAAAGCTTCCAGTTCACAAAACCTTCAGTGATAGGGATTCTGAACATGAGAAAACGCTTATACTCCAAATTTACAGATACTTGAAAACTAATATAAAAATGTATCTATGATTTTAAGTTACTTTTTCTTTAAAGTGAGTAGAGCATTAATGTGTAAATATAACTAATTTTGTTTTCCCCAAAATAAGTTATTAAATTAATGGTGTAACTTACATTGCCTTTGAAATACCACAGATATGACACTGTTTTCTTGTTTACATGAAGTTTGATAGCTGCTAAACCCTTTGTTAAAGTAGTTTGGAAGAAAGAAACAAGTGTGGGGGGCCGGAGAGGGGGGTGGACCAGTAGAAACAGCAACGAGGATCTAAGAAATAATATGGGCGGGGGGAGGGGGGGCGCGGATATCAAGCTTTGTTGCCTAAGACCACATAGGTGGGTACACTGGCACTTAAGTTAGAAGAGAAAACTGACATTCCTACATCTTTTTTTTTTTTTTGAGACGGAGTCTCGCTCTTTCACCCAGGCTGGAGTGCAGTGGCGCGATCTCGGCTCACTGCAAGCTCGTCCGCCTCCCGGGTTCACGCCATTCTCCTGCCTCAGCCTCTCCGAGTAGCTGGGACTACAGGCGCCCGCCACCACGCCCGGCTAATTTTTTTTTTTTTTGTATTTTTAGTAGAGACGGGGTTTCACCGTGGTCTCGATCTCCTGACCTCGTGATCCGCCCGCCTCGGCCTCCCAAAGTGCTGGGATTACAAGCGTGAGCCACCGCGCCCGGCCACATTCCTACATCTTATTAGATTTCTCACTCTTCCTAAGGTTTGAATATCTGATTCAAGGTATTAAGAATTTGAATAGCTAATTAGGCTACAACAGACAAATCATTCAGTTGAACAACACATTTCCAACAGAAATGAGAACGGCTCTGCCAAGAAGACTGAGTCTTTGATTAATTCTGTTCTACAGAAATGCCCCAGATTAGAACCTAACTATGACGTGGTGAGCCCCTCACTCAGATGTAATTGGTCAGGGTAGGATCTACATCACTTGCATTTAAAATCCTTCCCACCCACTCCGTGTCAGTGTGTGGGTGTGTGTGTGCATGTGTGTGATTCCAATGGGGATTGAGAACCACTGGGTGGGGGGTGGGTGTGGCAGGGGAGGGGACAGGATGGAAAATTTTACTAGTCAGATTCTAATTATTAACCTAAGGCAGGAAAGTCGCTTCTTTCAAATACTAAATTGCAAAGTGAGAGGTGTTCAGAACTAGAGGGAGAAATATGTTAATACTATGTCAGACTAAATTAAGTGCTTTATTAATCTAATTTAAGATTAATGATGACAAAAGGTAAGCTCAATCTGTCTTCCAAAAATGAACAGAAAAGTAAGGACAATGATAATGAAGACACCATAAACAGAAAGGGGCCTAGAAAGACTACAAAACATAATAAACAAAAAGAAGAAAATGCATACAAATACATAAAGCCCAAATGAGCCTCAGCTATGTGTGACAAAATTTCAAGTAGTAGGCAGAAGTTATAGAAAGGTATTTTTTTCCTATTCAATATAAGGGGAAACCATCGCACAAATCAATGACAATGTTCAAACAAAACCTGGATATGTGATTCATCAAGGAAGTTCTAGTGGGCACTTAGGCAAATGAGCTGAAGTTTGTTCAACGTGTTCCCCATCCCTTTCTAACTTAGCACTCAAGTGTATTATCAGCGCCAGCACTAGCTTCTGCAGTACCTTTGTGCAAATTAGACTCTAGCAGAATAAATTACAAAAAGGAAGCCACGTGGTATCAGAGGTTAAGAGCCTGGAATTGCGGAGCCACACAGGTAGGTTTGGACTCCCTGGCTCTGACTCTTAGTAACTAGATAACCTCCCTCAGTGCCTTGGCTTTTTCATCCGTAAAGTAACTTAGGAGAGTGGAATAAAAAGTGCTAATCAGTGACTAGCATTGGAATAAGATGTAATGCATATTGAATAATAGAAATAAATTGTTATAAAGGAAGCTCCTTCCTCTGTGAAGACAGTCCGCTAACAGGGAAATAGCTTGGCCTGGATTTCAGTGCCCACTTTTCCCTTGGCTGTGTACCTCTGTGCAGGGCACAAACTGCCCATTCAGATTCTGCCATCCTGTGTGCTACTAAGGCTATTGAGTCCAGGTACATTATGTCTTTTAGTGAGTTAACACAACAGCATTACTACTAAAATATATAGAGAGAGATATATATATATCATTTATAAAACTTTTTAATTACAACAGATTTGGAGTATGCCCAAACATAGTAGTCATCCTGACTAGCATAACCTCACAGTGATAATGAACACCTTCTCAATGAAGCAGTTCTTCAAACACTCTTCACAACTAAACATCTTCAATTTTTACTTTGTAATAGAATGCAATAGGCCTCTTGAAAAAAAAAAAATTAAGAATATGTCAGCAGATAGTTACTAAACTGAAAACTGTCATTCTGAAGTGCTATAGACACACACAATATATATATATATACTTACATTGAACTAGATATTAGGTTCAGAATTCCGAAATGTTATGTTTCTATTTATCCACTACTGAGGAACTCAAAAAGTCGCTATTATGAGTCCTTTCTGAAAACATTTCCTTACAGATTCACATGAAAAAAGGTTTTAAAACTGGTTTCTCTGATTTCATATTTTGAAAGTTGGCATAATCTAGACAATATCAGCAAATGCTTTTCCTTCGGTAAATTAAAACAAGTTGTTCATTTAACTACCACATTCCAATCAAAACAGCTGCCAGAAATACATTCCTTTATGAAATCAAGGTTGTATGGGTTTTTTGTTAGTGGAATATTCTTAATTCTGGAGAATGCCAAGTTCTCATCCGGTGTTGGTTTGCCAAAATGCTTTCAATTTAACTTGTTCACCAAACTTAAAATGATACATTTGAACCAGCAAACACAAGCTGTGTTATCTGCCTGACCCATTCAAGGAGCCACTTCTGGTTCACACACACATAGATACACCATCTGGGGATCATGAAAGGAAACTACCTTTCTTAAGATCATATATATATATATACTGCTCCTCTCTCTGCCCAGCACCCAAGTTATGATACTAAAACACCAACTGAGATTATCTGAATACAACTACTCCATCTTACTTCTCAGTCATAGGCATGCAATGGTCTAAGGCAAACTATGGCCAGTAAGTAGATATTTTTTTATTTTGCAGGCCATTTGGTCTCTGTCACTACTACTCAACTCTGCTATTATAGAGCAAAGTAGCCACAGACAGTACATTAAAAAATGAATGGGCATTACCCTTTCTAATAAAACTTTATTCAAAAAAAAAGATAACACACCAGATATGGTCCACAGGTCATAGTTTGTTGACTCTGAAGCAATTCCCAGAACCATCCAAATTTCTACAGATCCAGGACAAAGCAAAGAAGCTTTTAGGTTAGATGAGGTAAACATTTTTTTAATCAAATAAATTAACAGACCAAGCAAAAACGCTTACTATTTAAACACTGACTACTAAAAATATATAACCATTCTATGAAAAGGAAATTTTCTAAGGAATTCAAACATAGTATCTTATGTGGCACTATATATAATAATGAAGTTCAATAAGAAAATTATGAGTATTAAACTTCGACTTTCCTCTGCCATCTTCAGAAACTTAAAAGACAGTGGGGGTAAGAATGGAAAGAATAAGGCTTTCTGTTCTGTTTAAAAACTCAGCTCTTTCACATCATATCCATACAACCGTAAGCAAGCCCTCAGTGTCTTCATTTATATAGTGTATTAGACAGCTTGATAACAAGTATGAACATAGTGTTTGGCTTATTGTAAAGAAAATAAACTAGGATTTATAATCCTATTGAATGCCTAAAGGCATTTTCGCATAGAAATAATACTAATATCAGTTAATTATAACTGCATGTATAGTTTAAAAGGGAGCAAAAAGGTTAAAAATAGTACAGTATTAAAAGAACAAAAAGAATCAATTCCCTAAGCAAAAAAATTGTTTGAATTGTGAATTTCCATTAGTTTAAAAAATACCAATGGTAAGTATTTTTATTAATGCAAACAACAAAGAAACAGACAATAAAGACACCGGGCTAGCCGAGAGTGGTCCTGGAAATGCGTCCTCTTTGCCAGAGCAAATAGAAGGAAGGAAGAAAGAGAAAACACTGGCCATAAGTTGTGGCAATACTAGCTAATGTCCACCCAGTAGTGATGAGAAGAAATGTTATGCCCATCTTAAAAATTAACAGAAAATGAGCTTGTATTTTAGCTTCTTGATGGGATAAGGAGATCTGGATACCAAAAATCACTTCTATAATAGAGATGAAAATGTTATTGTCAAACATGTTTTCTTTTCACATTTTCTAATAATCCTAAATCATAATCCAATTCACAGATAAATATGGGGGAAAAAAATAAGTAAATTGTATATTTGTAATTAATTTTTAAAAACAATATATAAACAAAATTACATTTAAAATTGTCAATTTCATACCTTTTCCCAATTTTTTAATTGAACATAAATTGAATATGAAAGCAACCAAAGATTCAATCAGAAACAAAGAATCTGCACACTAAATGAACTCTCTCCATTAGAAATGCATTAGTTACTCAAGAAATTACAAACTATGAAGCAAGCTTGACTCTCCTTTAAGAGAATAGGAAGAAACGTAATTTAAAGCCTACGGTTACCTCCAAGACTAAACAGAAGGTTGTTTTGTTTTTGTATTTTGGGATGATTGTAAGATTTGTCCTGCAGTAGACAACAGAACTATGGGAAGAAAGAAGAGGTGGGGAAAGAAAGGAAAAAGGAAGAAAAAACAAATTGTAATTAACCTTTCTACTAGAGATTGTTAACATTAAAAGTTAGCCCTTTAGATCGAGTTACTATTAATTCACCAACACTGGGGACAAAACTTACTAAAATACATCAGTAAATAAAACACAGATCCCTGCCCTCTCACAGTTTAAATTCCAGCAGAATTTTGATTAATAAGTGTAATGTTACAATCATAAATGCTATGAAAAAACAAAAAGTCCAAGCAGGGTAAAGGGATTCAGAAGTTGGGGGGAAGAGAGGCGAAAGAGGAACCCCTGGGTTGCAATATTAAAATAGGATGGTCAGAGCCAGAGTTGGTTTGTATTTCAACTGAGAGACAGCAAGATACTCAGGAAGCTTCCATTGCTGTGTTCAGACAATGATGTATGAAGATGTGCCTTATATCTTGGTGTTGTCCGCTTACTACTGGAAGCCATACCTAGAACACTTCCTTATTCACAAAATACGTCATTTATGTTTTAATTACTCTAATTTTTTCTCTGCAGTATCTATTTGTACCTGATGACTCCTATATATTGTGAAGCTACAACTCCTAGGAGACCTATCAGACATTATAATTGACATGTTATATATGGAGGCCATCATAAAAGCTATCAAATGCTAAAGAAAAGATATGCCAAATCAAAGAAATTCTTAACTGTTGCCCAGAGTCTATTCAGTCAAAATATTTTCAGACACACATTCTTACAAAATTAACATCAAAGAACTTCAAAGTTTTTCCAAGACACATGATACAGAAAAATAGAAAACTGTCACTAAAATAGAATGTCTAATGACTTACGCCCTTCTACAGTTTAGGCAACAATTTGTAAATATCCAACAAATGCTTACAATGTATCTAGAGCTATATACCCACCATTACGAATTTAAAATACCTGACTAGGTAAAAATAACAAAACACAAACCAGAACTTCTTTGCTCAAGAATCCCAGGTCTTGGTTTTGTTTGTGGTTTTTCCCCCTACTGCATTCACTATTCTTCAGCAGAAGACAAAGAGGCGGCAAAGGACAAATGCCTGTGAAAATGCATAAAGCTAGAACTATGAAGACACTGAGCTGAATTTTTTTCAATACCTTCTATTGTAAATGCATAGGAATAAATGACAGTATGTCTGTGACTTATGCCTACTATTGTACCTAAAACACAATTCTAGACATGAATAAGAATTAAATGAGATGAGAGGAAGGAGTGGTCAGAACTTAATGACAACGGGGCGGGGGGGATATTTTGGGAAGCAGATAAGTGTGAGGACAAAAATCTTACCTCCTCTTCATGACAGAAAGAAGCCGGAAATTGTCTAAGGAATACTTCTTCTAGATAGGGTCCAGAAGAGGAAAATATCTTTCACACAAAGAGGATAAAAATGTGTTGTGTATGATTTTCACCTCCTTGATCTCATGTCAAGCAAATCAACCAGTTGAAAGGAACTGCTCTAACAACTCGGACTCAACTAGACAAATTCGCAAAGCCTAAGTAGGCCACACCTGGCATGTGTTCACCGAGAAAGCTACAGGACAGGAAAGGCTAGCAGGGCAGCATCACGCCAGGCACACAACAGGAGGACATGCAATCCAGGAGCTATTGTCTTTGCACCTCTCCCTACTATCATCACCATCACCATATCATTATTCAGGTAGGTATGCAAAGGGCAAAGAATCCACAGACAATGCAAAAGTTACCCTGGGTTAGACACACCTGAGTTCCACTGAGAAACCACTATGATTTATTTATTTATTTATTTATTTAAGACAGAGCCTTTCTCTGTTGCCCAGACTGGAGTGCAGTGGCGCTATATTGGCTCACTGCAACCTCTGCCTCTTGGGTTCAAGCAATTCACCTGCCTCAGCCTCCCGAGTAGCTGGGACTACAGGTGCATGCCACCATGCCAGGCTAATTTGGGTACTTTTAGTAGAGACAAAATAGCTGGGAGGATCAGTTGAGCCTGGGTTTCAACCATGCTGGCCAGGCTGGTCTTGAACTCCTGACCTCAAGTTATTTGCCCGTCTAGGCCACCCTAACTGCTGGGATTACAGGCTTCAGCCACTGCGCCAGGCCCACTATCATCTTATAAGCATCTCCTGGACATATCTTCCAGGGCACCCAATCCACCAAGGATATGCTGTTTTAAGAATGCACCACACCTTCCCGAACCAGATGCAGTTCACGTGTCAGGAATCTCTTTGCCATACCCTACATGGTGGCTGTTAATATTGCCAGCATTTCACTTTAGATTTCAGATGAGTCAGAGCTAAACATTAAACCAGGGTCATTTATTCACAGAAAGAGAAAGGGTTTGGGGAACCTTTTACAATGCACCGGGGTCCTCATCCCAACTCTGCCTCTACGGTGCCAGTGGTCTTCGGCCTACAACTTAAGCCTCTTAAGACTCACCACCACCAAGCAATGACTGGGTTTATTGGATTGACTGCTAAGATCCTTTGAAGCCTTTTAAAAAGTAAGAACTAGGCCCTGAAACGAAAGAAGAAAATATCTCCTGCCTTCTAAGAAATAAGACAACAAAGATACAAAATCAAATTATTATTATTATTTTTGTTTTTTTGAGAGGGAGTCTCACTCTGCTGCTGAGGCTGAAGAACAGTGGCACCACCTCGGCTCACTAAAACCTCCGCCTCCCGGGTTCAAGCAATTCTCCCACCTCAGCTTCCCGAATAGGTGGGATTACACAGGCGTCTGCCACTACGTTCAGCTAATTTTTGTATTTTTAGTAGAGGCGGGGTTTTGACACGTTGGCCAGGCTGGTCTAGAACTCCTCACCTCAGGTGATCCACCCACCTCAGCGTCCAAAAGTGCTGGGATTACAGGCATGAGCCACGGCGCCCGGCCTAAAGTATCTTTTAAATAGCATAGAAAACTTGTTTTGATCATAGGACAGTTAAAGAAAAGCTGTCTCATTCAATCCCCTTTGTTTTATGCATACAGATTGAGATCGAAAGTGGTTCGACGTTCTTATCAGAGGTGACAAAATGAGTATTAAACTCTACGTTGCTGGCACACTCAGTATCATTTAAATCTGACAATTTTGTACAGTAGATCATATAGTCTCTATTTTAAAAACAAGTAATTAGGCACCCGGCCAAATTTCTACTTTTCAAGAAAAAAGTATGAGAATACTTTTTGTGAAAGCCCTCAAAGACCTGCCAGGCGCAGTAGCTCACACCTGTAATCCCAACACTTTGGGAGGCTGAGGCAGGCGGATCACGAAGTCAGGAGTTCTAAACCAGCCTGGCCAACGTGGTGAAACTCCGTCTCTACTAAAAATACAAAAACTAGTCGGGCGTGGTACCATGCGCCTGGAGTCACAGCTACTCGGGAGGCTAAGGCAGGAGAATCGCTTGAACCTAGGAGGCGGAGGCGGAGGTTGCTGTGAGCAGAGATCGTGCCACTGCACTCCAGCCTGGATGATGAAGCTAGACTGTCTCAAAACACACACACACACACACACACACACACACACACACACACACACACAAATGGAATAGAATAGAGAGAACCCAAAAGTAAATCCACACATTTACAGCCAACTAATTTTTGACAAAGGTGCCAAGAACACACAGTGGGGAAAGAACAGTGTCTTCGATAAATGGTTTTGGGGAAACCGAATATTCACATGTAGAAAAATGAAAGTAGACCCTTATCTTTCACCATATACAAAAATTAAACCAAAAAAATGGATTAAAGACTTAAATGTAAGACTCAAAACTAGGAAATTACTAAAAGAAAACCCAGGAGGAAAACTTCCTGACAGCAGTCTGGGCAAGGATTTTCTTTGGATAGGACCTCAAAAAGCACAAGCAACAAAAGCAAAAATAGACAAATGGGATTACATAAAACCAAAAGCTTCTGCACAGCAAAGAAAGCAATAAACAGAGAAAAACAATAACCTACAGGAGAAAATATTTGCAAATTATATTATCTGACAAATAATATCTAAAAGAACTTAAGACAACTCACTAACAAAAAATCAAATAACCTAATATTTAAAATGGGCAAAATGGCCAGGCACAGTGGCTCACACCTGTAATCTTAACATTTTAGAAGGTGAAGGCCGGAGAATCACTTTAGGCCAGGAGTTTGTGACTAGCCTAGGCAACATATGGAGACCCCATCTCTATAAACAATTTAAAAATTAATAAAAATAAATAAATGGCAAGAGACCTGAATAGACATTTCTCAAAAGACATGCGAATATCAACAGGTATATGAAAGAATGTTCAACATCACTAATCATCAAGAAAATCAAAACCACAATGAAATATTATCTCACCCCAGTCAGTATAAACATTATCAAAAAGACAAAAGACAACAAGTGCTGGTGAGAATATGGAGAAAAGAGAATCCTTAACGCACTGTTGGTGGGAATTTAACCAGTATGGCCATTACTGAAAATAATATGAAGGTTTCTAAAAAAAATTAAAAACAGAAATAACCACCTAATGATCCAGCAATCCCACTACTGGGTAAATATCCAAAGAAAGTGAAATCACTACTATGTTGAAGAGATGTCTGCACTTCCGTGTTTATCACAGCACTATTCCCAATAGCCAAGATATGGAATCAATCTAAGTGTCCAGCAATAGATGAACCAGGGCCTGGTACAGCGGCTCATGTCAGCATCCCAGCACTTTGAGAGGCCAAGGCAGGTGGACGGCTTGAGTCCAGGAGTTTGAGACCAGCCTGGGCAACATGGTGAAACCCCATCTCTAGAAAAATCAGCCAGGCGTGGTGGCATCTGCCTGTAGTCCCAGCTACTCAGGAGGCTATAGTGGGAGGATCACTTGAGCCCAGTAGGCAGAGGCTGCAGTGACCCAAGATCATGGCACTGTACTCCAGTCTGGGTGACAGAGTAAGACCCTGTCTCAAAAGAAAAAAAGATGAATAAAGAAAATGTGGTACATATACACAAATGGAATACTATTCAGCCATTAAAAAGGATAAAATTCTGCCATATATGACAACATGGATGACATCAGGTTAAGTGAACAAGCCAGGCACAGAAAGACAACTGTCACACGATCTTACTCAGTGCAATATAAAAAAGTTGATCATATAAAAGTAAAGAGTAGAAAAAGTAGTAGAGGCAGGGGTAGTAAGGGGGGAAAAGCTGGATAAATGTTGGTCAAAGGATACATAATTACAGTTAAGACAAGAAGAATAAACTTCAAGAGATCAATTATACAGCAATTTGACTAGAGTTAAAAATGGCATATTCTTGGCCAGGCGCGGTGGCTCACGCCTGTAATCCCAGCACTTTGGAAGGCCGAGGTGGGCAGATCACAAGGTCAGGAGATCGAGACCATCCTAGCTAACACGGTGAAACCCCGTTTCTACTAAAAATAGAAAAAAATTAACCGGGCATGGTGGCGGGCGCCTGTAGTCCCAGCTACTCGGGAGGCTGAGGCAGGAGAATGGCGTGAGTGAACCTGGGAGGCGGAGCTTGCAGTGAGCCGAGATAGCACCACTGCACTCCAGCCTGGGGGACAGAGCAAGACTCTGTCTCAAAACAACAACAACAACAACAAAAAGGCATATTCTTGAAAAATGTAGAGTAGATGTTATGTGCTCTTACCAAAAAACAGTAACTATGCGGTAATGCATTTATTAATTCACTAGATTCAACCATTCCTATATATATATATATATATATACATACACATATACATATATCCATATATACATCATATATATGGAGATATATATGACATATGATATATATATGATAGGGTCTTGCTTTGGTGCCCAGGCTGGAGTACAACAGCGTTATCATAGCTCACTGCAGCCTTGACTCCCACCTCCCCAACCCTAAGTTCAAAAGATCCTCTTGCCTCAGCCTCCCAAGTAGCTGCCCAGCAAGCCCAGCTAATTTTTAACTTTTTGTAGAGACGGGCCCTCACACTGTTGTCCAGGCTAGTCTTGAACTCCTGGGCTCAAGAGTTCCTCCTGCCTTGGCCTCCTAAAGTGCTGGGATTACGGCATGAGCCACCACACCCAGCCAATATATGTATTTCAAAAGATTTGTGTTGCACATGACAAAAACATAGTGTCGTATGTCACTTTTTTAAAATTAAAAAGAAAAAAAAAAAGTTTGGCCAGATACGGTAGCTCACACCTCTAATCCCAGTGGTTTGGGATGCTGAGATGGGAAGATCACTTAAGCCCAGGAATTCAAGACAAGTCTGGGCAACACAGCAAGACGCCATCTCTATAAAAAAAATTTTAAAAATTAGCTGGGCAGGGTGGCGTGCACTTGTAGTCCCAGCTACTTGGGAGACTGAGGCAGGAGGACCCCTTGAGCCCAGGAGTTTGAGGTTGCAGTGAGCCATGATGACACCTCTATACTCCAGCTTGGGCAACAGAGTAAGAATTTGTTACTTTGGGGAAAAAAATAATAATAATGATGATGATTTTTTGCCACAGTGCCACGGGCAGGATGGAGTCCATACAGTAAGGATCTTGGGCCCCCACCAGAGTACGGTGTAAGGCCATCAACCAGTAAGTACACTTTTTAACCATCTACCTGACCCAGCTTCCATTTACTTTTGACCTATAGTATTTTATACAACTAACTACTTCCTGCAATACTATATGGATGTAACTGTTAAAAAACTGATGATACATTTAAAAATCAGGAACTTCATCTGATGAGTCAGATTAAATTTACTTAATTTACATAATCAGTATTTATAAGAGAAACCGAAATTTTAAAATACATAATTTTTCTCCTTTTGGAAGTTTACCAAAAAGTCTTGGAAGGCACAAAAACACTAGTCATTATCGTAGTCATACTGTGCTGCTTACTGCTATTCACTACCCAACCCAAAAGCCTGAGAGTCACACCTCTTTGCTCTGCCTCCTTTGTCCACCACAACCGCAAAATTTGGTCAATTCTTCCCAAATCTCTCTATGCTGCCTACTGAACCCCCTTCAATCACACTATCTGTACTCCTCACTTCACTCCTTCCCTGCAACTTTGAGGTCTAAAGCCCAAATTGTTTTTAATGCATCATTAGTTTGAAGCAAGAGGTAATAATGGGTTTCTTTGTTGAGGCACTGCTTCATTAACTATTCATTTAACAACTCTTCAGATGCCGTCAGCCTCCTTGCTAACATAATTCTAATTTTCTTCAAAGCAGCAACAGGCCCAGATAAATACTTGCTTTCCTAACCTTTCTTGCAGCCAGAGGCAGCCATATTGATCAGTTTTGGCTGGTAAGACCTCAGAAGTCCGCTAGAGAAGGGATGAGGAGGCCAGGGGAAGCTTTTGCTTTACTGAAAATAAAGCACAGACGCAGCACTTCTTCCTGCTTAAATATGAT
Organism: Nomascus leucogenys; assembly: GCF_006542625.1. Taxonomy (NCBI): domain Eukaryota; kingdom Metazoa; phylum Chordata; class Mammalia; order Primates; family Hylobatidae; genus Nomascus; species Nomascus leucogenys. The sequence goes on from NC_044391.1 coordinate 98,295,428, forward strand.
GCCTCCTGCAGCAGTAGCCATTTTTCAACCCAGGCAATAAACCTGATGGAATTCAACACGCTAAGGGCAATGGAATTTTGAAAAACAGTACCTTCCTGTCTCACAATTTGTTTAAAATGGTATTTTACTTACTTGAAACCAACTGGACATCATCATTGTCCCCCCAACCCATGTCAGACAATGCATTTCAAATTTTCTATGTATAAATTTAATTCATCTCCCACCCCAAACTTGTTCCTCTTCTCATATTTCCTACCTTGGTGTATGGCACCATTTTCACCCAACTTGTCACCCAAACTAGAGATATGGCTCCTTTTCCTCCCTCATTTCCTGTAACTAAGCACTAAGCACCATGACCTTCTATTTCTAGGATGCAGCTTGACATGTGTATGTTTTTAGTTTCCCAAACTCCTCATACATTAGCAGACTTTGGAAATGCTGTATTTTCTGGCTAAATTTTAGATCACTCACATCCTAGTAACCATTGTGGATATCCATTTTATATGCCTGTCTCCCTTCACTAGAAGGTATGTATCTTGAAAGATGCCTTATCCAGCTTTGTAACTTGAATGCCCAGAACAATGACTGGAGAACGTAAGGGGTAGAACAGAACTACAATAATACTGTTACTCTACCTTCCACTGAGAATCAAACAACAGGCTGGTTATTTAACCTCTCTAAACCTCAGTTTTCTCATCAGTAAAACAAGACTGTAATGGTATCTTCTCTCAGAGGAGAGTTATGTTAACTAAAGATAATGCATTATCAAGCACGTAATAGTACCTGGGACATAAAAAGCACTTCATATATTGTAGCTGTTGCTATTTTTCCGAGATTTTCTATGTGATGGGAAACCCTGAACTGTCCTTTACCAGAAGTAAAAGATTTGCTGAAATAAACTATCAATCCACCCAGTCTGAAAGTCCAGAATGCTTTATTTTGTGTGCTTATGAACATTATGGAGTTTATTTCATAAAAACATGACCTTGTTTCTAAACACACTGCTATTGGCATTCTGAAAATGGGGTAACGATTCTAGAATAAATACTGAATATAAAAGAGAAGGGAGAAAAAAGAATTTGCAGGAGTGGGTCAAGATTATGGCTTTGAAGAAATGATGCCCATTTTTAGCTAACATCACAACCAATAATTTATAGTGGGTACTGGATTAATCAAATGTCCATTATTTAAACAAACATCAGTCTAGTATTATTATTCCTGTTCCCTGTCTTCCAAATAGTAGCTGCGAAGCAATGAAACTGTTGCCTAGAATAGCAACACTGAATTCCTGGGAAAGATATTTTCAGCAACAGCAAATAATGGGTAAATTTAATAAGGCTTCCATTAAGCCTGCTCCATAATTATACAGTATTTTAAAATAGTACCTTTATTTTGGTATTGAAAGTCATGCAGATTGCTGAATTATCTGCATAGTCTAAAATTTCCCTTTGAGATATGACATCAAAATAATTTTAAAACAGTCATAGAAAATACCAGTTTCCCATTCAGCATAGTTCCTTACAGGCAGCATAAGCTCTCAGGTCTTCCAGATTGTTTGCTACACAGGGAAATCTAATGTGCTCTATAAATTCTATCAATATGCATCTTTTCTAGTGCAGTAATGAAGATGTTAACACTTTGATTCAGTCTGACTTCAAATTCCACTAGTACAGTGACTAATCTTCTAATTTGAAAGAATTCAACAAATCTTACTTAGAGCTTTAATAAACTCTACTATGCCACTGATTGGAAGAAATATCAAGTAAAACTGGCTATTTCTTTCCAAGGGCAAAGAAGCAGTATTAAAGAGCAGAATGGGTTCAATGGGAAGGAAAAAAGGTGAATGTCAACCAATAACCACTGAACATTCTGACCCCCTCAATTTGCTATTTTTATACTATGCAAGGTAGTAAGAAATCAGAAACCAGGAGTCTATGGTAGGTAGTTAAGAAATCGGAAACCAGGAATCTAGGGCCAATGGCCATTTATAAATCTTTTATAGGTAGTATATGAATTGTGACTTTCTTTCTTTACCTCACTTATCATTTTATCCACCTTTCTCAGCCAGAAACTCAGGACATATTAGTAGAAAGCTCAAGCAATGACTACCCAACATTCTAAGAAACTAGTTCTATTCCACGCCAGTACAGAAGTTCCAGATCCTAGAGTCTGTTATTTCAAAATCACTCATCTTTTCAAAGTCTCTAAAGTGTTCTTGAACATTCATTCATTCACTCATGTAAGAGCCTATTTAAGGACAAGCACTGTGAACAAACAACTATACGCTTTTCATGCCCTCATCGCTGAGTAGCTTTAACATTGAGCCTAATGACTCAAAATGACCTAATGAGGCCCTTTTCTCATCGAAGCTAGAAGTGTGACCATGGTATTTTTATCCAAAGGCATGACTAGGTTCCTGAAAAATTAAAATGCAGCTTCTTAGACTCACCCTTTCACTGATCAAAACAAAGCTCATTAACGGAAGAAAGAAGAAAGGAAATAAAAAGAAAGACATTAGGAAGACTTAAAAGAGAATCCATTTGTGAATTCCCTTCTTTATTAGGCTTAGGTGCACGTAATGCTGTCAAATATCACAGTTCTTCATTCATTTAATAACTAGTTACTGAACGTGTACTATTTGCCATGCTTCATTTCAGGTGCTAAGAACAGCAGTCAAGAAACCACCCTGAAGTTTACATTTTAATGGGGGAGTACAGACAAAATGAATACATTATAAAATATGGCAAATGTCTTATTTTTTCGATTACTCAAACTAAACTTTTATAAAATCAAGAGATACTTAGGATTTAGCATTGTAACCATTCAGGCATACTGCCTGCAAACCGGACAGCAACTCCACATAATAACAAGAAAAATGGGACTTATAGAAAGTACAAGCTCATAAAAACAAAGAAAAACCTGGATAATCAGGGATTTTTCTTTGTTGGGTTTTTTTTTTTTTTTTTTTTTGAGACGGAGTTTCACTCTTGTACCCCAGGCTGGAGTGCAGTGGCATGATCTCAGCTCACTGTAACACTCCGCCTCCTGGGTTCAAGCACTTCTCCTGCCTCAACGTCACGGGTAGCTGGGATTACAGGCACCCGCCACCACACCCAGCTACTTTTTGTATTTTTAGTAGAGATGATGGTTTCACCGTGTTGGCCAGGCTGGTCTCCAACTCCTGACCTCAGGCGATCCACCCACCCCAGCCTCCCAAAGTGCTGGGATTACAGGCGTGAACCACTGCGCCTGGCTGATAATCAGGTTTTAAAAGAAAAGAAACCACAGCAGTTCCACGGGTGAAGAATATTTACACCCTACCCAATTTGATCCTGGAACCTTTTCAACAACTTGTCATAAAATATGGTCCCATCTCTTTTATTTTGCCAATCGATGGCTGGATTCCTATATAATTAGGGCTTCTTTTGATTTTCTTTAGATAAGTAAATAGACACGAATGGTTAGGGGAAGGGGGGTTTTGAATCCTGAGGCAGAGAAACCTACATAGAATGGTTATTCATATACTGTCTTTGTTTCTTAACTGTCCCATGGCAGAAATTGTTGAAATTTGCTGAACAATGACCATTCACTACATTGTGATACACTGCTGGTCCAGATCCCAGTCTAGGCAACAGCACCAATTACCAATTTTGCAGATTATTTTAGATCATACTTCTGTGACCATTTAATGTTCCTCCATGATCAACTGGCACACTTGCATGGCTGGGTCTCCAGAAGCTCTAGAATCAACCACATGACACAAAGAAACATTCCAAAGAATCCTTGGCCCTGTGTATGGAATTAGTGGTCTATACCAACCTCACCCATTTTCCACATGGTCATTTTATTGTAATGCAGCCATTGCCCTTGGTATTAGTTACTTCAAATTTCAAGGAGAAGAGAGTTGGGATATCCTCCTTTCGCTAACAGAAAGCCCTTGGGGACTTGATCATCCAAAAATACTGCATAAAGTGAATCTAGTTATACTCCAGCAGGTGTCTCACCAACCATTATTTAAATAATAGGGCCATTTTCCAACTGCATCAACTCTAAACAGCAAACATAACTATATAGAGCCTACTTCTGGAGCACAGAATTAATAACCTTAACTTCTCATTACTTTCCAACATGCACTCCTCCCGGTGATACAATAGGTCTTTACCTCCAGTTATGCCTTCTTTAACTCGACATTCTTGTTCTAATGGCTTTCCCTTTTCTTCTTCTCCTATCTAGAGGCTGTCTACCTTCCAAGATGCAGATGACCTCCTTCCTGATGAAAGCTTTCTCTTACTACTCTGTCTTACCAGGATGTTTCTAAAGAATGCTGATAACATACCAGTCATTTTATAGTGTTAGAGAACAAGGTCTAGGCGGGTTAAATAACTTACCCCAAATCATAAAACCAGCTAATGGCAAAGGCTGTACTACAACCCAGACCTTCAAACTCTAACTCCCAAGATTCTTCTAACTTCTTCACTGTAACATTATTTCCCACACTAATCTGACTATATTCCCTTACACTTAAGATTTTCCAGTGGATTCTCCACACCTGGATATTTTATCCAAAGTCAATCCATCCTTAAAATCAAAGGTCACATGCAATCTTTTCCACTCAAACTTCCTTTTTGGCAGCTTTAACTCATTGATTTTCCTCTTTTCCAAATTTACTGTATTTTATTTTTAGACTAGTTGAGTGCAATAGTGAAAAAGGGGGGAACAGAATAGAACAAGTTCAATCTGTTACTGACTACATAATCAATTGAGATAACTCACTACCTTCGGACCAGCTGAAATTTACAGTATTTAATCACTATCATATAGTGTAGCATCTTTGTACTTCATGTTATCTCATTTACTCCCAACAACTTGAAAAGGCAGCAATTTATTGGTCATATTTTATACATGGCCCTAAAATGTTAATCAATTTGCTTAAATGTATACAATTATTATACAGCTACTCAAAAGAGCTGAGATTTAAAGCTGTGTCACTATTCCAAAGTCTACATTCTTCAAATACTGCATACTACAATTCCTTTCTAAGAGTCAGGACTCAGGACTCCTGATTCTTGGTCCAGAATTAGTTCCATTATAACCTAAGGCTTGTCATAGAATTCTATCATTTTCATTCCTTTAAAATCACAGTTAAACATAATCTAAATCTTGTCCTCAGGAAACAAACATAAACTGAGGAATGTTCTTTAAAACTATCAATGTCATGTAAGACAAAGAATGGCTGAGGAACTATGCCAGATTCAAGTCTCAAGAAACATGACAACTAAATTCAACGTATGCAGATAACTGTTGAAGCTAACCAACAGGATACAGTAATTCATTATTCCTTTTATTATTTTCAAATTTGTCATAATAAAAGTTTAAAAATAAAGTCCATTGAGAAATCTTGCTGGATGTCAATCTTCTTCTTCCCTTCCATAGCCTATCCATAGCCTATCTCCTCTAGAAATAAGTCCCAATTTGACTTCACACACATCTTTCTTTCAAACATTAGCCTCCCTTCCAAACAATGTGCAATTTTTTTAGCCAGACTAAATTCATGCAGATTACAAATTACATGCATTAACGTTCTCTTTAAATACTAAACTCCCCGAGGGAAAAGGTCTTATCTGGTAATTAATATAAATTTTGTAGTCGAAAAGGATTAGGTAGCATCTTTCATCATTGGCTCTGAGCTCTGCCTCTTTTTGGCACATGGGAAATGAAACTCACAATCCCATCGAGGCTGTTCCTTGTGAGGTTTAGAGAAGGCAAGCCTGTTTCCATTAAGGGTACCTTCATGTCTGACACGTTTAGATACTGCAAGTGGTTTAGAATGTTCTTAGCTAAAGATGTAAAAAAAAAAAATCCATGAAACTTCCAACTAATAAAAAGAGCCATTAATTACTGGAAACCTAGAATTACTAGAAGTCCTAGAGAGAATGGGATTGAAAGAATCACAATGCAAGAACAACCCTCATCCCAGTCCTACAAACAAATACATTTAGGATGATCCCAGCATTCCAATTAACGGATGCGAAGGTGAAACCATGGGAAGTGCTGAAATCTAAAGTATTAATAAGCAACGTTTTATCCTATTAATTCAAAGTATACTTAAGGTATATTTGTACAATGTTGATTAATTCACCAAAATGCTGCTTCTGAGCATTATTGTCAAATTTACTTATTACTTAAGACTGTGTTTACTAAATGGAATACATTCTGTTAGGTACTATAGAGTACCTAACAATTAAAATATTCCCTCCTCCTCTAATACAACTTATATAAGACAGATAAAAACACTGTAAGCCTATGTTAAAGCATCTAGGAATTCAGTTAAGAATGTCACGCCTGATTGGGGTCATAGAAGAGGTGATGTAATAGAAATAAGAGAAGAGCATCAAGAAGTTCAGCATGTACCCTGAAAATTGCAAAGTAATGACCGAAATCCCTTAACATTATCATGAGATGTGCCTCTAACACAGATGTCAAATTTTACTCTATACTAAGTTGACCTCTTGTGCACTTGAAGAAGAAAGATATCTGACCTAAAATACTGCAAGTCCACCAACAACTGAAGCCACATTGTTGGAAATTCAATTTTACTGGGCTAGCTTTCATAATGCTATTAAAGTCGAGTGTGAGGAAAAGCAGAGTTCTTGGATCAATGGCTTCTAGCAGATAGGGCTAAATAAGGCAGTTGCAAAGAGCAACAGGTTCTTTAAACAGTGGAGATAGCTGCAAATCAAAGCACAGAAGATCACATAAGTGCAGAAAAGACTCGTGATTAAATATTAGTCGTTTCAGGCTCATCCACAAATACCAAACAATTAGCATCAAGAGTATCTTTATCTTCCAACTCCAACAGTGTTTTAGTAATGTGGCTTATTACAGTTGAATGTGGAGGTACTTTTTAGCACAATGAATCCCTTTCTAAATTCAAGTAATAGAACTGTTAAACATTATGAAAAAAGTCAGCCACAGAAAACCAAACACCATGAGCAATATTCTCCCCACATTTTGTCTTGTGTCGCACACATGTGTCTTGTATCTTTTGATTGAGAGGAGGGGAAATAGAAGTCTTTTGCTAACTCCTATAAGAAATCTGCAGAGAAACCTGTGAACAGCAGCAATCTTTAAGTAGTCCATTCAAAAACAGACAAAAAGAAAATCTTGATTAATATATTGTAACAGTTTTTCAAAAAATGTACAGTAACTTCAAGGGAGAACTCATATCATACTAAAAACAGTATTTACCTTCCTAATCATAAGTACATACATTAACAAAAGTTTGAAATTCAAGCATTAAAAAGTTATATAACATCTTCATATTAATTGATTTACATCACTCATTGAGCATACCCACACCAACATCACTGATAAGAAGCTTTCGTTTGGAGCCAATTATTTCCAAACCAAGGAGATTCAGACTATGCTCAAATCTTTAACGGAGAAAACCCCTACAGTTGGGCAAACAAGATAAATATTTTAAACATGGAAGAGGCTAAGCTCAAAGAGGTTTTCCTATTTAAAAGATTATTCCAAAAATCTCACTTCAAAGAAAAAAGATATCTAATTTTCTCATGCTTCCAATTCTGCTTTGATTAATATTTTACTTTGAAGTTTGAGAGCATTATAGCTAAAAGATTCTCAAAATATTCTGACTGAAAACCAGGTGACTGAATTCATTCATTTGCCTCAATCAGATTATATAATCAGATTTCTCCAAACCTTAAAACGTATGATTCAAACATACCCATCAAAAAGTACAAATATGCACTAGTACGTTTTCTCCTGAGTACATTTTGAACAATCTACTCTTCAAGTGGATCATTTACAAAATAAGAACACAATTCCCTGAATCAGTAAAGTTAACTTTATTTTGATGAAAGGATGATAAAGAAATTCCATTTACACTATCACAATTTACATTTTCCCACAATTTACACAGCTTTCTTCAATTCACAATATACAAACCACAACAATGCACAAAAAATTTGATGTTAGAGGATACTTTAATGTTTCGTTCTCATCTCAACAGTCACTGTTGCTAGTGTCTCTCATTCTCACTCTTCACTGTGTTACTTAGAGAACAAAGAACTAAAGAAGCCATAAAGAACTAGATCAAGTGATGAGACCAATTTTCAGGGTAAGGCATAATAACATTAGCTAATCAAAAACTGGAGTATTTCTATCATTTAATCCTGCAAGACAATAACCTCCTGTTTTCTCTCACTTTCCTTCCAATAACTTGACAGAAGTCTGGGGAAGGATGGATCCCAAGCAGAAAACCTTCACAAATGTGAAAGAAAATGGAAATCCTAGAATAGTCACATGACTAACTAGAAATCCCAGAACTCTGTCAACAGCCTTTGTTTTCAATGCAGAAATCATTTCTGTACTTTTAATGACCCATCATTCAACCTCACTTGAGAGCTCCTCCAATAATTGGCACTACTTTACCAAGTTATTAGGGAGTTCTATTAGTAATTATTTGAAAAATCATTCTTCTCTATGATTCAAATATGTCTAACTATAACTATTTCTTACGTGCTATAGGGCTAAATAAACAAATCTTTAGCTACTGGAAGGCCTTTCTCCCATTCTCATTTTAAAAATGTGTGACCTATCAATTTCATTGTCATTCTCATTTTAAAAATGTGTGACCTATCAATTTCAAAAACCTATTCCAGTTTCTCCTTCAAGACTCCTAAAAAGGGAACACAGTGCTTTACTCACAGCATCTTTTTCTTCAATACTTAATAAATTTATTCTCTTAATTGACAATGCAATGAGAATAGTAAAACTCAAAATCTCCTCAACTGCTAGTAAGATCTAGAAAGTCTAGATAAAAATTCATAAAAATCTGTCACTGTAACTGAGGCTGACAAATGGTGTCACGACAACTGAACAGCTAAATGCAAAAGAAATGAATTTAGAACCCTACTTCACACCATATAAAAAATTATCACAAACTGGGTCTGAAACACTTAGAAGAAAACATACAGGTCAATCTTTATGACCTTGGATTAGGCAATGGTTTCATAGATATGCCACCAAAAGTAAAAGAAACAAAAGAAAAAGACAATAAACTGAGATCATAGAAATGTAAAACATTTTCATTTCAAAAGACACCATCAAGAAAGTGAAAACCCACAGAACAGGACAAAAGTTTTGTAAATCATATCACAGATATGAATCATACCATTTGCATCCAGAATATATGAAGAAATACTACAACTCAATAAAAGACAAGCCAATTTTGAAATCTGAACAGATACCCCAAAGAGTAAAGTACAAATGGCCAATAAGCATATGAAAATATGCTCAACATCACTAGCTGTCAGAGAAATGCAAAACAAAATCACAATGAGGTACTACTTCACACCCATTAGGATGGCAATCAACAAAAGAACAGTGATAAGGGTTGACAAGGATATGAGAAAGATGAGAAACTAAAACCCTCATTCACTGCTGGTGGAAATGCAAAATGCTGCAGTCCTTTGGAAAATAGTCTGGCAGTTCCTCAATTATTAGCATTTAATTAGAAATAATGAATTAACAGGATTTTAAAAAACACTTAGTATAAAACTGACAAGTGTCTTATTTCACAAGAATGAAAAATATACATCAGGACATGTTTCATATATGAATATATATATATAAAACCAATGACTACAGTAACTCATTTTTAAATTCTAGGAGGCAATAAAACAGCCAGTATACTTGATGTGCCATGGAGAAGTGCTGGCAATTTTCTTTATGATTCACTGATAAGACAATTAAAATAGCTCACTAATTTATTCAATTTCCAAGTTTTCAAATTTCCAAGTAAAAAAATTACCCTCCAAACTGACAAAGATTTTATACTTCAAATAGTAAGCTAAGGAATGACTTTTAATCAAATTATGGAACGGGCTATTAATCATTATTAGCCAATACAGTTGATATAGATACATTTCTTTTGTTTTTAATTTTTTGGAGTACACAGTAGGTGTATATATTTATGAAGTACACAAGACATTTTGATACAGGCATGCAGTGCGTAACAAATATGAAACACTTTGTAAAATTGTGTGTCATCCTTGTGCAGGGGACATGCTAATCTTTGTATCATTCCAATTTTAACATATGTGCTGCCAAAGTGAGCATCAGTTACCGCATTTTTAAAAAGGTAGTCATTAAGTAGAAATGCCTCTCTCAAAATAAGACCTGTTAAAGCACAGAGTGCTGGATCCCACATCACTTTCTGACTCAACGGCTAGATATGGGATTCAGCCAAGAATCTGCATTTCCAACAAGTTAGCAGGAGATGTTGATGCTGCCAAGAATCACGCTTTGAGAACTATGATACTATCCTGAATCATCTAACACAACAATATTCTTTTTAAGACCAAAAAATGGTAATATTAACAATCCAATCATTTGTTAAACATCGGTTATGTAATAAAATTAAGATACATCAGAGAAGCTTTAAATCATCAGGACTTTCCCGATGTTGTTTGCTCCAATTAGTACATCTTCTACTAATATGTCCATAAGATGCCTTTCAAGTCCTGCATCCATGAAGCCTTCTGATTCCTCCAGCTAGAAATAACTGCTTATTCCTTTGAACCTAAGTCATCACTTGTAACACCCATAAAATACTGCCAACTTGTATTACTTGTTCAGCTATTCACATTCAAGACTTTCTTACCTACTAAACTAAGTTCCAGGGTAGCCTACTAACAAGCATTTTCATATCCCTCAGAATTCTTGGCACTGGCTCTCCATAAATATTCAATAAATGTCTTTAGTAAATCAATATATCCTTGATTTCATCCCCCATTTTCAGCAAAAAAAAAAAAAAAAGGCACAAGTCAAGCTTTTACAGAGAAATGTCCAAATCAAATCCTTTTCAAATGGCTGTACATAATGTACAGTTGTAATATTTAACCATATAAGTTTAGGCTTAAGGAATAAGAACATTAGAATGGCAGTTTTAGCAAAACCCAGTTTCAGCAAAAACAACGTTCAGTTGGTGAACTAACCTACAGTTCTCTTCTCATAAAATGCATTCAACAATACAAAAGTTTGATTGTTTTAAAGAGTAGTCTGTCGTAGATTATAATCAGTGTGGAACCTGCTGTCCAAGTATAATTCTTTCCATAATGTATTACTACATTAAAAAACCCTTTGTGTTATGGTATATATCTCAACATACTGCCACCTGACCTACATACAAAAGCTCAACTTGTATATCTAGTTCCCAAGTCCCTCGAGTCATTTCTTTTATGGTATCTCCAACATCATATAAAACAGCACAGAACTGCAACATCTTAAAAGTGTTTAAAATTATCTGTAATTCTCAGTATCATTAAAAATTCTTCTATGATATAACTTCTTCTACTATCCTTTCATCTGTCTACCCTTTATAGAGTGTGAAGAAAAAAAACAACACAGGGGACCTAATGTTATTTATCTCCAAAACCTAAAAACACAGTACCTGGTATAGCAGGTGCTCAAGAAACACTTTGGATTGCAATCATTGTTGTTACTTGCTGTCTTGTACACTATTTTTCACATAGCTCATTAGACTACTAGTATCAACAACTGGCAATTTAGGGAAGAACTGAGATCTATAGCAGCTCCAGAAACTCAAGTCCTAAGTACAAGAAAAGCGTATCAAACATGCAGTTCTATTTAATCTTCAATGGGCCTGAAGGTTAGAAGAGACAATGAAGAATTCACTGTCTGAAACACTATTGAGTCACTTTAAGGAGTTTGGGAGGTTTTTTGTTTAAACATATACCGGCAGTTCACATTTTGGATGGTAGTGTGGGACTGTAAAAATCACCAAGATTCGAAACTGAACAAGGTGATCTTACTCAGTGTGAATTGTTCCATTACTTTAAAAATCTGGTCAACATATTAAAAACGTTATCAGTTATCAACATACAATCAAAACATTGTAAAACGGGCCGGGTGCAGTGGCTCACACCTGTAATCCCAGCACTTTGGGAGTCCGAAGCAAGCAGATCACTTGAGGTCAGGAGTTCGAGACCAGCCTGGCCAACATGGTGAAACCCCATCTCTACTAAAATACAAAAATTAGCTGGGCGTGGTGGTGCACACCTATAGTCCTGGCTACTCAGGAGGCTGAGGCAGGACAATCACCTAAACCCAGGAGGTGGAGGCTGCAGTGAGCCAAGATCACACCACTGCACTTCAGCCTGGGTGACAGAACAAGACTCCGTCTCAGGAAAAAAAGACAAAAAAAAAAAAAAATTCTTTTAGTACACTGTAATTTAAAACATTAGAACCGATGTGAATTATTTTACTTCTTGGTAAATGGCTTATTGAGAACTCTGAATAGCGACTTTTCTTCTCATATAACTTATGACACAGAGAGCAGGCATCTTTTCTTTTTTGGAGACAGGGTCTTTCTCTGTCACCCAGGCTGGAGTGCAGTGGCACAGACACAGCTCCCTGCAGCCTGGATCTCCCAAGCTCACGTGATCGTCTCACCTCAGTCCCCCAAGTAGCTAGGACAACAGATGCATCCCACCACGCCTTGTTAATTTTTGTATTTTTAGTAGAGATGGGGTTTTGTCATGTTGCCCAGGCTGGTTGAGAACTCCTGAGCTCAAGCAATCTGCCCCCGTCGTCCTCCCAAAGTGCTGGGATTACAGGCGTGAGCCACCGCGCCCAGCCTGAGCCACCGCACTTGGCCACTTATGACACAGAGCAAATATCTTTTCTATTTCTTGGGGAAATTTCTTGGGGCATTTTCACACAACAGTCTAAAGCTTCTAACATTTTATCCTTGAATTTTAAATGTCATGAAATATCTCTGATAGAGTTCCTTTATTGTAAAGTTTTTGGCCAGTGACACTTCCTATGAGGCCGTCGCCTTTTTCATCACAGCCACTTTCCTCATTTATGTCCATAAATTCGCCTTCACTAAGTTTCTCCAGCTGCACATGAAGATTCTTGCAACACTCTCCCCGTCAGCTATTTCTTCTATAACTCCACTTACACATGATTCAAATTTCATGTTCAGCACGGTCATTTTTAGAAGTGGTTTTTGCACTTTAATCTTTGGTGACATTAAAGTGTAATCTAACTAAGGGCTATGGGATGCTCAAAAGACAGTAGGCCCACAGGAAAAAACAAGTAATTGAGAAAAAAGGTAAATGGCCACAAAAAATAGTATTATAATTTTTGTAAAAACCCTTTATGGCAAGAACTATAATATGCAAAATCAAAAGCAGGACTAGATGAAGAAAACAACTACAACTCGTATCCGAGACAATCAGCTTCCTTTACATGTAATGAGATCCGTAAGAAAATGATTCCCTACTCAAGGATACAGAATGTAAACAGCTTACAGAAAATAAAAATTTTAAAGCTTAAAACATTAAAAAGTGCTCAACCTCCTTGCAAGAGAAATGCAAATTAAGATTTCACTGAGAACTTCTGATAGAATTTGGATGAATCTCAGCAAAATAAATCTCTTATAATGCTGAGAAAAACAAGCCATAAACAAGAGCACACACGGTATGTTTATATGAAATACAAGAATAATGAATAGATACTTTAAGTCAGGATAATGGTTACCTTTCCAGAGGCTGGGGATAGAGTAATGACTGGTATAGTGGTTACACAGGTTTGTCCAATTTGTGAACTTCACCATCTGTAGTCTGTACCTTTTAATGTATTCTGCATATCATAATGAAAAGCGTATCTTAAAAAAAAAATACAACATACCATTCTTCATCTACCAGTTTGGCAAAGACAAAAAGTTTTATAACACTCTATAGTGTTATAATACACACTGGTGGTAGAAGTATCAATAACTACAACCTCCATGGAGACGACCTGGCAGTGACATTTAAAAATGCACATATCCGGCAGGGTGCAGTGGCTACACCTGTAATCCCAGTACTTTGGGAGGCCGAGGCAGGCAGATCACCTGAGGACAGGAGTTCAAGACCAGCCTGGCCAACATGCCGAACCCGTGTCTGTACTAAAAATACAACAATTAGCTGGACGTAGTGGTGCGCGCCTATAGTCCAAGCTACTCGGGAGACAGAGGCCGGAGAATCGCTTGAACCCAGGAGACGGAGGTTGCAGTGAGCCGAGATCACACCACTGCACTCCAGCCTGGGCGACAGACTGAGACTCCATCTCAAAAAAAAAAAAAGAAAAGAAAAAGAATAAATAAATAAAATAAAAATGCACATATCCTTTGACCTTGAAATTCTACTGTGGGGAACTTATTCATCAAAACATTTGCACACATGCAAAATAACTTATATACAATGTTATTCACTGCTGCATTAGAAAAAGAAACAACCAATTCTCCATCAACAGGGGCCTGGTAAAATTACAATAAAATATTACTCAGTCAAAAAAAAAAAAACAATGAAGAAACTCTTCAGATACCGATTTGGGAATGATCACCAGGAAAGACAGGCAATAAAAGCAGTGCATATAATATTCTACAATGTTTTTGGGAAATACGTTAGGAGAGAGCGTATTACATACTTTTCTGTATATAGTAACATCATCTCCGGAAGGACACATAAAAAACTAATAATACCTGTCACTCCAGAGAGGTGAACACAGTGGCCAGGGGACAGATGTGGAAAGGTTTTTTGCTGTATACACTTTAGTACATTTTAAGTTTTGAACCATATAAAATGCTCAAGTGTTCAAAACAAGTTAACGAGTTAAAAAAATAATTACCTGAAAGGGAGGCAAAAACAGACCTATAAAGAGATTATCAAAGCCCAGACTAAAACAATTGTTAACTCCTCAGAAAAGGTCCATCTAGAAATGTTTTGAAAGAAAAGGCCACCATATTTGGGGTTTAGACGTACTGTGAAATTGGTTAAATTACTGAGCCGGGCACAGAGGCTTGCACCTATAGTCCCAGCTGCTTGGGAGGCTGGGGTTAAGAGGATTGTTTGAGACAAGAGAGTCAGAGACCAGTCTGGGCAACATAGCAAGACCCTGTCTCTAAAATAAAAAAGTTTAAAACTTACTGAGGCTTATCACGCAGTCAGTTGCACAATGGCAACAGAAACTAGGTTTCAGAGAATATATTGAGAACTTCTTCAGCAAATCAGGGGAATCCATGTCAAGCGTAGGAGACACTTCAAAGAGAACATACTGAATGCCTAACTCTTCATTCAAAGACACATAGCAACACACACAAAAAAAGTCAAAAGCTATTTGCCTAATCACAAAGACCCTTAAGAGAGAGTCCAGGAAAAATAAAGAAATAGCAAGATGGGAACGAGAATCACACTCACTTTTATACCCATTCCTTAACATTCACTGCCTCCTGAGCTCAACACTGCATAAAGTGCCTGGTCTTCCAAAGATACTTATTCCCACATCTAAAAGTTGAGAAAAGAAAAAAAACTAAATTGAAAAAAACATGTTGTCATTCTGAATATCCTTTTTTTTTTTTTTGGAGACACAGTCTCACTCCATTGCCCAGGCTGGAGTGCAGTGGCGTGATCTCGGCTCACTGCAAGCTCCGCTTCTCGGGTTCAAGTGATTCTCCCGCCTCAGCCTCCCAAAGTAGTTGGAATTACAGGCATGTACCGCCATGCCCAGCTAATTTTTGTATTCTCAGTAGAGACAGGGTTTCACCATGTTGGCCAGGCTGGTTTCGAACTCCTGGCCTCAAGTGATCCACTCTCCTTGGTCTCCCAAAGTGCAGGGATAACAGGCGTGAGCCACCGCACCCCGCCCTGAATATCCTTTGTCAAATCTTAAAACACATTAACGAAATCATCACATCTTCCAACAAAGACAAGATTCCTGCTCTACTGGCATTTACATTCAAGTGGAAGTTTAAAAAAAAAAAAGGAAACAAAAAGCACTCTGATTCTTAACCCCAGAAGGCTGGAACTGTCCTGTGTACATTCCTGAAATAAGAGAGGTAATGGCATGGCACTGATACCTGGTCAAAGCACGAAACATACTGATTAATAATGTTGCTCTGAAACCATGAATCCCATGAGCTATGGCCTGTCTGTACCGGCTTGTCAGCATTGTTTACTGTTAACCGTGAGACTGATGGTTTGCACCTGGCTTTGGTGAGCCCCTTGAGGTTTCTGCCATGAAGGCTGGTTATGTAGCAAAAATATGCCTATGTGGCCAGCAGGAATATAAGCCCCACTGAGACTCCACTGTGGGATCCCTGGTTCCAAGGTGTTCTCTGCGCACATCAGTGATCTTGATCCAAGAAAGAAAGATATCCATATGGCCCTACAGAAGGGGGACAATTGAACCTCACACTCAGCCCCTTCAGGTCCACTGATGGGAGGCACCCTTTGCTTGTGATGTGCAACCTAACTTGAAAGCACTTGCTTTAATTATCGTTTTTCAGCAATAAACCACAGATTGATGAGCACTGTTACTTTGGATCATGTGACTTTTCTTTAGCAATCAAACCTTGTCCAACTGCCACTGTTAACAGAGATGGGGAAAAAAAAAAAAGGTTGACAGATTGTAATAACTGTGGTTAAAAAAAATAAAACCGGATGATATGATAGTGAAAAGTCAGAGAGACAAAATGGGATTAGAGAACATGGCCAAGAAAGGAGATGGAGAACATGAAATGAGGTACAAATAACAAGAATCCAACAAAGTGACAACCAGGGATAGGCTCTAAGGCAAGAACAAGTTTGATTCCCACAAAAGTAAGGGTGGCTACAGAGTGGCAAGCAATAAACAAATGGTAGGAAATTAAATCAGAGGTAGCCAGGGGCAGTCACGGAGAGCCTTATAAATTCAGATTTCAACCCAATAGCTTTCTTACTGTTCTTGATGCCTGTATCTGCTCACACGGCCCTTCACCCTCACCTCAATACATATACTACCTCCAGAATGAATGCTCTGAGATAAATACAATCATATAATTTCACTACTTAAAATAAATGAATCGGCCAGGCGCAGTGGCTCACGCCTGTAATCCCAGCACTTTCGGAGGCCAAGGCGGGAGGATTGCCTGTCAGGGGTTTGAGACCAGCCTGGCCAGCATGGCAAAACCCGTCTCTACTAAAAATACAAAAAACTAGCCGGGTATGGTGGCGCACGTCTATAATCCCAGCTACTCGGGAGGCTGACGCACAAGAATAGCTGGAACCTGGGAGGCAGAGGCTGCAGTGAGCTGAGATCGCGACACTGCACTCCAGCCTGGGCAACAAAAGCAAAAGTTTGTCTCAAAAAATAATAAATAAATAAATAAAATAAATAAATGAATCCACAATCCTTGGATTGACATTATCTGTATTTACCACCCCCCCCAACAATATGACATAGTTTCAAGATATACACCCTGAGCTTTCATTGCACATTGCATCAAAGTTCTGCTCACTTTTTACACCAGGTGTGTGCCCAATAAACACAATCTATACTAGGTATGATTAACAGTCATACGTCTCTTCTCTCTGGAGTTGGACTATAATAATACACTCATACGCAGACACACAGAAGTAACACTACATGTTATTCTACATAATAATATACGCATACATGCACAGAAGTAACACTCTATGCACTAGGTGTGGTGGCTCACACCTGTAATGCCAACACTTTGGGAGGCGGAGGCAGATGGACCATTTGAGGTCAGGAGTTCAAGACCAGCCTGGCCAACATGGTGAAACCCCATCTCTGCTAAAAATACAAAAATTAGCTGGGCATGGTGGCGCACGCCTGTAATCCCAGCCACTTGGGAGGGTGAAACAGAGGCTGCAGTGAGCCAAGATCACACCACTGCACACCAACCTGGGTGACAGAGTGAGACTCCTGTCTCAAAAAAAAAAAAAAAGTAACACTCCATGTTAACACTATAGATTGGACGTCTGTTGTTTTTAGTCTTCCGCTTTTGCTTTAGAGAAACTACACAGCTTCTTCTGCACAGTCTTGGGATTTTCAATCACAGTGCCCTTTTCTTCCCCGGGCAAAGGACTGGAACATAACTCCAGCTAGGCAAATCAGACAGTCTCCTAGATATGTGAATGTAAAGAGAGAAATTATACAGGAAAATAATTCAAACTGATTCTTAACCACTGCCAAGTCAGCCCACTGTGATGTCTACAACCTAGATTCTTTATTCCTCTGTTTTTTGTTAATTCAATGAACTTCCCCATCTTTCCCTTTTTTTGCTTCAGATAACTAGACTGTTTCTGTTGCTTGCAAACAAAAAACCTGGAGTCAAGGAACCAAGAGTATGAAAGAGGTCCGCACAAGTCACATAGCAACAAGGAGGAACCATAAATCAGAGGAAAGTCTGGTCTACTGGGAGCAGGGAGAAAGAGAGAAAACAGAATTATGGCAGAATACTAGACTTGGAAGCCTAGTACTGTTGCTACTAAGGGGAATACATGATAATTCAGTCCCTAAGAATGTGTTACATTCTAGAACACATGCCAATTATCCATGAAGCCAGAAAGTGAAAACAATCAGTTATAGGCAAAACAGTACTACAATTTCCTGAAACACTTGGCTTTGCAGCTTTAAGATAATTCCGGTCTTTCCCCCTTATGTTTCCTTAAAGAAATACCCCATTTAGCTGGTGGTAATTTAAGAGACTCTGTTCCTTAAAATTTTTAAATACGGAATACATCTGTAATTTCCCTACCCTGACTGCCTCCTTTAAGTTACAATACCTCTTACATACTCCACTAACATCCACCTCACCCTGTATGGCAGTTATATCTATATGTCTCCAGTAATAACATGTTGTCTCTCTAAAAGCAAGAATAAGGCTGAATCTCAGAGCCTACTTAATATACTAACGGGTATATAGTAAAAATAATGATGATAATAAAAGCCTTCCAATTATTAAATATCTGTATCACTCCTGGCACTGCAAGGCAGTGTGTGTGTGTGTGTGTGTGTGTGTGTGTGTGTGTTTTGAGACGGAGTCTTGCTCTGTCACTCAGGCTGGAGTGCAGTGCTGTCACTCAGGCTGGAGTGCAATGGTGCCATCTCGGCTCACTGCAACCTCTGCCTCCAGGTTCAAGAGATTCTCCAGCCTCAGCCTCCCGAGTAGCTGGGATTACAGCTGCACACCACCACATCCGACTAATTTTTGTATTTTTAGTGGAGATGGGGTTTCGCCACGTTGGCCAGACTGGTTTCGAACTCCTGACCTCACGTAATCCACCCACCTCGGCCTCCAAAAGTGCTGGGATTACAGGTGTGAGTCACCGCACAAGGCCTCACTTTGTGTGTATGTGTGTGTGTGTATATATATATATATATTTTTTTTTAGAGACGAAGTCTTGCTCTGTCACCCAGGCTGGAGTGCAGTGGCGCGATCTCGGCTCACTGCAAACTCCGCCTCCTGGGTTCACCCGCCATTCTCCTGCCTCAGCCTCCCGAGTAGCTGGGACTACCGGGCGCCTGCCACCACGGCCAGCTAATTTTTGTATTTTTAGTAGAGACAGGATTTCACCATGTTAGCCAGGATGGTCTCGCTCTCCTGACCTCGTGATCCGCCCACCTCGGCCTCCCAAAGTGCTGGGATTACAGGAGTGAGCCACCGTGCCCGGCCCACTTTGTATATATTTCTAGTGATCACAACCAAGCTAACAAGATATTATTTCCAGCTTACAGCTGCAAAAATAAGCAACTGTAATGAAATCACTGACAACTTCCAACAAAGACAAGATTCCTGCTCTACTGGCATTTACATTCTGGTGGAAAGTTGTTTTTTTTTTTAAACCATATAAATAAAAAGCACTCTGGAGGTTAATTCCAGAGGGCTGGAATTGGCCTTCTGGGATTAACCCCAGAGTGCTTTTTATTCCTTCCCAATAAGGAAATTACCTAAAACTGTTAAGCTACAAGAACCAAGATCTACTGGAATCCAAATCTCTCCATCTTCCTTTTATTCCAATAGATCAGTATCTAAAATCAGGGGTTTTCAAACTGCAGGTCACAATCAGTTTGTGGATCATAAAATAAATTTAGTGAGCCATATCCTTTTTTAATGAATGTAATATGAGTGCATCACATGAAGGGCAAATATTGTTTCATGAAACTAATTTCAGTTTTATATACACACATGTACAAGGCAGAAATACGTACCTGTGAATCACAGTCCAAAAGTCCAAAAGCCATAGACAAAAGCACTGTCTTACTGTTGTATGCACTGACAAAGCCTCTCAATTTTTTTTTCCTCTTATTGCCCAGGCTGGAGCGCAAAAGCGCAGATCTCGGCACACTGCAACCTCCGTCTCCTGGATTCAAGCGATTCTCCAGCCTCAGCCTCCCAAGTAGCCTCCTAGTGGCAAGCAGGCACCAGTCACTACACCCAGCTAATTTCTGTATTTTTAGTAGAGACAAGGTTTCACCACGTTGGCCAGGCTGGTCTTGAACTCCTGACCTCAAGTGATCCACCCGCCTCGGCCTCCCAAAGTGCTGGGATTGTGGGCATGAGCCACCACACCTGGCCATCCTCTCAATTTTTAATCAAAATCCTGATGTTTAAAACATTGGAGCAGTAAAATCTATCATAATGTCCTACATTATCAAAAAATAAATAAACAGGGTTTAAAAGGCATCACGTGAAAAGGCATTTGGGGCATAAGTACCATATTTCTCCCCTGCAGAAGTGTGCCCTAAAACTACAGTGTACAACCATAATACGGTAAAGAAGAAAAAATGAACTGGCTGGTCCTGTCTTTCACTCTCTTCCCCCAGGGCTTTTACTAAATCATTTTCAAAAATGTTTCCCTGCTTTACTATGCTTCACTAAAGACAATTACTCAACTTTATCAGTTTTCTGACCGTTGTCATGAGTAATTGGATAAATATCCTCCAATATATATTGTCTCTCAAAAAAGATGACCTGACTCACATATATAACCTTATATACAGAAAAAGCACTCAGCAAGTGACGGCAAGCAATATGACAATGACTATGCATGTTTACTTCTATAACAGGCCATAAGCCCAGAAAACAGCTTTAAGCATTATGGCATACATTAAAATTAAAATGTTATGGGAGGGAAAGATGACTGATTAATTCTTCTAAGGCACTATATACTAAAGAAGTAATGTACATTAAGAGAAAAGACATGGCCCGGCATGGCATGGTGGCTCGCGCCTGTAATCCCAGCACTTTGGGAGGCCAAGACGGGTGGATTGCTTGAGCCCAGGAATTCGAGACCAGCCTGGGCAACATGGCAAAACCTCATCTCTACATAAAATACAAAAATTGGCCGAGCGCGGTGGCTCAAGCCTGTAATCCCAGCACTTTGGGAGGCCGAGGCGGGTGGATCACGAGGTCAGGAGATCGAGACCATCCTGGCTAACACGGTGAAACCCCGTCTCTACTAAAAATACAAAAAATTAGCCGGGCGTGTTGGCAGGCACCTGTAGTCCCAGCTACTCGGGAGGCTGAGGCAGGAGAATGGCGTGAACCCGGGAGGCGGGGCTTGCAGTGAGCCGAGATCGTGCCACTGCACTCCAGCCTGGGGGACAGAGAAAGACTCCGTCTCAAAACAAAAAAAAAAATACAAAAATCACCAGGGCGTGGTGGCGGGCGCCTGTAGTGCCGGTTACTCGGGAGGCTGAGGCAGGAAGATCAATTGATTAAGCCCATGAGGTTGAGGAGGCAGTGAGCTGTGATCACACCACTGCACCCCACTGGGTAATAGAACTCGAGACTCTGTCTCAAAATAAATACATGAATTAGTTAATTAATTAAAAATAAACAAAATCAAACATTTTTTAAGAAGAGAGACATGTCTGGGAACATTTACACTCATAAATTAGCCAATTACAGTTCAAGGCAGACAAATGTATCTACTGCTCCTCCTTCCCAAGGCCCCACACAAAATGAAGGGAAAAGACTTAAATTAAAATGAAATAACAGGTCAGGGTCCTTGGCTCAGGCCTGTCATCCCAGCACTTTGGGAGGCTGAGGCAGGTGGACTACTTGAGTCCAGGAGTTTGAGAACAGCCTGGGCAACATGGCAAAACCCCGACTCTACAAAAAAATATAAAAATTAGCCATGAATGGTGGCAGTACCTGTACTCCTAGCTACTAGGGAGGCTAAGGTGGAAGAATCAACTGAGCCTGTGAAGTTGGGGCTGCAGTGAGCTGTGATCATGCCACTGTACTCCAGCCTGCATGACAGAGCAAGACCCTGTCTCAAAGATAAAATGAAACAACAGCACTGTTGCAAAGCGAGTAGATGTCACTGGATGATGATAAATTCTAAAGAATTTTGGTCAGGTTGAAAGTAGAGCACACTGCCAAAAACCCCAAGTTTAAGACATGAAAGTCTTTTCAAGGCCGTACTAGAGAAGTTCCAAGTTATATACTAATCACAACTACAAGGAGAAGGAAACAATGATGGTATTTCATCAGGGCACTGCATTACCCACACTCTGGACAGATGACCCCATCCTCTGACCCTGTTAACAGAAATGCTGATTGGTGGCAGCTCTTAAAGGTAAGGATAAAGTCAGAGAAGGAATCTCTATAAAAGCATTGGCTGGGTGCAGTGGCAAACACCTGCAATTTCTGCACTTTGAGAGGCTGAGGTGGGAGGACTGGTTGAGCCCAGGAGTGTGAGGCCAGCCTGGGCAACATGGTATGACTCCATCTCTATAAAAAGTAAAAATATTAGTTGGGGTGGTGGCACACTCCTGTGATCTCAGCTACTTGGGAGGCTGAGGCGAGAGGATCACTTGAGCCTCGAGGTTGAGGCTGGAGTGAGCCATGATCACATCATTGTACTCCAGCCTGGGTGACAGAGCAAGACCCTGTCTGGAAGGGAAAAAAAAGTGGGCATCGTTGCCAGGTAAGGCTTTCTGTGAGAGTAGCCAGGCCGGAGAGAGCAGTACAGCACAAAGATGAAGGCAACACCAGACCTCTAATGCTGAAAGAGAAATAAAAGGCGCTGGAAGCAAAAAGGGAGAAAAAGGAGGGAAAGACGAAGGGATCTCTCACCATTTGAGTGAAATATACCAAAGCACTGCTCCTTGGAAGTACTGAAGACACCACAGTAACCCAAGCGAGCAGGGTACCATGTGCCTGCTGACTCCTCACCGATACTCCCTAAAAGGAGTACTGCTGGTCCATACCTGACCCCATTTCACAGAACCTGTCACCAAAGCTACTATTCAAGAGAGAAGCCTCATAGAAAAAGAACGATTATACATACTGCAACAGAAACATACTTTAACCAACAATACTAACCAAGATGCACCAAAAATTTGCCGAAACCTAATAGTATAAAAGGTGCAAGAGGAACATACAGAAATCAAGGAACAGACAAACATATTTTAATTCTCATTAATATCCTCATAGGGACTCAAAAAACACACTGCTAGATTAAAAAAAAAAAATAGGCCACATTTAAGAAAAAAACAAATAGCAATGGCTATTAAAAATTAGTAAAGCACTGTCCGGGTGTGGTGGCTCATGCCTGTAATCCCAGTACTTTGGGAGGCCAAGGCAGGCAGATCACCTGAGGTCAGAAGTTCGAGACCAGCCTGGCCAACATGGTGAAACCCTGTCTCTACTAAAAGAAAAAAGAGACAATACAAAAATTAGCTGGGAGTGCTGGCGCATGCCTGTAGCCGCAGCTACTTGGGAGGCTGAGGCAGGAGAATCGCTTGAACTCAGGAGGTAGAGGTTGCAGTGAGCTGAGATCACACCACTGCACTCCAGCCTGGGTGACAAAGCAAGACTCCATCTCAAAAAAAAATAAAAAATAAAAAATAAAGCATAAAAACTCAACTGTGTAATAAAATGGGACATAACTAAACACCAAATTTACTTGCCTAGAATATAAACATTTCCCAGAAAGTAAAGCAAAAAAAACAAAAACATAGTTTAAAAAAAAGCGAAAATCTGACAATCTAGAGAGTCCAACATCTACTTAAACATTAAGACATGCAAAAGTGAAGAACAGAGAGAGATGGAGGGGGCAAGTTAAACTTTCCAAGAGCTGAAGAATGATTCAGTTGTCAAACTGAAAACACTCAGAGTAACATTAAAAACAAATGAAAAATACCTGTAACTGGAGTCTCACCAGTAAAATTTCAGAATGCCAAGAAAGCTTCCAGAACAAAACTAAGATCACCTTAACGCTCATCTTCTAATCAGAAATAACGGGTGCTAGAAGACAATATAGCAGTGTCTACCAAGTTCTACAAGAAAAATACCTTGCAACAGCCGGGTGCGGTGGCTCACGCCTGCAATCCCAGCCCTTTGAGAGGCCGAGGTGGACGGATCACCAGGTCAGGAGTTCGAGACCAGCCTGGCCAATATGTTGAAACCACGTTTCTAATAAAAATACAAAAATTAGCTGGGCATGGTGGCACACACCTGTAGTCCCAGCCACTCGGGAGGCTGAGGCAGAAGAATCGCTTGAACCCGGAGGCGGAAGTTGCAGTGAGCCAAGATGGCGCCACTGCACCTCAGCCTGGGTGACGGAGTGAGACTCCATCTCAAAAAAGGAAAAAAGTACCTTGAACGTATATTCCTATAACCCAAATGCGTGCTACCAACAGGTTATCAGGTGAGCAGCCAGAGGCCTTTGCTACAAGCAGTCTCATCCACCACACAAATATTACCATTTTCTATCAATTTACGACATGAAAAAGGTTGAAAGCATTGCTGTCAAGTCAGATTTGCCACAGAGTCAAAATAAAGGCATTTTCAGACATTCAAGAACTGAAATTTTACTTATATGAAAAAACTGAAAAGGTAAAGTGGCAAAACAACAAAGGAATCCAAGAAAACACAACATGACCTGGAAGAAACAGTGGCAGCTGAGTATGAACCAGAAATAACAAGCAAAAAAGAAAACAAGAGTATACCCTTGTCACTGACAGTGGGAGATTCTCCTTTAAAACAAGTTAAACGACAGTATTATTTCCTTCTTCATAAATATAAGTGAATAACAGTCATAACAATACTTCTGTTTTTCAATTTTAAAAATCATCCTACAGGAAAAAAGGAAGTTCAAAATCACGTAGTTGCAAACTCTAATCCAAGCTTGTCCAACCCCCCATAAACATTCTTAAAACACTATGAGATTTTTTTGCGATTCTGTTTTCTAGCTTATCAGCTATCGTTAGTGTATATTATATATGGCTCAAGACAATTCTTCTTCTTCCATTGTGGCCCAGGGAAGCCAAATGATTGGACACCCCTGCTCTAATCCTTATCTTGTAAAAATAATATATTTAACTGGAAAAAGAAAATGTAAGGAAGAATAAATGCACTAATTTTCTCAAAGCTTTCAAATGAAATATGTCCCATAGTTAATATCGACTCCTTAGTATAATTTATCATTTAAAATAAAGCAAGCAAGAAATAAACATTACTATTAACAGTGGCTGCCTCTAGAAAGCTTGGGGATGGGGGAAAAAGATCTTAGTTTTCTTCATATCATTCTATCCTGTTTGGATATTCTGCTGCATGCATGCATTACTTTTAAATAATTTAAAAACTGATTTTGATTTCTAAAAAGTTACGGTAAGTCAGAATACCAGGTAGAAGAACAAAATATATTTGTATTTACATGAATATTCACAATTAGGTTATCAACAGAACAGTATGCATATGATCTCAAGTGTTATTAAACTACATATAAATCATATTATTTTTCATATATTTTTATATACACCTGAAAGTGCATAAAAACACATTTGCAAGGTTACATATCAAAGTCTTAACAACAGCTGTATTTGGTGAACAGAATGAGCTCAAACTAAGAACTTTCAACGTATCACTTTACAGTGTACATCTGTTCCATTTGGTTGGTTCACTCATTTTTACAATGTGTATGTATGGCATATAAAAGATAAACTGTTAGTGGACCAAAACAAAGCAGGATCTCAAAAGAGACATTTGTACACCCGTGTTCACAGCAGCACTATTCACAATAGCCGAAAGTCGGAAGCAACCAAAGTGTCCATCAACAGATAAACAAAACATGGTCTATACATACAGTGAAATATTAGCCTTAAAAAGCAAGGAAATTCTGACACATGCTACAACACAGATGACTGTGAGGACATTATGCTAAGTATATTAAGGTAGTTCACAAAAAGACAAACACTACATGATTCCACTTACATAAGGTACCTATAATACTCAAATTCATAAAGACAGAAAATAAGAATAGTGGTTGCCAGTGGCTAGAGGCGAGAGGAATGAGAAGAAGTTGCTTAATGGGCACAGAGTTTCAGTTTAGCAGGATGAATACTGGAGACTGATTGTGGTGCAGGGTAGACAATAGGCAAAATTCGGGCTTAGCCCAGGAGGGTTCTTGGCTTCACCCAGGAAAGAATTCAGGGTGAACCAGTGGTGTTTGACAGCAACTTTAGTGGAAGCAGCAGCAGAGGTACTGCTCCTTGCAGAGCAGGGCTCCCCCATAAGGAGTGTGACCAGAGTGCCAGCTCAGGAGCAGTTCTGTAGTCACATTTATACCTACTCTTAATTACACGGAAACTAAGGAACAAGTTCTGCAGAAATTTCTAGAAGTGTGGTAACTTCTAGGTCGTTGTCATGGAAAGGGACAGAAACTTCCAGGTGTTGCCATGGCAATGATAAACTGACATGACACAGGTGGGCATGTCTTTATGGAGAAGTGTTTTCGTCTCTTCCCTGCTTCAGCTAGTCTTCACCTGGTGCAAAGTCCAAGCCCCAACTCTGGAGTCAAGTCCCGTCTCCTACCTCAGTAGGAATTTACTTAACACTATTGAACTATATATTTTTTAACAATTAATACAGTAAATTTTTATGTCTATTTACGATTAAAATAAATAAGTTTAAGAAGCAAGTGAAATAAAAATTTAAGATAATAAATTTACAATAATAAATTAGTGGCATCAAGGGAAATACAGTCAATCCTCACCAATTCATGGATTTCACATTTATGAATTTGCCTGCTGGCACCAAAATTAATACTTGCAGCACTTTTGCAGTCATATGCAGACATGCACAAAATGGTGAAAAATTTGAGGTGCCCATTGTGCACTTACCCACCTGAAGACAAAAAAGACAGCATTCTGCCTTGTTTCAGCCATCATATTGTAAAAAAAAAAAATGTCCTTTGTGTGATCTATTTAGTGCCACATTTTTGCACGTTTGTGCTTTCTGTTGGTCATTTCACTATTTAAAATAGCACTTTATCACTATGCTTAGGGCTGTCTAGTATTGCTAAGTACAAGAAGCCTGTGGAGAAAATATGTGTGGGAAATAAGCTTTGTTTATATGAGTTTTAGTGCTGTTGACTCTAAATGCAATATTAATCAATTAACAATATATATTAGGAAGTTATCTTTAAACAGAAACACACAAAGTTACTATTGATCAGCTGACAAAAATGTTATGACCGAGGCCTACAGGAACCTAACCCTGCATATTCCCGTAGGAACGATGGCTCAGTATTTGCTAAGTTGGTGTCCAAGGCAACTATAAAGAACATAACTACAGTGAATAATGAAAATCAACTGTATCTGCAAGTCAAAAAAAAAAGGGAAGGAATATTATAGGCAAAGATATTAATTTATGTCAACCACTTTTACTTTAATGTGATTTTAAAATTTGTAAATGCTGTAAGTTTACAGTACAGGAAGTGATGATGGGGCAGGGGGTATTTATTCCTAAATTTAAAATAATTATCAGCTGACCTTTGAAATTAAACTTTTTGTTATGTGTGAAAAGCACTTAGCTCAGTGCCTGTGCAAGTGAAAACTCAGTAAAATACTAGATTATATTTATCTCATTAAATTATTATAACTACCCTGTGAAGTAGGTAAATGAGCAAACTTTCAAGGTAATGGGAATCTGAGAATATTATCCAATTGTTTAGGTTTCAATTCAGTTTGAGGGTACCGTTAATTATACAAGATGGGTCTCTGATAGTTCATTCAGGCTCTAACAAAATTAAATTATCAACTGTGGTCATCTGCAATGAAGTGACTAAAGAAAACAACGCTTTGGGGACCAAGTGAGACTGGTAGAAAACTATGAAGGTCATGCCACAGATATACGAGGACAGTGGAGTGGGGATGACTGCTTCTAACGGTGTTGGAGTTAAGAAAGTGACATATTCAGGCCGGGCATGGTGGCTCATGCCTGTAATCCCAGCACTTTAGGAGGCAGGCGGATCACCTGAGGTAGGGAGTTTAAGACCAGCCTGACCAACATGGAGAAACCCCGTTTCTACTGAAAATAAAATAGCCGGGCATGGTGGTATATGCCTGTAATCCCAGCTACTCAGGAGGCTGGGGCACAAAAATCGCTTGAACCCGGGAGGCGGAGGTTGGAGTGAGCTGAGATCACACCACTGCACCCCAGCTGGGAAACAAGAGCGAAACTCCACCTCAAAAAAAAAAAAAAAAAAAACACAAAGTGACATATTCACGGCATAAATTTTTGACTCATGGCACTGACAAAGAAAGAGGCAGTTACTAAGTACAACATTAAAGAATCGTTCTCCATCCTCTTAAGCCAAGGTTAGAAAACGTTTTTCTGTAAAGGGCCAGATAGTAATTCTTCCAAGGCCAAAGGTCTCTGTTGCAACTACTCAACTGTGTAGTTGTGAAGTGAAAGCAGCCATAACCTGGCCGGGCGCAGTGGCTCACGCTTGTAATCCCAGCACTTTGGGAGGCCAAGGCGGGTGGATCATGAGGTCAGGAGATTGAGACCATCCTGGCTAGCACAGTGAAACCCCATCTCTACTTAAAAAAAAAAAAAAAAAAATTAGCTGGGTATGGTGGCTGGCGCCTGTAGTTCCAGCTACTCAGGAGGCTGAGGCAGGAGAATGGCATGAACCCAGGAGGCGGAGCTTGCAGTGAGCCGAGATTGCTCCACTGCACTCCAGCCTGGGCGACAGAGGGAGACTCCACCTCAAAAAAATAAAATAAAATAAAAAATAAAAAGAAAGCAGTCACAACCTATACATAAATTAATCAATGCGGCTGTATTCCAATAAAACTTTATACAGGAAAATTTGAATTTCATGTAATTTTTAACTTGTCACGAAATAATATTCTTTTTTGATCTTCTTTATTCAATTATTTTAAATTATGGAAAATATTTTTAACCTGTGGATCACAAAAAAACAGGGTGGCCACATTTGGCCTGCAGACTGCAGTTTGCCAAACCCTGCTCTAAGGCTTTAAAACCAAAACTCAAATGCACAGTCTGATTTTGTTGACTGTTTAATTATAACTTCAAGTGGTACCAGGCAAGCTTAAAGAACAGGAACCTAGTGGTTATCAAACTGGTTTGTCTGCAGGAACCTTGGAAAGTCCCTAAAACCGTAACATAAAGACATTCCACTATAATCCTATGTGATCTACACCAGAGGTATGAAAACTACAACCGGAGGCAAATCTGACCCACTGTGTTTTAGTAAATAAAGTTTTAATAGAACAGAAAAGCTCATTTATGTACTATTTATGGTTGCTTTAGCACTATAATGGCAGCACTGCATTGTTTTTTTCAGTGACTGTATATCTGGCCGCCTATAGAAAAAGTCTGCTGACTCCTAACCTGGGTAAACAAATATGTATGGAATACAGAGACCTGACAAGGGGGACATAAGCCACCAAGACAGAAAAATAACAGCCTCTCAAAGTTCGCAGACCCTCTAGAATGAAGGCAGTAAGGCAAGGTACCCTTTAGACAAAGCTCTATAATTACATCACAAGTACTGTGATTTCCCTCTTGGCTTTCCACAAAGATCAACAGCCACTTATTAAGGTAACCATGCACTTGAAAAGTGAAACACCCAGACCTTTCTGGGACTATAAAAGCTAACTCTTAAATCTCTAAAAGACCCAGATAGCACCAATGTGGCACATTTGTCAGAAAGAGGAATGACAGTGGTCAAATAATAAAGTTTTGGTCAAAAGTCCATTTATCAGAGTAGATTAACCCTCCCAATTTATTGGTTATCTTCTCCACGTGTTGAACATATAGTTGCAAAGGGCAGTCTTAGTTTTCCAACAGACAAAATTCCCATACTGATGCCATGACAGATGGAGTTGCAGGGTAGTTTTTATCAGGAAGTCTGATGGAGATCCCAGGAGCTCTCCCTCCAAACAAAAGTAATTTGCATTCCTGAAAGAATTGTCAAAGAACTGAAAGATGCAAGGATTGCAATTCCTAGCAGGTACCTACTTAATACAACTGTCTGGCTAATACAGAAAACAAGTATTTTTAGAGGATGACTGTGTTTTAATCTTAATGACTACAAGGAAGAGCTGGTATTCAAATGTGATCTGCTTAGTTCAGTACCTGATATGCAGCTATCATTCTGGCAAAGGTTTTTCTATCTCTACAAACAGAATTTCAGAAGCAATCTGCTTTCATTTGGCTTGTACAGCAGTACATCTTCACCATACTGCCTCAGGTTAAGTCAGTTTTCTGGCTTTCATATGATATGTTTTGTTTGTTTTGAGATGGGAGTTTTGCTCTTGTTGCCCATGCTGAAGTACAATGGCGCGATCTCGGCTCACTGCAACCTCCGCCTCCTGGGTTCAAGTGATTCTCCTGCCTCAAGCTCCCGAGTAGCTGGCACTACAGGCATCCGTCACCATGCCCAGATAATTTTGTATTTTTAGAGATAGGGGTTTCACCATGTTCACCTGGCTGGTCTCGAACCCAGGAGGCGGAGGTTGTGGTAAGCCAAGATCACACCATTGAACTCCAGCCTAAGCAGCTGAGCGAGACTCCGTCTCAAACAAACAAAAAAATTGTATTCACTATTACTTTCACCAAGATCATCAGAAAAAGTCTAAATAACAGGAAGCTATCAAGCTCACAGTACCTAATAATTTTCCAAAACCCAAACTATCACATGAAATCTCAGATTTTATCACTGGCAACAAATACCGTCCGTTGTTTTCCTTAAAGTAAAAGCTCACTTTGTTTGAGAAAATATCTCTCAAATGCTCATGTCAGAATCACCGGTGAGTCACTGTTTCAAGCGAAAATTAAAGAAGGCTGATTCTGCTCATAACTCAAATAATGCCCAAGAGTTTTCCCTCTGAAACCATCATACTTTTGCATTCATAAGTATCTTATGAACATCTCCCATTTCATCACAAAGACCATTAAAACGATTCAGATTTTTTTTTTAGATTAATACTTTTTACTGCTTCATCAAGGACATTCTTAAGACTTTTTTTTTTTTTTTAAGATATGTTGTCTTACTCTATCACCCAGGCTGGAGGGCAATGGCGTGATTTTGGCTCACTGCAGCCTCAACCTCCTGGACTCAAGGGATCACCCCAGCTCAGCCTCCTAAGTAGCTGGGACTACAGGCACGCACCACCAAGACCAGCTAACATTTTTGGTTGGTTTTTTTTTTTGTTTTTTTGGGTTTTTTTGGGTTTGTTTTTTTTTTTTGAGACGGAGTCTTTCTCTGTCCCCCAGGCTGGAGTGCAGTGGTGCGATCTCGGCTCACTGCAAGCTCCGCCTCCCGGGTTCATGCCATTCTCCTGCCTCACCCTCCCGAGTAGCTGGGACTACAGGTGCCCGCCAACACGCCCAGCTAATTTTTTTGTATTTTTAGTAGAGACGGGGTTTCACCGTGTTAGACAGGATGGTCTTGATCTCCTGACCTTGTGATCCGCCTGCCTCAGCCTCCCAAGGTTTTTTTATAGAGACGAGGTCTCCCTATGTTGCCCAGGCTGGTCTCAAACTCCTGTGCTCAAGCAATTCTCCTGCCTCAGCCTCTCAAAGTGCTGGGATCACAGGGATGAGCCACCATGCCCCACCAAGTAAAACTTCGTTTACCATAAATATGTGGTGATGGTGGTGCAGAACATAGTTTGAAGAAACTGCACTGATTTTTTCCTAACCAGCAAGTTTTCCAAAACATCACTTTCGAGCCGAAGTGCAAATGTCAACACAGTGAAAGAAAGTACTTATGATTATTAAATTAGTTTTAACTCTGAAAGGGTCTTGGGTTCAACAGACAGCGCAAAACGTATTGCTCATTTTTGTTGTCAGCTACAGGTTGGCTACAGGCATCTTCTTCATTCTGGAATCTAGCAAAAGAAATAGCCTTTATCTGACCCATTTTTCTTGGGGCTGAGGAAAATAAGCAAAAATCATTCATGCAATGGCTCCTAATAAGGCTTCAGCTTAGACATGACAAATAATCACTTCTACTCATCTTCCAGTGGCCAAATCAAGTTCCACGGCCATTCCTGATGTCCACAGGAACAAGCAAGTACTCCTCCCACAAGTAGGAGGTCCTGTAGGGAAAAGCCAGTAAAGAAGGGAAGCAACTGTTTTTGAATAATGTGATCTACTATAAGCAACAATTAACTCTTGAGTTCCTCTCACCTCCACACCGAACAGTACCACATTTCACAGAGAACACAGAGCTACCTGGTAGCAATATGATAACGCTCAGAATCTTTCCACCATTAAGAAAGTTATCTCTGTGAAACAGACCCTTAGCTTTTGTCAACAACCTTATTCTGGCTACCTTGGAAACAAGTCCGTTATTTATAATTTTTTTGTTCTGAATGAAGAATCAATTTTAGGATCTAAATAACCAACTCACCAATTTAGAATAGAACACAAACTTTTTATAAATTGTAGATTTTTTAGATGACAGCTAGTTAAGGATGTTGGAAGTTTAAGTACAAAAGGAGGTATACATGCTGATAGGGGACAGTTAAGTATTTACTGCTGTGGACATCTATCAAGTTTGAAAAGACTTTTTAATTTGTGGATATTTCCACGTTCTGAAATCTACTTACTATCTAAACTAGAAATTGGAATTTAAAATTCCCAGCTTCCCTTATGGCTAAAGACATGGCATACTCTTTGATCTCAAAAATAAACCTCCATCAGGCACGGTGGCTCACGCCTGTAATCCCAGCACTTTGGGAGGCTGAGGCAGGTGGATAATGACGTCAGGAGTTCAAGACCAGCCTGGCCAATATGGTGAAACCCCGTCTCTAATAAAAATACAAAAAATTAGCTGAGCATGGTGCCGCGTGCCTGTAACAGAAGCTACTCGGGAGGCTGAGGCAGGAGAATCACTTGAACCCAGGAGGCGGAGATTGCAGTGAGCCGAGATCGCACTCCAGCCTGAGCAACAGAATAAGACTCGAGAAAAAAATAAAAATAATAAAAATTGGCTGGGTGCAGTGGCTCACGCCTGTAATCCCTGCACTTTGGGAGGCCGGGTGGATCACCTGAGGTCAGGAGTTTGAGATCAGCCTGGCAAACATGGAGAAACCCTGTCTCTACTAAAAATACAAAATCAGCTGGGCGTGGTGGTGCGTGCCTGTGATCCCAGCTACTCGGGAGGCTGAGGCAGGAGAATCACTTGAACCCAGGAGGCAGAGGTTGTGGTGAGCCGAGATCACGCCATTGCACTTCAGCCTGGACAACGAAGAGCAAAACTCCCTCAAAAAAAAAAAAACAAAAAAAAAAAACTCCAGGTGACTTTGCTTTAGAAGTAAGCAATGAGCGGAGCTTCCATTTCTTGCTCAGTCCCAAGACGGCGACATATTTGGCTTTTGATGATGGCAACAGCCAATGCTAGCCATTTCCCAGTGATTGCAATGTGCAGTACCTGTCAATGGAACAGCACCAGAGGCAACAACAGTTGCATCTGCAATCAACCTGAGTGTCTAGTATTTAGTGTTCAGTATCCCTGGCTTTCTCAAATCTCGTTCTGCACATGGTTTCAGGCAATGTTCCCCGAAGCTTGGACTTAAATCTATATCTCTAGCACTCCCCCAATGACTCTGTGAACCACCTAATATACCTTAATAATATTTAATATTCCCTACTCTGATTACAGAAGCCAGGGTAAGTTCTGTTGTTTATAATGAAGAATATATTTTATAATACTTATTCTCATTTTACATATAAGAAAACTGGGGTTTAAAATGGCTAATTTACTAATAGGCCACCTAGATTTTAAAGCTTTTTAACTAATTTTGTATTATACTAATTCTACAATTAATCACTTAAATAGTACAAGCAAGCAACCGAAACAAATCTCATCACTGTTGCTCTGAAACAGGAGTTGACAAACGATAGCCCGTGGGCCAAATCCTACCTGCTTCCGTATGGCCCACAAGCTAAGAATAATTTTTACATTCCTAAATGGTTGGGGGTGGGGGGGTGCGGAGGGGGACACAACGCCCCTGTGAAAATCATACAAACTTGGATGTATCATTAATAAAACGTTACTGGAACACAGCCGTGCCTATTCATTTACATACTATCCATGGCTGCTTCCTAACAGCAGACTTCAGTACATGCCTAAAGTATTTACTATCTAACCCTTAATCCTTTACATTAACAGTGTGCTGACCTCTGCTCTAAAATTATTCTAATATAACTAAGGAAATGTCAATTTAAATAAATCTTAAAGTGGGTATTAATATATTTGTTATCATCCCAGCTTATCTACTTTGAGAACATGCCATACGTAGCGTACTATACAATTTACTCAATAATTAAACCACAAAGTCCCGTTTTTTCTCTTACCTGATTCCAAACAAGAGTATCAAACTAGAATTTAGTGTCAAAAAGGGTTGTTTTCAGAACAATCAACATGTTGTCAACCAAGAGCCAAATGCACCCTCCTAATTATTTATCTTCCCCAGAAACTGAAAAGCCCAGTAGTAAGGAAGATTTTTTTTAATTAACAAACTGGCCTTAGAGAGACATATGGAATGGTATTCAAGAATACAACAGAGGAGCAAACAGTGTGGTGTCAAAGAGGTTGATATTTTAACAGAGTACAGAGTCCTCAGTTCCTTAAAACTCGGCAAAATAAGCCAGACAACAGGAATGTGCAGCTGCTATGAAATACTCCAAGCAGGATGGATGCCTTCATGCATGCCAAATCCAGAGACCAAAAGCTATCAGGTCACTAAAACTGAAAACTGACCAGTGTCCAATCCTTTCAACAACTACAGACTGAGTTACCTAGGAAAACAAAACAAAATATCATGTCTCTTTGAAGTCCTCAGATTCAGGTACTGTTTTTCCACGTCACATAGTTTAATGTTGTAGAATGTTTCTTCCCATTTCTTGGTAGTATTCCCAGCTCTACCTAACTAACCTGAACTCCCAAAATGACCTTTCTGTGTGGAAAAATATGTCCTGTATAGGCCTTTGTCTAGATGCCATGCAGCTGAGCAGGCTCTAACAGAAAGTAATTATCTAAGGACGCTGACATAATTCCAGTTAAGGTAAGCTTAGAAAGTAGGCCGGGCGCGGTGACTCACGCTTGTAATCCCAGCACTTTGGGAGGCGGGCGGATCACGAGGTCAGGAGATCGAGACCACGGTGAAACCCCGTCTCTACTAAAAATACAAAAAATTAGCCGGGCGTGGTGGCGGGTGCCTGTAGTCCCAGCTACTTGGAGAGGCTGAGGCCGGAGAATGGCGTGAACCCGGGAGGCGGAGCTTGCAGTGAGCCGAGATTGCGCCACTGCACTACAGCCTGGGTGACAGAGCAAGACTCTGTCTCAAAAAAAAAAAAAAAAAAACGAAAGTAATAAAGAATTAATAAGGAGAAACAGTCACAAAGCTTTTTATTTTACCTTCATTTGAAAATTAAGACACAAACTGGAACGTGTGAGAATCTGAGATCAGATCTCACTGTACTGGAAGGTGAATTGTTCAAAACTTAAAACATTCTTTCTTACAAATCAGGTTATAACTATATGTAATATACTTGTTTCTGAGGTAGCTCAGAAAAGCTAGTAATAATAAACAAAAACACATAGAATCACAGAATCAGACACTTTAAACATGCTGTTCAACTCCTTTATTTTATACATAGCACCGCTGTGGTGAAGAGAAAGTTGAGTCACTTGTGAAGGGTCACAGTGGTATATAAAAGCAAAGCTGGGAAGAAAGCCAAATCTATGACTCTCAGAGCCACACATTTTTCACATTGAACCACCTCTCCTTATGAAGTATTTTTCAAGTATTTATGTTTCAGTATAGCTTAATATTACCAGTGTGTATCAAAAGCAGTATTAAAAACAGTTGCATTTGATTTTCTTAGTTGGTGATGGTTTACACCAGGGGTCCCCAACCCCCCGGCTGCAGCTGTGGGTACCAGTCCACGGCAGTGGGGCCAGCATTACCACCTGAGTTCCATCTCCTATCAGATCAGCTGCAGCATTAGATTCTCACAGGAGTGTGAACCCTATTGTGAACTGCACATTTGAGGGACCTAGACTGTATGCTCCTTATGAGAATCTAACTAATGCCTGATGAAACCACCACCCCCCTACCCTCTGTCTGTGGAAAAACTGTCTTCCATAAAACTGGTCCCTGGTGCCAAAAAGGTTGGGGACCACTGGTTTACAAAATAAAATGAAAAACAGGCTGAGTGTGAAACCAGCTGTACTCCAGAACACCTGAGGTATATGCTCTGTCTCAGCCACTGTGAAATCTCAGACTAATTTTTCATCACCTGAGGATAAAAAGAATTTTCCCAGCCGGGCACGGTGGCTCACACCTGTAATCCTAGCCCAAGGCAGGCAGATCACCTGAGGTCAGAAGTTTGAGACCAGCCTGGCCACCATGGTGAAACCCTGTCTCTACTAAAAATACAAAAATCAGCCAGGCGTGGTGGCAGGCACCTGTAATCCCAGCTACTAGGGAGGCTGAGGCAGGAGAATCACTTGAACCTGGAAGACGGAAGTTGCAGTGAGCCAAGATAGCGCCATCGCACTCCAGCCTGGGGGACCAGAGCGAGACTTCATCTCAAAAAAGAAAGAAAGAAAGAAACTGTACTCTTTTGTCCTAAATAATACTACTGAATACAATTTGTTCCAAGTTGATTCAAATGGTTAACAGTATGAGTGAATGAGAAATAAATTAACTATTATAGCAAATTAAAAGTTTATTCAGCCTGGCTATGTTGAAAACTTCTTCCAAAGATGCTCCCAGCTGTCACCCTTTTTCAGTCCACGAACCTTTTAAGTTGCTACATTCACTTTAGATTATGCTTTTTACTTTTCACTCCAGATCTATCTTCTCATTAATTTCCCCAGAGCCAATTACTTGACTAATTTAAGGCCCACCTTTTTTTTTTTTTGGACAGAGTCTTGCTCTTTTTGCCCAGGCTGGAGTGTAATGGCACGATCTCAGCTCACTGCAACCTCTGCCTCCGGGGTTTAAACTGGGATTACAGGCACCCACCACCATGCCCAGCTAATTTTTGTATTTTTAGTAGAGATAGGGTTTCGCCATTTTGGCCAGGCTTGTCTTGAACTGCTGACCTCGTGATCTGCCCACCTCGGCCTCCGAAAATGCTGGGATTACAGGCGTGAGCCATGGTGCCCGGCCGCCCCACTCTTTTTCTTAGCTTTTTGCAGAAAGCTGTCATCTTTATTTCCTTACTACTCAAGTCATGTTGGTCCTAGGTTCTATATATCTCTACATATTATTTATTTTCTATATAGATTTCTCTAACCATCATTCTTAGAGCCATCTCAGAATTTGATAGCCCATTTACTTTGTTCTTGATTATCCCTAATTACCTTATTATTGCTTCTATCTCCCTTTGCTCTTTTTCCATTTTCCACACAGCTTTCCTAAAAGCCTGCTTAGATCTTTGCAATTCTGGCTCACATTCCTATTAAGCTGGTGCTACCCAACAGAACCACACTGTTTGTGGATCACTTGAGGTCAGGAGTTGGAGAACAGCCTGATGAACATGGTGAGACTCCATCTCTACTAAAAATAAAAAAACTAGCTGGGCGTAGTGGCAGGCACCTGTAATCCCAGCTACTGGGAAGGCTGAGGCATGAGAATCGCCCAGGAGGTGGAGGTTGCAGTGAGCCAAAATCGAACCACTGCACTCTAGCCTGCGCAAAAGAGTGAACAGTGTCTCAAAAAAATAAATAAAGTGTTCAAGTAAAAAGATTAACACATAATTCTATACTCAGTGAAAATGAGTATATCCTTGAAAATGAAGGAGGAAACAAAGACTCTACCAGACAAACTAAAAGTTGATAGAATTTCTCACCAAGAGACCTGACTAGAAGAAGTGTTAAAGGAAGTTTATTCAGCAGAAAGAAAACAACAGATACATGTGGAAAACCTCGATCTTCCCAAAGGCATGTGGAGTGCCCGAACTAGTAAATATGCATGCACATATAAGACTTTTCATTTCAAAAATTCCTCTAAATGAGTAATTAACTGTTTAAAGTAAAAATAATATCCAGTGTTTATAGCATATAAAATGTACAGCAAAAATAGAACATAAAAGGGAGAAATAGATGTATACTATTATAAAAAATCTAACACTATATGTGAAATGCAATAATTTTACTTGAACATAGACTGTAAAAAGTATGCAATAAAGGCCAGGCGCAGTGGCTCACGCCCGTAATCCCAGCACTTTGGGAGGCCAGGGCGGATGGATCACCTAAGGTCAGGAGTTTGAGACCAGCCTGGCCAACATGATGAAACCCCTACTAAAAAAAATTAGCTGGGCGTGGTGGCATGCGCCTGTAATCCTAACTACTCAGGAGGCTGAGGCAGGAGAATCACTTGAACCCAGGGGGCGGAGGTTGCAGTGAGCCAAGATCGCGCCACTGCACTCCAGCCTGGGCAGCAAGAGCAACACTCCATCTCAAAAAAAAAAAAAAGGTATGCAATAAGTGAACTGCAGGGCAGCCACTAAAATAAACAAAGAGGTATGGCTAATAAGACAATAGTAGAAATAATATGGAGTGCTAAAAATTACTAAATCAAGGCGCCAAGAAAAAGAAAAAAAAAAGAACAGATAAGACAAATAGAAAACAAATATCAATATGGTATAAATCAACCACATTAATAATTATGTTAAATGCAAATTATCTAAATCCCATTATCAGCTTGGATTTAAAAACAAACAAAAATCCAACTATATCTTGTTTAAAAGAATCCCATGTTAACCATGAAAACAGATGATAAATAAAAAATGGAAAATATATCTCAGATAAAATTAAGCATAAGGAAGCTCTAAGTGTAATCTGATTATTGATACATTAATATCAAACAAGGTACTCTAGAGCAAGGACTAAGAGGAACATTTCTTGATGATAAAGTGGTTAATCCATCAAGATAACATAAAAATTCTAAATGTGTGTACCTAACACCTTAATTTGGAAATCTGTAATCTAGAAATTGACAAACTTTTTTTTTTTATTTTTTAGGAGGAGTTTTGCTCTTATTGCCCAGGCTGGAGTACAATGGCACAATATCGGCTCACTGTGACTTCTACCTCCCAGGTTCAAGCGATTCTCCAGCCTCAGCTTCCCGAGTAGCTGGGATTACAGACGCCTGCCACCATGCCCAGCTAATTTTTGTTTTAGTAGAAACGGGGTTTCACCATGTTGGCCAGGCTGGTCTCAAACTCCTAACCTCATGATCTGCCCGCCTCAGCCTCCCGTAGTGCTGAGATTACAGGCATGAGCCACCGCACCCGGCCGACAGAACTTTTTAAAAAGAAATAGGTAAATCATATTTAGAGTTGGAGATTAACACCCTTCTCTCTGTAAAAAATAAAACTTAAAAATTAATAACACAGAAGATCTAAACAACACTTGACAAACTGGACTCGTATTTACAGAAAACAACATCCAATAAAAATAATACAAAACATTGAAGTGCAAATAAAACATTAACAAAAGAGATCACACGCAGAGTACAAAACAGATACAAATCGGCCCGGCGCGGTGGCTCACACCTATAATCCCAGCACTTTGGGAGGCCGAGGCGGGCGGATCACGAGGTCAGGAGATTGAGACCATCCTGGCTAACATGGTGAAACCCCGTCTCTACTAAAAATACAAAAAATTAGCCTGGCGTGGTGGTGGGTGCCTGTAGTCCCAGCTACTCGGGAGGCTGAGGCTGGAGAATGGCGTGAACCCGGGAGATGGAGCTTGCAGTAAGCCAAGATCGCGCCACTGCACTCCGGCCTGGGCGCTAGAGCAAGACTCCGTCTCAAAAAAAAAAAAAAAAAAAACAGATACAAATCTAAAAGGTTTAAATCACAGAGTATTTTCTCTGGCTACAAAGAAAAGTCCCATACCATTTGACCCAGCCATCCCATTACTGGGTATATACCCAAAGGACTATAAATCATGCTGCTATAAAGACACATGCACATGTATGTTTATTGTGGCACTATTCACAATAGCAAAGAGTTGGAACCAACCCCAATGTCCAACAACGACAGACTGGATTAAGAAAATGTGGCACATATACACCATGGAATACTATGCAGCCATAAAAAATGATGAGTTCGTGTCCTTTGTAGGGACATGGATGAAACTGGAAAACATCACTCTCAGTAAACTATCGCAAGGACAAAAAACCAAACACCGCATGTTCTCACTCATAGGTGGGAATTGAACAATGAGAACTCATGGACACAGGAAGGGGAACATCACACTCCGGGGACTGTTGTGGGGTGGGGGGAGGGGGGAGGGAGAGCATTAGGAGATACACCTAATGCTAAATGACGAGTTAATGGGTGCAGCAAAACAACATGGCACATGGATACACACGTAACAAACCTGCACATTGTGCACATGTACCCTAAAACCTAAAGTATAATAATAATAAAAAAAAAGTCCCATACAAAGTTACCAAATATTTGAAATCAGATAAACATATTCCCAAAATAAACAAAGGCTCAAAGAAGAAATCACAATGAAAATTAAAAATCATTCTGAAGTATATGAAAAGAGAAGAGCATATCAAAAATAGTAAAATGCAGCTAAAGCAACACCTTAAGTGCACTATTTCACAAACAAAACGAATTTGAGATGACTGATCTAAGTTTAAGAAGCTAGAAAAAGGGCAAATTAAACTAAGAAAGAAAGCGCTAATATCAATGCAACAGAAAACAGACACACAATACTGAAAAAGCAGTGAAACAAAACTGTCTTTTGAACAAATCAATAAAACTGATACCTCTCACTAAACTGATCAAGATTTATATTGCGAATTATGAAAAATAAAAAAACATAGCCACAGACTCCACATTAATTGAAAGAATATTAAGCTAATAAATTCTTTAAGAAATAAAACTCCTTTGAAAGACATGAATTACCAAAAATGACTCAAGAAAAGATTTTTTTGATCTATATTGTTCTGTATCTATGAAAGAAATTTAATTTGGGAAACAAAAGGTGTATGAATTTAAAAGAATAAATAGTCATTGTCTATAGATAATGTGAATATATAAGAAAAGCTGATCTTAAAGGATACTAAGGACTTCCAAAAGGAGAAAGATAGTTTTTTCTTTTTTCCAAGAAATGATAAGAAAACAACTGAATAGTCACATGGAAAAAAAAAATGAACTTCAACTTTTACCTCATACCATACGCAAAAATTAAATCAGTTTTGGCCAGGTGCAGTGGTTCATGCCTGTAATCTGTGCACTCTGGGAAGAGGGCGGATCGCCTGAGGTTAGGAGTTCAAGACCAGCCTGACCAACATGGAGAAACCCCGTCTCTACCAAAATTACAAAATTAGCCAGGCGTGGTGGCACATGCCTGTAATCCCAGCTACTCGGGAGGCTGAGGCAGGAGAATCGCTTGAACACGGGAGGCGAAGGTTGCGGTGAGCTGAGATTGCACCACTGCACTCCAGCCTCGGCAACCAGAGTGAAACTCCATCTCAAAAAAAAAAAAAAAAAAAAAAAGTAAACCATTTTTTTAATCTAAAAGCTAACACTATAAACTTCTAAATAGAAATACAGGATAAACTTTCTTAGAACAAAAAAAGCAGAAACCATTTTAAAAAAACCTAGAATTCATGAAAATGTAACACTTCTACTCTACAAAACAAAACAAAACAAAAAAAGGCATGAAAGGAATGAAAAATCAAGACATATATTGAAGAAGAAATCTACGTAATTCCGGCCAGGCATGGTGGCTCACACCTGTAATCTAAGCACTTTGGGAGGCCAAGAAGGGCGGATCACCTGAGGTCAGGAGTTTGAGACCATCCTGGCCAACATTGCAAAACCCCCGTCTCTACTAAAAACACAAAAATTAGCCAGGTGTGGTGGCGGGCGCCTGTAATCCCAGCTACTCGGGAGGCTGAGGCAGGAGAATCCCTTGAACCCAGGAGGCAGAGGTTGCAGTGAGCCAAGATCACGCCATTGCAGCCTAGGGACAGAGTGAGACTCCATCTCAAAAAAAAAAAAATTTATATATATATATATATATACACACACACACACACACACACACACACATTTATATATATACACACACACATTTATATATATATAATTCTGACAAAACACTTGTATCTGGAATATGAAACAGAATGCCACAACAATTACATGAGGACATATGACCCAAATTTTCAAAGGAGCAAAATATTTGAACAGTTCACAAAAAGATGTATGAATGTCCTCAAAAGTAAAAACTAAAACACAAGGAGACACTAGTTTCTATATACTACTATACACTAGAATATAGCTCAACGCTGGAAGCAACACAAATATCCATCAACTGGGAATAGACAAAAAATTGTGCTACATCCACACAACAAAATGTCAATTCAAGGAGGGAGGAGTCAAGCACAAAATACACAGTGTATGTATTACTTTCTACTCTTGCTAGATGATGAATTACCACAAACGTAGTGGCTTAAAACAACACAAATTCGTTAATTTGTAGTTTTGTAAGTTACAAGTCTGACACAGGTCTCACTGGGCTAAAATGAAGGTGTAAACAGGTGTAATCATTCCTCTCTGGGCCAGGCAGTGTCTCACATCTGTAATCCCACTTTGGGAGGCTGAGGTAAGAGGACTGCTTGAGCCCACGAGGTCAAAGCTGGAGTGAGCTGTGATTGTGTCACTGCACTCCAGCCTGAGTGACAGAATGAGACTCCATCTCAAAAAACAAAAAGAAAAAAAAATCCTCTCCAGAGGCTCCTAAAAGAGATTAGTTTCTTTTGACCTTTCTAGACTCTAGAGGCACCAGCATTCCCTCGGCTCAGGGCCTCGTTCTCCATCTTCCAAGCCAAGAAATGTGTGCATCTGACCATTCTTCAGCAGTCATTAGTCCTATCGCCCTCTCACTACAGATTTTAAGGATCTGTATGATGAGATTAGACTTCTGGCATGATTCAGTACATAATACTATAAAATTCTGAATTTAACAAAGAAATAGCACATTTGTACTCAATTCAGAACACTCTGGGTTATAGGTGACCCTGTTGGTTTAAATGAGGATTACCTTGGCATCACTCTCTGCATCAAGGCTCTTAATCTCATGTGTAAAATCCCTTTGCCATGGAAGGTTAAATACCTACAGGTTCTGGGAATTACAGTATGGATGTCTTAGAGGGATCTTTATTCTCCCAACCACAAAATGGAATGGAATTCCATTCATATGAAATTTCTCAAGAAGCAAAACTAACCTGCAGTGTTAGAAAGCAAATTAGTGGTTTCCTGGGATGGGCGTGCCAAAGGGGACTAACTGCAACTGGGAACAAGGGAACTTTTCCAGTTTTATACATGATCTTCGTCTTAAATTGTGGTAGTTGCACAGGTATATACATTTGTATATTATTCCAATACACTTCAAATGAATGCATTTTATCATATGTAAAGTATAGGTCAATGAGGTTTGTTTGAAGATCATAAATACTATCCTTGTAAGTATTTTATTTTAGTTGTTTCCCCCCACCCCCAAGGCTAATAGGTTTGCTCACAGGTAGGCTGGAAAACTGTGAGGCTATCTCATGTATCTTAAGGTCCCACCACGGTAGTTTTCAATAAAACAATCTACATGGAAAACTGGATATTTTTTATAACATTATTTCTAAAAAAAGAAAAAGAAAAGAAAAAAACAAAACAAAAAACCTGCTGCAAATTCCACTGTAAATATAGGATTTGTTTCTTTTCTTTTTTTTTTTTTTTTAAGACAGTCTTG
Organism: Nomascus leucogenys; assembly: GCF_006542625.1. Classification (NCBI taxonomy): domain Eukaryota; kingdom Metazoa; phylum Chordata; class Mammalia; order Primates; family Hylobatidae; genus Nomascus; species Nomascus leucogenys. The sequence continues at coordinate 98,339,365 of NC_044391.1, forward strand.
CTCTGTTGCCCAGGCTGGAGTGCAGTGGCACAATCTTGGCTCACTGCAACCTCCACCCTCCTGGGTTCAAGCCATTCTCCTGCCTCAGCCTCCCCAGTGGCTGGGATTACAGGTGCGAACCACTACGCCCAGCTAATTTTTGTATTTTTAGTAGACACAGGGTTTCACCATGTTGGCCAGGCTGGTCTCGAACTCCTGACCTCATGATCCGCCCGCCTCGGCCTCCCAATGTGCTGGGATTACCGGCGTGAGCCACCACGTCTGGCCAATACAGGAATTTAAAACAAGACTACAGGGCCGGGCGCGGTGGCTCACGCCTGTAATCCCAGCACTTTGGGAGGCCGAGGCGGGTGGATCACGAGGTCAGGAGATCGAGATCATCCTGGCTAACACAGTGAAACCCCATCTCTACTTAAAATACAAAAAAAATTAGCTGGGCAAGGTGGCAGGTGCCTGTAGTCCCAGCTACTCGGGAGGCTGAGGCAGGAGAATGGTGTGAACCCTGGGGGGCGGAGCCTGCGGTGAGCCAAAATCGCGCCACTGCACTCCAGCCTGGGTGACAGTGAGACTCCATCTCAAAAAATAAAAAAATAAAACAAGACTACAACTGACAGAAGAGCCATTCATCCCTATGGTATATTCCTAAATTCCATATTATATATTAGACCCTGAAAATCCTGTTGCTATGGTGTTGCTCCCAGGAGACATTTCAGCAGCAGTAACCAGGAAGAGCTAAGAAGCTGACAGACCCGCATATAGATATGATTAGAAAATCATCTGTGGCGCTTTAGGGATTCTGGTTGAGCACCTCTAGATTAAAGAAAATTGGACACTACTAACAGCCTAAGGCTATATAAACCCAAGAAATTAACCTAACGTCCCCAGCCCCTCAAGTAATATTAAAGAGATATCATTCTTCTATAAACAATATAAATCAAGAAGAGAAACATCCATCCTGCAGGGCACATTAAACTACTGGGCCACTAAATGGACATATTTTCCCACCTCCAAAACTAAGCTATAATAAATACAATATGGTCTCTAAAATTATTAGCATTCAAAGAGCCTCAATGTAGAGATACCCTATTAAAAGTTTTAATTCTACTAAAATGTAAAAAGAACAAGAAGAATTTTTTATTTTTAATTCCTGCAGTGATAAAGACAGTATTTACTTATGTGGAACTCAGTTGGATTTTCTCAATGGGTAAAAAAAAGAGAGAGAGAAATCAGTTTCTACCATAGGTTTAAAAAGCTGAGGCTGATTCTCCTGCTGCTGAGGAAAGTAAATAGCTCACTTCCAATACTGAAAGCAGTAGCTACTTGAAATTATATCAATTCTCTAATGCTAAAAAGATTATCTTAAAAATTGTAAGTAAATTACCACTTACAGCACAACTGGAGTATGCATTTTATAAAATAAGGACCCTCTATTTTAAAATAAAGCACATTCAATGCTGTTGTGAGAACTGTATGATTTATTTAAAAGAAATACTATAGAAAAGTCAATATATATAATTTATACACATATAAATGACAAGCTTGATCAAAATAACTACTTGAAAAACCAAGACACAAAATTCTCACCACATTTTCAGCAGCATGAGTTTTTATATCCATTCTCTCTTCTTTCTTAAAATAAGCACGAAATTTATAGTAGCCTTTTGAAGCACTAAAGATATGTCAGTGTGCAAAAATCAGGTAGGAAAAGAAAAAAGTCATCCAGGTAAATAATTTAATCAGCGTTAAGTGTTACGAAGTACCAGCTCCTACGAAAGTCCTAAGTAAGTAATGTCCCTGCTGCCACCTGATGCACAGGGCTTAGCAAAGACTAATGATAGCCACTGTTTCCAAGTGAAGCGATGCTGGCCCCTGAGTTTCAAGACACTAGTTTTGCATCTTCATAAGGATGCTACGTTTTTTGCAGTAAAATTTAGGATGTCTATTTGTTTAAAATTTTTTAAGCTATATTAATAGGTCAAGGTCGTTAATACCACCACATTAATGCATTTAACCTCATGGTTTAATTTAACTTAATATAAAGTAGTGGTGAAGAGCAAGGTTAGAGAGCTAGATATGCATGTAACCCTGAGCACATTACTTAATCCAATAAAGAGTGGGGAAAATGGACCAAGAGGGAACAAAATAATAGTACTTTCTCAAGAAGCTCAAATAACAAAGTAAATTAAAGAGCTGTTGGAAGCCTTGTTAGCTGCTTTGCAAACCATGTAAGTAGAAGTATCCAGTCAGGCGCGGCGGCTCACTCCCATAACCCCAGCACTTTGGGAGGCCAAGACGGATGGATCATGACGTCAGGAGATCAAGACCATCCTGGCTACCACGGTGAAACCCTGTCTCTACTAAAAATACAAAAAATTAGCTAAGCGTGGTGACGGGCGCCTGTAGTCCCAGCTATTCAGGAGGCCAAGGCAGGAGAATGGCGCAAACCCAGGAGGCGGAGCTTGCAGTGAGCCAAGATCACGCCACCGCACTCCAGTCTGGGCGACAGAGCGAGACTCCGTCTCAAAAAAAAAAAAAAAAAAAAAAGTATCCAGTTGGCAGCAAGAAAGAAGAATCAAATAATGTCCAGAACAATCTTCACTGAGTCCATAGTTCCCAGTCTGCTTCCAATTCCAGGATTACTTACACTGGGTTTGATGGGATACTTTCCAATAAATTCTTTTTCATCAAGCTCTCAATTATTTTTTATTGTTTGAAACTCAGTCCTAAATCATAAAATATGTTTATAAAGAGCTAAAACATTCTAGCCCAGGCGTGGTGGTTCACACCTGTAATCCACGCACTTTGGGAGACTGAGGAGGGTGGATCACCTGAGGTCAGGAGTTCGAGAACAGCCTGGCCAAGATGGTGACACTACATCGCTACTAAAAATACAAAAATTAGCCAAGCATGGTAGTGCATACCTGAGGTCCCAGCTCCTTGGGAGGCTGAGGTGCGAGGACTGCTTGAGCCCAGAGGATGGAGGTTGTAGTGAGTCGAGATCACGCCACTGCACTCGAGCCTAAGTGACAGAGTGAAACTCTGTCTCAAAAAAAATAATAACAAAGATCTAAAACATTCTCTCGAAATGTAAAAAAATTAATACATATTAAGTACTAAAACAAACCCAGTTAATCTTAGATACACAAATGTACACAAACACACCTAGGTTTGTTGTGTTTCTGTTTTGGAAATTTGGTAAATGCTTAACACCATAATTTTCCATTTGTTATAGTCTAATTTGTTTTCCTGTTTCTCTGACTGTTTTGCCTATTATCTTAGATAACCCCTGTGCCAGTCCTTGACTCCTTGCTTTTCCATGTGTTTCTTTCAGCTAGTCTACATGCCCCTTAAGTTCTCTTTTCCCCAAAACCCAGACTGAAGAAAAGACTTCTACAAGCAGTCAGCAAACAGGTTATTTCCTACACACATCTCACATTTTTATTTACCTTATGAGCCAGTTAGGTTAATTCCACTTTTCAGTGAATCAAATGCAAGTAAAAGATTCTGAACTCAGCACTAAGAATGTCAAACCCTACATAAAAGGCAGTAATTGGCCAGGCGTGGTGGCTCACACCTGTAATCCTAGAACTTTGGGAGGCTGAAGCAGGTGGATCACCTGAGGTCAGGAGTTTGAGACCAGCCTGGCCAACTTGGTGAAACCCCATCTCTGCAAAAAAATATAAAAATTAGCCAGGCACGATGGTGGGTGCCTGTAATCCCAGCTACTCGGGAGGCTGATGCAGGAGGATCACTTGAACCTGGGAGGCAGAGGTTGCAGTGAGCCGAGATCATGCCACTGAACTTCCAGCTTGGGTGACAGAGTGAGACTCTGACTCAAAAAAAGAAAAATCTAAGACCCATCACCCAGTTAGGAATCAAGTATCAACAATAAGCACATGAAAATATTCTCAACATCATCTGTCACCAAGGAAATTCAAATTATAACCACAATAAGATACCACACACTCCCACTCAAATAGCTGAAACTAAAAAAGAACCAACAAATATTAAGTGTTGGTAAAAACACAGAGCAACTAGAACTCACAAACATTGCTAGCGAAAGAGCAGACTGGCACAACCACTTTGAGGAATGGTTATGGCAGTTTCTAAAGTTAAACATATATCTACATCCTATTATCAATTTCATTTCTAATACATCAAAAAGACGTTAAGTGCTTTACAATGTTCACAGTAGTTTTATTCAGAATAGCCCAATGATGAAAACTCCACATATCTGTCCAAAGAGTAAAACAGACAGTAGTAGTATTACATTTGTGCGTGTGTATCAATGAAAAAGAAACTACTGCTTGATACAATAAATGATGAAGCACAGATTTACATGACCAGTCTCTAGTGAACACAGGTCAATACAGTTGGTTACCTTTGGTGGGCAAGATACTGACTGGGAGAACAGACAAGGGAGCCTGCCTGCTAGAAGGCATGAAATGTTCCATGTCTCAATTTTGTTGGTAGTTACATGGGTGGATAATATGTTTTAATTTTTAAAAAATCATAGGCACAACTAATTTATAGTAACAAAAATTAGAAAACTGATTGCCTAAGATGGAGAGAAGGAAAAACAAAATGGGGCCTGAGGAAATTTTCTGAGTGATGGAAATGTTCTAAATCTTGACTGGGGTGGGTTACATGGTCAGATAAAGCTGTTAAAACTCATCAAAACAGTACACTTAACATCTGTTCATTTTATTGAAAGTAAATCATACCTCAACTAAAAGAAAGTTTACTGAGTTATACATCTACAAGTGTGTACTTTGCCTTATGTAAATTACAGCACAATAAAAAATGGAAGAGACCAAAATAAAACAGTCCACTAAGAAGAAATAACTTAAATATATAAAAAGATGCTTGATCTTATTCAAAATAAAAAAAGAAATTAGAAAGAAACTCAAGTAATATCTTCACTAGCAGATTATCAAAGAGCAAAACATTTGGTAACACCATGTTGGCAAGAACGTGGGCAGAGACACATTGAGAGCAGGAATGTAAACCGGTACAGCCTCTGTGAAGTCAGTCTGGCAGTCACTACCCTAATTATTTACAAATGCACATATCCTTTGACCCAGCAATTCCAATTATTTATTTATCATACAGATATCCTTTTATGCATAGGGAATGATCTATGTACCAAGGTTATTCACTCAACATTGCCACAGCCACAGACTGAGGCAACCTAAATATCCATCAATGAAGGGACTGGTTAAACTATGGAGTACCAATACAGTAAAATGTCTTGCAGCCACTTAAAAGAAAAAAAAAGAGGCCGGGCGCGGTGGCTCACGCTTGTAATCCCAGCACTTTGGGAGGCAAAGGCAGGCGGATCACTTGAGGCCAGGAGTTCGAGACCAGCCCTGCCAACATGAGGAAACCCCGTCTCTACTCAAAATACAAAAAAATTAGCCAGGCATGGTGGCGGGCACCTGCAATCCCAGCTACTCGGGAAGCTGACGCAGGAGAATCACATGAAACCAGGAGGTGGAGGCTGCAGTGAGCAGAGATCATGCCATTACCATCCAGCCTGGGCAACAAGAGCAAAAACTCCATCTGGAAAAAAAAAAAATCTGAAAAAAAAAAAAAAAAAAAAAGAAAGCTCTTTGTGTAGATGTGAGAAGATGTAAAATACTTAAGGTAAAAACAGCAAAACACATCAAAGTGAAGGCCGGGCACGGTGGCTCACGCCTGTAATCCCAGCACTCTGGGAGACCGAGGCAGGTGGATCACGAGGTCAGAAGATCGAGACCATCCTGGCTAACACAGTGAAACCCCATTTCTACTAAAAATACAAAAAATTAGAGGGGCGTGGTGGCGGATGCCTGTAGTCCTAGCTACTCGGGAGGCTGAGGCAGGAGAATGGCATGAATCTGGGAGGCGGAGCTTGCAGTGAGCCAAGATCGTGCCACCAGCCGGGGTGACAGAGGGACACTCCATCTCAAAAAAACAAAACAAACAAACAAAAAAACACATCAAAGTGACTAGTACCCTAATATTTGTATTTAAAACAATACTGGGGAGAGGGTGTGATGTATACACTTAATTACTTTTATAAATATAAAATATCTGGAATGATACAAAGAAAACTGATGACGGTGGTTAGCTCTAGGAAAGTAACTTGGTGGCTAAGGGTAGGGGAGAGAATACTTATGAATTTTGAACAACGTGAATATATTACCTAGCCAACAAATCTTTTCTAAAGCAGTAATCAGCTTCAATTCATATGTATCACTTTCTGTACACATAGGTACACATAAATACGCAAAATGTATCAATAGTTTACATCTGTTATTATCATTAAACAGTAAAAACTCAGTACTTCTTGCCCAAGGACAAAAAAGAATATATACCTTTACTCACCTCAAATATATTCCTAATATGTTCCTGAAAAGGAAATATTTTTCTTCGACCAGAGAATTATTAGCAACAATCAACAATAGAGAAAGCCCAGCAGATTATACGCCCTTCTTAACACCAACCTTGCACATGCATACGCTCAGCAACATATCGTAAAACAACATAACATTTCAAAATTCTTGTTCCAGAGCTGAGTAAAATTCATTATTGTGGCTTGGTTAGGACTCCCTGACTTGACATTAAAAACTGTTCATGTTTACAACTACCACAATGTTGGCTATCGGAGTATTCCCTCCTGCAAAGACCTTCAAATGGTCCCTAAATCGCTAAAACTTAAATGGCTTAATTTACACATCACTCCCTATTTTCAGTTACTTTTTTTTTTTTTTTTTTTTTTTTTTTTTTTGAGATGGAGTCTTGCCTGTTGCCCAGGCTGGAGTGCAGTGGCGCAATGTTGGCTCACTACAACCTCCATCTCCCGGGTTCAAGCGATTCTCCTGCCTCAGCCTCCTGAGTAGCTGGGATTACAAGCGCCTGCCACCACACCTGGCTAATTTTTGCATTTTAGTAGAGACGGGGTTTCCCCATCTTGGCCAGGCTGGTCTCTAACTCCTAACCTCATGATCCACTCGCCTCGGCCTTCCAAAGTGCTGGGATTACAGGCGTGATCCACTGCGCCCAGCCTACTTCTAAATTTTTGAAGAAACAAATTGAAAAAGATTATACAAATAAATGGAAAGATGTCTCATGTTCACGAACTGAAAGAATATTGTTAAAATGTCCATACTACCCAAAGTTATCTGCAGAGTCAATGAAATCTCTATCAAAATTTCAGTGACATTCTTCACATCTTCTGGAGCTGGGCTGAATAAAAATTATGAACTACAAGACTATGGTATCCCTAAAAATTTCAAATACTCTACAGCATTGTAGGAAAAAAAATGTATATTTACTTCAAAATATTTTTAAACATATTTTCGAGTTTGTTGAAGTTTTTTAAATTTTTTTTACCGTGGCAAATAAATGTATGATAGCACTACATTTTAGTTAACTTTAATGCCTTCCTTCTTTTTCTATCTAAAAATTTGTTATGGGTTCTAGCTAACACAATAAGAAAAAGGTACAGAATGGGAAGGAAGAAATAAAACTATCTTTGTTCACAGATGACATGATTGTCTACACAGAAAATCTGAAAGAACTGACAAAAAAAACTCCAGGAACTAATAAGCAATTACAGTTAAGCTTGCAGGATACAAGGTTAATATACAAAAGTCAATCACTTTCCAATTTGAAGTGAAAAACACAAAACCATTTATATTACTTAGGCACAAATCTAACAATATGGATAAGATCTATATGAAGAAAGTCTGATGAAATAAATCAAAGAACTAAATAAATGGAGAAATACTCCATTTTCTTGGATAGAAGACTCAATACTGTCAAGATGTCATTTCTTCCCAACTTGATCTACAAATTCCATACAATCTCAATCAAAATCTCAGCAAATTTTGTGGATATCAACAAACTTAAGTCTTAAGTTTATATGAAGTTTTTTTGAAGGAGAGAACAAAATGAAAGGATTTGCCCTACTTGACCTCAAGACTTCCTAAAAAGCTACAGTTATCAAGACAATATGGTATTAGTGAAAGAACAAATAGATCAGTGGGAAAAAATAGCCCAGAATACATCTGTACTAGAAAACTGATCTCTGACAAAGTAACAAAGACAATACAATGGAGCAAAGACAGTCTATTCAACAAAGAGTGCTGGAACAACTAAACATCCACATGCAAAAAAACCAATCTAGACTCAGCCCTCACACTCTTCACAAAAACTAACTCAAAACAGAGCCAGGTTCAGTGGCTCACACCTGTAATCCCACCACTTTGGGAGGCTGAGTAAGAGGATCACTTGAGGCCAGGAGTTCAAGACCAGCCTAGGCAACATGGCAAAAGCCTATCTCTACAAAAAATTAGCTGGACATGGTGGTATGCCCCTGTAGACCCACCTACTCAGGAGGCTGAGGCGGGAGGATTGCTCGAGCCTGGGAGGCGGAGGTTGCAGGAAGCCAAGATAACCTCACTGCACTCCAGCCTGGGCAACAGAGCCACACCCTGTCCAAAAAAAATGGATCATAGGGCAGGTACAGTGGGTCACACCTGTAATCCCAGCACTTTGGGAGGCCAAGGCAGGTGGATTGGCTGAGCTCAGGAGTTTGAAACCAGCTTGGGCAACACGGTGAAACTCCCATCTCTAAAAATAATAATAACAATAATAATGAGATAAATAAAATACAATAAAGGAAAAATATATTAAGAACTCACCAATAGGGAAACATACAACCCTATTTTAAAAATAGGCCCAGAATATTAAACAGAGACTTTATTCAAATAACACATACATACGTAAATATGCATGTGAAAAGACGTTCCACATCATATACTGAGATGGTTTGGCTTTGTGTTCCCATTCAAATCTCATCTTGTAATCCCCAGGTGTTGAGGGAAGGGCCTCATGGGAGGTGAATGGATCATGGGGGCAGCTTCCCCCATGCTGTTCTGATGATAGTGAGTTCTCACAAAATCTGATGGTTTTATATGGGGCTCTTCCTCCTTCTCTTCCTTCACACTTTCTTGCCTGCTGCCACATGAGAAGTGCCTGCTTCCCCTTCTGCCATGATTGTAAGTTTCCTGAGGCCTTCCCAGCCATGCAAAACTGGGAGTCAACTAAACCTCTTTTCTATATAAATTACCCGGTTTTGGGCTGTTCTCTATAGCAGTGTGAGAATGGACTTACTACATACACCATCAGGGGATTGCAAATTTAAACAATAATGAAATATCACTATACACCTATTAGAATGGTCAAAACCTGGAACACCGAAAACACCAAATGCTGGTGAAGATGTGAAGCAAGAGGACTCTCATTCATTGCTGGTGGAATTGCAAAATAGTACAGCCTCTTTGGAAGACAGTTTAACGCTTTCTTACTAAAACTAAACATACTCTTACCACATGATTCAGCAAACATTTCCTTGGTATCTACTCAGTAAGTTTAAATCTTATGTCCACACAAAAACTGGTACGTGGATGTTTATAATAGCTTTATCCATAATTGCCAAAACTTGGAAGTAATCGAGATGCCCTTCAGTAGGTCAAAGTTGATAAATAAACTTGGTACATGCAGACAATGGAATATTATTCTACACTAAAAAGAAATGAGCTATCAAACCATGAAAGGACATGGAGGAATCTTAAATACATATTACTACATGAAAGAAGTCAATCTAAAAAGGCTACATTACTACATGATTCCAATTATATGACATTCTGGAAAAGGCAAAATTATGGAGGCAGCCAGAAGGTTGCCAGGAAGTGGGGGAAGGGATGAATAAGTGAAGCACAAAAAACGTTTAGAGCAGTGAAAATCCTCTCTACTATAAGGCAAGATGCAAATCTCATTATACAATCGGTCGAACACGCAGAACGTACAACACCAAGAGTGAACCCGAATGTAAACTATGGACGTTGGGTGATAATGATGTCAACTTAGGTTCATCAACTGTAACCAATGTACCACTCTGGTGCAGGATGTTGATAACTGGGGACACGAGGCAGAGGGTATGGGAAACCTCTGTGTTTTTCTCTCAATTTTATTGTGAACCTAAAGCTGCTCTTTAAAAATTAAGTCTCTTAGGCCGGGTGCAGTGTATCCCAGCACTGGGAGCCTGTAATCCCAGCACTGTGGAAGGCCAAGGCAGGCGGATCACCTAAGGTTGGGAGTTAGAGACCAGCCTGACCAACATGGAAAAACCCTATCTCTACTAAAAATACAAAAATTAGCCTGGTGTGGTGGTGTATGCCTGTAATCCCAGCTAGCTACTTGGGAGGCTGAGACTCTTGAACACAGGAGGTGGAGGCTGCAGTGAGCCAAGATCATGCCATTGCAGTACAGCCTGGGCAACAAGAGCGAAACACCATCTCAAAAAAAACAAAAAAAATTAAGTATCTTAAAAAAGTGTTGTTATAGGACAAAAACTCCAACACAAGTTTTATAATTACTACTCTGGACTTTCAAATAATAAATGGGAAACAACCAAAAACCTTCAGCATCTTTTCAGTTAAGCTAAATTCTTCCATGTAATGAGATAAATATATAAACAATATAAATTAGGCCATGTTATATAATAGAAACTAGGATTCTGTCACAGGTAAATTAAAAATAATTTATGAATCTTTTTCTAATTAAAGTGTTCATTTAGGCACACAAAATTCTAAGAAATACATTACTACTTCAAGTTAAAAAGAATCAACATGGAAGAAAACACAGAAAAACTTTTTTTTTTTTTTTTTGAGACGGAGTTTCGCTCTTGTTGCCCAGACTGGAGTGCAGTGGTGCAATCTGGGCTCACTGCAACCTCCGCCTCCCACGTTCAAGCAATTCTCCTGCCTCAGCCTCTTGAGTAGCTGGGATTACAGGCACCCGCCACCACACCCGGCTAATTTTTTTATTTTTAGTAAAGGCGGGGTTTCACCATATTAGCCAGGATGGTCTTGAACTCCTGACCTGAGGTGATCCACCCACCTGGGCTTCCGAAAGTGCTGGGATTACAGGTGTGAGCTACCACGCCCAGCCACGACCATTTTCTGAAGGCTCCAAATACAACATATTTCACAATCAGTTGTTACTGCTTCACTTGGTGTTCATGAAAGGATATGAACATACTGAACTTTGCTCTCTCTACAAACCTGTGTACATTTAATGCTACAATAAACATACACTTTACAAAATAAGTATTAAAATAAAGTCAATCATTTCTGAATTACATTTACTTATTAAATCTAAAAGCTGCATTATTTGATTTACAATTATTTAAAGTATTCACTTCATTGAAATCTTTAGCCATTTTATGGTTTTCCATAATAGGAAAATACAGATTTGGAGAGGGGGAACAAATGTAGGCTCACCCTGTCTTTGCCTTACCAATCCAACTACCCTCTAGTCAGTCAATCATCTTAGACTAAGTGATTAACTTTTTTTTCTTATTTTTAGGATTCTTGAATCCCTAAAGCTTGACCACATATTTACAAAAATGAAAAATTCCATTTCAGTCGTTAAGGTGGTAATAGTAATTACATTTTATTATTTTCTTAATGTTGTTCATTAATCAATATCGATAAAGTGGGAATTTATCACTTCAGTATGTTCCAACATCAGTGAAGACCAAATTCCATGGATACCAATTTCTTTAGATTTTAAATCTAGAATTTATACTTTTGTAATCATTAGCCTAAAGGAGAAATAAGTTATAATCACCTTGCAGCCACAAAAGTGGATAAATCTTTGAATTTTACAATTTTCTCTGCTTTTTAAAAAGCACTATTTCATTATGTTAAGATTCAGTTATAAAAATAATCAGATTTACATTTCAGTTACTATCACAAGGGTTCCAGGAAGACACTAAAGAGTCAAAGCTAAGAAAAGCATGATCATGGCAGATACACAGAATAAGAAACTATTCAAAATAATGCTACCATATTAGAACATTTTGTAAACTATGCACCACATGTACATTCAGGCAATGCTACTACAAAACCACTGTTATAACTGAAGCTTAATAGAGAAATGACAAAGACATCCAGTAATGGAGTGGTACAACTTTTCCAAAGGTAATACAAGACAAACTGCACACATACCCATATAACTGTTTCCAAACACTAATCCCTCACTCTTTCTTCATTGGTCAAAACAGTCAGCAGCTCTAAAAGATATAAATGAGATGAACACCAAAAGTGCATGAGCACTGCCAACAAAAAGATGAGGAGATGAAGAGATCCATAATGACCACTTACTTAAATCCTTCCGCCTAATTCACTCCCTTTATCCCACCCAGGGGCTCTAAAATACTCCTTTTATCAGTAGTATCAGCATCACCTGGGAAACTGCTGAAAATGCACATTCTTAGGTCCTAGCCTGGGACCTGCTGAATCAGAAACTGGGGGGCAGGGTTGAGCAGTCTGTGTTTTAACAAGCCCTCCATGTGATTCTGATGCACACAAGTCTGAGAACCACTATTCCACTGTTCCACTGTTCCTAGTTAAGACTTTCATTTCTCACCTCTATCATGACAATAGCCTCCTGAAGCCCAATGCATTCTCCAGGTGCTGCCAGGATTATCTGATTACACTGCAGTCCCACTCAAATTCCTTCACTAGGTCCCTCAACTTTCCAAAGCTTTGGCTTATCCACAAGCCTCTCATGACCTAGGATCCTGTCATCACTACCTCCAACTCCCACACCAACCGTCCCACACACGAATACTTACCTCTAGACCTAACTCATAAATTACTATCCCTGGCGGTCTTTCCACTAATATTCCTCTTTTTGGAATGTCCTTCTTCCCCCACCCCTCCACAACCTCGTATCTAGCAAATCTTTCAAGATTTGCTCTACACTCCACCTGGCCCAACACTGGGTTAATAACCCCTCCCCATGTGCTCCTAAAAACAGCCTGTACTATGCTTACCAGGCTCTTATTTCCTGTTGACGTGGCACAGTGCCTGGAGCGTAATAGGCACTCAATGAAACAGAATCGGGGCAGGGGAAAAAGGTCTTTCTCACATTTACATTCTAAAGTCCTTGAAATCAATTGTTTTTGTTGTTGTTGTTTTGAGACAGGGTCTCACCGTGTCATTTACTGCAGTCTCCACTTCCCCAGCTCAAGCAATCTTCCTGCCTCTGCCTGCCAACTAGGTAGGAATACAGGCATGCACCACCATGCCCAGCTAAGTTTTGTATTTTTTGTTGAGACGAGGTCTCGCCGTGTTGCCCAAGCTGGTCTCAAACTCCTGAGCTCAAGCTATCCACCCACCTCAGCCTCCCAAAGTGCTGGGATTGCATGCATGAGCCACCATGCCGAGCCAATGATCATGTCTTACCTGTCCCTGGATCCCTAGTTCTAACAATGCTGGCATGTAGCAAACACCTTTTTGAAGCCCACTGAGTGAATAACTGTGGTTCAAAAGCCTTAAGAAAAAACTATTATACAATCATGTTCTAGCAAATACTGATACCTTATTAAAATCCAGGCACAGTGGTTCACACCTGTAATCCCAGCACTTTGGAAGGCCGAGGCGAGTGGATCACCTGACGTCAGGTGTTCAAGACACACCTGACCCATCTCTACTCAAAATACAAAATTAGCCAGGTGTGGTGGCACATGCCTGTAATCCCAGCTACTCGGGAGGCTGAGAGAGAACTGCTTGAACCTGGGAGGCAGAGGTTGCAATGAGCTGAGATCGCACCACTGCACTACAGCCTGAGCAACAAGAGTGAACCTCCGTCTCAATAAATAAATACATACATACATACATACATAAAATCCCTATGAAGAGACTACCTCCTGAATTAGAATAAAAGTTTGCTGTTAGCCGGGCGCAGTGGTTCACACCTGTAACCCCAGCACTTTGGGAGGCCGAGGCGGGTGGATCACGAGATCAGGAGATCGAGACCATCCTGGCTAACACGGTGAAACCCCATCTCTACTAAAAATACAAAAAAAAAATTAACTGGGCATGGTGGCGGGCACCTGTAGTCCCAGCTACTCAGGAGGCTGAGGCAGGAGAATGGCGTGAACCCGGGAGGCGGAGCTTGCAGTGAGCCGAGATCACGCCACTACACTCCAGCCTGGGCGACAGAGCCAGACTCCGTCTCAAAAAAAAAAAAAAAAAAAAAAAAAACCGTTTGCTGTGATTCCGATAAAAGAAATCCAGGGCTTTTTGGAGAAATGGCTGACTCTAGGGCTAGGAAAGAAAAATACCAGATGAGTTTGGAGCAAATTGTTATGTCAGAAAGTAAGAAACTGCTTAAAAAATCAAAGGACACAGCATGTTGAAAGGGCACAGGAGGCCAGCCTGAAAGAGGTGCCAGTGGCAAAAGGTGGAACAACTGTAGCAGCAAATCAAGTAGTGGTAACATTAAATTATAACCCAAAGAATGGCCAGATGGGGTGGCTCACACCTGTAATCCCAGCACTTTGGGAAGCCGAGGCAGGTGGACAGGTCAGGAGATTGAGACCATCCTGGCTAACATGGTGAAACCCCGTCTCTACTAAAAATACAAAAAATTAGCTGGGTGTGGTGGCACACACCTGTAATCCCAACTACTTGGGAGGCTGAAGCAAGAGAATCACTTGAACCCAGGAGGCAGAGGCTGCAGTGAGCCAAGATTGCGCCACTGCACTCCAGCCCAGGAGACAAAGCGAAACTCCCGTCTCAAAAAAAAAAAAAAAATTATAACCCTTATAGCCCAAAGAACAAAAATATCCACAAGTCCACACTGAAATAAATCATGGAATGAGTGAATAATAAGTAAATAAACAGGAGAAAAGGAACAAATCTCCTGTAAAGAAAAAAAACCCAATTAATGCATGTAAAAAGGAATAAGGGAACTAGAAAAATCACACCATTAGAAAACCACAGTCATCGGCCAGATGCAGTGGCTCATGCCTCTAATCCCTGCATTTTGGGAGGCCAAGGCAGGAGGATCACATGAGCCCAGGAGCTGAAGGTTAGTGAGCCATGATCGTACCACTGCACTCCTGCCTGAGTGACAAGGCAAGACCCTCATCTCGAGAAAGAGAAGAGAAGAGAAAAGAGAAAAGAGGAGAGCCATAGTAAGTATTGCTCCAGACAAGATCCACTGATGAATGCTAAAATTATTGGACAAAACTTTCAAGGAAAAAAATGGCTATCTGCACAGCCTCAAAGCATCTCCCCAAAGTATTTCTTAATTACCACAGTGGTTTTAACATATTTCTTTGGCCAGGTGCGGTGGCTCACACCTGTAATCCCAGCACTTTGGGAGGCAAAGGGGCGGATCACCTGAGGTCAGGAGTTCAAGACCAGCCTGACCAACATGGAGAAACCTCGTATCTACTAAAAACAAAAAAGAAAATACAAAATTAGCCCGGCGTGGTGCTGCATCTCTGCAATCCCAGCTACTCGGCAGTCAGAGGCAGGAGAATCGCTTGAACCTGGAAGGCGGGGGTTGCAGCAAGCCGAGATCGCACCACTGCACTCCTGCCCGGGCAACACGAGCAAAACTCCATCTCAAACAAAACAAAACACCATATTTCTTAATTACCGTGGTGATTTTAACATATATCCACAAATTTTCCCATGCTTTTCCCTCTAGTACGTAGAACTTAACGTCCCTTTGCTTTGCATGAGGGCTAGATTAGTAGACTCACTTCTAATGAGCAGGTTGAGAAGCGAAAAACAGTAATTTCAGAGCGAAGGAACTTGGCACATATTACCTTAACCAAGAGGTAAGATTAACATATACCAATAAGTGTCCCCTGTTTGATATGATGTGATGAGACAGGCACATCAACTCTATGGTATTCTACCCATAACCTCAGTCTAATCATTACAAATATCAGACAAAACAGTACTCTTCAAAATTGTCCAGGTCATGAAAAAGGGGAAAGACTGAGAAGCTGTCACAGGTCAGAGGAGACTAAGGAGACAACTAAATGCAACATGAGAACCTGGATTGGCTATTGGAACAAAAAAAAAGACATTCGTGGAAAAAACTGGGGAAATCCAAATAACGCCTATAGTTTAGTATTATATCCATGTTCATTTCTTACGTTTGATAAATACACCATGGTTAGGTAAGACTGTAACACTGAGGAAGCAGAGTGAGGGCACACTGGAACTTTGTACTATCTTTGCAACTTTCTGTAAGTCTAAAATTATTTCAAAAGTTAATATTTTTAAATTATAATCAATTATACATTATTTAATCCAGATTAACACTCCAATGTTATCAAAGAAATTCTAATGACTTTTATATTACTGTGAAATCTTTAGAAATATCAAAATATATGAAAAAGGGACTAATCTGAAATTCAAAAATTACATCCACTAGCAACTTCATGAATTACTTATACCAATAGATTTTTCACGTGACTATTCTCAAATAAGCATCTAACTTATGTATCTCTTGGTTAAGGTTATTATGATGACAGGCCAGGTGCGGTGGCTCACACCTGTAATCCCAGCACTTTCGGAGGCCAAGGCGGGCGGATCACGGGGTCAGGAGATCGAGACCATCCTGGCTAACACAGTGAAACCCCATCTCTACTAAAAACACAAAAAAATTAGCCGGGCGTGGTGGTGGACACCTGTAGTCCCACCTCCTGGGGAGGCTGAGGCAGAAGAATGGCATGAACCCAGGAGGCGGAGCTTGCAGTGAGCTGAGATCGTGCTACTGCACTCCAGCCTGGGCAACAGAGCGATACTCTGTCTCAAAAAAAAAAAAAGGTTATTATGATGACAAAGGATTCCTCATTCTCAATAGCAACTTCCCATTCCACACCCGCCTGCTTTAGCTTTTGTCCATTAGATATTCAGAAGCAAATTAATTCTCCATCCCAACAAACTCCCAATCTTCATACTCCTGTTCCCCAGAAAAAGAGAGGCAGTAGCAAGCCAGAAAGGAGACCCGGATGCTTATCTCTTTTCAATACCATTCTCTTGTGAATCTCCAATTGCTTTTTTTGCAGAATTCAGAAACACGAACTAGTTTGCAATACTCCAAGAATTACTGGTGTCATTCACACCTATTACACTACTACCAGTTCAACTTTCTCCCCTGTCCAGAGCTAAGGCCCTTCCCTCCCAAATCCTCATCTCATCCTTCACACACTACACATTCAAGGTTGAAGTATATATAATCCTGCCGTTCCATTTAAAATCCTTACTAGTTCCTATCACTGTCAGAGGAATGTCTTTAGGCACAGCAAAGAAGTCACTTTATGATATGAGCCCTGCTTACCAATTTCCAGCTCCTTCTCTTCACTTACCAACTTAAAAACTGTATGCTAGACAGAAAACAAACTGTTTGCCAGAAACGACCAAGCTGTTTGGCATCTTTATTCCCTGATACCTGCCTTCTTCTCACGTCTTATTTTTTATGGTAAATTATTTTAATGCACACTGGTTCTCAATTAGCACTTAATATAAGCAGCTCCTGAAACTTATTTTAGAATTTAAAAGATTATAAATGTGAATAACATTGTATCATAGTACTTAACAAACATATTTTTAGTACACAATTTCTAAGACAAAGCAAAATAAAAGCTTAGCTGCTGAAGAACTGGCTTTGACATTCAGGAATCATACCATGAAAATAAAGATATTAAAGGAAAAAATCATTCTCAAAAATGTGTTTGGTGACATTATTTTAATTCTCTCTTCCATGAAACAGAATGTAACAAATGCACCTGAACTCACAAGTTTAATGAATAAAATAGAAGTTTCCTCTTCAGATATCTAAAAAATATTGAGACTAATGTATTCAAAATTGAGAACGTGCCTGGAAAATGCCAATGTTTTAAGAAAAACCAGTGCAGGCAGGGTTCAGTATTGTACATACTCCCTGTAATTTGGGTGAACACAGTCAGTTTTTTAATTATATATGCAATCATAGGGTTAAAAAGAGCATTAGGTCCAGAAAAAACCTCTCAGAGATTCAACACAATGTGTTAAAGATGAAGCAACTGAAATCCAGAAACAAATCTCTTAAGTCACAAAAGGCTTATTCTACATGGCAACCCATTTACTTATTTTGGTGACCTGATGAAGCATTAAAATAATAAGTTATGCAGGCCAGGCGCGGTGGCTCACGCCTGTAATCCTAGCACTTTGGGAGGCTGAGGCAGGCGGATCACGAGGTCAGGAGATCGAGACCATCCTGGCTAACACTGTGAAACACCATCTCTACTAAAAATACAAAAATTAGCCAGGCGTGGTGGCGGGCACCTGTAGTCCCAGCTACTTGGGAGGCTAAGGCAGGAGAATGGCGGGTGAACCCAGGAGGCGGAGCTTGCAGTGAGCCCAGATAGCGCCACTGCACTCCAGCCTGGGTGACAGAGCGAAACTCCATCTCTAGAAAAAAAAAAAAAAAAGTTAAATAAATAAATAAATTTGCAGCACCGATATCTGGGGGAAAATTAAAAAAGTAAAATAAATAAAATAACAAGTTGTTCAGAATACGCAACTTGTTAATTTTCTTGTTTTTTGTTTTTGAGATGGAGTCTTGCTCTGTCGCCCAAGCTGGAATGCAGCGGTGCGATCTTGGCTCACTGCAACACCTCCACCTCCTGGACTCAAGCGATTATCCTGCCTCAGCCTCCTGAGTGGCTGGGATTACAGGCTTGCGCCACCATGCCTGGCTAATTTTTGTATTTTTAATAGAGATGGAATTTCACCATGTTGGCCAGGCTGGTCTCGAACTCCTGACCTCAGGTAATGTGCCCACCTCGGCCTCCCAAAGTGCTGGGAATACATGTGTGAGCCACCGGTTAATTTTCTTAAATGTTAATATTATTTAAATGTTTGATTATGGCTGGGCATGCTGGCTCACACCTGTAATCCCAGCACTTTGGGACGCTAAGGCGGGTGAATCACCTGAGGTCAGGAGTTCGAGACCCAGCCCGGCCAACATGGAGAAACCCCATCTGTACTAAAAACACAAAAAATTAGCCAGGCGTGATGGCGCATGCCTGTAATCACAGCTATGCAGAAGGCTGAGGCAGCAAAGCCGCTTGAACACGGGAGGCAGAGTTTGCAGTGAGCCAAGATCGCACCACTGCACTCCAGCCTGGGCAAAAGAAAAACTCTGTCTCAAAAAAGAAATAAAAAATTAGCTGGCTATGGTGGGGCACGTCTGTAGTCCCAGCTACTGAGGAGGCTGAGGTGGGAGGATTCCTTGAGCCCAGAAGGTCAAGGCTGCAAGAGGCAGTGATTGCACCATTATACTCCGGCTTGGGCAACAAAGGGAAGCCATCTCAATTTTTTAAAAAAGGAAAAAAGCAGGGCTGTTGACATCCAAATGGGTCTGGTTCTGGTTGCTCCTAAATCCCAGAAGACTCAATGCTCTTCCCAATCATTCAGTCCACTTTTGGATTCCATATGCCAATGCCAATGAATCCCCTTTTTAACTTAAGCCAAAAGTTTGCATGAGGTTTCTATCATATAAAGGAGTTCTGACCCATGCACTTTGGGAGTCCAAAGCAGCCAGATCACGAGGTCAGGAGTACGAGACCAGCCTGACCAACATGGTGAAACACCATCTCTATTAAAAATACAAAAATTAACTGGGTGTGGTGGCGCACACCCGTAATCCCAGCTATTCAGGAGGCTGAAGAAGGAGAATCACTTGAACCCAGGAGGTGGAGGTTGCAGTGAACTGAGATCGTGCCACTGCACTCCAGCCTAGGCGACAGAGCAAGACTCCATCTCAAAAAAATAAATAAATAAAAATAAAACATTAACTTCTCATTTATGATTATCAGTACAAAGCACATTTTCAGATTGGTCCATCAATTATCCATTTACCTGTTTTTGCTATTATTTGACTCGATTGCCATCTTCAAGTACGGCACTCATATATGTCCCTGGGCTTCCAAATTTAAACATTTAGTAAAACCTCTTCTGACCCTCCCCTAAATGCTGACCTTTTAATAAATTATTTCCAGTACTCTAATTGTAAGGATGAACCAATTTAAGACTACCAGCTAATCATGAAAACATACCTAAGACAACAATCCACTCAAGTATTTATTACGAACCTGCTAGGTCCTGTTCTAGGTAGCTGCAGACAGAATGACACATAAAATAGTGCCCCTCCCTGTTCTCATGCAGTTTAAATTCTGGAGAGAAGTTTAAAAAAAAAAAAAATGATCAAAGTTACTTCAGAGAGACAAAACTGCTACGTGGAGAATAAGGGTCTATGGCTGAAAACTGCCGCGGGTGGGCAGTAATTTCAGTGTAACCTCTCTGAGGTGTTGGCATTGGAACTGAGAGTGAATGACATAAAAGAATCAGCTATATAACAATCTCAGGGCAGAGTATGAGGCAAAGAACAAAGTAATTAAGACGCTGAGACAGGAATAAGCTTGTTCAGTGGGTGTGGAGCTGGAATGGCTGGGCATGGTGAACAAGGTGAAACAAGATAAGGTTTGTGAGGTGGCCAGGGGCCAGATCACATGGCAGAGGTTGGGGAGGAGGGACCCTCATAGGCTAAGATGTTTGAACTTTATACTGAGTGTGATAAAAAACCCTTAAAGGAAGGGGAAAGAGAAGAAAATGACATTTACTGGGCATCTAATGTAGTACCAGATTTTAAAAATAAGTATAAATGTTTCTTCTGTGCATTCTATAAAACAATATATGCATTCCTGGAAAACTTGACTTTATACGGTCACATGCTAAAAGTAACAAGCACTTTATGAGAAAAAAAAAGGAAGACCACTCCTATGTCACTTTGTAACCAAAATATTAACAAAAGCAATGTGAATAAAAATACAAATAAAAATGTTTAACATTAAGTTCCTAATAAAGATACAACTTTCAGGTGAAGGAAGCACATTAAGCAGGTAATTCTAGCACTTTGAGAGGCCAAGGCGGGCGGACCACCTGAGGTCAGGAGTTCGAGACCAGCTTGACCAACATGGAGAAGCCCTAATTATACAGGAATCCAGCCATCCATTGGAAAAATAAAGGAGATGGGACCATATTTTAAGACAAGTTGTGGAAAAGGTTCCAGGATCAAATTGGGTAGGGTATAAATATTCTTCACCCGTGGAACTGCTGTGGTTTCTTTTCCTCTATAACCTGATTATCAGCCAGGCACAGTGGTTCACGCCTATAACCCCAGCACTTTGGGAGGCCTATAACCCCAGCACTTTGGGAGGCCGAGGCTGGTGGATCACCTGAGATCAGGAAATCGAGACCATCCTGGCTAACATGGTGAAACCCCGTCTCTACTAAAAATACAAAAATTAGCTGGGTGTGGTGGCGGGTGCCTGTAATCCCAGCTACTCGGGGGGCAGAGGCAGAATTGCTTGAACCCGGGAGGCAGCGATAGTGGTGAGCCAAGATCACGCCATTGCACTCCATCCTGAGCAACAAGAGCGAAACTCCGTCTCAAAAAAAAGATACTTCGAGCTGCGAAGAGATTGGGGAGAATCGCACAACAAGCCCCTCCAAAAACTTCAAAGACTAAAAAAACATGGCCAAACTAGGCCAACAGGAAGAATTCACAAGTGGCCACCCGGGGCTTGTTTCATTCAGCTCTTAGTGTACTTTGAGCTCGACTATTGTTACCTGATGCAAAACATGAATATGCTGGGGAAAATCACGTATGAACCAGAGCAATTTCCTTGTTGTACTGACATAATTCTCCTATTTACCAATTACATATGAGTCTATTCCGGATACAGACACATGCCGCAGCACAACCAAGTATTCTTTTAACTTATGGTATCTCTTTTATTCTAACTAAATTCTTAAGAGATAAGTCATGGCATTTTGCAAATATGGGAACTGAAGCTCAAGAGAGGCAAGTAAAATGTATCCAAAGTTTCTCCCAGGAGTGAAGCTAAAGGTTGCAGAAGTTATTCCTAAACCCAACCTCAAACTTGCAACTACTCTTGGGAGGGCTTCAAACCAAGATCTTTAAATCCTACCATGTGCATTCACCGTATTTATCAAAGACCATTAGTATGCTGCTATGGCTCCTGCCATTACCAGTTCTCACTTGTAACAAGTCACTTCTATGTTGATTTGTCAGAACAAAGGAGCCAACCAACCAATATATCTACTAGCAAAATACACATGAATCATCTGGAAGAAAACACAAGAAAGGCAAATGAGGCTAGATAAAATAAGGCAGCCAGCTTCACCAGCATATCTGACACAAAAAAGGGAACAAACCAAGTAGAGAAGCAACAAATTAAAAAACATACCCACTACAGGCTGGGCACAGTGGCTCATGCCTGTAATCCCAGCACTTTGGGAGGCCAAGGCAGGCTATCACGAGGTCGGGAGATCGAGACCATCCTGGCCAACATGGTGAAACCCCATCTCTACTAAAATACAAAAAATTTGCTGGGCATGGTGGCACGTGCCTGTAATCCCAGCTACTTGGGAGGCTGGGGCAGGAGAACTGCCTGAACCTGGGAGGCGTAGGTTGCAGTGAGCTGAGATCGCACCACTGCACTCCAGCCTGGCGACGGAGCAAGACTCCGTCTCAAAAAAAAAAAAGCATACCCACTACAAGAAACAGAGCCCAGAGATACAAAAGATTAAAGTATCTACTTTAATCTACAGACAAGTAAACAAAGAGTAAAAACTGGAAAGTAATCTACAGACAAGTAAACAAAGAGTAAAAACGGGAAAAGCCCATAATACATTCATTCCCCCCATATTTAATAGTACCTTGTCTGTTTTAATAACATTCAGAGGAAAACCGAACATGTTACTCATTTAAATATTACTATCCTTGGAGTTTTTTTAATCTGCTGACGAATTTTTAAAACTTTTATTTTTAAATTTTTTTAGAATATCACTAAAATATTGTTGCAATCATTTTAAGTTCAAAGTTTTAAAACCGAAAATCCTATATTCTCTGACAGTAAATTCTGGTTTCTAAGTAGCTCAAAGACAAAGGCGTCATCCCCTACTCTGGAAGGTTCCAAATGATAACAGAATCAAATCTACCAAGACCCCTCATCCCAACTAAATGTCTCTAAATAATCAAGATCTCAGATGACTCTGGAATTTTTTTTTTTTTTTTTTTTTTTGAGACGGAGTTTTGCTCTTGTCGCCCAGGCTGGAGTGCAATGCCGTGATCTCAGCTCACCGCAACCTCTGCCTCCTAGGTTCAAGGGATTCTCCTGCCTCAGCCTCCGGAGTAGCTATCATTACAGGCCACCACACCCTGCTAATTTTTTGTATTTTTAGTAGTGACAGGGGTTTCACCATGTTGGTCAGGCTGGTCTTGAACTCCTGACCTCAGGTGATCCACCCACCTCAGCCTACCACCAACTGCTAGGATTAGAGGCGTGACCCAGGGCACTGGGCCCCAGACCCGCTATCCTGGATATTTTCACCAGTTAGCTAGAAGTAGAGGATGTTGCCCCAGCTCACTCTGACAACTTGGTGTTGCCATCACCTACTCTATTTCTTCCAACTCTGAACCTCCTCTATTTTCCAACTCTGTCTTGTCACATCTCATTGTCATTAAAAGAAAATCTGAACTGGCGCAGGTGTAATCTCAGCACTCTGGGAGGCCAAGGTGGGTGGATCGCTTGAGGCCAGGTGTTCCAGACCAGCCTGGCCAACATGGTGAAACCCTATCTCTACTAGCAATACAAAGATTAGCCAAGCGTGGTGGCACACGCCTGTAATCACAGCTACTCAGGAGGCTGAGGCATGAGAATCGCCTGAACCCGGGAGGTGGAGGTTACAGTAAGCCAAGAGCACGCCACCACACTCCAGCCTGAGTGACAGGGCCAGACTCTGTCTAAAAAAAAAAAAAAAAAAAAAGAACGTCCCTGCCAGCCTACATTCAACAGTAGAAAACACAGGAAAATACAAGATGTCCCCCATGCTAGATTGTGATAGGTTCCATGCTAGCAGATCAGGAGAGGAGGAGGTCAGAAAGAACCAATCTGGGCCACAGAATCACTTGTGCAACTGGTTTAAAGAGACAAAGGGCACAGAGTGTACACATCCTTTGACCTCTGAGGGAAAACCACTGTCAAAGAGAAGGACAGCAGTAGATGTATGGACTGGGTATGCAAGACCATGAATCAGAAAAAAAGCCAGGCAAGAATCATATGCCAGTATCAGGTAAAGATAAGGGTTCAAGTTAGGAAAAAAAACAAAAACAAAACAAACAAAAAACACATGATGAAGGGTCTAAAGAGACTGCAGAGTACATAAATATCAGGAAGAAGTGGGCAAGCCCAAATAACTCCCCAATTCAGGTTTAACTGCTACGGTCAGGCCAAGGTCTTTGAATCTTTTACCCACATTTTGAGTATATTCCCTGTTTGTCCTAGCAAGTTCTACACTGTTATCAAGCCAAAAGGATTCTGCAGATGACCAAAACCAAAGAGCAGGGTGCTAGGTTATCAAGTAGACCCTCAAAATTCTTACAGCACAGCCAGTCCCGATGGCTCATGCCTGTAATCCCAGCAGTTTGGGAAGCCACAGCAGGTGGACCACTTGAGCCCAGGAGTTCAAGACCAGCCTGGGCAACATAGTGAGACCCCCATCTCTACCAAAAAAAAAACACAAAAATTAGCCGGGAATGGTGGCGTAGTAGTCCCAGATACTCAAGAGGCTGAGGTGAGAGGACCACCTGAGCCCGGGGAGGTCAGGGCTGCAGTGAGCCATGTCTGTGCCACTACCCTCCAGCCTGGGTGACAGAGTAAGATCCTGTGTCAAAAAAAGAAGAAAGCTCTGACAGCAGGAACATAGTAAGTTCGAAGGACAATTAATTTTTGAAACTGGATGTATCTCCTTTCCAGTTTTGTATATGTGAATCACTCACAAAAGCAACAAGAGTCTATTGCACTAGCAAACCTATGCCTCAGTCAGAGCCTCATGGGATTCAACTCAACAATGGAAAGGCTAAAGAGTGCCAGGCAACTATACCAGATGCTGAGGGTCAAGATGGGTGAGAGACGCCTGTCTCCAAGGAAGGATCTCTGCCTAGTGAGATGAGACAACAAATAACTCTCAATCAAGGAGAGGCCTGTGCTAGAAACAGAAGACTAGTGGTCATCATTGGCAAGGATGTTAATTTAAGACTGTCACGGAAGGAAGCTTAATGCTTAATCTTCAATCAAATAGTGTAACTTCATGCAGGCAACATGTTATGGCATGTAAATTTTTTTAAAATATAATTATCCAAACTTCTTCCCTAATGGGATATAAGAAACTTTATGTAATGGTCATTCTTCTGTTTCTAATTACTGTCCTTTATGAGAAGCATTCAGGGTTGCTAAGCCACAGCTGTTCAGATTTTCCCTCCAAAACTCTTAAATTTACATTTAAGAGCAATCAAAATTCCTTATCATTTGTATCTTACTTCTTATTTATGCCTTACAAAATTGAGGCACCAGAACTTCAGAATCCTCATACAGCTTCAGAATACAACCTAAAGACATTAGCACCAATAAATACAACTAATCCGTGCTCTGTCACTCAGAACGTCGATGTTTCTCATTCTGAGTACTGACTCTAAATCCATAGAAGTAGAAAAGTACGATTCTATACTCCTTTGAACGAGTATTTTCTAAATTCACTGAATAAAATTAAGTAATAAATTCATTTAGGTTTATAAAAGCATGTTTTTAAGTGAAAACTGAGAGTATATAAAATATGTGTGCATAAGTTCCTGATAACCTTTCAGTTATTTCTGCATGTATACATACCCTGTGTTGTGCCATATGGATTTTTAGTGAGAATCCATGTTAACGTTTGTGTAAAATTTAACATGTATATTTGAAGTGACTGATCAAAGCAGTTGTCAGTTGTCAACCAGAGCAGTGTTGCCTGGAGAAAAGTAGGGATTCCACTCCAGAAAGCAAAAATTTTGAGACGGAGTTTCACTCTCCTTCACCCAGGCTGGAGTGCAGTGGCGCGATCTTGGCTCACTGCAACCTCCCCTCCCGAGTTCAAGTGATTCTCCTGTCTCAGCCTCCGTAGCTGGGATTACAGGCGCCTGCCACCACACCCTGCGAACTTTTTTTCTTAAACTCCTGACCTCAGGTGATCCACCCACCTCAGCCTCCCAAAGTGCTGGGATTACAGGCATGAGCCACTGCGCCCAGCCAAAAAACTTTATTTTTAAGAAAGGTACAAATCTTTTTTTCTTGAAACATCTAATCGGCCGGGCGTAGTGGCTCACACCTATAGTAGTCCCAGCACTTCAGGAGGCCGAGGCAAGTGGATCACCTGAAGTCAGGAGCTCGAGACCAGCTCTTCACCACAGTAACATACTGAGAGTTCACTGCCAAAAATGAGACACAGACTCTCCTACCTAGTCTCCTGTTACTGCTGAGAAGAAGGCCTTGACAGTGCCCTCAAAGGAAGGCTAGTGTCAAGTCACAGTGCAGCAGAATTCTGTGCACAAAAACAGGTGCTCCCTTTCTCTGAGGTTGCTCCAGTTGAAGTTGAAAATGAGCACAACTAGAAGGCAAGCCCCTTTACTGGTAAACTAAATAGCCAACAAAAAGCTGCAAGTGACACAATTACAAATGACACCAACTGCAACCAAAATAGCATTAAAATCTAATATATCTGCCACCTTGACATCAATAACACATACATCTAAGTTAGTAAGTCATGAGAGGATCGGTGCAGTATCAGAAGCCATAGTTCCACAAATCCCATTGTGCCAAATACTATAATTATTAAAATCAACTACTATGAGAACCCCAATATTCACCTAATGTCCAAACCCTCGGCAAAGCAATACCTTTGAAATAAGACAAAATGTAGTACTTCTGGATAACCGAAACCTCCTAAAGTTTTCACTAAATTATTTTCTAAGTATCAAGCTTGGATAGGATTCAAAATTCACCAGTTGGCCAGGCACGGTGGCTCACGCCCGTAATCTCAACACTTTGGGAGGCTGAGGCCAGTGGATCACCTTAGGTCAGGAGTTCAAGACCAGCTTGTCCAACATGGTGAAATCCTGTCTCTACTAAAAATACAAAATTAGCCAGGTATGGTGGCACATGCCTATAGTCCTAGCTACTCAGGAGGCTGAGACAGGAAAATCACTTGAACCTTGGAGGCGGAGGCTACAGTAAGCCGATCGCACCACTGCACTCCAGCCTGGCTCAAAAAAAAAAAAAAAAAACAAAATCATCACTGATTCACTACTGGTCTAAGGACCCAATCATGAAACAGAAACAACACTTGTTAATCATACCACTACTCTAATTCTGCCACGAAGTCTGAAAAATGAAATGTGTTTACAGAAATAGACAAAAGCACAGGAGAAATTAACGTCATTTTCCCCTTTCTTTTGATCATCCTATCCAAATCCAAAGAAATAAAGATTTTAAAAGCTTAACCAGATGCCTCGATTTTTCAATTATTTTTTTTCAAAATGGTAATACGAACATCAACAGTTCAAAAGGTTACATACGAAAATAAGTCTCTCCGACATCTGACTACATAATCTACCCACCCCAACACCATTGTTATCAGTCTCTTCCACAGCTTTCTAGAGTCACTCTAAGTACACACAACAAGCATATATAAATACACATACTCATACACACTGTATTGCATGTATCCTCCTTTCCAGTCTTCTGCCCCTTAAGTTAAAATAGCAGCCAACCGGCCAGGGGCAGTGGCTCACGCCAGTAATTCCAGCACTTTGGGAGACCGAGGAGGGTGGATCACTTGAGGTCAGGAGTTCAAGACCAGCCTGGCCAACATGGCGAAACCCCATTTCTACTTAAGTACAAAAAAATTAGCCAAGCATGGTGGCATAAGCCTGTAATCCCAGCTACTCAGGAGGCTGAGGCAGGAGCATCATTTGGACCCAGGAGGCGGAGGTCGCCGTGAGCCGAGATCAACGCCATCGCACTCCAGTCTGGGTAACAGAACAAGACTGTCTCCAAAAGGGGAAAAAAAAAAACAGCAGCCAACCATATGGTATTTTCTGACCCTTTGCCTTTTCATTTAAAAGTATCTTTGAGAAGGTCCTTTAACTATTAACAAAAAATCAAACACCAAATCTAAATAAATATATAAAAGAAGCATTGGCTGGGCGCAGCAGCTCACACCAATAATCCCAACACTTTGAGAGGCAGGACTGCTTGAGCCCAGGAGTTCGAGACCAGCCTGGGCAACATACTGAGATTCTGTCTCTACATAAAATTAAAAACAAAAAAATTGGCTGGGCATGGTGCTGCTCGTCTGTAGTCCTACCTACTCAGGAGGCTGAGGTAGCAGGACTACTTAAGCCCAGGAGTTGGAGGCTGAAGTGAGACGTGTTCACACCACTACACTCCAGCCTGGGTGACAGAGCAAGACCCTGCCTCAAATAAATAAATAAATAAATAAATAAATAAATAAAGGAACAATTCACACAAAGACATCTCTTACCAGGTGTCAAAACTAGAGACCTCTGCTAGCAGGACACAAGGAAGTCCAAGGTCAAAGATGTATTCCCATGATACACCTGGGGTTTTTTTGCACAAGAACACAATACAATAACAGTCTGCACTCCTAACCCCAGTCTATAATTTTACAAATGTACATCAGTTACTAAAGAGGACAGAGAACAGTAATTTAAAGAAAACCCATCATTTTACTAGGGGAAAAATCTTAAGCATGTATATTACATTGTTATATGAATGAGTGCCAAAGAGCACCGCTACAGCTACAAATCGTATCCTCAAATCCTTATTTTTGATAAGTTCTACCAGATAAAAAGGTAATTGCAGAAAAAGAAAAAGATAAATTCATTATCTATTCTCATTACCTTATTTCAGAAACCCAAAGGAGATGAGTCAACTGCCTTATACTGTGAGTTAATGACATATGATAGCCACTAAACAAAAATGTAACAACAACATTAGTATATACTCTTCCCAATTGGCCTGTTGAAATTAAAGGAACAGAATAACACACCTCTCCCTAACCGGTAAACTGTTCTATTCACAGTTGAAGGTAACCACTAAAATATGTTATTACTATACCCCATCTGGCAAGGTATTTGCTTATGCTCATGTCACATACTTCCCAGAGTATTATTCTATGAAAGGCTGTAGATTTTTAGTACTTAAAATTTTCCATGTAGATCCCACTCAAAACTCATAAAATTGAAATCCTGACCAGGTGCAGTGGCTCATGCCTGTAATCCCAGCACTTTGGGAGGCTGAGGCTGGCAGATCACTTAAAAGTCAGGAGTTCGAGACCAGCCTGGCCAACATGGCAAAACCCTATCTCTACTAAAAATACAAAAATTAGCCACGTGTGGTGGCGGGCGCCTGTAATCCCAGCTGCTCAGGAGACCGAGGCAGGGAGAATCGCTTGAACCCGGGAGTCAGAGGTTGCAGTGAACCAAGATTGTGCTATTGCACTCCAGCCTGAACAACAGAGCAAGACTCCATCTCAAAAAAAAAAAAAAAAAAAAAAAGAACCCTAGAATCTTAATAAAGGAATTAAAGTATCGAGTATACTCATTCAAGTATTTGCACAAATAAGAGAACTTTCAGGTAACATTTCATCTGATAATCTTAATAGACATTTATAGAAGCTAAGTGATTTACTCATGTAACCATGGCTTTACAAAGAATTGGTTTAAAAATACTGTTTGCTTAATATTAAACCCATGTTAAAATGCTACCCCATTCAAGCAGATGCAAACTAAGAACAAAAACAAAAGCATCCACTCAGAAACTGAGTCACTGATTGTCTCTTTACAATGTCCCGCTCTCTACTGTGCTGAAAAAGATACAATGAGAAGAGAAACACAAAAGGTATCGGGGGGAAAAAAGCACTTATTGATTCCACATCCGATCTCAGACAAAATACCAAAGATATCAAATAGATTGATATCTAGTTTGTTAAAAAGTTAAAAAAAAATCCACCATTTTAAGGTAAATTTTAAAGACTTAAAAAAAAAAAAAAAAAAAAACTTTAGGAGTCCAGAGTACAATTTCCATTTTTTTTTTTTTTTTTTTTGAGATGGAGTCTCACTCTATTGCCCAGGCAGGAATACAGTGGCACAATCTCAGCTCACAGCAACCTCCACATTCCAGGTGCAGTCTACTCTCCTGCCTCAGCCTGCTGAGTAGCTGGGATTACAGGCACGTGCCACCACGCCCAGCTAATTTTTGTATTTTTAGTAGAGACGGGGTTTTACCATGTTGGTCAGGCTGGTCTCGAACTCCTGACCTCATGATCCACCTACCTCGACCTCCCAAAGTGCTGGGATTACAGGCATGAGCCACCGTGCCCGGCCCAGAGCACAATTTCATATAAAAAATAATTACTGGCCGGGCACAGTGGCTCACGCCTGTAATCCCACCAGCACTTTGGGAGGCCAAGGTGGGCAGATCACCTGACGTCAGAGGTTCAAACCAGCCTCGCCAACATGGCGAAACTCCGTCTCTACTAAAAATACAAAATTAGCCAGGCATGGTGGTGCATGCCTGTAATCCCGGCTACTCGGGAGGCTGAGGCAGGAGAACTGCTTGAACCTGGGAGGCGGAGGCTGCAGTGAGCCGAAATTGCGCCATTGCACTCCAGCCTGGCAACAAGAGCAAACCTCCATCAAAAAAAAAGAAATTACTCTATTAAGATTCTGGAATGACCATCTCTGACCCTTGCTTCCCAAAGTTTTCTAGTTTTTAAATTCTACCTCCTGAAACCTTCAATAAAGGGGAAAAAAGGTGGCAAACCTCCCAGTTTAGATGTTCAACAGGTATTCCTCTTCCCCCATCCCTCAAACCTATTCATTTCACATAAATCTCCTGAATCTGGGTACTCTATGTTTACTAAAATGTATTAACCTTTCAGCATGACCCTTACAGTCTACACTAATTCTGAGTTACAAATCTAAGCTCTCAGAAAGCAGAGCTTTCAATCTAACTCATTTTGTTTGATTCAAAATCATGCTGAAAAGCTTACATTCTATACATAAATATTAAAAATTTTGGACGGGTGCGGTGGCTCACGCCTGTAATCCCAGCACTTGGGGAGGCCGAGGTGGGCAGATCATGAGGTCAGGGGTTTGAGACCAGCCTGGCCAACATAACAAAATCCTATCTCTACTAAAAATACAAAAAAATTAGCCGGGCATGGTGGCACGTTCCTGTAGTCCCAGCTACTCTGGAGACTGAGGCAGTAGAATCGCTTGAACCCAGGAGGTGGAGGTTGCAGTGAGCCAAGATCATGGCACTGCACTCCAGCTTAGGCAACAGAATGAGCCTTTGTCTCAAAATAAAAATAAAAAATAACAATTTCAGGCCAGGTGCGGTGGCTCACGCCTATAATCCCAGCACTTTGGGAAGCCGAGGCAGGCAGATCACAAGGCCCAGAGTTCGAGACCAGCCTGGCCAACAAGGTGATACCCCATCTCTACTAAAAATACAAAAATTAGCTGGGCGTGGTGGTACACGCCTGTTAGTCCCAGCACTTTGGGAGGTCGAGGTGGGTGGATCACCTGAAGTCAGGAGTTCAAGACCAGCCTAGCCAACATGGTGAAACCCCATCTCTACTAAAATTACAAAAAAATTAGCCGGGCATGGTGGCCAACACCTGTAATCCCAGCTACTTGGGAGGCTAAAGCAGGAGAATCGCTTGAACCCGGGGGGCGGAGGTTGCAGTGAGTGGAGATCGCATCCAGCCCGGGAGACAGGGCAAAAAAAAAAAAACTAAAATTTCAGAAGGATGTAATACCAAATTAGTTGCCTTTATAGTCAATTACCCTGGTTGGCTGGAACCAATATAATAGCATAGACTTACCATAAAAACTTACTAAAGGGAAATGGTTAAGAGACATTCTTCTGGTAGATTAAACTCATTTACACTGTATAATATATATACCCTATACTGAATGTTAATAAATTAATAGTAATGGTTCAAATGAAACTCCAGTGCATTCAGAATGCTGTAAAACAGTGAGATCTAAAAACACTATCTTAACTTAGGTACACTACTGAGGAAATAATAAGGAAAAAACCTAACAGATTAAGAAAATAAAGTCCTAGCTGGGCGTGTAAGCAGACGCCTGTAATCCCAGCTACTCGGGAGGCTGAGGCAGGAAAATCGCTTAAACCCAGGAGGCGGAGGTTTCAGTGAGCCAAGAATGTGCCATTGCACTCAAGCCTGGACAACAAGAATGAAACTCTTATCTCAAAAAAAAAAAGAGTCCAAAATCTTAAACATCATTATACCTAACTATCTGACACATATATAACCAGATAAAGTCAACTTATTGTGACACAATTCCTAACTAGACTAGGTTTTCCCCAGTACTGTGGCTACTATTCCAGAATTAAAAGGGCAAAACCATTCATTTTCTTTTTTTTTTTTTTCTTTTTTTTTTTGAGACTGAGTTTATGCTCTTGTTGCCTAGGTGGAGTGCAGCGGCGCAATCTCAGCTCACTGCAGCCTCCGCCTCCCGGGTTCAAGCTATTCTCCTGCCTCAGCCTCCTGAGTAGCTGAGATTATAGGCGTGCACCACCACTCCCAGCTAATTTTTTGTATTTTTAGTAGAGACGCATTTTATCACGTTGGCCAGGCTGGTCTCAAACTCCTTACCTCAGGTGATCCACCCGCCTGGGCCTCCCAAAGTGCAGGGATTATAGGCATGAGCCACCGTGCCCAGCCAAAACCATCCATTTTTATCTAACTCTAAGAAACTAACAAATTTTTCTTCCTTTGCAACTCCAGCAGCATTAAAATTTAAATGAACAGTTAAATGTGACTATAGTACACCTAAATCTTTAAGGTCTAACTCAAAAAGATGCTGCTGCCACATTACAGTGAAACAGGGCTGTCACTGCTCCCAGTTTAACACAGGCCCTCACAATCCATTTTAACATGAAAATGGTATTAAGAACTCTGCCAAATGCTAGAAGGAAAAAGGTCCATCCCTTCAAGAAATGTAACATTGTAGTTGGGGCAACAAAACAATAAACCGTTGGGGGATTTGTGATCTTCATTAAGTGCGATGGAATCTCAGAGAAGAAATATCCTGAGCCAAGATGGCCAGAAAAGGATCCATGAAGAAGGGGGACTGAAACTAGGCTATAAGAAGGACAAAAAGAACAGCATGCACAAAAGCAAAGCAGTGAGTATGGCAAAAACTACAGTATTTGAGAGGCCAGCAAGAATCCCAACTAAGAGTGAGAAATAAAGCTGAATAGGTAGAATGGAACCTTCTTAAAAAGCCAGACTGAAGCATACAAATTCAATCCAGTTGGCAAAGAGAATCCATTATGGGTTCTCCAGCAGGGGAACTGACAAGATGAAACCAGTACTTTAAATAAATTACACTGTCAGTAGTTACAGAAGATAAAATGAATAAGAAAGGTTGCTCAGGGCAACCAAATAAAAACTTAATAATCCAGACCTACAACCATTCATTCATTGAGAAGACAGACTGCTAGGTAACAACACTGGCCTAGAATTCACACAAATTGGGCCTAAATTCCTGCTCTGTCCCCCACTACCTGAGCCTCAATTTTCTCACTGTTAAATTCAGGCATCAGCACTCAGACTGTCACAGTACTTGTCAAAGCACCTGTATAGTCCTGATACATAGAACTTTGACTATTAGTAAAGTGAATATTAGAGCTAAACTAAGTATGGTTAAAAATGGGAAGTGAACATAAGACAAGGCTCATAGAGGAACTGAACTTCCAAGGACAACTATCTTGACAGCAGCTGATAATACGGAAAAGAATACACAGATAAAAGGTGGTCAGGAAAAATAAAATAAAACCACCTACCCAAAGTAATCACTACAGCCTAAAAGGTAGACCTTTTAGAGTTTGCCTGGCACGGTGGCTCACGTCTGTAATCCCAGCACTTTGGGAGGCCGAGGAGGGCGGTCAGGAGTTCAAGACCAACCTGACCAACATGGTGAAACCCCATCTCTACTAAAGATACAAGAAATTGGCCGGGCAAGTGACGGGCGCCTGTAATACCAGCTACTTCGGAGGCTGAGGTAGGGGAATCGCTTGAACCCGGGAGGCAGAGGTTGCAGTGAGCAGAGATCGCACCATTGCACTCCAGCATAGGCGACAGAGCAAGACTCTGTCTCAAAAAAAAAAAAAGATTTGAAGGTGGGCGCAGTGGCTCACGCCTGTGTAATCCCAGCACTTTGGGAGGCCAAAGAGGGCGGATCACAAGGTCAAGAGATGGAGACCACATGGTGAAACCCCGCCTCTACTAAAAATACAAAAATTAGCTGGGCGTGATGGCGCATGCCTATAATTCCAGCTAGGAGGCTGAGGCAGGAGAATCACTTGAACCCAGGAGGCGGAGGCTGCAGTGAGCCGAGATCGCGCCACTGCACTCCAGCCTGGGCAACAGAGCGCAACTCCATCTCAAAAAAATAAAATAAAATAAAAATTTAAAAAATAAATAAAACGCATCAGGAGCTACTACTGCAACATCACAGCTAGTAAAGGATAGAGCCTGAGTTTGAACTCACTGTAACCACTATGCTACAACACAAAGACTTCAATGATTTTTCTTACACAAATTTTTTGTTTGTTTTTGAGAGGGTGTCTCCCTCTATCACCCAGGCTGGAGTGCAATGGCACGATCTTCGCTCACTGCAACCTCCACTTCCTGGGTTCAAGCGATTCTACTGCCTCAGCCTCCCGAGTAGCTGGGACTGCAGGCACCCACCACCACGCCCAGCTAATTTTTGTATTTTTAGTAAAGACGAGGTTTCACCATGTTGGTTGGCCAAGATGGTCTCAATCTCTTGATCTGTGATCCGCTCGCCTCAGCTTCCAAAGTGCTGGGATTACACGCGTGAGCCACCGTGCCCAGCAAGACTGCATCTTATTAAATGGTGCTAGGGAATTCAGCACAATGATATGAGTTCTATCAATTTCATTTACCCATGCAATCACTTGACCCAGTTAGTACAGATGCTCAACTATAGATCATAAACTTGATTAGAAACACAAGTTTTTGGAAGGATATCTACACGAATCAAGACTAACAAAACAGCTGGGAATATTCCGCAGATTCAGACATCTAAGACAGACCCAGGTTTGAATCCTAGTGTTCATTTAATCATTTTGTGGCCTTGAACAAGTGAATTAACTTTTTTGCATCTCTGTTTCATCATCCACAAAAAAAGCACAACACTATCTACCTCATAGGATTAACATAGGGTATAAATGGCATAGAAAGCACCTCACACCTCCTAGAGCATAGCTCGGAGCACCTAGTCCCTCTCCTCTGGCTCTATGGTAACAGGGCAATTAATTGCACTCTTACCGAATCCAATCCCAGAGGGGTAAACAGCCAAATCTCTCCAGCATCAGCTCTCTCAGAGAGTCTTTTCGTTTTAACTTCAAGTTTCTACTGGTGGCAGAGCAGGAGATACCATCTTCGTGGTACCTAAACTGAACGATACTCAACAATTCTTTACTACACAGCTCTAGGGTCCTAGCCCTCCTCTACTACCAGAATGTCTGAGCATAAAGCATAAATGTCTCGTGTTAGCTGCTTTCCTTTTTTGCATTTCAGTGACTTATACTGTAAATGTTATTTGTGAAATGAGTCCAATTCACATGCACTAGAAAAATACAAGTTCTAGTGAATACCAATGTTTCTGCCATGCCTCTCCCGTGACTTCCCACCATTCACATTCTTCTCTATTCTTTTTATATAAATGACACCAAAAATTGAACAAACCCAACAAATTATTTCAACCAACATCATCAAAATGTGTCAAGTCAGGAATTCTTTATAATAGTACTGCTACAAGTTGTACAAGGGAGATTCCTTTGTCAGCTACTCATCTGACAAGGTTGTATATATACTGCACTGATACATTTAATCAACAAGTTGATGTTCAAAAGGTCTATTAATACATTTCCTTTTATCAGTAACCCCTATGTTTATATTATCTTCTGCCCTTTCTACATGTTAGCTTGAAAGGCTCCTAGAACACAGGAAGCAGTTACCTCTAGTTCTTTCGGGAGACTGGTGTCATGGTAATCATGCAAAACCTTTAATTAGGTGTCGAGAATACAAATATCAAAAAGATTCTTAGACATATGTATTAAAATGCTTAACACTTCTTTGAAGCAACCAATGCAAAAATATCATCTCTGCAAGGGGCCACTCCATTTACCACCAGTGTCTCCCGCATTAATACCCAAAGCTGGTGTATGTTAAAAGAAAAATATCTTATAAACTGACGGTGAGCTTTGCAACAATTTTTACGCCATTAATATGTCACTTTATTAAGTTCCTTAACAGTAAGAAAAACTTTTCCCAGGCACGTAGTTTTCATCCCCCACACAGTTTAGTATTTTGTCCTGTAGGTCTGATTCTAACAACTCAAACGTCAAAAAAATAGTAGTTATTTACGAATTTAATGATTGTGATTACATACATCTCAGTGCAGGATAGGGTTGAAAAAAAATCATATTCCAAACAAGAAAACCTGGATTTAAGAGCAAGAAGCCTAATCACACATCACACGCCTAACTGCTCTCAGGCATACTTTCTTCCTGCAGCCCCTCCCCCACAGGTA
The DNA here is from genome assembly GCF_006542625.1 of Nomascus leucogenys. Taxonomy (NCBI): domain Eukaryota; kingdom Metazoa; phylum Chordata; class Mammalia; order Primates; family Hylobatidae; genus Nomascus; species Nomascus leucogenys. The sequence continues at coordinate 98,375,857 of NC_044391.1, forward strand.
AATGCTAACTATTTCTAGAACTCTCAACAATTTGGGAAGCTTGCCATCAACTCCCGTGATACCACCCAACACACACCATGTTTTCGGGGAGACAAAGGTGCCCTACTTTCCCAGACTATAAACTATTAAAATGGTGAGAACATACAATCCCAGAAAGTCGGTATTACTAAAATACATCAATGTAGCATGGGTCTTATTTTAACAAAAATGAAAATGAATCACACTGGAAAACCCAGTCACTCATTGTATCTTCAACGTGTAATCGAAATTATTTATTCCAAGTTGTTTCAGGTAAGTGGATGAAGACACCACGAGGGCCTTATTATCCAAACTCGTGAAGGAGCCTTTAGGAAAAACGGAGGGGGAAGAAGATCACTTAATTATATGAGGTGGGGGGTGGAGAAACCATTCAGTCTAAAAATTCAGACTAAAAATAACCTGTCACCCACCACATTTTATTAACAAGCTTGTTTAAGATCAGCATACGGTTCCTGTTTGGAAAACAAGAAAGTGAATAGCAAACTTTCCTAACTCAACTGTAAATCACATAGGTACTAAAACTCTTCACCCCGGTGCCTGAACAGTCCAAGATTTCAAGTAAACTCCAGACATTGAGAACACCTAATTTTTAACTAGTTTCCAACATTTCTCATTTGTAAACCACCAAATTATCTTAGAGACGTTTAGATAACCTAACAAAGAGAGCATTTTTTAAAAGCCACAACCCAAATTTTACATGAAATACACCATTTTCACAACCTAAATTTAATCCCGGTTGTCACTGCGAAGTGATGCCTGTTTCAGCAAATTAAGAACTTCCAAAAATACTGAACACGTTAACACATGCATGGCTTCCCTCGAGCTGCCATTTAAGATTAATATTCCACTTAAATAAAAGTCTGCTTCTGTTCAAAAAATTAAATCGGTTGCAAAGAGGAAGTTACCGAGAAACCACCCTCACAACGTGGCCTTTACACACTGTCAGAAAATAACGTGACTCTGTGCCACCCAAAACTTACCAAGAAGCTGGCAATAACTTTGCCAATTCTACACTCTTGAACCCAACTTCAAAGAGCCTCCACCAAATACCTCCTTAAGACGACAAAAAGCACTAAGTTACAAATAAACACGTCCCGGAGCAAGGCCCGGCTGCCGCGCGCCCCTCCCCCGGCCGGCGCCCCCGCCCCGGACGCGCGGCCCCAACAGCCGCCCGCAGCCCCTAGCACGCCGGCCGGGGTCGACGCGCCCGGGCCGGGGACGCGCCCGGGGAGGGGAGATTTCCATTGCCGCCGGAGGTTTCACAAAATAGCATGCACCGAAAAGCTCCTTCTCCTCTGCTAAAAATAGGCTATAAAGGAGTCGGCCTCATGATGGCTCCTTGATTCAATTTGCTGCAAATCCTTTCCTGAAAGCCTCCCCCCCTCAAACACACACGCACAAAAAGGGGGTGTAAATGCACGAAGGGAGGAAGAGGGGGAGAAGGCCGAGGTGCACATTTTCGGGGACAACATAATTAGGGTGAGGATCCCCCGAGACCAGGAAAGGGTAGGGGGGTGGGCAGGCACGTGAGCATTTCAAAGAAACCTGAGAGAGGAAAACGGGGGGATGGGGGCGCCCCAAGTGCCCTCCCTGCCTTCCCTTCCCCCACGCAAGCCCAGTTCCCCCAAGGGCCAAGTTGAAAAATGCATGTTCCACTCGCGCCCATCCCCCCGCGGCCCAGCGCCCCCGGCCGCCTCTGGCCCGCGCCCCCCGCCCAGGCCCCCGGCCGCCCCCACTCCAGGGTCCGGCCCCCAGCGCTTACCTGGAAACGGTGGCCTCCAACGCCGCTCCCCCCTCCCGGGAATGGAGGCACAAGGAAATTCCCCTCCTCGCCGCCGCCGCCACCGCCTCCAACCACCCCCAAAATAACCCCTCCGGGGGGTGAGAGGCAATTATAACCCCAGCGAGCGGAGGGCGCGGGGGATGGGCGCCGGGCGGGCGGGGGCGGGGAGCGCGGCGCGGGTCCCCAGGTGGCGAGCGGAGGTGCTCCCGCCGCGGGGGGAGGGGCGGGGGCGCACGCGGCCGGCGGCGGGGGGAGGCGGCGCGCGGGGGAAGGGCGCGAGCGGGGAGAGGAATTGAGGCAGAAGGTAAAAGCTGTTACTAAGGGAAAGAGCCAAACGGTTCGGAGCAGCCAACGGCTCAGACACTCAACACTGGGGAGAGAGGAATGGGGACCAGCCAGGCACAAATGAGCTCGCGAGGCCCGCGGCGGCGGCGGCGGCGGCGGCGGCGGCCGCGCAGCAAAACAAACCCGAGCGGCCTGCGCCGGGCGGGCGGGCGAGCGGGCGGGCGGGCGCGCGGGGGAGGGGCCGGCGGGGGAGGGGCGCCGCGGACGCGGGGAGGCGGTGGCGGCGCGGCAGGGGGGGCTCCAGCGGCCGCGCTCCTCTCTCTCCCGGTCCGCTCCGGCGGCACTGGGGGCTGGGCCGTGCGGCGCATTCTTTTAAAAATCAGGCGAGCCCCGCGGGCACTCGAAGGCGCCTCGGGGCCCCGGGCTGCCCGCCCCGCCCCCACCGCCGCGGGCCGGCCTGGGTGTGCTCGGGTGTGGGCCGCTGGGCCCGAGACGGGTGGGGGCGGGGAGGCCCGCGCAGTGGCCGGGGTGGAGCCGCCGGCGAAGTTTCCCAAGGAGGCCGCGGGCTCCCGCGTGTCCGGGGGGCGGCCCGGAGGCGCTGGGGGCTGGGCGCACACGCGGCGGGCATGTGAGGGAGCGCGGCGCGGCGCGGCATCATATGGACATTTGTTTGTGAAAATCTCTGTGAACACCTTTGTGTGCGTAAATACATATGGTTCTCCGAAGCGTACCTGGAAAGGTGCTTTATCTGTAATAAGCGACTTTCAAAATGTGATCCAGAGCACGGGATCTGGAGAGAAAACACACGCACACAAGAAAAGGTTTTTGATACTAAACACAAAGCTGTAATTGAAGTGTTTATGCCCAAATGTACTGTGAATCAAACATATGGTGGTATTTATCATCTGGTGGGTCTGTTTGAAAGGTTTGCTCGATCAGTTCTTATTTCACAAAAATAAAATAATGTAACTAAATGTTTACTAAATATATACCTCCATGGTGGCATCCACAGTAGAAGTTTATCCACTTTGTGTACTTTTTGCATGTGTGAAGCACAGCAAGGCGGTTTATAAAGTATAACTTAGATGAGTAATAATGTGGCAGTATGATTGAGGGAGGGTTGCAAGTATAACTTAGATGAGTGATAATGTGGCAGTATGATTGAGGGAGGGTTGTTTTTAAAGAAGGGAGGCGCCTCACAGGTTTTAAAGCAAATGGGGTGGTAATTTTTCTAAGACTTTCAGAAAGATGGGGTGGGGTGCTTCTTAGAGCTCTGTATAAGCTCAGGACTGGAGAAGCAGCCACCCTTTTAAATTAAGATACGACTTGAAACCTTTTTGTTATTTCGGTTATTACTGCCTTCAAAACAAAATAATGTTTGCAGCTTTCTTAAAGGTGAAGGGTTCTGTTTTCCTGCTTTTCATCACAATATTTGAAAATAGATGTAGTGATCACTTTAAAGCAACCATCATTTCCTCTCAATATCAGACGCCTAAAGTTTTGCGACACACACACACACACACACACACACACACACACTACTTGTAACTTGCACCAGTCTGGACTCCTGGTGGCCTAATAAGTTCAGTAATTAGGCAGGTGCTTTCTTGGCCAAGGTCAATGTCTCTTTCCCCCCTGAGCTCTTGCTTAGGGGAGCTGCCAGAGGCCTTTCCTGAATGACCTGGTGGGGCAGGGAGCAGGAAAACCATCAGAGGAAAGGGAGTAGGATTGGAAACTCCCAACCACTAGAAAGAGAGTTCAAAGCGTATTAGTGGTGTGTCCTTAGAGCTATTTTCATGTATGAAAGTGGGGATGTTGGATTAAACAATGTCACCCGATGGGAATTTAGATAACTGCAGGTTTCCAAAACACTATGCAGAGTGTACAGGGAAACCGCACAAAGCGAGTTTTGCATTTCAATAGGATTCTAAAGCTGAGGCTTGTTTACCTCAGAACTAACACCTTTCAGAAGACTTTATTTCAGAATTGAAAAGAGTATATAGTATCTTCCTTTTTTTTTTGAGTTGATTAATGACGTAGATATCACTAAACACACCCTGTCTTTAATAAGTAAACTATCTCGGTGGAGCCACTCAATGAAACATATCTATTGGCTTAGATTATTTTTTAAGTTTCATATTGTGCCACCACGGGTGGGTCTTCTCCATACAGCAGTGACTGTAAAATCAAACCCCACTTTCAGTGAGTGAGGACTTCTCAACCATACCAGTTCTTAAAGCGTCATATTCAAAGCTGCCCACCCCACCCCTTCTCCTTCCCCTAAATGACCTCTATCCCTCATTCCACAAGGGAGGAGACACCCTCCTTCAGGTTCATAGGATCTGGCCTTCCAGCCTGAAGTTCTCATACCCTACACCAAACTGCCTCCTAAAGTTGTTCAGTGTTAGTTGAGCCTCCTCACAATGATAATAATCCATGCATTTGTTTATATCCCTGTAGTTTACAAGACATTTCTGTGCATAAATGACTGCATTTAAATATCATGAAGATCATCGAGGCTGGGGACTTATAAATCCGTTGCAGTAAAATGTACTTTACTCACCACTGTTGGATCATACTAATTGAAGAGAGAGCAGGAGTATTTTTTTATTTTTGAGACGGAGTTTCGCTCTTGTTGCCAAGGCTGGAGTGCAGTGGCGCAATCTTGGCTCACTGCAACCTCTGCCTCCTGGATTCAAGTGATTCTCCTGCCTCAGCCTCCCTAGTAGCTGGGATTACAGGCGCCTGCCACCATATCCGGCTAATTTTGTATTTTTAGTAGAGATGGGGTTTCTCCGTGTTGGTCAGGCTCGTCTCAAACTCCCGACCGCAAGTGATCTGCCCACCTCAGCCTCCGAAAGTGTTGGGATTACAGGTGTGAGCCACTGTGCCCGGCTACCTGGAGTGCTTTTAAACGAACAAACAAAAAAAATAGGGGCACCCAAATGTGGAAAGGCCTTGATTCTTCCAGCAAAGGGGGTTTTAAATCAGATCATATTTTGATCCCTTTGATTTATATATTCTGGAAACTATCTGAAACAACAGTGTGGCTTAAACATTAAATACTCACAGAAATAAACCATCACTCAAAGGTCACATGTATTGTCGCCTTGCCCTCTAGCTGTCCCAACATATCCAGCATAAAGGATCAGGGCTGCACCAAAATACAAGCAATGATTAGACTCACTGGGTGAGGAAAGGACAAAGAAGGAACTATTGTTACTAATACCTAGTACTTTGTCCTAATCTAACACTCCCATTACACTTTGAATTAAATGTTAATGTGTTTCTAGAAAAGAGATATTACTGTATTACCAAGAAATTGTAAAGCAAAGGAACACATTAAGTTCTCCGCTGGGTGCCGTGGTTCATGCCTGTAATCCTAGCACTTTGGGAAGCTGAGGCGGGCAGATCACTTGAGGTTGGGAGTTCAAGACCAGCCTGGCCAACATGGTGAAACCTCGTCTGTACTAAAAATACAAAATATTAGTCGGGCGTGGTGGCAGGTATCTGTAATCACAGCTACTTGGGAGGCTGAGGCAGGACAATCGCTTGAACCCTGGAGGCGGAGGTTGCAGTGAGCCGAGATCGCACCACTACACTCCAGCCTAGGCGACAGAGTGAGACTCCGTCTCAAAAAAAAAAAAGTTCTCTCTTGAATTTTCTAGCTAATTACTCAATGAAGAGAAACCTCATACCAGTAACTGTTATCAGAAGTTACCTATATATTGTAAAATGGCTAAACAAATCCTGACTTGTTTTGCCGGTTACAGTGGCTCACGCCTGTAATCCCAGCACTTTGGGAGGTCGAGGCGGGCGGATCACGAGGTCGGGAGTTCAAGACCAGCCTGACCAACATGGTGAAACCCCGTCTCTACTAAAAATTCAAAAATTAGCTGGGCGTGGTGGCACATGCCTGTAGTCCCAGCTACTCAGGAGGCTGAGGCAGAAGAATGGCTTGAAACTGAGAGGCGGAGGTTGCAGTGAGCCAAGATCTCGCCATTGCACTCCAGCCTGGGCGGGTGACAGAGTGAGATTCCGTCTCAGAAAAAAAAAAAAAAAAAATCCTGACTTATTTCAGTAATATTTTTCCCAGACGGGTGTGGCATGGCAAGATAGCCTACACCTTTGCAACTTTCATCGCTCAAGACATGGAACATTTTAAATTTAAACTGGTTCAATCCCAGGACTACAGGGTCTCATTACTATATATATTTTTAAATCATCATGATGTTTTAAATTGTTTACATTGGCTCATCTACATAAAGTATTCAAAACAAACTTAATTGTATAAAAAAGACATTTGATACCAAAAATATTCTCCTGGTGCTATAACTCATTTTATAATCTTTACTCACCCTGGAATTCAGTGGCTTTACGTCTGTAGCATTTACCCCCAGGCGTCTTGCTGATACCCTGTGATGTTTCCGTTTCATTTTGACTTACCTTGTGCAATTCTTTGTGGTTCTTCTGAGATGAGGCACATGCCAACCACACATCTCAAGATCTCGGTACACAAGCTGCTTTTCTCCTTCAGTGCATAGTGTGTTGCCTGTGACCTTTCCTCATCAGTGTGAACCTTGTCACAGTTTTCCATGCTTCTATGACCCAATTTCATTACAACAATAAACTTTACTTGAGAGTCTTCATTTAAATTACAAAAGAAACATACAACTCTCTTACAAGTACTTATGCCTCTCAGATAATGAAAATAGCAGGTTGTATCCTGCAATTGTGATTAAGTCAAAACAGAAAACCAACCCCACACACAGCATGTTGCTGTACAATCACTTACTTTATACTGACCAGCCACATACTTTCTCAGGGAAGCACTCAAGGCCTAGTATTATGTTGATGGTTTTGCTATTCATTCATTCAATGTTTATTGAATGTTTAGTGTGCCAGGCACTGTCTCAGTGAACCAAAAACAGCCCCTACTCTTCACGGGGCTTACATTCCAGTCCCACATTGGGTGAGGGTTGGGAGTACAGACAGATTTTCAAAAAATATGTCTATATTAGGCTATTGTTTGACCACTGTGAAAAAAAAAAGGAATATAAAAATGGCTTAAACAAGATTAAAGTGTATTATCTTATGTGACTGGTATTCTGGAGTAAGATGTCAAAGACCCAGATTGTTCTGTCTCAACATATATCTTCCATCCACTGGTCTAAAATGGTTTTTCTTGCCCCTGCCATCATTTTCAAAGTCCAGCCATTGGAAAAGAAAAAAGGAGAAATAGAGGGCCATGCCTTTCCTTTCAGGGCACATCCTGGCAGTTGCATTTATCACTTCCTCTAATATTCCATTAGCCAGTGCTTGGTCTTATGACCACACCTAGCTGCTAGGAAGGCAGGTAAAAGACAACCAAGCTTAAATAAAATAAAGTGGGATAATGGGTATATATGCTATTTTATTGTATTGTGTTTTAGGCAGGGTCTTTTTCTGTCACCCAGACTTTAGTGCAGCGGTATTGTGTCCGAAATGGGTGGGTTCTTGGTCTCACTGACTTAAAGAATGAAGTCGCGGACCCTCGCAGTGAGTGTTACAGTTCTTAAAGGTGGCGTGTCCGGAGTTTGTTCCTTCTGATGTTCGGACGTGTTTGGAGTTTCTTCCTTCTGGTCGGTTTGTGGTTTCGTTGGCCTCAGGAGTGAAGCTGCAGACCTTCGTGGTGAGTGTTACAGCTCATAAAGGTAGTGCAGACCTAAACAGTGAGCAGCAGCAAGGTTTATTGCAAAGAGCGAAAAAACAAAGCTTCTAGGGTATGGAAGGGTACCCAAGCAGGTAGCTTCCAGGGTATGGAAGGGGACCCAAGCAGGTTGCCATTGCTGGCTCCAGCAGCCTACTTTTATTCCGTTATGTGGCCCCACCCATATCCTGCTGATTGGTCCATTTTACAGAGAGCTGATTGGTCTGTTTTACAGAGTGCTGATTGGTCCATTTTGACAGGGTGCTGATTGGTGCGTTTACAATCCTTGAGCTAGACTCAAAAGTTCTCCAAGTCCCCACTAGATTAGCTAGACACGGAGCACTGATTGGTGCATTTACAAACCTTGAGCTAGACACAGGGTGCTGATTGGTGTGTTTACAAACCTTGAGCTAGACACAGAGTGCTGACTGGTGCATTTACAATCCTCCAGCTAGACATGAAAGTTCTCCAAGTCCCCACCTGACTGAGGAGCCCAGCTGGCTTCACCTAGTGGATCCCGCGTTGGGGCCCCGGGTGGAGCTGCCTGCCAGTCCCGTGCTGTGCGCCTCCACTCCTCAGCCTTTGGCCGGTTGATGGGACTGGGCACTGCAGAGCAGGGGGCAGCACCTGTCCGGGAGGCTTGAGCCACACGGGAGCCCACTGCCAGGAGGCTCCGGCATGGCGGTCTGCAGGTCCTGAACCCTGCCCCATGGGGAGGCAGCTGAGGCCCAGCAAGAATTCAAGCATGGTGGGCCGGCAGTGCTGGGGGAACTGGCGCAACCTCTGCAGCTGCTGGCCTGGGTGCTAAACCCCTCACTGCCCGGGCCAGTGGTGCTGCCCAACCGCTCTGAGTGTGGGGCCCACCAAGCCCACACCCACCTGGAACTCACGTTGGCCCGCGAGCGCCGTGCACGGCCCTGGTTCCCGCCCATGCCTCTCTCTCTACACCTCCCAGCAAGCAGAGGAAGCTGGCTCTGGCCTCAGCCAGCCCAGAGAGGGGCTCCCACAGTTCAGCGGCGGACTAAAGGGCTCCTCAAGCGCAGCCAGTATGGGCACCAACGCGGAGGAGGCGCCAAGAGTGAGCGAGGGCTGTCAGCACACTGTCACCTCTCAGTATGATCATAGCTCATTGTAACTCCTGGCCTCACTGACCCTCCCACCTCAGCTTCCCAAAGTGCTAGGATTACAGGCGTGAGCCACCACATCCAGCCAGTATATATTATTTTAGATATGGGGTTTAGAGAAGGCTGCTCAGTTAAGATGACATGTGAGCAAAAAAATAAAGGAAGTAGCAGCGTGAGTATGCCACTATCAGAAAAAAGGCATGTTCTGGGCAAAAGAAATATTATGTACAAAAGAATAATATAACAAATGTGCTATATTCTAAGAATAAAAATGATGTCAGTTAATTGGCATGAAGAAAGGAGTGGCAGGAGAGGGGGACACAGACCAGATGTGAAGGACCTTTTTCTTCTCATGTCATAGAAAGCCACCAGGAGGCGCCGGGCGCAGTGGCTCACGCCTGTAATCCCAGCACTTTGGGAGGCCCAGACAGGCGGATCACGAGGTCAGGAGATGGAAACCATCCTGGCTAACACGGTGAAACCCCGTCTCTACTAAAAATACAAAAAATTAGCCGGGCGTGGTAGCGGGCGCCTGTAGTCTCAGCTACTTGGCAGGCTGAGGCAGGAGAATGGCGTGAAACCGGGAGGCGGAGCTTGCAGTGAGCCGAGATGGTGCCACTGCACTCCAGCGTGGGTGACAGAGCAAGACTCCATCTCAAAAAATAAAAATAAAAAAAATAAAAGAAAGCCACCAGCAGGCTTTGAGCAAAGAAGTGACTTGAACCACCTTCCATTTTAAAGGACCAACTGAGGCTAGGTGTGGTGGCTCACGCCTGTAATCCCAACACTTTTAAAAGCTTAACTGGGGGCCGTGCGAGGTGGCTCACGCCAGTAATAATCCCAGCACTTTGGGAGGCTAAGGCAGGTGATCACCTGAGGTCAGGAGTTGGAGACCAGCCCGGCCAACATGATGAAACCCCATCTCTAATAATAATACAAAAAAGTTAGCTGGGCATCATGGCACACGTTTGTAACCCCAGCTACTCGGAAGGCTGAGGCAGGAGAATCACTTGAACCCGGCAGGCAGAGGTTGCAGTGAGCCGAGATCATGCCATTGCACTCCAGCCTGGGCGACAAGAGCAAAACTCCATCTCAAAAACAAAAAGCAACCAAAAAAAAATTATTCCAAGATTTTAGACGAAACAAGTAGAAGAATGGAGTTGCCGTTTACTGAGATGGGAAAGGCTAGAAGAAGACCTAGTTTATGAGGGAACTATCAAGAGTTTTGTTTTAGTGTTTGGTGTGCCTATTATACATCCTCATGATGATGTTGAATAGGTAGCCAGATATATAAATCTGATGTTCAGAGGTGCCACTGGAACTGGAGATATAACTTTGAGACTCATTAGTAAAGCAATGATATTTGACATCATGGACCTAGATGCAATCACCTAGAGAGTGAATATAAGTAAAAAAGCATTGAGTTCTCTGTCACCTCAATTGTCTCCTACCTCAAATGTTTTCTTTCCAGTGCTTTTCTGCTCTTGATGTAGTGAAAAGCCTAAACATATGAAATCATGGGTCAGCATAAGGTGACTTTTCTAACCATAAGGATATTGATGGAAACCATAGATAATGTTAATTGCTACCATTTATGAAGCATGTTATCAATTCTTTTCAAGGTATATTAATATGTAATTGTCTCTAATTTTCTCAACAACCTGAAAAGGTAATGCCTCAGTCAATTTGGACTGCTGTTAACAAAAATACCATAGACTCAGTGGCTTAAACAACAAACACTTGGCCGGGCGCGGTGGCTCACGCCTGTAATCCCAGCACTTTGGGAGGCCAAGGCGGACAGATCACCCGAGGTCAAGAGTTTGAGACGAGCCTGGCCAACGTGGCGAAACCCCATCTCTACTAAAAATACAAAAATCAGCTGGGCATGGTGGCGCATGCCCGTAATCCCAGCTACTTGGGAGGCTGAAGCAGGAGAACTGCTTGAACCCAGGAGGCGGAGGTTGCAGTGAGCCGAGATCGCACCATTGCACTCTAGCCTGGGCAACAAGAGCAAAACTCTGTCTCAAAAAACAAACAAACAAACAAAACACTTATGTCTCATAGTTTTGGAAATTGGGAAGTCTGATAGCAAAGTGCCAGCATGATCAATTTATGGTGAGGGCCTCTTCCTGGGTGCTGCTGACCATCTTCTTGCTGTGTGTAAGTGGTGTAAAACAGAAAGACAGGAAGCAAGCTCTCTCCTGTCTCTTCTTACAAGATTACTAATCCCATCATATAGGCTGTGACCTAATTACCTTCTGAAGGCCCCACCTCCTAATACCATACCATTTAGGGCTAGTGTTTCCATATATGAATTCTGGAGAAACACAAACATGTAGTCCATAACGGGTAAATAATATTATTATCTCTATTTGATTGATGAAGAAACTGAAGTAACAAGACCATATAGTTTGTCTAAGGTCATGCGGGAAATGGCGAAACAAGGATTTGAACTCAAGGCCAAGTGCAGTACCTGCTTTTCCAATGAATAAAACTAAGCAGATCAAGGCAGGAAAATTCAAGTGTTCGCTAAAAAGTACTTAAGAGCAGAGAAATGCAAAGTGGAAAAAAGGAGAAACTGCTTGAGGAGAAGAACCACACCTTAATCACATTTATATGACCCACATATCTTAGGCTAGAATCTAGAAAAATGTTTGCTGAATGCAGGCGTAGTTATGATCAATCTGTTGGATTCCATCTGTTGCATGCTTTGGTACTATTAGTGTATCTACTGATTACAAAAGGAAGACCATTGTCTTACTCACTCCCTACCCCTCTCACCATCACCACCCCTGCTGCCTCATAGCAATTTAGGCATAGGGTATTCTTTTTTTTTTTTTCTTTTGAGATGGAGTTTGGCTCTTATCACCCAGGCTGGAGTGCAGTGGCATGATCTCGGCTCACTGCAACCTCCGCCCCCTGGGTTCAAGCAAGTCTCCTACCTCAGCCTCCCCGAGTAGCTGAGATTACAGATGGCCACCACCACACCCAGCTAATACTTGTATTTTTAGTAGAGAAGAGATTTCACCATGTTGGCCAGGCTGGTCTCAAACTCCTGACCTCAGGTGATCCGCCCGCCTCAGCCTCCCAACATGCTGGGATTACAGGGGTTAGCCACTGTGCCCGGCCCGGTTATAGGATGTGTGTGTGTGTTGGCGGGGGAGGCAGCGGGGAGTCTCACTCTTGTCGCTTAGGCTGGAGTACAGTAGCATTATCTCAGGTCACTGCAACTTCAACCCTCTGGGTTCAAGTGATTCTCCTGCCTCAGCCTCCTGAGTAGCTGGGACTATAGGCACACACCACCACGCCCGGCTAATTTTTTTCCATTTTTGGTAGAGACAGGGTTTCACCATGTTGGCCAGGCTGGTCTTGACCTCCTGACCTCAGGTGATCCACCCACCTCAGCCTCCCAAAGTGCTGGGATTACAGGTGTGAGCCACTGCACCCGGCCAGTATAGGGTATTCTTGAAGACAGGTTTTGTGGGCAAAGAAGACAATATATAGTAATTCCATTTCATTTATTACAAATTTGAAAACCTACTTTTCCTTTGAGCTTTGAAATTCAGATTACAAATCTAACTCTGTTTTTTAAGAGAATGTTTACAATTTGGTTAATTAAATTTCCTTGAATTATTAAACTACACTAATTCATTTAATGTATTCAGTCTTTTTAAAATACTTCAGTTGCTCAACAAACAAAAGAATCACAAGTAGTTAAGTAATGCTTATAAATATGATAAATTATAAAATATTATGAATCAAGTTCTCCTGAACATTACAAAAATGTTTTCAGATTTAATAAAATTCTCATATATTTTCACTTAAAATCATGAATCTAAATTAATTACAGTTCTCACTTAGGTATTTTAAACTGGTTTCACAAGGATAACTTGTTAGAAATCCTAAAATGTCAAATTACGTAAAAGATTACAAATAGTTAAAATACCAAATACAAATATGCACAAGTATTTCTAAACATAAATGAAAACAATAGTGGCCATACACAGTGGCTCACGCCTGTAATCCCAGCTCTTTGAGAGGCCAAGGTGGGCAGATCACTTGAGCCCAGGAGTTCAAGACCAGCCTGGGCAACATGGCAAAATCCCATCTCTACAGAAAAATACCAAAATTAACTGGCTGTGGTGGTGCATGCCTGTAGTCCCAGCTACTGGGGAGCCTGAGGTGGGAGGTTCGCTGGAGCCGGGAGGCGGAGGTTGTAGTGAGCCATGTTTGCGCCACTGCACTCTAGCCTGGCTGCAGAGAGACCCTGTCTCACAAATAAACAAACAAATAAGTAAATACAATAAGACGATGGGTTTGATTTGTTTTTATCGCTTTGACTTTATGCTCTCCTAAGGCTAAAAAAAACGTAATGCCTTAAATAAACAATTCTACTGGCCCAGGTGAACTGAGTTGCTGTCTTAGTCAGTTGGGAGTGCTATCACAAAATACATAAACTAGGTGACTTCTACACAACAGAAATTTATTTCTTCTAGTTCTGGAGGCTGTGAGGTCAAAGATCAAGGCACTGGCAGATTCAGTGTCTGGTCAGGGCCTATTTCCTGGTTGATAGATGGCACCTTTCTGCTGTGTCCTCACGTGATAAAAGGGGCAAACACACTCCCGCGTGCCTCTTTTATAAAGGCACTAATCCCATTCATGAGAGCTCCCAAAAGAGCTCCAAGTCTTAATATCATCGCCTTGGGGATTCGTATTTCAACGTATGGATTTTGGGAGGCCACACACATTCCCATTATAGCAGACACCTCTCCAGTGGACTGAGTAGCTTATTGACCTGAGTGGTTCTGGCTGGAGATGCAGACATCAGGGCAGTTTTTCTCAAAGCTGCTAAGATGTGCTGAACACTGCTTATGCCAGCCAATGGGAACACTAAGTTCCTGCCTTCAACTGGGATGTTCTTGCCACAATTCAAGTCCACAGATTCAGGTTGCACCACTTGGAAATGATATGAACTTGCACCCCTCCTACCAGATTGCTGAGACACATGACTGAGCTCAATTTGTATAGTACTCCATTTTATCCTGAATCTTTGTATTGTTTTCCTCCTGATGGTGCTTCAGTTCTTGTAGAAATTAACTGTATATTGCTCATGTCTGTGGCTGGCTCTGTAGTTCCAACCACCCCCACCCCACCCCCAATATTGTTATAGCTACTAGAAAGTGAGCCAAATGCACTTTCTGAGATTGTCCCAAATATCTGTTGGTCAGGTAACAGCCATTATAACTACTATCACTTCCTTATGTCAGCATTTCCCAAACTGTGTTCCACTCATAACGGGCATGTAGTCTGTGCTTCTGGAAGTAAAGAGTTCCAACATTAAGGATGTTTGGGAAATGTCACGTTTTTATTTTCCTTGTTGTTGTTGTTTTTTTGGGACAAAGTTTTCCTCTTGTTGCCCAGGCTGGCCTGCAGTGGTGTGATATTGGCTCACTGCAACCTCCGCCTCCTGGGTTCAAGCAATTCTCCTGCCTCAGCCTCCTGTGTAGCTGAGATTACAGGCCACAACACCCAGGGATTGTGCACCACAACATCCTGCTAATAAATGTTAAATTCACCTTCTAGAGGTCTGCGTTGCTTTTTAGCATATAAAATACTGAGAAATCTTACATTGTAAAAATCTTATCAGCCACGAGGCTGTGGCAGGAGAATCGCTTGAACTCTGGAGGGGGAGGTCGCAGTGAGCTGAGATCGCGCCATTGCACTCCAGCCTGGTCAACAAGAGTGAAACTCCGTCTCAAAAAAAATAAAAAAATAAAAACAATATTATCAGCCTATTGAACACTTCTTGAAGACATACCTTTTGGCCAGGCGCAGTGGCTCATGCCTGTAATCCCAGCATTTTGGGAGGCCGAGGTGGGTGGATCACCTGAGGTCAGGAGTTCGAGACCAACCTGACCAACCTGGCGAAACCCCGTCTTTACTAAAAAATACAAAAATTAGCCAGGCGCGGTGGCGGGCGCCTGTGATCCCAGCTACTCGGGAGGCTGAGACATGAGAATAGCTTGAACCCAGGAGGCGGAGGTTGCAGTGAGCTGAGATCGCGCCACTGCACACCAGCCTGGGCAACAGAGTGAGACTCCATCTCAAACAAAAAAAAAAAAGACGTACCTTTCAAGGTCATGCAAAGTTTGCTTTCTGTGGAACACAGTTTGGTAAATTGTGTCTCTATTTGGTAAAATGTTTTTATTTTATTGCTTGATCTTTTGTTTTTAATTTTTTGTAAGATCAAAGCTTGGATATGCAACCAAATGGGCTTTTTTTTTTTTTTTTGGTTTTGAGAAAGGGTCTGGTTCTATAACTTGGGATGGAATTCAGTGCCGTGATCTTGGCTCACTGCAACCTCTGCCTTCTGGGCTCAAGCAACTCTCCCACTTCAGCCTCCCAAGTAGCTGGGACTACAGGCATGCACCACCACACCCATGTAATTTTTGTATTTTTTTTGTAGAGATGGGATCTTGCTATGTTGCCCAGGCTGGTCTCGAACTCCTGTGTTCAAACAATCTGCCCACCTCAGCCCCTTAAACTGCTGGAATTACAGGCATGAGCCACCATGCCCAGCTGGACTTTCTGGTAGCTCCCTCCCACTAAACTTGTCCTACCTAGCCATAGGCAGCCCTTCCCTCTCAGGGAAACTGCTTATCAAGGGGCAGAGGACAAGAGAAAGTATGTGTCCTGAGGCAAGGCTCCTTCAAAAAGAGAGGGAACGTCGCTGTGCACTTGTACTCACTCACCGTCTTTCCTTGTAAATCACTTGTTCTCTGAGGAAAGGGGGAACCTGCAAAGACTGCAGAGAGCTCCTTCTGGGGCATAAGAGCCTTCTCTTTGCTATGGTTTGAATATGGCTTGTCCACACCAGAACTCATGTTTATAAATTTGATCCACAATGGGTTGCGTTGGGAGGTGGCGTCTAGTGGGAGGTGCTTGGCTCTTGGGTGTAGATTCCTCATGAATGGCTCTGTGTTGTTCTCTGGGCCGTGAGTGAGTTTTTGCTCTCTCAAGACTGATTTAATTCTTGAGGGAGTGGATTAGTTCTCACAAGAACAGGTTTTATAAAGAAAGATGTCCATCAGGGTTTTACTTCTTCCCCCATGTCCACTTCCCTTTGACCTTTCTCCACGTTATGATGCAGCATGAAAGCCCTCAACAGCAGATGCTGGCACCATGCTTCTTGAATTTCCCAGCCTGCAGAATCCTGAGCTAAATTAACCTCTTTTCTTTATAAATTACCCAGTTTCCGGTGTTCCGTTACAGCAACACAAAACAAATACACTCCCCTTTATAGACAGCCTTCTAATATCGTGAGTCTTCTTTGAGCAACAAACTAGGAAGACAGTGCGTGCCAGTACTGAGTTAATTATTGCCACTGAACAAAACAAACTTTATTTTATGCATATTTAGCAATAGGTGTAACAGCCACAGGGATAGATTATAGGCCAGAGAAACTGGGTTTTAGACACAGCTCTACCTTCACTGTTGTGTGTTCTTAGACAGGCATCAAATGGCTGAGAAACGCAGTTTCCTTATTGATAAAATAAGCACCACATTAACAACATATTTCCAGAGTGGATAGTCAAAATACTTATTGACCAGTTCTGTATGCCTTGCAACCAATCAGAACAGAGAGCAGAGGGTACACCACACCCAATCATACAGCAAATTGGCAGCCTCCCAGTTCATTTCCCTCACTCAGTCAACATTTGCAGTTGCCTGCCATGTGACGTCTATGTACCGGGGCTGTTGCATGTGTCAAATTAAATGTTTGTGAAAGCAGATCATAACCTCCGTACAAAAGCAAGGTGTTTTTAGTCATTATTCTCTGTAGGAAGACACAAAGAGTAAGGGAAGTGGAAGCCTCTCATAACATTTCACCTGTTTCACAGTTTTGCCTACCCTGTTGGGTCGCCTGGCCTCAGTTTGAGAGCTCACCTCCCCTTGAGCTATATAATAGCCTAAGGACATGCAGAACTGGGCCAAGACCAGCCAGGACACAGCTTAAACTCAAACAATAGTGAGAGCTAGCACTGTCTTGAGTACTTACTATGTGTTAGGCCTTCTTCAAAACAATTTCATGCAGATTAACTCATGTAAACCTCACTGCAGCCTGAAGTAGGGACTTTATTTTTTTTTTTGAGACAGAGTTTTGCTCTTGTTGCCCAGGCTGGAGTACAATGACACGATCTCGGCTCACCACAACCTCTGCCTCCCAGGTGCAAGCGATTCTCCTGCCTCAGCCTCCCGGGTAGCTGGGATTACAGGCATGCACCACCATGCCCAGCTAATTTCGTATTTTTAGTAGAGACGGGGGTTTCTCCGTGTTAGTCAGGCTGGTCTTGAACTCCCGACCTCAGGTGACTTGCCCACCTCAGCCTCCCAAAGTGCAGGAATTACAGGCGTGAGCCACCGCACCAGGCCATGAAGTAAGGACTACTATTATCTCCTCTCCACAGATGAGGAAACCCAACACACACGGATTAAACGACCAAGGTTCCTTAGCTAGCAAATGTCAGAGGTGGATTTTTATCTAGGTAGATGAGGTCATGCCTGTAACTACCACTCTATACTACAAACACATCCAAGCCTGGCAAGGGAGAAAGAAAACTGTTGAAGGGCTGGTATCCAGAGAGCATTATGGGTCACGAAGGTGAGCCCAGAGTTCTTATAAATCCTCTCTTAGGACCACAGGTGTCATAACCCAAAGGAGTTAACCCAAGGAGCAGACCTCTCCAGTGCTTTTGCAGAGGGTACACGAGAGTCTCCAGAAGCCCCTGGCTGATGGGAACCCCTTCCCCCAGGTGCTGAGAACTGGAATACCCCTGCCTGGGTGGCTGGGGAAGGGCATCTCTGTTCCATGGCCCCATAGTCAGGGGAAAGTGAGGAGGGGAAAAGGAGAAGAACCAGAACAGCAGCTCCTCCCTCTAGTTGAGAAAAAGCAGTCAATTCAATGGGTTTGCCTTTGGATAGGAGGATTAACTCTAATTGTGGAGCATATAAACCAGGAGCTGAGGGCTGGGGCGGGACTCCTTTCTAGAGAGCATGAAGAAGGGTTAAAGAGGAGTAAGGCAGAGAAAGGGAGGTGTGAGGTCTCAGAAGCTGGGGCCAGCAAACTTGTACTGTAAAGGGCCAGATGGTAACTATTTGAAGCTCTGTAGGCCACGTTCTCTATTGTCTCCCTCTTCCCCCTCCCCCCTCCCCCAACCATTTAAAAACGTATAAATTATTCGGAGCTCCAGCTTCAGTTGGATTTGGCCTATGGGTTAGAGTTGCTGATTTTCTGCCCTAAAGACGTAATCTGTAAACCTCCCCATTTTACCTGAGTCTGATCCTGCCCTCCCTTGCAGTGCTGGCCATTTAACTTGAAGTAGGGCCTCCCAAGCCATGAGAGAGGCAGTCAGATGAGGAAAGGAGCATAATGTTCTGACTATGGTGAGGCTTCATGAAATTTGAGGTATGTTCCACTGAAGTACTTCAGGACTAACACCATTTGGCGACCTGAAGGTTTGCTCTGGGGATTTTTATGCCACACATAGCTGCATGCATGAGCAACTCTGCAAGAATTATGTTTCATGCCACATTCCATTTGGGAACTGATGCCCAAGACAATATTGCAGAGCAGTGAAACCCAGCATTACTGTATTCCAGGGAAATGGAGTAGCAACCTTTCTCTCTTCGTAGCCAAAAATGGAATATCTCAGTGTCTTTGGGAAGAGCTTGCCCTCAGTAAGAAGAGTTTTACCTGTTGGTAAACCTGACTCTCAGATAAAACACTGTCTTTACAGAGCCTGGCTTTGCAATAAGAATACACAGTTGTAAAACCGGGCATGGTGGCTCACGCCTGTAATCCCAGTACTTTGGGAGGTCAGGCGGGTGGATCACCTGAGGTCAGGAGTTCAAGATCAGCCTGGCCAAAGTCTTCTTTTCCTACCTTAAATTTGAGCTACTAAGCGCTAAAGCTATTCTTAAATAACAAAAAGAAATGGCTTTAAGGCCAGGACATGAGAGGAGGGGAGGGAACTTATAAAACACTTCTTTACCTAAGAAGTGACAGAAAGCCATGACTTCCAAATAGTTATTAGAACTTTGCAATACATTTAGGCTGGGTGCAGTGGCTCACACCTATAATCCCAGCACTTTGGGAGGCTGAGGTGGGTGGATCACCTGAGGTCAGGACTTCAAGACCAGCCTGACCAACATGGAGAAACCCTGTCTCTACTAAAAATACAAAAATTAGCCTGGCATGGTGGCACATGCCTGTAATCCCAGCTACTTGGGAGGCTGAGGCAGGAGAATCACTTGAACCCGGGAGGGAAAGGTTGCTGTGAGCCGAGATTGCACCATTGCACCCTAGCCTGGGCAACAAGAGCAAAACTCTGTCTCAAAAAAAAAAAAAGAACTTTACAATACATTTAATGTGAGTTAACATGTCAGAGAGGCTACTTGTAATGGAATACAGGGGAAGGTTATTGGTGTAAGGCAAAGGACAAAAGAGTGTTCTTTTTTTTTTTTTTTGACACAGAGTTTCACTCTTGTTGCCCAGGCTGGAGTGCAATGGTGCGATCTCGGCTCACCGCAACCTCTGCCTCCCGGGTTCAAGCGATTCTCCTGCCTCAACCTTCCGAGTAGCTGGGACTACAGGCATGTGCCACCACGCCCGACTAGTGTTGTATTTTTAGTAGAGATGGGGTTTCTCCATGTTGGTCAGGCTGGTCTCAAACTCCCGACCTCAGGTGATCTGCCCACCTCAGCCTCCCACAATGCTGGGATTACAGGCACGAGCCACCGCGCCCAGTCGACAAAAGAGTTTTCAACAGGAACATGACATTTGGGAAGAAAAAATAAGAGGGGAGACGGGCTGAGAAAAGCAGCAAGTAGGGAAGCTTTGGTCCCCATGGCCTAGAGACCTGAAGTGGGCCACTGGCCAGGCAGAAAAGGCGTGGAAACGATTTCACCTGTTTCACAATTGTCTGGAGCCTGCCTGAAGGCATCTTGGGGAAGCACCCACTGAGCTCACAGCACTGGCCCTTTCCTGGGGAAGCTCAGGGAGATCTCCCTGATAAGGGCTCTTGTGTCGAACAAGGTATGTGACTTCAAAAGATAGTAAGAGAGTTGTCCCACAATAAATTTTAGGATTATGTTCTGTGGAGGTTGTAAATTATAAATAATTTTCTACTTTTAGTAGTCTAGGTAAGTAAATACCTGGAAGCTTTGACATGAATTTCATCTTAGAGATCTTTTTAAATTCTATGAATTGAATAAAATATGCATATTTGCAAATTAGACCTAGCAACAGTATCTGTCATCTCTGAAACCTCCTAACTACTCTCCTACCTACTTGCTGGCTTTTCTCCAAAACATTTGCACAAAACAACTTTTAGAAACCTCCAGTGCTGGCCAGGCCTGGTAGCTCATGTCTGTAATCCCAGCACTTTGGGATGTCAAGGCGGGTAGATCACCTGAGGTTAGGAGTTCGACACCAGCCTGGCCAATATGGCGAAACCCTGTCTATACTAAAATTACAAAAAAAAAAATTAGCCGGGCATGGTGGCGGGCACCTGTATTCCCAGCTACTTGGGAGGCTTAGGCAGGAGAATTGCTTGAACCCCGGAGGTGGAGGTTGCAGTGAGACAAGATCACACCACTGCACTCAGCAACAAGAGCAAGAATCCATCTCAGAAAAAAAAAAAAACCTCCAATGCCTTACCAGGCAGGTTGGCTCATGCCTGTAATCCTAGCACTTTGGGAGGCTGAGATGGGCAGATCCCTTGATTCCAGGATTTCGAGACCAGCCTGGGCAACATGGTGAAACCCCATCTCTATAAAAGATACAAAAATTAGGCAGAGTCCTTTGGCTCACGCCTGTAATTCCAGCACTTTGGGAGGCCGAGGTGGGTAGATCATGAGGTCAGGAGTTCGAGACCAGCCTGACCAACGTGGTGAAACCCTGTCTCTACTAAAAATATAAAAATTAGCTGGGCCTCTTGGTGCATGCTTGTAGCCCCAGCTACTTGGGAGGCTGAGGCTGGAGAATCACTTCAACCCGGGAGACAGAGGTTGCAGTGAGCTCAGGTCACATCACTGCACTCCAGCCTGGGTGACAGAGTGAGAAACAAAACAAAACAAACCTCACAAAAATTAGCCCAGTATGGTGGCAGATGCCTGTAGTCCCAGCTACTTGGGAGGCTGAGGTGACAGGATGGCTTGGGCCCAGGAGGTCGAGGCTGCAGTGAGCTGTGATAGAGCCACTGCAGTCTTACCTGGGCGAAAGAGAGAAACCCTGTCTCAAAAGGGAAAGAAAGAGTCTTAAGATAATAATGATATATGTGTGTGTGTGTGTATATATATATATATATATATATATATATATTTTTTTTTTTTTTTTTTTTTTTGAGACACAGTCTTGCTCTATCGCCCAGGCTGGAGTGTAGTGGTGCAATCTTGGCTCACTGCAACCTCCGCCTCCTGGGTTCAAGCAATTCTCCTCTCAGCCTCCCCAGTAGCTGGGACTACAGGCGCCTGCCACCACGCCCGGCTAATTTTTGTATTTTTAGTAGAGACGGGGTTTCACCATATTGGTCAGGCTGGTCTCGAACTCCTGACCTCAGGTGATCCGCGCGCCTCAGCCTCCCAAAGTGCTGGGATTACAGGCATGAGCCACTGCACCCGGCTGTATTTTTTTTTTTTTTTTTAACCAGAGAAGGGGTTTCACCATATTGGCCAGGCTGGTCTCGAACTCCTGACCTTGTGATCCACCCGCCTCGGCCTCCCAAAGTGCTGGGATTACAGGTGGGAGCCACCAGGCCCAGCCCAAGATAAAAACAATATTTTAAAGAGCTTTTAAGCTGAAGGCAGAGCATTTATTTGCCAGGGATATGAGTTCTACCATTGGGTGTAGCTTGGCAGAAACGTTGAGAAGTGCTTTAAAAAGAGGATTATAAAACATCCTAAATATGGAAGGATTCTTTTTTTTTTTTTTTTAGACAGAGTCTCTGTCACCAAGGCTGGAGTGCAGTGGCACCGTGGCAGCTCACTGCAACCTCTGTCTCCTGAGTTCAAGCAGTTCTCCTGCCTCAGCCTCCCAAGTAGCTGGGATTACAGGTGCCCACCACCGCACTCAGCTAGTTTTTATATTTTAGTAAAGATGGGGTTTCACCGTGTTGGCCAGGTTGGTCTTGAACTCCTGACCTCAGGTGATCCACCCACCTTGGCCTCCCAAACTGCTGAGATTACAGGCGTGAGCCACCGTGCCTGGACTTTTTTTTTTTTTTTTTGGAAAAGTTCTTGCTTTGTTGCCCAGGCTGGAGTGCAGTTGCAAAATCTTGGCTCACTGCAACCTCCGCCTCCCAGGTTCAAGCAAATTCTCCTGCCTCAGCCTCCTGAGTAGCTGGGACTATAGGCATGCCCAGCTAGTTTTGTATTTTTATTAGAGGCAGGGTTTCTCCATATTGGCCAGGCTGGTCTCGAACACCTAACCTCAAGCAATCCGCCTGCCTTGGCCTCCCAAAGTGCTCGGATTACAGGCATGAACCACTGTGCCCAGCCTAGGATTCCTTTTACTATAATGTTTTTTTAATTTTAATTTTATTTGTATTATTTATTTATTTATTTTGAGACAGAGTCTCGCTCTGTCACCAGGCTGGAATACAGTGGCGTGGTCTCGGCTCACTGCAGCCTCCGCCTCCCAGGTTCAAGCGATTCTCCTGCCTCATCCTCCCGAGTAGCTGGAACTACAGGCGCATGCCACCACGCCCAGCTAATTTTTGTGTTTTTAGTAGAGACAGGGTTTCACCATGTTGGCCAGGATGGTCTCGATCTCTTGACCTTGTGATCCACCTGCCTCGGCCTCTGAAAGTGCTGGGATTACAGGCGTGAGCCACTGCACCCGGCCTATGATGATTTTTTAAAATGTGAGATTAGAATATTAGTAATAAGTAAGATCTATCCCTGCACCCTAGCAATTTCTTTAGCCTAAATTCACACGTGGTAAAACATTGTTTTCTTTTCTTTCTTTTTTGTCTTTTTTTCTTGAGACAGAGTCTCACTGTGTCACTCAGGCTGGAGTGCGGAGGCGCAATCATGGCTCACTGCAGCCTCTACCTCCCCAGGCTCAGGTGATCCTCCCACCTAAGCCTCCCAAATAGCTGGGACTACAGGTGCATGCCACCAAGCCTGGCGAATTTTTTTTTTTTTGTAGAGGCGGAGTTTCTCCATGTTGCCAAGGCTGGTCTCAAACTCCTGAGCTCAAGTGATTTTCCTGCCTTGGCCTCCCAAAGTGCTGGAATTAGAGGTGTGAGCCCCTGTACCTGGTCAAAACATTGTTTTCTACAGTGAATATTCTTGACTCAAAAATATATATACCTATATTCTGGATTTATAGAGGAAATATTTGAGCTAGTGAAGTGTTAAGGAAAGTCCAGTACTGTATTGGCAGAGACAGGTCAGGCTTGCATTTGATAAACACCTAAGTGAGCTTGATTTGATCTAAACGAGGCACATAATAGCATATAAGCAAATGTTAACAAAAGGTCCACTATAACCAAAAAGTTTAATAAATCATATTTTATTACTTTTCACAGAAATATGCCAGAGAAATTTGAAAATTTCTTTGCCAAGAAAAGTAGGAATAGTATTTAGGGCTCTGGCCAGCTTTGGATTTGAATTCAAGTTTTTGACCTAAAAGCTTCTCAAAAGTTGTGTTTTGCCAGGCATGGTGGCTCATGCCTATAATCCCAGCACTTTGGGAGGCCAAGGCGGGCAGATCACCTGAGGTCAGGAGTTTGAGAGCAGCCTGGCCAACAAAATGAAACCCCATCTCTGCTAAAAATACAAAAATTAGCTGGGCATGGTGGTGGGTGCCTGTAATGCCAGCTACACAGGAAGCTGAGGCGGGAGAATTGCCTGGGAGACAGAGGTTGCAGTGAACTGAAATTGTGCCAACTGTACTCCAGCCTGGGTGACAGAGTGACACTCTGTCTCAAAAAACAAACAAAAAACCCTTGTGTTTTAAAGAAAATGCTGAAATCTGGAATAGATCCTAATCAACAGTACACACACACACACACACGTACACACACAAGGGAGAAAAAAATGTAGGGTACAAGTTAGGGATTCATTTCTTTTATGTGGAGATTCTTTTCTTCAACCATAGTTTTGTGATTCAGTATTTGTAAAATAAATCGTTTACAATTTGGGCGAAATAACATCAGGTTCCTGCAGAGCTGTAGAAAATGACTTGTGGGGGCTAATGTGAAATAAGGGTTGAAACAGTACGCAGCCTTTGTTCTATTCCAAGGAGTTGACAGTCTTTAGAAGGTTCACGAACCACTGTTTATGACTCACTCACTTCCACCTACACTTCCTCTCCACGTTCTTCATATCACTAGGGCTTGCTGTATTATCCTAGTTTTTGAAATCCACTGCTTCCCACTGTTCTCCAATCAAATGCCTTCTCTGTTTGTGGGGACCTCGAGAAAGATACACTAAGGTATGGTGAACCAGGTCATTCTTCACCCAAAATGACCTAGTTCTCCTAAGTGACTAATTTCTTGGTTGTCACTGAGGTGCCAATCCCTTCTGCCGGCCTTGTGTGCCCGATCCTCCCCTGCTCTCAGTTACCTCAAAGCAAGCTTCCAGCTTGTTGCAGGCTGTGTTTTCTCCTCCAAACAATCAGGGCCTAACAGGATTTGAAACGTGTTTTGGTTGTTCCCTATCTAAATATTTCCTCAAATCTATCCAGCTGTACTTTCTCCATCCAGTTACATTTCATCCTAAACCCCTAGTAGGGAGGCCAGGCCACCTCCCTGCCTTCCTTCTGCCTAGATTCCCTGATCACAGCATTCCTGTTGCCCTTCCTACAGTTCAGGAAGGACATGGGCAGAGGGTGGTCAGAAGCCTCGTCCTACATCCTAACCAGAGGGCTGAAGCCTACCGACCTCTGAACTGGATCCTGCCAACCCATTTTCCTGGAGGCAGAACTCTGTGTCACCTCTTCCAGTGCAGATAACTGAACAGTGCTACTTTCTCTGGCCTGTACTTCCCCACTTATTCTCCCTGCACCTGGCCTTCCCCCTTCCTCTTCTAAGCTTTCCCTGAATTTGTAGTTCCTCTGTTTTAGCCTCAGGTCTGATTTTCAGCCCTAATCAGAATCCCTTGTCTGTGTCTGCTTTGACCAGAGAGGTTGCAAGTTTCCTACTAACCCTTCCTTCATTCACATCCTGTCACTCTGGCTAATAACAATTAGCTGGGTGTGGGGGCGCACGCCAGCCAAGCTTCTTCACACACATGTACATACTCATGCGTGCACACTCCTGCACGTGCACCCTTGCAGAGGAAGTATTCAGATTGCTTTTTGCACAGCTAGGGTATTAGGGTATGCAGATTCTTTTTTTTTTTTTTTTTTCCAAGACAGAGTTTTGCTCTTGCCCAGGCTGGAGTGCAATGGCACAATCTCGGCTCACTGCAACCTCCGCCTCCCGGGTTCAAGCGATTCTCCTGCCTCAACCTCCTGAGTAGCTGGGATTACAGGCGTCCGCCACCACTCCTGGCTATTTTTTTTGTATTTTTAGTAGAGATGGGGTTTCACCATGTTGGCCAGGCTGATCTTGAACTCCTGATATCAGGTGATCCACCCACCTTGGCCTCCCAAAGTGCTGGGATTACAGGCATGAGCCACTGCGCCTGGCCTGTGTATTCCTTTTCTATTAACAGAAAACCCTGGTGTCCATGGAATAATAATGGGGAATAGTAACATCAATTTTATTTTCATAGGGAGACTGCTTCAGGGAGGGGTATAAAAAGCTGGGAAGCCAATAGCAGACTTGCCTTCCACCATTATAGAGCTCTCCCAACTCTACGACTTCCTGACTACTACCTATCTCAAATCATATTAACACTGGACAACTCTACTACCAAGTGTGTATGATGCCACTTCCTCTGAGAAGGAAAGGAATCTACTCTCTGCCCTTTTTCTTCCTCATCTGACTGCCTTCCCTACCAGCACCCACCTAGGCTCCCACACTTCTCCTTCCTCCCAGGGGAGTTCCTAGTAGTAATTCAAGCGACTGGCTCTAGTGCCTTCTAGCATTTACTATGTAGCATTCCTAAATACCACCTTCTTGGGAAGAATCTTCCAGCAGACACTAAGGCTTATTAGGCACTGAAATGAGTTATGGAAGAAGGTTTAGATTCTCACTCCCTGGAGATCTTTAAAAGTAAGGATGGAT
The DNA here is from genome assembly GCF_006542625.1 of Nomascus leucogenys. NCBI lineage: Eukaryota > Metazoa > Chordata > Mammalia > Primates > Hylobatidae > Nomascus > Nomascus leucogenys. The sequence continues at coordinate 98,402,014 of NC_044391.1, forward strand.
TCTCATCTGTCTGGGATGATTATGTGGGATATTCCTGGTAGGCCAGGGAATAGACCTGCTCATCACCAACAAATAATTTATTAAACTCCTGGGCATTCACGATACTGTACTACATTCCATGTATATTAAAAGATAATTTTAAAAACACAGCCCCTACTCTCAAAGAAGTTTTTTACTAATGAAACAAAAGGCTTGTATGGTGTACAAATAATATATAATGAAGGACAACAGTGCTTTAAGTTCTCAAAGCGTGTAGTTTTCTTATTTTCTTTCTGTTATACTCTTTAGTTTGGGCTGGGGGCTATGCAGAGCAAGATTTTCGGTGAACAAGATTTTCTCGCTCATATTTTCTTGCCCAGGAGGTTGTGAATGATGCAAAATGTGAACAGATAGCAGAAGAATTAAGTGGGGAAGAAAGCACAAAGTGGCCTCAGTTCTGTCATGCAGAAGGCAAGAGGCTGATGGGCTTGATCTCAAAGGATCCTTCACTTTTTCACATCCTGGGATTCTAGTTCAGGCAGTAATTAGGGTCAAGAGGGATTATAAGGAGGTGTGAAGAGTACAAATTATTAAATATTTTTCCCATCAGAGCCACAAAATATTATTGGCCAGGGGTCTATTTGAGGCCAGAATTTTTTTTTTTTTTTTTTTGAGATGGAAATTTGCTCTTGTTGCCCAGGCTGGAATGCAATGGCACGATCTCAGTTCACAACCTCCACCTCCCAGGTTCAAGCAATTCTCCTGTCTCAGCCTCCCAAGTAGCAGGGATTACAGGCACGTGCCACCATACCCGGCTAATTTTGTATTTTTAGTAGAGACGGGGTTTCTCCATGTTGGTCAGGCTGGTCTCGACTTCCCCGACCTCAGGTTATCTGCCCACCCAGGCCTCCCAAAGTGCTAGGATTACAGATGTGAGCCACCATGCCCAGCCGAGGCCAGATTTTTGATCGACAAATAAGGTTATGTTCTTTGAGGGCCAGAAGAATTGTATCAGTGCTCACTGGCCAAGAAGTGTGCAAGCATAGCTAGTACTTGATTACACTCCATCCCACTCCCTTTAGCAAAACACAGATGCTATGGCCCTGCTCTCTGTAGTCTTAGATCTGTGCGTTCAGAATGTACAAAAGGGCTGGGCGTGGTGGCTCACACCTGTAATCACAGCACTTTGGGAGGCCGAGGTGGGTAGATCACCTGAGGTTGGGAGTTCTAGACCAGCCTGGCCAAGATGGAGAAACCTCCTCTCTACTAAAAATACAAAATTAGCCGGACGTAGTGGCGCATACCTGTAATCCCAGCTACTTGGGAGGCTGAGGCAGGAGAATTGCTTGAACCTGAGAGGGGGAGGTTGCGGTGAGCTGAGGTCGTGCCATTGCACTCCAACCTGGGCAACAAGAGCAAAACTCCGTCTCAAAAAAAAAAAAGAAAGAAAAGAATGTACAGAAGCTGGGCACGGCAGCTCAAACCTGTAATCCCAGCACTTTGGGAGGCCGAGGCAGGTGGGTCACCTGCAATCAGTAGTTCAAGACCAGCCTGACCAACATGGTGAAACCCTAAAAATACAAAAAAATAGCTGGGTGTGGTGGTGCATGCCTGTAATCCCAGCTACTCAGGAGACTGAGGCAGAGAATTGCTTGAACCCAGGAGGCGGAGGTTGCAGTGAGCTGAGATCATGCCACTGCACTCCAGCCTAGGCAACAGAGTGAGACTCCGTCTCAAAAAAAAAATGTACAGAGCCCATAAGGGCCAAGCTGAGGTTACATTTATACATTCATTCCCATACCCCTATAAGAAAGTCTTTTTGTAGGCTACCTCCTTTGTCCTTCTTATTCATGAGAGCAGGGCCCTAGAGAGCCTCAGGCAACACAGCCAGGTCCTTTGTGCCCATTCTGTGTGGACTGATTAGAACCAGGTACACCTTCCTCCTCTTGGACCAGAAATCAAGTCTTGGCCAGAGGGAGCTGGCTAGATCCCAGCCCCATTACAACCTTCATCACGCTACTTGTTCTGGGTTCACCCCGACAGCAAGGCAGCCCTGTAGGTAACAAGAGAATTTTGAAGAATTCTATATACATGTGTCTCTGTACAAAGCAAATAATTGATTAAAGATGTGTTATGAGTTTCTCAAAATTTTCTGTGTAGGGAGAGATGTGAATGGACCAAATTTCACCATTATTTACTTCTAAACATGTTTGTTTGTTTTTTTGTTTGGTTTGGTTTTTTGTTTTTTGCCACTGAAAGGAAAGCATGGACACCTTTCAGGAAAGCAAGTGTTGTATACGATAAAAGCTGTTATAATATAATCTTCATGTTCAGTTTATGGGATATTTTCATCATCCAGAAATATACAGGAAATAGGGTGTGGTTAACTATGTGGTTCTTTCAGTGCAATGAACTTCTTTGACTAAAACTACCTCCTGGGCTGCTACCTCAAGTACCAGAGGCAGTGAACTTCTGAAGACTTAATTCCTAGACCACTCCCATCTTGTGACCTCATTGGCTTTATTATTTTTAACTAAAACATATGAGTTGAATTTAAATAGGTAAATGTGGATTTGAAATATAATATTCCAATAATTCAGTCAAGAATTAACTAACATGCTGGGCACGGTGGCTCATGCCTGTAATCCCAGCACTTTGGGAGGCTTAGGCGGGCAGATCACGAGGTCAGGAGTTCGAAACCAGCCTGGCCAACATGGTGAAACCCTGTCTCTACTAAAAATACAAAAATTAGCTGGGCGAGGTGGTGCATGCCTGTAATCCCAGCTATGCGGGAGGCTGAGCCAGGAGGATGGCTTGAACCCAGGAGGTGGAGGTTGCAGTGAGCCGAGATCGTTCCACTGCACTCCAGCCTGGGTGACAGAGCAAGACTCAGTCTCAAAAAAAAAAAAAAAGAATTTACTACAGAGAAGAAAGTAGATGTTTAACATATATAAATATATATGTTTAACATATATTCACTCAAATTGAATATATATGTATTCATATGTATATGTATATGCCAAAACTTACCAGTATATAATTGATAAGGTCTTCAGTTTTATTTACTTTTAAATAACCATTTTAATCTATTGTGTAACTTATTAAATGTTTAAAGAAAAACTCTTATAATTGTATCTACTTAACATTTTAAACTACTAGGTCAGGCACAGTGGCTCATGTCTGTAAGCTCAGCATTTTGGGAGGCCAAAGCTGGAGGATCGCTTGAGCCCAGGAGTTTGACACCAGCCTGGGCAACTTAGGGAGACCCCTGTCTCTACAAAAAATTTAAAAATTAGCTGGGTATGGTGACGTGCGCCTGTAGTTCCAGCTATTTAGGTGGGAGAATTGAGCCACTGCACTCCAGCCTGGGTGACAGCAAGACCCTGTCTCAAAAATGAAACAAAACAAAAACCAAAAAACATTTTAACCTTCTTTTTTTTTTTTTTTTTTTTTTTGAGATGGAGTCTCGCTCTGTCACCCAGGCTGAAGTGCAATGGCACAATCTCGCTCACCACAAACTCCGCCTCCTGGGTTCAAGCGGTTCTCCTGTCTCAGCCTCCCAAGTAGCTGGGACTACAGGCGCACGCCACCATGCCCGGCTTATTTTTATATTTTTAGTAGGGACAGGGTTTCACCATGTTGGCCAGGCTGGTCTTGAAATCCTGATCTTGTGATCCACCCGCCTCAGCCTCCCGAAGTGCTGGGATCATAGGCATGAGCCACCGTGCCCAGCCAACATTTTAAGCTTCTGAACACATTGTACAACTAAGTTACTTTCAACATTAAAGAGTTGATCTATTTTTAAAAATATATAACTTCTCTTAGGATGGTAAGATACAATTTTTTTACACATCCTGTCATTAAACAGTTGTATTTTAAGTGACGATTTTCTGAAGTTCCTGACAGTTCAGGAGATTTTAAATATAGAAGGGATGATGATGGTAAGCCTTTCATTCAATTAACTGATTCTCCTACGAAGTTTAGCAGATATTCTCAATTTCAAAGATGAAACCAATTTTAGTCCTTTGCAGTCAGCTGTTAATAGTTGCCCGTTTTAGGGGACAAATACATACAAATGAACTCTTGGTGTTCTTGGGTACATATGGGAGAAGCAGAACAGAGCAAAGTTCCCTTTTTGCCTTACCAGGTGGATTCAGTAACGCAAGAAGAATGGGACTGGAGCTCTGATTTCCTCATGAGCTGTGAGTCTTTGAGCAATCTGCTTAACCAGTCCAAACATTTAATCTCTTTGTTTGTTAACTGAAGGTAATATCTTCCTTGCAGAGTATTTGTAAATGTTATAAATATTATATAAATTATGAATCATATTGTTTTTCACAGTAGATGTTCAATAAGTGGTAGCTGGGTACCTGAGTGCTTATCTCATTTTTTTCTCCCTCCACAGATGATAAATTCCTTGTGAGAATTACAGCCCCTGGTAGTAGTGATCAATAAATATTTGTTGAGTTGAAAATGTCGCTTTTTAAAGGCTTTTAAAATAATCTTTCCTGTAGAATTTTAGACTTTTGCATCTGGCTTATTTTTCCCTTCAACTTATTTTATTTATTTATTTTTTGAGTTAGAGTCTTGCTCTGTCACCCAGGCTGGAGTGCAGTGGCACAATCTCGGCTCACTGCAACCTCCACCTCCAGAGTGAAAGCGATTCTCCTGTCTCAGCCTCCCGAGTAGTTGGGATTACAGGCGCGCACCATTGTGCCAAGCTAATTTTTGTATTTTTAGTAGAGATGGGGTTTCACCATGTTGGCCAGGCTGGTCTCAAACTCCTGACCTCAGGTGATCCATCTGCCTCGGTCTCCCAAAATTACTGGGATTACCAGCATGAGCCACCGCGCCCTTCCTCTTCGACTTCTTAAAATCTAATTTCCTGGTGTCTAAAAGCACATTTGACATCATTGGCTACCACAAAATCTAAAGTGACCTGGACACTTTCTCCTCAGACCCAAAATCCATTTTACAACTACTTTCTCTTTTTCTGGCTAGACTTAAATTCAAAGTAGCAGTTACCCTGGTTGTTTCTTCTACTCTATAAGAGATTAAATTGTCAGAAAAAGAGGTTACTGATTTATCAGATGCTTTGCTTTTTGCCACCGGGAAACCACCAACAGATGCCCTGATGGCTGAAGCCCCATTTATTTATTTATTTATTTTATTTTTGTTTGAGAGAGGGTCTCACTCTCATCCAGGCTGGAGTGCAGTGGCGCAATCATGGCTCACTGCAGCCTCGAACTCCTGGGTTCAGGTGATTCTCCCACCTCAGCCTTGAGTAGCTGGGACTACAGGCTCACACCACCACTCCTGGGTAATTTTTGTATTTTTTTGTAGAGCTGGCATTTCACCACGTTGCCTAGGCTGGTCAAAAGCCCTGGGCTCAAGCAATCTGCCCATCTTGGCATCTCAAAGTGCTGGGATTACAGGTGTGAGCCAGCACACCCGGCTGGAAAACGAATTTTTTAAATGACTTTAAAAAATAGAGTTGCTTTGTTGTTGCTCTTCTTCCTCCTACTTCTAGCAATGTATATTCACAATATTAGAATAATGTCTTTCTTGACTCTTCCTTTGTACTGTTGCCTTCAATCTTACCTGATTGCTGTGGTTAGAAAGGCACTATACCTACCTTCAAGCTGGGAATAAGGCATAGGGTGCTGCCAGTCACAGCACTTTTTTTTTTGAGACAGAGTCTCGCTCTTGTTGCCCAGGCTGGAGTGCAACGGTGCAATCTCAGCTGACTGCAACGGCTGCTGGCCAGGGCAGCCTGCTTTTATTCCCTTATCTGGCCCCACCCACATCCTGCTGATTGGTCCATTTTACAGAGAGCTGATTGGTCCATTTTACAGAGAGCTGATTGGTCTGTTTGACATGGTGCTGATTGGTGCATTTACAATCCCTGAGCTACACACAGAGTGCTGACTGGCGCATTTACAAAGCTAGACATGAAAGTTCTCCAAATCCCCACTAGATTAGCTAGACACAGAGCACTGATTGGTGCATTTACAAACCTTTAGCTAGACACAGAGTGCTGATTGGTGTGTTTACAATCCCTGAGCTAGACACAGAGTGCTGATTGGTGCATCCATGAACCCCCAAGCTAGACACAGAGTGCTGATTGGTGTGTTTACAATCCTCCAGCTAGACACAAAAATTCTCCAAGTCCCCACCAGATTAGCTAGATACAGAGTGCTGATTGGTGCATCCACGAACCCCGAGCTAGACACAGAGTGCTGATTGGTGCATTTACAATCCTCCAGCTAGACATAACAGTTCTCCAAGTCCCCACTCCACTCAGGAGCCCAGCTGGCTTCCCCAGTGGATCCTGCGCAGGGGCCATGGGCGGAGCTGCCCGCCAATCCCATGCAGTGGGCCCGCACTCCTCAGCCCTTGGGCAGTGGATGGGACTGGGTGCCACAAGGGGGAGGCACCTGTCGGGGAGGCTCAGGCCTCTCGGGAGCCCACCGCGGGGAGGCGGCTGAGGCCTGGCGAGAATTCAAGCGTGGCCCGGGTGGGCCGGCAGTGCTGGGGGACCTGGTGCCTCCTCCCAGATGCTGGCCCCAGTGCTAAGCCCCTCACTGCCTCTCCGAGTGCGGGGCCAACCGAGCCCACGCCCACCTGGAACTCACGCTGGCTGGGGTTCCCGCCCACACCTCTCCCTCCACACCTCCCCACAAGCAGAGAGAGCTGGCTCCAGCCCCGGCCAGCCCAGCCCAGAGAGGGGCTCCCACAGTGCAGCGGTGGGCTGAAGGGCTCCTCAAGCGCAGCCAGAGTGGGCGCTAAGGCTGAGGAGGCGCCAAGAGAGAGTGAGGGCTGCCAGCATGCTGCCACCTCTCACTATTATTATTTTTTTTTTTTCTTGAGACAGAGTCTTGCTCTGTCATGCAGGCTGGAGTGCAGTGGCCTGGCCTGATTTCAGCTCACCACAAACTTTGCATCCCAGGTTCAAGCGATTCTTATGCCTCAGCCTCTTGAGTAGCTGGGATTACAGACGCATGCCACCACGCCTGGCTAATTTTTGTATTTTTAGCAGAGACGGGGTTTTGCTATGTTGACCAGGCTGGTCTCGAACTCCTGACCTCAAGTGACCTATAGGACACTATTATAAACAGAGCTGTATTAACACATTCTTTTCCTTCAGATGTTGCTCCACCTCTTCCCTATCTACATTCTCATGTTCTTTCTCTTAAGTATTCCACTCACAATGTTGTTCTCAAAATATTCTACTCCAGGTAAATCCCTCTATCTATGTTTTTTCTCCTGTCTCTATGGTTTGGTTAAAAAGGCCTCTTCATCTCTTATAAATCTGTCCCAATTCGGCTTTGACCCTATCTCTCCCTTTACTTTCCTAACTCTCAATTTCTTTCTTTCTTGCTTGCTTTTTTTGAGACGCAGTCTTTTTTTTTTTTTTTTTTTTTGAGATGGAGTCTCGCTCTGTCGCCCAGGTTGGAGTGCAGTGGCGCAATCTCGGCTCACTGCAAGCTCCGCCTCCCGGGTTCACGCCATTCTCCTGCTTCAGCCTCTCCAAGTAGCTGGGACTAGAGGTGCCCGCCACCACGCCCGGCTAATTTTTTTGTATTTTTAGTAGAGACGGGGTTTCACCGTGGTCTCGATCTCCTGACCTCGTGATCCACCCGCCTCGGCCTCCCAAAGTGCTGGGATTACAAGCGTGAGCCACCGCGCCCGGCCAAGACGGAGTCTTACTCTGTTGCCCAGACTGGAGTGCAGTGGCGTGATCTCGGCTCACTGCAACCTCTGCCTGCTGTCCTAACCCTAAATTTCTAATATTAGTCATTTTATTTTTTGTTTCCAAGTTTTACTTTATGACTTCAGATACATCAATTAGATTCTTATAAAACATTATCATCTTGCTACAGAAGTCATATGATCTCACTGAACATTTACAAGAAAAATTCTCAAGTTCCTGTATTTACATGTGACCACATTGATTGTATACAATCCTTTTTTGGAAGAGGGGAGTGTTGTGTTATGAGTAGCACACAGAGACATGACAGACAATAAGAGGCATTGAACAGGATGGGTTGTTGTGCCAAAGGGGTTACCCAAGGCACAGAATACAAAGAAAATATGCTGTGAATGTTGAGAAGAAGATTGGGTTTGGAAGCTAGCAACAACAACCACCAAAAAAAAAACAAAAAAAAAAACCAGAGAGAAATAACTCCATGAAGATGAAAATGGCATTATAGCATTTTTCTTCCCTGCACTTACCGTCTTTTTTTTTTTTTTAGAGACAAGATCTCACTGTCACTCAAGTTGGAGTGCAGTGGTACAATCATAGCTCATTATAACCTTGAACTCCTGGGCTCAAGTGACCCTCCCACCTCAGCCTCCCAAGTAGGTAGGACTATAAGCATGTGCCATCATATTCCACTAATTTTTTTTTTTAGAGACAGGGTCTCACCATTTTCCCAGGTTGATCTCAAACTCCTAGACTGAAGCCCTGCACTTACCTCCTAACGCACTCTATACTAGAAGGTAAGCTCCATAATGCAGGGATTTTTTGTTATTGTTTTGCTGTTTAACTTCTAAATCCTCAGCAAGGCCTGGTGCAGAGTAGCTCCTCAGTAAATATTTGTTGATTGAAGAGTATGTGAATGAATGAATGAGTGAATGCAGGAAATGGTAAGATCAGCATGACTGAAGCTGTGTTCCAGTGGAGTTGGAGTAGAAGATGGAGTTCGTTGTAAGAATGTTGGAGTGCGACAAAGGGGTTTGTAGCTTTACTTTAGACAATGGACAAGAGGGGAACCTGATGAATTCCTAGGGTCACCTTACCTCATTTCCATACTTAGTGTAATTACTCCAAAGAAGTTGGAAAGGAGATAAAAATGCAGAAGCAGACCTGGGTTCTTTATCAGGAAAGGATTATTTGCTGATGGAGCTAATTGGAGAGACCGTGAGATGTGATTGAGCCAGCTCTGCATAGCTGGCTTGCTGCTCCCCAGGAGACTGAAGTTGGAGCCACAGATCAGTCAGAGAATGTGGCCACTGATGATAGACACTGGAATATTCTAGGGACAAGTTTCTTTTTCTGGACCTAGGGGCCATATCTCTCACATATGCCCATTGGTCTCCACTCTTAGGACTTTTTTTTTTTTGAGATGGAGTCTCACTCTATCGCCCTGGCTGGAGTGCAATGATTCGATCTTGGCTCACTGCAACCTCTGCCTCCCGGGTTCATGTGATTCTCCTGCCCCAGCCTCCCGAGTAGCTGGGATTACAGGCACCCACCACCACGCCTGGCTAATTTTTACATTTTTAGTAGAGACAGGGTTTCACTATGTTGGCCAGGCTGGTCTCGAACTCCTGACGTTGTGATCCGCCTGCCTCAGCCTCCCAAACTGTTGCGATTACAGGTGTGAACCACCGCACCCAGCTTTACCACTTTTACTCTAATCTTCCTAGCCTCTCACTGGTGGATTCCTAAAATTGTCTCTTAAAAGATTTCTCTATTTCATCTCTACTTCCTCTTTTTTTCCATTCCAACACCACACAAACACAAAATCTATTCTCTCATTTTCCTAAAGGACTGCTTTTAATGTAATTTTCCTGCTTTAGGGTCATAATAGATCTCTAGTAAAAATCTGTCTAATCTATTCCATCTATAGGTTTAGCTTTCTCTCCCTTCCTTCCCCCTTTCTCCAACTCTCTTTAACCAATAATCAGTCTTCTTTATACATATTTAATGTTTCTATTGTAGTCAAACAGAGCTACTCTTATTGATTTGTTAATACACAAGTGAGCCAGATATTGTCTATCGGCATCTGGCAGTTTTTACAGTCTTCTATCTCCCCTGTTTTGCAGCGGCTGGAAATCTGGGAACATTTCTCATACTCCCTCGCCAGCACAGTTTCAGACATAGCTTGAGTTCTGCCAATCAGATATACTGGTGAGAGATTTGGAAGGCAGAAGAGAGATGGCAACCACCATTGGCTTTTTCCTTTGTTACTGGTGATGGGCAGCCCTTGAAGTCAGCAGAGTCTCTAGCAGCCTCCAGATGCTAGGAAGCACCCGGTCAAATTTCTACTTATTAAGAAAAAGAGGGCCAGTCTCAGTGGCTCACGCCTGTAATCCCAGCACTTTGGGAGGCCAAGGCGGGGGGATCACGAGGTCAAGAGATCGAGACCATCCTGACCAACATGGTGAAAGCCCATCTCTTCTAAAAATGCAAAAACTATCTAGGCATGGTGGTGCACGCCTGTAATCCTAGCTACTTCGGAGGCAGGGTAGGAGAATTGCTTGAACCTGGGAGGTGGAGGTTGCGGTGAGCTGAGATCGCACCACTGCGCTTCAGCCCGGGTGACAAAGTGAGACTCCGTCTCAGAAAAAAAAAAAAAAGCCCTCAAAGACCTAAATATCTTGATATACCTGTGAATGTATTTTTTAATCTAATTATCTGGAAAATCCTATTTTCCATTTTAGGTGTGTAGAGTAGAATCATCATTAAAATATATTTTTAAAATGTTCCCACGTATATCCATATAAAGAATCCAGTGTCCCTCTTTAATTTCCCCATTCAGATCAATATCTATTAAAGTAACACATTTGATATTTCTATAATATTTAATATAATACCAAATGAGAAAAACAGAAAAGTAACATTACATTAATATGATTTAAAGAGCACTTAATTATCTAATATAATTATCTCTTAAGCCCCAATTATAACAAATTATTATCCTTACCAAAAAGCCAACTGTCTTGAGTCATAGCTAAAAATGGTAGCATTAAAAAAGAAAAAACATTTGATCTGATAGCCAACTACCTATTTACTATTTAAAAACACTTTAGGCTGGGTACGGTGGCTTATGCCTCTAATCCCAGCACTTTGGGAGACCAAGGCAGGTGGATCACTTGAGGTCGGGAGTTTGAGACCAGCCTGATCAACATGGTGAAACCCCATCTCTACTAAAAATACAAAAAATATTAGCTGGGTGTGGTGGCAGGCACCTGTAATCCCAGCTACTCAAGAGGCTGAGGCAGGAGAATTGCTTGAATCCTGGAGGGGGTTGCAGTGACTGTGCCACTGCACTCCAGCCTCACTGACAGAGTGAGACCCTGTCTCAAAAAAAAAAAAAAAAAATTAAAATTAAACCCTAAAAACACCTTAATGTCCTCTGAGTTTCTGTGCTATTTCTTCCAATGTCAAATAAAGACAAAGGAGAATGTCAAGGCATACAAATATATTAATGAGAGCTAAGTTCTACTCTGACTTATTATTTGCTCCTTCTGTATCTTCCCTGGTGAGCAGTATCTGGCACATCCTTACACAAAGCCATTTTGCTTCCTAGCCCACTACATTATGTCAGTGTTACTTTCACTGCATTATTGTTATGGTTGATAACAATTTTTTTCTTTTTTTTTTTTCCTTTTTTTTTCTGAGATGGAGTTTTGCTCTTGTTGCCCAGGCTGGAGTGCAATGGCGCAATCTTGGCTCACCGCAACCTCTGCATCCCGAGTTCAAGCGATTCTCCTGCTTAAACCTCCTGAGTAGCTGGGATTACAGGCACGGGCCACTATGTCCGACTAATTTTTGTATTTTTAGTACAGACTGGGTTTCGCCTTGTTGGTCAGGCTGGACTCGAACTCCCAACCTCAGATGATCTGCCTGCCTCAGCCTCCAAAACTGCTGGGACTACAGGCATGAGTCACCGCACCAAGCCCCAACAATTTTTGTTGGTAACATTTTGGATCTTTTTTATTTTTTCTTTTTTTTTGAGATGAGGTCTTGCTCTGTCGCCCAGACTGGAGTGCAGTGGCGTGATCTCAGCTCACTGCAAGCTCCACCTCCCGGGTTCACGCCATTCTCCTGCCTCAGCCTCCCGAGTAGCTGGGACTACAGGTGCCCGCCACCGCGCCTGGCCAACATTTTGAATCTTTTAAACCTTAAGTATTTAATGTTTTATAGGTCGATTCTTGTCTTTTTTTTTTTTTTTTTTTTTTTTTTTAGACAGGGTCTCATTCTGTCACCCAGGCTAAAGTGAAGTGGTGCAATCATGGCTCACTGCAGCCTCAATCTCCTGGGCTCAAGCGATCCTTCCACCTTGGCATCCTGAGTAGCTGGGACTACAGGTGCACAGTATCATGCCCGACTAATTTTTATTTTTAAATGTTTGGTGGAGATGAGGTCTCACTATGTTGCCCAGGCTGGTCTCAAACTCCTGAGCTCAAGTAGTCTGCCTGCCTCAGCCTCCCAAAGTGTTGAGATTACAGGCGTGAGCCGCTGTGTTCGGACTATAGGTTGATTCTAAAAGATGAAAAGTAATAAATAGCACTTAAGTTATCATGACTATGTAAATATTATTCACTGCAGAGATAAACAATGTGATATATTTCCTGCTCTATTGTTCCAATATGACAACACTGGTAATAGTCAAAGAATGAATACAATGAGTTCTCCCTGTTCCAATCTACCAACTGCCAAAATCATGGCACATTAAAAAATATTAGCATCACACCTTTTCTTATGGAGTTTTGTTTTTGTTTTTCCTGAAATTTCTAATTACATTCCTCTCATTCTTTTTTACTGCTTTGTGTAAGGGTCTATGGCATAGATGCACTATAATTTAGTTCACACTCCACTGTTGTTGAGCATTTAGACTGGTTTTTCATTTTTTCCTACTATGAATAATGCTTCAATGAATATCCTGCCCGTACATTTTTGTGTACATACAAATTTCTGTAAGATAAAAAGCTAGAGCTGGGTTGAAGAGAATATGCATTTTAAGAACTACTGACAAATAGCCCTCAGAAAGAGGCACTGCCAATGTATATTCTCACCATCACTGTAAGGGAAGGTCTAATTTTTTTTTTTTTTTTTGAGACAGAGTCCTGCCCTGTCACCCAGGCTGGGGTACAATGGTGTGATCTTGGCTCACTGCAACCTCTGCCTCCTAGGTTCAAGCGATTCTCCCTGCCTCAGTCTCCCAAGTAGCTAGGACTATAGGCGTGCGCCACCACTCTGGCCAATTTTTGTATTTTTAGTAGAGACTGGGTTTCACTATGTTGGCCAGGCTGGTCTCGTACTTCTGACCTCGTGATCCACCTGCCTCAGCCTCCCAAAGCGCTGGGATTACAGGCGTGAGCCACCATGCCGGGCCTGGTATAATTCTTTACAGTGTTTCTTAGACTCCTATTAATCATTTTGATTTTTGCCATCTATCTCATTGCTGTTTTAATTTTTTTTTCTTATTACTGAGGTAAAGCATCTCTTTGTAAGCTAATTGGCCTTTGGTATTTCCTCTGCAGAGCATTGGTTTCTGGGGTGTTTGGTTTTTTTTTGGTCTTTTTTTTTTTTTTTTTTTTGAGATGGAGTCTCGCACTGTCGCCCAGGCTGGAGTGCAGTGGCGCGATCTGGGCTCACTGCAACCTCCGCCTCCTGGATTCAAGCGATTCTCCTGCCTCAGCCTCCCGAGTAGCTGGGATTACAGGTGCCCGCCAACACGCCCGGCTAATTTTTGTATTTCTAGTAGAGACAGGGTTTCACCATGTTGGCTAGGCTGGTCTCAAACTCCCGACCTTAAGTGATCTGCCTGCCTCAACCTCCCAAAATGTTGGGATTACAGGCATGAGCCACCATGCCCTGCCTTTTTTGGTCTTTTTTAATGTTTAGGGTTCCTTATGTATTGTGAACATTAATTCTTTTTTCCATTGAACAAGTTGTAAATATATTCTCCCAGTATATCAATTGTCTTTCAACTTTGTGGTGTCTTCTGTCAAAGAGAAGCTTTAATTTTCATATAGTTAAAAAATCACTCTTTTAGTGATTTTATATATATAAATATATAAATATATATAAATATATACATATATAAATATATATAAAATATAAATATATATAAATATATAAATATATATAAATATAAATATATAAATATATAAATATATATAAATATATAAATATATATAAATATATATAAATATATAAATATATATAAATATATATAAATATATAAATATATATAAATATAAATATATAAATATATAAATATAAATATATAAATATATAAATATATATAAATATATAAATATATAAATATATATAAATATATAAATATATAAATATATATAAATATATAAATATATAAATAAATAAATATATAAATATATATAAAAATATATAAATATATAAATATATATAAATATATAAATATATATAAATATATAAATATATATAAATATATAAATATATATAAATATATATAAATATATATAAATATATATAAATATATAAATATATAAATATATATAAATATATAAATATATAAATATATAAAAATATATAAATATATAAATATATATAAATATATATAAAAATATATAAATATATAAATATATATAAATGTATAAAAATATATATAAATATATAAATATATATAAATGTATAAAAATATACATAAATATATAAATATATATAAATATATATAAATATACATAAATATATAAATATATATAAATATATAAATATATAAATATATATAAATATATAAATATATAAAAATAAATAAATATATAAATATATAAAAATATATAAAGATATATAAATATATAAAGATATATAAATATATAAATATAAATATATAAATATATATATATATTTTTTGAGATGGAGTCTTGCTCTGTTGTCCAGGCTGGAGTGCAGTGGCGGCATCTCAGCTCACTGCAACCTCTGCTCCCAGGTTCAAGCGATTCTCCTGCCTCAGCCTCCCAAGTAGCTGGGATTATAGGCATGTACCACCACACCCATCTGGCTTTTGTATTTTTAGTAGAGACGGGGTTTCACCATGTTGGCCATGCTGGTCTTGAATTCCTGAACTCAGGTGATCTGCCTGTCTCGGCCTCTCAAAGTTCTGGGATTACAGGTGTGAGCCACTGCGCCTGGCCCATTCCTATATTTTTAATGTCTAACTTTTAATGTTCCAGGGCTCTGACTCAATGAAAGATATTCTATTTTTAGATGGCCTTTAAAAAATGACATCTAGATCACGGACTCTGAAATTCTTAGTATGTGTGTGTGTGTGTGTGTATATATATATATATATTTGAGATGGAGTCTTGCTCTGTCACCCAGGCTGGAGTGCAGCGGTGTGATCTCGGCTCACTGCAACCTCCACCCCCTGGGTTCAAGCAAGTCTCTTGCCTCAGCCTCCCAAGTAGCTGGGATTACAGGTGCCTGCTACCACACCCAACTGGCTTTTGTATTTTTAGTAGAGACGGGGTTTCGCCTTGGCCAGGCTGGTCTCAAACTCCTGACCTCAGGTCATCCACTTGCCTCGGCCTCCCAAAGTGCTGGGATTACAGGCGTAAGCCACCACGCCCGGCTAGTATACGAATATATTATAAGAACTTTGTATATTTAGTTTGGGGCTGAATATTGCATATATAGATATGTACTTAAACTTGTATAGGTATACACATATCTAAATGGAGCACTTTCTATAGAGAGAGCCAGATTTGTTTTGAACCCTGAACTTTACATGTTGCAGTTACCCAAGATCACAGAACTAGTGAGTAGCAGAGACAAGATTAGAATCATAAAATGAGCAAATGTTCTTTCCATCACACCCCTGTCTCATAGAAGAAATAACCACCTTTGACTTACTAGGGCTGCAGTCAAATTGGAAAATATAGTAATATATTGCACAGGCACACATTTTTATTGCTAGACCGTATAACCTTATCTTCAATGGAGGTTTCAATATTTTCTCAGTAAATACAAACCACTTCCTTTGTGTACCACTATAGCTAAATTATTAATAAGCACAGTAGACAGCAAGATTTTTGGTAGAGCTGTAGATCTAATATTGGGTCAATTACAGAATCTCACTCCTTTCCTCTTACAAAAAAACTGTTATACCTTTTTATTATTTTATCCCTTTGTACCATGTCCTCTGAAACCACTAATCAAATCCCTAAGGGAAAGGAAAATGAACATTTATTATGATACGTTTATATGCTAGGAAGAGTCTTCACATAAGCACAGACATTCAACAAATATACAATCAATTCAAATATAGACATGGTGCATAATTTTATTTCAGCTTTATGAAACCCTCAAGAGCTCACAGAAAAGCATGTAAAGCATGTAACCTTCTCATCTTTATTCTTGTTTGGGTTGGTATTTGGTTCAACAAAGAATCAATGAACTGTAACAAATTGCCAAAACCAAAAAAACCTCTGGTTTTATATGTGAATGTGCTGTGTGTATGTGTTGATTATTTGTTGTGAAAATATGTGAAATATGATTAGAAAACTTTTGAAAAAATTCCTATGATCTCAATTACCCAGAGAAACCCACTGTTTTGATGTATATACTTCAGAAATTTTTTCTCTGTATGTATATGTATTGTGACTATATTTTCATGCTAAAAGTGTACATCTGTATCATCATTCTTAAAGGCCACATATTTTTCCCTTGTGCCATAACTATGTACTATAATTTATATATTCAACATCCTATTGTTGGTCAATTAAGTTGTTTCCAATTTTCACTACCGTAAATATCCCAGTGGAATTACTGAGTCAGATTCTTCAGAACAGGCTATCAGGACTATTCAAGGTAAAGGCGTGTAGGTAGGTCCTCTGTATTTTTTTTTTTTTTTTGAGATGGAGTCTCGCTCTGTCACCCAGGCTGGAGTGCAGTAGCACAATCTTGGCTCACTGCAATCTCCACCTCCTGGGTTCAAGCAATTCTCCTGCCTCAGCCTCCTGAGTAGCTGGGACTACAGGCGCTGGCCACCACGCCCGGCTAATTTTTGTATTTTTAGTAGAGACGGGGTTTCACCATGTTGGCCAGGATGGTCTCAATCTCTTGACCTCGTGATCCACTTGCCTCAGCCTCTCAAAGTGCCAGGATTACAGGCATGAGCCACTGCCCGCATCAGGTCCTCTGTATTTCTTAGTGCTCAGCCCGTGGGCCCTTCATTCCTCTCTCCCTCGAGTATGGTAACGTTGAAGGAACATGGATAAGGGAATCCGTGGCATATGGATACTTGGATTCCAACCTCAATTCTGATTACTAATTAATTTTGTGAAAGCCATTGCCGGTCATTTGCCCTGTAGAGTGGAAGAACTGAACTAAAATGGAGGTGCAACAGGTCAGATGATCATCAGAATTACCAGAGAAATTTAATATATGTTCCTGGGTCATGACTTACAACTTTTGAATCTAAATCTCCTCAGTAGGACTTGAGACTCTGCATTTTCAAAAACCCACTGAGTGCTTCCAATGCATTGCAGGCGGGGACCCACTAACCCCGGTTGCCCCCAAGGCCTCTCCTGCTGGAGCTCATTCATCTTTTATGCTCCCCTCTCCATTCCCCTAAATCCCCTATAGTCTTCCCTGTGGTCCAGGAAGTTTGGGTTTAATAGTGCAGGAAAAACCGTGCTCATGCCTGTAATCCCAGCACTTTGGGAGGCTGAGGCGGGTGGATCACAAGGTCAGGAGTTCGAGATCAGCCTGACCAACATGGTGAAAACCCTTCTTTACTAAAATGAAAATAACAAAAATTAGCTGGGCGTGGTGGCGCATGTCTGTAATCTCAGCTACTCAAGAGGCTGAGGCAAGAGAATTGCTTGAACCTGGGAGGCAGAGGTTGCAGTGAGCCAAAATCGTGCCACTGCACTCCAGCCTGGGTGACAGAGAGAGACTCAGTCTAAAAAAAAAAAAAAAAAAAGTACAGGAAAAACAGATTAAAAAACAATACATTAATTAAAAACAAAACTCTTGGCCAGGAGCGGTGGCTCACGCCTGTAATCCCAGCACTTTGGGAGGCCAAGGCGGATGGATCACCTGAGGTCAGGAGTTCAAGACCAGCCTGGCCAACATGGTGAAACCCCCTCTCTACTAAAAATACAAAAAAATTAGCCGGGCATTGTGGCACATGATTGTAATCCCTGCTACTCAGGAGGCTGAGGCAGGAGAATCGCTTGAACCCAAGAGGCAGAGGTTGCAGTGAGCGGAGAGTGCGCCATTGCACTCCAGCCCAGGCAACAAGAGTGAAACTCCATCTCAAAATAAAAACCCCAAACTCTTGCCTGTAATCCCAGCACTTTGGGAGGCTGAGGGGGGCAGATCACCTGAGGTCAGGAGTTTGAGACCAGCCTGGCCAACATGGTGAAACCCCCTCTCTACTAAAAATACAAAAAAATTAGCAGGGCATCGTGGGGCATGCTGTAATCCCAGCTAACCAGGAGGCTGAGAGAGGAGAATCGCTTGAACCTAGGAGGCAGGGGCTGCAGTGAGCCAAGATGCCACCACTGCACTCCAGCCTGGGCAACAGAGCAAGACTCTGTCCCCCAAAAATAAATAAATAAATACAAACTCTTGAACCATTTTTAAGAAGCAATTAAAACTAAGATAATAAAATAGTCTTTCTGCTACTTGTTGAATTACCTGTTGTCCAATTTAATAAAGTGTTGGTTTTAAAAATTACATTTTATTCTTTTTCGAAGTCTGATTGAAATGTTTCTTGTTGTTCAAGCAGATGCCACAGGACAAATGGCAAATAAGCTGCCTAGATTACAATTGAAAAGTTCAAAGTAACTTGCAGTTCCTAAAATCTATGATTTTATTTCAGATAGTCTTATAGATGTTAGAAAAATACACACACAATTGGCAGGTCTAACTCTCTATGGGGAACATACTAACATAAAAGGCTTATTAAAATGCAGCTGTTTTTTGGAAAGTGAAATATAATACACTGATTCAAAGGTACAGCCAGTCAACCAATACTAATTTAGAACACAAGGTTTATCTAAGATCTCTGCTTTCGAGTGTCAGTTCAGTGGAGCTAGGCTTAGAAAGCATATGTAGTATTTTCATTTTATATTCTTAAATAAGTGCAGATAAGATATTTCTAACTCTCTTCAGTTCCTTATTAACCTTTTTATTTTTTTCTTTTTTGAGATGGAGTCTCATTCTGTAGCCCAGGCTGGAGTGCAATGGTGTGATCTCGGCTCACTGCAACTTCCGCCTCCCAGGTTTCAAGTGATTCTCCTGCCTCAGCCTCCCAAGTAGCTGGGATTACATGTGTGCACCACCACTGCCTGGCTAATTTTTGTATTTTCAGTAAAGACAGGGTTTCGCCATGTTGGCCAGGCTGGTCTCAAACTCTTGGCCTCAAGTGATCCACCCGTCTCAGCCTCCTAAAGTGTTGAGATTACAGGCTTGAGCCACCACGCCCGGCCCCTTATTAATCTTTACACTTCCATGGAAAAAGAACAGTCAGTGATTCAGAGTGGAAACTTAGAATCTATGCCTAATTTTAAAAATAAATAGTAATGGAATTTAATTTTCTTTATGGCTATCATAAAATGATTTTTTTTTTTTTTGAGACAGACTCTCACTCTGTCGCCAGGCTGGAGTGCAGTGGTATGATCTTGGCTCACCGCAACCTCTGCCCTCCTGGGTTCAAGTGATTCTCCTGCCTCAGCCTCGTGAGTATCTGGGACTACAGGCGCGTGCCACCATGCCCGGCTAATTTTTGTATTTTTAGTACAGACGGGGTTTTACCATGTTGGCCAGGATGGTCTCGATCTCTTGACCTCATGATCCACCAGCCTTGGCCTCCCAAAGTGCTGGGATTACAGGCGTGAGCCACCACGCCCGGCCAGATTATACCTATTAATGCTTAAAGGACAAAAGGAGACAACAAGGATTTGAGACCAGAAAACATATTACCTTAAGTGAAATAAGCTTTATTATTTCAATTTATCAATTAAGACATGTTTAATCATGAGATTCTAACAAAAATCTGAGCCCTTGATTCAGAGATCATACTACTATGATAGTATCTGCGTTTTCAGTGGATACTTAGCAATGAAAATGAATTAACACTTGCTATGAAATATGAGCCCTGTAATGGATGATTATCCTTGCATAGTATTCTCTTCTGCACTCTCATTCTAATTTGTATCATCTGATGCAATAAACTCTTTGGCCCAGAATTAGTAATACAATTCTAGTTGTATTATAGAAGGCTCTTATGGTGCTGAGTTGTTTTCTAGGTTGTACTTTACTTATAATGTGATATTCCAGAACAGAGGTGCCAAAGGCTGCTGTTGCTGAGAGTCATTTATCTATAGCCTCAGTAACAAAGCTAGTGTTAGATATGAAATCATTCATAATACTTCTCAGCAAAGAAACTATACTCGAGGGCTCCAATTTAAGCCCTTATAGCAAAAAGAAACCTAGAATTGGAATTGTCTTGATAGCCTCAATTTACTATTTGAGGGGTTGGAGTGGAAGAGATAGGATTTAATTCTCTTTCCACAGGGAAAGAGAAAACTGTCATGAAGTTAAAAAGTCATAGACCAAAAGTTCTTCCCCTTTTGTGAGGGGAAACTACCGTAATTTCCTCAAAGTGCAGAGACCTTCCTTCTCAAGTGAATGGAGTGGACAGAAACTGTGCCAGCTTTGCTCCTTGTTCCTGGAATCCTGGGAGTGTGGAAGAAGTGGTGTGGTAGTAATTGTGTGTTTTTTTTTTTTTTTTGGTATGTCTTTGAGAAAAGGACCCTTGAAATATAATGAGTCAGCCACGCATGGTGGCTCATGCCTGTAATCCCAGAACTTTGGGAGGCCAAGGCAGGAGGATCACTTGAGGTCAGGAGTTCGAGACCAGCCTGGTCAACAAAGCAAAACCCCGTCTCTACTAAAAATAAAAAAATTAGCTGGGTTTGGTGGCACGTGCCTGTAATCCCAGCTCTGTCTAGATTCAATCCTCCCAGGTTAAAGTGATTCTCCTGCCTCAGCCTCCAGAGCAGCTGTGATTACAGGTGCCCGCCACCGTGCCCGGCTAATTTTTGTACTTTTAGTAGAGACGGGGTTCACCAT
Source organism: Nomascus leucogenys (assembly GCF_006542625.1). NCBI lineage: Eukaryota > Metazoa > Chordata > Mammalia > Primates > Hylobatidae > Nomascus > Nomascus leucogenys. The sequence goes on from NC_044391.1 coordinate 98,422,853, forward strand.
GTTGGCGAGGCTGGTCTTGAACTCTTGACCTCAAGTGATCCTCCTGCCTTGGCCTCCCAAAGTGCTGGGATTACAGGCGTGAGCCACCATGCCCGGTCTTTTGTTTCTTTTGAGACAGGGTCTCATTCTGTTGTCCAGGCTGGAGTGCAGTGGCACAATCATAGCTCACTGCAGCCTCGGCCTCACGGGCTCAGGTGATTCTTCCACCTAGCCTCTCAAGCAGCTAGGACTACAGGCATGCATCACTACGTCAGCTGATTTTTTTTATTTTTTGTACAGACGAGGTTTTGCCATGAGTGCTCAAGCAATCTACCTGCCTTAGCCTCCCAAAGTGGTGGGATTACAGGCATGAGCCACCATGTCCAGCCCAAAGCTAGTTTTAAATACATAGTAATACCATTCATCAAGCTGCTTGGTGATGAAGCCCCATTAAAATGACTCCTGGGCTCCAATTTAAACTCAGATAACAGAGAAACCTCAGATTGGAATTAGGGGAGGTGGAAGCTCTGCTCTGTGCAGTCACTTAGAGACCTTCTTTCCAAAGTCTTTGCAATACCCAGGCCGTCGGAGTCCTCCGGCACAGCCTCAGATAAGGGACAAAAGAGAGTGGATGCAGAAAGCACACCTGTCAACTGCCGTGGCCCGCAAGTGCCTCCCATCACCCTGCTCACAAGGCACTGGAGAGAGAGCTCTTTGTGGTCCCTTCCTAGATTCAAGGCACCTGGGCTGTGCAAGCCAGCAGTGTGCCCAGGAGGGCAAGAACATGGCAAATGGGAAACAGCTAGCCAATCTCAGAAATTCTCAGTAAATATTTGTTAGATTAAATGAACTACTTCTTATGTATTATTATTATTATTATTATTTTGAGACAGAGTCATGCTTTGTCGCCCAGGCTGGCATGCAATGGCACGATCTCCGCTCACCACAACCTCTGCTTCCTGGGTTCAAGCGATTCTCCTGCCTCAGCCTCCCAAGTAGCTGGGATCACAGGCACGTGCCACTACGCCTGGCTAATTTTTTTGTATTTTTAGTAGAGATGGTGTTTCACCATGTTGGCCAGGCTGGTCTCGAGCTCCTGACCTTGTGATCCGCCTGCCTCGGGCTCCCAAATTACTGGAATTACAGGCGTGAGCCACCGTGCCTGGCCCTAAATGAACTACTTCTTTCTGACTTCTGTATATTGAAATCAATCATCCTAGACCTTACACTTAGACCTCGCTAAAGCTGTGGTAATAACTCCCTGTTTATAGCTCCCGGAAAACATCTGTATATAACAAGAAAGTCTTGGTGACGCAATTCCTTAACCCAAGACAATGGATTGAGGATGGTGAGAAGGGAGTAGACCTGACCTATATCCTCTGAAGTGGCATTTATATATGTAGTACTTGACTATTGTGACTACTGATATATTTTTACCTCTCGGGGAACAGTAACTCCTATGAAGTGTGTGTTGTTTATTTAACACTTAGGTAGCGCTTGTCCTCTTGCAGGAAATCTTCGAAGCACTTTACTAATGTGAAATGATTGAATTCTCATAAGCCTATGAGGCACTGTTTAGCTCCATATTGTAGTTGGGAAAACTGAGGCACAGAGAAAACAGGAAACTGCCTAAGAATAATAGCTCATAAACAATGGGGCGGAGATTCAAAACCAGAGAGTTGGGTTCCAAAGGCTGAGCTCATAACCACCGTACCATGCTATCTGTCCTCATGTAAGCCTCTCCCTCTCTTGCCACACTTGAGTTTGCATTCCAGGATATCATGTACACAAGTAGGGATTTGGCTAACATTTTTATAGGGCAACTGCTCTTTCATATTGTTTCTAGTTGGTAGTTACAAATAGAAATGGAGCCTCATGGCCAGGCACGGTGGCTCACGCTTGTAATCTCAGCACTATGGGAGGCCAACGTGGGCAGATTACTTGAGGTCAGGGGTTCGAGACCAGCCTGGGCAATAGGGTGAAGCCCCGTCTCTACTAAAAATACAAAAATTAGCTGGGAGTGGTGGCGCACACCTGTAATCCCAGCTACTTGGGAGGCTGAGGCAGGAGGATCGCTTGAACCCGAGAGGCAGAGGTTGCAGTGAGCCGAGATTGTGCCACTGCCCTCCAGCCTGGGCGACAGAGCAAGACTCCATCTCAAAAAAGAAAGACAGAAAGAAAAAGAGAGATGGAGAGAAAGAGAGAAAGAAAGGAAGAATGGAAGAAAGAAAGAAAGAGAAATGGAGCCTTTTAAACATACATTTCAGGCTCAACAATCAAATTCCAGAAATCAGCTGGGCGCGGTTGCTCACGCCTATAATCCTAGCACTTTGGGAGGCCGAGACTGTAGATCGCCTGAGGTCAGGAGTTTGAGACCAGCCTGGCCAACGTAGTGAAACCTCATCTCTACTAAAAATACAAAAAAATAGCTGGGCGCTGGTGTTGGGCACCTGTCATCCCAGCTACTCAGGAGGCTGAGGCAGGAGAATTGCTTGAACCCCGGAGGCGGAGGTTGCCGTGAGCTGAGATCGCACCACTGCACTCCAGCCTGGGCAACAAGAGTGAAACACTGTCTCAAAAAAAAAAAAAAAAAAAAAAAAAAATCCAGAAATCCTTAATACATTTCCCAATTCATGTTACATCATCAGACTCAAACAATGAAGAGAATTCCAGGCTCTAAGAACAGGCCTTTTATCCTTACCTTACAAATTATCTTTCATTCATTCATTTATTCATTTTATTCAACCAATATTTATTAATCCCCTCATAAGCCATAAGAGTCAATTGTGAGCAAAATAGACGTGGTCCTTCCTGTCATGAGCCTTGTGGCGATACTTGAATCAAATATGCTTACAAATACACAGAAAATTAAGACTGTAAAAGTTCTGAGAAAAAGTGTAATCATATAAATGTACATGATGGGGAATGCAAATAAGTCTGAAGAGGCTTACTTCCCTAAAAATGTGACATTTGAGTAGGAGTTAAATAAGTTGAGGGAGGCATGAGAAGGGAAGACTATTTCAAGCAAAAGAAATAACCTTTGTAAAGGCTCTTCAAAAGGAAGAAGATAGTAGTTTGAAAGGAATTGAAGAAAGACAAATGTGAGAGGCACTCAGCACAGGAGAGGGAGGCATAGGAAGATTAGGGTCCCAAGGGGGCTGTCAGGTCACAGTGAGGATTTTGGTGCTTTCCCAAGAGCAATGGAAATCCAATGAAAGATTTTAAGTGGGAGGGGCCAGGCGCAGTGGCTTATGCCTGTAATCCCAGCACTTTGGGAGGCCGAAGTGGGCATATCAGGAGGTCAGGAGTTCAAGACCAGCTGGCCAACATAGTGAAACCCCATCTCTACTTAAAATACAAAAATTAGCCGGGCGCGGTGGCTTACGCCTGTAATCCTAGCACTTTGTGAGGCTGAGGCGGGCAGATCACGAGGTCAGGAGATCGAGACCATCCTGGCTAACACGGTGAAACCCCGTCTCTACTAAAAATACAAAAAAATTAGCCAGGCATGGTGGCAGGTGCCTGTAGTCCCAGCTACTTGGGAGGCTCAGGCAGGAGAATGGCGTGAACCCGGGAGGCGGAGCTTGCAGTGAGCTGAGATCGTGCCACTGCACTCCAGCCTGGGCAACAGAGCGAGACTCCATCTCAAAAAAAAAATTAGCTTGGCGTGGTGGCACATGCCTGTAGTCCCAGCTACTTGGGAGGCTGAGGCAAAAGAATCACTTGAACCCGGGAGGTGGAGATTGTGGTGAGCCAAGATTGCACCACTGCACTCCAGCCTGGGCAACACAGTAAGACTCTGTCTCAAAAAAAAAAAAAAAAGGGCCAGGCGCGGTGGCTTACGCCTATAATCCCAGCACTTTGGGAGGCCAAGGCGAGCAGATCACCTGAGGTCGGAAGTTCAAGACTAGCCTGGCCAACATGGCAAAATCCCATCTCTACCAAAAAATACAAAAATCAGCTGAGTGTGGTGGCACACGCCTGTAATCTCAGCTACTCGGGAGGCTGAGGCAGGAGAATTGCTTGAACCCAGGAGGCGAAGACTGTGGTGAGCCAAGATGGCGCCATTGCACTCCAGCCTGGGCAAGAAGAGTGAAACTCCGTCCCTGCCCGCCCCATCCCCTCCCCCCCAAAAAAGAAGAAGATTTTAAGCGACGTGATCCTTTGCATTTTAGAAAGATCTTTCTGGCAGACAGATTTGAGGGGTACATAGTGGAAACAGGTAGATGAGTTAAGAGGCCAGTGCAATGGTCCGTACGTGCTTACATTTATGCAACTGGCCACCGAAAGTACGTGTGAAGTTGTCCTTACCAATCCCCCTTGAAACTTAAGATACAATAAGAAACTTTCCGTACTAACTTGTATTTTGCTTGTTTCAGCATGGATGGCCCATCTCTCCTTGGAAAAGGACACCTTTAGGACTCCAAGTGTAAGAATGCATTTTGCGGGTGTATCTTCTTTTCCCTTTATAATTTAAGATTGATAACATGGAAGCAGCAGGTCTTATAGAGGGCATCCAGATAACTGGATAATAAAAAATTGAAAGGTTATATAAATAGATAATTGACTATAATAAATATTTATAGTACCCATGAGTGAAAGGAAAAAGCATATAAAGAACCATCAGTGAAATGAGAGGTGATTCTAGAGTTCTTTCTTTGGGGATAAGGGTACTACTTTTTGGGAGGGAGGCTGGGCTCTGGCCATATAATCTGGAGTATTTTTTGAAACTCATGTAATAGTTCAAGAATATTATTCTAGGATGGGTATGAGGTGGCCGCTCGGTCGGAGATACTTGTTCCTGCCTTATTGATTATCCATCCTTAAGGCATTGACCTTAGTAAGGTTTTTATATTTTTTTTTAGACAGAGTCTTGCTCTGTCACCCAGGCTGGAGTGCAGAGGCACAATCTCGGCTCACTGCAACCTCCTGGGTTCAAGTGATTCTCCTGCCTCAGCCTCCCAAGTAGCTGAGATTACAGGTGCGTGCCACCACACCCGTCTGATTTTTGTATTTTTAGTAGAAACGGGGTTTTGCCAGGTTGGTCAGGCTGATCTCAAACTCCTGAGCTTGGGTAATCTACCCACCCCGGCTTCCCGAAGTGCCAGGATTACAGGCGTGAGCCACCGTGCCCGGCCTACTTTAGTAAGGTTTATAATGGTTAACTAACCAGCAGGAAGGAGAAGTGGAGAAGTAAAAATCAAACCCGCTTCCTTTAATAGCACAACCCACAAGTTGTCCGTGTTGCTTCTGCGCACACCTCATTAGCAGCACTTAGTCACATAGCCAAGAGAGACTGGAAAATCTAGTCTGTTACTGGAGAAGTGGAAAACAGACATTGAGGCTGGGCTGGGCACAGTGGCTTACATCCATAATCTCAGCACTTTGGGAAGACAAGGCAGGAAGATCCCTTGAGCCCAGGAGTTCGAGCCCATCCTGGGCAACACGGGGAGACCTCACCTCTGTTTAAAAAATTTGAAATTTGCTGAACATTGTGGCTCATGCCTGTAGTCCTAGCTGCTCAGGAGGCTGATGCTGGAGGATTGCTTCAGCCCAGGAGCTTGAGGCTGCATGGAGCTACGATTGTGCTATTGCACTCCAGCCTAGGTGACAGAGTGAGCACTTGTCAAACACACACACACACACACACACACACACACACACGAAAAAATAGAAAAAGAAATTAGATATTGGGAACAGATAGACAGTATTCTCACCCACAGAGCTGTAGGTTAAATAAGGCTGCATTTATAGAGCTTACTGCTTATTGAGAAAAAAGACATTAAACAGATAATACAAATTATAGCTGTATAATACAATTATTTTAAGTAAAAGCACAGGTGCCATTACGGTCACTAACAAAGGAGTCAAACCTAATTTGATGGAGCGATGGGAATGGGAGTGGGGGTCCGTGGAATACTTTTCTGTGAAAATAACGTCAAGACTAAGACCTGAAGGAAGATGAAGAATGAGCTAGAAGAGAATCTTTTGCAGAGGGAATCAGAATGGACCATGGTACATTCTAGAGACTCAGAGACCATAACCCAGAGAGAAAGGGTGGAGAAGGAAGGGCTCGCGTGTGACTAGAAGTAGCTGGTGGGAAAAAAGAGTGAGTGGAGCTGAATGTGGAAAATAAATTCCTTGAGGAGTTAATGATGCAATTTGCCTGACAAAAAGATCATCCAGCTGCAAAGTGGAGAAAGTATGCGCTGAGACAAGACCAGAAGCAGAGAGATCAGGTGGCAGTAAACCAAGTGGAGACGGAAAGATTTTGTATGTCTGAAAATATCTTTATTCTGCCATCATAAGTAAATGCTGCTTAGACTTGATTCAAAATTTTAGACTTCAGTCAGGTACAGTGGAGCACGCCTGTAGTCGCAGCTACTTGGTAGGCTGAGTAGGGGGATCGCTTGAGCCCAGAAGTTTGAGGCCAGTCTGGGCAAAGCAGCAAGACGATCTCTAAAAATAAAAAAGAAAAGAAAAAAAATTAGACTTCGAATCATGTTTTTTTGTCTCAAAATACTGAAGACATTGCTTATCTTCTGATAATCAATGTTGTCAATGTAAAATCTGATTCCAGTCAAATCCTTGTTCCTTTGTAGACTGTGTCTAGAATTTTCTGGTTTTCCTGAGGATCCTGAAATTTCACCAGCATTTCTGTTGATTAAAAATTTTTTTTTTTCGGCCGGGCGCGGTGGCTCACGCTTGTAATCCCAGCACTTTGGGAGGCCGAGGCGGGCGAATCACGAGGTCAGGAGATCGAGACCACGGTGAAACCCCGTCTCTACTAAAATTACAAAAAATTAGCTGGGCGTGGTGGCGGGCACCTGTAGTCCCAGCTACTCGGAGAGGCTGAGGTAGGAGAATGGCGTGACCCCAGGAGGCGGAGCTTGCAGTGAGCCGAGATTGCGCCACTGCACTCCAGCCTGGGCGACAGAGCAAGACTCCGTCTCAAAAACAAAAGCAAAACAAAACAAAAAAAATTTTTTTTTTCCACTGGGCGCGGTGGCTCATGCCTGTAATCCCAGCACTTTGGGAAGCCGAGGCGGGCAGATCACCTGGGGTCAGGAGTTTGAGACCAGCCTGGCCGACATGGTGAAACCCCGTCTCTATTAAAAATATACAAAAATTAGCCGGGTGGGGTGGTGCGCTCCTGTAATTCCAGCTGCTTGGGAGGCTGAGGCAGGAGAATCATTTGAACCCAGGTGGTGGAGATTGCAGTGATCCAAGATCGTGCCGCTGCACTCCAGCCTGGGCGACAGAAAAAGACTTCATCTCAAAAAAAAAATTTTGTTTTTTCATTTGTTCTGCTTTATCTTCAGCCAGTGGTACTTGGAGTGTGAAGCTCACTGACTTTCTTCAATTCTGGGAAATTGTACTTTTCTTCTAAAAAATTCCCTATTCTTTATTTCTGTTTCCTCTTTCTAGAGTTCCATATTAATGGAATCTTTTTAATTATCTGAAGTATTCACCTGTTCTGTAATACTTGATATTGCTAGTCAAGTATTCTTTTTTGGCTAAGAAACATTACTTTAGATATTTTAGTTAACTAATTTGATCTCCTATTGAGTCCATTCTATATTTATCCCACCTATTGAATTTCAGAGACACATTTTTTTCGCTTGTAACATGACAGTTTTATTTTAAACAAATCAGCTTTATAGAGGTATAATGTGCACACAATAAAATAGTCATTTTTTAAGTACATAGTTAGATGGATTTTGACAAGTGTATATGCCCATATAACTACCACTCTGAACAAGATATAGGACATTTTATCAACTCCAAAGTTTCCTTATGCCTTGGTGAAATCAATCCTCCTCCATCTTCCAAACCATTGAGTAGTGACATTTATTACTACAGATTAGCTTTACATTTTCTAGGACTTTGTATAAGTAGATCATATCATATGCAGTCTTTTGCATCTTGCTTTTTTGCTAACCATACAACCATACTATCTGTGTGAATCATCCATGCTATTGCATATAGCAGTAGTTTGTTCCTTTTTATTTTTTTTTTTGAGACAGAGTTTCGCTCTTGTTGCCCAGGCTGGAGTGCAATGATGCAATCTCGGCTCACTGCAACCTCCACCTCCCAAGTGGAGGCTAGTTTGTTCCTTTTTATTTCTGAGTAGTATGTCATTATATGGATATACCAGAATTTGCTGATCACCTTACCAGCTGATGGACATTAACACTTGTTATTATTAGGCTTTTGAATTTTGGCCATTTTAGCTACCCTGAGCACATTGCCCATGGGTTAGCCCTGCTCCACAAGGGGCAGTTAAGGAAAAAATTTTAAAAAAAATTGGACCAGCTGGGCATGGTGGCTCATGCCTGTAATCCCAGCACTTCGGGAGGCCAAGGCAGGTGGGTCACCTGAGGTCGGGACTTTGAGACCAGCCTGACCAACATGGTGAAACCCTGTCTCTACTGGAAATACAAAAATTAGCCAGTGTGGTGGTGCACGCCTGTAATCCCAGCTACTTGGGAAGCCAAGGCAGGAGAATTACTTGAACCCGGGAGGTGGAACTTGCAGTGAACTGAGATAGCACCATTGCACTCCAGCCTGAGCAGAGAGAGCGAAACTCCATCTCAAAACAAAACAAAAAAAATTGACCATTTTAGTGGGCATGTATTTCATTATGATTTAAAAATGCATTTCTCTAATATGTAATGATGTCACACATCTGTCCAGGTGCTTTGAGGTCATTCATACATTTTCCTGTTTGCCTGTTCAAGTATTTTGCCCATTCTCAAATTGAGTTATTTCTCTTCTTTTTATTGATTTGTAAAGATCCTGATTGCAAGTCCTTTATTTGTGTTGCAAATAGTTTTTCCCTGTCTGTGGCTTCACTTTTATAGTGTTTTTGTTTGTTTGTTTTTGTGTTTTTTGAAAAAGTAGTGCCTTTTAAAAAATAGAAAATTTCAATTTTGATGAAGTACAATTTATAATTTTTTAATGGTTAGTGCTTTTTTTTTTTTTTTTGACAGAGTCTCGCTCTTTCGCCCAGGCTGGAGTGCAGCGTCGCGATCTCGGCTCACTGTAAGCTCTGCCTCCCGAGTTCACACCATTCTCCTGCCTCAGCCTCCTGAGTAGCTGGGACTACAGGTGCCTGCCGCCATGCTTGGCTAATTTTTTATATTTTTAGTAGAGACAGGGTTTCACCGTGTTAGCCAAGATGGTCTCGATCTCCTGACCTCGTGATCCACCCGCCTCGGCCTCTCAAAGTGCTGGGATTACAGGCATGAGCCAACGTGCCCGGCTCGTTAGTGCTTTTTGTGTATTATATGAGAAATTATTCAAGGTTCTTTTTCCCCCAGTTGTTTGGAGATGTGGATATTCAGTTGTTTCAGCAATTTTGTTGAAAAGACAAACTGGCCTTTCCTTTTCGAATTACTTTGGCACCTTTGTAAAAAAATGAACTGACTATATATTTGTGGGTCTATTTCTGGACTTCTCATTTTGATTCATTAATCCCATATGCCCATCTTTACACCAATATTAGACTTTTGCTTTGTAGTTTTTTTGTTTGTTTTTGTTTGAGATGGAGTTTTGCTTTTTGTCACTCAGGCTGGAATGCAGTGAGTGATGTGATCTCTGCTCACTGCAACCTCCGCCTCCTGGGTTCAAGTGATTCTCCGGCCTTAGCCGCTCAAGTAGCTGGAATTACAGGCACATACCACCATGCCCAGCTAATTTTTTGTTTTTAGTAGAGATGGGGTTTCACCATGTTGGTCAGGCTGGTCTCGAACTCCTGACCTCAATTGATCTGCCCACCTCAGCCTCCCACAGTGCTGGGATTACAGGTGTGAGCCACCACACCCAGCTACTTTTGCTTTGTAGTAGGTCTTGAAATCAGGTGGTATTAGTCCTCTAATTTTTTTGTTTTTGAAAATGACTATTTTCTGGCGATTCTTGGTCTTTAGCATTTTAGTATAAATTTAAAAATCAGCTTGTCGGCCGGGCGCGGTGGCTCACGCTTGTAATCCCAGCACTTTGGGAGGCCGAGGCGGGTGGATCACGAGGTCAGGAGATCGAGACCACGGTGAAACCCCGTCTCTACTAAAAATACAAAAAAATTAGCCAGGCGTGGTGGCGGGCGCCTGTAGTCCCAGCTACTCGGAGAGGCTGAGGCAGGAGAATGGCGTGAACCCGGGAGGCGGAGCTTGCAGTGAGCCGAGATTGCGTCACTGCACTCCCGCCTGGGCGGCAGAGTGAGACTCGGTCTCAAAAAAAAAAAAAAAAAAAAAAAATCAGCTTGTCAATTTATGCAAAAATATCTCAGGTTTTGATTGAGATTGCTTTAAATCTATAAGTAACTTTGGGGAGAATTAACATCATATCAATATCTAATCTTGCAACTCATGAACATGGTGTACCTCTCCGTTTATTTAGGATTTCTCTAATCCCCTTTCAGCAATGTTTTATAGTTTTCAGTATATAGGTCTTACAAATACTTTAAGGTTTTTTGTTTGTTTGTTTGTTTGTTTGTTTGAGACGGAGTCTCACTCTGTCGCCCAAGCTGGAGTGCAGGGGCACAATCTCGGCTCACTGCAAGCTCCGCCTCCCAAGGTTCATGCCATTCTCCTGCCTCAGTCTCCTGAGTAGCTGGGACTACAGGCGCCCGCCACCACACCTGGCTAATTTTTTACATTTTTAGTAGAGATGGGGTTTCACCGTGTTAGCCAGGATGGTCTCGATCTCCTGACCTTGTGATCCGCCCCCCTCAGCCTCCCAAAGTGCTCGGATTACAGGCGATGAGCCACCAGGCCCGGCCGACACTTTTAAGTATTTTATGTGTTTTGGTGCCATTTGAAATGGTTTTATTTACTTTTTATTTTTCAATTACTTGTTGCTGTTATATATAAATACACATGAATTTAGTATGTCAACCTGTATTTTGCTACTTTGCCAAATTAACTTATGAGTTCTATTAATTAAAAAAAATTCCTTCAGATTTCCTAAATATCTGATTGTGTCATCTGCAAATAGGCAGTTTTACCTACTCCTTTTCAATCCATATGCTTTTTTATTTTCTTTTTTTTTTTTTTTTTTTTTGAGGCGGAGTCTTGCTCTGCCGCCCAGGCTGGAGTGCAGTGGCGCTATCTCGGCTCACTGCAAGCTCCGCCTCCCGGGTTCACGCCATTCTCCTGCCTCAGCCTCTCCGAGTAGCTGGGACTACAGGCGCCTGCCACCACGCCCGGCTGATTTTTTTATATTTTTAGTAGAGACAGGGTTTCACCGTGGTCTCGATCTCCTGACCTCGTGATCCGCCCGCCTCGGCCTCCCAAAGTGCTGGGATTACAAGCGTGAGCCACCGCGCCCGGCCTATGCTTTTTTATTTTCTTTGCCTTATTTTATTACCAAGCTAGAACCCCCAGTACACTGTTGACTAGAAATTTAAGAATTGCCATCTTAGCCTTTTTTTTACAAACCTGGAGAGAACAATACATCTTTTATCATTAAGTTTAATATGTTACCTGAGGGCTTTTACAAATGTTTTTATCAAATTTATGAAGTTACCTTCTCTTCTCAGTTTACTGAATTATTATTTTAAAATCGTGAATAGGTATTGAATTTTGTCAGTTCTTATTTTACATCTATTGATAGGATCATAGTTTTCCTCCTATGTTCTGCAACCTGGTTTTCAGTTTTTAAGTATTGTATTCATTGTATAAATGTCACTTGTATTTCTTTGCAATTTTGAAATGTACTTCTTAGCTGTAGGTTTTGTGTTTATATTCATAAGGAATATTGTTTTCTTTTTGAGTAATATTTTATCTGGTTTTGGTATCATGGTAATGCTTATAAAATGAGTGGGAGGACTGAATAAGAGTAATGTTTATAAGATGAGATTTGTGTAAGATTAGCATTATTTCTTCCTTAAGTGTTTGATAGAATTCACCAGTAAAGTCATTTGGGCTCAGAGTTCTGTTTGTGGGAAGCTTTCGTGTTACAAATTTAATTTCTTTAATAGATAAAAGTGTATTCAGCTTTTTTCTATCTTCCTGTATTGGTTTTGGCAGTTTGTTTTCTTCAAGGAATTTTTCCATTTCCTGTAGGTTGTCAAATTTATAGGCATACTGATTCTTGCAGTATTCTGTTATTATCCTTCAAATGTCTGTAGGATTTGTAGTAATGTCCAATCTTTCATTTCCAATGTCACAGCTGTCTCCTCTCTTCCCTCTCCTCCCGTCTCTCTCTAGTCCATTCATGAGTTAATTACTTTTACTATTTCTTTAAATTCCAGCTTTTGGTTTTGTCGATTTTAAAAAAATATTTTTCTGTTTTCTAGTTCATTGATATCTGTTCCTATCTTTATTTTCTGAGATGGAGTTTCCCTTTTGGTGCCCAGGCTGGAGTGCAATGATGTGTTCTCAGCTCACCACAACCTCTGCTTCCCGGGTTCAAGTAATTCTCCTGCCTCAGCCTCCCGAGTAGCTGGGATTATAGGCATGTGCCACCATGCCCGGCTAATTTTATATTTTTAGTAGAGACAAGAGTTTCTCCATGTTGGTCAGGCTGGTCTTGAACTCCCGACCTCAGGTGATCCGCCAGCCTTGGCCTCCCAAAGTGCTAGGATTACAGGCGTCAGCCACTGCACCTGGCCTCTCTCTGTCTCTTTTTTTTAGAGGTAGTATCTTGCCCTATCACCCAGGCTTGAGTGCAGTGGCACAATCATAGCTTACTGCCGCCTTGACCTCCTGGGCTTAAGTGTCCTCATGCCTCGGCCTCCTGAGTAGCTAGGACTACAGGGATGTGCCACCATGGCTGGCTAATTTTTGCTTTTTTTTTTTTGTAGAGACAGGGTCTGGCTATGTTGCCTAGGTTGGTCTCGAACTCCTGGCCTCAAGTAATCCTTCCCCGTTAGCCTCCTAAAGTACTGGGATTACAGGCATGAGCCACTGCGCTTGACTTATTTTCTCTCTTTTAAGTTTCATTTCGTCTTCCTTTTTTAGCTTCATAAAGTGGAATATTGGATTATCGTTCTAAAGCCTCACTTTTTAATATACTTAAAGCTGTATATTTCTCCTTTGTCATTCATTTTACTTTATTTTATTTATTTATGTTTTTTTTTTTTTTTTTTTTTGTAGAGATGGGGTTACCCAGACTGGTCTCAAACTCTGGGCCTTAAACGATCCTCCCACTTCAACCTCCCAAAGTTGTGGGATTACAGGCATGAGCTACCGCACCTGGCTCCTACTCACTGATTTAGCTACATCCTAAACAGTTTGATATACTATGCTTTTATTATAATTCAGCTTAAATACCTCTCTACTTTCCCTTGCAATTTCTTCTTTGACCCCTAAATTATCTGGAAGTATGTTATTTAATTTCCAAATATTTGGGAATATTCCACATATGTTTTTTGTTGTTTTTTATAGTTTAATTCCATTGTGGTCAGAGAACATACTTTGTGTGATTTCATTCCTTTTAACATTTATTGAGATGTGTCTTGTGGCCCAGTATAGGCTCTTTTGTGGTGAACAAACCATAAGCCCTTATAAAGAATGCCTGTTCTACAGTTGTTGGGTATAATGTTCAACTTTGTCACGGTGATTAATTCTGTTGTTCAAGTCTTCTCTGTCTTTACTATATACTTACCCTTTATCATTACTTACTTCCTACTTGTTGCATCACAAGTGAGCTAGAAGTGTTGACATTGACTATAATTGTGGATTTATGAGATGCATACACATTTAGTTTTGTTATGTCTTCTTTATGAATACGAATTAACTCTATGCCATTATGAAATTTCCTCCCTCCCTCCCTCCCTTCCTTCCTTCCTCCCTCCCTCCCTCTCTCCCTCCCTCCCTCCCTCCCTTCTTTCCTTTCTTTCTTGACAGAATTTCGCTCTTGTTGCTCAGGCTGGAGTGCAATGGTGTGATCTCAGCTCACTGCAACCTCCACTGGGTTCAAGCGATTCTCATGCCTCAGCCTCCCGAGTAGCTGGGGTTACAGGCAGCCACCACCACGCCCGGGTACTATTTTTTTTTTTGTATTTAGTAGAGACGGGGTTTCACCATGTTAGTCAGGCTGGTCTCGAACTCCTAACCTCAGATGATCCACTTGCCTCTGCCTTGAAATTTATTTCTTTATCTCTGATAATATTTCTGTCTGAAATTTACTTTGTCTAACATAAACATAGCCATTCTCATTTTTGTATGTTTAGTATTTGCAATTTATCATGTTCCAACTTTTTACTTTTAATCTCTCTGCTTGATATACTGAAACATTTACGTAAGTAATTGTAATCAATACTTTTTACAAATGTTTATCAATACTTTTTACAAAAGTATTGATAAGATATATTTTATTTAAAAAATACCAACTTCCTTCTTGTTTTCTATTTATACCATTGCTTTTTAATTCCTTTTTTCCTCTTTTTCTAACTCCTTGTGAATTAATTAAGGATATTTTAGTTTTCCATTTAATATTCTCTACTGGCTTATTGTCTTTTTTTCTTTTATAAACTTTGCTTTAATGTTTGCCATATGCATCTTCAACTTCTCACAATCATCCTTTATTCATTTATTTATTTTTTGAGATGGAGTCTCACTCACTCTGTTGCCCAGGCTGGAGCACAATGGTGTGATCTTGGCTCACTGCAACCTCCGCCTCCTGGTTTCAAGCAATTCTCCTGCCTCAGCCTCCCCAGTAGCTGGGATTATAGGCGTGCACCACTACCTTCGCCTAAGTTTTGTGTTTTTAGTAGAGACGGGGTTTCAGCCTGTTGGCCAGGCTGGTCTTGAACTCCCGACCTCCAGTGATTCACCTGCCTCGGCCTTTTCTTCTTCTTATGTTCTTCCTTGTATTGTATATAATGGCTTTGTAATGTGTCAGCTGGCTAGGTGGAATTGTTTTCCAGAAATTCCTTCCTTTTGTGTTTCTGGTTATGTGGAACATAAGAGATATTTGGAGTGAGGTTTGGAAGGCAGAAGTTAAGCAGCAGCCATACTGCTTTTTTTTTCAGCAGGTCATGCAAAGACACCAGGTGTAGTTGCAGCTCATACATGTTGTCACTTATCTGCTGGCTTACCTTGTTGGACTGGGCCAACGGACAGGCATTCAGTGCCCTACTTCCTCTGCTCCTGGTCTTCCTTCAGTTTCTCTGACTCTTGGTCACTATGTGTTTAGGTCCCTGACAAAGATTGCCACTTTTTTTTTTTTTTTTTTTTTTTGTGATGAACTCTTGTTGCCCAGGCTGGAGTGCAATGGCATGATCTTGGCTTACCACAACCTCCGCCTCTCAGGTTCAAGCAATTCTCCTGCCTCAGCTTCCCGAGTAGCTGGGATTACAGGTATGTGCCACAATGCCCGGCTAATTTTGCATTTCTAATAGAGACAGGGTTTCTCCATGTTGGTCAGGCTGGTTTCGAACTCCTGACCTCAAGGGATCCACCCGTCTCAGCCTCCCAAAGTGCTTGGATTACAGTTGTGAGCCACCATGTCCGGCCCAGGTGCCAACTTCTTTTGCAGAAAACTCTTCATTAGCTTTGGAGGTGCAGAGTGACTGGCCTAACTTCTAGTTCATCCAGATTGTAACTGTGAGTTCCAATTAGTCCTTGCTCCCCACACTCCAGTATTTTTTTTCCAATGGCTTTCCTGCAGACTTCAAGTTCCAGTGCCAGACATAAAGACAACAGCCTTAGAGGATTATTTAGCTAGATGCCCATAATACTTAAGGTTATTTCCCTAAAATAAAGTGTAAGCTTCAAAATATGTATTAGTTATCTACTGCTGGATAACAAATTAGATCAAAACTTAGTGGCTGAAAACAACAATAGAATTTTTTTTTTTTTTTTAGAGATGGAGTCTTGCTCTGTTGCCTAGGATGGAGTGCATTGGTACAATCCCAGCTCACTGCGGCCTTGAACTCCTAGGCTCAAGGGATCCTCATGCCTCAGCTTCCTGAGTAGCTGGGACTACAGGTGCCTGCCACCCTGCCTGGCTAATTTTAACAATTTTTTGTAGAAATAGGGTCTTGCCATCTTTCCCAGTCTTGTCTCAAACTCCTGGGCTTAAGCAATCCTCCTGCCTCAGCCCCCCAGACTGCTGGGATTACAGGCATGAGCCACTGTGCCCAGCCACAATAGACATTTTTAAAAAAATCAGTTTCTATGGGGTCAGGAAATTGCAAGTGGCTTAACTGAGCATTTGTACCTTGGGGCCTATCATGAGATTGCAGTCAAGATTGCAGTCATCGGCCGGGCGCGGTGGCTCACGCCTATAATCCCAGCACTTTGGGAGGCCGAGGCAGGTGGATCACGAGGTCAGGAGATTGAGACCATCCTGGCCAACATGGTGAAACCCTGTCTCTACTAAAAAAAATGCAAAAAGATTAGCCAGGCATGGTGGCAGGTGCCTGTAGTCCCAGCTACTTGGGAGGCTGAGGCAGGAGAATGGCGTGAACCTGGGAGGCAGAGCTTGCAGTGACCTGAGATCGTGCCACTGCACTCCAGCCTGGGCAACAGAGCGAGACTCCTCCGTTTCAAAAAAAAAAAAAAAGATTATAGTCATCTGAAGGTTTTATTGCGGCTGGGAAAAATGCTTTTGAGTTGCTCAACTCACATAGCTGGCAAAATGGGGCCCATTATTGGTGAAAGGACTTAGTTCTTCTCCACAGGGATTACTCTACATAGCTAATGGAGTGTCCTCATGATATGGTGACAGGCTTCACCTTTAACAAGTATTTCAAGAGAGAAAGCTAGAAACCATAGTGGTTTTTGCTTGTTTGTTTGTTTGTTTGTTTTTTGAGACAGGGTCTCTCTCTTGCACTCCACTTCAGGCTGGAGTGCAGTGGTGCGATCACAGTTCACTGTAGTCTCGATCTCCCGGGCTCAAGTGATCCTCTCACCTCAGCCTCCAGGGTAGCTGGGACTACAGATGTGTGCCACCATACCCAGCTAATTTTAAAAATCTTTGTTTTTAGCGAGATGAGGTCTTGCTATGTTGCCCATGCTGGTCTTAAACTCCTGAGCTTCTGCCTCGGCCTCCCAAAGTGCTAGGATTACAGGTGTGAACCACAGCACCCGGCCTAGTATCTTACAGTTTTATCCTAGAGATGAGTGGCTGATTTATCTGCTCTCCTTTTTCCTTCTCTTCCTTTCCTCACTGTGGAGGTCTGGAGTCACTTCAGTCCCCTTCTTTCTCTAGCTCAACACTCATTACACTTACATTCCAGGCAGCTTGTTCACTTTGGGCACTGGGGGAGAAAGCAGCAGTAGCTACCCTTTACTGATTGTAGTGGAAGAGGAAAAACTCTGACTCACATGGCTTCTTATCTAAAACTCACAATTTAATGAATTACTCTGACAATTATGTTAAGGCTCCTCTACTTTTCATTTTTGTTGCCTCTGAGCTAAGAGCATACCTGGAATGGTTCTTTCTTGGAAGGGATGGAGTCTTGCTCTGTCGCCCAGGCTGGAGTGCAGTGGTGTGATCCCAGCTCACTGCAACCTCCACCTCCCAGGTTGAAGTGATTCTTCTGCCTCAGCCTCCTGAGTGGCTGGGACTACAGGTGCGCATCACCATGCCCAGCTAATTTTTATACTTTTTTAGTAGAGATGGGGTTTCACCATGTTGGCCAGGCTGGTCTCAAACTCCTAACCTCAAGTGATCCACCTGCCTTGGCCTCCCAAGTGCTAGGATTACAGGCTTGAGCCACCACACCTGGCCTATGACTCTTATTTTTACAGCGGAGGTATACTGTTATTTAATTTTCCAAAATTCAATTAGATTATAGGGTAAAAATTAAAAAAAAATAAGTTTTAAAATATGGCAGATGATTTTGCCTGTCATTCAACTCAGTGAGCTTTCTCCCAGAATGAGCATGTGCCTCTTGTAGTAAAAGCATTCACCACATTTAGTGTGACAATAATGACTAAAGATATAGATTTGTTTCTATAGCATGGCTTCTAAACATAAGCTAAGCATTTCATCAGGTGTTTAATCAAAGAAATGTCAGTCTGTTCCAATGTGGAGGAAAAATCAGTTGTGCTGGATGCTTATGGAATGTGGCCTTATTCCCAAAAACTCTTCAAGGATATTTATTTATTTATTTTTGAGACATAGTCTCGCTCTGTTGCCCTGGCTGGAGTACAGTGGTGCGATCTTGGCTTACTACCACCTCCACCTCTGGGTTCAAGCGATTCTCCTGCCTCAGCCTCCTAAGTAGCTGGGATTACAAGTGTGTGCCACCGCATCTGGCAAATTTTTGTATTTTTAGTAGAGATGGAGTTTCACCTTATTGTCCATACTAGTCTCAAACTCCTGACCTCAAGTGATCTGCCCGCCTCAGCCTCCCAAAGTGTTGGGATTACAGGCATGAGCCACCACGCCCGGCCTATTCATTTGTTTTTAAAAATATGTAATTGTGAAGTTTTCTTTTTTTTTTTGAGACGGAGTCTCGCTCTGTCACCTAGGCTGGAGTGCAGTGGTGCGATCTCCACTCACTGCAAGCTCTGCCTCCCGGGGTCACGCCATTCTCCTGCCTCAGCCTCTCCGAGCAGCTGGGACTACAGGCGCCCGCCACCACGCCCAGCTAATTTTGTGTATTTTTAGTAGAGACGGGGTTTCACCATGATCTCGATCTGCTGACCTCGTGATCCGCCCGCCTCGGCCTCCCAAAGTGCTGGGATTACAAGCGTGAGCCACCGCGCCCGGCCGTGAAGTTTTCATAAAGATGATTGTGTTAGTTGGAAGACAGTGAAGTGTGCCAGGTAAACAACACAAATACCTTGAATGGAAATAGAAAAGATACAAGTTGCTACATCCAGACAGCTATGCGGAGCAAAAGGCACAGCAGCAATCTCCCTGTTGGAGGGGACACTCACCTGGCTGCCCTCTCCCACAGAGGTGTCTTGCTACTGGTGGTACCACCTGTTGATGGATAGAACTCTTTTTTTTTTTTTTTTTTTTGAGATTAAGTCTCGTCCTTGTCCCCCAGGCTAGAATGCAATGGCGCGATCTCGGCTCACTGCAACCTCCGCCTCCTGGGTTCAAGCAGTTCTCCTGCCTCAGCCTGGGACTACATGTGTCATGCCACCATGCCCGGCTAATTTTTGTATTTTTAGTAGAGATGGGGTTTCACCATGTTGGCCAGGCTGGTCTCGAACTCCTGACCTCAGGTGATCCACTCTCCTTGGCCTACTAAAGTGCTGGGATTACAGGCATGAGCCACCGTGCCCGGCCGATAGAACTTTTAAGGGTCCTTAAGAGCTCTTCTTGCCATTCTCTCAGAGGCTTTACTCCTTCTTGATCACTTTAAACTGTCCTGGATCCTTTGGTTACATTTCTAATGGTCACCAGATGCAAACTAACTCATGACCACCCCAGCACATTCCTGAATGCTTACTGTCCGAAGAGGCGAATTGGAGATCAATTGCCCAGAGTTGTTTTTCCAGGTGTACTAACCCTCTAGCAGACCCAGCTGGGCCTCCTGAAACTATTCCCAATGTAATACATGCAGAATGTACAACATTTTAAATGTACAAAAGAGTGCAGGGAAAATAAATACCTTGTCAGTGCAAATTATAAACAATTTTTGCTTGTAAAATACAAATTCACTGAAATACTCTTCTGTTTGTGCTGTAGACTGGGTGGGTTTTTTGTTTTGTTTTGTTTTTAGTTATTGGCTATTTCCCTTTAATTTCACATCACTTTGTTTCTTCCTCAAATTTCTGGTCAGATGATGGTACATTTTTGTTTGTTTGTTTTTTAAGCACAATTACCCTTATAAGATTACCGTTTATAAGAGAAATGTTTTCTTTTCTTTTCTTTCTTTCTTTTTCTTTTTTTTTTTTTTTTTTTTGAGACAAGGTTTCACTCTATTAACTTGGCTGGAGTGTAATCATGAAATCATGGCTTACTCTAGCCTCGACCTCCCTGGGATCAGGTGATCCTTCCACTTCAGCCTCCCCAGTAGCTGGGACTGCAGGCACTTGCCACCATGCCTGGCTAATCTTTGTATATTTTGTAGAGACAGGGTTTTGCCATGTTGCCCAGGCTGGTCTGGAACTCCTGGGCTCAAGCAATCCACTTGCCTTGGCCTCCCAAAGTGCTGGGATTACAGATGTGAGCCACTGCACCCAGACAAGGGAAAATTTAAACTTTTTTTTTTTTTTTTTTTGGTAGGCTAAAGGGATTTGGAGAGAAAGAATAGAAAGGTATATGTGTTTGGTCTGACGCCTTGATCTAAACCTCATGTGCATCTTTGGTTTTGCTGTTTTTGGTATCTGGGCTCCTAGTTTTTGGCTGTAGCACAAGGACTTTGGCTCGGGTTTCCCTCTCCATCTCTCCTTGCTTTTACTATTTCTGATGGAATTCCTGCACTGGCTATCATCTCCGAACCTAATTTCTCTTCTTGGTATCGTGTTTAAAGTTGTTACTGACCTGTCTAATCCCCCAGGACTGGAGAGAGGAGCTGGGCAAGGCCTCTGCATGGCTCGTGGCGGTGGTAGCTGCCTTGAGAGCCCCCACTTGTCCCCCTCTCCCTTGCTTTCATCTGCGGCCACACAGTCTCCTTTCAGTGCCTTGAACTAAAACGTATGCCCAGTTTTGCTTCACAGGCTTTTTACATGCTTTCCTGTATGTCTAGAGCAGCCTCTTTCATACATTCTAACAGTTATTGCTTAGTCATGCTTTCCTGTATGTCTAGAGCAGCCTCTTTCATACATTCTAACAGTTATTGCTTAGTCATGCTTTCCTCTATGTCTAGAGCAGCCTCTTTCATACATTCTAACACTTAGTTATTGCTTAGCCATTTCAGGTCTCAGTTCTAATACCACATCCTCAAGAAGCTCTTCCCTGACTTCCTACATAATCTAGATCCCAGAGCATGTAGTATTTTTCTCAGGGAACTCATTACAGTTTGTAGTTATATTTATTTGTATTATAGTTTAATTAATGCATGTCTTTTCTGAGACTACTAGACTCATAATTATGTCCAAAGGATCATGTCTATTTTGCTCATTACAATATCAGCTTCTAGCACAGTACCCATACGAATTGCTGAATGAGGAAGTAAAGTGCCAGTAAGTCTTCAATAATGTGGTTTCAATGAAGACATTGGAATGATAAATGAAACTGATCTGTAATTCTTCTTGGATTTCTGACATTAATAGTATTATAGGACAGATGCTTATATTTATAGCATAGAACAATACACATATAGCTATATATATCACAAAATGATTTATATTTCCAGCACAGAAATTAGATTATGACAATTTTAATACACACCAACTTATAGATTTCTTAAAGTATAAATTTTGTCCTAGTAATAGACATGCATATGTGTGTGTGTGTATATATATATATATATATATATATTTTTTTTTTTTTTTTTTTTTTTTTTTTTGAGATGGAGTCTCAGTCACCAGGCTGGAGTGCAGTGGCACAATCTCGGCTCACTGTAACCTCCGCCTCAGCGGAGGATTACAATCAATCTTCCTTGTAATCCTTGATTACAAATCAAGTGATTTTCCTGCCTCAGCCTCCCAAATAGCTGGGACTACAGGCGCACACCACCATGCCCAGCTAATTTTTTTTTTTTTTTGGTAGAGACAGGGGTTTCACCATGTTGGCCAGGATGGTCTCGATCTCTTGACTTCGTGATCTGCCCACCTCAGCCTCCCAAAGTGCTGGGATTACAGGCGTGAGCCACCACGCCTGGCCATGTGTATATATTTTTAAGACACGGTCTCACTTTGTCACCCAGGCTGGAGTGCAGTGGCTCATTGCAGCCTCAACTTCCCAGGCATAAGCAATCCTCTCACCTCAGCCTCCCAAGTAGCTAGGACCACAGGTGTGTACCACCACCCCCGGCTAATTAAAAAAATAAATTTTTTTTTTTTTTTTTTTTGAGACCGAGTCCCACTCTGTCACCCAGGCTGGAGTGCAGGGATCTCGGCTCACTGCAAGCTCCACCTCCTGGGTTCACGCCATTCTCCTGCCTCAGCCTCACAGTAGCTGGGACTACAGGCGACCGCCACCACGCCAGGCTAATTTTTTTTTTTTTTGTATGTTTAGTAGAGACGGGGTTTTACTGCGTTAGCCAGAATGGTCTCGATCTCCTGACCTAGTGATCCGCCCGCCTTGGCCTCCCAAAGTGCTGGGATTACAGGCGTGAGCCACTGCGCCTGGCCAGAAAATTTTTTTTTTTTTTTTTTTGAGACAGAGTCTTGCTCTTTCACCCAGGCCAGAGTGCAGTGGTGCAATCTCGGCTCACTGCAAGCTCTGCCTCCCGGGTTCACGCCATTCTCCTGCCTCAGCCTCCCGAGTAGCTGGGACTACAGGCGCCCACCACTGTGCCCAGCTAATTTTTTGTATTTTTTAGTAGAGACGGGGTTTCACCGTGTTAGCCAGGATGGTCTCGATCTCCTGACCTCGTGATCCACCCGCCTCAGCCTCCCAAAGTGCAGGGATTACAGGCGTGAGCCACCGCGCCCGGCCTAGAAAATTTTTTTTTAGAGATGGGGTCTCACTATGTTGCCTAGGCTGGTCCTGAGCTCAAATGATCCTCCTGTCTCAGCCTTTCAAAGTGCTGGGATTACAGGCATGAGGCACTATATCTGGCCTATTATTTTATTTAACAACCTCAACTCATATATAAGTCAGTGAATCTGTTTGTAAAAACATTATGAGATACTTTGTTTCCATTTTGTAGGCTTCATTAACAACACATAACATCAGTGTAAGTCATGGTTCTTTAGGCAACAAGCATATGGCTACATTAAGTCAACTGTTATTGATATAATAGATTCTATAAATTTAAATTAATCTGATTTCAGCAGGGCGTGGTGGCTCACATGATGGAGTTTGGCTCTTGTTGCCCAGGCTGGAGTGCAATGGTGCAATCTCAGCTCACCGCAACCTCTGCCTCTCCAGTTCAAGCGACTCTCCTCCCTCAGCCTCTCAAGTAGCTGGGATTACAGGCGCAAGACACCACACCCAGCCAATTTTGCATTCTTAGTAGAGATGGGGTTTCTCCATGTTGGTCAGGCTGGTCTCGAACTCCCGACCTCAGGTGATCCACCCGCCTCAACTTTCCAAAGTACTGGGATTAAAGGTGTGAGCCACCATGCCCGGCCCCTATATTAAGTCTTTTATCCCTCAACCACCTCCCAACTTCTGCATTCTGAGTCTCCAAAGTCCGTTACAACACTCTGTATGCCTTTGCATACCTATAGCTTAGCTCCAACTTATAGGTGAGAACATACGGTATTTGGTTTTCCATTCCTGAGCTAGTTCACTTAGAATAGTGGCCTTCAGCTCCATTCAGATTGTTACAAAATGCATGATGATTATTATTTTTTACGGCTGAATAGTATTCCATGGTGTAGATATACCACATTTTTTAAAATCTGCTCATTGGTCTTGTCCAACCATCTATTGAAAATCTTTCGCACAACGCCAATCTATATGGGTTTTTACATGAGACACAACTATTCTTCAACTCTAGACTTAGGTTGAGAGGTTTTTGCTCCAGTTCTCTTTATCACCAATCCTCCAATCTTATTACTCCCAAGTCCCTAACTATCCAGTGAAATTATTAGCTATTGGCTACAAATTAATGTTGACCTGCAACTCATCTTTCTTTCCAGATAAATGGATTATGAGATGTACTATTTTAAGTTATGCCCATTGGGAATATTTATTTTTCTACACCGACCATCAGGTCACCCCTGAGTGGGACTGGCATGCTATGGCAATGCACTTCTGCAAGTGGGGTTATGGAGCTACGTTAAAAAGTGACAAAGAAATGCTGCTACATAATGTGGATGTAGAAAAATACTTCTATAGCTGGGCGCATGGCTCACGCCTGTAATCCCAGCACTTTGGGAGGCCGGGGCAGGCGGATCATGAGGTCAGGAGATCGAGACCATCCTGGCTAACGTGGTGAAACCCCATCTCTACTAAAAATACAAAAAAATTGGCCAGGCTTGGTGGCATGTGCCTGTAGTCCCAGCTACTCGGGAGGCTGAAGCAGGAGAATCTCTTGAACCCGGGAGGCGGAGGTTACAGTGAGCCAAGATCGCACCACTGTACTCCAGCCTGGGAGACAGAGCAAGACTCAAAAAAAAAAAAAAAAAAAAGAAAGAAAGAAAAAAGAAAAATACTTCTATAACACAGAGGTTCCTATAGGGTGCTTCTTAGTATTGCCATGTGCAATGGAGCCAACAGTAAATTAAACTGGAATGTTTTTCTTCTCAGTCACCTGATCACAGGTATCTTTCTCTCTTTTTTTTGTTTGAGATGGAGTTTCACTTTGTCCCCAGGCTGGAGTGCAATGGCGTGATCTTGGCTTACTGCAAACTCTGTCTCCCAGGTTCAAGCAATTCTCCTGCTTCAGCCTCCCGAGTAGCTGGGATTACAGGTCCCTGCCACCACGTCCAGCTAATTTTTGTATTTTTAGTAGAGACAGGGTTTCACCATGTTGGTCAGGCTGGTCTTGAACTCCTGACCTCAGGTGATCCACCCACCCCGGCCTCCCAAACTGCTAGGTTTACAGGCTTAGCAATCTAAATGTTAATTTCATCCTAAAAAATACCATCACAGGCTGGGTGCGGCGGCTCTCGCCTATAATCCCAGCACTTTGGGAGGCTGAGGCGGGCGGATCACCTGAGGTCAGTAGTTCAATACCAGCCTGGCCAACATGGCAAAACCCCATCTCTACTAAAAATACAAAAAATTAGCCGGGTGTGGTGGCAGGTGCCTGTAATCCCAGCTACTTGGGAGGCTGAGGCAGGAGAATTGCTGGAACCTGGGAGGCAGATGTTGCAGTGAGCTGAGATGGTGCCACTGCACTCCAGCCTAGGCCAGACAGAGTGAAACTCCGTCTCAAAAACAAAAAACAAAAACAAAAACAAAAAAACCCATCACAGCAACATCCAGACTAGCATTTGACCACGTATTTTGGAACTGTAGCCTAGCCAATGACATATCACATTAACCATCCCACTGTCTTTTTGTTCTCATAACAGTTAGAAGCATCCAGCTTAATCTTCCACATGCCATCTTATTCTTGTCTCTTGTATAACTATGATTATTTGGTCCCTGAAACGCTTGTCTTTGATAGGCTCCTCATTCCACATGGCCAAGTGATCATTTAGGTAACTCTCTCTCCCTTGCTGCCGTGGTCTGGATCCTCGCTGCCTTTTAACCTGACCACATCACATAAGCATTTCTTGAAAGGTCTGTTGCCCATCACCACATCTGCTATTAATTACTATATTGGTCAAGGCTCTTGTTTTCTTTTTTCTTTTTTTTTTTTGAGACGGAGTCTCGCTCTGTGGCCCAGGCTGGAGTGCAGTGGCACCATCTCAGCTCACTGCAACATCTGCCTCCCAGGTTTCAGCAATTCTCCTGCCTCAGCCTCCCCAGTAGCTGGGACTACAGGGGCCCGCCACCACGCCCGGCTAATTTTTTGTATTTTAGGTGGAGATGGGGTTTCACTGTGTTAGCCAGAATGATCTCGATTTCCTGACCTCGTGATCTGCCCGCCTTGGCCTCCCAAGGTGCTGGGATTACAGGTGTGAGCCACCACGCCCCGTACCTCTTTTTTTCACCCTGGCTAATTTCAGCTGAAATAGATTTAATAAAAGATGTTAGGTAGTTGATGGGATAATTGAGAAGGCTGGAGTAAATGGCTAAGTCTCCATAAATAAGGTCTAGAGCCATACTGAAGCACTTACCCTAATGAGAGAGTTGCCACCATTGCTGCCAGTTCCAGACCATGCAGCAGAACTGGCCTGATGAGAAAACTCCTGAGTGCCAGCCCCAAGGGCAGAGGTCTGAAAGTGCATTGCTTATGACATGTATATAGAAGGATGGTATAGCAACAGTGCATTTGTTTTTATTCTAGTTTGAAGGAATTGCCATCCTCAAGTGTTGAGTATCTAACTTCAAAACAGTGGTGACAATGAGAGGTGACAGCTTGCTGGCAGTCCTCACAGCCCTCGCTCGCTCTCGGCACCTCCTCTGCCTGTTCTCCCACTTCGGTGACACTTGAGGAGATCTTCAGCCCACCGCTGCACTGTGGGAACCCCTTTCTGGGCTGGCCAAGGCCACAGCCGGCTCCCTCAGCTTGCAGGGAGGTGTGGAGGGAGAGGCGCGAGCGGGAACCGGGGCTGCGCACGGCGCTTGCGGGCCAGCTGGAGTTCCGGGTGGGCGTGGGCTTGGCGGGCCCCGCACTCGGAGCAGCCGGCCGGCCCTGCCGGCCCCGGGTAATGAGGGGCTTAGCACTTGGGCCAGCGGCTGCGGAGGGTGTACTGGGTCCCCCAGCAGTGCCAGCCCACCGGTGCTGCGCTCCATTTCTCACCCGGCCTTAGCTGCCTTCCCGCGGGACAGAGCTCGGGACCTGCAGCCGCCATGCCTGAGCCTCCCACCCCCTCCATGGGCTCCTGTGCAGCCCCAGCCTCCCCGAGGAGCGCCACCCCCTGCTCCACGGGGCCCAGTCCCATCGACCACCCAAGGGCTGAGGAGTGCGAGCTACACTGGGTGAAGCCAGCTGGGCTCCTGAGTCTGGTGGAGATGTGGAGAACCTCTATGTCTAGCTCAAGGATTGTAAATACACCAATGGGCACTCTGTATCTAGCTCAAAGTTTGTAAACACACCAATCAGCACCCTGTGTCTAGCTCAGGGTTTGTGAGTGCACCAGTGGACACTCTGTGTCTAGCTGCTGTGGTAGGGCCTTGGAGAACCTTTGTGTCCATACTCTGTATCTAACTGATCTGATGCGGACACGGAGAACCTTTATGTCTAGCTCAGGGATTGTAAACGCACCAATCAGCGCCCTGTCAAAACAGACCACTGGGCTCTACCAATCAGCAGGACGTGGGTGGGGCCAGATAAGAGAATAAAAGCAGGCTGCCCGAGCCAGCAGTGGCAACCCGCTCGGGCCCCTCCTCCGTGCTGTGGAAGCTTTGTTCTTTTGCTTTTTGCAATAAATCTTGCTGCTGCTCACTCTTTGGGTCCACACTGCTTTCACGAACTGTAACACTCATGGCGAAGGTCTGCAGCTTCACTCCTGAAGCCAGCGAGACCACGAGCCCACCGGAGGAACAAACAACTCCAGATGCGCCTCCTTAAGAGCTGTAACACTGACCGCGAAGGTCTGCAGCTTCACTCCTGAGCCAGCGAGACCACGAACCCACCAGAAGAAACTCCGAGCACATCCGAACATCAGAAGGAACAAACTCCAGACGCACCACCTTAAGAGCTGTAACACCGCGAGGGTCCGCGGCTTCTTTCTTGAAGTCAGTGAGACCAAGAACCCACCAATTCCGGACCCAACAGTGCGGTGCTGATAATGACACTTCCTGATAATTAGGTAAGAATCTGGGCATTGCCACCTTCTTCAGGGCTGTAAATTTAACATAATCGTGATAATTTCAAGCAACAAAATGCTCTAGGTTGTTGGGGTAGGAGGGATTTTGAGATGTCCGCAGGATTCTGTCCCCTGATACACATGTCCTGTAAAAGTCCCTTCTCTAGAGTGTGAGTGGGAACAGTGACTATGATGGAATCATTGTTGGTGATTCCACAGATTCCCACGATGAGGTTACTAATTGGTTCACCTTGACTTTATTGCAAGGGAGATGGTCCTGGGAGGACTTGGCTTAATCAAATGAGCTCTTTAAAAGAAGGCAGGCTGGGCGCGGTGGCTCATGCCTGTAATCCCAGCACTTTGGGAGGCCAAGGTGGGTGGATCACCCGAGGCCAGGAGTTGGAGACGAGCCTAGCCAACGTGGTGAAACCCTGTCTCTACTAAAAATACAAAAATTATCTGGGCGTGGTGGTGTGCACCTGTAATCCCAGCTACTTGGGAGGCTGAGGCAGGAGAATCGCTTTAACCCAGGAGGCAGAGGTTGCAGTGAGCAGAGATCGTGCCACTGCACTCCAGCCTGGGTGACAGTGGGACACTCTGTCTCAAAAAGAAGGTGAAGCATCAGTGAACTCTCCTGCTGGCTTGAAGACAAGCCAACTGCCAGGTTGTTAGCGAAGGCGGGCACATGGCTGGGACCTGCGGGTGATCTCAAGAACTTGAGGGCAACAGCCAGCCAGAAAATGAGGACTGCAGTCCTGTATTGCAAGGAACTTAACTTTTACCAACCCAGCAGTTTCTACTGCTTCCTTTGTTAAGTTAAAACCCATTCACCTGAGTGAGCAATACTACCTATATGCATGTATCTGAGCACAAGAATTCGTCATTAAAAAAGAATCAAAATACTTTATGTACTTATTGTCCATTTTCAAAGAAAAAAATCAGTGCATGTCTCCTTTTCTATGTCCAAATTAATTTTATTGAAATAAATGGAGAGCGGATGGTAGCATTTAGTGTTTTTCCTTTCTTGGTAACTGAATCTTATTTTTGAATAATTGATCTGATTCACCAACAGATGATTTAATTTCAGATACTGTTTGAAAATACCTAGTGGCTGTAGAACAGAATGTTTAACCATGCTTTGTAGACCTATCCCAATTTTTAAGCTTCAAGATGTTGAAAACCTTTATAGCCTCTGCTGCTATTTATCTAATCACTTACAATTTAGAAATTTCATTTGGCTGTAAGAGAAGGCAGAAAAACAATTTTATTTTTATTTTTTATTTTTTATTCTTTAAGTTCTAGGGTACATGTGCACAACGTGCAGGTTTGTTACATATGTATACATGTGCCATGTTGGTGTGCTGCACCCATTAACTGGTCATTTACATTAGGTATATCTCCTAATGCTGTCCTTCCCCCCTCCCCCCACTCCATGACAGGCCCTGGTGTGTGACGTTCCCCTTCCTGTGTCCATGTGTTCTCACTGTTCAATTTCCACATATGAGTGAGAACATGCGGTGTTTGGTTTTTTGTCCTTGCGATAGGAAAAACAGAATTTTAAGGAAATTAAGACTTTTAGGCCGGACGTGGTGGCTCACACCTGTAATCACAGCATTTTGGAAGGCCGAGGCGGGCGGATCACCTGAGGTCAGGAGTTCAGGACCAGCCTGGCCAACATGGTAAAACCCCATCTCTACTAAAAATACAAAAATTAGCCGGGCCTGGTGGCACATGCCTATAATCCCAGCTACTCGGGAGGCTGAGGCAGGAGAATCGCTTGAACCCGACAGGCGGAGGTTGCAGTGAGCCAAGATCGTGCCATTGCACTCCAGCCTGGGGGACAAGAGTGAGACTTCATCTCAAAAAAAAAAAAAAAATTAAGACTTATATTTTCTTCCTATTATGTGATGTCTGGAGCTAGGCATTTCAGGGCTGGCATGGTGTCTCCCAATCCAGGCTCCTTCTCTGCTTCCCCTCAGCCATCCTTAGTGTATGTTTATGGCCTGATGAGCACAAGCTCCCTGCACCACCTCTGCCATCATGTCCACGCTCAAAGACAGAAGAGAAAGGGCAATGGAAAATGTTTGTTAGCTGACAGTATACTTCTTTTAAAGAGATTTCCTAAAAGTCCCACCCAATGGCATCCACTTACATTTCATTTTATCTGGCATGGGAGATTGCTAAGAAATTTAGTTAACATCTTTGTTTTGTTTTGTTTTGAGACAGAGTCTCACTCTGTCACCCAGGCTGGAGTGCAATGGTGCGATGTCAGCTCACTGCAACCTCCGCCTCCTGGGTGCAAGTGATTTTCCCGCCTCAGCCTCCGGAGTAG
Organism: Nomascus leucogenys; assembly: GCF_006542625.1. Lineage (NCBI taxonomy): Eukaryota > Metazoa > Chordata > Mammalia > Primates > Hylobatidae > Nomascus > Nomascus leucogenys. The sequence continues at coordinate 98,452,499 of NC_044391.1, forward strand.
CTGGGGTTACAGGCACCTGCCATCATGCCCTGCTAATTTTTGCATTTCTAGTAGAGACGGGGTTTCACCATGTTGGCCAGGCTGGTCTTGAACTCCTGACCTCAGGTGATCCACCTGCCTCAGCCCCCCAAAGTGTTGAAATTACAGGCGTGAGCCACAGCACCCACACCCCACCCACATCTTTGTTTTGTTTTGTTTTTAATCACTTTGCTATCTCAAAGTAGAAGAAAGTGAGCATAGAGAAAATTATAAATCTTGGCCACATATAGCATAGACAAAAAACGATATTACTTAAAAAAGAGAAGATATACAGGCTCTTTAACCTTGAATTGACAAGTGAAACTATTTCAACATTTCAATGGTAGATTTAGCTACCATAAAACAATATGACAATGCAACACAATAGTTTGACACTAAAAAGTTATAAAAATCTCTGAAATTATTTAAACAGAGAGTACACATAAATTCCATTAGTAGAGTTCTCTCATACCTAAAATGGTTAAAATCCAATGAACCCTTTTTTGGGTTCTTTGTTAACTATTAATTTGCATTAAGTACATATTTTGAAAGATAAGTATTTAAACACTCATTTTTCCTAAAACAAAGATTCATATTAGTACTTCAGTTTTTGTTTTTTTTTTGTTTTGTTTTGTTTTGGAAATGGAGTCTCGCTCTGTCACCCAGGCTGGAGTGCAATGGCGTGATCTTGGCTCACTGCAACCTCTGCCTCCTGGGTTCAAGCGATTCTCCTGCCTCAGCCTCCCAAAGTAGCTGGAATTATAGGCGCCGGCCACCACGCCCGGCTAATTTTTTGTATTATTATTATTTTTTTTTTGTGACGAAGTTTTGCTCTTGTCGCCCAGGCTGGAGTGGAATGACATGATCTTGGCTCACCGCAACCTCTGCATTCTGGGTTCAAGTGATTCTCCTGCCTCAGCCTCCCGAGTAGCTGGGATTACAGGCGTGAGCTACCATGCCCGGCTAATTTTGTATTTTTAGTAGAAACAGGGTTTCTCCATGTTGGTCAGGCTGGTCTTGAACTCCCGACCTCAGGTGATCCACCGGCCTCAGCCTCCCAAAGTGCTGGGATTACAGGCTGGAGCCACCATGCCCGGCCCAGATAGTTTTGCCCACTAAAGAAGCAGGTTAGTTTCAGAGGAGTACAATTTTAGGTAGGAGAAAACTGATGAGGGAACACACTTCATCAACAACTATCATTCAGCACACCATCAACAAAGAATCTCTAGAAGATGGCATTTTTTATGCTAACCAAAATATATTTACTCTACTTACAAGCATGGAAAATATATTTGTGCTTTTGTTTCCTTATCTGTAAAATGAGAAAAATGATGATACCTACCTTAACTCAAACTTGTGAGTTAATATGGGAAAATCATGTAGAATGTTGTATGGTATATAGCAAATGCTCTATGAGTTTACTATTGTTTGTTATTTAAGCAAATCAGAAAATAGAGTTAATATCTGTTCTTTGGATGAAGTTAGTATAGGGTTGTCAAATGGTGATTTATTCTTCCTAGTGAGGGTGAAGAATGATGGCTTGAAATTAAATTCCTGCCTCCCTGTGTTTTTGTTGGTATGATAAGATTGTTTCACTTTCATTCACTCGAGGACCTTAGCATTATTAGAGACGATCGAGGGAGGGAGGTACATTCACTGAGTCCATAGCGACTAGCTTTCATGACCTGGGCCCTCCATTTCCTCTATGTATTTGTAAAGCCTCTTTTATCCTTGTTGGATGTAAGTTTTCTGCCTGTGAGTTTCAAGCCAGCAGATTACCTGATGCACCTATTGCAAAGAAAGTGTTGTTTCCAGAAAATGTTTTGTAGTCTTGAACTCCCAGGCTGAGCTAAGTCAGCTGCTGAGGTAGACGTTGACAGATCACTGGACAGTGTTACCTTAACAGAAGAAAAATTAGTAGCTATTTTAAACAAGAAAACTACAAAAAGACATGGACTATAATGTCAGATGTCATAATCTTTAGAAAGGTTGAAGAAAGCACCGTGGTAGAGCCCTGGGTCCAAGCCCCAGCTCTGCCTCTTACTCGTTGTGTCTCCTGTAAGGACCCTGGCATCCATGAGGATGGTCACTGTATTTAACTGGGTTCCACCTAAGCGTCTGTAGCAGAGAGTGCCAAAATACATTGGTTTTAAAAATAGATGCTTGGCCGGGTGCGGTGGCTCACGTCTGTAATCCCAGCACTTTGGGAGGCTGAGGCAGGCAGATCACCTGAGGTCAGGAGTTTGCAACCATCCTGGCCAACATGGTGAAACCCCCGTGTCTACTAAAAATACAAAATTAGCCTAATGTGGTGGTCAGCGCCTGTAATCCCAGCTACTTGGGAGGCTGAGGCAGAAGAATCACTTGAACCCGGGAGGCGGAGGTTGCAGTGAACCAAGATCATGCCATTGCACTCCAACCTGGGCAACAAGAGTGAAACTCCGGCTCAAAAAAAAAAAAAAAAAAAAAGGCCGAGCGCAGTGGCTCACGCCCGTAATCCCAGCACTTTGGGAGGCTGAGGCAGGCGGATCACGAGGTCAGGAGCTTGAGACCATCCTGGCTAACATGGTGAAACCCCGTCTCTACTAAAAATAGAAAAATTAGCCGGGCGTGGTGGCGGGTGCCTGTAGTCCCAGCTACTCGGGAGGCTGAAGTTGGAGAATGGCTTGAACCTGGGAGGTGGAGGTTGCAGTGAGCCGAGATAGCTCCATTGCACTCCAGCCTGGGCATCAGAGTGAGACTTCGTCTCAAAAAAATAATCAAAAGTGTAGATGCTTGTTTCTTTCTCCATAGACGTCCAGAAATAGGTAGTTCATCTCTGTTTTTGTTTTGTTTTGTTTTTTGAGATGGATTCTTGCTCTATGGCCCAGGCTGGAGGGCAGTGGCATGATCTCAGCTCACTGCAGCCTCTGCCTACTGGGTTCCAGAGATTCTCCTGCCTCAGCCTCCCGAGTAGCTGGGACTACAGGCACACGCCACCACACCCGGCTAATTTTTTTGTATTTTTAGTAGAGACGGGATTTCACCACATTGGCCAGGCTGATCTCGAATTTCTGACCTCAGGTGATCCACCCTCCTTGGCCTCCCAAAGTGCTAGGATTATAGGCATTAGCCACCACGCCTGGCTATCTCTGGGTTTAAGATGCCTACTTTTGTTCTGCCCATCTCATAGCCAGCAGGAAGGAAGTAAAGGGTCAGGCATACACAATCTTTGTAAGGGCAAAACTGACAAAAAGGGCACCTATCACCTTCTCACATTTCATGGCTAGAACTTAGTCACATGGCCTCCTCTGGCTGCAGGTGTTGCTAGATAAAGCAGTGGTCTTTAATTAGGAAGCCATGGCCTCAGTGGAAACTCTGTCTGTGGAAGGGAAGGTCAGATATTGAAAGATAACTGGCCATATGCCTTGTCTTGGGAGAACTTGGAGTATTTGGAATATTTCACAGTGCTTGGAAGAAGATAACATGAAAATCCAGTAGAAGAAGCACAGGACTAGAGGCCAGGCACGGTGGCTCATGCCTGTAATCCCAGCACTTTGGGAGGCCAAGGCAGGTGGATCACCTGAGGTCAGGAGTTCGAGACCAGCCTGACGAATATGGTGAAACCCCGTCTCTACTAAAAATACAAAAAAAAGCTGGGCGTGGTGGCACGCACCTGTAATCCCAGCTACTTGAGAGACTGGGGCAGGGTAATTGCTTGAACCCAGGAGGCGGAGGTTGCACTGAGCTGAGATGTCACCATTGCACTCTAGCCTGGGTGACAGGGTGAGACTCCGTCTCAAAAAATATATATATATGTATATATAAAATCCCCTTTCCTTGGACTCTGGAAACAATCAAATTCAGCATATAGCTATATTCCCACTAATTGTCCTCCAATCTTCAGTACAATCTGTTCATAAAGTAGTCTTGTATTACTAATATGTAGGGAACTAGCAGATGAGGTGATGTTGAGAGGCCTGGTGTTCTTTGTGACTCCATCTTTTGATGCTGTCATCACCAACAACAGCATTATTCCAAAGAAAAGTGTGGTTCTATTTTTCCACGACAAGCAAAAAGGCAACCAGAAACCAAGTCAGAGTTGACTTGGAGTCAAGGTCAGTGAGGAGGCAGGTTATAGCCAGATGGTCTCTAGGAAGGAAATGAGCCTTGTGTTTTCAAAGATAAATATTTAATTACTTACCTTTCCTATAACAAAGTGTGTGTGTTGGTGGAGGGGTGGGTGCAAACCTTATTTGTAAGTGGGAAGGGAACTCAAGCTGTTTTATGTAAATATCGAAGGAAAGGGTGATCCCAGCAGACTAGAAGGTTGGGATGCTTCCAGGGAAGCAGGTAAACAAGCCACGACGGTAAGTTTAGAGTGGGTAAGTGAGTGAACTATGAATGTAGCTGATCCTTGAGTCCAGGCTGCGTTGGGAGGCTAGGAATGGGGTGTTGGATAAAGTACACTTACAATTTGGGAAGGAATCAAGGACTTGGAGTAGACCCTTTCAGAAAAGAGCAAGTAGCTTGGGTGCCTGAGCAGAAGTGGACGGTCAGGAACTGGTGGTCAGTGAGAGAGCAGAGATCAACATCTTAAAGCCACATTCCTACTGAAGCAAGTCAAGCACGACTTTACAGAGTGACACACCTTTACAAACTTGTGGGCTGAAAAAGGAATGGATTTTTTTTTCCCTTTATACCAGACATTTCTGGATTATGAAGAGAGGAAACTTAGATCTTCTCTGGCTTTAAAACAAACAAACAAACAAATAAATAAATAAATAAATATCTCTGGCTTTACAGGTGATGAATGGCCCACCTGGTTATACTCTTTACTTTCCCTGTAAAAGAACATCGTTAGCCCATTCCATCCAGCAAGTGTTTCCCAAACTTCACTGGTCAAAAGCATTACCTGGGTTTCATCCCAAGCCATTTGAATCAGAACTGCAAAGAAGGGAATCTAAGAATCAGCATCTTTAGGCTGGGCGAGGTAGCTCACGTCTGTAATCTCAGCGCTTTGGGAGGCCTAGGTGGGCGGATCACCTGAGGTCGGGAGTTGGAGACCAGCCTGTCCAACGTGGAGAAACCTTGTCTCTACTAAAAATACAAAATTAGCTGGTCATGGTAGCGGGTGCCTGTAATCCCAGCTACTTGGGAGGCTGAGGCAGAAGAATCGCTTGAACCCAAGGGGCAGAGGTTGCAGTGAGCCAAGATTGCACCATTGCACTCCAGCCTGGGCAACGAGCAAAACTCCGTCTCAAAAAAAAAAAGGATCAGCATCTTTAACAAGGGTTCCTGTGCACTTTTTTGACCAGGGACATTTGGGAAATATGTTCTCTAAGCAGTGGTGGTCACGTTACTGCTGGGGTGTTTCTGTATGCAGAGAGCAGGTGTACTGCCGAGTGTGGTGGCTCATGCCTGTAATCCCAGCACTTTGGGGGGCTGAGGCGGGCGGATCACCTGAGGTCAGGAGTTTGATACCAGCCTGGCCAACATGGTGAAACCCTGTCTCTACTAAAAATACAAAAATTAGCCGGGTGTGGCGGACGACTGTAATCCCAGCTACTCCAGAGGCTGAGGCAGGAGAATTGCTTGAACTCGGGAGGCGGAGGTTTCAGTGAGCCAAGATCACACCACTACACTCCAGCCTGGGCAACGGAGTGAGACTCCGTCTCCAAAAAAATAAAAATTAAAAAGAAAGGAATAACTGAGACTGGGTAATAGGTAAAGAAGAAGATTATTTGGCTCACAGTTCTGTAGACTATATAAGAAGCATGGTGCCAGTGTCTGCTTCTGGTGAGGGCCTCAGGCTGCTTCTTGTGACCAAAGGCTAAGGGGAAACAGTGTGTGCAGAGGTCAGATGGCGAGAGAGGAAACAAGACAGAGGGGGGAGGTGCCAGGTTCTTTTTAACAACCAGCTCTCACAGGAACATAGAATAAGAACACACCATTTATCCCACACTCCACCCGAGAAAGGGCATCAATCTATTAATGAGAGATCTACCCCCATGACCTAAATACCTCCCATTAGGCCCCACATCCAAAATTGGGGATAAGATTTCAACATGATCATTGGAGGGGACAAACATCCAAACTGTAGCAGGCTCCCTCAGGCTTCTCACAATCTCCTCTTCAGCCAAAGCAAATCCGCTTGGATTTGCCTTGTTGATTGGGCTTCTATGTCAGTACCACTTTTTTGAAATTAGAAAACTACTGCACTAAATGATTTCAAAGGTCCTTACAGCTCTAGGATACTAAGTATGTCTTCAGCAGCAATGCCAACAACAGAGATCATTAGCACGGAAAAAGAGCACCTAGAGGAGCCTTAGGACGCAGGCTACGTTTTGAGACCTAGTTTTAAATATTGACTCCTGCTGTTCAAGCCTGCTGGCATCCTTGTTGTGGGCTGACATTCAAGTGGAGAAGAAATAATTGTGGTATTTCCATGAATATAGCAGCTTAACTTAAATCAACCCCAAAGGTTGTTTGTCATTGTGTAGACAAAATAATAACTGGTTAATTGCTTGAATTTTCTTCCTTTTCACTGGTTGTTTTGGTATCAAGTATCTATAGCCAAATGTAAGTTCTGTTGAGTGACTTGGCATAAGACCAGCTGTGCATTCAAAAGCAGGCTTAGCCAGCGACAAGCCAGGTGCCTGGTGGGAGAGCCTGCCAGGAGTTTAGAGATGGCACTTCCCCTATGTGGGCAGTGCATGCTATGCTATATCTTTAGAAACAAGCATCTGTTTACAAAATGAATATAACCTTTGCCTGCTTACTCACCTTTCAATCTAGGTAAAAGGACTGCTATAGGCCTGTGTGGCAAAACTTGGGTTCAAGTCCAGCTCTGTGCTTATTGCATACTTTGGACAAATCACCTGTCTTATCTAAACTGGGAGACAATAATATCTAATTTGCAGCACTGCTGTGAAGATTAAATAAGATAATGTATGTGAAAGAATTTTGTAAACAGCACGAAGTCTTAAAAATGTAAAGATACATTTATCATAATGAATAACGGCACCATATTCAAGCAAACAACATTAGGAAGAAAACACTATTACATTCACAAACTATACAAATGCTTTTATGTATAATCAGACAATAAATAATATGTTTATTAACATATCCATGTATTCATTCATTCACTCATTCCTGACTATATGGCAGTAGTCCCTGGGGGAGATAAGAAGTAAGTTAAGGAAAATAGTTAGACAAAAAATACATTTAGGATTTGATGATCAAGCAGTTCAATATCTATTGAGCCAGTACTATGTTCCAGGAGCCAGGTTCCTTCCCCGGGGGAGCATACATCTCCAGTGGAGGGGCTCATAGTCACAGAGGGAAGATAATGGCTCAGTGAAGTCTGATGAATCCAGAGGATATCCAGAGTTCACCCCCAGCTTAGCAAATGGATGCTGACTGAACACTGATTTGATCTCAAGGCAACTTTCCAGAATGTTCATTGCTCTCCCCATTCTCATTCAATTGCACTCATCATGTCCTGCCTGGATGCTCAGGACTCTCCCAAATGCACTGAATGAACTGCACGGTACCTGGGCTAAGCCCAGTTTAGCCTTTCAGAGTAGAATGACTAGACTTGTGGACAACTAGACTAGTAGACTAGTAGAGAGATGGTCCTCAGAGCCTCCCTAACATAGTACCGAAGGGAAAGTCTTTTTTTTTTTTTTTTTTTTTTTTTTTTTGAGACCGAGTCTCACTCTTGTTGCCCAGGCTGGAGTGCAGTGGCGCGATCTGGGCTCACTGCAACCTCCGCCTCCCAGATTTAAGCGATTCTCTTGCCTCAACCTCCCAAGTAGCTGGGATTACAGGCACCTGCTACCACGCCTGGCTAATTTTGTATTTTTAGTAGAGACGGGATTTGACATGTTGGTTAGGCTAGTATCGAACTCCTGACCTCAGGTGATCCACCCACCTTGGCCTCCCAAAGTGCTGGGATTACAGGCATGAGCCACTGCACCGGCTTTTTTTTTTTTTTTTTTTTTGAGAGGGAGTCTTGCTCTGTTGCTCAGGCTGGAGTGCAGTGGTGCAGTCTTGGCTCACTGCAACCTCTGCCTCCCGGGTTCAAGCGATTTTCCTGCCTCAGCCTCCCGAGTAGCTGGGATTACTGACGCGCACCACCACACCCAGCTAATTTTTGTATTTTTGGTAAAGACGGAGTTTCACCATGTTGGCCAGGCTGGTCTCGAACTCCTGACCTCAAGTGATCCGCCCGCCTCAGCCTTCCAAAGTGCTGGGATTACAGGTGTGAGCCACCGCGCCCAGTCAGGAAAAGACTTTTTAAGTAAAAAATAAAATTATTGTGCCTCCTTTGAACATGTTCTTTTTACATTGTAGTAGCCAACACATGATTTAGCATATACATGTATGATTATGTTGAGAAAATATGCAAGATGAAGTAGCTTTAAGCAGCAGAGATAAAGGGATCTGGGCTGCCTGTTGGTCACCACACCCTTTGGTTTACCTGTATAATATTGCATCATGCTGCACAAGGCATTCATCTCCCACATGCGGATCATTTAGGTCAGTGCTTATAGTTAATTTCAAACTTGCTCCTCTTGCTTTTACTGAACATAAATAAAAACAAATTTAAGATTGGCCATGTACTCCCCTATAGAAGGCTGAAAGTGGATGGTAACTACAGCTTTCCAGTCTAAGTGAAACCCTTGCCTTTGATCTCTCTCACTTCTCTCAGAAAATGGTAACAAAGAAGATTAAAGTTTTTCCCCCCGTTGAGTGCTCCTCCTCCCTCCCACCCTTCCCTCTTTCTGAAGGGCTCTTAGGTCAGACAAGAGCATTGCATATATTTTGCAATCCAAAGAGATCAAGCAGGGATAAAGGGCGTGGTTTCCTGCTCGGGGAAGAAGCCTCTGCCAGCGGCCTTCCCTCTGAGCCTCAGTAAGACGCTCCTTGACCTGCCCTGACTTTCTCCGTGCCTTTGACATTGATTAGTTCCAGGAACTCCTGTTGGGGGAGCCACCTGGTGTGCATTTTTCCTCTGCCTGACAGAAAGACTTTCAGGCACCACGTGACTTTGAAGTGGGTGCCTTGTGGCCTGTTACAGAGATTCCTCAGAGAAAGACTGTGTCCTCTTCCACAGCCTGGTGGCAGGCAAATGTCTTCTTGCTTTGGATACTGTTTTGCCCAGGCCGGTGGTGACAGATGTGCCTTCTTTCATGATGTCTTGTAATCTTAATTTGTTTATTTGTCTAGCTGTTTCACTCAGCTTTTGAATATACACAAAATGTATATTTCCTTTACTGTTCTTTAACATCATAACATTAGTGTAACACATGCTTTCTACTCTTTAAAATTATTTATTTATTTATTTAATTTTTGAGACAGAGTCTTGCTCTGTCGCCCAGGCTGGAGTGCTGTGGCACAATCTCAGCTCACTGCAACCTCTACCTCCTGGGTTCAAGCGATTTTCCGGCCTCAGCCTCCCAAGTAGCTGGGATTACAGGCATGTGCCACCACGCCAGGCTAATTTTGTTATATTTTTAGTAGAGACAGGGTTTCACCATATTGGCCAGGCTAGTCTCAAACTCCTGACCTTGTGATCTGCCCTCCTCGGCCTCCCAAAGTGTTGGGATTACAGGCATGAACCACTGTACCCTGCCTAAAATTCTTTTTTAATAGGCAAGGTTGTATAGACTTACAGTTGCATAAAGGTTATATGGAAAACTAACTTTTGGAACTTATTTAGATTATGTATTTCTGGGTTTTTTTTTTTTTTTTTTTTTTGAGACGGAGTTTTGCTCTGTCACCCAGGCTGGAGTACAGTGGTGTGACCTCGACTCCCACAACCTCTGCTTCCCAGGTTCAAGTGATTCTCCTGCCTCAGTCTCCTGAGTAGCTGGGATTACAGGCGTCGGCCACCATGCCCAGCTAATTTTTGTATTTTTAGTAGAAACGGGGTTTCACCATGTTGATCAGACTAGTCTCCAACTCCCAACCTCAGGTGATCCACCTGCCTTGGCCTCCCAAATTGCTGGGATTACAGGTGTGAGTCACCGTGCCTGGCCTAGATTATGTATTCTTATGACTAAACGCCATTATAAATTAGCGATCTTATAATAAGTCTCATAATAATTCTAAGACTAAGGTTATCCTGAACAAACCGTGGTTATTTCCACCCCCAATACCGTAATCATAATGACAACTATAGCATTCACCTAATGCCTAGCAGTTTTAAAAGTACTTTCCTATAAATTACCCATTTTGTTCTTTATACCAGTATCAATGTCATTTTACAGACAGAAAACCAAGACTTAGAGAAGATAAGAGATTTGCCCAGGATCACTCAAGGGGTACATGAAGGAGCCAGGATTTGAAGCCAGGTTTCTGACTGTAGAGCCACAGGGCCTGCCCAGGATGTACATACATCTCTCTAAGAGTCATGGGATCTGGCCACAAGTGGCAATAAATTTACAGGAATAGGCATCCAGGCACCGTGATTTGGTCATTATTTTGCTGCCTATCACTATGTGATCCTCTGTAAATCTCTGAACTCATCTAGGCCTCAGGTTACTCATCTCAAATAGCAACAGCCTGAACAAGGTTAGTGTTTGTCAACAGGGATGACTCCATGCAGGTATTTCAAAGATTCTGCAAATGCCTGACTGATTTCATGGAGGTGGAGGCTGACCTTTGACCCCAGCAACCTTTTTTTTTTTTTTTTTTTTTTTGAGATAGGGTTTCTCTCTGTCCCCCATGCTAAAGGGCAGTGATGTGATCAGCTCACTGTAACCTCAAATTTCTGGGCTCAAGGAGTCCTCCTGCCTCAGTCTCCAGAGTAGCTGGGACTACAGGCTTGTGCCACCATGCCCAGCTAATTTAAAATTTCTTTTTTGTAGAAACAGGGTCATGTTTTGTTGCCCAGGCTGGTCTCAAACTCCTGGTCTTAAGTGATCCTCCTGTGTCAGCTTCCCAAAATGCTAGGATTATAGGCGTGAGCCACCATGCCTGGCAAGAATCATTTTTAACTCTTATTTTTGATTTTCAATATTTTCAAATTCCTAAATATTTAGAGTTCATCTAAATATTACCTTAGTTCAAATGTTACAAATATGAACTCAAAACGTATTGTAGGAGAAATCTATTAGGCAGAACCAGTAAAAAGATGTTGAAAACTACTTATTTTTTATTTTTATTTTTTTTTGAGACAAAGTCTTACTCTATCGCCCAGGCTGGAGTGCAGTGGCATGCTCTCCATTCACTGCAACCTCTGCCTCCCGAATTCAAATGATTCTTGTGTGTTCATCTCCTGAGTAGTTCGGGTTACAGGCATGTGGCACCAGGCCCAGCTAGCTAATTTTTGTATTTTTTTAGTAGATATAGGGATTCACCATGTTGGTCAGACTGGTCTCGAACTCCTGACTTCAGGTGATCTGCCCGCCTCGGCCTCCCAAAGTGCTGGGATTACAGGCGTGAGCCACTGTGCCTGGCCTGAAAATTAGTTTTGCAATCGTCACCCACTTTGGAATAAAACAAGAGTGGAGCTGGAAATGGGAAGATGTTTAGATCTTTACAGAGCGTTGTCAGTGTGCTGTTAGTACCCTTTACCCTAGAAGCAGGGAAAGGGGGTGCTTTTTCTTACCCTATGACCAGTGAAAAGGGCTTCTCCTGGCCACTTACAGTACTTGATTTGTGTCCCCTGCGCATGTGAGGGGAATGAGTGGACCAGTATCTGACTGACTCCGTCTTAAGAGATCTGGAGCAGGAGGCTGTAGACGTGGCCTGGAGGACTGTAATTGAGGAAGTAACTGTACTGCCTTTGTATGAAAGGCCAAAGGGGCATGTTTCTGTGGACAAGATACAAACTAAGAAAGAGAAAGAGCTAGTCTGGGGGGTTGCCTTAGATTCTACCTCAGAGCTACTTAGGAGAGCAAGGAGACCTCAGTAGAGCAAGGCTGGAGGAGCCGGGCATGGTGGCTCACACCTGTAATCCCAGCACTAACGGCTGGGTGCGGTGGCTCATGCCTGTAATCCCAGCACTTTGGGAGGCCAAGGCGGGCAGATCACCTGAGGTCGGGAGTTTGAGACCAGCCTGACCAACATGGAGAAACCCCGTCTCTACTAAAAACACAAAATTAGCCGGGCATGGTGGCACATGCCTGTAATCCCAGCTACTCGGGAGGCTGAGGCAGGAGAATCGCCTGAACCTGGGAGGCAGAGGTTGCGGTGAGCTGAGATCACGCCATTGCACTCCAGCCTGGGCAACAAGAGCAAAACTCCATCTCAAAAAAAAAAAAAAAAAAAAAAAAAAAAAAAATCCCAGCACTTTGGGAGGCTGAGGCAGGTGGATCACCTGAGGTCAGGAGTTCGAGACCAGCTTGGCCAACGTGGTGAGACCCTGTCTCTACTAAAAATACAAAATTAGCCAGGTGTGGTGGCGCATGCCTGTAATCCCAGCTATGCAGGAGGCAAGGCTGGAGAATCGCTTGAACCCGGGAGGTGGAGGTTGCAGTGACCTGAGATTGTGCCACAGCACTCCAGCCTGGGCGACAAGAGTGAAACTCTGTCTCAAAAAAAATCAAAGTCAGGAGTTTGAGAAAAGTCGGAGGTAGGGACTGATGGAAGACTCAGTCACCCATCTTGCAGACATCCACTTACGAAAGTGAAAGTCATAGAAGTGAGAGTCTCCCAAAAACGCTTGAGAGAAAGAGTTACCTTCCAAAAGACCATCCTGACGGCTAAATAGTAGAAAGGAGGGGTTTATTGGGGACATCAGTTTGTAAACCAGGAGGAGACAGTTTCTGGCATGTACCAAAGACACACTTTAGGCCAGGTGCAGTGGCTCATGCTAGTAATCTTAGCACTTCGGGAGGCCAAGGTGGGTGGATGGCTTGAGCCCAGGAGTTTGAGACCAGCCTGGGCAATATGGCAAAACCCCATCTCTACAAAAAATGCAAAACTTAGCTGGGTGTGGTGGCGTAGCCTGTAGGATGCTGAGGTGGGAAGTTGGCTTGAGCTTGGGAGGCAGAGGTTGCAGTGAGCTAAAGTCACACCACTGCACTCTGGCCTGGGTGACAGAGCAAGGCCCTGTATCAAAAACTAATAATAAAATAATAAAGAATAAGAATAAAGCAACCCAAAACTCCTTTCCCTTTCTCATTGCTGGAACTTAGCCTGAGGCAGTGCTAACTGGGGAGCAGAGAAGCATAAATTTTGAAAGCTGAGAGTTTTCATTCCAATGGACTCATTGGATTAATAACTGAACTGAAACTGAGGGAATACAGTGGGCAAAGGACTTTCCTTTTTCCTTTTTCTTTTTTTTGAGATGGAGTTTTGCTCTTGTTGCCCAGGCTAGACTGCAATGGCACGATCTTAGCTCACCACAACCTCTGCATCCTGGGTGCAAGCGATTCTCCTGCCTCAGCCTCCCAAGTAGCTGGGATTACATGCACACGCCACCACACCCAGCTGATTTTTGTATTTTTAGTAGGTAACGGGGTTTCTCCATGTTGGTCAGGTTGGTCTCGAACTCCTGACCTCAGGTGATCCACCCACCTTGGCCTCCTAAAGTGCTGGGATTATAGGCGTGAGCTAGCGTGGCCAGCCGTCCTTTTTTCTTCTTTAGATCTAAAAGGGACCAGAAAAGACTGGCACTAAATTCCAACCAAAGACACACAGCAGCCTCAGAGAATGGGCATGCAGGGACAGAAGGGAGACATAGATGAAGATTTTTTTCTGCTGTGTTTCATGGGTCCTGAATATTTAATATAATGGTTACATGTATACACTAAAAAAAAGAAGGGCAGATCATGAGGTCAGGCCTCAGAAGGGCAGATCATGAGGTCAGGTCAATATGGTGAAACCCCATCTCTACTAAAAATACAAAAATTAGCTGGGCGTGGTGGCATGAGCCTGTAATCCCAGCTACCTGGGAGGCTGAGGTTGCAGTGAGCCAAGATTTGCCAAGACTGTGCCACTGCACTCCACCCAGCGAGACTCTGTCTCCAAAAAAAAAAAAAAAAAAAAGCAAACAAAAACTAAATAAGTTGATTTGACAGTGTTCCTCAATTTCAAAAGGTTGGAAACCACTAGAACTTGACAATGTCAAAAGCTACTTCCAACACTGGCATCAATACCAGTAATTACAGAGTGGAAGAAAAGGTGGCCGAATGTTATTCCCCCTGCCCTTCACCACTGTGTTCATAGCCGTTTAGATCTTATGGCATGAAATTAAAGAAACTGAAATTGTTTCCTTCATCACAAAGAGATGGCAAATCTTTGATCCTGGTCACCCTTATCTGCCCATCCTGCCACCCCTAGACAATGGTAAATCTTACGTGGATTGGAGGAGAGTAGAAGAGAAAATAAAATGGGTGGAAGGGATAACAAAAATGAGGTTAAGGAATAGAAAAGGAAAGAGGAAGCATTGAAAAAGGTTACTGTGGGCACGGAGCGGCTTTCCTTATCGGAAGGAGGAAAGGGAAATAGAGCCTGCTGAGGAAGGACCGGCCACCACTTCAAGTACTGGCTGTGGCAGTGCCACTTCCCACTTGAACGAGGCTGCACACAATTACTGATGCATCTTCTGGCTTTTTTTTTGAGACGGAGTCTTGCTCTGTTGCCCAGGCTGAAGTGCAGTGGTGCAATCTCGGCTCACTGCAACCTCTACCTCCCAGGTTCAAGCAGTTTTCTGCCTCAGCATCCCAAGTAGCTGGGATTACAGGCACCTGCTACCATGCCTGGCTAAATTTTGTATTTTTGGTAGAGATGGGGTTTCACCATCTTGGCCAGGTTGGTCTTGAACTCCTGACCTAGTGATCCATCCAGCTCGGCCTCTCAAAGTGGTGGGATTACAGGCATAAGCCATCGCACCTGGCCATCTTCCCGCTTTGTACTAATGCCTTGGTACTCACCTACCACCCCTTCCAGTATCTTTCCCCTCTCACGGGGACTGTGATTTCCTCCTTGAGGTCTCGCCCATGCGCCCTCCCCAAGGCCTGTCTCTCAGCCAGCCGGACAATGTGTCACAGGGTTACCTACAGCCACGGGCTATGACTTGGTGCATATTATCACAGTACCTACCCTATTTGCTGCCAAATCATTTAAAACAGTGCATATTGGCCAGGCGCCATGGCTCACGCCTGTAATCTCAGCACTTTGGGAGGCCAAGGCGGATGGATCACCTGAGGTCAGGAGTTCGAGACCAGCCTGGCCAACATGGTGAAACCATGTTTTATATAAAAATATAAAAATTAGCCAGGCGTGGTGGTGGGTGCCTGTAATCCCAGCTACTTGGAAGGCTGAGGCAGGAGAATCGCTTGAGCCCAGGAGGTGGAGGTTGCAGTGAGCCAAGATCATACCACTACACTCCAGCCTGGGTGACAGAGTGAGACTCCATCTCAAAACAACAACAACAACAAACAGTGTATATTAAAGCAAACGGATATATTATGGTGTAGAATGTTGGAATCCAACTGGAGACTTGGAAATGTTGAGTGTTTGGCTGCTACAGACTTAGTTCACTCAGGGTTATTTATTCACCCTGTTCTGCTATTAGATTCCCCAGGAAATGATTGAGGAAATTTGACTCATCTTCTGAGAAGCACCTATGTTGGGCACTAGATTAGCAAAAGTATTAGCAGAAAACCAAAGATGTGGCACTTTATTTATTTATTTCTGAGACGATGTCTCACTCTGTTGGCTAGGCTGGAGTGCAATGGTGTAATCTCAGCTCACTGCAGCCTCTGCCTCCCAGGTTCAAAAAATTCTCCCACCTCAGCCTCCCGAGTAGCTGGGATTACAGGCACACCACCGTGCCAGGCTAATTTTTGTATTTTTAGTAGAGATGGGGTTTCACCATGTTGGCCAGGCTGGTCTCGAACTCCTGACCTCAGGTGATCCACTCTCCTAGGCCTAGCAGAGCGCTGGGATTACAGGCGTGAGCCACCACACCTGGCCAACATGACATTTTAATGACAGAAATGAAAGCGGTTTGATGGGAGGTGGAAGAGCTCTTTAGGTGGTAGGTGAAGTGACTCTGCCAACTGACAGAGCCAGCTCTGCTTGACAATGTCTATGTGAGCCAGGTCCTAAAAATAGGAAGCACTCAATGAGCGTTTTTTTAGACCAGCTTTTCCCAAAGTCTATTTCATGGAATACTCTCATTAAATGCCTCAAACAAGAAGGGTTCTATGGTCAGATAAGTCTGGGAGACACTTTAACTTCCTCTTGGAGATTCGCAAAGTACAAAGGTGTCAAAGGCTCTGAGAAATCATACAACAAAACAAACAAATTTGTTTGGCTCAGTGTTGCCCAAGTATAGTGAGTGTATCCCTTTAAAAAACATATAACTCTTCTTTTTGTAAGTCTATTGTACTACCCCAGAATCAGTACTCTAGGGAACACGCCAAGGGAGCCACCATCCTAGACAGTATCATAGACCAGAAGTTACCATTCCTCAGCCAAGGCCCTTTTTGTTGTTTTCCCCCACAACCTTTCTTTTTTTTTTTTTTTTTTTTTTTTTTTGAGATGAAGTCTTGCTCTGTTGCCCAGACTGGAATGCAGGGTGTGGTCTCGGCTCACTGCAACCTCCACCTCCTGGGTTCAAGCAATTCTCCTGCCTCAGCCTCCCCAGTAGCTGGGATTACAGGTGCACGCCACCACGCCTGGCTAATTTTTATATTTTTAATAGAGACGGGGTTTCACCATGTTGGCCAGGTTGGTCTCGAATTCCTGACCTCATGATCTGGCCCACCTCGACCTCCCAAAGTGCTGGGATTACAGGCGTGAGCCACTGCACCCGGCCTGTTCTGCCCTTTTATCTCATGTTTTGAACATCTTTTCCTAGCAAACAGAAACATATTTATCTCATTCACAGTGATATGTAAACATAGCAATGTACAGGCAATATTCACTGCCACAGGTTCCTTAATTTCAGCTCTTCACCCCTGTGCTCCCCTGCAGGTCTATTCTACTATGGGTATTGTTTGGATATTACACCTGATAACAGTCTGATCCACAGGTTTCACCAGAGCAATGCCAGGGGTATCATCAACAGCCAATTAGAACTTGGGCAACATGAGCTAGTCAGCTGGCAGACTGAATTGATCTAATTTTAGCACAAAGCAAAGAAATATGATGTTACGGTTAACTTGTGTAAATAGATATATGGTGCAAGTACAATTGTCCTTAGAGTTTTTTAGTTTGTTTGTTTTTGAGAGGGAGTCTCGCTTTGTCGCCGAGGCTGGAGTGCAATGGCACGATCTCGGCTCACTGCAACCTCTGCCTCCCGGGTTCAAGCAATTCTCTGTCTCAGCCTCCCGAGTAGCTGGGATTACAGGTGACTGCCACCACGCCCAGCTAATTTTTTGTATTTTTAGTAGAGATGGGGTTTCACCATGTCAGCCAGGCTGGTCTTGAACTACTGACCTCGTGATCCACCCACCTCGGCCTCCCAAAGTGCTGGGATTACAGGCGTGAGCCACTGCGCCCGGCTAGAGATTTTAAAATGCTAAAAATAGCCCTAGAATGTCTTGCCCACTTCACAGATCCCTCAGTCCAGGCATTAAGGGTGGGAAAGTGCCACAGTAGGCCATTCTACAAATGGTATTCTTGTGCCTATATAACATGCATTGATTCTGTAGTCAAGTTTCTATTAATCTAAAGGAGACTGGGTAACTCTCAAGATTTCAAAAAAAGTGATATTACAAAAAGTATGAAAAAGTAAGAAAATTATAAAGCATGGCAAACCCTTTGGTCTTTAAGCAGAAATTTTTATTTTCAGTCAGTTGAACGTAAGGGCTTCAGAAGAGTCCTCAATGAATCGTGTTGTATAGATGACAAAGCAATCTTACATTCATTATCTTACTTTCTTCTCCCGTGAATCAGGTGATGTCTCATTAGTACACAATCTGAGCACTGAAGAGCGTCACATTCTAAAATTTTTAGGAAATTTTTGTTGTAGATGTTAGAAACCCAACATAAACTACCTCATGCAAGAAGGGCAATTGATTGGAAGGATTCTAGTATTTTCTTTTTTTTTTCTTTTTGAGACGGAGTTTCGCTCTTGTTGCCCAGGCTGGAGTGCAGTGGCGCAATCTTGGCTCACTGCAACCTCCGCCTCCTGGATTCGAGCGATTCTCCTGCCTCAGCCTCCCTAGTAGCTGGGATTACAGGCGCCTGCCACCATGTCCGGCTAATTTTGTATTTTTAGTAGAGATGGGGTTTCTCCATGTTGGTCAGGCTGGTCTGGAACTACTGACCTTAGGTGATCCGCCCGCCTTGGCCTCCCAAAGTGCTGGGATTATAGGCATGAGCCACGGCGCCCAACCGATTCCAGTATTTTCTTTTGATCTGTTTTTTGTTTTTTAAATAGAATTCTAGGAATAATTGAATAATCAAGACACAGGAAGAGCAGAGATGCAGCTGGGTTCTGAATGCTGAAAGCCAGACACTAGAAGGTTGTCAGGATTCTTCTCATCTCATGTTCCCCTCTGAATGTTGGCTTCACTCTCTCATTTCAGAGTGGCTTACTTCTCTTAGTGGAGGACATGCTTGCCAGGAGCATGTGAGTTCATGTCTATTAATAAATGTGGAGCCAGTGAAGAGAGATTAGTTCAGCTTGCCCGTCATCCCTAGGCTATGAGCCACAAAGCAGGACTGTGGCCCAGCTTAAGTCCAGTGCTAACCTGTGGGTGAATGAACAATGACCGGGGAACAGGGCCCTAAGGTATGTGTAAAGTGACTCCTATGGTAAGAATGTACCTGAGTGGGAGTTGTGAGAGTGGGAGTGGGGAGGAAATACATTCTTAGAAAAGACGTGTTAAGCAGGTAATTCTATAGGTATGTACTCCATATTTATGCATTCTGGATGGACATATTGTGCATATATTATGGAGGCCTGTCAGCAGATCCCCAAGTCCATGCTAGCTGAATTTATGCTCAACTATATGAGGAGAATAATTACTTTGTTTTTTCTTTTTTTGAGATGGGGTCTCACTCTGTCACCCAGGCTGGAGTACAATGGCTCAATCTCGGCTCACTGCAACCTCCACCTCTGGGGTTCAAGTGATTTTCCTGCCTCAGCCTCCCAAGTAGCTGGGATTACAGGCATGAGCCACCATGCCCAGCTAATTTTTTCTGTTTAGTAGAGACGGGGTTTCACCATGTTGGCCAGGCTGGTCTCGAACTCCTGACCTCAGGTGATCCACTCACCTCGGCCTCCCAAAGTACTGGCATTACAGGCGTGAGCCACTGTGCCCGGCTACATATTAATGGAAACTCCACAGGTCAGTACCCCCAAATCTTCCCCATCTCACATCAAGAATGGCAGAGGTTTGCTCTTCAGCTTCTTTTTTAAGGGTAAGACTGGTTAGAAAAGGTCTATAAGGAAATAAGTCATGACCTGGAGGAAGAGGAGACGTTGTTGTGCCTGGACTATTTCCTTATAAGACAATTGACAATGAGATAAGGATGAGGGCTTGGGCTGGACTTCAAACTCCCACGACCTAGCCGGTTACCTTCCCAGGAAGGTGTATCTGCAGATGTCTCAACTCCTCCTCCAGGAGGGAGGGAGAGTAAAAAAAGGTGTGGGAAAGAAAAGCAACAACACTAGGAATTAAAAGGAGGAATTGGTTGGTAGGAATTGTTTGGTTCCCAGGTAGGTGTTGGGTGTAGCCAGGCTTCCACACCTACACATTAACACACTGATAAGCAACTATCGAACCAGATATCACTTCTTTAGGAATTTGGTGACTTGTGCTGTTTCAATTTTCTCTAATCATGTCCTTGCACTTTTTTTTTTTTTTTTTTTCTGAGATGGAGTTTTGGTCTTGTTGCCCAGGCTGGTGTGCAATGGCACGATCTCAGCTCACTGCAACCTCTGCCTCCCCGGTTCAAGTGATTCCCCTGCCTCAGCCTCCTGAGTAGCTGGGATTACAGGCATGCACCACCATGCTTGGCTAATTTTGTACTTTTAGTAGAGACAGGGTTTCTCTATGTTGGTCAGGCTGGTCTCAAACTCCCTAACTCAGGTTATCCGCCAGCCTCGGCCTCCCAAAGTGCTGGGATTACAGGTATGAGACACCACGCTCGGCTAGAGCATTTTTAAACTTACAGCAAAATTGAGAGAAAGGTACAGAGATTTTCCATATACTCCCTTCTCATACACATGCATAGCCTCGTCCATTGTCAACATCCCTTACCCATAGTGGAACAGTAGTTCCCATCGACAGACCTGCACTGACACACTGTTATTACCCAAAGTTCACAGTTGCGTATGAGGGTGTTGTACATTCTGTGGGATTGGAGAAATGCATGACATGCCTTGAATTATTGAACATTATTGAATTATACAGATTATTTTCACTGCCCTAAAAATTCTCTGTGCTGTGCCTGTTTTTCCTCCCCCTAATCCCCAACACCTGACCACCACTAACCTTTTTATTGTCTCCATAGTTTTGCCTTTCTCACAATGTCATATCGTTGGAATCATACAATACGTAGCCTTTTCAGATGGTGTTTTTCACTTAGTAATATGCATTTAAGTTTCCTCCAAGTCTTTTCATGCTTGATAGCTCATTTCTGGTTAAAGCTAAGTAATGTTCCATTGTCTAGATGTACCAGAGTTTATCTATTCATCTACTAAAAGACATCTTGGCAGGGCTTAGTGGCTCACACCTGTAATCCCAGCACTTTGGGAGGTCAAGGCAGGCAGATCACCATAGGTCAGGAGTTCAAGACCAGCCCGGCCAAGATAGTGATGCTACTTGGGAGTCTGAGGCAGGAGAATCGCTTGAACCTGGGAGGCAGAGGTTGCAGTGAGCCAAGTTCTTGTGTGGACATAAGTTTTCAGTTCATTTGTGTAACTACCAAAGAGCATGACAGCTGGATTGTATGGTAAGAATATGTTTAGTTTTGTTGGAAACTGCAAACTGTCTTCCAAAGTGGCTGTACCATTTTGCATTTTCACCAGCAGTGAATGAGGGTCCTCTTGCTCCACACCCTTGGCAGTATTTGGTGTTTTCAGCCTTCCAGGTTTTGGTCATTGTAATAGGTGCATATCTCATTGTTTTAATTTGTATTTCCCTGATGACATATGATGTGGAGCATCTTTCATATGCTTATTTTCCTGTAAATCATCTTTTTTTTAAAATGTATATTTTTAAAATTGTCGTTTTATAGCTCCCCACTGCAGCTGCCCCCAACCCTTCCCTTCGCTGACCACTTTTGCAGGCTTCGGGGGGACCAGGGAACAAGGCTGGAGCCTGGCAGCCTTACTACGCTACCAGCCAGGGAGAACAAGTAACAATTAGAAATTATTACAACAATTAGTGCCTGTACCTGGGGGATCTGCAAAGTTAGGAGGCCCCAGCTCCTCATTGTACAGGGGTCTATTTGGCAGTTACCTTGTTCTGGATACGGTGATATTCCTTCAGCCTGAGGGAACTGATGTTGATGAACCCGGTGGCATCGATTGGCTCCTAATCGTCCGGCACATTCATGTTCACCAGCTCCTCATTGTAGAGAGCCAGTGGGGAGTCCTAGCGGAGGATGTACACCTGGCCCTTGAGGACAGACACCTGCACTTTCCCTTCGACTCGCTCTTGGGACTTTGTGATGCAGTGGCGGACACATTCACATTCAGGGCTGTGCCAGAAACCTGTGTACACCAGCTCAGCCAATTTCAAGTCCAGGCCTTGTTTGATTTTGCACACTTCCTGGTCCATGGTGAAGGCCTCAATGTCTAAATGAGCGTGGTAAAGGGTGGTGCCTGCTGGGGTCTCGTAGATACCTGGGGACTTCGTTCCAATGAAGTGGTTCTCCATGATGTCAATAGAGCCAACACGGTGCTTGCCCGCGACTTCGTTCAGGTACATGAAGAGCTCCAAGGAGGTCTGGTGGATGGTGCCATCCTTGATGTTGGTCACCTTCACTGGGACCCCTTTTGTGAACTCGATCTTGAGAATGTCAGGGGTGTTGGGGCTTTGGCTGGGTCCTGGGTCTTCGTGCAGCGACCTGGAGGCGCTTGGTTCTTGGGGCTCTCCAGGATTCCAGCCTCATAGCTGATGTGCATGAGGTTCTCATGCATGCTCCACGGGTTCTTGGGAGTGACTGGGATGGGAATCCCATGTGGCTTTGCATATTCCATCAGATTGTTGGGGCCCTTGAACCGATTGTAGAACTCGGACATCGTCCAGGGAGCAATGACCTTTATCTGGGGGGCCAGCGAGTAGCAGGTGAGCTGAACCGGACCTGATCATTGCCCTTTCCCTTGGTGCCGTGGGACACACACTTGGCACCCTCCTGCTGGGTGATTTCTACTTGTTTGCGGGCGATGCTGGGCCTGGGGAGAGAGCTGCCCAGGAGGTGGTCCTCATACAGCGTACTGGACTGGATGGCCAGCCAGATGAACTCCTCCACAAACTCTCTGCTGACACAGACTCTGAATGAACACCTTTTTGGCCCCAGGCTTCAGTGCCTGACTTCCTTGAAGTCTTCCTTCTGGCCGATGTTGCCCAGGTAGGCAGTGATGTCATTGCCTTGTTCCTTCAGCCACACAAAGATGCAGGAGGTGTCCAGGCTGCCACTGTAGGCCAGAACCACGGAGCCTTTGCTGGACACAGCGTCTGGGATTAGAGGCGTGAGTTCCCAGAGTCTGGAATCTGTCTTCACAGCTCAGTGAACCACTTGGGCCCAGGCAGTGGTGGCAGGTGATAGAGCCTAAATCTTCTTTAGTGATGCATCTGCTAAAGTCCTTGGTTCATTTTATTTTGTGTTTTAAAATTTTTGTGGGTACATAGTAGGTGTATATATTTATGAGATACATGAGATATTTTGATACAGGTATACAATTCATAATAATAATATCAGTTAAATGGGGTATCATCATATCAAGCATGTATCCTTTCTTTGTTTTACAAACAATCCAATTATTATTTTTTATTTTTAATTAATTAATTATTTATTTATTTTTTGAGATGGAGTTTCACTCTTGTTGCCCAGGCCGGAGTGCAATGGCATGATCTCGGCTCACTGCAACCTCCGCCTCCTGGGTTCAAGTGCTTCTCCTGCCTCACCTCCTGAGTAGCCGGGATTACAAGCGTGAGCTACCGCGTCTGGCTAATTTTGTATTTTTAGTAGAGATGGGGTTTCTCCATATTGGTCAGGCTGGTCTCGAACTCCTGACCTCAGGTGATCCGAACGCCTCAGGCTCCCAAAGTGCTGGGATTACAGGTATGAGCCACTGTACCCCGCCTATTTATTTTTTGAGACCGAGTCTCACTTCGTCACCTAGGCTGGAGTGCAGTGGCAAGATCTTGGCTCACTGCAGTCTCTGCCTCCTAGATTCAAGTGATTCTTCTGCCTCAGCCTCCCAAGTAGCTGGAATTACAGGTGTGCGCCACCACACTCGGCTGATTTTTGTATTTTTAGTAGAGATGGGGTTTCACCATATTGGCCTGGCCTGCCTTGAACTCCTGACTTCAGGTGATCCAGCTGCCTCGGCCTCCTAAAGTGCTGGGATTACAAGTGTGAACCACCACACCTGGCTTACAAACAATCAAATTATACTCTGAAGTTACTTTATAATTTTTATTTAGAAAACTTTTTTCTTTTTTATAGAGATGGGGTCTTGCTATGCTGCCCAGGCTGGTCTCGAATTCCTGGGCTCAAGTGAACCGCCCCTCTAGGCCTCCCAAAGTGCTGGGATTACAGACGTGAGCCACTGCGCCTGGCCTGAGAGTTCACATTTTTTTTTCAGAGTGCCTGAGTGCCATAAAGTGCATTTGTACCTTGCTTTTCCATCCTCTCAAAATAATAGAAGATAAAGATCCAGGCTGGGCGCGGTGGCTCACGCCTCTAATCCCAGCACTTCAGGAGGCCAAGGAGGATGGATCACTTGAGGTCAAGAGTTCAAGACCAGCCTGGCCAAGATGGTGAAACCCCATCTCTACTAAAAATACAAAAAATTAGCCGGGCGTGGTGGTAGGTGCCTGTAATCCCAGCTACTTGGGAGGCAGAGGTTGCAGTGAGCCAAGATTATGCCACTGCACTCCAGCCTGGGGGACAGAGTGAGATTCTGTCTCAAAAAAAAAAAAAAAAAAAAAAGAAATAAAAAAGATCCAAAAATGAATGTGAAAAAATCATCCCAGCAATTAAGGATCTGATATACATTTGGCACATCAGCTCCTGACGCCAAAGTGGGGGATGGCAAGCGTGCTGTCTAGCCTAACTCAGGATTAGAATCAGAGCCTGAGATTCTGAGAGAATGCCCTTACTGGTAAGGACTGGTAAGCTCTGTGCTGGTGACTCAAAGGATGGGCTCTGTGAGTGTAAGAGCTTGGACTTGGACCTGTAGCCAGGATGCAGTATTTTCTTATCTTTAACTTCCACAAAGCTCTTGTTTAGTGCACTGCTGAAGGAGTTGTTCCTCTTTGGACAGCTGTATGTGCCCTATAAATGTCCTCCTCAGATGCAGAAGGAGGAGCTGTGTGCATAGCGCTGTGAGCTGGACTGGAAAGCATTTCTGCGGCCCAGTGATACATGCAGAGCTACACCCTCGAGAGCCACGGTTCAGTGAAGGGCTAGGAAGGGCTTGCATTCTGGTCATTCATTCACCCGGAAAGGCTCAGCACTATCTCATGAACCTAGTTTCTGGGAAGTCAGGCAACCTGATTGCACTTACAACTTGGTAAATGATATACTCTAAGGGCTCATAAAAATTAATCCAGATGCATGCTACAAAGCTGATACCATGAAATCATGAGCAGAGAACTCCTTTCTACTTGAGTCCAGAAAGAGCCAGGCCTTGTGTTGGTCTACGTAGTGCCGAGGAGGAAAGAGACTCTACTACCACTTTTCATTGTTGAAACTGTCCATTCTCAGCTCCCCTGGAAAGGGCCCTCACACTCCTGCCACAGACACGAAAAAGTTAATAGATGTCGTGGAAGTGGGAAAAGTTGCCTTTGGAGAGCTTTCCAGAATATTTTCCAATTTGGTTGTCTTTCCAAGTCCCTTCTTTCGATTTAATGGAATAATTATTTTGAAAATAATAATAGCTACCATTTACCAAGGACCGAATATGTACCAATTTATTTACATATGTTGTCTGTTTAATTCTTACCATCATGTACCATGTTCTGTGGTCATATGCCCTGGGAATCAGAAAGAAGAACTTGCCAAGGTCACACAGCCAGGAAATGAGAGTCAATATTCAAGCCTAGATTTCAAAGGGTCAGTATTTAGACCGAGGTTTCTATTCAGACCTAGAAATGAGAGTCAGTATTCAAACCTGCTACCATGGCCCACACTCACATGAATTCTGCCTCATTAAGACAATGTCTGGGTCATTTTTACTTATTTACTCTGGAGGTAAAATGGACTGCAGTCATGTATGTTTCAAGTGGGAAAAGGCTTAACTTTTTTCCTTTTTTTTTTTTTTTTTTTTGTTGAGATGCGGAGTCTCACTCCTGTCACCCAGGCTGGAGTGCAGTGGCACGATCTCAGCTCACTGCAACCTCTGCCTCCCGGGTTCAAGCGATTCTCCTGCCTCAGCCTCCCGAGGAGCTGGGACTACAGGTGCACACCACCATGCCCGGCTAATTTTTGTATTATTAGTAGATATGGGGTTTCACCATATTGGTCAGGCTGGTCTTGAACTCCTGACTTCACGTGATCCACCTGCCTTGGCCTCCCAAAGTGCTGGGATTATAGGCATGAGCCACTGCACCCAGCCAATTTTTTTCCTTTCTTCCTTCCTAAGATTCTCTAGCTCTCTTCCATTGAGAGAGAGTACAGGCAAAGGGGCATGAAATAATTTTGCGTCATTTTTTTTGTAAGCACTGCATCAAATATTTAATAGCAGTTAGATAGCTAGGGGGCAACTTGATATTTTTAGAAATTGAAAATTTATTTTAGAAAAACAAAGAACGACTAGGTATATATTAGGTAATTTGCATTTTAGTGTCTAGTATTTTTTTTTTTTAAACTGCTTAACTGTTTTAAAAAATAATTCAAACTGGCCAGGCACGGTGGCTCATGCCTGTAATCCTAGAACTTTGGGAGGCTGAGGCAGGTGGATTGCCTGAGCTCAGGAGTTCGAGAACAGCCTGGGCAACAATGGTGAAACCCTGTCTCTACTAAAATACAAATAATTAGCTGGGCGTGGCAGTGTGTGCCTGTAGTCCCAGCTACTCGGGAGGCTGAGGCAGGAGAATCACTTGAACCCAGGAGGCAGAGGTTGCAGTGAGCCAAGATCACGCCACTGCACTCCAGCCTAGGCAACAGAGTGAGACTCTGTCTCAAAAAAAAAAAAAAAAAAAAAAAAAAAAAAAAAAAAAAAAAAATCAAACTATTTGGGAAAGTAAAAATGAAAAGTAAGTGTGAATCACCTAAAATACCACCACCTAGACACTGCCACAGTTAACACCAAAGGGACTTGCCTCTTTCTATGCATGCACTCAAATAGTGATATTGTATAAAAATGTCATCATGGCGTAAGTACTATTTCTCAGTGAAAACTGTTGAATTCAATAGAAGAAAAATAAAATGAAACATAACTGGAGGAATTGTTGGACTTCAAAAAAAAGTTTCTCCTCCCCAAGAAATATTTCCTAAATTATCCCTCTAAAGTTATAAAAGAGGTTGCGAAGAACATCTAAAAGTATTTTCCAGCTGGGCACGGTGGCTCACCCCTGTAATCTCAGCACTTTGGGAAGCCGAGGCGGGTGGATCACCTGAAGTCAGGAGTTCAAGACCAGCCTGGCCAACATGGTGAAACCCCATTGCTACTAAAAATACAAAAGTTAGCCGGGTGTGGTGGTGCATGCCTGTAATCCCAGCCACTCAGGAGGCTGAGGCAGGAGAATTGCTTGAACCTGGGAGGCAGAGGTTGCAGTGAGCTGAGGTAGTGCCACTGTACTCCAGCCTGGGTGACAGAGTGAGACTCTGTCTCAAAAAATAAAATAAAATAAATAATTTAAAAATATATAATTTTTATAATTATATATGTAATTATATATATAATTTAAAAATATATAATTTTTATATATGTAATTATATATATAATTTTAAAAATATATTTTCCCCTCAATTTTAGGTAGTATAAAGTGTGAACATTTTCACTCTTCCATCTTCTCTTTGCCCATCTTCATTGGCTGTTAGTTATTTTCAAGTTATCCAAATTTACAATGTTTACTTTCTGTAATCATAGTCTTCATTGTTTTAGTATAACTTCTTGGTTTAAGTGGAAGTGTTGTTCCCCACCAATCTTTGTACCATAGCATCTCTGATCTTTGATTAACGTCTTATTTGTTTAGATTTCATTGTCAGATATTTTTTCAAGAAGGGTACTTTAGTGATATTCCCAGTTCTTTTATGTTTAAAACTATGTTATTGTCTTTATACTAGAAAGATGCCATGACTGAATCTGTGCTCCTGAGTCACAGTTTCTTTTCTTATTTTTTTTTATTTTTTTTTTGAGATGGGGTCTCGCTTTGTTGCCCAGGCTGGAGTGCAGTGGCGCAGTCTCAGCTCACTGCAGCCTCTGCCTCTTCAAGCAATTCTCCCACCTCAGTCTCCTGAGTAGCTGGGATTACAGGCACACCACCACACCTGGCTAATTTTTGTATTTTTAGTAGAGACAGGGTTTCACCATGTTGACCAGGCTGTTCCCGAACTCCTGACCTTAGGTGATCCACCTTCCTCAGCCTCCCAAAGTGCTGTGATTACAGGCGTGAGCCACCGTGCCTGGCCACCGTTTCTTCTCATTAGAATTTGTGGATGTGTCTCTAGTCTCTGCCATTGTATGTTGCTAGGGATACCTGTGAAGCCAGTCTGATTTTTTTTCACCTTTGTACATATGTGCTAGTCAGGGTTCTCCAGAGAAACAGAACCAATAGGATGTGCATGTGTGTGTCTGTGTGTGATTTATTATAAGGAATTGGCTTATGCAACTGTGAAAGCTGAGAAATCTCAAGACCTGGAGGCAGCAAGCTGGAGTCCCAGGAGAAGGCAGTCTGAGTCTGAATCTGGAGTCCCCAGAACCAAGAGAACTGATGATTCTAATAGTTCGGTCTAAATGCTGGCAGGCTTGACACCCAGAAAGAACCACTGTTTTAGACCAAGTCACAAGGCTAGAAAAGCTCTTGTAACCAGGGAGAAAGAATTCTCTTTTCTTCAGCCTTTTTGTTCTAGTCACGTCTTTAGTTGATTATTTACATTGGGGAGTGCAATCTGCTTTACTCAGTCTATAAATTGAAATGTGAATCTCACCCAGAAACATTTTGACAGACACACCCAGAATAATGTTTGAGCAGATGTTTGGGCACCTCATGGCCCAGTCGAGTTGACACATAAAATTAACCATTACAGTGGGCGATGTGCTTTCCTGGACATCTAAAGAATTCTTTCTTTGTACTTTATGTTCAGTAGTTACTAACTAAGGTAGTTTCTATATTGAGCCTTCTATGTACAATTTTCTTGGAACCGATTTGCATATCCAGATTTTTTTCCTTCACTTGGGGTGAGAGTGTGGAGATTTTTCTGCTATTATATCTTTCACCACAGCTTCTGGTCCATTTATAGTTTCTCTAGCACAGAGAAGCCAACGATTATTAGTTGGAATTTTGATCTTTTATTTTTCCTTCATTTATTAGCATTATTTTTATTCTACTTGAATTCATATTTTGTGCTTTATAGTTTTATATTCAGTGGTATCTATTCTTCCTTGCCATCTTTGAGCTTATTGATTAGTACTATGATGATACAGTTTCAGTCACATCTTCTTTTTAATCTCATTCTGTTATTATCATCTTCTCTTTGAGCTCACACTTTATTGAATTAATAGTCTCATTAATGTATGTTGTGGCATGAAGCAAATTTTAATAATTTCCTTCTGATCTTTTTTTTTTTGAGACGAAGTTTTGCTGTTGTCCCCCAGGCTGGAGTGCAATGGCACGATCTCGGCTCACTGCAACCTTCGCCTCCCGGGTTCAAGCGATTCTGCTGCCTCAGCCTCCCAAGTAGTTGGGATTACAGGCGCCTGACACCACGCCCTGCTAATTTTTGTATTTTTAGTAGAGACAGGGTTTCACCATGTTGGCTAAGCTAGTCTCGAACTCCTGACCTCAGGTGATCCACCTACCTCGGCCTCCCAAAGTGCTGGGATACAGGCATGAGCCACCGTGTCCGGCCTACTTCTGATCTTTACGTTGATTTTTCTTCAAGGTCTTTTCTGTCCTTCCCTTTTTCCTCCCTCTCTCCGTCCTTCTTTCTCTCTCTCTTCTTTCCTCCTTTCTTTTCCTATAGTATGTTTTCAGAGCTTCCATTACATTTATTTTCATTTTTTTCCTGCTTGGTCAATTCTGTTCAGACTTGACTCTCTTATGATGTGGAAGATTTCTTGACTTGATTCCCACTGTATTCAATGTGGTTTTCTCTTGGCCAGGGGTTTGAATCTCGGTACTTTTTCTTCTGTTTATTTTAAGAAGCTAAGATGACTTTGGGGGAGCTGAACTGAGGGTTAATAGCTGAGTTAAACCAGCTCTCTCTTGCTTCTCTCAGATTGTTGTCTTCCTTTCCCTAATCATTGCTTTTGGAAACACAGCATTAGGTCACACCCTTTTTCTTGTTGAGTTGTCTTTCGTGGATCCGTGCCTAAGAGTTCTTAAATCTGGCTGGGCGCGGTGGCTCACGCTTGTAATCCCAGCACTTTGGGAGGCCGAGGCGGGTGGATCACGAGGTCAGGAGATCGAAACCACGGTGAAACCCCGTCTCTACTAAAAATACAAAAAAAATTAGCCGGGCGTGGTGGTGGGCGCCTCTAGTCCCAGCTACTCGGAGAGGCTGAGGCAGGAGAATGGCGTGAACCCGGGAGGCGGAGCTTGCAGTGATCCGAGATTGCGTCACTGTACTCCAGCCTGGGCGACAGAGCGAGACTCCGTCTCAAAAAAAAAAAAAAAAAAAAAAAAAGTTCTTAAATCTATGTTTTGCTCACGTTTCATTTCCTTTCATGTTTTCAGAAGTCTTAACCCAGAAATAGGAATCGTATGAGAGGAAACTGAAGAATTTGACTAGCATTTAATTTAAAACAACTTTAAAAAAATTCAGGAAGCACCATCTCAAGGAAACTGTATTATACAGGGAAAGAGAACTGGACTGAGCATCAGATAACCTTAAATTCTAGCCCCAGCTGAAACTATTGAAGGGATATATATATATATGTATGTGTATAGATACATATTCCTTCAAAGAAGTGAATTCTCAGTTGTAAAATGAGTATCTACCATGACTACTTCATAGAGCTATTGTAAGGGTCAAATGAAATAATTAAATGAAAGGACTTTGTAAATTCAATATAAGGTGTTGTCATTATTTTATTATGATTATTATTAAATTATTATTAAATCTTTCTTTGTAGAAGATCATCATAAAGATGGTTAGATGAGAAGTTGTTTTTTTTTTTTTTTTTTTTTTTTGAGACAGAGTCTTGCTCTGTCACCAGGCTGGAGTGCAGCGGCGCAATCTCGACTCACTGCAACCTCTGCTTCCCAGATTCAAGCAACTCTCCTGCCTCAGCCTCCTGAGTAGCTGAAATTACAGGTGCCTGCTGCTGCGCCTGGCTAATTTTTGTATTTTTAGTAGAGACAGAGTTTCACCATGTTGGCCAGGATGGTCTCGAACTCCTGACCTCGTGATCCACCCGCCTTGGCCTCCCAAAGTGTTGGGATTACAGGCGTGAGCCACTGCCCCCGGCAGAGAAGTTCTTAGGAACGGGGTTTAACAAGGTGAGGGGCATAACTTTCTGATTAAGCTACAAGTTTTCCCAAGCATTTACATTTTCCCTGTCCCTAGTTTAATAGAGAGAGGGATTGTGCCTAGTTTGAAAAATGTTTTTAGCTTATTCTATATTCATCTCTCATCTCCACTGAGAATTAATAGGTTTAGACATTTATGCACCTAAAGACAGATGACTAAGTTTCTCATATAACTGTATGTTGTTGTAAATATTGGCTAAGTGCTCAAGTAATTCTTGCATTACAAAAGAGTTAATAGTATTAATCATACTTTAATTTTTTATGATTCATTTTGGATTTCAGGAGATTTGCACTGTTGTTTTTAATTTTGATTACGATTCTTTTCAAAACAGGCATGAAAAATATTTTCTCTACTGACCTGAAAGAGAAGAAGTATGAAAGCTTTGACCACAAGATTCAGTAGTGAAATTTGTTTATAGTACTACTTAAAACTGAAGCATTCAAACAAAATGATTTATTTGCTTACGAGTTTTATTTTGAAAACAAAAACTAAATTTGTATTCAATCTATAGCATTACTGAATTTTGTAATCCTTCCATTTTAAATATGCATATTTTAGAAAAGCAATTGACACATGGGTCTAGGTGACATACCCTCATACATGCTAAGAATTAAAATAAGGCCAGGCGCAGTGGCTCACATCTGTAATCCCAGCACTTTGGGAGGCCAAGGCAGGTGGATCACAAGGTCAGGAGTTCGAGACCAGCCTTGCCAACATGGTGAAACCTCACCTCTACTAAAAATACAAAAATTAGCTGGGCATGGTGGCATGCACCTGTAATCCCAGCTACTCGGGAGGCTGAGGCAGGAGAATTGCTTAAACCTGGGAGATGGAGGTTGTAGTGAGCTGAGATCACGCCACTGCACTCCAGGGTGGGGGACAGAGCAAGACCCTGTCTCAAAAAAAAGAAGAGTAAAATACAAAAGTAAAATATGCTCATTGACATCATTGATTTTGCATTCCACTTCATTCATGCTTTCAAAATATTCTTGGTCTGGTAGAAGCAGTGCTTAATTGAAGAGTTTTAAAAAGAAACCATTTATATAGTGTCTATAATTTTAATTTTAGTTTATAAATTGATTATTCTGCTTTTGCATTCATTTAGCCTACCGTAATAAAAATTTTATAAAATAATTATTGCTGTGTAACTTTGAAACTTAATTGCAGCTGCAGAAAT
This sequence comes from Nomascus leucogenys, assembly GCF_006542625.1. NCBI lineage: Eukaryota > Metazoa > Chordata > Mammalia > Primates > Hylobatidae > Nomascus > Nomascus leucogenys. The sequence goes on from NC_044391.1 coordinate 98,484,468, forward strand.
GGAGTACTGAGATACCAAGTTGGGGAGCAAACACTTGTAAATATCAGCTTGAGATGGAGTGCTGGTACAGAACGTAAGATTACATTTACATGTAGAAGATGGCAGTTTCAGTGTACACAGGTTTGGCTCTGCTGCCATCCTAAGTCATACCTGTGTTAATGAAATGGTCTTCTCAACTCAGCGCTAGGCAAGACTTAAATTCTTACCATAGAAACATTATTCCTGCTGCTGTAGTTCAGCGAACCGTCCGCTGAGATTTATAGCCAAGTTCTAAGGTATATTTTGGCTGTGTTTGTTTTTAGGACTCATGTTATTTTGAAATAAATTTATCATATTAGTTGGAAGTGTGTCTCTTCTAGATCTATTTTCTTTACTACTTATCAGCATAATCATTTCAAATCTGAGGTAGAGATTAAAAATTGAGCATTTGATTTCAATATACTATATGAAAGGCCATTACACAGAATTTATTGCACCGTTTTTGCACCATTAGCACAAAAAAAGAAAAAAAGGGTGAAAGAGGCCTCTTGAGAAGAATTAGATATTTCCATTTGGCAGTATATGCAGGGTGTGGTGTTTTTATTCACTAAAACTAATAAATTATTTTTATTTCAAATTCAGCCTATTTCCCGGGTTGTTTTCATGTATCACGAACACAAAAATGGCCAATATATATTAAGGAATACCAGTGCTAACGTATCTTAGTGGAAATACCATATCAAATACCCAATATTTCCTTTAATCTTGGGTAAAAAAGGTGATCTGTGGTTAGATTTGTCAAGACAGACACAGTGTGCTTTTCTGACTTTTTTTACTTCACTCTTATTCTAACAAGTGATATTTTACATATGCTTACAACATTTTTCTATTCTCAATAGCATGGTGAAGTTAATTCTGATTAAAGACACCTGGAGTTTCATCACAGATCGATAACTTGTGTGTGACACTTAATCTTTATGTCCTCAATTCCCATCTGAGAAAAGAGAAATTCTGGGGTGGGGGTGGGTCACACAAAGGTTCTCAGAACCACTCTTGGCTTAGGAACCACTCAGGGAAGCCTGGCCAAGTGAAAATCTAGGTGCTTCCACTCCCATTTTAGCCAAAGCAGTTTTACTTTTTTTATTTTTATTTTTTATTTTTTGAGATGGAGTTTTGTTCTATCACCCAGGCTGGAGTGCAATGGATGTGAACTCGGCTCACTGCAGCCTCTGCCCCCCAGGTTCAAGCAATTCTCCTACCTCAGCCTCCTGAGTAGCTGGGATTATAGGCGTCCACCACCACGCCCAGCTAATTTTTTGTATTTTTAGTGGAGACAGGGTTTCACCATGTTGGCCAGGCTGGTCTTGAACTCCTGGCCTCAGGCGATCTGCCTGCCTTGGCCTCCCAAAGTGCTAGGATTACAGGTGTGAGCCACTGCACCCGGCCAGCAGTTTTACTTTTATCTGCTTATTATATTCAACTTAACAATAAGGTTCTGTGTATAGAAAAGGTTTGATTGAGAAAAAAAAATAAAACCTTAAAACCCACTGTTCTGGTGATGTATTGCTGTGTGACGCATTTCTCCAAAACTTAGTGGCTAAAAAGAAACCTTAGTGGGTCATAATGGTTCTTTGGGCTGATTTGGCTTAGCTGGGTGGGTATCCCCTGAGGTCTCTCCTAGAGTCGTAATCAGACAGTGACTGGCGCTGGAGTCATCTGAAGGCTCGACTGGGTTGAACATCCAAGATTACTTAATCACTTACAAGTTTGACACCTGGGCAATTCAAGATACTGGAGTGATGGAGAGGAGTTAGAAGCCTTTTTCTCCCACCCCAAAATCCGCTTTACTGAGGTATATATAACTGACATACAACAAATTGCACATATTTAGAGTGCACATCTTGATAAGGTTTGTGTATGTATGTACCCAAGTAACAATCATCACCAACATCAAGAGAATGAATATATATATATCACCCCCCAAAGGTTTCCTTATGTTATTTTGTGATGCCTCCTCCTTCTCCCACCCCAGGCAACAACTGATCTGCCCCTTGTCACTAGAGATTAGATCACATTTTCTAGAATTTTATATAAATGAAATTATATAGTAACTACTCTTTCTTTTTGATTTGGCTCATTTCAGTCAGTATAATTGTTTTAAGATTCACCCATGTTGCACGTGTCAACAATTCATTCCTTCTTATTGCCGAGTAGTATTTTGTTATATGGATGCACTTCTTTGTTTGCCCATTCATGTATTGATGGACATTTAGATTGATTCCAGTTTTTGGCTATTACAAATAAAGTTGTTATAAGAATTCATATGCTGGGCCGGGCGCGGTGGCTCATGCCTGTAATCCTAGCACTTTGGGAGGCCAAGGTGGGTGGATCATGAGGTCAGGAGATTGAGACCATCCTGGCTAACACAGTGAAACCCCATCTCTACTAAAAATAGAAAAAATTAGCCAGGTGTGGTGGCGGGCACCTGTAGTCCCAGCTACTCGGGAGGCTGAGGCAGGGAGAATGGTGGGAACCTGGGAAGCTGAGCTTGCAATGAGCCGTGATCGCGCCACTGCACTCCATCCTGGGTGACAGAGTGAGACTCTGTCTCAAAAAATAAAAAATAAAAAATCCATATGCAAGACATGTTTTTATTTTTTATTTGTATGAACATGTGTTTTTATTTTTTATTTTTGGATATACCTAGGAGTGGAATGGCTAAGTCAATGGTACATATTTGTGGAACATTTTATGAATCTGTTGAATTATTTTTAAAGGTATTTGTACAATTTTACATTCTAACCAGCACACACATTGGATTTTGTCAAATGACCTTTCTACATTTATTGAGCTGATCTTTTTGCTTATTTGTTAGTATGCTGAATTACATTGATTGATTTTCAAGTGTTAAACCAGCCTTGCATTCCTGAGATAAACTCCACTTGGTCATGAGGTATTATCTTTCTCATATATTTTTGTTTCAATTGGTTAAATTTTTTTTTAAATTTTGCTTATGAAGGAGTTTTGTCTGCAATTTTCTTGTAATATCATTTTCTAATATTGATAATGGAGTAATTCTGGCCTCATAGAAGAAGTTGAGAAGCATTTCCTCCTTTTCAATTTTTGTAGAGACTTTGTGTTGAATTATTATTTATTTCTTAAGTGTTTGGTAAACTTCACTCATGACACCATCTGGGACTGGAGGTTTCTTGTTTGGAAGGTCTTTAACTACAAATTTAATTTGTTTATGAGATAATGGAATATTCAAGTTATTTATTTCCTCTTAAGTAAGCTGTGGTAGTTGCTGTCTTTCAAGGCATTTGTCCAGTTCATTTAAATTGTCAAATTTATTAGCATAAAATTGTTCAAATATTCATTTTTACCTCATTCCTGATACAGTAATTTCTTTCTTCTCTATTTCCTGATCAATTTTTCTAGATGTTTATCAATTTTATTGATTTTTTTTTAAAGGAACCAACTTTGATTTCACTATTTTCTCTCTTTTTTAAAAACCTCATTTATATCTATCTATCTATCTATCTATCTATGTATCTATGTATATTTTTTTTTTTGAGATGAAATCTTGGTCTGTCACCCAGACTGGAGTGCCGTGGCACCATCTTGGCTTACTGCAACCTCTGCCTCCTGGGTTCAAGCGATTCTCCTGCCTCAGCCTCCTGAGTAGCTGGGACTACAGGTGCATGCCACCACACCCAGCTTATTTTTTTTGTGTTTTTTTTTTTTTTTTTTTTTTTTTTGAGATGGAGTCTGGCTCTGTCGCCCAGGTTGGAGTGCAGTGGCGCAATCTTAGCTCACTGCAAGCTCCACCTCCCGGGTTCATTCTCCTGCCTCAGCCTCCCCAGTAGCTGGGACTACTGGCGCCTGCCACTATGCCCGGCTGATTTTTTGTATTTTTAGTAGAGATGGGGTTTCACCATGTTAGCCGGGATGGTCTTTATCTCCTGACCTCGTGATCCACCTGCCTCGGCCTCCCAAAGTGCTGGGATTACAGGCGTGAGCCACCGCTCCCGGCCTTTTTGTGTTTTTAGTGGAGATGAGGTTTTACAATGTTAGCCAGGATCGTCTGGATCTTCTGACCTCATGATCCACCTGCCTCAGCCTCCCAAAGTGCTGGGATTACAGGCATGAGCCACCATGCCCGGCCTTATCTACTAAATTTATCATCTATGTGAATATTGGGTCAATTTTGATTCATTGATTTTTCTATTTATCATGGGTCATCCCTTCCTGCTTCTTTTCTTTCCTTAGAACTTTTGGTTGGATGCCGGACGTGACTTTTACCTTGTTGATTTTTTTTTAAGCCTGTAGAACCTGTATTCCCAGGTGGTCTTCTGTCTATTGTTGGATAATTTTATATTCCTATAAATATTTAGCTTTGTTCCAAGTTATGCCTAAATTGCTCAGAAATTTAGATTATTTTGGGTATGGCTTTAAAACTTGCTGAGCAGGACCAAAGCAATGATTAACCTGGGACTAGCTTTTCCCTATTACTGTGGCAAACCCTTTCTTGCCATAGTATTTTAACTGATGTTGTATGAATTATGAAGTTTACCAATCTGGTTAGTGGGCACAGGTGAGTTTTTCAGCTCTATATAGGATTATGGAATTGTACTCATTAATATTTTGAGTTGTTTATTTATTTTTAACCTGGCCTCAGGGAATTTTCTCACTTGCATGTGGTGGTCAGTACTCAGCTGAGCATCAAGGGTTACCCTGTGAAGATTTCCAGAGCTCCAGCTCTTTTCTTTCTGACAATCTGCCCAGTGAATTCTGGTTGCTTTGACTTTCTCATGCTCACCATTTTGTCTCTTCAACTCCGGGAGACTGTCAGGCTCCACTTGGCTTTTCCCTCCCTGTGCCAAGCTGGGAAGCTTTCCCTAGGTACAAAGCTGGGGCAACCGCAGAGCCCACCTTATTTGTTTTCCATCTCTCAGGGATCATTGTCCTTTGTTGCCTGATGACCAAGGTTTTGTGAACATTCTTTCATAGGTTTGTTCAGTTTTTTAGTTCTTTCATGAGGAACAATAAATTCAGTTACTGTTATTTCATCTGGGCCAGAAACAGAGCTCTGTTCAGCATCTTTCAAAATACTGTTCTTTAGAGGAAAGCATGACCTGAATAGGATAAAGCCATTGGTAACATAATAGAGTATATAAACCTGAGGGATGTTTCATAGGCTCTGTGGGACTTGGTGCCTAACTAACTGCATGGGCAGTGAGACGAAATTTGGTACCCTCATGCCCACAGGAATACGTCGATGGCAATGCTATTTTCTGATGTTAGGAGTCCATGGGGAAGAGGTGAGTTGGGTGGATGAGTTCCAAGTTTGTACATGGCTTGTGGATAATTTAGATGGAAATGATCAGGAAGCAGGTAGAAATATGGATCTGGAGTTTAGGAGAGAGGGGATGGCTTTCACTATAGATTCTGGAAAAAAAAACTTTCCAGGATAGTGCTTAATTGAGGAGAACTTTTGTGTGTGTGTGTGTGTGTGTGTGTGTGTGTGTGTGTGTGTCACGGAGTTTCTCTCTTTTGCCCAGGCTGGAGTGAAATGGGGCGATCTTGGCTCATTGCAACCTCCACCCCCCGTGTTCAAGTGATTCTCCTGCCTCAGCCTCCTGGATAGCTGGGATTATAGGCGTCCGCCACCATGTCTGGCTAATTTTTTTTTAAATTTTTTTTTATGGAGTCTCGTTCTGTTGCCCGGACTGGAGTGCTATGGTGCAATCTCAGCTCACTGCAACCTTTGCCTCCCGGGTTCAAGCGATTCTCTTGCCTCAGCCTTCCGAGTCGCTGAGACTACAGGTGCCCGCCACCACAACTGGCTAATTTTTATATTTTTAGTAGAGATGGGGTTTCTCCATGTTGGCCAGGCTGGTCTCAAACTCCTGACCTCAGGTGATCTGCCCGCCTTGGCCTCCCACAGTGCTGGGATTACAGGCATGAGCCACCGCTCCCAGCCTGAAGAGAACCATTTACCTCAAATCTCACAAATAAATAAAATGTGAATAACTTGGTAATGGAAAAAATCCTTCTGTGAAAGAATTTATTAATGTTACAACTGGGCTCTACTTGCTTCAGTGTGTGTATGTATGTGTGTCCACTTTCATCTCCCCTAATAAATTTTAGATTGGCAAGAAACAAAAACACAAAAATGTCAACCCTAAAGACTAATGCTTTTATAATATCCTATCATATAATACAAACTAGCATCTAGAACTTTGCCTTAAAATTGTTACAATAGCTGGGCGTGGTGGCTCCTGCCTGTAATCCCAGCACTTTGGGAGGCTGAGGCGGGCGGATCACGAGGTCAGGAGATTGGGACCATCCTGGCCAACATGGTGAAACCCCGTCTCTATTAAAAATACAAAAATTAGCCGGGCGTGGAGGCACGTGCCTGTAACCTCAGCTACTCGGGAGGCTGAGGCAGGAGAATTGCTTGAACCCGGGAAGCGGAGGTTGCAGTGAGCCAAGATTGCACCACTGCACTCCAGCCTGGGCGACAGAGCCAGACTCCGTCTCAAAAAAAAAAAAAAAAAATTGTTACAATAAAAAGAAGAGTAGGCTAATATTCTGCTTTTCTCCCAGTTTCTTTTTTCTTCTCTGTTCTGTTCTTTTTTTTTTTTTTTTTGGGACAGGCTCTTGCTCTGTTACCCAGGCTGGAGTGCAGTGGCACAATCTCAGCTCACTGCAACCTCCAACTCCTAGGTTCAAGAGATTCTCCTGCCTCAGCCTCCTGAGTAGCTGGGATTACAGGCATGAGCCACCGCGCGCAGCTAGTTTTTGTATTTTTAGCAGAGACGGGATTTCTCCCTGTTGGCCATGCTGGTCTCTAACTCCTGACCTCAGGTGATCTGCTGCCTCGGTCTCCCAAAGGGCTGGGATTATAGGCATGAGCCACCGCGCCTGCCCTTTTCTCCCAGTTTCTTTTCTTTTTTTTTTTTTTTTTTGAGAAGGAGTCTCGCTCCAGGCTGGAGTGCAGTGGCGCAATCTCGGCTCACTGCAAGCTCCGCCTCCCGGGTTCACTCCATTCTGCTGCCTCAGCCTCCCAAGTAGCCAAGACTACCGGCGCCCACCACCAAGCCCAGCTAATTTTTTGTATTTTTAGTAGAGACGGGGTTTCACCGTGTTAGCCGGGATGGTCTCAATCTCCTGACCTCGTGATCCGCCCGTCTCGGCCTCCCAAAGTGCTGGGATTACAGGCGTAAGCCACCACGCCCTGCCTTTTCTCCCAGTTTCTAAAACTGCATGTTTGCACCCAATGTAACACACATCAAACATTTTGTAAGACTACTAAAAAATGGCAGTTTGTTAAAGTCTTTGATATATCATGTAGCTCTTGAAGTCATTGGAATTAAATGATAAATGATACTATTGTTAATATAAGTCTAATGGTATTAGTCAAAACTTTGCTCAAGTTGAAACTTTTCGGTATTATAAATTCTCACTTTCAGTATTAAATGTTTCTTCAGTCAGTGGTTTGAAACTTGTGTCAAAAAGATGAGAAAATGTAAGGTAAGATGTATTCATTAAAATAACAGTTCAACAATTTATGCAGAGATTAGATGTGTTTAATTTAGATTACATGAGAACTTGGATCAGTGTATTTCTATTATTAGAAGAAAAATCCAGAACATAGTACCATATAGTTCCCAGGCCACACGAGCCAAGGATCATCTTACATCAAGTCTGCCCTGGTCATGTGGAATATGAGCATGTTTAAGACCATTTTATATTTTTAGGGATACAAAAAACTAAATACAGCAGAAAGGTCTATAGTCAGTGCTAAATAATATTCCTACATCTCATTTAGGATGCAGTCCAACTGACCTTCATTAGACCAAGTTCCCCCTGAAATCACAATAATCTTTGTGATAATTGGGGGATATTAGTTATTGAATGAGGACAGAGCCTATATATTGCTCCTTCAGCTCAATAGTATCTCTGGGCCTTATTTTTATTTTTATTTATTTTATTTTATCTTATTTTTGAGACAGTGTAGTCTTGCTTTGTTGCCCAGGCTGGAGTGCAGTGGTGTGATCTTGGCTCACTGCAACCTCTGCCTCCCGGGTTCAAGCGATTTTCCTGCCTCAGCCTCCTGAGTAGCTGGGATTACAGATGTGTGCCACCACGCCCGGCTAATTTTTTGTACTTTTAGTAGAGATGGGGTTTCACCGTGTTGGCCAGGCTGGTCTCAAACTCCTGACCTCAGGTGATCTGCCCACCTTGGCTTCCCAAAGTGCTGGGATTACAGGTGTGAGCCACCACGCCTGGCCTCTGGAGCTTATTTTTAAAGATTAATTGTAAAACTTTAACTTAGGAAATGCCCTTTTGTAAGCAAGTTTATATCTACCATTCAAATTTAATAATTAGACTGAAAATAAACCAAATCCACTTATAGGGAGAAACTCAATCTTATTTACAAATGGAACTACAGTGTCAGGCTCAATGACTGCATTTTGGAAAACATACAACTTAGGAGGACGTTGATTTCTTCTTAATTGACTTTGTTGTTGGTTTTTTTTAGGGGGGGGAGCTTCTCAGTACTTCTAAACTATCAGTGCATGGTCCATACAATTAGATTTTTAGCAACACAATTCACAATAAAAATTATATTTTCTAGTTATTCATTTATTATTTAGTTAAAAAAATACGGGTTTATCTCATATATACTCACAGCAAAGTCATCATCTCATGAAGTACTATCTTTTTTTGAGAACTGAAGCTACCCCTTTTACTGACATTTTCATAATTTAATTCACTTTGGATAAAAGTTATTCTAAAATGCCCTATATAGTTTCTTATTCTTTATAATATCATTAAAAAATAAAAAATAAGTCTGGGTGTGGTGGCTCATGCCTGCTATCCAAGCACTTTGGGAGGCTGACGTGAGAGGATCACTTGAGTCCAGGAGTTCAAGACCAGCCTGGGCAAGACAGGGAGATTTTGTCTCTACAAATAATAAAAATAAATTGGCCATGCATGGTGGTGCACACCTGTAGTTCCAGCTACTCAGGAGGCTGAGGTGGGAAGATCATTTGAGTTCAGTAGTTCAGGGCTGCAGTGAGCCATGATTGCATCACTGCACTGCAGCCTGGGTGACCGAGTGAGACTCTGTCTCAATAATAAAAAAAATAAGACCGGGCGTGGTGGCTCACACCTGTAATCCCAGCACTTTGGGAGGCCAAGATGGGCAAATCACGAGGTCAGGAGTTCGAGACCAGCCTAGTCAATATGGTGAAATGCTGTCTCTTCTAAAAATACAAAAATTAGCCAGGCATGGTGGCCTGCTTCTGTAGTCCGAGCTCCTCAGAAGGCTGAGTTAGGAGAATCACTTGAACCCAGGAGGCGGAGGTTGCACTGAGCTGACACGCACTACTGCACTCCAGCCTGGGAGACAGAGTCTGTCTCAAAAAAATAAAATAAAATAATAATAAAACAAGTTCCCGAACCCCTGCCATATGAAAACTGATTCTATTTTTGTATTTTCTCAGACCTCGTGCCATATGGATGCAGTTGTAAAATAGAAATTATTTTAGAATACAATCGATATAATTTACTGCAGAGTGGTTCCAGACATTGAATATTGTCTTAGTCCCTTTGCTGCTGCTATAACAGAATGCCACAGACTAATTTATACAGAAAAGTTTATTTGGCTCATGGTTCTAGAGACTGGGAAGTCCAAGAGCATGGTGCTGACAGCTAGTGAGGTCTTTCTTGCTGTTTTATCCCATAGTGGAAAGCATCACATGGTGAGCAAGCTTTCAACACAGAGAGGGGATATGAGGCCAAACTCATCCTTTTCTCAAGGGCCCACTCCTGTGATAACTAACCCACTCCTGTGATAATGGCATTCATTAATTCACTTATAAGGCATACCCTCATGACCTAATCATTTCTTAAAGGCCCCACTTCCCAACACTGTTATGCTGGCAATTAAATTTTCACATGAGTTTTGAAGGGGATATTCAAACCATAGCAAATATGAACACTATTTTTTAACAGGGCCTCTGATTTTTATTACAACTATGATATTACATTGGGAATACTACAAACACTACGGATTTTAATTCCAACAAGGCATTTGACAAATCTCTTGGGATAGACTTCTGGGCAAAATAAAAAAAAATGTTGATAAGATGAGAGTTCATTGGTATATTCATAACTGCAGAAATGACCACAAAAGTCTGAAATTTCAAAATTAAAATAACATTGTGTGCTTTCCCTTGATTAAAAAGATAACATAGGCTCGCCATAGACATTTTGGGAAATATAGCTAAGTACAAAAAAGAAAATGAAAGTCACAAGCAAACCTAAACCCAAACCCACATCTAACCACTCTTTGTTTTTTTTTTTTTTTTTTGAGGCGGACACTCACTCTGTCGCCCAGGCTGGAGTGCAGTGGTGCGATCTTGGCTCACTGCAAGCTCCACCTCCCAGGTTCACACCATTCTCCCTCAGCCTCCTGAGTAGCTGGAACTACAGGCGCCAGCCACCACGCCTGGCTAATTTTTTGTATTTTTAGTAGAGATGGGGTTTCACCATGTTAGCCAGGATGGTCTTGATGATCTGACCCTGTGATCCGCCTGCCTTGGCCTCCCAAAGTGCTGGGATTACAGGCATGAGCCACCGCGCCCGGTCCTTAACCACTCTTAACATTTTTGTAGACATATTAATATTCTATGAAGTCATACGTTTCTCTTTTTGGTAAAAATTTTTTCTCTTAGTACATTCATAAACGTATTTCCATGTTACCAGTCATTCTTCCACAACATCATTTTAAATAAATGCATTGTTTTATCAGGTATAGGTACCCTAATATATTTAGCAAATCCTCTGTAGTTTCTCCTTTTTTTGGTTATTAAAATTAGGACTATATATTGACTTTTTCAAAGACCTTTTCAACATCTATTAAGTTGATCAAATGGCTTTTCTCCTTTAACTTTCTGTCATGGTAAAATATTTTTAATGTTAAATCATTTTTGCATTTCTGGAAATCCCCTTATTTGGTTCTGGTGTTAATTATAGTTTGTTTTACTTATAGAAATTTCAAACATACTCCAGAGTCTAGAGAATGACATAGTGAATCCTATGTAACCTACCCCCAAATTCAGTAATTATCACTATTCTTGTTTCATCTGTTCTCTTCCTCTTCCCTTTTTGGTTGAGTATTTTAAAGCAAATCCTAGAAATCTACCATTTTACCCCTAATATCAGAACTTTTAATTAATTAATTAGTTATTTTAGACAGAGTCTTTCTGTCACCTAGGCTGGAGTGTAGTGGCACGATCTTGGCTCACTGCAACCTCCACCTCCTGGGTTCAAGTGATTCTCCTGCCTCAGCTTCCCGAGTAGCTGGGATTACAGGTGCGCACCATCAGGGCCAGCTAATTTTTGTATTTTTAGTAGAGATGGGGTTTCACCATGTTGGCCAGGCTGGTCTCGAACTCCTGACCTCAGGTGATCCGCCCACCTGGGCCTCCCAAAGTGCTGGGATTACAAGCGTGAGCCACTGCACCCTGCCGAAATCCTAACTTTTTAAACACAAGCACACAATGCCATTATCACATGTAGCAAAAGTGCCAATTAATAATCATCTCATAGAGTCACTTAATGACCTAAGTTCAGTTTTCTCCAATTGGCTCAAATATTGTTTCTTTTTTTGTGTGTGAATTGTTGGTTTAAAGTAGTCTCTTAATCTACAACAGCTCTCTCTTTTCATTTTTTTCCATGCTTTGTTGAAGAAATGGGGTCACTTGGTGCATCTCCTGTATTCAAGAGTTGGTTGATTGCATCTTTGTGGTTATAAATGCATCCTTCTCCCCTGCATTTCCTATTACCTGGCGGTTAGACCTAGAGGCCTGATTAAAGTTCAAGACTATTCCATGCATGGTTCTGTATCCTTGATTTTGTACCACATAACAAGGCACATAAAATTTGGTTATCCTACTTTTAGTGATCTCAGTATTGATAAGTGATTTCAGGTGTTAGAGTTGGATCCAGCCATTATAATGTTTCCTAATTGTGTATCATTTTAATCTGTAGCATTAGATTTGATTGGCCACATTTTACATAGGCTTTTTTTTTTTTTTTTTTTTTTGAGACGGAGTCTTGCTCTGTTGCCCAGTGGTGCAATCTCGGCTTACTGCAAGCTCTGCCTCCTGGGTTCATGCCATTCTCCTGCCTCAGCCTCCCGAGTAGCTGGGACTACAGGCACCCGCCACCTTGCCTGGCTAATTTTTTTGTATTTTGTATTCTTAGCCAAGATGGTCTCGATCTCCTGACCTTGTGATCTACCTGCCTTGGCCTCCCAAAGTGCTGGGATTACAGGCGTGAGCCACCGCACCCGGCCACATTTTATATAGGCTTTTAAAAAAATTTACAGTCCATATGTAAGCTAATTCTCTTGCTTTCTTTCTGTGCATTATTTTAACAGCTAAAGGCAACCTGATTAAAGGGTAGGGAATCCAAAGAGGGTGGTACTTTGATGTTAGGCTCCCTGGTTACCATCTCAGAAGGCCTTCATCACCCTTTTGAGATAGGCATAAAGCTCTAGTTCCTTAGGGGGAAACGGGCAAAAATACAATCAGAATCAGAGCAGATGCTCATCCCAAGAATGAGGAGCACAATTTGGAGTAACGTTAAATGTGCAGGCAGCCCTTCATTCTCCAGGTAGCCACTGGGGTCTTGATTTCCAGAGCTGGTTAGTATCAAGAGACTCTGAGGGGAACACTGCAAGAACCCCCTCTGCAGTCTGACTGCGAGAACCCTAATCCTATCCAGAAGCATAAACGTGCATTTCTTTCTTTCTAGATCACAAAGAGTTAATCATTTTGAATTGGTGGTTGTTTCAGGATTTCAACAGTTCACCATTTTTTTTCTCACTGCTTCCTGTCTGGAGATTTGTTTTTTTCTTTGCGAGTAGATAATTTAAGAAATAGTTCTCATTGCCAGAAGGCTGACTCCTTGACAGGAAAGACATTAAATTTTATGCAAATCTGCGTGTGTGTGCTTTATCATGCACTTGGGTTTATCTTGGCAGTTGACATCCTAACGCTCAAAGGGAGTTGTGAGATGGCTTTCAGAAGCATCGTCTCTAGGGTTATGGGACACATAAAATCAGTGGGCAGCCTTTCCCACTATCTTCCCTTTCCCTCATTCTGTTTTTGACCTGGGCCTCTAGATTCGAGATCATTCCTTATCTTATTGCTAAAATCCTGATGCTTTGGGTAATGTGCTTTAAGAATGTGTTAAACCTCTGCCAACAACTTTATCCTGACTATCCAGGCAGGTTCATTACTGAGGTTAGTTTAAGATCTGGTTTCAAAGCCTGCCTTCCTTTGTTCAGTCATTACTTGCGAAACATTTATTGAACCCTCCTTGTGCTAGGTCCTGGCTAATGCTGGGAAAACACCAAGCTGAAGAAGACATGTTTCCTGCCTTCCAGCAAAGAGATAGAGTCCAAGCAAATAACTACAACAGATGTGAAGGCAGAAGCATAAAGGAAGGAGAAGCTAACGCTTCCTGAGAGAGGTGGCATTTCTTCTAGGTTTCGATACTTCTTCTAGTCCTCTCAAATCTTAAATCTCCATTCTCAGTATTCTCAGTGGAGCATTTTATTCTGCTTCTATGGTTTGAGGCAAAAAGAAGAGAATCTTGATAAAGTACTTCTAGAAAGACTGGCAGAAAAGACTGAAAGACTTTCTCAGGAGTAAGAAACAACATAACTTTCTTAATATTCCTGTGCTGTTTTCACATGCAAAAAATATTTTCCCTCTCCTACCTCATCGGTAGGGCAATGGACAAAATGGCTTTTCTTATAGTAAATAGAATGCTCCATGTAAAATGAGGCCATCATCTCCCTTTTTTGCACTTCAAAATATTTTAAAATTGCTGGATTATTTTTTCCTCTCCATTCTTCCTTCTGTAGCTTGACAATTACTAAAGCTGGTATGATTAGTAACACGACTCAAGTTAGAGGAAGTCTTTTTTTTTTTTTTTTTGAGATGGAGTCTCGCCCTGTCTCCCAGGCTGGAGTGCAGTGACGCGATCTCGGCTCACTGCAAACTAGAGGAGGCCTTTTTTTTTTTAAAGTCAAAGAGCCTCTTTTAAAATGATAACCCATTGGGAATATGCTGTGGGGAGGTCTCTCACAGCAGTGTGAAAGAGCACATTATCTTTTTTTTTGTGGAGACGGAGTCTCGCTCCGTCGCCCAGGCTGGAGTGCAGTGGCGCGATCTCGGCTCACTGCAAGCTCCGCCTCCCGGGTTCACGCCATTCTCCTGCCTCAGCCTCCTGAGTAGCTGGAACTACAGGCGCCGGCCACCACGCCCGGCTAATTTTTTGTATTTTTAGTCGAGACGGGGTTTCACCGTGTTAGCCAGGATGATCTCCATCTCCTGACCTCGTGATCTGCCCACCTCAGCCTCCCAAAGTGCTGGGATTACAGGCGTGAGCCACCACGCCCGGCAAGAGCACATTATCTTGTATGTGCCCGTAGCCCCGTCTGCAGACATGAAACCCAAGTCCCTGTTCTCCCAAGTGCAATGGAAACATCTCCACTCCTGCGGATGAACTGAATAACTGATAGTGAAGCATACTTTTAAATGTTTGCTGTTGCTCGTTAGCCACAGTAGGAATTTCAATACCAGTGGCAGTGGGAGCCCTCATTTTATTGTAGATGCCTTTTTTCATTTCAGCTTACAAAGCTTCCCTCCATTGGAGGGTGGGGGTCACAGAAATAAAATGGAAGGCAAAGGGGGGAGGCGCTGCGATTTTTCTGCTCACTGTCACATTTTGAAACTGCCCCAACTGTATAGAACTTCTAGGAAGCCTGTACATGTCGGCACATTCCCGGGGAATAATACTTCTCTTAGGAGCCAGTGCTTTAAGAAGTTTCTTCCATGTTGCACTGGCACGCATGTCTGCTTAAATCGCTACTCTCCTCATGACATTTGGCAGGACTAGGAAGTTCACGTGTCAGTCCCGATATTGGCCCACGTGACCCCATCCCCAAAGACAGGCAGTGAACCCCTGTGTTTTCATGCCATACGAGCTGAGAAGTAGACAGCATTCTGTGTAATGGATACATACTGAGGCTACAATTTTTGAAAAGTCATTGTTTTGACTTCCCTATATTCACATCGAATAGCGCTTTTAGTCTTTGCCCTCAGTACTCTAGAAGGGGATATATAGCCTGTTTTTGTGTTTGTGGGAAAAAGACTAGAAGCTGGGCAAAATGCCACCAGGAAGACTAACATATGGTGATGTGACCCCAAGGGAAACTGAGGTCTCACACTGTCCAGCAACAGAAGGAGGTTGAATTCTGGAGGAGGTTTAATTTTTTTAAAAACTCAAACTAATAAAAGATGTTCATAAATATTAAATATTTTTATTTAGACTCTGTGTGTTTTAAAATTTTTATTATCAACATAAAAAATATATGCTGGTATCTGTTAGAATCCAGTGAGGAAAAGAGAAACCATACTGGATGTTTTAAACAGAGGCGGGTAAATACAAGGAATTACTAGCCTGAAAAAAAAAAAAGGATAGCGAACTAACCAAGAGATTGTTAAAATCATAAGTAGCTACCATCCCTACAGCTATGAGGAGCCACTGCCTCAGGTTTGGGGAGAGGCCGTGGCGTAGTTGTTATTGAGGCTGCTGAGAGGGTGTCACACAGCTGTGCCCAGTCACTGAGAGCACCTGCCCAGCTGGCTCAAGCCTCTGCAGAGGTGCCCCATGGCTATGCTAGAAACTGTGTGGGCTTTTAGAAGGCCACTGTGCAGCTGATGTCCAGAACCAGAGGGGATTCGGCCTGGCCATCCTCGGGGTGCCAAATGATGCTAGAGGCTTTGCTGTGTCTGTGCTGGAGAGATGCTGACAATGGCCAAAGGCGGGAAAAGTATCTCTTCTCCCCTTCTCCCTTTCACGGTTCTCTCAATGCCTCTCACTGGCAGAATTTAACTGGAGAAAGTTGGTAAAAGAGTCTTAGAAATGTGGTTCACGGCCAGGCGCAGTGGCTCATGCCTGTAATCCCAGCACTTTGGGAGGCCAAGGCGGGCGGATCACGAGGTCAGGAGATCGAGACCATCCTGGCTAACACGGTGAAATCCCGTCTCTACTAAAAATACAGAAAAATTAGCCGGGTGTGGTGGCGGGCACCTGTAGTCCCAGCTACTTGGGAGGCTGAGGCAGGAGAATGGCGTGAACCCGGGAGGAGGAGCTTGCAGTGAGCCGAGATTGCGCCACTGCACTCCAGCCTGGGCGGCAGAGCGAGACTCCGTCTCAAAAAAAAAAAAAAAAAAGGAAATGTGGTCGTGGCCAGGCGTGATGGCTCACACTTGTAATCCCAGCACTTTAGGAGGCCGAGGCAGGCAGATCACCTGAGATCAGGAGTTCAAGGCTAGCCTGGCCAACATGGTGAAACCCCATTTCTACTAAAAAATACAAAAATTAGCTAGGTGTGATGGCACGCACCTGTAGTCCCAGCTACTCAGGAGGCTGAGGCAAGAGAATCACTTGAGCTCAGGAGGTGGAGGTTGCAGTGAGCCGAGAGCACCAGCTTGGGCGACAGAGCAAGACTCTGTCTATAAAAAGAAAAGAAATATCCCTAACCCCAGCATGACAGAGCACTGTGTAGAAGCTGCATCTGGGGCTGAGAGACGTTAGGTGAATAAGCATCACAGATCCCCGCTTTGGGTACCAAGCATCCACATATCATCCTCTACTCATTTGAAAACTTCTCTACTGCAGCAATAGTAACTTCATGCTTCTGGTAGCAAGTTGTAACTTCCCTTTGAAAACATGCTTTCAACTTCTCCCCCTAAAATGGAGTTACAAATCTCTTAACACTCTTCATATTCATCTCTGGGTGATGCTAATTACTGTTTTTATTCATAAAAGAACATATATATATTGTGTGTGTGTATATATATATATATATATATACTCTTTATATATTATAAAGTTAATTATCACCAACAGTATTTATATAAAATAATTGAAAGTTGGGAGGAAAAAAAGAAGAGAAACAAATGAAGACAAAAGTATTCATATCCGCTACTTCATTTCTGGAGCTGGTCACAAAGCCACAGTTAATATTTATAAATTCCTTTTTCTACTACCTATTCTACATTTCCCTTGCCTTCAGCCAGCTGGTCAATATTCTTTATCTGGTGAAGTGACCCAGAAGGGTCTGAGTTTTTTTTCAGCCCCCACCTTTATTTTTATGTTTTTTTTTTTTTTTTTTTTTTTTTTTGAGATGGGGGCTCACTCTGTCACCAGGCTGGAGTACAGTGGCGCAATCTCAGCTCACTGCAACCTCCGCCTCCCGGGTTCAAGCCATTCTCCTGCCTCAGCCTCCTTAGTACCTGGGATTACAGGCGCACACCACCACGCATGGCTCATTTTTGTATTTTTAGTAGAGGCAGGGTTTCGCCATGTTGGCCAGGCTGGTCTCAAACTGCTGACCTCAAATGATTCACCCACCTCGGCCTCCCAAAGTGCTGGGATTGCAGGCGTGACCCACTGCACCTGGCCCAAAGCCCTGTTTTTATCGGGCATAAAAAATTATGGAGATGCCTTAGAGAGTCCCTTCAGCTCCAGATCCAGTATGCCCCGGCCACACTGTGCAGCAGCGAATACAGCTAAACAGAAGCAATCACCCCAACCAGTGCGGTAACCTCTTCCTTTGTCTGTTCGTTCAGTGACACAAGGAACCGAAATTGCCAGATGGTAATCTCAACTTGCAATTCAATAGAACAATTGTTGTTTCCCTGCTAGAATCATTCTTCCTTTAGGAACTAAGCTCTCTAACAAGTGGAGCACAAAGCTGTGGGAATAGGAAGCAAAAATTCTATAAGTGGGTTATTAGGAGGAACAGTGAGAGCAACTATTGTCATTTTTACCTCTTTATTTCCAGAACCATAGATTCTGGCTATGGAGAAAGAAGCACCACGTATTGGTCACAGTTTTAGGCGCATATACTGCGTCTCGTAGGATACTGATTTCACCCCACAGATTTCTCTCAACTGAGTCTTTAGGAGACCATTCTACCTTTTCTCTGAGGCAAGATCCCTTCCTTCCTTCCTTCCTTCCTTCCTTCCTTCCTTCCTTCCTTCCTTCCTTCTTTCTTTCTTTCTTTCTTTCTTTTTCTTTCTTTCTTTCTTGAGACAGAGTCTCACTCTGTCACTCAGGTTGGAGTGTAGTGGCAGCTATCTTGGCTCGCTGCAACCTCCACCGCTTGGGTTCAAGTGATTCTCCTGCCTTAGCCTCCCATGTAGCTGGCATTATAGGCATGCACCACCATGCCTGGCTAATTTTTTTGTATTTTTAGTAGAGACAGGGGTCTCACCATGTTGGCCAGCCTGGTCTCGAACTCCTGACCTCAGGTGATCCACCTGCCTCGGCCTCCTGAAGTGCTGGGATTACAGGCATAAGCCACCATGCCCAACCGAGGCCAGATCTTTCTAAGAGTTAGTGATGAGACCAGTGAGTTCCATGGGCATGAGCCCATTGCTATACTTTTTTCTTATCTTTTTTAATGAGCTCCTTAGCCTGAACAATGTTGCGTGGGACACCATGAAGGTGGATAAGGCAGTCCCTAAGTCCATGGATAGTGTGTTGGCAGAAATACTGCAACCAAAGAAATCAATATCCAGATTAATTGTCTATTCTGGGGTAGACAACTGCAGCTCCTCACGATGGAAGTGGTTCAGTGCCGCTGGTGCCTGGATTGTCCCCCTTCCCTTCCAAATGGTGGTATAATAGAAGTGTGTGTTGGCCTCTGCTACTGTCAGCTTAAGCACTTAGTGGTGGTGGTGAGCAGACACGAATGGGAAGTCTATGGTGCTGAGCCCATATGCAGCCTTCATCCTTGCTGGCATGGTCTTTTATACATGAATCTATTGAGCAAGTACCTGTTTGGAGAAATAAGCTGATAGACATCCATGGAATAAGCTATCTTTCCTACCTGAGTATTGAGAGCTCTGTCTGTAGCAGATGCCTTTGTGAGCATTCACACAACACTTAAATACCCTCATGCTCTTGACAATTAAGAGGTGCATCTACATACTGCTTTGCAGACAATCTTCTAATCCTTTCTTTCTAAATTCCTGATTGTTCAGCCAAACCATTAGCCATTATACATGAAGCAGTAAAGGTCCATCTGTATCTCAGGCCATCTCTCAATCCAAAGCGGACAAGGAGATAATGTTGCTTAAAGTCTTTCCACTGAAAGGATTTCTCTTTTCTTTTTCTTTCTTTTTTCTTTTCTTTTTTTTTTTTTTTTTTTTTGTAGAGACAGAGTTTCACCATGTTGGCCAGGCTGGTCTTGAACTCCCAATGTCAGGTGATCCACCCAGCTCAGCCTCCCAAAGTGCTGGGATTACAGGCATGAACCCCTGCGCTTGGCCAGGATTTCTCTTTCTTAGTGTGTTTGTTTTAGCACACTTCTGATCGTGGCTATAGTGCTCTATTCCTAGCTTGCCAGTGTACTGGAAAAAAAGAAATCTATAAACCAGATTCTTCTTCAGCAATTTGTTCACAGGGAGATCGCCATAAAAACCTAACACTGGATGAAGGAAAGATGGCAATGTAGCAGAAGAATGTGCCATAGGAGCCTGAGCCTTCAGTACACGTGACTGCATTGTTGCTTCAGAATCTGCTGGAGTCTGGTTTGGTGTGTACCATTTCCACTTGGTGATGAAGTATTGCCATGCATGCTTAATTACGTGACCTAATGAGTCAGATAACACCTAGTCAATTGTGGGCAGTCAGGTGACATGGCCAGGTGTTCAGTCTCTATAAAGCTCAATAGTGGCCAGATGTGGTAGCTCACGCCTGTAATCCCAGCACTTTGGGAGGCCTAAGGGGATGGATCACTTGAAGCCAGGAGTTCAAGACCAGCCTGGCCAAATGGTGAAACCCCGTCTCTACCAAAAATACAAAAATTAGCCAGATGTGATGGCGCATGCCTGTAATCCCAGCTACTTGGGAGGCTGAGGCAGGACAATTGCTTGGACCTGGGAGGCAGAGGTTTCAGTGAGCCTGGGCGACAGAGCAAGGCTGTGTCTCAAAAAAACCCAAACAAACAAAGAAACAAAAGCTCAATAGCAAGACAGGAGAAGTTTCTTAAAAGGAAAAGAGTTATCTAGAAAAGAGGCTGCGTCTTTACTTCAAACACTAGGAATATGCACATGGTTATCCTCTTAAGGTTTGCCATAGGCTCCACACAGCATCCCTGTTTACTATAGAAACATCAGGTGCTACTGGATCTGCTGGGCCACATGGCCCATGCCTTGCACGTGCTGGTGCTGGATGCGTCTACAGTCTACATTCCGGACTAGCTCTCAGTTGGTCCCCACTCAAAGCTGGTTGTATTAATATTACGCTAAATTGGTCAGAGCAGCACACTCGAATGTGCCGTATCCTGCCTCCAACATAGAGGCTAACACTGAAAATCTTTCTTTGTTATAGTCGGTGCAAGGTACCAACTTGTCTTTCACTTTGTGGGGAATATCTTAATATGATCCAGAATGTTAGATCTCTGGAAACTTCACTCAGGTAGCTGGCTTCTGGATTTCATGGGGTTAATACTTCTACCTTCTGACAAGCTTGTATCTTTTTTTTCTTTTTTGTTGAGACGGAGTTTCACTCTTGTTGCCCAGGCTGGAGTGCAATGGCGATCTCGGCTCACTGCAACCTCCGCCTCCCGGGTTCAAGTGATTCTCCTGCTTCAGCCTCCTGAGTAGCTGGGATTACAGGCATGCACCACCATACTCGGCTAACTTTCTATTTTTAGTAGAGACGGGGTTTCTCCATGTAGGTCAGGCTAGTCTTGAACTCCCGACCTCAGGTGATCCGCCTGCCTTGGCCTCCCAAAGTGCTGGGATTACAGCTGTGAGGCAACACGCTCAGCCTCTTGTATCTTAACTAGGCACCTGATATACATGCTACCTACTGTTCCTTAGATCCAGACATCATGATGTCCCCCATGCAGTTGACCAGTTTGATCTCCAGTGGAGCCAAGGTTCCTGCACACTAGATTATGACTTGAGACTCGACATAGCCTTGAGACAAGATGATAAAGGTGTCTTCTGGTAGTCCTTTTAAATTGATGTAGAGAAAAAAGCTTAAATTACTAGTTGCCAGAATATAGGACCATCATATAGAAGGTTGAGCTTGGACCTTAGAGACAATGGGAAAATAATTAAAATAATGTCCTTCACAATTAATAGGAAGTGGGAATATGCAATATGTAATGTGGTAGATGGAGGCGGGGATAGAAGAGACTTTAAAAAAATCCAGATATGATTGCTGAATTTTTATTTAAAAAACATAATGTTATATAACTTTTGTGCCCCTTTTTTTGCTGATTATAAAATGCTGTCACATCTTTTAAGGATTATATGGAAGAGTATATGAATTAAATAAATGGAAAACAAACTCCATAAATGGTACAGGGTTATTGCTGTTTACTTTCGTCCTCAAAGTAGACTTGTAAAATAGTTGGGCTAATGCTTAGCCTCATTGTGCAGATAGGGAAAGTGAGGCTTTCTGTATTTAGGTAACTTGTCTAAGTTCTCACAGCTGATCAGTAATAGAGTTTCAAACCAAAACCAGCTGTCTTGATTGATACATTGATATTGGTGATATTGGCCAGGCGTGGTGGCTCACACCTGTAATCCTGGCATTTTGGGAGGTTGAGATGGGCAGATCATGATGTCAGGAGTTCGAGACCAGCCTGGCCAACATGGCAAAACCATCTCTCTACTAAAAATACAAAAATTAGTTGGGCATGGCAGCGGTCACCTGTAATACCAACTACTCAGGAGGTTGAGGCAGGAAAATCGCTTGAACCCGGGAGGCAGAGGTTGCATGAGCAGAGATCACACCATTGCATTCCAGCCTAGAGACAGAGCAAGACTCCGTCTCAAAATAACTCAAAAAATAAAATAAAAGATAAGATATTGGTGATATTCTTACAATGTGTGCATATGTTTGCATAATTGAGATATTAATTTATATTTTCTTGTTTTATTTTTCTCCCTTTTCCCCTCTCCAAATGCTAACCCAAGATTTGCTTTGGAAGAAAGAAGGCTCCAAATCCCAATCCAAGAATGCTCAGGAAGAGGGATAGGAGCAGAAACAGTTGAGAATGGAGAGACTCTTTAAGATGAAGAAAGAATGTTGGCTTTCAGCGTGTTCTTCAAGTAAAGCCCCATGCCCAGCACTCTTGAAGCATGTTGGGGAGGAGCTTGGAGAGGAATGACTATGTGGTAAGAGGCTGAATATTAGATTTGGAATCCTTCAGCCCTGGCAAAGATTTCTGTGCCAGGCTTGGCAGGAATCAACAGAGCTGTCTGACCTTAAGGGATCGCAGGAGTTTGGACATGAGTATGCATGTGGTGATCGCTATGAATTGAGGACAAAAGGCTAGGTCCAAATGAGGTGCTCTGGGGAAGTTCCCAGGGGCTTTTGCACAACATTGGAAGGCCCAGTAAGATGAGGACTCATAATCAAGTGTATTTTGATTTTCTTTTCTTTTTTTTTTTTTGAGACAGGGCCTCACTCTGTCACCCAGCTGGAGTTCAGTGGTATGATCTTGGCTCACTGAAACCTCCACCTCCCTGCTTCAAGTGACTCTCCCACCTCAGCCTCCTGAATAACTGGGATTACAGGCACCCGCCACCATGCCCGGGTAATTTTTGTATTTTTAGTAAGAGATGGGGTTTCACCATGTTGGTCAGGCTGGTCTTGAACTCCCGACCTCGGGTGACCCACCCGCCTCGGCCTCCCAAAGTGCTGAGATTACAGGCATGAACCACCGCGCCCAGCTGTATTTTGATTTTCAACCAAAATGAAGTATTGTGACATTTTTCTTACATTCTTGTTTGTGGAGTAAAAGTCATACCTCCTACTTGTGTGTTTGTGGGTGCAGAAGAAAAAAGCAGGACAGCAGTGGTGATGGGAGTGTGATTCTGGGTATTAGAAAGCTTGAGAATTTGCATCATATCACCAAGGGCTTAAAGGGAAAAGAATGACCGATTGTGCCCCTTAATGTCACTCTCAATTCCGTATGTTTTCAGTTTATTATTGGTACATGCCAATGGCTGATTCACTTAGCTGTTTGGAAGAGAGTGCTAACGAGGCCAAGGTCAGGGTTCTCATTTCCATATAGTCAAATACACTTAGTGAGAGTACTTCAGCTCCAGTCATCACAGATTAAATCCCTAACTCTCACCAACTGTCTCACAGATATGTGTGCTGGGTTATTGGAGGCCAGGTGAGAGTGTGTGAATGGGTCAGCACAAAACTTTACCACCACCAAGGACAAAAACAAAACATGTCCTGTTGACATCCCTGTAGTTTGTGTGAACGCTTATGAAGGAGAGAGCACACTGCTGCCATGTGAACTAATTCACAAAACAGAAATACAGCAAGCCAAATTTCTCTAATTTTTGAAGAGAATCTGATATCATTTCACCCATAATGTAACACATGTTGTGGTGTAATTTACAAAAATAATGCAAATTTTAAGAAGCATATTAAAAAAATATACAAAATGAAGATTGGGATTCTAAGATTACCTTTTAAATATAAATTCTAGAAAAGCAATGGAATTGGAATTTGCCGGGTGCAGTGGTGCATACCTGGAGTTCCAGCTACTTGGGAAGCTGAAGTGGGAGGATTGCTTGAGCCCAGGAGTTTGAGGCTGCAGTGAGCTAGGATCATGCCACTGCCTGGACAACACAGTGAGACCCCTTCTTTAAAAAACTAAAAAAGAACGAATAAGACTTTTAAAATATTTAATTATGGTTTAATTTACATACAATGCACTGACCTTAAGGGTTCATTTTGAGGAACTTTGGCAATTGTATACACCCACATAGCCACTACTCAAAACAACTCACTTTGTCACCGAGGCTGGAGTGCAGTGGTGCAATCTCAGCTCACTGTAACCCCCTCCTCCCAGGTTCAAGCAATTCTCCTGACTCAGCCTGTAAAGTAGCTGGGATTATAGGTGCACACCACCAGGCCCAGCTAATTTTTGTATTTTTAGTAGAAATGAGGTTTCACCATGTTGTCTAGGCTGGTCTCAAACTACTGACCTCAGGTGACCTGCCCACCTAGGCCTCCCAAAGTGCTGTGATTAAAAATGAATTTTTTTTTTTTTTGAGATGGGGTCTCACTCTATCATCCAGGCTGGAGTGCATTGGCATGATCTCTGATCACTGTAACCTCTGCCTCCTGGGTTCCAGCAATTCTCCTGTCTCAGCCTCCTGAGTAGCTGGGACTACAGGCATGCACCACTATGCCTGGCTAATTTTTCTTTTTGTATTTTTTAGTAGAGATGGGGTTTCACCATGTTGGCCAGGCTGGTCTTGAACTCCTGACCTCAGGTGATCTACGCACCTCAGCCTCTCAAAGTGCTGGGATTATAGGCCTGAGCCACTGCACCCAACCAGGAATAGCATATTTTAGTGTTTTTTTTTTTTTTTTTTTTTTTTTTTTTGCTCACAGGCATAGAGTAAATTGCACAGGAAACTTCTCTGGTTGAATATTGGTCATCTTTTGGTAAGTGCGGCACACAATGAATCTAGGCATTATAAATTCTAACATGTAAATTACAGGAGCTTTGAAGTTTGAAATGATTCTCCTAGGCAATGCATTGCACAAAAGAGCAGAGTGGAAATGTCATCATTTATGTTTTATTTTGGAGAATATCATTTCCTCAATTCTTTCCTTCTCTACTTTGCTTTAGCAGATTTTGACATAAAAGAAACCTCATATTCTTTGTAGATATAATGTGGAAGTCTAATATTTCAGAATTCGGAATAAAACTTTCTTTCGATGCATTTAATAAGATCTTAAAGCATTTAAAAAGCATTAATTAAGCTTTACAAAGCAACTCTAAGATGATTTGATCAATTCAAAAACATAATTGTAAAGTCTGCACTCAACTTTCAATTACCGTATGTCCCAGTGGAGAAAAAAACATAGATAATACAAACCACAGATAATAACCAAACCATTTCTACTCAAGGAACAATGGCACAGATACTTTTAAAAATGCAGCTAATTCCAAATAATTTATATTTGATCTTAGAATGCATTATATGATTTTCTTTCATGAAACCATGTGAAGATTTACTGTTATAATTATGCTTTATTTAAATGAAAACTACAACTAATTCAGTCTCCATATACACTGATTATTGGAAGGAAGAAATACACAAAAATTACAGGCTGTGTGTCAGAAAGAAGTGGTCCACAGATGTGTATTTTTTGCCTGTTTACAATCTGGAAAGTGAAGTCATCTATGTAAGGTTGCATCTCATAAAGGTTTAGAGATGAATGAGTTCTCTTAAACTACATCAGCCCAACTCATTTGATAAGTAACAATGAGGCCCACTAGAGTGACAAATGACCTGCTAGGGCTGTCTAATGACAGTATTATTTACAATCGAACAGTGAGAAAAAGAGAGCGAGAGAGCCTGAGCATAAAAGTCTAAATTTTTCACAACTGAAGAATGTTTGAATAAATTATGAACCATCAACCTCATGCCATTCAACTGCCATTAAAAAGAAAAAGTAAGTAGATAGCAGCAGCCTTAACTGAGATCCCTTCTTCTAAGATAAGCCCTTCTCTATTTCCCGTATCTGGGATGGAGGCCCCTTAGGGATTCTACCTTTGAGATTGAATATACCCTATTGTAATTATATACTTAATTGTATTTTCTCTGGGTGGTTCTAAGCTCTTTGAGGCTTGGGCAATCTTATTTATCATTTTATTCCCAGATCCTAGCCAAGTGCCTGGCCCATTATTATTGTTCATTAAATATTAATTTCAATGGAATAGAATGTCATTAATACCAACAAGAAAAATCAAGAAAAAATGTATTCACAGCTAAACACAAAGTCTCAGACTCTCTCCCTTTCTACAACTATGTCCTTCTATATTTAGCCCTGATCCTTTCTTATTGGGTTACCCAGCTTCTTACCCAAGAACCAGAGTGATGGCTTAGAGTGACAGGGTGCTGGGCTGTCACCAATCATACACAAAGTGGACATGGCATTGAGACCTAGTCATTTTGACAGAGAAGTGACATTTTGATACAGCCTAAAAAACAAATTGTTAAATTTTCAGCTTTTAAAAAAGACCAGTAAATGTGTGCAACAGACACACTCACCTCAAACCTAAGCAAATCAGACCTCCTCAGGGACCTGTAGAGATGGATACAGCTGACAAGTTTAATGGACAAGCCAGGGTGCAGGTCTCCTGACCTGGAGAGTAGTGCTTTCCACCTGCCCCACATTCCATCTCAAAGGGCAGAGAGGAGAAGGGAAGCCACCAAGCATCAGCCCTGTGCTGCCTCAGGGTGCTCCCCTTGTTCTCAGACAGATCTGTTCTGCTCCCACCAACTTGGGATTAGTTTTGCTTTAAAATTTATCTTGAGAAAAGAATGAAAACTTTTTCTTGTGGTAGGGCCAGTTGCTAAAGTCTAAGTGTCAGAATTTCATAATTGAGTTCGGATGAGGTCACTGTGGTTTGAGGGAGCTAGGGCGGGCTGTAATGAAGACAGGGTCAGCATTTTCCAGGGAGGTGGCCCAGCGGATGTTCTAGGAGGAACTTCTTAGGAGTGGGAAGGAATGGGAACACTGAGGGTGGGCCACGTCCAGAAGCCCAGGATGGCAGGTGGTTGGCATTCAGAGTATTTATCTTCAGATGTCACGTCCTCCACCACCTGCCTGGGGCTTCAATGCTCATTGGCAGCCTGCCTTTTCCTTCCCAGCATTTCCCTCGGGTTGTAATTATATATGCTATATGTGTAATTTTTTTTTTGGCCCTGTCTCCCATCAAGCAAAGATCATGCATTTTTGTCTTATTGGCTTTTGTTGCTGCCACTCTATCCACAGGCATAGCACAGTGTTTGGCACATAATAAGCATGCATACATATATCTTGAGTGGATAAATGATGGGATAAATAAATTAACTCAAGTTTATCGCATGTATTTCCAGAAGGACTAGGTTAGGTTACATGGGGCTTCATTGATGGAGAAGAAGGCAAAAGCACAATTATCTAATAAAGATGGCTCGGGACTAGGAAAGTAAAGCCGTAGATGCTGAGACTCAGAATCCAGGGCCAAAGTTATTTGTCTCTCCAGGCTGACGTACTGCTAGGTCCTAGATTGGATTAGACCTGAGTGTAGGTGTCTTCAGGTATGCTGAACAGTATGGAGAGGTCTTGGGTCTGTGTTATCTGGGAACAGGGCAAGGCTGACCCAATGTCTTTTGAACATATTTGGTTCAATTCATTCCTTTAAGCTCAGAAGGCTACTACAGGTCTCTTTTGGAGTTAAGAGTGTACACAATAATTTTTTTCTCCCCTTTGCTTTCTAAACTCTTTGGCCTAGTCTGAATCATATTATCTGAAGTCAAGGAAACACCAGTGTTCATCCAAAAACATATTATCCCCACTCCATTCCTACTTCTTCAAATAATGTACTGTTCTTTTGACCTAATTCTCTCCCAGTCTCTCTCTCTCATTCTCATTAAGTGGAGGCCTGTAGGTCTGTGCACAGACCCTGAAACATATTCCGAATGAAATACTCAAGGTTGGCCGGGTGCGGTGGCTCACGCTTGTAATCCCAATACTTTGGGAGGCTGTGGGGGGCAGATCACTTGAGTTCAGGAGTTTGAGGCCAGCCTGACCAACATGGTGAAACCTCGTCTCTACTAAAAATACAAAAATTAGCCTGGCGTGGTGGCACTCATCTATAATCCTAGCTACTTGGGTGGCTGAGGCATGAGAATCAATTGAGCCTGGGAGATGGAGGTTGCAGTGAGCCAAGATCGCTCCATTGCCCTCCAGCCTGGATGACAGAGTAATACTCTGCCTCAAAAACAAAACAAAACAAAACAAATCAAAACAACCTCAACAACTGAAGGTCCTTCTTCCTTTGGCTGAATCCTTTTAAAAGAGTGGCTTCTGTTCCCACTGTAGAAAGTTGTGAAAAGAGGCCCAATGGGATTCTTCTGTAGGTCCTCCTGCAGAGTAGTGAATCACATACATTAGTTATAGGAACGCTTGTATTTGGTGATGGAGGGGCTCACACTAGTCTGGACCCTTCCTCTCGGCTGATGCTCAGCTGTGGTGCTCAGTATCATTCATTCACAGGAGAGCCAGTTCCAATCAAGTTCTCTCTCCAATAAACCACACTGCTTAGGACTCACCCTTGTGCAATAAAATTGTGGCAGGGCTAATAATAGAAACCACAAATCCTGCCTGCCAATCCTGCATTCTAACCTCTAATCTACTTGTAGCAAGGACAAATGTTTTCAGGAAAATAAAATGACACTGCATAGAACACAGTGACACAACTGTCCCTATTGTCAGAACTTCCACTCAAAAAACCTGGAGAAAAGAGGAGAAATTCCATCTTCCACACCTTGGTCACCATATACCTAGTTTCAACCTTCCTCTAATTTCTGATACGATCTGAATTACAAAAGCAATGAAAAAATGAAAAGAGAATACAAAGCAGGACGGGGAGAGAGACATAAATATCCCCCTTGTTACAACTTTCTTAATGATGGGAATTTGTCTTTTGTGTTTCAGTACAATGGAAATGGACTAACAGAAGTTCAGTATTAGATTAATAGGACTCACTTTGTCAAATGGAAAGCCGGTTAAGGGGGTGAATTCCTTAACCTGGATTTGAGGACAGAGGCTGCCTCCTTAGTAAAAAGTACCCTCAGAAAACCTGAATGTGATCTTCAGCTTGCCACTCACATCTAGTTCAAAAGGGAACCAACTATTTCATCTCCTGCAGGCTTGGAGTTCTTATCTCTAAAATGACATGATGGCCGGGCATGGAGGCTCATGCCTGTAATCCCAGCACTTTGGGAGGCCGAGGTGGATGGATCACCTGAGGTCAGAAGTTCAAGACCAGCCTGGCCAACATGGTGAAACCCCATCTCTACTAAAAATACAAAAATTGCAGGCATGGTGGCACATGCCTGTAATCCTAGCTACGCTGGAGGCTGAGGCAGGAGAATTGCTTGAACCTGGGAGGCGGAGGTTGCAGTGAGCCGAGATCACGCCACTGCACTCCAGCCTGGGCGACAGAGCTAGACTCCGTCTCAAAATAAATAAATAAATAAATAAAATGGCTCGCAATTAACAGCCTTGTTTGCGCAGAACTGTTGTGAGGCTC
Organism: Nomascus leucogenys; assembly: GCF_006542625.1. Taxonomy (NCBI): domain Eukaryota; kingdom Metazoa; phylum Chordata; class Mammalia; order Primates; family Hylobatidae; genus Nomascus; species Nomascus leucogenys. Next base: position 98,513,692 of record NC_044391.1, read on the forward strand.
AGTGAGACAGAATTCATGGGAAGTGCTGCATAAACAGTCTGTCTATAACTGAGGGATTATTATTGCTGGACACAAATTCATTTATTGTTCTCGATTGGATGTACACATAATTCAAATTCCCCAGAAAACAGCTCTGCCCTTCATTTCCAGCTGTGTGGTATGCAGCTTCTAAACATTTTTACTGAAACCTTGTCTCTTAACTGTTAGTCTTGAGGGTCTACACACAGCTCCCACGCTCAATTAACTGTTACTTCCCCAGGCAGCTGCAAGGCAGAAATTTCTGATTTGTGTTACAACCAGCCTAGCCCTCTGTGTCTTGGCTACGGACAGACATGCCTCCACAAAGACACAAACCAGAATGGAATCTAACAGGAATCTTGGTGAGAGATGTGCTCTGGGAGGAATGAGATACGAAGACAGGACTCAAGAAACGGTGGCTATAGACTTCTCATAGGAGGCTTTAACTTTCTCAGTTTTGAAATGCCGTATTTGTTTTGCTGTGTGATGAATATAAGTGAATTAACAATGTGCTTACAGATTTCTTAGCTGGTAATGTGATAAAATTTAAAATATTCTCGTTTGGTATCATTTTGAAATTTTCTTGGCACTTATGAAACTAATGAGAAACACCCGCGTGCTGTTGGAGACCGTGAATGCATTTTCAGGCCCAGCGTTTGGGAGCTTCAGTCTTCCCTAATCCAATGCATGACAATAGATTTATTATTGAAGAAATGAAGAAAGAGGTCAGGCAAAAAACCCAGCAATTAATCATTTGAAGACACTGAGTCATCTACTATTTTATTTTATTTATTTATTTATTTATTTATTTATTTATTTATTTATTTTTGAGACGGAGTCTCGCTCTGTCGCCCAGGCTGGAGTGCAGTGGCACAATCTCGGCTCACTGCAAGCTCCGCCTCCTGGTTTCATGCCATTCTCCTGCCTCAGCCTCTCCGAGTAGCTGGGACTACAGGCGCCCGCCACCACGCCCGGCTGATTTTTTGTATTTTTAGTAGAGACGGGGTTTCACCGTGGTGTCGATCTCCTGACCTCATGATCCGCCCGCCTCGGCCTCCCAAAGTGCTGGGATTACAAGCGTGAGCCACCGCGCCCGGCCGTCATCTACTATTTTATGTCAGAAATCTTGTAGCCATGTTTACGTAATAATAAAACATAGCTATAAGAGGGCAGATGTTTTAGGCCTAGACATTCGCTAGTCAGTAACATGTAAATGTGAGAGTCCTCGTGGTTACGGTTTCACACCTTGCCATGGTGGTTGCCAGTCAGTTTTTCCTTGCTGTTCATAAGCTACCAAGTAATACACATTTGTCTTCACTCTGGTCTGCAGTGAAAATGAGAAGAGAAAGAAGAAGATATGAATTATGAAGTGGAACAATGTGGTTGGGAAATTCCCATATCTTTACCCTAAAAAAAAAAAGAAAAAATATTACTCTTTTAAGTAAGGCCCAAGAGAATATTAAATGCATATACTATGATTCAAAGAAAATAGTATTACCATTTAGTCATCAAAGTGGACCCTTGGTCTTGGCAGCATGTGTGAAACTTAAGGGTAGCAGCCTGTGCTCTGTTAGTGAGTACATTTGTATCAAACCACAGGGGTCTGAGTTCTTATTGCCTAAGTGCCCATTTTCTTGGGTGTTTTGCTTTTGTCTCCAGAATATCCAGAGAATGAGTTTGTTAATAAAAAATAAGACTGGCCGGGTGCAGTGGCTCACACCTGTAATCCCAGCACTTTGGGAGGCCAAGGTGGGCAGATCACCTGAGGTTAGGAGTTTGAGACTAAAAATATAAAATTATCTGGGTGTAGTGGCGGGCACCTGTGGTCCCAGCTACTCGGGAGGCTGAGGCGGAAGAATCGCTTGAACCCGGGAGGCAGAGGTTGCATTGAGCTGAGATCGCACCATTGCATTCCAACCTGGGCAACAAGAGCAAAACTCCGTTTCAAAAAAAATAATAATTTTTTTTTTAAAAGAAGACTAGCCAACAGGTGAAGAAAAATAAGCAAATTCCTCCAGGATTCAAGACAAGATTTAAATATTTCCTAGTCATTTATTTTTCTAACCAGATTTAATTTGGAAGTATGAACAAAATAAGTTATAGCATCCTGCTCTGGTCAGCTTGTCTCAGATAATGGCTCGTGTGACCAGTGGAGGTCCTGGGGGAAGGGAAATTCAGAGGGCAATAAGGAACTTCTCTGTTATCTCAGAGTTTCACAATACACACAGGAAACATTTGTAGCTGGCCCTCTGTTAGCCTGAAAGATTAGCTAATCCCTCGTTTCACCATAAAATGCATTTTTAGCAATAGTTCCTGAACTGCAAGCAAAAACTCAGGTGGCCAGCTCATAGTCCTCCTAAATTACAGTTGAAAGATGCTTTGCATTGTAGATATTGGCTTGGGCAATAAGGAAACTGGTATAGTTCCTGGGGATGTGCTGGGCTGACATGAACCTCTCTATGCCCCACCACCAATGGAGCAAGCCAATTTCCATGTCCAGCATGCTGTATACATTCTACAACAGTGTTCTTAGGGTAGTGTCGGATTCCTGAAGCCCAGAGATGGATTAACTGTCCAGATGCCCCAGATGAATTCTAACTCAAATTAACACATCCTGTCTATACAACCTTTCAACTCTATATAGCAAAACTGTGACCTCCTGTTCAAACTGGAAAGATAAGCAACCACATTTTATCATGGTGGTTCCTGAATATGTTTGCTACTGGCCTGATTGACCCATTTGTAGTTTGCCCACTAGATCTTTTTCTCTAGATATAGTCCGTCCTTCCTTCCTTCCTTCCTTCCTTCCTTCCTTCCTTCCTTCCTTCCTTCCCTCCCTCCCTCCCTCCCTCCTCCCTCCTTCCCTCCTCCTCCCTCCTCCCTCCTCCCTCCTCCCTCCTTCCCTCCTTCCTCTTTCTGTCTTTCTTTTGTTTGAGATGGAGTTTTGCTCTTGTTGCCCAGGCTGGAGTGCAATGATCTCGACTCAACTGTAACCTCCGCTTTCTGGGTTCAAGCGATTCTCCTGCCTTAGCCTCCCAAGTAGCTAGGATTACAGACATGCGCCACCATGCCCGACTAATTTTGTATTTTTAGTAGAGACGGGGTTTCTCCATGTTGGTCAGGCTGGTCTTGAACTCCTGACCTCAGGTGATCCACCTGCCTCGGCCTCCCAAAGTGCTGAGACTACAGGCGTGAGCCACTGCTCCTGGCCCATAGTCATTATTTTATTTTATTTTATTTTTTTTGAGACAGAGTCTCGCTCTGTCGCCCAGGCTGGAGTGCAGTGGTGCGATCTCAGTTCACAGCAATCTCTGCCTCCTGGGTTCAAGCGATTCTCCTGCCTCAGCCTCCTGAACAGCTGGGACTACAGGCGCCCGCCACCACGCCCAGCTAACTTTTTGTATTTTTTAGTAGAGACGGGGTTTCACTGTGGTCTCGGTCTCCTGACCTCGTGATCCGCCCGCCTCGGCCTCCCAAAGTGCTGGGATTACAAGCGTGAGCCACCACGCCCGGCGACTTGGGGGAACTTTTAAAAATTATATTTTAATTTGTATAAAGAATGTGTGGCCGGGCACGGTGGCTCACGCTTGTAATCCCAGCACTTTGGGAGGCCGAGGCGGGCAGATCACGAGGTCAGGAGACCGAGACCACGGTGAAACCCCGTCTCTACTAAAAAATACAAAAAATTAGCCGGGCGTGGTGGCGGGCGCCTGTAGTCCCAGCTACTCGGAGAGGCTGAGGTAGGAGAATGGCGTGAAACCGGGAGGCGGAGCTTGCAGTGAGCCGAGATTGTGCCACTGTACTCCAGCTTGGGCGACAAAGCGGGACTCCGTCTCAAAAAAAAAAAAAAAAAAAAAAAAAAAAGGAATGTATCACAGATTTACTGTGCTGGAAAAGATTTATTGTGCTGGAAGAGGTTTTAGAGATTATCTAGCCCAATGGCCCACTGTCTTCATTTTACATATAAGGACATGAGAGGCCCAGAGAGGTTAAGTACCTTGCTCAAGGTCACTCAGGTAGTTAGCTGTAGTAGATCTGCCATATGAGCACATGGTTAATTCCTAAAGTATTCCCATAGGTTCTCTGTATTCACAGCTCCTCATTAAGCAAAGGCCCTAACTCAGAGAGCTGTTTTGTCACACATGCTACACCCAGCACTTTTCACCTTTAAGATACTGGGACAGGAACACCAAGAATACCATTGGCCTGAGATCAGCTTGGAGGGTCAGCTGCTCACAGGGTTTCCTGTGCACTAAGGCAGCATGACAGCTGGGGAGTATCTATCCCATTTGTCTTTCTGAATAACCCTCATAACTGAGATGGCATTTGGCATAGATTCCAAATTACAAATACGATCAAATTCATGTGTGCTACCCCATAGTGCATGAGATTATTTATTTTGTGTTAATTAATTTTTATTTTTTGCTTTCATTATTATTTTTAACTGACACACAATAATTGTACATATTTATGGGGTACTGCATGATATTTGGATACGTGGATACAATGTATAATGATCAAATCAGGGTAACTAGCATAACCATTACCTCAAACATTTATCATTTCTTTGTGTTGGGAACATTAAAAATCTGATCTTCTAGCTATTTGAAAATATGCCATAATTTTTTTTTTTGAGAAGGAGTCTCACTCTGTTGCCCAGGCTGAAGTGCAGTGGCACAATTTTGGCTCACTACAACCTCCGCCTCCTGGGTTCAAGCGATTTTCCTGCCTCAGCCTCCCAAGTAGCTGAAACTACAGGCACGTGCCATCATGCCTGGCTAATTTTTATATTTTTAGTAAAGACGAGGTTTTGCCATGTTGGACAGGCTGGTCTCAAACTCCTGACCTCGTGATCCACCCGCCTCGGCCTCCCCAAGTGCTGGGATTACAGGCATGAGCCACCGTGCCTGGCCTGAAAATATGCCATGAATTGTTGTTAGCTATAGTCACTCTCTAGTGCTGTATGAACACTAGAACTTATTCCTCCTATCTAACTATACTTTTGCATTCCTTGACCAACCTTTGGCTACCCCTCCCCCACCCTGTCCCACCTCTAGTAACCACTATGAGATTATTTATTTTTATCCATCTTGTACCTCAGTGGTTTTTGAGATTCTCTCTCTATATACAAAATACAAAAATATAAAATAACATTAGAAACAATTAGGGTGAGGGCAAGATTGTTTTGTTTTTGATAGAAAAATAATACAGATAGGTAAAACTGATACACAGAAATAAATATTATAAAGCTCTCGTTCTGTGTTTGGAGAAGAATGTAAAATTTGGCTCAGAGTTTCTTAGTGGCCTCAGCAAAGGGAAAAATGTGATCTATTATAAGATTCAGAATGTTTGTCAGATTAAAAAAAAAACCAAGAGAAACATAGTTTGTTCTCATACTCGTACTAAAACCTGGGAGAAGTTTCTTCCTTGATAAAATCCTTTTAGTAGAGATCACAGTGAATTTCATATGGCTGTGTCTCATATTCCTCAGTGCAAGTCAAAGGCACAAACAACGAATGCAAATCAGAAAAGGCGTTTCCAGGATATTGAGCGTGGGAGCAAAACAATGGGCCCACATACACACTGGACTATTTGGAAATAAGTGAATTGTACATACGTCAAGAAATCTTCTGTAGATGCTATTCCTTAAAACCATTTGAAAAAATAATTGCTGGGCAGCAGAGAAATAAGGAATTAAATAAAGGGTTCAAGGAAGATACTGCTTTCTGAGACAAAGGCTGCAAATCCTCCCCAGTGTCCATGTTCTCTGCTTCTTTTGAGGCCACGGCTAGATTGCATTTCCCAGTAGTTGGGTGTGATCATGTGACTGAAATTGGGCCAGTGGAATATGAACAGGCCTTGCCTGTAAAACCCCCATGTGCCTTTCTCACTCTCTTTTCCTGTCCAACCTCTGAACTCAGAGGACTCCATGGATCTAGAGGGCAGAGCTGTAAGATGGAAGGACCCTGGGTTACTGAATGACTGTGAAGAGCAGAGTTGCTGATCTACGCAGGAGTGTGATATGAGTGAGAAATAAACTTTTTTTGTTTGTTTGTTTGTTTTGAGATGGAGTCGCACTCTGTTGCCCAGGCTGGAGTGCAGTGGCGCGATCTCACCTCACCACAACCTTTGCCTCTGGGTTCAAGTGATTCTCCTGCCTCAGCCTCCTGAGTAGCTGGGACTACAGGCGCGTGCCACCACGCCTGGATAATTTTTGTATTTTTAGTAGAGATGGGGTTTCACTATGTTGGCCAGGCTGGTCTCGAACTCCTGACCCCGTGATCCACCCGCTTCGACCTCCCAAAGTGCTGGGATTACAGGTGTGAGCCACCGTGCCCTGCCGAAAAATAAGCTTGTATTGTATTCATTGGGGTTTGGAGATTTGTTTCAGCAGCCAGCATTATACTAAATAATAGAATTAAACTTTCAAACTGCAAGTCCCATCACTGAAGCAGATGGTTACATAATCTAATCACCTTTCCTTACACTGAGAATACAACAACCCAAATCACTACTTTTTCAAGGCCATATCCTTTGACTTCCACTAGTCTCTAGGAGACTGTTTAGTAAGCAGATTGGACCACCTGGGCATTACCTTTAAATCTGCTATCCATGTGCCCTGGGCAAGTTACCTCACCTCTCTAAGCCTCAGACGCTCCATCTATAAGATGGGGATAATAATAGGACCGACTGTAAGAGTTGCTGGAGGGAAAAAGTTGGTACCCTACGCAGAGTGCGCAGCCCAGGATTTGGGATGTGGCAAGCACATGATAAATATTGGCTAGTAAAGGTCATCATTCTTTACAGATGTATCTTCATATTTCTGGCTGATGGTGGGGAAGGCCCACAACAGGACAAGCTGTGTCTGGGCAAAGGTGGCTGAGTTTCTAGCAGTAAAGCAGTTCACAGTAACCAGGCTCTCCTCCTGTCCACCTCACCCTTTCCCTTTCCTCTCTTTTTAAATTCAAGCAACAGCTCACACAACCTTCAGACTTTGAACTAGGCTACTATGACCTGAGACCTGTTCACTCCACCCAAAATTTTTGAATAACTTTCATAGGATCCTTCTGGAAAAAGAGGATAATAGCAGTGACAACAACAACAATAATTCCTGATGGTAAGTACAGTGCTTTTGAGTTTATGAAGTTTTTCTTTTCCACTCAAAATGCCCATGATGATTCTGCCAGAGCATTTTTTTTTTGACGTTGGAAAATCTTACAACATTCCCTGATAAGGCATGTTTCCGAAATGATTTCATAAAAATAGACAGTTTTGTATTAAAACAAGAAATAATTCAATTTCTGAGTGAAAGACTATGCACTACGTAAATCTTTCTTGAGGAATTTAGAGGGTTTTTTTTTTTTCTCTTGCACCTGACTGGATATATAAACATAGCTAGAGTCTTGGCTAATAATAACATCACAATGTGTACAGACCCGGCGCTCTTCAATACCTTTGCAGAGTTATTTGTGTCGGAAAGGATTTTATCAAAAGTACATTTCTTCTCTCAGTATCACATGATGCGCCATTGAATTTCCCATCATACAAACTTTCTAATCTCATTTACAGTCACAGAGGTTGAAAATAGATAACTAATCAGCATTTAAGTACCTTATAATCTGTAAGCTAAACCAGATATGGCTAGACTGGCAGTGGAACATTCCAGGGGTTACGGACTAGGGGATCCTGACTCTAGTCCATTATTAATGAGTTCTGCGACTTCTACAGCCCCTGGATCTCACTGTGATTCAGATTCCGTATGTGCAAATTGAGTTTGTTCCTCTAAGTTTCCCTCTAATCCTCATACAGTCAAATGAGTGTCATAATTCTAAATATTTCAGCCTAATTTACGACAGTGTCCTTACTCATGATTCAAGACAGACTGGGGCCACATATAGGATCGCTGTGGCCTTTTCTTTTTTCTTTTCCTTTCCTTTCTTTCTTTCTCTTTCCTTCCTTCCTTCCTTCCTTCCTTCCTTCCTTCCTTCCTTCCTTCCTTCTTCTTTCCTTCCTTCTTTTCTTTTCTTTTGTTTTCTTTTCTTTGAGAGAGTCTTGCTCTGTTGCCCAGGCTGGAGTGCAGTGGCGCTATCTCTGCTCACTGCAAACTCCGCCTCCCGGGTTCATGCCATTCTCCTGCCTCAGCCTCCCAAGTAGCTGTGACTACAGATGCCCGCCACCATGCCCAGCTAATTTTTTTATATTTTCAGTAGAGACAGGGTTTCACCGTGTTAGCCAGGATGGTCTCGATCTCCTGACCTCATGATCCGCCTGCCTCGGCCTCCCAAAGTGCTGGGATTACAGGCATGAGCCACCACGCCCGGCTGCTGTGGCCTTTTCTTAGCCTAGGAAATCTGTACTGGGAGATCTGCCAGTTTCCTTGGCCTTAATCTTCTTCAGTTCTAACAAATGTTCCCATAGTGACAAGTTGTATTAGAGTTGACGTGGGCTGCTTTCTTCCCATTCTATTCTGTTCCATTCCATGTATCTATTTATTTATTCTGTTTTACATTTAAATCTCATAGTGCTAAAGCAAACTTCTCTTCTGAGAATGCCTATTAGGCAATTAGAGAACTGGCCAAGTGACTAAATATAACTTTAAGACCTGACTTTGCTTGAGCTCTTCACCGGTTATTTAAATCTATTTAGAATTTAGCTATTTGGTTCATCTGACGGGTTGACAATTGACTTAATAATAGTTATCCTTTGTCATAGGATTCTTCTTTATTCATCAAGTATTCTGAGAGTGAAATTGGGGATAATAGGGCACTTGAGAATGGGGTTAGGGAACTGTTGATACCTGCAAATTTGCAAGATGCTGACAAACAAAAGATTGCAAACTAAAAAAGAATGGAGGCGATTTAGAAAGTTACATTTCTTTGACTCAAAGATAAGGCTTTACCAAGGAAAGCAGAAGGGTGAAATGGTTTCCTGTTCAAGTACTGGCTGAATAGGGTAGTCTATGTGCCATTCGTGAGACTGTTTCCTAACAGGAGGAAGTCTGCAAGGCACTGCAAAACCTAACCTGATCATACAGTATTTGATACCCCTGGACACAAATCAAGGCCTAGCCAAACCTCAGCGTAACTTTGGCCCCCAGCCAGTTTGATTCCTGTAATATTATTCAGTGTGAAACGCCATTGACCAATTTTATTATTTTTAGAGAATAGGACGTGAACCGATAGCCATATGGTAAATAAAAGCCCACTCCCCAGTCCAGTTTATTGTGTACTGGGAAGCACTGGGTGTGCTGAGGAAACGACAAAACAGCAGGGGTTTGATTCTTAAAATGTTCCTGTACTCTAGGTTTTTGTGTCATTGTTGTTGTGTTCCTTATTTCCTTTTTGCCATCAATGGTGGCAGTTACTGGATAGGCCTTGGCCAGCGCTCCAGGGCTGCTGCTTTGCCCAGTGACTGTATCTTTCCTGTTAGCATGCTGATCATACTTGGAAACTATGAGTCAGTGAAATGCAGCCGCTAGCAGTGGGGGTGGCTAGATTACTAGGGAAAGTGCAGCCAAGACTTCCTGTACCAACTCGGCCATTATCTTTGGGGGAAGGTAGGAATTCACTATGGCAATAGGAACACCTACATTCACCTGGCATTTGCTGTGTACTACATTGATTTAGGGAGGGTATAGGGGCACAAATTAAAAAAAAAAAAAAAAAAGAAAGAATTAAACCTTCTTTTGTAGACACCAGGGTGGAGCTTTGAGAGTCATGTTATAATATCCCTGTTATTGACACCTTCAACTTGCTATTAGTTGCTGAAACTCATTAACTATTCACATTTGTCTGCCCTCATTCAACTCCTAGCAAATGCAGTTACAGTCCTATTTAAAAATAATAGAGTAAGATTGGTAACATTACTGATTTAACAGGAAATTAGAAGACTTACATTCATAGAGCTTAGGTAATTGACACCAACAGCACTTTTCTTGTAATTTATGCACTATGATTGATTTCATTCCCCTGCTAGCCCTAAAAGAATCTCTGAAGCATATTCAGCCATCAGATTCCTGTGCAAAGGAATTAAATGAGTATTACCCTGCTATCTATTTCAGAGCTGGTAAAAAGTTTCTAAGTGGTTTGGAGCTCAGGAGTCAGTCTAAAATTATAATGCTAATAAAAAAGAGTTCAGCTTTAGAGCATTTCTTTGTAAGTGACAACTGTGGATTACATGAAAAGGGCTTATTACTGAAAACGAGGACAAAACTACAAGTAGGTCATTTGTTTATGATTTTAAGCGTATTTTTTTGTAAGCTATATATGTATTCCCCGGCTTACCCTAAAATACACTCACTAACCTATAACAGTTGTGTTATAAATGATCCATTTCCAGATGTTTATTTAGTGTGGTATTTGGATCATAATATATCACCACACTTCATGCTCCTCACCCTCCACAATATAATTAACAATGCTGAGTGCAAGAAGTCTGATAAATGAGGAGGAAATATATTATATAAGCCATGTATTCTACTCTGGAAATTTCATGAAACACTGGCAAAGAAGAGGTAGTAAATCTACAATGTTCAAATAAATCACTATTATTATTATTTATTATTATTATTTTATTTTGCTATTTATTTGAGCAGAGTAGGCATGGTTTGGGATCTACCTGCTTATTTCTCTAGCTTTATGTTCTTTTTTGTGGGGCTGGGTCTAAGGAGACCAGTCTACACCCATAGGATTCTAGGACTCTGGGGCTCCTTGCACACAGCTCACACAAGGGGACATGCCCAGAAATGGCCAGGATCCAGGTACCCTAGGAGGAATTGATCTAAGGTAAGTTCAGGTGTTGACCTAAGGCAATAACAGGTGTTGGGTAAAGTGCTCCAGCAAAATATTTTTAATATTACAAAGAAGCAGAATAAAGATGACAGCCACGCGTGAAAAAGTAAAATTCTGTGAAGATTAAGACAAGAGCAGATTTAAGTACTTTCTTAGTTGCTATTCTGGGTAAAAATTCAGCTGACAGACTAGGATGAAAGCCTAGGTACCTCAATGATTCTTCAGATTCTTCTCAGTTAACTCAATGCTTTCTTCATGTCAGTCTTCCACTCAGAGGTCATTGTCTTTTGTTTGTTTGTTTAACTTTAACAAAGTTTATACTTTGTATTTAGGAAAAAATTCAATCCTAAAAGGCTACTTTCAACATGGCGATATACATTATTTCAGTTAAATTCTTCGAACAACCATAATATCTATTGTATACACACATATATCTTTGCTAATAACAGCAATGCAATGAATAACTACAATAGTGATTTAGCATCAGCTCATGTTTATATAGCCCTGCAGCAGCACATTTAACTATTTTTTTTTCTTATGTACATCTCAAAAGATACCTATGAGGCAGACAGGACCAAAAAACACTTTTTGAGCCTTTGTATGATCCAGGCACGGTTCCAGGGTTACCTCTTTAACAGTGCCAGTACTACAGAGTTGAGGGAGGTGGGGAGTGGTGCAGAATTTAAGGAGGCCCTCACTCTCAGGGTCATGCCAGCAGAGAGTTAGCACCTGAGACCTGCCTCCTTAAATTGTGCATCCTAGGCACTTTGCTTGAAGAGACCTTCTTGATGGTGGAGTCTTGGTTGTTCTCAGGAAGGGGATGTAGGTAGCTGGTGGACAGGGGCAGAAGAGAGATTTGTCTCTTTGTCCTTCTTCACCATTTGGATTGTATACCATACACAGGTATTGTCCACTCAAAATCAAATTAGACAACCGCCACACTTACTCCCCCATCTATATTCTCAACTGATGACCTTATCTTTACTTCAGTGAGAAAACTGAACAATCAGAAGGCAACATGGATGAGCCTAGAGGACATTACACTAAGTGAAATAAGCCAGAAAGAGAAGGAAAAATACTCCATCTCACTTGTATGTGGAATCTTAAAAAAAAAAAAGTCAATGACATAAAGGAGAAAATAGTGGTTGCCAGGGTGGGCTAGGGGGAAAGAGGGCAAGGGAGGAGGTAGGAAATGGGGAGATGTAGAGTCAAAGGGTACAAAGTTGCAGTTACATAGGATGAGTGAGTCTAGACATCTAAGGTACAACAGGAGGACTATAGTAATAATATTGCACTGTGTAGTGGAAATTTGCTAAGGGAGTAGATTTGGTGCCCTTGTAACAACAAGAACAAGACCAGGCGTGGTGGCTCATGCCTGTAATCCCAGAACTTTGGGAGGCTGAGGTGGGTGGATCATTTGAGGTCAGGAGTTCAAGACCAGCTTGGCCAACATGGTGAAACACTGTCTCTACTCAAAATATAAATATTAGCGAGGCGTGGTGGCAGGCACCTGTAGTCCCAGCTACTGGGATGCTGAGGCAGGAGAATCACTTGAACCCAGGAGGTAGAGGCTGCGGTGAGCTGAGATCAATGCCACTGCACTCCAGCCTGGGCGGCTGAGCAAGACTCCGTCTCAAAACAAAACAAAGAACAACAACAACAAAAGGGAAATTACACAGGAGAGTGGATTTGTTAATTTTCTTAACTATAGTACCCATTTCACTATTTAAGTATATCAAAACGTCATGCAATATACCTTAAATACATACAATAAAAAAAAAACGGACTTCTTAAATTGCCATGGTCAGCCAAAACAGTGCTGAAAACTAAGCAGTCAACTCCCTAAATGTATGCTGAATATCAAACAGGCTTCTGCAGCTTCCCAAAGTTCTGTCCTTACCCTGTCATGCAAGACTTCCCCGTTCAGGCTCCATGCGCTATCTTCACTACATGTTTTCCATTTCCACCGCTGGTGTCTTGTTATTCTTCTGGCCTAAGATGCCCTCCCCCAACTTTAGCCCTCTGTATCTTAACCAGGCTTCAGTACAGCTCATCTCCCACCTCTCTGTTAAGCCTTTTTTGTCCTTTCCAACTTGTCAGTCATTTCTTCCCCTTTTCACAAATTTAGAACCTGGAGTGACCTCGGTGAAAATGTACAAGAGTTGGAATTTTGTCTGACATCACTTTGTGGCTCCCTCAACACATATGCCCTGCACAGAGCAGATGCTCAATAAAGACCTTTGGACTGGCTGAAGACATTTTTATAAATTCATGCAACTGGGAATATTGCGAGAGTGGTGGGGTCTAAATTCTCCCTCTCCTAACCACTCCCATGGAAATCTGAATTTCTTAAATGTAATTGAAGAGAGCCTCAGGCTCACATTGCTTATTTCTGCCAAGTGTTAATTATGTGTGGAATCCAAGGGGATTTCCATGTATGGATTACAGGGGCATTATGAGGGGACATTAAGAAAGACAGCTGTGGAGCAGGAAGACACTCTTATAAACTTTCAAAGACCAGCAGTTCTCTAATTTCTTTTTGGGGAGAGATCTGTTCTCCCATGCCCTTTGTGCTTAGCGAAAAAGTAGAGGATACTTAACTTCCAAGAAAAACCCTTTGTCTGATTAACTCTTTGCATTATTAGGATTCAAAAAAGAAAAAAAAAAAAGGAAAATTCTCAATCATCTTCTCTGAATTGCAACTGCAAAGATATTATAAACCCTCACATTGTTGTGTAGGTCTTCATCTGGCCAAAGCCAGCCAGCGAGAGTATGTACGAGTATCTCATTCCAAAACATTTCTAAAAATGTTATTTTTATTTATTTATTTATTTACTTATTTATTTATTTTTTATTGAGATGGAGTCTCGCTGTCACCCAGGCTGGAGTGCAGTGGCGTGATCTCGGCTCACTGCAAGCTCCGCCTCCCGGGTTCATGCCATTCTTCTGCCTCAGCCTCCTGAGTAGCTGGGACTACAGGCGCCCACCACCACGCCTGGCTAATTTTTGTATTTTTAGTAGAGACGGGTTTTCACCGTGTTAGCCAGGATGGTCTCGATCTCCTGACCTCGTGATCCGCCCGCCTCAGCCTCCCAAAGTGCTGGGACTACAGGCGTGAGCCACCACGCCCGGCCTAAAAATGTTATTTTTAAAACAACTTTATCATTTCAAGTGAACATAAAGTAATAGGATAAACCAGATAGATTATCATCTGTTCTGTGTAGTCACTTGAAAAGCAACCTCTCCAACTTAAACATTTATTCCAACTTTGTAATTATTGCTCAGAATGAGACTGGTTTATCTTTGAAGCCACTTTTCCAGCTACATAAAGAAAATAACTCATTCTTTCATAGTCACACCTCATTTTAAAACTCGATCTAATCTGTATTAGCTTGATCATGTGCCTCCTTTACCACATTTGGCACCAGATGATTTTGGGCTGTTTCCCAAAAATGAAATCAAAGAATGAACATTTGCTAACATTAAAACTACTTCTGGAAAGCAAAGGATATAGACCCTGAAGGCAATTTCAAAAGAGGAGCCATAGAAAAGTTTTGAGTAATGGAATGAGTGTATTGTTGCCTGGGGTAGCTTTTTTATTTGAGACAATACTCATATTGACGTGGAAGAGTGTATATATTTCTTTACAATCAGTTTCCTCATCTTGTATGCACATCTGATATTTGCAACTCACTTTGAACTGAAGGAATGTTCTTAGTTGAGGAAGACTCTAGGTCATTGAAAAAAAGTTTGGAAAGAAATTACATCCTGCCAAACTTAGAGAAACAAGAGTGGTAGGCCAGGCATGGTGGTTCACGTCTGCGGTCCCAGCTACTTGGGAGGCTGAGATGGGAGGATCCTTTGAGCCTGGGAGGTCGAAGGTGCAGTGAGCCATGATTATGCCACTGCACTCTACCTAATACAGGCAACAGAGTGAGACCCTGTCTCAAAAAAAAAAAAAAAAAAAAAGAAAAGAAAAGAAAAAAGAAAAAAAAGTAGCAGGAAATATATCATTAAAAACTGCCAGATGGCAGGAAGTATTAGAACCACATAGACCTAGATTCAAATTACAGCCCTTGTTTGCTACTTTGGGTTTGTTATTCAACCTTTCTAAGATTCCATTTCTTTTTCTATAGGATAGTGCTCTATTAAATGGGAACTTATATATACTTAACAGAGCCTGGCAAATGTTAAGATATTAAGTACTCAAAAATGTTATTTTCATTTGAGAACAAAACATAATTTAGTAGAAAGAGGATCTTCAGGGACTTAAAACTCCTGAGTTCTAGTCTCAGCTAATCATCCGGTGGCCTTGGCTAGGTCATTGAGACTTTCTGAGGCCCAGTTTTAAAATTACATTTGCAAAATTATATTATCTACTGTGATGATAAATTTTATGTCTCAACTTGGTCAATGGTACTCAGATTTGGTCAGACATTATTCTGGATGTTTCTGTGAGGGTGTTTTTCGATGAGATTAACATTTAAATTGGTGGATTTTGAGTAAAGCAGATTGCTCTCTATGATGTGGGTGAGCCTCATTCAATCAGATGATGGCCTGAATAGCTCTCCCCAAGCAGGAAGGAATTCTGATAGCAGATGGCCTTTGGACTTGATCTGCAATATTAGTGCTTTCCTGGGTCTCCAGCCTAATGGCCACCCTGTAGATTGTGGACTTGCCAAGCCTCCATAATTGTGTGAGACAATTTCTTAAAGTAAATCTTGTATGTATATCCTATAGGTTCTGTTTCTCTACAAAACCCTGACTAATACATCTACGCCAAAGATTTTTTGCCCCAGGGAGGAACAAATGAGGAACAAAGGCAGTCATGTATGGAGCTCTGCCTGCCCCAGGCCTGGATCACGGCAGTAGCTTTGCAGGCATCAGTTTTCTTTCCCTGTTCCCACCCTTTGCTTGTTGAGCCTTAGTTTTCTTATAAGGAAAATGAACAGGTTAGATACATTAGATAGTATCTAAAGCCTCTTACAGATATGAAAGTCTGTGTATCTATATAAAATGAATTGCTTGGGCTGTAACATTCAAATACAGGCATGACCAAATTGGGTTTCTGCCAAGAAAGAAGGGCATGGGCGTGCATTAAAGACTATTTTTGTAGAAACAAACCTTTTCAGGGGTATGTAAAAGGTTTGGGGGACCAACGGGGAACTCCTGGTAGCCCTATAAATATACTTATAAGCCTGAATGCTTTCTCAGTGGTTGGGGGAAGTAAAGTATAATCTCTTACTGTATGTAGAAGTAACTGGGGAAAGCACCTACTTTACCTGTTAGTGCCTTTATGTGTGTCCCTGTTCACCTACTTAAGTGACTAAACTGGGGAGAGCAGAGTCTTTTGATGGATTGTAAAGAACTCACGGGAACAGGTTGAACATAACACTAACCTTTGATCTCTGAAAATTTAAGGTCCCACACAGTGTTTGTTAGAAGCATAAAAGTAGGCCCCAGTGTATTTTAACTATATTCGTAGCAATTCACCAGAAATTGTTCTAGTGTATTTCAGGACATAAGTGTTCTTTCCTTTCTTAACCAGTGAAGTGGCTAGATACTTAAACATACCGGCTAGAGTACTTTGGATCTCTGAGTCTTAGATGAAATGATTGGGAAAATCCGTTTTAAGCTCTTTTGGGCTATATAAGGGTAAGTGATTGTTATTCTTAACAATACACACTCAGGCGATACCAGTAGTCTGAGGCTCAGTTGAAAGAAGTCTGGCTAAGAGGGCTTCCTTCCCAACGTTGGAGTTTCATATTTTCTTTCTGGCACACTCTGGGAGCCCTTGTCAGGTAGGCCAATGAGCAAAGTTAGCAACTGCTCACACAGCTTGAATTCAGAAACTCAAATAAAGCTTCCTGCTCATCAGTCCAACTGCCCACAGCCAGCCACATGGGCTCTGAGCCACCAGGCTGTACCCTATTCTATTCCACGATGTTTCCAGAGCCATTTTAGGCACATTCACCATCATGACAGTTCACTGCTTAAAAGATTCATTGCTTTTCCATTCCCTGTAGGGTAAAACCCAAACACCTTAGTATCCATAACATACAAGGTCTTTGGAAAACGACAGCCTCTTATTTCTTTAGTTCCATCTCTGCTGTGATTATTGCCCACTCTTCCATAGCAAAATTCTAGGCTCTGGGCTGTAAACTGTCATTCTGAGATTTGATATTTATTCAGCAAATAATTAATGCATGCCAACTAAGGAGTATTGGGCACTGTTTTTAAGAGCTGGGGACATGTCAGTAAATAAAATGGAGGCTATGATGTAGGGGAAAATGAATGATGAACGTTATATAGCATATTAGAAAGTGATGAGAACTACAAGAAAACCCAAGTGAGATAGGGAGCTTTAGTTATGCTGGGAGTGGGAATGGGGGGCTGCATTTTATATAGATAGCCCTCTCTGAGAAGGTGAGGGGATGTTTCAGTTATGTAGCATTATTGTAACAACAGCTAGCTGATAAAGGGAGCAAGCCATACACACATTTTGAGGAACAGTTTTCCAAGCAGAAGCAATGCATATCTGGAAGGTCTCGAGACAGGAAGTGGCTACTGTGTTTAAGAAACAGCAAAAGGCCGGGCGCAGTGGCTCATGCCTGTAATCCCAGCACTTTGGGAGGCCGAGGCGGGCGGATCACGAGGTCAGGAGATCGAGACCATCCTGGCTAACACAGTGAAACCCCGTCTCTACTAAAAATACAAAAAATTAGCCCGGCGAGGTGGCGGGCGCCTGTGGTCCCAGCTACTTGGGAGGCTGAGGCAGGAGAATGGCGTGAACCCTGGGGGGTGGAGCCTGCAGTGAGCTGAGATCGCGCCATTGCACTCCAGCCTGGGCGACAGCGAGACTCTGTCTCAAAAAAAAAAAAAAAAAAAAAAAAAAAAAAAAGAGCAAAAAGGCTGTGTGCTGAAATGCAGTGAGGAGAAAGCAAGTGGATGGAAGGCGATTGGGAGGGGGTGGACGCTGGGCAGCGGGACCCGATATAGTAGGACCTTGAATGCCACCGTCAGAATGTTGGCTTTGACTCCATCAAACAGCAACTGGACTGTTTTGTGCAGCAGAGTAACATGGCCCGTCTTCTGTTCTGAAAGGACCCCTGTGGCTGCTGTGTTGTGGACACACTGAAGGGTAAAGGTGGGAAGATCAGTTGGGAAGCTGTTGCAATAACCAGGAGAGAAGATTATGGTTTAGACCAGGGTAACAGCAGTGGAGGTGTAAGAGGCAGTCAGGTTAGGGATCTATTTTAACATTACAGCGATAGGGTTTGAATGTGGAGTGTTCCAAAATTCAGATGACGGAAGATGGGTATCGCAAAGGAATTAGCAAGGAGATTGAGAAGGTGCTGTCAGTGACGGAGGAGAAAGATCAATAGAGTAGCAACCCAGATACCAAGTGAAGAAAGTGTTTCCAGAGGGAACCTGTAATTAACTATATCAGATGCTGCAGAGAAGTTAACTAGGATGACCCTAAAAACTGACCACTGGACTTAGCAGTATGGAGGTTATTTATTTATTTATTTATTGAGATGGGGTCTTGCTCTGTTGCCCAGACTGAAGTGCAGTGGCTTGATCTTGGCTCACTGCAACCTCTGCCTCCCAGGTTGAAGTGATTCTCCTGTCTCAGCGACCTTAAGTGAGTCACCTACCTTGGCCTCCCAAAGTGCTGGGATTACAGGTGTGACCCACTGTGCCTAGCCAGAGGTTATTATTAACCTTAAGAAAAGCAGTTTTGGCCGAGTGGTTGGGGGAAAATGCCTGATTGGCAACAAGTAGAAGAAAAAGGGAGAAGAGGAATGAACACAGTGAGCCTAGATAACCCTTCGGAGCATTGCTTAGCTATAGAGGGAGCAGAGTAACGAGGCAGTGGCTGGAGGGACAGGGGGGTCAAGAGAGACTTCCCTGAATACGTACCTTTGTGCCTTTCTGAGATGCCTTTCTCCTCATTCACCTGGTGAACTTCCACTTTTTCTTGAGGAGTTAACTTAGGCATGTCTGTACTGACCTTTCGCTACTATCTGCACTGATTAATCAAAAAAGACTTACTGTGTACCTATTATGAAATAGACTCTAGTCAATGAACTCATTAATGAACAATGAGCAAGCCTGATACGATATCTGCATTCCTGGAGATTATGTTCCAATGGGAAGACAGAGAAGACAGAAATAAACAAATAAATAAAATAACTGATTATACAGATCATGGTGAGTGTGTGCTGGCCATAAACTGAGTGGTGTGATAGAATGTAACATGTAGTGGTCATGGAAGACCTCTCTAGGGGGTTGACCACTGAACTGAAACCTGAAGGATACTGCCACGGAATGAACGTTTGTGTCCCCATCAGATTCCTGTGTTGAAGCCCTAATCCCTAACATGATGGTATTTGGAGGTAGGGTCTTTGGGAGGTGACCAGGTCATGAGGGTAGCAGTCTCATGAACAGGATTAGTGCCTTTATAAGAACAGACATGGCCGGGCGCGGTGGCTCACGCCTGTAATCTCAGCACTTTGGGAGGCCGAGGTGGGCAGATCACGAGGTCAAGAGATCGAGACCAGTCTAGCCAACATGGTGAAACCCTGTCTCCACTAAAAATACAAAAACTAGCTGGGCGTGGTGGCGGTGCCTGTAGACCCAGCTACTCGGAGGCTGAGGTAGGAGAATGGCTTGAACCCAGGAGGTGGAGGTTGCAGTGAGCCGAGATCACGCCCTGCACCCCAACCTGGTGACACAGCGAGACTCTGTTTCAAAAAAAAAAAAAAAAAAAGAAGAGACATGAGGCCTGGTGTGTTGGCTCATGCCTATGCCTGTAATCCTAGCACTTTGGGAGGCCGAGGTGGGTGGATCACGAGGTCAGGAGTTCAAGACCAGCCTGGCCAACATGGTGAACCCCATCTCTAATAAAAATACAAAAATTAGCCACGTGTGGTGGCAGGTGCCTGTAATCCCAGCTACTCGGGAGGCTGAGGCAGGAGAATCACTTGAACCCAGGAGGTGGAGGTTGTAGCAAGCTGAGATCACTCCATTGCGCTCCAGCCTGGGCAATAGAGTGAGACTCCGTCTCAAAAATAAATAAATAAATAAGAGACATGAGAAAGATGATTTCTCTCTCTACTACGTGAGGATATAGCAAGAAGGTGTTCACCTGCAAACCAAGAAGAAGGCTGTCACCAGGAACTGAATTTGCCAGCCCTGTGACCTTGGACTTCCTAGTCTCTAGAACTGTGAGAAATAAATGTGTTGTTTAAGCCACCCTGTCTATGGTTATGTCAGGCTGTTTTTGCATTGCTCTAAAGAAATACCTGAGGCTGGGTAAATTATAAAGAAAAGAGGTTTAATTGGGGCATCGTTTTGAGACAGTACAGGACATGTGGTGCTGGCATCTGCTTCTGGGGAGGCCTCAGGAAGCTTACAATCATAGAGGAAGGTGAAGGGGAGCAGGCATGTCACATGGTGAGAGCAAGAGCAAGATAGAGTGCAGGGAGGTGCCACACACTTTTAAACAACCAGGTCTCATGAGAACTTATTATTGTGAGAATAGCACCAAGAAATTCATGAGTGATCTGCCCCAAACACCTCCCATCAGGCCCCGCCTCCAACACTGGTGGATTACAGTTCAACATGAGATTTGGAGGAGACAAACATCCAAATTGTATCAATGGTATTCTTTGTTATAGCAGCCTGAACTGTCTAAGACAGATACAGAGGAGCCAGCTTAGGAAGGGCCAGAGAGTCTTCCAGGCAGAGGGAACCAACTCTAAGAGCAGAGGCCTAATGATAGGAAGAAGCAAAGTGGTGAAAGAAAAGGGTCTCATGTGGCAGGGGTGGCCTGAGCTAGGAGAAGGTGGAGGGAATAAATAAAAGGAGGAAATGACCTAAGGCATAGGACGCCTAGACAAGGAGTTTGAGTAGTGCCCTCAGTGTAGTGGGGTTTTGGCAGAGGTTACTGCCCCTGAGCAGAGGAGAGATGCAGATGTCTTTGTTGCATGGTGGCAGTGTAGATGGAGAAGGGCATGCATACAGACAATTTTGGAAGGAAACCAGCTGATGGATTGGGTGTAGTGAATGACAGAAAAAAAATCAGGGCTGGGCATGGTGGCTCAAGCCTGTAATCCCAGCACTTTGGGAGGCTGAGGTGGGCAGATCACCTGAGGTCAAGAGTTTGAGACTAGCCTAGCCAACCTGGTGACACCCCATCTTTACCAAAAATACAAAAATTAGCTGGGCGTGGTGGTGGACGCCTGTAATCCCAGGTACTGAGGAGGCTGAGGCATTAGAATCCTTGAACCCGGGAGGCGGAGGCTACATTGAGCCAAGATCATGCCACTGCACTCCAGCCTGGGCAACTGAGTGAGATTCTGTCTCAAAAAGAAAAAAAAAAAAATCAGGAATTGTCTCTGGGGCATGAGCAGCCAGGTGGATGTGGTACCGTTATCTGGAAGTGAGATATCCAGAAAGAGGGAGAATTTAAGGCATGAGGATAAGAGAAAAAGTGGGGGTGGGAAATGGAGAACTGCTTGGAAAACAAAGTAACATCAGGGAAGTCTGGAAATAAAATGTTTCAAGTAGTTGGAAAGTCAACCAGATAAAATGCTGCTGAGAGACAGCAAGGGGTGCAGACTGAGAAATCATTAGTCTTAGCACTTACTCTTCCATAGCCCTCAAAGCTTGTCTAACAGTGATTCTTTTCTGCCTTTCTCCTTCATTATTTGATAAATTGCTAGAGGGTTTAGACCTCCTTTTAAATTCACCTTTATCTCTCTGAGCTCAACAGGGTGCCTTAGGAACAGAGTAGACTGCACAGTTCCTGACTGAAAATAACACTGGCAAGGAAACACCCCAAGGTGCTATCAGCTGCCAGATGCCAGAAGGAGATGGAAGGGCCTGGACTGCTCCCTAAAGAGCCTGACCCAGAAGCGGTGTATAACAGGTTCCACTCAATGCCTTATAGGCTGAAAATTGCTCTGTCTTTTCAGAGCTAGAAAGGGTGTTCAGATAAGGCAGGGTGGGACCCTGACTCATGGACACACAATTAGCCGGCTTTTGTCTTTGAATCTGACTGGAAGTGACTCATGAGCTGGAAAAAAACCCTTTGGAAACAAATGAGGGGGAAAAAAAGGAGGGTAAGCCACGACTGCATTTTACTCTCAGTTAAAATGTGGATCTGCTGTCCCATAAATGTAGAATACTGTACATTTCCTCAGCCTCCCTCCAACAAAGACCCAGGGGAAATTATTATGCCTGACAATTCACTCATTTTCTCCAAGATTTTTATTAAATGCAATTTAGAGAAGATAAAGTTTCTTCTCTTTTCTCTTTCTATTCACTTGAATAAGCCCTAATTACCACTGGGGTACAATAAATGGGCTTCTAGAAGTCTGTGGCAATTGGCGATGCTTCCCCTTTAAATTAACCAGTTGAAGTCTCCAGTTTCAACAGCCACCAGGGCACTTCCTGTCCACTCACAACTTGCTCAGTGCAATCTGAAGAGCATTTATTGAGCACCTTGTTATGGGGCACTGACATATACTGCGGAGGATAGAAGACTTCTCAGGGGTTTATAATGGGGGCTGGGGAGCTCTTCAACTCAACTGACATACTGTGTAAATTAAACTGGTAAATGCCATGGTGGGATTTTTGGATTAGAAGCAACAAAAACACAAACTAAGTTAAATAAGAATTTCTGGCAAAAAATAATGGGCTGTCGCAAGGAATCGGGGGCAGGCGGGGCTGTACCAGGGACACAGGAACCGATGCTATCAGTAACATCAGACTCCTGTTGGCCTCAGCTCTCTCTCCCAGCCCGTCTGGCTGTGGCTCAGGCTCTTTGTCTTCTGCTCGATCTTTGTCTCTGTTTCTGTCCCTATCATGAGGTCTGCCTTTAGATTGGCCTTGCCTCCTCTCCTGACCATGGGAAACATGGTCATGTATATTATAATATCTTGCAGTTTTAGCCCTGGGGAGAAACTGACTTTTTCACTTCCAGTTTCAAAATTTCCCAAGAAGGCTTTTGATTGGATTCAAATATGTCAGCTCTTCCCGCTGGGACCAATCCCCTGTGGCAAGGTGGGGGAGGGAAACTTGAGAAGGGCCGTGAATGGTCCAGCTTAGGTCAGAGGTAGTTTCCACGTCCCCACCCCCACTCCCACCCCCGCCCCGTCAACAAAGCAGCTCTGCCCTGTAAGCCTGTGGGTGTGGGTGAAGGTGGAAGTGGGTCGGAAGAGGCTGCGGGCTCCACATTGCCAGGAGGGTAGGGGGAAGGGCTGAGTTGAGGAAACAATGGGTCTAGCACTTCGGCTGACCTTGTTTTCAGAAACAACCACAGGGCCTCTGGCCCGAGTGGAACTCGACTCATGAAGGCGAGAGATTTGATTATTGAAAAAGGAGGTCTCTTATGAAATCTGAATTTCACTTAATCCTCAGAACAACTGTTGAGGAGGTTGTTACTACTCCCATTTTAAGACGCGGACCGTAAAGAGGGTAACCACCCTGTCCACATTCACACAGCGAACACGTGGTGGGGTAGGGCCCAAGTCCAGGCTGTTCCAAAGCCCCCCCGTGCTGTTTGCGCCACGCGGTGCTCCCACCAAGCCCACTCCGCGGGGAGAAAAACCACAGGCCTCGGAGGAGGAGCAGCTCCTCGCAGTGGGGTGGGGGCAGAGGCCAGCGCGAGGCCTAGTTCACTGGAGGATTCCACAGGCCTGGAACGGAAAGAACGGGAGCTCTGCAGGCAGGCAGAGCCCGGGGCGCCCAGTGCCCCCGGGCTGCGACAGCCAAGGCGGTGGGCACGCATGGCGGGGCTTGAAGGAAAGGTCCAGACCCGGTGGGAAAGGCCACGCCCCGGGTTAGAGCGCTTCCTTCCAGATCCCGGCCTTTAACTGCAATTCCATTTTAAGGGCAACCCTGCCCGGTTCACACCTAGCCTTGAAGATGACAGATTGCACTGTGAGCAATTTGCAGGGTGAGAACGGGAGCCTACGACTCTGCACCTGCACTGCCAGAGCCATAAATGCAGCAAATCATGGCCTATAAAATGTCACCACTGCTGAGGTGCAGTTTTCCAGGGGGTCTTCTGCAGAGGGAACTCCACCACGGAGAGCGACCCTCGGCTCTGCAGCCTAAGAGGAAGGCCCCTGCAGGGCGGGGGAGCGAACCGGGAGGTCTTTCTCCCCATCCCCTTCGTGCCACTGCTCCCCCCTTTGTGACCCCACTCTGCCACGTGGTAAAAGCTTCCGGGGGGCGGCATTAGTTATTTCTGCCTGAGTTTTTGACCAAACGTAAACATCGGAGGAGCGGGAACCCGAGCCCTGCCTGGGCTGGGCGGCAGCGACCCCGACGCCGCGGCGGCAGAGCCGGAGCTCGAAGCTGCCGCGGCGGCTGCGAGCCGCCCCTCCCCCGCCAGGCTGGCGAGCCCATTTTCGCTTGGCCGGTCTCCGCGCTGCCGGATGGATTGCGCCCCACCCCCGCTCCTCTGCTCAGTCATTCAGACTTGGAAAGTCAATAACACGCTGACATCATCAGGGGTTTGTGTATTATTACACGGCTACTTTCCAGAGTACCTGGCATTATCTAAGAGAGGAGCACTCCGGCTGCCCAAGAAAGGGCCTGAACTGGGAGCTTGGCGGCCTCTGGGAGGGGCGGCTGCTCAGAGCCAGGCCTTTTCCTAGTGGGGAGGGCATCTACAGGGCACAAATTAGAAACCGATTATGAGCTTTTGCTTCACTAAATGCAGATGCACTTTAGATATCGATACATGCTTCATTTTGGCTTCGGGTGCACTTATAAATCATCCTTAAGTGACCTCTATTTCTACCAAAGACATCCACTTGGTCTTTAAGAAGCATTCTTAGTGATCCTCACAAAGGAAAAAAAAAAAGGAGGTATCTTCTGTGACAGGAAGCCAAAGGCTGATTTTCTTTCTTTCTTTCTTTTTTTTTTTTTTTTGAGACTCTTGGAGTGTGTGTGTCTGTGTGTGCGCGCGCGTGTGCGCGCGCGCGCGATTCTCTGTTATGTAATCGCCATCACGGGTGATTAGGTCTTCTAGGTCTTTCCCTCCAGGGCTGAACTGGATGGTTTGGTTGCTGTGTTTTTCTTAAGCCTCACACAGGGCAAACACACATGAAAAACATGTCCCAGATTTATGGCGCAAAACTGCTCTCCAAGCAAATTGCCTTAGAAGACTGTCTCGGTTTTGGAGGAAGGAAATAGATGAATTTGTTCCTAATTAAGACTCCTTATCTTATTACTCTGGCATTTCCTTTTTTCTAGAACGAGTTTTTAAAAATAATTTTATATATTTTAGATGTTCCCTCCCCTCCCCCTTGCTGTAATGGTACTTAAAATAGCTTAAATAACTAATTAATTGTATAGACAACTGTACTTTTGTTCTACACACACACACACCAGTTAAAAAACGTGAAAGGCAGTAACTCATACAACATGGTACCTTTTCTGTTTGGCCATACAATTTCCTTCTTTACACACACAGGGCTGATCTCATTTAAATTCTCTTAGCATCTTAAATTGCAAAAAATGGCAGCCAGCTGAAAACTGGCTACCTGGAGAATTACAAGGGGAGAGAGCTGTTCTTTGGCCTCATCTTAATCTCTCTGTACCTCAATCATTGAGTCATCTCTGACTGATACAAGTCTTTAGAGCTCCCCAGGAGGAAGCAAAGCAGACATGTTTTTCAACAATGTAACAATTTCCCTATGTGTACTTGATCATTTCGGGAGAACTTGTAGTGGATTATGACTACTTCCCTCCAGATGGTCTGAAGGAAAAACTCTCCCACCAGACTTGCACTTCTAAAATCACTTCCCCAGGCCTGGCCCTCCCTCCCCACCCCCATTTCCCCTTTCGGAGGTGCAGGCAGCTGGGGAGGCCTGGAGCACCAGACCTCCAAGATGGCCCAGCATGTGTTGAGTCTGGAGGCTGAAGCTGCTGAAGTGGGGAAGGGTGGGGGCACTCGCCTCCAAGTGGGAACTATTTACCTAGGGGGTTTCCCTCAGCTCAGAGAGGAGCACGCAGGCCTGACAGTCTGTCTTCTTGGTTCTCAAGATGAAGAAGCTCTTCAGTCTCTAAGCACTTCCGGTTTTTAGCCCAGCTGACCCTCTGGTCTTTGCCTCAGCCTCTCCCAGACACAACTGCCTAATATAGGGATCCTTGCTAGGGAAGGACATGGGCCACCTTGCTTTGGGTGCGGAGCTTCGGCAGCAGGCAACGGACTTCCTACCCTACAGTTTCTGCCTAAGCAGGGGAGGACAAAGGCTGGAGGATCAGCTTGGATAGAACCTGATAGGTAGGAGGCTGGCTACCAGTTGCCAAAGTTCAGCACCCCTAACTAGAGGCTGACAAGGTTCTTTGGCTAGCAAGGAACCTTATATTTGGCAGAGGAGGAGAGAATTCAGTGAAGAGGAGCCATGCTGGGGGGATGGAGGAACAGGAGTCTCTGCCCTGGACGAGCTCAGTGTGTTGGAACAGGTAGACACAGAAATGACCGCCTGAGAGCGTGCCCTCTGCCCTTCAGTGAGGGCCTCTAAGGGGCTGGTCCTCCTGTGCTGCAGGAGGGAGAAGGAACTCCAGGTGACCGTGGCATCAGGCTATTCCTCCCACAGCTGGCCCTGGAGGAACCCTGGTAATCTGATGGGCTAGGAGTGGTCCTCCAGGAGTGACATTAGTTCCCCCATTCCTCTGGGCCTTTACTGCCAAATATTTGTCAGCTGGAAAGAACTGGTTGCATTTTGATTCATAGGCTTGTTTCTTTCAGGCGGTCCATGTGACGATTCTAGACACGGACATCCAGTTATCAAATATAGCATCCTCCAGTGGACCCCTTGCTTTGATGAAGACCATGGCAATGCTTCTTAAACTATCATGGGCAAGATTTTTAATCTACTGCCCACTGATATTTTTGTTTCTAAAAAATTAGAGAAATAAAACAGATGTATAAGACACAAGCCAATTTTTTATTATTAGATTCAGAAAATTACATGACAAAATTACCCTGTCAAACTGTTATGGCTATTTCTAAATGTTATTCTCAGTTGCTATGCACATCTCATTGTGGAATGCAACAAACAGTTGTTGAACCTGGGACCACACTTCGAGTTGCACTGGTGCAGACGTTGAACCTGGATTTAGCTCCCATTTGTATTTAGGTTAGCTTGAACAGTTGTTTTTAGAAAAATTGGCTTAAAAATCCAGAGGATTCACAGGAAAATCCAGCTTTTCCTGAAAAGTAAAAAGCTGCAGGCAACACAAGCCTTGTCAACAATTGGGTGGGACTGAATAGCAGCTGCCCTTTTGAAACCCAGCACACAGCCTTCTGTTGCCTACAATTCCAGCCTCTCCCTCTTTTCTTACCCATAGGCAGGTTCCCTCATTTAAGCTACCTGCTTGACTGCAAAAAGCATTTGAATCTGTGTATACCTTAGCAGGATATCCACTTGAAATGAGCTACTCCGGTATTTTTCTAGCCTCACCACAGGGAAAGACCACACCGCAAAGGTCAACGGAACCCATCCAGTGTGGTTCCGAGACTGGAGGCTGTAGTATAGTACAGAGTTGCTGTGAATCACTGGGTGTCCTAGATATTCTCTAGATAAGTGGATCATATACTTCACATCTATATGGGTTAAAATCTTTAGATGCTATTTTGATGAATATAACAATTCATTTAATAATTTGTAAGTGTTACTGAATACCTGCTAGTTTGTTTTTTTGTTTCTTGATTTTTCTTGGTTAATAGGTATAGAAAGTAAAACTATGATTGCTTTTATTTTTAAAATGTTCAAGAAGGGATTTGTAAGTGTTACTGAATACCTGCTAGTTTGTTTTTTGTTACTTGATTTTTCTTGGCTAATAGGTATAGAAAGTAAAACTGTGACTGCTTTTATTTTTAAAATGTTCAAGAAGGGATACTTCCTTATGAAAAGGTTAGGGGACTGCTATTCCATAATAGTTGTCAGCATCACACTGTTTCGTGCATGTACCCCCTAAAAGAATCTTGAAAAACAATGTATTCCGGGCTTTTTAAAAAAAATGATAGCTACAGTTTGGCATCCTAAGTGGAAGTTGTTGCAAAGGAAATAATATCTAGTATACTGCAAAAGTTGACATTTTAACATAACATCACTTTAAAAAATGTATCCAATAGGATCCAAATACCACAGCAATCGGATACCCATCATCGTTCACTTAAAAAATTCATGAGCAAGCTTTTCTTTAACACTGGCAGGTTTTATATACTTTTTTTCTCCTCGAATTGATGTAGCCATACTTACATCTCATCAACAAAATAAATATAAATTTTAATTTAAAAATTATGTGTGATTATATGGCTCTAAGAGCAAATTTTTTTTTTTTTTTTTTTTTTTTTTGA
This sequence comes from Nomascus leucogenys, assembly GCF_006542625.1. Lineage (NCBI taxonomy): Eukaryota > Metazoa > Chordata > Mammalia > Primates > Hylobatidae > Nomascus > Nomascus leucogenys. The sequence continues at coordinate 98,541,889 of NC_044391.1, forward strand.
GACAGAATCTTGCTCTGTTGCCGAGGCTGGAGTGTAGTGGCGTGATCTCAGCTCACTGCAACCTCCAACTCCCAGGTTCAAGTGATTCTATTCTCCTGCCGCCTCCTGGGTTCAAGTGATTCTCCTGCATCAGCTTCCTGAGTAGCTGGGATTACAGGCACGCGCCACCATGCCCAGCTAATTTTTGTATTTTTAGTAGAGACAGGGTTTTACCACGTTGGCCAAGCTGGTCTTGAACTCCTCACCTCAAGAGATCCGCCCGCCTCAGCCTCCCAAAGTGCTGGGATTACAGGTGTGAGCCACTGCGCCCGGCCAAAGTGTTAATTTTTATTGATAATATATATTTTAATCAGAAGAATATGGCTTTTCTTCCCATTAGCTTGTGTAGCCATGGTTGACTAATATTACCTATTACTAGACTGACAAGTTCAGCATCAATTCTGTTTCTAATTTGTTGTTCACGTATGTGCATGCATGTGCACAGACGTACTCAAGAAACTTAATAACATATATAGGTGATGTAAGTAGTTTTTTTAATAGCAATATTATCCCCAGATTCTCCAAACTCCTTCTGAATCATTTGTCAAAGATCTCATGGCTTGCCAGAAATCAGTTGTGATTAAACTCTATTTCAGTCTTGTGGAGAGCAAAGAATAAGAAGCCATCTGATGAGCAAAAGTACTTATTTTAAGTCATTGGAATTATTCTTCCTCTACATTGATTTTTTTATTTTTATTTTTTATTTTTGAGGCAGTGTCTTGCTCTGTCACCCAGGCTGGAGTGCCGTGGCGCCATCCTGGCTTACTGCAGCCTTGACCTCCCTGGTTCAAGTCATCCTCCACCTCAACCTCCCAAGTAGCTGGGGCTACAGCTGCATGCCACCGTGGCAGGCTAATTTTTATATCTTTTGTAGAGACAGGGTTTTGCCATGTTGCCCAGGCTGGTCACGAACTCCTGGACTCAAGCAATCTGCCTACCCCATGAGCCATCATGCCTGGCCATCTCCACACTGATTCTGAGACCTAATTCTTCCTTTGCTGGTGCTCATGGTTGGGTCCATGCACCACAGTACGATTTGGAGTGGGTCCAAGGTATGCCTTTCTTCAGTGAAGTAGAAGGCGGGAGATAAAGAGGTCACCTTGATGTTAAGCTCTTTCTCAGATAGTTACACATATAAGTTGAGGAAATTGATTCCCTTAAGAGTGGCCTTTTCTGTGTACCCCTTGGAAAGTCTTCATGTATCCACAGTTTGAAGATGGCTGTCCTAGAAAAAAGTCAGTTCTGGGTTCTTGCAGTAAACAGGAAATACGTGGAGGTCAATGTAGCCAGTGATTGTAGTAATAACACATTATGTTTGAATTGTCGGCCCAGTTGTATTTTGTGGCCTATTCTACAGGAGCTTAGCGACTGTGAAGGGGATCTTTCCTGGGAGCCTCTGGCTCCTCATGGGGCTGCTGGTGGTTGGCGGCTAGCCTAGCATTTACGGCACTGGCCTTTCTCATAGTTACGGTTTGGCTCAGGATGTCATTAGCTTGGTTCTTCCTTTTCCACGGAGATAATTTCAGTGAGAATAACCTGGACATGGTTGTGCTCCTCTTCACCCCACCCTTTCCCTCTACCATAAACTGAGCTGAAGAACTACTCCTATTCTTTCCTAGGTATGGTCAGCTGTCTCTCCTCACCCTTCATTCCCCGTTGCACAAACCACCTTCTCAGGTTGTTGTTGTTTGGAAGAAAATAGTTCAAAGCGGGCCAGGCGTGGTGGCTCACACCTGTAATCCTAGTACTTTGGGAGGCCAAGGTGGGCAGATCGCATGAGGTCAGGAGTTCGAGATAAGCCTGGCCAACATGGTGAAACCCTGTCTCTACTAAAAATACAAAAGAATTAGCCGGGCATGGTGGTGCATGCCTGTAGTCCCAGCTACGGGGAAGGCTGAGGCAGGAGAATCACTTGAACCCGGGAGGTGGAGGTTGCAGTGAGCTGAGATTGTGCCACTGCACTCCAGCCTGGGCAACAGAGGGAGACTCCATCTCACAATAAACAAACAAATAAACAAACAAAAGAAAATAGTTCAAAGGAGGCCACGAGCTTTTTTTTTTTTTTTTTTTTTTTGAGACAGAGTCTCGCTCTGTCACCTAGGCTGGAGTGCAGTGGTCTGATCTCGGCTCACTGCAACCTCCACCTCCCAGATTCAAGCGATTCTCCTGCCTCAGCCTCCAGAGTAGCTGGGACTACAGGCCTGTGCCATCACGCCTGGCTAATTTTTGTATTTTTAGTAGAGACGGGGTTCCACCATATTAGCCAGGAAGGTCTCGATCTCCTGACCTCGTGATCTGCATCCCTTGGCCTCCCAAAGTGCTGGGATTACAGGTGTGAGCCACTACACCCAGCCTAAGCCACCAATTTCTAAAGGAGATCGCTGGTAATCCAGCGTGCCCTTTTGTTCTTCTTTTTTTTTTCTTTTTCTTTTTCTTTTTTTTTTTTTTTGCGACGGAGTCTTGCTCTGTCACCCAGGCTGGAGTACAGTGGCGCAATCTTGGCTCACTGCAAGCTCAGCCTCCAGGGTTCACGCCATTCTCCTGCCTCAGCCTCCTGAGTAGCTGGGACTACAGGCGCCTGCCACCACGCCCGGCTGATTTTTTGTATTTTTAGTAGAGACAGGGTTTCATTGTGTTAGCCAGGGCGGTCTCCATCTCCGGACCTCGTGATCCACCCCCCTCGGCCTCCCAAAGTGCAGGGATTATAGGCGTGAGCCACCACGCCCTGCCCGCTGTTTTTGTTGTTTACTTGTATTTTCTTCTTTGTAGTTCTGGGGCTTTTCAGTAATTTCCAATATGAGCTAAAGCAGCCTCTGGAGGGTAAGGCAGTCTTCCCTGCTCCTGGCTATTTAATCTGTTCTCACCAATGAGAATACTGAGGGCTTTAAGCAGTCACTTCTGGCTGGGGGCAGTGGCTCAGGCCCATAATCCCAGCGCTTTGGGAGGCTGAGGTGGGCAAATCACCCGAGGTCAGGAGTTCGAGACCAGCCTGACCAACATGGAGAAACCCCATCTCTACTAAAAATACCAAATTAGCCAGGCATGGTGGCAGGCGCCTGTAATTCCAGCTACTTGGGAGGCTGAGGCAAGAGAATCGCTTGAACCCGGGAGGGGGAGGTTGCGGTGAGCAGAGATCACGCCATTGCACGCCAGCCTGGGCGACAGAGCAAGACTCTGTCTCAAAAAAAAAAAAAAAAAAAAATGTTTCATTCTGGAGTCACCTTAGGGATTTAGGTCTATTTTAGGGTGTACCTGAGAAATTCAGTCTGGGACACTTAAAATAATTTTAAATCAAATGTATTCTCTTAGATGGTGATTGGAGAGGATGAGATCACTGGAGGCTGTGTAGAAAGAGAAGAGAGAGAGAAAACAAAACCCAGGGATCATATTAAACTAATACTTAAAAGGATCACCAGCAAAGAGATTAGGAAGAAATAGCCAGAGAAGAAGAGAGAAAACCAGGAATTTTTTGTTTGTTTGTTTGCTTGCTTTTTTTTTTTTTTTTTGCAAGGATGTTAAGGGTAGTAAGAGAATTCAACAGTGTGAAAACAGCTAACAGATCACAGAAATAAACCATTGGATCTGGCCTAAGAGGATGAGTAGCTGTCTTGGCAAGAGCAGTTTCTGGAGAGAAGTAGCAGGTGGCAAACTACAGTGGGTGAAAAGAAAGTGGGTGGTGTGGCCAAGGAGGCAGTTATTGGACACAACCATTTATTTATTTATTTATTTATTTATGTTTGTTTGTTTGTTTATTTTTTGAGACAGAGTTTCGCTCTTGTTGCCCAGGCTGGAGTGCAGTGGCGCGATCTTGGCTCACTGCACCCTCCACCTCCCGGGTTCAAGCGATTCTCCTGCCTCAGCCTCCCGGGTAGCTGGGGTTACAGGCATTTGCCACCATGCCAAGCTAATTTTTTTTGTATTTTTAGTAGAGACGGGGGTATCTCCATGTTGATCAGGCTGGTCTCGAACTCCCGACTTCAGGTGATCTGCTCGCCTCAGCCTCCCAAAGTGCTAGGATTACAGGAGTGAGCCACTGTGCCTGGCCGACACAACCTTTTAATAAAGATTGCGTTGTGATGGACAAATATAAAGGTAAATATGAAGACGGGCACTGCGTCAGCATACTAATAATGCTGATGATGGCAAGGAGCCAGCAGAGAGGGAGAGCTTACAGCTGTGAAGAGAACAAGGACAAATAATAATGGAAAGTGGGAGAAAATGTCAGACAGGTTGCAGCCTAGAGGGGAGTAAAATTTATGATGCATTGAAAGTCTCCGCCACTTCCTTTTACATGAGGATGAGAGAATAGAATGTGGAAACGAATATGTCTCCATCATTGCACTCACAGGGTGGTTTTCTGTTTAATTTGCTCACTAGTTTTGGAGCCATTGCATTTTTTTTTTTTTTTTTTTTTTTTAGATGGAGTCTCACTCTGTTGCCCAGGCTGGAGTGAAGTGGCATGATCTCTGCTCACTGCAGCCTCCGCCTTCCAGGTTCATGTGATTCTCCCTTCGCAGTCTCCTGAGTAGCTAGGCTATAGGCATGCACCACCATGCCCGGTTAATTTTTTGTAATTTTAATAGAGATGGGGTTTCACCATGTTGGCCAGGCTAGTCTCGAACTCCTGATCTCAGGCGATCTGCCCACCTCAGCCTCCCAAAGTGCCGGAATTACAGGCATGAGCGACCGCGCCTGGCCTGTATTTCCACGTCTTTTTGTTTGTCTGTTTGTTTGTTTGTTTGTTTGTTTTGAGACAAAGTCTCGCTCTTGTCCTTCAGGCTGGAGTGCGATGGTGCGATCTCGGCTCACTGCAACCTCCGCCTCCTGGGTTCAAGTGATTCTCCTGCCTTGGCCTCCCTGAGTAGCTGGGATTACAGGTGCCTGCCACCATGCCCAGCTAATTTTTGTATTTTTAGTAGAGACAGGGTTTCACCATGTTGGCCAGGCTGATCTAGAACTTCTGACCTCAGATGATCCACCAGCCTCGGCCTCCCAAAGTGCTGGGATTACAGGCGTGAGCCACTGTGCCTGGCATTTCCACTTCTTAACTCAACTTCTGCACTTAGTAGGCGTTATGATTAGTGAGTATCATTTTAGTATTTATTGATGCAATCAAAGTTATTTTTTTAAAAACAAAAGGGTAGAGCATTAGGCTCCACTTTTTTTTTTTTTTTGAGACAGAGTCTTGGTCTTGTTGCCCAGGCTAGAGTGCAGTGGTGCAATCTTGGCTCACTGCAACCTCCGCCTCCTGAGTTCAAGCAATTCTCCTGCCTCAGCCTCCCAAGTAGCTGGGATTACAGGCGCCCACCACCATGCCCAGCTAATTTTTTTGTATTTTTAGTAGAGACGGGGTTTCACCATGTTGGCCAGGCTGGTCTTGAACTCCTGACCTCATGATCTGCTCACCTCAGCCTCCCAAAGTGCTGGGATTACAGGCGTGAGCCACCGTGCCCCGCCTAGGCTCCATTTGTAAGACAAACAACAACAACAAAAACAACCCACCATGGGCCGGGCACAGTGGCTGACGCCTGTAATCCCAGCACTTTGGTAGGCTGAGGTGGGTGGATCACGAGTCAGGAGATTGAGACCATCCTGGCTAACATGGTGAAACCCCGTCTCTACTAAAAATACAAAAATTAGCCAAGCATAGTGGCGGGCGCCTGTAGTCCCAGCTACTTGGGAGGCTGAGGCAGGAGAATGGTGTGAACCCGGGAGGCAGAGCTTGCAGTGAGCCGAGATCGCGCCACTGCACTCCAGCCTGGGCGACAGGGTGAGACTCCGACTCAAAAAAACAAACAAACAAAAAAACCAAAAAAAAAAAAACAACCCACCAAACAAACCCCCAAAACAGAAAAACAAAAAAACCAACCCAAGACAGAGGATGAAAGATAAAGGAGAGCAGTTCCTACCAAGTTTCAAGCCTGGCTTCTAATTTCTCCATATGCATGACAGTCAATCAATCATCAATCAATCAGGAAACAACCCAGGTGCATTATTAACTGGCTTCACTTTTCAGGTCAGCTGTGCTGGGTTGGCTGCATACAAACATGATTTTAAATTTCTTATTTCCACAGAGAAATTCAAAGACCAACAGTTTATGTATTCAGAATCCTCATGATGTAGACACACAACTCAAAATACATTGTAGAGATATTAAGAAATACAAGTTACAAGACCAATACAAAATATTAGATGTTCTCCCCCAAATTCTTTAGCTTGGAGTTGGTTTTTGTTTGCCACGTAGCTTTACTATTGCAGAACAGTTTTGTGATGTGCCTCCTTTTCTAGGATGTGGATTCGTTAAGAATCTGCCACAGAACCGGGCGCGGTGGCTCACGCTTGTAATCCCAGCACTTTGGGAGGCCGAGGCGGGCGGATCACGAGGTCAAGAGATTGAGACCACGGTGAAACCCCGTCTCTACTAAAAATACAAAAAATTAGCCGGGCGTGGTGGCGGGCGTGAGAATGGCGTGCACCCGGGAGGCGGAGCTTGCAGTGAACCGAGATTGCGCCACTGCACTCCAGCCTGGGCGACAGAGCGAGACTCCGTCTCAAAAAAAAAAAAAAAAAAAAAAAAGAATCTGCCGCAGTAAGAATATGGGCAGCTATATAAACTGTCCAAGTGAGAACTCCCTTGGTCCAAAAGACTGTCGGCTGTTTTAATTGAATCCATTTATTAGCCTGTCTCATCAGCACATGCTCCTAAGATTGTGTACAAGAATATGAATACATATCCAGGGCTAGACAATTCACGATTTTGTTATTAAAAGAAAGTCACTGGTAGAATTCCATCCATAAATATTTGAGTAGAGTTACAGAGGGACTGGCAGGCTGCATTCATTCAAATTGGCTTTAGTGGTGAACTTTTCAGTTGAAGCCTGTGAGAAATTTGCCAAAAAATGAGTGAAAAATCAAGCTCTGTCCCAATGTGTAACTTGGAACTATCCTGACTGTGGGGCAAGTCTTCAGCTGGTAACCAGACCTGGTCAATTCCTTTCTAAAATGGCCCCTGCATCTGTCTCATTTTCTTCATTACTTCTATTACCAGCTGATCCAAGCCTTTATATTCCCACCAAGCAGTTACTGCAACAGTTCCCAACTGGTCGCTGTGCTTCCAGGCTCTCCCAACTTCAGTTCAAACTCTGTCAAGGGGACGTTTTCTTAGATCGCCACTCCCCCTTGTTCATTTCTTTGTTTAAATTAAATTCTGGTATATTGTGATTAACGCTTAAGAATGCCTGTCTTTGAGAGGAAGGTATTATAGTATTAATGAACAGTGCTAAATACACTGTGCCTATCTACAATTTAATCTTTGCATGTATGTTACTGAATCAGCCCCCTCCTCCTTCTGTGTGATGGTATCATGCGTGGAGTCAATCAAATCCTTGTGATGTTTTGCATGGACTTTGGCAACATGTAAATAATGTGTAAAGCAAGTTTTTATGATGAAGGAATCAAATTTATTGAATTTTATTATTGAAAGTTGAAACTTAACATGTATGGACAAAAAACAATAAAAGAATATACTCTTCATGGACAACAACAACATACAAACTACGTGCCTTGATATTGTTTACTGAATCAAGTAGGGATTTTATTTTCAAGCAAGATTATTTATTAGCATAACTAAGACCATACGCCTTGATTAAAAGTAACATAAAAAGTAGAGAGACTAGGTTCTTTCTAGGAAATGTCAAGGAAAAAAGGCATTAAAGAACTGTGAGAAATGAAAAAGACTGTAGTTCAAACCAGGGTCATCCAGGGCCTAGTGCTTATATGACTGTGGGAAGGCCTTTTTTTAAAAAAATTAGAAAGTGTATACATACAAAATTAGATGTAGGTCTTGGAAGGAATCAGGGCTTAAGCTTTATTAGCTTAGTAGTAAATCTGCCTCTGGGTCAAACAAACATGGCCTAATAACTGAGTTTATTTGTTTTGAATATTCGTATTTGGATCAAAGTGATACAATCATGTGGTATCAACTCAAATTGTGCAGAAAAGCTTATAGCAAGATTCTCTGGTCCCCCACCCTCCTCATCCTTAGTTCCAGCCCCAGAGACAACCTGTTTTAGCTTTATCTTTCCTTTGGTGTTTATCACAAAAGGTTTAGTAAGATATGCTCATAATTTTTTTTATGATTAATCAAATTTAAATAGTACCTATTGACTCATTGCTATGGCATATGAGGATTTATCTTATTTTATGCCACCTCCTCTCAATGTTTGGTAGTAATTATTATTGCTTTTATTATTGTTTAGTAGCTTAGTCTAGTAACTAGCTTTAATTTTAGTTTTGTGTAATTTAGAAATTGCTCCATGATCTAATTCCACTGTCATTCAATGTGTGGCATTTCTGCTGGTTTCTTTTGTTGCTTCCCTTGCACACTAGATTCATCGTGCCCCTCTCTTCCAGCCCCGCCCCCTTTGCCTATTGAAGTCCTTTCCATCCTTCAAAGCCCAGATCAATTCTCACCTCATCCATAAATCTCAGCTGTTCCAATAGACTTTGTTATCTCTCTTTGAATGCTTCTCACTTGACTTCTGCAACACGCAATTTAGCACTTAATTATAAAGCTTATTGTTTGTTTTTGAGCCCAGCCCCCTCCCCCTCCCTGAAGCCAGTCACTGTATCTGTTGCAAGGCTGGCTCTCAATAAGTGTCTATTGAACTGAATCATTCTGTTCTCTGTTTAAGATTTGTGAGTCTTACCTGCCTCACTAGATTATAAACGCCACATATTCTTGCATTTTCCCATAGTGTAAAACATAGAATAGGTACTCAATAATAAATAATTGTTGAATAATTCTGATCTTTTGCTTCATCCACATTATCTTGTAGCATTTCTCCTGCATTTACTGGAAGGTAGGAGAGGGTAAGTGAAAGCATACTATTTAGTTTTAACTCTGAGCCATATTTTTTTTTTTTTTTTGAGATGGAGTTTCACTCTTGTTGCCCAGGCTGGAGTGCAATGGCGTGACCTCTGCTCACCGCAACCTCCGACTCCTAGGTTCAAGCAATTCTCCTGCCTCAGCCTCCCGAGTAGCTGGGATTACAGGCATGAGCCACTACGCCTGGCTCATTTTTGTATTTTTAGTAGAGACAGGGTTTCTCCATGTTGGTCAGGCTGGTCTCAAACTCCTGACCTCAGGTGATCCACCCGCCTCGGCCTCCCAAAGTGCTGGGATTACAGGCGTGAGCCACTGCGCCCGGCCTCTGAGCCATATTTTTAAAAATATATTTTATCTACTTTTTCTTCGTGAGCGTAATTCTTTTTCCTCATTCACTCACTAAGCTCCCAAGAATGTTGTTAAATATGGCTTAAAAATTATCCTTCAAGGCAGTTTTTGTGTGCAGAAAAGATTACTGAGTTTTTTTTGCTTTAAAAATTAATAATCAATTAATTAATGTTACAAATCCACACATGTAGTTCTTTTTAAGCTTTTAAGTTGTTTATAAATCTTATTTTTCTGTTCATAAATCAAGCAAATTTTAACACTCATTTTTAAAGGAGACTTTGACTAATATTTGGTCCTTTTTACAAACTTAAATAAACAGCCTGGAACACTTTAAATTTCATTTGTAATTTAAATGTGCTTGATTTTCCTTTTATAGACTATAGTTGTTTGTTTTAACTAACAGACCCTTTCTAAGTATTTAAATAACTGTTGTAAATCTAACAAATCAAATTCAGCTATGGGAACACTAAAATCTCTTAAATCTTCCAATATTACATAATTAAAATTGTGTAAATCTAAACTCTACATCAATAACTCAATCATACATTTTAAGTTGGAATTACAGGGCTGAACTGTTACATGAAGAGGCTAAAGTCTCATGTGACTTTTTAAATTCCAAATATTCACATATCCCTTAATAACAAAATTATAAAGATTACAGGTTTGATTTTATTAAACATTTATCAACTCAATTTCCAAAATTTATGGGAATTAAAAGATGCTTATCTGGCTGGTCATGATAGTGAATGCCTGTAATCTCAGCACTTTGGGAGGCCGAGATGGGAGGATTGCTTGAGGCCAGGAGTTTGAGACCAGCCTGGCCAACACAGTGAGACTGTGTCTCTATAAAAATGTCAAAAATTTTTTTAAAAAAGATGCTTATCTATTATGAAGCAAATGTATTACCCTGATGAATTTTGGGGATTGCCATCTGTCTTAGTCAGTTCCAGCTGCTATAACAAATTACCATAGACTGGGTGTGTTAATAACAGAAACTTTTCTCACAGTTGTGGAGCTGGAAATCTAAGATCATGGCACCAGCATAGTAGGGGTCTTGGTAAAGGTCGTCTTCCTGGTTTACAGACGACAGTGTTTTCATTGTACCCTCACTTGGTGGAGAAAGAGATCATTTCCCTAATGTCTCTTATAAAGGCACTAATCCCATTCATAATCTAATTACCTACCAAAGGCCCCACCTTTAAAATATCATCACGTTGGAGATTCAGGCCTCAACATATGAATTCTGGAGGGACACAAAATATTCCGTTTGCACCACCTTTCTACTTGATTATGGGAGTTGCCGTCTTGGCTTGTTGAAGGCACTTAATGCCTGGAGAAGATGGCCTGGGTATTAGAAGAGCGTCATGTAGAACTAAAATGGTCTGGCAGGCTTCTTTCATAGTTGCCGGGTAAATGGCCTCCATTTGGGGTAATCCGATGTCCACTAGATTCGACTGAAGCTTTTCCTAATTTTATCTGTCAGGGAAGTCTGCTACTTAACTGGCTTTTAGATATGCAATCTGCAATATCTAATTGTACCAAGCTAAGGCAAGGGCTCAGGAAGCAGCCATGCTGGACTGGATTTTTCATTTTTTTGGCTCTAAACATATGTAAATTGTAAGATCACAAATCTTAAGATCTTGAACCTTAAATTGTAAATCTTTGCATCCAACTCTTATAACCTTTGAACTGGATGGAGTTAGGCATTCTTTTAATATGTTTCTTGTCTAAAAAAAGCCACAAGTTTTACACATTAAAATATTATCCAGTTGAATTAGGAATGTCTCTTGGCTTTGACTGGCACAGCGGTCACAGTGTCTGAGCATGTTCTATTACTAGATGTGAGCTGGGCATAGGTTTATGAAATAAAATCTAGAAATGGGCACTGTACAAACCAATGACTATTACTCGCTCTGATTCACCCGTGCTGCAGTGGGGAACAGAAACCTAACAGCAGAGCAGGATGCCGCCCCAGCTAAGCCTGTTACAACTATAGAAAGTCTATAAAAGGACAGAGGCAGGCTTCCTCTGGGACTTCATCTAGAGGTCAAGAAAGGGGCCTCTATCCTACAGGGTAATTTTCATAGTGTGGGGTTCCCGTCTGCCTTGTTTAGGGTAGTATCCTCAATGCCCACAACAATGCATTGCAAGCCATTAATAAAAATATTTTGAATGGATGGACTGATGGATGGATGGCAGGCTGTACCAGGCGGGCCCTCTCCTGTGCACGTAAAGGACACGTGTAGAGGAGGTTGTTCATATAGCTACCATTTGACATGGAGCTAGAACCCAGTAAACTGCAAAATTCATGAGTGGAGCAGAAGCAGCTGGTTTACTCAGAAATACCTGAGATGGTTTTTATAAACACTCAAGGTAATACGACAACAACAAAGTAAAAGCCCCAGAGCCTTGCTGCCATGGGCAAAGAGGCTTTGTTTTTGAGACGAAGTCTAGCTCTTGTCCTCTAGGCTGGAGTGCAATGGCGCAATCGTGGCTCACTGCAACCGCCGCCTCCCAGGTTCAAGCGATTCTCCTGCCTCAGCCTCCCGAGTAGCTGGGATTACAGGCATGTGCCACCACGCTTGGCTAATTTTTGTATTTTAAGTAGAGACAGGGTTTCACCATGTTGGCCAGGCTGGTCTCGAACTCCTGTCCTCAGGTGATCCGCCCACCTCAACTCCCCAAAGTGCTGGGATTATAGGAGTGAGCCACCATGTCTGGCCACAAAGAGGCTTTTAATGACGGCTTTGATGTGATGAGTATGATATGTGAATCACAATTTTAAAAAGCGATCATGGTTCAGTCATTTTCTGATATTTTCTTATGGGCATGGACGAGTGTAACCTGTGCCTGTGACACCAATGAGGACAGACAGGCAGGCAGGATGCCCTGTTTTTGCTTGTGATTACTGAAATAGCAAGTTTCCAGTCTGGTTTTCTCCCTACGCTCTCTTAAATGCCATCATAAGTATCACTGCAGACAAGGAGCAAACTGGGTATAGAGATTGTCTCCAACACAGCAGATGGATTCCTGTTTTCTTACTATATTCGCTGCTGTATCATTATGGGGGAAAGCAGTTGAACAACAAGGAGCAGACATATGAAATAAAGTCTTTGTTACCTATAGGCAAATAAGTACATTAATTTTGTGAGATGTTTCAAGAGGAATGATAGGAATCACATCCTAGTGTGTGTGTGGGTATGGGAGACAGATTAAAAGGCATTCTTAGGAGGAGCAAAGATTTCAGGAGCTACTAAATGATAAAGTGTGAGATCCTAATCAGAAAGATGGTACTTTATGTATAGGATTGAGCCTGAGAAAAATTATGGAAGGATTGTATGAGTGGTTTGGAGGGGGAGGGGGTTGGAAAGTACAGAGGGGACTCTTGGGGAACGAGAGAACTTGCTTTTGTTCAGAAGCATCAGTCTTTAATGCTGAGGGCATTTGAAAAGACCTAGAATGTAAATCATATTAAAAATCAAATCAGCAAGTTTTTTTTTTTTTTTTTTTTTTTTTTGAGACGGAGTCTCGCTCTGTCACCCAGGCTGGAGTGCAGTGGTGCAATCTCAGCTCACTGCAAGCTCCGCCTCCCGGGTTCATGCCATTCTCCTGCCTGAGCCTCCCGAGTAGCTGGGATTACAGGCGCCCGCCACCATGCCTGGCTAATTTTTTTTTTTTTTTTTTTTTTTTTGAGACGGAGTCTCTCTCTGTTGCCCAGGCTGGAGTGCAGTGGCATGATCTCGGCTCACTGCAAGCTCCGCCTCCCTGGTTCACGCCATTCTCCTGCCTCAGCCTCCCGAGTAGCTGGGACTACAGGCGCCCACCACCGCACCCGGCTAATTTTTTGTGTTTTTAGTAGAGACAGGGTTTCACCATGTTAGCCAGGATGGTCTCGATCTCCTGACCTTGTGATCCGCCCACTTCGGCCTCCCAAAGTGCTGGGATTATAGGCGTGAGCCACTGCGCCAGGCCAAGAATTTTTTTTTTTTTTGTATTTTTAGTAGAGACAGGTTTCACCATTCACAGGATGGTCTCAATCTCCTGACCTTGTTATCCGCCTGCCTCAGCCTCCCAAAGTGCTGAGATTACAGGCGTGAGCCATCGCACCCAGCCGTTATTTATTTATTTATTTTTTTTTGAGACGGAGTCTTGCTCTGTCACCCAGGCTGAAGTGCACTGGCACGATCTCGGCTCACTGCAACCTCCACCTCCCAGGTTCAAGCGATTCTCCTGCTTCAGCCTCCTGAGTAGCTGGGACTGCAAGCGTATGCCACCACGCCCAGCTAATTTTTGTAGTTTTAGTAGAGACGGTGTTTCACCATGTTGGCCAGGCTGGTCTCGAACTCCTGACCTTTAAGTGATCTACCCACGTCGGCCCCCCAAAGGGCTGGAATTACAGGCATGAACCACTACGCCTGGCCAAGTATTTTTCTTTTTTTTCTTTGAGCATCAGTTGCATGCAAGGCACTGAAACATTCTGTGTTTTTCCCCTTTTGTTTCATGTTCATGGTTGCTTCTCCCGAATGTGCATAGATGAAAAAAGAGGAGTTAGACTATGTCTGCATATCTTTGGCCATTTTTTATCAAGGGGGCACAGAGAGTCAAAGACTGAGCCAGCCTTGAAAAACAATGCATTTGTGGACTCTCCTCTATTACTATTTTTATTCCTATAAACGAAAACTTAAGTACTATGATACAGTAGCTATAACGTTCCCTACAGCTCTTCACAATATGGCAATTGCTGAAATGGTTTCTTTCTCATTATGCAGCCCCAAAGCAGTGAGATCATGAGGTAGGCAGCAAGAGAAAACAATATTTAATTTGTCCTAAAGGACAGGTGCCATGGGAATAAAAATATTCTCCTTTCTCCTGAGGTTCAAATACGTGGACACAACCAAAAAATGCAGGAGTGATACTGCACATCAAACAAGCCCGCACGTAATCGCCTAATTAAATCATTTTCATCTAATGAATATAAGCAACAAAATAAACTGGCATAGCAGCGAGTCAGGGAGTGATTCCAATGGAAGCAACTGCAGAGGTGGTGCGGCCGTGCCGTGCCGGGACTTGCAGAGCTTTTCTGCTTATTTTCAAGTGACGCCCGTATTGGCACCTTAGCTCCAGGTGAGTGGGTCTGAGAAGGCGGCTCTGTCTGGCAGTCTCCCAAACAGGGTTGGACTTCCTATGCACCTTCACCTTTTGCCTGGGGAAAGCTGGGTTTTACCCGAGAATGCTGGGGAACATAGCCTGGGCTAAGTGTGTTCCCCAGGGCTGTGTAGGGGTTTCCCCAGCTGGCCTGGAGTTTGTCAATAATATTTACAAAGACAAATCCCAGGTTCCTTGATCTTGGTAACGGTAGGTGGAAAAAGTTTATGGTGTTATTCTGTGTTGCTTTAACATGAGATCAACAATGAGTTGCCTTCTGTCTCAAAATGATAAGGGGTATTTTGGAAACATTTTGAGAACAATTTTTCAGCTTTTACCATCTTGTTTGACTTCTCCCTTTAAAACTATCTTCTTGGCCGGGTACAGTGGCTCATGCTTGTAATCCCAGCACTTTGGGAGGCTGAGGAGGGTGGATCATTTGAGGTCAGGAGTTCAAGACCATCCTGGCCAACATGGTGAAACCCCGTCTCTACTAAAAATACAAAAATTAGCCAGATGTGGCGGTGAGTGACTGTAATACCAGCTACTAGGGAGGCAGAGGAAGAAGAATCCCTTGAGCCTGGGAGGTGGAGGTTGTAGTGAGCAGAGATTGCTCCACTGCATTCCAGCCTGGGAGACAGAGTGAGACACCATCTCAAAAACAAAAAACATAAAACATCTTCTTTGCCTCTTGCCCCACCTATAGAAAAAAAAGGAAACAAACAAACAAACAAAAAACTAAAATAAGTTGACCACAAGGACAGCTCAGTGCATTTTACAATGGAAGAAAAATGATTTTGGAACTATTCTGGCATGTATTGACTGACAACTGGGTTCTACCACTCACTGGTTCTGTGACCATGGACAAGTTCAGATTCCTCATCTGTAAAATGGGAATGATAAAGCAGATTCAGTGAGACAGTGTATGAAACGTGTAGATAGAGCTGTTCTTCAAGGAAGATCGGTTTCCTTGGCTGAGAGGTGCATACTCTATTTATGGACGGACATCCCTTACTTTCTAGATGCTTCTGTGACAGGGGATTCCCATCTTGTCACGTAGGCAGGAAAGTCCCTTCTTACTATGTGGATTGTAGGGGTGTGAGAAGATTTCTTTTCTTACCACTGTGGCAGTGAGGGTTAGGGGAGTGCCTTTTCACCCCTTTATTTATTTTTTATTTTTTGTTTTTCTTTTGAGACAGAGTTTCGCTCTTGTTGCCCAGGCTGGAGTGCAATGGCAAGATCTCGGCTCACTGCAACCTCTGCCTCCCGGGTTCAAGTGATTCTCATGCCTCAGCCTCCTGAGTAGCTGGGATTACAGGTGCCCACCACCAGGCCTGGCTAATTTTTGTATTTTTAGTAGAGATGGGGTTTCATCATGTTGGTTGGCCAGGATGGTCTCGAACTCCTGACCCCAAGTGATCCACCCACCTCTGCCTCTCAAAGTGCTGGGATTACAGGCGTGAGCCATTGCACCCGGCCCACTCCTTTAATACTGATGGAAAAGAGGGGAAAGAAAGCGTGGAAAAAGTCACTTCTGGGAAATGTAGTGCAGAGCTTAATGGGAGTGGAGGCAGACTCCATTCTTGCCATGAGTTTTGTGCTTCTGGAGGGGAGAGGGCTGGTCTATTTCTAGTGCATATTTCACTATAGGCTGACCCCTCCCCGTCTTGTGCTGTTTCCCACTCACCCCTACACATCTTTTAAAATCGGCAATATCAACACTTCCCTGGGTTCTTGCCCCTGTACCTCTCCTCTTTTTAGCCATTAATCTTCATTTGTGTTTGCAGAATATGCCAGTAATGTGGAAACAATCTTATTTCTAGCTAAGGGAGATTTGAGAAACTTTGCTTCAGCTCTCATATATAACACACAGGAAAGTCACAACCCTCACCCTTGTGGAGCCTGCTGCCTAGTAGACAGAAGTGAATATATGGGCACAGGTGTGAGGGAGGAGAAGCCTTGGGCCTTTGGGCAGCCATGCGACTTACAAAAGAAGATGCAGAGTTGACAGTTGGATTTAAAGTGTTTGTGCCAGTCAGGCACAGTGGCTTACTCCTGTAATCCCAGAACTTTGGGAGGCTGAGGTGGGCGGATCACTTGAGGTCAGGAATTTGAGACCAGCCTGGCCAATGTGGTGAAACACCATCTCTACTAAAAATACAAAAATTAGCTGGGCGTGGTGGTGTGCGCCTGTAGTCCCAGCTACTCAGGAGGCTGAAGCAGGAGAATCGCTTGAACCCAGGAGGTGGAGGTTGCAGTGAGCTGAGATTGCGCCATTGCACTCCAGCCTGGGCAACAGAGTGAGACTCTATCTCAAAAAAAAAAAAAAAAAAAGGAAGCAATTGTTCTCAATCTTGACAGCATATAAGAAAGCTATGTGGAATCTTTTAAAATATACTATGCCAGGATCATACCTCCACAGATTCTGATTTCAAAATCAATATAGAAGGGAATCTGGGCATCAGGGTTGTATAAAGGTCATAGGTGACTTCAATGTGCAGCCATGTTTGAGAATCACTTACTGCTCTCCTCTTCCTTCCCTTTTCTTTTCTCCTCTCTCCTTCCTTTTTTTTTTTTTTTTTTTTTTTTTTTTTTTTTTTTAACTCTAATCCAGTGGTTCTCAACCTGAGCTGTACATTAGAATTACCTGGGGAGATACAGAAAATTCAGATGCCCATGCTATGTATGCCCAGACTAATCAAATAGGAGTTTCTAAAGGTGGAACTCACTAATTCATAAATTTCTTTTCTTTTGTTTTTTTTTGAAACAGGGTCTCTTTCTTTCACCCAGGCTGGAGTGCAATGGCACAATCTTGGCTCACAGCAGCCTCAGCCTCCAGGGCTCAAGGGATCCTCCTGCCTTAGCTTCCTGAGTAGCTGGGACTACAGGCATGCACCACTGGGTCCAGCTAATTTTATTTATTTATTGTAGAGACAAGATCTCTCTATGTTGCCCAGGCTGGTCTTGAACTCCTGGGCTCAACTGGTCCTCCTGCCTCTGCCGCCCAAGTACTGGGATTACAAATGTGAGTCACTGTATCTGGCTAAACATCCATAAATTTCAAGACTGCTGATTCAATTGTACAGCTCAGATTGAGAGGAAGATTGGAAGAACTAGATGCTCTGTGACTGTCAGGTAGAGACCAAGTTAGCAAAGCAGACTGAGAGGTGAGATTAGCACACAAACTGGAAGAAGAGGGGGTTCTTAGGCGTTTGGTATAAATGGAGCCTTCAGTACAATGTTGATGAGAAGTAATGATAATGTTTCATTCCTGACTTTAAAGAGGATACTGCCAACATTTTCTGATAATAGGTACTATGCCTAAGAAGATCACTTCTGTTCTCTTACTATGAGTTTGTATTATGTTGAATTTTATCAAATTCTATTCCTGCATTTATTAAAATGGTTATATGGTTTTCTTTTCTTTTTTTTTTTTTTTGTTTTGAGATGTAGTTTCATTCTTGTTGCCCAGGCTGGAATGCAGTGGCATGATCTCACCTCACTGCAACCTTCGCCTCCCAGGTTCAAGTGCCTCATCCTTCTGAGTAGCTGGAATCACAGGTGCCTGCCACCCTACCTGGCTAATTTTTGTATTTTTAGTAGTGATAGGGTTTTGTCGTGTTGACCAGGCTGGTCTCGAACTCCTGACCTCAGGTGATCCATCCACCTCAGCCTCCCAAAGTGCTGGGATTACAGGCGTGAGTCACTGTGCCCAGCAATGGTTTTCTTTTTTAATCTGTTAATGCATTGAACCACATTATAGATTTTTCTGATATTAAACCATCCCTGCATTCCTGAGATAATTGCAACTTGATTATGGGATATTATTTTTTATCTATACTGTTCCAATTGGCTTTGCTAGTAATTTGTTTAAAAGTTTTGCATCTTTATTT
The DNA here is from genome assembly GCF_006542625.1 of Nomascus leucogenys. Classification (NCBI taxonomy): domain Eukaryota; kingdom Metazoa; phylum Chordata; class Mammalia; order Primates; family Hylobatidae; genus Nomascus; species Nomascus leucogenys. Next base: position 98,560,201 of record NC_044391.1, read on the forward strand.
ATGAACTAAAAAGGCCAAAATTTACCCCTTTTCTAATGTCTGCCTGACTTTGTTATCAGTTTTATGCTGATTGTGTAAAATGATTTGGTGGCATATTTCTTGGAAGAAATTGTGTAAGACAGATGATTTTTTTCTTGAAAAATTGGGAGAATTTTTGCATGAAGCCATCCGAGATTGGCATTTCATTGTGGAAATGCTTGAAGATATTGCTTTAACTTCTTTAATAGTTACAATTATATTTTTGTATACTTTGTATTTTTTATATATATTATATTTATTATTTATAATATATATTATTTATAATTATTTATTATAGATATTTATTATATAAAATATTTATAATATATTTTTAAAATGTACTTTAATATATAATATATATTATATTAATATATTATATATAAAATATAATATATTTTAAATATATAATATATTATAATTATATTATAATAATATATTATATATAATATATTATATATAATATAATTATAATATATTATTATAATAATATATTATTATATTTTATATATTATATATATGATATATTAAAATACATTTAAAAATATGTTATAAATACATTTTTAAAATATAATATAAATAATTATTTTATATAATACATATCTAATAAATAAATATTTATATAATAAATATCTATGAATAAATATATAATATATATAAAATAAATATATAATATATATAACACAATTTCTTCCAAGAAATATGCCGCCAAATCATTTTACACAATCAGCATAAAACTGATACCAAAGTCATGCAGACATTAGAAAAGGGGTAAATTTTGGCCTTTTTAGTTCATAAATAAAGATGCAAAACTTTTAAACAAATTACTATAATATATAAATATAATATATAATTATGTATAATATATTATATAATATATATTATAATTATATATAATATAATATATATAGTATTTCTATATTATATATAATTATATATATTATATTTATAATTATATATGATTATATATTATATATAATCATATATAATATATATAGTTATATATTTTTATATAAATATTAATATATTATATTTATATTATTATATATAATAATATTAATATATTATATTTATATTATTATATATATTATAAATATATTATATTTATATTATTATATATAATAATATAAATATAATATATTTATATTATATATATAATATAAATATATTATATTTATACATAATATATAGTTATATAGTTATATATTATATATAATTATATATAGTATATATAGTTTATATAATATATTATATATTTATTTTATATATTATATATTTATTCATAGATGTTATATATAATATTGTATATAATTATATATAATATATGTTATATAAATATATATAATATATAATATATATTATATATAATATGTATATTTATATAAATATATAATATATAATATATAAAATGTATACTATATATTTCATATATAGTATATAAATATATTAATATATAATATAATATAGTATATTGTGTATAATATATTATATAATATATAATAGTCTATATAATTATATAATTATTATATATAATAATCTATGTAATTATATAATTATCATATTATACATAATGGTATTCTATATAATTATATATAATATAACAAACATTAGAAATAGATGCAGGTGTAAGAGGTTGGGAACTAGAAAAATACATCTTTCAGCACCTGCTTTCAGCAAAAAGACAAAGTATACAAAATACATAATAAATATATGAAAATATAAATATATAAATACATAAAAATATGTTTATATATTATATGTAAAGTATAAAATACATATAAATATAAAATATATATTTTAATATACATTTTATATATTTTTGTATCCCTTGTATTTTTGTGAAAACAGCCTCTGAAAGATGTATTTTTCTAGTTCCCAACCTCTTACACCTGCATCTATTTCTAATGTTTGCCAGCCAAATCTGTTGCTATCTCCATTATTTTAAATTAACATTTACTCTCAACATGCCAAAAAATAGCTTCTGTTGCTTTGACAAGTTTGCTAATGAATCTTCATGATGCTGACTCAACAGGATTCTTTTTTAGTTTTTTTTTTAAACTTCATGCTTTATTTTGAGACTATTTACCAACCACTTCTTTCTGAAACTTTCTACTGCTTGGTATGTTTGGCAAAATTCTTTCCTGATATCCTCCTAACTCTCTGATTATATTCTAAATATCTCCTTCCTAATCCCTTTCCTCTTTCTCTCCTCATGGTGTGAATATATTGACATTTGCAAGTTTCCATTTTTTTTTTTTTTTTTTTTTTGAGACGGAGTCTCACTCTGTCACCCAGGCTGGGGTGCAGTGGCGCGATCTCGGCTCACTGCAAGCTCCGCCTCCCGGGTTCACACCATTCTCCTGCCTCAGCCTCCTGAGTAGCTGGGACTACAGGCGCCCGCCACCACGCCCGGCTAATTTTTTTTTGTATTTTTAGTAGAGACGGGGTTTCACTGTGGTCTCGATCTCCTGACCTTGTGATCCGCCCGCCTCGACCTCCCAAAGTGCTGGGATTACAAGCGTGAGCCACCGCGCCCGGCAGGTTTCCATTCTTACACCACTGCTGTTTTCATTCTATACAGTCTCCTCGGAAAATCTCATCTACTCTTATGATTTAAATTTAACCCAGGGGTACATAAAATTTTATGGAGTCTGAAGCTTATAAAATTTTGGAGCTTCTCTTTAAGAAAAAAATATAAAATTAAGTACAAGTCCTCATCTTGGAAGTAAGGGGCATGAAACTTAAACTTCATTAAAATTACAGTAAATGTCCCTCTGTCTACATTTCTCAAGTTGGAATATGTTTTTTGACCTCTTTCCTAAAGGTTCCTTTAAGATTTGTAAATGAAATTATTTATTGAGCTTATCTGTCCCACAGTGGGACTTAAGATGACCTGCAGTATGGAGGTTTTAAAACATGGCTGCAAAACTATTTGAAATGCCTCCTATTGAGAAGTGAGATCTATGCCTTTCGTTTTGAGCCTGGGCTTTATGACTGCTTGATCAGTAGAATATAGTGCAAGTACTATGGTGTCAGGTTCAATCCTCGAGAAGCTGATGGCTTCCATTTCCTGTGTTTTGGGATGTTTGCTTTTGGACCCCGGACACCATGCTGTGAAAAAGTCAGAAAGCCACATGGAGAACCCACATATAGGTGTTTGAGCAGACAGCCTGGCAGAGGTCCCAGCAGGCGGCCAGCACCAACTTGCCAGCTGTGTGTGAGTGAGCTATCTTGGAATTGGAGCATCCAGCTTCGGGTCAAGCTGCCCTGGTTGATACCACATAGAGTCGAGGTGAGATTTCCCCACTGAGCTCGGCCCAAATTGCTAATTGGTAAGATAAATATGATTGCTATTTTAAAACCTTGAGTTTGGGGGTGGTTTGTCACGCAACGCTAGATAGCTAGAACACACAGACACCTCAACTTGTTCCTTCCCCTATGTGTCTAATCGTAATTAATGATGGTGTCAGTGACACTGTTATCCATACATTATGTGAGCATTTACTCTAATTTTTCCTATTCCCTCATATCTAATTAATCACTAAGATAGTTTCAGATTTTACTTCTTACATATTTCTCTCATCTACTTCTTCTCTATCCTTTTGTTAGTAGTGCCCTCTGTATCTTTTAATGTTTTGCAGGAGACTCCTAATGTATTTTCCAGTATTTGTCTTTGCCCTGCTCAAAACTGACTTCCTGCACTGCCACAAAAATGCCCATGAAATGAATTCTAACTATGCTACAAATCTGTTTGATGAAATAGACATAAAATGGTTAAAGACAGGCCAGGAGCTGTGGCTCATGCCTGTAATCCCAGCACTTTGGGAGGCCGAGGCGGGTGGATCACCTGAGGTCAGGAGTTCTAGACCAGCCTGGCCAACATGGTGAAATCCCGTCTCTACTAAAAATTAAAAAAAAAAAATTAACCAGGTGTGGTGACGGGTGCCTGTAATCCCAGCTACTCGGGATGCTGAGGCAGGAGAATTGCTGACCCTGGGAGGCGGAGGCCTCAGTGAGCCAAGATCGTACCACTGCACTGCAGCCTGAGCGACAGAGCGAGACTCTGTCTCAAAAAAAAAAAGTTAAAGATATAATGCAATTAACACATTTCTCAGCTGAAGAAAGACCTGAGTTTGCCCATTTGAATATTGCAACACTAACACATAGATACATTCTTAAACAGTTTCCTATAGGCATCCTAACCTTCATCTAGCTCTCATCCCTGCCCCACTAAACAACCACAATAACAACATTTTGCCTACAAAGGATTAAAATGCAAACCGCCTTGGATTTCCAATATGTCAGTGGTAAAAAATAATAAAAAAACACAATAGAATAATGTCTTTGGGATTTGAGGGGGTACACTTAGTCAACTTTTTTTTTTTTTTTTTTAGATAAGTTCTCACTGTTACCTAGGCTGAAGTGCAGTGTCACAATCTTGGATCTCTGAAGCCTCAACTTCCATGCTCAGGTGATCCTCCCACCTTAGCTTCCTGAATAGCTAGGACTACAGGTGTGCACCACCATGCCTGGAGGAGCCAACATTTTAATACTCAGCCAAGTTGTCATTATGAGAAAATAAAAATGCGAAAGTCCAAAAAAGAATGTCACCCACCATGCCTCCTAGAAATAAACACGATTTTCGGTATTATTTGTAGTCTATTTTGTCCTATCTGCAGTGGAACTTTCTATGCCTAGTTATGTCATGAGATTGGATAATACTGTGTAGCTACTATACTATTTCAATGATAAATATAGTGCCATTAGCTAATACTTTTAAAATGTCAAATAGTTCAGCAACATTATAGAATAAATTAACATCTAAAGGGATGCCCGAGGGGACGAAGTGACATTTTATTTTTATTTATTTTATTTTATTTTTTTTGAGACAGAATCTTGCTCTTTTGCCCAGGCCGGAGTGCAGTGGCGCTATCTCGGCTTACTGCAAACTCCGCCTCCCGGGTTCACGCCATTTTCCTGCCTCAGCCTCCCGAGTAGCTGGGACTACAGGTGCCCACCACTGCGCCCGGCTAATTTTTTGTATTTTTTAGTAGAGACGGGGTTTCACCGTGTTAGCCAGGATGGTCTCGATCTCCTGACCTCGTGATCCACCCGCCTCGGCCTCCCAAAGTGCTGGGGTTACAGGCATGAGCCACCGTGCCCAGCCAAAGTGACATTTTAAAATCTTGTTTCAATGAAAAAATTTATTTTCAACTTTCACGCGTCATATTTAACAAACAATTTTTGCAGCATAATGTGGAAATGTCTGAAGTAATTTCTTTCTGTCATGCCAATGATTGCTTGAATTTGAATATCTTATAGCCAAAATTCATACTCTTGATATTGAGAAAGTACAAATATTTACGAGAATGCCATGCAGTATTTTCCTTAAAAAATTCTCATTATTCCTTACTATTTCTTTAGATCAGAAAAATGTTAGATTAGATTCTGAAACTGTTTTAAAGTATAACATCCAAGAACTGGCTTCAGTTTGACATCAGTCGGCACTTCTTTTTGTTTTCAGAGTGCTTTGGGTCTGAATTACAGCAAATGATTCCCTTAAATCAATAGGAGGCAGATGTGGAGATTTAGAAAGTAATAACATTAAGTCAACATTGAATAAAGAATTTAATACTTGGAATACAGAATAACAGATATGTAGGGTACCAATGACTTTTTCAGAATCACCTTTTAATTACAGGAGTATCTGGGTATTACATGTTCAGTGCTTGCAAATAATTGTAGTGCTAAAATGATTCCTATTTAGGTTGAGATTTTAGCCTTTTCACTTTTTTCACAGCTTGTTACCACAGAAGAGATTATGTTCGAGTGTGTATATGTGTTCATGAATGGCATAATTCTAACTCAAATTCCACGTCAAAATGGTTATTTTATCCAGAAGTAATTTTTCAGGTAACGTGGTAACAAGTTTAAAGGCAAGAGCAAATGAAGGCAGGTACTTTTACTTCTCATAGTTAAAGGGTGTTATATGTAAAGGGGTCATAGAGTAGACCTTACCTTTCACCCTTATTTTCTGTTTTAAAATTCTTCCTCTTCATAAGTCTAGGAGAAAGAGAGAGAAAAAAAGAACTGTTTCTTACTGCACACCCTTTGCAAACACATGGGCGGTTGTGAAAGATATTGTATGGTTTCCTAAGGACTCAAGTTACTAGACTTCAGTAAGTTGGTTTATGTAGAACTTAGTGTTTGTTCTCCCTTGAACGCATGAGAACACATGAGAAGGGCTCAAGGAACTGTGCCCAGTGTAAAAGGATCCTATTGTTAGGGTGTTGGGTTGAAATAGCAGGAAGGACTAGGTCTTCAGCAGGCACAGCTCCTGAGCTAGGCACTGGCCTTATTTTTTCCTCCCTTTTAGTTCTGAGTCATAGAAAAAGAAATCTGGGCAAGGAAGAGTGAGGCAGGACAACTCATGCAAATAAAGGAGGATTTCATCCTTAAATTTGGTTTCAACGTAATCTCAGTGAATCTTCAAAGACTTATGTAACCTGAGATTTCTCATGCCTGGAGCCTGTGGATCCTTAGTTCTGTGGCACCTGGAGAAAATCCCAAAGTTCTAGTATTATTTTGGTCACTCCCCACAGTCATCTCTTTACCATCATGTGACTGAATAAAATGTGAATGCAGAAGAGTTTCCTGGATTTGTCAGCTGTGGCTCCTTTTCTGTTTCTCAACAGTTTCATTCATCATCATTATTATTTAATTGGCTCTATTTAGGTCTTGTACCACCTAGTTACACACTACGTATCTTATAGTGGGGCTACTTGAAGACTGTGACACTTGCAAAGTAGTTATATGAATCTCACTCCCTTAGCCTTTGTGATGTAAACAAATAGTTTACTTAGCTGTTCGTTAATATAGCTTAGGGTTATCTATAAATGCTACTGTTTTGCCAGATTTTAAGGTTATTCTAATACCATCATCTTGGAGCTTTGGCCAAAATTACAGCCAATGACCTTGTACTAATTTATTTCTGTTAATATTGGACTTCTTGAGTCCAGAAAGTTTAAGTAACTCACTAGGAAATTTCAAAAGCTTTCACGACTACACGGTATTCTGTAAAAAAATTGAATGGATGAAGTAAAATGATTAGATAAAATCTCTGTGGTTGAAATTCTATTGACTTAAAGTTTATAATTATTCAGAGAAGTGTTAAGCAAATTTGTTTCATTAGGTTGTACTTTAAAAGACAGACTTTTACTTAAGTTGACTGTAGCTTAGTTCTTTTCCAAGCAGCATAGTAAATGAAACTCTGGCTGAGAAAATGTAGTGCAATTTTAGGGTTTGGACATCCAGTTATCAGGGTAGGAGGAAAACTGTACTTTCTATATGCCATTCTATAACCCATTACAACTTGTTATCCTTGCACAAAAAGGTGACTTTTTTTTTTTTTTTTTTTTTTTTTTTTTAGATAGAGTCTCACTCTGTCACCCAGGCTGGAGTGCAGTGATGCAATCTCGGCTCACTGCAACCTCTGCCTCCTGAGTTCAAGTGATTCTCCTGCCTCAGCCTCCCGAGTAGGTGGGACTACAGGCGTGTGCCACCATGCCCAGCTAATTTTTGTATTTTTAGTAGAGATGGGGTTTCACCATGTTGGTTGGCCAGGATGGTCTCGATCTCTTGGCTTCGTGATCCACCTGCCTCGGCCTCCCAAAGTGCTGGGATTACAGGCATAAGCCATCATGCCTGGCCAAAAAGGTGACTTTTAAAAAATGATACTAGAGGGTGCTAGGAGTGTCCTTGACTTACATCAAGGCGAAGAAGGGTAATAGCGTCTGTTCTCACCTATGGAGTGCATACTCTGTTCCTGGTAGTAGGAGATTTACAAACATCTTTAAAACACCAATGTGGGTATAATCGGCCCCATTTTATAGGTAAGAAAGAGGTAGAATACAGAATTCCTAATTGACTGAGGAAAAAATGAATGCATTAACTGGATGTGATGAGCTGGAAGTGAGTAGATCAAATTTCCTGCTTCAAAAAGTAGGGGCTTGACAAAGACACAAAGATGGGTTTTTTTGGGGAAAAAAAGATTTTATTTTTTGCACACCAGTAGTTGAGATTTGTGAAACTAGTACCCACTACTTAACTACCTCTTTCTTTTTTTATAGACAGAGTCTTTCTTGCTCTGTTGTCCAGATTGGAGTGCAGTGGCATGAGCGTAGCTCATGACAGCCTTGAACTCCTGGCCTCAAGCAATCCTCACACCTTAGCCTCACAAAGCACTGGGATTACAAGTGTGAGCCACTGTGCCTGGCCTCACCTATGTACCTTATGTTGTCTATGTACCTTTATGTTGTCTACGTGGCGAGCATATTGGTATTCATACTCAACATTCATTGAGTAACTACCATGTGCACAGCATTTTGTTAAAGTAGGGGCTCCCATCAGTTGTTCATGATGAAATAATTTAGAGACACTCACTTTCTGCCTCCTCTGGGAACTCTTATTCGTGCTTTAAGAAGCAGCTCATACTTTTACTTCTCTTTGAAGTCCTACCTGAATACATCAATGAGACATTAATCAACCTCTGTTGTAAATTTCTGTCTGTAGTACATCTATGATAGACTAATCCCATGGACCATGTTTATTTGTTAATCTGCTTGTCCCTTTCTGCTAGACTTTGAGACTATGAATTCCATGCCATCAAAGGCTGGCTCCTTGTCCCTCACCCATCATATACGCCAGTGATTATGTCAGCCTGGCTCTTAGTAGCAGTTCATAAAGCTTACTCAGTACATGAATTACTGTATACCAGCAGTTCTAGGTAAAGCAGAAAGTTCTTCTCCTTTAAAGTTGCTCAAAATTTTAAGAGGTATGACTAACTGAGCTCCTGCATACTTCATGTATATTATCTAATTTAACCTTACTGTAATCTACTTAGCTTGGTATTATTTCACTGGCCCCTTCATTTATAAAACTGCCCAGAGATATTAAGTAGCAAGCCCAATATCACTGAGCTAGTAAGTAGTGGAACAGGAAATAAAATTTAGTCTGCCTGACTCTGAAGCTGTTTATTCCACTGAGTTACACTGAGTTCCATATATAAGGATGCCAGGATCTTGCTGTGTCATAATCTATTTGATTCTTTGCGTTTCTTTTTTTTTCTTTTTCAATCCCGCTCCTTCTCTATACATTTCCCTCCCTCCCTCCCTTCCTCCCTCCCACCTTTCCTCCCTCCCTCCCTTCTTCCCTCCCCTCCCCTCCCCTCCCCTTCCCTTCCCTTCTTCCTTTTTATTGAGACAAAGTCTTGCTCTGTCATCCAGGCTGGAGTGCAGTGGTGCAATCTTGGCTCACTGCAACCTCCATCTCCCGGGTTCAAGCAATTCTCTTGCCTCAGCCTCCTGAGTAGCTGGGATTACAGGTGTACGCCACCATGCCAGGCTAATTTTTTTGTATTTTCAGTAGAGACAGGGTTTCACCATATTGGCCAGGCTGGTCTCAATCTCCTGACCTCAGGTGACCTGCCTGCCTTGGGCTCCCAAAGTGTTGGGATTACAGGTGTGAGTCACTGCGCTCTGTTATACATTTTTTTTCAACAACATATCATATTGTAGCCATCTCCCAGCCACCAAATGAATTACAAAAATACTAACTTTTCCAGATCTGGGTATACATGCCACCTGCTAGTATTTGGTTGGAGAGAAAATTTCTCAGCCTCTTTCCATGTGGTGTTAATGAATACACTCAGCATCCAGCACGTTTTTAGGCATCCTGAGGAGGAGAGCACACCCAGGGTCTGAAATGTCCTTACAGCGTGAGAGTTTGGACTCAAGAGAGTCGAGAAAAATGCCCAAGTGCTACTTGTATGTGACAGCCAGGCAGATCTGAGTGTGTTTATTCTGATAAACCTTAACCCTGAAAACTCAGAGGTAAGTTCTCAGTGTCTCAACAGAAAGAAATATGCAGCCTGGAAGGTAAACATGGAAGATAGAGTGCCTGCGTGGAGAAGATCCTAACCCAGGAAGATCCTGAGCTCCCCTTTGAATAAGATGTTCCTCCAGGGCAAAGACGACAAGGCTGTCCCTAATGCCTAGCTCACAGTATGTAGTGATCACAAGACCTGCTCAATAAATTTTTGTTGAGGAAGCATTGTCCATTGTAATATAGATCATCTGAAGCCATATCCTAAAAGGATATACAGTTGTCCCTTAGTATGGGGGAGGATTGGTTTCAGACCCCCCCCCCCCACCAAACCATACCAAACTCCGAGAACATTTACATAAAATGATGTAGTATTTGATATAACCTATGCTCACACTCTCACAGACATTAAATAACCTCTAGATTAGGTATAATATCTAATACAATGTAAATGCTATGCAAGTGATGGTTATACTGTATTGTTTCTAAAGTATGTATTTTTTGTTATATTCTTATTTTTTATTTTTTTCAAGTATTTTCCATCTGTAGTTGGTTAAATCTGTGGATGCAAAACCAGTGGATATGGAGGGCTAATTATATTGACATAAAAAATAGATTACTCTAGATTTTAAAATTAAGGTATAGATTATGCCCAGCAAGGTTGACGCACAGGAGAAGCCTTGGAAATCAAAATACTTGCATAAAAACCTAGATTCCCTCTTTTATTTTTTTTATTATTATTATTTTTTGAGATGGAGTCTCACTCTGTCACCCAGGTTAGAGTGCAATGGTGCAATCTCGTCTCACTGCAACCTCCACCTCCCGGGTTCAAGCGATTCTTCTGCCTCAGCCTCCTGAGTAGCTGGAACTACAGGCGCGTGCCACCCTGCCCAGCTAATTCTTGTATTTTTTATAGGAACGGGGTTTCACCATGTTGGTCAGGCTGGTCTCGAACTCCTGACCTCGTGATCTGCTCGCCTCGGCCTCCCAAAGTGCTGGGATTACAGATGTGAGCCACTGCGTCCGGCCTGACACCCTCTTTTAAAGAGGCTTTAACAGCATGGAGGAAAAAGCAGCATGGCTTTATTAATAGTTAGTGAAATGGCAGGGCATACACTCTGTAGAATAGCTCCATATGGTGAGAGCAGAAGACTACATCTTTTATTTTATTTTTTTTACTGTTTGAAACTGTATTTCTTTTTTTTTTATTGTTATACTTTAGGTTTTAGGGTACATGTGCACAATGTGCAGGTTTGTTACATATGTATCCATGTGCCGTGTTGATTTCCTGCACCCATTAACTCGTCATTTAGCATTAGGTATATCTCCTAATGCTGTCTCTCCCCCCTCCCCCCACCCCACAACAGTCCCTGGAGTGTGATGTTCCCCTTACTGTGTCCATGAGTTCTCATTGTTCAATTCCCACCTATGAGTGAGAACATGCGGTGTTTGGTTTTTTGTCCTTGCGATAGTTTACTGAGAATGATGTTTTCCAGTTTCATCCATGTCCCTACAAAGGACATGAACTCATCATTTTTTATGGCTGCATAGTATTCCATGGTGTATATGTGCCACATTTTCTTAATCCAGTCTATCATTGTTGGACATTTGGGTTGGTTCCAAGTCTTTGCTATTGTGAATAGTGCTGCAATAAACATACGTGTGCAGACTACATCTTTTATTAACACACCTTCACCAACAGCTAAACCGATAACCTTGTAGTGAAGAGCTGCCAACAACACACTGCAAAATGACAAAAGCCCCATAGCACACTGAACTGCTAGATTGTATTACGCTCTGCACATAGAGCAGGAATATCCCACTTATCGTGTAATCGTACACACGTGTTATCCCATGTGTGTGAAGCTCAGCCTACAGCCTGAGATTCCACAGCTAAAATCAAAGGGAACAGGGCATATATCTGAAGGCAGGAAAGGAAAATACAAAGAGAGCCACGATTTCTCATAAACCAGCCATAAAAGATCATTTTCCTTATCAAACCAATTAATCTATTTAGCTCAACTGATTCTTTGAGACAGTAAAAATTGCTTACGTATCTTGCAAGTACTGAGGAAAAGATCAGCTTTTCTTTTAAAATCAAGAGTGCTAAGATCATTGCAGATATATGACATTCATGTTGAAATGTTTTTTGTTTTGAAAGCTATACATGGTAATTGTAGAAATAATTAGAAAATAAAGACAAGAGTTTTTAAGAAATGCCAGTATTTCTTCCCCTAAAAGATAGTAACTTTTAACATTTTGGTAAATATATTTGTGGACCCACAACGATGGGCTGATGCTGTGAATATTGTTTTATACTTTTTTCCACTTATAAAGATATTGTGAACAATTCTCCATGATAATATGTATTTTTAATTGAATTACATACAGAAAAGCATGCATGTTATACCATATCAAGGCATAATTTAACATCATTTTAAATGTATAGTATTTCATTTATGGGAATATATCATAATTTATTTAACTAGTATATGCATGTATGTATGTATTTATTTTTTGAGATGGAGTCTCACTCTGTCATCCAGGCTAGAGTGCACTGGCATGGTCTTGGCTCACTGCAACCTCCGCCTCCCGGATTCAAGTGATTCTCCTGTCTTAGCCTCCTAAGTAGCTGGGGCTACAGGCGTGCACCGCTGCATCTGGCTAATTTTTGTATTTTTAGAAGAGGTGAAGTTTCACCATGTTGGCCAGGCTGATCTTGAACTCCTCCTGACCTCAGGTGATCTGCCTGCCTTGGTCTCCCAAATTATTTTGTTTTTAGAAATACAAGGTTTCCCTACATCTCCCCTCACTATTATAAAAAAATGCAAAAGAATATCAATGGATATACTGTATATCTTTGCACATATCCCTAAATTATGTCCTTAGGATTACTATTAAAATTAGAATTACTGGTTAAATGAGATGACTTTTTCTAAAGCTTTGCCACATAGCTTTCTGGAATAGTCATGCCTGGCTATACTCCCACCCTCAGTGCACGAGCTTATATGAAGAAAGGGATGTTGTGTCATTTAGAAGTTGCAAAGAGTTTTCTTTCTCTGGAAAGCATATATATTTCTTTAAGCATGAATTGCCTGAATAAGTCCTTTGGCTTTTTTTTTCTTTTTTTCTACTGGGATGTCTTTGTTTGTGTTGCTATAAAAGAATACCTGAGGCTGGGTAACTCATAAAGAAAAGAGGTTTATTTGTCTCAGGTTCTGCGGGCTGTACAAAAAGCATGGCACCAGTATTTGCTTCTGGCAAGGGCCTCAGGTTGCGTCCACTCATGGCTGAAGGGAAGGGGGAGCTAGAGTGTGCAGAGGTCACAGGGGAGAGCGGAAGCAAGAGAGAGGGGAGGGAGGTGTCAGGCTCTTTTTACAAACCAGTTCCAGATGGAACTAAGAAAGTGAGAGTTCATTTCCTTGAGGACAGCACCAGGACGTTCATGAGGGATCTGTTCCTGTGACCCAAGCATTTCCCACGAGGCTCCACCTCCAACACTGGGGATCACATTTCAACATGAGACTTGGCGGGGCCAAACAAACCATATCTAACCCATAGCATGGGATATTTGCCTTTTCTTTTCAATTATAATATCTTCTTACATAATAATGAATACATCTTTTATCTGACTTATGTGAAGGAATTTTTCTTATTTTGTCATTTGCCTTTGAAATATTTATGTATATTTGTGTGTGTGCAGTTGATCCTCATTATTCATGGATTCTGTATTTGCAAATTTACTCACCAAAATTTATTTCTAACTCTACATCAATATTTGGTGCACTTTTTGGTTTTGTGTGGACATGCACAGAGCTGTGGAAAATGTGTGTTGCTTGACATGTGTGTTCCCAGCTGAAGCAGAACAAGGACGCTTTATCTTCTTGTTTAATCTGTCATACGGGAAACATGGGGCTTTTTTTCCTGGTCTGTTTAGTGCCACATTTTCCATGTTTGTGCTTTTTGCTGGTGCTTTCATTGTTTCAAATAGCTCCTACGCATAGTGCTGTAGCGATGTCTTGTGTTCCCAAGCTCGAGGAGGCTGTGATGTGCCTTGTGTTAGATAAGCTTCATTCAGGCATGCATTATTGTGCTGTTGGTCATCAGTTAAATGTTAATGAATCAACAACATGTAATAAATATGGTGTCTTTAAACAGAAGCACACATAAAACAAAGTTAAATATCAGTTGGTTGATAAAAATGTTGGGATCCAGCCGGGCGTGGTGGCTCACACCTGTAATCCCAGAACTTTGGGAGGCCAAGGTGGGCAGATCACGAGGTCAGGAGATCGAGATCATCCTGGCTAACACAGTGAAACCCTGTCTCTGTTAAAAATACAAAAAATTAGCCAGGTGTGGTGGCAGGCGCCTGTAGTCTCAGCTACTCGGGAGGCTGAGGCAGGAGAATGGCATGAACCCAGGAGGCGGAGCTTGCAGTGAGCTGAGACCGTGCCACTGCACTCCAGCCTGGGCAGCAGAGCGAGACTCTGTCTCAAAAAAAAAAAAAAAAAAAAGTTGGGATCTGAGGCTTGCAGGAACCCAGCCCTCTATTTTCCTGGGAGCAATGGTTCAATATTTACCAATTCAGTGTTCACACATGACTAATGTGAATAATGAGAATCAACTGTATATATATTTTTTCTTCACATGTAGACATTTACGTTTTTTATCTAGTCATGTATTTCTTTTTTTTAAATAGATTATGCCTTGGTGATGTGCTTAGTATTGGAAAAACATTTATATTCTAGTCTTCATATTTTCCATGTTGGGGGACCTCTGCTGTAGTGACACCTCTGGACTCTCACTGGACCACCCACTTACCTGAGTGGTGACTTTGGGAAGAGAAACACATCCTTTAACGCTTCTCAAATCTGCCCCCTTCCTGAAGATAGCACATATCCTCTGATCCTTACATTTTATAGGGCACACCCCTTCCCCCAAGGTAAAGGCCTGGAAGTTGTGAGTACTGCCTGCAATCAAGAAAGTCAACTTCTGAAGTACAGTATTAGCAGGTCCACAGCCATTGCTGACTTAATAACTTAAGATTATTGCTGAAGCTATAATCTTTAATACCTGCTTTATCAGTGATAATGTTCATTTTCTCACTGACTCCTGGGTTGAGCTCTCAGTTGGTTACAAACTAAGGCAGGAAAAGAAAGCATGTTCTTGTAGTAGCTACCTTTACTTAAAAATTTCTTTTTCACATTAAAAATGTTATTTATATTCACATATGAATATTTATTATTATTACTATTATTATTTTTTGAGACAGGCTTTCACTCTTGTCACCCATGCTGGAGTGCAATGGAGCAATCTTGGCTCACTGCAACCTCTGCCTCCCAGGTTCAAGCAATTCTCTTTCCTCAGCCTCCCGAGTAGCTGGGATTACAGGCATCCATGACCCACCCAGCTAATTTTCATGTTTTTTGTAGAGACGGGGTTTCGCCATGTTGGCCAGGCTGGTCTCGAACTTGTGAGCTCAGGTGATCCACCCACTTTGGCCTCCCAAAGTGCTGGGATAACAGGCACAAGCCACCATGCCTGGCCACACATACCACTTTTTTTTTTTTTTTTTAAGACGAATTTCGCTCTTGTTGCCCAGGCTAGAGTGCAATGGTGCGATCTTGGCTCACCGCCACCTCCTCCTCCCGGATTCAAGCGATTCTCCTGCCTCAGCCTCCTGAGTAGCTGGGAATACAGGCATGTGCTTCCAAGCCTGGCTACTTTTGTATTTTTAGTAGAGACCAGGTTTCTCCTGTTGATCAGGCTGGTCTCAAACTCCCAACCTTAGGCGATCCACCCTCCTTGGCCTCCTAAAGTGCTGGGATTACAGGTGTGAGCCACTGCCGGCCACACCGCCTGGCCACATATGAATATTTATAGTTCTTCTTTGACTTATTTGTTTTTTTATTTCTTAATTCTTTGTTTCAGGGTAGCTAATGTTGCTGTTGGACTTCTCTGTTTTAAGGCACTGACACTCAAAAAAAGGGAGCAGGCTCTGTTAGTCCCTCAGGTATCTGTGGTTTGGGGGGCAGTTCTTCCCTTGTTCCTACCAGCCTTGCTTTCTGGGGTCTGAGCCTAAATCTTATTTACCTTGACTTGTTATCTGATAGAAATTTTAGTCTTGATTCTTGCACTGTTTGACGCTCAGCCTGTTGCAGCATGGCCTCCACCTCTCATTCTCACTGAATTTTTTCTTTGAAAGTTATGTCCCTGCCTCTTCTTTTCTGTATCACTACCCCTGGGATATTAGGTGTTTGACTCAGAGGTGAGCTAAGTGTAGTGACTCTGTCCAGACTTAATCTTAGAGCTCCAGAGCTTCGCATTTTTTTCCCCCTAAATTCTATCACCCATAAACAGACAAAGATACTTGGAGTTGCCATGTACTGCAATGGCCTTGTAGGTATCACGGGTCTCTCAGCTTGGCGACACCAGTCCAGGCTATATGAAGAACTTTTGTTGTTATTTAGGAACACAGTATATACTGTTATTCTTTTAAATTCATCACCCATAGAAAGACAGAATGCTACTATGGGAAGAGTCTTTGAATAAGATAGAACTGGATTCAGATCCTGCGTTTCCTGCTTTACCAGCTGTGTAACCTGCTATGTTGACCTTTAAGACTGAGTTTCTTCATCTATAAAATAGTGAAAATAGTAAGCATTCTCTCAGAAAATGAGAGAATTTTTGTAGGGTACGTAGCACAATGCTTGGAGATGACAGAAGATTGATACCTGTTGGTTAAATATGTTTTTATTCTATTGCCTTGTCTTCTACATTGGGCAAGATTTGAGCTCTAATCTTTTAGCACATTCATAGAATAAATAATTTCAAAGTATTTTTCATGCATAATTTGGTAAATTACTCTGTTTTATTCTGTTCTTCTACAAACCACCAAAAGGAGCGAGCAAATCAGGGACACTTCCAGGGGACATGACTCTTCCAAGGGTCCCTTTAGAAATAGTTGGTCCCTAATCATCTGGCCACAGAAGGTGTGTGATCTCATGTCATCAACTCTCAGTTTTCATTGACTTTGCTGAGGGTTCTCATTTGGTCTGCGGATCATTCTTTACTCACATTCCTTACCTTTTTCCACCCGAGCATTATGCCTGGTAAATAGCTGTTTTCTTTAAAAAGTTAAATTTTATTGTTACATTTTAATTGACATAATAATTCTGCATATTTCTGAGGTATGGTGTAGTATTTTGATACATGTATACAATATGTGTAATGATGAAATCAGGGTAATTAGCATTCATCACCTCAAATATTGATCATTTCTTTGTGTTGGGAACATTCAAATGATCTCTTCCTGTTCGATGAGTTTGGATGCATTCAGGGTAGTGTCATTTCTTTCAGCTATTTGAAAGAAATCGTTTTTGAGACACAGTTTAGGAAGCATCTTTATTCAGCCATTCGTTCTTTCCCCTTTCAGATAGAGTAAGCACTTGTTCCTTTGTGCCCCCTTTGTGCCCATCCAAGTGTCTCACATGGAACCTGCTATTCTCTAAGGTCCTTATTTGTTACTATGATCTTTTCTTTCATTCTGTGGTCCAAAGCCAAGCACAGCATTTGGTATACAGTAGGTGTTTTATAAATATCTGTTGAAGGTAAGAGTGGTGAATTAATGAATAGTGGAAGACAGAGAGTCATTGAAATGAAGGTCATTGCCGCAGACGATGGCCCACATGCTGTTTTCAGAGTGTCACAGCATGCCAAATGGGGCCTTCCAATGAGGGCTTGAATACCTACTTCCTCAGTTTTCTGTTGAGATAATTATTCGGCTGGGTAAGGTTGAAAGGTGATTGGAATATTTGTTAGGGAACCAAAATGCTTCAGCCAGAAATTCAAATGGCTCCTCGTCTTCATAAACTGCTTGGGATAAATAAGCCTAGTTTGTATAATTCACATTAAGCCGTGGTGTGGGGGGGCAAATGGGTGTATGACCTCATGTGTACATTTCCCCTTGGCATATTTTAATGAATATAACTCAGTTTATAGAAAAGGCTTTAGAAACAAAAATATTTCTTTGAAAATTAAAACCTCTAATATGTTTTCTTATTGCTTTGTATAGGTAAGATGTTCATCATTTTAATGATCTGTCTTATTTTAAAATTAAGGAAAGCAACTGATTGAGTAAATAAACTGGGAAGAAGAGACAAGTCTTTCTCACTGTATGATTCCTAGATATTCACCCTTCCAAAGAATATGTATAAATACTTTCTTTTCCAGGATGGCCTTGACCCTTACCCCTCTTAAATGTGGGCTAGACTGAGTGACTCTCTTCCAAATAATAAATAAAAGGGAAAAATAGTAAACTTACAGTAAGAAACTTGGCAAACACTACTTTAACCAAAGATGAAGATTAATGTCTCTAGTGACATCATATGGATATTACATACTTCTTGATAAGAAGTGATGAGGGCCCGGCGCAGTGGCATATGCCTGTAATCCCAGCACTTTGGGAGGCCGAGGCGGGAGGATCACGAGGTCAAGAGATGGAGACCATCCTAGCTAACATGGTGAAACCCCGTCTCTACTAAAAATACAAAAAATTAGCTGGGTGTGGTGGTGCATGCCTGTAATTCTAGCTACTGGGGAGGCTGAGGCAGGAGAATTGCCTGAACCCAGGAGGTGGAGGTTGCAGTGAGTTGAGGTCGTGCCACTGCACTCCAGCCTGGTGACAGAGCGAGACTCTGTCTCAAAAAAAGAAAAAGAAAAAGAAAAAAAAAGTGATGAGAAGGGCACTTCCCTCTGTGACTCTTTCTAAATACCCATAACCCTATTCTATTCATAAGAAAAACAACAGCCAGTTGCAGATTTGGGGACATTCTACAGAATACCTTACCAGTACTCAAGACAGTAAAAGTCATGACAAACAAGGAAAGGCTGGGAAACTGCCACAGACCAGGGGAGACATGGAACTCAATGACATGTCCATAGGTTGGATCCTGGAATAGAAAGAGGATCATTACGTAAAGACTAGTGGAATCCAAATAAAGTCTAGAGTGTAGTAATGATAATCTCTCAATGTCAGTTTTTTAGTTTTTTCTTTTTTTTTTTTTTTCTCTTTTTTTGACACGGAGTCTGGCTCTGTCACCCAGGCTGGAGTGCAGTGGCGTGATCTCAGTTCACTGCAACCTCCACCTCCTGAGTTCAAGTGATTCTCCTGCCTCAGCCTCCTGAGTAGCTGGGATTACAGGCACCCACCACCACGCCTGGCTAATTTTTTTTTGTATTTTTAATAGAGATGGGGTTTCTCCATGTTGGCCAGGCTGGTCTCGAGCTCCTGACCTCAGGTGATACACCTGCCTTGGCCTCCCAAAGTGCTGGGATTACAGGCATGAGCCACCACTCCCAGCCAATTTCTTAGTTTTGACAACTGTACTATAGTAATGTAAGGTGTAAAAAAAATGGGGAAACTGGATGAGGGGGTATATGAGAACTTTCAGTGCTACCTTTGCAGCTTTTCTGTAAATCTATAATTATTGCAAAATAAATAATTTATTTTAAAAAATAAGGGAAACAGATGTCTTACACTTTGTCTCTTTTTTAAACTCATGGTCAAATGATGGAACAACCTTTAGAGGCAGGCAGGAAAAAATGAGTCTTTGTGGATTGCTTTGTACTGGGGAATGCATTCAGTCTTATAAATTGAGTCCTATTCTATTATACCAAAAACTATCCAAGAGAAAAGCACTCAATTGCCAAAAAAAAAAAAAAAAAGGAAAGAGAAAATGAATATTTTGCAGGTCACGTAATGTATACTGGCATGTTTATAAGATAAAGGTAAATTTCTTTTGCATGGTAAAGCTCAACAATATAAGAATTGGTGGATCTTTCCCACTTTTAAAAGCATCTTCATCTTGCTTTTTATTTTGAAGCTACAATTATTTATTTTCTGCATTTAACAATCAAGGCTTTGGTAATCTGTGGGGACAATGGGTTAATTAACCCCTTTATTTTCAACAAGTACAATCTATTTTTTGGCAAGAATTAATGTTTTATATTCAATGTAGAAGAAAAGGAATGGTGGACAGTTCCCTAGCAATTTTCTAAGGCCAGAGGAGAGAGGTGAATTTCCTTGTGCACAGACTGAAAATACTCTTAGCTCAAATCACCATTCCAGAGATGTGATTAGGCAGAGAATGAAATTGTACAATATTTACCTCTTTGATTTTTTCATTTGCAGTCCAGCATCAGCTCAGTGTACGTATCAGTTTTCATCCTTAAATGTGCAAGAAACCAAACCAGGGGTTTTGCAGAGCTCTAATTGCTGTATGATTTGATGTTACTGTGCAGTGAAGCTGTGCTAGTTAATTGTTTTCCTGACTGAATTTCCATCTCCCCGCAACATCCTCCCCCATTGTGCCTGAAGGAGCCTATAAAGCTAAAAACAAACAAACAAAAATCTCTCAGAAGAGCATCTTTCATTTTCAGAAGCGTCATTTGCAATGGGTAGCAGCCTAGTCATAATACGGGCAATAATGATGACAGATAATTGTAATCCTTAAGTGGTTTCAGCTTATGGTTATTAGGGGAGGGAGCAAAGTGAGGATGGGTGAGCGGGAGAAGAATATAGTTTACTCTGCCTTAATTGTCTTTTCTAGCATTTCCAACAATAGAATGAAAAAGTCACCTCTTTGCATTTCCTGCTAGGTTGTGTTCTAGTTTTGATATATGGATTTGAATTATAGTCCACTGGTACATTGTGTGATAGGCCACATGGTTATTGGAGGAAAAATCATGGAAACAAACTAGATATTTGATTAACCACTTTAGATAATGATCGATTTCTAGGGCTTCCTGTACACTGTCTTTTTCATGCTAACCAACAGCTCAGGCAATAGATAAACAATAGCCTTCTGTAATAAATAATTGCATTACACAGTACTAGTTAAATTTAGAAATCACTATTTTATTGCATTTTTCACTCATAAAACATAGTGCCAAGTAGTAATTGAGATTGAGTTAAAGTCTCCTAATGCTTTGCTTCAAAATCTAATCCAAGAATTATTTCTCTCTGAAGACCTATAGAAAGAGATCCCATGGGTAATAATGGATGACTGAAGAAGACAAGGATGGGAAGGTGGGGAAGGGAGAGAAAAGGAAAAAGGTCTAAATGAGATTGGAGGGGAGGGAGGGAGGGGATTCAGAGAAAATAAAAAGCTTGATGTGGCAGCTTGCCTCTTTTGAATCCCAGTAAACCAATTTAATGGAAATGGGTGGTAGGCAAGGAAGAGCTCGACTGGAAAAGGCTAGGAAGCAGGCCCTGTGTCCTCAGGAGAGCAAACTGTCTAGACAATAAGGTGGGAGATTTATTATAAAGAAACAAAATGTGCTGCTTCCCTCTCCCTGGTGTTTCTAAAGCCTTTACCTTGACAGGAGAATGTAGGCTCCATCTAGTTCTAGTAGCTTCAGGAATATCACTGGCTGCTTTGAGACTCTCTACTTGCTTTGAATCAATTATCTTCCTGCCCCCATCCCCATGGATAAGCTGTATGCCCCCATTCCTTAGATAAGTCCATCACTATCTCCAAGACAAATGAAGGTCTTCCAGGTAGCCAGAAGTAGACTGGGGGAAATGGAGCTACATTACATTAATTTTATAATTGGAAGATATACCCTCATCCCAGTACAGCGAGTCATAATCAGTACTTGCAGCACAGCTATCTGGAAGGATAATACATTCCATTTAAAAAGACATAGCAAACATATTTTGAACATTTTTTTAAACCAACCCCAATAAATGTGCTTTCATTATTATAGCTCAAAATATAACTGGGAAAGTAAGACCCACCTGGAAGGGAAAAGAATCAAATGAAGTCCAACTGGGTAAACAAGGAAAGTAAAACCTGAAATTGATTCTGCAAAACTGTTTAAGTTATGTGGTCTTGGAAGGATTGTTCTTCCTTCCCTGGAGTATCTGACAGTGTCTCTTAAGTCAACCACAGAGATGTGAGAACTCTGGTATTAGCTCAAAACTACTACGGCTAGTTGAGTCTACAATTTACCTCCTCTTCTCCCCGAACTGGATTAAGTGCTGCCATTTTCTGCTCATAATTACATTTTACCTGCTCTTCAAGTTCAACTCAAGTTCTATCTCTACTCTAACAAACCCCACTCTCAGTGTCCTATTCCTTCTTCGAACTTTTATTGCTAATACGAAATGCTTTGATTATAAGGATGCTGTAATTTGTAATAAGCTTATATTCTCAACTGAAGAGTGACTTCTTTGAGGGCATCAATCATGTCTTGGTTTGTGTGGGGGGTGGGGAAGGTGTTTCACCCACAAACTTAACACAATAATGAGCTCATGGATGTTGATGCTTAAATGTTTGTTGGTTGATTGATTCAGAAACATGAAGGTCTTTTATGGATATTTCCAATGTAGCATAGGAAATTTTCCATGGCAGGTTTAATCATTTAAAAAGAGTGTGGGAGTGACCATGTATCTTCGAGCTCCAGATCACTGTCTAGGCATGGGGTGAAGTGCACATCAGCCTGTCAATCAGTATCCAAATGGGGGACCCCTGAGCACAGAATTTAGAGTGGATTTGCTTCCACAACCTGAGTCAGGCTCTGACCAGACCTCTTCTCATAAGATTCCCCCGATCCAAATTTGCCTTTTTCATGTGCGTCCCTTTCCTCTGCTGACCGCTTGGAACAGACCAATCAACCTGGCTGTGCTACGTCTGTGTTACTGAATCAACAATAAAAAAGTTGAATGGCCAGGCGCGGTGGCTCATGCTTGTAATCCCAGCACTTTGGGAGGCTGAGACGGGCGGATCACGAGGTCAGGAGATCGAGACCACGGTGAAACTCCGTCTCTACTAAAAATACAAAAAAATTAGCTGGGCGTGGTGGCGGGCGCCTGTAGTCCCAGCTACTCGGAGAGGCTGAGGTAGGAGAATGGCGTGAACCTGGGAGGCGGAGCTTGCAGTGAGCTGAGATTGCACCACTGCACTCCAGCCTGGGCGACAGAGAGAGACTCTGTCTCAAAAAAAAAAAAAAAAAAAAAAAAAATTTTGAATGACTTGAACAGGGGTAGCTTTGGGAACATTAAGGGGGCCCTTGAAAGTGAAATCACTTAATAACTTGTAGACATAGGATAAACTTTGTACCTAAAAGCTTAATTATGATTTGGAGTGACACACTGCATATCAGTGGGGCAAACCAATACGAAAACATAGCCTGTGTGTATACGGGTATATGATCGTGTCTTATAGGACGTTGCACTCTGGAAGGATGGATTGAAGAATTTGTGGGTCATGCTAATAGAAGTCTCAGATTCAAGCTTTTACTGGCATCATCAGTGGAAACTCAGTCCTCCAAAGTTCTCCTTCTCTCATTGGCAGGGTCCCCAGCATGGTTCAAGTGCTCTCTGGGGGTGGTCGTTATAGTTCCTCTCTTTGCTAACAGGAGGTCATCATTCACCCTTTCTGACCATATTGCAGTTTTGCTAGTTGCTGTGTTGCTACCATCTTTTAATCATAGGGTTCCCACAAACACTGCCTTGTTGATTCAGTCTGGGCTTTTCTCTGATTGAGATTCAGATACTGGAATGGGTGTCACATGTCTCCTCCAATTCATAAAAAGGCAACTTATTGTTTGAATATTGTTCATTCATTCACTTGGCACCTGATTCTATAAGACATTAGAGACAGCATAATAAATGAAGGAAAGGAGAAAATACATAGCTGTAGAAATCAGTACCAAAGAAGGATATGGGTAGGAAACTAATAAAGCAAGAAGTGAGCATAGTATACCAAAACACATATTGCAGACATATGGCCCTGCAGAGTTTTTAGATGTGGGATATTAATTTGGCTTAAAAATTCCTAAATGTGAATTCACTATGTTCACATTTACAAACAAAGCAACTATTTAGGGATACAGCTTTTCTAGACACTGAGCAACAATAAATGTTTCCCCATGGGTTTGGGTAAGGTGGACACTGTATCAACGTAGAAGATGATGCCTTCAACAGCATCTTTGTGTTAGATTCCTTTTGTCCTTCAGTGTTAGATTATACTGTCCTTCAGTGTCAAGCTGATGGCTGTACAGCTCGCTTGTGCTCTTGCTTGATCCAAAGCTTAAATTTGAAATGTCTGGGAGAATTGACAGACTGCAAATTCTCCAGGCACCTTTCCATCAGTATTATTTTGGGCAAGTGCTTTCTACCTGTCTTAACTCCTAAGAGGCAGTATAGCGAGTAGTTAAACATGCAGGCTGTGGAATCAGACTACCTGGGTTCAGGTCCCAGCTCTGTTACTATTACCTTCAGTTTCTTTATCATGAAAAAAGGATAATACATACCACACAGACATGTTATCAACATGACATGAGGTAATGCTTTTTATTATTTTCTTTTTTTAATTCTTCCTATGTTGCCCAGGCTGGTCTTGAACTCCTGGGCTCAAGTGATCCTCCCGCCTTGGCCTCCCAGAGTGCTGAGATTATAGGTGTGGGCCACCATGCCCAGCTGAGGTGATGTATATAAAGTGCTCAGCACTGAGAGTGCTCAATAAATATGAGTCACTGCAGTTAGACTAGAAACAGAGTGGCTTTACCATCAAAGTGCCTTCTGAGTGACACATTGCTCCTTTTTTGTTTGCCCTCTCTCTTCTTTCCGTGGTAGGAAGATTATCAGAATGCCCCCATAAGTCATTGATGCTTCTTGCTGATATCCAGACAGGATCCCTTGATTGAGCTTGACCTCTTATCTCCCCAGAATGGACAGGTTCTCCATTTGGCATCCACAGCAGGCATTGAAGGGATAGCCCCATTTTCCTCCAAACCCGAGTTTTTCAGTTCCCTTCATTCCGCATGATGTGTTCTAACTCCTTTTGTAAAGGAAACTCTGGCTAATCTACCTTGACCCACCTACATTCCTGAGAGGCGCACGGAGTGTAAGGCTTCTTTTGAGATTCTTGATATTCACATACTGGTAGACCACATTAGGGCTGGAGGTTGCATATGTGGCCTCAGTGTTCAGTCAGCACAGTGTTTTGTAATAAATGTGAAACCTTTCAGGACACGTGCTCTCTAATTTCCACGGTTCTCACCAAGGCTTGCGTTCATGCAGTCAGTATAGGCAGAGCCATAGTGGAGTTGTGACATAAAGGAAAAATCAGTATGCTATTGATCCTGTCTCTATTTAAAAATTTGATATTTTGGCTGGGAGCGGTTGCTTATGCCTGTAATCTCAGCACTTTGGGAGGCCAAGACGGGCAGATCACGAGGTCAGGAGATCGAGATCATCCTGGCTAACATGGTGAAACCCTGTCTCTATTAAAAATACAAAAAATTAGCCGGGTGTGGTGGCGGGCGCCTGTAGTCTCAGCTACTCAGGAGATTGAGGCAGGAGAATGGTGTGAACCCGGGAGGCGGAGCTTGCGGTGAGCTGAGATTGCACCACTGCACTCCAGCCTGGGCGACAGAGGGAGACTCCGTCTCAAAAAAAAAAAAAATAAAAAAAATAAATAAATAAATAAAAATAAAAAAATTGAAATTTTGTTAAAAATACATAGATTTTTACATTAATTTTGTTTTATTGAAATGTTATTTATCTTGATCACCGAGTTTTTGGTATCCCCTAAAATTTTGCACCTAAGGCCAATGCCTCACTTTCCTGTAGGAACCTTGTTCCCTGCCCTGCGTGCAGATCCAGCGATTTGCAATGTCCTGGTTCTCAAAGGTATTTGAACTATAGACTGTAAGGCACTTGTTCTCCAATGCAGGTCTGTGACAAAATTTTCATCCAACTGAGGAGAAATAAGAAAAGGAAGGACACATATTAAATTTTAAAAATCAAGCTAAGTTTAAATAATATGATAATGCCTTTTTAATTCTTTTTGAATTAACATTTATTTAAAAAACAGAACCTGCAAAAATATTATTATTACTTAAAGTCATGATGCTGGTGGATGGTAGTAGCTTTATAAACATGCACTTACTGGGCAAAACAACAGTGTGGTGACTCAATTAAAAAAATAATGACCTACTCCAAATATTCCTATACCTACGTGAAGCTCTTCTCTAGGAGCCTGGTCAACCCTCTCACCCAGGACAGCTAAGGAGGAGCAATGACAGAGATGTGGTGACTGGAAGTCCATAGCAGGGAGGGAGAGATCAGGAAGCTGGCTGAGAGGAAATAAGGCACCTGCTAGGGATAATGGAAGAATGATGGGTAACAGCCTCCTGTGTTCAACCAAGGGCAGGCTCTCCTGGATGCAGAGGCCCGGAAGCAGGTGGCAGGAAATGAAAATGGGCCAAAACCAAGAGCAAATATTGAGCTGCAGCAGCAGGGGTGGTGGAGAGGGAGGTGCACGTGCTGTTTCCCAACTGGCATATATTCCAGCTCTCTCCTCATAATGCTTTCAGTGTACCAAGCTGCAACCTCAGAGAGATTTTCTGAGGAGAAGAAAGATATTTTTTAATATATCTAGTGAATTTGTAAAACCAAGAAAGGTATAGATGTGTTGAATATGGAACAATTCCTGGAAAGCTAAGACTATAGACCCGCATTATATTTACTGAAAGAAGCATAACTTTACATAGCAGGTAGCAGACAAATGGTACTCACCAAGGACAATGAAAGCTTAGGAATGGAGATAAATTCAAGGCGATAAATCCAAGGCTGATTTTCCTTGAAAAGTGTAGATGTTTGCAAGAATGTTCCCTATCTTTGAAAAAAACAGAGGTTTTATTTTTTCTGGTTTTTACTCATCGTCATTGTTACAATTTTTTTGCGTTGGAAATAGTTTGCAGTTAGAGTCAGAGGAATTGAGCCTAGGTTTTAGCTTTTTCATTTACTTTGTTAGTTGTATTACTTCAAGGAGGTCATTGTATTCCCTCAGGCCTTGCCTTCCTCATCTATAAAAAGACAGAATTGGTCAGGTGCAGTGGCTCACGCCTGTAATCTCAGCACTTTGGGAGGCCGAGGCGGGTGGATCACCTGAAGTCAGGAGTTCAAAACCAGCCTGGACAACATGGTGAAACCCCATCTCTACTGAAAATACAAAATTAGCCAGGTGTGGTGGCGGGCACCTGTAATTCCAGCTACTTGGGAGGCTGAGGCAGGAGAATCGCGTGAACCCGGGAGGCAGAGGTTGCAGTGAGCTGAGATCGCACCACTGCACTCCAGCTTGGGCAACAGAATGAAACTCTGTCTCAAAAAAAAAAGATAGAATTGAACATTATTGGATTATCTTAAGTTACAAAATGATAAAATTTGTCATGATTTTTATGATGACTTGAAGGGAACTCCTAGTAAGCACTTCTTGTTACCCCTCTTTCAAGTTCAGAAAAATGCCTTGGACCAGAGCTGCCTGTAGAGAAATTTCCACCTTCATTCTGATATGTTACTATGCAGTTTCTTATATGATTAAGTTCTTTGGAACTAAAAGAAGGCCATTGAATTTCTTTGGGCCTTAACTCTGCTATATCTCTAAGACTGTTTTTATGCCTGTATCACAATCTTGATGTTTTCTGGATGAAGGAATTAGCTACAGTAATGCATCACTTAAGGATGATGCATTACTGAGCCCGGCCAACTTTTCTTTTTCTAATAAGTGGAAGGAATATACTCTATTAGTCATAAAACTATAGTAGAATAAATATATAAACCAGTAACATAGTCATTTATTATTGTTATTTCAAGTATTATGTACTGTACATAATTGTATGTGCTATACCTTTATATAACCGGCAGTGTGGTAGGTTTACTTACACCAGCATCACTAAAAACATGTGACTAATACATTGTGCTATGATGTTATAACAATAGGAGATAGGGATTCTTCAGTTCTATTATAATCTTGTAGGCCCCTCGCCTCATATGTGGTCCGTTGTTGACTGAAATGTTGGTATAGTACATGGCTGTATTGTTTTATTTGTTAACATGAATGTCAGTGATAGCGACTTTGAGAAGCAGCATTGACTTAGCAATCAACACTCAATAGCACTCCATCCCCAATCTTATCCCCCACCAGCAAATCTTGCACTCCATTGACCGAGGTGCCTAGAATTTCAAGCTTTCAGGATTTCCCTATTTCTTAGGGCTGCCCTTTAATTACCCTTTAATTAGTGATGGCTTGATGTTTTTGTTTTTCTTCCTTTAGCAGTCATGGTGGTCTTAGTCATGCCTGTATCCAAGCATGTGTGCAGGGCACTCTCCCAGCACGCTCCTACTCCCTGGCGCTTGTGGCCAACATCATACCGGGCAGGGAGACAGCATCCAACTGCCCAGAAACCCAGCTCCCAGACTAGGGGAATTCTCTATTGAAGAGTCTCAAATGTTCCAAGGGCCACACAAGTTTCTAGTAAAAACACTCTTAAGACAGGCAATTCCGGGGGCAGCTAATTCTTTAATTTAAAAGCCATCACCGAAGTATGACTAGGACTGGCCCTGTTGCTTTGGGAAATGCAGTAAAACTCACCAAATCGTGATTGCATAGTCTTTGCCTACCTTGAGCTGACATCTGAAAAGAGAGAGAATTCTCAGCACCAACTTGATGTCACATTGCTTGTTTTATTTTGTAAAGACGCTGTCCATGTTAAGAACGTGTTTCCTGTTCTCAATCTTTTTCTCAGTGATAAGATGGGGGTGGAAAACAATAGTTACACTTGAACATAATATCTTATTTCTTAGAGGCAGCTGGTTGCCAATTAAGCAGGAATAGTGTAAAATAGCAAGTGGATATTTACCCACAAACAACAGGGAACTGGAGAGACAGAGAAGGGCCTCAGGGAAGAAGCTGTTATTGTCAATAAAATAATGATTGGGTTGTCTTTATGCAATTATTTTTATCCCCATATTTAGTTGAAAAGTCCTAATCTGTCATTTCCCAACAATTCCTGTATTTAAAATGGAACTACTTACATCTCTGATGGTATTTGCATTTACTTTACATGTTTGGGAATAGCTTATAGGTTGGAATTTTTTTTTTTTTTTTTTTTTTTTGATGTTGACATCCTTCATGGATCCAGGGTTACCTCTTTCTGAGCCTTCTCTGAGTCTCTGGGCAATTTGTCACTTCCTCTGTATGCGTCCTCACTCTGTGCTTATTTCTATCATAATGTTGATCTTAGTATGTGACAGTGACAGTTGTTTATTTATGTGTCCATCTCCCTGACTGTTAGCTCTTCAGGGGCAGATAACCTGGCAACTGGAAGATCCTCAAATATGTTGGGTCATGAATCAATACGTGAATGAATGATGATGGTGGAAGAGCTCATATCTCCTCAGCACTTGCAGTTGCCTTTCTCAGCCACTTGTCCATCAGCATGAGAACCCCCAAAATTTGGTGCTAGGGTGGCCACCCTGGCTCAGTAGAGTCAAGGAACAATTCTGATCCACTTACTATAATGAGGATTTAGTTGCAATCATGAGATATGTGGAAGATGTGGGCCTTGGAGAATGGGTAGCAATGGTGGCAAGCATGTTTCCCATGGAAAAGAGTGGGATCAGCAGGTTTGTGTTTTCATTTTGCTGGAGTATAGAATGCTTGACAAAGAGACATAGTTGGATAGACACACACACACACACACACAGAGAGAGAGAGAGAAAGAGAGAGAGAGATTGAGGGAGGCAGGCTGAGATTCTGAGACTCTTAGGGACATGGAACCAGAACAAACTGCAACCTCAGATCTTATTCTATTTCTGTCCTCCTGGTTAAATGAGAAAATAATTTTCCTTTTGTTTAGGGCAGTTTAATTTGTGATTTCTGTTAGTTGCTACAAAAATATCCTAACTGATGATAACATTTTATTGGAAAGAAAAGTTGGAGCCAGACTATTGAGAATAATATTTCAAAGGCAGGTGGAGCCATTTAAGGTTTTTCAGCTGAGGAATAAATTGGTTATAACTTTAAGGAGCTTAATCTGGCAGATGTATGTAGGATGTTTTATGGAAGGGAAGAGAGTACCCACAAAAATGTGGTACTCCCTCCAAGGTAAAAGTCTCCACATGTGGAATTATTGTGATTAGCAAATCAAGTCTTCATCTTAAGTCAACTGAAATTTTGCATATTAAAATGTAAAAGGAATCCCTGTATAGCTAAGGAGAAATCCTGGACTAGCAAGTTCCTGTTTGTCCTTGAATTGATTCGCATGGTACAGTTTTTGTTTCCCCGTTGTCATCAGATCTACATAGTTACCCTATACGAGGTAGAAAGGGTGACCCCTTCCCAGCAGGTTCTCTCATGCCATAGGTATCCTTTCCTCAACCCATAGTTTTAGATTTCCAGAAGTTTCTAGGCAGACCTGTAATTCCAGTGGTATTCATCAATGAATATTCACAAGTGTGGAGATACTCAATAAATCATAGAGTGTCTGGCATCTGGGACTTATCTGCTTCTGCTGCTTATTCTATGGCCTTAAAAATAATTCATTCCCTTAAGCCTCAGTTTTTTCAACTGTAAAATGAAGATGGTATAATATCCACTCAGAACATTGTTGTGGGAATGAATGGGATAATGTAAGTAAATACGTAGTAAACTCCAATAAGTTTTGTTGTGTTTGTAGTTGCTAGTTTTTTCAATTACCAGGAGGCTTGGAATAAGAGATTAAACATCTGTTCTCTTAGGAGGCATAAGGTCTACTAGCCTTTCTGTATCCCATACCAATTTAGTAGGCACTAAGGAACAAACATTTTTTTTTTTTTGAGTTGGAGTTTCACTCTTGTTGCCCAAGCTGGAGTGTAATGGAGCAGTCTCAGCTCACCACAATCTCCGCCTCCCGGGTTCAAGCGCTTCTCCTGCCTCAGCCTCCCAAGTAGCTGGGATTACAGGCGCCTGCCACCAAGCCCGGCTAATTTTTGTATTTTGGTAGAGACAAGGTTTCACCATGTTGGGCAGGCTGGTCTCAAACTTCTAACCTCAGGTGATCCGCCCGCCTGGCCTCCCAAAGTGCTGGGATTACAGGCGTGAGCCACCGCACCTGGCCAACACAAACATTTCATATCTGATTTTGAAAGGGCAAACAAAACAAATGGGTAATAATAAAAACACCTTTTGGGATATTTAAAACTCAAAGATCACTGATCTTTTAATTTATTGTTGATTTACAGGTGTGACATGAAAAGAAGACATACTTTGAGATTAAAAAAGAACTGAACCAGTGAACTGGAATGGGGAAATTATGAAGAGTGACAATTCAAAAGAGAAACGGTGAGTTTTGACAATATCTGTGAATGTTCTCTGTGGTTTGTGCTGAAAACTGAGATGCTGCCTTCCCCGATGTTTGTGTGAATCTAATTTTAACCTAACAAGTTGTAAAAGTAACATTTTCTATCAAATATGAGGAGACAGAGGACTGTGACTTTTCCTGCCTGGGCCCTTTTTGGGACTTCCCCAATAATGCCTAACCCAAAGTACCTAGGCTTGTCCAGTCTTGTTTATATTTTAAACTTTCCATTTTGAAATAAATTTAAATTTATAGAAAAATTGCAAAAATAATACAGTTCCCATATTCCTTTAATCCAGCTTCCCCCTCACATTAATATCTTAGTAGCCATATAACAAGTATGGAAACTAAGAAATTAATATTAGGACAATACTATTTTTACCAAACCACTGACTTTATTTGGATTTTCTCAGTTTCTCTGTAAGTGTCCTTTAGCCGTTCTAGGAGCCAATCCAGGATCCCAACGTTATACTTAGTTGTCCTGTTTCCTTAGTTACTTCCTATCTGTGATGATTCCTTGGTCTTTTGTTGTCTTTCACGTCCTTGACACTCTTGAAGAATCCTGGTCAGGTATTTTGGAGACTGGCTGTCAATCTGAGTTTGTTTTCTTGTGGCGAGATTAAAGTTCTCTGTGTCATATCAGGGGCTCGTGATGTTGATGTGTTTCCCTGCTGGTGATGTTAACCTTGACCACTAAATTAAGCTGCTGACTGCCAGACTCTCCACTGCAAAGTTACTGTTTTCCCCTTAATAATTAATAATTGCCTTGGGAGAGATACCTTGAGACTGTGCACACATCTTCTTGCTCTTCAAACTTTTCTCTGTGAATTTCAGCATCCATTGGTGGAGCTTGCCCATGGTGGTGATTACCCTGGGGGGTGGGGCGGTTCTAACAGTGATTTTCTGTTCCTTTTTCTCCTCTTCTTGCAGAATTGGAATTCTTCTGGAAGGGACAATCTTTATTTTTGATAATACCAGATAAAATTTACCTGTGACTTCCCAAGAAGCATTTATACTTTAATTGTCACATTTCCATGAAAAGACTTTTTTTTTTTTTGCTTATTACAAATGAAATACAAATTCAATAACAAAAAGCCAAAGATAGTAGAATTTTAAAAAAGTATAGTCTCACCCAGAGACAACCATCTTAATGACTTAGCATCTATTTTTCCATATATTTTTCTATGCATCTATATGCATATATTAACAAAAAACAAATCATGCCATGCATGCTAATTGGAAAACCTGCATCTTTCATTTAATAATACATTGTGAACATCTTTTTATAGCAATAGATGCATTTCCATAACATCATTTTAAAGGATGGCCTAATGGTTATTCTATGAATGTCATAATTTGTTAAATGAATCACTTACTAGATATTTTGGTTGCATTTTCACTTGTCCTTTTTGCCAACATTGGTGTGATGACCATCCTTGTACTATCATTTTTATGTATAGACAATAATATGGATCAGGAACAGCAGTGATATTTATCAGACTCTCATACCTTGCTGGGCATAGTGCTGAGCATTTACGTGTTTGAGCTCATTGTAACCTCATGACAGTCTTGTGAGATAGCTGTGTTACCCCTATTTCACATACCAGGGCAGTGAAGTTCACATTCTGTAATTCGTTCAAAGTTTCATTGAGCTAATTAGTGGTATCAGGACCTGAACCCAGATTCTGTTGACATCAAGGACTGGCTCTCAACCACTGCTCTGCATTGATCTTTAAATTACTTCCTGAAGCAGATTCCTAGAATTGGAATTTCTGGTTAAAAGGGTATGAGCATTTGAAAGACTTTTTGAAACATAATATCCAGTTGCCTGCCAGAAGAAAATCTCATCAAGTTTATACTTTACTCCCCGTGCAGGGGCGGGTGTGTGTGCTCATTTTCTGGAACCAATACCAATCCTGAGTATTCTAATTAAAAAAACAAAAACAGCAACAACAAAAAACTCTTGTTAAGGAAGGTTTTTAAAGGGGGCTGTTCATATAGATGAGAGTCTGGTGTTATTGTTTGTGGCTAACCAAACTTCCCCTTGGCTTCCTGATCCAGAATTCCAAGGCTTTAGGGAATAGAAAACAAAGAAAATAGTATTTGGTTTTTTTTGTTGTTGTTTTGTGTTTTTTGTTTTTTTTTGAGACGGAGTCTCGCTCTGTCGCCCAGGCTGGAGTGCAGTGGCAAGATCTCGGCTCACTGCAAGCTCCACCTCCCAGGTTCACGCCATTCTCCTGCCTCAGCCTCCCAAGTAGCTGGAACTACAGGCGCCCACCACCACGCCTGGCTAATTTTTTGTATTTTTAGTAGAGACGGGGGTTTCACCGTGTTAGCCAGGATGGTCTGGATCTCCCGACCTCGTGATCCGCCGGCCTCCGCCTCCCAAAGTGCTGGGATTACAGGCGTGAGCCACTGCGCCACTATTCTTCAAATAGTATTTGAAGAAGTGAATGAAGAAATGATTAGATACACCTGCCTCTGCTAATGGCCTCGGCTTGGCCACCTCCCATGGCAGTGGCTTGGGAAGGGGGTCTGAGGGAGTGGCCACTGTTCCCACCCTGGCCTCCATCAAAGAAGGGACCCTGCCCTTTGGAGGAGGAGAGAATAAAGGAAAGCCTATGGCCTGGCTTTGTCCTTTTCAATCTCACACTCAGATATGCAAAACTGTAATCTTTATTTTCTTATAGTAAATGTAATTTCTGACTTGGCAGAAAGTTTTGATTTTAGTCATTTCCAAGTAAACTCAATCCAGTTCAGAATTTTCTCTGCAAGTTCAGGTTTATAATTCAGTCACATTCACGTTAAAATTCTCCCTCAGATCTTTTTAGTCTTCCTCCCCCACCTTCCTGGGGTATATTCTAATCACTTAGATGTTTGTGCAACTGCCTCATTGTCCTCAGAGGAGGTCACTGTCTGCCTCTTCGTTGTGACTTGTCTTGGACTTTTGCTGCCCTGCCACTCCAGACACATTCTCTGATGGCCACCTGGACAGTCTGTAGGACAATGATGGGCTTCCCAGGGCTCCCCAGGGTGGGAAACGTGCTCAGATGCAACCTCATCTGCTGTTGTGTGAAGGGAACCTCCCGCCTTCTTCTGCTACATGGCACTTGTCCCAGCCTTAGCACGTCTCTCAGCATTGCTTTTTTTGTCCTTCTAGGAGCCCAAGGCAATACTTCTTTATAAATACATTTACAACTCGGAAAAAAAATTTTCTCCAATCACATGTCCTGATTTTGACTCAGAAAAATCTGTTTATTATACCTACAGCTGACTTGGAAATATGGGAGGACTATAGAAATATTGTTTCAAAGATTCAATAGATAGATTCTTATCTATCGCTTTTATGCATAAAAGCAACTGTACATTTCTCCCACTTGGACTTGTGTTCTCTGTACAAATGTTTATTTTGATATATGAATGCACCCTTGGCATTCACGGATTTAACATTCCTGGTTTCCACTATTTGCAGATGACCCAGAAGATTTATGATGTGGAGCAATTTGTTCTTCTGCTCCAGCACAGATTTGATCACATGCTGTCTGGCTGCAGTGGCCCGGGAGACATTTAGCTGGGGTGTACACTTAGCTGACTGCCCAGAAGCCCTGCCATGCAAATTCACTATTTGATTTCTTCTTACATATTCTGTTATTTTCATTATGCATCTAATTACAATGTTTTAGTTCATTTCACTGCATTTAATGGGAGAAATTCTATTACGTACTATGATAAATTTCATGAATCTAGGCTTTTGACAAGTACTGACATGTATTCCTTGGGGATACATCTAGGGTGTGTACCACATGGCTTCCCTCTACTACCAATAATCCTGACCCCCTGCTGTCCCCACGAGGGTGTGCTTGTGCTTCGAGAAATGCTCACAGCAAGGCAGGAATGCAGGGATGCTGGAGCGGCAGCTTGAGCGCCTGGAAGTGGCCAGAGATCACTCAGCTACCTTTGTACCAGGTGAACAGCCAACCTGAAAACCCTGCAGCCTGAGTTTCTTCCCTCTGAAGGCAATAAAGTGGCCACATGCCTACACAGGAAGGAAAAAGAGGAATGGGGCAGGCAGCCTGCAGACTCCAGCCCCAGCTTGCTTCAGCCCAACCAGGAGAATCCATGTTGCCAGTGGCCAAGGCCAGCTATCTGTTTACTAAGACTCCAAATGTGACTCTGAGACCTGCCCCCTCCAATCACATGAGAGCTTGTTAAAAATAGAGATGCTCAAGTCTCATTAAATCAGAATCTCTGGGGGTGAGGCCTGGACTTTGTTAGTATTTAAATCATCTCACATGATTCTAATCTGTGCTGGGATTGAGAATCACTAGGCCAGAATAATAGCTTTTCTTGGCCCTGAAGAGATTGGTAGCATGGCTATGTGCTTTCTACAGGCCAGAGACACTTCACAGCCACATTATACTCCAGATATTCCCAACTTGGATATGACTGTCTTTGCAACTGATGTCCACCTTGCTGGCTATCCCTTCTCTGTGAAGCTCACTTCTATTCATTCCTCAATACTCAGCATGAGCATCTCCTTCTCTAAGAGGCCTTTGCAATGACCTTCCCTCCCAGACTACCACTGTTACCTCCAGTTCCTGGCTGGTTAGACACTTCTGTGTCCCCAAAGCCCCAGTACTCTGAATGTTAGCACTTTTCACATTGTTGCTTTCCTATGGATCTTGTAGGCCTGTATTTTTCATCTCTTCTCCTCTAGCTCTTCACATGGTACATGACACATGCATGTACATGCATCCACATGTGCTCATGGCTACACACACACACACACGTCCACATGCAGTCACTTGCAGTGACTGCTACATGAGTGGACCAAGTTCAGATTATAAAGCCCAAGACCTCAGAGGTTGTATTAAACAGAAGGAAAAAATGGGTTACTCAAAGTTAAATGACGATATCTACTTAGATAAATGAAAAACAAAAGTATGACTTTTTTTTTTTCTCTTGAAATGGAGCCTACTATCCTTCATGTAAAGTTATGGGGCAATGATATTAGCACTGTGGTTCTCAACTTGGTAGCACATTGGGATCACCTGGAGAGTGTCACAAACTACTGATGCCTGAGTCTCACCCCAG
This sequence comes from Nomascus leucogenys, assembly GCF_006542625.1. Lineage (NCBI taxonomy): Eukaryota > Metazoa > Chordata > Mammalia > Primates > Hylobatidae > Nomascus > Nomascus leucogenys. The sequence continues at coordinate 98,596,381 of NC_044391.1, forward strand.
ATATTCTGATTGAATTAGCTTAGGGTCCAGGTGATTACAATGAACAGCGAAGTTTAAGAGCCTGTCATCCAGCGCTCTGTCTCAAACTTGAAAGTGTCTTAGGAGCCACCTGTGGGGCTTGTGAATTAGGCAGAACCGTGGGTCCTGTTGTGTCCGGAATTAGTGGGTTCTTGGTCTCACTGACTTCAAGAATGAAGCCGCGGACCCTCGCGGTGAGTGTTACAGTTCTTAAAGGCAGCGTGTTTGGAGTTTTTTCCTTCTGACGTTCGGATGTGTTCCGAGTTTCTTCCTTCTGGTGGGTTCGTGGTCTCGCTGGCTCAGGAGTGAAGCTGCAGACCTTCGCGGTGAGTGTTACAGCTCTCAAGGCGGCGCGTCTGGAGTTGCTGGTTCCTCCTGGTGGGCTCGTGGTCTCGCTGGCTTCAGGAGTGAAGCTGCAGACCTTCACGGTGAGTGTTACAGCTCATAAAGGCAGTGTGGACCCAAAGAGTGAGCAGCAGCAGGATTTATTGCAAAGAGCGAAAGAACAAACCTTCCACAGTGTGGAAGGGGACCCGAGCAGGTTGCCACTGCTGGCTCGGGCAGTCTGCTTTTATTCTCTTATCTGGCCTCACCCATGTCTTGCTGATTGGTAGAGCCCAGTGGTCTGTTTTGACAGGGCGCTGATTGGTGTGTTTACAATCCCTGAGCTAGACATAAAGGTATTCCACGTCCCCATTGAAAGAGGCCGGGCAAGGATAAGACTACACTGGTCGCAGTCAAGAGATCTTTATTGGAGGTATCGAGCGCAGAAGGAAGAGAAGAGAGAGAGAGAGCTGCTGGTGTGCTGGGTTTTATATCCCTTGGGCCTACGTGGGGTGGGCCCAAGGGAAGGCGGGAGATGCTTCTTTCTGATTGGCCTTCCTTTGGCGGGTTCAGACAGTGCCCGGTCAAGGAGGGGAGAAGAACCCGGAACCGGCGCCATTAAGGTACCCCTGTTGCCTAACACCCATCAGATCACTTAGATACAGAGTATCCACACAAGGGTTCTCCAAGGCCCCACCAGAGCAGCTAGATACAGAGTGTGGATTGGTGCACTCACAAACCCTGAGCTAGACACAGGGTGCTGATTGGTGTGTTTACAAACCTTGAGCTAGATACAGAGTGCCAATTGGTGTATTTACAATCCCTGAGCTAGACTTAAAGGTTCTCCACGTCCCCACCAGACTCAGGAGCCCAGCTGGCTTCACCCAGTGGATCCCGCACCGGGGCTGCAGGTGGAGCTGCCTGCCAGTCCTGGTGCCATGCGCCTGCACTCCTCAGCCCTTGGGTAGTCAATGGGACTGGGCGCCGTGGAGCAGGGGGTGGCGTTCGTAGGGGAGGCTCAGGCCACACAGGAGCCCATGGAGGGGGTGGGAGGCTCAGGCATGGCGGGCTGCAGGTCCTGAGCCCTGCCCCGTGGGAAGGCAGCTAAGACCCAGTGAGGAATCCAGCACAGCACGGGTAGGCTGGCACTGCTGGGGCACCCAGTACACCCTCTGCAGCCGCTCGCCCGGGTGCTAAGCCCCTCATTGTCCGGTGCCGGCAGGGCCGGCCGGCTGCTCAGAGTGCGGGGCCTGCCAAGCCCATGCCCACCTGGAACTCCAGCTGGCCCGCAAGCGCCGCGCGCAGCCCAGGTTCCCGCTTGTGCCTCTGGCTCCATGCCTCCCTGCAAGCTGAGGGAGCCAGCTCCGGCCTTGGCCAGCCCAGAAAGGGGCTCCCACAGTGCAGCGGTGGGCTGAAGGTCTCCTCAAGTGCCGCCAAAGTGGGAGACCAGGCAGAGGAGGCCCCGAGAGGGAGCGAGGGCTGTGAGGACTGCCAGCACGCTGTCACCTCTCACTGTCTTGGAGATTCAGATTTGGAAGGACTGATTTGTTGCCTTTTAGCAAACATCCCAGGTTATTCTGATGGGGGTGCTCCTCCGCCAGGCTTTGAAAAGCCTTGACTTAGGCAACCGGCTTCGAAACCTTCTACCAGAGCACACTGATAGCTGAGGGGAAGGCTTGTGTTGTTTGAGTTATCCAGGCTCAGTGTTTCCCTTTTCACAACTCCAATATCTCTGCAGCGTTACACCTCAGATGCACACATACGCATATCGTTTCTACGCAGTATTAAATATTTGTGATTTTAAATCATACTTTATATCTCTCCTAGGGAACTGCAACTCTCTGGGGCTGGGATTATTCATTTTGTTTTTTCCCTGCTTATACTTGGCACAGTGCCTTGCAAATAATAAGTGCTTAATAAATGTTGGTAGAAGGAGAGGTAGAAAAAGCAATTAGGTGTTGTTCTGACTCAGCAGCTCGCCTAATTCAATTTAAAACAAAAGATGGCCAGGAGAGGCACATGGAAGGTGACATTAGTGTGAATTCACATCAATTTCTAATATTTTCAGTTAAAAGGCAAGGCTTAAAACATGTTTTGAAACAGTTTCTTGAGGTGTACATTTTAATTGCCAAATAATTTTCCTTCTCCCTCTGCCCCAGATGTTTACACTAGCTGCTGTCTCAGTGGAATGGAGTTAAGGAGGAACAGTGGCAGGCTCCAGTTTGCTCAGCTTAGAGGGCATGTTCCAATAGAACTCTTCTCCCTGGTCTTATTTCGGTTCTGAAAAGCACTCTCCGAAGCCTGGGCGGGGGAGGCTGCCCTCCCTGCTGCCATCCTCTTCTGTTTTTCAGTTAAGATGTCATTTTGTCCTTCTGAAACTGTCCTTCTTCATCTCCACACCTCCGTGGTGAGGAGAGAGGTGGGTTTTAAGGGGCGGGCAGCTGTGGCCTCCCTTGCCAGTCTGGTTGGCTGGCCTCCTCCCCTCTGAGGCTGGGGTCCTTGGTTTGTTGTTACTGTGAAGAGGGTAGGGCTGCAGGTTTGGGGATGGGCTAGTCCTTCTCTGGTTTCCTTGCATATCTTTCCCCTTCTGTTCTGTTGCCTACTCATTTCTAAGTCCTTAACTGGAAGACAGAAGCTCTTCAGCCAGAAAAATTTGGAGACTGTTGCACCCTCCCCACTTGGCACAGGGTGAAGGAGAAGGCTCTAGACTAGGCCTATAATCTGCTTCCTGCCTCTCAGTTGGACACTGGGTTTACTAATACAGAACGTGACCCTCCTTCTTAAGTCTTGGAAATCATCTCTTTCTTTGCATGGATAAAGCAAACTCTTTCTGTAAAGGGCTGGATGGTCTCTGTCACAACTACTTGACTCTGCCATTGCAGTGAAAGCAACGATAGATGACGCATGAACAAATAGTCATGGGTGTGCCAATAAAACCTTATTTAGGGACACTGGACATTTGAATTTCATGCAATTTTCATGTGTCACAAAATATTCTTATGATCTTTCAACCATGTAAAATGTGAAAACCACTCTTAGCTCACAGGCTGTACAAAAACAGTCAGCTGACCGGATTTAGCCTGTGGTCTAGAGTCTGCAAACCCCTGTAGAGTGCCTTTAAAGGAGAAATAAGGAAGAAGGAATGGGGAAAAATTTTTTTTTCCATAAAGTATAATGGAATGCTCTCTGTAGACCCATGCGTATGGGCTTTAGCATGTGAAAGGGTCTCTAGGAGTCTGGAAACCCAGTGGGTTGAGCATTCTTATCTGGAAACAGCTTCTGAACTATGTTTAGTAAAGGTTTTAGAATATGATCGAGGGTGCATTCCTTTGTATCTCTAAATCAAATATAACTTGCTCTGAGCCCACACGAACGTGACTGGTAGAAAGCTCAATCTCCGATTAGTTGTTTTTTCGGGGATTTTATAAGAAGTCGGGTTTGTTTGGTACTCACAGGGCACACTGGAGATGCCCGCTTCCAGGCCATGGTGCTGCCTCCTGTCATTACTCTTGCACTTTCTACTTGGTGCTGATGTTGGGGCTGGTTGCCTGGTGACCCTGGGAGTTCAGGCAGACATTTGCTTCCTGTTGACTGCTGTGGACCTCACCACCTGTTGTGCTGTCAGTGTCCCCTTCTACAGGAATCCTGTGGTATTGGGAGTGAAGCATGGAAGACGAAGCTGTGTCTATTATCATGGGGGACCTTTCCATTCACTAAGAAAACTCAAATCCAAACAAAAGCCTTCCCATCCTAAACCTCTTCAACTTTTGTCTCCAATATGCTCGATCTCGCTGTTTCAGCCTAATGAATAAGACAGTTTTCTCTATCTCCAAATCTCACCAACCCTTCTCTATTCACGGGTGATTCCAGAGAAATTTCTCTTTCTGGGTGAAGTATACAAAGACCTGAGACATTTAGAAGCACAACACTCTCCTCTTTGGGGGTCTGGAACTGTAATGGGAAGGGTTAGGAAAAGGAGATGCTAATATTAGTTAATTTCTTTCATAATAACACACCCTTTTATTTCCTTCCTTTGTACCAGTTCCTGCAAGAAAATGTCCCAGCAACTTCTTGGTTGCTCCATGACTTCTTCTTCTTTAGGAGTTTGTCCTGGTTGGAAGCAAAAATTAGAAAGAAATGAGTCCTGTAGGAACAGTGGACATTCACATATTATTTGATGAACTGTACTGGAATCCTTAGTCTTTTCAAGTTGAGTCAAGTTTTTTCTTTCTTTTTTTTTTTTGAGACAGAGTTTCGCTCTTGTTGCCCAGGCTGGAGTGCAATGGCACGATCTTGGCTCACCGCAACCTCCACCTCCCAGGTTCAAGCAGTTCTCCTGCCTCAGCCTCCCGAGTAGCTGGGATTACAGGCATGCGCCACCATGCCTGGCTAATTTTGTATTTTTAGTAGAGACGGGGTTTCTCCATGTTGGTCAGGCTGGTCTCCAACTCCCAACCTCAGGTGATCTGTCCGCCTCGGCCTCCCAGCAAACTTTTTCTTTAAGCATTCATCTTTAGAGTGTTATCTGAATAGGAAAAGGTAGTTTTAGACCAAATGTTGAAGAGCTGGTGCTAAGGAATCTGGACTGTATTTTATAAGCAATGGAGAACTTTATGGAGAAAGACAACACACTTGGATTCTTTCTTTTGGGTAAAACTCAGGCAGCAATGTGGATGCTGGATTAGAGGAGAGCAATCCAGAGGTGGGAGCCTGTTATTTGACTCCTCCAACAATTTACGCAACCCAGGTTCAGATTGTTACACACACATCTGCCCACCACTTTCCCTAGATTGTGATTCTCTCAAGAGTAGAGATTATTAGCTTCAATTTTAACTCCCTCTGCTCCCAGCCCCCAGATCCTCGAATATATTAGCTTTCACATTTTTGGCAGTTAATAAATATTGACTGAATTAGATTAGTCCCAAATGAGCTCTTAGAATAAAAACACTCAAAAATAAAGAATCTCCATTTTTCACAAAGTTTTTACTGTGGTGTGCTGTTGGAGTGAATCACCTTAGTCAAAACAAGCTATTTTGGCAGTAAAACCAATGACAGACTTAGGTAATAACTTTCCCCTTCCCCCACATGTTAATACCAGAAACTTAATTCTCTACTCTGTTTTATAATATATATCCATGGCAATAGACTATTAAAGTCACATTCTCAAGTTATAAATACCATAAACCACATTTTCATATGGTGGCCTAGCCACTGTCTTTTGCAACAATTTGGCATGGAATTACAAGTAGCATCCATTAAATTTCATATGCCCTTTAATTTTTTTATCTCTTCATTTGCATGCATGTATTTTATAATCATTCATTCTGGTAATAAAACCCACAGGATCTTAAATTGAACTGAAGTCCCAGATGCTTTAAAAGAATTTATGTTGCATAATTATACTGGTTGACCTGAAAACAAACAATAACGTATGATTTAAATACTCTGCCCAGGAAAGGAGTCAAACTCTTCCTTAAAATTCTGTGGTTTCTATGGACCGACTTATTGTGAGGGAAAGATTCAGAAAACTAAAGGGACTATAAAAATGACAAAGCAAAGGAAGCAGACAGTAGTGGCTTTCTGAAGATTTTATCATCTAGAACCATATGCATATTTCAAGTAAAATATTTGCGAAGCAGCTACAGAGCTTATTCCCCAGTCAGAGAGGGGAGTCAGTGGATTAACACCAATGATTTGTTTATGGAGACAAAGGAAAATAACTCTACTTACTTCAACAGGAATAACCTGAGAAAGCCTAGGCAGGAGAAATGTTTAGTATTTGGAGGAAATTCCCAGGCCTTGAATTTGTTGTCCATTTTTACGTAACAAAATACATCCAAACTTAGCAACTTAAGGCCACAAATATTTTTTTCTGTGGCTCGGGGGCCTGGGAGTATTTTAGCTGGGTTCTTGTTTAAGGTCTCCATGAGGTTGCAGTGAAGTTGTTTGCCAGGGCTGCAGTCTTACATGAACACTCAACTGGGGAGTGATCGTTTTCTAACTCACTCACATGGTTGCAGACAGGCTTATTTCCTTGCTTGCTGTTGGCTGGAGACTTTAGTTCCTCACTCGCTGTGTGTGCCTCTCTGAAGTGGCCTAAGCATCTACATGATATGACAGCTGGCTTTCCCCAGAGTGAGTGATTCAAGACAGAAACAGAAAGAAAGAAAGAATACCCAAGTCGGAAGTTGCACACTTCTACTAACCCACTGTCAGAAGTGCTGTCCTATGGGGTTGGTTATCCAGACCAACCCTGGTACAGTGAGGGAGCATATAACACGAGGGCATGAATCCTGCAGGTGGGGGTCATTGGTGGGTATCTTAAAGACTGCCTCCCCCAGGGCTGGACTGGGTAGGGACAGTGACTCAGGACCACAACCTGGAGATGGCTTATAAATCATGCCCTTGTTTGATGAAATCTTAAAGAAAAAGAGGAGAGAGGGCTGAAGCAACAAGAGGGCTCTCAGCTGCCTTCCTTTTCATCTTCTACCCAATGCTACATTTCCACACCTTTTTCTTTGAGCTGTTCCTGGAGAACACCAGAATAATGACTGGAGAAAACCCTTGTTTAGTCATCAGGAGTCATGTGATCTGGGTTTAAATGTGGTTTGACCACGAAAAACTTGGAGGCAGAAAGATGTATTATTAAACGAGTATAGACTTTAGAGTTTAATAAGTTTCCCTCAAAGTCAGGCCTCAGCCCTTACTGGATGTGTGATCTTTGGTAAAGCATAGGCAAGCCTCGTGAGGTTGAGTGTGTTTGTATATTTTACCTTTTAGGATATTTTACCTTTTAGGCTGGTTGAAGGTTCAATAAAATGAGATTTCCCTTGCTTGTTCCCTGTGGGATATTAAATCATCCCTTCACTTCTCTGGATTGTATCTCAATGGGAAAATGACAATGACAGGGGCTTCTACCCAGCAGAGTCACTAATGTGCTCTCTTTGGGACTCAGACACTGAAGTTCTGAGCTGTCCCTTAGCAAGCAGATTACGCAATCTGTGCAGGGGGCTGGGCTGGGGATGGACACATGATCAAAGCTACACTATGGTGACGGTGGGGATGGGCAGGGGCAGGATGAAGAGAGGGGCTGAGAGCTGGGCTTTTCCTTATGCCTGAAAAACATTTTTGCACAATGTTTAAAGGGAGCATAAGAAAGAAGTCCGATTGATGGTTTGCATATTTTTGGTATTGCAGAAATAAGGAAGAGAAATTGTCTAGTAAAAACGATCTTAGATAAAAAACAGTGGTAAATCTCTTTTTCTTCAAATACATGAATGTTAGTCCATGTTTTCAATTTGAGACAATTTTTTTTTTTTTTTTTTTTTGATGGAGTTTCACTCTGTCGCCCAGGCTGGAGTGCAGTGGTGCGATCTCGGCTCACTGCAACCTTCGCCTCCTGGGTTCAAGCGATTCTCCTGCCTCAGCCTCTGGAGTAGCTGGGACTACAGGCGCCTGCCCACCACGCCCAGCTAATTTTTGTATTTTTAGTAGAGAGGGGTTTCACTGTGTTGGCCAGGCTGGTCTTGAACTTCTGACGTCAGGTGATCTGCCTGCCTTGGCCTCCCAAAGTACTGGGATTACAGGCATGGGCCACCATGCCTGGCTGAGACAATTTTTTTTTTTTGTCACTCAGGCTGGAGTGCAGTGGTGCGATTTCGGCTCACTGCAAGCTCCGCCTCCTGGGTTCACGCCATTCTCCTGCCTCAGCTTCCCGAGTAGCTGGGACTACAGGCGCCCGCCACGACGCCCGGCTAATGTTTTGTATTTTTAGTAGAGATGGGGTTTCACAGTGTTAGCCAGGATGGTCTTGATCTCCTGACCTTGTGACCTGCCTGCCTGGGCCTTCCAAAGGACATTTTTTTTTTTTTTAATGACAAGGAATAGAAATCCACTAGCTCAAGTACAGAAAGGCAGTTGGTGGAGAATGGGGTTAAATAAACTCAAAGAATCCAACTGGAACTGGGAAATAGAAATCAGAAATGAGGCTATTTTCACTGTCTCTGAGGAGTTTGTTTCTTTCTTTAAGTTCTCTCTGGTGCTTTTCTTGACCTACTCTCCCTGCTTGCCCGTCTTGCAGGACACTATTGGCCCCAGCTTTGCATCATAGCCTTTGGGCTCAGTACCCACTACAGCCTATCTTTATGTCCTGTTTGCTCAGATTTGAAGAAAGAGGATCTTACTGGTCAATGTTTAGAAAGCAAATTGGCTGGCTTTTGCTTATATGTCCATCCTAAAACTGGTTACATGGCAGTTTTCTAGAAGGAACTGTGAGAGAGACAGTCAATAAAATTGCATTTGGGAAATTATTTCATCCAGTGATACATGGTAAGTATGTAGAATGAAAGTGGTTATCTGGCTACCTCTTTGCATTTAGGAGGACAAGGGTGGGGGATGGAAAAGTTTGAAGCTCAATGCAGAGGAGCTAATAGACAATAGACTGTCTCAATTCTAGGGGATACAAATCTGTGGTGGGGAAAAGAGAAAGCTCCTTTTTTCTTGTACCTAAAGTAATGCACATTCTCTAAGTCAGTAGTTCCCAGACCTTGAGAGCTCTGGGAGTAATAGAATTAGAAAAAAATCGGGGACTGACATAGGTTGTGGATTTTATATTTTGCCAAGTAAATATCTTAAGCCCTTCACAATTACTATCTCTTTTTTTTATCATTTCATAAAATAACAAAAGAAGTATTTCCAAAGAAATACAAAGGACATATAGACTACAGAATAGTTCTCTAAATTAAATAGATTTAGCCTTATGACAAGTCAACTATATTGTCCTTATTTACTTCCTCTCACTCCATGCAAACTGTTAAAAATTTCATCACAGGGCTGATGCTTGTAGACTGACTTGTGTGTGGGAACTGTTGCTGTAGTTTATAAGGAGGGACACATAGGTCATAGAAAGTTAGAGTAAGTCATCTAGTGACAAGATAAAAAAACTGAGCCGTATTTGATCATTCATTCATTAGACAAATATGTGTTGAGTACCACTATGTGGTTCATAGATATTTAATAACTTATTAAGATTACTAATTAATTTTTGTTAGTTAATTGCAGGACTGGGCAAAAAATTAGTAATCTTTCTTCTTATGCCTTTTAAATTGGATGGATATGGGGAGATTAAACCCAATTATTAAACATGCTGGAGCAAGACTTTTAAAAAGAGGGGTCAGATCCAAACTAAACCTCCAGAAAAAAAGTTGAACTATCCATAACCATTCAAATGTAAATAAATTGCATTTGCCAATGTCCCGAAATGTAAAAACCTGAATCATTTTGATGAAGTGAAATCTTTAATTTAAAATTTCTTTTACTTTTTAATCTTCAGTTAACACTACTTATATAAATGCATATATGTGGAAACCCTTTTTATTTCAAGGGAGAGTGCTTATATAGCTGTGTTTTGTACAGAATCATTTCCCCCATCATTCTTCAGGGCATTGTGTCATTTATGTGAGTGTCTGGAAATTTCCTAATTCTTAAGATTTCTGATCATGACCACATTTCATTCAGGTGCTGCTCCTCTTCAGATAAAAAAGTTTGAATAAAACCTTTATCTTTGTTTGACAGAGAGAAAAAGTAAAGGCAGAGTGTCCCAATTCTCTCAGTTTCCATTAACTTTAAACGGAAGCTTTGCCTGTGGAAAGGAAGATATTCTGATGGCAAGGAGACTGAGGAGATTAAGTGGCTTTCACACCACCATGTAGGATGTCATTCACTGAATACCTAGATAACCTGATTTCCAGATCCACACTGAGCTATCTGCTCCACTCCGTGCTGTCAGTAAGGGTCCTGATTTACTCTGGGACCTTTGCCTACCTTCCAGTTGAGTTACAGGGCAAGCGATTTGCACTTTAATGTAGTTGCAAAGTCGGTGAACGTCATTCCTCTGTGTTCCATTCCCATTGCTAAATGTTGTTAATATGTTTCTGGGCCATTTCCCCCCTCTTAAATGCATTTATAGGATTGAAGAATTTACACGAAACTATGTTTGGCTTTAAATTATGAGAAATTTAGTAAATGCAGAAAAAGACCATAAACACAATGAAAAATCACCAGTAACCCCATTTCCCAAAGCAAACCGCTGTTAGCACTTTGGCATATAGCCTTTTCCTACCCTGTAAAATAGAAAAAAAAAGATGTGATTTAGAACAGCAGTGACTAAAGAAGCATCTGCATTCTAGAGGAGTGGCATAATTCATCTCGGGTGCGTTTGTGTGTGTGTGTGTGTGTGTGTGTGTGTGTGTGTGTGTGTGTGTGTTTTTCAGGCCAGCAATGACTCAGGAGTAATTCTGAATATGGACAACAGAATCCAGATAAACCTCATATTTGAAAAGCCAAATTTAAGATTTGACACATACATCAAAAGATAGGTATTAATCCACAGTCTGCAAGAAGTAAGAATTAGCACCCTATACAAGAAACAAAAAAGGTGTAACAATAATTCAGTCAAATTGTGGCATCGTATCTATTTAGGTACAACAACCACTACCTCTGTTTATTGTCATGCTCATTCAGGTTATAAGAGTGTTACTGCTTTTTGGCTTTACATCTTGTAATACAGTAGTTCCACCCCCTGCTGCCCCATTGTGATCAAGGACTGAGGAGGGGAAAGAGAGAGACTTAGTGAGCTATGACACAATTAAGATTTTGCATTGTAATGTCTCTCTGGTTTGTTGTGTTTTGTCAAAGACATGTCTGGTATCTATTGTTTTTATTATTTCCAGCTGTCCTAATTATTTCTCTCATTTGATTTTAATTCAGCTTTCAAAGAGGAGCTGGCTTGCCAGGTGGTTATTATTTTTTCTAAACTCTTTCAGCTCTAATTAAAAAAGATGTCCAAAGAAAGTCATTATTTCAGCATTTAGTTGTAACATATTTATGACCCCATTGAAGAGGGAGTCACGTGTTCTCATGCTGATTTCTATTGTTTGCACTGCACTCACGCTCAAGGAGATAAGAAATAGGCACAGCCTTTTGGAATGTGTGTCAATTTCTTCTTAAAGGAAAAAAAAGCTGCTTTCTTCACCGGAAAGAAATAAAATGTTATAATAAGACAAATGTCGCATATAAATACCCTTAAAAAAGTAGTCCGAATTAAGATTCATTGCTGCTTAAAATTTAGTTTTCATGAGCTAGGTTTATTTGGGTTAGATTTTAATAACTGAAATACTAAAGTTGGTGAAAAACGGCCGGGCGGGGTGGCTCACGCTTATAATCCCAGCACTTTGGGATCACGAGGTCAGGAGATTGAGACCACGGTGAAACCCCGTCTCTACTAAAAATACAAAAAAAATTAGCCGGGCGCGGTGGCGGGCGCCTGTAGTCCCAGCTACTCGGAGAGGCTGAGGCAGGAGAATGGCGTGAACCCGGGAGGCGGAGCTTGCAGTGAGTCGAGATTGCGCCACTGCACTCCAGCCTGGGCGACAGAGCAAGACTCCGTCTCAAGAAAAAAATAAAAATAAAAAAAAAGTTGGTGAAAAAGGATATAAAAGGCCGGATCTAGGGACAAAGGGGAATATGATGCCAAGTTCAGCTCCTTAGGGTTTGTTGGGCCATTTATTGATTTATTTATCTTTGGGAAGTGGAACAAATAAGTAAATTTTCTCATTATTAATTAACAGGACAATTATCATCTGCTCTGCAGTTTCCTTTGGGAGAGGCAGAGCCCTGCATTCGTAGATGTTTTCCCATCTTTACTCCATCAACCTTCTCCCCAACTTGCCTCATTGCCGAAGGTAATCTCAGTTCCATCTGGATCCATCCTCTTCACCCTTACCATGTGCCCCCGATACCTCTTCACTAACTTCCTTGGCTATCCTGTCACATCTAAGCACCACCACCTTTCACTCCTCCTAATGTCTTTTTTTTTTTTTTTTTTTTTTGAGACGGAGTCTTGCTCTGTTGCCCAGACTGGCGTGCAGTGGTACAATCTCTGCTCACTGCAACCTTTGCCTCCCAGGTTCAAGCAATTCTCATGCCTCAGCCTCCCGGGTAGCTGGGACTATGGGCATGCACTACCACGTCTGGCTAATTATTGTATTTTAGTAGAGACTGGGTTTCACCATGTTGCCCAGGCTGGTCTCAAACTCCTGAGCTCAGGCAATCCACCTGCTTCGGCTTCCCAAAGTGCAGAGATTACAGGCCTGAGCCACCGCACCTGGCCACTCCTCCTAATTTCAAGTCTGATTGCTCAGTGGTGAAGGAGACACAAACGTTACTACAGACAGTCCCAGGCTCACAATGGTTCAACTTCACAATATTTTCGACTTAGGATGGGTTTATCAGGACGGAACCCCATAGTAAGTAGAGGAACATCTGTACCTTGAAAGTTGGACTTATAGGGTCTCCCAGAGGCCTTGGTATACTCAAACATTTCACAATATAGTCAGCAGCCTGTGCTGCCCCAGGGAGGGCGGGCTGCATATACGCATCTGCATTGCTTCCGTTAACTTCGTTAGAAGCATCTACCAATTTGTGCTGAGCACATGAAAGAGCTGGTGAAATTCCTTGATGCTCTCATCCTGCTTTGATGCGCACGTATTAAAATTACTTAGCAGCAGGGAATCATGTCAAGATGGAGGCCCGCTGAGCCATGGTGTTATTTTTTTTTGTAAAATGGAGGCTCTGAGAGATGGGGTGGGTGTGAGGGTTCAATAGTATATGTTTCAAAGCAGGCTTCAATAGATAGAAGTTCCTGTCCCTTCCACCCCCAGGTACGTATTCCAACCTCAAATTATTTCTCTAGGGTAGGTCAGTGGAAAGTGTGTGTAGAGTCCTTGGGTGTTGTAGTGTTGTTACTTGAGGCTATATGGGTCCCTGCCAGACTCATCCTTGCAAATGGAAGTCACGACTTAATAACTTCCAAAGTGTTCTGGGAATGCTTGGGCTAAGATAGTCATTGAAACTTTTAAAAAAGAAACCTAGGCTGGGCATGGTGGCTCACGCCTGTAATCTCAGCACTTTGGGAGGCCGAGGTGGGCGGATCACGAGGTCAAGAGATCAAGACCATCCTGGCCAACATGGTGAAATCCCGTCTCTACTAAAATACAAAAATTAGCTGGCTGTGGTGGTGCACACCTGTAATTCCAGCTGCTCGGGAGGCTGAGGCAGGAGAATCACTCGAACCCAGGAGGTGGAGGTTATAGTGAACAGAGATGGCACCACTGCACTCCAGCCTGGCGATAGAGTGAGACTTTGTCTCAAAAAAAAAAAACAAAAAAAAAACCTAAGGCTAGAATTATGGACATGACCTTTTCCCTTTCTTTGAGGAATAGGAGGATAGTTTCTGGAAGAAAGAGCACAATGCATAAAAACAGTCCTGCCCTCAGAATTGTAAAATGTGTGTTTGAACTGCTTCTAGATCTAGTTTTAAATATTAGCCCTGACACAAGTAGAGTACCATTTTTGTCCTTTCACACGGAAAAACACCCAGGCTTATCTGACTCAGGCTCAGCACAGCCACGTGTGCCCAGGCACATCCATGCTTCCCATCAGTCATAGCCAGCAGCAGGCTGCTCCCCTCATGAGCAGTGGCCCAGGCCAACTACCTCATCTGCTTCCTTTGCTCTACTGTGACCAAGAATGTCTCCATCCTGATTTCTAGAACGCCTCCTTAACCCAGGACTGAGAATCCTACCTGCCCTCCCTCAGCGAGCACCCAGCTAGTGGTTGAGGGGGAGGTTAGAGGCAGGTGGTGGTTTCTTGTTGTTCATTTGTAGTAGGACTCGGATTCTCGTTATACTGAACTGGGCACCTCAAAAACTCCATCTCCCTGGCTCCCCAACTCCTGTCATTTGGAAGCAAAGGTCTAATTACCAGAATCTCCAGGTTTCTGGAACTGCCATCCAGAAATGATTCTGGGAGAATATCTTTGTAGCACAGCCTAGATAGAAATAATCGTCTAATCTTGAATTTACATAAAAAGATAATTTTGTACTTCATTGCAATTTCTAAAATAATTTTTAAAAACTGTGCACTTAAAGCTATTTTTTGCATATGTATGTAATAATGGATATGAGGGCCTTTACTTAATGCTGTTTTAGGCATACGTGTGTGGTAATGGTACAATGGCTTTTGTGAATAAATTAAAATGTAATTATTTGCTAATAACCTAGAGCAGCTTTCTCACCTCAGGCTTTTCACCCTTTTGTGCCAGCTTAACTTCTGCTCCTATTCCGGTCCCTTCCTCAGGGAGTCCTTCCCTTACTCTCTGGGCCAGGTGACTTCCCTCTGCCGTGCTGCTTCTTCTTATTATTATTATCTGAGACAAAGTCTCGCTCTGTCGCCTAGGCTATAGTGCGATCTCGGCTCACTGCGATCTCCGCCTCCCAGGTTCACGCCATTCTCCTGGCTTAGCCTCCTGAGTAGTGGGGACTACAGGCGCCTGCCACCACGCCAGGCTAATTTTTTGTATTTTAGCAAACACTGGGTTTTGTCATGTTGGCCAGGCTGGTCTGGAACTCCTGACCTCAGGTGATCCACTCGCCTCTGCCTCCCAAAGTGCTGGGATCACAGACATGAGCCACTGCACCCGGCCATGTGCTTATTATTTTAATTTTTACTAATTATTATTAAAGACTTATTAGTGTCAAAGAAGCAGCCAAGAGGCTCTGGAATCATATGGCACACATTTGAGTCTTGGCTGTGTCTCTTATTTGCTTCGTGATGTTGGGTAATTTGTTTCAGTTTTCTGTGTCTCACTTTCCCTACATATAAAATAAAGTAATGAAAGTATATACCTGTAGAGTTGTAGCAAGAACTAAATAAAAAATGCTCCAAAAAATTCACACACAGCCCGGCACAGAGAATACTTCCATAAATGCAAACTATAAAATGTCCTTATTGCCCACTAGACTGAACTGTAAGCTTCATGAGAGGAGGCTTTATGGTTGTCTTGCTCATGACTCTGAAAGGCTGAGAGCCTACTGCTTACTAATTGCTTAAATGCCCACTATAAGAAACATCTTTTCTTGCACTTACCTGGGTCCCCAGACTTCTAGAAATCAAATTTGTTGAGTGAATCTCAACAAGAAGCCATCTAAGTTTGGAAGCTTAATTTAGTCTTATTATTAGTTTTACTCTTTCATTATTATTTTTTATTAATATATTAATGCATCTTTAATATCTTTAAGATAACATCTCTTATCATACCTTTATCATAACTTTCCTGCCCCCTCCCCAGAATCTTATTGATATGTTGTATAAAAGGAATAGTGGCCAGGTGCGCAGTGGCTCATGCCCGTAATCCCAACACTTTGGGAGGCCAACGTAGGTGGATCACTTGAGGTCAGGACTTCCAGACCAGCTTGGCCAACACTTGGCCAACATGGGGAAACCCTGTCTCTACTAAAAATACAAAAATTAGCCGGGCGTGGTAGCGCGTTCCTGTAATCCCAGCTACTTGGGAGGCTGAGGCAGGAGAATCGCTTGAACCTGGGGGGCGGAGGTTGTAAAGTTGCAGTGAGCCAAGATGACACCACTGCACTCTAGCCTGGGCGACAGAGCGAGACTCTGTCTCAAAAAAAAAAAAAAAAAAAAAAAAAAAAAGAGAAAAGAAAATATCTTCAGGAGTTCGAGACCAGCATGTCCAACACAGCAAAATCCCATCTCAACTAAAAATACTAACATTAGCTGGGCATGTTAGCATCCCAGCTACTCAAGAGGCTGAGGCAGGAGAGTTGCTTGAGCCTGGGAGGTGGAGGTTGCAGTGAGCTGAGATCGCACCACTGCACTCCAGCCTGGGCAATAGGATGAGACTCCAACTCAAAAAAAAAAAAAAAAAGAAAAAGAAAATAGATAACACATTATTAATCAAAGTTTATAGTTTACAATAGGGTTCACCCTTGGTATTTATTCTATGTATTTGACAAAAGTATAGTACCATGTATCTTCCATTATAAATACAAAGTTGCATTTCTTTTTCTACTTCTTGGTTCATATCACTCTTAAGAAGTAGTCAGAGCTCTTCTTGGTCACAGCTCTTGAGCCCAATATACCATCTGCCTCCTCCTCCTATTTTAGCCATCTCAAATCTTTTATAGACTCACAGCCTCAAATGTGTTGGCACTGAATAGGACCTTAGGGATCCAAGGCCAGCTCCATCATTTTACAGATGAGAAAACTGAGCCTCGGAAAGGGAAGTAATTTGCCCAACATCCAGAGCTAGTTAATGGAAGGGCTGAGACCAGACCACTGGACTCTTAATCGAGCTCTCCTGCCAATATGCCACACCCCCATTGCTTTGCATTGACATCACTCAACTTTTTTAAAATTTTCTTTAACACATTATAAATCTTCTTTTACTAGAGAACATTAACATTTACTTTAAGAGATGTTAAACTGACCAGGTTTTCTTGCTTTCTTTTTCTTCTTTTTTCTTACTTAGGGAATCTATTTAGGTTACTCTTTGGGTCTGAATTGGGTCTGTAGAACTGAATTGCTTGGTGAAGTTAGGCCAATATTCAGCTAGAAAATAACCCACATAAGTTGTGCAGTGTTCTGCTCAGATAGTTAGCAATGATGCCCCAAATTCCCAAATCATACAGGGAGAACTGAGATCCAACATTTAGCCTTTCTAAAATGAATTTTAGATAGTCTTTTCCTGGAAAAGTCTCTTAAGGATTGCTTTGATAGTTATATGGAAAAAAAGATACAATGCTACTGATTTAAATAGAAGACAGATTAAGAATCTGAAGTGTCATTATAACTTTTAGCAGGCAAACTCACAAATGGAGTAAGTTTCGAAATAGAATTTGCTGATTGAAATGAGTGAGAAACATTTATAACTTCAGTATCAGAGAATGCTCTGGTATAAAAACCTAGGCTATCTCTTAGGGAAGTTACATGTTTCCGCCTTGAGCAGGGTCATCCAACCTCTTCCAAGGCCACATGGTGGCTGATGCAGAAGGGACAGGTCATTTCCAGCTCACTCACACATTATACCAAGAAGATATTACATTTATTCATCAACTAAAAATAATCACTAATAACATGTTATTAAAAAATAGCAATGAAACACCAAGCAATAAGAAAAAGCGATCTTTGTGTTCAAAGCTTAAGACATGATAAAAGTCATAAATTGCTAAACTTACGTAGTAGCTATTAAAAAAATTATCTAACTGTCACAGCAGAGACCAATTTTTCACCATGCAAAATGTGACATCATCTCTAAAGGCCCCTGCTATGAGAGGCATTTGCCAGTATTGTGGGTGTATTCTTAAAGGCTAATTAAAAACTTTCAGCCCTTAGGTTTCAACACTACAGTTTTGCTACAGCAAAGTGAGATGGGGAAACTTAAGTCCGATGGGCTATGCCAGATGTCAAGGGGCAAAATTCCAGGCTCTCTTATAATCCAATTGACACATGCAATATTTATTACAGAGCAGCAGGAGTTCGTGATTTCATCAATAGGCTGAGAGATTAGATGATTTTTTTTCAATTGAGTAACTGATCTACAATAATGGAATTCTATATCAGGTGTGGAATAAGACAGTGGTCTGTTCTTTCATACCTCCAGTTAGTGCAGTAAACAAGGTGCCAGAATGAAGTGCTGTACGGGATGGAAAGAACATGCCCTTTTAATGGTTTTCAATAGTGGTTTTGATAGTTACTTGAGATCATAAAGCAAACATTAAAAGGGCTGCCTTTGCCAGATTTCATGTGCTTGGGTGACTAGAATGTATAGCTATGGAAAAAAAATATTAATTAAGGCAGCTATAAGGGGGTGGCTCTGTTTC
Source organism: Nomascus leucogenys (assembly GCF_006542625.1). Lineage (NCBI taxonomy): Eukaryota > Metazoa > Chordata > Mammalia > Primates > Hylobatidae > Nomascus > Nomascus leucogenys. Next base: position 98,614,464 of record NC_044391.1, read on the forward strand.
TTTCTTCAGAGTAATGTTAACATTTTCTCCATATTTCCTGAACAATTTGCCCTTAACAAGCTAGGAATGTTGACTCCTACAAATACAATTGGAGTGGATGCTGTGTATAAATTCAGGATGCCCTGGTACCTTCAGGTTCTCCCAAAAATCAGAGGAGATACTAAAAATATTTAACAGCTAGTAAGATACCAAATGACCAATTGAATTGGATCCTGGCCAGGATGCTTTACCTGCAGGCAGAATGTAAGCGCTGCCAGGCCTTCTGTTGAGACATCTTGGGATCTGGCGGTTTTCATCTCTGAACCCACTGATGTCAGGAGGATGCTCAGATGACTCCGAATCTGGGAATTGCCCCAGAGTTGCATGTTCATTTCCTGTATATTTTTGTGTTATGGGTTAAAAAAGCATGAACAGCATGGCATGCTAGTAAGAACTCTGGATGAAATGACCAAAAAAATTTGCATTCATGTCCCAACTCTGCTACTTGCCAACCGCATGACTGTGAACAGTACACATGCTCTCCCACTTAACTGTAGAATGAAGGAATTGGATGAAAATTCTCTTTTGCTCCACGGTTCATTTAAGCTTCACACTCATGCCTGCTCAGAGATAATTAATAAAACCTTCCAGCTTTCTGACTTGTGAAAGTGTATAGTCTCCTGCCAGTGGAAATTTCTGATTGTTATGCAGAGATGTACTTTCTTTACCTTCACGAGATCCATATTTCTGCTGGGTGAGTACTATTAGCTAAAAAATTTGTCAGGTGTTCAGTGTTCTCTTCTATCTTACAATCTTCCATATCATGTCACATGAAATTGGCACAATTTCTTAAGTGGGAAACATTAAATGTCTAGGCTTCAGACCATGCCTCTGAAGGAGAAATGCCACATGGGCAGAAAGTTTTGAAGCAAGTGTACTGGAGTGAATTGTTGATCTCCTTCCTGTACTGCCAGCCTTATTATGCACATTTTGGAAAAGGAATAAGTTGAGTAATTATGTCACTTTTCTTGTGTTTCTTAAAAGTCATTGAGCACAAAAGAACTGGCCTGGATCTATCCATTACTCTAACAGTGGTAAGCAAAGACTTCTATCTACTTCTAGTCTCTGCCCAACTGCCCTGATGGCCAGCCCTGCTCCAACCCTGCTCCACCAACCCTGCTCCTCCTTGCTACTGCTTTTTATTGAGGGTTAAAAATGTCCATTGCCTGACAATTGTAGTGAGGAAGAAAAACTGTTCCTGCCTTTATCACATGTGGGTAGGTGGACAGGGGCTTGCTTGCCAAGTCCAAATCTTTGTGTGGGGTAAATTACTCCTTACACTGATCGTAAAATAAGCATCTGACATTTCCTGCAAATGCTCTATTTCTTAATACAGAGTTAACCTGCCAAAAACATTGTGTTTATAATCTAAATATTTGGATCATAAGCCAAAAGGGTTGGGGGAGTCTGTCTTCCTCCATATTTTGCACAGTGATGTGTCCAAAAATGTTAATTATGATAATAATAAATAATCAAAAAAGAACATGTTGGAGGGAAAGTATGAAGAGTCAGGGATGCTAAATTGCATTAGTTATGAGAATTATTTATGGGAGAAAAATGAAGAGATGGCTCTGGATTGCCCATCCCCTTGCAGATATTTTCCTAGTTTTCATACCCACAAGACATGCTTCATTCTGGGACAGGTGAAAGTGTTGTAAAGACTGATGCCAGGGTATTGGCTGGAACACCACTCAGAAGGTATAAAGCTTCCTGAAGGTCTAATGGGGATTATGTTTTGTCTGGGAACAGGTTGAAAACCCAGAGCACTGTCTCTGGAGTCAGACAGACTTGAGTTTGGGTCAAGATTCTAACAGTTCTAAGTGGCCTCTCCTAGCCCATTTCCTCATCTCTGTTACAGGGTTAGTAAAGGCTTCTGTGTCAAAGGGCTTGTATGAGCGTTGAATGAGATTGTGCATGGAAAGTACTTGGCATGATACTTGCATGCAGAAGTACTCAACAAATGTAATGATGGTGGCGAGGATCACTGGAATCTCCCTCCTTTAATTGACAGCTGCGCTGGGCCTTCCCTGATGCTCAGGACCCGGTGCCCGGGGCATGCCTTCTGTTGTGCCTTCACTCCTGCAGAGGCATGACTGCTTCTTCCGTGGACCATATGTCTCTTTTTCTGAGACAGGCTCAGCTTCAAATATTCTGATCCATTGTTTCCATAAATCAGTGAAATAACAGAGAAGTCCAGTATTTGATATATAGTAACTGAATGACTCAGGTCAATAATACAATAAAAACATGTGTCACCAAAAAATGAGTCACAGGCTGAAGAATTGATACATTAATGGGGACACATGTGTGCATGCTAGCCCACATTCGATAAGATGATGTGTGTGAATGTGCTGTTGTTTTAGCTGTAAAGGTGAAGAATGTTATACTTTTAAAATCTTGCCACATTAGGGGCAATGCTGAGGTGATGGACTGTAATGGGGTGGATAAGCAGTGACTATTTCTACTTGCTACTGAATGTACTTGGGGAATTTAAAATAAGTTTGAAATTGTTTCAGAGGATCAGAATTATTTTCATTAAAATTTTAATTTAATTTAATTTTAACATCAAAATGCAGAATGATGGCTAAAATTTGATTGGATAAGACATTTTATAAGAATTCACAAAATCAGACCAAATTTAATTTTGAAACGGTGTCTAGACTTTTTATTTGGAAATTATGATTAACATATTGCGAATCAAAATTCCTGAAGCAGAGGCCTTTGTCTATACTGAAGCCTTACAAAGGAGAGTGAGATGTATTTATTTGAGATGATGGCTGCAAAGCCCATGTGGCTTGCATTTGATAGAATGATAATGGAGTAGCATTCTTAAGCCTGTGATTAATTGCAACAAGCCTTGGAAAGCTACTTGAAAAACTATGCTTTGTTTATAGTATTTATTTCTTTGATTGAAGAATTGTTCCAATTGCAAAACTCTCCTAGGGCACATGTTCAAAGATTAATATATTATTTATATGGAAAATAACCTAGAATAACAACCAAACTAAAAGCAAATAGTTGCCTTAGTACCAACCTATGGCACAAGCCCAATTAGGATGAAAAGAAGATGAGATCCCTTTCTTGGCTTTGTGTTCATACATGGTGAGGTGTCCTCAGAACTTTGTATTATGGTACCCCTCTGGGGGCTGAGATAGTAAGTTCCTTAATGATGGAGACTAACGATCTTGAGTAGCAAAGGAAGAGACTGGGCGTTTTATACATATATGGTCATGATTTGGAGACTTGCGAGGAAGGCCAAAGTGGATTGGGTGTGGTCTTGCTGTAGCACAGTGGAATCTGGTGGCTTAAACCTAGCTGTCCACATTTCACTATCTGAAGAGCAGAAAGTGTGTTAATAGGAGCCTGGTGAGTGGAGGAGACTGAAGATGGAGAGAGAGCCTGGACCTCAACATGAGCATTTGGAGCCATTTGGCAGCATTAGGCTGTGACCGCTTAGAGAACCGAAAGGTAAGATCCTCGGATTAGTTCCTCTTTTTCTGAGTTCATGTTTGCAAAGCACTTTCTAACTATAAAAGTTTCCTATTTCGGTTTTCAGATAGGAAGAATCTGCACTGACCAATGTTTGGTGTGTTCATCAACTTGGTTATAGCTGTCAGTACAAATTAACTCACTGTCTAGGTAGAGGGGAGAATGAAATGACTTATTCTGTGCCAAGGAGAAACAGTGAAACACAGACTTCAGAAGGCTTGAAACTCAGGCCTGCTCTATCACTTTCTCTATCTCTAACATGGTTTCATTTGCCCGTAGAAGCTTGAGAGACGCACAGACACATCTTGCAACATCTTCTGGCTTCTCGATGTGCATTTATGTGAGTGTGGGAGCGATGCGTGTGTGCATGCTGGGAGAGGAACCCCCATCTCTGCCTCCCCAGCAGTGTCCCCGGTCTCTTTAGATCCTTACGAGCTGACTCGGTTCCCATGGATGGATGCCGTGTGCAGAAGCGGGCCATTGGCCCTGGACTCCACAGCTGGCTTCAAGCTCTGATCTCTGTGTTCATTTCACTCTGTAATCTCAGTCCCAGCAGACCTCTCATCTTCCTGGGTGATTGAGTGTAGATTCTAGTTTTATTCTTTTAACACTTTTATTTACTGATGAAGGAAATTCCTAATTTATTTTCTATTGGGAAAAAAAATATGGACCAACCCCATAAAACCAGAACATTGGCAACTACTGTCATTTTGAATCCCAGTTCTACAGAGTTTGGAGATTTATTAAATTTTTCTAGTTAAAAGAGACCTTAGAGACCTTCTAGTCCACATAAGAACAAAAGAAATATATTTTATATTGCAAAATGCACACACATCCACCCACCAACACAAACAAATATTCATACAGACACACACGACTGAAACAAAAGTTTTTTTTTTTTTTTTTTTTTTTTTTGAGATGGAGTCTCGCTCTTTCACCCAGGCTGGAGTGCCGCGGTGAGATCTTGGCTCACTGCAAGCTCTGCCTCCTGGATTCAGGCCATTCTCTTACCTCAGCCTCCCAAGTAGCTGGGACTACAGGCATCCGCCACCACACCTGGCTAATTTTGTTTTTGTATTTTTTTGTGGAGACGGGGTTTCACTGTGTTAGCCAGGATGGTCTCGATCTCCTGACCTCGTGATCCGCCTGCCTCAGCCTCCCAAAGTGCTGGGATTATAGGCGTGAGCCACCACACCTGGCCAATAAAAGTTTTAAATGGAATAAACTGCTTACTGCATGGGGTTTATATTGATATTTTCTATTCTATTTCATGAAAACTACTACTAGTCACTAACCAATTAAGTTGGTTTTAGAGTCACCTAATTGTGTGTGTGTGTGGGGTGGGCTTGCTGTGTTTAACCTTTAACCTCTGCTTGAGTCCATCTCCTAATTCCTCTCTTCTTCCAATTGTAGGAGCAGGGACCAAATGGGACTTATCCACCTTATCTGTCATTGAACTAGGGCATTATGATGACTAATGCAGAAGGAACACAATGTAAGCTAGGAAGGCTGGCACGAAAACAGAGAAATGGAATAAGTGCCTGAGAGCAGAAACAAACCTGGTAGGCAGTAATGCAGCCTCAGGCAGGGCTGGCAAGAATGTTTTGAGTATCCTTTAGAGATCTTCAATGCTGTCAGTTTTCTACATGTCATTGAGCTCCAATTCCCTTATCCTGGGCACAGTAGAGCCTCCTCTGAGAGAAACTAATGTTGCTGACTGAAGGTCATGGCCAAAATCATGGTGTGCACACACCCCCAGGGTCACATTCTTTCTGATTCAGTGATAATTATACTAAAATAATAATAGAAATAACTGCCATCCTTTCTCCTTCCTTCCTTCCTTCCTTTCTTCCTTCCTTCCTTCCTTCCTTCCTTCCTTCCTTCCTTCCTTCCTCCTTCTTTCCTCCCTCCCTTCCTCCCTTCCTTCCTTCCTTCCCTCCCTCCCTCCCTCCTTTCCTTTCCTTTCTTTTTTTTCTTTTCTTTCTTTCGGACTCTCGCTCTGTCACCCAGGCTGGAGTGCAGTGGCACGATCTCTGCTCACTGCAAGCTCCGCCTCCCGGGTTCACGCCATTCTCCTGCTTCAGCCTCCCGAGTAGCTGGGACTACAGGCACCTGCCACCACGCCCTGCTAATTTTTTTGTGTGTTTTTAGTAGAGATGGGGTTTCACCTTGTTAGCCAGGATGGTCTCGATCTCCTGACCTCATGATCCACCTGCCTCGACCTCCCAAAGTGCTGAGATTACAGGCATAACATCATTTCTTAGTGATTATTTTGTGCCAACATGTTATGTACATTATCTTATTTAATTTTTGTATGAATCTTATGAAGTAGGCAATATTTCACTCATATTACAAATGAAGAAATGGAGACTTGTGGCAGGGCCCGGTGGCTCACACCTGTAATCCCAGCACTTTGGAAGGCTGAGGCAGGCGGATCACCTGAGGTCAGGAGTTTGAGACCAGCCTGAGCAACATGGTGAAGCCCCATCTCTACCAAAAATACAAAAATTAGCCAGGCGTGGTGGCACACACCTGTAGTCCCAGCTACTTGGGAGGCTGAAACAGGAGAATTGCTTGAACCTGGGAGGCGGAGGTTGCAGTGAGTTGAGATCGTGCCATTGCACTCCAGCCTGGGAGACACAGCAAGAGACTCCATCTCAAAAAAAAAAAAAAAAAAAAAAAAAAGGAGACTTGGAAAGATTAGATAAGTGATTTGCTGAATGTCACACAACTAGTAAGTGGCAGAGGTAGGATCTGAACTTCACTCTGCCTCCTTTGTTGTGTCTATTCAACCGCAATGCATACATTGTATTGCGTATGTAGGAAAGTGTTCAAATGACCTTTAGATTTGAGGAAACACTTTCATTAGGAAGTTGTACCTCCCCTCATTGCAGAATTGCCAGTGTTTTCTGTAGATCTGCTGCCAAAATGGATTTTTATATCCTGCTGTTCCAGAGACATGTAAAGAAACCAGACTAAACACAATAACCTTTCTTTCAAAGAATGTTTTCTGAAGATAGTAGAGAAAGTTTAAAAATTACCCCAATTGAAAACACTGGTATTTCTTTTTTTTTTCTTTTTTTTTTTTTTTTAGACGGAGTCTTGCTCTGTTGCCAGGCTGGAGTGCAGTGGCGTGATCTCAGCTCACTGCAACCTCTGACTCCCTGGTTCAAGTGATTTTCCTGCCTCAGCCTCCTGAGTAGCTGGGATTACCGGCACCTGCCACCACACCCAGCTCATTTTTGTATTTTTAGTAGAGACGGATTTCACCATGTTGGCCAGGATGGTCTCCATCTCCTGACCTCGTGAGCCACCAGGCCTGGCGACACTGGTATTTCTATGTATGTGCTACCAGCAAAGACTAGACACAAGCTAATGTTTATAGGGGGCAAAAATCCATGCGTTATATGTATGCTTGCACTTCTATTTTCAGAAGATTCTATGGGCGAAAGTTCTTTAGTAAATCAGATCAAAATGTAAACAAAACCTAGTTTGCATGTTGGAAAATGTAAAATGGGAAATTAAAACATAATTGTGAAAGGCAGACAGACTTTTATTTACTTAGAACCATATTATAATCACAGTGATTTAGGCCACAGGCTTCACTTGAATAAAACAAAACCTTGGGATTATAAGTATAAATGTGAGTCCAACGCTTTAATTTGCTAATTATGCTTCCTGATGATAGAGTGAGGCTTATCATCTGTGTGGGTGGTGTTTTATTGTGTTATTTTATTAACTTGAGAAGAAGAGGCTATAAAAATGATGTAATATTCCTACTTAATACACAGATTTTTTAAGCCTGAAGTTAGTAATTATGAATAAAATTAAAATCCATTGCATATTAGTTGTAGAAAATAATATATAAACTTAATTACATCTTCTAGGTAGCAATTATTTATTCTATACTAGTCATCACTAGAGAAACAAAATACATAACAAAGAGGTATTTATGAAAAGGATAGGAGGAATTATAGGGCCGTAGAGCTGGGATATAGTATCTTAAAGATGACATTGTTGTTGTTTTTTGGATAGGAAAATAGAGTCCAAGAGTGCTTGGGTAGCTTGTATAGGTCACACAATGAGCAGTGGCACAGCCCAAGGTAGAGAAGCCACGACTTTTTATTGCCCAGGCTGGTGAGTTCCTCAGTGAGTTGTTATTCAGTGCAACAATTAGCTTAGGCAGACTCTGAACCATAAAGCAGGAAGGGGCCTTGATAATAGCAATCGAGAGACCAAAAAGCCAACCCACAAGTCTTTCCTGAAGGAATAACAAAACATTTTTTTCCTCAGTGTTTCGGTTTACATGTCCTATGGCGCTAAATGAATATAATGTATTTAGGGAATTGAGAGGGTTTTCTTATGCAACATATCACAATAATGTCCGTCAGTCTCATGAATGAACTGTGAAAGGATTGCTGACCTCAGGACAGCTTGGCAGTAAGCACCATTAAGCACCCAAACTCTTTAGAGTTATGCACACCAGCCTGGAGTAAAAATAAGGTTCTCTCCAAGTTAATGACCTTTTTGTGAATAAACAGAATCTCTGACAGTGATCTTCAGCACATGGTTTTCAAGACACGTGAGCCACTTGGTTTTGAAATAGAGCGACATGCTGAAAGCCTCAGGGAAAAATAGCACTTAAAACATAAAAACACAGCAATTCCTATTGAGCAATCCATCCCCATTGGCGTACCAGAGCCGGAACCATATGTATGAATGGCCTACAACATGGGCATGGGGTTATGATGGATGAGATACTGAATACAAATGCCTCTGAAAAAAAACCCAAAGATGAGAATCCCAAGTCAATCATTGTCCTTCTAAGGAACCTGAACTTTAAAACCCCCACTACCATTTTTTCTCTTTTCCATAAACACCATATAATATTAGCTACCCTTTATCGAATAGCCTTCACTGTGGGCTGGATGACGTGCCATATGCACAACCCTAAGTGGGTTTTGCAAAGACTCTCTGAAGAGTCCTTATTACCCCTATTTTACAGATGAGGTTTGGAGAAGTTAAAACATTTGCTACTACATCATATAGCTCAGATATAAACCTAGGTTTGTTGGACAACAAAATCATCCTCTTTGTGACCAAATTAAAGTAGCATTATTGCTATTATTATCTTCTAGGAATAATCCATTTTAAAATCAGGCAAACAAGTGTTTTCCCTGACATTAGATCACCAGCTAAGTCAGTAGTGGAGGAACTGATGGACTTGGGAAACCTAATATCGATTCTAGACCTAATACACAGTTTAAAAATATTGAGAATCAGGCTGGGCGCGGTGGCTCACGCTTGTAATCCCAGCACTTTGGGAGGCCGAGGCGGGTGGCTCACGAGGTCAGGAGATCAAGACCACGGTGAAACCCTGTCTCTACTAAAAATACAAAAAAAAATTAGCCTGGCGTGGTGGCGGGCGCCTGTAGTCCCAGCTACTCGGAGAGGCTGAGGCAGGAGAATGGCGTGAACCCGGGAGGCGGAGCTTGCAGTGAGCTGAGATTGCGCCACTGCACTCCAGCCTGGGTGACAGAGCAAGACTCTGTCTCAAAAAAAAAAAAAAAAAAATTTTTTTTTGAGAATCAGGCAGTAACCTTTATTTGGTCATTTGGATAAAAATACTGTTGTTTTATAATAAAATGTTTACATGCTTTTTTATATCAGAAATGTGCTTAATTATTTGGTAGTTTCTGACTACTGGATGACATAGTGGTTCCTCAGCTGGTTAAGACTGATTATCTCCAGTTTATAGCACTAGGGCTTAATTAATTTACACATTCCGTACAGAAGTTGGAGAAGAAAATTCTTAAAAGTTAATGGGCTAGTTTTATATTTAGTCAATATATCTTTAGTACAACTCTGGGCAACAACATTTCATGTTCTATAGCTTAGTGCAATAATAATAGCAAAAGAGAGGTTGTTGATGGCTATAACTAAGGTTTATATTCTGGCTTAAAGCTTTTGCTTTCTGTTTCTTTATATTAAGTCTGTTGTTAATGGATGGGAAGGATTTTGCAGGCCTGGATGAGGGTGGAGGTTCAAGTAAGGACACCGGCAAAGCAGGTGACTAGAATCTGATTGAGAAGTTTGGTATTGGAGTCAGTCCTGAGTTCAGATTCTGAGTTTGCCACTTTTTAAAGCTATTTAACCTTTAACAATTTAACCCATCTGTGCTACAGTTTCCACATCTGTAAAATGGGAATCATAATACCTACATGATAAGATTGTGGCAAAAATTGAATGTCTCAGCTTGGCCCAAAGCAAGAGGGCAGTGAATGGTAGCCACTATCGGGAGATGCTCATATAAAAGACTGGGAACCTGGCTCCTCAAAGTGAGGACCTGCCCTGACCTGCTCCAGCTCCCCGAAAGGCAGAAAAGCCTGGCAAAGAGCCCACTGTTGTTCTTAGGCAGGCCTCCTCCCCTACTTTGCACTGAGCTCATCACTCGGGCTGTAGTCACCTGGGTCACAAGGAAATATGTAGATGGTAAGTACTAGAGTCAAGTACAGGTTTTTTCCATTTTCATAGCAACTTGTATTCTATTGGGCACACAGTGGTTGTGTGGTAAATATGTATTGATTTTATGTATAATGTGCAGGGCAGAGCTTCTTTCCCATGGCTATGGGTTGAGAATGGTAATAGGTAGATGAGTCCGCATGATAAAAAATATGGGGCATGTGGAGAGGAAAAAAAGGAATGAGTCTTCCTAAGAGCGAGTATGAGAAATAAGATTTTCCTACAAACCCAACACTGTTATAAAAAGAACAAAAGTCAACCCAGTAAACATCTTATTACCTTAACAAACACTAATTTGATACTTGTGGAAATGCGCTTCAGATTGAGCTGTAGTGCACAGTGAGTCTCTTGAAGAGAACCATGCATTTTGTGCCATTTTTGAAGCATATTCATAGTAAAGCTGGGTTAATTGCACATCATTTTTATTCATTTCTTTCTACTTGGCAACACCCAACTAAGATAATTTGAGTTAGTGGATGCAGGATATTGAGAACTTCTGGAGCTAGTTTTCTTTAAACTACTAAAAAAATTTATATTCACATAGTTTGGGGTCCTTCTGTCAAAAATGGACAGAGCCTAAAGCATATTACTTCAACACACTTATGTGTACAAGCAAAGCTACAAACACCTGTGGAGTAAAGCTGGTCAACTGGGCTGAGGCATGTCCATTTTTCAGGCTTTTGTAAAGATTACTTCAGGTGACAATTTTTACTGAAAACACGTTTTGTTTTGATTAACAGTAGTGATAGATTTGTAGATAAACTGAAATTCAAATGCTTATTCATACTTCAATAAAACCCCTTGATAGGTTATGATTTTCTTCTTGAGAGTAGATTTCCTTACTATGAAATACTGAGTATTTCCTGTTTTAGGTCAAATTGTAACTACCATGAAATGATCTATTAGAAAAATTTGGGTCCTTCTAGTGCCAGAGGAAAGAAATGCACAATTAAATACACTCAGATACAGAAAGCAACTGAAAGACAAAGGAGAAGAGAGTAAATAGAGGAGAGCCTTATGGTCCTGACATTTTATTTTTGAAGTATAAGAAAATGACGTTTGAGATTTTAACGTGGTTTTGTCTGAGCTCAAGCTAAGATTTTACTTATTTATACGTAACACGTCATCATTAGTTTCACCTGACCTCGTTGCCCCATGCATAGCTGAGGGCTTGTGGAAAGAAAGCACAGGGATTTCCAGAAAAGGTGACCTCACCACAGAAACACAGAAGCAAGGAGACGGAGGAAGGCTTCAGGGCTGAGAAGCGAAGTTAATGGGGTGAATTCCTGTAGAAAGCCGCAATGTGCTGTAAACAGGGCCAGACTTGCAATGGCACCCAAGCAATGAACAAAGGCAAATGGGTTGGGATACTGTGGTTGAGCCCTTTCCTCAGGCAAATCTTCTCCTTTCTCAAGGCCTCAGTTTCCTTTTGACTCAATGTGGCAGTTGGGCGTAGCTGATGTCTAAGTTTTCTTTCTTAATGCTGTGGTTCTGGGTGACCAGGTCAAGAGCAGACTCTGTTTCTGTTGTACAAGTTCAGAGCTCAGGGCCCTGCACCGTCACCTGCTGTGGCTATGAACCCTGTGTCTGCAAAGAAAAGAGATGGGTGGGGAAATTGCGTAACTATGAGCAAAATTGCAGGTCAGATCTCATCCCTGTTCAGGAAATGGAAGGGTTTCCTTTTATCTTCTTGCATAATGGTATCAGCTAAAAATGAATTTATTATAAATAATGAAACAGTCAACATCTATTGAGTGGTTATGATGGGCCAAGTGTGACACTAAGAATTTTTCATGCACTGTCTCATTTACTTCTCACAGTAACCCTTTGAAGGAAGTACTAGCATCATTCCCACTTTTATATACAGATAAAATTGGAGGCCCAGAGACAGAGAATAACCAGCCTCAGTTTCCTAGACCAATAATGGCAGAACTTGGATTCAGATCCAGTTTGACTGCAGAGCCTGGGCTATTTTTATTTATGTATTTTGAAGTGAGGGTTGCACTCTGTCACTGAGGTTGGAGTGCAGTGGCACCATCATGGCTCACTGCAGCCCTGACCTCCTGGGCTCAAATGATTGTCTGGTCTCAACCTCCCATGTAGCTGGGGCTACAGACATGCACCACCAAGCCAGGCTAATTTTTGTATTTTTTGTAGAGATGGGGTTTCACTATGTTGCTTGGTCTCAAACTCCTGGTCTCAAGTGATCCTCCTGCCTTGGCCTCCTAAAGTGCCGAGATTACAGGCATGAGCCACTGCACCTGGCCTATACTATCTTTTAAAGTCTTGTGGCCCAACAGGATGCAAGTTAAATACATATTGATACATTCACCTGGTGCAATTTCATTTTTGGAAAAACAATGGACGCTCACAGGCAAATAGAAATATTCACTGGGGCCAGGTGTGGTGGCTCACGCCTGTAATGCCAGCACTTTGGGAGGCCGAGGCAGGTGGATCACCCAAGGTCAGGAGTTTGAGACCAGCCTGGCCAACGTGGTGAAGCCCCATCTCTACCAAAAATACAAAAATTAGCCAGGAGTGGTGGTGCGCACCTGTAATCCCAGCTATTCGGGAGGCTGAGGCAGGAGAGTTGCTTGAACCTGGGAGGCAGAGGTTGCAGTGAGCCGGGATCGCATCATTGCACTCCAGCCTGGGTGACAGAGCAAAACTCCATCTCAAAAAACAAAATAAAACAAAAACAAAACAAAACAAGAAATATTCATCGGATGGCAGGATTATGGATGGTAACTCTTTTTTCTCTTCCTTGGTGTTCCATTAATGCTGTCTGTGTAATGAGAAACAAAATAATAATTTAAAAAACCCAAGGAAATAGATTTCTTCTTTGATGTACTCCTTATAAGAATTTGGTTTCCAGTAAGCCACGTCCTTCTGAGGAAGGGCAGAGAACTTTGAGTTCCATGTAGCAGACGCTTATTTTGCCGAGGCTTTATGTCAGAGATGGGCTGATTTATGTTTCTCAACAGCCCCCGTGTGCCAGGCTTTGTATGTATAAGAAAAGGGGATGCAGTGTTTGGATTACTCTGCCTCGGTTACTCCTTGTGTAAGCAGTATGGATATTTCTGACTGTCCTTTTGATTCTAGTTGAAGCTGCTTGCCACAGGCATCTCTTAGTAGATTGCTTTGTGATTTATGCAGGTCTAAAGGAGACCAAGGATCATTTATCTTCAAACCAGGAGAGATGAAAGCGGCTCGGTAGTAAAATTTCCTGTGGAGTTAGATGAGAGCATCAAAGGGAAAAAAATGTCATTGTTTCAAGAAAAACTAGGAAACGTGAGTCAGTTTCTAATGTCGCAGATATTTTCCTGTGAAGAGTTCATGTTTTTGAAAAATCTCCACTAAAGGATAAAAACAACTGAAGCAGTGAATGGGTGTGATTGAAACGCTACCGCCACAAAACATGGCCTTTTCCCGGAGGTTAAGATGAAAATAAAGGATAAAGTGGTGAAAATCTTAAGCTGCCTTAAGCCATTTGTAATTATTTTTCCCATGATTCAATCTAATTTTCTGCTGTTACTTAAATATTTGAACATTATTCTTCTTATTCTTTCTTCGAGGAAAAGAATTCCTCAAAATGGATGTTTCTCCAGCCTGGATATCTTTTGTTTGTTCACATTCCTCATACTCCACGGCTTTGTATTCATTGACAGCCTCTGTAAAAATGATTCTACCCCAACTGTTTGATGCTCTGTGCTAATTTGTACCATGGTTACTGTGTTTGGTATGTTGTAAGAGCCCTATTCTTTTTAAATGTGTTCCACAGATTTAGAGATATTTAAAACACTGTGATGCCCGGAGGAAAAAAAAATGTTGTAATCAAGCCATTTGTCACTGTGCATAGGAATATAAGATTTCCACCAGACAGAAAAGATATTATGGGTTTCTCTCTGGCTACTGTACATGCCATAAGTAAAACAATGATGCATGAAGTTGAACTGACTGCCAAAAATAGATCAGGAAGAAAAATTTCTCCCATGACAACTGGCTGTGATCCTAGGGATTTTCCCTTTTACTCTGAAATCTTGAATAGGACTTTATCTTTTCTCTCAGTTTCTTTTTCTTTCTTTCCTTTCCTCTTCCTCCTTCCTTCCCTCCTCCCTCCCTCCTCCCTCCCTCCCTCCCTCCCTTCCTTCCTTCCTTCCTTCCTTCCTTCCTTCCTTCCTTCCATCCGTCCTTTCTCTTCTTTCTGTCTCTCTCTAAACACACTGTGATTTTGCCTTGAAATTCTCAGCAAAGTAGTAGCAAACAGAAATGTGGCACTGATCAAGTTAGTTTGAATGCAGACCCACTGCAGTGGCTTTCTAGTGGAAACATGTTCTCCTCACTCCTAGTTCTCAGACCTTCATTCCTGACTCAGAAGAGCCTGGTAAGCCTGGGTTGATGTCATTTCGGTCCTGAGGTAATGCTATAAGCAATTGGGTAGAGAAAGGAGTTCCTTTGAATGAATATACTTTATGCAGAAATATGATTCCTCCCCAATCAGAGGCCCACACCTAAACCCAGACATTAAGAACATCAAAAGAACATCACCACCATCACCACCAAAAACTCAGACAGAAAATTTAAAATTCCTCGGAGCATCAATACTGGGCCACTTGAACTGTGTAGTCCACACAACTGTCATTTATAAATATCTGGAGAGTCTGAAAGTTGAAACCATCTGGCATTGTACAACCGACAGTGGAAATGTCGGAGTCTGGGGGTAGTATAGTGTATGGGTGCCGGCAAGCAAGAGAACTGGGCTAGAATCTGAATTTTAACACTTAGCATATGTTAACTTTGGGCAGGTTACTCAGCTTTTTCCAGTTTCAAGCTCCTCATCTGTAAAACCCTTCATCCCTTTTCTGAAGCCATAAGGGAGTTATAATTAGCACGCCTCCATTGGCTCTCTTTTCCTGCTATTAATCTTTCTTAACATTTATACCTTGTCTTCTCGTTAAGATGGCGGGAGCCTGTGGCTTTGTGCACTCAAAGTCTCTATCATCATGGTTCTTTTTTCCGAGATTCACAGCATGAAAGTAGTAGATGAGAGAGAATGGTTTTCAGGAGTTTTCAATTGGGTTTGAAACCTGTCAAACTGATTAAACATTGCATGTTATTTGTACAGCACCCACTTATTTTATCAGTTGATTAATGAGGTACTAGAGTAATGTGTTGGTTGTCTCCAATGTCTTAGAATTTAGTATGTAGTACATTTGATGTATAACTGATATGTTATAGTTTTATTTATTTATTTCTTTTTTTGTGTGCAATAGATTTCTTGAATTTATTTTTCCTATTTAACCAAAATTTTCTCCCTCCCTCCCTCCCTCCCTTCCTTCCTTCCTTTCTCTCTTTCTTTCTCTTTCTCTCTCTCTTTCTTTCTTTCCTTCTTTCTCTTATTATTATGATACTTTAAGTTCTAGGGTACATGTGCACAGCATGTATTTATTTATTTTTTTGAGACAGAGTCTTGCTCTGTCGCCCAGGCTGGAGTATAGTGCTGTGATCTTGGCTCACTGCAACCTCCGCCTCCTGGGTTCAAGCGATTCTCCTGTCTCAGCCTCCAGCCTCCAGCCTCCTGGGTTCAAGTGATCCTCCTGCCTCAGCCTCCTGAGTAGCTGACGTACAGGCGTGCGTCACCACACCTGACTAATTTTTGTATTTTTAGTAGACATAAGTTTTCACCATGTTGGCCAGGCTGGTCTTGAACTCCTGGGCTCAAGTGATACACCCGCCTTGGTCTCCCAAAGTGCTGAGATTGCCTGGCCGATATGTTATAGTTTTTTTTTTTTTTTTTTTTTGAGACGGAGTCTCACTCTGTCACCAAGGCTGGAGTGCAGTGGCATGATCTCGGCTTACTGCAACCTCTGCCTCCTGGGTTCAAGCGATTCTCCTGCCTCAGCCTCCCGAGTAGCTGGGACTACAGGCGCACACCACCACGCCTGGCTAATTTTCGTATTTTTCGTAGAGACGGGGTTTCACGGCTATGTTGGCCAGGATGGTCTCGATCTCTTGACCTCGTGATTCGCCCGCCTTGGCTTCCCAAAGTGCTGGGATTACAGGTGTGAGCCACCGCAACTGACAGTTATAGTTTTAAAAGGCTAAAAATTATATGTAGAAAGAGAAGCCATAATCCAGTGTTTCTGGAGGACAAAGTGTATCTTTTTTGAAATACAGATTGAGATCTACAAATCCAGATCAACCCCACTTACAGATGAGGAAACTGAGATTCAAAGAATGATTTGAAAAAAGACATTTGGTTGATCAACTGTGGGGGACATGTACACATGCTGCCCAGATAGCCTTTCAAGGAAGGACTTTCAGTTCAGCTGGGGGGAGCGGGGGCAGCCCCACTGCCAGCTGTCAGCATCTTCAGGCTCTGTCCCAGCAGGGGAGTTGCTGTGACTGAGGTATCTCCCTTGCTAAGGGAGCCAGCATCTGTGGACCAGATGAGCCATGGGTGAAAAGGCCTGGCCATGGGGCCCACTGTGGGACGGTTTGATGGAATAGAGTTTTGAGTTTGATGGGTAATACTTGTTCTAGTACTCCCTAAATGCTGCCGGATATTTTGTCCAGCTTGCACTGCAGCCATCTTCCTTCCTCTTTCTTCCCTTCATGGGTGTTGATCCTTAATGAACTTCCTGACCCTTAGCTCTGTCTCAGTGCGTGCCTCCAGGGAAACCCACCTGTGTCATTAATTGATTGAAATTACACAGTATATTGGCATTTCAGGAAAGGGATTTATTGAGATAATTATCTTTAAATTAACACATTTTATAAATATGAATAAAAAGTCTTCATATCATCAAATATAAAGGGTTGAAAAAGGAAAATTTCTTGCCATAAATATAAAATAATCATAAAATAGGCCAGGTGTGGTGGTTCACACCTATAATCCCAGTACTTTGGGAGGCTGAGGTGGGCAGATCACTTGAGGTCAGGAGTTTGAGACCAGCCTGACCAACGTGGTGAAGCACCATCTTGACTAAAAAAAAAAAAAAAAACCAAAAATTAGCCAGATGTGGTGGCACGTGCCTGTAATCCCAGCTACCCAGGAGGCTGAGGCAGGAGAATCACTTGGACCCAGGAGGCTGGAGGCTGAGGCAGGAGAATCGCTTGAACCCAGGAGGCGTAGGTTGCAGTGAGCCAAGATCACAACACTGCACTCAAGCCTGGGTGACAGAGCAAGACTCTGTCTCAAAAAAAAAAAAAAAAAAAAAAAATCATTAAATAAATTTAAAATATGTTAAAAAACCTTAACATTCTAGCTGAATTTTTTTCTGCCTAATGTTCTAGACTTCTTTTTCTCTGCATAAAACAGATCAGCAAGTGTTGGAGAAGTTAAGATATACTAACAACAACTAATTCTCTCATCTTGATGTAATCAGAGAACAGAAAGAGAATTAAAAGGGAATAACTATCTCACTATGTAATCCAGTGTTATTTAATACTAAATGAGAATTTCTCTAATTCATATCTGTGTACCAGAGTACTGGGGCCGTAATGTGGCAGACACCAACTTAAGTAAGTGATCAATTGTGGATCCACCATCATTTATCGGATATAATTTCAGTCTATTTTTATAAAACTCAAAATGGAAATATGTCTGATGTCTTTTTCTCAGCCCCAATTTTTCCACCAATCCTCCATTCTAATGTAAAACTGGCCTACATTTTCTCTTTGTTCTGTTTCTATGTTTAGAAAAGATTAGAAGATTCCTACAGATAAGCCTCCTCCCAGTTCAGGTGAATTTACCTCTTTCATTTAAGCAGAAATAAAAAATTCAGTTCTTTCTTTCCTTGATTCATTCACTGAAGAATATATCTTTTGATGTCTACAAAGCTGGCTTAGTATAGGATAAGTGCAGAGAGACAGGGATAGAATCTGAGAGGGTGTATTTGTGAATGCTACTCTCTGGCTATAACAACCCCAGGCATGCTTGGGGAAAAAGTTAGGGAATTAGAAATTTTGGACAAGAAAGGAAACTAAAGTGTAAAGATAAAAAGAAGTAAAAGAATTAGTAAAGGAATGAAGGAAGGTTTTCTTTCATTGTATAGACCCTGTATATAGAATATCATTTTTTTTCTGGATTCCAGTTTATTGGAAAATAGATGTATCGCAAGTATGATAGCCTCTTATATACATGTTTGAAAGAGTGATTTGAAAAAACTAGTTAGTATGTAAATGTTCATTGTAATGAAGGAAATGAATCTTCAAGTTCTCAGATCATACAAAGGAATCTCATAGATTTGGGTGCTCAAAGCTCTGTTCTGGATATGTCTCCAAAAGTTCTTTACTTTTAGCTATGTACTATTTTTTTTTGGAGAAAAATTGCCACTGAGAACTTAACCGTGGAATCCCCAGATAGGATTAGGCGTTGTTTTGGCACTACCTATGAGGTATGCTACTTGTGTCTGGCACCTGGATCTTCTTTGAAATTGTCAATTGGGTCCAACTGCTTCAGAAACTTCTTCCAAGTAAGGGGGGTTGAAAGGGATCATTAAATTTATGATTTTACAAAACTTCACCTGCTAGCCGAGAGGGAACAACACAAATTGAATTTACCCTAGTTTTTGAAACAACTGAAAAGATGGATCAAATATATGAAAACAAAATAAAACAAAACAAAACAGTTTTCAAGATTTTAGACCTCAGTGTTCCCTGAGAGATGGGCAACAAATGAGGTGACTGAGTTTTGTGATTATCCCGACTTACTCCCTGGACAGAGTTTCCAGGCCATGAGAGGGGAGAGGGAACCTAGGCAGAGCCTGGCAGTTATCTTCAGTTGAGGAGGCCAAGGCAATGTAGGATACAGTAAATCCCTCTTCAAAGTTTAGCCTGTTAACTTCCTTTAAAATTCGAGAGGGAGAAAATTGTTAAGTACAATGAGTTCTGAGTCCCTCTCCAAAGAACCAATGTGGCAGTATGTTCAGCTTCCCTGTACTTGGTTTTCCATTTTGAAGTTTGACTTCCTCATTCTTTACGTCTCCTTGCCCCTAGTTTCAGTAGAAAACTCCCTCTTAGCCTGTATCACCTGCTCTGTCCTCAGTCATCCTTAGTCACCTGCTCTGTCCTCAGTCATCCTTAGTCACCTGCTCTGTAACCATCCCTCCCACCAAAACTACTCACCCTGCCACTCTGGCTTGTTCCCTCACTCTCTTTAAAATAGCCAGTCAGAATTAGCTTAGACTGTGTGGTCCAATCCTAGCCAATAGGGGAAAGACACAGCAGTAGGGACTAGCTACATTAGGAATAAGTCCTCCTTTCCCCTCCCTTGTCTGGTGTGCTCTCGCCATTGCTCCATCCACGAGACGTACCTTTCTATAGAAGTAAATTGCCTTGCTGAGAAAACTTTTGCCTGAGTGCTATTTTCACTTGGCGGCACAGAGCATTTACTTCCAAGAGCAACTAGAATTTGCAGGTAGGTTGCTGTAAAGGAGAGAGTTGTACAGAGAGAGGACTCTGGAGACCTGCCAGTGGTCCTCCTTGAGTCTTCAGCTGAATACCGATCAGTGCATGCTTGTGAGAAAAATATCTTCAGGCTGGAGAAAGAACTACCTGAAAGAAGCAGAAGAAATCATCTTCAAAGTTCTCACAGGTCTGATATTATTCCTGCTCCTGCTGGCCAGACTAGAAAACATCATAATTCATGGGGCTTTTGGTAGAGTATTTGGAGGGATTTGCCTCAGTGGTGGTGTAAAATTAATGCAGATTAAATGCATTAGAAATTGAAATATGTGGGTGTTATGGTTTGGATATAGTTTGTTTGTCCCCAGTGAAACTCATGTTGAAATTTGATCCCCATGTGGTGGTGCTGGGAAGCGGGGCCCAGTGAGAAGTGTTTGGGTTATGGGGGTGGATTCCTTGGGAATGCCTTGGTTCCATTCTCATGGTAGTAAGTGAACTTTGGCTCTGACAAGACTGACTGGATTAGTTCTCATGGAAATGGATTAGTTTCCCATGAGAGTGTGTTGTTATAAAGCCAGGACACCCCTCTGGTTTTGTCTCTTTCCACATGTTGGCATCTCTTTTGACCTTCTCTGCCATGTTATTATGCAGCATAAAAGACCTTGCCAGAAGCCAGGGCCATGCCCTTCATCTCCTCAGCTTATGGAACCATGAGCTAAATAAACCTCTTTTATTTATAAACTACTCAATCTCAGGTATTCTGTTATAGCCACACGAAACAGACTAAGACTGTGAGTAAATGTAAAGGCTTGTTTTTTCTTATTTTGATGTCTTTAACAGATGATCGAAATGGTTACAGTGAAATTAATAATCATGTATTGTGGGATTTATAATGCGTATTTTGTCAAATGTATGACAAAATAGGACAAAGGTTGGGAAGGAAGAAATGGAGGTAGATGTACCAGTGTCAGGTCCTTCTACTTTATGTGAAGTGAGTAGTATCACTTGAAGTCAGAATTAATTCACTGGTACAGTATGAAAGTTCAAAAAATGTACAAGTAATGGAGAAGCTGTCATAGGCATCAAATGATATATGAGCTGGTCCGAATGTGTAAAGTGGATTTTAAAATGTCACTATGAAGGAAGAAGGGCGTTCAGGGTGAGGGAATAATGTGAAAGAAAATTAATGAAAGAAGCAGAAAAAAGAGGCTGTGTTGTTTATTGTGAACACTCTTGCTTAGTTGGAATATGGGAATGTTCCAATGCGTAGTGGGCAGTAAGGCTAACAAAGTCAGTAGCAACCAAACCATGGAAGGCCTTCTCTAAGTTTGTACTTTCTTTTGTAAGTAAGCAGTGGATGTGGACATCTTGCGAGTGGTGGGAAGGCATGGTCAGAACTACACTTTAGCATTTGTGATAATCTGTCAGTAATGTATAAAATGAATTAGAGTAGACAAAGACTTAAAGTAGGAAAGTTAGGAGGTTGTGGTAAAAGTCCAAATGAGTATAATAAGCTTTAACTAGGACAGTGGGAGAGAAGATGGAAAGAAAGGGATAGATATCAATGAAGTAGCAGAGAGAATTGATGGGTTTGAGTAAAGGGCATGAGACAAGAGAGAGGTAAAGATGTCTGCCTGTCTGATCTAGACTGGGAAGATAATGGTACCTTGAACAGAAACAGGGAAACACAGGTTTTGGCTTTGGACTTCTCGGCTTGGGGTATCCTGGATTTGTCTGGGTGGAGAGGATTGGCAGACAGCTGAGAATGCAGACTAGGAGCTGGAAAAAGGGGTCGTGATGAGACAGGGATTTAGGAATCACATGTACTATATGAGTGTTGAAGCTGTGGAATTAGATGAGATCATCCAGGGAGACAGTAGACAGCAGTGAGAGAGGAGAGGGCAGGGAAAGGAACATTGGGTCAAGCCTTCATTTAGCAGGCAGGAAGAAAAATACCAGAAGAGGAGGGGTATGTGGAGGGTTTTTTTGTTTGTTTTTGTATGACACCTTGGTGAGATTTTTCTCTGTCTCTCTGGGAGGAAACGGAAAAAATCCTTGGAGAAATAATTTCTTTAAATGGTTGTGGACGCCCCCCTCCCTTATGCATTTATATATTTGCCAAAAAGAGCATAATTTTACAGGATGCAAATGCCAAAAGTGGAAAGAAGACTTGTGTAGAAGAAAAAACAGCACTGAATAACTTTTTATAAATGGAAGAAACAAGAAGAATAAAGCAGACCACTACAATGGTAAAAGAAACTATTACTGTTATTTTAATGAAAAGAACCGATTGGCAAGTCTAATGACATTTTTGAAGGCAGGAACCACTTTTTCCAGTGGTTTGCTTCCCTGTGCGAGCTCTCCATTCACCCTTGCACCACTTCAGCAAAATGCTGAGCACACAGTAGATGCCCCATTGTATTTTAATTCGATGCCACGTACTCAGGCAGGATTCTCCAGCCATGGTCCTTGAATGCAGAGATTTCAGAGGTGGGAGGAGAGGAAGGAAGAAGAAGGTAGTTTTGTTTACGTTTGCAGCAGAGGCGACTGAGAAGAGGGAAACACCTTTATTTCCCTTGTGGACTGGCTGTTCACTTTGCTGTAGCAGCTGCTAATGGAAAATAATAAAACCCATTTTCATCAGGCAGTATCTGGAACACTTACAGGTCAATTGAGTGCTCAAAACAGATTGTTACAGAACACATTATTAGTTCATCATCAGCATCCACTCTGGTCAGGGGATTTTTACCATTGGAGATTGAATTTATAGGTCATGGTCTGTTATGATTCCTGAAAATCATCAAATTTTTGTAATCTAGTGGAAGCATATAGCCAATTATTATAAATGAACACACATCTTTCCATTTGTTAAAATCACAAAGGTAGCAAATTAAGCTGTGGAAGAATTGAGAACTACAGCAGCTGCAAAAATATGACTTCACTAATTCTAAACCTATGTTATGCCTATTAATTGTTCCAAACTGAAAAATTTGGTCCCAGTTTCATAATAAATCCCATCCTATAATACAATGCCAGGAGGTAAGGCCAACAGTATTTTTATAAAGCACCGAAACCCAAGCATGAGATGAAATTCAAGGGTGTATTTCTGTTTGCTGTCATTCTCGTATTTGAGTGTGCTGTTTTAAAATGATCCTTTCCAAATGCAGAGTTAAATGAAGTTAGCTGGACTTTTTTTTCGAGACGGAGGTTTGCTCTTGTTGCCCAGGCTGGAGTGCAATGGTGCAATCTCAGCTCACTGCAACCTCCGCCTCCCAGGTTCAAGCAATTCTCCTGCCTCAGCCTCCCAAATAGCTGGGATTACAGGTGCCCACCACCACGTCCAGCTAATTTTTTGTATTTTTAGTAGAGATGGGGTTTCGCCATGTTGGCCAGGCTGGTCTCGAACTCTTGACCTCAGGTGATCTACCTTCCTTGGCCTCCCAAAGCACTGGGATTACAGGCGTGAGACACCGTGCCCAGCTAGCTGGACTTTTAAAACACAATACCCGTGGTGGGGATTGAATGGTCTGGTAGAAAGAACCCTGCCCTGGGCATAGGGTACTAATTTTGTCATTTGCTAACTGTGGGACCTCGGGCAAGCTATAGCACTGCCTGGGCCTCAGTTTCCTCCTCTGCAACATGAGGAATTTGGATTAGATGTTTTCTTAGAACACTTTCCTGTATGTTTGCAAAATATTCATTCTTGTTTCCTTCTAATTACATAAATATATGTTTATGGTGGAGAACTCCCAAAATAAAAATAAGCAGAAAAGAGAAAGTGAAACTCATATATAATGCTACAACCCAGAGATACACACTATTAACATTATCATGTCTGTTCTTCCAGTTCACTTGTATATATACCTATGTACATTTAAATATACACATATCATTCTATATATACGTCATTTTGCAAGCTAATTTTTTTTCACTTAAAAATAGTGCAAGTATTATTCTCTAATGTGATTTTTTTTTTTCCAAATAGAATCCCGTTGTATGAATAGGTCATTAATTTCTCTAATTCCCTATGAATGGATTACTTGGTATTTTTCAATCTCTTGCAATTTTTCACAATGTTTGAATAAAAACTAATATGGCTAAATCTCTAAATATTTCCAAATTCTTGTCTTAGGGCAAATTGCCAGAAACAGAATTGCTGGGTTAAAAGGTATGCGTGCTTCTTAAAGATTTAATGTCTATTGTTAAATTCACATAAAATTTAAATTATATGTTATGCTTTTGTGTCTCTGGAGATAATTAATTACATTCAGAGTCAGGAATCCTGAGTGTGATACTCCCTTATAATAAGATATGGCTGGGTGCATTAATACACATACACTTTTATCCGTGAACTGTTTTGATATTATGCTATTTTGTGATAACTCAGAAGAATTGCAGTACACATTTATGTGGCTATCTTTCTGCTTTCCTCCCAGGGAATGTTGTTAGAGAAAGAAAAAAAAAATCGCTATATGTTTCTGAGTTTGCAGAGAATTTTAAACCGATTTTCTAAGACTCTTTTTAGCTTTTTTTTTTTTTTTGAGACAGAATCTCGCCCTTTTGCCCAGGCCGGAGTGCAGTGGCGCTATCTCGGCTCACTGCAAGCTCCGCCTCCCGGGTTCACGCCATTTTCCTGCCTCAGCCTCCGGAGTAGCTGGGACTACAGGCGCCTGCCACGGCGCCCGGCTAATTTTTTGTATTTTTAGTAGAGACGGGGTTTCACCGTGTCAGCCAGAATGGTCTCGATCTCCTGACCTTGTGATCCGTCTGCCTCGGCCTCCCAAAGTGCTGGGATTACAGGCGTGAGCCACCGCGCCCGGCCAGACTCTTTCTAGCTTTTATAATTTAAGTTGATGTTTGTTTTATCTCAACACACTTACTGAGTTTCTACTACATGATTAGTAATGAGGCCTGTGGCATGAAGAAGCATGACGTTTGGGAAGAAGAGTTATGCAGCAATGGTAAGCGTACATTGTCAGGCAAGCTGTATAGCGTCGGCAGTCGTGCTCCAAGGATGTCTGGCTGGCCTATAGAATAAGGAGATGGGGAATTCAATGAGGTCTGGGAAGATACTGTGTTAGCTGGAACTCTTTGATTAGCACCTAGAGAAAACCACCTCAAATTAACTTAGCAAATAGGGTTACATTTATTGACTCATATAATCAGGCCCTAGGGAGGCAGGGGTTGGAGCAGGGCATGACTGAAGCAGGAGCTTGCTTGCTTTTTTTTTTTTTGTCTTCTGTTTTCTTCATTCTCTCGGAATTTTCTAAGCTGGTGGCTGGAATTAAGGCTCTTAGCTGCTTATGCTTACATCTTTAAAGCCTTAAGTCCAGAGGGAAAAAAGTCATTCTCTCAGCTCCAGTTTGAAAAAGCCTAAGACATCACTCTGGTTGGTCTGTCTGGGGTGATGGACCCACCACGTGGAACAGGTATTGGGCCAAGGAGGAAAACCATGATAGGCCAGCTTGTGGCAATCCCAGGACGGGGATATTTCCTTAAGAAGAGAGAAAAGGGTGGTGGACAGAAAAAAAACACGAATGCTTAAGATGGGCAAGATTTCCATAGGCAAAAAAGGAATTTAGCAGAGGGTGTACCAGTAGGAGGTGATCAAAATTATGAATTGAATAAATAAATGAATGAAAGGGCATGAGTAGCAGTGGAAAAGAAAGTATCCTTCTTGATTGCTAGGAGTCTACATTAATTATTTCTTTTCATCTCCATGAAACCTCTCTGATACGTAGGTTCCCATTTTGCGGATAAGCAAAGTGGAGAGGATGAATTAACGTCCGTCATTACACTGCTAATGGGATGCGGGCTTATAAAGCCATGGACTGTGTAGCCCAGTCACAGATAGTGTTTTGGTTAAAAATCAAAACAGAACAAAGTAAACAACAACAAAACCACATTCATCTATAACCAAAAAAGAGTTTGAGAATAATTGAATTTTTCCTTGGGTTTCCAGAACCCCTCAAAGAGGAATCCTCAACTTTTTGTGATCTCCCCCACTTTTCTTGCCCTGCACTGGCTTGAGCTCCAAGCATCTCATCAGCCCCAGCCCTAGCTCGTGGGCCTCTGTTTTCATCTCCGGACCCCATCATGACTCTGCATTCCAAGGCCTAAAGTCACTGGTCTCAAAGAGATAGACTTTCCTTGGATATAAGGGGAAAGAAGACTAGGAAGAAGCTGTTTTAATGAGTGAGTTGGGGGAGGCTGTGAAAATTCCTGCATTATTAATTTCATTACAACCTACTTGACCTACTTTTTAGTGGCACTGTGATTCTGACTCAGATCTCACTCTCAGATCTGTGTGCTTTGCCCCTCACCATTCTACCTGGGGAGAGCAGTGAAATAACTTGGAAAAAGACTGAGGTTTTCTCTTATTATCCCAGGTTCTGACTTCTTGATTTCTACTATCCTAAAACTTATATGTAATACCTATCACATAATTAATCACCGAATGATGTATAATAATAGCCTGATTCTCTCATTATTTCCCGTGTTTGACTTAGGTCAACACAGCACATCGCTATTCCCTCCTTCTGGGGTACCCTTTTCCTGCTTTGTCCTCTGGTGAATGCCTGCTCATCCCTCAAAGCCCAGCTGATGTGTTTTCTTCTCTGCTATGCCTTCTCTAGGGCTTTGCAGGATTCTGTGAACATATTTTTAGTGTCAGCTTATCACAGTGTGTTGTAATTGTTGTTTACCCATTTGCCAACCCCAGGAAAGTTTGAGTTTCTCTACGGCAGGGGCCATGCCTTATCCATCTATTCTCCCTCCAGTGCCCAGCATGGCTTCTGTCACTTAGTAGGTGCCCAATAAACATTTTTTGAATGAATAAAAAAAATGAATGACTTCGTTTTCCCTGTGTTAGCAGAGGGCTATGCACTGAACAGGATGCTGAGTAGTATGAACTGATTGATTGATTGATGTGAGAGTAGGAGGGAGACACCATAAGTCCTGGAAAAGGGAATGGCATTATGAAATTCATGTTTCAAGAGAATGGATATGGCAGTAAGATCTGTTACTTGAGACTTTCAGACCTTGCAGTAATTGCCTGTGTTTTGACATTCTTCTGTAGCGTTGGGGAAATAAATGGAACTAATGGGAAAAAAAGTCTTCTAGGACATTCTCAGATGTAACTAATATTGACTCAGCAAAACAAGACTTCGGAAAGGATCCTGGCACGTTTTCTTGCTCCCCAAGGTTCTGGGAGTAATTTCCTTGTGCTTGGTCTCCCTTCTGCTTTCTACGTTTACCCACAGTTGTTAGTGCTCTCCACAACTCAAGTAAGATTTAGAATAGGATCTGATCTTCCTTATATTTACCACTCTACCAATTTTTCTTCATAAAAATTGGATCTTGTACGATTGGCTCACATTTGATGTATAAGATTTTCAACCACCCCGTAAGGACTTAACTTGTTATTCAAGAATGAAATATTCTCTGGTCTACAGGACTCATATTTGGAATCTCCAAAGCCGGATTGCTACTGCCTGGATCAGCCCAGCACAAGGCCTGCCAACCTCTGTCTTGGCATGCGCTTGAGTTCTGTGTGTTTTCACATGAAAGCAGAGTTTATAGATGTTCAAACAGAGAGAGCTGAGAGTCAGTGATGCTAAATGGTTACTTAAGGTCACACAGCTCTAGGAGAAAGTCCCAGATCTTAAAAACGCATTTCAGGAGAATCTGCAAAGAGGAAGACCATGTAGAAAATGGTGAGGTTGGAATTATTTAGGACCATTTAAAAATAAGGAGAGAGTGTGCTCAGCATGTGCTGAATGACACTAAGCCACTGACATAATTTGAGAAACTTCTGGGACTTAAAAATTTTTGTTTCATGACATACAGAAAGGTAACAGAATCAACTTTCTGTTGGGCAGGAATTTAAGATGGAGTTCGTTCCATGTAAGTGGCTCTAATTTACACAGTTTTGAGTTAGGCCCTTCTGGTGTTTTGTAGCTGGGTATTGCTACCTGCAACTGCACAGCCTTCTGTAGATAGATTAAAACATTAATATGAACCAATCATGATCTTGAGTTCCAATTTTAAATTTCACTTGTCTGAGTACTAATTTATAAAGATGAAAAAAATTCAATGTGGGTAATCCAGCTTTTCATTATGTATTAGTTGCATGCTGGGAAAGAAAGATACGGCAAAGACCCTGCCCTCAAGGAGCTCACAGTTAGAGGAAGGGCCAGAAACCTCATCAGTCATGGTGGTGACAGAAACATGGAAGTAGTCCACCCTAGAAACCTGGGAAGTGATACCTTATGTGTTGAAGGATGTGTTAAGAATGACTTGAGTTAAAGAAAGATGCAAAGAATACAGCATGGACAAGAGCACTGAGTTGTAAACAGATGTTATTTCAACATGAGTCATCAACCAAATTAACATCAGCGGAGATATTTTCTCTATCTCAGAGTAGAAGTTTTCGTGCATTTCTAATTACATATTTTACATGTTTGTGAAGACCAGTTTTTCCCATTTTTAGATCTCTGGTTGACTTTGCTGTTGCTCTTCCTGGTTCCCTTCCTTCATGTCTGCTGTTCATATTTAGATGTGCACTATCATTTGGATTTCAACAAGGAAAAAGATAAAGATTACATTGATTAAATTATCATCCTGAAAAAGACGCTTAAGGAGGCAGTTTCGTTCACAGATTCATGTAAATCCAATGCATGGAAATGATGTACAACAATCTCTCATGTGAAAAGTCAATTGGAAAATGATAAAGTTCAGGCTTTGCCCCTGGTATTCAGTTATTTGAATTTTGTGGCAAAAACTCCCCCAAACTCATATTCTAGTAAGTTGAGTGTGACTATTTTAATACTAGCAGCCACAATTTTAGGGAGACTCAAGAATTTTGGATTCAGAGAGGTGTGTGTTTTAACTCACTGCTGTGTTTTTTAAATTAATTAATTAATTTATTTTTTGCGACAGAGTCTCTCTGTGTCACCCAGGCTGGAGTGCAGTGGTGCCGTCTCAGCTCACTGCAACCTCCGCCACCAGGGTTCAAGTGATTCTCCTGCCTCAGCCTCACAAGTATCTGGGACTACAGGTGCGTGCCACCATGGCCAGCTAATTTTTTTGTATTTTTAGTAGATACGGGGTTTCACCAAGTTGGCCAGGATGATCTTGATCTCCTGATCTCATGATCTGCTCACCTTGGCCTCCCAAAGTGGTGGGATTACAGGTGTGAGCCACCACACCTGGTCACTCACTGCTGTTTTTACTTAGAGCTAGTAACTTAACTTCTTTGAGCTTCAATTTCTCCATTCATAGAATGGAAGAGAAATATCCAAGTGCTATTTTGGGATAAAATAAAAAACATTTAGTAATGCTAAGTACAGGACCTGGAACATAGTAGGTGCTGAATAAATAACTGTTATTATTATTATTTTGCTACCTTCATTCCCTTCACAATATCATATTGCTTGGGGATTCAATATGTGACATTCAGAGTCCAACTTCATAGTCTGAGGTGCAAATTAACTGCCAGAGTGATTGAGAGTATAAAAGATCAACTCCTCTATTTGTCAGAAGGAGTACAAAGTCTAGAAGTCCAATCGGCCTTCTGCAACTCCTTCCCTGTTATATACTCAGAGAGCTCCTGAGTTTCTCGGGGAGAGTCCAGTCCAGCTCTGCTCTGTTGTGATGTGCGGTGCTGGTGGTTGTGAATGACAGTGAATGCTAGCATGAATAAATTGAGTGTGAAGTGGAGATGGTGAATGTGGTTGCCAGCTCTTAAGGTGGCAGTAGCTGTTTGGGTGGTATTGCCCCTACACCAGCTTTCACATTTTTGTTGGCTACCAGTTCCTTAGTGTACCTGGCACTTCTCTCACCAAAGAAGAGAGGGGAACAACCAACCAAACAAACCTAATTTTCCTCCTCACCAAATACACAATAAATTGTTGGCACATTTTGTTGGCTATGTCAGGGCAAATGGCCAGAGAGATCATTGCCAGGTGCCGCAGCAGGTGTCTGGCCCCTTATTACCCATGGTATTCCAGGGCAGCACGCTTCCATCTAGCAGGGTTGGGAATCCATCTCTGCGGGGAGAACTAGATTCTGGGAGCAGCAGCCCATCTTCTAGCAAGATCAGGGGCTGGGATTTTATTTTATTTCTTCTTACGTTTTTGAGACAGGGAGGGCCTCGCTCTGTTGCCCAGGCTAGAGTGCAGTGGTACAACCATAACTCACTGCAGCCTTGACCTCCTGGGTTTAAGAAATTCTCCCACCTCATCCTCCCAGATAGCTGGGACTATAGGTGCATCCCACCATGCCTAGCTAATTTTTAATTTTTTCTTTTTTTGTAGAGATTGGGTCTTACTGTGTTGCCCAGGCTGGTCTTGAACTCCTGGCCTCAAGCGATCCTCCTGCCTCAGCCTCCCAAAGCACTGGCATTACAGGCATGAACCACTGTATCCATCTCTAAGGGCTGAGATTTGATAGCAAAATGATCTGGCAGGATCTTGCCTCCATGCTTATCCTGTCAGCCAAGTGTTTGTGATTGCAGAAGCATTAGTGCCTTTCTTGGCAGCATTAGGGGGCTGGGGTCCAACCTTGAGGTTGTGGTTGGTGTGATACAGTGAGCTTATGGCATGATTCACCACTACAGTGTTCATGGCTGGGGAAGCATTTGTCCCTTCCCTGGTGTAATTGGTGTGGGTGAGGCTGGGGGCCAAGTCTTACAACTAACTGGAATTGATTGCCTTGCGTACTTAGCAGTGGCTGGTTTCCACGGATATTTGCAGGAGACCCATTCCTTTTTGGAAGACAGACTGTAGAGAGTGACCAGAGACAAGGTAATCCTTATCAGTAAAATACTGATCGACTATTGATGTTACAGTTTCATATTAAAACTAGAATTGCTTTCTTCTACTTTGTTAGCCATTAATATAAATTTATTTATTTTTTCCACTTTAAACAACAAAGTAATTGAGGGCTGCAGGAGTTTGGCATCTGATCCTGTTTCTTCGGCTTGTAGGAGGACCTTGTTATCTGCAGTGGTAATGAGTCTGACCTTAATCCATAACACCCTTGATAAAGATGTAGAGAAGCAAGTCCCTGTGGACTTCCATGTAGTTGTTTGTTCATTCATTCATAAAACTTATGCTTACTCATGATCTGCTGATTACATGGAGCAGACTTATGGAAAAACACTACTTGGGGGATTAATAGCTTGCTCAGAAAGGATGATGAGCCTGTGGTATAACCAATGTAATAAATGCCGCAGCAGGAGTAATTGCAAAGTTCTGTTGAACTATAGAGGTGGGAGTAATTAACTTGGCCCTGAATAATCGGGGAGAATTTCACAGTGGGTATGCTATTCAAATCAGGTCTTGAAATGGGAACAAGAGCTTCCCTGGTGGAGTAGAGGTGGAAGGACTTTCCAAGTAGAGAGCATCACTTGTGCAAAGGCCTGGGGGTGGGAGGACCATGACTTATTCACAGAGTGGCAAAAAACCAGTGGGGCTGGAATCTAGGTTTGAGGCTGGTGGTGGTGGGGGTGTGTGTGAGAAGAAAAGTAAGGGCCCGTCTGTGACTAGAAATGTGGGAAAATCTGTAGAGTGGAGAGACTATTTAGGGGTGGGGGAGGGGTGTCCCACTATAGACGGGAATTCAGAAGTCTGCTTTTCTAAGACAGGATTTCCCCAAATATGTCCCATGGAGCACTAGCCCCTGAGATATTCTTGGACTGAGAGACTTGCAGACAAACAAGTATGGGAAACGCTGTGCTATGTATATCTCTCTATATATTCACATATATGCAGTAATATTATGAAAGCTCTGACAAGTCATGTAGGAAAAAAAATCTGTTTAACTCTGTTTAACCTTGTATTTTACCAACTTATTTGACCATGATTTGATTTTGTATTATGAGGTACTTACTAATATCCCAGAGAATTAGCATCCCTCGTTTCACGTATGGGAACGTTATTCTAGGGATATGTAAACTCAGAAAGTAGATCTGGAAGGGGGAGAAGACAGGTTGGCCCCATATTTTGTTACCTAAGGCCCCAAGAGGCCACTGTCTATGAAGCTCTGGGCTGTTGATTAATGAGGACATCGAAGGCAGATACCTAGAAGAAGTAGAGACAGGTCTTTAGCATTTGGGAGCAATACTGGGGACCCAGCCACAGAGAGGGTGGTTTTTGGGGGTGTGCACCCAGCCCTAGAGCACTAGACGGTGGCATACTGTTACATTAAGGTCAGAGTAGACTCTTAAGAGAAGCCTGAAATGAAAAACAATTTTTTTTTTTTTAAAGGAGACTGGCTTGGGAACAGTTTGCATGAGACCTCATGCGTTCTTGCAAAGTCTCCAGCCCTGTGGAGTGGGGGTAGGGTGTGGATGGATGCTAAAGGGGATTTCATTTCCAGAAGCTCAGAGAATGAGATCATCAAGCACATCCAGTCTCATTCTCTCTCGTCAACTCACTCCCTTCTGTTGCCCTCAGGACATATTCCTGTCCTTAATGTGGCTTGTAAGGTCCTTCCTTTTCCACTCCCTGCTGCTGGCTACAGTGTCTTGTTTGAAATTCTCACCCACCCCATGCTCCAGAACCCCTTGCTGTCCACCAGCAATGCTGCCCTCTGTCTCGTGCTGTTAAAAGCTACCTCCCATCGAATGCTTATGATGCATTAGGTTCTGTGCTAAACACTTGACATAAATTACTTACGTGTAGTGTTTACAGTAATCCTATAAGGTAGAGGTGCCACTTAGGAATGTATTTGGGATAAATTATAGAAATATCCCACTCACAGTGGCTTAAACAAATATGGGTAATTTCTCCCAGATAAGAAGAAGCCAGAGGGAGGCAGCTGTCGAATTCATTCTCGGTGATGCCCCTACAGGCCCCAGACTGTGGCTTTCACTCCATCTTCCTTCGCTCTCTGGTGATTGTCTTCGTGTTTTGACCTCATGGTTGCAAAGTGGGTGCTGTACCTCTAGGCATCGTGCTGACATTTCACTTTACCTAGGGTGTATGAACAAAGCCTTCCTGGAACCCCTCAACTGTTTCTGTTTTTGTCTCATTGGCAAGAGCTATGGCCCATAAATTTCCCAGCGGAAGAGAAGCTGGGAAATTGGGGATTTAGCTTCCTACTCTTTATAGCTGAGGAAGGCAAGGGTGAAATGGATTGGAAATGGGTATGAGGGTAGCTAACCCTCAGGGCCTGCTTGATAGGCATTGGTATTCCCATATTAGAAGACAGAACTGCTCAGGAGGCTAAATTAACTGGTGTGGAATCTCATGGCTGCTAAGTGTCAGAGGCAGATTCCAAGCTGACTCCTGGCTCCACATCACATGGTGGTTTCACTGTTTCACGCAGGCCCCTTCTCAAATTCTCAAAGTTCACCTCAACCTATGTTTACTGAGCATCTACTACATCGAAAGCTTCCTATTGGTGTCACATATGGATACATATGTGAGGTACATATATGGTACACAGATGAGGAAAACATTGTTCCTGCCCTCAGGAAATGAATCACCTTGATGGAGGGAGACAGCTATGCACATTGCCAGTTTAAGGTAGTTTTGTTTGTTTGTTTGTTTTTTAAGACGTCTCACTCTGTCACCCAAGCTGGAGTGCAGTGGTGCAATCTCGGCTCACTACAACCTTTGCCTCCTGGGTTCAGGCGATTCTTGTGGCTCAGCCTCCAGAGTAGCTGGGATTACAGGTGGGCGGCACCATGCCTGGCTGATTTTTCGCATTTTTAGCAGAGATGGGGTTTCACCATGTTGGCCAGGCTGGTCTCGAACTCCTGACCTTAGGTGATCCGCCCATCTCAGCCTCCCAAAGTGCTGCAATTACAGGCATGAGCCACTGCACCCGGTCATGAGGTAGATTTTAATGGTTAACATCACTGGGGTACAGACAGTAAGTTGTGGGTATTCTGGGGGGAAAGAGAGGAATTCTGCCTGGGGGATTCAAGAAGGCTCCCTGGAGAAGGAGAGTTTTATCTGGGTCACCTGTATGTAGATGTTTCTTTCATAAACATTGTGGTGGTTAGTTTCTGTTTCATTAAACCTAAGGTAAGCTTAGTGTATTTTGTTCTGGGTCATCTCAGGCATTGTTTATGGAGGAAGCTAATGCAGAAATATAATCTTTGAAAGTAAATCAACTGACCATGTTTCTGTTCTTATTTTAATATTTCCATAAAAACCATAATCTTGTACTTTAAACCCAAATTTGTCTAGTCTATGAAATTAAAATTCATGAAGTAAAACATTCCCGAACAGTAATAAACACAAGGCAATTTAAAATAAGCATAACCCATTATATATTTTCCTAAACAAGTTTAAGTGTCAGGTTGCATTCCATAAAGAAGTTTTTATATTCCAATTACACAAAGGAATAAAATGACAAAGGAACCATTTTTAACCCTGACACAAAAGATAATACCATGTACTGTTCTTTCAGTGGGAGAAAAATTAGTTATAATAGATTTGAGAGAAAGTGAAGTGAGAATGATTTTAATTATAGATCTTAGCAAAAAAAAAAAAAGCCCCTCAAAAGATAAAGGGGCAAAGGGCATGATCAGAATGTTCACAGAAGAGGGAAAAACAAATGGCAAAAGGCATGTAAAAAATGGAAAGCAATAGAGAAATGCAGAGAAAAATGATGCAGACATCATTTTCTCTCTGTCTGTTAAATTAGCAGAGAATTTTAAAAGGATAAATCTATGGCAAGAATTTGGTGAGATGGCAATTTCATAAGATTGTTGTAGGACTGTAAAGTAATATAATCTTACTGGGAAGCAATTTAATGGTATATATCAAGAAACTCAAAACATTGATACAATTTAATCCAGTAATTCCACACTTAGAAATAATCTGACATGTTAACAAAGATGTATGCACTAAGATATTTATTTCGGAATTATTTATCATAATATAAACATGAAAATCTAAACATTTAATAATAGGGGATTGGTGAAGCACATTATAGTATTAATATATTATAAGACACAATGATCTCATTATGAAAAACATTTTGAAAACCTAATGATATGGGGCAATTCTAACATGATGTTAAATGTATAAATAGTGCAATTGCAACTGTAAAAAAAAATTTAGTAGGAAAAGTCTGGAAGGGAACATCAAAATGTAAAAGCTTTGGAAAAGCTTATTTTTTTAAATAGTTTTTTGAACCTTTTACATTTTCTTTATTAGTACATGTGATGTTTATGAGAAAAAAAGAATGATAATAAGTATGACCCCTGAATCTGCCAGGTGACATTGAATGCCCTTTGTTGCCTCTCTGAGACATCAGCCTTGCAGCTGAGCCTTGTGGCTGGATGACAATCCTGAGCTTGACGTCTGCCTGTTTAGAAGCTTTCTCTTGAGGAGGCAATGGCTGCTTCAATTCATCGCAGTCCTCGGCCAGCACAAGGTTGTTGAAGAAATCCCCATGGGATTGCAGTATTTGAAGGGCAAGGCAAGGCAAGGAAGCTATGACTGAGACATCTCATGTTTCCCATTGTGGTCAGGTTGCAGGCTGCCCCCATTCTGGCTTAGCAATGGGGTGGAGCTGTCAGCTGTGTGCTTGGAATACAAATGTGCTGTTCAGGAAGACAACTTTACAGAGCATCAGCACCTACATCTGGAGGGCTTTGGCATCTCTATATGACAGCCGTGGCGTCCACCAGCTGACCAACTCTAGGGTAGCTGTGAGCAGGCTGTAAACCCTAGGGAGGTTTGTGATAGTCCTGGAGATGAGGCAGGATAACAAGCCAACTATAGGCAGGATCCACTCCCCTAGTTTAGTGTCTAATTGTGGTGCTTCTCTAAATTACATAAACTCTCTTTTCTTGATAGGACTCAGTTTATTTCATCCATGGAGTCTCAGTTATAATAATAATGACAGTCACTCAGTACATATGCTGGGCCATTCACCTACGGTATCTCATTTAATTGAATCTTTGCTAATATCGTTTGAGGTTGGTGTTCATTGTCCTCATTTTATAGATGGGAAACTGACTTAAATCTCACCAAATTATGGGAGAGCAGATCCAGGATTCAAAGTCAAGTCACTCTACTTCCAAAGCCCATAATGTCTGTAACCAGAACACGAATGTTTCCCCCAGTTTAGTCATTTTAGTGTTCACTACTTTCACCAAAGCCATGTACCATCTAAATCCTACATAATATTTAATATTATATTATTATTAATACATTACAATATTATTATATATTATTTAATATAATAATATTACATATTTTTAAGTCAATTTATTTTTTCCATTTAAAATATTACCCTAATCCTAAACAATAATTGATGTGAAATCATGAGTTTAATGTACTGGTTGTGTTTTTTCTAGCGTGTACAGTAAAAAAAACTAGAAAAAATTTAAAAGGTTTGATCCCCATATTTTCTAAAATACTTGCAATACCAGGCGATGTGTACTGCACTTTGGGAAACTATGTTATGTGGTCTCTTTGGCTATGTTATCTCTTGGTGGGAATATTGTTATGGCAATTCCTGCGTTAGAGGAGGA
Source organism: Nomascus leucogenys (assembly GCF_006542625.1). NCBI lineage: Eukaryota > Metazoa > Chordata > Mammalia > Primates > Hylobatidae > Nomascus > Nomascus leucogenys. The sequence continues at coordinate 98,650,423 of NC_044391.1, forward strand.
ACTGACTTATGCAGTCTTTAGGATAACAATAACATCAATAATCTAATGATGCTCTACTCTTGCCAATCCTGAGATTCTTTCATGATTTTATAGTCTCCATGAACAACTGATATTTTGGGGGCTTATTATTGCTGGATGCTCTTACTAGTATGCCAATGATATCTGTAGAGAGTTCAGTTTTTAAAATTTTTTTTTATTTTTATTTTTTATTTTTGAGACGGAGTCTCGCTCTGTCACCCAGGCTGGAGTGCAGTGGCATGATCTCGGCTCACTGCAAGCTCTGCCTCCCGGGTTCACGCCATTCTCCTGCCTCAGCCTCCCAAGTAGCTGGGACTACAGGCGCCCGCCACCACGCCCGGCTAATTTTTTTGTATTTTTAGTAGAGACAGGGTTTCACCATGTTAGCAAGGATGGTCTCGATCTCCTGACCTCGTGATCCGCCCGCCTCGGCCTCCCAAAGTGCTGGGATTACAGGCGTGAGCCACTGCGCCCGGCCATGTTTTTATTTTTATGTAGCATGCCTCTTATGGTGGTAGAGGTAACAGGCAATTAAACAGTTTCTCTTTGCCAATGGTCATATCTTTCTGCCCTTGGTAGACTCTAACTGGCTGTAGTTGCTTCTTTTTGATGTATCTACCCCAAGGCAAATGGTTGCTCATAAGAACGTCATCTTTTCCTCCTGTTTTCCATTCTAAGCCCAGTGTCCCACATGTGCTGCTCCCAGGCACAGGCACTGCTGCACGGGGCTCCCCAGCTCAAAGGTCAAGCACATCAGGCTTTGAGAGACCAGAGCAATGGGGCTGGTTCTTCCACGGGCATCTCACAGAACGCCTGTGTAATATAATTTGCAGCATCAGTGTTGTGGAGCAGCTTTGGGGACCTCCTAGGACCACTTTATTTTGCTTTACAGTGTGAGACCTGGCTGGATGGCTGAATGCTGTCAGTCGTGCATTTGGCCATAAAACATTTATCTGATATAAAGTGTCACAGGGAAAAGTTAACATTGCTTCACCCCGTGCTGTAAATGGATGACACTTTCAGAATTGTGGCGCTGAAGACAGAGAGTCTGAGAAAAACTGGAAAGCAGCAAACTTGCCTCATGAACAGAACACTCAACTAGGGATTAGCAGGCCTTGGTTCTCATCCCAGCTATGCCAGCTGTGTGACTGCAGGAAGGTCACATCTTTTCTGGTCTTCTGTTTGCTCATCTATAATGATATCTCCCTTACAGAACTGCTGAGATGTACCTCGAGCGTGTAACAGCACATTGTCAGTTAGAACCTTTCTGCTGAGGTAGTTGCTATGATGCATCTACATATAAAATAAGGGAGCCAGAGCAGTGAACTTTGGACTTTTCCAAGCTCTAGGACACTGACTCCGGGGAGCAGGCAGAGGAACAGAGGGGTCTGAGCACATCACGCAGGCATATTTGGTTAGCTGTGCAAACAAGACGGATGACAGTGTCCTCTGTTTCTACTAAGCTTCAAAACTTATTTGTGAGATATGGATTTGGGAGCTGCACTGAGACAGAAACAGAAGAGAGAGAAATGAAGAAACATTAACAATAATCCAGTCATCCTCACCCTGAGGAATAGTTGAAGGGAATCAGTGTGGCCCAGGAAGGGTAATAGCAGCAGGGATAACCACCAAATATCTTGTTCATTGGCAAGAAAACCAACAACGACAACAACAACAACAACAACAAAAAACACAACCCAAGATGTGCTGAAAAATCGAGTGGCTAAACCCAATTATTGCACTACTGTGTTTTCTTGCGAGATGGCAATAAGGAGTTGTGTGACCTCTATACATGGTCATCTTTTACAGAGTGATTTAGTTGTTTTTGTTTTGTTTTGTTTTTTATTTTTTGAGATGGAGTCTCACTCCATTACCCAGGCTGGAGTGCAGTGGTGCAATCTCAGCTTACTGCAGCCTCTGCCTCCCAAGTTCAAGTGGTTCTCCTGTCTCAGCCTCCTGAGTAGCTGGGATTAGAGGCATGCGCCACCACACCCGGCTAATTTTGTATTTTTAGCAGAGATGGGGTTTCTCCATGTTGACCAGGCTGGTCTCGAACTCCTGACCTCAGGTGATCCACCTGCCTTGGCCTCCCAAAGTGCTGGGATTACAGACGTGAGCCACCGCGCCCGGCCGAGAGTAATTTAGTTCTGACATCATGTTAACTCCGAACAGCCCCCAAATTTAGGAAATGATTTTAACAATACTGTGATTTTTCTAGTAATAGCTCTGTGCAAAGCATTTTAAGAGGGAAATTGTCTTTAATCTTTATAGCAGTGCCATGGAATAGTGCTGAGGAGAACACAGGGCAGGGTGGTTCAGCCATGTTCCCGAGGCTGACTGCTTAACAAACAGCAGAGCAAGGGGCTCAGATCCTGCTCTGTTTGACTGCAAAACCTGTGCTCATGGCTCAATGCTACTTCAGTCTTCACCCAGTAATTCTTTCTGAGAGGGTAAATCAACATCGTTGAGGATTAAAAACATGACTTTTATTGACACGATTGCCAACTCTTGACAGATCATTAAGAGGAGTAGGGAAAAATATGTCGCTGAGTATGAAGTTTGAAGTTTATTACGTTAGTTATCATTCAAATAGGTTTTGGAAATCACTTATCTAATTAGCTACGATGATTATTTGTCAGTTGTTTCTATGGATACTACTCATCTTATTACTCAAAATAGACACTCATTTATGTGCTTATTTCTGCACAGTCTAGTCATCAGCATCTGATAGTTCTGACACAGGAGGGAATCCTGTTTGTTTTTTTTTTTAGTGGGCCGTTTACTGGTTACACTGAGTCCTGTCTTGTAAATACTCATAATGCACTTCCTCAGGCTTTGAGGTAAGTGAGTAAGCACAGCCCTCATGGATTTCATAGCTGGAGAACAGTGTTTCTTAAACGTGGCTACACATTGGAATCACCTGGGGGTGATTGTCCACTCACAGAAAATCAGAATCTCTCCAGGGTAAGACCCAAATATCATTGATCTTAAAATCTTCTAGGTGTCTCCAATGGACATCTAAGTTTGAGCACACTGGCTCTTAGGGTAAACAGGTGCAAACATTCCTAAGCAAACATTCACAAAATTCTCTCTCCTCACAGGCATGCTAGAACATGAAACTGATTGGGTTGGACATTAAACTCACTGGGTAGTGGGGCGGGGAGATGGGCTTATAGACAGACTGATGCCTGGCCCCCACCCTCATCAGATTTTTAATTAAATGGTCCCTGGAGAAGGCTGTGCTTAGCGATCAGTATTTTTAAAAAGCCCCTTAGGCCACGCAAATAAGCAGCCTGGTTTTGAACCACTGAGTCACACCTACTAATCTTGGGAGGAGGCCCAAGGCTCAAGAGAATTATGTTTCCATTGCATTAATTTCCAGTATTCCAGTAAGGCCTGATGCTTTTCTTTTTTTTTTTTTTTTTTTTTTTTTGAGACAGAGTCTCACTCTGCCACCCAGGCTGGAGTGCAGTGGTGCAATTTTGGCTCACTGCAAACTCCACCTCCCGGGTTCAAGCGATTCTCCTGCCTCAGCCTCCTGAGTAGCTGGGATTACAGGCATGGGCCACCATGCCTGGCTAATTTTTGTACTTTTAGTAGAGATGGGGTTTCACTATGTTGGCCAGGCTGGTCTCGAACTCCTGACCTCCAGTGATCCACCCGCCTCGGCCTCCAAAAGTGCTGAGATTACAAGCTTGAGCCACCATGTCAGCCAGCCTGATGCTTTTCAGCAGACATCTTCCTGGTTCTGAAACGAAGAGGTGAAGAGTGACAAATTCAATTTAAATAAGATTTTCCAGCAGTGTCGGGTTGGGGTGGAGCTCTAAAACCATCTAGGCAGCCTGAGTTATTGAATACCAATGTCAGGAATAATGGAAGCAGCAGCACAAGGGGTATCTGTGAAGGGTGGGAAGGTCTAGTTTAGTGGATCTATTTGACTTCGTTTGCTAGAATTTGAAGTCTTCTTTTCCTCACAGAAATGAAGAGTTTAAAACAACAACAAATCAATGACCATATCACATTGTATTGGAATATTGAAAATACTCAGGCTGCTCGATAATGTAAAACAGCCATATTTATATTAATTATTCAATAGTAGGCAGCTATCTATATTTTGAACTTTTTCCTATGGTTTCAGCTAGGAGGAATTCTGCTTTTCACATGTGTAGCTTGCCTGTCTGTTTCTTTTCCCTCTTTAGACTGTAATAGTGCTGAGTTCACCATGGCCCCTTCATCATAATGAGAAAGAACTTTTCTAATGACTCAGAGATTTCTAAATTAAACCTAAAATGTTTATTACAAAGATGCTGGACACACATTATGCATCACTGTTGCAATACAGTAATATAATTCAGATAGAAATTATCTTTGCAAATGGCAATCAATTTTTGCTACTACTTTTTGCATTCTTGACAATCTGGTCACTGGGCTGTGGAAAAGTGCTTTTACTTGATTACTTACACTGTTGATAATCACTGTGGTTTTTGGCAGAGCTAAGGCATTATTTCACAGACCTGCATTGCAATAGGGAATGGGTGTAACTTCAAAATACTGCCAAAGTTCCTGTGGCTTTAGCCGACACCAAGGAATGTACAAACTCAAGCACAATTCTTAGGAGACTTCATTCTTTTACAGTGGTTTGCCACAGGGCAGTCCACATGCAGGGACAAGTTAAACAAATACGGTCCCTGGAGAAAATGGGCTCCCTTGTAGTCCAAGAAGTCTACTGCTGTGGAGGTCTTCAGGAACTATCTGTGTCTCCCACTTAATGCCCAGGACACATATCCTCCCACTTAGAACTTTGGGTTTAAAATGGAGGAAACATATTTTAAAGTATTATATAATTCAAAAACAGGCCGGGCACAGTGACTCACACCTGTAATCTCAGCGCTTTGGGAGGCCGAGGTGGGTGGATCACCTGAGGTCAGGAGTTCGATACCAGCTTGGCCAATATGGTGAAGCCCTGACTCTACTGAAAACACAAAAATTAGCTGGGCCTGGTGGCGGGCGCTGGGAGGCTGAGACAGGAGAATTGGTTGAACCCAGGAGACGGAGGTTGGTTGCAGTGAGCCGAGATGGCGCCAATGCACTCCAGCCTGGGTGACAGAGTGAGACTCAATCTCAAAAACAAAACAAAATAAGACAAACAACAACAACAACAAAACAAAAAAAAAAACCCTGTGGTGCCACTGCACTATTTTCAAAGGGAAAAAGAGCCACCACTCCAGGCTGAATGTTTTCTTATAGATCATATGCCGATAAAGAAATGAACACAGACCTGTAATGTGGCAGATAACCTTTTGCAAGCGACTGCAGAAGAGCAAAGAAAGATAGAAGCAGCAGAAAGAGCTATATTAAATGATTGCCTTATCACTCTTAGACAACTCCTACCCTTGATTTTTAAAAAATTTAAACATTTTGAACAAATCATTATGCCATAGTTGGGTCCTCTTGGGAAACACAACAACAACAACAACAACGACAACAACAGAAAGAAAAAACAGACTCTGATTAGTCCAAAAACATCTCAGCAGGCAATCTAAGGACTAGAACTGATTTAATTTCTTTCAAAAAACCCTCGTATATCATAACAAAGGTGTCAGTTATAAAGAGGAACACCTGTTTTGCTAGACCCTAAACTAAAACCTCTAATTTTTTTCACATCAGTCATTGAACAGCTGTCAGATATATGAACAAGTTTTAGACATCTGAGAACTATGACTTTGAACAGGTGACCTAGAGATCCTCTGCCCCTGTTATCACTTCCTTGGGCCACCCGCCATGGCAGACTACACAGTCATTAGAGAAAATGCCATCACCCAGTTTTGTTTGAGACTACACCAGCATGTGTTCAGCATTATGAGTATTTTTGTGGTTTAAGTAGCACTTATTCCTGATTGCTTTTGGTCTTGTCCCTGTCCTATTTCGTGATACTACTATCTGCAAGCCACTAAAGTCAGAAATTGTAATTATCTTTAATTTACTAACCCTGGCTGATCTTTGGCCATTGTGGCTTGTGAATTATTCTTTTCTTCTTGTGCGTTACCATTACCTGAATTCAGGCTGGTATTATTACATCATCAACCTCTTTGAATAGCTAAGGGCATTTTGGCTCCTTTAACTCCCCACCTATTCTTCCCTTTACTGCCAGATTTTCATCTTAAATCAGAGATCAAATAATCTCATTGCTATGTTCAAGTTTTTCCATGGTTCCCCACTTGTCATCAAATTCCTTATCATGTTATTCCTCACCCCATAGTCTTCTAACACTACTCCACCTGGCTCTGCTGCTCCGCTGAAGACCCTTGATTACAATCTCAGCTCCAGCTGTGCCTGGTGATTTTTCCTTACTAACAGCGTATGTAGAATCCTTCCATGTTTATATTAATACACAGTTGCTCCTGCTTAGGACTCCATTCTCCTCTTTCTCCTGCCATCATAATACACACCTCTTGGAAGGCTCATATCTAATGTCACCACTGAGAAGTCTTTTCTGCCTCAAGAAATGGAATACTTCGGCCGGGTGCGGTGGCTCACTCCTGTAATCCCAGCACTTTGGGAGGCTGAGGCGGGCAGATCACGAGGGCAAGAGATCAAGACCATCCTGGCCAACATGGTGAAAACCCGTTTCTACTAAAATCAATAAAATAGTGTGGACTTACATACTTTTACGTGAGCTTCCTACAGACCAGAATTGCATCTTCTTCATCCTTCTGTGCTCAATATTTGGCCCTCTGTCTGTACATTGTAGGTGCTCAGTCAATGTTGTATTGAATTAGGATTACAGAGCACTGGCTTTCTGACTGGTAGTTCATGGGAAGCTTCCTGCCCAATGCCTATCAGGTGTGCCATTGCATGATATATGAGTTGATCTGAATGCCCCCTGAGTTCCTTGTGAGCTTAAAAATTGGAGGAATATGTAATCCCAGCACTTTGGGAGGCCAAGGCAGGCAGATCACGAGGTCAGGGGATCAAGACTATCCTGGCCAACATGGTGAAATCCCATCTCTACTAAAAATAGAAAAAATTAGCTGGGCATGGTGGTGCGTGCCTGTAGTCCCAGCTACTTGGGAGGCTGAGGCAGGGGAATCTTTTGAACCCGGGAGGTGAAGGTTGCAGTGAGCTGAGATCGTGCCATGCACTCCAGCCTGGGCAACAGAGTGAGACTCCATCTCAAAAAAAAAAAAAAAAAAAATTGGAGGAATAACCCAGAAAGTGGACAACTATTTCCCTCCTGTATTGTCTTCTCCTGCTGGCCTCTTCTGTGACCCCTTAACCTTCCAATCCCTTCCATCCTGCTGTCCGTTATTTGTTCCTCTTTTTGTACTATCAGAGCCGTTTCAAAGCACAGCTCACACTGCACCTTCTACTGCGAGCCTTCTGCTTTGGATTTGCTTTTTTTTTTTTTTTTTTTTCTTGCACTGGATGCATCTTCTGCACTCGCTCCGGCAGCCATTCTGCTGCTTCGGTACTGACTCAGGACCAGCTATTTTTTGTTTTGAATTTCTGTTCTGATCTCCTCTTCCCCCCCCCCCTCTTCCTCCCCCCCCCTGATTTGCTTTTTTGCTGATCTCTCTAGGACTTCAGAATCTGTTTTTCACTATTCAGCATTTTATTACTTACAGTTTTGTACCAATTATTCATCACTTGGTAAATTGTTCCCAATTAATTCAACTGAGAACTACTAGAGTCTAGCTTAATTTTCAACAAAGGCATTCCAGTATCTCTCCTGAAGGCCCTGGCTCTGCCATATCAGATATATAACTATGGGAAAGCTTTAAAAATGGCTTAAACCTCAAATATAAAATGGGAAAAATTATAGTGTCCATCTAATAGACTATAGAAGATAAAATACTTTTGAAACATTTTGTGTAACATTTATTAATCTCAATATGTGATAATTGTTTTATCATTATTATTATGGACAGTTTTAATCACAGCCTGTTGAAATTAACTTATCTTTTATTCAAAGCCTATCAAACGTAGACAATGTTTGATACTTTTAGGTCTTTGTCATATTTCTCAATAATTGTGATAATTAGTTTGGCGAAAAGTAATTCCTTGCATAGCTTTTGGAACCACTCTTGCACCTTGAATGAAAAACAGCCAGTGTAGGTACTGAAAGCATGATCTGTTCAGTGGTGTCTTCTGGCTCAAATGAAGGACAAGAGCTTGTGAATTGACCTGAAACACACAAATAAAATGTGATTCATTAGATACTAACTAATAAACTCAGTGTGTTTTTGGTGCCATCATACCCAGACTATAAGGTCATTGAAATAAATCTGAGACATTTCTCTTGAAAGACGTTATAGTCAACTCATTTCTCTGCCAAAAGAAAAAAAAATACAGCCCTATCTCAACACAATAATCTAGGACGTATTTATTCTAAAACCATTCCATTTTGCTTTCTTAATTTCTCATCTCTCACCCGAGAAAATCGGAATTAACATGGCAAAAGTCCACTGTTTGACTTTAGGAAAAACAGTATAATTCTTCTATATCTTTCAAAGACTTTGCTTGCTGGGCCAGAGCCGACTCATTTGGACACAGCTGTACTCTGAACTTATGTCGCTAGTTAACATTTCCACTTCTAGGCATTCATTTGGCTTATTTGTTCCAGAAAGTTTTCTGTTCTCTGATTTAATGTTTCACTGTGCGGTACCCACAGATCCATAACCTAATTCAGTGGCTGGCTTTTGAGGACTGTGATTTAAAGAGCCAGAGACTTATTGAAAAAACTATATCTTTTCACCATTGGATCTAAGGCTTTCTTATACACAACTTCAATGTAGGCTAAGTTTTGTCCTTGGATCTAAAATTGGCCCTTGTAGGGCTCTTTCCACCCCTACGGAATCTTCCCACCTAAATCTGTGGGGTTTATCCAGTGTCCTTTTCTTAACCTGAATAGCTGTATCATAATCCTTATAGTACAGGCTATCCACTTTTGGTGTTAACTCTAGTGTGTGATGGTCCCTGTGGAGGATGGGTGAAATGAGAAAAATGGAAAGCATGACATTTTAATATGGGTTACGATATCTCAAAGAGATGAGAAAAGCCTCCAAGTAGCTTCCAGCTATTGGGAATGATTCTGCAAATTATGTAGCTCATGAAACTATTTACATCTGAAGTATGTATGACTGAAACTTGAAAAATGTTTTAAGACCCTGAAGAATGAAAGAATAATGGCAGAATGAATGGGGCAAATCAAGGCTTATGATAACAGTGATTTTATCAGAGTTATAATTTGGGAACAGCAGGTCTTGATCCTTATTCTTCAAATCGAATTGATCTTGTAGAGATTTATACTTGGTATAGGCTTCTGTTTCCCATAAAGAATGACCAGGAGTCAACGAGTTGGGGTTGTTTATTGATTAAGACATAGGCAGTGTAGAAAGAATAAGCCTGCCCGTAGGAAAATGGTTAAATGCTATTCTCACTCACAGGCTCGCTGGTGGCTGATCCTACTCACTGCAGGGTAGAGTGGGAAACTGGTTGCCAGGAGAGCACAGGAGCACAAGGCTGGTGACTGCGGGTGTGCTAGTGAGACAGCAACCATGACATCTGTATTTAGAGACGAATCTTATCTCCAGTTCACAGACATGGAAACTGACACTCTTGCCTGGGTAATCTGTGTCTCTCATTTCCCCTTTCTGTGCCTCAACTTTCCTTATCCGTAAGATTCAGGGTATGGGATAGATGATTTCTGAGTTTCCTTCCTTCTTCCTTTTTGATTCTTATTGAATCCTGGGACAATGACAATCAGAATGAGGCTCTGTGGGGCAGTAGGAGTGGCTGGAAAACTCTTTGAGCTGTATGTCAAGTTGCTCTGTCAACATTTAACTAGGGCCAAACAAATCTGCTGAAGACCAGGGCTGTGAATTAGGGTGGATCTGGAGAGCCCATTTGAAGGGTGGGTCTGAAGAGCCCATTGCTATGACACATAGCAATTCAGATCACCAGTTCCTTAGGTCATGTTACCACTTGCTCCTCCACCTCCTGCTATTCTTCCTGTTCTCAGGCAAACCCAGCCAATGACTTGGTCAGCAGTTGAGCTCTGCATATCCGGCAGACCTTTCTCAGGGACTAAAGGACAGCCCATTCTTTGGCTTCTGTGGTGACTGGGGAATTCTCTAGAATGTGCATGAACAGGATATACACCTCTCAGTACAGGCTATCCACTTATGGTGTTAACTCTAGTGTGTGATGGTCCCTGTGGAGGATGGGTGAAATGAGAAAGGTGGAAAGCATGACATTTTAATATGTGTTACGATATCTCAAAGAGATGAGAAAAGCCTCCAAGTAGCTTCCAGCTATTGGGAATGATTCTGCAAATTATGTTATGTGTTTCCTTTCATAAGGCATTGTTAGAGAGCTCAGCTAGAGTTATGCGCCTGTATTTGTGGAGTATTTGCAATGTAGGGTGTTTTCTCTAGCAGAGCCATTTGGGAAGCAGTTGGTTATTTCTTCTCAGTAATGTAGTAGTATAGTATCATTCAGTGAACTTTCTGTGACAGTGTAAATGTTTTATATCTTGCCGCTAGCCTTATGTGGCTAATGAGTGCAGGCATACCTCAGAGATATTGAAGGTTTGGTTCCAAACCACCACAATAAAATGAGTCACGTGAATTGTTTTGGTTTCCAAGTGCATACAAAATTTATGTTTATATTATACTGTAGACCATTGTGTGAAATAGCATATTGTTTTAACAAAAGTACATACCTGAATGAAAATAATTTTTTGCTAAAAATTGCTAACAATTATCTGGGCCTTCGGCGAGTCTTATTTTTTTATGTTTTATTTATTTTTTATTTTATTTTTTTGCTGATGGAAGGTCTTACCTCCATGTTGATGGCCACTGACCAGTCTGGTGGTTGCTGAAGGTTGGGGTGGCTTTGGTAGTTTCTTAAAATAAGACAAAAATAAAGTTCACCACATGGATTGACTCTTTTTTCCTGAAAGTTTTCTCTGTAGCATGCGATGCTGTTTGATAGCATTTTACCCACTGTAGAACTTCTTTTAATTGTCTCAAACCCTGCTGTTGCTTTATCAAGTTTGTGCAATATTCTAAATCCTTTGGTGTCATTTCAACAATGTTCACAGCATCTTCACTAGGTTCCATCTCAAGAAACCAGTTTATTTGGTCATCCATAAGAAGCAACTTCTCATCTGTTCACGTTTGATCATGAGATTTCAGCAATTCAGTCACATCTTCAGGCTCCACTTCTAGTTCTAGTTGTCTTGCTATGTTTACTACATCTGCAGTCACTTCCTCCACTGAAGTCCTGAACCCCTCAAAGTGATTCATGAGGGTTGAAATCAACTTCTTTCAAACTCCTGTTCGTGTTGATATTTTGACTTCCTCGAATGAATGTTCTTAATGGCATTTAGAATGAAGAATCCTTTCTTGAAGGTTTTCAATTTACTTTGTCCAGATCCATTAGAGGAATCACTGTCAATGGCAGCTGTAGCTTTATGAAATGTATTTCTTTAATAATAAGACTTGAAAGTCAAAATTATTCCTTGATCCATAGGCTGCAGAATGTATGTTGTGTAGGCAGGCATGAAAACAACCCAAATCTTGTACATCTTCATCAGGGCTCTCTGGTGACCAGGTGCATTGTGAAAGCAATAATATTTTGAAAGGAATCTTTTTTTTTTTTCCTGAGCAATAGTTCTCAACAGTGGGCTTAAAATATTCATTAAACCATGCTGTTAACAGATGTGCTGTCATCCAGGTTTTGTTGTTCCATTTATAGACCACAGGCAGAGTAGATTTAGCATCATTCTTAAGGGTCCTAAGATTTTTTTGGAATTGTAAATGAGCATTGGCTTTCACTTGAAATCACTGGCTACATTAACCCCTAACAAGAGAGTCAGCCTGTCCTTTGAAGCTGGGCATTGACTTCTCCTCTCTAGCTATGAAAGTCCTAGATAGCATCTTCTTCCAATATAAGGCTATTTCACCTACACCAAAAATCTGTTGTTGAGTGTAGCCACCTTCATCAATGATCTTAGCTGGGTCTTCTGGATAACTTGCTGCAGCTTCTGTATGAGCACTTGCTGCTTCATCTTGCACTTTTACATTATGAGGATGGCTTCTTTCCTTAAACTTCATGAATCAATGTCTCCTAGCTTCAAACTTTTTTTCTGTAGCTTTCTTACCTCTTTCAGTTTTCACAGAATTTAAGAAAGTTAGGACCTTTCTTTGGATTAGGCTTTGGTTTAAGGAAATACTCTGGTTGGTTTGATCTTCTATCCAGATCTCTAAAACTTTCTCTGTATCACAATAAAGCTGTTTTGCTTTCTTATCACTCATGTTCACTGGAGTAATATTTTTAATTTCTTTCCAGAACTTTTCCTTTACATTCACAACTTGGCTACGTGGTAGAAGAGGCCTAGCTTTCTGCCTAGATCGGCTTTAGACATGCCTTCCTCACTGAGCTTAATCATTTCTAGCGTTTTATTTAAAGTGAGAGACTTGAGACTCTTCTTTTCACCTAAACACTTAGAAGCCAATGTAGGGTTATTAATTGGCCTAGTTTCAATATTTTTGTGTCTGAGGGAATAGGGAGGCCCAGGAAAAAGAAAGAGATAGGGAATGGCTGGCTGGTGGAGCAGCCAGAACACATACAATATGCATTGATTAAATTCACCATCTTATATGGGCACAGTTCATGGTGTCTGAAAATAATTAACAAAAGCAATATCAAAGATCACTGATCACAGAGTTATAATAATACTGAAAATATTTGAAATATTGCAAGAATTACCAAAATGTGACACCGAGACACAAAGTGAGCACATGCTGTTGGAAAAATGTTGGTGATAGACTTGCTTGAGGGAGGGTTGCCACAAATCTTCAATTTGTAAAAAAATACAGCATCTGTGAAGCACAATAAAGTGAAACACAATGAAACAAAGTGTGCTTGTACCTAAAATGTGCCTAGTGCAAATAAAAACTGATTTTTTTTTTTTGAGACGGAGTTTTGCTCTTGTTGCCCAGGCTGGAGTGCAAATGGTGTGATCTCGGCTCACTGCAACCTCTGCCTCCCAGGTTCTAGTGATTCTCCTGCCTCAGCCTCCCAAGTGGGTGGGATTACAGGCATACGCTACCATGCCTGGCTACTTTTATGTATTTGGTAGAGGCGGGGTTTCACCATGTTGGTCAGGCTGGTCTCCAACTCCTGACCTGAGGTGATCCACCAGCCTTGTCCTCCCAAAGTGCTGGGATTACAGGCATGAGCCACTGCGCCCAGCCCGAAAACCGAATTTTTAATGTATTTCATTTTAATGAATTTAAGTAGCCATGTATGGCTATTGGCTACCATTTTTAACAGCACAGGTTAGAAAACAACTGTACGACCTTTCTGAGGCAGACTCAATCATTGTATGTTGAGCTGAGTTTCAATGTTACCATTCTTCAGGGTGCTCATTAAAAGATGTGCTTTTGCCATATATATATATATATATATATATATATATATATATATATATACACACACATATATATATATTTTTTTGAGACGGAGTCTTGCTCTGTCACCCAGGCTGGAGTGCAGTGGCGCGATCTTGGCTCACTGCAAGCTCCACCTCCCGGGTTCATGCCATTCTCCTGCCTCAGCCTCCTGAGTAGCTAGGACTACAGGCGCCCACCACCATGCCCGGCTAATTTTTTTATTTCTAGTAGAGACGGGGTTTCACCGTGTTAGCCAGGATGGTCTCAATCTCCTGACCTCGTGATCCACCTGCCTCGGCCTCTCAAAGTGCTGGGATTACAGGCGTGAGCCACCACGCCTGATTGCTTTTGCCATATGTTTTTCAAATGTCTAACACAAATTATTCTCAGTAATTCTAGATTTTCTGTTATTTTGATACTTTACTAAAAAAGTTATTATAAGTCTGGGGCTAAACAGTCATTATTACTAAGGCAGTGTTTCAGGGACTCCAGGACTTGAGAAAAAGAATTCCCACAATAATGTATAATAGTTCTGCTGTTTCCATAAACATGCGTTATAGACTCTGTCTGCCTTCCACGGCGCTTCCTAGATCATTTCCTAGTGAAAGCAGGAAACTGATAATTCATGAATGTTTCCATTTTCTCTCCACTGAGAGGGAGGAAAGTGAGCAGCACTTTGCATTGGGAGATGTCTGGGTGTGAATTCCAGTTCTGAGGTCTTGGAAAAATCGTTTCAATCTTTAAAGCTTCAATTTTTCTTCTTTATCAAATGGCAATGAAAAGAATTCTTTCAGGCCTAACTACTTTTCAGAGTTGAAGTGTAAAAACTTTTGACATAAAAAGTAGGCAAATCTTTCTGAGCTGTACAATACTGTATAAATATTTGTGGCTATGGTTATTTTTATCTCAATTGGGACTGGAGCATTTGTATTGACCTTTATGGCACATTTTTTTCATGCCTGTAACTAATCATTCAGCCACTGCCTATGATAGCTGGAGACTTATCACTGAAACACTCAGGATCTTAACTTATTCTCTTGTTGTTCTCATATGCATTTGTTAAGTATCCATCTGCATAGTTTAGAGCTGACTGCTATGTAGTAGATTGGTTAGATGAAGCCAACTTTCCTGTGACAGGAGAAAAGTCGATGAGTTCTCACTCCCATATTCTGTATTGGCTTGATGATATACTTGCTTCCTGAGATAGTGAGAAATCTTAGTTCTGGGTCTACCTCCGGATTCACTGTGTGACTAGGAAAATTCATTTGCTCTGTGTATGGATTCTCCAGAAGAGAGATGAAGTTTGTGGTAGCAACTTCTGAGCCCCTGTTGAGTCTCTAATCTCTGTCAGGTGACTATGTCTGGATTTTGTGATTTGATTTTAAACTCCTTGAAGATAAGGGATGTACCTAATTCTTCATTCTTTCTAAAAACTGTGTTCCTGAGTCACACTCAGGATGTGGAGTACACTCGTGATGAGGCTGCTAATTTATCTCACGCTGCATGCAGATGTACAAAGAAAATCTAGCTTCTTTATTGTTCTATAGCTGATTTAACATTTCTCTTGATCTTTCAATCTTTTGGGTAAGAAGAAGGATATTAGTTTTCAATATCTGCAATGCTGCATGATAAATTACCCCAGAGTTTAGCAGCTTAAAAGAATAAACATTTATTATCCCACAATTTCCGTGGGTCAGAAATCTGATTGTGGCTTACTAGGTTCCCTGGCTCAGGGTCTTTCCCAAGGGCACATTCAAGGTGCCATCTACAGGTCGGTCTGTGGTGACCAACTGTCTGGGATTGCTCAAGACTGAGTGGTTTCTTGGGATGTGGGGCTTTTGGTGCTAAAACTGGAGACATCTTGGCCAAACTGTGCTGAACTCGTTATCTTATCTGGGTTTTATCTGAACCCTAGACAGAGGGACAGTCCTCTTTTAAGCTCGTACCTTGTCATGGGGCAGGACTCTGTTCTACATGGGTTGCTGGACTGTTCTTCTCTGGCTGTTGGCCAGAAGCTTCCCTCAGTTCCTTGCCAATATGGTACTTGTTTCATCAGAGTGAGCAAGCAAGAGAGAAAGACAGTGAGCAAACTGGAAGCCAGAGTCTTTCAAATTCCATTTGTTAGAAGCAAATCACCAAGTCCAAACCACACTCAAGGGGAGTGGATCACACAAGGGCAGGAGTAGCAGGAAGTGGAGATCATTGGGAGCCTTAGAAGCTGCTCACCACAGGGAGAGAAAACAACTTGCAAATGTGGTTAACAGTAATTTTTGGGTTGTCAACATGATCTACTTGTCTGCGGAATCTAAAATCCTCAAAGTTGGAGCAGAGAGTGGAATGCGGGAAAGAGACGTGGGGAAATGATAGTTAAAGGGCAAAGCTTCAGTTGTGCAAGATAAATAACTTCTGGAGATCTAGTATACAGCATAATGCCTATGGTTGACAGTATTGTATCATATACTTAATATTTGCTAAGAAGATAGA
Source organism: Nomascus leucogenys (assembly GCF_006542625.1). Classification (NCBI taxonomy): domain Eukaryota; kingdom Metazoa; phylum Chordata; class Mammalia; order Primates; family Hylobatidae; genus Nomascus; species Nomascus leucogenys. The sequence goes on from NC_044391.1 coordinate 98,666,385, forward strand.
ACTTATATTAAGTCTTATCACGCACACACAAAATAATAAAAGTGGCCGGAAGAAACTTTGCGGGGGAGGTGATAGGTGTATTAGTCTGTTTTCTGTTGCATATAATAGAATACTTGGAATTGGGTAATTTACAAAGAAAAGGAATTTATTTCTTACAGTTATGGAGGCTGAAAAGTTCAAGGTAGAGAGGCTACATCTAGTGAGGGCCTTCTTGCTGGTGGGGACTCTGCGGTGCTAAGGTGGCGCAAGGCATCACATGGCTGGGGGCTGAGCATGCTCACGTATTAGCTCCATCACTCTTCCTCTTCTTATAAAGCCACTCCCATGATAGCCCATTAATGAATTAATCCATTAATCTAAGGGTAGATTAATCCATGACCCAATCACCTCTTAAAGGCCCCACCTCTCAATACTGCCATACTGGGGATTGAGATTCAACATGAGTTTTGGAGGGGACATTCAAACCATAGCAACAGATATGGTTATGGCCTTGATGGTAGTGATGGTTTCACAGGTATATATTTAACCTCAAACTCTCTGAGCTTTTTGCAATTAATATGTACAGCTTTTTATATGTCAATTATACCACAACAAAGTGATTTTGAAATAAAAGAATTCTAGATTTTCTTCTCGTCTTCTTTTTCTGAGATGATTTTTCAGTAGATAGCAGGAGGAAGACTGGCTGACCTTGTGGCAGTGGGAAAGAGGGTTCCCAGGCCCATGTCTGTCCTTCCCTGGCACCTCAGTCCTCTGCTCTGCTGTCTCTTTCATTCCTGCTCTACTTGCCCTGCTGCTGGGCAGCTGAAATTGGGAGCTGTCAGACTCCTGCTCTGTAATCTCTTGGTTTGGTTGGACTTGGTTGTTCTTTCTGCTGATTTGATGCCACTTTCATTCTTAAGGACAGGCTGTTACTCCCACCTGATCCTCTGGTCTAGCAGGCTCCCCTCTGATTCCCAACAGCAAGCCCAGGGTAAGCGCTCCACCCGGTACCTTCAGATACAGCCTACTTCCTATCTCAGGGCAGGTGGAAATGGTCAGATAGGATACTTGGGGACCAAGAGAGCCTCTGGGGGCTAAATTCAGGCCCTCCTTCTGCATAAACAAAATGTTTCTCTGATGCAGCTATTCTATGGTAGTTTGCTATGAGTCTCAAATGGGAAATGAGGCAAAATACTCTCTGTGTGGCTTTCCTCTAAACCAATATAAGCCCCACTCTAGAATTGCAGCCCCGTGTGGGGACAGGGGCAGGGAGGAGCCATGATGCTTGGTCCCATTTGCTGCCTCCTTTGCTTCCTGCAATGCAGCAGGGCTGAAAAGGCAGTTTTTATTTTGTTCTGTGTTCTCTCCAGAGTTCGTTGTCCCTACCCAAGGCATGTGATGCCCTCTGGTCTGCCAGGCCTGGCTCTTACTATGCTAAATAGAGGCTAAGGGAACTCAGAATGTCCTTTTCTGTCTACCCAAAGCTTGGCTTTCGTGACAATTGTTTTGATGTGGATTTACAAAAGTCAGATTTATGACTCAAAGATAATCAATGGCCTCTTATTCCCTGAGGCAGTACGCTTTTTGGCTAAGCTTGGATGCTGAGGTTGTGAAGGAGCATGATTTAAGGGGGAAATGAAAACATTCAAAATGCCAAAAATACTATCCCCATTACACGCATTGGTTTTTACCGCTGCAGGTGACTTCCTAGGGTGACCACCAGCCCTGGCTTTGGGGTTCAAGGACCTACTCATTCTGCTAGAACCAAGATGTACTGGAAATGGAGGAGTTAAAAAAATGCTTTTCTAGTGGCACTATCATGAATCCAGCATTTTCCTGCCAAAAGGATAGCATTTTCCACAAGTTAAGCGAGTAACTCCACATATTTGAGCGAGTTGAAAGAAATGTTTGTTGTGTGTGTCTAGAGGCGGGGTATGGGGGGTGGGTAGGTGCTTAAAAAGGGGACAAGGACAGGAGTCACATGTAGTGTGCAGGGGAAAATTGAACGTAAAAGAGGCATGTGGTGGGAACAAAATGGTTAAACAGTTCCCTTCTCTCCGCCCCTCCTAAGCAGCTGCATCCAAGAGGGAAGTTTGCCATGGAAACACAGGAAGTATCAGAGAGCTGGGCAACAAGGGAAGCTTTTCTTGTAGTATCCACACTGGAAGTAGCTCTCTTCCCACCAAAAAGCCTGGAGCTATATGACACTTCTCTTTGCAACAGCACAGGAAATAGAGACTAACGTCTATTTATGACAGCAAGCAGCCAGAGATGACGGTTTGCAGAGCATATTTGGAGAAAGCAACCTCCTGACAAATGGATTCAATGGGGAATTTGAATTAAAAGTGAACTTTGAATAATTTCAGATGGAGAAATGGCATTAAATAATTGGCATGAAAAGTCTTGACACAGGAGAGTGACCCCTTCAATCCAGATGGTGTGAGACACAGACACAGAGGGACTCAGCAGAGGGCAACGGAAGAGCCAGATATGAAAGACAGAGGAAGGACAGCTGCAGGGGACCAGGGCAGACACTCCCCTCAGCCACATCTGGCCAATTAAAAAAAATTCTCTTAGCTATGTAGGATTGTATGCTATTATCAGTTCTATATTGAATACATTTTGCAATTAACTATATATTCAATTCAGCTTAACTTCTTGACATATAAATTCTATGTAGCTCTCGTTCCACAATGGGGTTTGAGTCATTCTCAAAACATTCTTTTTTTCCTCTTTTTAAAATGAAGTCTGCAGTTAAAGAACCTTCCCTGATAATGTTACATATATTTGTTTTCATTGGGAGGATCTAAGTAATAAAATTTGGGTGCCAAGACTGGGCAAACCAAGACTATAGCAATTCTAATAGAAAGTAGTTGAGTGAAGCTCATTCCTACGTGGAGGTACCTTTATTTATTTATTTATTTATTTATTTAAGATGGAGCCTTGCTGTGTCACCAGGCTGGAGTGTAGTGGCGTGATCTTGGCTCACTGCAGCCTCTGCCTCCTGGGTTCAAGAGATTCTCCTGCCTCAGCCTCCTGAGTAGAGGGGATTACAGGCATTCGCCACGGTGCCTGGCTAACTTTTGTATTTTTAGTAGAGATGGGGTTTCACCATGTTGGCCAGGCTAGTCTTGAATTCCTGACCTCAAGTGATCCACCTGCCTTGGCCTCCCAAAGTGCTGGGATTACAGGCGTGAGCCACCAAGCCTGGCCCCATGATTTATAAAAGCAAGAAAAAAAAAAAAAGAGAGATGAGAAAGGCTGATTGGGACATAAAATCAGAGAGAAAGGAGGAAGTGCAGATGAGAGTGAGCACATAAAGCATAGTGTGCCTATTAACAGGTGTAGGAGAATCTGTAAAGCAATGAACAGATCTCAGAAGAAGGGACTGGTGTAAGTTGTGTTGTGCTTTTGCTTTTAGCTGAAGAAAGGAAGGCAAGTTTGGAGGAGGAAGAGGGATGGTTGTGTAGACTTTGAGAGCGCAGAAAGGTGTGTTATCTCCTGGCTCTAAGGATCAATATGCAAGTCCTCTAGAGAGAGAAATTGCTAGCAAAAGCAGAAAAAACTATTTGTCTCTGTGACCCAAGTGGAATAGTGGAGGGGACATTACTCCCAATGATAAACCGAATACTGTGCCTCTGCAGCATCCTGAGAGATTTCTGCTATGTAGTCTCATTAGGAGACAGCCTTGTTTTAGGGGAGCATCTGTAATCAAGGTAGTGATGAGGTACTGCCCTCAGTGACTTCCTGAGACCATCCACCATGAAGGGGTCTGGATCAGAAGAGGAAGCCTACTGTTAGCATCAATGGTGATTCATTTGTAAGCACTCATGAAACACCATCTGAGAACTTCTAGTTATAATTAGATGAAAGTTCCTAGGGAGTGGCATAAGAATGTGGGGACAGGTGTCAGTGTTATTTTACTTATTCTATTAATATGCGCCTTCTGTACCAGGTTCTAGAAGCTTATTATTATCCCTGTTGGGAAGGAGGCTTACCAAGGGTAAGTAATGTGTTTGCTGCATCTAAATACAAAGTGGTAGAGCCAGGATTTAAAGCCATGTTTATCTGCCTCCAATGCTTATTCATGGTACCACTATGCTGTACAAGCTTCCCTATACTCCCACTTCCAGTAGAATCCCAAAAGCAGTTAAAATAAGAGGAAATTTTAAAGGGGTAAGTCTTCAAGTCATGTGTCGGATCTTAGACAGTGAAACTTGAGAGATGATAGAAAACAGTGGCTCAGGCCGGGTGGCCGTGGCTCACACCTATAATTTTAGCACTTTGGGAGGCTGAGGCGGGTGGATTTCTTGAGCTCTGGAGTCCAAGACCAGCCTGGGCAACATGGTGAGAAACCCTGTCTCCACAAAAAGTACAAAAATTAGCTGGGTGTGGTGGTGCATGCCTGTAGTCCCAGCTACTTGGGAGGCTGAAGCAGGATTGCTTGAACCTGGGAGGTCAAGTCTGCAGTGAGCCAAGATGGCACCACTGCACTCCAGCCTGGGTGACAAAGTGAGACCCTCTCTCAAAAAAGAAAAAAAAAAAAAAAAAAAAGGAAACAGTGGCTCTACATGGAAACTAAAAATCATCTCTGGCCATGGGAGGAGGAACCTCTTTGTCTCAACAAAGTTCAAACATGGGTAAGTTTACTAATAGATGTTCTTATAATCAAGTGTTAATTTGGCCAAGTTGTTAAACTTGTTTGGGTTTAATTTTCTATCTGTGAAATGAAGAGAACGAAAGTATCTGTTTTGTAGGTTCATTGAGAGAAGTCACACAAATACAGAGTGTGGTAGATTGTATTTTCCAAAGATGGCCATACAAATATACATATCTGAGTCTCACTTGCATTTCTTAAATCATAACTGTCACCTTCCTATTTAATGCTGAGATTTATATTTTCTCTGTTTGGATCAAGACAGAAACTTCCATCTTTGATCAATAGATGCAGCAGAAGTGATGCTATGTGACTTCCAAGGCTAAGGCCATAGAAATGATACAGCCTCCATCTGATTCCTCTCTCAGGACACCTGTCTTTGGAACTCAGCTATTATGCTCTGAGGAAGCACAAATTAACTTGCATGGAGAGGCCAATATAGAGAGGAACTAAGGTCTTCAGCTGACTGCCACCATTGTATAGTAGACACGAGTGAAGACACTTTTGGATGATTTCAGCTCCCAGCATTTGAGTCTTCCATCTGAGACCCCAGACCATTGTGGATCAGAGACAAGCTGTCCCCACAGTGTCCTGTCCAATTTCCTCCACAGAACCAGTGAGCATGACACATTGCTGTTTCATGCCACCGAATTGTGGGGTAAATTCCTATGTGTCCATAGTAACTGGAACAGATTTTGATACCATGTAAAATGGTACAAAAGAAGAAGAAGATAGCTAGGGAATTTTTGCAACTTGCTTCTTATCTATTAATTTAATTTGGTCCATTGCTAGACCAAGTACTTAAGAGTTAATTCTGTACCTAACAATTTAGTAACCAGATTATCAGTAAAATGCAAGCAAAATTTAGAAGGACAATGATATTTTGTATTGACAGATTAAACATGGTACCGGTTCACTTTCAGCTTTTGACAAAGGATACTTTTGTTTTCCTGGTCTCTTTTCTTGTTTTTTTTTTTGTTGTTGTTTTTTTTGAGACAGAGTCTTGCTCTGTTGCTCAGGCTGGAGTGCAGTGGTGCGATCTCGGCTCACTGTGAGCTCCGCCTCCCAGGTTCATGCCATACTTCCGCCTCAGCCTCCCAAGTAGCTGGGACAACAGGCACCCGTCACCACACTCGGATAATTTTTGTATTTTCAGTAGAGATGGGGTTTCACCATGTTGGTCAGGCTGGTCTCAAACTCCTGACCTCATGATCCACCTGCCGCAGCCTCCCAAAGTGCTGGGATTACAGGTGTGAGCCACCGCGCCCAGCCGTTTCTGGTCTCTTACAATTGTTTTACCTGAGCGCTTACTAATTTACTCTTAGCTAAAGTTCTCCTGTTCAGGAATGAGGAAATTCTAGTAGCTAGCTCAGGGGTGGTCAACCAGAGCTCTTGTATTATAGGCACTCATAATAGTAAAACTTTATATTTATAGATGGTTTTGCACGAGGTTTTTACATCCTTAATCTCAAGTGAAGTTTACTAATGCATTTGTGTGGGCTCGGCATATAGTGGTCATAGACTATAATGATCTGGTATGTATTTGCTGCTTCTTGCAGCTGTTGAAATATGTGATACAGTGTATGCATACTAAAGATAAAGATGTACAACTGGGGAAGAAACAAAGAAACTAGTGCCTACTTTTGGCATGTATGTGAGAATGTTGAGAAATAGAATTCTGTGGGTAGAGTCCTATGGGGACCTGGTGAATTGGCACATGGCCAGATGCTATGCAAATACATGGCAGCCATCCCACTCTTGGAGGAGAAATAAATACTATGAGAGGGTTGGGCAGGTACAGAAGGTCATTTTGTAACTGCCAAGACCTCTGAGAGTCTAGGATTTTATCTACTTGCAAGCTGACAGGTTAGCCAGCCACAGTTTCAAGGATGCTAGTTGGATACTTGAGACTCCTGGGTCAGAGGTAAAGGACAGTAGCCAGAGAATTAGCATTTTTATCCTAATCCCTAAGCTCCAGTTCCCACAGGAGCTAGATAATAACTGCACACTCAATGGGTTTGTTACAGAAGAGCCCTGAACTTGGGGAACCTGAATCTTGTGTAATATACATTTAGCTTGCTTGACCTTTGCTTTCAGAGAGAAACATTTTCTTTATTACACTGGACAGGAAGCATACCTGCCTTTTGCTTCAGTGGGAAATATCACCTTTAAAATCGTGGCGAGGCTGTAATACGCAACCTGCTCTTTGCTTTGGAGGGAAACACGCTGTCTATTATTTCCATGCTGTTTGCTATACAAATATCCTTGAAAAGATAGTTCAGAACAAAAGGCCATCAGTACTTCTGCTTACAAGATGTGCAGAAATATTGAGAGATCCATGGAAGATTGTCTGCTAACGATAACTCCCAATCTTCAGAGGATCCAAAGAAATTGCAAACCAACTATTATTGTTAGGCTAGTGATGAAGGGTCAACGACATCTGTATGCATCACGAAAATTAGAAGGAAATGTGTACTATAACTTGGATTTACATGTTTTTTCTTCTTAACTGCACTTCAGGATTGTCTCCATCAATGGGGTAGCAAAGACAACTTTCTAAAAATTCAATTTCCCTGTAGTTCAAGTCTGTTTTCTTTCTATATTGGTTTGGGGACCTGGTGGCTACCATTGAGACTCTGAGCAGCATCATTCACATTGACTCTGTGAAATAAACAGAATGGGTACTTATTCTTTCCAGCTGATGGAAAAGGACATTTGCCCATGGCTGGCTTTAGGGAAAAGAACCCCAGGTGATAGGCTGGTAGTGACAAATGCAGAAGCATACTAAAAAAAGCTGAGTTCCCGAGACCTGCTTAAAAGAAAAAGGGGCTTCATTGGAAGCTGCTTTGCATTAGGGATGGTGTTGCTCACTCACGTTTTCTTCCAAATCCAATCTTCAGCCTTTTTCTGTTCTGCTCTATTAATTAGTTGCACCCTTTGTGAAGGAGAAATTAAACAAACTGCTTATTGGCTCAGCAAGATGATAAAATGAAGAAAATTTATTACCAGCAGACCCATCTAAAAGAAATGCTAAAGGAAGTAGTTAGGCTTAAGGGAAGTGATACTAGAGAAACTTGAAACTTCAGAAATGGAAGAAATGGTAACTGTCTGGGTAATATAAAAGACTATTTTTCTCCTTTTAAGTTCTTAAAATATGTATGACTATTGCAGGCAAAAAGTTATCACTTTGGTTGGGCGCGGTGTGGCTGGGTGCGGTGGCTCACGCCTGAAATTCCAGCACTTTGGGAGGCCGAGGCGGGTGGATCACCTAAGGTCACGAGTTTGAGACCACCCTGGCCAACATGGTGAAACCCCATCTCTACTAAAAATACAAAGATTAGCCGGATGTGGTGGCACACACCTGTAATCCTAGCTACTCGGAGGCCAAGGCAGGAGAATCATTTGAACCCGGGAGGGGGAGGTTGCAATGAGCTGAGATCACACCATTGCACTCCAGCTTGGGGGACAAGAGCTAGACTTCATCTCAAAAAAAAAAAAAATGTAACTTTTGTAGGGTTTCTAGGTATGTATATGCAAAACATCTGACAGCTGTGACACAAACGGGAGCAGGCAAAGGGTTCTATATAGTTGTAGGACTTCTATGTTTTGCTTGTAGTGGTAAAATATTCCATCTAAATAGACTGTAAGAGGTTAGGTATGTATTTCATTATCCTCAGGGCAATCATAAAAAAACTATACAAATAGATATAGCCAAAACACCAACACATAAACTTAAGTGGAATACTAAAAAAAAATTCAAAAATAGTTAAATAAATTTTCTAGAATTGCAAAATATAGTCAATGAAATGAAAATGTAGTGCATGGTTTAATCAGCTGGTTAAAGACAGCTAAAGCAAAAAAATTTATAAACTGAAATCTAGATATGAGAAAACTGCCCAAAATGCAGCACTGAGATAAAGCAATCAGTTGTATTGATAAGGAGAGAGAAACATCTTTTGAAAGATTTCAAATTATATCTAAAGTGAAATAATTGATGAACAGTGTAATCACTTATCAGTTAATATTCAGTTTCATAAAAGTCAATTGACCGTTCACATTTAAAAAAGGTTGTAGCATATTTGTTGATGCCTGCGGATTTAGACCCTCTGCTCAGGACCAGGTTTTACTTCTGCATCTGTGCATTCATATACCACTAGCAGGTGAAAACATGGTTTGGGGTCTGTTCTGCAGTATGAGGAGAAGTTGGTTAGGGTGCTTGCCAAAGTGCCCTCATCCTTGTGGGCACAAACATCCACTGTTACTGATTTGAAGAAAGTGGTTCTGTAATTTTACATCCACCTGCTGCAAACTGCAAAATTCCTTGGCAACACTTTCAGTTCCCTTAGCAACTCAAGGTGCATGAGTCACTAGGCTGAAAGTGGAGCTCAGCCAAATCTTGGTGGGATCATAGAAACCCGCTCACTTCTTGCTTTCTCGAGGGAGCATCCTACTGGGAAGCAGCAGAGGTGCCCCTGGGCCTGACAGTTCCCTGTGGACATGCGGAGGGAGGCCGTTCTTAAAATGTCACTGAAAACAGAATTTGGCAGCAATGGGGACTTAGTGTCCAGCTCTACTTCACCTTAGAGAATAAGAATCAAGGTTGTGCAATATTAGTAGTTTACATGCTAGTCAAATAATAACAGATCCTGTAGTAATAAATGTAACAACTTCACTATTTATCTGTCTAGTACTGTCTTCTTTAATCCTTTCAACAGGTCTAAACGGCAGGCATGATTGTTCACATTTCACAGATGAGGAAACTGAGGCTCAAGAAAAGAAAAGTCAAAATTCTATCACAGCCTTATCTAGCTGCAAGGCCTCTCTGTTATCACTGTGCTGTCTCCTAGGTAATTCGCAGTATTATTGACGACAATGGACATGTGAATCGATAATGCTATCTGTTCAAAGTGTATATGATATACACATATACACACCTATATAGGCACTTTTAAATTATATCCATAATGAAAGATGGCTTTGTTCGAATGAGACATAACCCAATATGGAACCTCACCTTTTTGTATGTCTTAGGTTCACTTTGCTGGACATCTTCTTACTTAAGCGCCCCTTGCCTAGTGAAGGGGAGTCTGTGACCAGCTTTAGAAAATGGGGTTAGGTTATCAAATGTCCATCAATGATAGACTGGATTAAGAAAATGTGGCACATATACACCATGGAATACTATGCAACCATAAAAAAAGATGAGTTCAGTGTCCTTTGCAGGGACATGGATGAAGCTGGAAATCATCATTCTAAGCAAACTATCACAAGGACAGAACCAAACAGCATTTTCTCACTCATAGGTCGGAGTTGAATAGTGAGAAAACATGGACACATGGCGGGGAACATCACACACTGTGGCCTGTTAGGGGTGGGGGGCTGGGGGAGGGATAGCATTAGGAGAAATATCTAATGTAAATGACGAGTTGATGGGTGCAGCAAATGAACATGGCACATGTATACCTATGTAACAAACCTGCATGTTGTGCACACATACCCTAGAACTTAGAGTATAATAAAAAAAAGAAAAAGAAAAGAAAAAAAAGAAAATAGGGTTAGGTTATATTCACTACCCTTTCTGGTAGTTATAATTTTATTAGTCAAGCTTTTGGTGTAGGCACTGGAAATTGTTATTGGCTTATTTGGGAATAAGTGAGTGTTAATTTTACACACGCACATGCAAAATACATAATCATTATTTCAGATTTTACATAGCGAAACGAATCACTAGACAGCTGAGGTTATCTATTCACCCTAGAGCCTTCTCAAGAGCATGCCAGCAGATGGTCATGAACCTATGAGTCCTCCAGAAAAAAACAGGCCCTGCTGGGGCTCAGCAGCTAGAGGATCAGGTCCTGGAAGGGCCTTATACACAATCATAGAGCACAAGGATGCCTTCATAGTGTGTTTTAGGAGGTTCTGAAAGGCCATCTTTGCAATACAACACATTTAATTAGACCAACATTTGCCATAACCAGTTTGTGTCCAGTAATGTGTCAGGCTCTGGATGCACAAAGATAAAGAAGTCAAAGTCCATGGCTTCTCAGCTTTCCCCATCCAGTTTGAAAGGAGGACAGGAAACAAAATAGTGGCGCTGTAACAACAATCAGCGTTGCATGTGAAGCTCTATGAGGACATATATGTGCATATAATTAATGCTATAAGATGGGAAGGTAAGAGGAGAAAGTCAGCAGAAGCTGTGAGAAGATATTTAGGTTGGACGTAATGGCTGAGTTAGAATGCAGCAGGGTTATGAGGGCACAAGGCATGACAGGCAAAGGGAAGTGTGGGAGTAGAGCTTTGAGAGCCGATCCTGCGAGGCTTTGAAGAGTCATGGGATGGAGACTGGAAAGATGCAGAGGGCCACATCACAAAGAATGTGGCTTTATCCTGTTGGCTATAGTTAGCCAACATCAACCAAACTGGGACACGTTTGAGAGTAAAAGGAGGTGCTAAAAATAAATGGAACTTAATCTTTTGAATATTTATTGACCATCAAGTTGACTCTATTAAAAACTTTTTGAAAAAAAAAAAAAAAAAACAACTTTTTTTTGAGATAGAGTCTCCTTCTTTCTCCCAGGCTGGAGTGCAATGGCATGGTCTTGGCTTACTGCAACCTCTGCCTCACGGGTTCAGGTGATTCTCATGCCTCAGCCTCCCAAGTAGCTGAGATTACAGGTGCGCACCACCATGCCCAGTTAATTTTTGTATTTTTAGTAAAGATGGGGTTTCACCATGTTGGCCAGGCTAGTCTCGAACTCCTGACCTCAGGTGATCTGCCTGCCCTGGCTTCCCAAATTGCTGGGATTACAGGCATGAGCCACCACGCCCAGCCTGAAAAAAATTCTTAAAATATAAAAATATTGCCTGGGCACAGTGGCTCACGCCAATAATCCCAGCACTTTGGGAGGCCGAGGAGGGTGGATCACCTGAGGGCAGAAGTTTGAGACCAGCCTGACCAACATGGTGAAACCCCATCTCTACTAAAAATACAAAAAATTATTCGGGCATGGTGGCATGCACCTGTAATCCCAGCTACTCAGGAGGCTGAGGCAGGAGGAACGCTTGAACTCCGGAGGCGGTGTTGCGGTGAGCTGAGATTGTGCCACTGCACTCCAGCCTGGGCAACAAGAACAGAAAAACTCCATCTGAAAAACAAAAAATTATCTTGTGTATTGAGGCGAAAATTTAAAAGTTCCTCTTTATTATGCAAAGAATAAACATAACAGTAAAATAATTATTCTTGATATATAGGCAATTTTTTTAAACTTTTTTTTTGAGACAGAATCTCACTCTGTCACCCAGGCTGGAGTGCAGTAGTGTGATCTTGGCTCACTGCAACCTCCACCTCCCAGGTTCAAGCAATTCTTCTGCCTCAGCCTCCAGAGTAGCTAGGATTACAGGTGTACAAACATTTTCTCTCGTTCTGTAGGTTGTCTGTTTACTCTGTTGATAGTTTCTTTTGCTGTGCAGAAGCTCTTTAGTTTAATTATATCCCATTTGTTAATTTTTGCTTTTGTTACAATTGCTTTTGGCATCTTTGTCATAAAATCTTTGCCTGTGCCTATGTCCTGAATGGTATTATCTTGGTCGTCTTTCAGGGTTTTTATAGTTTTAGGTTTTACATTTAAGTGTTTTATCCATCTTGAGTTGGTTTTTGTGTGTGGTGTAAGGAAGGGGTCCGGTCTGAATCTTCTGCATATGGCTAGCCAGTTATCCTTTCCCCATTGCTTGTTTTCGTCAGGTTTTTCAAAGATCAGATAGTTGTAGATGTGTGGTCTTATTTCTGATTTCTCTCTTCTGTTCCATTGGCCTATGTGTCTTTGTACCAGTACCATGCTGTTTTGGTTATTGTAACCCTGCAGTATAATCTGAAGTCAGGTAGCGTGATGCCTCCAGCTTTGTTCTTTTTGCTTAGGATTGCCTTGGCTACTCAGGCTCTTTTTTGGTTCCATATGAATTTTAAAATAGTTTTTTTTTCTAGTTCTGTGAAGAATCTCAATGTAGTTTAACAGGAATAGCATCGAATCTATAAGTTGCTTTGGACAGTATGGTCATTTTAATGATACTGCTTCTTCCTATCCATGAGCATGGAATGTTTCTGCATTTGTTTGTGTGAAATCTGATTTCTTTGAGAAGTGTTTTGCAGTTCTCCTTGTAGAGATCCTTCACCTTCCTAGTTAGCTGTATTCCTAAATATTTTATTCTTTTTGTGGCAATTGTATAGGCACATATTTTAATCTATTTCTTATCTAAATTTATCCTTAATACCATGCCATTAGTATCTTTCTGAAGAATATATGTATTTTCAATATAATCTTATTAAAATGTTCTAATAAAATTGAGTAATAGTCAAAACTTTTTATATATATATATATATATATATATATATATATATTTTTTTTTTTTTTTTTTTTTTTTTTTTTTTTTGAGAGAGGTAGTCTCACTGTATTGCCCAGGCTGGAAAGCAGTGGTGCAATCTTGGCTCACTGCAACCTGTGCCTCCTGGGTTCAGCCTCTCGTGTAGCTGGGACTACAGGTGTGTGCCACCACGCCTGGCTAATTTTTTGTATTTTTTTTTAGTAGAGATGGGGTTTCACCATGTTAGCCAGGATGGTCTCAATCTCCCGACTTCGTGATCTGCCTGCCTCAGCCTCCCAAAGTGCTGAGGTTACAGGTGTGAGTCACCACTCCCAGCCTCAAAGCTCTATTTTATGGTAAATAAATTAGAATGTTTGATGACTCCAGTGAATTCTTCTCTCTTTTTTTTTAAATTGAGAAAATACTTTCCCTTCAGAAACTGAAGCATATTCAGAATAAATTCTGCTCAATGTAGGATATTCGCAATGAAAAATTTTTTTCATATTAAAATGTGTAAAAATCTCAGGTTGTTTCCCGCCTCTGTTCAGTGTATTTTTATTCAACAAATGTTTTTATAAGACAAAAACTCATCAAATAAGTCATCTGTGTTTATGATGTTTTTGAAGTTTTGCCAAATATAAATGTTATAAAATTATAAGCTTTTTTCATTCTACTCCAGAACAGAATATAAATTTATTGAATTAAAAATAGTTGCTCTGTCAAATGATCTCCCTAAAAGTAATATATTCTGAAGAACAATTATCAAATTTGAAAACTGAAACTTGTTTACCCTTTAAGCCCTTTTCATTTGATATGTTCAGTTCCTCCCTTGTATTAGGAAGAATAAATTTCAATGTCTTTATTGTTATAAACCTTATTTTTAGTAACCAAAAATTTACTAAAACCTTCAACACTTTTTTGTTGTTTTATTTATTGAGTACTTTTATTAAAGAGTTCCAACTAATTTTGAACAAAATGCAACCATAATTTAGAGGACTTTTTAATTTAAAAATTCAATTCCATTGTAGGACATTTGGGTTACTATAAAAAATTCTTCAAAGGCTCAAACATTTTTTTTTTTTTTTTTGAGATGGAGTTTTGCTCTTGTTGCCCAGGCTGGAGTGCAACTGGGCAATCTCAGCTCACTGCAACCTCCGCCTCTGAAGTTCAAGTGGTTCTTCTGCCTCAGCCTCCCGAGTAGCTGGGATTACAGGCATGTGCCACCACGCTTGGCTAATTGTTGTATTTTTAGTAAAGACGGCGTTTCACCATTTTGGCCAGGCTGGTCTTGAACTCCTGACCTCAGATGATCTGTCTGCCTCAGCCTCCCAATGTGCTGGGATTAGAGGTATGCGCCACTGCGCCTGGCCCCCAGGCTCAAACATTTCTAATATTCAATTGATTGTAGGCATCAAGAAAAAGAAAGTATATATTGCAATATTGAATTTTTTTTTATCTTCAGCATGTGTCATCCTAAATTTTATGTAGTTAAACCACTTACATATAGAAGTGATTTAAGTGTACCTATCATGTAAAGTTTGATAATTACAGTTTTTGTTTTGAATGGTAGAATAGCACAGCTCGTATTAAGCGACTTGTGAATTACATGTACACCACAACCAATTCCAAGTAGAGCTCTGCTCCATAGTTTCTATGTTTTGTTTTTTTTTTTTTTTTTTTTGAGACATAATCTCGCTCTTTTGCCCAGGCCGGAGTGCAGTGGTGCTATCTCGACTCACTGCAAGCTCTGCCTCCCGGGTTCACGCCATTTTCCTGCCTCAGCCTCCTGAGTAGCTGGGACTACAGGCACCTGCCACCGCGCCCGGCTAATTTTTTATATTTTTAGTAGAGACGGGGTTTCACCGTGTTAGCCAGGATGGTCTCGATCTCCTGACCTTGTGATCTGCCCACCTCGGCCTCCCAAAGTGCTGGGATTACAGGCGTGAGCCACCGCGCCCGGCCCATAGTTTCTGTGTTTTTAAGTTTTGTAAGATCATTGTTTTTACTCTGATGCTGGGCTCCACCAAAATTTCTAATTGTTTTATCACAACAACAAAAGTTTTAACTGAATTTAAAATAGCATTCACAAAATGTCAGATGTTTCAATTATGCCAGAATGGGCTATATTTTTATTTCATAAATCATTGAAAAGAATAGAAGTATTTTTATAATTAAGTGATTTTCAATTTGAAGCTGAAGACTGCTTGTAAAACTTGTACCACTTAACCATTTTATCCGGGAAGATAGTTCTCTTCAACCAAGCACAGAGCTTTGGCAAGGATGTACGTGGGGCAGTGAGGGAGGAAGGGCACAGCCGCATAGCCAGCCAGGTTGGCAGCCACATCAACCTTGGTGATCAATATGGTGACAGATGTTGTGAATAGATGGCCCTCACATCCACCATTTAACTATTTTAGAAGTTTTTCTTCTGCTAATGGAGATAACACACTGATAATGATCACTTTATTTTCAGACTCGCACAAGGAAACTTGGAATGAAAAATGAGTAAAGTTAATTTAGAAGATGCATTTGATCTAAATAAAAAGTCATGCTTCACAATGTGATTTGTGTATTTTCTATAGCTGCACATGTGAAATCACCATCTTTGGGCACAGCCTTCTATTGACTGTTAGAGGAGTTTCTGATGTTTCTTCATATTTGTGTCTTCTGGTTTTCATTGGGCCAATAATATCAGTAGCTCAAGTGGTAGATGGTAATTCTCAATAAATATTTGGTATGAGTTACTCTTTCATTGTCAATATTTTTGAGAAGTGGCAAGTCAGGCCAGGTGCGGTGGCTCACACCTATAATTCCAGCACTTTGGGAGGCTGAGGCAAGAGGATTGCTTGAGCCCAAGAGTTTGAGACCAGCCTGGGCAACATAGGGAGACCCTAATCTCTAAAAACAAACAAATAAACATTAGCCGGCTGTGGTGGCATGTTCCTGTCATCCAAGCTACTTGGGAGGCTGAGGTGGGAGGATCACTTGAGCCCAGGAGTTCAAGTCTGTAGTGAGCTGTGAACACACCACTGCACCCCAGCCTGGGTGACGGAGTGACACCTTCTCTTAAGGGAAAAAAATAAGAAGGAAAAATCAGTCCTAATTTTTTATAAAACTTGAATTTTCTTTCCTCTTTTAAGCTTATTGTTGCTGAATGGTTTATTGTAAAATAAAAGTGCATTGACAATAAAATATATTTATTTTATCTTAACAATTATGTATAGTGTAAATCTATAAGTATAATAAAATCTGTATTTATGTATGATATTTCATATGTAAAAACATTTATTTTATTATATATACATATTTATAGATTTCCACTATACAATAGTTGAAACTTTGTTTTAAACACACTGTTACTGGCTTGAAAAGATGATAAACTTGTAGAGTAGGACCATTCAGACTATTCTGTATAGACTCTTTGACAGGATTGGTCAATCTCTATTCCTTGCACATATTTTACTTATGTTTCCACCTTATTAACCACCTGTCACCCTGGTGACTAGGTGCACCTGGAAGGCATTGCCACTGAACTAGAAGGAGTTTACTGATCCTACCCAATTATATCCAAGTACACTTCAATTTATGAACGAATTATGAGTGAATAACCCTATATGTTGTCCTTGGAAGGGAAATGTAAACTAAGTTGGATCTTGAAAGGGTAGAAGAAAGAGAGTTGGTTTATCACTGTTATCTTTCAGCTATAATCAAATGTCAAAATAAGAAATCTATTTATTCTACGTGCTTCTCACACAGTACCAGAAGAGACTATGGCAGAAGCTGGAAATAAATATAAAGTAGAGGTTCATGAAATATACCTCGGCTTATTTTAATACCTATATAGGTGTTATTACTTTATTAAGAAATAAAAACCAGGACAAGTGCTAAATGAGAGGGGACCCCAGGACAAGAAGCATAAACCAAGATGGCTTTGGGCAAACTGGAATATATGGTTTCCCTAAGCTTAGGGTATTATTGCAGGTTTTAAGTAATGAAGTTATATAATTAAACTTATAACTTTATAGGGATAAAGTTGGGACTCTTGTGGCAATGAGTTGTATTGATTATGATAGAATAATTTTTAAAGGGAGATTATTTTAGAGATTTTGGCCACAATAAATCATTATCTACTTTTAAATACTTTAATATAGTTAATTTATTGTGTGATTAGTGTTGCCTAAAAACTAGAGAAACTAGAGAATACAATTGAAAAGAAATGTGACCCAGAACAGGAATGTTTCAACAGGGTTCAAATGAGTTGAAAATAGAATATGGAATATTCTCACAGATGTCAGAAAAATGATCTGTGTCACGGATTGCTAGTTGATCCCTGTCTTGGTCTGTGCTGCTATAACAAAATACCGAAGACTCGATAATTTACAAGTAACAGAAATTTATTTCTCATAGTTCTGGAGACAGGAAAGTTCAGGTCAAGGTGTTGGCAGGTTCAATGTCTGGTGAGGGCTGCTGTCTGCTTCCAAGGGGGCACCTTGTTGTTGAGGATGAATGCTGTGTTTTCACATGGCAGCAGAGATGGACAGGAGCAAACTCACTCCCTCATACCATCTTACAAGGGCTCCAATTCTATCCATGATGGCTTTGCCCTCATGACTCAATCACCTCCTAAAGGCTTCACCTCAATACCATCGCATTGATGATTTAAGTTTCAGCATGAATTTTGGAGGGTACACAAACATTCAAACCATAGTCATCCCTAGCAGCCATTACCTGCATGATTCTTATTTTTTTGAAGTCCTGGTTTTCAGCCGGGCGTATGTTTGCTCAACCTCACTTGCAGTCTGATGTAGCTATTTAAGCTCCGCGCAATAAATGTCATCTGGAGTGTTATGCATAATTCCTGTAAGTGTCTTTAAAGAGAGGGAGAATGTCCCCTCTCTTTCTCTTTCTTGCTGTCTGGAACGCAGAAATGATGGCAGAGCTTATGTGGCCAACCTCAATCCTGACGAGGAAATTAGGTGCTAAGAATGGTCGAGCATCAAGAGAGAGAAAAAAAGCATCAAAAGAGAAAGAGTTTGGGTCCCTGCATCCTGTAGCCATTACACTGGCCCAGAAGAGCTTCTCTCTCAATTTATTTCACGTGAGAAAGAAATAAAATTCTAACTTGTTTAAGCCACTATCACTTTGGGTTGTCAGTCACATCAGCAGAACTTAATTTTAACTTACTTGAGCAGCTTACAGAGTATAATGTTCACTTACAAAACAGTCAGACAAAACATTCCCTATTTTATCTTTACAACAGCCTTTAGTTAAGTAAGGCAGGTGAAAACCCCTTTTACCAAGGAAAAAATTAAAACTTAGAGAGGATAACCACTTTACTTAAGGTCACAGAGCTAGATAAGGATAGCTGCAATACAGAATTTGAGGCCTTCTTACTCTATATTCAGTGGCCTTGTTAAATGTGGAGTTGGCACAGCACTGATAAGTAAAAAGAGATTTGTTAGGGGAAGAGAGAAGTCATAAAACATTACTTTTACTGGGGTCTGACATAAAGGAGGGGCAGTGCTATGGCTTGAATGTCCCCTCCAAAACTTGTGTTGAAACTTAACTGCCAGTGCGATAGCATCAGGAGGTGAGGTCTTTAGGAAGTGATTAGGTCATGGGAGCTTCACCTTCATGAGTAGATTAATGCGGTTATGTTGGGAGTGACTTAGTTATTATGGGAGTGGCTTTGTTGCAAGAACCAGGACTCTCTCACATGCATTTATCTTGCCTTCCATTTATTCGTCATTGGATGGCCCTTGTCAGATGCCAGAACCATGCTCTTGCACTTCCCAACCTCCAGAATTTTGTGCTGAATGAACTTCTTTTCTTTGTTCATTGACTGGTCTCTGATACTCTGTTATAGCAACAGAAAATGGACTAAGACAGAAAATTGGTACATAAGTAGAGCTGTTGCTATAACAAATTATTGAAAATGTGGAAACAGCTTTGGAACTAGGTAATGTTTGGAGGCTGAAAGGATTTGGAGGAGCAAGCAAGCTAAAGCCTAGACTATCATAAACAGAACATTAATAGTGATTCTGGTGAGGGCTCAGAAGAAGACCCCAGAACTAGGGAAAGTCTGAATTTTCTCAGGGACCACTTAAGTGATCGTGACCAGAAAACTGGTAGAAATATGAGTAATAAAGGCCATTCTGCTGAAGCCTCGGATATAAATGAGAAATATTTATTGGAATATTCGAGTATTGGAAACTGGAGTAAAGGCCATCCTTCTTATGAAGTAGCAAAGACCTTGGATAAATTGTGTTCATGTCCTAGGACTTTATGAAATACATAAGAGCGATGACTTAGGATATCTGGCAGAAGAAATATCTAAGCAGAAAAATATTCAGGCTGCTGCATGGTTACTATTAACTACATACAATAAGATATAAGAGCAAAGAAATGACCAGATAGAATTTATAATTAAAAGGGAATCACAGAAGAACGATGTGGAAAATTTGAAGTCTGGCTATGTAAAGGGTTAAAAAGCATGTTTGGGAGAGAATACTAAGAGTATGGCCAAATGATCATTTGCTAAAGAGAGTAACATTGATAGAAGGCAGCCAAGCACTATTCATCAAGAAAATGGGAAAATGACCTTGAAGGCATTTTAGAGCTATTTGAGGCTGTCCTTCTCATTGCAGTCCCAGAGATCTAGAAGGGCAGAAGAATTTCAGGTAAATAGCCCAGGGTGCCTTCATGAGCTTACTGCTCAGAGCCACCTCAGGATTCTGCTCCCTAAATTTTTGACACAGCACCCCTCAGGTGTACAAGCTATGGCTCAAGTGGGTTTATGTGTGGCTTGACCCACTGCCCCAGAAGGTACAAGAATGTAAACCTTGGGAGTCTTCATATGATGCTAATTTTGTAGGCATGCAGAATGCAAGAGCTGTGGGGGAATGACTACCTTCCTCTAGGTTTCAAAGGCTATCACAACCTGGAAGACCAGGCAGAAACCTGCCACAAGAGCAGAGCTACCACACAGAGCCCCCATAGGGTAATGCTTAGTGGACCCATGGGAGTGGGGCCACCACCGATGTCCTAGCATTATAAAACTACCAGTGTGCAACAACAGCCTAGGAGAGCCGTGTGGGCTGAGCCCAGCAAAGCCACAGGGATGGGGCTGCCAAAGGCCTTAGGGGGCCAATCCCCACATGGTGTATCAAAGAAGTGGGACATGGGGTTGAAGGAGATTATTCTGCAGATTTCAGGTTTAAGACTTGTTGGGTTTTGGACATACCTGAGATCAGTTACCACTCTTTGACTGCTGATTTCTCCCTTTTGGAATGGATATGTGTATCCTATGCCTATTCCACCACTATGTTCTAGAAGTGGATAACTTGTTTTGATTTCACAGGTCACAGCTGGAAAGGAATATGCATGCCTTTAGTCTCACCCATACCTAATTTAGATGAGATCTTGGACTTGGGACTTTTGAGTTGGTGCTGGAATGAGTTAAGACTTTTGGGGCTATTGAGATGGAATATGTGAGAAGGAAATGAGTTTTGGGGGACGAAGGGTAGAATAATACTTTTAATTACCCCTCCAAAACTCACATTGAAATTTAGTTACCAGAGTAACAGTGTTAAGAAGTGGGACCTTTAGGAAGTGATTAGGTAATGGGGGCTTTCCCCTTGTGGATGATGATCTCAGGAGTGGGTTAATTATGGGAGTGGCTTCATTATAAAAGTGAGCTTTCCTGAATGAGCTTCTCTTTCCGTCTGCCTTGTGTTGACCCCCACCAGACGTCAGCACCATGCTCTTAGACTTCCCAGTCTCCAGAACCATGAACAGAGTAAACTTCTTTCCCTTATAAATTACCCAGTGGTATTCTGTTATAGCCATAGAAAATGGACTAAGACAGGCAGTAATCAGATATATAAAAGTCGAAGGGTTTCCTCAAAGTGATACAGCTTAATATCTGATCTGCTTAACATATTGCTGAATAAAAGTGCCTTTGTTGCTCTTGTCATGGCTTCTTTTAGTATTCTGAGACCCTAAAGCATAGTATCATGTCATGTCATTGTAGGCAAAGGGGTACCTTATAAAAGCCTTTTAAATTATTGAGGTGATAAACTTTATGTATCACAGAGCATTGTGTTTATTTTTTAAGTGCTCCTTCATTAATATGTACCTGTTACAGTAGCAGTCACATTTTTTACCTTGAGAGACTGAGTGAATTAGTAGGTATGAATCAATTGCTAGTTGCACTAGTATCAAACCCAGCTAAACTAACGTGTGTTAATTTAATAGTGCGCTGGAGGATCTAAAAATCCAGTACATTATTTTTTAGAGGAATTTTTAGCTACCTCTTTTATAGGCTCCAATAACCTGAAGACACATGCGGGTTTATATTTGTGTTTTATTTGTTATTTTAGAATACCAATTTGATTGAGTTATGGGGTTAATTCTCTAGAACATGAAGGCAATTATTTTCATTACCAGTAAAATTTATTTTGAAAAATTTGTAAGTTCAAACTGAAGGGTTTGTTTGGAGGCAAAGTTTTCATGAACTCTAAGATAATTATATGTTTTTAATATTCTGGAAGCCAAAGGGTGGAAAGGAACAAAACGACATCAAACGTTAAAGTCTTCTCAGTATTTAATGGAATATTACAGGGTTTCTTCAAGGTCCCTTTAACATGCAGTCGCAAAATGTGGTAACTATGTAAATTCAGCAATCAGTGGCATAGAAAATACTCATTTTGCACTGACACTTAGGATGTCAGCTCATAAACTGAGCTTCTAGGATTCCGTCAATGCTTGACCATGCCAGCAGGTCATATAAACCCACTGATAATTGAAGTAGAGAAAGCACAAAAAGTAAAAGTAAATGAAAATTTTCTAATCTTGCAAAACATGTTAATAGATACATTTTGTAGCAAAATTTTTGACATGTTGGAAAGAATACTTAACTGGGTGGTACCATAATTCCTCTTTTGAAATATATCATGCTAAATATGTCCCTTGTGTACTATAAAATCACCACATACCCGTTTTGTAAGGCAGTCCTGAAAGAGTTAAAAGTTCCTCTAGAGAAGTCTAGAGGCTATAGTTAATTATTAGCAAGGTCTCTTTTTATTATATATATATTTTAAGATTTAACAAAACCACTCCTCATATTTTCCTATGATCCAAAGGCATAATGATTTGATGCTTCTGAATGCTGATGGTGTCCTGTGGGGACATAGGATTCTAGGACTTCCAATTCTATCATGTATTTTTCATGTATCCTCAAAGACTACATTGTGAGTTTCAATGTCTGTTAGCATTTGCAACACAGGGGACTGATAAATCACCAAAATTACCTAATTCTAAGTTTTCTTTCTGCTATAAACTACTCTGAGAAAATATTGTTTTACTATAAGGAACTTAGGAAGTTACTCTTAGACATGTGTTGATATTTACAAACGATGGCAATGAATGATAATAATTGAAAGATTATTTTTAAATATTAGAGCAAAAAGTTTAAATGGTCCTAAGAGACTGGAACTTTTACGTAAAGTGGTTTGAGGAAGGTAATTTCCAGAGGAGAAATAGTCTGAACTTAAAATAGAGTTAGGGTATTGGTTACTTTCTAGTTCAGCCAATTGGACCTGGTCAGTATGAAAATGACATAGACATCAAGAATTTGTTTTTGTATTCTGTGGGAATCTTCCAAGTTCCTTAGTATCTACTGCACATCTGCTGCTCTTCGATTCCAGGGTGTGCAGACTGCGGTGATGTTTTTGTCATGGTGTGCTCAATGAGGGCCTCCTGGGGTTGGGTATAGTAGCTTGGCCATGCCCAAAATGCGCCTGAGGTGTCTTGACACTCCAACATGACAAAGCTACAGAGATTCTAGTGGCATGCTCAGAGATTATTCTCAGGGTTGTTCCAAAATAACATGGTGGCATCTGGAACCATCTGGAGGGAGGGTGGTGCTTCTGAGGAGAGTTAGTGTAGGAGGAAAGTCCCAGCTTCAGTTTGTTTCTTTCTATGAAGTTGAGAAGAAAACAGCATTTTCAGTTCTGTGCCTTTTCTTCTCATGTGACATGATGCATAGATGTTTGTTCAAATGGATATTTACAAATGATGGCAATGAATGATAATAATTGAAAGATTTCTTTAAATTTTAGAGCAAAAAGCTTTAAAATGGTCCTCAGAAGCTAGAACTGTTACATAAAGTTGTTTGAGGAAGGTAATTTCCAGAGGAGAAATACTCTGAACTTAAGATAGAGTTATAGTATTGGTTACTTTCTAGTTCAGCCAAATAATAGTTGCCAAATAAACTTAAAGATTTATAATAAAGATTTTTTTTTTTGCCAATCCTCTTCATTGCCTCCCCCTCAAAAATAAAGAAAGGAGAACAGCTAGATAATTGCAGCTATTGGAAAATTTCAGGTGATTACCACAGTGCATTACAATCCTTCCAAGGCAGAGGTGAAAGGGACAAGGAATCTGGTGGTGATGTGTGAAATGCTCTGAGGTCTTCTCCAAATAGTGCCAAGCAGATAGGGTTAGTCGGGAGACTGAACATGTCCATTCAGTCTTGGGAAATGGAGCTGGAGTTTCTCTGTACTTCTTTCAGACACCCAAGGGGTTGAGGATTGTCATCTATGAATATGATGCCAGGGAAATTTCTAACCATCACAAAAACCAGTATTTTTCTCCTTTATATTTAGAAAATGGTCATCTTTAACATGCTGATAGAAATATGTCAAAAGCTTTGAGGTTAGAGGGGTGTGCTTTGCCTGGGGTGCTGTCACTTGGTGACCCTGTATGCCTCTGCTCACCAGGCTGTTGAATTTTTCCTATCATTCACCTTGGCCTTCAGAGTTAGTTATGCCCTCCTCTATGCTCCTGAAGCACTTACTACTCTGAATAGCCACAGTCTATTTTTTTTATCTGTGTCTCTCCTATTGGATTATGAGCTTCTTGAGATCAGAGACTTTTTTCTTATTTATCTTTGCATAAATTATAAATGTTTGGTAGTGTCTAGTGTGCTTAAGACATTGTTGGTTTAAATAAATAAATAGATTACAGCTTTAATAATATTGTTTCAGGGTAATCCTTTAATACAGTTTACAATTTTATTTACAAAGCAATAGAATTATCATAGAAATTTTAGAAAATAGAGCTGAAGAAAATAAAATCACCTATTACGTCACTATTAGGATGACTGCTGCAAACATCTTGATATATATATCCTACCACGCTATTTTCCAGTGTGTGAGTATAGATTTAAAAACAGGAGAAAGAAAAATGGTATTATATGACACACACTCTCTTATAAGCTGCTTTAAAAAATGCCATTATACTGTGAATGTTTTTCCATATCACATATTCTTCTATGACAGTGCTTTTAATGATTCTAAAATGTATCATGATTTATGTGATTATTCTTCTATTGTTGGACATTTATGTGGTTTCCAATATTTTGCATCTACAAAAACTGCCACAATGAACATCCTTGTGTGCATCCCTGATGACTTCTTCAGGATAAATTCCTCGTAGTGGAATAGCAGGCAAAAGGGCATATGCATTTTTAAGGTATTTGGATTACTTTACAAAGTTGTAATAATTTATATTCTCTACAATGACATATGACAATTTCCATTTATCTGAATGCTTGCCATGAATAGGTGTTATAATATACATGTCAAAAATTGTCAATCTAACAGTCTAAAAACCACATAAACATCAATGTGATAAAATGGTCTATCAATAAAGTCACACATGAAGGCCTAGTATTTTTGGAAAATGGTTGTTTGTGGGGGGGAAAGGGTTAGCTTAAAATCTGTTGAAGGTATAGCTACTGGCAATGAGGAAATAGGATGGATGGGGATGGGGTTGCGAGGTTTAGGGAGCAAAGGGAAAGACAGAGGACACCCCTGGGAAGTTCAGAACCTGAGTGGCGGTGACTATGGTGATGCCATTTCAGAGCCCAAGGAAAAAGTGTCCAGTCAGAACAGAGAACAATTGAGGTCAGGACTCAGGGACTAGAGAAGAGGCAGGACATGCCAAGCATTGAGAAGTCAAGGAAAGACTAAGAATGTATGAAAGAGAGAGTGTCTGGGAGAGAAGGTTTTAGAAACCCACACGAGTTGAAAGTAAACATCTGATCAAGGTTCCTGAACAGGTGGAATGTTGATGTCATTTGGGAGACCATGAAAGGAGAGATGACCTTTTCATCAGAATCAGTTAAAGCTGGTTTAGAGTTTTGGCTTTGCCACACACTGTGACCTTGCGTAAGGCACAGAGGCTGTGCAGTCTCAAGTTTCTCCCTCATTAAAAAAAAAAGGGGGGGGGGTAATTCAACAGTTTGATTAAAAGGGTCTCTAAGTAAGGCTTCTTCCATCCCTGAAATTCTCTGCTTCTATTTTAAATGAAAACAAACTGGACTTAGGGGTTTGTTTCTTGGACTGTGGGAAGGGGGCGGTCTCTATTGCACAACCGTGGATTTAGCCTATATTTAGATTCATGCTTTGGGATTATTACTTCTGACAACAAATCATCTTGCAGAAGCATAGAACTAATAATTTGAAAAAAGGACTCTGTTTCAAAATTCTGAACTGTGATACTGCTTCAGTTTACTTGAATGAACAGTTGTGATATAATCAGCTGCAAATATTTCTTTTCTATCCAAGACATCTGCCATGTTTGACTCGTAACAGCAATCCATAAATGTGGAAGGGTGCGCCATCAAGCATTCTTATTTCTCTGTAGGTCTTGTCATTAATGAGAACTTTGGTTGAGTTGAAAGGGACTGGAAATCTGAGGAAAGTATGGGACTAAAACCCCAACAAATGTAAGCAATAGCTGCTTAATTTGAAGTGACACTTTTCTGTGTTTGACATTTTTGGCACTGCAAGCTGGGATGTTTGCCACTGGAAAGTCAAAATGCCTGCAAAAACAAATGCCCAGTTTTCAGATATCTGGTCTGTATCATTTATTTTTAATACTAAATGTGACATAGTGTAATGTTCTATCGATTAAATTAAACTGCACGAGTGAGGGAGATAGAATTTCAATCGAATTCTTAGATGAAAAATGAGCTGCCTGTCGTAGAATTTTCCTGGCAATCGTCTAACATCCTGATAGATATTGGCTGGCTCCACTTAAACAGCTGCAACCTTGCAGCCATCAAGCTGCGCCTAAACAAGGGGCACCCCCATTCAGGAGAAAAAATGTCTTGGGCTTTTAAAGAAGAGGGAAAGGATTTCTTGGTTAGTCGGGAGCTTTACAGATTGATTTTCCCCCTCCATGATTGACAGCTTCTTCTTGGAGACTTTGCGTGTTTTTTTGGTGAAGTCATTATGATATGCTACACAGCTGCGACGTATGTTGAGAAGAGGCGCTCTGCATTCAATTCTACCGCCCTTCCCAATTGCCTATGAAACAAGAAAGTCTATTCATGTTGCTATCTGCTGTTTAAAGAACATTCATGTGTTTCAGGCTGGTGTAGTCCAAATATGACGCGGTAGGAAGGTGTTAGCAAAATTCAAAATCCTAAGGAGACATTTCCGGTGGAATAACAACAGTCTGAGGAGGAGCTACATTTCCTGTCTTAGCATGATTTATGTTGTTCCTTGCCCCCACAATGTGGAACAAGAATAACATTTTTACAAGAGACCTATATTTCTGCACAAAGAAGGGTGAGAGTGGGTGGCGTGAGAATCTCCTTGGTGATGCTTTGTCTGGAAATTCTTCATTCTTATTTGGCAACTTAGGGAAACTGGGAGGCAGGGATGTTGAGAGAAATATGACAGGGTAAGACCATTTGAGGCCCAGCAGATGTGCTCAATTGAAGTAGGACATTGCAACCCATGAGGTCACTGACCTTGTAGCTATGCAGCCAGGGCATAGTTCCCTAGAGAATGACCAAGGCTTGAGATCTGTCCTTTAAGGATGGACGGTCAAAGGTGAAATGCAGCCTGGTGAATCCAGACTGGGAGTGCCATAGGAAGGGAGCACCATGGGTCAGCAAGGTCTGGGAGACAACGTGCTTGCCTGGAGCTGGAGCTCAGCACAGGTAGATGCAGTGTATAAAGTGCAAGAGACAATCAGAGGAGGTGTGAGTTTCCCTCGGAGGACAGCAAGGAGGGGCTCTTTCAGCAGTGTAAAGCAATGTATGAGCCGTACAGGCAAAGAGACAAAGACAGATGGAATATACAAAAATATAACCCGTAAATAGCAACAGTGGTGGTAGGAACAACTAGAGCAGTCAGCTCCGTGCATTAGAAACTGAGCTTAAATAAATTCGGAAGGAATAAACTATTAGAAACATGGACTCCAGAGAAAAGATGGTGCAAAAAAACCCAAAAAACCAAAACCAAAACAAAACAAAAAACCCCACAGAATAGATTATGGCTTAGCTTTATAATAGAATACTATGAAGTCATTGAAAAGAATACATAGATTTATTTGCTTTCATATGAATGTCAGATATATACTAAGTGAAAACATTATGTCCCAGACAGTGTACTGTGATCAATTTGTGGGAAAAAACTTGTATATATACATAGGTATGTGCATGAATATGTTTGTGTTTATATGCATTTATGTCTATAATATTTTTCTATGCATATTTACATGTATGTGTTATATGGCACATTTTTAGAAGTTTTTGTAAATCTTCTAGTAGTTCTAGGAAACAGTTCAGAGAGGGTCAAGTTGAGATGGGGGAAAGATTAGAAGAGAATATGAAAACAGAACTTTTAACTTTATCTCCTTGTACACCATTGCCATTTTTTCTTTTTACACTAAGTGTATATTACTTTAGTAATGATAACAATGATGATGACGATGGCAATGGGCAACAATAAATCACAAAGCAGAACTAGCGTGCATGTGGCAACTTTGTTTCTGTTCTCATTAAAGGAAGCTAGAATAATTTAACAATTGTTTAGTGAGCGACCAGTAATTCACCTAGCTGTGTGTTACTCATTGAAATGTGCTATAGTGGGGACAAAATTAAAATCTGAGGATACTTAGGTATGCTATACCGTGTTTTCATCCCTCAGTGAATCCTTTCATTTCCAAAGTTCTGAGTGTACCCTCTCAGTCAGCACAACCAGAAATTCTTTGGCTGAGCTGACACTGGCTAACCTTGCTGCCGTGATGCACGTGTCCAGGTCGGGCCTGTTGATTCCGGCTGGGGTGTCTCTAGTCACAGAGGTTCCAGCCACACAGCTGGAGCCAGAACAAGGGTCTGGCTCTTCTGTTAATCAGCCTTACTGAAATGGGCTGCAAACACAACCGAATGCTTGGGCTGACCTATGATCCTTCTGATTCAGGAATGTCTCATTTAATGCATCAACGGCCTTGAGTCTCCCCTTCCAGTGTGGGAGAACATGAACTACTTACATATCTTCTTAGGCCGGAAGGAGGGAGGCATTTCTCAAAAGCTATTCCTGAATGTCTTCCTCTTGTGATTTTAAGGGAGGAGGCTTGTGGGGGTGGGGGATGGATAACATTCTTCAGCTTCTGGCTGGGATGCCAGCCCAAAAATCTTTTTTTTTTTTTTTTTTTTTTTCTGCACCATATGGATACAGGAAAAATATAAAGGATGTGTTCTTTGCCCTTGAGGAATTTATAATCTGGTTGGGGGGCAGCCAAACTGCTGCTGGGTAGCCTCAGCTCGGGTGCAGCATGAGCTGGTGAGAGGTGGTGTGTGCTGTCCCAGCAGGCCCCAGCTGTTCCCTTTTCTCGGGGTCTCGGCCTGAGCGCCGCCTGGGGCTGCAGGTCAGTGGGCTGCAGGCGAGGCACTGTCTCATTTCTTTTGTTTCATAGCATTGGTTTTGGCCACAGTCAGGAATTTTTCAAACTAAAAGCTTCTGGTGAACAGTCTCTGGTTCAAGTTCACAAGCCACATCATTAATCATGAATAAATGGTTGTAGAACACCCTTTCTCTTGCCAGGGAAAATACAGAGAGTTATAAACATACAAACAAATAAATGCACAGCGCCCCCAACTAGAAAATTGATACCTTCTGTGGCCAGGGCATTTTCAGAATTGGAAGACTTTAGACACCACCAGGTTAAGCCCTGTCATTTCAGTTTAGGGACAGAGAAGTAAAGGCCCATGTTCCATCGATGAGAGATAATCTATTAAGTAGCCCATATTTTCTGATTCCTCAACCAGTATTTTTTCCCGTGGTAGAATTTAAGAATGCCTGTTAATGCGGACTGAGTTCATGTCATTCCAGTGTATGTAAAATGAGAAGAGATGAATTTCTAAGTGATAGCTTCATTTTTACTTTTTGATTAGGTGACTACCTAAAGGCAACATGAGCAGTAAGAAAATAAAAGTTTTTTTTTTTTTGTTTCGAGACAGTCTTGCTCTGTCTCCAGGCTGGACTGCAGTGGCACGATCTCCACTCATTGCAACCTCCGCCTCCCGGGTTCAAGTGATTCCCCTGCCTCCTGAGTAGCTGGGACTACAGGTGCGTGCCACCACACCTGGCTAATTTTTTGTATTTTAGTAGAGACAGGATTTCACCATGTTGACCAGGATGGTCTTGATCTCCTGACCTTGTGATCTGCCCGCCTTGGCCTCCTGAAGTGCTGGGATTACAGGCGTGAGCCACCGTGCCCGGCCAAAAAGTTTTTTTTGGAGACGGAGTCTTACTCACTGTCACCTAGGTTGAAGTGCAGTGGAGACATTTCAGCTCACTGCAACCTCCACCTCCTGGGTTCAAGCGATTGTCCTGCCTCAGCTTCCCAAGTAGCTGTGATTACAGACACGCCACCACGCCCGGTTAATTTTTGTATTAGAAAACTAAAAGTTAATTTATCTAATTGGGTTTTTGTCTCTGTCAGGTATGAGAAGACAGTAAAGATGGGCTGGGATGGGGAGGCAGAAGGGCCTGGGTCTGCAGATTAGATGGCCCATCAGAGCAAGTTAGGGGCTGAGGTGGTTTATAGCAGAAGCAAGAGAGATAACATCTAAGTGAAGGTGGGAAAGAGCAGATGCTGATGTCTGGCAGCGGCAGCAGGGAGCGGGGATCTGTCAAGAAGAGAACCAGCAAGACTCCAGTCCAAAAAACTTGTGACCAAGGCAGGGATTCAGCCATGGGGAATGAGGAACGTCCCCAGATACTGAAATGGGCTGCTGAGCCAAGGGCTGAGTTATAAGAAGGCAAAATTTTAGAACTAGGCACAGAGTTCTACCTGGATCAACAACAGGGCTCACTAGATGTGGAGTCTAGAGTCTGTCAGGTTGGGATTCCTTAATTTCTTCCAAACCATGAATGGGTTCTGGTGTAAGGCTTAAGTCAGCAGGAGGGAACAGGGAGCCAGGCTGGTAACCGTAGGAGGTAGATGGGAGCAGAGCCTAGAATTTGGAAATGGATGAATTAAAAGCAGCTGGACAATTCAACACAGAAGGGACTGGAGGTATGTGAAGGAGAATGGGCCCAAGGTCAGCTCAGAAAGGCTTGGCTTGCCTGGTTCTCAAAAATTTTAAAGAAAAGCTGTTAATTAGAATGGTTGTTCATCAATGTATAAAAAAATAGGCAGAATCTAGAGGCAAATGTTGGCAGTGCCTGTACAAACACTAACCGGAATAAAGGATGTGAATGTTATCAATAAACTTGGAGTATCTGGGTCTCACTGCTTGTGTTAGTCTGTTTTCACACTCCTATAAAGAACTACCTGAGACTGGGTAATTTATGAAGAAAGAGGTTTAATTGACTCACAGTTCTGCAGGCTACACAGGAAGCATAGCTAGGAGGTCTCAGGAAACTTATAATCATGGTGGAAGTTGAAGGGAAAGCAGGTATGTCTTACCATGGTGGAGGAGGAGTGAGAAAGCGAGAGTGAGAAAGAGAGAATGTGCCACATATGTTTAAATCATCGGATCTCGTGAGAACTCACTATCATAAGAACAGCAAGGGGGAACTCACCCCTATGATCCAATCACCTCCCACCAGGCCCCTTTCCTGACACATGGGGACTACAATTCGATATGAGATTTGGTGGAGACAGAGTCAAACCATATCACTGCTGGACTAGGACCTTGGTGAAGAAGCTATGAATTATGTGGATTGTATTATACAAGCTCCTCTTGCCTCCCTCTGGTTCCACGCTCTCTAGACAACTTTCTGAGTGAGATTTGACTCCTTACATAGGCAGTACACACCAATAAGTATGCTCTGGTGCAAAGGAAGTTTTAGTTTTATTGTAATACGTTGACTTTCTGATTTAGACATTGGTCTCTGTGAGTTTGGTTAAAGTGTGATTGTCATTAAAAGATGAATCTGTTCTTGATTGTTGTCAAAATCTGCTTTTGTAAAGCTGATGGTGATATGGGAATGCTGGGAAGGGAAGAGCGTGGTCCCTTTAAATGATATGGAAGAGGGGAAGGGAAGTGTTGGGTAGAGGAGGGTGTGGTCCCTGGCTAGGGCTCTACCCCCACGGACCTAGGTGATGACAGGCACTTCTGCCGTGGTGGCCAAATGTTGCATTTTCCAAGAGCACCCTGGCCTGCCATGCCCCCATGCTGGGCCTATAAAAACCCGAGACCCTAGCAAGGCAGAGACAGAAGCTGCTGGACGGCGAGAGGAACACATTGGTGGAAGAACACAAGCGGCTGGACATTGAGAGGACACCAAGGGGAGCACGCCTGCGGAAGAGCGGAAGAGCATGCCTGCAGAAGAGCAGGCCTGCGGAAGAGCGGAAGAGCACGCCTGCGGAAGAGCGGAAGAGCACGCCTGCGGAAGAGCGGAAGAGCACGCCTGCGGAAGAGCGGAAGAGCGGAAGAGCACGCCTGTGGAAGAGCGGAAGAGCACGCCTGTGGGAGAGCCCAGGATACAGAAAGCCCTCTGTCGTTGTGACAAGGTAGAGGGTCTAATTGAGCTGGTTAACACAAGCTGCCTATAGACGGCAAACTAAAAGAGCAAAACTAAAGAGCACCCTGTAACACATGCCCACTGGGGCTTCAGGAGCTGTAAACATTCACCTTTAGACACTGCTGTGGAGTCAGAGCCCTACAGCCTGCCGGTCTGTATGCCAACCTAGAAGTTTGAACAGTGGGGCACTGAAGAAGTGAGTCACACCCCCATTGCACGCCCTGCAAGAGGGACAAGGGAACTTTTCCTCTTTCAATGGGGATTGGCAAAGGCATCTCAAAAAAGGGCAGCTTCCAAACAGAGACTCAGAGGACTTTGTAGGAGTTGGAGAGAGTGTAGTGGAGTGAGGGGGAAAGATGAGAATACAAGAATTTCTTTTTCTTTCTTTCTTTCTTTTTTTTTTTTTTTTGAGACAGAGTCTCGCTCTGTCACCCAGGCTGGAGTGCAGTGGCATAACCTCGGCTCACTGCAAGCTCCACCTTCCAGGTTGACGCCATTCTCCTGCCTCAGCCTCTGGAGTAGCTGGGACTACAGACGCCTGCCACCACACCCGACTAATTTTTCTGTACTTTTTTTAGTAGAGACAGGGTTTCACCCTGTTAGCCAGGATGGTCTTGATCTCCTGACCTCGTGATCCACCCGACTCGGCCTGCCAAAGTGTTGGGATTACAAGCGTGAGCCACTGCGCCCAGCCAACAAGAATACAAGAATTTCAATAAGTGGTCTGACTTGGGAGGTATAAAGGTGAAGATAGCAAACATTAAAAAGTCCTTACAGTGGGGCGTGGTGGCTCATGCCTGTGATCCCAGCATTTTGGGAGGCCGAGGCGGGCGGATCACGAGGTCAGGAGATTGAGACCATCCTGGCTAACATGGTGAAACCCCGTGTCTCCTAAAAATACAAAAAATTAGCCGGGTGTGGTGGCGGGCACCTGTAGTCCCAGATACTTGGGAGGCTGAGGCAGGAGAATGGTGTGAACCTGGCAGGTGGAGCTTGCAGTGAGCTGAGATTGTGCCACTGCACCCAAGCCTAGGTGACAGAGTGAGAAGCTGTCTCAAAATAAAATAAAATAAAAAAGTCCTTGCAAAAACTTGTCTCAGAAAGGGAAAAAAAGTGAGATACAAAGGTAGTTAGAGCAGTGGTCACCAACCTTTTTGACACCAGGGACTGGCTTTGTAGGAGACAATTTTTCCATGGACAGGGGAGGGATGGTTTCGGGAAGTAACTGTTCCATCTCAGATCATCAGGCATTAGATTCTCATAAGGAGTGTGCAACCTAGATTCCTAAGGTGCGTGCTCCTATGAGAATCTAATGCTGCTGCTGATCTGACAGCAGGTGGAGCTCAGACAGTAGAGCTCGCTCAACCGCCGCTCACCTTGTGCTGTGCAGCCGGTTTTTTACAGGCAGGGGGATGGGACCCCTGAGTTGCAGAACTGGTTTCCCTTGAGGTTCTTGACATAATGGACAATCATCTTCACTCCAAAAAGTTTGCTTTTTCTCCCTCTGTGTTGGTGGGTAGTTGGTGAGGAGTGTCATCTGGTAGCTTACGCGGTGATGGAGGGGAGAGCTCTGTTTTCACAGGCTATTCTCAAAATCTTAAAAGCCCAGAGATTTGGCCTTGCCTCCCACTTTCTAACACTTTGCTTCATCACTTCAGAATGGATCAGCACTTAGTAGATCTGAAAGTTAATTTGCTTAGCAATCTGGTTGCTAGGTATTAATATATAGAAAATAAATGTTTTTTCCCTTCTCCTTGAATCAGGAAAAAGCCTGATTGAAAGAAGGATCTTGGAGGGATTTATAAAAAGTCCTTCTCCTTTCCATGACTCTGAAGTTTGTGAAGTCTATCTGAGTGGTTTGTTGCCACTACCTGCTCTTTGCTAAAAGGGGTAACTGAGTGAAGGAAATGTGAAGGAACCACAGGTAAAGAAAATTAGGATAGTGCTCCAAAGTGATCTCAGCTCCATAGGATCCCTTCCAGGGTGGATCCTGAAACTCTAGATCAGAACACGTAGATGTTTGTATTTGGCCAGCCTGCTTTCAATTATTAGCATTCACAGACTGATTGTGCTGTATGATGCAGTTGAGTGATAGTGAGTGAAAGGCCAATTGGCCGTGGAAAATCACCTGGTGAAGATCACAGTGAGTGCTCTCCCTGTCATGGAGCTTGCTGGTAAGGAATGCTGCACTGTTCTTTCAGAACCACATTGATAAATGTCCCCTGAAGAAATTAACATTCCCATCTCTACTGACTCATTTGATGGGAACAATCAGTTCACAAACCGATGTGTGGGCTAACCCACATGGCCCATCCACCAAACATTGGAAAGTATATCTTTTTTCCCCATATGCTAACAAGTGATGGGAAAAAGGAAGCTGTTCTCCCCACTCCACCCACCTTTCAATATCGATTGACCTGCATTCATCTCGTATTCTGGGAATCTGGAATATGCTAAATATTGTAAAGGTAGTCAGGTAGAGAACAGGGACAGAAGACCTAGGAAAAGGAAAGGAGTGGGGGATATTTTATCATTCAATATATTATAATTTTATCAGAGGCTATTATTAGACTCCTTACACCCAATGAAAAATAAGAAAAAAAAATAAGCCTTTGAACCCATTTGAACAAGGACAAACATGCAGGTGGGTTGTTTTTTTTTTTTAGACGGAGTCTCACTCTGTCACCCAGGCTGGAGTGCAGTGGCGCGATCTCGGCTCACTGCAAGCTCCGCCTGCCGGGTTCACGCCATTCTCCTGCCTCAGCCTCTCCGAGTAGCTGGGACTACAGGCGCCCGCCACCACGCCCGGCTAATTTTTTGTATTTTTAGTAGAGACGGGGTTTCACTGTGGTTTTGATCTCCTGACCTCGTGATCCACCCGCCTCGGCCTCCCGCAGGTGGGTTATTTATTCACATATACCTGTCTGTCCCTTTCCACTAAGACTATTTTGGAACCTACTGGAGATGATTTCTGTATGTCATAAGCAAGTCACCAGGCAAAGATAGTGAGTCTGCACCAAGTTGTACCATTAACTAGGAATGATAATAGTGTGTTTATACATAGCATTTAGTTTATGAAAATACAGATCTCCTGTTTGCAGCTCCCATTAACTTGTCCAACAAAACAAATCCATCAATTGGCTTTAGCTGTAGGTGGCTTGTTTACCAACTGCCTCTTTTCTCCTGACTTAAGAGACAGATGTAATTTAAAATGGGGATTAGAAATAACTGTCCTGAAATCCATGTAATTCTGGTTTTGCTGCTGGTAAAGGTTATTGTATAATTAGCTGATTCATAACAAACTGTAAGTATCATATCAGAAAATAGAACCCTTTGGAAACTAATGACAGATGATCTACAAATAGATAGCCTAGCAATGTAAACATTAGTGGGGGGAATTCATTAAGTTCCTGCTAAAAGCATTTGATTTAATTTTGCCTATCTTTTATCAGATTTTTTCATGTATAAGCCAAAATGACAAATGATAATTATCTTGAAGGCCTGTGGCATGATAAATTGGAAGACACGTGATGTGTTTTCTCATTTTTCACAGTCTCAGATTTTTTTTTTTTTTGTCTGGTTTGTTGTTTTACAAAAAGCTCATGATTTTTCACCCATAGTTCAGCTCCTGGGAAGTACCATAATTAAGGTCTCAAGAATGAAATAGGCTGGTACAGTCATCAAGTGACAATGAGCCATCCATGGTGTTGGGACATCAATGTAATAACATAAAAACTATTGGTTTTGAAAATTTTCCTCTATATAATTGCCATTTCCACTTCTATAAAACTGAGGTTAATTTATGATAGATTTATTTCTAGTCAGTCCCACTAATGTTCCAGGACTTTTCATATTCTGTATCACTTGATATGTATTATAATAAAGCTTTTATATTTTTCAAACACTTCAGCAGTTTTATGCATTGAGTTTGTTATGAAATGTCATTGTGTCACTTTATGGGATCCTATTTAAAGAAAGTCAGTAGCTAGGAAAAGAGATGAGAAACATTTATAATTTGACCCTAAACTCAAGGGCAATATAGGACTTAGTAAAAGAGAATTTATAAATTTCTCAGGTGCTCTTCATAAAAACAAAGTCAAAACAAAGCAAAACAAAAAGAAAACCCAAGATGAGACCACACCAAACAAAAAGTTTACTTGGTAATCACCTGGTAACCAGATATTGGGTTTTATGAATATGAAATTCCAGACGAGGTGCCGTGTTCTGGAACAACCCTTCCTATATTTCACAATCATGTAAAGCCTAGCTCAAATGTCCCTTTCTCTACCTCCCAGGAAGAATTAGGGACTCCCACACTCATATACTGTAGCATTTTGTTCATACATATGCTTCCTCTCACATGGTCAAATGGTTAGTTTTTTATCTGTTTGACTGCCAAGCAGCAGACTTTGCCCTATCCATCTTTGTTTTTTTAGTGTCTAAGCCCTGGCAAATGGAAGGAGCTCAGATGACACTTTTGAAAAAGCAGGCTGTTTATATGACTTCAGCTCTTAGAATATTAAGAATTGCATCATCATTGCACAGGAAGAAAAAGGTCTGATTGGATCCTTCTCTCTCAACAACTGCCTTAATGGTTTAGTGGCAGGATGGCTGGGTGTATGTGGCAGGATGGCTGGGTGTACATGGCAGAAAATGGAGCAGAAGTTTGACATTAGTTTAGTGTCAATAGTGCATATTATTGAATTTATACAATATAGATGTTTGAGGCCTTTTTTAATTGGGCCTTTCCAGGATCAAAGAGACTTGCATTAAATTTATTATTTTGTTTATATGGAGATCCTTCTGTTTCTCCAATTGTTCTGGGTATTCTTTTTTAAAGCAGTTGTAGCTGATGTCTTCCCTAAGAGGAGAGGAGTTGAACTATATCTCAAGTTGGACCACAGGACAACTGTATAAGCAGTTGCTTTTGCAGTATCAAATCCGAGGAATATCAAAATACTCTTGTCCTGAAATACATCCTGAAACTCATCTCCTCCCAATAACATGCTCCTCTTTAAGGATAGGAATCGAAAGGTTTTGGATATTGTTCTGGTTTTTGGAGTTGCCTCTTCCAGCACTACTGGGCACTCAGCCCTGGTTTCTGGCTGTGGCCCCTTCCTTTGGTGAGTGGCATCCCTGTTCTGAAGACACCCAACTACCCTGAGAGTGTCCCTGTGAATCTGATTCTTTAACCACGTAAGAAAGATGACAGGCCTCTCAGTTTTGCAGAAATCACGAGATTTGCCAGCTCTGAACCAATGGCGTGTGATCACCATCACCTGTTGACTTCTGGTGGGGATGTGTGGTCTCTCCCTTACCCCATCCCTCCCTGTGTTCCAGCCTTAGTTTGCCTCACTCTTTAAGTCACCTACTGGATCTCCATAGGCATGTGCGTTAGCCATCCATGCATTCCATCTCTGACCATAAGCCTGTTCTTGAGGACCATCATGCTTTCCATATGATGGTGGCTGCCATTCATTAAATACTATCTATACCCAGAGTGCCCACACTGAAAATGAGATAATCAACTGTTGTGCTCCTAGCCAAGATTATCAGGAAGAGTATATTCTTTTATTGCTTTTATTTTATTTATCAAGTGATTAAGATAAAGATGAGCCTACAGTTCACAACTGTATGTGAAGATGATGCAGTTGCCTTACTCTGTAGAGTGAAGCCAAAACCACAGACAGAAATAAGCATAGTAGGCTATGAGAAGATAAAATTTAGCACTGTGTTTGGGGTGGGCATCTGAGGAAGTTGTGTTCAGAACACCCTGGATCTTCTTTTGGTGGCTTTAGGTCTCCCCATCCTGTTGCCCTATTTCTGAGCCAGGGGCTAAATTTGAACTGATGCCTAGCTGCTCCTCTTTCACCCCCTTCCCCAACCAAGAATGAAAATAAGAAGAAGGATTAGCGGTAGTACATAGGCTGGTTTTTCTTTTTCTTTTCACAGCTCCATTTCAATCCTAAAAGGTACACTTTCTATCTGTGTGACACACAAATCACTTTGCTTTCTTTTAGAAATGGCCTATTATAAGAAAAAATTATAGGTCCATATTCTACCTTTTTTAAAGTTATAATTATTACTCTTGGTATTTAAAGAGATAGTTACAGAACATAATTTTAAGTGAATATAATGGTTGAAAAAATGCTTTGGTGTAGAAAATGGACAAAATGATTTAACATTTTGAAAAATCACATTCTGACCTCATTCTAATACATGCCGTCAGTAAATTAAATTTGAGATGCATTCCATTCGTGACTGACTTGCTTACAAAGGACACAAGAGCCTTGAAAGAAATTCCGTTTGTTAGCTTATTTCTTTGCAGTTGAACTGGCAGAGTAAACACAGGGAGGAGACGGTTGAGGTGTGGTTAGATCAAGCCCTTTTCAGTGCCCCGTTCTCCTATAGAGCACTTATAAATTACATGAGGAAGGTAATATTTAGACTGATCATTGGAGGAAAGATCAGCATGTTGTTAGGAAAGTTTACTTCTAAGGAACCTTGTAATTTGGCCAAAGAAAAGGTTACTGGACTTCAGGCATCTCTGCGATGAGGAAGTGGTCTCTGTGGTCAGCAGCCTGGGCACAGTTTTGACGGGGTTGGTGAGTGTTGTCTGGTTTTCAGATTGTCTGGGCAGAAGAGGACAAACATAGGAGAAAAGAGGATGGAGACAGTATTTCTGTTTTGCTGGCTGTTCCTGCTAAGGGAAAATTGGGTATCTGTTGAGGATCCCACGTGTCATATTTGTGGACGCTGATGGCAGGAAAGAAGAATGGATGGCATCAGGAGTGGGGAGCCTCAGGCTGGGAAAACGTGCCAGACAGTCTCAGCTGCGTCTTTTGGCAAACTATGGTGTTGCCATAAAATTATTATTCCATAAAGCCTTGAGATTACTCAGCTGTGTCAATATATTTTTCATTGTTACTTTTACAATTTGTAAAATTAAAACTTGCTTTTTTCTTGTTATAAAAGCCATT
Organism: Nomascus leucogenys; assembly: GCF_006542625.1. NCBI lineage: Eukaryota > Metazoa > Chordata > Mammalia > Primates > Hylobatidae > Nomascus > Nomascus leucogenys. The sequence continues at coordinate 98,705,198 of NC_044391.1, forward strand.
TTTTATTATTTGAATTATAAATATTAGAAAGTACAGGTAAGGAAATGAGAAGATTAAAAACACTCCTAATCCCACTTATAAGAGTTAAGCACTACCCACCACTTTGAAACAATCTTCATTTAACAAAACATGTGGACATAATTTCTGTCAACAAATGCTCATGTAAGTTACATCTGAGAGAGAGAGACCATTAACACTCCAGAAGAGGGAAGTTTGGAAGGAACTTAACCGGCCTTCTTCCTCTACCCCAGGGTGGAGTGGGCTTATTGAAAGGTGTAAGCTCGGGAAAGTGGAACTGGAGACATGTGGTCCACAGTCTTCCAGATTCTCTCTATTCTGGGAAGAATGGGGCAGAAGGGAGGCTCTTATTTTTTGGTCCCCTCCAGCCCCATTACTTGGTCACAGTGCTGCTGTCGCTAACGTCTCAATATGAAATATGTTGCTGAGATTCTTTTGCTGCAACTTGGAATTTTTAGAGTAGGTAGTTAAGCAGGCATGAGCAGGGCCGGAGGGCCCCCGCTTGGACCCAGGAATGTCAGGCGACCATCAGGTGATGGCCAGGCCGTTGTTAAACTGTCTCTCTAAAACAGTAAATGGTTGCAGCTGGTGCCAGGGAAAGGCTGGCTCCCAATAGATAGAAAGCAGCTGAAGCTGGTGATCAGCAGCTTCCCAATAAGATCTCAGGAGTTGAGCAAATGGGCTCAAGCATGCACGCTAAGAGGCAAAACGGCAGAGTTTAAGTGGCGTATGACCTTCCTTTAGGAACGCTTGACTGGTAAGGGAAAAGTGCCTCAAATGAGCATACAGACAACTTCAGTAAACACACTGCACAGGCAGCTCCTCCCAAGTGCTGGCAGGCCACTGCGCATGTGGACAGCCCACTCAAAGAGAAGAATCAGGGGAGAAGAAACGCAAACTTTGGAACCAGTCAATGTGTAGAACCCAAGTCAAGGGCTAGATGAGACGCTTGGATTTCTCAGTCGCCCTCTTGGCCCTCTTCCAAGTGTACTTTACTTCCTTTTGTTTCTGCTCTATAACTTTTTAATAAATGTTCACTCCTGTTCCAAAACTTGTCTAGGTCTCTCCCTCTGCCTTATGCCCCTTGGCCGAATTCTTTCCTCCAAGGAGGCAAGGATCAAGTTGCTGCAGACCTGTATGGATTTGCCACTGCTACCAGAATGAGGGATCAGATGCAGTGAAGACATTCCCAACTATGAAACTGAAGGATAAAGGGCCAGGCCTGATAATACTTCTTTTTTTTTTTTTCCCCTGCAGAATTCTAAGAATATCCTGAACACTCTTAGGTTTAGACTCTAGCGTGAGGTAGACTCTAGCGTGAGGTAGACTCTAGCGTGAGGTAGACCCTCACACTAGATCAGGTAGAACCCTGATCCGGGCAAAAAGTTGGAATTGATGGCAATGCCCTATGAAAAGTTACTTTGAAGCAATTTGAAAATGGAGGTCTTGGCTTTGTCTGTCAGACCACAAAGCCCTTAGCACCAAATCCCAGTCCACAGTTGAGGTGTCTGGTCTCTAACTTGGCCAAACAGGTGGATATTTGGGAACTTCCAGGCAGATGTTTGGGATAATTCAGTGGTTAATCATATAGACCAACTGTTAGGGTGGTTATTGTTTTTCCTCTCCCTTTAAGGTACTATTTACACCCAGTGGGATTTGAATCACTGTAAGATTTTTCTACTGCCTCCAGATGAGGTGGAGAAGGTGGGGTTTTAAGGACAGGGGGTTTTACCTCTGGGCATAGCTCTTTGCAATCCATACCCTTGCCCTACCTCAATAGCCACCACCTTTATCTGAGCCTTCATCTTCTTCCTGAGTTACTTATTAGCCTTCTGTACTGCAGGCTCTCTACAAGCTAAGCTGCCCTTTGACTAACTTCCTGGTTAATGTAAAGATCAGAATGGATCCCTCTCTTGATAGTTTTACACTGAATCATTTTGCACTGCTTACAGAAGAATATCCATTCTCTTATGGTAACATTCAGGGGCTTCCAAAGCCTGTTCTCTACTTGTTGTTCCTGAATTAATTCATTTATTCTACATGTTTTTGACTACCTATTATAAAGTGGTGAGCATAGCATAGTTTTGTTTCTTACTGCTTCTCTAAGGTTCTTATGAGTCAACTTTATGGACTTTCGTTCTGGGTTTCTGCACATCTGAGCCTTGGTATCAACCATGACTTCTGGCTGGGATACTCTCGTCAAGGGTCTTGGTTAAAATTCCTTACGGCTCAGTTTAAACACCATTTCCTTCATGAAGCTGGCTGTGATCCCTCTAGCCAGACTCATTTTCTTCTTCTGAGCTTCATTGGATGACAGTGTCTTCCTCTCTTGATTGACAGCCTACACTCTGCCTTGCATTACAGTCATTTCTGAATATGTATTTTCTCTCTACTAACCAGTAAGCTGTTTGAGAGTGGAAAGTATCTCTCACTTATCTTTCTTTTCTTCCCTCCTAGAGGATAATAAAGCACAGTGATTTAGAATTTGGGGCTATTTGGTCAGATAACTCTGAACCTGAACCTTAGCTCTACCAAATTATCAGCCACATAACCTGAGGCAAGTGACTCACCCTCCTCAGTTTCTTTATCTGTAAAATGGGACTAATAGTTGGACTCAGAAACTTGCTTGTGAGAATTAAATAAGATAATCTATGTACAGTGCTTAATACTGTGTCTAGCACAAAAGTAAGTGTTTAGTAGACTTTGCAACATGCATGGTTAAAATGCATAGCACCAACTCATTTTTGGTATACGACTGGCCATCAATATATATTTGTTAAATAACTGAATTAGCAATTGGTGTCTTAAGTAGCTCAGTAATAAGTGTCTGTTTATGGAAAAATGAATCTTCCTGTATTCATCTCTATTTATAAAATATTGTTTAGAAAGTGGGATTATCTGGAAAATCTTCAATTTCTACATTTTCACCTTCTTTAAATAGGCTGTCAAACTATATTCTTTCTCAAATGTTCCCCTTGCATTTGGATATTAATAGTAAAAGCAATGCTGAGTAGTGACTGTGAAATGTATATAAGCAGCCAACATCTCCACAGAATTTTTTAAAGATAACCTGATAGCAGTGTTTTGCCTGCATTTTCCACTGGAAGAGAACTCAGTCTCAGGAAGGACAAGGCTCTTCCAAAGCCCCAGAGAAATAACTGCTTAAGCAGAAATAGACACAGGCCTCCTGATGCAACCTAGTTTTATAATGAAGCTGAGCCCAAACCACCTTCTTCCAATTTGCTTCTTTTTTTTTTTTTTTTGAGGAACAAGTTGGCCTTATAAAAAATATTCAACAATTTTTTACCATTGAGTGGGGAACATCTGGTTCTGTGTCCTGCGAACACAAGAGAAGGCTGATTATTAGAATCAAAGTTTCTGGCGTCAAGCTATTAGAGACGGCTTTGTGTCCGAACCTGAGTCTGGGACTCAGTGTCAGAGTGGGAACAGGCATAGGGAGGATCTAGAAGGGGTCACAGAGCTGATCTCACTTGCTGCCAGCAAAAAGCAGTGTCGTGTGGCTGAAGCCAGACTGCCAGAGCCCTGCCACATGTCAGCTGTGGATGCCCAGTTAGTAACTTTCCCTATCTGTGCCTCAGTTTCCTTTAATGTAAGAAAGGAGTAAGAGTACTTGCCTCATAAGGGGGAAATGAGGATGAAACCACTAAGGTATATAAACTATTTAGAACTTAGGCTGTCCCATGGGGATAACTTGATAAATACCGGCTATTAATATTAGTGGTAGAAGAGAAAAAAGAGTCAATGTAAAGGTATTTTTTAGGGCTCTTTTAATATGACATATTTGGAATAGCTTCTCAAAATATTGTGTTTATAGACTGAAACTGACACTATTTCCTACTGAAGGAAGGTAACAGTGTTACTGCTGGTCAATGGAGAATTACTGTTTGGGGATTATGTAAAGGTGAGGGGCCAAGGCACAGGGAGTGGAGGGATTGGTTGGAGTTGGCGCTTTAAGTGGGTAGAGGGCTGTGGGAGATATGTGCCCTCAGGACTTTCCTGGTGTAACAGTTTCTGGAATTCCACCTTTGGACAGACTCCTCTTTGGGCCAATTACAGCATTTTCTCTGCAGTTCTCATTTAAAAGGAAGACATTTCATGTTGGGGTCAGGGATAACATCAGGAAGTTAACATATTAGCACTAGGCCTGAATTAATTTGCCCAAGGCTCTTGAAGGTTGAAGCTTCTGAGAGAGGCATTCAGTACTGAAATAATACAAAAAAGGGAAGTGCCAAAGTCAACCTTTACTTCTATTTCAATTTCGTTCTTTGTTTTCCTGGACTTGCAGAGCTGAGAAGGAGATGGCTAGTGCACCACAGGCCTCGTAGGCCCTGGACTTGGCCTTCCTTAATGCTGACAGAGATTGCTTAGGGAGGGCTTCCTCAGCTCATACTTTGGCCAATGCCATACAGCTGAAAATGTGATGGCAGCTCCTGAGGCCCAGTGGCATCAGAGATTCTTGGAGGCAGAACAGATCTCTTAGTGGTTTGGGGGAGTGCATAGCTCCGCTTTTACTGCCTGCCTGCTACCAGCTTGTTACCTGTGACTACATTAGAATAGCTGCTTTATGGTACACAAAATGGTATTTTGGCCATCACAAAGGATTAGAAACTGAGAATCTTCTTATTTATTTATTCTTACAGTAAACTTTAAAATTGCTAATGCGATGCATATTCTAAATTAAGAATAGAAAGAAAGGCTCTTAGGGTGAAATTCTGTATGTCAGACTCGATCAAGAATTGGGATCGTATGGAGAGATTTAGAAACATCTGGTAATGTGTTATTAATAAGCTAGCAGAAATGAATCAACAATTTCAACTGAGAAACATTAATTTGCATAAGATGCTCAATAAAAAATAATATATAATATACATTTCTCATCATATATAGCAATTGTGCAATCTAAACATTATTAAGCATACCAACCAACCAGTGAATTTATAAATTGTTGAAGACCAGGTTACATTTGCAAATGAAGAGAAAAATCTATTTTTTTAAAAACATTATGTTTACTATATCTTACAAATAAATTACACTATTAATGGTAGTATGCACAGAAGTAGATAACAGAAATAAGTCAAATATAAGTCCGTTTGAAGTGAAACAATTGTTATTTTCCACTAACAAAAAGAAAGTGGATGTATAGTTTAAAATGTAGCTCAGAACTTGGTTCAGGCTAACACAACAAAACCTGAGTCTTGAATTTTTTAAATTAGGTGCTTTATGAGGAATATGTGTTGTGATGGTTAACACTGAGTGTCAACTTGATTGGATTGAAGGATACAAAGTATTGATCTTGGGTGTGTCTGTGAGGGTGTTGCCAAAGGAGATGAACATGTGAGTCAGTGGGCTGGGAAAGGCAGACCCACCCTTAATCCAAGGGGCACAATCTAATTGGCTGCCAGCGAATATAAAGCAGGCAGAAAATCGTGAAAAAGAGACACTGGCCTAGCCTTCCAGCCTACATCTTTCTCCCATGCTGGATGCTTCCCACCCTCGAACATCAGACTCCAAGTTCTTCAGTTTTGGGACTCGGACTGGCTCTCCTTGCTCCTCAGCTTGCAGACGGCCTATTGTGGGACCTTGTGATCGTGTGAGTTAACACTTAATAAATTCCCATGCACATATTCCCATACATATATATCTCCTATTAGTTCTGTCCCTCTAGAGAACCCTAACTGATACATGTGTGCCATTTGCTTTACATTCTAAAGTAGTGTTGAGCAAGAGGAGGAGAAAGACATGTACGTACATGTTGTTAAGAAATACAGTGAGTTTCTCTTAGTTGACTGCTTATTCCACAACATTTTTTTTTTTTTTTTTTTTTTTTTTTTTTTGAGATGGAGTCTTGCTCTGTCGCCCAGGCTGGAGAACAGTGGCACGATCTGGGCACACTGCTAGCTCTGCCCCCTAAGTTCATGCCATTCTCCTGCCCCAGCCTCCCGAGTAGCTGGGACTACAGGTGCCCGCCACCATGCCCCGCTAATTTTTTGTATTTTTAGTAGAGATGGGGTTTCACTGTGCTAGCCAGGATGGTCTCAATCTCCTGACCTCGAGATCCACCCGCCTCGGCCTCCCAAAGTGCTGGGATTACAGGTGTGAGCTACCACTCCTGGCCTTATTCCACAACATCTTAACTGTGTCCTGGAGTGTGTGGCTTCTGAGTGTCAGTTGTGCTCATCTCTCCCCAGTTCTGCATTCAGTGATGCTACATTGGGAGCTTAAAATTGGCCATGGTGGGCCGGGTGTGGTGGCTCACGTCTGTAATTCCAGCACTTTGGGTGGCGGCGGCTGGAGGATCGCCCAAAGCCCCATATTTCAACATCAGCCTGGGCAACATAGGGAGACCTTGTCTCTAAAAAAAATCAAAGAATTAGCTAGGCATGGTGGCCTGCACCTGTAGTTCCAACTACTTGGGAGGCTAAGACAGGAGGATCCCTTGAGCCTAGGAGGTTGAGGCTGCAGTGAGCCACGATCACACCACTGCACTCCAGCCTGGGCGACAGAGCAAGACCCTGTCTTGGGGGAAAAAGAAAAGAAAAGAAAAAAAAAAAGAAGCTATGGCAAGAAAAGCTATCTACACCAAGGAAAATGGCACACCCAATGCATTAGGCCTTTTTTGTTTTGTTTTGTTTTGTTTTCCTGGAGAGCCAGTTGTGAAATATTAAAAAATGAATTCTGTGTGCCCATGAGCAAGTTGCTGAGCCTCTTTGTCTCTCAGTTTCCTCATCTCTAAAATGGTGCAGGGGAATAATTTTTCAACCCCATATGGTTTTGATGAGGTTTGAATGAGATAATTTAGATAATTTCTTAAACACTGAGTAGCACATGGCTCCTAAAATATAAGATTTAATGTTGTCATATTTGGGGACAACAATATTTGATGTATTCTAGTAGATAAATTCAATGTATTCTAGTGGATAAATCAATCTGGTAAGTTCTTTTGGTGTATACTAGTGAGGATGAATACTGTTAACATTTACTGACTATTTACTGTGTGCCAGGAATAATTCTAAGCATATTCTGTATATATGTCATTAAATCCTCACCCCAACCCAATGAGGGAGGTACTCATTTTATCCCCATTTAAACAATGATGAACCTGAGGTTTAGTAAACAATGTATCCAAAGACATAAACTGTAAGTTGTAAATCTGTGATTTAAATCCAGGCAATTCACCTCAGTATCCTATTCTTAAGCCTATACTATTGTGCTTCCAATAGACTTCATGAGATGTTAGAAAGAATAAGACCTTAGATCAACCTGGTCCAGTGTCTTGTTTTTATGATGAGGACGAATGAGACTCAGAGAGAGAATGACTTGCCCAAGGTCACAAACAAGCTTTTGTATTTTCTGATTGCAGATCAGCCTTTTGTTTAACAAGGAGACAACAGGACAGTGCCTACACTCAGAGATAAATGAGAAGCATGTACAAGGGAATTTGTGAAACAAGAAATATGTTTAAAACAAAAATTTTATATTTTAGGATCTGTGTCGTAAGTTTGATTTCCCTTCTTTTCACTAGACAATGAGACTTTTCATGGCAATGGGGTGGAGTTTTCACTGCAGCAAGAGGCTGGGCTTCATGTAAACTTTTAATTCCCAATCAGTGCAATATTCAAACCTTACTTAGATAGGAAATGCATTTCTTTTCAGCCCTTCCGCTTCAACCTGGAAAATTTCCCAGTGTCCAAGCCATCCGACCCTTGCCAGCTCTCATCTCTTTCCAATCTGGAGCTATTTGTTTATGTTGGGCCAGAAGGACATGTGCGTATGTGTGTGTGTGTGTGTGTATGGGCCTGCATACAGACATGTATGAGCATCTACAGTTAACTGCTCAAAGAAATGTCACGTTTCTGTGTTCCCATAATTGGAAGGGTACTCTGATCTCAAGACCAAGAAAGCAGAGATTATGACTTGATGACAGAATTTTGTTCACAGTCTAACCCAGAGATTGATCTTAATCCTCACTGGGTAATTGTCCTGGGCCCGGCAATCTTATCTGGAGAAGGCCTACTCTTCAATGCCATTAAAAAGATAAAGTGATGCAGGAGGCTCCCAAAACAAAAACAGATTCATTGTTCCTTGTGTACAATCTGTTACCTTGACAGAACAAAATCTTTGACATAACTTGCTCAGGAAAATGATTACAGGTTATAAATATTTTGTACTTCTATAGGTAGGAAAAACATTATATGGTGATTGAAAATACCCCATGAGGCCGGGCGTGGTGGCTCACGCTTGTAATCCCAGCACTTTGGGAGGCCGAGGCGGGCGGATCACGAGGTCAGGAGATCGAGACGACAGTGAAACCCCGTCTCTACTAAAAATACAAAAAATTAGCCGGGCGTCTGTAGTCCCAGCTACTCAGGAGGCTGAGGCAGGAGAATGGCGTGAACCCAGGAGGCGGAGCTTGCAGTGAGCCGAGATCGCGCCAGTGCACTCCAGCCTGGGCGACAGAGCAAGACTCCGTCTCAAAAAAAAAAAAAAGAAAATACCCCATGACACCTGTATAAAGTTTGGAGTGAGTGAGCTGAGGAGTTTCTAGATAGAAGGAAGATGATGTGGGATCCTGAGTGTAGTGGAAGTTCTTAGAGGAAGGATGTTCTGGAGTCAGAGGATAGGACTGAAATGAACAGTCCTGGGTTTGGGAGAGCATTCAGATTGTCTTAGTTTCTAGAAGCAGAGCCTGAGACAGGAGTCTGGTATACACGATTCATTAAGGAGGTGCCCACAGGAGAAGCGGAGTGAGGGAAGTAAGAGGTCAGGGCAAGAAGGGTAAGAAGGATGCATTTTCAGCTGGAGCCTAGCATTATCTTGGACTTCTAGGGAGCTTTGGGTAGCAAATTGCACCACAGAGTTGGTGGCCCTTTAATGCAAGGGGTCAGCTTTGTGTCTGAGGTAGTCAGTCATTGGCCACTGGCCTAAATTCCAAGGTGAGGCCGGCCCATTAGGCAGGATGCAATTCTTCTGCAATGGACACAGCTGTGTGCCTTTTGCAGACCACAGCCACAGAAGCTGGGAGCTGGGCATGTTGACCTGGTGAGAGAAATATGAACAGGTGCCAGAGCATCCACTATGCTCATGAAATAACCCAGGCATGTAGTGTTGACAGTTTGTGTCCTATCCAAATTATGCTGAGGATAAGGGTTACTGGGGTGGCATTGAAATTCTTAGCAGTAGAACAAACACAGGTTTTAGAGCGCAGACTGTGACAGCTGGAAACAACCAGCCCAATAGAATACAAATTCCCTGGCTGCTGGCAGTGAGGGGCCTAGGTACCTGCGGGACTCAGAACTCAGGGGGACTTGCCCCTTCTCTCCTATTCTTGAAGTGCTGGCTGGAAAACTCTCTCAGGGTTTGCTTGGCTGCCAAAGGGATCATTATTGTTTGGGGATTTGGGAATTCTCTAATGTTTTGGGGTAGGGGAAATTGAGGATGGAACAGGTCATCTAGAGGTTCAGCTTTTCCGTGGGCTGTGATGGTGGTGGTGCTGGGAGAGTCAAGTGAAGGTGGGAGGAAGAAAGATGGAGCTCAGCATGTGGACTTGGCCAGCCTCATCTTTGTCCTCCTAACCAGAGGCCTAAATTGCTGTTCAGCCTGAGTCCAACCGCTGGCCACTTACAACTTCATGGCCTGGGGCAAGTTGCTTAACATTTCTGTGCCTGTCTTCATCAACAAAAGAAGGCTTATAATACTGAATTTGTGGTTACTGCGAAGACTCTATAAAATATTTAAAATTTGTTGCATGTAGTCAGTGCCAATACATTGCATTATTATGATATTATTATTAGATACTAATGGATTTTGTTAGCAGTGAAAAACTTTAAATCTCTCTTCCTCTCATTCCTTCTCTTTTTCTATAAATCACATGCTTTGAGTACATTCAGATTATAGTTTAATATATAAACATAAGGGAAATTTTAAAAAGGGCAGAGAACTCAGAAAGTCGTGAAAGAACAGCTATTCAACATATATTTTTCCACATGTGTTATTACCATTCAGTATGGTGGTTTTCTTTTACTCTGCACAATTGCATTTGTGAAACTAATTTGGGAGTAGTTAGAAGCCAGGAGATGAAACAGAGTTGAAGTAAAATCTCATTAGTTACCATGTAAGGGGCTGGCAAAATTTGACTTGAATTAGCCAGGTTAAAATGAGCTCGTATTTTAACAAAATAACAATAAGACTGTCTAGGCAGTTGAGGAGTGGGAATTGTTTTGAATTACATACTACTTGGGGAAAAAGATCTGTGATCAGAATAACAAGGTTTTACTGTACACTGCATATTGTATGAATTCTGCTGTCTCTTTGTGTCTTGAGTCTTTTATGATTGTCATGCCGTTCTGGGAGCCACTCACACAGTCTTTTGTGTCATTCTATTGTCAGCCATAATGAAATAATTGGGATGACAATTATTTGCTTGTTTAGTTTCAAAAGTTTTCTGTGTTCAATATCTTCTATTGTTTGCCTCATGGTACCATGGTGTGATATATCATTCCTGCCCAGATTCCAAGAATAAAAAACATGCATTTTTTTTGTTTTTCTGGGAGAAGTGTCCCCTTAAGCACAGTATTTAATGGCCATATATTAAAAGTACTATAGTGAGCATATATTTAATAAAATAATTGCAGCCATCCATAACTGAAATAACTTTAACATACCAAGATGGTAGATGAGGTCACAGTCTACCATGGGAGTTCAGCAGTCTAATTTTATAAACCCTAAATCAAAATAGATAGATTGACAGTGAGAGATAGAATGTTTGAGACTGGACTTGTTAGAAAATACAGGAACTAGTCAGCTTGAAATATAACAGTATAAATTATACCTTGCCCACTTTAGTGATTCAAATGGCATGTATTTTTTGCATTTTTATTGTGAAGACTGCGTAACTTTGGTTCCCTCTTCCTCCCGAACCCTGCTCAAAGATTTTAGGGAATTAACTAAGGGTTCAGTAATGAAGCTTTGGATCAGCACAGGGGCAGTTGTCACCATTACTCTACTTTATAATCTTGTGGGGAGGGGGCTTAACCAGGACTATCATCTCAGCCTGGGATGACATGCTTTGAAAGTGCTCCAGTGTCACTTTGAGGAGGGTGGCCACCTGCAACCCAGACTAAGCAGTGTAGTTGCATTACTAAGAGGTGTGTTTGGAAGTCAGACAAACTTGCCTTCAAATACAGACACTTACTTGTTACTTAACTTTTCTGAGTCTCCTCATTTGTAAAAAAAAAAAAACACACAAACACACACCACCAAAAAAACAAAGAAAAAAAAGTAGGAGAGTGAGAATAATAGTTCTTGCCTTAAAGAGTTACTGTGAGAATCAAATGGGACAATGCAGGTAAAGACATTTAGCCTAGAGCCTTGTACCTAATATGCACATTTTAAATAGTAGCTTTGTATTATTTTGTGATTCTTCCCACCCCTGCTGCATTCACCAATGCCTCATCTACCAGCAATTTGTGTGCACACTCAGGGTCAGCAATTCTTGGCTCGGGATTGCAAAGAGGGGAAGTACAGCCCTTTTCTGCTGGCTTTGCCTGGGTTGACCTCCCAGCTTTGCTCCTTGGCCTGACTCAGGGTTGGCAGGCGTAGATGGAAAAGAGCCATTGGTTGTTAGAATCATCCAGCAGGAGTTGAAGGGAGATCTCACCCTGCGTTTTGTATCTAAAACAATTGCTTAAATTTGTCATCTTAGGGACACATGTACATAGGTAAACACATGCATATACTGTACGCATCCATGTGTACAGCTCAGATATTGTCTATAGGAGAACAAAACGTCTTGATGAAAATGAATAATTCAGCTAATCACCCAGATGTTTTAGCTATATGTTGCCACACAGCTGGGTGATCTGAAACAGCTATCTGTTTGGTGACTTGCAGATAAAACATAGATAATAGAATCTCCCTCTTTTCCTCCAGTTTTTTGGCATCACTTAGATATAATCTAAATGATATGGCAACATATGGGAAAATATCTCACATTCAAAAGCATGCAAGCAGCTAGCTAACGCTTTCTACTAAAAACTTTGCTTATAGGTATTTTGATGAATCTAGAATTCTCACAAAGCACATCATTTGAAAGAAATACAGCAGCAAAACAAACTGCTGCATTCAAAGCAGGGGTGTTGAAAAGTGTCAGGCAAACATTTTTAACCTTGTGTTTGTGCTCCGTCTGGTCAAAATGGAATAGATTTTCTTTTATGGAAGTGGTTTAAAAAGGGGTAAGAGACAAGATTTATTCATCTTTGGCATCCAGGTATTATTCTCATTAAGTTAGCATTTTAGGTTTCTGAAGTGTTTGGTTCAAGTGAACCAGATTAATGTTATACTTTGAAATTGATTACTATGGAAATTCTTTGTACATTTGACTGTAAAGCAGAAATCAACTTGGACAGGAAGCAAAGCGGATGAACAGGAAGCTAAAGTAAATACCACAGTGACACGTGAGGGGTGGAAGGTGGTTAGTTTATTTTTTAAAGAGTTTTCAGACCATCAGTACATACATTTCAGTTTCTAGATCCAAATCTCTAAGTGCTTTTCTCCAACTGATGGGATGATTGAAATTAGAGAGTAAGATGAGAATTTATTGTGCTGGATTTTTCATTCCATGTGCAGAGCTTTAAAGGATTATGGAGTCTGAAGGCCAAATGGGATGATGGAGAACAGCTATCCAGTGGTACAAATGTAAATGCTCCCAGGCCCAGGCAGGTAATTTAAGTGAGTGAAGCAGGGCAAAGTGTAATTGTGTAAGTAGACATTTGCTGACTCCACATACCACTAGGGAACTATACTTTCCCCTGGCAGAAAGACAGTCAGCTCCAGCCTATTATTGCGTACAGTAAGGCTAACCAAAGTGAGGGGCTACTCTAACTTTTCAGGAAAATCCAGCAGTCTCGATTTTTATGTAGTTTCCAAAATGTTTTTGTTTTGGTTCATTTGGAGAGCAGCCTTCTGATCTCCAGTTTGCTACTTTTAATCTAGTCTAATCACACACCTTATAGTTGTAGAAACCAGACCCAGAGAAGCTGAGCGCCTTGCTTAAAGTCCTGCAGCCAAGGATAACACTGGGGCTCAAACCCAGTTCTCCTCCATCTTCTTCCCTGGCATCATCCTTCCACTGAGAGCACAGCATTCCGCCCACAGTGGGCTTTGGCAGGCTTTGTTAGAGGAAACCCATGGAGTTTTGAAGGTTTTAATAAATTAATGAAACTCTTTAATTAAATTAAATAATTTAATTAAGGTGCTCCCCTGACTTTTTCCCTAAGATAATTATTTACTCAACCAATGTTTGTCATTGGTGCCTCTTTTAAAATGTTGTGTAAAATTTTCATTGTTCTTTCATTCAGTTCAAGTTACTTTTCTTCATCTCTATATTTAATATTTCCTCTTTGTTGATCAATGCTTCCAAATTCTCTTTACTTCACATATATCATCTGTCTAATTTCTGTATTTGACTTTTTAAACTCAGTCTCTCAGGGTCTGAAAGTATCTTTAACTGGATCTATCTGTATTATATATTGCTATGCATTCATTGGAGGGAATAAAATATGAATTTGTAAATCTGAACATTATACTACGTGGGGCCAATGGAGAGAGTCCATTTTACATGAAGAATGCCACTACTTTATCCCTAGAGATTAAGAGGAAGAGTTTCACCCATCTTTAGCCTCAGATCTTAGATTCATTGCTTGTAAGAGAAGAGGCACTTATTCAAAGAAGCAGGTATATATACTCTGATTGTGAATTCTTTCTGTGATTTCCAACAATATTTGGGAAAACTCATTTCCAAAGGCCTAAGGTGCAGGGAGAGGAAAACTACTCTTGCGAGGATACAGTGGTAACACCCATGAGGGTTCCATTTGCATCGACTCTTAGCCATAGCTGCACCATAGCACCAAATTAGGTAGGGACTGTGCCGCTCGTACCTTTGGGCTCAATGGAAAACTGTCTTATGATTCTGTTACTAATCATCTCCTACATTTGAGTGGCACTTTAATTCCCAAGACATTTCACATATTACATTTGCCATTTTACAATGAGGAAACCGAGGCTCAGAAAGGGCAAATGACTTGTTCCTTGCCTCACAGCTGTGTTGAGGAAGAGGTGGACTAGAACTTCATTAATCCTTCTCTTCTCTTCTCTTCTCTTCTCTTCTCTTCTCTTCTCTCCTTCCTTCCTTCCTTTCTCTTTCTTTCTTTCTTTCATTTTTTTGAGACAGAGTTTCGCTCTTCTCACCCAGTTTGGAGTGCAATGGTGCGATCTCGGCTCACTGCAACCTCCACCTCCTGGGTTCAAGCGATTCTCCTGCCTCAGCCTCCTGAGTAGCTGGGACCAGAGATGCACACCACCACACCCAGCTAATTTAGGTATTTTTAGTAGAGACGGGGTTTCACTATGTTGACCAGGCTGGTGGTCTCAAACCCCTGACCTCAGGTGATCCACCTGCCTCGGGCTCCCAATGTGCTGGGATTACAGGCATGAGCCACCATGCCTGGCCGATCCCCCCACTCTTTCTACTGAGTGCTATCTTAGCTTTATGGCTGTTCCAGCTAGCCCCCATATCATAGTCATATTCACTATTAGATGACCTGCTGGGATAATTTTGCACATTCTCCTGCCCAGCAACACCCTGGTTGGTTGCTGCAATGAAGACAATGGCTATGCATAGAAGAATTTAAAAATACCAACAGAGGATCTCTAACTCTCTGGCACTCTACTGTTTGTACATGAGGGGGCTGTTATTGTAGAAAAGGAAGAAACATTTTCCTGGCTGGGATTTTCATACTGGCAAATTGGCTATTCTGATTTAAATTCATATTGTTACTAATTGGTGTTAGAACTTTTGTTCTGGACTGTGCTTATGCTAAGTAGAGATTTTCCCTCCTTGTTCGATTATGGATTAGTCCACACATTTTTACCTTATGAAAGAAAGAAACAGCTTGTGCCACCTTGGGAGGAAATATGTCATCTAATAATTAGGCTCTGAGGCACTGGCATCATTAAATACTGACCCGTGGGCAGGCCGTGGACAGAATCATGGAAAAAGCTGCATTATCCAGGGCTTTTTCCTCAGGTAGATTTAAAAAACAAATGTCTTTAGAGCAAAGCACTGAAGGGCGAGAAGCAGCAAACAGGCAGATTATTAAAGCATTTGTCATGAAGTTACAGGTGGGCTCAGGAGGGGTCCCAGTCCTGCAGGCCGGGCTGCCTTGCTGAAAATATCTTGTAAATTATGAGTCATTCCCCAAAGAAATCACTAGGCAGGAAAGGGCAAAGTTACTCCCTAGCAACTCTGGTTGCAATAGTTTCTGAACTGTAGTTTCAGAAATCTGTCAAGGCAAGGGTCAGTTACACATGGGAGGCTGAATTTTTGTATTGAAAGACTAGGTGTTTAGGATTACAGCAGCGATCATTCCTGGAGTATGTATATTTACACTTCTGTTGGTAAGAATGAGAAATATACACTTACAGTGTCAGTGCTTTTTCTCATCTAAAAAAATGATGAAGTATGTCCTCTTGCATTTATAGATTCACTGTTTATCTTTAGTCTCATTAACTTATGCTGTAGTTCAATTCATTTTGTTTCTATTCATTTCATATAGAAATGCACTGAAAGTTTGCTTCAATCTTTGTACAGTATTTGGCCAAACTGTCTATTTGGCTTTAGTTTTGGCCATAGCCTTTAAAGGCTGAGTAAACAAATGTCTCACTTCTGCGTTATTGATGGTATCTCTGAACCTGAGATGATCAATGACAGCCTGATCATATTATTTATCATCATGCATAATTGGCATAAAAAATTAGTAAGAGGAACAAAGCATGCCCATCTGAATAATTACATTAAAATACAGGCAAAAACATTCTATATGTAATATGCTTTATATGTTGAAATTCTCTGTCCATTTAAAATTTAAAATACATAAAAAGTATGTTTATTATTGCAAGAGTACAATATTGCAATTATGAATGAGGATTATGAATGTAGTTAATTTTATAAACAAAACAATTAATAAACTTCAAGTAAATAAGACTACAGGTTGACAGTTAATATCGATATGAATAGAGAGTACCTTAGCTACATAGCTTTCGGAATGATTGTATCTTTTTTAAGCCAGCAAATGCTTATACACAAATTACTTATACAGAAGAACATTACAATGGAGGTTGCATTATATCATAATTACCATCTTTGTAAAACTGTTTGCGTTTGAAAAATTAAGCAAAATAAAATTTTAAGAATAATATTTGCTTATTAACTTAATTGTGAATTTTCCGTTATATTTAGAAAATTCTTCACAGAGATATCGTTATTACTATCATTATTATTTACTATTACGCCAAACTTTAAAAATATGACTGGTAGGCTGAATGTGGTGGCTCATACCTCTAAGCACAGCACTTTGGAAGACAGGCAGATCACCTGAGGCCAGGAGTTCGAAACCAGCCTGGTCAACATGGTGAAACCCGGACTCTACTAAAAATACAAAAATTAGCCTGGTGTGGGGGTACACGCCTGTAGTCCCAGCTACTCAGGAGGCTGAGGCAGGAGAATCACTTGAACCCAGGAGGCGGAGGTTGCCATGAGCCAAGATCAGGCCACTACACTTCAGCCTGGGCAACAGAGCAGGACTCTGTCTCAAAAAAATAAAAATAAAAAAATAAAAAGACTGATAGCACTTTTTAAAAGTCAGGTTGAATGAGGAATAGTTTATATATAGTGAAAGTCACCCTCTGTAGGCCTACAATTTTTAGCTTTGACAAAGGTAAACGATTGATTTCATAATTGAGCATAATCAAAGTATAGGATTTTCCTGTATTAGTTTGCTAGGGCTGCTATAACAAAGTACCCCAAACGGTGTGGCTTAGACTACAGAAATTTATTTTCTCACAGTTCTGGAGGCTGGAGAGTCCAAGATCAAGTTGCAGGCAGGCTCGGTTTCTCCTGCGGCCTCCCTTCTTGGCTGTGTCTTCACTTAGTGTTTCCTCTATGCGTGCACATATATGGTGTCTCTCTGTCCAGGTTTCCTCCTCTCATAAGGATACCAGTCAGATTGTGTTGGCCCCAGGCCCACCTACAGACCTCATTTTAACTCGATTACCTCTTTAAAGTCCCTATCTCCAAATACAGTCCCATTCTGAACTACTGGGGGTTAGGGCTTCAACACATGAATTGAGGTGGGGTTGCAGGGGGGGACAAAATTGAGCCTATAACAATTTCTATCACCCCCATAAGTCCTCTCATGCTGCTTCCAGTCCATCCCCTTCTCTGATGTCAGCCTCTGGCAACACTGACCTATTTCTTGTGCCTATAGTTTTGCTTTTTCCAGATTGTCATGTAAATGAAATCTTACAGCCCTCTCCTGAGGGATGCCTGCTTGCTGCATGGAGGTGGTAGCACCGTCCTGGTGCAGGCACCACCCTGGTGTAGGACCACTTACATGGAAGTGGCAAGGCTAAACTCCAAAGTTGTCAGTGCCCTCAGAGTCAGTGTGGTTGCTGAGCTGGACACCTACAAACTCTCACCAGGAGCAGCTGTACCAACCAAGCCAAATCCCTGAGTTACCCTGGGCAAAGCATCCCTGCAAGGGAGCAAAAGCAACAACAATCCATTTGCTGGGTGAGACGGATTCACTGGTACTGATCTAGGCAGGGAAAGCCAAATGGCTGCCCCTTCTACCCTGGACACCCAACTCCCCAGTGCCTGGAGGCCTGGGTCAGCCCCTTTGGCTGCCCTTTTCTAGACCATGGATGTCGTCTCCCTTATGCTAGGCCTTTCTTCAGATGGTTTACAAGACAATTGATGAAGTCATCACTTTAATAACATTCATGGCCATTGCCATTTGTATACTACTCATAATGTGACAGGCATTAGATTAAATGTTTTAGGTAAGTTGTAGAGAATCCCCATAATAACATAGTTAATTATTCTCTTTATTCAGCTAGGCCTTATTAAAAATGAGGTGTAAGTGTTTCTACAATTTGGGGATACATAAGTGGATGTTTAAAGTGCTTAAAGTATTTGCCAAGCTCCTACATCCTTCTTAAATTTAAACTTATTTTCTGGTACCAACACTCTAATGTGGTGATTGGACTTCCTAAATTTTCTCCTGTTTGCTTGGTCTTTTTTTGAGATGGAGTTTCTCTTTCTCGTTGCCTAGGCTGGAGTGCAGTGGTGCCATCTTTGCTCACTGCAACCTTTGCCTCCTGGGTTCAAGTGATCCTCCCACCTCAGCCTCCACAGTAGCTGGGACTAGAGGCGCCCGCCACCACGACTGGATAATTTTTTTGTATTTTTATTAGAGATGGGGTTTCACCATGTTGGCCAGGCTGGTCTTGAATTCCTGACCTCAGGTGACCTGACTGCCTCGGCCTCCCAAAGTGTGGGGATTATAGGCGTGAGCCACCACACCCGGCCTTGTTTGTTTAATGGAGCAACAGGAGAATCCTCATCAAGAGCTCTTCCCACCCCTACCCTGAACAGAGATCCAGTTGCCCTGTGACTACAGTAAGGAAGAAGTTAGAAGATGAGATGATCATGACAAATAATAACCATAAAATCATTTCCCTTCTTTTTTCTAGAACACATTACAACTAGCAAAATATTTTTAAATTCGTGGCCTCATTTGATCCTCTCAGCATAGCTATTTTTGCTCTTTCCTGTCTAAAGGAAACCCTTTAGTATGCGTTCATAGAAACACAGTCCTGTAGAATTGGAAGATACCAGATAAATTATTTTTTTCTTTAAAGTCATAACATTACAGAGAGAAATTCTTAGCCCAGAGGCCGTGGAACTAATGAAATTCTTTTTTTACAAATGAGGAAGCTGAGGCCAGGAAAATTTTGGTAACTTGATCAGTCACAGAAATGGATTCCTGGTTGCCTGATTCTCAATGTACTGTTCATCCCATGCTTCCACCTGCCTTCAGACATAGAGTCAGGTTAGGTCCCGGCGTGATGGCTCACGCCTGTAATCCCAGCATCTTGGGTAGGCTGAGGTGGGCGGATCACCTGAGGTGGGGAGATCGAGACCAGACTCACCAACATGAAGAAACCCCGTCTCTACTAAAAATACAAAATCAGCCAGGCATGGTGGCGCATGCCTGTAATTCCAGCTATTTGGGAGGTTGAGACAATAGAATCACTTGAACCCGGGAGGCAGAGGTTGTGGTGAGCCAAGATCACGCCATTGCACTCCAGCCTCGGCAACAAAAGTGGAAACTCTGTCTCAAAAAGAAAGAGGTTAGATTCCCACCATTTTTTTTCTGGCCTAAGGCACGTTTGACATATGGGATTCATTTTATGTTCCAACTCTAATATGTTTGAAGCGGTCACCAAAAGCATTGTGTTGAGCAGGATTTTGAATCTGCATCTGGGCTTGATGGGAACAGTGTCGTACTTGATTACTGACGTCTGCCATGGATTCAGGTTGGGGAGAGTAGCAGCACCCACGTCTGCTGCCCTGGGTTAAGGCACTGCCACTCCAGGAGACTTTTGTTTTGGTTTGTTTTAATAGAAACATCTTTTGGAATACTATATCACCATTAACAGCTTGTGGTAAATAAATTTTATCAGCAATTAGTAACTACCGGAGATAGGCAAGTTTTGAAGAGAGACAGAAAATACATGGGTCTGATGCTGGACAAATTGTTCATGGGGCGGAGGTAAGTGAGGAGCTGTGGAAATGGTGGGTGAGGGTCTCGGACAGGAGCAGAAACAGTTAGACACAGCATGAGGGCCTCGGATGTCTACAGCAGAGCTATGGCTAGCACCAACAGGCAAAAAGGATTCTGAAATTGGAGGTGGGAAGGCATTAAGATGACTGAACATACTGGATTTTCTGAGATGCAGGACTTTCAGTTTGAAAACAGAGACTGGCCTGCGCGAATCAGAAACACTGATCACCCTAAAAGGCACTAGCAAAAATTTTTCATACTTCATTGTTTGTTGTGTCATGACATTGGTCAATGTATTAATAAACTATTGCTATAATAAAGCTACAAAACAAACAGCCCCCGAAATCTTAGCAGCTTTCAACCACAAACATTTCTCTTTTTGCTCTGCAAGCCTACTCTGGTTTGACTGATCGAGACTGGGCTCAGCTGGATTCTAGCTTGAGGATTGAATGTAAGTCTCCTCTGCACGCTTCTTCATTCCTCACTCATGTTTTTTCTAGGGCAATTTATTCTTCTAGAAATGGCAAGCATGAGAGGCCAAGGCAAATTGTACAAACACACTGAAAGCCTTGGCTCACGTCAAATGCACTAACATTCTGTTGGCTTAAGCAAGTCATGTGCCCAGACCCAACATCAGTGGTGTGGAGAAATGTGCTCCACTTACTCTGATGCACTATTGTTGCCAGGTTATCTGGTAAAGCGCATGGATGTGTATTCCTTCTATGTGGAGGGAGTGAAGAGTGTGAACAATAATCTATGGAGTCAGTAAGTAACTTGAGTGTACAGACTCAGCCAGACATATCTGTGTTTCTCCAGTGTCTGGCATGGTAGGTGTCCCATAACTATTTGGTGAATGCATGAATGAATGCCTCCAAAATAGAATTTCCTGTGATGAAGTGGCATGTGTTCCCAGTTTTTAAAAATGTTATTTGGTCCCTCTGTCATTAGAGATCAGGAACTCCTAAAGGACTGCTGAAAATCCGATGTCTTGGCTATCAGGAAAGCTTTCCTTCCTCTGACCTCCTGTTACCCCTTATTTTCTGTGAGATTTTTTTTTTTTCTTCTACTTCTCGTATTCTGGCTAGCCAGAAGCTCTTGGACCCTGGGGGAGTGTGAGAGATGTCCTTGGCCCTTCTCATACCAGGAGGACAAAGTCACCTACCTATTCTAGGGACTGGTGGGAATTGCCTTTTATCTCCCTTTTCCCCTCCAACTCCCTTCCTCAGTACCTCACCCAGTGGTTGGCACATGGCTGGCTGGTGTTCCAAAAATATTTCTTGACTTAAAAGCCAAGCATGTGATTTTAAAACTTTGTGTTGCTGTCTCAGAATTAAATGCAGACATTACCACCTCCTCTGCTCCTCTGCCCCCATGGTCTTTGTGTGTGTGTGTGTGTGTGTGTGTGTGTGTGTGTGCGCGTGTATGTTGTAGATTTGCTGAACTCATTCTAAATGTTTTCCATGATCCTATGTATTACAGCTCTAATTTTGGATACTTTCGAAATTCTTTTCCTAAGCAATGAAAAGGACAGCTAGCAGGGGGAGAAAGATAGAAAAAGTTAGCCAAGTATTAGAAGAGCCTGCATGGAAGTTGAACCCTCTCTGGCACACAAAGCAATTCAGAAGCCTCTATTTCCTTTAGCAAGAACTCAGGTGTTCTTTTATACTTGAGTTACAAAGTACACCGGAAAGAGTCAAGGCTCAGAGCATTTAAGGTCAAACTTGGCTTTCAGCTCTGAAGACTTCCAAAAAAGAAAGTCTGAGCTTATTGCACAGCAGAAGCCACAGTCTCTTTTCAAGCTAGGAAATTTATTCAGAGGCTCAAAATAAAGCCACTGGATGGAACCAACTGTCCTCTCTGTCCAGCCACTGCACCCTCCTGTTTACTCCTTTTCACACAAAGTTGAAGGAGACAACTGAACACCAGTCCCTCTCCCTGTTCAAAATAGACATGTTCCTGAAGAGTTGGCAGGATAATACATTTTAATATGGAGAAATATATTTTCTCACTGACTTCAACAAAACAGAGGAATATACCTTCCAACAAAAAGGTGGCATCTAGGGCCTTGTGCGGTGGCTCACGCCTGTAATCCCAACACTTTGGGAGGCCGCGGTGGGCAGATCACAAAGTTAGGAGTTTGAGACCAGCTTGGCAACATGGTGAAACCCCGTCTCTACTAAAAATACAAAAATTAGCTGTGCATGGTGGTGCACGCCTGTAATCCCAGCTACTCGGGAGGCTGAGGCAGGAGAATCACTTGAACCTGGGAAGTGGAGGTTACAGTGAGCCAAGATCATGCCACTGCACTCCAACCTGGGTGACAAGAGCAAGAATCCATCTCGAAAAAAAAAAAAAAAGTGGCATCTAAATGTTATCATACCACATGACAGCATGAGACAAAGAGAGGACGCACAATGTTAAATTCATTTAATAAGAACTACTAATTATGGATACTATGGTTGCTAATCCACATGCCGTTTTGTGAAATATTGCTAACAGGTGCAAGATATTAAAACTGTGAGGATGGAGTTGGTGTGGGGTCAGGTCAGGGACTGGACTGCCTTCAGGGATTGGGATTCGGGTGTTTTAGAGTTGTGATTTCTCCATCCCTGTGCCTTCTTCCTCTCCTTTTTGTTTTCCAGTGTAACAGCCAGGTACACGGAAAGAAAATCTGCATACTTTTTAGCACTTGTGATCATTTTCATTTCACGTCTTCAAATCCTAAGGAGTATAACACACTCCCATCATTAATGATAACTCATTATGACAGTGATTTTTCACTGGAGTGAGTGTCTACGGGAGTGTCTGTGTAGTTAGAAAAGCCTTCAGAGTAACGTCCCTCCCCCACCCCACTTGATAATCACCGTTTGTGACATACATAAGTCATTTACTACTTGTTTTTACTGTCTGGGTTCTCTAATTAACTTGGTCAGGCACTCTTTATGCCTCAGTTTCCCCAGTTGTGAAGTGGACATAGTGATACTTTCTTTACCAAAAAGTCTGAAGTGGCGCAGTTCTATCTCCAGACAGCAATTGGAGAAGTGTAAGGTGTTATTTGGGTTGTTCCAGTAACTGAGCTTAATGACATGTAACACCCCTGGCCACTCCCAGTAATAACCAGTCATATTTCTGGTACTATTGGTATTAGTACTGGTATAAGTGGGAGGGGCTGGGGGTGCTAAATGTCCTACAGTGCATGAGATGGTCTCACCCAATGATAATTTGTCCCACCCAAAATGAGAAACACAGTGAAAAGTCTAAAATGGCGATGAAAGCAAAGGAGTAATGTTTCTGTGCCATTATTTCTGAGAGTACTATGGTGGTTCCTTAAAAGTTGCTGCTTGTATTCATAATAGCAAAAATATGGAACCAGTCCAAATGTCCGCCAATCAACGAGTGGATAAAGAAAATGTGATGGCCGGGTATGGTGGCTCACGCCTGTAATCTCAGCACTTTGGGAGGCCAAGGCGGGTGGATCACGAGGTCAGGAGTTC
Source organism: Nomascus leucogenys (assembly GCF_006542625.1). Taxonomy (NCBI): domain Eukaryota; kingdom Metazoa; phylum Chordata; class Mammalia; order Primates; family Hylobatidae; genus Nomascus; species Nomascus leucogenys. The sequence continues at coordinate 98,728,413 of NC_044391.1, forward strand.
GAGAACAGCCTGACCAACATGGTGAAACCCCATCTCTACTAAAATTACAAAAATTAGCCGAGCATGGTGGTGTGCGCCTGTAATCCCAGCTACTGAGGAGGCTGAGGCAGGAGAATTGCTTGAACCCGGGAGGTGGAGGTTGCAGTGAGCCGAGATTGTGCCACTGCACTCCAGCCTGGGCGACAGAGTGAGGCTTCATCTCAAAAAAAAGAAAAAAAAAAAAAAGTGATACACACACACACACACACACACACACACACACTATAGAATATTACTCAGCCATAAAAAGGAATGAAATAATGGCATTTGCAGTAACCTAGATGGAATTGGAGACAATTATTCTCAGTGAAGTAACTCAGGAATGGAAAACCAAACATTGTATGTTCTCACCCATAAGTGGGAGCTAAGCTATGAGGATGCAGAGGCATAAGAATGATATAATGGACTTTGAGGACTCGGGGGAAGGGTTGGGAAGGGGGTGAGGGATAAAAGATTATACAGTGGGTACAGTGTACACTGCTTGGGTGATGGCTGCACAAAAATCTCAGAAATCACCACTAAAGAAATTATTCATGTAACCAAACACCACCTGTTCCCCAAAAACCTTTTGAAATAAAAATTAAAAAACGAAAAACAAACTCTTCAGGTTATACACATGAGCTGTTAAAAAACAACAAAAAACAAACATTTAATCTGAATCACACAGGAACGGCAGGAGACACTGTAAACTTCTTTCCCTTATTAAATTCAAATCTCTTACAATTAAGAAAGGAGAAAAATCATAAAATATATGTATAAAACTTACATTACTTTAAAACAATAAAAATAAATAAATAAATAAATAAATAAATAAATGTTGCTGCTTATGATAAGACTTGCTTCATCTCCCCTCTTACCTATTTGCAAAAGGGAAACTCTGATTTGCTACTGATAAGGCTGGTGGGTTCATTTTCTATTCAGCCAAGCCTATTTAAGAAAGTAATACTAGTAATCACCATGACAGTAACTACTGTTTCATGAGCACTTACTATTCTCTAGGTAGACAGCCATGAAGTTTTTGTGCTTTGTCTCACTTATTCCTCACGACAAACCTGGGAGCAGATTGTAGGAGAATTCAACACACAGATGAAAAAACCTGGCCGGGCGCGGTGGCTCATGCCTGTAATCCCAGCACCTTGGGAAGCCGATGCGGGCAGATTACCTGAGGATGGGAGTTTAAAACCAGCCTGGCCAACATGGCGAAACCTCATCTCTACTAAAAATACAAAATTAGCTGGGTATGGTGGTGAACGCCTGTAATCCCAGCTGCTCAGGAGGCTGAGGCAGGAGAATTGCTTGAACTCGGGAGGCAGAGGTTGCAGCGAGCCAGGATCGCGAGCCACTGCACTCCAGACTGGGTGACAGAGTGAGACTCTGTCTCCAAAAAAAAAAAAAAAATTCGTTTAGAACTAAGAACCAGAGCTTGTGGGTGGTGTTGTGGGTAGTGTACTGCACCTCTACAGAGGTGCTTCCTGTGTTCTCTTTGCTCCCCCTTGCCCTTCCTCTACTCAAATAAACAACATTAAGCAAATAAACAGAAAAACCAAAGTGTTTCCTCTTTAATAAAGGGATTCAGGGCTACCAATTTAGTTTGCACACACAGTGCACTTCCCACCTCCAGAGGTCACCAAACATGAAGACTACCTTGCTATTGGTGCTCCTTGGAGCAGTGCAGTGTGGTAGCTCCAGGAACCCTCCATTGTATCACTTGTCTTAAAATGATAGGGACCCAACTCTGCCCTAGGATGTACCAAGATAATGCTTTGGGGGCACTTATAGTCCAGCCTTACTATGCAGGTTGCTTTTAGCTTGGCCCTAGTCCGCGAGGTGGGGTCAAAACAGCACCTAGAACCTTCTCATACTGCAGATAATACACATCTGTGTGTGCTTTCTTCTTTTGGGTGCTTTGGCTCTACGAGTTTGTGAACTTGAGATGTCTATGAGATGAGAGTTATTTAACATCATAAATGTTTCTCTCTCTCTAAAAAGAGGAACAGCTTTGTATAAATATCAACTTTAATTATAAGAATATATGATGTCATTATGGTATTAGTTTGCTGAAAGCCTAATAATTGGATTATCATTGTGGGTTGTCATTAAGTAGAACTTCACTGTAGATTATAGGAGAGGCTTAACTTGAGTCACAGAGCATTTTGTGGGTTTGTTTTCTCCCCAGAGAGCCAGGCTACCCTCTTGTGTGAAGTAACTTTTTTTTCTTGGAGTTACGTACAAGGATGTACCATGTCTGCATTTGCCATTTTTATTCCAATGAATAAGAAAAGCTGCGTTTTAATCTGTTTAATTCATTTTCACAGATCAGTGCATTTGCAAAAGTGGAGAGCAGAGACATGAGGTGAAATGGGGAGCCCTGACAAAAGCAATTGGCAAAGGCACAATTTACAATAAATGAAAATCTTGGAATTCTATTGCCAAATTATGCACACCTTTCCAGAAAGAGCAAGTCACAGCAGATCAGATAACTGGCTCACAATTAGCACTGACAAAGAGCAGAATTGCACCCTGTCCTGTTCCTTTTATTTGTTTCCTGTGGGTGTCCATGATGGAGAAGCCTCTGGGAAATTGTGAGGGGATTAGTTCGACTGGAAAGAAGGGGAGAGAAGGAGCTGATGTACAGGGAGGAGAGCCTGCATCATTTAGACCCTTTCCAGGGCTCTCTCCTGTTGCCTGGAGGCTGAAGTTCTGTTGGATCTTTCAAAGCCAGGAGGGGCTATAAAATTACCTCAGTTGGACCCAAATGAATTAAAATGACCAGTTAACTCACTTTCAGGACTTTTGACAAAAAAAGGGGCTCAAGGCCTGGCCCACACAAGTTAAGAATGCTCCATTGAAAAAGGAAGAAAATCTCGGTATATAGTCCTTGTATTTTTGCACTTGAGGGTTCAAATAATGATAATACAACCAAATCCTGAATGCCTCAAAGATGTTCATATAACCACATAAATGTGTATTTTTGGGAACTGGGCATAATGTTAATATGTGAAATTGTGGCTAATCCAACGTTCCAATTCTGGCCTGGATCTCTGCCTCTGTGTCCCGTCGGGCTTCCGCCTGGCTCCATTCTGCCTCCCTTTGTTCCTGGCACAACTCTATTGTTTTCTAGTCCAGAACTTGATGTGGTCCTTGCAAATCAGAGAGCCAGATGGATAGGGAAGGAGGTAATATTGAGCCATCTCATTTGTCCTCACAGCATCCGTTTGAGGTAGGGAAGGACAGGAATTAAAAATGACATTATAGATAGACACACTGAAGCGCTGAGAAATCAAGTGCCAAGATGGTGGTGACTGGGTATGAAAACCCAAGGTTTCTAACAGCCAGCCTGAGACTCTCAGACTACACGAAGCTGCTAGCATACAACAGGAAAACAGTAAAGCGCGGTTAGTAGTTTTCTTAAAATAATCAGTAGACCACATCCTAGCTAAACATAATGGGAAAATAGAGAATATTTCTCTCTCTTTGTTGCATTTATCAAGCTAGATTTTCTGTTTTACATCCCCTGCCTGGTCAAAAGCATCTGGAAAAGCAGCCACGCCAGTCCCCACTGTTTCCCTTTTGTTCTCACAAAATAGAATTGCAAACTGAGATTATGCATACAACCTCCTGAGAGTGCAACTGTCCATCCCTGAAGCTGTCTCTCAGCACTGAGCCAGCCCAGTCGGCACCACCGGGCAGCAGGCTCTGCCAGGGAAGGGTTTCAATACAAACATCAGGCAACCAAGCCTGGGCTGCCAACCCAGGCTTCATCAGTAAGTGCTGTCCACGTGTTCTGTAGAGACTTCTAGGGAGGGGGCTATTTTCTTCTAGAAATATTGCTGGTGAAAAAGAGTCAATGCCAGAACTTTAGTATCCTTGTGTAGCTCATGTCTATTTCAACGCTGTTGGATTTCTTCCTCCCAATTGTTACTGTCTCTGCTAGAAGCCTCCTACATTGAACCTTGATGACAGAAAATTGTAATGGAAAGAAAAATCTCTGGCCTGAGAGCTCTAAGACCTGGGTTCTTTTTAGTGTATCTGTGAACACATTCCATTGCTAGGCCGTTTATCTGACAGTATGATCTGTCCTAATTTTGTTGTGGGAAATTTTATTCCTAATTAAAAACATTGGTTTTAACCTCAAGGAACTTCCAATCTAATTTAAAGAGACAAGGCATACATAATTGTTCCTTAGTTAAAAAATTAATATTTGCAAAATGACTGTTGGTGGCCTAAGGGTTGCTTTTGTCTACCAAGTTAATTCAATTTCAGTGATTTATTTATTTATTGTTTACCCCACTGAATTGCCTTGTTTTAATCTTTGTGGTACAGCCATTGCCAGCTGTAGACTTTCAGTGCTAAAGGTACTTGGAGTTCAGCTCTCTCTTTTTGCAGATAAGGACACTCAGATCCAGAGACATCAGTGCTCTTGCAAGTGTATAAGACACATCCTCTTCCAAATGTATAAAAAACTCACTTGCATCTAATAAGCCACAGTTACTGACTGAATGAGGATGCAAAATACTGAATTGCTTTCGGGTAGCCATGTCTACAAAAGAGAAAATACATTATTTTGTTCCTATAAATGTAGTATAATGCATCTCCAGTAGATAATTAGAAATTTTAATATATAGTACTAGTCTGGAAAAGATAAATTTTAAAGAAATACCAGTTATTTCCGTGCAGACAGCATAACTGATCACTTTCAATAAACACATGATAAAAGTACATAAAATGCCCCCCATTCTTCTGTGAAATTAAGTATGCAAATGCATCTTATACACCAAAAAATAATTGCAGTAACCTTTTAAATCTCATATAACCAAAGTGGTCTTTGCAAACACTCCTTGCCCCTTCAGAAATAATCACTTGCAAACAATACTCAGAATTAACAGGATTTCAAAGTTTTTTTCCTCTATTACTAAAAAAAGCCATTGCAGAGAGAGCAAGGAGCTGGTGGGTGGGGAGTGGGGAGTCTCAGAGTTAAGCGCTACTGCTGCTAGAATTTCACACCCAGTGGCTGGCTAGTGACTCAATGTTGAGGGCAATTGAGACAGAATCTCAGCTGGTGCTTAAAAAAAAAAAAAAAAAAAAAAAAAAAAAAGAATGCAAATCTGCTCTCAGCAAGTAACAGCCTCCATTTTAACCTGGACCAACTGGGTGGAACTGCCCTTCCTTCCTAACCCACACAGTCCTCTGCTGCACTTGACTTTCTTTTTATTCTGAATTTACCAGTGAAAAACACAGATGAGGGCTGGGAAGCACAGTGGGAACTGCCCCAGGCTGCACTCCAGGCTCCGGACCTGAATGGGAACTATGTCGTTAGTCCATAAATTGCTCTCTGGGTTTTCCTTGGCTTGTAAAGTATTTTTTGACTTATATACATTAAAAACAAAAAACAAAAAAACAGCTTGGTGTTGAATTGGGCAGCAGACCTGTCTGTTTGCTCAGCTTGATCTAAATTGGCTTTTGGTTGAAACTTCAGGTGGCTTTTCAGTTTGTCTATGTGCCTCACCCTCCAGGAAGACAACTTAGCCCCTATTTAGCATTTTTGCTGACAGAGAACCAGCAGGCTTGCTGTTTGAACCTACATTTGAATGTACTGTTTGGCCAAAAAAATTAAAAAGAAAAATCACTCCTTTTAGATTTGTTGGATTTGGTTGCTTTATTTTTTGGCCCAAATGCTCCTCTGTCATATTGTTTTACATTTCTCTGTAATTCACTCTTTTGTGGCTCTTTCAGCAGAATTCTCTCTGCATTGCCAGCTTTTATGAACAAATGGGAGACAGTTTGAATTATGAATAGAGTGTTCATCCATCACAATCCAGTGATAGGCAACACCTATAGACTGTCCACAGCACACAGATACTACCTCCATGGAAGACTGAGTTTAAAGACAAAATTACCCCTTAATCTCTTAAATCAATCAAACCTTCACACTTAGTACTTAGTGTGTCAATGATGAACATATGTATCCTCCTAATAAAGTAATAATTAATCATTACAGTGTGGGTGCAATATTATATATTAATATCATCAGTTCAAAACTTTACATAGCATATTAAGGAGAAAAAAATAGAAAACTAGCTTTCTTTTCTATAAGTTAATTTCAAACAACATTTTTCTTTAAAATTAATTTTGGGATTCTGTATTTGACTTAATGTAAATTAAAAAAATTTGGGATAACTTAGAGGTTCATAAAAATTGCCCTTTACAAAATTGCTGGGGTAGTTATGGTTGTACACTGATCTAGCTTAGAATTTATGAGGGAAACCAAGTGGAATGAGTGGATGGACAGACACAATTAAAGAATTACTGCTGTTAAAGGAAAATTAGAGCTTGACAATAAAGTGGCCCAAACAGGTTTTATTCAGGAACTATTGTAACAGGAGAAAAGAGATCTCAGCATAGAAGTGGGCTCAATTTTGAATACAGCTTGGACAAGTGGGGATTTATAGCCAAGGAGCAGGGTAGGGGTGAGTGGATGGAAAATACTATTAGGAAACAGCAGCGGTAGGGAGGGTTTTGGTTAAACAGACCTACAAGGATTCTTGCTGAAGGCAGGCTAGGGTGATCAGGGTGGGGGATAAGGAATGTGAAAAGATGCTGAGAGTTATCAGAGATCACAGGTAGAGAATTCTCTCTAAACTGACCGTGATGTTTAATATTGAGTGTCAACTTGATTGGATCGAAGGATGCAAAGTATTGTTCCTAGGTGTTTCTGTGAAGGTGTTGCCAAAGGAGATTAATATTTGAGTCAGTGGACTGGGAGAGGCAGACCCACCCCCAATCTGGGTGGGCACCATCTAATCAGCTGCCAGTGTGGCTAGAATAAAGTGGAATGAAGAAGAAAGTGGAATGGGCAGACTTGCTGAGTCTTCCAGCCTTCATCTTTCTCCTGTGCTGGATGCTTCCTGCCCTTGAACATCAGACTCCAAGTTCCTCAGCTTTTGCACTCTTGGACCTACACCAGGTTTGGCAGGGGTTGTTGGGCCTTTGGCCACAGGCTGAAGGTTGCACTGTCGGCTTCCTTACTTTTGAGGTTTGGGACTCGGACTGAGCCACTGCTGTCTTCCTTGCTCCTCAGCTTGTAGATAGCCTATTGTGGGACTTCACCTTGTGATCATGTGGGTCAATACTCCTTGATGAACTCCCGTTCATATATACATCTATCCTATTAGTTCTGTCCCTCTAAAGAACCCTAACTAATACAGTGACTTAGCAGGATTTTTGCTAAAAAGGCGTGATGCAGGCCCAATTAGGTGGACACCAAGGTCAGACTTAGAGGAGCCTGACTAAAGTTTAGTGAAGGAGAGAATCTTTACTACTGCAAAGCTGTATGATTCTTGTTTTATTTTTATTTATTTAATTTTTTATATTTATTTATTTTTTTGAGATGGAGTCTTGCTGTGTCACCCAGGCTGGAGTGCAGTGGCGCAATCTCGGCTCACTGCAAGCTCCGCCTCCCGGGTTCCTGCCATTCTCCTGCCTCAGCCTCTCCGAGTAGCTGGAACTACAGGCGCCCGCCACCACGCCCGGCTAATTTTTTTTTGTATTTTTAGTAGAGACGGGGTTTCACCGTGGTCTCGATCTCCTGACCTTCTGATCCGCCCGCCTCGGCCTCCCAAAGTGCTGGGATTACAAGCGTGAGCCACCGCACCCGGCCGATTCTTGTTTTAATTGGGATAGGCTAGGTATATATTGTAACAAGCTCTCCCACCCCCAAATGACAATGTTTGTTTCTTCTTGCTGGTAAGTGGATGCTATGGTTTGAATGACTGTCTTCTCCAAAACTCATGTTGAAATTTAATTACCATTGTAACAGTATTAAGATGTGGGACTTTTAAGAGTGATTAGGCCATGAGGGCCCTGCCCTCATAAATGGATGAATGCCATTACTGGGGGAGTGGATTTACCCCTTCTTGCTCTCTGTCTCTCTCGTGCCCTCTCTTTGCCCTTCTGCCATGTGATGATGCAGCAAGAAGGCCCTTGGCAGATGCTGTCATCGTGATACTGGACTTCCCTGCCTCCAGAACTATAAGCCAATACATTTCTGTTCATTATAAATCATCCAGTCTTAGGCATCCTGTTACTGCAGCACAAAACAAATTAAGGCAGTGGAAGAGAAAGGAGTTTGTTTCACACAGTCACTCACAGAACCTGGCTGATGTAGCCTTCTCCATCTTATTCCTGCAATTTCTGGAATAATCTTCCATCTTTGGTTACCATGGCAGGGAAAGAGACTAAAGAACTGTACCAAGGCTTTTCATTGCTTCATTCCAGATGTGGCCTTGTAACTTCTTCTCACAGCTCATTGGCCAAGCCAGTTACGTTTTCCCACCTAGTGACATAGGGAGCTGGGAAAAGTGTACACATAGTGGGGTATTTCATGAGGATTACCGTGGGTTCCGCGTTTACACTTATATATATGTATGTAATCAATAAATACTGCTTTCTCCAGTAGCAGTCCCCTGTTATTCAACGTTTTGCTTTCCTTGAATTGGTTACCTGTGGTTAACTGAGGTCTGAAATAGGTGAGTACAGTGCCATAAAATATTTTGAGAGAGGGAGACCAAATTTACGTAACTTCTATTACAGCATTTTGTTATAGGTGTTCTGTTTTTAGTTATTGTTAATGTCTTATTGGGCCTAATTTATACATTACTTTTTTTTTTTTTTGAGATAGAGTCTTGCTCTGTCACCAAGGCTGGAGTTCAGTGGCATAATCTCAACTCACTGCAACCTCTGCCTCCCGAGCTCAAGGGATTCTCCTGCCTCAGCCTCCTGAGTAGCTGGCATCACAGGCACCTACCACCACGTCCAGCTAATTTTTGTATTTTTAGTAGAGACGGGGTTTCACCATGTTGGTCTCGAACTCCTGATCTAGGGTGATCCCCCTGCCTCGGCCTCACAAAGTGCTGGGATGCCACTGCACCCAGCCTATAAATTAAATTTTATCGTAGGTATGTACAAATAGTCCCCAATTTATGATGATTTGACTTAAATGATTTTTCAACTTTAGGACTGTGCAAAAGCAATATGCATTCAGTAGAAAGTGGTACAATACTATTTTTTTGTATTTTTTTCAATAGGTTTTTGGGGAACAAGTGGTGTTTGGTTACATGGATAAGTACTTTAGTGGTGATTTCTGAGATTTTGGTGCACCCATCACTCGAGCAGTGTACACTGTACCCAAAGTGTAGTCTTTTATCCCTTGCCCCCTCCCGCCCTTCCCCATGAGTCCCCAAAGTCCATTGTATTGTTCTTATGCCTTTGCGTCCTCATAGCTTAGCTCCCACTTAGGAGTGAAAACATATGATGTTTGGTTTTCCATTACTGAGTTTCTTTACTTAGAATAATGGTCTCCAACTCCATCTAGGTTTCTGTGAATGCCATTATTTAGTTCCTTCTTATGGCTGGGTAGTATTCCATGGTATACACACACACACACACACACACACACACCCCACATTTTCTTTATCCACTTGTTGATTGATGGGCTTTTGGGCTTGTTCCGTATTTTTGCAATTGCAAATTGTGCTGCTATAAACGTGTGTACAAGTATCTTTTTCATATAGTGACTTCTTTTCCTCTGAGTAGATCGCCAGTAGTGGGATTGCTGGATCAAATGGTAGATCTAATTTTAGTTATTTAAGGAATCTCCACGCTGTTTTTCATAGTGGTTGCACTAGTTTACATTTTCACCAGCAGTGTAAAAGTGTTCTCTTTTCACCACATCTATACCGACATCTATTATTTTTTGATTTATTAATTATGGCCATTCTTGCAAGAGTAAGGTAGTATCAAATTGTGGTTTTGAGTTGCATTTCCCTGATCATTAGCGGTGAGCATTTTTTCCTATGATCCTCTCTCGTGATACTGGGCGGAGGCAGTGCACGCAGTGCACTATGTTGTCAGGCAATTTTGCCCAAGCGCAGGCTAGCGTAAGTCTTCTGAGCATGTTGGCTAAACTATGATATTCCGTAGTTAGGTGCATTAAATACATTTTTCAGCCTAGGATGGGTTTATTGGATTGTAACTCCATTGTAAGTGGAGGAGCAGGTTCAGTTCTCTAGGTAGTTTCAGGCATCCATGGGGGGTCTTGGAAGGCATACCCCCCTGGATGGGGGTGGACAATTGCATTTTCTTTAGAGAGGAAGGGCAAGAGAAAATGTTGCAAATGTGGAATACAAGCAGAGAAATTCTTAAATTACCCAGGATGTTTCTTGTAATTTCAAGTCAGCACAAATAATAAAACATATTTAAAGCATCAATAAAATAGTGTAGTGTCGAACCTCTGTGCACTCCAATGGGGATGGCATCAGATTTAAGAGGCCAAAGAAGAGCCTCAGAAGCAGCAAATGAGACATAGGGTTTTATTGGGGGTTGATATCCAGGGGAGAGAGTCCAGTGGTGTGGGCTGGGCAGGAGAGCCACCTTATGCATGGTCCAATGGTGATGGGCTGGACAGGAAAACCGCAACTTCTTGCAAACAGCATGCAGTTTATATAGCATTTTCCCTTAACCCCTTCCTCTTCCAGGTCCCACCTGGCAACCTTCATTTAACCCCAAAATTCAGGGTCTCAATCCTCTGTTTGGCCCATGTTCCACAGGATGAGCTGAGGGGCTCAGATGTTCCTCATAATCAGGCACAAATTTCTGGATTAGCCACTCCCAAATCCCTAGCTGGGAATAGACATTTGGGTGCATCTGCCATGCAGGGTCCATTCTAAGGGTATGTATGCTTTAAGTTATTGCTATCAGGTGTGTTTACCCTACACACCTGATAGGGTAACTATCATGAATTTTCCTCACCCCAGATACAAAAATTCTCAAGTGATGGATATTTAGATCTCCTATTTTCAGGAGTTACATGTCCTTTGAACTTAATGAAAAGGAGACATTTTGGACAATGTTTTGAAGGGTGAAAGCTTATGACTTTTTCTGTGGTATCTCCTTTTGGAGAAGTGATATTCGGAAGTGCTGTATTCGCCTAGCAGTAGTGGTTCTTTTGGCCAGATCAACATATATTAAAAGAAAAAAAGGGAAAATAAAAGGACTGTATTTAGGTGGTTGTGCTCTCTGCAGTGTGGCACGGTCCCCGTCATGCCCTATTGTCTATGCCCAGTTCATTTCCTAATTTTTTTTTTTTGTTTTGAGATGGAGTCTTGCTCTGTCACCGAGGCTGGAGTGCAGTAGCATGATCACGGCTCATTGCAACCTCCACTTCCTGGGTTCCAGCGATTCTCCTGCCTCAGCCTCCTGAGTAGCTGGGATTACAGGTACCCATCACCACGTCTGACTCATTTTTGTATTTTTAGTTAAGATGGGGTTTCACCATGTTGGCCAGGCTGATCTGGAGCTCCTGACCTCAGGTGATCCACCTGCCTCGGCCTCCCAAAGTGCTAGGATTACAAGCGTGAGCCACCACACCTGGCCTCATTTCCTAATTTTATGTTACCTGTCCAGGCTCCTGAATTTGTTATCCCTAGAGAAAATGGGTGAAAAAGCCCCTCTGTTGGGCTGTTTCTCTAGCACTCGTTGGAGGTATGTAAAAGAAATGGATTGCCTTTTAGAATCAGTCTCTCCACAAACGATAGGGAGATTTACCAGTTATTTGAGAGAAATTAGAAAATAAAGTGGACATGCTGCGTAAACTATGCTAACTCTGGCAATACTGGACATTTAAGAAGTCAAAAAAGCCTCTGTTATGGCCAAGAGAAAATTGCAATTACGTAAATAGGGGGTTTCACTATATTAGCTGTGTTAATCTCTTATCCCCAAAGGAGTAAATGGTTTTGGTATATGGTGTACAACACAGAGTCATTAAGTCCATAAAAGCAGTGTTTAGTGGGAGAAATAGAAAAGTCAAATTTAATTTAAAATTGATGCGTCATGGAGAATGTCTGGCTTTTCAATATCAGCACTTCAGAGCCATAAATGTGGAACAGATACAATTTCCCCACTGCATGGGAAGCGGCGAGGCCACTCATTTGATGTGCCCTGAAAGAGCTGCAGGGCAGGTGTCGATATTATGGTGGGTCTGAAGCCAGACCATTTTCTCTTTAACCCAAATACATGATTGGGAACAGAAAATGCTTGATAGCCACATGTCAAGTCGGTTAGAATTAACTAGTCTGCTGAACAGCTGAACCAAATTTGACAAACTCAAGCTCATTTGGGGTCCTAGCTTCCTTCCCGGCATGCTGATTTTCAAGCTGGTGCCCATTATGCTGCTCATATTAAAATGCTATGAAAGCAAAGCATTTTGTGTTGAGTGGTTGAGCAAACTCTATTATACAGTAATTATACTATCAGTATAGAATCTAATTTTATATGGAGGAGGGGGCTTTAACCAAATGAAAGAGGAAAACTCACGAACAGTATTTTTTCATTATCACTATGGGATGGTAAAATTGCAGAACTAGGCTAACTTGGGAGGCTATTTTTAAGCCTATTTCTACTAATTGAAATTAACTCTGTTTTTGCTGGATTTTAACAAAACTTAGCCACTATAACAATAAATGTAAATTCTAAGGAGTTCCCTCTATTAGATGCTTATTGAGCATGCAAAAATTTCTCTGTCAGCGACCAATCATAGGCACACTTGCTGTATTATTCATGCTATTTTAAGCATCATTGAGACACTAGGTTACAAACGAGTGGGCCTCAGGTTACAAATGAGTAGAACCACCTCAGAAATAATTCTTGCTCACAGTGGGGATGTAGAAGATGAGGGAGGGAGGGGGAGCGGGAAGACCTAGTTTGCTGTAGTACCAACTGAGATACTCAAGTTACTCACGACCAAGTAAAATAAGGTTGGTTATGTCACTTGTGGAATTTAATTAAATAATCATTACTAAATACCTACCACGTGCAGAACATTATGTGGGGATTGTTACTATTCAAAGGTGAGTAAATGTAGGGTTTGTGCCCAGGGAATGTATAATCTTCTGTAAATCAATTGCAGTTGTTTATCGATTGCTACATAAATATTATTAAGTTAATTACAAAGGAAGGGGTTATCTGGTGTGTGGATTATCTAGGCTCTTTGTTGCTGCTTTTCCTCCGATGACTTTGCAGCTTTCTCCCACCTCCGTAGCTAGAAAGATGAAAAAATGAATGGAAACAAAACAAAAACCCTAATTTACTGCTTGTTAGCAAACCTGGCAAGCTGGATAGTTTAAAGCAAGAAAATGTACCAGTTAGAACAGGAGTTATGGATTGAATGATTTTTGTTTGTTGTCTGATGCTTATTGACAGATAAATAATATATATGTATTCATTTGCTATACATACAATATACGTGCAAAGATATTTATATATACAAATATATGAATATTTGTGTAATACATATCCCACACCGCTTAGGGGTGTGCGTGTGTGTGTATGCATGCATAATGTCTATGATCTGTTACCGCTAAAGTGAGAGAAAAAGCAAATCCAGTAATCAGGCTCCAGTCTGTATTTCCACAATAAAAGATTATTTGTTCAAGACTTGGGTGCAGGGTGAGTACCACCAGTCTGTGATCCTTCTGTGGAATGTGTGGCTTGCACAATAAAACATACTTGTGGGAAGCAGATTTTTATTAAATGAGATTTAATGCATTAATATACACAGAAAACCTTAACAAAAGAAAAAATAAAGTCCTCATAGTAAAATAACATCAGAAATTGGGTGAACTCATGGCTGCCTTGTCTGTCTCTGCCATACCTCATTGGCAGAGAGCCTTTTGCCAAGAAATATGCCATTTTTACTGGCATCATTTACTCTAGGTTCTACTTTTCTTTTTCAAATTTGAGAAGAGAAACTCTACTTCCAGGAGGAGGAATTCCCAGTCGGCCAGAATCTCAGGAGAGAAGGTGTTACCCCTAGAGAAGGTCAGAGGAAAAGGCAGGGTGCTGCCCCCTACGCCCCCTACTTTCCTTTCAGTCTGGCCAAACCCCTCAGAGGAAAGCAGGCAAGTCTTTCGGTCTACTGCTCTCCCCTTCCAAATCTCATCCTCTTCCTTTAATTCAGTAGTTTCCAATCTTTCAGGCTACGAATGATAGTACTATTCAACCTAAAAATGTTCATAGATTCCCACACGATATAGCTGGTTTCAGGTTTTTTTTTTTCTTTTTTCTTTTTTTTTTGCTCTGTTGGCCAGGCTGGAGTGCAGTGTCATGATCTCAGCTCACTGCAACCTCTGCCTCCCGGGTTCAAGCAATTCTCCTGCCTCAGCCTCCTGAGTAGCTGGTACTATAGGCATGTGTCATCACACCTGGTGAATTTCTGTATTTTTAGTAGACACAGATTTCACCTTGTGGCCCAGCTGGTCTCAAACTCCTGGCCTCAAGTGATCCACCTGCCTTGGCCTCCCAAAGTGCTGGGATTACAGACGTGAGCCACCGTGCCCGGCCAGTTTCAGGTTTTTATCATTCTTTTGAGTCATGATTCCAGAGAAAGAGTTTTTCCCTCATATATAGGTTAGGAAAGTCATGGAGAATTTTCTTATTGACCTGAGCCACATATCCCCATCTTACTGGCTTAGGTTACATATCCAGCCCCTTCTTAATGAGTCCAGCCCTCTGGGCAGGATTAGCCCCATTTAAACCACATGGAATGGGTCCCTCACAGAAAAGAGCAGTTTTGTGGCCAGAATAAAGGAGACAGGATGATGAGCTGGCAAAAATAGTGAACGTTTCCCCACATTTAGAAAAGTGCTTTGAAAAATTGTGTAACAATATATAAATGTATAACATTGATTGCCTTTTCTCATTCTGCTATAGACTTGAAGCATTGATTTTAAAAGTGGAGCAATTATGTTAACAAATATAGCAAATACGTAGGCAGTGTGCCCTACTTCACCAGTTTTTAGTGCATGTAGAGTAAAATCTCCCAGCTGTCCATTCAGTAGCTCAAATGCCCACCTGCTTTTATTAACAGAAATTCTAATAAGTCTCTCTTGGACCTCCTGTCAACCCTGTTTTGTCCAAAATGTTCCAAAATCTACTCAGATTAAAGAGTGCCAATCCCTGATGCTCTTAGAGATTTTCTCTTGCTATTGCTTTCACTGCCAGGTAGTGCCCCTGTTGAAAGCTGTTCTTGTCCCAATGATGGACCCACTGCTTCAGACCCCCTGAAGACCCCGGAAGACCCTGGCCTTGTCTTGGGCTCCAGGGCTCCAGCTCACATGCATAGACACTATTTATCAACACTCAAGCCAAGAGGGGGTGATTTCCAACTTCGGCTTAACACTATGTGGGAGCTGGCCATTTCCAAGAGTCTTTGGGCCAATAGATGAGACTGCAGGACCACATGTCCTTATTCCTGGTGAGTTCTCCTCTAGGATTCTTGCGGTCTTACCTTGACACTAGACCTACATCACGGTCCCCAGTTCTTTCCCAGTGGTGTCTATACCTTTGAGTTAAGGTAAAACCTTGGTAAAACCAGAGGCCATCTCTCAGAAGGCCTCTGGGCTCCTGGGCTCCTGGTTTATCAAGCAAATTGGTTTATCTTCTTATATACTAAAGGGAAGGACTACTTTTCCTAAGTCTCTGGAAGGATGAGGTTTTTCAATGCACCTTTCACCAGGACAAGAGGTGCTTTTTAACTTTAATTTTTACAAAACAGCCAAACTACTCTTTCAAGAACAATAAGAATAACAAAATCTTCCCCAAGGAGACCTTCTCTTTCCAGGTGGTAAAAGGCTGGCATAATTATTTTAAAATTCTCCCTCCCTGGGCATCCTGTTAACACAAATGTAAATCTGGATTTCTGCCTCAGGCTTGTCCCTCCTGATATGTTCAGTGTTAATGAATGACATCACTCTCTACCTGGGTGACCAAGGAAGACACCTGGGAGTCAGGTTTGGCTCTTCTTTTATACTTGTCTACCACATCCAAGCAATTAGCAAGTCTTGTCATTTCTACCTCCTCAATATCAACTGGTTCTGTCCACTGCCCTCCACCCTCATTCCCACTAAGTTCCCTAATGTCTCCTCTGAATTTTATGGTGAATCCTTCTGATTTGGTGTTCACATTATGGTCTGGATATTTACTAAACTGCAAATGTGATCGTATGACTTGTCTACATACAACTTACCAGTGACTTCTCATTGTTTTTAGGCCGAAATCCAGAAGCAGTCCAGCATCTTCCTCACTTCTCCAGGGTTATCTCCCACTGTTTCCTTTTTCATAATCTTTGTTCCACCCATACCAGAGTCCTCACACTCACACGGGGCTCCAGGCTCTCTCTGACTTCCGGAGCCAGCACTCATTCAGATCCTGTGCTCTGGAAACATCCCCTCCCTCTCTCACTCCCCTCTTGCCATGTTGCGTGTGCTCCTACTTAAACTCAGATTGCTCATGTCCTGGCCTGGTTTCCATGCCCTGCTGTGCATTCTATACGGCAGAGGTCCCCAGCCCCAGGCCACACAGCAGGAGGTGAGCAGTAGGTGAGCAAGCGAAGCTGAGTTCTGCCTTCTGTAGATCAGCTGCACATTCGATTCTCATAGGAGCGTGAACCCTATTGTGAACTGTGCATGTGCACTCCTTATGAAAATCTAACACCTGATGATCTGAGGTGGAACAGTTACATCCCGAAACCATCACCCCTCCCCACCCTGCCCTGTCTATGGAAAAACTATCTTCCGTGAAACTGGTCCCTGGTGCCAGAAAGGTTGGGGACTGCTGCTCTACGTCCTCCACCGTGTCACATTCTGCAACGCTGTCTTTAAATAGCATTTCCTACCAATGGAAGTTAGGAAGTCAATGCTGAGCCTCATGATGCCACTAGCCATATCTGCACAACCACTATCATGTTTCCACAGGTTAGAACAGCATCTTGCGTAGGGTGGACACCTAATACCTATTTATTTAAATAGTAAACACATTAATAAACCTTACAAGGCAGCAAAGGATTGGGGAGAGGATTTTCAACAGCAGTTAGGAGGTGTGATTTTTTTCATCTTTTCTTACTCCTTGAATGATTTTTATGTAAGACTCTGCATTACTTTTTCACGGGAGATGAATGATCATGCCCTAATGGGACAGAGTCTGGTCCTTAGTCAGGGGCTCCTGGCAGAGCTGGCCTTCTGGAGGAAGCACTCATCAGCTCCTTTTAATTAACTGTCATATTTTCTACCTGTGACCCTAACTACTTTAAGAAAAAATGTGAATGCCACACAGGCACCTCAGAATATGAAAAAAATGCATTTGAAGGCCCTTGAGTGAGATGACTGATTAGGCTAACTCTGAGTTTCCAGTCCACTTGAAGTGAAATAATGGTCCCAGAGGTAAATTATACAACAAGGAATAATGTTACAAGCTGATAACACCAACTTTCTGACCCAAGGATGGTTTCTTTTCCCTCTGAAAATCGTATTTCCACCAATAACATTCAGAAAGCTGCTTATCTGGGCTGGAGTTCATGTGATGAGGTTAGGCATGAGGTATGCTACAGTGGCTATTTGTACTGATTTTCTCCTCTTAAAGCATGCACTTAGAAAGTTCCTGTAAAGCAAAATAGACATTTTTTTTTATAGTTTATTTTTTTAAAAACATGGCAAATCATAAACTACTGACCTTAAGAGAAATTCAATAAATCATTAAAATGCCGCCACTTGCAAACCCAGCTCTGACTAATTCCTTAGGCCTGGCATGATCAGATACACTAAGACTTTAGTGAGCCTTACCATCCACCTAAATATTGCACACCATGGCAGCCTGCTGAATGTGAGCCCCTGGATCAGGGTGATAGAGTTTTCTTTTGGCTGCAAGTGTATTGTGTATGTATTTATTTTCTAGAGTGGAGGAAGGGGAACCCAAAAACTGGTTTCTCTGCAGCCCATGTGGTGAAACGTGTCCATTTGCAGAGAGGTGCTTCTTGTGAGAAATGGCCAGATGGGGCCTCGCAGACAGAGAGAGGTGGATGTTTTTCCCTGTGTTCTTAATTATTCTTACCTGAGAGAAATAATAGAAGATTGACAGAGCTAAAAGTATCATTCATAGGCTAATCTCATTTTGAAAGACTAAATGTGAGGATAAATACTTTTTCCTTTTTTGGGGGTGTGATTTTAAAGTTTCTGTTACTTGAATTAGAAAACTAATCCCCTCTCATTTTAACAATTCAGATGATACAGATACATGTAAGAAAATTAAAAGTGTTTTCCAGTTGCCTCTTCTCCCACCTGTATTCCTCTGTTACTTTCCTTATTTCTTTGTGATTATATAAACATATAGGCACATGCATGGGAACTGTGTTTCTATTCTATGTAAAAACAATAAACATGCTGTCTCATAACTTGCTTTTTTATTGTTTTTTTTTTTTATTTTTATTTTTTGAGCTAGAGTCTTGCTCTGTTGCCCAGGCTCAAGGCTCAAGTGTAGTGGCATGATCTCGGCTCACTGCAAACTCCACCTCCCAGGTTCAAGCAATTCTCCTGCCTCAGCCTCCCGAGTAGCTAGGATTACAGGCACTTGCCACCACCCCCAGCTAATTTTTGTATTTTAGTAGAGATGGGAGTTCGCCATGTTGGCTAGGCTGGTCTCGAACTCCTGACCTCAGGCGATCCACCCGCCTTGGCCTCCCAAAGTGCTGGGATTAAAGGTGTGAGCCACTATGCCCGGCCTTGTTTTTAATTTTTTTTTCTTTAGCTCAATGTGTCAAGGATATCTCCAGTTATTCTGACTTCTGAACTCTATGGGGCTTCTGTTCTGTGCCATGAACATGACACCTGTGTACCCTGTTATGTTCTTGTGATTGCTCCTGTTTCATGTATTATGTATTCCTGTCTTCTCTCTCTGACTAGGTTTAAAGAAAAAGACAGTATTACTTACTCCTCTCCCCCAGTGCTCAGACTCACTAACTGACCCTTCTGAGTTGTTTCTAATCAACTCTTTGGGCTGAATTTCAGTTTAAGTGGAGTCCTTTTTGTAAGCACCTGCTTTGAAGCCATGTATTTTGTGTTCCTTGGCCACTATCCAATTACCACACCTAATGTGCGCAGTTAACTATGCAACTGAAGTGAAACAGTTGTGCAATTACCCAGATAATTCAGGGAAAGAAGGGCGTGCTGCCCTAATGACTCAGGTAATACTTGCTACAGAAATCTGGTATAGGAAGGAACATTTCTTTCTTTTATTAAATGTTTTATAGATATATGGGTGAATCTTCTTGGGGTAGACTTCATGGGTGGCCCTGGTAAAAGTTCCCTAGGTAATTGTGAAAGTCACCTTCCTTATTTAAAGATTATTGTTACAGGGAATGATTACATAACCAGGCACTTCTTCTGAGATAGAAGTTAGGAAGTCAATGCTGAGTAAAAATACATAAGGTTCTTGCCCTCATATGGGTTATGGTGTGTATTAGCTTCCTAGGGCCACTGTAACAAAGTATTACAAACTGGGTGGCTGAAAACAATAGACATTTATTCTCACAGTTCTGGAGGCTAGAGGTCTGAAATCAAGGTGCTTGCAGAGTCATATTCTCTCTGAAGACTCTAGAGGAGGGCTCTTCCCTGCCTTTTCCGGCGTCCGGCAGCCCCAGGTGTTTCTTGCCTTGTAGCAGCATAAGTCCAGTCCCTGCCTCCATCTGCACATGGCCGTCTTCCCTCTGTGCGTCTTGATGTCTTCACAAGTGTTCTCCCTTCTCCCTGTGGGTCAATGTTTGTGTCCAGATTTCCCTCCTCTTATAAGGACATCAGTCATATGAACTCAGCTGACCCTAATGACCTCATCATAACTTGCTGAAATCTGCAAAGACCCAAGTACCAAATGAGGACATATGTACAGGCATTTGGGATTAGGACTTCAACATTATCTTGTTTGTGGGGACACAATGCAACCCATAACAGAGTCTTAAGTTTTCACCCTAATGGGCCAGACAGACATTTAGTCAAATCATTAAGGAAACAGATACAAACTTACAAAAGGAGAAGGTCTATAGAGGAGAGAGACAGGGTGCCCCAACAACTCACATAATGGGCATTAGACTTGGCCAGGATTCTGGGCAAGTAATGCTTGACTGAGTAAGCATTAATTAGGTGCAGATGGGAGGGAAAAGCAGGTTCAGGCAGAGTAATCAACATATGCAAATGCCCCTAGGGAGAGGAAGGATGTAATTACCAAATACTTGTGTGAGTAGAGTGGAGGGAGCAAAGGCATGTGATTAGGATGGCTAATGTTTGTGAGACTCACCATCACACCATGCAGGACCTGGAAATGGATGCTGGGCATTTGTTTTCTTCTCCTAAGAAAAGCAGGGTGCATTGAAGGGTTTAAGAAGAGGACAAGTTATGATTTTCATATCACATCAATCACTCTAGCTGGAGAGTGGAGGACAGATGGGGGCAATGCAGACTGGATGAGCATAGGCCAGTTAGGAAACCTGGCAAGTATGAGATGATGATGCCTAGACTGGGATGGTAGAGCTGAAGAAGGAAAGTTTCAAAAATTATCTGGAGGATAAAACAAAATAGAAATTAGGAGTTGATTACATAAAGTGAGGACCTTTCTAAGGATGGCATGGAGAGTCCTGGCCTGGGAAGGCTGGTGATGACTTCATGGAGACAGCCCTGAAGACCACCTGTTTTGGGGAAGGAAGATGGTAAGAGTAGTTTCATTTGAATTGACATTAAGACATTCAAGAGGAGACATTAAGCAGGCATTAGATATACAGGGCCCTGTTGGAGGAAACTGACACTTTATTTGGTAACTGAAATTTAGTGCTAACCTAAACAAAGAGGTTGGGTAGGATCCTGGGCCTTACAGATTTCAAACAGGTTCCAAAACCTAAGGCAGATCATTATCTACTAGCCATGTGTATTAGTCCATTTTCTGTTGCTATAACTGAATACCTGAGACTAGGGAATTTACAAAAGAAAGAAATTTATTGCTTACAGTTCTTGAAGGTGAGAAGTCTAAGGTCAAGAGGCTGCATCAGGTGAGGACCTTCTTGCTGGTGGCGGCTCCGGAGAGTTCTGAGACAGTTCAGGGCATCACGTGGTTAGGAGACTTATGAAAAATGGCCAAACTGGCTTTTGTAACAGACCCACTCTTGTGATGACTAACCCACTCCCTCCATAACCTTGTAATCCATTAATCCATGAGTCCATTAATCCATGATGGAATTAATCTACTCATGAGGTGGAGTCCTTATGACCCAATTACCTCCCCAAAGTCCTACCTCTCAACACTGCTGCATTGGGTACCAAGTTTCCAACTCTTGAACTTACAGAGGACACATTCAAACTATAGCACCATGTTAGCTGTAATTTTGGTAGCTACCATCAGAAAATGACTGGGGGAGGCCTGCTAATTGTTACAAAGGCCTAGTGAATGGAGTATTTCAGACAAAGCTGAGGAGACAAAAATGGCACATGATTCGGCAAATTTTTAATTTTTGTATAAAACATTTCACTAAAATAACAGGTGAGTTATTCATGATCTCTAATTGCTGTTTTGTTTTGCATCAGAGAAGATTTATATAAACACTTTTTGAAAAGGCTGGTGAAGTACCACTTCTTGTAACCTTACAAGCATTCTTTCAACCTAAT
Organism: Nomascus leucogenys; assembly: GCF_006542625.1. Classification (NCBI taxonomy): domain Eukaryota; kingdom Metazoa; phylum Chordata; class Mammalia; order Primates; family Hylobatidae; genus Nomascus; species Nomascus leucogenys. The sequence goes on from NC_044391.1 coordinate 98,749,982, forward strand.
ACAACTTAACTTCCCTTTCTGTTCTCTTGAAAGTATCTACTTTCTCTAACAAACATCTTAAGTTTCTCTGCATTTTCCCTTAGCTTTCCTGGGAGTCACTTGTAATTTGAATATGAAAAATGTTTTAGCTCTTCCTCTTGCTGCTTGAATTCATCCAGGCTTGTCAGCCAAATGGCTTTCCTAGCTCAGCTTTCATGCTTGCATCTCACTAATTTGCCACCCCTCTCTTGAAGGAGAGAGAGCTCCTTGCTTTTTCTTGGGGCTGATCTCATCCTGCTCTGGGAAGCTCCGAACTGCCTCTCACTCCAAGTGCCAATCTCCGACACCCCACCTTGCTTTGGTTATTCAGACTTTTTCCAAGACTGAAAAAGAAATGTGGATGATGTACCCCTTTCTCTCAAATCTGGCTCTTATCTTGAGACAATTTCTTTCCAACCAGGGGAAAAGCTACCCCAGCAACTAAGTAACCAACTAACGCAATTAACGTTTCCACTCCTCCTTTATCAATATTCTGTGAACATCCAATTGCTTCTTTGCTATGCTCAAAAAGCTGAATTGGATCAAGGACTGCAGAGGGGTGTGGTGCGGAGTGTCACGAAGGGGCCAAAATGTACCAGAGGAAGACCCAGAACCTGATGAAATTTCCTCGTAGTTTAAGTCTCCTGTATGCATCTTAGATGCAGCCCCTGGAGGGGATAGGGACAAAACTCTGAGGTAACAAAGATAAAATTTCTGGCACTTAGCTGAATGAGGGCTTGGGAGCACAAATAGGTAGATTAAAGGAAAAATAAAACAATTCCTTTTTGCATTTTGAATTTATGGACCGAAGTTTATATTGCAGTTGTCAAAAGTAGTGGAGGACAATAAAATGACACCTAGTGAATTCATAGACTGTTTTTGCTGTGAAGGTCACAGGGCAGAAAGTGGTTTGCTCCTAAAGAAATGAAAGGGGAAATGAACAGGATACTAGCCTTTCTCTTTCTACTATTTCCACAAGCTGAGAAATATTCTAATCTTAATATTGGTTTAGAAGCCCAGATATTTTCCTCAGCTTCTCCAATTGTAGAAAGAAGTTGCTCAGTTGGAAATTCTCAATGCTTTATACACTTACTTCTTCACCCTCATTCTCACTTGCACTAGACAATGCCTCCATTCCACACAGAGCCACGTATTTCTCTTTTTTCCTTTTTCTTTCTTCTTTTTTTTTTTTTTTGAGACGCAGTTTCACTCTTGTTGCCCAGGCTGGAGTGCAATGGCACGATCTCCATTCACTGCAACCTCTGCTTCCTGGGTTCAAGCGATTCTTCCGCCTCAGCCTCCCGAGTAGTTGGGATTACAGGCGTGCGTCACCTCGCCTGGCTCATTTTGTATTTTTAGTAGAGATGGGGTTTCTCCACGTTGGTCAGGCTGGTCTTGAGCTCGCCAACTCAGGTGATCTGCCTGCCTCGGCCTCCCAAAGTGCTGGGATTACAGGCATGAGCCACTGCACCTGGCTGAGCCACATATTTCTTATCTGCATCATTCTTTCTGGAAATAAATGGGGGTAAGAATAAATGCATGTGTTCTATTCTGACAGATTAATCATTTATGTAAAACAAGTGAATTAATACATAAATGCACAAAATAATCTTAGTGAACCTCACTGGGTGCTTACTACCTGATGTGCACTGAGTACTTGGATTATCTCACTAGGAATGCCCCATGAACTAGATGCTATTGTTCTTATTTTACACTTGAGGGAATTGAGGCTTGCAAAATCTGTGTATCTGGTTAAGGCCACACATTGAGCCACCAAAGGTCTGGGATATGGATCCAGGTCAGCTTAATGTCAAAGACATTTACTCGGTTACTAACTATGCTGTCTGCATGAGCAGGAAAGAAAAACGATTGTCCTACTTAGGCACACGTCTTCTTCAAATGCTGGTCCAGGGATGCTCTGACTTTGACAAGTTATCACATAATGCTTATGCTTCCAGAGGTGCAAGTTAAGTGTCTATACAAGGGGCTAATTGTACATGAAATCCTAAGTGGTGAGATTCATCTCTCTCTGCCCATTGTATAAAATAACTGTGTATACACTCTATTTGTTTATGAGCAGCTAACCCTGGGACTCAGGGCTGCCAGATTGAGCAAATAAAATTAAAAGATGCCCAGTTAAATTTAAATTTCAGGTAAATAACAAATCATTTTCAGTATAAGGATGCCCTATGCAATATTTGGTGCATACTTATACTCAATTTTTTTTATTGTTTATTTGAAATTCAAATTTAACTGAGCATCCTGCATTTTATGTGGCAACCCATCTGGGACTGTTCTGTCACTGTAAAGCATGTGCTTATATTCTTTTCTCTTCTGCCTAACACTGAGCTCCACCATGGCTAAGGCTGCAAAGAAACACACACACACACACACACACACACACACACACGGTAGCTATGTAAATACCAACTAGCGCAGCCCAGGAAGACATCCCATGTGGGTGTTTTGTCCTGGGCTGGTCTTTCCCAGCAACTCCTCTCTCCCACTCAGTGCTTGCTGACTGAGGAGCCGCCCATATCTTGGCTCTCCTTCTCCTCCCTATCATCAGTATTTCCCTCCCTGATAGCAAACACTCCAGTCACTGCCTTTCAGAATCAGTATCTGGTGCAGATGATCCTAGGGTCAGAATGTTAGAGCTAGAAAGACTCAAAGAGGACTTTTTACAAGTGAGGAAGCCGAAAACATCATAACGATCACTTGTTCAAAGTCACACAGCTAGGCAGGGGCGGAGCTGGTGCTGGAATTAACATTTAGCAAGGACTTTTTCTAACTCGGGTGGCTCTGCCTTACCACAACATGGGGTCAATGTTCCAGCCCCCTGTTTACTTCCATGATGTGGGGCACTTTTCCTCTTCCTTGATGGTGGTGATGTTGATGGTGATGATCATAACAATGTCCGATTTCTTTGATTTACACATAGCATATCATTTAATCATCACAATTCCAACAAGGTATCTGTTATTCACTGCTAAAGTTGATCCACCAGCTTTTCATGCTGCTAACACTAATTTTTACTCTCCCCAGGAACAACAGGGACCCATAATAATAATTTGCAAAGAGAGAGTTTGGGAAGTACATATTTGTGCTTATTAAACTCAACAACTCTTTCTCTTGTTGCTTCTTGTTTCCAAGGGATGGGTAGATGCTGCAACTGGGGAGACAACTTACGTAGCTCTAATACTGTTCCAATATATATAGCCTTCCAAAGCCTTCTTAGATTTCCTCCTTTTTTCCCCTACTAATTCCAGCATGCTTTGCAACACACATTTATTTTATTGCTTTGAGGAGGAAGAGATTTTTGGGTGTGTGTTTCCTTTAAGGAAGGATGAAGCAAGAGTATAATGCAAAAGCTCATAGAAATCTTTAATTCTATCCATGTGGACATAGTTGTATTTGATAGAAATAATTGGGGAAGAGCTTGTATTCTTTGGAACATATGGAAATATAATAATTACTTCATTTATTGAGCATTAATGTGCTAGACAGTAAATAAGGTATTATATGTTACCTACTGTATTTTTTGTTCTCCCAGTAACCAGATGGGGTAGGCATTACTATCCCAATTTCACAAGAGAGGAAAAATGAGTCTCTGAGGGGTTTAAGGAGTTTCCTCAAGGTTACATAGTCAGAAAGTAGAAAAGTTGAATATGGGACTCAGGACAGTCCAATCTGAATGTCAGTGTTCCTTGTTAGTGTAACAATTATTAATGTTAGAAATTATGCAGTTGTATTTTTGAGAACCACTTTATGATGTTTCTTTTTAAAGTTTCACAAAGCATACTGGCATGTTAAAGACTGAGAATTCCTGCAAAAAAAAAAAAAAAAAAAAAATTCTGTTTGACTTTATTTAGCCCAGAGTTTGCATACAGAACCTATCTGACCATAAACCATGAAGTTTTTTTTCTTCATTTTTTTCAGGGACTATCTCTGCAATAGCTTTACCTATTCCATAGTAAGGGCTATGGTTATACTTGGGATTACAATGGACTTAACACAGTGCCATTTGAGGCTCAATTAATGACCTCAGGAGGAAGCTTTTATCATGTAGAAAACTAACAGGCTGGAAAAAAATAATAGCATTTTGAGATATCTGAAATGCTGTTGTGTGAAAAAGGGATTAGATTGTTTCAAATGTCCATGAAGGGTAAAACTAGAACCAGTGCTTAGAAGGCACAGGAAAATACATTTCGGTTTCACTTAAGGAAAACTTTCCAATGGTCAGAAGTGCCAAAAAAATTTAACTAGATCACCCATTACTAGAAGTAATTGACCATAGGCTCCATACTACTCGTGAAAAAAGCACTCTAACATCAGCAGAGCTCTTGAATTAGGTGACCTTTAAGGTTTTGCCAACTAAGATTCTGTTTTTATTTAAACTGGTTAATCTTATCCACAAAATACCAATTTAATGCTGAACAGTTGGTCTACCAGTGTATAATTGTATAGAAAATAGCCAATTGCATAGCAAACAACAGATTATATGTCTGAATTTTTTTAACTCTACAATTTTTTTGGCAGTACATACTGCAGGATATTGATGTGAATGGCCATATTTTCTTTCAGAGATGAGTATTCTTTCTTAATGTGTGTTTCACTCTGCAAAGGATTGGTTGTTGACTTAATCGCGGGCTTAGGAATGGTTTCAGGAGAAGCGCTGATGGGGTAGAATGTGAGTGATTTTCTGTGGTGCTGGTATGTCAAGGTTTTCTCCTGTGCAGATAGTAATAAATTTCTGAAAGGCTAGGTCTAGGTAAGCAGGTGAAGTTGTAAATATCTTAGTTATGTTATGTAAGTAAACTTATATTAAATATGTTTACATATGCTGCCCAAACTCTCAGAGAGGAAATGGTGAAAACATAAAAACTCTACAGTCCCCACACCCACTGTGACCTAAAATACTACAACGCCTCCAAGGAGCAGACCACTGGGAGCCTTGATGCTATTTATGGAATACAACAATGTGTGATGTATTTGACTCCATTAGACAAACTGTGAACCATTTTACAGGCAGGAAATATGACTGTCTTATAAGCGTGCATTATAAAACCATGGCCATGAGCATGAAAATCACCCAAGCTATAAAACGAAGTACATATTTTTTTCTATTAATGGGTCTTTGCTACCTATTTGTTTTTCGACGCCTGCCAGTTTGCTCACAGACAAACAGTGGTGGGCAGTGAAATTTCAAAAAAATATTGTGAAAAAAACTGATGTAACCTCAGTGCAAGTTTCCACCATTGAGTACCATTCCGTAGGAAATTCAATTCCCTGTTGAATACCCGAGGATTGCTGGTCCTGATCGTCACTTGCCACTGCCCTTGCCCACACCACCTCTGCTGCTCCAGAGTCATTCCACAGATTTCAGTTACTCGAAGTCTGTCTGACCCCCTCCCAGCAGTAGGTGGGCATTTCCTGGCCCCACCTTAACCTTCTGATGAGAATCTGCATTTTAGCAAGCTCCCCAGGGATTCAGATCCACATCAAGATTTGAGAAGCTCTGTTCTTGGTCACCTCTTGGCCTCTCCTAAAGGCATTGTCCCCAGCATAGACACCAAGGGGCCTTTAGTCCCCCTTGCCCTGTTGTATGTAATGCTCATAACTAAAGGCATCCAAGGACCAAGGACGATACACAGCACAGGAAAACTAAAAAGTGGATCTCAGACATCTCTGCACCCTAAGCCTGTCACAGCATTTACAGGACAGGGGCTATTATCTTCCTTAAACCTTAGGCTAAAACTATGTTGCTAGGGCCTACAGCTTCTTCAAATTAAAGTCACCTTTGTCATGTATTTTTCCCTTCAATTCTCAGAGGTCTAAGTCCTTGCCTCTGGTGTTCTCAGGGTAGCCCTAAATTAACATCACAACCATCTTTGCCCCCAAGGAAGAAAATCCACTCTACTGGGCAATTTCACTTTCCTGGTTCAACTTCTCCTTCTAGGCCTTGGCTCTGCCCTTTCATAAACATAGCCAAAAATCTCCTTAAAGGATTTTCCTAAGCAAAATAGCAGATTTCCTCCAAGGATAAACCATATACCACCACTGGGAGATGGAAACAGCTTCAGGAAGATCTTAAATGATATTTATATGCATATGAACATATACATACATATACACATATGTCTTGCTACACTTTAAAAAATCTATTAATATAACTTTTGACAAACTAAAGAAAGAATACTATTATTTGGATACCAAGCTATATGGTGAGTATTATTTAAAAAACTGTCATCTTATTCTTTATGCTACATTGTCGAGTTTCAGTTTGGTTTGGATCTCTCAGTTGATATTTCAGGTGATGATGCCAAACCATCCAAGAGTTTCTCTGGAGATAGACATTATTTTGTTATAAAAGATATTTTAGCACTTTGGGAGGCTGAGGTGGGTGGATAACCTGAGGTTGGGAGTTCGAGACCAGCCTGGCCAACATGGTGAAACCCTGTCTCCACTAAAAAATACAAGAATTAGCTGGGCGTGGTGATGCATATCTGTAATCTCACCTACTTGGGAGCCTAAGGCAGGAGAATCGCTTGAACCCAGGAGTCGGAGGTTGCAGTGAGCCAAGATCGCGCCACTGGACGCCAGCCTGGGTGACAGAGCGAGACTGTGTCTCAAAACAAAACAAAACAAAAAGATATTTTAGGGCAAAATTCAGCCTTTGTCTCTACGGTCTTAGCAGCTCTTTGAGAGTTTCTACTACTTTTTTCAGTTCCTTTTAAAGTGTAAGATGCTTGAGGTTCAGGGCTGGGTTCATTAACTTAATACTTTTTGTGTGTATCTCATTTTACATTTAATCATTACAACATGTCTCTGATGTTGATATTACTTTTATTTTAAAGCCAGTCAATCAACAGATATTAACTGGACATCTACATGCCAGAGAGTGAATAAGACCAAGTCTTGTCCTTAAAGAACTTACATTCAATAAACAGTTGAATTACATTCAGTAGACCTAAGACCAACTGCCTCATTTTCTAGGTGAAGACACTGAGGCTCCAAGAGTTGAAGTGTTTCGTTCATGGTCAGCTAACTAGTCAGGTCAGAACCAGGACTGAACCAAGCCTCCCAGGCTCATGTTCTTCCTTATGCTGCAGGATTAAATTGCACAGCCTATAGCTTCCCTGTAGGTATCTGTGCAAAGATGCGGTGAAAAATCTGTTTGGAAAAAATATGCTTATGAGATCCTTAGGGGGGAGATGAAGATCTCAGGGGCATGTTCAACAGAAGAGTCTATTGATTAGATTAGGAAAGGCCCCCCAACAAAGCAAAAGATGAGAAAGTAGGCATAAAGGGAAATAGGAGAAGGAGAGTGCGGGCAATAAGGATGTTAGGGCAGTGTACCAGTCAATTCAGTGGCTTCTAACTCCAAAGCTACAAGTAAGGTCTGCCCAAATAGCCATGAGTGGAGCCAAGTTCTGTGGGGTCTGAAGTTTGTACAGTTGAAGAGGACTTCTTTCTGAAAAATGGCATCAAGTCACAAGTGAAGCAAACAGAAATAGAGTTTTGGAAGGAACCTGCTTGAGAACTTGTGAAGGTTATGCATCATGAGCTCATCAGCCTTATGATGAATCCACCTCTGAGAGGATCCAGTTGCATTCAGAGGGTGTGAGAAATGGTGAAGGGATGGAACGCAGTGTCTGGGTTGAGGTGGGGCAAAGCAGTGACAGTATACATATATGTTGTGAGAAGGGCTTGGAATGAGAATGCAAGTTCTGGTGAATTAGCAGAGATTTGAAGAGGTGTTCGGACCTCCCTCCAGAGCAGCATGGTATGTGTGTGTTGTGAGGTTGAGTCAATCTTATCTATGGCTCTCAAGACAGGAGATCCCTTGCTATTACAGAGTTTTTTTTTTCTTTTAACTAAATTAACAAATAAGCCAGGCATGGTGGCATGTGCCTATAGTCCCAGCTAATCAAAAGGCTGAGCTGGGAGGATTGCTTGAGCCCAGGAGTTCAAGGCCAGCCTTGGCAACTTAGTGAGGCCCTGTTTCTAAATAAAATAAAATAAATTAATCAATTAACAAATGAAATGGTTACTGTTTCTTTTTATGCATTCTATGCTCCAGTCAAATTGAAATGCTTGTTTTAATAATTTACAAATAAATATATTTTTATACCTGAAAACTTCAAAGAAAATAACAAGGTGCATTAACAGGAAGATCTATGGTGATGGTGGAAAAATTATTCAGGATTTTGGCCCAATGGTGACTGATTTCCAAAATGAAGATTGACATAACTTTTATAGGTAAGAATCTAATGGACCAGTTATTATTAGGTACAAAATTAACTTATACAGAAACATTTTTGGAGCACCTAGCTGTGTTCCAGATAACAGCAAAATAATGAAAAATAAGACAATAATTCTCCCCTCAAAAAGAAGATAGACCATTTAAGGGCTATCTCAATATTTTGGGAACAGGCAGAAAGATAGGATTGAAAAATCATTGGATTCTTAAGGAAATCCTGCCATTAACTAAAGGCAGTAGCTTGAGCTTGGCAGAGTCAGCTATTTAAATTCCCTGGACATTGCACTGAAGATCAGCTAGCTGTCCTCCAATCCATTTTCTCTTCCTCTTGGATACACAGCAAAACTAGATTTTCCAGCCTCTCTTCCAGGTAGGTGTGCTGATGTGAATGAGTTCTGAACAATGAAAGGTGGTTAGAAGTAATTGTACCTTGAGGAGTTACCCTTAAGAACCTCTCACAGGAAATCTACATTCTTTCTACTATAATGACAATCTTGGGAGCATTGTGTAGAAATGGAGCCAGGAGATGGAAGAAATCTATGTCCCTGAATTATGGCTTTGAAAGTAAGAAAAGAGACCTACTAATCGAGAATACCTATTTTGCACATGTGTGGGAAATAGATATCTATTGTATTAACCCACTAAGATTTTGGGTTTTTCACAGGGACTACATTATCCTGATTCTGGGTTCAACAAACTGTGACCCATAGGTCAAACTCAGCCCATGGCTTACTTTTGTGTAGCCCATGAGATGGTTTTAAATTGTTTTATATTTTTATGAGGTTATGGGGAAAAAAATGCAACAGAGACCATATGTGGCCCACAAAGTCTAAAATATTTACTATGTGGCCTTTTATTTTTTATTTTTTCAAGACGGAGTCTTCCTCCATCACCCAGGCTGGAGTGAAGTGGTACAGTCTCGGCTCACTGCAACCTCTGCCTCCCGGGTTCAAGCAATTCTCCTGTCTCAGCCTCCCTAGTAGCTGGGATTACAGACGCATGCCACCACGACCGGCTAATTTTTGTATTTTTAGTTGAGACTGATCTTGAACTCCTGACCTCGTGATCTGCTCGCCTTGGTCTCCCAAAGTGCTGAGAATACAGGTGTGAGCCACTGCACCAGGCCCACTATGTGGCCTTTTATAGAAAAAGTTTGCCAATCTCTATTTTAACCCATACAGAAATTTCATATGACAGAAATGTTCCAGACAGATATGAAGTCCTCAGCCTGGCATGGTGGCTCAATCTGTAATCCCAACACTTTGGGAGGCCAAGGCACATTGACTCACCTGAGGTCAGAAGTTTGAGACCAGCCTGGTCAACATCGTGAAACCTTGTCTCTACTAAAAATACAAAAATTAGCTGGGTGTTGTGGTGCACGCCTGCGGTCTCAGCTACTTGGGAGGCTGAGGCAGGAGGATTGCTTGAACCCGGGAGGCAAAGGTTACAGTGAGCCAAGATAGCGCCACTGCACTCCAGCCTGGGCAACAGAGTTAGACTCTGTCTCAAAAAACCCCAAAAAACTCACAACAGATATGAAGTCCTCTAGTTATATTACAAGTTACTTTTCATATGCAAATATATTTAAATATATTGAAAAAAGAATGATAGATTTCTACTTCCAGAAAAAGTGGAATAACAGACTGGTTTTACTAGACTGGTTTTACCTTCTCATTTGAAACCTCTTTTTTTTGGAGACGAAGTCTCGCTCTGTTGCTCAGGCTGGAGTGCGATGGCGCAATCTCAGCTCACAGCAACTTCCGTATCCCAGGTTGGAGCGACTCTCCTGCCTCAGCTTCCCGAGTAGTTGGGATTATAGGCGTGAGCCACTGCCCCTGGCCCTGGAACAGTCTTAAAAAACCTAAAAACTCAAATACATGGTTTTTAAGACATTGAATATTAGTCAATGAAGAAGTGACCCCGAAGAAATAGGAAACAAATGAAGTGAGTTGTGTGATAAGTCAGCCTGTTGCCTGTTGCCCGAGAGAACTTCCAGACCTCCTGTGTGTGAGTTGGGGTAACCTGGGGTGGCCCAGCTGCCTCTTTGCATGGAGGAGGCAGGGCTGGGCACCTGAGGAGGCTAAGTTGGCTAACCTTCACAAGGCAGAGAACTAGGTTGAGAGCTGCGTACAGAAAGAACTGTGGCAAGGTGCAGAGATCCTCCAAGTATGCTGTTGATCACTGATTAGCATATTCATGTGAGAAAATTACTTGAGTCCAGGGGAAAACCTGTCCAAGAAGAGTAGAGGAAACAATCCCTAGAGTGCCTGCAGCCAGGACTGGGAAGAGTTTCCATTCCCACTAAACAGAAAAGAAAACCTCATAATAAATGGGACATCTGGTAGAGCACTTAGAGGGATTTGCCTTAACAGTAGGGTGCAATAGCCCTAGACTAGATGCTGTTCTAGTTTACTTAATAGAGCTCAAAAGCAAGATCCAGGAAGATTAAACTTTTTCCATGTAATTCACCTGCATCCCAAAACACAACTCAAGAATATTTGTAGGAAAATAAAAATATCCAATTCCTAGAAAGGTAAAATTTACAATGTCAGGCATCCAATAAAAAATTACTTCTCAAAAGAAGACGTTTATGCGTCCAACAAACATATGAAAAAAAGCTAGTTATCACTGGTCATTAGATAAATGCAAATCAAAAGCACAATGGGATACCATCTCATGCCAGTTACAATAGCAATCATTAAACAGTCAGTAAACAACAGATGCTGGAGAGGCTATGGAGAAATAGGAACACTTTTACACTGTTGGTGAGAGTGTAAATTAGTTCAACCATTGTGGAAGACAGTGTGACGATTCCTCAAGGATCTAGAACCAGAAATACCATTTGACCCAGCCATCCCATGACTGGGTATATACCCAAAGGGTTATAAATCATTCTACTATAAAGACACATGCACATGTATGTTTACTGCAGCACTATTTACAATAGCAAAGACTTGGAACCAACCCAAATGCCCATCAATGATAGACTGGATAAAGAAAATGTGACACATATACACTATGGAATACTATGCAGCCATAAAAAAGAATGAGTTCATGTCCTTTGTAGGGACATGGATGAAGCTGGAAGCCATCATTCTCAGCAAACTAACACAGGAACAGAAAATCAAACACCGCATGTTCTCACTCATAAGTGGGAGTTGAACAATGAGAACACATGGACATGGAGGGGAACATCACATACTGGGGCCTGTCGGAGGATGGGGGAGCAAGGAGAGGGAGAGCATTAGGACAAATACCTAATGCATGTGGGGCTTAAAACCTAGATGACAGGTTGATGGGTGCAGCAAACCACCATGGCACATGTATACCTATGTAACAAACCTGCACATTCTGCACATGTATCCCAAAACTTAAAGTAAAAAGTAAAAAATAATTACCATACTCAATAAGAAATGGTTGGAGGACTTAAGCAGATACTTTATCAAAGAAGATATAGGGATGGTAAATAAGCATGTGATAGATATTCCAATTCATTAGTCATTAAGGAAATGCACATTAAAACCACAATGAGATGTCACTACATTGCCTATTAGGGTATCCAGATTTAAAGACTGTCTCTAAGTTTTGCTGAGAATATGGAGCAAGAGAACTCATATACTACTGGTAGGAATGTAAAATAGAATAACCACTTTTTGAAAACTGGTGTTTTTGTTTGTTTGGTTTTTTGAGACAGCGCCTTGCTTTGTTGCCCAGGCTGGAGTGCAATGGCGCAATCTCGGCTCACTGCAACCTCTGCCTCCCAGGTTCAAGCGATTCTCCTGCCTCAGCCTCCCGAGTAGCTGGGATTACAAGCTCCCGCCACCATGTCCAGCTAATATTGTTATTTTTAGTAGAGATGGGGTTTCACCATGTTGGCCAGGCTGGTCTCGAACTCCTGACCTCAGATGATCCACCTGCCTCGGCTTCCCAAAGTGCTGGGATTACAGGCGTGAGCCACCACACCCAGCCAGAGTGTTTTTTGTTTGTGTGTTTGTTTGTTTGCTTTAAGTAACGGAACATTTACTGTATGACCCGGCCATAAATACTAGGTGTTTATCCAAGTAAAATGATAGCTTATCTGTATACAAAGATATGGACATAAATTTTCCTAGCATCTTTATTTGTAATAGTCCCAAGCTGGAAACAACCCAAATGTTTGTCAATGGGGTAATGGATAAACAAGCTGTAGGAAATCTTTATGTATTGGTTTGTTAGGGCTGCCATAACAAAATACCCCTGAGTGGCTTCAACAACAGAAATGTATTTTCTCACGGTTTTGGAGGCTAAAAGTCCAAGATTAAGATGTCAGTAGGTTCAATTTCTTCTAAGGCCTCTCTTCTATGGTTGCCTTCTCCTTGTGTTCTTGTTATGTTCTTTCAGTGCATCCTTGAGGTCTTATGCATTCTGTGCTTCAGTCAAATGTACCTAATGCTTCTACAGGTATCTAATCTCCTCTTTTTATAAAAACAGCAGTCAGAAAGGATTAGGGCTCACCCTCATGGCCTCATTTCAACTCAATTATACCTTTAAAGCCCCTATCTCCAAATGTAGTCACATTCTGAGGTATTTGATTCTAGGACTTCAATGTAGGAATTTTGGGAGGACACAATCTTGTCCATAACACTAAGTAATAGAATAGTACTCAGCAGTAAAAAGGAAAGAACTATTGATACATGCTACAACATGGATGAATCTCAAAATAATGATGCTGAATGTAATAAATTAGACCGGAAAAAGTATATACTTTACGATACCATTTATACAAAATTCCAGAAGCTGCAGACTACTTTATGGTGACAGAAAGGATCATTGGTTGCATGGGGATGTGAGAAGGTAGGAGGGCGAGACTGCAAAGGGGCAGGAGGAAACTTGTGGAGGTGATGGATGGGTTCATTTTCAAGCTTGTGGTGATGGTTTTATGGATGTATATGTATGTCACAATGTTTTACATCGCAAATTTTAAATATGTGTAGTTTATTGCATTTCAATTATAGCTTATAAAAACATTTTTTAAAGAGCTATAAACATGTTATAACTTCATTGATAACCCATGGCAGGCCTAAGTTCACATGGCAATTTTGTTGTTTTAATAATAATAATAAAGATAACTACCAACACAAGTAACCTGTGTGGATGAGTCATAGTGGTTTTGGGTTTTATCTGTTTTGAGCACCTGCTATTTTGCTTGTGTTGCACTGCTGTCCTCCTTTCCCCTGGAGGAAGCACCTCCAGTCTTATGGTAACTGTTCCTCTCCCTGCTCTCATTGTGGGGATGCAGGAGAATACCTGCTTTTTAGACACAATTGATTGGCTGATGGGTGGGCACTTTGAACCTAGTTTGTCCAATCAGATTACTTTCTTGGGGTTTTTCTTACTAAAACTGTGATGAGTTACATCATGCTGGAGATAGAAGCTATGGGATGAAGAGTTTCTGACTGGTGGTTTCCATGTTTTCTTCCATCTGGAGAAAGTTAGTGTGTGCTGAGAGAGAATGAAGACCACACAGAGAGAGGCAGGAATGACAGCTGGAGAGAAAGGTTTGGCATTGTTTGAGGTTCTGGTTCTGGTTTCATTTATTCCTGAGAACCAGTGATAGCCCTGACCTTTCCTTAATTTTCATTTTTCCACATTTCCTTATACTTTTTGTGCTAGTAATTTCCTCATTTATCAAGTTAATTCAAGTTAGGCTCCTGTCATACCAAACACTGTCCACATTTTGTTATGTATTTAAGACATATATTTCTAATTTCTCTTTCAATGCCGGAGATCCTGACATATCTCTGAGTAAATAATTGGGAGTAGGTCTGGCCAAATAAACAATTCCACTTAATTCAACACATGTTTATCAACTACCTACCAAGCCAAGGCAGTCTCATCAATAATGCATTTAAACGGCCACTCAGAATTTGAACAGTTAAATAATTTTGAGATATTCCACTATAAATAATTTTGTGGCAAACTCCCAAGTGTACATTGCTGAAAAAAATAGATGGAGCCCCAAACTGAACTGATTAGAAATATGTGACCATAGGGAAATGAAAATCATTCAGTGATAACTTTTATTTTCTCAGCATTCCCCGGATTCTAAATCAACTGTGGACTAGAAACTGGCTCTTAGGCTTTATCTTTTATGGTAACTTACACCATAATCAAGAGAAAGCTTTTTGGTTCCAAGGAATTGGAATTCAGTAAGATACTCTAAATTCAGTCATCCGTTTCTCTCTGTTGCCCCAAACCACAAGGAAGTAAAGAAACTGAGCAAAAGCTATATAGCTCTTCATTATAATGCTACTATTTTATTTCATTTCACTTATTTATTTTTTAATTTGTCTTTTGTGTTGCACATGACAGCTGATTGGGTATATTCTTCGTGGTTTAAGGAGTAAACCACTAAGTCTTCCATGTCACTAGAGGGTTTTTAAAATAAAGTGTGGTGGTGTTTCTTGATAACAGAGTTCAGTATCAAGTGCACGTGTCTCCCTCGTATAGGGCTAAATAGTCATGGTGAGAATGTCTTAGAAATGATCAGATAAGGCCAGGCACTGTGGCTCACGCTTGTAATCCCAGCACTTTGGGAGGCCAAGGCAGGCGGATCATGAGGTCAGGAGACTGAGACCATCCTGGCGCTAACACGGTGAAACCTCATCTCTACTAAAAAAAAAAAAAAAAAAAATTAGCCGGGCGTGGCAGCACACGCCTGTAGTCCCAGCTACTTGGGAGGCTGAGGCAGGAGAATCACTTGAACCCGGGAGGCGAAGGTTGTAATGAGCCAAGATAGCACCACTGAACTCCAGCCTGGGTGACAGAGCAAGACCCTGTCTCAAAAATCAATCAATCAATCAATCAATCAATCATATCACGGCAAGTAGAGTGCTAAGCAGAGTATAGGTACTTAACGGATTACATAGTGAGAGGTATTCAGAAAATGTATACCCAACATTCACATATGAAGCTGCTTCTATCTTAAAGCTTGTTAAGAAATTCTTTAAAAATTAATAAAATCATAAAAAAGCACATGCTGTTAGGAAGTTTCAAGGTTTTTATTGTTTGTTTTGTTTTTTGGAGCAAGCATGAATTTGTTTCTCTGCTTTTGCCTTGGTACCAAACCCGAACTATCTCTAACTCATCAGTCCAGGAGAGGAACCCAGTATTATATTGCCAAAATGTAATTTTTAATATTTCTCATATTATCAAACTGTAATTCCTGCTCCCATAGGGCCCTTTGCCATCACTAAAATACCTTACTTTTCCATCTATCGCTCCGTTTGATTAGTCACACAGTTTAGAAGTGATGACTACCTTTTTTTCTTAACTCATTTTTTAAATTACATAAGTAATATGCTTTTAATAGTATAAATGTTGTGTTAGGCAGTTTTCTTGCTATAAAGAAATACCTGAGGCTGGGGAATTTATAAAGAAAAGAGGTTGAATTGGCTCACGGTTCTGCAGGCTGTAGAGGAAGCATGGCGCTGGCATCTGCTTGGCTTCCGGGGAGGCCTCAGGAGCTTTTACTCATGGCAGAAGGTGAAGCAGGAGCAGGCGTCTCACATTGCAACAGCAGGAGTAAGAGAGAGAGGTGGGGGTGTGGGGAGGTGCCTCACATTTTTAAACAACCAGATCTCACCTGAACTTATCACCAAAGGATGATGCTAAGACATTTGTGATGGATCTGCTCCATGATGCAAACATCTACCATCAGGTCCCACCTCCAACACTGGGGATTACATTTCAACATGAGACTTGGTGGGGAAACAAATCCAAACCATATCAAACATGAAAAAATGAAGGTGGCCCCCTACTCCCCAAAAGGAGAGAAAAATCACTCTTCATTTCCCTGCCCAGAGATGTCTATTGTTAACCTTTTGGTCGGTTAACAACATCTTGTTTCTTTTTTGTCCGCTTCTTTTGCTTTTCTTTCTCTTCCCTCTTTCTGTCTCTGCCTATTACTTACACACACACACACACACACACACACACACACACTTATTGTACAGTACATGCCTGCATGTTTCAAACTGCAGTGGAATTGTACTCTTTATCTCATATCATGAAAAATTTTAATGTCAATGAAAACTCACATCCAGTATTATTTCTAATGACAGTACAATGTTTCATTGTGCAATTATACTTCAGTATAGCTTCCAGAAAAATTTAAAATATTATCAAGAGGAAATATAGTCTTTAGGATAAAAGATAAAATGTTATCAAGATGAGGTATCATTTTTAGGATGCCTCCTAATCCTCTTTACGTAGACTTGACTATGTCTTATAATCTCACTGCTTCATTTCCCACCCATAAAGCAGGACACTTTAAATCTACCCAGCACATTCCACAGGGGTGGTAAGTGGGATTAATTAATACTTTCAAAAATAATTTCGAAAGTGAAAATTGAAGGACTGACCTGAGGCAAAAGTGTAAACTAAGAAAGACTGATCTTGAGACTCTGTTTACTTATCTGTAATATGAGATTCATATCAATATTATAGGATTGTAATGAGGATACAAATTAGGTCATAACAAGAAAGCGTCAACCACTGACAATGACATCCAAAAAAGAATTCGGTGAACATTAGTATCCTATCTGGGAGCTCCACTTTTTTACTCTAAGTCTTCCCTGTGTCTTCTTTTTTTTTTTTTTTTTTAGGATTAGAAGGAATTTTATTAATTTTTTTTTGCACACAAAACGATAAACATTTTCTAAAAATACATACAAACAAAAAGATGCATATCAAACATATTAGGAAGGTTGCACATGGGAAGACGGGGAATAGAAATGGGGTGTGGGAATTAAAGAAAATAAATGAGAGAGGGAATTTGTATGGATCAATGATAATAACTCAATCCTCTATTTGACAAAGAAGAAGGAGAAGGAAGAGGAAGAAAAAGCAAGTGGGATAAAGGATCAGAAAGGGAGGAAAACAGAAAAAATTAGAGTATGACTCCAGGGTAGACCTGTTTTGTTGTCACTGGGTTGGTTGGTTGGTTTGTCTGTTGTATTTTTCATATGTTTCGCCATGTTGGCCAGACTGGTCTTGAACTCCTAGCCTCAAGTGATCAACCTGCCTTGGCCTCCCAGAGTGCTGGGACTACAGGCGTGAGCCACCACGTCCAGCCCCCACATTGCGTCTGGCCTCTGTGGTAGACCTCCCAGACGGGGCGGCCGGGCAGAGGCGCTCCTCACTTCTTCCCAGACAGGGCGGCTGGGCAGAGGCGCTCCTCGCTTCTTCCCAGACGGGGCGGCCGGGCAGAGGCGCTCCTCACTTCCCAGACAGGGCGGCCGGGCAGAGGCGCCCCTGTGTCTTCTTGCTTTGTCAACTTTTCCCTCTTGTCCCACCTCTGGTTCCTGGGAACCTTGTGTTTTGTGTCCTTCCTGTCAAAAGCTCAGCTTTCAGATCCTTCCTTCATCATAAAGTGTCAATACCTAGCAGGTGATTAAAGAACATTTTAACAGGTAGTGGATGTTCAGATGCCTGGAATTTTAGATATCTGCAGCTGGGTGGGGTGAGATAAGACCCACTGAGTGGGTATTCACTTACCTTGCTTACCTATTCATTTACCTTGCATGAGTCTACCATGATGACTGGTAATGGTGGGGTTGATATTCAGGATATTTAGCAACCAGTTCTTCCTCATCAGAATGGATGCTGACAGAAAACAAGTGATTTGCCCAGACAGTATGCACTGGCTGTATGTTAACCTCGGCAAATCATGTTTAACACACTCCTGTGCTCTTTACTTTGTTACCTGAGCTATTCACTTTGTGGTAGGGTCTGTGGAGCAGTAGAAATAATCTGAGATTTGGGCTTCCATTCAAACCCTGGCTCTGTAATGTCCTACTTGTGTAATGTTGGCCACAATTTTCTTATCCCTAAAGAAGAATTATACTACCTGCCTCATAGAGTTTGTTTGTTTTTGGTGAGGCTCAAAAGAAGTTTCTATATGGGAAGATTTTATAATGAGAAAAATGTGATAGAAATACTAGCTGCTATGATTCAGGAGTTCTTCTTTCTCTATATGTGACAAAGACAGCACCAATTATGCACCAAAGCTATAGATTAAAAAAGATTCCAGATTTAGTATAAATGATAGTTTATATTTTAAGACTTAGTGAGATGGGGTAAAATGTATATTTCTGGGTACCCATAGCTCTTTCTCGTCTATGAAATAAGACTGTCCTAAATCATTCTAAGCTTCCCTCTAACTCTTCAAATCGACACTTTCAGGGCCAGGGCTTTTTATTGGGCAATTTCTTTGAGGGTTTGAGTCTTCTTTGCCAGGCTACTCAGACTCACTTTAATTGAGTGCAGCTGCGGAGAATTAGCTACCCGCCCCCCTCTACTTCAAGGCTAAGCTTGAACAATTCTGTTCTGAATCCATGAGTGGCCCAGAGAATGAAAGAAACAGACAAAAGGTTTCAGGTTTCTCAATCAAAGTTTCCTGTGGTCCTACCCATACCAGCTATTGTGTGCTTTTTTCCCTGAATGACTCAACTCTGACCTGTCATGCAGTGTTTGATATTTATATTTCTGGAAATGGTTAGCCACATTACTAGGTAATAAGGTTGCAAATTCCAAGTCTCCCTTGTAATCTGGGTCAGATGTTGTCCTGGGAGTGGGTGGGAAGGTAGAGAGGCCAAGATTGAGGCTGCTATGCTTAAGGGCAGATGATGAGATCAAGCCCGGCTGCCTGCATTATTCCCTGGTACTTATCTCTATTTTGGCACAGGACCTCCTGAGCTCTTAGTTCAAGTTTTCTGGTCTTTTACTTAAATTTGCATGGCTCTTGGATCTTTTCAATTGTTATTATTACTCCATATTTAAATGGAATTTGCCTTAAAGCATAGAATATTAGCGGCTGGGCATGGTGGCTCACGCCTGTAATCCCAGCACTTTGGGAGGCCGAGGAGGGCGAATCACCTGAGGTCAGGAGTTCTAGACCAGCCTGGCCAACATGGCGAAACCTCGTCTCTACTAAAAATACAAAAATTAGCTGGGCGTGGTGGCAGGCTCCTGTAATCCCAGCTACTTGGAAGGCTGAGGCAGGAGAATCACTTGAACCTGGGAGGCGGAG
The DNA here is from genome assembly GCF_006542625.1 of Nomascus leucogenys. NCBI lineage: Eukaryota > Metazoa > Chordata > Mammalia > Primates > Hylobatidae > Nomascus > Nomascus leucogenys. The sequence continues at coordinate 98,769,334 of NC_044391.1, forward strand.
GTTGCGGTGAGCCGAGATGGTGCCATTGCACTCCAGCCTGGGCAATGAGAGTGAAACTCTGTCTCAAAAAAAAAAAAAAGAATATTAGCCTGGAAAGAGAGCCACAGGATTAAACAATCCAACCTACTCCTTTAGAGTAGAGGTAATACACATGGAGAAAAGTTTCTTGACTTGCCCTGGGCTACAGAACTGCTAAGTGGAAGAGATAGGTCTGAAGGGCCTGGTTTCCTGATTCTAAGTCTGCTGTTTTTTCAAGACGACTTTCTGTGCTAATTCCTGTTGGTGTGGTTTGCCCTTGGACACTTCTGATGTTCTCAGTTGGCTTCACCCATCTGTTTGTTCCAAATAATCACTATTATTCCCCACATACACACATCCTGGGACATTATCCACATACAGGAATCTAAAAGTGCTCAGGATGTGGCAAAACCCCAGGGAAAGAAGGAAGGGCAGGGGAATAAAAGGGATGGGAGTGAGGTTGCTGGGGGCAACCGAATTCACACTGGCACAACCATAGGTTCAGTCCTAAGTCAATCTAGTTAGGTACTTTAATATTTTAAGTCTTTCCTTGGGATGGCCCAGGGTGGTGGGCCAGCTCCCTCCTCTCTTTGCTCCTCCTATATATAGGCACCTGGAGCCAGAGGGTTTGTTAGTTTTAAGACCCCACCTACATTTCCTATCCTGGGTTACCGACACTGGTAGGGACTGACTTGTAATGGCAGGATCCGGCTAATCAGTTGCAAGTTCCTGACATCTGGTAATGGAGAGGAACAAAGAGTGGGAGGCCAAATAGGGAACAGACAAGCCCCATGCGGGCGAAAGTGAAATAGGGCAGAAGTGGCTGGACAGGAAGACGGAGAAACAAACACATGACATGTTCAGACGTATCCACAATGTCTCGCACAGGAGGAGGTGGTGAGAGCCCACAAAAACTGTGCTACTCCCAAACACCAGTCACTTCCCTGGTGCATCCATGAAGTTGACTAAACTGCTATACGTTCCACTGCCTTAGAGGTCCACAACCCTGTTGAAGAGCTCAGAGTCTAAAGGAGGGAGCTCTGCGGAGCAGGGCAGTGGCTGCCAAGGCTGCCTAACCTTCAGGATCACTGGTGCCTCTTGTTCAATGTGCAGTTTCTGCAGTTGCTTGGTTCCTCTGAAAAGAACTTAACCACCTTTGGGCTTCTCTATTAATAAGCTATACGAGAGATTCTTAGGACAAGGGATGTTTGGGGAAACTGATGGGGAGAAAAGAACCTGGGATGTGGAACCACATGATCCTGTATTAGCTTTGTACTCTTGGACACGTGTTTTCTGAACTGAAAACAGAGGAGGTATAGTAATGAGTTCAGAGGTATAGCTCTGGAGCCAGAATGCCTGGGTTTGAAATCCTGGCTCTGTTTCTTATTAGGCTTGTGTCATTAGGCAAGTTATTTAACATCTTTTCCCCTCAATTTCCAATCTGTGAAATAGCGATAATGATTATAGTACTTTTCTTATTTTCGTGAAGACTGAGCTATGACTTAACTAACTTGGAAAGATACCTGGTTCATTGAAAGACTATACAACCATTTGCTGTTAGTATTAAATAGTGGATAATGATGTTATTTCCCATTTTGTTACGGATTATGTAAGAGGATATAGATAAATTGCTTCATGCAAAGTTGATGCTCAGTAAACAGTACCTGCTTTATTATGAGCTGTATACATAAGAATGTTTACAAACATTGTCTACGTGGGAGCATATTATCATATTGTAAACTGAGTACGTAAGTACTGAAGAGACCTCAGGGAAAGAAAGAAGATCCTAGACTCTTCTGCAAGCCTAATTTATAAGTCAGTGCGTCAGCTGAGGCCATCAGGCTAAATCACAGCTGCTCGAAGGGGAGATGAGAATATCCATTATTTTATGAGTATATCCATTGAAAGTAATGGCAAAAACCGCAATTACTTTTGCACCAACCTAATATGAAGGATAGTGTGGATGAGCAAGGCTGGAGGCAATTGTTATCAGTTCAAATCAGCTCAGATCCTTGTGAAAAATCAAATGGATTTTAAAAACCTAGCTCATTTGAAAAGTGCCAAAATGCATGAGAACAGCTCCGGAAATCCCATCTGTTTCATATTTACAGAACTCCTCGTTCCTTCAGTCTGGGCACAACTGACTCACTTTTCATTGTGTTCCTATGGCAGAGTGTCTTGTCATTTCCAGAGAAACCAGACAGCATGTTTGATGTGGGTGAGAAATGCGCATGCCCGCTTTTGTAATTGGTAAGGCTGTCTAAGGATTTGATTCCTTGTGAGCCACATGGGAAAGGGATTACATAATTTAGCAAATTTACAAATATATATTTTAATGTAAAGTAATGATGTCTGTATCATAAACTATGCCTTTTCTTTTGCTCACAGGCACCACTTTCTAGCCAGACTGCCTGGCTCTATTCTTGTCCCACTACTTAGCTGCCATGTGACTTTGGGCTAGTTACTTAACTTCTTTTTTTTTTTGGAGATGGAGTTTCGCTCTTGTTGCCCAGGGTAGAGTGCAATGGTGCGATCTTGACATACAGCAACCTCCACCTCCCGGGTTCAAGTGATTCTCCTGCCTCAGCCTCCTGAGTAACTGGGATTACAGGCATGCGCTACCATGCTAGGCTAATTTTGTATTTTTAGTAGAGACGGGATTTCTCCATGTTGGTCAGGCTGGTCTCGAACTCCCGAACTCAGATGATCTGCCTGCTTTGGCCTCCCATAGTGCTGGGATTACAGGTGTGAGCCACCGCGCTTGGTCTAGTTACTTAACTTCTGTGTGTGGCCCAGTTTCCGTGTGGATAAAATGGTTAAAGTAAGAGTACCTATCAGTATTAATTAAAACTACCTGCTGTTACAGCCGCCTAAACCTTAGAACAGTAAATATTTATGTCTTGCTCTCACCAAGGTCTGGTGGGCATCATGGTTTTTTTTTTTTTTTGTGGCTCCCTTCCAAATAGTGATTTAATCTAGATCTCTTTCATCATGGGACTTTGTCATCCCCTAGGGCTGTGCTCTCCCATGTGGTCACTAGCAACATGGGGCTTTTGAAATTTAAGTTAATTAAAATAAAATATTAAACTTCACTTCCTAGTCACACCTTAAGTGCTTGTCAGCTACATGTTTCTAGTAATTTACTACATTGAACAGCACAGGTATAAAAAGTGTCTATCTGTTAAAGAAAAAAATTATTCAATGACAATTTTAAAAGCATGAAAAGGAAGACATTATGCAGGGTCATTGTCACAGGTAAAAGGACCATGGCAAGGGGGTCTTGCACTCAAAGAGAGATTTAGTTCAACTGTGAATACAGCATGAGTAAGTAGGGATTTATAGCCAAGAAACACAGTGTGGGTCAGTGGATGGAAAATTGCTAAAAGGCAACATCAGGGGTAAGGGGGATTCTGGCTAAGCCTAACTAAAAGGATTCTTGCTGAAGAGAGCCAGTGTTATCAGGTATTACCTGTGGCATCATGGAGAATGAGACACGTGATCAGATATTGAGGGTGGGGAGGTCTTGCCAAACTGATTTGTCCACGCTCTTGCAAAAGCTGGATTTTACAAGGAAATGCACAGATAGGCCTAGGAGAAGGTTCAAGAGTCTAAGTTTGTTCAGCAAAGAATCTTTGTCACATCATCATAGAAAGTTTTATTCCACAGTGATACCTTAGGGCTTCCTTGGAGTTCTCTGCTGCATTGCTTTCATTTAGCCAGCAAGAGAGCAGACAGCCCTCCTGGTATGTTGAAGGACAGTAGGAAAGGGCTTTAGGATTTTTCTGCTTCTGTATCATACTAGGCTCAGGGCCTAGTTATCAATAGATCAAAGGAGTATATTTTCTGACTATAGAAGATACAATATGATCTGAGTTCCTTAGGCTTGCTTTTTGATATTCTGCAAAATTATAGAATATGCTCTCTCTAGTTCTTGACATAGCCTGCTTTCGAGCCTATTTGCTGAAAAACGTTATTTGAATATCAGAAGCTGAATATTATTTTGTTTTTTCTCTTTGCTTTCCCTTTGTAACACTCTCCCCACCACTGGCACAGGAGAAAGTGTCACTAAGCCTGGAGAGAAGGCACTTTAATATTTTTCACACTGTTATCCCCGTTAACACACCTTGCCTCAGTTGACGAATTTCTGTGTCTTTCACAGGGGTCAAACATCAGACTAAACATGGGACAGTGTGCCTCAGACTAAGACTGCAATCATACAATGGAAATAAAATTGTTTTATTTAACCAGTTAGTGACAAGGGAGCAATCAAGTTGTTTTCTTGACACTGTGTATCCAATTCTATGACTATGATTTCATCTTTGAAGAAGTTGCATTCTATTTTCAGGAAGACAATCTTTGGTTGCCTTCCTCACATCATTTTCTGCCTTTTCAAAGTCATGACTAGCGAATATATTAGAAATTTGCTATATAAATCATAAATGTGCCTCTTAATATTATAACAATATTTTATTCATTTTCATACATCATTTGACTCTTCTACCCTCATTATTTTGTTCTAATTTGATTGTGTGTTTGGCTCAGAACACTGAGTGAAGGAGGCATGCAATTGCTGTTTTGAGGATAACCAGCAGGCCAAAGTTAATTTACACTTGGTGGATTTCCAACTGCAGAGGAGTTGGTGAAATTGTCATTGGAGCTTTTATTTTGAAGTATTATGCAGTTTTGTGTTACCACATGTTTAATAAGATTGAACTAACTGAGCACTTGCTACGTGCACGATAGAGAACTAAAAAAAAGAAAAAAGGCCTGTCACATCACCATTTATTTCCTTCACGGCACTTATTGCATTATCTGATTCTCTTGTTTATTTACTTGTTTGCTTACACATTGTCTGTCTTGCCCACTGGAAATGCAGACATTCTGCCTCTCTGTTTTTGTGGTTATAAATCCAGCACCTGGCACAGTGCCTACAACATAGAAACATTCAAAATATAGTTTGTTATCTGCCAGAAAAAAAAGATGTTTATCTTCTCTGGTAAGAATGTTTTCCCTCTTTCAAATCTCCCATCTCATAAACTTTCCATTCCCAATTATCCTTTGGTTGGTTAAAGCAGCCATTTTCTCCTCTGATATCCCAGTGATGACTCTTAGTACTAGTCATTTGATGTATTATTATACACCAGTTTATAATGACTCTTTTATTCTCATTTAGGTTATGTTTCTCTTACATATCTCTGCACTGATACATGCAACAGCATTTTGTAAAATGTCAGACACCTCTACAAGCATTGCTTATGATGACTGTTGTGAGCTCCTTGAGCTCAGTGGCGCTAGAATACAATTTCTCTTATTAAACAGTAGTGACTGATCCCTGTGTTATGTCGATGAATAATTAAAGTAGCAATGATTTTTGTCTATATCTCCAGAGATGAGGACCAATCATAACCCCACCTCCAATTTGGAGATCATTCTCAACTGTATTTGTGTCCTTATGTAAACCCCTCCTATTAGCTTCATCAAGAGGTTTTATCCCCTCCTCTTGGCTTTCAAATCAACCTGAATTTTCAGCTGAATATAGGGCAGATTTGCTGTTCAGTGTCAACTTGCTTGAGGTGGGACTGGGAGCAATTCACTTGCTGAAGGAGACTACAGTGAAGTCCTCCAGAAACTCTGGGGACCTGGTCACATTCACAGGTCACAGGCTCTGACTCAGACGTTGGCCCTATCAGGGTGGCTTTGTCTAGGTTGTGGACTGCTGGAGTCTTTCCAGGAAGAGAACACCTTCCTTTTATCTTAAAACCATGCTATGATTGCCCCAACATATTCCTGACTGCCCAAACCTTGTTAACTAGGAGAGCCAGATAGAATTTGAGTGCATGCTCATTAAGCATAGATGCTTGGATATACACATATACGTACAGCAAGGAGTCATGCCAGGAAAAGGTGCCAGACCCCAGTGCTGTGGAATTATACCGGATTTCTGTGGCAAAAGCATCATGGAAGACCCTTTTGCAAGGGAGTGGGCTTTGCCAGAGTTTTCATGCAGAGTCATAAGGATATTCTCTTTTAGCATTTGGCACCAATTATTTTATACCAACTTGTGAAGCACAGTGCCAAGTTCTATTGCCTGGAATATCCTTAAAGGTTTACTCAGATGTTGGCAGAAGCATCCAAAGTCATATTTTCTGTTGTTTATTCTTTTGCTTTTTTTTCTTTTTGCAAATGAAAACCAGAGGTGTAAGTGTTCCATCCCAAAGGAGCAAGATTGTATCAAAAGCTACACCTCCTTCTGCTCACTCATACAACTCCCATGCACATCCCTTGGTTTTAATCACACAGCTTTCCACTCTGCTAACTATGCCAGGGCAACTCTGTTCTGCATGTCTGTATTGCTTCAGGGCACATTTCAGACCAGAACTGGATGGACTCACCTGGCTGGGTAATTTAGACATTTGTGGTTTGCAATGTTCCAGTGTGCTCCAAGCTATCCCAGCTTACTGGTTTCTTCCCAGGAAGTGGGAGAAGACTTTATCCATTTGTTTTCTGACAAGAGACATTAGGGCCATAATTTAAGCAGTTTTCCAGAAGTTTGGCAGCAGAGGGTTACAATCTAGCAGGATCCGGTATTGCCTAAGCAAATTCGAATTTGTACTCTGGCTCACTCAGCCCATTTTAAACCCAGCAGCCTGGGGAGAATGAATCCTTATGAAATCAATGCAGTGGCTTCAGTTTCCTGTGGATGGCTTCCAGAAATGCTCCAGACATTGCTGAATGCTCTAGGTAGACTCTCAGTGCTTCGACCAAGGCACATCCAGACAAGCCTTTTTTGATTCACTACATATATTTCTGTTCAGAAGCGGCAAAGCTGGACTGATGACCCTGCAACGCGGTTTTGTTTCCCTCTCATTATCTATCTGGCTTCACAGGAAGTGAATGTTTGGCTGGTGAAGACAAAAAAGCTGTTCTCCAGCCTCATGCTTCATGGCTGGAACGTAGCCAGTTTAGGCTTGTGAAGAGTCCATTAAAAACACACGGAGGCAGTTGAGGGATGGGATCTGTGTATGTACAGGTCTTTCAAACATAGGCAGCCCATGTTTGGCATATGGGGCTTGGAGGAGGGGCCTTCTTTGATGTGATTCTTGGATCACATATTGATTAAAAAAAAAAAACCAGAAGTCTAATACCCACTGTAATGCATCCAGCAGACAACCTCTTAGCATCTCTATAAAGACCTTTCCTCCTTTACTGGATCACACTTAGGGCACATTTAGCTCTCAGATAACCTTAAATAACCCACAGTTCATTTCCTGTTGACTTCGCATATCCTCTACTTCCTGAAGGGTTTTCTTCTTGTTTTTCGGTTGCCACCCATCGTTAATATGACGTTCTACAGGTCTTCTCTGCACTTCAGAATTCTTTTCTGGGCTTTTGAATGTTCTTGCTTTTTTGCTGAATTGTTTTTCCTGGGTTTTCATCTTCTCTTACCCTGTTCACAGTGGAGCGGGGACTACATTTCACCCCTGCTCTCTCAGAAGGTTTCTCGTGCTTAACATTCTATTTTCCTACTGACTTGGAAAAATTGCATTAGAACCTTTGATCTGGCACAGTTCAATCACATTGTGGCTGGAAATGTTTTACACATTAAAATGATGAAGGATGACTTTATTTGCCAGACAAAAGATGTTTAAAATGGAAAAAAAGAAAAAAAAAACTCAAAAAGGTCTTTTTGGAGCTGCTGTATGAAAAAGACTCTTGAATATGTAAAAGCTTTTGGAACACAGAAGGGAGTCAGTTGCTTCACTTTAGAGTCAGTTTAGCAAAGGACAGATTTGTGGTGACTTGTCATGGCCTTGAGATTTTTGAAAGCAGGTCTCTCCAGAAAGCCTGTCCTTAAAGACAGAGTGGCTTCTTTCTCCTGGTGGCCAAATTTCACCAGGTTGCATACCCAGTGGTGGAAAGTGCCAACTTCTTGGCTTTGCATAGGCAAATTCCTGCCTCCCTATTTTCTCTCCAGTCAATGCAGCAGTCTGTTTGTGCTGTGCAGACAGATACCCATCAGACAGGGTTTTCTGAACCTACTAGTCTATTTAGGATCCAGTTTTTTTTTTTTTTAACAGTACTGCAGCCTAATTAAGCTTGGTGATATCATTAAACTTCTATTCAATTTGATTACATTTTAGTTCAAATGTTATTGATGCCATCCACATGCCAGGACTGTGTTAGGCATTGGGGTGGGTGGCAAGAAATGGTCCATACCCTCACGAAACTTAGCACCTAGCTTAATTTTCTCATATTTATCAATTTGATCCTGACAAAGTAGGACACCAATATATAATGCTAAAGACTAGATTTCTTCCATCCATAGTAGTTGAGTTGTATAACATGAGTGTCTTAAAAACAAATTCAGGGCTATCTATTTTGCAATTGGATATGTAAAATAATTTGTACTATGGCTATTATGGGAAATAGGATTCAATTAATGACTTGTGGGAACACTTTGTCAATAATCATGTATGAGAGACTTTTCCCCAACTGGTGGAAGCAGAGGGGAGGGAGGAAGTGAGCTGACAACAGAATGTAAAAGCAGAGAGTATATTGAAAAATCTACTTCATATAATTAGTATAAAGTAAGGTAGAAGCAAAATAAAACAAAAAGCATCATTCATTTTGGTTCCAGAAACCATTGTTGGTGAGAGCTATTAAGTAAGCATCCAACTTACTTCCTCTAGCTCGACTTCCAAAATGTAGTGATATTGGAAACTACCCTGTGGATTTTTTTTTTTTCCCAAGCCACTTCCTTTTCTGAGGAAAGAGACATATTCTATGCACACAAGTCAGTTCTTGTTCGTTTTATGTTTTAGCAATGTGGGCCCTTACAAATCTTTAAAATGACACAATAGATCTTCATATAAGAACCTTGACAAGTGAAGCTGTGATACAAGCAAAGGGCAGAAGTGGAAAGGGTGGAGGAAAGAATGGAGCAAGAGGAAGGAAGGGTGGGGTTGGGGGGTCCAGGGAGGCTCCACGTGGGTGTGCCCTCAGAGGTTAGACATCAGGAAGGCTTCAGAAACACCATACATTTGGGCAAAGCCTATACTCTTCGTTATTTCCTTTCTGCACAAACTTACATACCACCCCATGCCTGCTCTACCTACCACCCTTCACTATTCCATACCTCCTGGCAGGCAGTGCTCCTGTAACAAACCCCCCGACATCCAGGCTGCTTATATTTCTGTCTCAAGTGAATACGTTTCTAAAATACTGAGTTTGAATAAACAACACAATAAAGCAACATTTAAAAATATGTTTACATTTGGCTGTTTGCACTGGTTTGGGGAAAGGAGTAAGTATAGACTGTGTTATTCCCTCAGAATCCTCTAGAACAGTTACCTTTAATGATGATCTGGACGGTGGGTTTCCTTAATGATTTGCAAGAGATTCAGGGAGAGGTGTTTCAGGATGGTTTCTTCTATTACTAATGTATTTTGTTGTTATTTCTTGGTCTTAATTGCAATTTTATAGTTCATTCATCTAACATGGCATTCTTATAATAAATAAAAATGTGTGACTTCCTTCCTAATTATAGAAGTCAGGCATAGTTATTGTAGGTCATCTGAAAAATTCAGAAAAGTCCAACCAGGAAGCAAAATCAACCATCAGCCCACCTCTCAGTGTTATGTATTGTAAAGATTTGGTGCTTGTCTTGCCAATCTATGGTTGTGTTTTCCTCCCCCCCGTCCAATTCATTTTCATACTATTTTTATATATTGGCTAGTGTGACCAGAGTTTGGTTCAATCAATGAGCGTCAAGTGACTAAAAATGTTTATGAAACACTTGCTTAGGAAATTTTTTAGTGGAATTAGCTAATCCTTTTGAGAAACCAAGCTTATGTCTAGAAATAGTCATCATAATTTGGAGAAATCAATCAGCTTACTTTTAATATCACAAATCAGGAATTCTATGAAAGCACCAAACATGCATTGCCTTGCTTTTATTTTTTTTCTTTAACTCTTATTTTTTTCTAAGTTGATACATTTGTATCTTCTTAAGCAGCAATAAGATAAAAGAAGGAACAGCGAAGTTGGAGTCAGAAAATCTGAGATGAAGTCCTAGCTAGGTTTCTTAAGAACTTTATGACATGGACCCAGATGAACAAATGTATCTGGGCTTCAAATTTATCATCTGTAAACTGTGGATAATAGTGCCAACCTCATTGTGTTGTTGGGGTGGAAGGAGGGCAGAGGAGGAGCAAATGAGAGAATATATGTGGGTCACACACAAACTGAAAGTACTGTACAAATGAAAAGTATTTCATATTATATCACCTATGAAAACATGGACACATTTTTCACCGGAGATGTCTTTAGATGAATTGCTCAAAAACCTTGAATGAATTTTCAAATGATAATTCCTCATGTTGCAACTCTCTCTAGGAAATAGTAGCCATTTTGTTGTGGCATCATTTCTCAAACTTTTCTGTACCAATTAGAACAGCTCTCTGAGGTCTGACAGGCAGAACTAGCTGAAGGGCCTAAAGGCACTGCCAAGACAAGAAGTCAGGCAAGTTTTTGGTACCTAGGAGCTTGTGATTTCTTGTTATTGGGTCCTCTTCTTAATTAACAATCATTGTTCCTCTACTGCGGCCGGCACACACCCCTGTCAGCAAGCTGCTTTTCAGAATGAACCTGCCTGGACAATAGGAATGTAAGAGGAAACACTTCCACACAGCTGCAAAACCTAACCCCTCCCTGATAGACAGGGAATCCATCAATCATCTCTGAGAATAAATCCTGCTGATACAATCCTCTGGTGGTGTCCCTTTAAGAGTATTATTATTATTATTTTTAAACAGTCTCGCTCTGTTGCCCAGGCTGGAGTGCAGTGGCATGATCTCAGCTCACGGCAACCTCTGCCTCCCGGGTCCAAGCAATTCTCATGCCTCAGTTTTTCAAGTAGCTGGGATTACAGGCGTGCACCACCATGCCCAGTTAATTTTTTTGTACTTTTAGTAGAGACGGGGTTTTGCCATGTTGGCCAGGCTGGTCTCAAACTCCTGACCTCAAGTGTTCTGCCTGCCTCTGCCTCCCAAAGTGTTGGGATTACAGGTGTGAGCCACTGTGCCCAGCCTGAGTGTATTTTTTTTTTTTTTATTATACTTTAGGGTTTTAGGGTACATGTGCACAATGTGCAGGTTTGTTACATATGTATCCATGTGCCATGTTGATTTCCTGCACCCATTAACTCGTCATTTAGCATTAGGTGTATCTCCTAATGCTGTCCCTCCCCCCTCCCCCCACCCCACAACAGTCCCCGGAGTGTGATGTTCCCCTTCCTGTGTCCATGAGTTCTCATTGTTCAATTCCCACCTATGAGTGAGAACATGCGGTGTTTGGTTTTTTGTCCTTGCGATAGTTTACTGAGAATGATGTTTTTTTGAAGTCTCCAAGTCAAAGATGCAAAGACTCCTCTGCAATCCCTCCCTGGCTCCAACTCTCATCATCAAATATTTCCAAATCCTTTCTGGGCTTTTCTGACAACATCAATCAGCAGAAATAACCTGGAGCATTCGTATCAGCCTGAATAATCTTGAGTCAGGTACTCCTTAGACTACACATGGGCCATAGTTTAGATTTACTACATATAGTTTCATAGATACTGAAGTGGAGACGTAAGGAGAGATTAAGTGATTTGCAACCAGAATGCCTTGGTTGACAGACAACTCAAAATGAAGAATTCTTGATAACCTCTCCTTTGTTGGGTCCCTGTTATGATCTAGAAATCAGGACAATACATCTGCCCCTTTTGAGAAACTATTTTTCCCTTCCCTTATTATCTCATTTGTATGTACTCTTACTCTTTAATAGTAGCCATTTTATATTCAGATCTCTCTTCCTCTTTGGTTTTCTTCATTGTCAAATTGTCGTGTTACTCATTTACGTTTCTCTTTTCATTTGCCTTCTGAAATTTAAAGATTTTTCAGCTGGGTATTTCAGGCTTCAATCTCTGGCATTGTAAATATTACTTGCATGGTGACCCCAGTGAGGTTAAGAAAAGGTTTACTAAGTCTGTGTGTGTGTGTGTGTGTGTGTGTGTGTGATTGTGTGTGTGTGTTGGGGTGGATAGTAACATAAAATACTTTGGTATTCACCTGTCAGTGTGCACTTAACAGAACGCAGAAAAGAAAAACTGAGCCAGGAACATTGTAAGAGCAAAGAATTAATTGTTTGTTAATAAAAGGTTATGAGTCATAGGCAAAAGGGAAGACGTAGTTCAAGAGAATAAGAGAAATAATTAGGTTCAGAGAGGCAGAAAGTCTGGTCCAGATGGTGGGGGATACAGGGGAGGGTAAATTGCACCTCAGGGAGCGATAAGAAAAGGAGGAAGGAGGATGTGAAATAGGCTGGTGTCCAACAATTGTATGCCAGGATGGTAGGAATGTGAGAGGAAATACCTCCACAAAGCTCCAAAACCTAACCACTCCCAGGTAAGTGGAGAAAATCCTTAACAAAAATAGTTTTGGTGTTGGAGTGTCTGGAGGGCTGGTCCTATTCGCCCTTCGAAATGAGCATAATCATGTCATAGCTTGGAGGTTCCAGAGAGCCTTGTTGGCACTGGAAACAATGAGAAAACCAGAAAAGCAAGTCTTTTGGCTCCTAGCTACCTTGAAAGAACTCATGTGATATACAGAGGATGATCCATTCCCTTCCATAACCCCTCCGCCCAAGCACATAAACAGGGACAAAATGAGAAGGAGGAATTGTCCTGCTGATTGGGGTGAAGTGAACTGGCCTGTTGTGTAGAAAGAACCTCATCTCCGCATATTCCAATTCAAATACCAGCTGACAGAATGTTCCCCAATGACCAATACTTGTCATGCTGAGTATTAAGGAATCATTTTTTTCATGTCAGATCTTCTAAGGAATCTCAAAATGACCAACTCAAATATGCCATTCTGTGGTTTCTTCCCTCACCCCTTTCCCTTTTACAAATGTGGAGCCATATGTTTCAGAACACACAGCTGTCCTTGCTCAGAATAGCCCAAAATAGCTAGATTCCCCTGCACCTCTCTGGGTGTTAAATGTATTTACATTTCAAAATGCATGTGGGGAAGTGGTTGATTTTACATAGTTTTTTTCTTGGCTGTCAGCAACTTCTCTCTTCTGTAAACTTAACTTAGTTCAACTAACCTAAACTTGAAGTTTAGTTCCACTCATTATGACTACATTTCAGGTACTCAGTCTTCCTGTCATGATCTTATCATTTCCATGATACTGAAACAAAGAAGAAATTTTCCATGAAGGATATGATAAACTCTCCTAGAAGTCAAATGTAGGGCTGGCTAAGGTTATTTTAGTCCACAGGAGTAGTTTAAACAATGTTTGAAGTAAACAGAGACAAGAATATCACACTCCTGTACCAGAGACTCGCTTTAAATTTGACTTAACCTAAGAAAAAAGATTGTAAAGCAACAGTGAGAATGAAGGTAGCTATCTTTTCTGATTTTTTTTTTTTTGAGATGGAGTCTTGCTCTGTTGCAAGACTCAGTTCACTGCAATCACTCCCTCCTGTGTTCAAGTGAGTCTCCTGCCTCAGCCTCCTGAGTGACTGGGATTACAGCCATGCACTACCACGCCCGGCTGATTTGCTTTTTATTCAGTAGAGATGGGGTTACACCCTGTTGGCCAGGCTGGTTTCAAACTTCTGGCCTCAAGTGGTCCACCCACGTCAGCCTCCCAAAGTGCTGGGATTAAAGGCGTGAGACACTGTGCCCAGGCTCTTTTCTGATTCTTAATTGGCTCAATGAACCAAGATATTTTGAAAGAATACCTTTCCTTCTCCCAAATGGTTTTCTAGTGAAGTGCAGTCTCCACGGACTAAACCAATTAAGTGGAAAATAAATGATTGTCTAAGGTTCATTGAAAAAGGAGTGCTGCAAAGTCTCAATTCTGGGAGATTACCTGAGATAATGTCATGTCATGGAAATTCCGAGGGGATGCTCCAAATACCAGAGATTTTTGTTGTTTGTTTTGTTTGCAATCCTTATGAAAAAAGACAGGTCCTGTAATCCCAGCACATTGGGAGGCTGAGGCGGGTGGATCACAGGGTCAGCAAATCGAGATCATCCTGGCCAACATGGTGAAACCTGGTCTCTGCTAAAAATACAAAAATTAGCCGGGCGTGGGAGTGCACATCTGTAGTCCCAGCTACTCAGGAGGCTGAGGCAGGAGGATCGCTTGAACCTGGGAGGCGGAGGCTGCAGTGAGCCGAGATCACGCCACTGCACTCCAGCCTGGGCGACAGAGCGAGACTGTCTCAAAAAAAAGAAAAAAAAGAAAAATAATTGACTTGAAATGGTTACATACCACAATTTAGCTTAGCTTGCTGGAGGATGGGGACCTAATAAAAGTGAAGAATATGTAAATAAAGTGCTATTTTGATGAAAGTCAAAGAAATATTCTTCCTGTGTCTACTATATATATTTACAGGCTCCTATGTCATTTCCCCTCCATACTTCTGGGCACAGTGAATGTCTCCTTTGAGCAATGGTCTCTTCTCTCTTCTTGTTTGAGTGTTACCCGCCTTTTAACGCCAGCTCAAATCTCACCTCCTATAAAACCTCCTCCTAACTTGTCCCCAGATAGGGTTGTCTTCCTTCTCTATAAACACTTACAGCTCTTGTTATTTGTAGTTCCCTAGCACTTGGCTTATATGTCATCATGTTATTTAATTGATTATCTATATATCTAGCTATTTGCCTGAATCCTAACTTTATGTGACTGCTATCCAGGTTAAGACATGGAACACTTTCATTCTCTGTAAAGGCATCAGCTCTATTTTCATGTTTAAAAATTGCGGGTTGCAATAGTGCTATGATCTGAATGTTCATGTTTTTCCAAAATTCATATGTTGAAACTTAATCCCCAGTGTTGGGAGATGGAACATCTGGGAAATGGTTAGATCATGAGGATGGAGCCCTCTCGAATGGGATTAGTGCCCTTACAAAAGAGGTCTGAGGGAGCTTGTTTGCCCCTTCTACCATGTGAGGACACAGCAACCAGGCACCATCTATGAGGAATGAGCCCCCACCAGACACTGAATCTGTTGGCACCTTGATCTTGGACTTCCCAGCCTCTAGAACTGTAAGAAATAAATTTCTGTTGTTTATAATGTACCCAGTCTAAGGTGTTTTGTTATAGCAGCCCAAATAGACTAAGACAAATAGTAATTGCCCAATTCCTTAAAGGAAATGGAAGCTGCCAGTTGTGAATTTAAAGTTCTGTTTGGAATTACAGATTTGAAAAAAACAAAACAAAACAAAACAAAAAAAACAGTGAAAGGATGGCTCTTCCCCAAAGCTCTTCTCCAATAAATATACTGATTTACCATTGCAAAGATACCTAAGAACTTAGAGTTTCAACACAGCTTTTGTGCCACCAGTGTTAAGATCTCTCAGCTTCTTCCCAAGTCATTAAATACCTGTTAATGCAATTGATGAATTAGCTCTCTGTTGAATGCAATTAAAGGAAAAAGTGACAATATTTCCTATATAACGTTTGGTAGGAAAATTTTATGACTTGGATCTGTTAGCGTTGTTTAGCTAATAGTGCCTCAACGTTGTATTAGCAGTTAAGCATTGTTCCTGGCCTACTGTTTATGGGGATTTTGGTGGAGAAGCATTTAACTTCTCTGGGAGTCCACAAAATAAGAACCAAAACATAGTTTATTTTATTTATATATTTTTTGAGATGGAGTCTCGCTCTTGTTGCCCAGGCTGGAGTGCAATGGTGCCATTTCGGCTCACTGCAACCTCCTCCCCTCAGGTTCAAGCGATTCTCCTGCCTCAGCCTCCCGAGTAGCTGGGAGTACAGGCTCCTGCCACCACGCCAATTTTTGTATTTTTAGTAGAGATGGGGTTTCACCATGTTGGCCAGGCTGGTCTCGAACTCCTGACCTCAGGTGATCCGCCCGCCTCAACCTCCCAAAGTGCTGGGATTACAGGCGTGAGCCACTGCACCCCGCGAAGAACCACAACATAGTTTAATGGAAAATACTTCTTGTAGAATTTGTGTTCAGCTTTAGAAGAAATTTTTCTCTTCTGAAGAAAGAAAATACAAATACAATTCTCTTGAGCATATCTTTAATCAGTATTTACTAAAGAACATTAACTTAAGTGATGCCATTTTGTCCAAAATATAAGCTAAACTCTTGACAAACTTCAACATGTTTTGGAAGCAGAAAGAAGGGCCTGTTGGAGGTTTCTATTTAGTTTCAAAGGAAAGCACAGCAAATCCGAATCCTGGAAGATTAGACCACCCAGGAGTTCTGCCAAGGTGAAGCTTTTATGAATCCTGGATTGTCTTATGTTTTATTTCCATTCACTTGCTCTGAAGAAACCTAACTCATCAGGATACTTGAAGATAATGAGTATCCCTGGAGTATCTTGTGCTGATTTTTGTGATGCCTCAGCTGAGGCAACTGGCTGAGAAAGGAGCCAGATAGCAACTTTACACTTAGCCCCATGGAGATAAAGCTACTCCTGTTTCCTGTGATGCTCGGATCACATCGAGATGCTTCGCTTGACCTGTTGCTACTCTTACATAGCTTTCATGAAATGCTTCCTATTTGCTATCCTGAATCATAGTTTGACTTTGTTCACATCATCTTAGCCCTTTTAAAAAGATGACCTCATCAGCCAGGTGAGTTGGCGCCCTGCCTCTAGAAATCTTGCTATCATCTCTTTGTCTGCTTTAATCTTGGTCCCTGCTCCAATTCTGTTCAGCTCTATATTGAAGTTCTACTGTTTGGCCCTGGTGCTCTGCTAAACTGCTTGGTATCAGCTTCTCTGGCTCTGTGTTAGCCTTTGCCTTTCCCACAGCCCTCATGTTTGTCATTTTGTTCTATACACTTAGGAAAACTTCCTTGCCTTACTTTACCTGGTTCCTCACAAGGAAAAGAGCACAGGACAAGCCTGTTTCCTTTTGTAAAAAAATCATTGTGCAAATGGTCTTATTAGCATAATTTAGGAGAAAATTTTAAGTCTTACCAACAGAGACTGAGATTTCTGCTGTGGTAGCTGATTGAAGAAGAATTTCTAGATTCTTAACTTTGAATGACATTTACTGAAAGAGGGAGAGGAGGTGGGGTGGGTGGGGGGGGAGAGAGAGAGAGAGAGAGACTGAGATAGTTTTTGATGAAGCAGCAAGTGGAAATACTATATTCTTCTTTCTCACTTAATGTGTTCCTGGGCTCCAAAGGCAAACATAATGAAATAATAATCTAAGAAAAAACCCAAGAAGCAGATATCCTTGGAAAATACCATACATGCATTTAAACAGCTGCTTTAGATGATCTGTGCCATGGTTGCCCTGTATTATGGCAAATAAGCACTAGGGTCAACTCTATAGTTGATGCATGGTAGCTGATAATTACCAACCAAGATGAGCTCAGAAGACTTACAGAAAAACTCAGGCCGAGTTCTCTCTTTGAATGTAAACTAAAAACATTCCATTTATAGCCAGCTGCAGAAGAAATGTGTACTCATGGCCGGGCGCGGTGGCTCACGCTTGTAATCCCAGCACTTTGGGAGGCCGAGGCGGGCGGATCACGAGGTCAGGAGATCGAGACCACGGTGAAACCCCGTCTCCACTAAAAATACAAAAAAAAGTAGCCGGGCATGGTGGCGGGCGCCTGTAGTCCCAGCTACTCGGAGAGGCTGAGGCAGGAGAATGGCGTGAGCCCGGGAGGCGGAGCTTGCAGTGAGCCGAGATTGCGCCACTGCACTCCAGCCTGGGCGACAGAGCGAGACTCCGTCTCAAAAAAAAAAAAAAAAAGAAATGTGTACTCATTACTAATAAAGTAATTCTGAAATCCTCAAAAAGAATACATCCTGAAGAAGAAATGATTGGAGTGGTCCCCAAATCTGCCACACTCTCAGTTGCATTTAACTTGTTTGGCTTAATAATTTTATGCAAGTGACAGGCAGACTTATCTTCCGAGCCCCTCTCCTCTGTATACTGGAATTTGACAAACAGCGTCTAGGGGAGAGGGGACTCTGAGGTTGGAAGGTAGACACAAATATCCTTGGAATGGAGAAGAGAAATTGATCAGGCTGCTATTGCATGATAACATCCACCTCCTCTGTTCTATTTCTAAAATCACCAGGAAGTCTTCGGATCTGTAATTTGATTTTCTGTGTAGCTCTACCTACCAAAAGGGAATGTGCAGACAGTTGGGCTAACTCCTGGGCCAAGCCATGTCGCCAGTTCTAAATGAGTAAATTGGCATTCTGGCTTAGTAAATCAGACTTTGGGTTTGCTTTGCATGAATCTAGCTCCAAAGACACATCACCTCTGGGCAAACTGAAAAATTGGGTAGTGGGGTCCAGGAAAGGGCTTTGGTGATACATGGACATATGTATATTTACATAGGAAGAAACTCATGACCTTTGCTTTAATTCTCAAATGGGAACTAACACTAAAAATTGATGATTTACTGACATAATGTGTGTAGTGAAGCTGAGGCCACACTTGGGCCCAGGGCGACCCTTTCCAGGCACTGACATAGGAGGGTTTCTGCCCACAGCCATTAGTGACTGTCTTCTCATCTTTTAACTGAGGCAGATTGTACTCTTCTGGGAGCTAAAAGGACTTGACTGAGTCTTTTGAAGAAAGTAAATTATTCCATTGCCTTGCAGAAATGTTTTATAGAGCTGTCCCTACAACTCAGTGATTTCCACTAGTGTGTTGTGAGCAGTTATGTCAGAGCCCTTCTTGCATGTGTTAAATTCAGACTGTTTATTTATTTAAAAAATTATTTTTTAAAAGAAACTTCGGGCCGGGCGCGGTGGCTCACGCCTGTAATCCCAGCACTTTGGGAGGCCGAGGCGGGCGAAATCACGAGGTCAGGAGATCGAGACCATCCTGGCTAACACGGTGAAACCTTGTCTCTACTAAAAAATACAAAAATTAGCCAGGCGTGGTGGTGGGCGCCTGTAGTCCCAGTTACTTGGGAGGCTGAGGCAGGAGAATGGCGTGAATCCGGGAGGCGGAGATTGCAGTGAGACAAGATCGTGCCACTGCACTCCAGCCTGGGAGACAGAGCAACGCTCCGTCTCAAAAAAAAAAAAAAAGAAACTTCACAACTTGAGAGAAGAGATAGAAAGGAAATAGACAGAATGGGAAAGTGAAATCATCTAATCTAGGTGAGGAAAAGTATTCCATTTCATTTCCCATCTACTCTGTGTGGAATTGTTTTGTTCTACAGTTTTAAAAAATTAACAATAGCATAGACATTTTAATTTATGACTATATTTTCTTTATATCACAAGACAAAGAAACCTCTCTCTGTTTCTGGAAAACGATCATTCTGTACCAGGTACACGCAGATTGTTGTGCATTATTACAGTGCAATGGGGAAATATTCAAATATCAGTTCCAAGTGCTAATAATAACAAAAGAACAGTGAGATTTGGATAAGAAGGGAAAAAATAAACTTAAAATTCCTGCTTTATATTTATGAGACACAGTCTTGCTAAAAGCTGTGTTGATGAAAAGAGTTGATGAAAAGAGTCAAACTCTGTAAAATCTTTGAAGAGGGTTATTCTAAGCCAAATGTGAGTGACCGTCACCTAAGTCACAGTCTCACGAGGTGCTGAGAACATGTGCCCAAAATGGTTGGGCTTCAGCTTGATTTTATACATTTTAGGGAGATATAAGATATCAATGAATATAATGTGAGGGATACATGGGTTTGGTCTGGAAAGGCGGGACAACTCAAAGTGGAAGTGAGGTGGGAGTGGCATAGGGGGTGGTGGGGGATGGCTTGGGGTGTGGTGGAGTGGAGTTTACAGGTCATAGGTAGATTCAAAGATTTTCTGATTGGCAATTGGTTGAAAGAGTTAGTTATTACTTAAAGACCTGGAATCAATGAAAAGAAGTGTCTGGGTTAAGATAAGGGGTGGTGGAGACCAAAGTTCTTATTAGTAGAAGATATTGCAGAGGTCGCTGCCCTTAGAGACAATAGATGGCAAATGTTTCCTATTTAGACCTTTAAAAGGTATTTGACTCTCAGTTAATCTCTTCAGGGTTGAGGGGGCTGGAAGGGGAAAGATCTAGTTATGTTAACAGAGATTCTTTACGGATGCAAAAGTTTCCCCACAAAAAATGGCTTTGTGGGACCATTTCGAAATATGGCAAAGAAACATTATTTGGTGTAAAATATTTTGATATCCTTCTTTATCTGTCATGTGATATTATACTAGAGTCAGGTTGGAATTTGCTATATTAATTATTGCTACAAAGAATCTGTTCTTGGCTGGATTTCAGCAAGATTCAGTGCTCACACCTGTAATCCCAACACTTTGGGAGGCTGAGGTGGGTGGATTGCTTGAGTCCAGGAGTTTGAGAGCAGCTTGGGCACCATGGCAAAACCTTGTCTCTACAAAAAATACAAAAAAATTAGCCGGGCATAATGGTGTGCATCTGTAGTCCCAGACACTTGGGAGGCTGAGGTGGGAGGATCATCTGAGACTGGGAGGTTGAGGTTACAGTGAGCCCTGATCATGCCATTGTACTCCAGCCTGGGTAACAGAGTGAGATCCTGTCTCCAAAACAAACAAACAAACAACAAAGAAACAAAGGCCTGTTCTATTTTAATGTTAATGCTGGTCAGCTGTGTCTAAACTCTGAAAGGGAGAGAGCATAATGACTCCTTCCTGTCACAACCTGAACTAGTTCTTCAGATTTCTTTGGAATTTCCTTGGTGGAGAGGGAATCCCTACATTCGCTTGGAGGGGCTTACAGTTTTATTTTTGGCTTACAGGTGGTCAAAAACATACTAAGTGCCTCACAAACTCCGGGCACACAAAGACAACCAATAATTAATACTTTCAAAAAGATTTGAGACTAACAAATTTATACAATGGGTTGGTTAAGAAATCCAACAATTAACTCAGGCAATTCTAATGCAGGGAGCACATCTTGGCTAAGAGGAAGTGAGCCCAGCTAAGTGTTATAGAACAGCGGAGGAGAGGAGACAGGCAGCCATATTTTAGGGTTAATGGCACAGCTTGGCCATATTTGTGCATGTGTGCAGTGATTTGTTTTTCAGACACAGACTCAATGACTTCCCAGGCTAAAAGACCAAGATATTTTATGAAAAAAATATAAAACCAACCAGGCTTAAAAAAAAAAAATTCTCAGCTAGCAATCCACATGTTTATCCTTTGCTGGAATCAATTCAAAGTCTGAGCAGTTATATGGATTTCTGAGTGGATACATTTACAAGATAAATGAACAAAAATGTCCACCTAAACGAAGTAAAGCTGAAGATTTAGTGATTTTTACAATGGAATAATCTTTTGTTGTGGGAATTTATGATGTCAGTGTCTATGGACATTTAACCCTATCAAGTTGAATTTAAGTTTCTTGGAACCGTAGGAAGTGCCACTGAGAATGGTGAAAGCTATGGAATTAGGTCATTTGGATTTTTGTTTTTTAAACTCTCCCTGAGGGGCCGAGGGTCATTTCCTCCATATTGTTTCTTCAGGTTTAAATTGCTGCTTCCCCTCTGAGGCAGTGTGAAAAAGTGAGCTATGGAATAATGAGTCTTTTCAAGTCAAATGCAAACAATTCCACCTTAAAATAGTAGAGCTCACCTTAAGCCAGCTTGGCAGCCTGCCAGAGAAGGGCATGAAAGCTGCACTTTAATCAAAAAGATGCGTATTCTTTATGCAGGCTGTGGAATGAACAGCTGGGAAGAGAGTTTTTATTGATTCTTTTTATTTCCCTCTCCTCTTCACCCCCCACCACCCTTTCTAACAAACACATTTAAAATTTACTGGCAGACTTTTTTCTTTTCTGAAACTATTGGAAGAAAACCTTTTTCCTTTCTAAGTGCCCCGTAATTTGGAAGCTTCCTAAAGGGGCTACAAGCTGCATCTCGATACTGCCTTTATCTTGGCTGAAATCAAGCCCAGGCAACATTAGTTGCACAAGAATCCTCAGAGAAAAGGGAATAGTGAAATGCTCTGGCAGAATGAAGCACTATTCTACTGAAGCCTGGATGGAGACACCCAGTTTTGGTCCAGGAATGACAAGTGCTCTGGCTTTAAGGGATGAAGGCAATAAGAATCACACAATGCTCTACCCCTTAGTGATGGAAGTAGAGGCTGTAAAGCTATAAAGGATGACTTAATTGCACATAATTTTTGCTGCTTAACCGTGTAAGAAGGAACTTTATGTATATACGAGACTAGGGCACATCAGTACACACCAGCAGTAATCAGTAATGCCAGCAATCATCCTTGAAAACAGAGCACCACAGGACAGTGCAGACATCACATCATGAGTATTAAAAATAATCTCTGTAAGCTTTGGGGACCAAAAAATACACAAGGAGCAGTTGATCACTTTGACAGATTTAACAGTCCTCTCTCTCTCCTCTCTCTGTCTCTTTTTTTTTTTTTTTTTTTTGAGACAGAGTCTCACTCTGTCACTCAGGCTGGAGTATAGTGGTGCAATGTTGGCTCACTGCAACCTCTGCCTCCTGAGTTCAAGCGATTCTCATTGCCTCAGCCTCCCAAGTAGCTGGGATTACAGGTGCGTGCCACCACATTAGGCTAATTTTAGTATTTTTAGTAGAGACGGGATTTTGCCATGTTGGCCAGGCTGATCTCAAACTCCTGTCCTCAGGTGATCCATCCACCTTGGCCTCCCAAAGTGCTGGGATTACAGGCATGAGCCACTGCACCTCCCTCTCTTTATTCTGTGCTAAAACAGAGATGCAAATTGGGGGTCTGGACAAAAAATCCAACATGTTTGGCCTTCATAGTATCTTCTAACAATCTTTAACGTAGTGATAATGTGTAATTCATGGTCTCTTCTAACAATTTTTAAAATTAGTGCTAATGCAAATTGGGGTCTAGACAACAAATCCAACACGCAGACCTGTTTTCTTTGGCCAAAAAATTTTAAAGTTAGTGCTAATGTTCAATTTAGAAGTTACCATATAAACCCAGCTTTTCAGCTTCTCTTGAAAAATTGGAGATGTGGCACACCGGGTGTGCATCTCCAGATGAAAACAGCTGGAAATATCTGAGTAGTAGGTGCCCCATTAGATGAGGCAAGTGCTTGCTAGATTGATAGCCTTGCCTTCCTATGCATGCAACCTGCCTGACCTAGGTAAGCATTTGAGTTTACAGCCCCTATAGCAAATGTGCAATAGTTCAATTAGCAAGTAGCTACTGAACATCCTTTATCCATGTGCAGATTCTATTATAGCACTTCCCAGTCAAAAGCTTTTCATAGCTCTCTGCTTGCCAACATTATGAGATGCAAACTTTTCAGGTTGGAATAAAATCTCCCAACCTTTGCGTCATTCACTAATGCTGAGTTCTCTTCCCACACGCCCATGGATACTCACACTTCCTATCTTCCGACTGCACAAGTTGTGTTTGTCTTCATTTGTTCCCGGAATCCCCCCTTCTGAGTAGATGCTGCTGACTGTCCTCGTTCCACCCTTCTTTCACATAGTTAGCTGTGGAAGTCTTACTCATCTGCAAGGACTAGGTCAAGCCTGATTCATCAAAGACCATTCTTCTCAACTTCTTTGTGAAGAAGGCCAGTTTCCTTTTCTCTCTTCCTTCCTTTTCTCTTTTCTTTTGAAAATTTCCAATCTGTTCACAGACATACAAAGCACAAAGCACAAGTTGTAATTTTTTATTATGAGATTCAGCGGGCGGAATTTCTACTCTGTCAGTTGCTATAAGAGTTTCTAAATAAATACTCTCAATTTCTGAACTTATTTCATATGGAGTAATAATGAGAGCTGGCTCTTGGACAACATTTTGAGTATCTTTTGTCAGATACTCTCAGGTCAATTAATCTCCCTGTTACCTGCATTCGCACAGAACTGTCTATACTTTTACCATGTTAAATTGTATTAGAGCTGTTTAGGTTGCTCTGCCTGTTCCATTTTAAACTTTAGGAGGACAAGAGCTTTATCGAGTCTGTCTCCCTCATCTTGGCCCCTCTGGGCCTATTTGCCAATGAAAGGGGTTTAGTCAATGTTGGATTTTCAGCACCGTTCCCAGGAGGTGTCAGGAGTGGGAGGATTCAGAATCATTTTGCCATAGTGGTAGCCTTCAAGGAGTTTATAATAATGTTAAATAGAAGATTAATATTAAAAGAGAAATTTTAGCAGATTAAACCTTTAAAGAGTTTATTTGAGCAGACAGCAATTCATGAATTGGACAGCTCTAGACTGGAAGTGGTTCAGGGCTTCAGAGGTGGCTGATGGAAAAGCTTTTACAGGGTGAATGAGAAAGCAGAGCAAAGAAGTTAGTTGATTGGTTGAAGTTTGGAAAATTGCCTTATTTGGACTATCTTGGTGGGAAGTTCAAGACTATATAATCAGTGCCCAGTTGGCTATGTGATTGGTTGAGCTTAAGTTTCATTTCTTTTAAATTAGCCACTTGCATGAAATGAGGCTGAGCTAGGTTTTAGTTTCCTTAGGTGGGAACCCAGGGTTCCTGTCTAAAGGCTTCTCATTTTATTATTTCAACATTAACTTGCATAAAGATATAGCAGATAGTACACAATAAATAATTGCTGAAGTTTGTGATACATCTTATGAAAATGTAGGTAGAAAATAAGGTGCCCAATAAATGCTGGGCCAGGCTTAGATTTCTATCTGTAACTTGAGAGAGACCTTCCCATCGAAGATGGCAGCCCTAAGTGGTTGTTTATATGGAGAATGTACTCTGTGCCTTGGTTTGTTCCTCTTTCAATTGAGGGGTTCAATTAAGGGATCCCCTTAATTTCCATGGCCATATGATTCAGAAGTGTCAACAATGGAATAATCTACTGTGTATATAGTTTGTAGAAAATAGTTAGAACGCACATATTTTTTCATCTTTTTTTTCCCAACCTGCCATTAGGTGAAAATCTAACTTGGACATACTTCTTTATAACAAAATCTCTATAGATACAAATGACAATTTAGATCCAGTTTATCACTTACTCATGTTAACTAATGTTCACTCCAGTCAGCTATATTGAAAATATTAAAATACTTAAACAAATTTCTGGGAGTTTGTGATAATGGGATTTGACTGGTTCTTCCTTTGGTATTTTCTGTGATGTTTCTCCTTCCTTTTATTGCCAAAGTCAGAGGGATTGTTATAGTATAGGCCTGAAGCCTGCTTTCAGGATCTGTATAGAACCAACCAACCAAGAGAGTCTTTTATTTTGTCCCTCAGTTGACCTCCTTCCAGATATGCTGAGTCCATTTCCCTGAAATGACTGAGTGGGGAGAGGTAACTGCAGCTGTGTTTGGATACCTTCTTTCTCTCCCTTGGCTCCAGCCCAGGAAAACGGGCACACTCTTTCACAGTCACACAAACCACTTCATTATCATATTTTTGAGGATGTTGGCCAGGGGAAAGGGCAGACCAGTCAGTAGGCTGGAAAGTTAGAAATGTGTGTGTTTATTTTTCCCTCCCCTCTCCACTGTGCTATTGGAACTGGTATAGAAAGGGAATAGTCATCCACAGTTGCCCCTTTTCAGGAGGGTGAAGTTCAGAGGAAGAAATGTTTGCATAGACATTTGATAATCATACTAAAAAGACCATTAGAAGCTCATTGATTAAACAGTTACTGCAAATTTCAACTACAACTTAGAACGTTTTTTGTTTTTTGTTTTTTTTTTAGACAAGGTCTCTCTCTGTTTCCTAAACTGAGTGCAGTGGCATGATCATGGCTCATTGCAGCCTCAACCTCCTGGACTCTTGGGCTCAAGCAATCCTCCCACCTCAACTTCCCGAGTAGCTGGAACCACAAGCATGTGCCACCTTGCCTGGCTAATTTTTTAATTTTTTGTAGAGATGGGGGCCTCCCTATGTTGCCCAGGCTGGTCTTGAACTCCTGGGCTCAAATGATCCTCCTGCCTTGGTCTCCCAAAATGTTGGGATTTATAGGTATGAGCCACTGCACCTCACTTAGATACTTAGGTACTTTTAAAAGAGGAGCCCAGATGGGCAAATGTATTAAGGGCTTGTCGTTTATGATTGGCACTAGAGCTGTATCACATAGTGTGAAAGAAAATTAAATTAATTCTCTCCCTGTAAATGTGCTTGGTAAAATTTTAATGTGCTATGTAAATAAATTGGTATTGTTTTCAATGCATAAAGCTGTAGCTTAGACTCAATGAATGTTTATGTTTAACTTATGAAGTGAGATTGTAGCTCATTTTATGAAAGAGGCTAACACACCTTTGGATGTATAAATTCTGATATATCTATTGAACAAGGTATATGTTTTATTCGATGATCCTATATTGGTGACCTATTATGTGATAATGACTTGAATAATGATAGTGAATATTTTTATGATACTATGGTTTACATGCTGTTCTTACATGGCATTAATCTATGTTACCTCTATGAATACTATCGGTTATCACCTCCTGCAGATGAGGAAACAAAGGCACGGGTGTCTTTGACTTGGTTTTAGCGATGGAATTATAGGTTTCAAAAAATAGCATGGGAGTGCAGAGGGAAATCTAGGAGGCAGGATCTGAGTTGTGAACATTAGGAAGTTGCTAGACAAATGCTGTGGTTTGAATGTGTCCCCCAAACTCATGTGTTGGAAATGTAATCTCAATGCAACAGTCTTGGAAGGTGGGGCCTCACTGGAGGTAATTAGGTCATGAGGGTTCTATCCTCATGAATGGCTTAATGTTGTTATTGCAGGAGTGGGTTAGTTATTGTGAGAGTGGGTTTGTTGTAAAAGCAAGTTCTGCTGCATCACTCTCTTGCCCTTTCTCCCTCTCTCTCACATGCACTCTGTGAGAAATACATTTCTTTTCTTTTTGTTTTATTTATTTATTTTTTTTGACAGGGATCCTTGCTCTGTCACCCAAGCTGGA
The DNA here is from genome assembly GCF_006542625.1 of Nomascus leucogenys. NCBI lineage: Eukaryota > Metazoa > Chordata > Mammalia > Primates > Hylobatidae > Nomascus > Nomascus leucogenys. The sequence goes on from NC_044391.1 coordinate 98,796,239, forward strand.
GTGCAGTGGCCCGATCTCGGCTCACTGCAACCTCTACCTCCCGGGTTCAAACAATTCTCCTGCCTCAGTCTCCCAAGTAGCTGGGATTATAGGCGCCCGCAACCATGCCCGGCTAATTTTTCTATTTTTAGTAGAGATGGGGTTTCACCATGTTGGCCAGGCCGGTCTCAAACTCCTGACCTCAGGCGACCCGCCCGCCTTGGCCTCCCAAAGTGCTGGAATTACAGGTGTGAGGCTCCACGCTGGGCCTAATTTCTTTACTTTATAAATTACCCAGTTTGTGGTATTCTGTTATAGCAACACAAAATGGACAAAGATAACAAAGGAGGTAGGAAAGTACATTGAAATGATTCCACAGTCACAAACATTTCTAAGTGCTTTTCCAATGTATATGTTTTAAAATTACTTTCAAAATATGTGGCACATTTTTCAGTATCCTCAATTGTGGCAAATCTTTGGATGTGAAAGTATATTTGAATGTTGGACAAAGTGAAATATCATTCACGTTCAAGTTTCGTAAATGAAACCAGTTATTTTTTCAATATTGGCAAATGGCTTAAAAAATAATACTAATATTTTGCATGTGATTCATATATAAATAGGTTCTAAGGCTAATACCAAAAAAGTTTGAAGAATATTTTCAGCTTATCTTACAACTAGAAGCCCAAATAATAGGAATATGAATCTACATATGCAAATGAAAACCAGCTTCATTTTAAAAATATAATGTGGGCATTAGATATACTTGTGTGCTGTGCTTCCAAGGATCTGTGTGTACAGCTCTATTATCATACCCTGCATTAGAGGTGGGTGTGAATTCCACCTCCAGGCTGTGAGATGCCTGCAGGGAGCCGTCCTGGGTCCTCCGAATTGACACAGTGTCTTTGGGGTAGGAATTTCCCAGTGAATGCTTATTTGAATGAATTCAGTAAGTGCGTTTTGATTTTTCCATAGATTGACACAGTGGAACGGTGGCTAAGAGATGATTGTTTATTATAAGCACCCTTCATAGGCAAAGTGGGAATGTGCTTATTGATGAGGTCAAATAATTCAGACTCCTGTTCCCACATTGGTCTTGATTAGTGGATGGCTCCACTAAAACACTAGGTTTCATGGGTGTCACTTGTTTTCTGGTAGTTAATTTAAGGAGATGGTGCACTAAGACAACTTAGAGGGTGAAAGAGTGACTCTACAGACTCAGGCTAAGACCACGCTACACCGGTTACGGTCAAGAGATCTTTATTGGAGGCGTCAGGTAGGGAGCCGAAGAGGAAGCAGAGAGAGAGGGCTTCAGGGCTTCGGGTTTTATACTCTGAGACGTTGTGTGGAGATCAATGGTTGGCTGGGGGACTGGGCTCAGACCAAGGCGGGAAGGCGTCTCTTTCTGATTGGTTTTTCTTTGGCGGGTCTGTATCGAGGAGGAAGAAGAACCCGGAACCAGCGCCATTAAGGTACCCCTGTTACCTAACAGAGGGAAAAAATAAATTGCAGCATAAAAAGCAAACTGTGATTGTGTAGAACTGTGAGATGATATTCAACTTCATTTTATTTATTTATTTATTTATTTATTTTGCGACAGAGCGTCGCTCTATTGCCCAGGCTGGAGTGCAGTGGCACGATCTCATCGCACCCTCTGCCTCCCAGGTTCAAGCGATCCTCCTGCCTCATCCTCCCGAGTAGCTGGGATTGCAGGCATGTGCCACCACTCCTGGCTAATTTTTGTATTTTTAATAGAGATGGGGTTTCACCATGTTGGCCAGGCTGCTCTTGAACTCCTGACTTCAAGTGATCTGCCCACCTTGGCCTCCCAAAGTGCTGGGATTACAGGCATGAGCCACCGCACCCGGCCTCAACTTGATTTTAATGTGTGGGTGAGAAATATGTGTTCTCATGTACTCAGTTTTGGTTTAAGTGTATAAATGGACTTACACGTGACGCAGGTTGGAAAGGAGCAGATAGAGCACTTTAGGCAACAAGGCACTAGATGAAGCACCATGGTACTCTAAGACCATCTCCACTTTGTCCACATCCCACTTCCCTTTCATGATGCAGCTCTCATTCTACCTCCTTCCTGAAATCTCTCCTGACCTCTTCATTCTAATTAACATGCCTTTCTCGGGACATCCAGAGCATCTCATCTTGCCTTTCCTAAGGTACTTTTGCTTAAAGCCTTCCATCTGGTTTAATACCTATCTGTATATATCTTCTTCTCATCATCATCACTATATATTATGCCCTACAAGGGCAGAGTCTGTGTATCTACATCTTTCTTTACATGGTGTCTGGCACAGCACCTTCTTCAGAGTGGGTTTTCAATACGTGATTATTGAAAAGTAAATGAGCAAGATGGCCATGACAAAGCAAAGGAGTAATAAACAACTTCTTCCTAAGAGATGAAAGATGTACAATGTTTTGCTTTGTGAATACACAGTCATGCAGGTCTAGAGAGAAATGCAATGTACGTTTATTTTTGTTGTGTTTGTTCTTAGTCAAGGCGTCTAATCTACTATGCTGTTTCCTTATGCACAGATGGAAACTTATCATGCATAGGAGACTCTGAAGGAAATAATTTTTGTTTAAACTTTGCCTTAGAAACTTCAAGGGAATTCAGAACAGGATTTCTTTAATGATCTGGCTGTATTATATTACCAATTGCCAAGCTGAAAAATGCTTGGCAGAACTTTTGGCTTCTGAGGTTTTGGATGTCTTCCAGGTAATCTGCCTCAGAATTTTGAAATACAAATAAATGAGTTCCAGTTCAAATTTTAAAAAATCTGAGCTGCTAGGCCTTTGTTTACCTTCCATGTGAACATTTTGGTACAGATATACCAACCAAGCAGAAAGAAGATAATCAGTCGACATTTCTGAGGTTATTAGTGGCCTTGGTTTAGAAGAACAAAATGAGAGTAAATGGTTTAAAACTTCATCATGTTTCTTCCTAGTAACTGGCTTCTGGTGTTGGCATTTATTTTCCAGGATGTTTTCTCCCAGTTTTTATTTGGGAGAGGAGGACGAGGGTGTTCTTTGCTGCTTTGTTTCTCCCAGAGGGAAGATTCTGAATGTTCCTTTGTTAAACGTTACACACTTAGCTTTTGTTTTACTTTCTTGTCTGGTAGCCAAGTATTTTTCAAGTCACTCAACATTCTACTGAGGCATGCTAGTCCACTGAATATGATTATAAAGGAAAGCTTAACATGACCTAAAAAGAGAGAGGACGGAGAGATTTGGCTGTTGTGAGCACCACAGCTAATGAAGACACAGGATAATTTGCATGAGTGATATCCCTTCAGTTATTTCTGTAAATCTCAGAGCCAGTTCCTGTCAAGTTGTGAGGAAACAAACATTTTTTATTAAGGAATAAAAAGATAGGCCAGGCCCAGTGGCTCACACCTGTAATCCCAGCACTTTGAGAGGCCGAGGCGGGCAGATAGCAAGGTCAGGAGTTTGAGACCAGCCTGGCTAACATGGTGAAACCCCGTCTCTACTAAAAATACAAAAATCAGTCGGGCATGGTGGTGGGTGCCTGCAATCCCAGTTACTTGGGAGGCTGAGGCAGGAGAATCACTCGAACCCGGGAGGCAGAGGTTGCAGTGAGCGGAGATTGCGCCATTGCACTCCAGCATGGGCAATAGAGTAAGACTCTGTCTGAAAAGAAAAAAAAAAGAGAATAAAAAGAGAAAGAAGGAAAGCCCCTACTTCCACCCCCTAAACACACATATGCACATTCCATGCACACATATATGTGTGTACATGCTCAGAAGTGAAGTGGTCTTTGTAGGATTTCGTGGCTACAACACCATTGTTTATGTTCTGGGAGGCTGGGGTAAGCCAGTAAATATTCTGAAAGGGAAAGACATGGTGGGGAGGATATAACGGCTCTTCATTTTAAGAAATCCCTCTTATCAAGCCTACTATTAACTTGTTTCTTTGGCAACTACTATGCCTTTGCTATGGAAATACATCCCCAGAATAAAATTTCCATGGAAGGAAAATAATAGCATCAAAGTTTTCCTCCAGAGTTTCCAATAAAATGAAATTTATTTGTCCTTAACTTTGGATTGGTGGAAAAAGACCAATACCTTTCACAATGCAATTCGAAGAAATGAGATGAAAACAATCTTTCTCACTTTACAATTTTGGATATGTTTTATTTAAAAACTTTTCGTTTCGGTGGGAGGTTTTTATAGGAAACTATCTTTAGTATTTCATATGACCATTGTCATTTGAAGATGACGCTGAACTTGTCTTCCCACTTGTAAGCTCTCCTTACAGACCAGGATGAAACAAGCAGCTTAGCCCATCAGCTAATGCCCAACCTGAGACTGGGCTGGCAGGACAGGTGGACAAGCCACCTGAAGCCTAGAAAAGACCTGACCTCTCTACTCTGATAGGTTCTGAGACAGCCACTTAGCTCTAGTTTTACCAGCATTCTTTTTGATATCTTGGAATAGAATAGGCCCTGAGAAAACTGTGAAACAAACAAAAACAATTTTTTCCCAGAAACATTTTATTCTGCCTCCTGCCTTCTTCCCTTCACCAGGTTCCTAGTTTCTTTACCTGTTCCTGGCCCTGCAAAGCCCTCATGTGTCACTGTTCTGGGTGAGAATCTTCTCTCTAAAGCATTTGAGACCCTTGCTCTTCCCTTTACCACCCCATCCCCAGACCCTAATTCCTTCCCTAGTGCAGACTTAGCATTAGATGGTGACGGTATAAAAATAGGAGTAACTAACATTTGTCACATTCTTTCTTTGTTTATGCCCTTCGCTAAGCCTGGTAGCTGACCTGTCTCATTTAATTACTACAACCGTCTTATAAGCTACATAGAATTTTTAATTCCAGTTTTACTTCTGAGACACAGAGGCACAGAAGCAAGAGTCACTCAGTTACTACACGGGAAATGTGGATTTTAATCTAGGCCCTAATCTGGGTTTAGTAGCATTATAGTTGAAGAGTATATAGTGGCAAGTGTGAGACAACCTGAGCATTTAAAAATGACCATGAATGTATAAAACTCCACAGGTACATAATTAAACTCAGAAAAGAGAATGTCTTCCAAAACAAAACTCATTTGCCATCACTGGAGATGATTATTATATGAATTGGTTATTCTGAAAATTGAGAATTAAAAATAATTAAAGATTTAATGTCTTTCTAGAAGACCCTGAATTTCAGCATAACTAAATAGTTCCACTTGATGAAGGAAAACTTTTCTTTATTGAAGGATGTCAGCTGTGAATGTAGATGCAATAATATGGTCAGAAAGTCACCATTTTGCAGCCCTTGATAGGATGGAAATTCAAATAAGAACCTTTGACAGATGCTGAAACCACTAAAAGAAAGGTTGACAGGGACCATCGTGACAGACTTCCTCAGATGATTGCCAATTGAGTGTTGGGGCGGGGGCATAACTCTGCAGCAGAGGCGTCTGTCCGTCATCACCTGATGCTGTGATGCTCTTGACACTCCTGTTGATGCTATGGCCAGTTACTGTGAAGATCCAAATGTGGTACAATATAAAGTTGCAATATCATCTGTGAAGCATTCTTGCTAAAAGTGAATCTACTAAGCCTTTAGTTAAAATTTCCACTTCATAAGAAACACAGAAGCTAGAGGAAAAACTTAACCAGGACCACAAGGAAATAAACAAATCCAGAAGGCAGATCATTCTATAGACTGATCTTGATTCCTCAGCAATTAATGTCATGGTACAAAAAGGGAGTAGGAAGGAGGTGTTTTAGAATTATATAATTAGCAAATGTTATTCATGATTTTTCGCAGGATACTAGTTTGAACAAACCAACTGTAAAAAAGATACTTTTGGAATAATTACAGAATTTTGAATATGGTATTAGGGAATTGCTAATATATTTTATCAGGTGTGATAATGCTATTGTGATTATGTAAAAAAAATCCATCTTTAGAGATGCACGCTGAAGTATTAAGGAGTAAAATACTATGATATGTTAACTTAAAGTATTTCAACAAAAACTGAAGCAAATATAGCAAAATGTCAGTAGTTGTTAAATCTAGGTGATGACATGGAAGTAGGATTTTTGAAAATTTCACAATTAAAACATATAAAAATGAAAAAAAAAAAAGTGGATTGGTCTCAATACAGAGAGCTCTGGATTGCAGTCCCAGCTCTAACCACTTACTTTTTGTAGGGTTTGGGCAAGTCGCTTCACTCTCAGTACCTTCATCTGCAAAACGGTGGCAATAGCAGTGTTTGCTTCCTAGAATTGTTGTGGGAAAAAATGAGTTAACACAAGTAAGGAGCTCAGAACAATGATTGGCATGTAGTAAGCTTTCAACAAATGTTTGCTATAATTGTTTCATGTAGGAGGAGTCAGATGGAATTAGGTTTAAATCCTGGCTCTGTCTTTTATTAGCTATGCTGCCTTGGGTTGTTTGCTTAACCTCACTAAAACTCAGTTTTCAGTGGAAGTAATAATACTGCTAGGGTTGTGGTGGGATTAATAACCTAGCATATATAAAGTCACCAGCATATAGTAACCACTTAATAGATAGTGGCTTTGACTATCAGTGCTGTCAGATAGCTATAATTTTTTGAGGCCTTCAATGCCCTACACCAATGCACAGCTAAAACTGGAATGTCCTGGCACTGTAGTTGTACGGGAGAACGCTGATAGATCTGCAAAGGGAGTGTAGGGAAGCCTCTTTGGTCTCCACTCATATCAAGACAAACATCATGCCATATGGGTGGCTCCTCACTCTGTGTGTTTGGCAGAGGCCTTGCTTTAAGGATGGTTGGATAGAGCACATAGGGCAGTTACAGGAGAAGATCTGGGCTTTTTCAGGGTACAGAATGTGGATAAGACTCAGAAGAAAGGAAAAGAGATGGGGAACTAGGGAGTCTGGCTCATGTTTGTTTCCACCTTAACTTCTCTTGGAAGTTTGAAATAGTCCATGAAAGTGAAAGCAGTTTTCATCACAGTCATCAACTGCTATATGCATTTGCAGCCTGCAAATAGATTAATTTCACTAGATGTTCTGTGAGGCTTTAGCCAGCACTACTGTTTCTCAACACATAGCCTTACCTGGAACATGTAGCGTTGCCATGTGCCCAGGAGATAATTTAGGGACTAATAGGCCTTGCAAGGGAGCAAGGGAATGCGGCCACAGAAGATAGCTTTTTTTTTTTTTTTTTTTTTTTTTTTGAGACGGAGTCTCACTGTCGCCCAGGCTGGAGTGCAATGGTGCCATCTCGGCTCACTGCAAGCTCTGTCTCCCGAGTTCACGCCATTCTCCTGCCTCAGCCTCCCGAGTAGCTGGGACTACAGGCGCCCGCCACCGTGCCCGGCTAATTTTTTTTTTGTATTTTTAGTAGAGACGGGGTTTCACCTTGTTAGCCAGGATGGTCTCGATCTCCTGACCTCGTGATCCGCCCGCCTCGGCCTTCCAAAGTGCTGGGATTACAGGCGTGAGCCACCGCGCCCGGCCGGAAGATAGTATTTCTAATTCTTGACTCTAGCGATTATATAGATTTTTAATGGCATCAATGGGGCAATGTGAAAATCTATTGTTTTCTTTTTCTTTTTTTAACAGTGTAAAGAGGTGTTTTCATTTTAACTGTGTGTATGTAACATTAGGCAAAATTATTTAAAGTCAATAGATTTTTATTCAAGGAATTCCATGTTGTAATTTCTTCCACTGTCCATCGAGGTCACTTTAGATCCTCTAAAGAGCTGGAGTCAAAATTATCTTCAAAAGATTTATCTTCAAGTTAGCCCTTTTTAAAGAAACTGATGCTTATTTTAATGCAGTTGTCCTGTCAGGCCATAATTCTTTGATTTTGGCATCTGTCATCTCCTTTTAATATGGCTATACTGATGAAGATTTCAAAATTTACCTTTGGAAAAATCAAGAATCTTTGAGATCTAATTTCTTCAACCAATTTACTTTAGGGTCATTTTTAGTGTTGGTGGATCTGCCTAGTTCTCAATTTGACACCTTCTCTAAACCTGAGTGAGTTCAAATCATATTCATTCCTAAGTGATCACACTCAAGAATAGTGCAGAGTGTGGAATATGCCAATACGTAAGGTAAAAAAGTACATTATCAGGTCTTTCATATATTTAGTAACTGTCTTTTTCATACTTATAGCAACTGTCTTGTAGTTCCCACAGATCTAACAAGAGTCCCGTGAGTAAAGTAAAACCACAGAGTTAACTCTATGAGGCGTTTCCAATGATGTGCAGCCTACAGAAAAGTCCCATCAGGAAAGACCTCAAAAAATGTATCATTTCCTTTTGCACTCTGAGCCTCCCTATTTTTCGTCTTCTGTCTTAACAGCTATCTTTTTGTTTCTACTTTAGACACTAAGGGACTTCTGGTCTACCTCTTTTCTCATTATTAAGTTCCGCTTATAGGAAAATGTGTACGCCTAGGCATTTACATAAAATCAAAAGCCTGAACACAGATCAAAGGATATGCATGAGTAATGGAGAGTAAACAGTTAAGAACAAACAAATTTGAAAGAACTAATTTAACAGGCCTTTATGGCTCTTGAGACGAATGTATGCCCAAGTTCACCAACATTGTTTTTTTGTCTCCCTGGGCACAGGGCGACACTACGTGTTCCAGGTAAGGCTATGCAGTGGCATTCTGGCCAATTGGCTGTGAGCTGGAGCAACACGTGCCACTTGCAGAAATGACCTACATACGCTTCCTTTATGTGGTCATCACGTTCTCTTTTCTGCCTTTCTTTCTCATTAGCTACCTTAAAAGAAATAACTTTAAGGGCCAATATGAGAGTGGAGCCACAAGATTGAAGGTGCCTGGGTTCATGAATGAATGTGGAACAGAGTCCCCCCATCCTCCCACACTGCGCTGTGACATGAGCAAGAAATAACAATTTCACTATGTCAAGCTGCTGCAACTGGGGAGTTGTTTGTTATAGAAGTTAGACTATGTTGAAATAATATATTCCTTTTGACTTCCTTTGCAGCTGCCAAGGATAGCAGAGATGTTCTCTGCTTTCTAAATTACATGTTTGTTGAGACTTTTACCATCAGGGACTTTTTAAGTAAAGAAACCAAGAAGCTTGTTTACTAGGCTTCAGTCACCTCACATGGAAATCAGTACCTTCCTATATAAACACTAGGTTCTGAACATTTGTTACCTCATTTAATCTGAGTACTGTCTTTGGGAGGATCTTGAGGGATGAGGAAACTGGGGCTTAGAGAGGTTAAATGACTTGGACAAGTTTCCACAGCTGGTGTTTTCTTCAGATCCAGGATTCAAACCTTTTTTTGTTTTTATTTCAAAGACCTTGATCTTTTCACCACAATGTGCTCCTTTCTAAGAAAAGAGTAGTCGGGAAAGGGAGAGAATGCAGAGGGAGTGCATAAGCAATTTCTGGAGAGATAGCAAAACCTCCACAAAAGCTGACTACCAGTTATTAGTTCAGAAACTTACAAGACAATAGACCATAAAACAAAAAGGCAAAAAGGAAAGAGAATAATCATGAATCCAGATCTTAAGATTGGATTGCTGGGATCCCATATTCAAAACTTAGTTCAAAAATTTTTAATATTCCTCTAATCAGTTATTTAGGTTTAATTTAAATAGTTTAACAAAAGGTTATTATTTACTGAGAATCTCTTGAGTTTATTATACTCAAATAAATTTCTTTTTTTTAACTTTGATTTTAAGTTCAGGGATACATGTGCAGGATGTGCAGGTTTGTTCCATAGGTAAACATGTGTCATAGGGGTTTGTTGTGTAGATTATTTCATCACCCAGGTATTAAGCCTAGTATCCATCAGTTGTTTTTCCTGATCCTCTCCCTGCTCCCACCCTCTACCCTCCAGTAGGCCCCAGTGTGTGTTGTTCCCCGCTGTGTGTCCATGTGTTCTCATCACTCAAATAAATTTCTTTTTATTTCAAGTCCCGGGTCTAAACCCTAAGGGGTTTTAGGGGATATGTATTAGTCAGGGTTTTCTAGGTCAACAGAACAAATAGGATGTGTGTGTGTGTGTGTGTGTGTGTGTGTGTGTGTGTGTGTGTAGAGAGAGAGAGAGAGATTTTAAAATAAGAATTGGCTCACATGATTGTGGGTGCTGGCAAGTCTGAAATTTACAGGGAAAGCCAGCAGGCTGGAGACACAGGGAGGAGTTGACATTGCAGCTTGAGTCTGAATGCAGTCTGGAGACAGACTCTCCTCTTCCTCAGGAGATCGCAGTCTTTTTTTTTTTTTTTTCCTCTTAAGGCCTTCAACTAATTGGATGAGGCCCACCCACATTATGGAGAACAATCTGCTTTATTCAAAGACTACTGATTTAAATGTTAATCTCATCTAAAAAATATGTTCACAGCAACATCCAGACTGGCTTTTGATGAAATATCTGGGTATCATAGCCTAGTCAAGTTGACACATAAAAATAGCCATCCTAGGGTATTAATTAAAACATGTTCAAATCTAGGTGGACCCTAATGAATGTCTCTGGTTACTGGTTTGGTGGTACTCCTCCTGAATGGGACTACTTCACTCCCGTCTGTCTGGTACAGAGAAAAAGAATGGCTATTGAAACCCACAAATACATGCTTAATCAAGCACTGAAGCAAAATTCCAAATACTAAAGTCAAAGAAAATTTAAATATCATCCAGCAGGTGAGCAAATAATGCCTTGGATCATAGAGGATTGCCTTTTCTACCTCCACTGAATATTAACCCTCATCAGTGCCTGTTCTGCTCCCTCCCTGCCCAAAGAGACTTCTCAATGCCTGTTGAACTTAAAGCTGCCATCACTTGTTTCATATTGAATTTTTCTCTGTAGGTGTTGGCCTCTGATATCCTTGCAGCTCAGCTGCAATGTATTTCAATCCTTTTTAATAATTCAAATATGTACCATGATGTTATAGCCCATTCTAGTATTCTCTCATCTCTGGGTCTTTTCTTCCATTTCCCACTCCTCTAGCAGTAAAAGCTCTTGTGGCATTTGCATACATGTACAACCAACAGATAATTACTTTCATGGGAAATTGTCAGCTGGCAGGGCTTTCCTTTTGCACTACTCCTAGGAATATAAAAAGCACAACACAAGCATATTTCAGCAAAGCTAAAATTAAAAGTTTAATTAACAAAAATACTACTTACTAATACATTCGGATCCATTTGGCTGTGTCACATAGTGACTGCCAGTCATATCTGAAAAAACAGAAACGACAAATGACAAAATGATATAAACCTCTCAAATCATCTTGTGGATGGATCACTTTGTGGTCCAGGAGTCACAGTTCCACAGCTGTCACTGTACTTGCTTGAGTGTGTTGATCTAAGACCCCTTTGGCACCTCTGCATCAAAATGCCTGTTCCACCCCTTCATGCAGCCTTCACATGCCTCTGATGCTGGAAGGCATGCAGGAGCCCTCTCTGCCATGCTCTTCCTTCCTGTTTTAGATGCCTACAACCAGCGACATGAGACCTACACTAGGATCTACCACAATCGCCTCTGCTGATCATCTGTGCAGCATAACATCACTGGAGGGTAGGAAAGGGAACTTAGTGTATTTTGTGGTGGTCAAACCATCTTTTTCTCCCCTCTATTTTATTCTTGGGATGGTGGAGTATTTCCTGATCCATCTAGAAAATAGTGGACTTATAATCCTTTCTTATTATAAAATCCAATGAATATTATCTTCCCAATGTGGGTTATAAAGTTTTTGAAATCACAAACTATGTTCCAATATCTTCACATATTAACATTATGTACTTTTAAATATTTGGTGGGTGTTAGGGGCTCAATTTCTGTTGTCCTGAGTGATTTGCTGTCAAATTAATAATTGGGCTGCAACTGGGTAAAGTGTATTAAAAAGAAAGTCTTCTTACAGAATGTTAAAGACACTCAGATTTGATTGAGAGACAGAATTTATATAAATAAGAAAATGTCTTTGAGAGAAAAAATGTTTCTAATTATTATTATTATTTTTTTTGAGAAGGGAGATGTATTAGTCTGTATTCATGCTGCTGATAAAGACATAACCGGCTGGGCATGGTGGCTCACGCTTGTAATCCCAGCACTTTGGGAGGCCGAGGTGGGCGGATCACGAGGTCAGGAGATCGAGACCACGGTGAAACCCCGTCTCTACTAAAAATACAAAAAAATTAGCCGGGCATGGTGGCAGACGCCTGTAGTCCCAGCTACTTGGAGAGGCTGAGGCAGGACAGTGAACCCGGGAGGTGGAGCTTGCAGTGAGCCGAGATTGCACCACTGCACTCCAGCCTGGGTGACAGAGCAAGACTCTGTCTCAAAAAAAAAAAAAAAAAAAAAAAATTAAAGACATAACCAAGACTAGGCAATTTACAAAAGGAAGAGGTTTAAAGGACTTACAGTTCCAAGTGGCTGGGGAGGCCTCACAATCATGGCGGAAGGCAAGGAGGAGCAAGTCACATCTTACATGGATGGTAGCAGGCAAAAAGAGAGCCTGTGCAGGGAATCTCCTCTTTTTAAAACCATCAGATCTCATGAGACTCATTCACTATCACGAGAACCGCACAGGAAAGATCCGCCCCCATAATTCAATCACCTCCCACCAGGTTCCTCCCACGGCACATGGGAATTGTGGGAGTTACAATTCAAGATGAGATTTGGGTGGGCACACAGCCAAACCATATTAGAAGAAGTACTGAAGAGTCACTCAAAGCAAGTAAATATCATGTATCTGAGTTACTGTTAGATACTCTTTGAAGAAGCCTTTGAATAAAGAGTAAATTTCTGGAAACACGTGGTTAGTCAGGTGGTGACTAAAGTGGTTGATCATGGACACAACTGACTGTAGGCTCCACAGAGCAGCTTTTGGAGTCCAAGATCACTGCCAAAAAAGAACAGAGGGATGGGAGGGTCCTTTCTGATTATAACTGTAAAACTCTCAAGAGATGAGCTTCAGACAGAGGAGAGATCATTATCCCTAGTTTTCAGAAAAGTAACTTATGCCTCAAGACTTTTAAACATTTTGCCCATAATTTCATAAAAAGTTACTGGTAGAATGGTGGCTAGCTCCAGCTGTTTTTTTTTTCCCCTAGGGCAATGTTTGTTCTCTACACTGCACTAAATGGAGAACAGTTCCACTGCTTCTTTTCCCTTGAGCACATTGTCTGTGAACCAATGTTTAGGTGGGTTTTCGGTGACAGTCAAGGTGTCCCTCCAGAGTGTCTGGGGTGCAAGAAGCAGTGACAGGAAAGCAATCTCGGAGAAGGAAAGGAAAGCAAATGGGAGAGCAGGAGGAATAAAGAGGGGGAAGAAAAAAGATACACAGAAGAACCATCTATTGATCTAGAATGTTTGGAAATGTTTATTTTGGTTGACAGAAGGCTACCCTTCATCTCATTCATGGTCAAACAATTCTTAAAGATATCATTTAACACCAAAACTAAACTGGGCTTAAGTTAATTTGTTTCATATCATGATCAAAGTCTTATGATTTTAACTTCTAGTTATTATTGTGAATCTCTAAGAAAAAATCTGGTTCTGTTGAGTCTGGATAGATGGATTTTCCTACATCCATTGTATACCATGGACAGTGGTTTCAGATGCCATTTGTTGTCATGAGTTGTCATGTCCTACCCTGCCTCACTGGTTCCAATTTATTATTTCAACAGAAAAGAGAAAACATTTCCATGGAAGAGGAAACAGGAAATTCCAACAGATCAGCAACAGTTGGAGTGCTAACCTGTCACTGGCATGGAAAAAAAAATGCTGTTGTTGACACATCTTTTCCTTGTTTTTGACACAAATTAGGTAACTCCCTGACTTACTGTCTCTTCACAAAATTGGTGGGGGTGTGAAAAATGTCTATGCAGTATATATTCATAACAAAGACTTATCCCATGAAAAATGTCCTTTGTTCACAATAGAAAGAATAACTCATGCTTTACATAATTTGCATGTATATATTTTGTTGTTGTAAATCCTGGTTTGCTCACTAAGCTGAAGTTCATTTTCTCACTATGATTATTGAGCCCGAAACTCTGATGAATCAAAAGGATCAAATATTGGGCTCCTACATTTTATGTGCAGTAGTTGTGCAGTTCACCTCACTGGGTCTGCATTAAAGCCCCCACTTCAATGAAAAGGATTGTTTTTTATTCTCAAAAGCAATTTCAAAATTCTGACTCAGAGACTTTTTATTCCTATGTTTTGTGTTTCTTAAAAGAATAATCCCAGATATAAGGATAATTACCCTGTTTTTGATTATTTAAAAATATATTCAATATTCACTCAAAAATACTTACAATTTCTGGTTTTGATAATTGTATTAGGGTGATATATAATGTTAATACTACAGGAAACAAAGTGAAAGGAATGGAAATGTAAAAAGAAAAATATTTATTGACCTGCTACCGTGGGCCAGGAATTGTGTGAGGTACTTGGTATACAATGGTGATTAACCAGACAGAACCAATAATTCCCTCCTCTCCTCATTTAGTTATGAAGTTGTCATTTAATCATACCAAAGTCTTTTTCACTGCAATTGAAGGTAATGTGTATTTTATTCTCTTCTAGAAACCTTGATTTTACTACTTACTGAGCATTTACAGCATGTTGAGCACTTATTCCTAGGTGTTTTCCATATTTGATTATTTCATTCTTTCAAGCACCAACTGAGTAAGTGTTATTACCCATAATTTGCAGATGAGGAAACAAATGTGAGTAAGTTAAATTAGTTACCTCATATATAAAGTGGCTGAGGCCGGGCACGGTGGCTCACACCTGTAATCTCAGCACTTTGAGAGGCCGAGGGTGGATACTTGAGGTCAGGAGCTCAAGACCAGCCTGGCCAATATGGCAAAACCCCATCTCTACTAAAAATACAAAAATTAGCCGGGTGTGGTTGAGCGCCTGTAATTCCAGCTACTCAGGAGGCTGAGGAAGGAGAATCACTTGAACCCGGGAGGCGGAGATTGCAGTGAGCTGAGATTGCACCACTGCATTCCAGCCTAGGCAGCAAGAACGAAACTTCATCTCAAAAAAAAAAAATAATAATAATGATAATAAAATAAATAATAATAAAGTGGCCGAGCTGGTACTTACTTTCACATGGGATCATCTAAATTTATAGAATGTTCTCATCTCTCCTCACAGCCCATCACTGATGACGAACACCTCCATGCCATGTCCTTCCAGACTTAAATATTCTCTCAGGATAAAGACTGCCAGATTCCTTTCCTCATAGCCTAATTATAGCATTTATTACATACCAACAATTTACTTTCCTACCTCTTTCTGTGGTTTACTTAGCAGAACCATAAACTGGACATCAGCTTCTTAATCACGGCTTGGTAAATGTAGAAGGAGTTAAGATAATGGGCACAGAGCCAATATTATTGTTCATCTTCTGATGAACATCACGTAGATAACAAAGAACTTTTGTGCCAGCTATGTGAGTGGGTTTGAAGTATCTCTACTTAAATGTTACTTCCAGCATCCCTTTGTAATTTTTTCTCAAGCTAGCCTTTTGTTTCCAGTTACCATTTAAAGTCAGAAAAGAAACAAATCCTTGAATAAATTATTCAATTTAACTTCTTAACTTCAATATGCAAATGTCTGACCAAGGGGTGCCTAAGTTGTCTGGGCTAGAAAGTATACTGGTTCTTTTTAACTCAATGGTATGGAAATTTTAGGATAACAAAGAGGCAGAGAGAAAACAAGGCACGTTTTTTCCCAACAAACATGAAGTTCAAACATTACTCACCATCTCTTAGCTTCTGTGTGAAGATGGACACACCCTCGAGGCTTCTGGGCCCCAGAGCTGTTGTTGATTTTTTTTTTTTTTTTTTTTTTTTTTTTTTTGAGGCAGAGTCTCACTCTGTCACCCAGGCTGGAGTGCAGTGGTGCAATCTCGGCTCACTGTAGTCCCAAGTAGCTGGTACTACAGGCGCCTGCCACCACACCCAGCTAATTTTTGTATTTTTAATAGAGATGGGGTTTCATCATGTTGGCCAGGATGGTCTTGATCTTTTGACCTCATGATGCACCCTCCTCAGCCTCCCAAAGTGCTGGGATTACAGGCATGAGCCACCGCACCCAGCCTGTTGTTGCTTTTTAATGATTGGAGTAGATAGTGCCAGAGGAGGGGCCTATGCGATATAGTCCAGTCTCCTCATTCCTAGTAAGATCACGTGCAGATTTCTCTTAGGACTCAGAGCCAGGCAAGTCTACCATTCTTCCAGTAAGTCAATTGTTTCTCTCAGATGTTGTGAATGCCTTTTCTTTTTGTTTAGCTGGTAAGAAGTTTCATGCGTGTCCGTGTGAAGAGACCACCAAACAGGCTTTGTGTGAGCAACATGGCTGTTTATTTCACCTGGGTGCAGGCGGGCTGAGTCCGAAAAGAGAGTCAGCGAAGGGAGATGGGGTGGGGCCGTTTTATAGGACTTCTGTAGGTAAAGGAAAAAGAGGGTTGTTCTCTGGTGGGCAGAGTGGGGGTCACAAGGTACTCAGTGGGGGAGCTTTTGAGCCAGGATGAGCCAGGAGAAGGAATTTCACAAGACAGTGTCATCAGTTAAGGCAGGAACAGGCCATTTTCACTTCTTTTGTGGTGGAATGTCATCAGTTAAGGCTATTTTTACTTCTTTTGTGGATCTTCAGTCACTTCAGGCCATCTGGAAGTCACAGGGGATGCGATGGCTTGGCTTGGGCTCAGAGGCCTGACATTCCTGCCTTCTTTTATTAACAAGAAAAATAAAACAAAATAGTGTTGAAGTCTTGGGGCGGTGAAAATTTTGGGGGGGGTGGTATGGAGAGAGAATGGGCGATGTTTCTCAGGGCTGCTTCAAGTGGGATTAGGGGTGGCGTGGGAACCTAGATTGGGGGAGATTAAGCTGAAGGATGATTTTGTGGTAAGGGGTGATATTGTGGGACTGTTAGAAGAAACATTTGTCATTTAGAATTATTGATGATGGCCTGGATACAGTTTTGTATGAATTGAAAAACTAAATGGAATAAGAGAAGGAGAAAAACAGGTATAAAAGGTCTAAGAATTGGGAGGACCTAGAACATCTGATTAGAGAGTGCCTAAGGAGATTCAGCATAGTCCTGCCAGCAAAGATCATTTATTTACTTCAAGAGCTAAGAGTGGCAGTTTGGGGATAGCACGAGGAGATATCAGCTGTGATGGCTTGGAGAAACAGTGTAAACTGGCAGTGTAAACAAGAGCAGGGCATGTATGAGTAGTTGAGAACGGTGAATAGGAGTATGACTAGAGAGAAGACAGTAGGGATGACAAGTTTTTTTGGGGCACAGTCTAAGTTGGTCCGGTGTCTGGAATGAGACTGGGGCCTAATAAAAAGGAGCTCAAATGGGCTGTACCTTGTAGCATTCCGAGGACAGGCCTGAATTCTGAGAAGTGAAAGTGGTAAAAGTATTGTCCAGTCCTTTTTAAGTTGGTGGCTGAGCTTGGTGAGGTGTGTTTTTAAAAGTCCTTTGGTCCGTTCTACTTTTCCTGAAGACGGAAGACTGTAAGGGATATAAAGGTTCACTGAATACTAAGAGCCTGAAAAACTGCTTGGCTGATTTGACTAATAAAGGCTGGTCTGTTTTCAGACTGTATAGAGGTGGGAAGGCTAAACTGAGGAATTATGTCTGACAGAAGGGAAGAAATGACTGTGGTGGCCTTCTCAGACCCTGTAGGAAAGGCCTCTACCTATCCAGTGAAAGTGTCTACCTAGACTAAGAGGTATTTTAGTTTTCTGACTCGGGGCATGTTGAGTAAAGGTAATTTGCCAGTCCTGGGTGGGGGCAAATCCTCGAGCTTGATGCGAGGGAAGGGAGGGGGCCTGAATAATCCCTGAGGAGTAGTAGAATAGCAGATGGAACACTGAGAAGTTATTTCCTTGAGGATAGATTTCCATGATTGAAAGAAAATGAGAGGTTCCAAGAGGCGGGCTAGTGGCTTGTACTATAGCATAGCCTGCCTTTGCTGGTGTGTGGCGATTAGGCCTGGTGGAACTGCCATCAGTAAACCAAGTGTGATCAGGGTGAGGAACAGGAAAGAAGGAAATGTGGGGAAATGGGGTGAATGTCAGGTGGATCAGAGAGATACCGTCATGGGGGTCAGGTGTGGTATCTGGAATAATGTGGGAGGTGGGATTGAAGTCCAGGCCAGGAACAATGGTAATTGTGGGACTTAACGAAGAGTGAGTACAGCTGAAGGAGCCGGGGAGCAGAAAGTATATGCGTCAGGTATGAGGAAGAAAATAGATTCTGGAAGTCATGAGAAATGTAGAGAGTAAGTTGAGCATTGTTTTTGATTTTGAGGGCCTCTAAAAGTATTAGGGCAGCAGCAGCCACTGCACAGAGACATGATGGCTAGGCTAAAAGAGTAAGGTCAAGTTGTTTGCACAGAAAGCCTACAGGGTGCGGTCCTGGCTCTTGTGTAAGAATTCTGACCGCACTAACCGTGCCTAGGAAGGAAAGGAGTTGTTTTGTAAGGGATTGAGGTTTGGGAGATTAATCAGACACGATCAGCAGGGAAAGCACGTGTGTTTTTATGAGAATTATGCCGAGATAGGTAACAGATGAGGATGAAATTTGGGCTTGACTGAAGTAATGGGGGCTGTCTGTGAAGCCTTGCGGCAGTACAGCCCAGGTAATTTGCTGAGCCTAATGGGTGTCAGGGTCAGTCCAAGTGAAAGCGAAGAGAGGCTGGGATGATGGGTGCAAAGGAATGGTAAAGAAAGCATGTTTAAGATCCAGAACAGAATAATGGATTGTGGAGGGAGGTATTGAGGATAGGAGAGTATATGGGTTTGGCACCATGGGGTGGATAGGCAAAACAATTTGGTTGTTAAGGCACAGATCCTGAACTAACTTGTAAGGCTTCTCTGGTTTTAGGACAGGTAAAATGGGGGAATTGTAAGAAGAGTTTATAGGCTTTAAAAGGCCATGCTGTAGCAGGCGAGTGATAACAACAGGCTTTAATCCTTTCAAAGCATGCTGTGGGATGGGATATTGGCATTGATGGGGGTAAGGGTGATTAGGTTTTAATGAGATGGTAAGGAGTGCATGATCGGTTGCCAAAGAGGGAGTAGAGGTATCTTATACTTGTGGGTTAAGGCGGAGGAATACAAGAGGAGGACGCAAAGGAGGCTTTGGATTGGGAAGAAGGGCCACAATGAGATGCAGCTGTAATCCAGGAATAGTCAGGGAAGCAGATAATTTAGTTAAAGTGTCTCGGCCTAATAAGGGAACTGGGCAGGTGGGGATAACTAAAAGGAGTGCTTAAAAGAGTATTGTCTAAGTTGGCACCAGAGTTAGGGAGTTTTAAGAGGTTTAGAAGCCTGGCTGTCAATACCCACAACAGTTATGGAGGCAAAGGAAACAGGCCTTTGAAAATAAAGTAATGTGGAGTGAGTAGCCTCCGTATTGGTTAAGAAGGGGACGGACTTACCCTCCACTGTGAGAGTTACCGGAAGCTCGGCGTCTGTGATGCTCTACGGGCTTCCGAGGTGATCGGGCAGCGTCAGTCTTCAGCCGCTAAGCCAAGAAGATCTGGGAAGGAGTCAGAGAGCCTTGGGCCAGAGTTCCAGCGGCTCTGGGAGTGGCTGCCAGGTGAGTTGGGCAGTCCGATTTCCAGTGGGGTCCCGCACAGATGGGACACGGCTTAGGAGGAATCCTGGGCTGCAGGCATTCCTTAGCCTGGTGGCCAGATTTCTGGAACTTGTCGCAAGCTCCTGGGGGAGGAGGTTCTGGAGGAACACCTGGCTGCTGCGGTTCAGGTGTTTGGAAGTTCTTGTGTGCTGGAGATGTGGCTGGCGTTTGTCTCACAGTGGAGGCAAGGAATTGCAACTTTTTTCTATTATTGTACACCTTGAAGGCAAGGTTAATTGAATCCTGTTGTGGAGTTTGAGGGCTGGAATTTAATTTTTGGAGTTTTATTTAATGTTGGGGGCAGATTGGGTAATAAAATGTATTTTGAGAATAAGACGGCCTTTTGACCTTTTAGGGTCTAGGGCTGTAAAGCGTCTCAGGGTTGCTGCCAAACGAGTCATGAACTGGGCTGGATTTTTATATTTGATGAAAAAGAGCCTAAACGCTATCTGATTTGGAATAAAGAAAAAGGAGAATTAACCTTGACTTGCCTTTAGCTCCAGCCACCTTTTTAAGAATAAATTGCTGGGCAGGTGGGGGAGGGCTAGTCACAGAACGAAACTGTAAGCTGGACCGGGTGTGAGGAGGGGAGGTGATACAAGGATTATAGGGTGGAGGAGCAGAGGCTGAGGAAGAATTGGGACCTAGCTTGGCCTGGCGAGGATGGGAGAGGTCAGATGGCTCTGTAGAAAGGATTAGAAAGACTCAGCGATGCTTGCGGTTGGGATTGAGGGGACAGGTGGGAGGGAAAGAAGGAAGATTTGGGACAAGTTGCATTGGGCACAGAGACTAGGAAGGGACTGATGTGTAAAAGAATGCCTGGATGTCAGGCACCATAGACCATTTGCCCATTTTACGACAAGAATTATTTAGATCTTGTAGGATGGAAAAATTGAAAGTGCAATTTTCCTGCTATTTGGAACTACTGTCCAGTTTGTATTGGGGTCAAGCGGCATTGCAGAAGAAAATAAGATGCTTAGATTTTAGGTCAGGTGAGAGTTGAAGAGGTTTTAAGTTCTTAAGAACACAGGCTAAGGGAGAAGAAGGAGGAATGGAAGGTGGAAGCTTGCCCATAGTGAAGGAGGCAAGCCCAGAGAAAAGAGTAGAGACACGGAGAAGGGGTAGGGGGTTCTTGCCCTCCAGAAAAGCAGAGAAGGGGTTGGGGCATGGAAATAAGGGATTGGGGCACAGAGATATAAGAGGCTGGGGCATGGAAATAAGGGATTGGGGTGCAGAGATAAGAGGTTGGGGTGCGGAAATAAGTGATTAGGGGTTCTTGCCCCCTAGAAAAGCAGCACTTGCCACTAAGGGTGAAGGAGAAGGGGTTGAGGGGTTCTTGCTCCTGCCCCAGAAAAGCAGAGAAGGGGTAGAGACACGGAGAGAAGGGGTTGGGATACTTGCCCCTCCCCCAGAAAAGCGGGACTTGCTGCTAAGGGTGAAGGACCAAGGCAGGTGTCCCTGCGTGGTCTGACACCTCTGAAACGTGGGTGAATAATCAGAGAGGCGTCCCTGCAATGATTAAACACCAAGGGAAGGCTGCCTTCCCAGTCTGTGACTGGCGCCAGAGTTTTGGGTCCATGGATAAAACATGTCTCCTTTATCTCTAACAGAAAAGGAAAGGAATTGAAATTAAGAGGAGGGAGAGATTGAAGTGTGGCGCCAAGATTGAAAGGAGAAAGAGATTGAGGGACAGTGAGGGAGGTTGGAGAAGAGAGTATAAAGAGGCCGCTTACAGGATTTGAAATTGGTGAGATGTTTCTTGGGCTGGTTGGTCTGAGGACCTGAGGTCGTAGGTGGATCTTTCTCACAGAGCAAAGAGCAGGAGGACGGGGGATTGATCTCCCAAGGGAGGTTCCCCGATCTGAGTCACGGCACCAAATTTCATGTGCGTCCATGTGAAGAGACCACCAAACAGGCTTTGTGTGAGCAAAATGGCTGTTTATTTCACCTGGGTGCAGGCGGGCTGAGTCCGAAAAGAGAGTCAGCAAAGGGAGATAGGGGTGGGGCCGTTTTATAGGATTTGGGTAGGTAAAGGAAAAAGGGGATTGTTCTCTGGTGGGCAGGAGTGGGGGTCACAAGGTACTCAGTGGGGGAGCTTTTGAGCCAGGATGAGCCAGGAGAAGGAATTTCACAAGACAGTGTCATCAGTTAAGGCAGGAACAGGCCATTTTCACTTCTTTTGTGGTGGAATGTCATCAGTTAAGGCTATTTTTACTTCTTTTGTGGATCTTCAGTCACTTCAGGCCATCTGGATGTGTAAGTGCAAGTCACAGGGGATGCGATGGCTTGGCTTGGGCTCAGAGGCCTGACAAGAAGGTTAATTCCAAATTTAAGGCTCTACTATGTTGTTCTCAACTTGGTTTTGACTTCATCTTACTTTCCCATTATCATCTTTCATTAATTTTGATTTCTTTCTTTACTTTTATACTTTACATATCTCTGAAAGCAGCCTGAAATTCTTTCGAGAATGAGGCTACGTGTAAATAATCAATACTACTACTAATAATAGTTGAACAGCTTTATCCTTTATCATCTCTACGTCCCAAATAATTATACTGTAACGGTTCAATGAAATATTCTGTTGTCTAGGGGGAAGAGCCAGGGCCCACCATGATAAAAATCTGACTTCAGTGATCCTTATAAAATTTTTACAGGTTAATTTTGCTTCTGAGAAAGAGAACATACAGCTATATTGACATTTTTATAGTTCTTAATATCCACTGTCTCTTTCCAAAGAAATTAATCAATTATAACTGCCACCAACAATGAGTGAGATTGCCTAAATTTGTGTATCTTTGCCAAAACAGGGATTTATAGCTTTACTTTTTTTCTCCTACATTTGTAATACATGCCAGTCACTTCTACGGTTGTTTTCTCAAATTGGGGACCATAGATTTCTGGGAGACTTCATAGATCCTGAGAAAGTTCCTGGCTTCATAAAATGATTTTGATGGAAAAAAGGAATTAGGTCACTCTTCTGCAATAAATCTTTGCTATAAAATTTAAAGATGAACACTTTGATTAAGAATTAAGAGGCCGGGCGTGGTGGCTCACACCTGTAATCCCAGCACTTTGGGGGTCTGAGGTGGGTGGATCGCCTGAGGTCAGGAGTTTGAGACCACCCTGGCTAACATGGCGACACCCGGTCTCTACTAAAAATACAAATGTAATCCCAGCTCCTGGAGAGGCTGAGGCAGGAGAATGGTGTGAACCCGGGAGGCGGAGGTTGCAGTGAGCCAAGATGGCGCCACTGCACTCCAGCCTGGATGACGAGTGAAACTCTGTCTCAAAAAAAACAACAATAACAAAAAAGAATTAAGAACAACATTTTAAGAGATGAAAATGGATGCTAAGAAGAAAGATTAATTCATCCTTTCTAGTTAAGAGAGAAGAAGGCTGAGATGTAACATATAACGAAGCTTTATGTAAGGCATTTGATACAGGTTTATTGGATAAATAAATGAATTTAATAGTCATCTAATTATGTTACCAAAAATTGAAAAATAGATAAGGCTATGTAAATCTTATTTTGCCTAGAACACATTAAAATCTTTATGTCTGTCTACATTGTTTTCAATGAAAAAGTCAAAGTACAATAATATAGGACCGTAACAGTTCAAACCCTCATGCATTTTAAAAGGAAAATTAATCCATATGATCTAAGTTTATTTGCACTTAAATCATTGCAATGTTGAGTAGTAAAGACAACCTGATATCTAAAGAAGCTTTTAGGTTTTTAAAAACAATAACTTCTATCAGTTTTTGCCAAAAATAAAATGCATTAGAAAATCAGAAGATTTTATAAAGTGTGGCCCAGCCTTTTGAGCAGGTTTTACACTTGGTGTTGTAAACCCTTCCATTGTATCAAGACATATCTCTGAAAATGGAAAAAGACAACAAAAACAAAAAACCCAGAGCCTACTGAAAATGTGGATGATACAAAGCGAGTGAAACAGTCAGCTTCTGAAGCCAATATTTTCAACATGTCATCACTTATTAATAAAAACAAATCCGCATTCTTTCTTCTCTACTTTCCCACAAAAGATTTTGTTTCTGAAAAGGTTGATTCAGTTCAGTTAAATATAAACAGTTAACTATGAATATGTCTCTGCTGCCAAAGGAAAGTTATCCCTGGTAGGGGAGACAAACAAGGGTCAAAACATTATGAGTAAGGATAGTATGTGGTGAAGTGTTACAAGAAAGCTTCAAAGTACTGTGGGACACAAACCCGGAAAAGATTAATTTGGCAGATATCAGACTGGGGAAAACTTGATGGAAGGGGTAAAGCATTAGATATTATCAATTTTAACACCTCAGCTGAAATAACTGAATATAGCTGTGTGTTGCTTAATGATGGGAAAAGGTTCTGAGAAATGCATTGTTATGCAATTTCATCACTGTGCGAACATCATACTGTACTTATACATTCTTAGACAGTGTAGCCCGCTCCACACCAAGGCTCTATGGTGTAGTCTATTGCTCCTAGGCTACAAACCTGTACAGCACGTGACTGTACTGAATACTGTAGGCAATTGTAACACAATGGTAGGTATTTGTGTATCTAAACATTCTATCTATAGAAAAGTTACAGTAAAAATATGGTCTTATAATCTTATGGGACCACCATCATATATGTGGTCCATCATTGACTGAAACATTGTTCGGTGGTGCAGGACTGTACATGATTTTACTATTTGCCAGGTAAACAAGGAACATGAAATTAGAAAGACTGTATAAAGTTTGAGCTTCTGCTGGAATAGACCATGGAATAGAGATATGTGCCTCGGACAGGTAATAAGAGTAATAGATTCAGGACAAGTAAAATGGGAAGAAAGAGGAGATAAGATAATAGTCCAGGCAGCTGTCTTTTACTTTCTGATTTTACTTCTTTCATAAAGAAAAACACCTCTGACCTTTTGCTCCAGGCCTTTTACCACCACCAGTAATGATTCCTCCACTGCCTACCTAGAGTCTCTCTCCAAACCAGTTCTCCAAGGCTAAGTTCGAAAATCATCAATTCTGAGAAAGCTTTCTTTATCCTTCAGGCAGAATTTTTGACCCCCTCCTTTGGGTTTTAACAGCACTGTAGATTTTATTCTTTTTTAAAATTTATTTTGTATTTCAATAGGTTTTTTTTGGGAGCAGGTGGTATTTTGTTACATGAATAAGTTCTTTAGTGGTGATTTTTCAGATTTTAGTGCACCCATCACCTGAGCAGTGTACACTGTAACCAGTGTGTAGTCTTTATCTCTCTCCCCCTCCCACCATTTCCCCTGCGTCCCCAAAGTCCAAAGTGTCATTTTTATGCCTTTGCATCTTTATAGCTTAGCTCTCATTTATGAGCAAGAACATACAATGTTTGGTTCTCTGTTCCAGAGTTAATTTACTTAGAATAATAATCCAGGTTGCTGTGAATGCCATTATTTTGTTCCTTTTTATGGCTGAATAGTATTCCATGGTATGTATATGTATATGTATGTGTATGTGTATGTGTATATGTATGTGTATATGTATATCCCATTTTCTTTATCCACTCATTGATTGACGGGCATTTGGGCTGGTTCTATGTCTTTGCAATCGCAAATTGTGCTGCTATAAACATGCATATGCAAATATCTTTTTCATTTCATGACTTTTTTTCCTCTGGGTAGATACCCAGTAGTGGGATTGCTGGATCAAATGGCAGATGTACTTTCATCTCTTTAAGGAATCCCCGTACAGTTTTCCATAGGGGCTGTACTACTTTACATTCTCACCAACAGTGTAAAAGTGTTCCCTTTCCACCACATCCACATGAACATCAATTATTTTTTAATTTTTAAATTATGGACATTCTTAGAGGAGTAAGGTGGTATTGTATTGTGGTTTTGATGTGCATTTCCCTAATAATTAGTGATGCTGAGTATTTTTTCATATGTTTATTGGCCATTTGTGTATCTTCTTTTGAGAATTGTCTATCCATGTCCTTAGCCTACTTCTTAATAGGATTGTTTGTTTCGTTCTTGCTGATTTGTTTGAGTTCTTTGTAGATTCTGAACCTTAATCCTTTGTTATATATTCAGATTGTGAAGATTTTCTCTCATGCCGTGGGTTGTCTGTTTACTCTGCTGATTATTTCTTTTGCTGTGCCGAAGCTTTTTAGTTTAATTAAGTTCCATCTATTTATCTTTGTTTTTGTTGCATTTGCTTTTGGGTTCTTGGTTATGAAGTCTTTGCCTAAGCCAATGTCTGGAAGGATTTTTCTGATGTTATCTTCTAGAATTTTTATAGTTTCAGGTCTTAGATTTAAATATCTGATCCAACCTGAGTTGATTTTTGAATAAGGTCAGAGACGAAGATCCAGTTTCATTCTTCTACATGTGGCTTGCCAATTATCTCAGCACCATTTGTTGAATATGGTATCCTTTCCCCACTTTATGTTTTTGTTTGCTTTGTCAAAGATCAGTTGGCTGTAAGTATTTTGCTTTATTTCTGGGTTCTCTATTCTGTTCCATTGGCTTATGTGCCTGTTTTTATACCAGTACCATGCTGTTTTGGTGAGTATGGCATCATAGTATAGTTTGAAGTTGGGTAATGTGATGCCTCCAGATTTGTTGTTTTTGCTTAGTCTTGCTTTGGCTATGCGGGCTCTTTTTTGGTTCCATATGAATTTTAGGATTTTTTTTCTCTAGTTCTGTAAAGAATGTTGGTTGTATTTTAATGAAAATTGCGTTGAATTTGTAGATTGCTTTTGGCAGTATGGTCATTTTCACAATATTGATTCTACCCATCCATGAGCATGAGATATATTTCCATTTGTTTGTGTCATCTATGATTTCTTTCAGTGGTGTTTTGTAGTTTTCCTTGTAGGTGTCTTTCACCTCCTAAGTATTTTATTTTTTGCAGATATTGTAAAAGGGGTTGAGTTCTTGATTTGATTCTCATCATGGTTGCTGTTGGTGTATAGGAGAGCTACTGATTTTTGCACATTAATTTTGTATTCTGAAACTGCTGATTTCATTTATCAGCTCTAAGAGCTTTTTGGAGGGGCCTTGAGGGTTTTCTAGGTATAGGACCGTATACCTAGAAAACAGCAACAGTTTTACTTTCTCTTTACTGATTCAGATGCCCTGTATTTCTTTCTCTTGTCTGATTGGTCTGGTTAGGAATTCCAGTACTGTGTTGAATAGAGGTGATGAAAATGGGCATCCTTGTCTTGTTCTAGTTCTCAGGGGGAATGCTTTCAACTTTTCCCTGTTTAGTATAATGTTGGATGTGGGTTTGTCATAAATGGCTTTTATCACCTTAAGGTATGTCCCTTCTATGCCAGTTTTGCTGAGGGTTTTACTCATAAAGGAATGCTGGATTCTGTCAGATGCTTTTTCTGCATCTATTGAGATGATCACATCTGTTTTTAATTCTGTTTATATGGTATATCACATTTGTTTTTAATTCTGTTTATATGGTATATCACATTTATTGACTTACGTATATTAAAGCATCCTTACAATCCTGGTATGAAACCAATTTGATCATGGTGGATTATCTTTTTGATATGCTGTTGGATTCGATTTGCTAGTATTTTGTTGAGGATTATTGCATCTATTTCATCAGGAATATTGGTCTGTAGTTTTCTTTTCTTGTTATGTCCTTCCCTGGTTTTGATATTGGATGATACTGGCTTCATAGAATGATTTAGGGGGGATTCCCTCTTTATCTTTTTTTTTTTTTTTTTTTTTGAGACGGAGTCTCGCTCTGTCGCCCAGGCTGGAGTGCAGTGGTGCAATCTCGGCTCACTGCAAGCTCCGCCTCCCGGGTTCATGCCATTCTCCTGCCTCAGCCTCTCTGAGTAGCTGGGACTACAGGCACCCACCACCACGCCCAGCTAATTTTTTGTATTTTTAGTAGAGACGGGGTTTCACCGTGGTCTTGATCTCCTGACCTCGTGATCCGCCCGCCTCGGCCTCCCAAAGTGCTGGGATTACAAGCGTGAGCCACCGCGCCCGGCCTCCCTCTTTATCTTTTGGAATAGTGTCAACAGGATTCGTACCAATTTTTTGAATATCTGATAGAATTCAGCTGTGACTCCATCTGGTCTTGGACTTTTTTTGTTGGCATTTTTTTTTTTATTACGATTTCAATCTTGCTGCTTGTTATTGGCCTGTTCAGAGTTTCTATATTTTCCTGGTTTAATCTAGGAAGATTGTATGTTTCCAGGAATTTATCCATCTTCTCTAGGTTTTCTAGTTCATGCACTTACAGGTGTTCATAGTAGCCTTGAATCATGTATTTCTGTGCTATTAGTTGTGAGCTCTCCCATTTCATTTCTAATTTAGCTTATTTGGATCTTTCTCTCTTCTTGGTTAATCTCAGTAATGGTCTATCAATTTTATTTATCTTTTCAAAAAACTACCTTTTTGTTTAATTTACCTTTTGTATTTTTTTGTTTGTGTGTTTGTTTCTATTTCATTTAGTTCTGCTCTGATCTTCATTATTTCCTTTATTCTGCTGGTTTGGGTTTGGATTTGGATTGTTCTTGTTTCTCCAGTTCTGTGAGGTGTGACCTTAGATTGTCTATTTCTGCTTTTTCGGTTTTTGATGTAGGCATTTAATGGTATGAACTTTCCTCTTAGCGCTGCTTTTGCTGTATCCCAGAGGTTTTGATAGGTTGTGTCACTATTATCATTCAGCTCAAAGAATTTTTAAATTTCCATCTTGGTTTCATTGTTGACCCAATGATCGTTCAGGAGCAGGTTCTTTAATTTCCACATATTTGCATGGTTTTGAGCGTTCCTTTTAGAGTTGGTTTCTAATTTTATTCTGCTGTGGTCTGAGGAAGTACTTGATACAATTTCGATTTTCTTAAATTTACTGAGACTTGTTTTGTGGCCTATCATATGGTCTATCTTGGAGAGTGTTCCATGTGCTGATGAATGGAATGTATATTCTGCAGTTGATGGATAGGATGTTCTGTAAGTATCTGTTAAGTACATTTGTTCTAGGTTATAGTTTGAGTCCTTTTTCTTTTCTTTTCTTTTTTTTTCGAGACAGACTCTTGCTCTGTCACCCGGCTGGAGTGCAGTGATGCAATCTTGGCTCACTGCAACCTCCACCTCCTGGGTTCGAGCAATTCTGTCTCAGTCTCCTGAGTAGCTGGGACCACAAGCATGCTCCACCATGCCTGGCCAATTTTTGTATTTTTAGTAGAGATGGGGTTTCACCATGTTGGCCAGGCTAGGAGTCCATTGTTTCTTTGTTGACCTTCTTTTGATGACCTGTCTAGTGCTGTCAGTGGAGTATTGAAGTCCCCCACTGTTACTGTGTTGCTGTCTATTTCATTCCTTAGGTCTAATAGTGATTGTTTTATAAATTTGGGAGCTCCAGTTGTATATATATAGGGTCATATATATTTAAGAATGTGATATTTTTCTGTTGGACTAGTCCTTTTATCATTATATAATGTCCCTCTTTGTCTTTTTTAACTGCTGTTGCTTTAAAGTTTGTTTTGTCTGATATAAAACGACTCCTGCTTGCTCTTGATATCTATTTGCATAGCATATCTTTTTACACCCCTTTACCTTAAGTTTATGTGAATCTTTAGGTGTTAGGTGAATCTCCTAAAGACAGCAGAAACTTGGTTGGTGAATTCTTATCCATTCTGCCATTCTGTATCTTTTAAGTGGAACATTTAGGCCATTTACACATTCAACGTTAGTACTGAGATGTGAGGTACTATTTTATTTATTGTGTTGTTGCCTGAATACCTTGTTGCTTTTTCATTGTGTTATTGTTATATAGGTCCTGTAAAATTTATGCTTTAAGAAGGTTCTATTTTGGTGTATTTGAGGATCTGTTTCAAGATTTAGAGCTCCTTTTAGCAGTTCTTGTAGTGCTGGCTTGGTAGTAGCAAATTCTCTCAGCATTTGTTTATCTGGAAAAGACTGTGTCTTTCCTTCATTTTTGAAACTTAGTTTTGCTGGATACAAAGTCCTTGGCTGAAAATTATTTTGTTTAAGCGGGCTAAAAATAGGACCCCAATTCCTTCTAGTTTGTAGGGTTTCTGCTGAGAAATCTGCTGTTAATCTGATAGGTTTTCCTTTACAGGTTAGCTGATGCTTTTATCTCACAACTTGATACTTTCCTTCAGCTTGACTTTAGATAACCCGATGACTGTGTGCCTGGGTGATGATCTTTTTGCAATAAATTTCCCATGTGTTCTTTGGGCTTCTTGCATTTGGATGTCTAGATTTCTAGCAAGGTCGGGGAAGTTTTCCGTGATTATTCCCTCAAATATGTTTTCCAAACTTTTAGATTTCTCTTCTTTTTGGGGAACATCAATTATTCTTAGGTTTGGTCATTTAACATAATCTCAAACTTGTTGGAGGCTTTGCTCATTTTTTAGAAGTCTTTTTAATTTGTCTTTGACAGATTGGGTTAATTTGAGAGCCTAGTCGTCAAGTTTTGAAGTTCTTTCTTCTGCTTTTTTGATTCCATTGCTGAGACTTTCCAGTGCATTTTGCATTTCTCTAAGTGTGTCCTTGATTTCCAGAAGTTGTGGTTGTTTTTTTATTTATGCTATCTATTTCACTGAAGACTTTTTCTTTTACATCCTGTATCACATTTTTGATTTCTTTAAGTTGGACTTCACCTTTCTCTGGTGCCTCCTTGATTAGCTTAATAATCGACCTTCTGAATTCTTTTTCTGGCAATTCAGAGGTTTCATCTTGGTTTGGATCCTTTGCTGATGAGCTGGTGTGATTTTTGGGGGTGTTAAAGGAACTTGTTTTGTCATATTACCAGAATTGTTTTTCTGGTTCCTTCTCATTTGGGTAGACTATGTCAGAGGGAAGATCTGGGACTCAAGGGCTGCTGTTCAGATTCTTTTATCCCACGGGATGGGGCTTCTTGAGAGCCGAACTGCAGCAATTGTTTCGCTTTTCTGGGTCTGGCCACCCAGCAGAGCTACCGTTCTTTGAGCTGGTACTGGGGAGAGTCTGCAGAGTCCTGTGATGTGATCTGTCTTCAGGTCTCTCAGCTGTGGATACCAGCACCTGCTCCAGTGGAGGCAGCAGGCGAGTGAAGTGGACTCTGTGAGGGTCCTTGATTGTACTATTGTTTAGTGTGCTAGTTTTGTGTTGGCTGGCCTCCAGCCAGGAGGTGGTGCTATCAAGAGTGCATCAGCTGTAGTTGTATTGGGAGGATGCAAACTTGCCCTGGGGAGACCTGGTTAAGTATTTGTGTTTCTCAGGTGGTGGGCAAGGCCATAGAGCTACCAAAAGATTATGTCCTTTCTCTTCAGCTATGAGGGTCGGTAGAGAAAGACCACCAGGTAGGTCAGGGATAGGCGTGCCTGAGCTCAGCGTCCTTTTGGGTGGGGCTTGCTGTTGCTGCTGTGGAGGATGGGGGTGTGGTTCTCAGGCTGATGGAGTTATGTTCCCTGGGGGATTATGGCTGCCTCTGCTGAGTCATACAGGTCACTAGGTAAGTGGGGGAAAGCCAGCAGTCACAGGCCTCACCTTGCTTCCATGCAGTCAGCAGTCCTAAAGGCTGGTCTCACTCCCACTGTGCCGTGACAACGGCACCGAGTCAATGTCCAGGCAGCCAGTGACCAGGGCTGAGAACTTGCCCCAGACCATGAGCCTCCCAGGTGAGAGAGCAAGCAGACTCACAGTTTTTCAGCATCTCAGGGAGCCTGCAGCAGCAATCCAGTTCCTTCAAAGGGTCTGTGGATTCTCTTGGCTTTCCTGGTATGTTCCTGTGGTAGTTCTTGGAGCAAAAGTTCACGATGTGGGTCTCCACACACCGCTCTGTCCATCTGAGAGGGAGCTGCAAGCTAGTCCTGCCTCCTATCCACCATCTTAATCCTCTGATTTTTTTCTAGAACTGTAGATTTTAAGTGAACAAGAACATCTTAGAATTATTGAGAGAGGATTTAAAAAATTTAACATATAATTTCTTCAAATATGGCATTAGAACAATTGAGGACTCGCTCTGCTAGAATTACTAGCATGTAATGGTGGGCATCCTGTGGCCTGCCAAAATTGCGTAGTGTTGGGAGTGCAAAGCCAGAGAGAAGGAGCGGGTAGGGTGGAGCCTCAGCAGGGACTTGGCAGTCTCCTTGGTGATGCTGGAGTTAGTAGTGCTCTTGGTCGTTCTCAGTCATAGTGTTCCTTTGGAATTATGATAGCTAAACTCATCAATGCAGAGCAGGTTAGCTCCTGGATATGCCATTAGAATCATCTTCTACAATATTTTGGTTTATCTTTTATTCTGTCTTAGCACTTACCACGTTGTTTAAAGTGAGGTCTGAAATAGTTGCATCTTCTATGCGTTTAACTCAAGCAATTTGACCTATAAACTAATGGCAGTGGGGCAGGGGCTAGAAAGAAGTCAAGAAGACAGGGTTAGATTAAAAGATCACGGAAGAGGGAGAGTGAGAACAGAGGCAACACTTGATGTAAAAAACATTTCTGTTGAAAAAGCGGTGGGTTTAAGTTGGGAGATATTGAACCAAATTACCTATTTGCGCTTTGTACCCTGTGCTCTCTGAGCATGTAATTTGCTGTCTTTGAATCCATCTATAGGGAACAGATAATCCCTTTTTGACCAGTATCTTAAAAATGTGGGGCTGCATATGTTGCTTGTTTTGACCATACTTTCTGCTCCTCTCATTTAATAAGAATCATGAGCAGCTCTAGAAAGAAGAGGTGTCCACAACTTTCCTTCTGGGCCGAGTGAGCAGGTGAACGACAGGGCAGGAGGGCCCATTGGAAAGGACTCTGAACCCTCCACTACTTGGGACCATACTGGGTCTCAGCTGAAATCAAGCTGTTTGTCTGGGGCATGGAAAAGGTTAATGAAACTTCTTCTTGTCATCTCTCCCTCTCTCACTGTGAGGTGACTGTTGCTGTGGGTGCAGACTCAGCCTGGGAGAGCTTATGTGCTCCTGCTTAATTGTTTGGGAGCTAAACAACAGACATGGAACAGTGAAAGGCAAACTGTTTCATGGGTATATGTTCAGAGGAGCACTGCTTAAAGCACTTCAAGCCCTCCCCCAACCCCCTACCATTGTTTTTGAAATGAGGTGAAGTAATTATATGAATAAATGGAATCCCAAAAAATCACAAGAAAAGAAAACTCCTTCTCCCCATTCAGATTATTTTCACACAGCTCATTTACTAAACGCCAGGCAACCATTCCCTTTCAGCATCCTTCCTCCATTGCCAGCTCAGCTCCTGGCTGCTGCTGTGCTGGGTGCTGGGTCCCAGGCTCCACCACAGGGATGGTTCTGGCTCAGCAGTTTGCATAGCCTGGCCCCCTCCGCAACCTCCCATGCCCACGGCACTGCCACCAAGCACAGCGCCTGAGTGCAGCAGTGAAGCAGTGGGCACTGTCACAGGGACCAGAAGACTGTTAGAGGAGAACATCCACCGCAGATTTGTCTAGAGCTGCAGCTGTGGGAGGCACTTTGGCCTAGCAGCATCTGTCAGAGATATTTTCAGAAACCAACTTAATACAAAAGATGCACACTGCAATATTAATGGTAGTCTCTGTACATCCGATGTTTGAGAGCCGTCCTTTGTGCCATAATGTACCTTGATGGCAGCTGCTTGAGTTGTCAGATCCTGTAAAAGCCACAAAAAGAACAGCACAATACTTATTGGCTGAATGGTTTTGAAACAGGAAATGTTTCTAGCATGAAAGAAGATGAAATTTATGCTAACAACCAAAACAATCTCAAATCTGGGTTATTAAAACCAATATTGTATTTTTAAGAAGCTGCACAAACTTAGCTAATAGACTTTAAGAAAACCAAATAGGCCGGTTGTGGTGGCTCACGCCTATAATCCCAGCATTTTGGGAGGCCAAGGCGGGCAGATCACGAGGTCAAGAGATTGAGACCATCCAGGCCAACATGGTGAAACGCCATCTCTACTAAAAAATACAAAAATTAGCTGGGTGTGGTGGGATATGCCTGTAGTCCCAGCTACTCAGGAGGCTGAGGCAGGAGAGTCGCTTGAACCCTGGAGGCGGAGGTTGCAGTGAGCCGAGATTGTGCCACTGCACTCCAGCCCAGAGACAGAGCGAGACTCCATCTCCAAGCCAAAAAAAAAAGAAAACCAAGTGATTCTGGGTGGCATTAGAAAAAATGAACAACGTAACTGTGGAAACAATGTAACTATGGAATTAGCATGGTAGTAATGAATCAGGACTGTTCATTTCCTCTCTGTACTTTTTATTTGGTGGTTGGGGGATTAAATCTTTTTTATAAATGGGGAAAAAAACAAAAGTCTCAAAGTGGTGTGGAAAATTCCATTTTCAGGTGCCAGGTCATGTATACATCACTGATTATTTTCATTGGAAAGCATAATAAATCTCCACAGGACACAAAGCAAAAACTTTGGGTTATTTCAGGTATTAGTTACATTTTCAAAAAGTTTTTCTAATGCAGTCTTTTATTTCTCTTATTGGTTTACACATATTTGTCATGAACTACCACACAAAGAGCAGTTTTATAGCCATACTCAGCACCAGGTTTCATTACCTCAATTGCGCAGATCAAGAAACGCATAGTAATAAGGACATGGCAGCACAGATAAACAGCTCCAAATCCTTACACATTGGCTAAGCAGTAAGGGGCATTGTGATTTGCTTTCAAATGTCTATTCCATTTGTTCAAATGGACAAGAATTCCCTCACAACTCAGAAGACATTTCTATGAAATATTTTCTTGCCTTTGGAGAATTTTCAGCAGTAAAAATGGAGGAGAGAAGAGGCTGAAAGGACAAAAATCTATGTCTAATTTTCTTCTGCCCTAGGTATAAATATTTTCTCATGTATGTTATTTTCTAAGATGCCAGAAATAGGGATGCACCAGTCTGCCCAGGCCTGCTCTATTTGATAACGGCATCAAACAAACAAACAAACAAACAAAACTAAACTAAATAAAAAAAGAAAAAGAAAGGAAGGAGAGGAAAGACCCACTGTGATAAATATGAGCCTGCAACATTCAGACCTTAAAACTGAGCAGGAGGACAGGGTACAGTGGAGAATAACACTAAGTTATTTGGTGCTAAGAAT
This sequence comes from Nomascus leucogenys, assembly GCF_006542625.1. Classification (NCBI taxonomy): domain Eukaryota; kingdom Metazoa; phylum Chordata; class Mammalia; order Primates; family Hylobatidae; genus Nomascus; species Nomascus leucogenys. The sequence goes on from NC_044391.1 coordinate 98,830,906, forward strand.
GCCAAAGTATAATTTTCACAAAGTTAAAACAAGGCTCTCAAAACCAATATAGAATGAGCCTGTGTCAAAGATATTATTCAACTCATTAATTAACGAGGGAAATAAAATCATTAAGCTGGTTCAAAGAGCATTTGAGGAGCTGAGTATTTATAGGCAGTTTAATAAAGGAACGTTAAATTAGATTGCTAGGTTACAAACAAACTAGTAAATCTCCAGTAGGATAATAAATCATAGAATTTGTTTTTTTTTTCTCTTAGAAAATATTGCTTCTGTAAAATAACGTGGAACTTCACAGAGCATGAACCCTTAATTTGTATTTTAAATAGCAAAGGCAAGTCATGGTAGATTATTTTAGAAAATAAGTAATCCCCAAATGAGCCTCTTAAACACTGTTTGAGTGTGACATTGAAATAACATGCAGTTATTTTTTGTCCTTGTTTATAAGTTATGGATAATTTTTCTTAACAAGTGATACAAGGAATCCTGAGTTGATCATCTAATCATCTGTTACTTTTTTTTTTGGACAGCATGATGCTTGATAATAATGAAATTTCAATCACGTTTCTATCAGACTTTTGTCACTTCCTTAATTTTTTTTTTTCAACATTGGTAGTTGGCACTCATGTGCTTTGCAACTTATAAGTTAGGCTCACTGATTATTTCAGTTCCTAGCAGCCTGGCTTGCTGAGCAGGAATCGTGTAATGACAGTGAGAACCTATTCCACCTTCATATGCAAGGATGCTAGGATATTGTGAGGTTAGCTACACCAAGCCCTGCACACGTACACACACACAATGGGAATGATGGATCCAGACAATGCTATGAGGAAAGGAAAAGTGCAAATCTTCCTAGACTAAGATAACCTTCATTTGAGGTTTCTGATTAGCTAAACAATAGAACCAAACACTTTGCATTGTACGGGACCTTAGAGGTCACCTATTCCCACTTCCTTGTCAAAGCAGGATTTTCCAGAAAAGTCTTTTTCTGTCATCTTTGTAAAATGTAAATCTGATCATGTCACTCTCTTGTTTTAATATCAGTCAATGATTCCCCATCGTCCTCAGGATAAAGTCCATATTCCCTAACATGACTTACAAGGTCTGGCCCCTCTTATCTCTCTCTACTCTCAAATCTCTTCACTCTCTCCCGTTGCACTTTTCCTGTTAACATATGGATTTATTCTAGTTTTCCAAAAGTGTGATTTTCTGGTTAACCTCTGTGTACAGGCTGTGTCTTCTCTCTGGGCAGTTTATGGTTCCCAAGGCTGGTCTGAAGAAGAGCCTGGGAATTCCACTCAATAGTCCTTGTTTTCTCCTTAGACTAATAGTCAATGCCTTTTATCCTTGAGCTAAAACTATATATGAAAGAATAGCATAGAGTTGGTATATCAGGAGATTTAAGGAAAGACAGAAGTGTAGCACATTGCAACTTTGGCTGGAATCTGACAAAGTCACTCATGGTATCTTTGAGAACAGTAAGAAGGGATGCAGGTTGGTTCCCAGTACTGTGAGTGAAATTCATAACTGGTTGAAAACAGAACCCAAAGGAGGCATGAGTATGAGGTCAACTGCATACTTGAGAGTGGTCTCCGTCTTGACCCTAGTGTAACTATTTTCATCAGTGTTTCAGAGGTGGATATTAATGGCATGCTGATGAAATTTTCAAATGGACTCAAGTTGGGAGAAGTGAATATTTAGATGAAGATTAGCTGACAAAGTGCTCTTGACAAATTGAAATAATGAGTTATATCTAACCAGACAAATTTTAAGTGGATAATCATAATGAAACAGCACAATGATAGGCTGGTGTAGGAGTGGGGAGGAAGATTTGGATCAAATAGTTGGAGTAAGTTCCACTTGAGTCCCCAGGGCAACATGACTTGCAAAAAAGGTTAGGTTCCTTGGCTGAATTAATAAAAGCTATTATTTATATCAAAGAGAGTTTTAAGTGTCTTTCTTGTCTGGCTTGTCCAACTCAATGATGGGAGCCTGTGTGTGGATTTCCGGTATTGTATCTCAGCATGCTGGCGGACTGCAGTGTTGCAGGGACACACACAGCCTGGAGAGGGACAGGAAGCTCAGTGGTGGAAGGTTGGTTGAAGACATCTGCATTGTTTAGCTTGGAAACTATTACTTAGCTTATAACATTAATTGCTAAGGATTATTTATTTGTAACAAAAATTTACAATGAGAAAAACCCTCCAATACACTTCAACTGAACTAATTAGTCAGTGTGGTTTATGAAATGTTTGAATTGGTCACCCATTACTATCTTTGTATTAAAGTTTACCATGATCTTTTCAAAGAAGTGTTGAGAAAGAAGATAATTTGGATTTATGGTGTGTCTCTTAGAATTTGGTCTCCTGCAATTCACTGTCAATAAATTTGCTTGGGGATTATCTGTTCTTCCATGCCAATATAAAAGGTATGAGTTTTATAAATAATAATAGTCCACAGGCTTGAATGTGCAAAGCTGAAACTTTCTATCTCTATAAATGAATTTAATGCTCTCTAGTTCCTATTTCTGCTTTTAATGGAAAACTTAATGTTATCACTTTGACAACATTCACTTCTAGTTTAAATCGAAACTAAAATCTAAATTTGGTCTAAAATTCAGTCTAATCAGAATTTTCATCGCTTCTTCTGCTTCCCCGAAGTTCCTGGCAGGTTGGTGTGGCATAAGGAAAGAAAATCTGATTTTCCTGTGCGTCTCTGATCTCTCTGGTTCTCACGGAGAGTGGGGGGCAGATCTCCTTCCATTTGGTCTTTGGTCTTCCCTCCATGGAAGGTTTATGCACTCTGTATCCTCTGACCTGGAACTGTGAGTGGTAACCCCTTTTCTCAACCACTTCTGTGACTTTTTTTTGTATGTGCATTGGGATTGTGTACCTTCTTAGGTACTCTTGGCTCTTTTCCATGTACCACCCTGCAGAAATCACAGCTTTGGGAACTGCACCTATATTCCTCCTTCGGCCCTTTGACCTACAGCTTGGCATCATGTCAAACTCAGGGCTTTGCTGTGAGCTGCGCAGTATCTGCACCACATTGTGGAAAGCCAGGAAATGGGCTCTTTTTCTCTGAAATCCCCAGTTCTCACCTGTGACTTCTGGTGTGGATGCTACCAAGGTCCTATGAGAGATGGCATTGTCAGTGTGCCAAGCCACTTCTCAGGTCCTCACAGCATGCAAGCTCTTACAATTATTATTTCTTCTCCAAGTGGTAGGAAAGCTGCTCTTTGCACAGCCAGTTTCCTCTGAAATGTTTCCCACTCCATGAATGCTTTGTTCTGAATTTTCCAGAATTTATCTTTTGTAATTCAAAGCCAAATCTTCAGAATCTCCAATAGTTTTGTTTTTTCTTGTTCTCAAGTGCTTGCCTCTGCTAATGTCATGAATCAGTTGTGGAAATGCAAAGCCCAAAGTGTACTCTATTTTCCCCACCGTCAGCCTCACGTACCCCCCTGTAGACTGCAGAGAAAAAAAAATGGCTAAGAAGGAAAAATACAAATGTTTCCATTATATTGGGCAGGAGAGGAGGTGGTAAGGTTAACATTGGAATTGGAGTGGGAGTGGGAGGCTGTTAGGTGGGAGGGGTGAAAACTATTGTTGGGCTTGTGGAGATTGGAAAATCTTCTGTGGTTCTGATATAATTCTTGCCTCTCCCTAGAACCTCACTTTGTGAGGTTCAGTGTTTACCAGTGTCTTTCATTGTGTGACACATTCTTCAATAAGCCATTGTGTATTGAGAAGTGGGCTGTGGGTCATTGTTCACTGCACTTCAGGGCACTCATCCTTTCCTCTGTCCCTAATGAACACAAGAACCACACCTGTCTTTTCAGCATCCTGTCTTGCAAACCCAGTCACATGGTAGGCGCTCTGGAAATATTTATTGTATGAATGATTGAAGACGGTATGAATGACAGCTAGGATTAGTTTTGGGAAAATATTATATTCAAACAGTTGAGGAAGTGATGCCATTCTGGATCAGGAAAAGGGGAGGGAAAAAGGGAAAATAGCTTCTATATTCCAAGAGGCTCATATTTTGAAACCCAAGATGGCACAGAGAGTATTGAGTTGTGTTTATTAGGGGCTGAGCAGTTTCTAGGGTCTGATAGCCAGAACATTGCATCTGCCTTCCCCTCTTATCCCCTCTGCAATAAGACATGAAGTCTTGGTTAATCTATAGGTCCTTGAGCAGAAGTGTCCTGGGTTATCCAGTCCTCAGCATCAGCAGTGTTCATCTGTTGATCAATTGGAGCCTCAGTCAGGATCTTTGAACAGCTTTCCTTGGGCCAAGGGCCAGCTTTCCCAAGTGAGTGTTCTCCATAGAGGCCAGCACACCCCAGCCGGGTCATACCACCTAAAGTCACTCCATGGAGGTAGACACAGAGGAGGAAACAATTCCAAACCAGGAATTTGTTTCCCCAAAATGATTCTATCAATGATTTTCGCATTTATTTTCTACTCTTAAAACCATTAATAACCATGAAGCTGAAACAGATGCCTGGTCAGTTTCAATCAGTTCTGTGACATTACTGACTTCATTGTATATCAGAGGAATAAGGAGAATTTTTGGGGAAATTATTTTAAATTCTGTCCTCCTCTGTCTTACCTTATCTTTGTACTTCTTGATTTTTGAAAGCAGTGTGATAGTGAATCATTAGCTATACTATCCTCACAAGCCCATGTCAGATTTTTTAGTATTCCTTACAGGAGCACATTCTATCTAATAAATTTTTCAGTCAGGAACTCATAGGAGAGAAGCCACTGGTTGTTGCCAGATTGGGCAAAAATAGAAATTCAGCTTCATTTAAAAATATTCTCTCTACTTGAGATATTTAAATATGTTATTCTTTATTATGTTTTGATTACATAAGCAAAGATATTTTGCAATCTGCCATTTTTACTTATTTACAGCAAAGTCATAGAAATGAATCTTTCTCTTTTAGTTTATGGTTGTGTGGGAAAATGTGTTACTCCTTGAGATCATTGAAGCTTAAAATATAAGCTTGAAGTTTTACATATTGATAAGTTGAAATATTTTGGCAAAAAAATTATATTAAGCAACCAAAAATTTGAGAAAGTATAGCTAAAATATCTTTCCTCATTATAATAAAATAGAGATGTGAAGTTAGTAATATTAGTATAATATGGGGTTTAATTCAATAGAAAGCACGCACTCAAACCTTTTCAACAACCATTTATTGAATATTGACTACGAGCAAGGCCAAAGTCAGTAGAGAATTAAATAATGAACCAAGTCCATTTTCTGTCCTCAATAAATGTATAAGATAAAGTATAATCAAAAGCAAGGTGGGGAGTGGTGAATACCATACGGAATTTGGAAAAGGCATGTACTGCTCTTAGCAAGAGACTAAGGAAGAATCTGGGAGGGGTCAGTAGCTTTTGAGTTATTTCTGGAAGGATGATATATGAAGGGAAATCCTTCTAGTAGAAGAGCAGTATGTGAAGTATACATAATTTGAAGACTGCTTGTACTTCACTTCTATTTGGGATAAAACACATTTTGAGACTTGGCCTAGGGACTCAGCCAAAGATAAATCCATTCTAGCCACAAAATCCCCTTGGACATTTTCTCCTTTTCTGGCCCTAGGATATTTATGTTTGCTGCTCCCTCTACCTGGAGTGCTTTCTCCCTGAATACCTGTTGGTTTTCTCCCTCAGCTCCTTTAGGAAATATAAAATTCAAAATTTCAGCTGTGATTTCTGTCTCTCTTTCCTGCTTTGTATCTGCCATATGTATTACCATCTAATATATTACATATGATGCTTATTTATTGTATTTGTCTGTTGTCCCTCACTAGAATGTATGCTTCAGGAAGGCAAGGATATTTGAATGTTTTGTATCCCCAAATCCTATAATAGTGCGTGGTGCACAGTGTGCATTCAGTATATTAATGTATTTGTGGAATGGTTGAGTGAGAGCATAAAGATGAAGAAGCAAAGTGGCTCCAAACAGTTTAGTTGTTTTAGATCACAGCACAGCTATAAGCTGAACATGTATGCTCTTCTCTGCTGGCAGGTAGCTTATGTGGGATATGAATCAGCATATAATGGCTAAGAGCACACTTATTAGCTGTGTAACCTTGGGCAAGTCACTTGACCTCTTTGTGTCTGTTTTTTCATTTGTAAAATAGGGCGAACAAAGTCCCTTCTGCATAGGATTATTGTAAATATTAAATAAGTTAATATATTTACGTGTATCTGACATAGAACAATTGGTACATAAGTGTTTACTATAATTATTTGCTTTTCTGTTATAGAATTAAGTTTGGTTTTGCAACCAAACTCTGTTTTCATCTGTAAAACAGGGAGAACAAAGTCCCTTCTGCATAGGATTATTGTAAACATTAAATAAATTACTATATTTACATGTATCTGACATACAACAATTGCTATATAAGTGTTTATTATAATCATTTGCTTTTCTGTTACAGAATTGAGTTTGGTTTTGCCCATCTGAAATAATCTGTAAAGATATAAAATATCTGTAAAGACCCTGAGGAGAGAACAGATACTTTGGAGTTTTCTTCAAACTTGCATAGCTCAAGGGGTAACTATTTCCTTCTGCATGGACTGTCACCCTCCCTCCTGTCAGACCCTGCCCCTGTGCTTGCCTTCAAGCCTTCATACCTTCAAAACATCTTGCTCTGGTCACCTTTTATAGATGACCTTTCCCCATCTTAATTTCTCTATTCTATGTTTTGTGGCATACCGATTCTGGGTATGCAGTATGTGCTCAGCCAGCAAATCTGTTAATCATTATCTTAATTGGCTTGGTATTTCCCAGTGTTCCTTTTTCCAAGACGTAATTTATTCTTTCTGTTTTTGAATGGAGCACATAGAATTGTATTACCTGAATTTCACCATTCTGTAAATCCAGTCATTGCCATATTCTTTTCTAGCCCTGACCAGGAAATCTATTCTTTATTTATCACGCTAACAACAACAACAACAACAGAGAGAGAAGCAAAAGTCTTGCTTAAATGCTTTTAATTGCTATGCTGTCCACATATGCTCATGATGAGAAACACACCTCTCTCTTCTTCTATCAATTGCTTGGCCTCCCTACTTCCATTTTCTTAGTTCACTCCTAAGAGCCCAATGTAACCCTGACAGTTTCTTTTAGATGTTGGAACAGTTTTCCTGATGTTGAGTTTCTTATCAGTGTGTAAATGGCTCTAAAACATCAGTTTAAGCTCTGTCCCTTTCCTGTTCCAGATTTTGAGGTCTAGCAGGACAGGTACACAGAGGCTCAGTTTCTGGATCAGATCTTCCTGGTACAGGGAGTTGGATACAACAATCTCTACAACTCGTCTAGCCCTGGAGCCCATTGGAGATCTCAGGGCCACTGCACACTGTTTTTCTTTACTTGGGGTAGTGCAAATAAGCTGTCACCAGTTAAGAAGTGATCTCTGTTTAGAGTGGCAAAGACTCACTTTGAGCACGAAAAACAAAAATGGAGAAGAATGTTAAACAAACCAATATTATTTTTGCATAAAATATCTTACTTTTTTTTTCTGTAATGCATTCCTGGATTCAGCAATTGAAAGCAGGAAAGTGAAAAATGCACACTTTCCTTATAGACCTATGTTCACGGCATAGCTGACAGTAAGTTAAAAATACTTGGCTGGTGAGAAAGGTGAGAAATGGATGATTCAGCCCCTCCAAATAAAGAACCTGCAGCTGAAACTAAAGGCTGGTCGGATGTAGCATTGCAGAGTTGGTTTTACATTCTCTTCTACTAGGCAAAATGTGAGGTAGTGAGCAGCATGGGCTGCGGTATCTAGACATAAAAGCCTTTATAAAAGTGAAAAAAAATGTCAAAATGATAATTTTGAAAAAATGAGGTTCAACTCTTACTCTTAATTAGAAACACCAGAGAGAACATATAACACAGGAGTTCTTGTTACAAATCCGGCCTCTGTTTACCTAACACTTTCCTCTCGTGGGTTGCCTTGTCTCATTTCGAAGGCATTGCAGGAACTGTTTATGACCCTGGCCTGCTCACTCCCCCACAGCTGGCTTATTTTTGACTGCCAGTCAGTCAAGGTGCTAATTGTGCTTATGAATATCTCACAGCTGTTCTTAACACATTGTTCCAAACAGTTCTCTTTGGCATTTAACCATGAATTTTGATTTTTTTTCCCCGGTGCTAACATTCAAGACTCCACTGGGTTGAGAGCTCCTACTTTTTTTTTTTTTTTTTCCTTAACTTATATTTTAGGTTAAGGGTAGATATGCAGGTTTGTTATGTAGGTAAACTCCTGTCATACGGGTTTGTTGTATGGTCCCAATGCTAAGATACTAAGCCTAGTACTCAATAGTTATTTTTTTCTGCTTCTCTCCCTCCTCCCGTCCTCCACACTCAAATAGGCCTCCGTGTCTGCTCTTCTCTTCTTTGTGTCTATGTGTTCTCATCATTTAGCTTCTACTTATAAGTGAGAACATGCAGTATTTGGTTTTCTGTTCCTGTGTTAGTTTGCTAAGGATAATGGCCTCCAGCTCCATTCATGTTCCTGCAAAGGACATGATCCTGTGCTTTCTTATGGCTGGGTAGTGTTCCATGTTGTATATGTACCACGCTTTCTTTATCTGGTCTATCATTGGTGGGCATTTAGGTTGATTTCATTTCTTTTAATTTGCCCAAAAAACCCCAAACAACCCCATTAAAAAGTGGGCAAAGAACATGAACAGACAATTTTCAAAGGAAGACATACATGTGGCCCAGAAGCATATGAAAAAAATCTCAATACTGCTGATCATTAGGGAAATGCAAATCAAAACCACAATGAAATACCATCTCACACCAGTCAGAATGGCTATTATTAAAAAGTCAAGAAATAATAGATGCTGGTGAGGTTGCAGAGAAAGGGGAATGCTTATACACTGTTGGTAGGAGTGTAAATTAGTTCAGCCATTGCGGAAAGCAGCGTGGTGATTCCTCAAAGAGCTAAAAACAGAACTACCGTTGGACCCAGCAATCTCATTATTGGGTATATACTCAAAGGAATATGAATCATTCTACCGTAAAGACACATGCATGTGAATGTTCATTGTAGCCCTATTCATGAGAGCTCCTACTTTTGATGTTAACTTCTATTTCCTTTTACTGCCCACCTCTTCTATTTTTGTTTCTTTACTGCAACTATCTTCCATTTTATTTTTTAAAATAAAATTTTCTTTTAGTAGTTTTAGAAAATGCAGAAAACATGAAAAGATAGCAAGGAGTTCCCAGAAATTAATCACCGAGTTTTTCCCATTTTTAGCATCTTAAATTATTATGGTGTATTTGTCACAATAAATGAACCAATTTTAACTATAGTTCATACGTTATTCAGATTCCCTTAGTTTTTACTTAATATTCTTCTTCTCTTGCAGAATCCCATTCAGGATGCCACATTACATTCAGTATGTCTTCTTAGAATCCTCTGGGCTGTGACAGTATCTCAGAATTTCCTTGCTTTTGAATATATTGAGTTTTGGTAAGGTATTTTGTAGATTATTCCTCAAGTGGAATGTATCTGATGTTTTTCTCATGAGTAGACTGGGGTTATGAATTTGGAGAGGAAGACCACCACATCATATCAAGGGTTCATGCTATCAACGTGACTTCTCACTGTTGATGTTTGATAGAGGTAACCTGTTGGTAACGTGACTGAGGTAGTGTTTGCCAGATTTCTCCACTGTGAAGTTACTTTTTCCCTCCCTTTCTTTTTTTTTTTTTTTTGAGGCGGAGTCTCGCTCTGTCGCCCAGGCTGGAGTGCAGTGGCGCAATCTCGGCTCACTGCAAGCTCCGCCTCCCGGGTTCACGCCATCCTCCTGCCTCAGCCTCTCCGAGTAGCTGGGACTACAGGCGCCCGCCACCATGCCCGGCTAATTTTTTTGTATTTTTAGTAGAGACGGGGTTTCACCGTGGTCTCGATCTCCTGACCTCGTGATCCGCCCGCCTTGGCCTCCCAAAGTGCTGGGATTACAAACTTTTTCCCTCCCTTTCACACTGTACTCTTTGAAAGTGAGTTTCTATACACACGCCATACTTAAAGAATGGGGAATTATGCCTCACCTCTTGGAGCTTAAAGTGTCCACTGTATATAAATTATTTGAAATTCTTCTTTTCTTTTCTCTTCTTTTTCCCTTTCCTTTTTTTTCTCTCTCTCTATTTCTTTCTCTCTCTTTCTTTCTTTTCTCCTTCCTTCCTTCCTTCCTATTTAAAAATCAGTATGTGTGTTATACTTTGGATTATATATAATCAAATACTACATTATTTTTAAACTTAAATTGGAGACCAACTTTATTTTTAAGGAGTCACTTGTCACTTCCCACACCCCATCTCTTAATAGTCTTGATTATTATAAGCAGAATAGTATGGTTTAGAGAGTTTAAACCGTATCAACACAATTCTAGACAGCTATTTTCAAAGGCTTCTTCCAGATCCTCCCTTTCTATCCTCCTTCACAATCCCAAGACATTTAAAATAATAACCTGTGCTTAGAACCCTGCTGATAGAAATGCTTCTGGTTTTAGGTAACTGCCCAAACTTACTGGAACATTACCCTACCTTCTACTCCACTTCGCTGATGTAGTTTTCATCATATCTTCTGTGTGTTGTATTGAGCGCTGGCACTCAATAAATACGAAATGATGATCAATACAAGGCACTAAGTGGTCTCAGTTGAGAAAATACTGAACAGAAACACAAAAATATCAAGGTATAATACAATTTTCTTTTCTGTCATCACTGGTTAGCCCAGTTTGAACTTTCTAGATACAGAAGATAGAACATCATGTTGTCCAAAATATAATGAAAATTTCTTCCCAGAAGGCTTTTTAAGGGCAAATGGAAGTACATTTTAAATAAAAAATTTTAAGCCCATAAATCTGTTGCTCATTGTAGATTTTTCTTTATTATATTTTTCAAGTTCATCCCAAGCCATTAATGTCTAAGTGACTTCATGTGCTTGAGGCTCTGAATTTTTATGTTCCCACCACATTCAATTAGTTGGCTCCTTTTGCCCGAGGAAGAAATGGCTTGTTATTTTTTGACTAAAATGCTCCATCTGTTATAATGGCCTTCGTGTATTCGTTTTTATCAAGTTACCAGCTACATGTGCCGCTCCAATTATTAGAAATGGAGTTTAGAAAATCTATAATCCCTCCCTAGACAAATATCTTCTTAAATGCTGCTCCACTGGTTGACTTGAGTCCAATACTCTTTGGGGGCGATTTCTGTTTTCTTTAGTAGCAGCCCCTGGAATGCTTTCTACAAGCATGGAATTAGGCAGTGGTAAACACTTCTTGAAGATTACTCTTCTGTTTCATCGTGGCTATCTTGAGGTGGATCGCCTTGGTATTTCTGATCCACGATGTTTGCAAAGCCAGACCACTCCCTTATGACTCCAAGAGGCTTCCTGGTTTATTGCTTTTCTGGCCTAGCCCTTCCAGTGTTCAGATGTGGTATATGACACATTTACCTGCTCTGCAGTCTCGCAATGATCATTGATTGTATTTTTTTATAGCTCATGTTCCCCCAAATTTGAAAATGATGGGCTTATAGTTGGTATTTTTTGGGTGGGCCCATATATATGGATGCTGTGGAACTGAAGTGTGGTATAGAGTACACGCATGTACCGCTGTTTGGGTGGTGACAGAGGTAGCCCTAGGAAAATGGGAATGGTGGTTGCAAAGGGGCCACAGGTATGGTGTAAGATCTTGACATATGGGAAGCTGTCAGTACCTAACATAAGGGAAAAGCATTATTTTAGAGGTACATGTGCCTGCTCTCTAAATCATAGAAGCATTGAAGAAAGACTTTGGATTTACCTGAAGTCCTGAGTTCTAGTCCTGTTTTTGTCTCCAACTGGTTGTGCAGCCTACAATAAGTCACTTGAACTCTATAGACCTCTATTGTCTCATTTGCACCTAAGCGGGTTGAACTAAGACACTCTGGTTCCTGTAATACTGAATAGTTTTTGAAAATTTTTCACAAAGCTGCCTTATTTGCCAAGCTAGCATAAGGTTGAATTTTGTGGATATAAAGAATGAAGATAGGTTTTAACCATCTCTCTTTTACTGGAAACAAGAACAAGCTGGAAATTAAAATGAATTCAAATGCATTTCTACCATGTAGGTTTATTGAGTGCATGATACTAAGAACGCAATAGTGAATAAGACAGCCCTGTCCTCAAATGTGCTAAGTTTGTAGACACAAAACATGTCAGTTCCCCCTCCTTCTCTCCACACTCCTACCAGATCTTGAAGGAAACAGTCTGGGACCAAATCTCTGGTTGGCTTTTTCCAAAAGCTCTGTTATCTGAGGGTTGTGGCAGAGACCCTTCAAGAGTCAACGTAAATTCAAGAGACTTCCTAAAAGTGACAGTTTTCATTTCTATATTGTCAGGTTTTTGGACAATAAATCATTATCCAATCTATTTATTACCCAGGCTACAAGCTGCTGGCATATGTAGTACCTTTTTACAGATAAGGAAATGTGTCCTATCCAGAAAAATTGCATCAATGTGTGCCCTCTGTGCACAATTAGGGAAAGGCCCTCCTTCTTACGGGCTGACTCAGCCTCTCACCAGAGCACCTGGTGCCATGAACACACACAGGAGCCTATCAGACCCTGTCCAGACCCTCAGTGCATGCCCACACACGATCACCTGGCATCCCTAAGAGCCTCCCTCAGCACAATGCTGCTCTTCGGATGTTTACCAGGAAAGAGGGCTCTCTAAGAGTCACTCTCCTAACAGAACCAGGCTGTAAAGACAGTCTATTTCCTTCATGTTTAAAGTATGGCACCGTGTGCAAGCTGCCTCAGGGTTTGGGTGACAGGCATCCTATTTTTGTCAGATTGTCCTGGTTTTTAATACTTTTTTCCCTTCGGTGTCCTGAGAAGTCCTTCTGAGTGGCAATGTGTCCTCTTTAATAAATGAAACCACTCATACAAGAACACAGCACTTGAAATACGACTATGAGGAACACGTAGAAGCGGAGTTGTGATGGCACTGCCAAAGCTCACTGAGCTGGATTCTCCCTCGCACACAGTCTTGTTTAATTGGCCTAATGAGTTTGGCTGATGTGACCAAGTGATCAATCAGATTAGTGTTATGAGATATTGGAAAACAGGATTAGAGAAAAGGCTTTTGGCAAATTGACTACAAGACAGGGAGACAAGAAGTCTTGATTTAACAGTTGAATACCTTTTATTTTTTCTCCCATCCCTTGAATGCTGATAAGACGTAACAAAACCTACTTGGATTTACTTGCTTGCATATGTTTCATTGGTATTCATTTTGCAGACCCCCCCTCTGTTTTGATTCAAAAATGCTTTTCTTTTTCTCAAACACAATAAGCTAGAAGTTCTGCCTCTTATGAAACATTCAAGAACCAATGAATGCCTGCTATCTAGAAAAGTGAAATGCCCTCATCGAATTCTTGCTACCTTTATGCATTGTCAACAGATTCTGTGAATAAAACAAAACAAAACATGAATTTTAACACTGATGTGTAACATTAGCTTCATTTCAGCATTATCCACTTTGATCCTATGTATTTGGTGAAGTGGGTGACTGACCAGAGAGAGGATTTTTGTGTGTCGATTTTTTTTCTCCCTCTTTCCAAATGGCTATGAAGGGAGGAAATCCTGGGGTCATCTCAGTCCAGTAACTGAAACTGCTTGAGACAGACATTCTTCCAGCTCTGGGAAGGTTAGAAATCAGGTGAACTTCTCACGCTTGGCTGGTTTTCCAGTTGACTTGCTGTGTGGGAGGTAAATATGGGTACCCTGCAGCATGTGGAGTTCTGCAGTTCATTTACAAAGACCTAAGGGCTTGATTTTGTTTTCTAAAAGGCAAATTTGAACTTCAGTCAAATTTGTAAAATTGGTATAAATTTGCTCCTCACCTCTGGGAGCAGGAAATGTTTATTTCAGTTCAAATAAATCTGACTCTGTTCCCTCCGCTTCCCTGCAATGCTGGTAGGAAATTTAATCTCATCTATTTTTGCCCCGCACTTTCCTTTCGCCATTCAAGGGAACAGAGGGTCTTATACCTTTCAGAAAATCTGAGGAAGGTCCTCTGGTCTTGCTGCTGAAGGGGCTCACTGAAAAGAGGGTGTATCTGGTGCCATACCCTGCACATCTAACTTGGCCCTGGGGATTTTTTTATCCTTCCTGGACCACAGGTTTCAGGATTTAGACCTAGGCCTCCATCACCTCATTAGTAGCCCTGCATAGGATGGGGCCTTAAGGTCCACTGGGATAAAAAGGTCATATCTTTTAGAAACTTCTGAGCTTTCCTCTTGAATAATACAGCTATCTCCTTTGGGAGCCTAAGCTTCTGAAAACTCTCTTCCTTGGAGTGAGTCAAGCCTCAGACATCTAGGTCACAGATCCTTGCTTTCTCCTTGAGATGGACCTAGGGAAAGTATCATTCTCTCACAATAAACCTACAGGCATACTTAAATTCTCAATCCATGTTCTCTGCCACATTTGATGTCGTCTTAATTTTTTTCTTACTCTTGAACTGTTGAATAAGCTACCAGCATTTTAAATAAGTTTAGGATTATGTTGCCAGGAAATAGTCTTTGATATCTGTGACAATTTTGTTGTTGTTGTTTGTTTTTTTTCTTTTTTTTTTTATGGGGAAAAGCATGAAGTTGTCTTTCTCATTGCCTTTCTCTTCATGTTTTAAGTACAGAGTTCTTCTGAAGGGCAGACTTTGTGGTTCTCATGGAATGTAAATAGCTCAAATGGCTCCACTTCCAAGAAACCTTCTTTAACCTTAAGGCTGAATGAAGTAAGCGCTTTCTCCTGTTCTCTAGTGTATTTCCAGCAAAACTTTGAGCGTACTTTAAAAATGAATTTATTGCACATACTTCCATATCCAGGGAGAGCTCTGATTCCTTCTCTCATACACTCCAAGAGGAAGGGTCAAGGAAGTATTGAACTCAGGCAATTTTTTTAGGGTAGTGGTGGTGAGGATCTCAATATGAAGAAGGAAGGTAAAAGAATTGCTTCAGTTTTTGTGGCCTCTGGTCTATGTTTGGGCTTATTGTTTTAGGTTCTTTTCTGATTGATTGATTGATTGATTCATTCATTCATTCGTTTCAACAAATTTTTCTTGAAGGCTTACTTTGTGTCAAGTATTGTCTAGGCCCTGGGAATAGCATAGAGATAATTCAGACAATGCTCCATGTCCCTATCTTATATTTCAGTAGACTGTCTCTCTTAGGCCTAGATGGTACACTGAGATTACCTTGGGCTTGCCTACCTCTTGGGAGGGGTTCCTTTTTCTTAAGAAGGCCAACTGGGAAGCAGAATGGGTCTTTAAAAAAGTAGGTATCATCCATATTAATGCTTCCATAGTCTACCTAGTTAAAGAGCTTATAGCTTAAAAGCTGTCTGTCCCAGCCTACCTTTGCTTTGTGCAGCAAACATGAAGCAACTGCCATGTGCATGGCAGTCAGTATTGAACTTGATTGACATGAAGTCGTCAAGACCGTGTGTCATGAAGACTATGTGCACCTCCACCCTCATCTCTGATAACATCTCCCCTGGGAGCCCAAAGTTCTCTGGATTCCCAGGAGGAGGCTGATTGATAAGTCTTCTTCTGGAGTCCCACCATCCCCCTCTTTCTAAGTCATTTTAAAAGCAAAACTAGGCAGGGCACAGTGGCTCACACCTGTAATCCCAGCACTTCATGAGGCTGAGGCAGGTGGATCCCTTGAGCCCAAGAGTTCTAGAGCAGCCTGGTCAACACAGTGAGACCTCGTGTCTACAAAAATTAATAAATAAAATTAGCTGGGCATGGTGGTTTGTGCCTGTGGTCCCAGCTACTCAGGAGGCTGAAGTGGGAGGATTGCTTGGGCCCAGGAGTTCAAGGCTGCAGTGAGTCATAATTGCACCCTGGTACACAAAACTACCCATTACTACATTGTTGCAATGATTTTCTCAATTTCTTGTGTCCCTACATAAATTCTGGTGGGCAGAGACCATGTTGTCTGTATTCTGGTACCCTGGCAAAAGTAGCTTGTATTCTAGCAAAGCTCTTTGTTCTTACTCTTGTAGAAAAAATGAATCTGGAGATACATTCGGGGGAAACAGAATGATGCTGAAACTATTCTCTTCTGCAGTTCAAATGGCTATCTTTTTGTTCTTAACTATGTATCACTTTTGGACTTAGGAAAGTATATGGATATATTGTGAATAGATGAATAAATGTTGACACATTTCTTTTACTCAAGGTACTCTACTAGATCTGTGAACTACCAAGCAGTAAATTGTCCTGCACTTAGGGCTCAGGGTATATGGTAAGGGAGATAAGACACATATGAATGACCATAATAAAGGATCAGAAATCCCAAGAGCCAATAAAATGCTTCAAAAATTCCAAGGAGATGAAATGTCCTTAAGATTATTCATATGTTTATTTTTGAGAGGTTTTTTTTTTTCCATCATAATAGAGGCTACTGATTTACTTATGGGAATGGGGAAAGGTGAGATTCCAGGATTTGGAGTTGTTTGCCAAGAGGCATGTGTGTCCTAATCTTCATGATTACTAAAATGTTGGTCAGATGCAGGGGACATTCCATGAGGTGAGAGTCAAAGGGCAAATCCAGGGCCTTATTTTTCTCTCTCCTCCACATCTCACCGGATCTCGTCTCACCTGCCATACTCAGCTGGGAAGTTGTTAGAACTCAGAAGACTCCAAATGGAACATAAGGTCTTAACTTGTTTTCTGTTATCTCGTCCCCCACCTTCTTCTCAACCTGAAAAGAACCTATTTTTTATTTCCCAAGCTTTAGGATGCCTGCATTTTGTGTTGTTTTTGTGTACATTTTCATTCTGAGTTCAGTTGCTTAATTCTAGCATTTGATCTGTGTTCTGTATAATGTCCTCCATTATTCTCAAGCTTGTCTTGATAATAGAGTTTCTCTGATTCATACAAATTTTCACTTATACCACATGTTAGATAATTGCCTTGAGTTTCATCCTTTAGAAATTGTCTCTGGCTAAAGCTATACCAGGTTAGAAAACTCTGGCTGTATGATGTTTAATAAAATATAAACACCATGGTGGTCATTGTTTACTTGTGAGATCCCAGGTTTCAGAGGTTCTGAGAGGGCTGCAGCTGCCTTAGCAATAGGATAAAGGCTATTTTGAAAACAGTGTCATCACATGCCAGCCTAGTAATCAATGCCAAGTTTGGGACCACTAACAGAGCATGGTTGTCTTCTTACCACTGCCTTTTAACTTAGCCAAAGGATGGCAGGTGGATTCTGTAAGGATTTATAATTTTTTAACTAAAAAGCAATAGGAAAAGAGAAAACTTATTGCCTCACCAGAGGCCATAATAAACATTCAGAAACAGCTCATCTGCCTATGGAGTTCATTTAAGATAGAACGGCAGGAAGGGCTGTAACCCACGTTCATTGGAAGTTATGACTCGGCACATTTTTCCTGCACAGTCTTGTGCGTCAACTTCTGCTCATTTTTTTCAGGGTCAGTGTTCAAAATGACATTTGGAAGATATGCCTGACTTCTGCCTGGCTTTCAACAAATCTGGAATCTTTTGCTCGCAGGCCCATAGCAAATGCTGGCAACATTTTTTGCAAACATGGGCCAAATTTTAGTTTCATTATAAAATGTAAAGTCAGAGCTGGCTTTGAGTTTTGCTCTAACATTTCACACAAAACTAACTTGCAGTTCTTCCACATGGATTCAGCGTCTAGGGCAGACGGCCTGCTACTCTAAAATGCATATGGTGTAAGGATAGTGGTAGGGGAGGGGATAGAGCTTGTTTCTATGTGGGAAACAGGAAGGTTTTGGGATTTGTGGCAAGAAAGAGTTAGATTTTAAAAATTACTCCAGCGACAGCAGCTTTATCTAAATAGTTTCAGTATTAGCAAGGGAAAATGGCAGTGAACCAAAATTTTATGGATTGATTAGTTCTAGGTATTGTGCGTGACACATATAATCTTATTCAATCATTATAATACTCCATGAGGAGAGTATCCATTTTCCTTTTAACTAGAGAAATAACTCATTTACCTTTGGACTCTAAAAATCACCTCTTTTTCTCTGTAATACATCAGATGTGTGTGCACGTATATTTATCAACCAAAGGATACTTTTTTGATGAGGAGTCGAAAATACTCTCCAGTTAAAGGCAGACACAACTTGATTATGTTTCCAGTTCTTGAGCAGGGCTGCAGCACACAGTTATGCAGGTTGCCTACTGCATGAGGCCTCCTGGCCAGGGGACAAGCCAGGGCTGTAACACAACACCCCCTCTACTCACTAAGCTGCACCCTTTGGTTCCGGACTATGTCCACAGGAAGAAGGGGCACCTTTTTCTAATTTCCTGCAGTATGTTAGCAGTGACTCTGCTGATGCAAACAACAAATTAGCCACCTAGGAAAGAAACTTTGAAGCTAGGTAGTTTCCCTTTCATCCTGGCATCCTGGGGTATTCCTCTTCATTTTTCCCCTACTCTACCATGCACCCTGGGGCTGTCCTTTGGAGCTCCATTTATCTTGACTGCTGATTGCACTC
Organism: Nomascus leucogenys; assembly: GCF_006542625.1. NCBI lineage: Eukaryota > Metazoa > Chordata > Mammalia > Primates > Hylobatidae > Nomascus > Nomascus leucogenys. The sequence goes on from NC_044391.1 coordinate 98,849,482, forward strand.
TGGACTAGACTGGGAAGGGGGCTGAACTGGAAAATATACACCTGCCTTCCCCTCTCCCTCTCTCTACTATCCAGTAGGAGTGGAGAGTGGGCACTGATGCGGTACCCCTTGCTCCTATCTAGGCATTGCTCTGTATAAACTGCTTAGATGCATATTCAAGTTTGTCTTCTCTTATACCCTTTTCTCCAACACTGCATGAGTAGTTAGGAAAGTATACATATTTTAAATCCCCAGAATTTCAAACTTTAGAAAATAGCATAAAGGAAAATTTGACTGAAGTGTTATTCTTCAATTCTTAAGCAAGTATGTTTAGTTGCATAGATAAATGAGTTAAGAAAAAAACACGAAGAGGGAAAGATTGTTGTAAATTAATTAACAAATGTTTATTGAGCATCTCGCTTTATTCTTTTTTTTTTTTTTTTTTTTTTTTTTTTGACAGAGTCTTGCTTTGTTGCCCAGGCTGGAGTGCAGTGGTGTGATCTTGGCTCACTGCAATCTCCACCTCCTGGGCTCAAGTGATTCTCCTGCCTCAGCCTCCCAAGTAGCTGGGATTACAGGTGCCCACCACCACAACCAGCTAATTTTTATATTTTTAGTAGAGACAGGGTTTCACCATGTTGGCCAGGTTGGTCTCGAACTTCTTACCTCAAGTGATCCGCCCACCTTGGCCTCCCAAATTGCTGGGATTACAGGCCTGAGCCAAGGCACCTGGCCCAGCATCTGTTTGCTTCTTAAAATGCAGTAAATGCAGGAACAGATATAAAAATTAAGACACAAGAATGGATGTAGTTTAAAACGATGTGAAAACCAGCAGTGTAATATAACTCGTATATCATCTAAGTGTTGGAAATAGAGACCCCAAGACTCGAATTTGTTCCCCAACTCTGACTCTTAACGTCCCCTACCATCTTAGCAAGTTGACTGACCACTGGCCTTCATTTCCCTTGTCTGTAATACCTTCCTCCAAGGATATTGTGTGCCTGGAATGAGAGAATGGATGTGAAATACTTTAAAATGTGTGAGGCTCTTTATACATTTAAGGTTTAATTGTCCTTACAAAGAAAGATGAAAAGATCATTGAGAGTATCTTTACATATATACATACATTTTCCTTTTTAAATAACACATAGCTTGAAAAATGTGGAGAAAATAAAGTATACATTAAAAGAGAAAAGCACAAAAATCTACTTATAAGACCCTAGAGATAATTATGGTTAATATTTTGATATATAATTTTGCAGTCTTTTATAAATTTAAATTAGTTCATCACAACTCAGATACTACTGTTTATATATTTTTAAAGCCAGTTTATCACTCAACTTCATATCAATTCAACGATTTATGGTACATGTACAACTATCTTCTGGGCTCTCAGTAAATATCAGCTTAGATATAGTCCAGAGATTTTTGCCTAGTAGCATGTCATAATCTGATTTTCATTAGATTTATACACAAAATCAAGATGTCTCTATAGAGTCATTAATATATAAGCTCAAAAAAGAGTTATTTTCTTCTCATCTTCGTGCTTTCAAATTGTATCCTGTATCAGGAGTTGAGTAACTCAAATAATCTCCAGTAAGATATTCAAATAAGAATATCCTAAGTGAAATGTTAATAGAGGGAAATGTTAAAAACTCTGGCTGCTTTCCAGTACCGTTGTCTCTTATTAAGTGATTGATTTGCTCATGAGAGAATGTAAGTAAAACGTTAAATACACAGGGGGAGTTCTAAAGTATCCAGACTGTGTAGGGGTTGCAGAAAAAATGATTACTTGGAAATTTAACTCTTTTGCACATTGGGACTTTTCTTTGTATCACTGCTTTTCTTATTTCAAACCACACTGGGAGTTTCAAATCATATACGCTTAAAAAAAATGAAAAAACCCTCAATTTCCCACGGACATCGGTAAATGCACATTGCCCCCTTTGCGCCTTTTAATACGTATCATTTGCCTGGTCTTGCTTGGTCAGTCATACTAGTATGCTCATGATTATATAAATTGTCTTACGTGACATGATTCTTTCTTTCTTAATCATGATTAAATGTAAAATGGCAGAAACATTCCTTTTGGGCAAATCACTTTTCTCGTTTTAAATGAGTTCTATTTAGAAACAAAACAAATGAAATGGAGGCAATATCAATTACAAGGATGATAAGCCTTTATCTGATCACATCGTCAAGGTTTTATGCCTTTTCCTTCGTGTCCTGTCCTTCCCTCCTCCACTCCCTGCTCCTGTTTCTCTGTATGTCAGGTTTTAACAAGGGGAAAAACAAAAACCTTGCAAGGATACTTCGAGGGTGAGAAAATGTTACGATGGACCTGCATTTCTTTATTAATGGTGAGTTGCATAACAAATGCCATGGGCTTGGGGTTGGTAGGTTTTACTGTGTCTGTTAAATATTAACAGTACTTGTACTTTCTGAGGAATTGTTGAATTGCCTGGATACCGCTCAGCCAATCACAAAGAAACAGGTTTCCATGGAAGCATGCTCACGGGTTCATTTCATTCACAATGAAATTCACACAGCAAGACAGATCTGTAAAAATAACCCATGAAAAATCGAAGCAAAAATATTTCTGGGTGTTTGTTCTGTGCCATTTAGTGTGTATGTCTGTTTTCCATTTAAAAAATAATCTAAAAATATCTGAGCATTCAGGAGAGCTTCCAAAACAGCTGGAACTCTTACCTCTGCCTTGCTGTTGGTTGCTGTTCTTTTGGGTGTGTGTACCTGTGTGCTTGAAGTGCCCAACCCCCTTCCTTGTTTGCACTCTTGGACACAACATTTTATACCTAATTTTAAAATGAAAACCAGAATCCTCTGAATGTGTGGTGACCATAGACTACTTTAAAATGCATTTATATACTACTAATCAGTCAGAAGGAAAATAATCAATGATTTTTGATTTTCCTCTATGAAAGGATTTAATAACTCTCTGAATTAGATACTATTATTACCTTTACTTAATAGTTGAAAACAGAAGCTCAGAGAGGTCAAGTAACTTCTTCAAGATTGCACAGCTAATAGGTGGCAGAACTATGTTTCCAGGTTAGATTTGTCTAATGGTGGATGCTGTAATCCCAAATCACTGTGCTATGTTTTTATTTTCATGAAGTAGAGCATCAATATTATCTGTTACTGGAGTCAAAACATATCTATCTCTGGACCTATCTATCTATCCATGTATTTAATTTCCAGCCAGAAATACATATATGCACACACAAACACACAATACATACATATATATGCACACATAATACATATACACATATACACACAATATTGTTAATGGATCTATATGTATATATGTGCGAGCATACACACACACACACTAAATGATGCTTACTCCTTTTGTCATTGCTCTTATAATAAGTCTTGGGTTTACAGCTCTAACATGGCATTTATTTCAGTGACTGTCTACTTGGTTCTTCATGGCTAGATTCTGAGTCCAGGTGATCATGGATGGGTTTGTATTGATGTGGATATTTCTTGAGGCTAGAACTGCTTAGCACAATTGCCACTTTATATAAACTTAGTTGATTTACAATTTACAAGAATTTGAGTGACAAGCAAGGAATTTTTAGACTCTAAGCAAAAGTAAAAGCAAAATCATATTGAGGCTAGGATGTCATTTGGATAGACAAAAATCTTTTCACCACTGTATCTCCTGAACCAAGAAGTGAAGAAGTGTCCCTGGCATACTTGGATAAATGACTGAAATAGATATATAGAAGCTTTTCAGAAGGATTATTCTTCAACTTTCAATGTTAATTTGAGAACATGCATATCTAATTATTAGTTATTAAAACAGGTCTAAAATTAAAAATAGTCCAAGTACTTGAAAGTAACAAAACTGGAGTAAAAAATAATAGAGTAGACATTTGACAGTTTCTCCCTCTATTGTTCTCAGTTCTTGAACATGGTTAACTAACATACTCACACTTCACCTATTGGTTGACATTCAGGAATAAAGTACTTGCAATGTTTAGATTCTTAAAGATACATTTTATGTATCAAACCTTTCTGAAAAGCATTGTTAATGGATAATTATCTAGGATGCATTACTCATCTTCCTGTCTTATTAAACAGTCTATCAGATATGACCTAACCTTTTCATTATGACTCAGCACCATCACTTTATTATTTGTAAACTGTAGGGTCACAGAATGGTATCCTCAGGTGTCTGAGCTTATAAAAGGCTGTGGCTGTTTGCTTGATTTCTCTTTTGACTTTCCCTCTGCCATTTCCTATCATTTGACTGGCTTCCCTGGGTCTGCTTCCTACATACAGTCCATCGTATGTTTAATTTCATGTCCTCCGTTGGCTAAAGACGTTCTGTTGGTTTCATGAATCCTTGAATATGTCAATTAGTTCTGGCCTTTATGGTTCCAGGGTGACTTTATTTATTGCCCACTATAAAGTCTATAAACCTGATCTAAGTACATTCCTCTTCAGTGCTAGAGTCTTTTCTTTTTTGTTATTGTTGCTGTTCAGTTCAAGAGGGAAAATGTATTTGGTTGAGTTTCTAGAGAGCTGTCTGCTGAATATGTGAGACGATTATAATTCACAACAAAGGATATAACCTACTCTGTTATTTTGAAGGAAAAATATTTTAAAAGGCAGCTTCCTTTGGGAATATTTCTAGGAATAGTGACTTTACATATGTATGAATGTGTGTATATATGTATATGTATATATATGCATATATATTTATATGAATTCACTTATACTCTATTATTTCTGAAAAAAAAATATAAGGCAGCAGTAGTGACACTAGGAAAAGAAAAATGGGTAAAATTCATAAGCCTACACAATGGTTGCCAACACTTCCCTTTTATTAACTTGGCAGCCTGGTATTTTGCAGGGTTTTTGAACACAAACACCCTGAAACTCTTCATCGGGTTGTAGCAGGATGTCCCTCCTTAGGCCTTGAGTAACTGCTGAGGCAGGTGTGGTTTGGGTACAGTTACAATCTTGGAGGAAAAGTTTAATTTTGTTCTTTAGCTATCTGGTGATGTTTTTTCAAAGGCATATATAAGGGACACCACAGACCACTGATGTGTGCTTTCAACTATTAATTTATAAGAAGTGTTTTGAGATAACCAGAAATAGAGGAGTCAGAGTGGTCTAAAGGGAAATGACTCAGGCGTCCTTTTGAAAAGATACCAGCTAATGAAACCGTTATCTTTCTGACTGGCCCCAGGCTGAGGTTTTGCCATGAGAGGTCTTTCAGTGTTAATTTAACCAGGACAGTTGCTGTTTTAAAAGGGTTTGCTAGCCAGGCTGCCGGATCTGACAGAAAGAGTAGCTGCCTCCCCTGGTGTGATTTAAAGGGCAGTAAAAGTTCAGCCAGCCCCTGATCTCCTCCCCAGTGGCCTTACTTCACTTGGAAATGTTCATGATTAGAGATACTCCATTGGGCAAAGACCTTGTCTCCAGAAGACTCTAATAAACAAGACTATATTTTACCTGAATTTATCATTAATGCCGTTTCTGAATTCATGAGCAGATGAGTGAGTTAGGCAACCAGCTGGAGCAAAACCTGATGATGGAGACACGAGATGGGTACACTTATGATGAGAACAGCTGAAGCAAGAGCAAGTGGTATTGTCCCTGGATGATGTGGGTAGTAAGGGGTGATTAAAATTTAAAGCCATTGGACCTGAGGAGGGGCATTTGCTGACTATAAGATAATGACAGATAAGAAGGTGAGGTTTATTTTACAGTTTTGCTCAAGGCTGGTTTTGCTTCTTAGAGTAACAGATAAGCTTATGAAGAACAAACCCAGATCTTTTACTGTTATTGACCTTTTCCAATCAGATTATATAATAATTTATAAATAATAACTTTCTTGGCTTCCTGACTCAACATGCCACCTAAATAGCTAAATTCTTTTGAGTTCTTAGTGACTCATCTTTGCTCTTGACTCTGTGACTAGACTGGTTTCCAACTAAAAGTATTTAAAGAAATTCAGCATCGAGTATGTCTTCTTTGTCTTGCTCCAATCTTGTGCTTCAGTTCTAGATTATTTTGTGTTCTTTGTTGCTGAGGCCAAATACTCACTTCGCATCCAAGACATAATCACTAAATTCCAGCTCCATTCATTTATTTATTCATCAAATATTTATCAAATGCTTGCTTGGTGTCAGGTACTTTGCTAGGCACTAGAAATACAGGGGTGAATTAAATATGGTCTTTGTGTTTTAGAAGTTCCCTTTATTGCCTGAGAACTTGCTATGACACTGTGCAGTTCTTGAGGCCCTCCATAACTGGGGTCTAGACTTGTTGGAAACCTCTATCTCCCTGATTCTCTTCCCTTTCCTGAAGAACTGGGGTCTGCCCCAGAACAACACTTCATGACCAGAATCCAACTGTCATGTATGACCAAGAGAATATAATTGAAGGTATATGGGGGTTTGGGCTTTGAATGTTTTCAGGAGAAAAATTAATTTAAAAACACTTGGAAAGTCTCCAGAGAGGCTTTGAAATGTTTCTATTTGTTCCAAGGGTTGTACATTGTCCTCACAGAAGGGATTTGGGATTCAATTGACTAGAAGAAACAGCCATTTTAAGACTTCTGCATCCTTGGAATTTCAGCCATTAAGGAAAGTCCTTTGGCAGATTGCTTTGTGCTTTTACATGACGACTGCTTCCTGTGAAGATAATTTTGACAAGGAAAGCTGTTGGAGCTATGACCTTTGACTTATGCTGCTTAGATCCCAAGGGTAATAATTTAGAGGAATCTTAAAAAAAAATATGTATGTTAGAAGTGTTGCCATTTCACTAAGATAGTCAGCAGAGTCCCTCTACTTTTTTTTTCATAATCTATGATGTTTTTAGTGGGCTTTATATAATTAAGAAAATGCAAACAAAAGGCTCAATTCCTGCTCCTTGAAGCGATCTTTCTCCATCTCTAACCCCCATAGTGTATTTTCTCTTTGCCTTGCTCTAAAGTTTCTTTTTTCTTTCTTCCCTTCTTTTCTCTTCTTTTTCCTCCTTCCCCCCACCCCATGCATCTTTCTTTCTCTTTCTTTCTTGTAGCTAATTTTCCATCAAAGATTACTACCTCCTTTCCATAGAGTAGAGCTGTTGCTAGGAACTGCTGCTCAGCTAGGATGGTATTTCTCAGCCCTTGTATCTGTGTGGCTGCTTCTTACCAATACAATGAGAGCAGAAGAGGTGCAGGTCACTTCTGGGCCCAGGTAGCTAAGAAGTAGGAGGCCTCTTCATGCTATCTGTTCCTGCCTGTGCAGGATCCAGCACAGGATCCACGACCATGAGAGGTGGTGCCACAAGATGAAAGTTGCCTGGGTCCCTGAAACACCACCTAGATGACAGCCACTTCCCCTTTAAGAACACCCATCGATGTGGGTGAGAAATAAACTTGTAAGGTGTCAAGAAACTAAGAGCTGGGCATTTATTTTTACTGTAACTAGCATTACTCACTTGATACTATCTGCTTAGTACAAATTAATAGACCTAGCCACTGTCTGTGACACAAAGATGAATGAGACAGTGTTTGCCCTACAACCTAGAAGTTTGGAGGCAAGAATGCAAACAATTATAATACAAGTCAGAATTTAATCACTTAGAAGTTTAATAAGACTCTTGGAGTTGCAAGTAACAGTCATCCGATTTGAATTGCCTTTATCGAAGGGGAAATTCACTAGCTGGGTACTCATATTATTGATAAAATAGATTGAAAAATCAAACAGAGTCAAGCAAGGATGTAGTTGGTTACAGGAAGAAACTGGCACCAGAGGACTTGCATGCTGCTAGGACTCATTCCTTACCAATCAATTATGGTCAGGAGAGTGGGGCCATGAAAGAAAGTGCAGTTCCCGTGGATATTACAGGATTCGAGGTCGGGGGCTGGAAGGAACAACACCCAGAAGTAGAGGAAACCTCTTTTATTCTTAGAAGAAGGGAAGCGTATTTAGCAGACAAAATAATTGGTTTCCTCTACAGATGGATTAATTATTTGCCAACTCGCCTCCCTCCCCGTACTTTTTTTTGGGTTTTTGTTTTGTTTGGTATCTTTTGCATTGTTAACACTTCCTGTTTTTATGTCTGGCTTCTGAGCTCAAATTAGATCTTTTCTTTTTGTCCTTCTGCCTTCCCCACCCCCAACAGTGCCTTGCATATAACAGGGGCTTAACAACAACAACAAAAAAATGTTTTTTTGACCAAGAGAATATAATTAGAGGAATATAGTAGGCTCAGGTCTCTTAAAGTTGTGTCAAAGACAGACACTCTCTTATCACCATCTCCTGCTCCTCTTTGTGAAACTTCAACTCCAGACGGCCAAGGCTTCTGAAGATGCCTTTTGCAAGTAGCCACCTTTGATATACTATTTTTCTGGTGTTCTCCTTACTCTTATTTCCCTTGGGAGCCTGGACTCTTTCTCTCAGCCAGTCCAGAGTCTATCATCCATGTCTTGACAGATTCAGAGCAGGTCCCCTTTCCGCAGGGAAGCCTTCCTAGGCCACTACGTTGCATACTGGCTTTGCATCTTCTAAATTCTTATCACTTTGAATCAACTATTGGCAAGTAAACACATTTTGTTACATTGTCCTTGTAAAAGCTACAAAGTATATGATCTCAATTTTATTTTTTTTCTCCAATTAGATTGTAAACTCTTTGAGGAACAAGAAGACTATCATAGACTCCATAGGAGCTGTTACAATAGCTTGAATGATAGACTCCTAATAAGTGTTTGCCAATAGATCGAATCCACTCCTGTTACCAGTTTCAAGATGGTTATCCCATTTGTATGACAGTTGAGAATCTCCAAACATTCCTATTAGTACAGTGGTTTCTTAAATGTATATATTTTCCTTTCATTTTTAAATTAAAAGGATTTGCCAAATGGTTAAGTGGAATATCCTATTCCAGGCGTGGTTTTTTTTTTTTTTTTTTTTCCGGATACAACCTTAGAGATAATGAAGCCTATTGCACAGAAAGAAACTGGAATCAGGCTGCTTATTGACTGCAGAGAAGTAGCGTCTCTTGAATGGTTAATGGCAATCGTTAATTAGATTGCTTTTCCTACACTGCCCTGTGTGGTGGTGGATGGCATACTTGGTAATCTGAGTGTGGTAAGTATGAAAAGCACAGACTGTGTGAAAGCAGGTGAGAAAAGGCTGGGCTGGGGAAGATGAAGAGCTACCACAGTTTCTGATAGGCTGAGTGTGCAAAGATCAGGAAATACCTAGACCCAGAATATGGAGGCATTAAATATTTGAAAACAAATTTACCTCTCTGTTTCCTTCCCCTCAGCTGCACCGTACATCATTTCCTTGTAGGATTCTATCCCACATCTTGTGCCTTCTAGAGTCTCCTGCTGTTCTTATGGGCTTCTTTTGAATCTTGATTGTCTCCTATTTGCAAATGACACACAGAGTAGAAACTATTTCTTATTTTGTGGCTCACAAAATTATGAAAAGACTCTGTCTGCAGTTGGAATAAACAAGTTTTTGTATTAGAGACAAATCTCCTCTCAATTTCTTCTTCTCCAAAACTGTTTTCATTAATTGCTAAAAAAAAAAATGTAACATGGAGTTTGATATTTGAGGAATTTATAGGGTAATAGAAGTTTACAAAGAAATTGCTTCGGGGTATGTCTTGTTCAGATCTCCTATATTGTAAATTGTAAATTGAAAAAACAAAACAAAACAAAACAAAAACAAACCCTAAAGTCTGTATAGCAAAAGTGAAAAAAATTCAGAAAGCAGAGTTCAGCACTAATGACCACAATTTTACAAGTAAAGTATACATCTTCAATTTTGAAATTCAATGTAAAATTGTGCTACAAATCTGATAGATAAAATAGTCACCCAGATATACATGAGGTTGTGGTTTACACATAATTACTATATTTTCATTTATTTGGCTTGTTAGCCAAAATGCAAGTGAACAATCATAGTCTCCACTGTGCAAGGGGTCATTATTTCGGTAGACTCCATGTGAGAAGGACCTGCTCATATATTAATAAATCAACAGGTTCAGGTCAAGGAGGAATGGCCAAACCATTTTCTCGCTAGATTACACTTTCATTGAAAACCTGCTCATTAACTTATTTAGAAAACTGATATCTCTATATTTCATGTTCTGATATTTTAACATGATTTAATGTTAGGAAAAATGCTCTACATTTTATTCTTCTCAAAGTCCCTAGGAGAAGACTAGAGTACAGTTAATTGCTTATATTGTAATGCTGATAGTTACCACATTTATTTTTTCTTTTCTAGCAACAAACTTCACATCCATCAAATTCTTATCATGAACCAAGTTCTTTGCTTACATTCGCACAGGCATATCAGTGAGTGAGGTGCTGGTTATTATTTACATTTCACTGATGCTAAAACTGGGCCTAGACAGGTTACCCACCTTTTAAGCTGGGAAGCTAACATTTGAATCCAAAGAGTGTAACTCCAAAGGCTACTTACTGTTATGCTAGACTGATTCTCCAGGCAGAGCTCTGTTGTGGTCAGGGGAATAGCATCTCTTTCCGTTCTAATTTCAAGCCTAGGAGCACACTGAATAAATCAAATATGCTCAAGAGGACACTGTGTCCTTCAGGATGACCTGGGGAAAAGAAGAATGTGGTCAGGTACGTCGATGGTTGTCCCTTTGGAGGGACAGAATAGGGATAGAGTTAGAGAGCTGGTTTTATTTGGCAATTCTACCCATGACCACAAATGAAGCCTCAAAGTTCAGTTATAGTTTCTCCTATTCAGATCAAGATAAGGACAAGAGGGTAACCCTTATAAATGGTAACCCTTATAAATGGTAACCATGGGTGTCCATTAAAATAGCTTCCTATTTGCTGTCTTTTACTTCTCTGCCAAGTGAATGAATATGGTGAGTGCCTGACTTTTTCAGGCTAGTCAAATATTCCGTCCTGTTTTTCCCTCATAGTCCCTGTCCCAGAAGCCACACAAAAATTCTCTATGACACACTAGGTTTGATTTTTGGTTTAGAAAATATATGCTTAGAGTAGAGAAATAGCCTTCACACATTCTTCTTAAGAATGATATCTTCAGTCTTAGTTATGAGAACACATTTCATTGCAGCTTCAGATCCAGAAACCTCTGGCCACTCAGTTCTCCTGCAGTCATGGTACACGGCAAACAGGTTGCAGATAATTGGCATGTCTCCCTAGGGAATATGTGCTTTATTTATTGGTAATATGAAGTCAAAATAAAATAAAGAACAAAGTTTCAATGGAGCCATTCCTCTCCCCTCCATGATGTTGTTAATAATAAATGAGGCCCAGAATTTGGTTCAAAACAGAGTTTCTGGAACCTACACTCCTACAGTCAGTAAATGGACCAGGTTCTTTTTCAGTGCCAGTGTCTTCTTTTATACTCTCTTAATTAAGTTATTTCAGCGTAATGAGGACACCTGTGCCTTTCAGCGGCGTCATCCAACAATGCTGCTTCCACCGGGTGTAAGGAAACATAGGGGCAGGTAGGGTGGGATTTGAAGGCAGTACCAGCTCCAGCAGGTCAGGGGCCACCAGGGCCCTATGGCAGGAGCATGAGTGCAGTAGCCTTGTTCTCCTTTGTTCTTTCCTTTCAGGACCAACTAGAGGCTCACGGCAAATCAGGTGGGATACAACCCTGACACTTAGAGAATATTTACTGTGATCCAAGTCCTTTACCTTAGTCCTTTGAGAATTGCTCATTTAGTCCTCCAAAGCTACCTGGTGAGGTAGGGACTGTTACCACCTATCCCAACTTATAGACAAGGAAGTTGAAGCACAGAGAAATTCAATGGCTTGCCCTAGGCTATAGAACTGGGAAGTGCCAGAATTGAGGTTTGAACCCAGTTGGTCTAAGAGAGAGAGAGTATATAGAGCTCCCTCCTGTGTTCCTTGGATCCTAGGGAACTATGCCATATTCTACCCACTGGACTGTGCACCCCACCCCATGTCATTTTAAAGGGCAATGTGACTTGCACCAGGAAGCAAAAGACTGGGAGCATTGCTTTCCATCACTCCGTGGCATGATTTCTAGTGGTGCCCTTCTCACTCCCAGACACTCCCATGATGCAGGGCGTCCCTTCCCCTGGCTGCTCCTGGACCAGGCCACAGCTCAGGCTGAAACCAGGCTGTCTCCGAAAATAGAGGACGTGGGCAGAGAGGTGGCTGGATTCCTTCCGCGCCAAGCAGGCACAGTGCCGCCCCCTCCTTGAAGAACTCTGCCTATTTTCCTTTCTCCTCAACCCAGTGGGCGAAGGAAGCTGAGTCTTCAGGCAATTCTTCATTGCTGTTGAAGACGGAGTCTTATTCTAGAGAGATGAGAGTGTGAGCATTTACTCTGGGGTATGTTTCTAACAAACTCTGAAAGGTCAGCCTGCCCTTCTTGAATAAAAGCCTTGGTTTTTACCATATGCATGGCCCTGCTGTCTCTCTCTCCCTCTTTCTCTTTGTGTGTGTGTGTGTGTGTGTGTGTGTGTGTGTGTGTGTGTGTGTGTGTGAAGAGTTGCCAAAATAAGAAGAAGGAAAAAAAATTGGGCACTTCACTGAGAATATCTTAATAATATTTGAAGTTGGGCCTGTTTGTTGTCTGAGTATAAAGCATACATGATGTAGACTGATCAAAACCAAAACGACTGTCCTATTCTGAATTTGAGCTCGTTTTTCCTCTGTCAGTAGGTCTGGTTTTACTTGTCAGGAGGGACTGAAGAAAGCACAGGGCGTAAGTTCCTCCAAGAGCATTCTCGGGGCAGCATCTCACTGCTGTCCTCGGGGTGTAGCCTCCCTTTTGTGAGGTTCACTCCGTCGGCTGGAGGATGAACCACAGTGCTGCTGCAGGCCTAGCTGATGTCACAGTTGTTCAAAAGGTACATTTTCTTACCCTGGGGGAAAGAGCAACGTGGCTCCTTCAGTTCTATGAAATCTAATGCTCCGTATAAGCCAGTCACCCTCCCTCCATCAGAGCAGAGCCGAATGCAACCCTCAGATCCAGGCAAAGCCAAAGCCAGTCATTCCTCAGAGCATCCCTCCACCACGGCACTTGTGACCTGGAGGTCCTGTGCACAGATATATATTCATTCATATATTTGTATAAGTGTGTGTGTGCACATGCACACATACACACGTGTAATACATATCTGGAAGAACGAGGCCCCATGTTTATGCAAACAGTACTCAGATGAGTGACACATACATATTTTCCTTTATAAATGGATTGTGAAAAGGAAAACTACTTCATAGAAATAATGAAAGAACTGAGAACGGTGTTTTCAGTTTTCTGGGTGGAAAGTCATTCTCCCAGATTAAATTGTCTGCTACTACCTTACTGGCTGGTCTCTCTCAGGCTAGAATTCTTGGAGTGCCCTTGAATTCATGTCTGTGTTTTGGATGCTTTATTAATGTGTATGTGTGACACTTCATTTTATTGCTAGAATTTGGTAAATATTAACAGATTAATGCTTCCTTCCCTCTTTTCCTTTCTGTGGACCTCATCTCTCATAACTCCTCTCTGTTCTCCCCACCTTGGCCTCAGAGACAAGAACACTTACTGCTTTGTTTTACGGCCATCCTGAAAATAGACATTGGCTCCAGCATAGTGTAGTATACAGAATTTTAATGAGTACAGAGCAAGCAGTTCAGTCCTTCAGTCCGATATGAGAGGGTTGACGTCAACCTATCCAGGAAATATTGAATTGATTTTAAAACTGCTGTAAGGGTGAATAAATCGGTGGTGCCGTGCATTAGCATGAGACTGCCTGCACCCACCCATATCTCCCCGTTTATTTGTCTTAATGCTAGGATTATTAGAAACTAGCTGAATAGGTGCCCTTCAAAATATAGATCAAGGGATCAGAGAATGTTGATTTTTTTTTAAGCCTAAATTTTGTAACTTGGCGTTATCCTAGACATATTTAGCTCCCTATTTGAGTATTTTCTTTCCAATTCTAGTATTCAGTTCATTTATGAAAACTGGGAATCGTGTTTTTCTATCATCTCTTTTGCTCCTCTCTCTTCCCATCTCCCTCTGACAAGTTTTCTGAAGCATGTTTTGGTGCCTCAGCAAAAAGGGCACTATATAATGTTTTATTTGTTTCCCATTCTGCTATATGAAATGAAAAACCCTAGCATCCAGTGTGTGAAAAGCTGGCATTGTGAGCTCTTTGCAGGAAGAGACACTATTCAGGGAGACACAGTCTAATATCAAAGCCAGATAAACTCTCTTGATACCAACAACCAAACCAACAATAAAAACTCCAGCCCCAGTGCGCCATCAGATGAACAACTCCTTCTCTCAACTCTCTAGAATATGGTTAGGTTTTTAGATTGATACTGTTATAACCATTTGCATTTCTTTTTGCAACCTTCTTTACACCTTGCTGGTTTCACTCATGGTTTAATAGTTAATTAGTTAGCAAAGATTTCTGATGTTCTTTGCCAAACAAGTAGTATGCCTAACATACTACTTGTTGGAAGGCTGCATTATATAACATTAAGAAGATCATTTAATTCTCCAAGCTTCTTACAAAAAAAAACACAAAAAAACACTTTTTAAAATTCACCTGCAATGAATTCAGAAATTTTGTTAACCTTTTTAGAAACTAACCTTAGTAACTCAAAGTTTTGATGTTTTGCTTTTTAGTTGATTCCATAGATAATTTTCTACTGGAGATAATTCTCCATCAATATTCTCTATCAATGACCATTACTATAAACATTCCTGAGACCATTCTCCTCCCATTCAAGCTAAACTCAAAATCTAATCCTTTGTTAAGCTCTATGATATATACAAAAAATACAGGCCCTATAATTTGTCCTCAAAGAGCTTACAGTATGCATAAAACAATCATTCATAATATAAGACAGGATCTGATGCATCGAGTGAGTAGTGTTGAATAATCAGTGTCCTGGGAGTGAAGAGAACCATCTCATTGTGGGTTGCCATAGCTCCCAAAAGGGGTCCAGTGTGGGGCGGGGAGGGGGGAGTGGATAAACTTCAGGTTGGTCTTCAAAGGATTTATAGTCTTTGTCGAGGTGGAGTTCATTCTAGGTTGAAGGAAAGCTGCCAAATACAGAGGTAGGTATGCCTGATACTGCTTAAAAGTTAGTGCATAGACAGGCCTTACTTTATCGCTAGGTTCATTCAAGGTTAGGGTAAGTTGAGAAAAAACACCAGGGCAAAGAACACCTCAAAATATCAGGCTGAGGAAAACTGTATTTTAAAAGCTAAATAAAAATTGTATTTAGCTTATAAAGAAATAGAATATTTTATAATACCCACAGGTACCATAAAATGTAATATTTTATAATACTCAAAGAAGAAATCATTAGATCTTTTATTTTGCCACTTTGAAAATGGCAGAAGAGTAATCTTTGTTGGGTAAAAGGATCAACCGATCTATAGTGCGGAAATTATGTCACGATGGAACAGAGGGAAAATAGGACTCAAACTGTGCCTGGTGTGGGAGCAGCATCTGCCTACTCCTTCCCCTTTTCCAATAATCACAAAAGAAGGGGGGAAAAAGCCCAACTCAAATCTGTCAAAATGCCTTCCATGTAGTGGTGTTCAATACATACTGAATGGATATATGAATAAATAACCATTTGGTTGGTGAACCCAATAAAATGAAAAAGAGCCATCATGTAAAGCCTAGAAGGAAATCGCCTTCATATAACCCACTTTCTACTGCATTAAAGATTAATTCACTTTTATCTACATATGACATGAAGCTGGGCAAAGAAATGGATCCTTTTACTCTATATTTGAAAGACAAATGAAGAGCACAGAGAGCAAACAAACTAAAAGAAAACAAAACAAGGCAAGGCAAAAGCCTGACATGTTCCACATGTTAACGAGCTAAAATAATGTATTGCTGATTGGTTGTCCCTTGGGGGAAAAGTAGCTAGACAACCTCTTAAAGAAGTACATTTCAATGTTTTCCAGGTGGCTTTTACTCTGTCAGAACCCATTCTGCTGAATGGGGGATACATATTTACAGGCTGCTAATACTCAGCTGATAAGAAACCGTACCTGAGTTATTTCTAAGTGTCCTGGGAGCCCAGAGGTAGCTAAAAGCATCTCTGCTTAGATGTCACTCTCAATCAATTGCAGCTGTTACCTGAGTGTCATTTGCCCATAATCAGGGAATAGAACTTGAACCTGAATCAAGCTTCTATTTCCTTGCACATGAAATTCAGTAAAACAACAAAGAGCTAAATAAAATATAGTCAGTATTAGCAATGTAATGGTTGCTTTTAAAGAGACGAGGTAATATAATAATAAGTTTTGGACCAGTCACTCAGAAACCAAAATTGATTTCTAATCTTGACTAATTTTCTTTTGACCATTCCTGCAAATGTGGGTCTCCCTTCAATGAGGATTTTATTATTGTCATGATTACTAGATGATGGTTTATATATTGTTGCCATTTGTAAGCTCTTTAGGAAACTCAGGGGACATGGACTAAGCTTATTTTTTTAAATAGAAAATATTACTCATTTTTATTATGCAGGTTCCTCTTGAAGAATGAAATCCTTGGGCTGCCATTAGGAACTGCAGGCAGTTAAGCCGTATAACCTCTCTGATTTTTAGTTTCTCCGTCTATTTTATAAAATAAAACATTGAACTAAATTATCTCTAAGGCCTATTCTATTATTATTTCTATTATTTTCTAATCCTATGATTACAATATGGTTTCCATCCAAATTGGCAGTGAGCTCTAAAAGTTCAAACCTGAGGTATGGTAGCACGGTTGCCTTGGTTCATCAACATGTATACTCAGTGGACTTAAACACAACAAAGCCTATTCACAGGAGTACAATATGACCCTGTTTTTTTTTCAGCCGTTTGTCCTATTTGGTTACGGAAGTGGTTTCCAGACCAGCACCAGCCGCATCACCTGCAGATTTGTTAGAAATGAAAATTTCAGACCCCATCCCAGACCTATGAAGCCAGAAATTCTGGGAAGAGACCCAGCTTTCTGAGTTTTAACAAGCATTCCTGGTGATGCTGATTCCTGTTAAAGTTTAAGAACGCTGCCCTAGAGGTTAAAGTTGCAGGTTCAAACTCTGAAGTAGCCACTGATTTAATTCTGTACCCTAACCTTAACTCACAGTATTATAAATACAGCCTCCATTGTTCATCAAAGGTTGGGGTACACTGCTTGGCTGGATCAGCTCTACTGCACCTCACAGATCTTGAATGATTAATTTGTGTTTTAAAGTGTTTTTCAATAAGCCTTCAAGGACATCTATTGCTTTGATTCCCAATTCCATACAAATGAAATCTTTTCTTTAATCACTCCACTGTGTCACCCTATCATCTTTGGTTAATCCTGCTTCCTCACTACATACTTCACGCATTTTTGTTCCTTGTCACCTCCATAGCTTCTCTATTGCCTAAAATACAGTCTGTATTTTCTTGCTAACAATCCAAATCCTTAAGACTTGGAGATAATTACTATCTCCAAGAAAGCTGTCATTAATCCCATCCCATGGGTACTTCTTGAAAACCCATAAGCTACATCACCTGGAGCGCCATTCCTCAAATGGAACACTACAACCCAATCACCTGAAAGAGGTTTTAAAAATATAGATTCCTGTGTTCCACTCCAACCAACTTACTGAATCAGAATCTCTAGGGTGCAGGATCTGTGTCTTTAACCAGATTCTCAAGCGATACCTGGGCAGCTAGGTGAGGTGTTTGGAAATTACTGAGATGGAACAGGGGGTGGCAAACTTATTTTGTAAAGGTGTTTGGAAATTACTGAGATGGAACAGGGGGTGGCAAACTTATTTTCTAAAGGACACAAGGTAAATATTTTGTAATGGTGGGCCATACAATCTCTCTGACAATGACCAAATGAGGCTTCCATCTCAGGTTTGCTGTTACAGTGCAAAAGCAGCCATAGACAATATGTACACAAATGGGTATGGCTGTGTTTCAACAAAACTTTATCTACACAAATAGGAAACAGGATGGTAGTATATTGAACCCTAAACTAGAATATTATTTAATTGGATAAAAATGAACTACAGTGTCTAAAGTGTTACTCTGCACTCAGTGTGTGCTTTTGAAATGAACTAATAAATAAAGGAACCAAAGTAATGTAGCTGTTGGAGGATTATACATTTGAAATAGAAAATACATTTGAAATAGAAAACATCACACGGTAATGTTACTGTGGTCATATGTTGCTTAACAACGGGGATACATTTTGAGAAATGGGTCGTTAGGCAATTTTGTCATTGTACCAACATCATAGAATGTACTTAAACCTAGGCAGTATAGCTTACTAAACATTGAGGCTATACGATGTAGCCTATTGCTCCTACGATACACACCTGCACAGCATGGTTATGTATTGAATACCATAGGCAGCTATAACACAATGAAAAACATTTTTCCTCTCTAAACATAGAGAAGGTACAGTAAAAATATGGCATAAAAGACAAAAAACGGTATACTTGTACCTGCAGGGCACTCACCATGAATGAAGCTTGTAAGAGTGGGAGCTGTTCTGGGTGAGTGAGTGGTGAGTGAATGTGAAGGCCTAGGACATTACTAGACACTTCTGCAGACTTTATAAATACTGTATACTTAGGACACACTGAATGTATTAAAACATTTTCTTTCTTTAATTCTAAATTAATCTGAGCTTACTGTAAATTTTTAAACTTTATAAACTCTTTAATTTTTAAAAAAGCCTTTTTACTCTTTTGTGGTAACACTTAGCTTAACACCCAAGTACATTGTACAACTGTGTAAGAATATTTTCTTTTTGTATCCTTATTCTATTTTTAAAATCTTTATTTTTACTTTTACAACTTGTTGTTGTTAAAAACGAAGACACAAACACACATTAGCCTAGGTCTATACAGAGTCAGGACCATCAATATCACTGTCTTCCAACTCCACGCCGGGTATCGCAGGGAGGTCAGAGGCAATAACATGCATAGAGCTGTCATCGCGTGTGATAACAATGCCTTCTTCTGGAATGCCTCTTGAAGGACCTGCCTGAGGCTATTTTACAGTTAACTTTTTTCCTCTAATAAGTAGAGAGAATATGCTCTAAAATAACAGTAAAATATGTAGCGTAGTAAATATATAAACCAGTAATATAGTGGTTTATTATTATCCAGTATAATGTGCTGTACATAACTATATGCTAGACATTTATACAATTGGCAGCACAGAAGGTGTGTTTACACCAGCCTCCCCACAAACATGTGACTAATGAATTGTACTAGGACATTCTGATGGCTGCAGTGTCACTAGACAATAGGGATTCTTCAGCTTTGTTATAATCTTATGGGACCTCTGTCGTGTATGAGGTCCGTCGTTGACTGAAATGTTTTAATGCAGTGTGTGACTCTGTAGATGATCTTGAATAAAATCGTGCTGACATATGGAAACTCTTGGTGGTCTGGGGAGAGGGATAATGGGAAGCATGGGGTAAACAATGGAATTCTAATTTGGCCTGCTGATTTTCTTGGTTTTGCATCTACAAATTATATTCTACCTAATTGACTTACCAACAAAGGGTTTGTTGAGGAGTAATTTGTTTAATGTTTTAAAAATGCTACATAGATGCTAAGTGTTATTACAGATATAGGTTTCTAAGGAAGAACCAAAAATAAGCCACACTAAAGCTATGTTTTTTGGTTCCTGAGCAAAAGCTTTAGTTAAATGTCTCCTGGAAAGTGGCACTTTGCCCCCAACTCAAATGTCACTCTTTTCTCCTATTTTACTCAGGAAAACCTCAAATACATCGTGTGGGTGATACTGAAGGACGTCAGGATCAAAGCGTATTTAAAGTTGCTAAGAGGAAGCAGATGTTCTTAGCTGGGCAAAAGATTCTCAGAGTTTCCAGTGAAATATAAACTTCTTGAAGGCCCCCTGGGATCATGCCTTAAAATGTTGTGCTTTTGTTTATGCCTCCCATATGCAAAACAGTGGTGAAATGTGTGGTTCTGTGAGAGACAGAGGAAAGTAAATGAGCTAGAAACAATAAGGAACTCTGTACTTAGAAAAAAATTGGAACGGATGTTATCCTTAAAAAAAAAAAAAAAACCAGGATAACTAAGAATAGTCATTTTCCTCAATTGTGTGTGTGTGTGTGGTGTGTGTGTGTGTGTGTGTGTATGTATATATCTTTAAAGATCTATCTCTGAATTACCCTTGTTGGCTGGATTACCAATTAGTTTTCTTCAAGACTTTCTGCTCTCATGTATTTTCAAGTAGAAGTTTTTTCTTAATTCCCCCATGAATTGTAATTTTTCACTACAGCTGCTAACCAAGAAATAGTTGCAAAGGAGAGAATAGTTGGTGGCTTTTAAGCTTGTGCTGAAATCCATATGAAACTAATGCTTTGAAGAATGATGCCAATGCAGATAATTATATTTTCAGCCAGAAAAAAAGGTAAAAAGACTTGCATTCCTCCCTGATCACAGTGGCATCAAGTAGTTGACCCCATAGAGAAATGCTAAACAAATGTAATGTTTTGTATATCTTATTTTCTTAAACTTGAGGACAATGTAAGTCCAGGGAGATGAGATATCATACAAGATTCAAGACCGGCCTAAACATGAGAAGGGAAGCTAGGAAAAAACTTGAACATTCTTGGTTCTTGAATTTTTGTAGAATGATGTATCTATTGAGGTCAAAAGTTAGAGTGAAAAACTTGTTTTTTATTTTTACTCTTTCTAGATCAATCAGTGAAGAATTAATTGGTCAAACTTGAAGTATAATTATAATAATGATTATGGTGATTTAAATACACAAGGAATTTTATTTGCCATATACTTCATGGAAATTAATAAATTTAGGAATAGATTCTGGTGTCACTATTGGGAAATAAGGCAAATATGAATAGGTTTAGAGAAAGAGAGGACTGATCTTCTTTGAAAACCATAGACATTTATTTATCTTTGAGCTCGTAGGAAGGCCAGCTGGCTCGCATTTTGTGGGGTGGAGGGAGGAAAGTTTATTTAGGATATGCCAAGCAACTACTATATGTAAGTAATAACAGGTATCTTAGACTAGAAGCAGCTCATCCTAGGAACCAAGTTTTAACTACATTTCTGTATACAGGCCTGACAGAGAGATGGTAAAGATCTTTTGCATGGATGAATGCCTGCCTATTGCATATGAGGTCACAGGGCAGAATTAATGGCTCATCTTTGAAATAGTGGCTGGTTACTGTCTTGTCTTTTCACTTCATCCCAAGAAATTGGATGAATTATTCCACCTTGTCAAGAAGAGTGTGGTAGAGTCATAGAATGTTAGAGTTGGAAGGTACTCTCACTACTTCATTTTTTAAAAAAATTTAGATTAGTGTAATGCTGAGGGTTGGGCTTCTATTGATCCCATCTCTCCTATTGAACATAGTTTCCAATAGGAGATTTTTCAGTCCTTTCACCTCTCACCCTCTACCCCTTTTTGGATTCCCCAGTGTCTATTGTTCCCATCTTTATGTCCATGTGTACACAATATTTAGCTCCCACTTATAAGTGAGAACATATGGTATTTGGTTTTCTGTTTCTGTGTTAATTCACTTAGGATAATTGCCTCCAGCTGCATCCAGGTTACTGCAAAGTTCATGATTTCATTCTTTTTTCATGGTTGCATAGCAGTCCTATTCCATAGTATGTATGTACCAGACTTTCTTCATCCAGCCCACCATTGATGAGGACCCAGTTTGGTTCCATGTCTTTACTATTATGAATAGTGCTGTGATAAACATACAAGACCAGGTGTATTTTTGGTAGAAGGATTTATTTTCTTTTGGTCATGTACCCAGTAATGGGACTGTTGGGTCAACCGGTAGTTCTAGTTTTCGTTCTTCGAGAAATCTCCACACTGCTTTCCACAGGGTCTGAACTAGCTTGTATCCCCACCAATAGTGTACAAGCATTTTCTGTTCTTCACATCCTTGCCAACATCTGGTATTTTTTGACTTTTTAAGAACAGTCGTTCTGACGGGTGTGAGATGGGTATCTCACTGAGGTTTTGATTTGCATTTCTCTGATGATTGGTGATGTTGAGTGTTTTCTCGTATGTTTGTTGACTGCCTGTATATCGTCTTTTGAGAAATGTCTGTTTATGTCCTTTACCCACTTTTCAATGGGGTGATTTTTTTTTTCTTGCTGATTTGTTTCAGTTGCTTATAGGTTCTGGATATTAGTCCTTTGTCAGATGCATAGTTCACAAGTAGTTTCTCCCATTCTGTAGGTTGTCGGTATGCTCTGTTGATAGTTTCTCTTGCTGTGCAGAAGTGAAGCTCTTTAGTTTAATTAGGTCCCAGTTGTAAATTTTCGTTTTCGTTGCAATTGCTTTTGAGGACTTAGTCTTTGCCTCAGCTGATGTCCAGAGAGTATTTCCGAGGTTATCTTCTAGGATTTTTTGTAGTTTGAGGTCTTAAATTTGAGTCTTTATTTCATATTGAGTCAATTTTTGTATATAGTGAGAGGTAGGGGTCCAGTTTCAATCTTTTGCATATATGGTTAGCCAGTTTTCCCTGAACCATTTATTGAAGAGGGGATCATTCTTCCATTGCTTGCTTTTGTCAACTTTGTTTAATATCAGTTGATTGTAGGTGTGCAGTTTTATTTCTGACTTCTCTATTCTGTTCCACTGTTCTATGTGTCTATTTTTATACCAATGCAAATTTACTTTGTCTCATAATTTTATAGTGGATCTTAAGGTAAAATCATGTTTGTTAAACAGGCATATGAAAAAGTGCTCAACGTCATTGATCATCAGAGAAATGCAAATCAAAACTACAATGAGATATAATCTCATCCCAGTTAAAATGGTTTATATCTGAATGTCAGGCAATAACAAAGGCTGATGAGGATGTGGAGAAAAGGGAACTCTTGTACACTGTTGGTGAGAATGGAAATTAGTACAACCACTGTGGAGAACAGTTTGGAGGTTCCTCAAAATAAAAATTGAGCTGCCATGTGATCCAGCAATTCTATTTCTGAGTATATACCCAAAAGAAAGGAAATCAGTATATCAAAGAGACATCTGCACTCCTATGTTTGTTGCTGCACTATTTACAATAGCTAAGACTTGGAAGCAACCCAAGCGTTTATCAACAGATGAATGGATAAAGAAAATGTGGTATACATATACAATGGAGTGTTATTCAGCCATAAAAAAGAATAAGATCTAGTCATTTGCAACCACATGGATGAAACTGGAGGTCACTATGCTAAGTGAAATAAGCCAGGCACAGAAAGACAAACATTGCATGTTCTCACTTATTTGTGGGATCTAAAAATGAAAACAATTGAACTTATGGATATAGAGACTAGAAGGGTGGTTACCAGAGGCTAGGAAGGATAGTCGGGGACTGTGGGGGAGGTGGGGATGGTTAATGGGTACAAAATAATAGAAAGAATGAATAAGACTGCTGTTGTGCTATTTGACAGCACAATAGGGTGACTGTAGTCAATAATAATTGTATATTTTAAAATAACTTAAAGATTTGTTTGTAACTCAAAGGATTACAAACAAAAAAGGATTAAAAAAGATTACAAAAAAAGATTGGATTGTTTGTAATTCAAGGTATAAATGCTTGAAGGGATGGATACCTCATTCTCCATAATGTTCAGGAGATCGAGACCATCCTGGCTAACACGGTGAAACCCTGTCTCTACTAAAAATACAAAAAAATTAGCTGGGTGTGGTGGCAAGCATCTGTAGTCCCAGCTACTCAGGAAGCTGAGGCAGGGGAATTGCTCGAACCTGGGAGGTGGAGGTTGCAGTGAGCCGAGATTGCGCCACTGCACTCCAGCCTGGGCAACAGGGCGAGACTCTGTCTCAAAAAAGAAAAAAAAAACTATGTTTGTTAAAAACATGAGATAGATAATATTAGATTGATGCAAAGGTGATTGTGGTTTAAGACTGTGAATTTTGAATTATTGTAACTAGGCTCAAACATATCTTTATTAATCAAAATAGAAACCATTATAATCAATACATTTTTACCCATGAGAAATATGTTTATTTATTCTGGTAGTGTAAAAATCTCTGCTTTGGGATTTGACAAACTCTTGGAAAGCTTTTTCTGCATCCTGCTGGTTGTGGAAGCATTTTCCCTGCAAAAAGTTGTTGAGATGCTTGAAGAAGTGGTAGTCAGTTGGCGAGAGGTCAGGTGAATATGGTGGATGAGGCAAAATTTCAAAGTCCAATTTGTTCAACTTTTGAAACATTGGTTGTGCGACGTGTAGTTGGGCATTGTCATGGAGAAATTTCGGCCCTTTCTGTTGACAAAGGCCAGCTGTAGGCATTGCAGTTTTTGGTGCATCTCATCGATTTGCTGAAGAGACTTCTCAACTGTAATGGTTTTGCCAGGATTCAGAAAGCTGTAGTGGATCAGACTGGCAGCAGACCACCAAACAATGACCATGACCTTTTTTTTTTGATGCAAGTTTGGCTTTGGGAAGTTCTTCGGCAACTTCTAGTGTAACTGTCAGAGGATCAGCTTCGATGATTGCTCTCAATTGGTTGTTGTCAACTTCCAATTGCCGGCCATGATGCTCCTCATCTTCAAGGCTCTCATCTCCTTTGCAAAACTTCTTGAACCACCACTGCACTGTGACTTTGTTAGCAGTTCCTGTGCCAGATGCATTGTTGATGTTGCGAGTTGTCTCCACTACTGCACGACCCATTTTGAACTTGAATAAGAAAATTGCTTGAATTTCCTTTTTGTCTTAACATTTTTCCCATAGTCTAAAATAAATATAAAATAAACAGCAAGTAATAAGTCTTTAGCAAAAAACCATAAAGCATGAAATGTGCATTAAAATGGTGTATACCATAACCACATTTATTTAAGAATGAATCCCAATATCAAATGGCAAATTTCAACAATCCAGCAGCTGCAATGACTTTTGCACCAAAGTGCAGGCTTGCCAAGGAATCAGTATGGGAATTCAGAGAGCACGAAGTTACTGAGAAAGAAGTAAATGTTTCTGAACAGATTATGGGGGCCAGTAATCACCAGAACGATTCTCACTTTTATGGATTGACACATATATTCTTACTTCTGAAGAAGCTGCATCTAACTTTGGACTTTGGTTCAAAGCAGACGATATATAAACCAGCAGCAAGTTCATATCTGGGAGAACTGCTCACTGCAAAGGATTTCGCCTCAAGGCTGGTGCCATAATTTTGTCTTTCATAGGCTACTCCAAAACTTCTATCATGTTGGTAGATTTCAATGAAGTAGAGCCCCAGACGCCCACTCCTGCCTGACCCCCAATATGAGCCAGCAGTGGTGCCCACCTTGAGCATGCTGAGGTACAGGCTGCTGGGGCCCGCCTTCTTGCCATTCACCTCCAGGTGCTATGTTGCTGTACATCTTGCAGCGAACTCCACTTTGCTGTCCAGCACTGCTGTCTGGTTGGCCGGTAGCCCCCATGCAGAATAGACCCATGGGAAGATGTTCTGGCAGTGCAGGTGGGTCTGGGAGCTTCCCTCTTACCCACACCTGCAAGGTCCAGTGTGTGCATCCTCTGGATGCTGCTGAACTTGTGCAGATGTAGGGGCTGCCATCCAGGGGCACCACGCTCTTCATGACCAGGCTCCACTGCAGGTACCACAGCTTGATTCCCTGATTCGATGCTCTCCGTGGAACTCCTTGTGCTCTTCAGCCAGAAGATAGAGGGAATGGGGCTGCCACACAATGGAAGCAATTAGGGTTGGTGGCCAGCAGCTCCTTCACCATCCAGTAGGGCTGAGTCCAGTAAGGGTCCCCTGCTGTGTTTTCAGCCTCGTCCTCCCATCTTCCTTACCTCCCCAGGATGGAGCACCTGTCACACACACACATTGACTAGGCACAGCACATGCTAGGTGAGCTGCTGCCAACAGATATTGGCCTCCTACAGCCTGGTGAAAGGCATTCAGCAGCTATAGCTGCTGGGGTCCCCACCGGGATGCAGTCCAGGACACCAGCCTTGCGTCATCCTTTTCCCAAAGAGTGAGTCCCAGGGGACCACCTCTAGGCTAGTGGTAGCTCAGCTATGTGGTGTCTCTGCTGCCAAAGACCAACTGCTCCTGCTGGCTGGGTTCGGGCCTCACTATGCAGCAACTGGCCAAGCTTGCTGCCCACCCAGCCCTCCAGCCTCGGCCTGTGGCCTGTTGGTGAACTGGAAGTCCCTGTGCACAAGTGAAACTGACTATTCTATTTTTGTAGGTGAATAACTTAAAGTTCAAAGAAGAGAATTTCTTCTCTTAACGTTTTTTAGGTTGTTGTTTATTTGAACAAACACTTATATGGAACTTTTCAGTTTACAAAATGCTTCATTGTTTTTATTTGATCCCTACAACCCTGCAATGTAAATACTGTTGTGATGATAAATCTTTTTCATATATAAGAAAATTGCAGCTAAGGAAGATGAAGTGAATCATCATTTTTGCCTTCTCCCTTTCACCATCCCTTATATCCACTCAATCCCTAAGTCCAGAGGAGACTAAATTTTAAATATCACTTGCCTTTTTTCAAGTTTTGATATCTCCACCACTCCTGCTATAGATCAAGTCACCTCACATTTTTCTCTTGATCACAGGAACAGTTCATTATTGACCCACTTGCTTCCAGGCTTGATCCCAAACCATCTCCAAATATTTTAAAACAAAGATATGATCATATCACTGCTAAGTTTAAAATCTTCAATAATCCCCAGAGTGCATGTCAATCTATGCAGAGCGCATGGGCTAAAAGGCTCCTTCAGGTCTGCCTCTGCCTGTGGATTTAGCCTCAGCACTTACCATTCCTGTCTGCTTTCTCTTCCTCTACCAAATCCATATCCTCTTTAATATTCTGTAGTTCTTCATGTGTCAGATCAACTGGTAATGGGAGAGCAGAAAAGGGAACATTTCTTTCAACTTCAGGTGGGGAGACTGGATTCACCGAATTCACTTGAATCTCTATTGCCTAGCATAGTGTCAGATATTTGATAGATTCTCAACAAAGATTTGCTGAATGAATGGATGATTGTAAGGTGGGTTCCTTTATTTCCGTGCAAGGCCAAAGTTGCAGTGCCTCTAATCAAGTTGCAGTGTCTCTATTTACTGATGACAGTGAGGCATGGTTTACTTACCCCAGAATTCTTGACATATAATGATTGAAATGGAGCTTTCGTTTAGGGTTTTTTCCCCTCCAAACCTATTCTAATACCCGTCAGTCACTTTAAACTTTAGATATTGGTTTGGCCATCTCTTATAGATTGTGTTATTCAGGGTTCTTCAGAGAAATAGAACCAATAGGATGAATATATGAAATCCAGGAAGAGATTTCTTATAAGGTATTGGCTCACATGATTGTAAAGGCTGTAAGTCCCACTGTCTTCTGTCTATGAGCTGCAGACCCAGGTGTAGTTTGAAGGCCTGAGAGCTGGAGAGTTGATGATATACATTCTAGCATGGCTCCAGAGGTTTGAGAAGCAGAAACACCAAGGGCAGCAGAAGATCAATATCCGGATTCATGCAGTCAGGCAGAGTTAATGCAAACTTTCTCCATTTTTTTTTTTTTTTTTTTTTGGGTTGTTGTTGTTTTATTCAGGTCCTCAGCAGATTGGATAGTACCCATCCACATTGAAGAGGGCAATCTACTTTACTCAGTGCACCAATTTAAATGTTAGTCTATTCTAAAAATACCCTCACAGATGCACACAGAAATAATGTTTAACTAGCTATCTTGGTGTCCTGTGGCCCAGTTAAGTTGATACGTAAGATTAACCATCACACAGATAACATGTATATCCCCAAATAACTTCACCTTTTAAGATATTTAATTAATATACTATTAATTTATTAAATTGATGTAAGTTGTGAAGCTTGTACAAATAAGCAGTAGAAAGCCTTTTTTTTTTTGTATTTGGCAGATGTTAATTTTCTTTTAAGCTTTACTTTTTATATTCAAGTATAAAACATTTTAATGTATGCCTGTTGTTGTATTATAGATGGAGATTCCATTTTGTCTATTATTTGAGGTGAGAAACAAAGGACAACTTTTTCATTAGCCTTCCATCTGGTCATATTAACATGGACATTTACCTTTAGCAATAATTACCAAGTTCTATTTTCTGGCGAGCATATTAAAGGTGTGTTAATAGTTTTCTCCTTTAATCTTTTCTGGAGAGAGGTTTATCAGTTTCTTAATTGACCTCCAATGTGCTTGAAAATTAAGAGTAATAAATACATGCAAATTAATGCCTGTTTATATTCAACAGAAAAATCCTCTGAGCTGAACAAATGTTTGGCTCAAACACTGTCCATATCATTCGTTTCATTTTTTTTTTTCTGCTCAAAAGCATGAAAGATTTGCATCTGCAATTTGTAACTAAGTACTTTTGCCTTGGTGATGTTATACGTTTGGTTTCATTTTATTTACCACTAGGTTGGCATTGATAAACACTTTTATTTTTACCTCCGAAATGTTGGCCAGTTATGCTGGGCTTGCATATACCTCTTTTGATGGTGTTGTCAAACTAATGAAGGTAAGAGTGGTGGAAAAGAAGAAAGGAGAAGGTACTCTTAGCAGGTTAAGTTGGAGGCCATCACTGCCAGTTGAGTGTAATGCAGGGCTGTTACAATCCTGCATATCAGACTGGGCACCCTTGGTTCCTTAGAAGAATTTTCCTTGACTGGGATGATGATGTGAAGTATAGATGGTGGCAAACCTGGGTGTGGTGGCCACAACTGGTATAGATAGTGTGTTTTATCATGTAGCTTGTATTATTTTAACAGAATCTAGGTGTCAAGAAGTGTGGCTCAGTTGTCTTGCTGAGTAATTGCACAAATGGCACAAAGCTACTATAAGTTCTACTTGTGCCACACTAGTTCCTGAGTTAACTCTGCCAGAACAAAGAAGTATTTTATTATAGCCACCTCCCCTGCCACTGCCCCCAGGCCAGGTCATGGGCTGAGAATGGAGTGACTTCCATATTTGAGGTCTACTGACCTAGCTGTGACTTAGCGATGACACTGATCATCCTTGGTGCCTGCTGCACAACCTCTACTCTGCCTACCACCTGCAATGAGTGCTGAATGGCTGTGCAACTCATGAATCACAGCACTTCCTACCATCCCTTCCTCCACATCATGTCTGGCTGGCTGGCCACTGTTGTCTATCTGTGCAAGTTTGCATTTCTGAATCTGTATTTACTGCCTTAAATCAAGCCGGAACCCAACTGTGTTCTACAGCATGTCATCAGTCTCAAATACTAACTGGGGTCCTAATGCATATACATACCCCAGGATGACTGCCGCTGCCTGGGTCTCTCACCCCTGTGCCTTTCAAACAGGCGAATACTCAAATAATGGGTCTTGTCCCTTTGGATCTTATCCACCCAGAAGACCTGCAGAGCTTGTTACTGTAATTGGGTCAGTTACTCTAGACCTCGTTCTGTCTAAATAATTAGGCACATCTTCCAACTCTTTGTAGCCTCCCTTCTCCCATATTCCTAAACATCCATCATGACTCCTGCCCAAGTTGGTCTAAATTCTGAAGGCTTTAAAGCCCTACTAATGTGCTTGGTTTGTCCATTGATTTGTAGGTGACAAAAATGTGTCAAATGGATTTGTCCCTGGAAGGCAGAAAATAATATGTTCTAGAAGCAAGGAGACCTTTGGGAGTTTCAGACAGGAATAAAGGTTTCAATAGCTCATGAACTTTCTAATCACACTTTAATGGACATGCTTTTCTTACCTGTCACCGCTTTCTGCCATCAAAACCTCTGTTGTCATTATGTGTCAGAGCTTTAAAAACTCCAGGTTAGCCTCAGAAGTAGAATCATAGTCCAGACAGATAAATTAAGCTTGGGCCTCCTTGGATGTGAGAAATAGATGGAACATAAACATCATAGGGTGTCTGAAAAGCCCTCCATCTGAATTGGTATAGAGGTTGTCTGAGAAGCAGTGATTTATGCCTGTGTATTATGGACCCTTCTAATGACCCTAGGACAGGAAGGTGACCAGGTGACTGGACTGTGGTGTTGTTCTGAGTGGAAAAGTCTCTGAGGAGAATTCAGGAGGTAGGTAATTTGCATCCTGAGATACAAGCACATCACTGCAGAATGTAAGTGATCTGGAAGTTTCAGGAGAAAACTACCAACCAGAGAATATTCCTTTGATTCAGTTCATGTTTATTGAAAGGTGGTCTACGTTGCATTTTTTTTTTCATTTTGCTTTCAACTTTGCTGTCAAATTATTGTGCCCAATCAACAGATATAACTTAAAAACTTAAGTGACTTTTTTGAATTCAAATTTTCTGAAAGTGAACTCTGAGAATTATCTGTAGAAATGCAGATTTCTGTGCCCTATCTGAGGCCCACTGAATGAGAATGTCAAGAGTGGGCCTCGTCTTACGTACTCTGAAATTTGAGAATAGTTTTTGAAGGCCATTTAGTTTTGTTCAACCAGGGCAACTTTCTTATCACCGTATATATATAACAAGAGTGGGTGCTGTTGAGTAATAGGAAGCCTATGATAAAGTTTAAAGCGTGATTTGGTTTGGGAAAATGCTTCTACTCTTTGAAAGGTGGGGATGAAATGCACAAGTGTTTATGTTGTTGTTTTGTTTTTTGTTTGTTTGTTTTTGTTTTGTTTTGTTTTTGAGACAGAGTTTCGCTCTTG
Source organism: Nomascus leucogenys (assembly GCF_006542625.1). Lineage (NCBI taxonomy): Eukaryota > Metazoa > Chordata > Mammalia > Primates > Hylobatidae > Nomascus > Nomascus leucogenys. Next base: position 98,880,108 of record NC_044391.1, read on the forward strand.
TCATCCAGGCTGGAGTGCAGTGGCACGATCTTGGCTCACTGCAACCTCTGTCTCTCGCGTTCAAGTGATTCTCCTGCCTCAGCCTCCTGAGTAGCTGGGATTGCAGGTGCCCACCACCACGCCCAACTAATTTTTTGTATTTTTAGTAGAGATGGGGTTTCGCCATGTTGGGCAGGCTGGTCTCGAACTCCTGACCTCAGGTGTTTTTATCTACTGAAAGACACGGTGCAGGGCATGGAAGGAGGATAGGGGAGATAAGGGTGGCCTCAGTGTCAAAAGAGTAAGGCCTACTTTTGGATGGATCAGATTTGGCTACTTTTAGCCTGTAAAACTTAAGCATCTTTGTGGTGCCAATCCAGTTCATGTCTAGGCCAGTTTTCAAGGTTAGCGCCTGACACTGCCCTGATTCTACTGAGCATCTGCCTCCTTGTTTGGGAAGAAGTGGGAAAGTGATTTGACATAGTGGCCTACCAGGGAATGTGCTTGTCAGTGTAACAGGTGGCCTGCCCTGTGAGGTTGCTAATCAGAACCTGGACTTTTGTATTTTGTTTAGAAAAGCTAAGTCCTTCTAGAGGTCCGTGTAATGCAAATTCATCCAAAGAAGGCAGGCTCAGGAAGGAGGAGGGGGAAGCCAGGTGCTTGCTTCATTCAAGTAACCCAACCGCAGAATCCAAGTTCTGCAACTCTGAGTTGGGCTTAGTAAACCAGACCCACCAATCCAAGAGAATAAAGAATATCCTGGCAATTGGGCCAGCCAGAATTGTCCTCAGTGATCAAGAGTGTATGGAAAGAGAAATGGAAGACATACAAGAGGGTGAGCCAGATGTTTTCAGAGAAAACAGCTCTCTTTGTTTTTGTTCAGAGTCTTCTTTCTCCTTAGGACTCTGATATGAGTACATCTGAAAGAGGCTGGCTTGGGGGATGGGGTAATACCACAGAGTCAAAGCCAGACTTTCCCCCAGATAACTAAGGCTTTTTCTTCTTGGGCCAAGCTTGTCTGACAGTCTCACTCTGTATGAGTTCTTTCCCAGGAGGCTCTTCAGTTTCTGAAGCAAACAGTCTCCTGGCAGACCCACCCTACCAGGCAGCCAGACTTGGCAAAATATACCAGTAGCAAACAACGCAGCTGGGACTCCTGCTATGATAAGATTCATTGGCAGCCTATCATGTGCCAGGAACTTACAGGGACATTATTTATTTGATTCCTCATAATCTATGAGAGAGGAGTTGTAATATCCATTCTACAAAGAACTGAAATGAGGTTCTGAAAAGCTACATAACTTGCTCAATCTCCCTGAGATATACTGGTGGACAGAGGATTGGAACCCAGATCTATATAACAAAGCTCACCCACATTTCTGCTACTAGACTACACTGCCAATTGGGCTTCATCATTAGTTTTGGAAACTCAAGGCCTGGCCTCTCTTATTTAGGATTTTGTGCTTGGAGGGATTGTGGGTAGCAAGGCCTGGAGGGAGAGTGAGGTTCCTCAACATTAAACAAGATCCAGGAGGCCGGGTCTTGACAGGAATCCCCACCTTAGTTCTAATTATAACAAATATTCCTGAAAATACTTGGACTAAAAATTTTAGAGCTTTAAACCTGAAAAGGGATGAGAAGAAATAATTTCAGATTGGAACCAGACATGAGTCTCTTGCCTAGGTATTTGTTTTTTCCCATCTGAAACATTCATAATTTCATGAGGCTGACCTAGATTTATGCAGATAGAAATCTCAATGAGCCTACAACTCAAAGAGTTCATCTTACTTTGAGTATGAGATATAAAAGTGCGGTAAAAAATCAACAGATGAGAGAGCAACTGGAGAAGATTTGAATAAAATCACTCCTTTTCCATGTGGGTCAACACAGTACCAAATATGAACCAGGCCTTTGGTTGAAAATGTAAGGGACACTCTCATAGTGACTTCTTTCCTAGCAGTCTGCTCTGTTTGTGGTGTTGTCTGGGGTCATTGTTGAAGGTTATTGACATATTTCTGCCTCTTTGTGAGTTATCTGTGAAGCTACGTCACAGTACTCTGTTGTTGGCTATTCTGCACGCTCCCAATGCTCAGGTGAATTCCTTGGAAGATACTGGGAGAAAACCTAGAGCTTATATGACCATAATATCTAGACCATTGACATGAACTGGTAAAAACCAAAGCAGAGGAAAAAGATTGAACCAACAACTCAGTAGAAATTGGTAGATTTATATGAGCTTTGTTTTGTGGCTCGAACATTTTAGACACCCAAATTCCAAGCATTATTTAGTCAGGACTGGAAATCAGATGAAGTCGTCTAACATTTTTCAAGCGATGGAAGCCAATTAATTTGGCTTAGATTTAAGTAGAATACTTGACAGCCCCACTCCAAGCAGTGGCCTACTTATATGAATTATTTTAATCATTTCTGGGTTAACTAGTAAGGATTATAGTCATCTTTATACAACAGTAACAACAACAATAGCAGCAGCAACAACAAAAATAGCAAGGACAACATCGACAGAAGCCATTAAAGATGTTGAAGAATAAAAAAGAAATAAGAGCTCGCTTTAACTATATTATGAAGAAAAGACAGAATTGCAGATTTCCATGTTTGGCTCAATACATTTTTAAATGGAAATTTAGTTATGAATGATATTGAAGACCTGTATTTGAGAGTCTAAATACATTCTTACGAAACCGGAGTACATTTTCACATGCAGTGAACTAGCAAACTGTAAGAACGAGTATACTGGAAGAACACATCCTTATATTAAATGGAGAGGAGTTTTTATAAAGATCTTGATTGTACATATATCTGGGAGACATATTTAATGTAAACTTTTCCATCAAGCCTAATCCATCAGCATCTAATCCATCAGCAAGCCCTGTTGTTTCTATCCTCAAGTCCACTGCCCTGTCTCTGTTTCCACTACAACCACTGAGTCTAGTTACTATCATCTTTGTGTTATATAGTAGCCTCCTAACATGTGGCCTGGCTTCCATGCCGCGTGTCTTCAATCAGTTCTCCAAAGGGCAGCATGAGAGATTGTTCTGAAACACAGATCGGATTAAACTCCTATCCCCTATCACAGCCCAGCCTACCTGATCTCATCTATGGCTCCTCCCTCCTTTCTTAACAATCCCCCAGCCTTCTTCACTCTTCAGGCCTTTAAGCTCTATTTCCTCTACCATCATTTGTCCCTCAAAACACGTTATATCCTTGCTCTCTTTCTTTCTTTTTTTTTTTTTTTATTTGAGACGGAGCCTCACTCTGTCGCCCAGGCTGGAATGCAGTGGCGCAATCTCGGCTCACTGCAAGCTCCGCCTCCCAGGTTCACGCCATTCTCCTGCCTCAGCCTCCCAAGTAGCTGGGACTACAGGCGTGCACCACCACTCCTGGCTAGTTTTTGTATTTTTGGTAGAGATGGGGTTTCACCATGTTGGCCAGGCTGGTCTCAAACTCCTGACCTCGGGTGATCCACCTGCCTCGGCCTCCCAAAGTGCTGGCATTACAGGCGTGAGCCACCGCGCCTGGCCATCCTTGCTCTCTTTCTATGTGATGGATGAGCTCCTTCTTGACTGTCAGATCTTAGTTTGGATGCCACTTCCTTGGAGAAGCCTTCCTTGATTATCCGGTGTGAAATAGGTCTCCCGCTATTCTCCACCCCATGCCACGTTTATTTCCTTGGTAACACTCAGCATGCGTTGTGCTTGTTAAATGAACTTGCTTAGTCACTTGCTTGTGCGTCTCTCCATGTATACTCTAGCTCCTGGACGATGGGAGCATGCTGCCTTGATAAGTATTATGGACTCAGTGCCTGGCACATGGTTGATGCTCGATAATTGCTTGTTGAATGAAGAATTAATTTACAACACAGATAAATGAGGAAGCAGTTAAGTTTTTAAAATAAATGAGTCTCCAGAGGTTTTTTTAAAAAGATGACCATGCTTTGGGTCATTTAACACAATTAATTCACATAAATATAAGTCATATAAAAATTTTTATCTGCAATATAAGGTGAAGTACCTCTGAAATTATTTTGTGCTGAGTTGACTTCCTCTTTTCTTTTTTTTGAGATGGAGCTTCACTTTGTCACCCAGGTTGGAGTGCAGTGGTGCATTCTCAGCTCACTGCAACCTCTGCCTCCAGGGTTCAAGAGATTCTCTTGCCTCAGCCTCCCAAGTAGCTGGGATTACAGGTGTCCACCACCGTGCCTGGCTAATTTTTGTATTTTTAGCAGAGATGGGGTTTTGCCATGTTGGCCAGGCTGGTCTCAAACTCCTGACTTCAGGTGATCTGCCCAGCTGGGCCTCCCAAAGTGCTGGGATTATAGGTGTGAGCCACCGTGCCCAGCCGAGTTGACTTTTGTTAGTTTGAGTTGCTAAGAAATACTTAGTATATACATTCTTACTACATTTTTTCTGATTTGAAAAGGAAAAAAAAGTTTGTTTTGTCTCTACCAAGCAAATTATACATTCCAAGCTCCCTGGAACTGATTTACACATAGGAAATACCTTTTTACTATTATAGACATGTTTATGAAAGTTGCTTGAGCGCTGAAATTTTCTAAATAAAATTATATTTCTTATGATTTATATTACTTTATATATCCTTTATCTTAATTTCTAATGATTTTTAATAGGTGGAATTTCTAATGACTATCCTTTTCTTAATGTAATATAAAATCATTATGTATATACTTAAATGTAGTAGAGAAAATGCTGCTTAAAACAACTCAAAATTATTTTGCAAATAAAAAGTTACTAGGCAATGAGAACAATATTCACCTACTGCATCTGTCAGTGTTTGTTGTATTTGAATTTCCTTGTACCATCTTGAAATTTCAGATCATACCTAATGCCTCTTTCTTCATAAGATTTTACAGCACAAATCAAAAATGTAGGTTGAAATGAAATAATTAAAAAATGATTTTGCTAGTTGTACTCTCTATTACTTGGACTTAAAAAAAAAATACAGCTCCTGTATATGTTTAAATCCCCCACTTGGGGATTTGTTTGAAGTCAAATTCCCAGTCGAATCTTCGGATACACTGGCTTCTGTTGTGGGTTTTGAACTGGCACAGCTTCTGTGTGCATTACTTATGCCTTCCTTGGGGTCTGAACTGAAAGCCTTGTGGATTTAGAATGGATTAATGATGGCATTTGGGGGATTACAGATGGAACATGAAGAAACTTTATTTCAAATAAGCACAATGCATGTATTTCATTTGTCTTCTTTTCTGTGGTTCATGAAGGTGAAAAGAAAAAATATTTTGCAATTCTTTTGAAATTAAATGATCGAAATTATGTGATCATGATTTTAAGGGTTTAGTTTTATGCATTTGCATTGTAGATTTCCTATAATCGACTAGGTTAATTTTAATTCATTTGGCTAAAGTGTTTTAATATGTTTCTTGCCCAAATCTTTTATCCACTGGAAGGCAGACAGGGTAGCAGCTAATTTTGTTTCTTCATAGGTTTGGCTGAGTTATTCAAATGAGCTGAAGGCCTACTTATTTTATTAGCCTAAGTATTCACATCTGATTAATATTTGGACAGTGTTTAGCTAGTAGTGAGAAAAGGAGTTTTAAAAATTAGCCCTGTCATATTTTAGGAAGCAGTTTAAAATGTGAAGTAGAATAACCTCTAAACTGTCTTCATAAAGCAACTAGAAAATTAGCTGAGTTTAAAATATGTCACAAGATAATTAAGAAAGAACAGTTGAAATACATGCAGGAGATGTGGGTTTGTGGAAAAATACATAGCCACTGAAGTCAGAAGCTACAGATTCAGATTCTTACCCCACCATAATTTCTAGCTGTTCAAATTTGGGCAAGTTATATAACTTCCGTGAGTTCCAGTTTTCTTAATTATAAAATGAGGGTAATCATACTGACCTCAAAGGCATATTACAATTAAATGAGATACATATGTGAAAGTGCCTAGCAAAGAGAATTGCAAGCTATAAAGAAAGGCATGAAATGGAAAGTATTATAAAAGGATGAAGAAATGAAGGGAGAGAGAACATTAACTTCAGAGGGCAGAGCTCTTGTGGTCAATTTCGTCCCTTTCCTCCCTCACTTCAGACTCCCCCAGAATGATTTAAACACCAGGCTTCTCCCAACTCTTTTTTTTTCTCCTGAGCCCTTTTCACTTGCAGTGGCATGTTTTTCTCCTGTCACTAGCTGTCTGCACTCTCTAAGATAACATCAGAGGGCCTTGCCACTTCTCTAGTTCTCAGGCTTGTTCTTACTCAGATCTGCAGAATAAGACCCTGGAGCAGCGAGGGGAACTAGAACTCCTTGGGGGCTTCAGGTAGCAAGGGACATGTCCACTTCCCAGACAGAGGCTTGTTTTCTTATTTTCTTTGTCTTCCTGTTTTTTACTTTAATTTTTTTTTTTAAATGCAGGCCGGAACAATATGACCTACTTAACTCTTCACAAGCTGATGACTGTGTAGTAAGTAGGTAACTGAGAGGGTTTAGACCAGTACTGTCCAGCAGAAATACAATGCGAGGAACAAATGTGAACCACATGTGAACACCACTAGAAAATTTAAAATTTTCTGATAACCACGTGAAATTAAAAAGAGATAGGTGAAATTAATTTTAGTAATGTATTGTTTTTAACCCAATGTATCTAAAATATTTACGCTTTCATTACATAATCAATATTAAAATTGTCTCATTATTAAAAATTATCAATGAGAGATTTTACATTTTTTTTTTTTTGCACATCTCAATTTGAACGAGCCACATTTCAAATGCTTGTTAGTGACGACTGTATTCTACGGTGCTGGTTTAGACAGATTTTCTCTCTTGTACTCTCTCTCAATGCTGTAGAAGAATTTTAGGAATAAGCTAAATCATCGAGACCAAATTCTTCATATCAGGAAAGTGAGACCTAGAGAGACCAAGTAAATTGTCCCACATGTTAGTGCCACAGCCAGAACTCCCACATGTTAGTGCCACAGCCAGAACTCCAACTCAGTTCTCCTGACTCTCGATACATTGCGTTTTTCCAATTAAACATCTAAGTTATCTGATTTTTTTTTTTTTTTTTTTTTTTTTTGAGATGAAGTCTCACTCTTGTCCCCCAGGCTGGAGTGCAATGGCACAATCTCGGCTTACTGCAACCTCGGCCTCCCAGATTCAAGCAATTCTCCTGCCTCAGCCTCCCGAGTAGCTGGGATTACAGGCATGTGCCACCACACCCAGCTAATTTTGTTATTTTTAGTAGAGACGAGGTTTCAACATGTTGGCCAGGTTGGCCTCGAACTCCTGACCTCAGGTGATCCACCCGCCTCAACCTCCCAAAGTGCTGGGATTACAGGTGTGAGCCACCATGCCCGGCCACTTAGGCTGTTTTATGGAAACATACTGGAGCTCAGATAAGTGGAGTCATAGTGCATTGGGAGGAACTGAGAAATTTCCCAAGGAGTAAGATGACAAATTCCTGACAGGATTATTTCACAGTGTGGCCTCATTCATCCCATAAGAAGCGATTCTTCTGAATTTTATGGAAAAAGAAACCAGAAGGCCTAGTTTGTTATTAAAAAAACTTCGTAAAAATCCTTTAATGTTTCATCCTCATTTTTTTTTTATTTATTTTATTGAGACAAGGTGTGGCTCTGTCACCCAAGCTGGAGTTCAGTGGAACAATCTCAGCTCACTGCAACCTCCACCTCCCGGGCTCAAGTGATTGTCCAACCTCAGCCTTCCAAGTAGCTGGGACTACAGGTGCGTGCCACCACACCTGGCTAATTTTTGTATTTTTTGTAGATACGGGGTTTTGCCATGTTGCCCAGGCTGGTCTTGAACTCCTGAGCTCAAGCAATCTGCCCACCTCAGCCTCCCTAAGTGCTGGGATTACAGGCATCAGCCACTGCACCCCGCCCTCATATTGACTGTAATGACTCTTTTAGTGCACAGCACTGTGCTTGGCTTATAGAATTTCTCAGTAAACATTTGTTAAATCAATTTAAGAACTCAGTAGAATAGAAAATTAAAACTAGAAGAAATACTGAAAACCATTTAGTAAAGGTAATGATGGTAAAGTAGCCAATAATTCAACAGATTTTACTACTTTCCCCCTTTAATAGTTCAGAGGAGAGAATTAACTTGCCCAAGGTCACATTGCTGCTAATTTTGAAGAATCCAGATCTCTCTCAACTGCTGGTGATTTTTTTAAAACCATGATTTCAACTACTCTGATTAAATGGAATTAATTCTGTGGCTAAGCCATATCTTGTGAATGGAGGATGTTTGGAACCTCAAGATATGGCATCTAATTTGGAAATTTGGAAAGCATTTACTGAGACAGAAAGAATGGTCTATTTCTTGAAAGTGCTGTTAAAAAGCGACAGAAATGCAATTATTTTGGATTTGTTTTAGTGGTTCAGTATTTTTAGAATTTCCCCATAAACACCTCCCTTGAGGAGCATACAGCACTTGGCATGCTGAAGTAACTCAGGATGCTTTCAGCAAATGCAGTTGACAGCTTGACCAGACATCTGGATTTGTGTATGTCTGAGAAAGTCCAGATATTTCTTCAAATATTTTTGCTTTTCAGTCTTCAGTTGAACTAATACTTCCCCTTTTTCTTGAGCCTGAACACCTTCCTAGGGCTGAACCTAGACAACTGTGAAGATGGGGTTGCTTCTGTCTAAACACACTGCTAAAACTAGACTGCTAACTGTTCAGCACGGACCCTGTGTTCCAGATGTATGAGGGTATGTTTGAAGAAGGTCTGTGGCAGCAAGGGCTGTGGAGTGGCATATAGGCTGAAAAATCTGATGAAATCAGGACGCCAGATTACTTGGTCTAGTGCAGTGATATTGTTCTGAGAAGTGAGGTGGAAGAAAATATCCCCAGAATAAAAAAGAACAGGATGAAAAATACTGGCTTAAAAAAAAGATATGGATTTTTCCTTCCCAGACAGATTGTTAAATAGGCTTTTCTTGTTCAGTAGGGTCTGGTAATGAAAGTTGACAGGATATTAAGGTTATTTCAGGTTCTACTGTCTCCCAGGGTCACATAAGCCTTCTGTTATGCATGTTAATCCATCTCAGCATTCCTGCCAGGAGCTGCCTAAAGTAGGGCAATCGGTTTAGTATGCACCTTCCCCTTTACAGTTTAGTTGAGAGGCAAAACCGACCAATTAGCAGACTATGCATTGAAAATCCAGTGATGCTTTTCTATTCTAAAGACATAGCACCAAACTTTGTGATTAATAAGTGATGAACCTAACTGTCGTTTCCTCAAAAATGCAAACCAAAAAGAAGAAAGCAACACCTCCCTCCTCTCTCCATCTCTTTTTTGACATAGGCATGCCTGTGCCTGCACACGTGTACATTTATATATCTATAAAAACTATATGGTGAATTTAGCATCATAGACTGGAAATACTGGTTGGCTCCTGCAAAGCCCAGCTCGTGTTCTGACTTTCTCCCTGTTTAGACATACAGCTTCCTCATTTACAAACTTCCCACCAACTACCCCATTAGTTATAAAAAGGGAACAATATCACAAAGAAAACACTGGAGATGTAATCACATCTTGGTGAAGAGGAAATGTGGAAGTTTGATCCTAGCACTAATCCATTAATAACTGGGGTGTGTCCCCACCAACGAACACTATTCTAGATGATTCCTTGAAGGATATTATAAATTTCTTGTGGTTATAAAATAACCAGAACAACCTATTCTAGTTGTTATTATTTCAACTTTCATCTGCTTATTTTCTGCACAACTGATGACAGTAGTGGCAAGAAGTAAAGACTTTGGAATTAAACTGATTGGATTAGAAACCCAGCTTTGTCATTTACTACATGTGTGACCAAAGCAAGTTGTTTAAGCTCTCCAAACCTCAGTTTCATCATAAGTAAAATGGCAATAATTGTACCTATATCTCAGGATTCTTATAAAGATTAAGTGAGATAGTACACAGTGCTTGGCTCCACAATTGGTAATTCACTGGTAGTCACTGTGCTAACAATGAAGATAAACAAAAATTCAAGATTTGTTCTACTGAACTGTTACTACCTTTTATCTGCCTCTTGAAGCTTAGTGACTTTGTATTAGAGCAAGGATGTTATATGCCCAAACCTAAGTGGTCAGTACTGAAGGAAAAAATATCTCTTTCTACCCGCATTTATCTATGAGCAAAGCTATAAAAGTGGGCTCTATTCTCTTTTCTTTTGATAAAAGCAAAATGTTATTCACTCTAAGTGGCTATTAGAGGGCCAATCTCTGTACAGCCTATTCTATATAATAGGTACTCAAAACTCATTCACTCTGACATGGCTTAATATTTTCTGTGCAGTGACTAGTGGTGGTGTAGGCTCCTAATAAAACATTATATAAACTCTCAAACCTCTGAATTTTTGAAGCAGATGTTTTCCTAACATCCTGTAAATACTCCAATCATCTGAAACTGCTGGGATTTCACCTTTGTACCATTTTTAGAAATATGCCCATTGAGTAATGGGCCTGTCTAATCTGTTTGACGTTTATTGGTGCTCAAAGTGTAGCAAGGTTGGGAGATGTAGCAGAGCACATTCTAAATAAATCAACGGAAGCAAGCAAACTAAATCACAGGCGGAAATTACAGTGTCCAAATCATTTATACACTGGTGATTACCATTTCACCTGGGTCCAACTGATGTCACACTAGAGTTTCCAAAGCTCTAGGAATCATTCATTAATCCAACGAAACCTGCTCATCCATGGTTCCACATTGAAACTGGCCAACATGGTAAGAATTACAATAGTCCAGGACAGGAAGATTAATTAGTCACAAGAAGGAACATGTGGAGAAGAAAATGTACTGGGTGGGAGAGGTTCTAGTGTCATTCCTGGTGTTAGCAATGCGATCTTAGGGTAGTCACTTTCTATGTCTGCCTCAGCTGCTTAACAAGAGAATGTATATCTATGTGTGTGTTGTTCGTGTGTGTGTGTGAGAGGGAGATACGATTGTGATTTTATAGTTTGAAGAGATCAGAACCTCTATTTCAAATGATATTTAACTCAAAATCCAATAAGTAAAACTGATTAAAGCAGAATTGATATGTTTGGAGAAGGGGACCCAGAGCAGACTGGACTTTCACTCATATATTGTGGGAGTTCTAAATAGTCTTTTATAAACACTCAGAGTTCTCTGTACTCTGTGCAAAAACCTTCGGATTAGATGTTCTGTAAGGTCTCACTGACTCAAGTTTCATTTGAGTCTCGGAGAAGTTCCCCCTCAAGATAAAACATTGGACTTATGCAAATAATTTATTTTTAATTAATTAATTAGCAAACTATGAAATAATTTATTAAAGTAGTTTGGTTTCAAGTCTCATGGGTCAGTGGGGTTTTTTTTTTTATAGGGTCTTACTCTGTCACCCAGGTTGGAGTGAAGTGGTGCAATCATAGCTCACTGCAACCTCAAACTCCTAGGTTCAAGCAATCCTTCTACCGCAGCCTCCTGAATAGCTGGAACTACAGGCAAGTGCCACCACATCTGGCTAATTTTTTTATTTTTTATTTTTATTAAAGATGAGGTCTTGCCCAGGCTGGTTTCAAACTCCTGGGCTCTAATGATCCTCCTGCCTCAGCCTCCCAAAGGGCTGAGATTACAGGTGTGAGCCACTGTGCCTGGCCAAGTTAGTGGTTTAATGTCTTCTTCTTCTTCTTCTTTTTTTTTTTCTCTAATTTTAAAGTCTGAATTAATACAAATGCCTTTTTGTTTCTACCACCTTTTTTATTCTTGTAACAATTGGCCAAATTGCATTATTCATTTTAAACTGTAAGCGCCTGTTTCTATAGGGATGGAGAAAATCCCAAGAGACCACTGCTCGACAGTGTCACCAGCAATGTGAATAAGTTGTTGATGTATAAGATCATAGATTTATTTTGAACCTGCCAGAGATTTGAAGAAATTAAAGAAATCTAAATAAATCAAATCCCAGGAAAGACAAGGTCTCCCTAGTAGAGAAAGGCCCATAGATGCCTCATTCCTGGTGGAGGAGGGGGAGGTAGAATGAATCTGACACATATTGGGGTAAGAAAAAAAGCAGGCAAACTTTCCAGGCACAGAAATCTGGTGGTGGGACTGAAAAGAAAATCAAATCCTCGGCCGGGCGCGGTGGCTCAAGCCTGTAATCCCAGCACTTTGGGAGGCCGAGACGGGCGGATCACGGGGTCAGGAGATCGAGACCATTCTGGCTAACACGGTGAAACCCCGTCTCTACTAAAAATACAAAAAAATTAGCCGGGCGTGGTGGCCGGCGCCTGTAGTCCCAGCTACTTTGGAGGCTGAGGCAGGAGAATGGCGTGAACCCGGGAGGTGGAGCTTACAGTGAGCCGAGATGGCGCCACTGCACTCCAGCCTGGGCGACAGAGCGAGACTCCGTCTCAAAAAAAAAAAAAAGAAAATCAAATCCTCGAGTAACTTAAAATTGGAAGCTGAACTGTAAAACATAAAGAGATCTCCAGAGTCTCACAGGTGTCAGATCTCAAGCCTGGCTGAGAGGAAAGTGCCCATTCAGCCCTCAAAACATATGAAGCCAGTGGTGAACTGAATATAACTGTAACGAGGACAAGACTCAGTTCAACTAAAAGTTTAGATTGAACTAGCATGTAATATTACTGGCCTGACAGAAGAAGGGAGATATCCTTTCAGGGGGGCAGGATAGGTAAATATGGTTTATTTTTGTTTCTACTATTCTTTTTTTTTTTTTTTTTTTGATATAGAGTTTTGCTCTGTTGCCCAGGCTGAAGTGCAGTGATGCCATCTCGACTCATTGCAACCTCCGCCTCCCAGGTTCAAGTGATTCTCCTGCCTCAGCCTCCCGAGTAGCTGGGACTACAGGCATGTGCCACCATGCCCAGCTAATTTTTGTATTATTAGTAGAGACAGGGTTTCACCATGTTGGCCAGGCTGGTCTCAAACTCCTGACCTTGGGATCTGCCCACCTTGGCCTCCCAAAGTGCTGGGATTACAGGCGCAAACCACCGTGCCTGGCCTCAATTATTCTTTTACATATAATGTTTAGCATTCAATAAAAAATTGCACGACATGTGAGGAAACTGGAAAATGTTAACCATAATCAAGAGGAAAAAATGCAGTAGAAGCAGATCAACACATCCCAGATGTTACAACTTTCAAAAAATGAACGTTAACACTACCATGTAAATATACTAAAGTATTAATGGGAAAGGTGGAAAGTATTAATGGAATAGGTAGGGGGTGTTAGCAGATAAATGGAAACTCTAAAAAGAAACAAATGAAAATATTATAAATAAAAAATGAATATAGTATTTAATTACTGCTTTGTGTTTTTTTTTAAGTAGTTGTTCCTGAGGATACAGTATACACGTATATTCTATCCCAGTCCATCTTCAAATAATGTGAAAGTATTTCACAATGCAAAAACTTTACAACAATGCAATCCATTAATACTCCTTTTACTCTTTGTGCTCACATTATCATATAAGGGGTCTTCCAAAAGTTCATGGAAAATGTATGTTAGGAAAAAAATATGCATACATTTTAAAAATCTCTGCATCAAAATAAACTTTTGCTCACTTTTTATAACATGTCTGAACAGAATCTAGTTTGTTGTACTAAGAATGATAAGACATCAGTTAGAAAAGAGCCCCTATCAGAGCAACATGAATTATGCTAAAATTGAAGCAAGACCAAACATCCTATTTATGGTAAAGCTTGGGTAGAAGAATGATGAAATCATTAATCCTTTATAAAAGGTTTATGGGGACAATGCCCCAAAGAAATCATCAATTTACAAATAGATAACTTATTTAAAGAAGGGACAAGATGATACTGAAGATAAACCCCGAAGCTGCGGACCTTTCATATCAATTTCCGAGGAAAAAATTAATCTTGTTTGTGCCTAACTGAGGAAGACCAATGATTAACAGAAGAAACGATAGCTAACATCATAGACATATCAATTGGTTCAGCTTACACAATCCTGACTGAAAAATTAGACTTGAGCAAACTTCCAACTCGATGGGTCGGTCGCAAAGCCATTGCATTCAGATCAGCCGAAGAAAACAGCAGAGCTGTCAATGGAAATTGTAAAGAAGTGAGATCCAAATCCTGAAGCATTTCTTCAAAGCATTCTAACAGGAGATGGAACCTGGCTTTACCAGTGTGATTTTGAAGATAAAGCACAGTCCAAGCAATGGCTACCAAGAGGTGGAAGTGGTCAGTCAAAACAAAAGCAGACTAGTCAACAGCAAAAGTCACAACAACAGTTTTTTGGGGATGCTGAAGACATTTTGCTTGTTGACTTTCTGGAGGGCCAATGAATAATAACATCTGATTATTATGAAAGTGTTTTGAGAAGTCAGCCAGAGCTTTAGCAGAAAAATGATCAGGAAAGCTGGCACAGATGGTCCACCACCATGATGCTCTTGCTCATTCCTCTCATCAAACAAGGATAATTTTGCAAAAGTTTCAGTGGGAAATCATTAGGCATTCACATTACAGCCCTTATTTGGCCTCTTCTGAGTTCTTTTTGTTTCCTAATCTTAAAAAATCTTTAAAGATCATCCATTTTTTTTGTCAGCTAATGAGGTAAAAAGACTGCATTGGTATGGTTAAATTGCCAGGGCCCTCAGATCTTTTTTTTTTTGAGACGGAGTCTCGCTCTGTCACCCAGGCTGGAGTGCAGTGGTGCAATCTCGGCTCACTGCAAACTCTGCTGCCCAGGTTCGTGCCATTCTCCTGCCTCAGCCTCCCGAGTAGCTGGGACTACAGGCGCCCGCCACCTTGCCCGGCTAATTTTTTTGTATTTTTAGTAGAGACGGGTTTCACCCTGTTAGCCAGGATGGTCTCGATCTCCTGACCTCGTGATCCACCCGTCTTGGCCTCCCAAAGTGCTGGGATTACTGGCGTGAGCCACCGCTCCTGGCCCACCTTCAGATCTTTAATGGCTGGTATCACCACTTACAAAAAGTGCCTTGAACTTGATGAAGCTTACATTGAAAAATAAAGTTTATATTTTTTATTTTTATCTTTTAATTTCATTTTCACACAAACTTTTTGAAAGCCCTCCCCCCTCCTATAAATTTCACTTGTAAATATGTTAAAACTCTAAAATAAATCGTCGCTATTTTGTTTTAAATAGTTAGCAGTTCAATCTGGGTCTTTAAAATTTTTTTTCTTTTTTCTTCTTTTAATTTTACTTTAAGGCCCAGGATGCATGTGCAGAATGTGCCGGTTTGTTACATAGGTTTACGTGTGCCATGGTGGTTTGCCGCACCTACTGACCCATCCTTTAAGTTCCCTCCCCTCACCCCCTATCACCCCTCCAATAGGCCCTTGTGTGTGTTGTTCCCCTCCCTGTGTCCATGTGTTCTCATTGTTCAAGTCCCACTTATGAGTGAGAACATGCGGTGTTTGGTTTTCTGTTCCTGTGTTAATTTGCTGAGGATGATGGCTTCCACCTTCATCCATGTCCCTGCAAAGGACATAATCTTATTCCTTTTTATGGCTGCATAGTATTCCATGGTGTATATGTACCATATTTTCTTTATCCAGTCTATCATTGATGGGCATTTGGGTTGGTTCCAGGATGTTGCTATTGTAAAGTGTGCTGCAATAAGCATACATGTTCATGTATCTTTATAGTAGAATGACTTATATTCTTTTGGGTATATATCCAGTTATGAGACTGCTGGGTCAAATGGTATTTCTGGCTCTAGATCCCTGAGGAATTGCCATACTGTCTTCCACAATGGTTGAACTAACTTACATTCCCACTAACAGTGTGAAAGCATTCCTATTTCTCCACAGCCTCGCCAGCATCTATTGTTTCTTGACTTTTTAATAATCACCATTCTGACTGGTGTGAGATGGTATCTCATTGTGGTTTTGATTTGCATGAAAATATTTTTCTTGTCTTTATTCAACATGTTCAGTCTTTCCTTAAGCACCAACACATGGAATGCAGTCATAACTGTTTTAATGTTCTTGTCTATTAATTTATCATCTATGTTATTTCTTGGTTAATTTTAATTGACTGGCCTCCTCTCACCCACACACACATGTTATAGATTGTATTATCCTTTTTTGCATGTTGTGTAACTTTTGATTAGATGCCAGACATTGTGAATTTTATTAATACATTGTTGGGTACTCGATAGTTTTGTTTTTATATAGATATTCTTGAGCTGGAACATATTTAAGTTACTTGGAAACGATTTGACCCTTTTGGCTCTTACTTTAAAAGCAAGCTTTATTAGGTGGGACCAGAGCAGCATTTAGTCTATGGCTAACTTTTTTCCCACTACATAGACACTTCTTAGTACTTCAGGCATTTCTTAATACTTTAGGCACTTCCTAGTACTTTAGCCTAGGAGTCAGCAAACTTTTTCTGTAAAAGGTAGATAGTAAATAATTTAGGCTTTGTGGGCCATCTGGTTTCAGTTCCAACTACTCAATTCTTGTTATAGCCTGAAAGCAGCCATAGAAGATACATAAATAAATGGGTGTGGCTGTGTTCCAATAAAACTGTATTTACAAAAATAGGTGGCAGACTGGATTTGGCCTATGGGTCATAGTTTGCCCACTCTTGATCTAATCTATAAACCATGATTTATGAGGTTGTCTACTCTGGCTGTGAAGAACATACACTATTACTGGCTCTGGGTAAGTTCTGGGCACTGATCCCTCAAATCCTTTTGGGTAATTTTCTCATTCTCATTTGCTCATCAGTACTTAGCTGAATACTTGAGGGAGACTCTCTGCAAATCTTGAAAGTTTTCTCTCTGGCTTCTCTGGACTCTCATCTCCATTTCCTCAACTCAGATAGTCTGGCTGCTCTGCCTGGGTTCCCTTTCCCTGCAGCACAGCCTGGAATCTTTCTCCAGGAAGTAAGTTGGGGCATTTGCAGGACTCATCTCCTCTGTTCCATGCGTCTCAGGAATCACGATCCTTCTTTGCACAATGTCAAATATCTTGAGAGCTGGTTTTTCCAGCTTTTTGTTTGTTTCAGGTGGGAAGATAAAATGGATATGTGTTGTTTTATCTTTGCTGGAATGCATAGTGTTAATATAATATATTGTGTTGTAGACATAAAGCTACTTCAGGCATGCTATTTTTCCCTAGAATGCATAAAGAGGACTCCCGTCTGTAAGCAAAACTAGTTAGCATCAGCATACAACAGATGAATGTAGACATCTGCAAAAATAACTCTGTCTTAGAGGACTGTTAGTAAATAAGTTATTGAAGAAGGCTTAGGGAATATGCAGGTTCAATTAAGACTACCGTAGTATATCTTCAGAAATTATAGGTAACTAAAGAAATTGCAGTATGATCAATGGAGATGTAACTTGTCTATCTGAAGTAATTTTGAATCATATTTCTTTATCTATGATGCCTGCCTTCTACCCTAGATTTTTAAGCTCCTTCATGATGAAGGCATAACTCTTTATTGTCTTTGTTTTAAAATCAGCTTCTAGCATGGGACATAGGGATGTTTTAAATGCTCTCCTAGATGATTCTAATATACCTACATGTTGATATAATACTAGTTGAAGAGATACTTATTATTAGAGACACTGCAAACTGTAAAAATACATTTTTTTCATTCAGCAATTATTTACTGAAAGCTTTCTATGTACCAAGCACTAAACAGGTAACCAAAAAGTATGGAATAAATATAATATACAGCCACTTTTCTCAGAATGCTTACTATCTAGTGGAGGAAACAAACATACCTAAAACAACTGGGAACAAACACAAGTTGTGTATACTTAGCTCCTGAATGGAGTGGAGTAATTATATAAACATTCAGTGAAGTGGAATCAGTTCAGGCCTGCTTGAGTAGACAAGGCAGATTTTCTCAGAATTATTCTTTTTCTTTTTTCAAATATAATATTCTGAATGTTTAAGAATATTCTTACTTGCTAGATCCAGGTCTCTTTGTCCTCATTTTTGAGATGAATTAGTGGAGAATATAAAAACTAGTTTATTCAGAACACTTGGTGTTAAATATTTCTAACGGTGTTTCAATAATAAATTTACCATTCTCGTCAATGTCTGGAAATTCTCTTCTTGGTAATTAATTTTTTTTCAGCCAAAAGAGCATATCTGATAGCACTATTATTATTTTACTAAATATGAAAATATGGGGGATACCTTACATTTAAAACTAATTGCTTAAAGTGTTTTTTTGAGACATGTAACTTTTTAATATGCTTTTAAGAGCTTTTTGCTGTCTGTCTATCTATCTATCTATCTATCTATCTATCTATCTATCTATCTATCTATCTATCTATCTATCTATCTATCTATCTATCTATCTATCTATCTATCTATCTATCTACCTACCTACCTACCTACCTATCTATCCATCTATCTATCTGTCAGAAAACCAAGAAATCATTTTGCTTGGGGTAGGAACAGTTAAAGACCAAATAGCGTTCCAAATCAGAAATGTAAGCCAATCTCTCTTCCTGCCCCTATTATCCACTTCCTTCCTGAAATGTCATTTGTAAGGCCTGTACACTTGCTCAACGGCCCTTGCCTTCTCTGGCAACTGTAGCTGGAGGCCTTTTAAAATAGAAGCAGGGCGCAGCACATCTTGTCCAAGGAAGAGCAGTGTCTGCACTTAGTGCTTGATGCCCCAAGCAGCTGTCTGAGCTGCTTGCCCCCAAATTGCCTTTGGATAGAAGTAAACAAAAGTGGATATCCAATGGAGCATATTTAAAACTGACCTCTGAGGCTGTCTATTTTAAGCAGATTGTAATTTTGCAAAAGGCATGGCCCTATTCCAAATGTTTATTTAGTGTTGAACAGTCTCCAATTGGCTGGTTGCTCCACTTTTTTGATGGTGTTAAAGACATTAAGAAAGATGCCAATAATAGATGCTGGATTTGCACTCAACCAGGGGCCCAGCAATTCATTTTGTTGAGTGCCAGATGAAACATTCACTTCAGGGAGAGATAGGCAAGTAAATCTGGTGATATGGAAACTGGTTTTTGTGGCAACCACTATTACCTCCACCCCTCACAGCCCAACAGGAAACTCGTTTTGTGAAGATCTTTCCTATGGCCTTCTAAGTTCCTGCCAACATAATTCTTTTTCACAGAATACATACTATGTGCAAAGCACTTGGCTAAATTTTAGCATATAGTCTCCTTGTGTCCTTGGTAACAACTGTAAGAAGCAGATAATATTCCTCTCAATTTAGAGATGAGGAAACTGCAGTGCAGAGGCCTCCAACTATAAGGTAGAAATGAAGATATGACCCAAGGTCTCTTGGGTTCCAGAAGTTGCTTTCATTTGATTTCATGAAATATCCATATGAATAGAATTCCCCTTCCTCCATGTATGTGTTTGTGATGCAGTAATTCTTTTTCTGTCTACTTATCCCTGATAGGAATTTTGGCACCAGGGTGTGACAAAATGAGTAGCTGGGGTTGAATCTTGTATTTTTTTTAAAGTAAATGGTAGCAATTTATTGTGCAAAAGAAAGAGCCCTTCTGAAGAATGTACATGTGAATATATTTCCCTATGTGTATTTAGAACAAAACAAAAACTCATCAACAACAGCAACAACGACACCCCCAAAAAACCAAACCCTGGCGTTGCATATCATTTCGCCTTAATTCACTTGCCTTTGTGCTCCAAATGTCAATTTGCTTTTAGAAAAAACTTCACCAAATAGAACCTTGGATTGAAAGAGCCATGGGTTAAATTACTGGCACAGTTGACTATGAAAATTAGTCCGTGTGTGGAGAAGGAAGATTTCTCCAGCCTTGCCCTTTAACCCAGTTTTGTCTGACTTCCTCTCCTCTTCCCTTTTTATCTAAGGTGATTGGGTCTCTTTCCCTGAGAGAAGTGAACAGTCAATTCTGACACAGCTCCCTGGCCCTTCTGTCCCTAATATCTAGAGTTACCTCCAAAGGCAAATTATTGTAAATGAAAATACCAAGTGTTCCTGTACTTACAAGTCACATCCTTCTCTCCGTAGTCATCTTGGAATTACTTTCACAGCCACAAAGTTCTGCCTCAGTGCAAATCTTTTCCTCTCAGCAGCACTTTTAGTAACTTGAGGAATTGCTGAAGGTAGAGAGACATTTTAGGAGATCTAGATTCTAATTAACTTTTCCTCTAACTAACTCTGTCTCCATTCCTTTGTGAATGTAACGGAGACTCTTGAAGATAAAGAGACATGCGGAGGATGGCAGCAGCCCAAGTCCAACTAGCTCACAGACTCCCCTTTTCCAGGACTGTAAAGGAAAAATCATCTTAGGAATATGGGCCGTGTGAGGCAGAAGGGGAGAAGTGATTTTTTGAAAAGGTAAACTGGGAGTTATCTTTTTCCACAGCACCAAATAATTCCTTTGTAAACCAGTGAATACCTTTTCTCAGTATCTCCATGCGCCTTGTTTTCTTTGGCATTAATGGTTCACCATGGGATAGATGATGATTAAGCTTTCAAGTGCTGAAAATCATCTCTTCCCATTTCCCTCCTCTCCTTCATTCTGGCTTTTGTTCAATAAGATTTTTCTTCTCCATATCTCTGGAATATACTTTCCTGGTCCTAGGCTGTTGTTCATAATGTTTGCATTGTCTAGGAATGCTCAGTTTCTCAGTTCTTTCCTCCTTACCTACTGAAATCCTCCCTATCCTATGATAGGGATATGCCTCCTCTAGGAAGGTGCTTCAGAAACAGTAGCCCCCCAGTCAATAGTCACTGATGAATTTTCTTGGTTATTCTTGCCATAGTGAATGGTTACTACTTTTGCAAAACAGATGGAGCTTCCATTTAATTTCAGTCTTATCCAACTCTTATTCCAATTTTTTCTCCTAGTATATGGGTGTTACCACTTGAGTGTGAAGTTTCTAGTCAAGGGACCTCTTTACCCTTCACAATTTTTCTGCATGACTACTTAACACTATTCTCTACACTCCAGTGAGACTTCATATTTAGAGACCTCAATGCCTTTCCCTTCGAAATCCTCTGTAGGACATATTTTCTCATTTTTCTCTTACTCTCTATTTCCATGGTTTCAATTTTAGCACATAGCCCAGTTCCTTTTACCATGGAGTTCTCTTTCCAAAGTTTCCTCCCATTCCTTCTGCAAAAATCACCTTCAAGTGTTCTCTTCCTCAAAGTCAGTTTTCTTCCCAAGAGTCAAGCACGCATCTAACTTACCATGGTTGAGTGTGCTTCTGAAACATTGCCTCTTCCTCTTTCTCACCTGCAAATTCCCTCTTCAAACAGCTAGTCAGTTAATGGCCCTGTCCATGGCTTGGCCTCCTAAAAGCTACTGATTTCTCTTGCAAATGCACAGGCCAAATGCTCCCAGTGGTCTGTCCCTTCCTGCAGAGCTCATACTAATGGAATTAGGATTGATGGCCATCCTCAGAGGAACCATATAAGAGCTCAGAGCCTGGGGCAAAACTTAAGTTCAGCTGTGTCTCAATTTCATTGCCATGCAGCTGCTCCCCTTCAGCTGCTTTGAGTCCCAGGGCACAACCTGCCAAGACCACTGGCCATCCAGTTTCTCAATGACTTGATGAGATCATTTTTGGTCCTAAATCGTCCTTTTGTTTTATGAAGCTTCTTTGAGCTGCTCATTTACGTCTCGTTAGTTCTTCTTTCTCCCAGACCACTGAGGCCTTGAACTCTTGAGCTCTTGTTGCCTGACCTCTCATCTGGAATGCTGCCCCCTCTTTCTCAGACTGCTACAAAGTCTCTCTGCCTAGTCTGTCTTTCCCTTTCTGAGGATATGTTTGCTCTTGCCTTGACTACCCATTTAGTCCTTCAGGCCCAGCCTGACTCTCGGGTCCTCTGTTTTCCATTTTCAGTGCAGATCCTCATCCCACGTCAATTTAATGACTACATATTGAGTGCTTATTTTATATAAAGCTTTGTGTAACTTGTATTAATGAAATAAAAATGAGCAATATGACTACCCTCTCACAACGGGCTTGCAATCTAAGGCCAATTGATTTGTAAAAGGCAGACTGTGATTAAGTTTTCTAAGTGGGATTCAGAAAGGAGAAAGATCAAAGTTCTCTCTCTCTGTGTGTGTGTGTGTGTGTGTATTAGGGTACAGGGTGGTGATGATCAGTAAAGTTTATTTGGAAGAGATGGCGCATGGGACTGATTTGAAGATGAATCAGGTCATAACCAAGGTGGTACATATTTGGAAGAAAGATAAAGTTAGATTTGGCCTGATTTCTCAACGGGGTGTTGTGACTGTCCTGTTCCTGGGTTGCTAAATGTCCCACTCAGTAAATGACAGTTGTGATTTCTAGTTACTGAGGCAAACACAACTCTGACAGATTCCAAATGCCCCCATTAAAGAAGAAGTTATTTAATGATACTTGTTAAAGCACAATGAGAAAGGCTTTATTTGTACCATTGAAATAGATAAAAAGACGACCATGGGCTGGGCGCGGTGGCTCATGCCTGTAATCCCAGCACTTTGGGTGGCCAAGGCAGGCAGATCACCTGAGGTCAGGAGTTCGAGACTAGCCTGACCAACATGGAGAAACCCTGTCTTTACTAAAAATACAAAATTAGCCAGGCATGGTGGCACATGCCTGTAATCCCAGCTACTTGGGAAGCTGAGAGAGGAGAATCGCTTGAACCCAGGAGGCGGAGGTTGCTGTAAACCAAGATCGGGCCATTGCACTCCAGCCTGGGCAACAAGAGTGAAACTCCGTCTCAAAAAAAAAAAAAAAAAAAAAAAAAAAAAAAAAAAACCCACAATGATGCAATTTTACAGTGGAGTAGAGAGATTGGGATCAGCTCTGAATTTAGCATGGGCAAGTGAGAATTTATAGTCAAGGAGCAGGCTGGGGTCAATAGATGGAAAATTACTGAGAGGAAACATCAGGGGCAAGGGGGATTCTGGTTAAATGAACTGAACAGCTGAACAGGATTCTTGCTGGAGACAGGCCAGGGTGATCAGACATCACCTGGGGGATGGTGGAGGATAAGGAACATGATCAGATATAAAGGGTTGTCTGGTATCAAGGGTAGGAGAACCCTGCTAAACTGACTTAGCAGGGTTCTCCCTAAAATTTGATTTCACAAGGAAGTGCACAGACAGGCCTAGGAGAAGATTTGGGAATCTGATTCAAGTTTGGTTAAGGAAAGAATTTTTGTCACCCCTGAGGAAAGCAGCAACCTCCAGCCACTGACCTACAGGTGACATAAAAAGGTCTGCTGACATGAGGAGTTTGTTCTAAGCAGGATTCAGTGGGGGAACCACTAAAGTCCTTGAGCTTGGCATAACAAAATTCAAGGTACTCTTTGGAAATAGACTATTACTGTGGCAATGAAATAGAGGACAAGAAAAAGGAGAGACTGATGCAGGAAAAAGAGTTAGGAAGCTGTTGCAATAATGTAAGTAAAAATGACAAGAAATTATGCTGGTGTCTCCCACAGATCACTTTCATAGAATAAGACAACCAATTAGATGTGGGTGTCAAGAGAGAACTGAGTCAATAGTGTTGCCTAGGTTTGAACCTGATGGTTAGTAGCACAGTGGGGCCGTATAAAGAAATAGGGAAATCAGGCCAGGCTCGTTGGCCCACGCCTGTAATCCAGCACTTTGGGAGGCCGAGGCGGGCGGATCACGAGGTCAGGAGATCGAGACCATCCTGGCTAACACGGTGAAACCCCGTCTCTACTAAAAATACAAAAAGAAATTAGCCAGGCGTGCTGGCGGGCACCTGTAGTCACAGCTACTTGGGAGGCTGAGGCAAGAGAATGGTGTGAACCCAGGAAGCGGAGCTTGTAGTGAGTCGAGATTGTGCCATTGCACTCCAGCCTGGGCAACAAAGCAAGACTCTGTCTCAAAGAAAAACAAAAAAAGAAATAGGGAAATCAGAATGAGAAGGATGCAGTTTCACGAAAAGACCATGAGTTCAGTTTGGAGCATGTCGTGTTTATGCAGCCCAGGGGAACATGAATGACTGGAATGATGTCACTAAAGACCAAAGGCTATATGGATACGAATGGTGCTACTTGAAAGACTATTTTTTTAAGGTCTTTGAAACAAATGGCTTCTTAAATAAACTCATCACACACATCTACCCCCTCCCACTCAAAGTCACTTTGTTTGCCTGAATCACCCTCTTTATTTTTCCTTTCTTTTTTTTCTGCTTTTTGTTTTTGTTTTTCTTTTTTAAGATTGAACATAAGTCAATTTCATTCCAGTTCAGGTCAGAGTGCTCTCTAAATCAAAATTAGCATTTTGAATTGATGAAAGACTGAGCTTTTAATTAAAAAATATTAGGTAATGAATGTACCAGGAATGAACTAAAAAAGATGCAAGCTTTTCTTATACTGATTTCAGTTTTATTCCCCAGTGTCTCCCACTGAAGGAAGGTCATGAGCAACAAGGCACCAGCACATTGGATCCAGAATTGCTAAAGTAAGTTTTCTCCTCCGGCAGAGTCCCTGAGGACACTGAATCCGGCTGAGCTGTTCAGGGTTTCATATTCTTCCCCTAAGTAAATTAAATCATGAGCACATCTCATCACAGAGGCCTGCACAAAAGCCTGCTATACCTTTTTGGCAAGCAATG
Source organism: Nomascus leucogenys (assembly GCF_006542625.1). Taxonomy (NCBI): domain Eukaryota; kingdom Metazoa; phylum Chordata; class Mammalia; order Primates; family Hylobatidae; genus Nomascus; species Nomascus leucogenys. The sequence goes on from NC_044391.1 coordinate 98,904,657, forward strand.
CTTAAAGTGGAGCTTTTAGAAATGCTAAAAGCCTGCCTCCCCCAGCCATCTGTGTTGGCTGGCCCAGCTGCGACCACGGGTGGGCCCTGGGGGTTGGGGAGCGGGTGGGGAAGCAGGGTCATGGTGGCAAATTTCATCCATGTGGGAGCCAAATCGAGTCCAAATGGACTCCTGTCAACGTTTTCTCTCTTTTGGTCAATAATGATGTAATTCTTCCCCGCAGCAGCTAGAGATCTTATTGGATATTTGCATGGAGGAAGAGACTATCTAACCCTTTTTCCCCACCTTTGAAAGTGCTAGAAATGTGAGGGTAAATGAATACAAATAGGAATGTGCTGGGAAGGTACAGTAGGGAAGCCTTCTGTGGCTCTGCAAGCCGATACAAATGCTGGCTTAATTAGAAAATCAATCTTGCTGTCCGGCTGATAGATTGCAATCCTCTGCTGGAGGTAGGAAAGAGAGTCGAGTCATGACGAGATAATTTTTTCCTATTACTAAAAGAAGGCTTAATGTACGTCTCTAAGCAATTCAGCGTGAAGAACTTGTTAAAAACACAACCACCTTTTCCCTCTTGTTAATTGAATCTTTGGGGGCGGGGAGGAGAAATAACACAGCAATTTGCGTTTTGTGAAAACACCTATTATTTTTTTTTCCTGAGGATACCCACGTTCTGACAGGTGATTTAGTAATTGTCTTCAGAGAAATTGAAGCTTTTTTTTTTTTATTAATAAGAAGGAGGATGGGTGGGTGGCAGCTCACCACACCCACAGAACTGACGTAAGAGAGAATGTTTGAATTGGGAAGAATTGACGTTGCTAACCATCAGTTCACGCTTTTTGGTGTCCACAGTGTGCTCACCCAAACATATTGTAAGTATAAAGGTTAGATATTATCTCCTGTGCTCAGATGAGGAACAGGCTTTGAGAGTTTAACTTGACCAAGGCCACATAGATAGTGAGTGGAGGTGCCTTGGAGAAGGGTTGCTTGCGCTCAAAATCTTTGCATTTCACAGATTCCATTTGGCTTTTTTAGAAAGGCGACCATAGCTGATCCGTTTCTGTTCATTCCTTCTTTCATCATATTCGTTCTTTGGCACCCTCTGATCTGCTTTTAATGCCCAACTCAGGGCGCATCCTTAATTCAGAACACAGGTCTTGATTGCACAGAGTTCTCGTGCTTCTGCTCTGCATTCATTTCCTCTCAGTCTTGAAAATGCAAAGCATTTCTGCCTCAACTCCAGGACTCCATCAACTGTCTCTCTGTAGCTTTAACTGTTTTATTTGTCATTTCATAGATCTGTATAATGTTGCAGCTATAGTTCTCTTCCACTGAGAGTGATCTCTACTGATTTTTTTTTTTTTCTGCAGAAAAGCCTCTTACAAAATGCTTGCTGCAACTAAGGTTGCAAGGATTTTAGAAACCTTCCTGGCTTTTTAAGGAGATCAGGAAAAAAAAAAAATCCAAGTCTACGGGTTCCTGGAAGAACTATTCCTTTGCTTAGAAACCCTTTCCTCGAGTTCTTTTCTGTCCTCAATATCTCAATTATTCTTTACACTTTCACCTCCTCTCCCAACCCACATCAGCCCTTAATCTTGAGCTAAAAATTTTTCTCTCTGGTTTCAGGGAAATTTTGCTATTCAACCATCTCATGTACTTTAACATATGGATTACACTTGTAATACTTAGTCATCTCCAAAAAGCCCACAGTCAAGACCAAGCTTATTAGTGAAATGCAACCTGCATTCTTTGGGCAGTGTTCATCACAAACTTCATTTTTATGAGAAACATAGTGAAGCTTGCTTAATAAAAACAAGACAGATTATATGTCGCAATGGTCCAAGATGGTAAGAATAATTAAATTATGCAGCTAGTTTTAAAATCTCATTTTCTCATTTTAGGCATCCACTTCAGCTTAATTTATTATATAATGCTATAATTATTAAATTAAATCTTTGAAGACAGACCCAGAGAAGATATCAGCCATCATTTAATTAAACATACCTAGCTTAAAAAAAAAAAGATAACTGAACAGGGGCTGTAACTGCTCTAAGATCATGCACGTGGAAATCTCTGAGTCACAAAGGAAATGTATATTTTGAAGGGACCTCTCATTTGAGGTACCCATGTTTACTCTGTGATCTTCTAGGTGTGATGCTAAAAGGCAATGAAATGGCTTAAATGTAGGACGCAGAAAAAAGAAGGACTAAACCCAAGGATTTTGAGAATTTTGTGTGTTTAAGGAAAAATTCAAGGAGAATAATAAGATTTTTGCATAAGTATTCAATACGTTGTGGACTTTTACACCTCTACCTAGGTGGAGCATAGCTCACCTATTTTTGGGTAGGGAATAATTATTATGACTACATTTTCTAAGCCAAAGGTAATGCTACTCAGCCCAATTTATAAATATGGAGACTGAGGCTCAGAAAAGGTAGCTCACTTCCCCAAGGTCACACAAATGATTCATAGCAAATCCAGGAGATCATTCCATTCTCTGTCTCTGACTCCAAAGCTTGTACTCTTAACTTGCAAAGTAGAGTATACCATGTATACTTACGAATGGAGAAATAAACTTGTTGGAAAAAAGGAAACATGATACTTGGATTTGACATTGTTTTAGAAAATATGTATTCTCTGGTTTTATGTGTAATGGTCAATTGTTAAGCTATGAGAAAGGAATACGTTGAAAACTGATAATGATTTGAGTTTCATTTGCTCTGAAGCCTGGTAAAGCTGATGAAATAATCCTTTAAGCATTGAGGTGTAAAGATATTAAAAATATATTAAAATTCGAAGACAAATTAGCCATAGACTGAAGACATAATAATATTTTCAAATGCTCCAACGTTTTATGGAGGTCTTCACACATCAGTGATAGGTGATATTTCTCTTTCTAGAGAAAGTCTTGGGATAAAGATTCCTGTCTTAAGTTGCTCCCTTACCCTTTCTGCCTTGGTTTTGAAAGAGACATTTAGGGTCTATTCATTTTATGTTATCAGTGACCTTGTGGACACTCTTAAGATAATAATGATGACAGAAATGACATATGGTATTTGAGTTTTAAGAAGTGGGGGTTGGCAAAAACATAGTCTTTTGGAGATGAAAGCTGGTTTGCTTTTCCTAGTAATCTCTTGCACAGTATGCTGGCTGAAAGAGAGAGCCTGAGACCAATCCTGTTTAGGAAATACTTGTTAACATTTTTGGAACTGGCAGAGGACCTCCTTGTTAAACTGGAATTTTCTCCATCTGTGGTTTTCTGTTTATTTCTATGTAATTCCACACAACAATGGTAAGTTTAAAAATCAGGCAACATATCATTTGAGTATCCTAGTTTTATGCAAATGTGGATGGTATGATGTTAAAGGAATGTAGATTACTCCTGAAAAATAAAATGCAAGCTAAACATTCCCACAACAACTTTAATCTGCAACCCAGACCCCATTCTCCTCAGCAGTCCCGTTTACAGCACTTTGTGACTTGGAAAATCCCAAGAAATCATGTTTATTTTCTTCGTAACTCTTTCTCACCATCAGTGAATGTGGCAGGAGAGACATCACTGTCCTTATTTCACAGAATAAACAAATTGAAGCAGAGATGTTAATGACATATCCAATGATCACACAGCAAATGGCAGCAAGATTTGACTCTAAGATTGCTTAATTCCAAAGCCCAACCTCCTTTCGCTTTGCATCGCAAGACACTACATTTCATTAATATTGCTAGTGACTATTCTACACTTGTCTCCTTTTAGAAAAATGAGTGTACAGCTCTGTAAAACTTTGGATAAGAGAATAGGCAAGGTAAGATAAAGTCATTTATAGGCTCAACTAGAGATTTCATAAATAGCCTCAATTGACAGATTTCACTGTGGACAGATGGCAGTTTTGGCTAAGAGCAGCTTGATTCCTCGAAGGTAATTCTGTGCCACAGGTGTCAGTCTCTCCTACACTTATTTGGGCTGGCTCAGCGTGGAGTGGTATGGAGGACTCATCTGGCTTGATGTGAATCTTAATATTTCACAGTGGCAGAACTGAAATGAAAGGAAAAGTAATATACTTTATGTATTCTTCCCTCTTTTAAAAAATATTGCCACAGAGGGACTTAGAATATAGTCCTTTTTCTAGGACTATAGGTTATATATAGAAATTTCTAGGACTGTTTCTCTAGAAGAGAAATACCCTTGGAATTCCTATTTCCTCTCAGGGATTATTGATACTTGTGGCCAGCACAGACCCAGCTTATTTTGAGATCATATATACAGTTGATACGCGGATTATATTTTAGGCTTGAATTAAACTCATTTTTCTTTCCACACAGTCCCAAATCTACTTGGCCAAGCACCTTTCCATTTTATATTCTTGTTTATTTAGAGGAAATATAGTCCATATGTTTCACATTCATTTACACTTAACTCATCAAAATGTTATTTGGCAATGGGTATTTGATGTCCCCTAGAAGAGTCTTGAGGTGCTTTTGATAAGATTTAGTTCTATAACCAGGAAATAATGTTATGTCTGGAGAGAAACATAGTTCCCAAAGGGCCCTGGGTCAGTTCAAAGCTCCACTGAAAATGGTTATGGAAGGCTGAGTTTTGGAAGTGTATTTTTGTATATTCACTACTCTCCAAAACTGCCAGTGGAGACCGCTGAATATGGGGTGCTGGGTTCTCAAAGCAGCTTGGTTTAATGGCTATTGTGCAGCCACAAATGAACTGATTGATAGACAAATTATTCTATTTACCCAAATGTGTAATGACATGTTTTAAACACTATGAGCTCTGAATACTTAGTGGAACCTTAAAGATTTGATGGTATAAAAATTAAAAGCACATGACAAACTGGTAAGCAATGTTAATAGCATTATTAGTAATATGTCGAGGGCTCTGTTTAGTATATAAAATAGTATCTTTATTAATATTTGAAAATATATTTAAAAATAACAATAATGTGAATGTATCAGTAGAAAAATAGGCATAAGACAGAAGGAAACACACACAAACATAAAGCACACAGGTGAATATATTCATATATATGAAACTTACATGTTCAAAAATCCTTCAGCTTTATTAATAGTAAAGTACATGAAAATTAAAACAACAATACAATTTTATTTTTAAGCCAGCAAATTGATGAAACAATGCTAAAATATTAAATGCTACCAAGGGTTTTTGGATAATCTGCTCCTTGAAGGGTAAATGGGTATGATTTTCCTGGAAATGCATGTAACAATGTTATGAACTCATTCTTAAAAGAGTTCATGCCTTTTGATGTAATAATTTTACTTCTAGGAATATATTCAAAGTTTTTGAGAAAGATTTACATGCAAAAGTGTTTATTGTATTGCTGTTTTTAATAGTGAAAATAAAAATGTCAACATTTCTAATAACAGAGTTAAATACATTATGGTTAAATAAATTAGGGTACATTCCATAGGCTATTATTCATCCACTAATGCCCCATTACAGAGTTTAGTGTCATGGGAAAATGCCATTTATATAAATGAAAAAGAAAATGGAAAACAAAACTGTACTATACATTCCCAGTTTTGTAAAAACAAAAGCAGACATCCAAATGCAGGAAAGGAAATTTTTAAGCAAAACCAGTCATTATTTCTTGGTGGTGAAAGTGTATGCGATTCTAATTTTCTTCTTTATATCTTTCTGCATTTTAAGAATGATAAACGTATATTAACTTTATAATTATAAAAATAATAAATATTTCTTATAGTAGTAGAATTCTTTGCATTTTCAGTAGGTGAAAGCAGCAGATGCATCAGAAACTGAAATATTGATCTTGAGGCTTTGTGATGACCATCAAGTAACTGATTCATTTTTTTCATCCTATATTCTCATGGCTATAGCATATCATCTTTGAAAAATAGTTTAGGCATGGAATTTACTATCCTGTCTTCATATAAAAATGATAGTCCAGAAGAAGAAGAATTCACTCTACTTTGTCAGTTATATAATCTGGTTGGGAATTTCTTTAGATAATTTGCTCTGTAATTTGAAGGGAAATTTTTCTTTTAAAAGCCAGTTATCTTAAAGAAAACATCTTTTCAGAAGGCATTTTTCCCATGAGTTTAGATTTGATTGGCTTGATTTATCTACCTCGTTAGGTAGAAGGGAGTTTGGATGCACCACATAAGAAGATGTGATTGAGGAATCAGAAACCTATTAAAAATATAATCTAGTCTTGAGAGATAGTGTCGTGTGTGGTGTGAATGAAGACCTGAGATTGCATTTTAGTTCTGCTACCTAGCAGGTGTGTGAGTTTGTGCAGTCACTTTATAGCTCTTGTCTTGTGTACCTTGAAAGGCTCTTATAAAGAATACATGGAATATTATACATGAGTTATTATCATCAGACAATCTATGGATGATCGCACTAGAAACTGGACTCTCGTCTTACCAGAATATTGGTGAGCTGGGGGCCTAATGTGTCGTTAGAAGTTATCCAATAGGCAACTGAAATTTCCACTGCAGGCCTTCACAGATGTCCTTAGAAGTTTTAACTGAAGCCTAAGAAATAGGAATGTTGTACTTTTGTTTGCTGGTGGCCATACTCTTTAATTTCTCTGGAAACCCCAAAGAACAAATTTTCTTTAAAATGTATTTATTTCTCATATATTTACAGTAAACTATGAAAAGAATAAAATGTATTTTCATAAGCCACACATTTATTTATTTTATAACCACATCACATCTGTGTGCACCTTAATTGGAAAACAAATCAATAACTGAAATATAATATTCATGAAAAGACCTTTATAAGCTCTTTTATAATGTGTTAACAGTTTTGAAACATTAGAAAAGGAAACCATCCTGAATCAGGATATATAATGGAAGGACCATGTTCCCAGAGGGAGGAGCTCTTAATGGATGGACTGGAAGAGAGGGATCCTCATGAGACGGTGGAGTCTCTGTTTGGAGAGAGCAGTTCACAATCATGTGCCACAGCAATAGACTTTAGACAGCCTGCTTAGAGAGAAACTAAGAGCAATCAGTTTCAATTCATGAAGTGACAAGGACATTTTTGAAAAATAATTTAAAACGTTTTTTCTTGCTAGCAGATTGGAAAAAAATGAAGGTCAGAAACTCTCATGAATACTGGGGCAGGCCAGATATAGAGGAAAAACGATGACCTTTTATCATTTTCAAAGTTAAATTTAGGCTTCTTAATGGGCAATTACTATTTATTTCATTTTCGCTCTTATTTAGGCATTATCTTTTTATAATGAGAAAGCATACACTGTGTTGTTTTCTTAATAAAGACTATTTTTTATCTTTAAAAAACATATAGACAAGCGTTTGTTTTATTCTATTAAAAAACTGAGTGCCCAGTAGACAAAGGACATCCTAGTCCATTATAGAATTAGTAAGCTTCCTTAGTATTTTAGTCCAGAGGCTATTAGGTAGGGCTGAGAAAAGACTGGCTTCTGTATTGGAAGGTGAGGTTGGGGAGTTGATGGTGGGGAAAGGCTGGCATGAGAAATCTGAGCCTGAGTAGGGTGGGAAGGACATCCATGTGGGATGTGAAACTGTGGCAGTGACAGGAGATTAGATATATGTATTGGGATATTGACCCAATAAGTAAATAAGATAATGGGAGCCAGATTTCACACTACTTAAGGAGAGAGTTATACATTTGGAACAGGAGAAAAATGAAAGAACCAAGTGATATTAGATCAGAATTGGGGTACTGGTAAAAAGTCATTGTTTTGAAGAGGAATAGAGAGATAGATAGGCATAGAGAAATAATTACAGATCTAAATATGTGTGTGTATCTAAATATAGGTCTAATTAACGTGTGCATATATAAATATAAATATAGATCTAAATATATGTGTGTGCGCATACACACATACACACACACACACACACACACACTTCCTAGCACTGACTGCTCAAAAAGCCCTAGAGCAGTGACATTGTAATCACGATGAGCACACTTAGAGGCCAGACCTTGATTCCTAAACACCATTCTCTACTAAATGCAACCATGGTTGTTTGGAGAAACGGATAATGCCAGGACTGGGTTAGGGAAAGTGCAAGAGAAGCCTGGAAAATCTTTGTGTCCCAGGATGTAAGGAAGTACTCAAAAGGTGATGGGAACACAGAAGCCTCTTTGAAGGGGCTCCACAAATCTGGAATAAGTTGAGCTTCTAAGTAGATAATGTTAGCAAAGAATTAGAATCCATTCAACAAAACAGAGTTCATGAGTTCATACTACTGTAAATAAATTATTGGATAAATAAATTGGGAGAAATGAATGCTGGACTAATAAATGTAGAAGGAATAATTGCAGCAGAAAATCACCATTTAGCAGCCATAATAATTAAACCAAGAAACATCTATGGGTATTAAAACTAAGTGGGTAGAAGTTTGATGATAAGATATTTACATAGTCTAAAAGAGGTACATTTTGTGAAATATTTACGTGTTAAGGAAAAAAAAGGAGAAACTTTGGAGAAACCAGGCAGATAACATCTTAATCTAATTATCACAGTTAACTTACCAGAAAAGAGACAAAAAGCAGTTGTGACCATTTGATTGGAAGACATGGAAGAACTGAGCATCATTCTGAGAGATTCCTGCCAAAGACATATAACCTGAATCTAATTATGACAAAACATCAGACAAACTCAAATCGAGAGACAGTCTACAAATAACTGGCCTTCTACATTCAAAAGTGTCAAGATCATCGATGATAAGGAAAGACTGAGGAATTATTTCGGACCAAAGGAGACAGAAGACACTAACAACTAAATGTTTAAATCTGCATTGGATCCTTGTGCTCTAAAGGATGTTACTGGGAAAAATTGGCAATAATTAAATGGGGGCTGAGAGTAGGTGGTAATGACGTATCAGTGCTAATTTCCTTGTTTTGATGGTTGTATTGTAGTTATGTAGAAGAATGTCCTTGTCTGGAGGACATTTACACTAAATTGTTGAGGAGTTATAGGGCAGCATGTTGGTAACATACTCTGAAATGGTTCAGAAAAAAAGATTTTAGTATTTGTAATTTTTAAAATAATTTTAAGGCTGAGCCTGGTGGCTCATGCCAGTAATTTCAGCACTTTGGGAGGCCGAGGTGGGCAGATCACTTGAGGCCAGGAGTTCGAGATCAGCTTGGCAAACATGGTGAAACCCCATCTCTACTAAAAACACAAAAAATTAGCCAGGCGTGGTAGGATGTGCCTGTAATCCCAGTTACCTGGGAGGCTGAGGCAGGAGAATCTCTTGAACCCAGGAGGCAGAGATTGTAGTGAGCTGAGACTGCGCCACTGCACTCCAGCCTGGGCAACAGAGTGTGACTCTGTATCAAATAATAATAATAATAATAACAATAATTTTGAAATTATTTTTAGTATGAAAAAAATAAGAAGTGGCCCTGCCTTTGAGGAGACCACTGGATAGTAGAAAGTGCGAGACGATAAGATGACATGAAGTCAGCAGAGCAGAGGGTGGCAGTCTGGTGACATATGCATCTGGAGCCAAATGGTGCATGTTCCCATTGTAGTTCTGACACCACCAGCAAGAAGACCTTAGGAGGATGGCATAAAGGGAATGATAATAGTATAAATTCATAGGGTAATTATGAGGTGTACAGAGCACATGGCATGCACATAATAATTTATAGCTATTGTTCTTATTAGTTATCGGTGAATAAGCTCATGGTTATTTATAGTCAGACAGCTACTTCTAAATTCTGGCTTTGCCACTTACCATGTGACCTTCAACAATTTACTAATTTTTATGAGGCTCAGGTACTTCATTTAAACTAGAAATAATAATCATTGTAATTGTAGCCAGTAAAGAAACAGGGTGGTTGTGAGATTCAAATGAGATAATGCAAAATGGTTAGCACATTGTAAGCACTTGATAAGTGTTAGTTATTGCTACATAAATATAAGGCCAAAATTTAGTAAATGCTATAAGAGAAAAAGCATGTGGCAATTCTGAGAAGAAAAAAGCATTTGGGTGAAAGGGTAAAGAAAGCTGTAGATTATAGGATATTCTCTGGTACAACTGGGATGCTATGACTAGAAGAAGGCAGTGCCATAGGAAAGGGGAAAGACCAGTGTGGTGGTGAAGGGAGAAAGAAGAGTCAACAACTATCTCTTATCAGGAATAGACAAAGTATAAACACAAAGCGAGAGCTGATTTTGGGAAAAGACATTAAAGTGTCAGGGAGATGTTGGCAGGCAATGAAATTTGGCTGGAAAGAGGAGGAGACTGGAGCATGCATATAAATTGAGGTGACAATGAAATTCTGTGAGTGAATGAGGTTTCCAAGGAAGGACACTCCATACAAGGAAGGAAGGAGTCAGGACAGAACTTGGGAAAGCATCAACATTTAGGGAGGACAAAGGGGAGGTGTGAGAGTGTGGGAGATGGAAGAGTGAGAGGATAGAGGTTGAGAGAGATAGTTGGTGAATGAGTCAGGAAGGTGCTAGTTCAGAGGCAGAAAAACCCGGCTTGGTTCAGCAAAAAAGGCCAAGAGCTTGAGAAGAATAAAGACTGGGAAAAAGGTATCATACTGTTAGGTGGTTAATTGGACCCTGCTGAGTTACAAGAAACTGGAGAAATGAAATTTCAAGAAGTTAGGTGACAGAGGAATGAGTATCTGGGTAAAGAAAGCAGGAGATTTTTCTTGAGGATATTTTAACAGCCAAGGCAGATTTATCATTAAGCAAATGAAGCTTCATTCAGGCCCTTTAACTTCCCAGATCTTTCCCAGGCCCTAGGACTTGTCCTAGCAATGCCTTCCCGTAGTCATGTGATCTGTGAAACTTACATATGTAAGATATTTAATTGCTCTGAGGGGTAAGAACACTCTTTCTCCTCAGGCTGTCCTAAATGAAAAGTGGAATGCCTGCTTGGGATTCAAGCATCAGCTTAGAGAACTAGCGTTAAGGCTTAAGAGTCTCTGCTGTGTGGTTTGCATATGGTAGTTAACATATAGTTAAATTATTGCTAATAGTCACAGGAATTCTTCCTCCACCCACAGGGCCAACGCACCCAGCACTGACAACAATGTGGACACGTCGTTTGACATCGGGCATTTGGAGAAATGTAGGTAGTGGAGGAGAAAAGGTTTGAAATGAACAGAGCCAGAGCTAGTATGTGGAAAGTTCTCCCAATCATGAGATGTGTAAAATTACAAGTAGACGATCTGGTTCTTGTCAAGACCCAATCAGAATGTGAATTCTCACCTATCAGATAAGATAACCTAAGATGCATAATATACCACCATCATGAGCAATCAATGACAAACTGGTTAATGGGTGTTGTCAGTTCAAAGAAGATTTAAGATTAGTCACAGCACAAGAAAATTTGAAATATTTTGAAATATTTCAGCTCAGATATGAAACTCGATAAGAGATTTTGCAAACTGAAAAAAATTTCTACAACCTTATTTATTATCAATAATGAAATAGGAAGTTGAGACTTTTAAAAACTATAAATGTATAAATATTTTAATTAAATATACTGGATAAAAGATTGAATCCTTGCCAAATAAAGAAGCAAACTAAGAGAATGCAGCTAAAAATCAGAGAAAGATGTTAGAGGCCAGGCAGTTAATAAAATATTACATTATTTTGTAGATTTTGTGATGTTTGTGGTATTTGTTCATTTTTTAAAAAATGATACTTTATTGCATCTTTTCCTCATTCTAAATAAATATTCATTTGCATCTATTTTTTAAATTTATGTATTTAAATTGTTTACCTTAAAGAACCTCTCCTCTCCCCCACCCCCAACTGTATCAGCTTTGGGCCCTTCAAAACCTGAATCCACTCTTATGTAACGGAAGTAGCAGTGCTTCTTGCCAGGAGTGTATTCAGGCTTGAACAGAGTTAGGATGTCAGCTCTGGGCATGGTGGAATATTAAATATTTCATTATTAGCAATTTTTAGGATAGGGATGACCTGAGCCTTTTGTATGCAGAGGGAAGGTGCTGGCTGTAAGAAAAAAAAAATACTCATGTAATAGGGATACTTTTTGGAACAGGTCTCACAAAAATGGAAATGAACAGGTTAAGACAGAGTGAAGAGAATGGCTTTCAAAGGCAAGTTCAGATAGAGAGCTGCGAAGGAGGGAAGAGGGAAAGTGGATTTTGTGGAGGGATGTGAGGGAGCTTTATATCTGTGGCCTTAATATTCTAGTCCATGTGGCGGCTAGGCTATCAACTCAAGTCTCAGGGGTGGGTATTTTTAGGGGTTTTCTGAGCGGGAGAAGGTCCCTCATAACTATTTTGCAAAATGACAACTGTTAAATATAGTGATGGGCCTGCTCTCATTTTCTCAAACTCTACGCAGTCATCCTAAGATACTGTACCCAGATACCTTGCTGCAGACTTGGCAGTAACCGTCCCAGATGAAGAGCGAGTTCAGAGGTAGTGCTATTCTAGTATCAGCATGATCAGAGAATACAACTGAGGTAATCAGGTAAGCTTAGTGAGAAGAATGTCGAGTGGTGAGCTTGAGTTGTTGCCTAAAAAAAAGAAACAACAATTTATTTATATATGGCCTTACTCCACACAGGATTTAAGGTAGCTTATAAGAATGCATGCAATAAAATAGCAAGATGTGGTCTATAAATAAAAAATCAAGGCTGGAAAAAGCATAAAATATAGATAAGAAGACTTCAGATGTGGCTTGTCAGTGATCTTCAAATAACTGAAGGGTTGTCATGTGGAAGAGCATTTTGGGATATTTGGTATGTGGGTTCCAGAACACCAGGGTATGTGTGTTGTAGTCTGTTTGGGCTGCTATAACAAAATACCATGAACTGAGTGGCTTATAAACAACAGAAATTTATTTCTCATATTTCTAGGGACTGGGAAGTCCAAGATCAAGGCACCAGCAGATTTGGCATTTGGTAAGGGCCTGCTTTTTGTTTAATAGATGATGCCTTCTAGGTGTGTCCTTACATGGTGGAAGGGACAAGGCAGCTCCCTGGGGTCTCTTTTCTAAGGGCACTAAGCCCATTCATTAGAGCTCTTCCCTCATAACCTGATTACCTTCCCAAAGCCTTACGACCTCATATCAGTACCTTCAGAGTTAGGATTTCTAGGTATAAATTTCGGAGGTTCACAAACATTCAGACCATAGCTGGTGTGTGTGGTTACAGTAAGGTAGACATCAGCGCAACATAAGTCAGAACTTTCTAACAAGTGCAGCTGTTCCACAGTGGCACAGATGTCATGAGCTCCTTTTTTATCAGAGGAGGCATTTAAACAGAACTAGGTAACCTCCTTTTTGGCCTCCTGTGGAAGCCAGGAGATGCAATGGGTAAAGACTGGCCTCTGAAATACCCTTAGAATCTGGATTCTGATGACTGGGTGGCACGAATTGTTCTCAACATTGCCCTATAAAACATGAACTATTCTGAAATGCTCCACACAATCATAAAAACTTGTCAGTAGCCATTCTGTGTACCTCTATGGCCTGTAGCGTTGTCACTCACCTTTGAAATGTCACTGCACATTGTAAACCCAAAATTTCTGAGGCAATATGAGTCAGCTACATATGGGAGGGGAGGTGGAGAGAGAGCTGGGTGGGTTTTATCTACCCATCATGCCCCTGCTTTCTGGGCCACCATTCTGTAGTTTGAAGAGCTAGTGGATTCCATTCCCTTATCATTCAATAACAAATGGCTATTGTTCTGCATCCTATGTCAGGCCCATGTCAGATCCCTGCAAGCAGAACACTGAAAAAGCAGACATGGTCCCTGTTTTCAAAGGGCTTGTTGCTTCATGGGAAAAAAATGACAGTAAAAATAATCACACATGTATATCCTACAAATTGTCACATGCATGATGAAGAAAGAAAAGAGTATTCTAGGAGAGAGGATAGCTGTAAGACCTGATATCGCATGAACAAAAACCATCTTTAGTGAGGTCAATTAAGTAGAGAAAGGTGGGGGTTCAGATGGAGAGATTTCAGGCTGAGAGGACAACGTGCGCAATATGAGGAAGCACAGAGCATTTGGGGAATGGCCCGAAGGCCAGAATTGCTGAGTGAAACCTAGAGAATGGTGATCCAGTGATGAAAGCAGCGTGAGCAGTTCAGGACAGAGGGTCCGGGCTGTGCTCATAAGCAACTTCAAGGACTTTTATCTTTATCATGATGGTGCTGCAACTCTTAGGGGTTTTACCAGGGGAGCAATATGAGAATACTGATGTTGTGATTTGTTTTCTTTTTCTATTAAAAAAAATAAAATCACTTTAGCTTTAGAGTAGAGACTGCAGTAGGGGTTGGGGCAAGAATAGATGTAGGGAGGTTACTGAATAGGCTACATTAGTGATCAAGTGACAGATAGTGATGGCTTGGCCAAGGGCAGTGGTGGCAAAGATGGAGAGAAGCAAATTGTTTCTCAAGGTGACCATGGGATAAAAATGAACAGGATTTGGCAATGGGTGGATGGGAGGTAAAGATGGAAAAGAAAAAGTGGCATCAAAGATGGCACCTAGAAACTGGACAGACTAAGTGTTCCATTCACTGATTAGGCACGTGAAGAGAGGGCTGGTATGAGACAATGGCCAGAGCAAAACAGAATTCCTCTGATCTTACCTGATTCAGGATTAGAAAAGGCAACCATTTCAACTGATTCAAATTCAGTTCAATTCAGTTCAATTCAACCCTATCTGGTTCAATTGAAGTCACCTTATGAAGCATCTACCAGACGAGCCTCTGTGAGTGATTCAGACAAATATAAAAAGCCCTCGGAGGGGTTGCATGATCACGTCTTGTACTAAGTTAGTGCCCAAATAACCAAAGCACCCCATGGAATGTGAGAAGTGCCTACAGAGAGAGATGGAATGCCACTGGACTGCAGCGGCCAACTCCTGTCACCCCAGAGGGCTTGACTGACCTACAAAAAGAATTGGACTGACTTTATCTTAAAAGAGAGATAAGAGTCCATAGGCTGCCTTTGAGGTTAGTGGGCAATGAGTCATGTAGACATGGGAAACTCACAGTTTCCTTCCCTTGGTCTACACTGACCAAGCCCCAAGGACTGGAGTATGTACACCTGTTCTCAGCCCCGGCTCCCTCCCGGACTCCTAGCACTTCCTAAAGGATCCTTTGCTTGTGTCTTCATCTCCTCAGATAATAACTACTCTCTAATTATCCCATCTGTATTTTACAAGAGCTAATTAGAAAGTGTCTGATAGCCTGGGAATTTTCTGACAAAGATAGTGCACAAATCTAGCCTGTGTATCTGGGGATGATGCTTCTAGCCACATCACTATTTCTGGTTACAAATGGAAAGTAGGAGCCCGCACCTCCTCTCTCCATCTCCAGCCTTGTCAGACTCATTCACACCACGTCCCAGTGACCCCTAGGTGTCCATCTCCCACTCTCCTCCCAACTCCACTCAGAATCTCAGTGTAAATATCATTCTCTAAATGCAAATACTTTTGGGAGAATTCTTATGCTTTTATTTAATTCTGGATTTTAATAGTAGTAATTAATGCTTGTACACCTCATTCCATTTTCAAAATGTGTTTCTTTACATATTTCATTGAATACTCACACAATCTTGTGGGGCAAATATCCTTCTAACAGTCTTCCCCAGAGAGGCTAAGCTATTTACCCAAAGCCAGAGCACTATGCAGTGGCTGAGCGTGAGACTCATTTCATGCTCTCTCTATTCAACCAGTTGTTTTCTTCTGGTTAAAGCAAACAAACCTGTGTCAGGAGGACAGCGTGAAGATGTGAGCAGAGAGGATTTTTTGTAAATTATCCCTTGAAATCATAAATATAAGCAGCTGTCTGTTTCTCCCCATTTAATGGTAGTCCCGTTGTCAGCACAATGGCTAAGAGTACATGATGTTGAGGAAATAGGCCTATATTTCAATACTGACATTCAACCTCGTTCTATGTGACTTTGAGCAAGTAGTTACAAACTGGGACAGTATTAGTTGCACAGATGTATTCACCTCCTAGGTCATAGGTTTATTGTGAAGAACAAATGAGTTAAAGTATATAAGCAATAGTTTCTAAAACATAGTAAATACTTAAAACATATTTGTTTCGTGGGGTTGCTATTTTTCTATTCTGGTGCTCAACTTCTTTTTGACCTCAGTCTGAACAGGGGAGGCCAATACCTTTGAAGTGCTTTGTGCGCAGTTTGACGAGAAATGACTGACTAAACTATTGTGTTGAGAAGGATTCTGAGGTTTGCTTTGGGCTCAGCTGAAATGAATAAGTGTTCCTCTGTGTGTGCTGCATAATGATGCCCTTTTCTCCAAAGCTGTTTGCAGGGCCTGTCACAGTCCATGCCTTTGCCTCTCAGTTTCACTGTCTGCCTTAGGCATTTACTCAAATACTTTATCGGTACTAGTCCAGCATGTTCAGACTAAATGTAGTTTCCAGCTCACAGGGGTACTGCCTGCTTGGGTGAGAGCAAAAGAATTTAATGAATAGGAGCTATGTATGGATGGGCTCTAACAAGAAGGGTTAGCAGGCCAGGGATTAAAAAATAACTACACTGCAGCCACTCTGGGTGAGCCAACCCATGATGTATATTTCCATCTAAATAAAATACATTCATTTTGAAGACCGCAAAATAGCTGTAACTTGAGATTCCCACAAATGCTTGGAAAACTCTCAGTCCTTTCTGAGTGGCAGTAGATAGAGAAGCAAGAATGCCAGTAAGAAATGTGAGATGGATTCTGAGAAACAGGGCCTGGATTAGCCTTCCAAGAAGCCAGCATTCTTTAGCACTGATCTAGCTTTCCAGTGTTTTGGGGATAGTATTTTTATGAAGCTTACTGATTAAACATTTGCTGATCTCTCTCCTGGAAGAATTATGGAAATACAATAATTATTATGAATGGTCTCTTAGAGCTGGTCTAATCAAAGTTTCCATTCTGTGATCTGCAGAGAATTCTAACAGTGTGCTGTGTTTTTCTTTTTCTTCTACCGAATTTATCAATGTCTTGGGTCATTATTTGCCTGATCACAACAACATACATTCATGAATATGTATCAGCTAAAATCTGCAATTTTATGTGTAAGTTTGCTCATGTCTTTCGGTGTTTATAGCAATTAAATAAGACCTTGATAAATTTGGAGGAAATAAAAAAGCTTTGATAGTATGAATGCTTATGTGGTTGAATTGCAGGCACTGAGATAAATTATGTTTTGTGCAACTATTAATTCATTGATTAGCTTATTAGATATTTTTCCATTTAGTTATGTGTCTTCTTAGGAAATAAGTAAGAATAAGTTCTTGACTGCATTGTTTGGCCTTCTGGTGTTCATTTTGGCTTATGAATGCAACCAATCCTTATCTTGGCTAATGTGAATATAAGTGGGCTGTCTTGTTGGGGATTTATCAGGGAGGTATAGAAATTTATTTGTAGTGAATCACGGCCACCACAGGGAGGGGCAGGTAGAGAGTGGTTCAGTGACATAGAGGTCACCAGTGGAGAGGAGACCAGACCGGTGACCAAGGGCTCTGGCTGCCTGACAAGGAAAATCTAGGAGTAGCAACAGCTATGTAGAACATGGTAGTGGGAATGCCAGTGGGTGCTGTTCCAAAGGCAGGGCTTGGTAGGGCAGGGATTTGGAATCGGTGCCAGAGAAGATGCATCATCCTGGGAACTGGGATGTGCGCGGGTGGAAATGGTACTGGGGCCCAGAGGAGTGAAAGTGGTGACAATTTGGTCACAGCTCATACTTCCAGGAAGGGATGGAGATGAGGCCACCAGATTTAGCAAATAAAAATACAGGATGTTCAGTTAAATTTAAATTTCGAATAGACAAAGAATGATTTTAGTATGAACGTGTCCCATGCAATATCTGGATATATTAAAAATTTACTTGTTGTTTATCTGAAATTCAAATTTAACTGGGCATCCTGTATTTT
Source organism: Nomascus leucogenys (assembly GCF_006542625.1). Taxonomy (NCBI): domain Eukaryota; kingdom Metazoa; phylum Chordata; class Mammalia; order Primates; family Hylobatidae; genus Nomascus; species Nomascus leucogenys. The sequence goes on from NC_044391.1 coordinate 98,922,540, forward strand.
ATCTGAAAACCTTAGTGTGTGTGGATGTGCAGGAGGGACACTGGTCAGCACTTGTGTACTTGGGGAAGGCTCACTGATTTGGGGATGATGGAGGGATTGGCTGTGGGGAGTCAGGGGAAGCAGAAGATGCAGCAGGATGGTTAGTGCGTGTGTGTGTGTGTGTGTGTGTGTGTGACAGAGAGAGAGAGAGAGAGAGTGAGAGAGATAGACTAATTTTATGTTGGTTTTAATACTCATTTATTTTTATAATTTCTCATTACTTTTTTGTTGTTGTTTTGCAAGAATCAGTTGAACTTGGCTTGTGTCAAAGACAGGATATTTGTTGGTTTGTAACATGAAACTATCAGACCTATGTGTGCCCAGAATGATGATGTTCCATTAAGAATGAAAATTTTAGGCCGGGCGTGGTGGCTCACGCCTGTAACCCCAGCACTTTGGGAGGCCAAGGCAGGTGGATCGCCTGAGGTCAAGAGTTCGAGACCAGCCTGACAACATAGAGAAACCCCGTCTCTACTAAAAATACAAAATTAGCTGGGTGTGGTGGCACATGCCTGTAATTCCAGCTGCTCGGGAGGCTGAGGCAGGAGAATCACTTGAACCTGGGAGGCGGAGGTTGTGGTGAGCCGAGATCGTGCCATTGCACTCTAGCCTGGGCAACAAGCGTGAAACTCCGTCTTAAAAAAAAAAAAAGAATGAAAATTTAAATCCCCCAAAATGGTTATCTAGATAACACTGAACACATGAATAGTCAGAGACATTTGGATGATGGGTGTCCTTTGCATAAAAAGCCACATGACTGACAGTATTTTTCCATTTTTATTCAGATATTTTTGAAATAATGTAGACAGCCAACAGGCTCACCTCCAAGAGAGAATACATAATCACTGAGGTGGGAGATTTTCAAAACTACTTCTTATTTTTTTTCCAGTTTATGTGATTTGTTTTCATTTCTTCAAATCATTTTAGTGATCTACTCCATCCCCTTCCCAGTGCACAGCTCACTATCTGGCACATAGCAGATATGAAATAAATTCTCTTAAAATGATGGATGGGTAAATGAATGCATCATTCTTAAATCATTTATCCTCTAGTACAGAAATTATACTAGGGCAATGAGGAACTATTTGTTTAGAAGAGAACAGACATCTATTGAGTGTGCACTATGAGATAGAAACTGGCCAAGACAATATGTGTGTGTGTATACACACACACACACACACAAACACATATTATAAGTATATATATGTACTTTTACAGCCACCTTGTCCTATGGTTTGAATGTGTTCCCCAAAGATTTTGTGTTGGAAACTTGATCCCCTGTGCCATGATGTTGGAAGGTGGGACCTCATTGGAGGTGTTTGCATTGTGGGGCGGATCCCTCATAAATGGATTAACGCTGTTATCACAGGAGTGAATTCATTATAAAAGGCCAAATTTAGCCTCGTCTTGCTCTCTCTCCGTTGCTTTGTTTGCCCTTATGCCACAGGATGACACAGTAGGAAGACCTTCACCAGAGTCTGGTCTCTCTATCTTGGTCTTCCCAGCCCCTAGAAGTATGAGAAATATGTTTCTGTTCAATATAAATTACCCAGCGTGTAGATTTTGCTGTAGCAGCACAAAATGGACTGAGACATGGAAGTGAGCAGTAGTAGCCCCATTACACATTTGAGTAATACTCACAAGAGGATAAGTAAATTGTGAAGACCGTTATTAATTAAGAAGTAGAGCTGAGCTATGAGCCTGCTATGAGTTGTTAGGACATCTCCATTGACTCTGCATTGCCTTTCTGGACTAATCTGCAGTAATTGTTAATGTTTTGGGGGTCTCATATTATTTGAGAATTTGATGAATGTCAGGGCCCTCTCCCAGAGACATGAACATAGAAAAATATATTCTCAACTTTACAAGTAACGTAGGTTCATCATGAATCCCTGAGGAATAACTCATCATTACAGAATATCAGATTTTTTTCACCTGGAGTCAGGACAAAAGATGAGAATCAGCTTGAAAGCAGGGCAAGCATAGCATACTTACTATCCTATTCAGGAAGCTTCTCTCACTGGGGATAAAGGATCAAGTATCTTCTTTTCATACCAGGTCTTCCTAACCCTCAGGGAGCTCTTATGCTTCCTCCATTCTTAGTGGCATAACATACAGTCATGCCACATAACAATGTTTTGGTCAATGATGCATACACCGCGGTGGTCCCATAGATTATAATGTAATTGAAAGACTCCTATTACCTAGTAATGTGTTAATAATCCTGACCCTGTGTGGATCTAAGCTAATGTGTGTGTTTATGTCTTAGTTTTTAACAAAAAAGTTTAAAAAGTTAAAAAAATTAATAGAAAAGAGCTTATAGAATAAAAATATATAGAAAGAAAATATTTTTGTACAGCTGTACAATGTCTTTGTGTTTTAAGCTAAGTGAGAAAGTTAAAAATATATGACGTTTTTAAAGTAAAAAGTTACAGTAAGCTTAAGCTAATTTACTATTGAAGACAGAAATTAAAAAAGTAAATATAGCATAGTCTAAATGTGCAGTGTTTATAAAGTCTACAGTAGTGTACGGTGATATCCTACGCCATCATATTCACTCACCACTCATTTGCTGATTCACCCAGAGCAACTTCAAGTCTTACAAGCTCCATTCATGCTAAGTGCCCTATACAGGTTTACCATTTTTATATCCTTTAGACAGTATTTTTACTGTACCTTTTCTACATGTAGATATGTCGGGATACACAAATACCGATTGTTGTGTTACAGTTGTCTACAGTGTTCGGTATAGTAACATGCCGTACAGGTTTGTAGCCTAGGAGCAATAGGCTATGCCATATAGTCTAGACATAGGCTGTACCATCTAGATTTGTGTTAGTAGTGCATTCCATGATGTTTGCACAGCAATGAGATCACCTAAGGACAAATTTCTCAGAATGTATTCCCATAGTTAAGTGACATATGACTGTGGTTCTATTGGTAAATCTATTCTGGTTTAATATTCAACAAATGTAGATTTTACAATTTTTACTTTGCTTTAATATTCAACAAATGTAGATTTTACAATTTCTACTTTGCTTTATTCAGTGATTAGAAAATTACTCAATAATAGTCACTTAAATAAATTATGTGTCAGGTGCTTGGGGCACAGCAGTGAATAATTCAAATAGTTTCCACCCAGAGGTGCATTCCTCATGAAACAGAAGAAACCTGAGCTTCAGGTCCCCTCGCTAGCACAGCCCCTTCCAAGGTTCTGGGAGATGCCTTAAGATGCATCCACATGATCGTATATTTTTTGGTAAAATATACAAAGTAAGGTATTTTTGTATTGTTCTTGAAGAACCAGACTCCTTCCTACACTGTAGAAGCTGCAGGCACCACGAAACCTTCATCTGCCCCATCACTATCCTTGTGGAGATTAGAGTCCAGCATTGAATAAGTGATCACAGGAGTGAGGGGTTTGGGGTTGGGTGGATAAATTAAGAGATTTGGTCTTTTTGAGGGTCAGTAAAGGTTTCTTGGAGAAACTGACATTTAAGCTGAGACCTGAAGGCTTTTTTTTTAATTTTTGTTTTTTGGCATGGGAGTAGCTGCCTCATCAGGCGGAGGCAACTGTGGGTGTCAAGGCCCTGGGCAGGGCTGAGAGAGGGCAGGGCTGGTTTGAGAGCCTGAACTGGGTACCTACAGTTAGCTAGCTGAGCCTGGCTGGTGAGTGGAGACTAATGAAGCATTTTGAACATTATTCTAAGGACAATGGCATGCTGCTGGAAGGGAGTTACATAATCAGATTTGCATTAAAAAACCGAAAAAACACCACTCTAGCTCTAGGGTGGAGAATGAATTTTGTTTTGTTTTTACCCTCCAGAAACACCACCTGGAACACAGCTGTGACTTGATAAACAAGTGAAATATTCTTTGGTGTGGTGAGGGGAAAACAAATTTCTCAAAGGACACGCACCATGGTGTATGGGAGGACACTGGAGCCCAGCCAGCATCTGAAATGCTGAATTCAAAGTGCAGGTGAAAGTAGGACAACTGATTCACAAGCTGGGATGCCTGTGTTGTTGTTTGCCAGCGTGGGTGTGTGTGTTTTCCTGGCACCCTTCATTCATTCCCCAGCACAGTTGACATCAGGTTGGAAGCAGTGAGTTCTGAGGGAGACTGCTAGAGGACTCAACTTGGAGAACCAACAATCTGCGATGAAGATAATGAAGATAAAGACAATGTCAATGCCAGCGTCCAAAGTCATAAGGACCCTTTAAGAAGCTCCCAGAGCAGAAGTGACTATGCAAGAAGGGCCAATAAAGTCTAGGCAATGCATGACCGGGCGCGGTGGCTCACGCCTGTAATCCCAGCACATTGGGAGGCCGAGGTGGTGGGGTTACCTGAGGTTAGGAGTTTGAGACCAGCCTGACCAACATGGTTTCACCCCATCTCTACTAAAAAAAAAAAAAAAAAAAAAAAAAATACAAAAGTTAGCCAGGTGTGGTGCTGCACACCTGTAATCCCAACTACTCTGGAAGCTGAGGCAGGAGAATGGCTTGAACCCAGGAGGCGGAGGTGGCAGTGAGCCGAGATTGTGCCACTGCACTCCAGCCTGGGTGACAGAGTGAAACTCTGTCTCAAAAATAAATAAATAATAAAGTCTAGGCAATGCAGCAGACTGCAGACAAACGGATCTCCAGACTCATGAGCACTTGGCTTTTGTTACTCTCACCTCCTCCATCCTTTACCTGGTTCTATATCTGTCCTTCGGATCTTCCTGAATTTACCTTCCTGATTTTGCTCCTTAGTCTGGTTTTGTCCCGGACTTTACTCTCCTACTGCTCGCTCTCCTGTCCCCGATGGTTCATAGTTTCTTACTCTCAGGGAGAAACTCTGATATTGAGTTGGCCCAGCAGTAGTTCTGTCCATGCAACTCTCTTGCATGAGCTGTGACAGGCAGACACCTCACTAATTAGATCAGCACAGGGGTCTGCATACATTTAGTGTGGGGACCTCCAGCCCATCCTTGAGTGCACAGATTTAGTTCGGCACCATTCAGCTGCTGAAATTTGATGCAGTGGCCCTGGATGACCAAGGAATGTGGTGATAATTCTAAATAGGGTGTGTTCATTAAGTGAAGGAAATGTAGAATACATTTTAGATGAAAAAGAAATTTTTAAGTTTGGAGGGTAAAGATCAATCATCCATAAAACTAACTGATATATAACAGTTCATTTTTGATGATACCAGATAAATAAGGAGTGAAGACATTTTCAGAATTACAATGGCATTTATCTGTCTTCATTAAATTAAGCTCAGGAAACTAATGCAGACTCCAAATTGCCCACAGTCTAACACAGTCTCTGCATCTGGGGTTAACAAAATTAAATTTGGGAAAATCAAGAGTAAGGCTTTTAATGTTTCTACCACCTGTCAGCCTGGAAAGTTTTCTTAGTTTTTCTTTTTGGAGAGGGATTTGGGATTTGTGTTCCTGTCAACTTGAGAGAGGAATGGAGGAAGTCAAAGGGAGGAAGAGGAGCTGATGTTGCAGTCCGAGGGGAAACAGGAGTGAGGGCAGGGAGCCCAGAAGAGGGTCAGTGTGAAGATGGGTGTGGGGAAGGCAGAGCAAACCAGCTGCTGCTGTCAACCCTGACCTACTTCCTGGAGCTCTGGGAGCCCTCCCATCCCTGCTGTCAGCAACAGTGATGCTGCCTTCGGGCGGCTGTGCAGCCAACCCACACTGAGTGATAGCTATCCCTGTCGTTTTCTTAAATGTCACCAGTGAAAGAGACATTCCCACCTCCCTGGAGTACACATACTCCACTTGTGGATAAGTGGACACTTGGTTCCATTTTCACAGCTTCCAAAAATTGGTCACAGATGACTCACAATTGTATCAACTTCTCTGGTATGAGAAGCCATAGATGGAGGTATACAGAAATGATTTCTTAAAAAATGTAATGTCCTTTCTATGTGGCAGTAAAATGTCTTTCCTGCCATTAGGAGAAATGTGTTATTTGAATTATTTTCACAGCCATAAAGGCAGACCTGTGAAAGGCTATCTGTACTGGATAGTTCTCTGCTTTCATGAATTTTATTCAGAATAATCCATTCTTGGAAATGGTGGGGAAAGGGGAAATAAAAAGAGAACAAATATATGTTGGATTAGTTAGTATAAATTATAATTCATAAACTACAGTGTCCAAGCAATATTACCTTCCACATATTCTAGAATAGCTTGGTTCCTATTTTTGAGCCCCTGCCTGGTGCCAGTAACTTGTTTTCAGCTAATTCAGGGTTTCTGCCCCCATTTTCCTTGGAGGAATATCTAAGTTCTTTGGGGATATTGCTGGTGCCAAGCATGAAGCTGTTGGAGGACGAGGAGGCTTTGGCATCTGGTCCTCAGCATTATGTAAATCCTATCAGAACTTAGAAGTGAAATGGGAAGGATTGTTTATCTCCTGCCCAACTAGCTGCTGGGTTGTTCCTTACTCCCATTCACAAGGTCTCTGTGTGTCACTCTAGGTCATTTTGCTCTCCTGAGCCAGTCTGGGAACCACTTTGAGGCTGTTTGAGTCCAGAGCCATGGCCTAGGCCTCTTGTGGTGTGGGGATCCTGCTGTGTTCCCTCAGCTGAATCGGGGGCACTGGGTAGTGCCTTTCCCTCTCCTGGCCTATTCTCAGCCACACCTAAGTGATCTTATTTCATCTTGACACTAACCTTGGAAATTTGAAATAGAATTATTCATTTACCAAGGAGGAAAATGAGATTCAGACAAGCTAAATACATGCCAAAGCCACATAACTACAAATGGCAGAGCTCAGTCTGCTTTCCAAACCCATGTGGCTCCCTTCATCACCGTGACTCACCCACTTTATCCCCCAACTTCGAGGAAGTCTCTTCTGATCACCCAAGAATAATGTCTGCCTCCTTAGAAATTTTGTAGCCGTTGCTGTTTCAGTTTTGGGAGTGACATCTAATTGTCACACACTGTTTCACACGCTAGCTATCTGTGCACATATCTAGACAAGCCTGATTAGGCTGTGGCTCCTGGAAGGCAAAGATCACTTCTTGTGTTTGTCTCTATCCCATCTACTAGCACCACACTCTGTACATGGTAAATGTTTAACATATGATTGATTATAATAAAAACATGGGTTAAAAAATTAGTAAATGGATGAGTGCGTACTCTCTATATGTGTTCTATTTGTGTGGTTACACTGCAATTATAGGCTAGTTAACAATGCATGGCCTATAGATGTCTGCCCTTGTTCTTGCCTTTTAGTTCCATAGTCCTCAATCCACACCGTACTTTGGAGAGCACATAGGTCCAGGAGTGATGCGGCTCTATCTCATGCCTACTCCCCTATTCTACTTATAGAATCTGCTGTCCCCTGACTTTTTAATTGCTCAGTTTTCTGACTCCATGGCCAGGCTCCAGATATAGGCCTCTATGCTCTTCTTTTTAAAGACAAGTCATTTGGACCCTTACTTGGAGCCTTTCTTGCCCTGCGGTAAGATTGAATCTCAACTCTGCATGCTCCCTCAATTGCCAGGACACCTGGGACTCTGGGAACAGACAGGGTCTGTGCCCACACCAGCCTGGTGGTATTCTCACTGGCTAGGAGTATTCTCGCTAGTGTCCTCATCTTCCCACAGGACAGAAGGATTATCATACGGTGAACATATGGAGTGTTCCCAAGGTACCTCTTGAAAAATCCCAATAACCGGTTCAATGGTACAGCGTAGAAATGCATAATTGAATTTTTAAAAATAGTTTAGATTAAAATCTATTTAGAAAAGGGAGAAATGATATATTTTCTTATATATGCTATGGCAAAGTTTAATATCCAAGGATAATCCCTACAGAGTTGTCAGATCTATTGGTTATAAGGGAGAGATACCTAATTTAAATTAATTTAAGCAAAAGAAGAGAATGAATTGTTTATATAACTGAAAAGTCTAGGGCTTGAGGCACAATAAGATCCAGTGATATCTGTCTTTCTCTAAATCTACAGACTTTGCTTTCAAACTTATTTTGGACCCTAACAGGTGGGGCCTCTCTCAGAAGTAGAGATACTTTCTCTCTCAGCATCCAATTAGTTGCTGAAAAAGTACTCTGAGTGGCCCTGTTTGGGTCATGCCCACTATTAGACCAATCTGTATCCAGTGAGAAAGGATATGCTGGTCAGCTTAGATTATGTTTCTTCTACTGTGGTTGTCAATGCAGGATCACATGATTCTGAGGTCTTCTAGAGTCCTCCAGACTAAGTGAGGCAAGGCAGATTCCCAAATGAAACAATGTAGGGAAGACCGAAATACCCAGCATATGCCCATTGTGTTCATGAATTAGGTCCTCCATAATGGTCCCCCCCCATCTCACTACCCCTAGTGAAATGAATCTATGCCCTACAAATGGCTAAAGGGAATTAACATCTGTTGATCTCTTGTTAAGTTCAAGCACTATGCAGGGAACATTAAAAGCATCATATTCTTTAACTCTTATAATTGTCTTCCCTTATTCAGCCTTTTAAACAAGTCTGCCACCAGTTCAGCAAGGCAAGCTAGGTCTCGTGTGGAAGGAAAGCCCTGCAGCCCCTCAGCATTCACAGCTCCTATTTTACTCACTGGTATCTGGTCCTGTCCTCGATCACTTTACCCTGACCTAACACCAGTCTCTATTCCACCATCAGTCAGCCCAGTTTTGCTACACCAGTTGGCCATCTCCCTCCTTCTATGTGACAGTTCCAAGCACAGACCATTCCTCATTCTCTGTGACTTACTGTATTAGTCTATTCTTGCACTGCTATAAAGAAATATCTGAGACTGGATAATTTATAAAGGATAGAAATTTAATTGGCTTATGGTTCTATAGTCTGTACAGGAAGCGTAGAGGCTTCTGCTTTTCGGGAGGCCTCAGGAAATTTATAATCATGGTAGAAGGTGAAGGAGAAGCAAGCACATCTTACATGGCCAGAGCAGGAGCAAGAGGGTAGGGGAGATGCTATACACTTTTAAACAACTAGATCTCATGAGAACTCCCTCACTGTTGCAACATAGTACCAAGAGGAAAATACACCCCCATGATCCAATCACCTCCCACCAGGCCCCACCTTCAGCAATAAGGAGGATTACAATTCAACATGAGATTTGGGCAGGGTCACAGATCCAAACCGTATCATTCTGCCCCAGCCCCTCCCAAATCTCATGTCCTTCTCACATTTCAAAATACAATCATGTTTTCCCAATAATGTATTCCCCCAAAGTTCCCCAAAGCCTTAGCTCATTTCATCACTTACTCAAAAGTCCACAGTTCAAAGTTTTATGTGAGACAAGTCCCTTCTGCCTATGAGCCTGTAAAATTAAAAACAAGTTAGTTACTCCCAAGATACAATCAGGGTACGAGCATTGGGTAAATACTCCCATTCTAAAAGGGAGAAATTGGCCAAAAGAAAGGGGCTGCAGGCCCACTCAAGTCCAAACCCAGCAGGGCAATCATTAAATCTAAAAGCACCAAAATAATCTCCTTTGATTTCCACACCCTACATCCAGGGCACGCTGGTGTGAGGGGTATGCTCCCAGAGCCTTCTGCAGCTCTATGCCTTTGGCTTTGCAGGGTTCAGCCCCTGAGGCTGCTCTCAAGGGCTAATATTGAGTGCCTGTGGCTTCTCCAGGTGCAAGGTGCAAGCTGTTGGTGGATCTGTCATTCTGGGGTCTGGAGAATGGTAGCTGTTTTCTCATAGCTCCATTAAGAAGTGCCCCAGTGGGGACTTTGTGTGGGGGACCCAACCCCACATTTCTCCTCTGCACTGCCCTAGTAAAGGTTTTCCATGAGGGCTTCACCCTTGCAGCAGGCTTCTGCCTAGACATTTCAGCATTTCCATACATCCTCTGAAATCTAGGTGGAGGCTCCCAAGCCTCAACTCTTGCACTTTGTGTACCCACAGGCTTAACACCACATGGAAGCCACCTAGGCTTATGACTTGCATCCTCTGAAGCAGGGGCCCAAGCTGTACGTTGGCCACTTTTAGCCATGGCTGGAGTTGGAGCAACCGGGATGCAGGGAGCTGTGTTCTGAGGCTGCAAAGGGCAGTGGGGCCCTCAGCCTGTCCAGGAAACCATTCTGTCATCTTAGGCCTCTGGGCCTGTGATGGGAGGAGCTGCCATGAAGATCTCTAAAATGGCTTCAAGGCTTTTCCCCCATTGTCTTGGCTTTTAGCATTTGCCTTCCCTTTAGTTATACAAATTTCTGCAGCCTGCTTGAATTTCTCCCCTGAAAATGGGCTACTACTGTTGCAATGTAGTACCAAACTTTTCTAACACATGGCCAGGCTGCAAAATTTCCAAACTTGTATGCTATGCTTTTTTTTTTTTTTTTAATATAAGTTCCAATTTCAGGTAATTTCTTTGCTCATGTGTATGAGCACAGGTTGTTAGAAGTAGCCAGGTGACATCTGGATGCTGTGCTGCTTAGAAATTTCTTCTGCCAGATATCCCAAATCATCTCTCTCAAGTTCAGAGTTTCACAGATCCTTGGGGTAGAGTCACAATGCTTCCAAATTCTTTGCTAAAACATAACAAAAGTAACCTTTGTTCCAGCTCCCAATAAGTTTCTCATTTCCATCTGAGAACTTCTCAGCCTGGACTTCATTGTCCATATCACTGTCAGCATTTTGGTCACAGCAATTTAAGAAGTCTCTTGGAAGTTCCAAACTTTCCCTCATCTTTCTGTTTTCTCAGCCCTCCAAACTGTTCCAACCTCTTCCCATTATCCAATTATAAAACTGCTTCTACATTTTCAGGTATCTTTATAACAATGCTCCACTCCTTGGAACCAAAATCTTTATTAGCCCGTTCTTACACTGCTATAAAGAAATACCTGAGACTGGGTAATTTATAAAGAAAAGAGGTTTAATTGGCTTATAGTTTTGCAGGCTGTACAGAAAACATGGTAGCTTCTGCTTCTGGGAAGGCTTCAGGAAACTTACAGTCATGGCAGAAGGAGAAGGAGAAACAGGCATATCTTACATAGCCGAAGCAGGAGCATGAAAGGTGAGATGTCAGAGGTGTTTGAACCAGAGAAACTTCATCTTTAATAGGGAGTGGGTAAAATAAGGCTGAGACTTATTGAGCTGCATTCCTGGGAGGTTAGGCATTCTTAGTCACAGGATGAGATAGAAGGTTGGCACAAGATACAGGTCATAAAGACCTTGCTGATAAAACGGGTTGCAGTAAGGAAGCCAGCCAAAACCCACCAAAACCAAGATGGTGATGAGAGTGACCTCTGGTCGTCCTTACTGCTCATTATACGCTAATTATAATGCATTAGCTTGATAAAAACACTTCCACCAGCACCACAACAGTTTACAGATGCCGTGGCAACATCTGGAAGTTACCCTATATGGTCTAAAACAGGGAGGAACCATCATCTCCGGGAATGGCCCATCCCTTTCCCAGAAAACTTGTGAATAATCCACCCCTTGTTTAGCATATAATCAAGAGATAGCTATAGGCATCCTTAGGCCAGAAGCTCAAGCCACAGCTCTGCCTATGGCGTAGCCATTGTTTTATACTTTTACTTTCTTAGTAAACTAGCTTTCACTTTACTCTATGGACTTGTCCCAAATTCTTTCTTGGGTGAGATCCAAGAACCCTCTCTTGGGGTCTGGATTGGGACCCCTTTCTGGTCATGGGGAGCGGGGAGGTGCTACATGCTTTCAAACAACCAGATCTCGTGAGAACTCACTCACTATTGCAACATAGTACCAAAGGGAAAATCCACCCCCCGATCCAATCACCTCCCACTAGGCCCCACCTCCAATATTGGGGATTACAGTTTAACATGAGATTTGGGTAGGAACATAGATCCAAACCATATCCCTTACTCTGTGAGCCATTCAAACCGATCACTTAAGGTAACCGTATCTTGGCATATTGGCTAACTCCACACAACTGACATTCTCTGAGGTAGATAAAGTTATCCAGATTTTTCTTCCAGAGACATAAAGATTCTAAGAGCTAAAGGAACTTCTCCAAAGAAAAATCTAGTAATTAACTGAATTACACCCAAAGCCTGAATATAAATTTACCAGGCGCTAAGCAAGGTAGAATAATATGTGTGAAGCCCCTGTGAGTTCTTGCAAATTTGGCAAATCAAGGTAAAAATTTTGGTCTAGTCAATCAGATATTGCAGTTTGGTGATATTCTTAGATAATGCTCTTGCCTGAATTTGAGTTGAAGAAAACAAGAGTTAAGAATGCATGAAAATAGACACACTATGAATGGTTGTGCTGTTTTTCAGAATGATGGTTCCCAGATTTGTGCAGTACACAACTTGAACAATATTGCACAGTGATCCTTCAGGGAAAATAATAAGCTAGGAACTTCATGTAAGAAAAATCACTATTTACATGATTTGCTTAAAAAAATTAAAAATATTAATTTTTAATTTAATTAAAAAATTAAATTGAAGGCTTGTATATGTACACCTGTAGATTGAAATTCAAAGTAACAGCAAAAGATCTGTGATCTACTTGAGATCTGCAATTTCTCATATATGATGTATATGCCTATATGGTATCAGATTGTTGATTCTCTGCAGAAGCACAGCTTTCTGAGTCTGAGGAGAAAAAACTTACATAAGCATCAGAATCCAAAGCCTTCTTTTATTTCAAACAGCTCTTAACATTTTGACAAGTTAAGCACAAATGAATCATAAATGTACAGATTAAATTTCCATTTGTAACACAAATGGGTCTAAATTGGAGAAGGAAAAAGTGGTTGGCCAAGTGCATTCCTATTTTGCTGAGTCAAGAACTTTGAAAAAATAGCCTACTGTTGGAAAAATCTAAATATACCCTAATAAAACCACAAATTTGAATATTTCCATATTCTAGTGGTCTGCTTTTATTTCAGAGTCAAAATGATTTAGCAAGAATGTTTAAAAAGAAATTCTCTCTCTCCCCCTAATTAATGGTTTTTCTTATCTGGCATTCAACATATTTCTTGAATTTCTCGACTTCGTCTTCTGTAGCTAACTGAAAACATAAGCTGAATATTTTCTGATTAAGACCATGCCTGCTACTGTGTGAGCACAGAATCTCCTCAGCTTGTTGCATCCGTCGCATAAGAGGAACACTTATTATTTGGGTCACTGAGTGAAAACCATCAATAAGAAACACTTCCAAAGGGTGAGGAAAAATAAATTACTGCTTACCAGCTACACATCCCAGGTTTTTAAATCATGTGATCTGACTTTAGTTGGATGTATTGAGAAAGAAGTTAAAAGGATTGAAGAAAAGTCGGTAATCCTTAGTAAAGTGAGTTACCTATCTTAGTAAAAGAGTCACCCTTTCACAGATAGTGAGCACTGGATCCCAGAAGTAGAGATTGCTCTGTCCACTGTACCCTCTCACTGGGTGAAAAGGGAAGACGTTCGTCTTTCCAGGGCTAGGCAGAACTAAAGTGGGCATGTGGGCAAAGATGAGGGTTTGGAGTGGTCCAGAGTCAGGTGGTGCTAAGCCAGGGAGGAGGCAGCCTAGGGTGAGCCAGGGACTTAAATAGAACAGAAAAGGGAGGTGTCAAAGAATGAAAAGATAAAAAGATAAATAAGGCCGGGCGCGGTGATTCATGCCTGTAATCCCAGCACTTCGGGAGGCGGAGGCAGGCGGATCACGAGGTCAGGAGATCAAGACCATCCTGGCTAACACGGTGAAACCCCGTCTCCACTAAAAATACAAAAAATTAGCCGGGCGTCGTGGCGGGCGCCTGTAGTCCCAGCTACTCGGGAGGCTGAGGCAGGAGAATGGCGTGAACCCCGGAGGCGGAGCTTGCAGTGAGCCGAGATCCAGCCACTGCACTCCAGCCTGGGTGACAGAGCTAAACTCCGTCTCAAAAAAAAAAAAAAAAAAAAAAAAAAAAAAAAAAAAAAAAAGATAAATAACAAGAAGCCCCTTTCTTGGTAGCAACCATCATTTTTCATTGATAGAGCACAATCTATTGTGAGTATTGCAGAGCCCTTGCTGGTAAGAATTTTATCTTAGTTCTGGTATGACTTTATCTTAGCAGAGCGGTAAGCTTGAAGAAATACGGTGATTAAGTGTCTATTTGACAATGACTATTGGAACAGAATTCATACTCAATGATTCAACCTTACTACCAACTTTTAGATTTTCAATATAAACTTGGAGACTGGCTAGGTATTTTCAATATCTAGGCTGACTTCACTTTACTTCCCAGGCAGCTTTCTGTACTGAACCTCGTAATTGTGGTTGTGCCAATTTGAGGTAGAAATGGGTCAAAAAGAAATGAGGTAGAATCTGGTCCAAATAAAGTTGCAAGTAATCGTCAGTTTTGCAGAGTACTATAAGAGAATGTGAAGATATTTATTGTTTGTTTCTGGATTCTGGGTCCAGAAAGGAGAGATCCCATTTACTTTGTCTTTTTTTTCTTTTCTTTTTCTTTCTAGCAGGTTGGGGTAAGGGGAAAGATGTCACTCTCTTTTTTTGTCTAGGTATAAATTGGAGTGGAGGAATGGCCAGACTGTGTTGATGGTACTGATTTCAGAGCCATCTTGAACCTCAGTAAAAAACCCATTTCTGTGTTGCCAGAAAGCTCTCTAGCCATCAACTTGCCTTTCTGTGAGAAGATCTCATTATCAGAAACCTCTGTGTAAACTCAGCATCTACCTTTGGTTGGCCTTGTTTCTTGTACTCCTAGAATTTTCAGGTAGGGTCTAGAACAACATTAGACAGCTTCTAAATGGGTAAACATTGTTTTCTGATGCAAAGGAACTACCATACAAAGCACATTCAACTGCAGATGGTCCCTGACTTATGATAATTTGAGTTAAGGATTTTTCAACTTTATAATGGTGCAAAAGCAATATGCATTAGAAATAGAATAGAAACTGTACTTTGAATACCTATACATCCAATCGGTTTTCCACTTTAAGTATAATATTCAATAAATTGCATGAGATCTGCAACACTTTATTATAAAATAGACCTTGTATTACATGCTTTTGCCCAACTGTAGGCTAATGTAAGTGTTCTGAGAATGTTTAAGATAGGCCAGGCTAAGCTGTGATTTTTGGTAGGTTGGTTGTATTAAATGCATTTTCACCTTATGATATTTTCAACTTAATAATGGGTGAGGATGTAACCTCATGGTAAGTCAAGGAGCATCTGTATAGTTATCAAGTAGCCAAATACAAGAAAATATGAGCCCCTTTTCTTTAGATATTTGAACAAATTGCTTTGAAGATTCACCTCAAGTGGAGTGTCGACCAAGCCTATGCAGCCATGTGGAGGCCCATGGTGTTTTCTATTTAGATAGTTCAATAAAACAAGGGAAACAGTGTAGTATACTAAAAGGAACACTATTAGCCTTATATGCAGCCTGGTAGACCTGAGTTTAAATCTCAGCTTTGTTGCTCACTGACTGAGATGTTGAGCAAGTCACTTTCTTCACATGGAGACAATAGCTATCTCTGAAGGCTTGTATCAAAAGAGATGCTGTAAGTCAGTCACCCGGAACCTATTAGGTACTCAACAAAGATTGGTTTCCTTTCCTTCTTCCTCTCCTCAGAGCTTCCTCACTTGCAGAGAACAATTTCTTGGTCAGTGTTTGTAAAAGGCTCAAAAATTCACCCAAACTTTCCATACAACCCTTTAACAAGCCTCCCCATAAAAGCATCTAGAACAGAGGTTTCGTTTGTTGTAACGAGCGTAAGGATTTAGCAATAGAAAAGTTAACCGAGTACCATGTTTTCAAGCAATGGTTTTAAAGTCGCTAGGAGGTCAAGTCACAAATAATCTAAGGTCTCTTCCAGCTCTAAAATTCTGTGGTTCTGTGAAACTGAGGCAGTAGCTGCAAACCAAGGCAGGCCTGTATGACTCAAAGAATTGCATGTGCTGGGCCGGCTGCGCGGCATATTGAGGATTTGATTAAAAACCCAGTACATTCACACTTTAGCTTTGGGATTAGCAGATCAAATAAATGCATGTTACTGCTTTGTCAGATACAGCGAAGTCGTTTTTGTCTGCTAGCATATTTAATGGGGGGAATACACAATAGCTAAATAGAATAGCAAACAAACAGCCCACAGAGAGGAGAACAGGGTGCCATTACCAGCCCAGTTCCCTGACCTCTTCATTGCTGATCGACATGGTCTATGTGAGAAAATTTAGCTATATGTAAATGTAGACAACTTTGTGAAAAATCTATAAGGGTGTCTAATTCTGAAACTAAGAACTCTCAAGAAAATCCGAACAAGAATGCTTAGCTAAAATTGATTTTAATTTCTCTTTGAGATCTCATTAATTTCCATTTAGATGGATTTTTAAAAAGTAAGTTGTAGGGCACTTGGTTTTGCAATGCTAAGCATTGTTTGACAAACTTATTTTTAGTGTCTATTTTAACAAGAGAAATGAAATGTAAACACTCAGGATATGGAAATACCTCTTGTAAGGAGCGTGTGGTGTGTGTGTGTGTGTGTATGTGTGTGTGCCTGTGTGTATGCCTGTGCATTTTCTTCGAGAAGATAATTTTTTTGCCCCTCTGCTTTGGGAGTTTATTCTATTAATAGAAAATACTGCAAGTTTTAGATATCTTTTCATTCAGTGGAAACATGGATTCAATCCAATGGAAACATGGATTCAATCATCCTTCCTTTTCACACTGGGAGTCAGGGAGAGAGCCTGGGTAATTAAGTAACAAGAGCACAGATTCCTAAAGACGCTTAAAAAACAAGATATTTGGGCTGGGCGCGGTGGCTCACGCCTGTAATCCCAGCATTTTGGGAGGCCGAGGCGGGTGGATCACGAGGTCAGGAGATTGAGACCATCCTGGCTAACATGGTGAAACCCCGTCTCTATTAAAAATACAAAAAATTAGCCGGGCACGGTGGCAGGGGCCTGTAGTCCCAGCTACTCGGGAGGCTGAGGCAGGAGAATGGTGTGAACCCGGGAGGCGGAGCTTGCAGTGAGCCAAGATCACACCACTGCACTCTGGCCTGGGCGAAAGAGCAAGACTCCATCTCAAAAAAAACCAAAACAAAACAAAAAAAAAACACAAAAAAAACACAACAAGATATTCTTGCCTAGAGGAGTAACAGTCACAATGACTGCTGCAAAGACAAACATGTTTTCAGTACCTACTATGTGACAGATTCTAGCTTTGACACTTGTGAAGGGGTTAAAATCCTGGTGCTGTGTAAATGTCCCTAGATGATATTCTAATTTAAGGAAGAAACAATATATATTTAGGATAAAGTGGAGTCTCCTACTCAAACCTGAGCAGGTAAGAGATCTAAATTAGGTTAAGCAACACTGAAGAGTGTTCAACATTAGTGAGAATGGCACTTACTTAATTGTATCTGAATTTTTATCTTTTGGAATATTCACTCATTCAGCAAATTTTTATAGAGTGACTACCGAAAAAGAACAGTGAGAGTATAAACAAGTGACTAAAATGTTCCTGTCTTTCATTACAGTCTAGAAGGGCAGAATATATATTCTTGCTTTAATTGAATGCTGTATATAATTATTAATGGTATAATTTTTACAACTAAATTTTCATAGATATGTATCTAAGAAAACTACTTGATTTTATGTAGGAAAGCTACCTGATAATTTCAACCATACAAAAATAAAACCACCAAAATATAAAATATCAATCAGTCAAAGTGGAAGTAGAAAAAAAACCTGTGAGAGTGTACACTAAAATATTCATAGTAATATTTTTGTGGTGGTGGAAACATGGTAATTTGGGTTTTCATTCTTTTTTTCTTATTTCTTAAGTCTAAACCTAATTTTTTTGTGTACTTTTATTATTTAAAATATAATAATCATTAAGAAGACGGAGACGAAGAAAAGAAGGAAGTGGAGGCAATGAGGAATAGAGGGAAGAAGGAAGGAAGGAAATCATGCTTGAAAGAAGGTATTTGTCTTTTTGCTACTCACATTTATGAAAACCTTGCCTGTTTAGGCCATAAACCAATACCTGCTCATTTTTAGTTGTGGAACATGTCAAGTTTTTTTCCGGATGTGGTGGAGATTATGCAGCTACAATGAAGCCAGATTAAGATTTGGGGAAAATGGACAGATCTCTACATAAGTTACTATAGGAATAATTGCAATGATGGAATGGCTAAAGTAAACAGGAGGCAAAATTTACAACTGTTGGCACACACAAATGAGAAGCAAGTGAAGGCCCAAATGAAAGGGGGTTGGAGCCTGAAAGTGACAGTTGATGAGGATGGGAGATAGTACCAAGGGCAGGGGAGGGGCATTGTTTACGGAGAGACTGGCAGGGATGCCATGGAGTTGAAGGGGGTGCACAGGAGAGTGGTTATTGAGCTGAAGTAATGCAGGCACTGAGGGTGGGGCCTGAGCCGTCTGCTAGAATGACTCCTAGTTGCTCTGGGGGTACCTTCAAAGACTCCTTGCCAAGTTTGATGTCCCCAGATGATTTTGTAATTTAAGGAATTCCAAGTGAAACCTCAAGGGACTTTCATAAAGTATTCCATCTCTGAGCAGTCTGCCCATTTTAAAGACAAGCGTCCATTAGCATAGATCTTGTTTCCCCTGCTTGGAGGCCAGCTATGTCTTTGCTGGTATTGCACAGTCCTTCAGACGCATAGAACGAGATGTAGGCTCTATTTGCAAAATTGCTGGAGGTGTTGCTATCAGGATTTCCCCAGTCCTAGGCTACTGTTGAATACCTTGGGACTGAAGCTCTTTTAATTTCGAAGCTGTATGTGGGCAACATGGAACAGCATGGAAACTGACAGATTGTCGGCATGTTTTAAAGTCAGAGTATGCCACAGGACAATCTAACTTTCTTCTATTTTTTGACAAACCTGAAGATTTGTTAACATTTTAATTGACAATTTCTGCAAAAGTGATGGAATAGAGCTGAACAACGGTATACATTCTTTTTCTTCTTCCTATGTGACTAGAATGTTCTCCAAAGGGATTGTTTTGCTTGCCAATAAAAAGAGACACTTGGGAGCACCATACTCTCTCCTATTCCTCTGGGTATCATGTTTCCTTATGACACCTGAAACTCTGATGCCTTCTGGGTCCATGAAAGCAGTGAGATGAGCACAGGAAACCACGCAGAGGATGGTTGAGCAAAAAGGTGACATTGAGCCACTAGATTAACCTGCCCAGGAACAGGATATCTTCAGATTTCTTGTTAAGTAAGAAAATGTAATTTTGTTGATTCTAAGTTACACTTTCTTTTGTTGGTTCAACATCTTTGAAATCAGAACGTATTTTGCCATGGTAATATCTTACCATTACTGTTGGCCAGAGGCCATCCTTACGTAGGTGTCATTGCCTATGCATGTGTCAACTTGATTGCTATTCTCTGTGATATGACTGACAACTGCAGCCCTTTGACAGTTCAGTCGACAAACCATTGAAGATTATTAGGGTAAGAATACTGCTTTCTGTCTGAAAACTTTCCAATGACATCTTCTGAAAAGACAAAGAAAGTATCAGCATCAAAATTCGCATAATAATCGTCAGTGCTTAGAAAGAAATCCAAGTGGCAATAGTAGGTCTTTTAAGAAATGTTGCATCACCAATACTTTTGATATTACAGAGGATGATATTGGGAGGAAAAAGCATGAATATTTATGGCTCTGAATTTTAAAAGTGAGTTTGAAGAGTCAGACTCTGAAAGTGAAGACATTTTAAAACCATGAAGCAACATATTTTGATTTATGGTTGTGTATATATATGTATTTATAATATATATGTAATATATAAAATATACATCTAAATACATTTTTCAATTCTCTTGCAATAGGTATAAAATAAAATTTTAAGTTGTTAGAGAGCATTGTGTCAGTTTAATTGACATGTTTTCTGTAGTACTTCATAAAATAATGATGTGTGTTATAATTGGTGTCTTATATTTGGCAGAAACAAGAATAAATTTCTTATTGTCTAAGTTGGAGCTTGCATTTCTTGCAACCAAAAGCATTCACCATGATATAACTTAGTTTGTCTTAGTCCTTTTAGTGTTGTTATAACAGAATATCTGAAGCTGGGTAATTTATAAAGAAAAGATGTTTATTTGACTCATGATTCTGGTGGCTGGAAAGTTCAAGATTAGGCAGCTGCATCTGGTGAGGGCCGCATGCTGCTTCAACTCATGACAGAAAGTAGAAGGTGAGTGGGTGCATGCAAAGAGATCACATGTGAAGAGCAGGAGAAAGAGTGAGAAACTGAGGAAGCCAGATGCTTCTTAACAACCTACTTTCCTGGGAATACATCTATTCCCCACAAGAGTGAGAACTCACTGACCCTCACAGGGTGTCATTAATCTATTCATGAAGGATCCAGCCCCATTGCTTTACT
Organism: Nomascus leucogenys; assembly: GCF_006542625.1. NCBI lineage: Eukaryota > Metazoa > Chordata > Mammalia > Primates > Hylobatidae > Nomascus > Nomascus leucogenys. The sequence goes on from NC_044391.1 coordinate 98,942,897, forward strand.
GGATGCAGCCCACATGACTGTTCTCATAGGTTGGAGTTGACTGCCTGCAGCTTTCTCTGGCTTAGGTTGCGTGCTGCTGGTGGCTCTAAAATTCTGGTGTCCCAGCAGCAGCTTAGCCCTGTGGTTTCACTAGGCATTGCCCCAGTGGGGACTCTTTGTGGCATTTTCAACCCCTCATTTCTTGTTGGCAGTCCCTGAGTAGAGGCTCTGTGCAGTGGCTCTACCCCTGTGACAAGGCTTTTCCTGGGCCCACAGGCTTTTTCATATATCCTTTGAAATCTCAGTGGAGAAAGCCACATCTCCATAGCTCTTGCATTCCTTGGACCTGCAGAATTAACATCATGTGGACGTGGATACCACCAAGGCTTACACTTGCACCCTCCAGAGTGGTAGCCTGAGCCATACCTAGGGCTGTTTGAGCCATGGCTTCTCCAACTCGAGCAGCTAGATTGCAGGGGACAGCAGCCTGAGGCACCACAGAACAGTGGTGCCCTGGGTTTCCTCCCAAAACCATTCTCTCCTCCAAGGTCTCTGGGTCTGTGATGGGAGAGATGGCCTCAAAGATTTCAAAAATACCTATAGGGTCTTTTTCCTATTGTCTTGAGGATTGGCAACTTTTTTTTTTTTTTGTATCATTGCTAATCTCTGTAGCAACTACTGGCTCCAGCTGCACCCTTGGATTCTTCTTCTGAAAATGTTCTTTTATTCTCCACCACATGGACAGACCATAAATCTTCCATATCTTTTTCCTCTGCTTTCCTTTTTATTAGCAGCTCACTGTAAGCAGTAAGAAATAACCATGCAGCAGCCTGAGCACTATGCTTCTTAGAAATTTCTTCTGCCAGATATGCTATTACATTACTCTTAAGTTTGGCCTTCCACAAAACCCTAGAACATGTGCAAAATGCAGTCAGATTCTTTGCTTTAACAAGCAAAGTGTAACAAGGATGGCCTTTTCTCTAGTTCCCAATACCTTGTTCTTTATTTCCATCAGAGACATTATCAGAATGGCCTTTATTGTCCATATTTCTATCAACATTTTGGTCCTAGCCACTTAACCAATGTCTAAGAAGTTTCAAACTCTCCTGCATCTTTTTGTATTCTTCTGAGCCCTCACCAGAGCCCCCTTAATATTCCATTCACGGCAACATAGACTTTTCCTAGCTTACTCCTCCAAACTCTTCCAACCTCTGCCCATTACTTAATTCCCCATTTTTAGGTATCTTTATGACAACACCCCACTCCTCAGTATCAATTTTTGGTCTTAGTCCATTTTGTTTTATTATAACAAAATATCTGAGGCTGGATAATTTATAAAGAAAAGAAGTTTATTTGGCTTATGGGTCTTCAGGCTGGGAAGTTCAAAGGCATGGTGCTGGCTTCTGGTGAGGGGTTTTCTGCTGCACCATAACAGGGTAGAAAGTCAAAGGGAAAGCAAACACATGTGAAGAAGCCAACCTGTTCCTGAAAGAGCTAATTGATTCCTGTGAGAACTAATCCAGTATTGTGAAGGTGAGAACTCACTCACTACCTGAGAACAGCACCAAGACACACACGAGGGAAGATCCCCTTTGACTGAAATGCCTCTTATCCTGTCCTACCTCTTAAAGGCTCTACCTCCCAACATAATTACAATGGCAATTAAGTTTCATGAGTTTTGGCAGGGACAAACCACATTATAGCACAGCTTATGAATATTTTACAGTCAATAGCTTTCTTTTTAGCTCCCTAAAATAAAAGCATAGAATAGGTTAATACTAATGAAACGTGAGAATCTGAGTTTTCCATCCAGTGACTTCATAAGTGGACAACAGATACAAGTAGTGACAGAGCTATTAATATTTTTTGCTAGTATAAGAATATGGTGGGTAGGGTGCACAAAGGGAGACTTGTCTTTCTCTGAGCTAAGGAGACATCTCTCACATCCTCCCTTCCAGAAAAGCATGCTACTATTCAGCAACTATTAGTTATGCTGATGTATTAATGAGCAGTATCTTCTGGAAATGAAAATGTGCCGGCCTCATCAGTAACAGACTTCTTAATTAACCTGCTGATGCTCTTAGCAACAGAGTTAGCTGTTGTCCTAGAAATGAGTTATTTGGGTTCTTTTGTCCTTCACTATTCCCTTTATTCTCCCTGACTATTATAGGATCAGGGTGCTCTTTGATTAGCCCATCATAGTTTCCTAAAGTAAGCAGGAATTTGAGAAACTGCCCATGGCACATTGTTTCATTGCTTAAACTTGCTGCTGACTCTTTTATCCTTTGACAACTTAGTTCTTCCTTAACCATAGTGTTAATTATACCAGTCATTTATTCTACAACAATGCCTTTTCTCTTGATCTGTTTCATCCTCATAGACAAGATTAGTGGCCTCCTTTCAGAGAAGATTCACCACTGGGCATTCCTTGTTGGAAGCAGAAACATTTCTGCTCTTTAACCCATGCCTGCTCCAGTTATTCATACCTGAGAAATATTTGCCATAATGCAGTCTTGCTCCTCTAAGAATAACTAAGGCAAAGACAGAGAGTTCCAGTCCTATGATTAAGTGCACATTTCCCATTAAATTCAAATGCTTCATTTGAAAAGATAAATAGAATGTTGTTTTTAAGAAAGAATTCCAGTTGGCTAAATTTAATGTCATATGAAAAAAAAATTGATCCAAGAATAGTTTCTGGCTTTGGGCCCATGGTGTTTCTTGTGAATTGGATGTATTTTTATTCACTTTAAGTGCTTGCTGCTGTGTTTGTCCTTCTGAGAATGCATATTGATGACTTTGTTGGCCTCAGTAGTATTTGTCTTTCATTTTAAATGATTTATCCAAACTTTACTATTGCCAAAAAGTGGAATCTTGATTTTATTTTTAATATTTGAGTTTCCTTTAACTGTCTTGCCTCTTCTGTCATAAATTTCCTGCTGCCACCCTCATCTCTTACTAGAAGCCATGTTTTCATCTCCTCCTAGCTCTCCAAAAAGACAGTCTTAAAAGAGAAATCTCAGTATTTTTTGGTAGCAGTTGATTTAGTTTTGAATACTTGACAGTCCCTCAATGTCTTGTCAGTCCCCTGACCAGCTTGTGGGTCCTCTTTTGCTTCTTCTATTCAGCTCCTTCTTGGTTCTCTTGGTGGTTTCAGGAAGGCAATGTCTGTTTCTCAAATGGACATTTTGTGCTCCTGGGTCCCTCCCGGTGTATTATAGACATAATTCTACTTAATTCTTCCAATGACTTTAAAAATAACTATCATTATCCTTGTTTTAAAGGTAAGGAAGTCAAAGACCAAAATAATTAGGCATCTAGCCTGAAATTACCTAGCCAATTAGGGGCATAGCTCAAATTTACAACAGTATTTGCCTGAATATGAAAAGCTTCCTCTTATTATAAAAGTACATTCAGGGCCTACTAGAGGATGTATTAATTTTTTCAGTGAAATTTTCTCCTAAATTTTGGGTCTGTGTATTTCTTGTCAGAATTCTGCCAAACAATTAGGATTTCATAATAGACTGTTTCATAACCCTGATGGAAAATTTTGACTCTAGGTCATATTTTCCTGATATGTGATGAAACATAACGATGATCATCTAAGAGTGCAGACTGGGATAACAAGTGGTCTTTCAGACTTCTGAGGACTCAAACTACATAACAAAAATAAACTTAGTATATGTTATAGAATAGATCTGATCAATTGATGGATTTGCTCAGAAATGCCTTAAAAATAAAAGCAATGCAAATAGCCGTGATTTGTTAAATCCAGCAGCATTATCTTCATCTCACAGGCAGGGCAGCTGCCTATTCCTTCTGTGACTCCTCACATTCAGGTGAACAAACATTCAGAAGCCTTTGGGATTTACATGCCAAACTTTGAGGTAGCAAGATTATGGGATAATTTAATTCTGAGATGTCTGCTTCAGAATAAGAAGCTCTGCTCCTGAATATTCTGAACTCCTTCCACAAAGAGGAAGCAATACCAAAGAAGAACTGTTTAACTCAGTCGCCCTAGGGAACAAATCAACTAACAAATTTGGAAGAGAAAGGAAGAAAATTTTATGTGGCTTTTAACAAATTTGCTCATTATCTTTTTAATATTTTCTGGGCTGTGAACAGTGATTAGTATATCAAATTAATCCTTGGATGGTTTGCTTGACACTGAGTTAGGATATTTCTAAGAACAGTGTGTGAAGATCATCCTATCCAATTGGATCAGTTTCTTCTCTCCCACACTCTGCGTATCTTTTTCTCCCCTACACCCAACTATAGCAATGAAACAATCTAGTGTCTTGGCATTGTGTGGACCACAGGGTATCTGACCCCGAGGTCAACCCTTGGGATTTTAGGGAGGTCTGAAATTGCATGAAAAATGTAATGTTCATGAATAGCCAAACATTTTTTTCTGGAGAGAGAGAGAGAGAGATCATAGTTTTCATCAGATTCTTAAAGACCCTGTGATCTTCATGGTAACAAACATTGGTTAAAAAAAGTAATCATTCAATGAAAATTTTATTTTTTCCTTGTTGTGTGAAAGTCTATCCATTGATATTATTTATTGAGCTCAGATTGTATTCTAGGTGCTTAGGACACATCAGTGAACAGAACTAAATGCCCCTTCCCCGCAAAGCTGAAGTTCAAATAGGGAAGTAAGATAATTCAAAACCATCCAAGGAAGTGAGTCAAGCACTTGCTAATAATGGTAGAGAGGGAGGATTGCTGGTCTAGGTTTGTGTTTATCCTCAGCTTTGTGGGGTTTGTTTTTGTTTTTTGTTGTATGAACAGTTTTGTGTAGGCATTTCTCCCCCTTGAAGATAGTTTGGGAATCTCGAGGCGTTTCTTTGTCTTTCCACTTACTGAGTTTGTGCAGATGTCCAAGTAGTCCCCAGCTTACTCGCCAATCTGTCAAGTGCCTGGCAGCTGCAAACAACACAAGAGCTCACACTATCCATCCCCACTGACAAAAGAGGAAATGAGAGACATGGACCTTGACAAGTTCTGCTGCATCCAAAAATGAAATTGATTTAGGCCACGAAAATCTCCAAGCTCTTTCATTAATAGGCCTTGGGAAACCACAATGAATCAGCCTATTAGGGTGCAACAGGGGTGCAAATTGGTGTCTCAGTTAATGTAGATAAAGATTTCAGTGTGCACCGCATATATCAAAAATTTAACACAAGCTGCTTGTAGAGTTCTAATGAATACAGAAAGCTCAATTGCTGAAAACCAACACAACCCAGGCATTACTGCATTTAGCTGTCAATAAAATTGTCTCATTTTTTTTTCTAATGGTTTATCAATACTGGTAATTTGCTGTGGGTTATAAAAAGGAGGATGGGGGAGGAAAGGAATTTAAATAAGTCCTGCTAACTAGAAAAGAGCTTGGTGGGCTATTTTGTTCTGCTACATAAGTTAATGACCAGATGATGTGAGGGAGTGAAATTTCCATTTCTTCCTTACACTACAAACATCAACCTCACTTGGAAGAATACATTAGATCAGGGGTGCCCTTTGCTCTGGAAATCTGTTAGTATCTTTTGATGAAGAGCATTAGGCATTGTAATTCAGCCTCTCTTAAAGGGGCTCTGTCTGATTAAGAAGAAAACAGTTTTGTTTTATTTTGTTTTTCCTTGTATAAGATCGTTTGAGGTTAGCCAGTAGGAGTCGAATGCAAGTTCATCAGCCTTAACCACTTTCTATAAAATACACAGTATACTTAAAGTTGTTTTCTGAAGCAGGGGAGGAAACTTCATCATTGTAGCAGAAATGAAAAAGTCTGCTCTGTTTTTCCAGTGCAGGAAAAAAATGGCTTTGAATCATTATTCTTATCTGTGCAATTATGTACGTGTGAAGAGAAGGACATTGTTTTATTTTTCCTAAAATGATATTTATGTCATTAAAACAAAAACAGACTCATGATAATGAACTATGAAAACTCATTCAGTGATTGATTCTCCAATAAACATTTGTGGCAGGTCAATGCATGAATAAGTTAATGAAGAAATTAACCTGTGCCTTATATTGTTATTAGTATTAGTACTTTCTTGCTTGAGCAGACTCATTAGAAAATGGATGAAGAAGTAATCACATCTTTCATCCATAGAGGGAGGGCAACCAGACTTCAGTGTTATGAATTTCTGCACTTCTTTCCCCAAGACAGTCTTATCTTCCCCTCTCTTCCTCTCCCCTCTTGCTCTTCCCCACTCTATCTTTATCCCTCCATTCCTCTCCTTCCTTCCTTCCCTCCTTCCCTCCTTCCCTCCTTCCCTCCTTCCCTCCTTCCTTCCTTCCTTCCTTCCTCTTCCTTCCTTCCTTTTTCCTTCCTTCCTTCCTTCCTTCCTTCTTTCCTTCCTTTCCTTCCTTCTTTCCCTCCTTCCTTCCTTCCTTCCTTCCTTCCTTCTTCCTTCCTTCCTTCCCTCCTTCCCTCCTTCCCTCCTTCCTTCCTTCCTTCCCTCCTTCCCTTCCTTCCTCCCTCCCTCCTCCTCCTCCTCCTTCCTTCCTTCCTCCTTCCTTCCTTCCCTCCTTCCTTCCTTCCCTCCTTCCTTCCCTCCCTCTTTCCTTCCTTCCTCCCTCCCCGCTCCATCCTTTCCTTCCTTCCTTCCCTTTTTTTCTCTGAGGCTGGTGGCAATACACAAGTTTGACGACTTCTTTACTTAGCCCTTTTGGGAAGATATCTAGGGCCTTGAAGGAACTGAGCCTGAAATGTCCTGCAGTTGGTACAGACCTGCTTCCTGCTCACATTTGCACCTCCTAAAGATGATTGCGCTTTGGAAGGAAGATAGTCACCTAGGTGATTTAAGTGGTTGTCCCCAGTGCTGCCATTTTGAAATCAGGGAAAGGGATCCCTGAGAGCCAGGCTAGAGGTGAGAGGAGAGGACTACAACTCCATCACCCTCCTAGAGTGGCAGAAGGAGAAACGGTGTCCAGGATAACTAATGCTGACTAGTGGCCTTAGGGCGAGCCCCCATTTTCATGAACTGCCTGAGTCCAAGGGAGGAAAAAGATGCCCCAATAAGTCACTAATGCTGTCTGTTTTTTAAAAACCATCAATTGACAATTGAGAACTTAGAGGAGAGTAAGGTTTCTTATAGAAAGGTAAAGAATTGTGGCACTTCTTGCATCTGTGTTGTTGAGGAATTTCTATTTGTGATACACTTATCAAGCATCTTTTTCTGTCCTATTCCTGGTGCTAGACAGATGGAGAGAATCATTGCATTCCCTTAATTAAGGGAATCTAAGTCTAGTGGGGAAGGTAGACAAACAGAATTACAACACTAAGGGAAGGGTTCTCTACTAGTCTTATGAGTACCAGGCAGGGACAGTGCAGAGGAGTGGTGACTGAATCTGCTTGGACCCTGGAGAAATGGTATGGGGGAGGAGAAAGGAAAGGCAATTCAGTGAGGGATCAGCATCTGCAAAGCCACAGAGTTGTAGAAGGGCAAGCATCGGGTAGGAGTCACAAATACGTTGACTCACTTGTTTTGGCCACTACAATGTTTAAAATGCTTTTAGGTGGGACTTGCTCTCTACCATTCATAGTTTCTTCCAGTGTGCGTGAAGGTGGGGCTGTGGGGTACCTAGTGTGAGGTAGTAAAAGTAGATGCCCTCCCAAGGCCCTAATTAATGAGTATCATCAATTTCAAGAGTATTTCAGATTAGTCTCTGCTTAAGGAAACATGAATGCCTGCAATCTTACAGCTCATATATGAAAGACACTTGGTAGAGGAGCTTCCCCAATTTGGTAATACTAAACATGTACATGATATTGTCAATAATAAGTTGTAAAGCTGAAAGAAATTCTCTCAATTATCATTAATAATTAACAAATTTTGATGAACCGTGTTACAGGAAAAATGGAATGATCTTTCTACTTTCTCTGTAGGAAAGGATATTACAGAATTTTGCCATAAAAAGAAACAGACTATGCAGCCAAAAATGTAGAATACAAGCATTTAGGGAGACTTGTTAGAACATCAATACAAATCTTATGTTATTGATACCAATTCATACAAATCTGTTATTTCTTTCTGGGTTTTGTGATATTTCTGGTATTTGTTGGCTTTTTAAAGTTGATATTTTTGCATTTTTCTTTTCTCATTCTGAATAAATGTTCACTATTGACTTACTTTTTATGATTTTTCATACAGAGGGTACCATAAATTGTATTAGCTTCAGGTCTCCCTAAACCTCTCTCAGCCAGCACACAGGAGCTTAGACTGGAAAGGTAGGTTGGCACCAATCTGGAATCTGAGACTCACAAGATGGTAGAGGACCTGCATGTCCACCTGAGGCTTCCCGTCCTCATCTTACTGAAGAAGAAACTGGGCCCAGAGATGTCGAGTGACTGCTATAGGTCTCAGAGCCTGTTGATAGCAGAGCCAAGAGTAGGATTTATCTTTGACTTCCCTAACATGTCTTCCTTATGTCAAGCTCTGCAAAGGGCAAGCATCGGGTAGGAGTCACACATACGTTGACTCACTTGTTTTGGCCACTACAATGTTTAAAATGCTTTTAGGTGGGACTTGCTCTCTACCATTCATCGTTTCTTCTATTCCCATCTCCTTACAGCAAGGTGAGGCATGTACTTGCCCTATGTCACCTGAGAAGGTATCTGGGTTGGGGCAATGGTACTTCCAGAGCAGAGGGGTTTTGAGGCTGTAGGCTTGAGACATTCTCCTCCTGTGACACATTGCTAGGAAATGTGGTGTTCCAAAATGAATCTGCCACAACAACATCTGTCAGCAGCTCTGGTATTTGAGTTCCTGAGTAGGAAAAGAACAAAAGCCACATTCTACCTGTCAGCAATCATGAAATGGTAGGAGGAACTAGCCATGCTGGGTGGTTTGTGGATGTGTGATCACGGGCAGGGAAAACTGGAGGAATGCCAACTCTTTGAGGGAGAAACGCTGCTTGCGATGGCAGCAGACCCACTCAGAGCATATTTCGGCAAGGGGCTGCTTGTATTTAGTTTTAGCCCTTGACCGCACCATATCTGGCAACTTAAGTTCCAAAGAAAATACAGTATTTCAGGTGTTTTTAGCATAACAGTGGACCAAGAGTGGGTATGTTTTCAGTTACAAAAGCAGCTAAAACTTCAATCTCAAAAAACAGGAATCCAAACCATTACATTGCTATAAAATTCTGGCTGATGGACATAGGAAACAGTCTTGTTAGCTGTTAGCCAATCCACACCAAGAAATCACCTAAAAAGAATGGTTGTATATTTGGTCCAGTTCAGTTTTCTCCTGATATCAGACTCTAAGGCCTTCTATAAAGCAGTCTAGACTATTTTACTTAGGGACATATCTAAGGATTTAGCATATATTACATATTATGACCTTTTACATTGTTCTTAACGAAGTCTACATTTATCTAAGGCTTAACTACATGCATGAGCTTTACATTTATTATATCAAATTCATGTAACAATCTTGCACTCTTTTCACTTTATAAATAAAGAATCTGATGCTCAGAGAGGTCATATCTTATATATGATACTGTGATACAAGACCACATATTTATCAGCAAAGCTAGGACTAGAGATCAGGTTTCTTGTTCCAAAGTCATAACATACTCCTGCCTCAACACAACTGCCATAAAGAAAAGCTCAAACCAATGTGTACCAGTTAATGTGACTCCCCTGAAGGCTTATGCTGCACCCAGGTATGGTCCATGGGACTAGGGTCATCACCCTTTAGGCCGGTTGATTGCATTCACTGTAGGCTGTCTTGCTGAGCTTGCAAGGATTGGCCGGGCAGCTGCCATAATGTCCAATGACTGCCCGCTGCTGAACATAGTTATTTTTTTCTTTCTGGGGAGATGTGGAGCACCAGGGAACAGGTTCACTGAGCCACCTTGTGTCCATCGCTGGGGACTGCATCTTCCCCCGCATTCCAGCACCTAAAGATATGGGGGACTCCATCTTCCTTTGCTACCACCATTCTTGCATTCTAACCTGAAAGAGACTTTGCCTACATGGCTTTGGTTTTCATTAACCTCCCAGTACCAGCTTATGCCTTTGGTGGACAGACTACCTGCTGTCTTCGGACTTGGGGTAATTGATGTAGATTACCTAAGAATATTTAAAATAGTTGATCGTCACAAACTCTAAATTCTAGGAGAAATTCAGGCTCTGTCCTCTCAACTCCCGTCACAGTCTTGTAAGGAGAAGGAGCTCAGACATGAACAAAGACAAAATTGAATCTTCAAGGACACACAGTGTTGCTTCCCAAAAAGGGGGGAGAAATTTTCAGCCGGAGGTATAGTGATCATAAATAGAACAGAGGAAATTCTCTGAGTCACTTTGGATTCTATCTTTCATCTTTAATGCAGCCATTGTGGAAGCACATACAAAATGATTACATAGTGGTTAAGAGAGTATGCTCTAAATTGGAAGCATTGGTGTGAACTCATTTCTAAAATAAATGTATGTGTATATGCATGCAGGTGTGCTCATGTAAATGTGTGTATGTGTGTATACATATGTGCATATGCATATTGTAAGTGTATATGTATATTTGTGTATATACATATATACATGCATATATTTCCTAACCAGCTGCTGAAAAGAACTAGGAAAAAAAAAAGTCTAGTAGCAACGAGCACACCTAGTACTCAGATTTTGGCCTCTAATACCATTCTCTACTGAAAGAACAAGGGCTCCTCTCCTCAGAGAAGTGACTAAATGTAGGCCTGGGACAGGGAAAGTTCTAGAAGCTAATGAAACATCTTGTTATGTCGATGAGAAAGGAAGTGTTAAAGAAAAATGCTGAGGGCATGTCACAGGATAAGAGCTGGCAGGAAGTGGCTCCTGTGGCCCAAAACTGAAACAATTTAAATGCCAAAATACATAAGGACAGTATGACCATAAAGCACTGAAGAAAACAGGAATCCATGAATCTGTACTAATTTATTTAATAATTAGATAAATAAATAAGTGAATAAATGGAGGAAAAGGAGGACTCTTGCTTGTTGTAGAATGCCAGGTGCTGACTGGTAAATGTGGAGAAACTGCTGGAGTTAGAAAATTATTATTTTATAGCTATCATAGTCAAGATTGGTCCAGGGCCAAATTACCAATGGATATTAAATCTAAGGAAGAATTTTGATGAGGAGCAGGATATTTTTATGTTTTTAAACTGACTACCAACAGATTGCCTATTAATTTCAAGGGAATAATTATATCTACACAGTGTAGAAATCAGACAATGCCTTGATTAGGTAAACAAAATAAAGAAGCAAATAAACTTTAAAAAATTTTTTAATTTGAGATGGAGTCTCGCTCTGTCACCAGGCTGGAGTGCAGTGGCACAATCTCAGCTTACTTGCAACCTCTGCCTCCTGGGTTCAAGTGATTCTCCTGCCTCAGCCTCTCAAGTAGCTGGGATTACAGGCATGCACCACCACACCCAACTAATTTTTATATTTTTAGTAGAGATGGAGTTTCACCACGTTGGCCAGGGTGTCCTCTAACTCCTGACCTCACGTGATCCACTCACCTTGGCTTCCCAAAGTGCTGGGATTACAGGCGTGAGCTATCGTGCCCCACACAAATAAATATTTTGTACTTCCAGGATATAAAACTACGAGAAGAGCACAATATTACTTGTGGGGTATTCTGGCTGGATGTATAGCATAAATGTAATTATGAGGAAACTTCAAACAACTGAAAATTAGATATTTTCTATTAGAAAAAGGAGGAAGGAACCGTATTCTTTTTTTTTTTTTTTTTTTTGAGATGGAGTCTTGCTTTGTTGCCCAGGCTGGAGTGCAGTGGCTCAATCTCAGCTCACTGCAAGCTCTGCCTCCTGGGTTCATGCCATTCTCCTGCCTCAACCTCCTGAGTAGCTGGGACTACAGGCACCCACCACCATGCCTGGCTAGTTTTTTGTATTTTTTTTTTAGTGGAGACGGGATTTCACTGTGTCAGTCAGGATGGTCTCTATCTCCTGACCTCGTGATCCACACGCCTCAACCTCCCCTGTATTCTTTAAAATGTCAATGACATTAAAAAAAGAAAAAAAAAAGAAAGAAGGCTGCGGAAATGTCCCAGATTAAAGGAGACTAAAGAAAGATGACCAGTGGAATACCTGATTCTGCACTGAATCCTGTACTAGAGGAAAAAAATTATGATATAAAAGACATTTTTAGGCCAATTGGAAAAATTAGACTATGGACATAGATTAGATTAAAATTTTATGTTAATGTTAAGTTTCCTGAATTAGATAACTCTGCTGTGATTATGTAAGAGAATCTCTCTCAGGAAATACACATTGAATTATTTAAGGGTAAAGGGGCTTGATGTATTCAACTTCCATATGGCTTAGAAAAACATATCATATATAATATCTTATGTATTTTAATATCTATTTATTATATTATATAATATGTGTTGTATAATATAAAATTTTATTTATGTAGATAGAGATGAGATGGAGAGTGCAAATGATAAAGCAAATATCAGATAAATCTGAGTAAATGGTATGTCAGTGTTCTTTGTACTGTTCTTATTCTTGCCAATTTTTGTAAGTTTGAAATTATTTACAAGCAAAAGGCTTTTTAAAAAGGGAGTGAAAGAAGGAATGAGAGAGAGAGAGAGAGAGAGAATCTGTGTACCAGTGATGATTATTACAGTTCAAAATCTGACTATTTTACTAGCTGTGGGATCTTTAGCAAACTATCTAATTGCTCTGTGCCTCAGTTTCCTTAACTGGAAAATTAAAATGATAGTACCTGCCCTGTAGGGGGCAGGTGTTTATCATAATTATGGTTCTAATTTTGTCTGTTGCCTAGGCTGGAGTGCAGTGGAACGATCTCGGCTCACTGCAGCCTTGACCTCCCAGGCTCCAGCGATCCTCTCACCTCGACCTCTGAAGTAGCTGGGACTACAGATGCTCACCACTACACCTGGCTAATTTTTGTATTTTTTTTTGAGACAGGGTTTGCCATGTTGCCTGGGCTGGTCTGGAACTCCTGAGCTCAAGCAATTCACCCCAGCCTCTCAAAGTGCTGGGATTATAGACATGTGCCACTGTGCCCAGCCCAGGCTGTTTACTATTGTTGATTTAAATGTCTTTATTTCGTTTAAGAGATACCTTAGCTGTGGGAGATAAATTAGGAACTAGGGTGAAGCTTGGGGTTTGAGGCACCTAGCAGGATCTGAGAGGCAGGTCTCTAGTTGAGGACGGAATGTGCATGAGATGACGCTGGGATGAGGATCATTCAGGCCATTCACATCCCAAATTCAAAGATTTGGAGCTGCAGCCAGAGGCGATAGTGAAGAGTGAGCATGCATAAAGACCCACCATGAACCTCGCAGAGCTGATGGTGACTCTGCTAATCATTCAGGAAGAGATTCTGAGACCCAGGAGCCTGGTGATTTTTCTAGCACATAAAATTCAAGAGGACCAGAGTCTTTGGGTGAGGGGAGAGTGTCTCCCAATAATAAAAGCGGCAGCGAAAATAACAAATCTGATGCTTGGAAATAGGACAATTATAAATAAACCTGGTACAAGTTCTCCAAAAACAGAGATTGCCTTGTGAAAAATTCTGTCAGTTAGCAGGATGCTTAAATGACAGTATCAGGCAAGAGGAGAAGAATGTTGGCAGCGTGTGGGAGAGGTTGAAGGCCACTCCTGCGGTGCCTACGTTGGTTTCCTAATTTGGGTAGTTTCTCTCACAAGTTCCTTATTTGAAGACAGCTTGGACAGTGTTATGATTAGAAACATAATCCATTCCACATGTCCCTGGAAGCCTGAGAGGCCCAACTGCAAGGTTTTTAGGGATGAATGCCAAGGAGGCCCCCTGGAAATCTGTGACCCTGGGGCAAGTCACAGTTCATCTGGCCAGACTTGAATAGTGGCTCTTAGTGGGGGCCGGGGCAGGGTCTTGACAGACCTCCTTTACTTCTCCCCTCTGTTCTGACCTCCCTCATGACTGGGGGAGAGGTAGGAGGAGAAAGAGAGCTTGTTTGTGACCAAGGAGACGAAGCGGCAGGGAGGAAGGGCAGGTTTCTTGTGTCCTTTCTCTTTCTGCTGACTGCCCCCCTTCATCCCTGAACTTTTCAGCTGCTGTGTTATTTTTTTGCAATAGAACAACCCTAACCTCACCTCATCAGAGAGGTGTGCCGAGGAAGAGGCCCGGTCTTAAGCCGAAATTCGTCAGCTCTGCTACTTACTTGCTTAACCACTTTGAACCTGTTTTCTCAGCTGCAAAATGGGATAATTCCTCCCAGGGCCGTTGTGAGGGTTTTGAAAGGAGGTAATGTGCATTAAAAGTCTAGGACCAGGCCTGGCTTCGGAAGGTGCCCAGTGGATGGTCATCAGTGTTATTCTGATTCTCGCCTGAGTAGAGGTGTGGCTCGCCCTCTCTAACTCAGTGTCCTGTGGCCAGCTCCTAGGTCCTATCACAGCCCTGTAGTTGTTAAGTCCATCCTGAAAGTCCATCACCTGGATAGTATCTACTTACCCTTACCCCTTTTCTTTATGGCTTTAATGGTACTAATGCTAAAACTTGCCTTCCCTTTAACCCTCTGGAACAGCAAGCCAAGCTGAACCTGCTCGTTTCTAACGTAATTAATAGTCCGCATTTTGTGGTATGCCTCCGCTTAAATTATGTAGTTAAATCATACTCATACCTGATTTACACTTCTTTCTAGCCATAGAAACAGATTCACTGCTTTTTCTAGGAGTCAGACTGACCACTCCTGAGCCGATGAGAAACTCAAAGGTTTTTTCAGGGTCTATTACATCTGATGATTACATATATATATGTGTATATATATATATATATATTCATTTTCAGATAAAACCAGATCTTGTTGAGATAGCTGTTTTCATGTTTCCCAGTTGAGCCTAAAGTCTTAATAGTTTGGGTGAATTATATTTTCATCTTCCTCTTATCCTATGCAACAACATGAAGCACTGTGAGTTTCTGTCTGATTTGAAATATGATAAAATACACCCTTATCAACTGCTATTCAGAAGTGTAGCAACAAAAGAACATGATTTAGAGTCAGAAGTTCACTTGAGTCTTGGCTTCACCACTTATTGGTTCCACAATCTTGGTCAAGTAAATTCACCTCTCTGAGCCTCAATTTCATCTAGAAAATGGAGATAAAAATACCCTTACCCATAGTAGTGTTGAGGATTAGAAATGGCAGCATAGAGGTGGCCACGGCAAACTGCAAAGTACATGACAATGTTTGTTTAATTTATTGTATTTATTGATTTTTCCGCTGTGCAACTGAGGATTCTCAAAAGAGGGAGAAAACACAATTTTTGTCTTCAATGTGTGGCAATTTTAAAGTTAGATGCTAGGCATTTTCTTATTTTGACTTACCTTCTCTGCTGATACCTGTGGCTTAAAGCTTTATGCTTCTCTACCACTAATAATAGCATAATAGTATCTCTCTCTTTTGAAAGGACAAATGAGCCAATAGCTAGAAGAACATTTTGTACTTCAGGGAGGAAATATGTCAGGGACATCTCAGATAGCACTCTTATTGTTAGTATCATTCACCTGGATCATTTTTGTGCTGATACAATAACACCATCACCACTCAAAGTGGAAAAAAATAAATTATTGATGGCTTTGCATACTCAAGCTGGGTTCCAGAAATGGCTTGTGAATAGCAAGGACTTGAGCTGAACTCTCCAAAGGAACAATGAGGGTGGTTGGAGTACAGTGGAAATGGGACCTCGGGGGATCAGTTTTCAGCTGCATTGTGGCCAAATTAATAATTCAAGATTATTGTTTTGGGCTAGGTATCCTTTTCAGCATCTTTAAAAACCTCTCTTTCTACCATGGTGGGATTGCTTAGCTATTCAATGTCATGTCAAGGATTTTTTTCTTAAGTGCGATGCTGTATAGTAGCAAAGTGAAATATGTGAGTGTTCCATGTAGATTACAATATACTCATTAGATCAACATGTTTATTACAATCTCAATCTCTAAAAAATTGAGACATGTGTTTTGGATTCAGAATGTCTAGTATTTTATTCAATCAATTTCCCATCTTAGATTGTAGGCATTAGGATAAGGGTAGGAAAGTGAGATTCATATATGACACAGCTGCTTACCAGATAAGCTGCAGATGTTTTAGTCACCTCCATATTTTCTAGTATCAAACATTTTATTTTTGTAGCTAACAATGTTCTTTATGGCATTGTTTAGAAAGCTTTACTAAAGTTATTTGTGATTGCCTTTTCCATAAAAGGATTTGGGGTGGCTTGAAAAGAAAGATACTAGGTTGAGAAAAAATATGTATGTAAGAAGTTTATTTGCCAGACTTTCTCTTGGGGAGAACTGTGTTTGGAGTACATTGATGACCTTCCCAGGGTGGAAAGAGAAATCCCAAAAGCATGCGTAAATATTCAAAGGTGATCCCTAAACTGCCATGCACATGCCAAAAAGAAAAATCTGTGTTGCTCCTGAAGAGATGGGAAAAGTGTAAGGAGGGAAACAGAATTGATGACTCAAGTGAGTTAGATTCTTAAATGATGGAGGTTGCCATGTTTGAGATTTCCTTATGATTCTATTATCCTCTAGTGATCTGCAGCAATTCAAATTTCTCCAAATGGCTAATATTGTGGCTTTCTGGCATCAACCAATGATGGACATGAGCTTGGAGTCACAGAGAGTGAAATAAAAGATGCTGGTTGGGAGAGGATGGAGGCTTTAGTTGATATGTGGGTTAAAGAGATATAGAAACAGAAAATAAAGCCCAAGAAAACAGGCAGGATAAAAATCTATCAATAATCACAATTGTTAATGGAGGGCTGTGATTTACTTATCACTCTGGCTTGGAGTTTCTCGATAGCCATTGTAGAAAAGGAAGCATAGTCAGTTCCATATTTCTTGTTTTCAGAAAGGGAGATGCATATTATCCCCAAGAGACGTTTAAAATTCAACTTTAATTCTGGAAGGATATTCTTATGAGAGGCTTTCCACAGACGACTCCAGGTGACATAAGAAAAACAATGCCTTCAAGAACTGTTTGTCAGTCACTGTAGGAGCAGAATTTATGTGGCTTATGCTTGAACTACCCTTGATTAAAGTCCAGGACATGGGACCTAAAGCCCGAACCAGTGAAAAGAATTCTCTGTGGGAATACATTAATCTGGTCTGTGCATGACAGTGTTTGTAGTGGATGTTTGTGGCTGATGTGCCAACATCAACTCATCCCAGTTGGTCAGTCTAAGCTTGTCAAGGTAATTCCATTCCTCCTGTCTATAATTCAGTCAGGAATGAGTCTGTGACCTAATCCTGGCCACTGAGAAGTGAGAGCAGAAAAATCTAGAGACTCTGGGAAAGGTTTTCTGCAGTAGGAAATGCAGGAAGAGAACATCTTTCTTCTTTCATGAGACATTGTTGTACAGGGATGGGACATCATGGAATGAAGCCAACACCGAGCATGGCAGAGTGGATAAACAGAAAAAGCTCTTCTTGAGCTACTGACTCAGTCAGCCCTGGAGACCTTCTAGTTTTATGCAAGCTCATATGTTCCTAATTGTTAAGTCCTTTTGAGCTGGAAATTATTTTACTTGCAGTCAGAAACAGCTTGACTGATAGGTCTTTCAATAATCTGTCTTTAACCAAGTTATTAAATAATAGAAACCATTATGGGGGAAAAAAAAAAGCAAGTGGGAGAGGTCATGACCCATTTTAGGCTTACCTCTCCAATCAGCCTCATTTTTTCTTTCAACCACTCTTCACCTCCTATTATACTTCTATGTTCCAGGAATACTAAACTTGCTTTCTGTTGCCATTACTCTCTTGCACAGACTATCCCATCCCAAGAATAGCTCCCTTACACCCTTGAGTGAGTGTGTATGCATACACATGCACACACACACACACACACACACACACCCCTCCAGCCTGGAAAGTTCAGCTCAGCCTTCTTTTTCAAGTTCATCTAGATACCACTTCCTGAGAGGTGAGGGTGGGGTGGCTCTTTTGACCTATACCCCCAACCCCTGCTCATTTAGAGTTCCTATGGTAGGAAGTCTCTAAGTTGGCCTCAGTGATCTTTTCTTAAGGAATTTCTTCCCTTTGATGTGAGTTGAATTAATGAAATATAAATGACTGAAATACACTGAAAGTATTTCCTACTTATAATGTCACTTCCAACATTAGGTTACAAAAAGATAATGGCTTTTGTGTCCAGCACCCTTTCTCACTGTTTGACTCTCTCTTTCTTGGATCATCAATGCCAGAGGCCCCTCAAACATCTGTAGAGATGCTCATGTGGTAAGGAAACAAGGCCTGCCAACTATGCCAGTGAGCTTGGAAACAAATCTTTTCAGGTGTGCAAAAAGTCACATAAGGTACCTTGGAAACAGATGCCCCCTCATTCCTAAATGAGCCTTCAGATGAAAGCATAGCCCTTGTTGAAGCTTGGCTTCAGCCTTATGAGAGATGAGCCCGAGGAACCCAGCTCATCTGTGCCTGCCCTCTTGATCCAAATAAATAAAGAGATGGCAAATATTTGTTGTTTTGAGCCACTAAGTTTTGGGGTAATGTGTTACACAGCGCAGGTAACAAATACAGTATCTCTTCTCTGGGTTCCCACAAAAATCTGTAGTTTCCCCATCACAGCACTTACCACTCTGTATTATAATTATCTGGTTATTCATCTAACCATTTAACTAGATTGTATAGCCTGTGAAGATAAAGACATTGTTTCGTGCAGTACTGTATCTTCAGCAAATAACACTGTCTTGGTACATAAAAGTATGCTAATTCTCACTGAATAATAATAGAAGTTTGGGACTCTATAAAGTATGTGGCACAAACATAGCTGTGGACACACGAAGTTGGGTCAAGGAGGTGAGTACCATAGAGAAGGACAATAAAATTAATACCAAATTATAAAATATTTACTAATATAAAAGATGTGTAAACAGACTGAGCACCAACTAAGATGGTACTAATAGATAAAGTAATATTGTGAATATTATATCCTGATAATGCACTGATGTTTTGGTAAATCGTCAGTGAGGAGAAAGGGCATCACTGGTGTAAAGAACACTGGCCAGGTAAGCAAAGAATCAGAATTCTGCACCCTGCCTTTCTACTGAAGAGCACTGGACCTGGGCAGATGGCCTGACTTTCTGGGCCTCAGTTTCTTAATGGTGAAGTCAAAGAAGGCATGACATCTTAAAGGTTCCTTTTAGCTCCAATACTCTGCTTTACATATAACTTTATTCTGTGAGCACTTACCTCAAACTAGTTCAGAGCAGTGGTCCTTGATCTTTTTGTCTTTTCATCTCATCATATTTCACACGTGTCCTTGTGAAACAGTGATTCTCAGCCTCTATGGAGGAAAGTGGCACATCATGTGATGGGCCTGTTAGAATTTCTGAGTAATATGTGTGGTGTGAAAAGATTTCCCAGATGACTCTGACCTGCTTGATACCCACTTTTGAAAATCTCTGAGGTAATACAAAATGACAGACCAATAAGTTTTGGTCAACAGACCAGAGATTCTGCTGTTTGATAAAAATGAATACAGTAGACTTTAACTATATGTTTAGTTAGAAGCTTAAAAGAAATGGCTGAAAAATAATCTCAGTGAAAAAAAAAAATCAACAAGTAAACCACTCTGGTAGAGTTGCTGTCAGAATATGGTTCTTGGAAACAGCATCACAAACTTTCCTATTTTCTAAAGTTTCTGTACTTACATGAGCCTCTGAAACTGGAGATCTATCATGTACTTAGAAGGCCGTACTTCAAGGCATTTATCACATTACCAGATTCCTATATCTACAAGAGATTGTTGTCAATATCTTGAGTGAAAGACTCGTAATGCTCTAAACAGTTTACAGCTGGTTCTTCTAAGATGTCATAATAATCACGGTAATAATAATACCTAGCATTTAATTCTTTCATTTTCCAGAATGCTTTTCACCTGTCATTGCATTAACCTCACGATGTACCTGTTAGGCAAACAGTGCAGGTGTCCTGAACATTATGTTTTCCCTGCAAGTTCACTCATTTAGTCAATGTACACAGTAATCCAGAACCACTCTTTGTCAGAGGGCTCAACAGAGATTAAATGCTGAATAAGACACGGGTGATGCTCTCGGGGGCTGAGAATATATAAGGATAGGTAGGTATTTGAACCAATAATTTCAATGCTGTCAGGTACTTTGTTTTCTTTTCCTACTGTGGCCTGTGCATCTAGCCTTTACCTGGCCCAGACCTGGTGCCAAGAGCGGAATCATTTAGACTTTAGTGCATCAGCAAATATCCCTTCACTCATATACCATCCTGTGATGAAAAATAATTGCTTTTATTTTAAAGTTAAAAACTTTAGTTCTTCCACAAATTCCAGATACATAAGAAATATGTGGTTCACTGTTTAACAAAGCCGTTTCTCATAAGTACTGATGTTCCTCTGATTAGTTAGAGGGACCTTCTCTTAGAAGAAGCTCTCAAGTCTAGAAGCTCAATAAGTGGGATGTGAGAAGTTTTACTCTTTGAAGGAAGCCAGTGTTATGTTGGAACTGGTGTAATGGCTCCTAAGAGCTAAATGTATATGTGTTTTCCCAACTCAGTGTCCAGAAATGTCAGACTGATAGCTTGAAATTTTCCATGGTGGGAGAATTTTCACCTAGAAAATTGAAAACCCCTGAAAATCAGAACTTTCTTCCTTCTGGAGAGCCAATTGTTAAATATTTACCAGCATACCACTGACGGTAGCTTGCCTTCCTTCACCTGGGACTTGATTAAGTTGATGGATTTACTAAACTATTCTGCATATGATATGCATAACAACCTCTTAATTTGGATTTGAATATAATTATACACTCTGTATTAATTTCTTTTCCCCTCCCCCACATATATGGGTTAAAAATTCCCTTAATTTGGCATGTAAATGTATGCAAAGTAGCAAACAATTCATGTTTTTTCTGAGAAGCCTGGAACATTAATAACACTGCAATCTTAATTACACAGCTACCAAACCAATGCTCATTCAAAACCACCCTCCTATATTGCCACCTATGGAAAATACTCTGCTGAAATGAACTTTTCTTCTATGATTGACAAAGACATCGCTTTCATCTTGCTGGAAAAAAAATCAATTCAAAACAGGAACATGCAAGTAAATAGCTTCATCTTGAAGATTTTGTAAATCATCATTTTGAACACCTTAATTCTTTTCTTTAATACATGCCTCAAACCAAAGCACTTCTCTGGAAAGATGTTCCTGTTCCTGTCAACAGTCTTACTGTTTTCTCAGTAATCATACTGGAAATTTCAATGTCCTCTGAGTGCTCACTAGAGCATTAGAGCCACAGAAGAGGTTCAACAAATATGTATTGACTAGATCAATTTCAAAAACTTCTTTGTAATCCTATGCAACAAATGAGCAAGCATGGAACTTTTTTTTTTTTTGTCAGAATGCATCTTTTTTTTCACTGCCAATACTAATGTAAGTCCTTGTTCCCACAGCTTTTCCTAGCTACTTATGCTGGCCTCTCTCCACTATTAAGCATTCACACAAAAGGCTTTAACTGAGTTTATGTTGTGGAGTGAGTACTGGTTTTAGGACTGACATGAACCAGATATTCTGTCATCAAGATGGGAGAGACACGAATGGACACAAAACACTGTCTGCAATATGACAAAGGCTGTAACCACAGCAAACACAGAAAGCTACAAAAGCAGAGAGGAGAGGGATTAGAACTATTTTAAGTGGTAGAGAGTCTTGAACTGACTTTTGCAGTATGCCTAGAACTTTGCTAGGGGAACAAAGTAGAAAACATATCCCAGGGAGAGGGGAAATAGTATGGGGTGCATTTGGTCTTGAGCAAAAGCAGTCAGGATTCAGATTACTTGAGTTAAATTCTGATTTGCCACTCTCTGAGTGAGCTTAGGCAAATTACCTAAAACTCATTTTATAGATGAGCCACAGTTGCCTTGTCTATAGAAGGGGGCCATGTAGCTTATAAGATTGTAAAGAAGATTAATTGGGCTAATGAATGGAGATTTCTTAAGATGGAGCCTACCACACGTTAAATGCTCCATAAATGATAGAATTTTTTTTCTACTAGTCCAGATAAAGGGAACAGCATTTGAAAAATTATGGAGGTGAGAAAAAACAGTCTGCTTCAGGAAGGGCAAGCTTACCTTATAGCAGAAATACTGAGTGTTGGTTGGAGAGTGGAGAAAGACGAAGCTGGGGTGGCAGATGACAACCAGAACCTGGAAGACCTTGTGTGACATGCTCAATTCTTTGGACTTTAATCTGGAGGTGATAAGGATCTATTAAAGGATTTTAAGGGGACACAGACCCATTTTGCTTCCTGCTACTAAGCTGAACATTATTTTTATTATCACTCTCCTTCCCCAAACCATCAAATAAAAACAGAGACAATGTTTATTCAAGATAGAAAAACATTTTATTTAGGATACTGCTGTGGGGGAAAGAGACTCCAGTTGAACTCAACTCCACTAAAAAAAAAAAAAAAAAAAAAAAAAAAAGAAAAAAATGGAAGACTTTGTAAACACTGGTATGCTAAACGAAAAATACTGAAGGATATTGGTTGGGGGTGGTGTTGGCCAGTGTGATTAGGCTGTTTGTGTTTGCTAACTGGTACTTATGGAAATCAAGGTTCCCACCTTCCCAAAAAGACTGAGCAGTGGAAGTCCTATTCTTCTTGATGACCTCAAAGGGATGGATCCTAGGTCCTTGAGAAGGACATTCCTGGGTTGTAGAAGATACATCTCAAAGGGACAGAAAAGATTGTCAATTGCAAGTTTTCTGAAGTAAATGCTCTAAGAGAAAGATGCCAGAGGCCTACAGTCTGGGTTTAGCTGAAAAAATAGTAAATTCTTTTGGCAGTGTTGAGCTTTCCTCAAGCAGGTATCTTCAGGGCACTGAGGTCATCCTAAGAACACAGCCTTGGGTGGATAGAAGGCATGCTGGAGCTTAAGTCTCTAGTGTGGGGATGAGGATGGACAAAATCATTTTTTCTCAGAGTTTGCAGTTTTCGTAGGCCAAGTCTGAGACCTAGACCCAGTTGTGAAGATGGCTCAGAGGAACTTGTCTAAAGTTTGGTCAAGGACAGAATCTTTGTCAACACCTTCTGGCAGCTCTTTTTCTTACTGCATGGCATCTAACAGTTTTTTGCTTAACTTTCTAGACCCTTCATAATCCCATCCTCTCCGCCTGGGAATACTCTCTTATTTTGGACTCTGGGTTTTTACCTTTGTTGTTTCCTTTCACTTCTGCCCCTTGCATCATATTCAGCCTTCAAAGCCCCACTCAGTGAAGACTCTATCTCTGCAAAGCCTTATTTGATAATTCTACACCCTCTTCGGTGAACTGGAAGATTCTGTTTGCTTGCCACACAAATTAGCACTTAATTATCACACACACTGTGCTTGGAAGATTTGAAATTATAGAAAGTTTACTGGGCTTAGAGTTCAGAGGGGTTTGAATCTCACTTCTTCCACTGAGCAGCTGTCTGGACACAAGCAAATCACATCTCTGAGCTTTAATTTATTTATTTGTAAAATGATAATACTAACCCCCAAATATTGTTATAATTGAATTAGATTACATAATATTTGTGAAGGTCCCCAACATGGTACATAGCCTAAAGTTCATGTACACTAGATGTTTATTGATCTTTTATCATTTTATGTATACTAATATATCATTTTCCTAATTGAATTTTAAGCTTTTCCAGAGCCAAAAATATGGCTAATATTATTCTCATCTACAATCTCTATCAGAGCATTGAGAGTATAACAGGCACTCAATAAATCCTAGCTGAAAGAATTGATTAATTGCATTCTTAGAAGAAAGGGGCTGAGTGTGTTGTACATTCTGTGAAGAGTTTAAGAGATGCTCTACAAGGAAATGAATCCTCCAGATACCTACAAAATAGAGGCTGAAAAAGTATAGTTTTAGGAAGTATTAATTTAGATGAATAGACTTTTTGATCTCGAAAGACTCTCCAATAGCATTTTAGACACTAGAACAGTCTAAGCAGAAGTCTTAAAGAAAACTAGGAAACAGATATAATTGTGTGTAACTGTGAAAAAAAATCTGGCTGAATATTAGGCCCAGCATTAAAAAAAAAATTGCAATCAAAACTGGAATTCCTCATCCCCTGACTCCATTCTTGCTGGGTTGGCTATCTCAGAGTAATTAGCTTCTAAACATCCTCATGTAATAAATGAATAGACCAGCAGACTCTGAGAGTGATTTATTATTCATCATGAATAGCAAGTGAATGAAATAATTTAACATCCACTAATCTCTAAAAGGGACCCACTCATTTTTAATCATCTAGTGTGACGTGTGATCACTCATTCACTTACATCCTCCCGACCGCATCCTACTGCATAGTGAGCAGCAGAACGCTATTTATGTACTTCTGTGACATGAATATATCATTAGGTGGATATTACAGCCTGTGGAATTGGGACCATGTTTTTGTGCAGTGTGACAACTTGACACAATCCATACACATGTCACCTTTTGCATCCCATTAGTATCAAGGGAACCCACAAATGCTAATATGGCATAGTGATAATTATACGGCTCACAGTTCTGAGGCTAGGATTAGAAATGGCAACCAGGTTGATGGTTATAGATTGTGGTGGGTTTGTCACATGAGAGAGAATGCTAAGGGAATGGTAACTGGATGATAATCTTTGTCACGAGACAAAGCCTAACTGGAGTATTTCCTATTCTAATTATAATTGCACTGGTGAATATTGTACTGTTTATTTTCGAGTCACAGGAGAATATAGAATCAGTATCTTAATGTCTGATGTATTTGGAGAATTTCCTTTATCTAGCCACGTTGGGTATATTTCTTAAAAATTTAAGAAATAATAGAGCCAAGTTTTGCTGTAATTATAAATCTACATATTTCTAAAAGGGCAGAGGAGAAAATTAAATTGACTAAGAGGCCAGTTAAATTGGCCAGTTAATGTACTTTGGCTCTGGTACAAAAATTAGTAATAATTGTCACGAATACAGCCTAGCATTTTTTGAGTGCCTGTGTGGTGCCAGGCACTGTTCACACATTATCTTATTTAATTCTCATCACAATACTGTGAGGTGGGCAATATTATTCCTATTTATACATGAAGGAATGCCTTCACTCAACCTGTGGTTATATCAATGTTGACAAAACAGTTTAGGAAACAAAAATTTAACTTCAATCATTGTGACTTATTTAAAAAAATTAAGTTTAAAATTATCCCCATTCTTCTTTTAAGATTAGTCTTTTTGTTTGGATATAACTTTGGTGTAATTATTATTTTGTGGAAATTTATTATTTTAAAGTTATTTCTACTATTACATTATTATTTTTAGTACAATTATTATTTCTAGTATAAACTCCAAGAAAAGGAATATTTCTTTTTTGTTCCAAGGTTCAATAGGTCAATGTATAAGAATGAGTACATGAATTACCTAGGGTAGAATCTCGTTAATATGCAGATTCTGATGCGGCAGTGGCAAAAGGTGCAGTATGAGATTCTGCACTTCTAATAAGCTCCACAGTGATATTAATACTGCTGGTCCAGAGACTACACATGGGTTAAGAAGTAAAGCGAGGTAGATTGAATTCAAACTCTCTATAAAGCAGTCACCATTCTGGCTTGGAAGTTAAAGGAGCCATAGCTTTTTCTTTTCTCTCTTTTATTGGGGTGGTTAAATGCTTTTTTTTTTCGCCATAAGTCTTGTAGATCAGGGTAGAATCAATAATTTTTCTTATTGCTCTTCAGACATACTGACATTTCATCGAGATTATCTTTAGTTTTTCATATGAGACCACCCCTGATAGGCTACATTGGTAGTTATAGTAAAAGAGTGACCCATAACTCTTCTAAACTCCAGGAAGTGCAAGCAGGTGCAATTAATTTGAAGTAAAAAGACCAAGCAATAGAATATACAGGACAGGAAAAGTCCATTCTGGATGGCTTTTACCAATCCATCGATGGGCAGTTTGACAGGGGAGCCCTGAGGATTTAAACCTGTGCATTACTTAGAGTGTCTGGAGGATATTACTTGTGTAAAAGACACTAACCTATATAAGCTTCTATGGTTCATAGGACTGGTTCCATCTTTGACTTGAAAGCCTACCTTCAATGTAATGAAGACTTTACATGTGTCAGAATGTGAAGCAAGTGTCTTGTAGGTAGACATTTCTAACAGTATAGGTGACTGTCAAAAACCAAGGGCCCTTAATATGACTTCTTCATGTGAAAGACTTGCCTTGATGTTTTACAAGAATGAAACGGTATGTTTTGAGATACATGGCCAGTGGAGGAGTGCTGATCTCACCAGAACTTGGATGAAGCCAAATATTTACTGAAAACAAGTCAGGTTCATGGAGGTAGCAAGTGATAGCAAAAGAGAAGAGGCTGTAGGGTCAAACCCAATTGGGTTTGAATTGTGGCTTTGCCTCTACTTGGTCATGAGACCTTGACCAACTACACACATTTTCCTCTTCAAAATGGACAATATCGCTGCCGCATAAGTTAGCGTAAGGGGAATGCTGTCTCCAGTGTTAAAGACCTCACCCCAAGTAAGTGCTCTATTAATTGTAGTTTCCTTTTCCCTTTTGCATGCAGCAAGCATGGGCATTTTAGATATAACTGCAAGCCACACTTTTCCTGGCCAAGCATGGCTGATTTGTGAGAGGAAGGTATTGATACATTTCATTAAATCACATCCTCTTAACCTCTGGTAATATCAATGTCAGTAAAAACCAGCTTAGGAAAGGAAAATTGGAATTCAATCACACAGTGCATTTTGAAAATAAAAAAGCTTTGGATCCCTCCTCCTCTTCCCTTCTCTTCTCCTTTTCCTCTAGCTCTTTCTCCTCCTCTACCTTTTCTTCTTTTCTTATTCTCCGCCTCCTTTCCTCCTTTCCCAATTCCTTCAACTTTTCTCTCCTTCTCTTTTCTTTAAAGTTTATATTTAGGTAAAACTTTGGTGTCATCATTTCATTTACCACTATAATCTATAAGAAGGAAGAGAAATACTTCTCTTCTGTCCAAAAACTAAAGGAACCTGAAAAACTCAACTGACTTCTTAATATATTTCCATATATAGATATATAGATATATTTCACAAATTATGCCCACACCCATGTAATTCCTCACAGCAGGCAAAGTCCAGCCTCCTGGTGTACACTTCTCTCACAGGCTTATTTTAGATTTAAGAAGATTTATGGATAAAAAAGGCAATATCCTGAAATACGTAGTTTTTTCCTTCCTCTTATAAAAGTATGAATAGAATTTGTACCAGAGAATGCAAGATCATTCTTTCCATTTCAAGGATAACTATGAAATCTCAATTCTTCCAAGATTAGTGTTTCAATAGGTCAAAGACCTTAATCTGATTTTGTTTTAGGATCTTTTCCCATGAATTTGTCATTTTTTTCTCTTTAGTAAACCTTAATAATTTTGATACAATTTTTTAGTTTTTTCTTTCTCGTTGCTTAAAATCTTTCAATTTGAGGATTCAAATACTTGCTTAAAATAGGGACCCTTTATGGAAATAAGAGAGGATTAGTATTCAGAGAAGAGAGTAAGAACTTAAGACTTGGTTTCCTGAGGTTACTTTAAGAAGTAGAATCTGGGCAAGAATCTGACTCCTAAGTCTTCATTTCTTTGACCAACAAACCACATTGCCTGTAATTGGGCACTATAGTGCTGGACCATTAAATAGGATGAAGACTAATATAAGAATGAGAAAATTAATATGTCTTAGAGTTCAAAGAATAAATCCCTTCTATATTTGGAAAGCTTTTCTCTCCCGTGACATATAACATTATCTTATACTTCTAAGGGTCTAGGCCACTTTCAATTTCTCATCTGTGAGGTCACAAATCAAATTTCAGATCTTCATTTGCATGACTAGGAAAACTACTTTCCCCTACTTCTGGCTTGCCCTTTGAGTATCACTTCTTAGTTTGACTCGACTCATTGGCATATAAAAATCCTCCATTTTAGATGAAAGCTTTGTTGTGTTTTATATTTTTCCATTCTGATGAGCTTCTATACTCCCCTTTTTTCCAGTTCCCCACTAAGACTTGCCTTCTCTGTCTCTTTGGTAGACTTTCTTCATAGCTTTTGAGCTCCTGGCTGCTTCTTTGAGAATAGGGGGTCTGTCTGCCAGAGGCGGCTTTCAGCCCCGTCTGCTTCTGAGAATAGAACTTCTCTTGGAGATCTTTTCTTTTCGATTTCTGCCTTATTCCAAACCAGTGTTTAACCCCTCTAAGGCTTTCTCCTTTTCATTAAATCAGCACAAGGGAGGAAATTCCTCTTCCCTGGAATTATTAAATAGTGTCCCTAGATCCTATGTGGTCCCTCTCTAGACAGGATTTTTTGCTTACTTGTTTGCTTTTTGGTTTTTAAGTCAAGGCCATTTTCTGAGATTTTTACATAAATTAAGACAACCACAACAACAATGCAGTTTTCTACCATACATCAAAAAGAGGCCCAAAAGCCTAGGTTTTGATTGCTAGCAACCAGATCTTAAAATAATGTTGGTGTTTTACCTGCCTATAAGTTGAAGCACAAATGGTGGTTCTACCATTGAAAGTTCTCTGTATTGCATGCACAGTTAGGACTTTGCAGCATTTGAGTTTGACTCCTACTTAATACTTTACTTCCCAGTCTTATTTGGGAAATCTAGTTAATTAACAGCCTTACTTTAATGGGGAAGCAAAGTTTCTCCTCCTTAGGATTTATTAAGAGACCAATTGAGAAAAGAACAAAGAAAAAGTCTGTCTCAGGCACAGAGAAATATAAAGGATAATGACGTTCCTTTGAACATGTTAGGTGGACATTTTTCCAGCTCCTATTTTTTCCCAAATAGTACATCAGCCTTTAGTGTATAAGAAAATATTAAGTCGTATTGGAGACACCTCTATTTGGGCCAGATTTCTTTCTATAATAATAGCTGTAGGGCTTTCAAATAATTCAAATTGCATATGTTTCACTTTATAATATTTTCCCCTTTCCAAGTCATCTGCCCAATATAAGAGAAATATTTGAATAATATCGTCCTCCTCCTCTTCTTCTTCCCCCTCCTTTTTCTCTTCCTCTTCTATGGCAAATTTCTATGCAGGCATAATATGTCTGATATTTCTATGAGGAAGTATAAAAAGAATATTCATGTCAACTGTAAACTTTCCAACCTGAAATTCCGTAGGATATTAAATAGAACAAACATAAAAAGATGTAGAGAAAATAGTACTGTCTTGGACAAAGATTAAATAGGATTATTCTTATTCTTGGCTTAGCCCATGATTTCACGTGTGAAAAGGTTGTTTATGGATTATCTGTTTAACAAATTTCTACGAATTTTCCTAGACTAATCTATTATTTCAAAAAATAGCCACATAGTTTCACTTAGTGATCCTTGAGATTATGTCTTATATCAGTTTCCGAAAAAAGATAGATTGCATTAATTCTTGAAAAATTATCTTTTTGTTAGCATGAACTTTGTATTTCTGATTTCTCTCTAGTCCCTCACTTTTCCTGAAAAAACTCTGGCTAAGCCATTCCCATTTACTACACAACTATCTTAATTACAATTTAGAGAACCGACTGTGGCTGGGTTGAATGCATCAAAAAATACGTCTTCTGGTGATGAATCCTAGCATTTACTCTGAACCAACACAGCTATAAGCTTTGCTTTTCAGCTTCCTAATTAACAAGGAAAAACGAGGTTGAATTGTTAAGATACTTCCTTGTGTTAAAGCTGCATCTCAAGTCTCCATAAACATCAAATGCTTTTCTACCAGTCATGGTAGTTTTGTAGATTACAACGCTTCCTCATCTCAAGGAATCAATCTAAGAGTACTGATGCATTTCATCACTGACTGAGTAAAGTCAAATTTATTATCATATTCATGAGTGGTATCAACCCTTTTTTTTTTGTTTTGTTTTTTTGAGACGGAGTCTTGCTCTTTCACCCAGGCTGGAGTGCAGTGGCGCAACCTCGGCTCACTGCAGGCTCCGCCCCCCGGGGTTCACACCATTCTCCTGCCTCAGCCTCCCGAGTAGCTGGGACTACAGACGTCCGCCGCCTCGCCTGGCTAATTCATTGTATTTTTAGTAGAGACAGGGTTTCACCGTGTTAGCCAGGATGTTCTCGATCTCCTGACCTCGTGATACGCCCGCCTCGGCCTCCCAAAGTGCTGGGATTACAGGCGTGAGCCACCGCGCCCGGCCTCAACCCTGTCTTTATCCTTAGCATCATAATATCAGTTGCAACATATTATACATTAGTGAATCATTCTCTTTTTTCTTTTAGCTCATTATATGGGGAGAATCCTATTAGAAGAGGCCCACATTTAAAAATATTAAATATACCATTGTTCCTTCTCTCTGAATTGCTTTCTTATATCAGGCCTGAGGGCAAAGATAGGAGTTTTAGCTCATACCATTCTTTCACAAACTTTGACTTTCAGTAACACGTGTTAAGAAACATTGCCTACTTGGAAAGAAGGCAAAGAGAGGGTGACATGTTCTTTCAATATCATATCAGACGATTAACAGGCCTGTCCAATGATTATTTAATTATTCAGGGGAATATACCTCTGTTTGCTTATATCTAACTATTGATTAAAAATCCATTTTCTGTGAAGTTGCATGTTTTTTGGTAAATTTTTATCTGGTAGAGATTCAAATGATTTCTGCCCAGTAGAAAAGATAACCCCAAAGGTTATGGTTTTATTGCTCTATAGGATATATTAACCAGTTTTGTATGTGATACCATCTTATTCAAATGGTTTTGTTCCCATGCCTACATAATTCCCCTGCTCTACTCCTTCTTTGAATCAGCGTTACTGTCTAGCTGGTTCTTTTATTAATAAGTTTAATACATATTTAACTCATCCTCATTCTATATTTGTACGCATTATGTTTTATAACTTCTTGAAATTATACTTTGACAAGTGCCTCTCAAATGCATATATATATATATATGTTGGTGTGAGAGTTTTTTTCTGAAAAGTAATCAGCCAGAGAAGCAATCAATAATTAGTTTAGACAAGTGAAAATTCATTTAAATCTATTTTAGTATCCAACACTACCTCAAGGACATATAAATCTCATTATTTAAAATATTGATTTTCTAACAATATGTTAAGGAATTGTCTTGGGTTCAATGCAACAGATGGAGGATCCTTAAGGCATGCTACCCTTAGTAGTGCAATTAACAGAAACATAGTGAAGCAGTCACCTTTATCCAGTGAGCCTTTCAAAAGAATTTTGATTACCATGGCTTGCATGAGAAAATATAAATTCCCTTCAATTTCTTCAACAACAATTTTATCCATACCGGAATTGAATTCATTCTTTAAAACAAACAAATGGCAGTACCTTTCTGTTTAAACCAATTATCCACGTAAGCCTATGCAGCCCTTTGTCGTTACTGTTGCTGTTGTTTTTATTCCCCATGTGACTGGTTTGTTAAAAAAAAAAAATTTAAATGTTTTGAGCAGGTCGATACCTAATGAACAAATATTTACAAAGTCAAAAAATGTACAAAGGTATACAGTAAAAAATTTTGCTTTTACTGCTGTCCCCATCATGCTATCACCGCCCTTTCCCTTACTGGTAAATTGTAATTAGCTTAAGTATCCTTCCAGGTCTTATTTATGAAAATAATAGCACCTATGACTATATCCTTATTTGACTCTCATTTCTACACATAAAGAAGCAAGCTATGCACAATGCTTGGTACCTTATCATTTTACTGAGGTAAATGGATATATTGGCAGTCTATTCATATCGGTACATAAAATACTTTCTCACATATATATTCTTAATAAAATGTAGCCTTACCCTAGGTAACAAATGAAAACTTTAGTAATGAAATCTCAGATGAACACATAAGGGTGCCATTAAATGCACTAAACATTTAATATACCAATGAATATTCTAGGTGCTTGAGATATAAAATATAATAAGACCCCAATCTGATCTTCAAAAAACTCAACAAAAACAAGCAATAGGGAAAAGACTGCTTATTCTATAAATGGTGCTGGGTAACCAGCTATCCATATGAAGTGACAAAAATGGACTCAAGATGGATTAAAGACTTAAATGTGAGACCTCAAACTATAAAAATCCTAGAAGAAAACCTAGGAAATACCATTGTTGCTATCAGCCTTGGCAAATAATTTATGGCTAAGTCCTCAAAAGCAATTGCAACAAAACCAAAAATTCACAAGTGGGACCTAATTAAACTAAAGAGCTTCTGCACAGCAAGAGAAACTACCAAGGGAGTAAATAGACAACCTACAGTGGAAAAAATATTTGCAAACTATGCACCCAACAAAGGTCTAATATCCAGAATCTATAAGGAACTTAAGCAAGTCAAAAAGCAAATAATCCTATGAAAATGTGAGCAAAGAACATGAACAGACACTTCTCAAAAAAATGATACATGAGTGGCCCACAAACATATGAAAAAATGCTCATCATCACTAGTCATCAGAGAAATGCAAATCAAAACCACAATGAGATACCATCTCATACCAGTCAGAATGCCTGTTCTTTCTTTCTTTCTTTTTTTTTTTTTTTTTGAGACATGGTCTTACTCTGTCACTTAGCCTGTAGTACAGTGACAACAATCTCGGCTCACTACAACCTCTGCCTCCTGGGTTCAAGTGATTCTCCTGCCTCAGCCTCCTGAGTAGCTGGGACTACAGGCATGTGCCACCACGCCCGGTTCATTTTTTTACTTTTAGTAGAGATGGGGTTTTGCCATGTTAGCCAGGCTGATCTCAAACTCCTGGCTTCAAGTGATCCACCCATCTCAGCCTCCCAAAGTACTGGGATTACAGGTGTGAGTCACCACTCCTGGCACAAAGACTATTCTTAAAAAGTCAGAAAATAGCAGATGGTGAGGCCGTGGAAAAAAAGGGGACAATTACAACTGTCAGTGGGAGTATAAATTAGTCCAACCACTGTAGACAGCAGTTTGGAGATTTCTCAAAGAAATACAAGTTGAACTACCATTCGAGCCAACAATCCCATTACTGGGTATATTCCCAAATGAAAAGAAATTGTTCCACTACAATGACACACACACCTTATGTCCATCACAGGACTATTCACAATAGCAAAAACATGGAATTGACCCAAGTGCCCAAGAACAGTGAATTGGATAAAAAAAAAAAGTGGTACATATATACCATGAAACACTACACAGCCATCAAAAAGAATGAAATCATGTCCTTTGCAGCAACATGGATGCAGCTAGAGGCTAAGTGAACTAACACAAAAACAGAAAACCAAATATGGCATGTTCTCACTTATACGTGGGAGGTAAGTATAGGGTACTCATGGACATAAAGATGGAAACTATAGACATTGGGGACTATTAGAAGGTGGAGAGAGGGAGGGAAACACAGGCTGAAAAACTACCTATCGGGTATTATGCTCACTACTTGGGTGATGGGGTCAGTCCTACCCTAAACCATAAACCTACATATGCACCCCTTGATTCTAAAATAAACATTGAAAAAGAAAAAAAAAAGGAGAAACTCACTCTCTTGTAATAGAATCAGATATAACTAAAGTACAGAGTGGTCAGTGCTATAATAAAAGCATTTTTTAAATGCATTGAGGAGATAATCCAAAGAGTGATGAATTCTGCCCTGGGGAATGTGGGAGAGAAGAAGTCAAAAAGACAACAAAGCACTTTGGGAGGCCGAGGCAGGTGGATCACCTGAGGTCAGGAGTTCAAGACCAGCCTGGCCAACATGGCAAAACCCTATCTCTACTAAAAATACAAAAATTAGCCAGGCATGGTGGCATGCGCCTGTAAAACCAACTACTCGAGAGGCTGAGCCAGGAGAATCACTGGAACCCGGGAGGCAGAGGTTGCAGTGAGCTGAGGCTGCACCATTGCACTCCAGCCTGGGCAAAAAGAGCAAAATTCCATCTCAAACAAAAACAAAAACAAACAACAACAACAAACATATAAAACCCCACCAAAATATCATGACATTTGAGCAGTGGGTCTGGAAATAATAATATGATGCATACCTGAGTCATTTCTTAGTCTAAATGGAGAGGCTCACAATTTTTTAAAGAAATTATTTGACTCTAATTACCCTTTTTAAACTTTCCTCCCATTACTCTACCCTAGGATATCAGGATAAGTAATTTTACACTCTCCTTGGTGTTCACATCTTTTAAGTGTTTATAGATTGTTTCATGCTTTTTCATCAGTTTGCCAAGCCCACCTAGCTTAGTGCCTTTCAATTCCTCTCCTGTGCCAGCTGCCTTTCTTCCATTCATGAGTGCAGCCTGTTCCTGGGTTTCCAGCCCACATGACGCTGCTATATATTCTGAAAACAGATGTTCAGAAGCAGCCCTTTTCTAAATCTGAATATAAACAATTCCCTGGTATAGGGTTTCCTACCTTTCCAATGATTCCTGCCAGCTTAGTTCATTTGCACATTTCATTCCCAATCTATTTATCCCAATGTAATAGCTTAGTCACCAAGCTCTCATGCTAAATAAGAGCTCTTCAAATGCCAACCTGAACTCCTCCCAGTATGACTCGCTATCCATTTATTTTCATTTGTTTACAGTCTATTCAACCTTTCAGCTGGCTTTTCAACCATGAGATAGTGTCCATATAGATGTCAATTTTTATTAAGCTCCTAACTAATTTTAAAGCACTACGCAAGCTGTTTTTCTGAAGTTCTGTACATCTGCTACTCTGCACTCCTACATTCCTTAATGGTGTAATTCTCTAGAAATGACCTATCAAATATGATGAAGCTCATTGCTCATGATCTGCATTTTATGCCACCTCTTTTCTTTTCCTGACCCAGGTCTGAGTGCTGAGACCACAATGACACTTAGTGGTCAGGCTAGAATTTTGGCTGGCCTAAAGAGCCACTGTTATTCTTCACCAACTGTGGTGACTCCGTGGGGCATAATATTTTTAAAACTCTCTTTCCCCAAGATTCTCACCAGCCTAGAAATTGGCTGAGCCTATTATTCTCATCTGAGAGCAATCAGTGAAAAGGTTTCAAGTACAGAGGCACAGTACATCACCTCCTTGAACTGCCAGCTTTGATTTAAGGACGAGAAAATCTTGAGCAGCCAAACAGAGCTCAAGGTTGAATTGTTTTACAAAAGTCTGGCAATTTTGCCCAAATGCATCAATTTCTTTGATAGCATCAAATAATATTAACATGGCATACTATTTAAATTACAACTCCCAATATTCCTGACCTCCTTTTTCTGCTTTATTTTTCTATTTAGCCTTAATCCCATGTGATATACTTTATATTATACCTACATTTTATTTTTCTGTCTTTGCCTCCCCCGCCTTTAATGTAAGCTCCATGAGGGAAGGGATTTTCCTCATGACTGTTTTCCTTTATGTTCAGTGCCCAGAAAGGTGCCTTGAACATAGGACTTACACAGTAGGTGTTGGATGGCTGAATGTATGAAGGAATGATTTTATATACAGTGCACATCAGCTTAATAAGTTATTCTTTTTCTCTACTAGGCTCAGTCCACTTTTTTTCTGTTTCTATTGATACACTGCCTTTTCTCTTCCTCATCGCTAACATCCATTTGAATACTTCCTCCAAATTTGTTACCTCTTAGAAACTTTTTTTGAACTGCCACAGGGAGGTCTACTCCCTTTAGTTCTCAATTTATGTTTATGTTGTTCAGTTTTTGAGGACAGCAACTCTTTCACATGAGGCTACCCTCTTTTCCAAATGCCTTAATATGCTGGGTGGTAAATGCTGCCAGAATTGTTATTTCTGCCACATCAGCACATATGTCATGGGAAGAAAAACACTGTTTGGTTTCCAGAATTGAAGAGCAAAATGTGCATTATGCAAAATGGAGTTTTGTCTTTACTGGGAGTAGTCCCAGGTTTAAATCCCAGCTGTGTTTACCATCTATTTGACCCTAAATAGTTGTTAAAGTGTTCTGATCCCTAATGCCTTCATCTATAAGATGAAGTTGATAATATTAATACCTTTCTTGCAGGGTGAATGTGGGGCCTGGGGCTAATATGTATCAAACCCCATGCTTGACAGATAGACATTACCACTAACTGGCTATTATTAGTATTGTCGTTGTTGTTATTGTTACTGTTACTATTATTGTATCATTCCTCCTTCTTCTGATTTACCACCTATACTGTGTAGGAATCTCCACTTCAGTAGAAAAAATACATTCAGCTATTTCAATTTGGGATTAAATTTTCCATCCATTCATTTATTCAACAATCATTTTTTGAGAGCCTAGCATGTGCCAAGTACAACACTGATTGCAAGGAATACAAAAATGAATACACATTAGTCCCTGCAGCCTCACAGCTTTCAGTCTGTGGCATTTATTTACTTATTCAGCAGAATAGTTCAACAAATATTTAATGAGCATTGATTAAGTCCCAGCCGCAGTTATGGGGACCAGGAATACATGAGTGAAAAAAGAAGATGGGGATTACTTTCTAGTGGAAGGAGATGGAAAATAAACATAAATAAATAAATAAGTGAATTCTGTAGTATGCTACAATGTGATAAGGGCTAGGGACACCCAGTGAAGCAGAGGAAAACGGACCCAGGGTGTTAAGTTGGCGGTGGGGGGGGGTTGTTCAGGGGCGAGGGGATTTGCAATTTTTAAGTAAGGTGGTAAGGGCAGAATTTCCTGGGAATGTGACATTTCAGCAAAACTCCAGGAAATGAAGAAATGAGTCACATGGATATTTGGGGGAAGAACATTTCAGCAGAGGGAATATATGAGCAGAGCAGGGGGCTGTTGTAACAGAGGACTGCTTTAAAATGCAGTGGCATGGGAATGCAGGGTGCAGGAGAGAGAGATGTAGAAGTAGGGATCTTGGCTGCGTTTTCCACTGACCAAGCCTTAGTCATTTTCTATTATTCCTATGGCAGAACTGCCTAGGTTCCTCCCTTGGCTAGAAAGGCTAGATCTGGGAACAATGAATGGAGAATGGGTGATGCGTCTGCTGACTACACCTAATCATACACTTCCAAGGTTTTGTTTTTTTTTTTCCTACCCCTATGACTCTAGGATCCTTTATTTCAGTGGTTTTTGTATGTGACAGAAGAATGTTGACGCCAGAAGTCTGAATTAAGACCCCACGGACATGGAAGACCCCCTTTTGACTTTCTGGTTGTAGTCCCATGAGTCAAATGACAAAAAAAGAGGTGGTGATATTGGAAAAGGTTTCTGTGGTTGCCTAGGACAATAGGCCTGTATTTTCAGGGAACAATCTTTGTATCTGGAGGCATAGATGAAATGTTAGAATTTCTGTGGAGGCCAGGCGTGGTGGCTCATGCTTGTAATCCCAGCACTTTGGGAGGCCGAGGCAGGTGGATCACAAGGTCAGAAGTTCAAGACCAGCCTGGCCAAGATGGTAAAATCCTGTCTCTACTAAAAATACAAAAAATAGCCGAGTGTGGTGGCAGGCACTTGTAATCCCCACTTTGGAGACTGAGGCAGGAGAATCACTTGAACCTGGGGGGTGGAGGTTGTAGGGAGTCGAGATCACGCCACTGCACTCCAGCCTGGGCAACAAGAGCAAAACTCCATCTAAAAAAAAAAAAAAAAAAAAAAAAGAATTTCCCTGGAATTCCTATGCAGACTGTCATATCAGTAGTAAAGTTTATCTAATGGGGAGATCAAAATTCCTTGTCACTAGCCATTCAGTCTTTCTTCTTCAAGGGCTCTGACGGTCCAGTCAAACCACTAGTTTCTCCTCATAAACGTGTGGCTTCTTATCCCAACCAACTCCCCTTTCACACAAAGTAGACGCAGATGATCTTGAAGTTCTGTATGCCATTTATCTTTCTCTTCTGTGTTGTTTAGGGTCACATCTGAGTACCACTACTGGCCAATTCAGATTATTGTGCAAAGTTCACAGACTTTTTCTTCTTGGATATCCTAGGCCACTTTGCTTAACATACTTGAAGTAGCTAGCTTCTCTGATTGAAAACCAGACCAGTTCATCTGTAAATTCCGTCAAGGTTTTCATTGAACAATTATCCTCATGTTTACACTGATTATTTTCTCAGTTTTTAACCATTCATTTTTAAGCAGGAAGTAATCATAGTTGGGCCTTTTTACTTGGCTCATTGTATTTGCCAGACATGGAGAAGTTTTATGTTCTTTGATTAAAACTTCAGTCACATATTGTCTTTATGTTTTTTGCTGTTCTCCAATATAAAAGTTAGACTCTTTAAAAATATTTAGGAATTTTGCAGTCTCCTTTCTTAAAGCATAACTTACTATAGTAAAATGCCCAAATCTTAACTTAAAAGCTGATTGACTTCAAACATATCTATATCCTCTTGTAATCACTCCTAGATAAAGATTAAAATAATTTCCATCAACTTAGAAAGCTTCACTATGCCCCTTCCCAGGCAATATTCTACCTCAGAGGAAATCATTGTTTTGACTTCTATCTCCATAGATTAGTTTTGTTTATTCTTGAGCTAAATAATTACATAATACAGTATGTTTTTTTTCTGCCTTCTTTTATTTAACACAGAATTTTTGAGGTTCATCTACATTGATGTATTAGTAATTTGCCCTTTTTAAATTGCTGAAAGTATTTCATTGTGTAGATATATATGGTATTTATCCATTCTCTGATTGATGAACTAGAGAATTGTCACCAGCCCTTCACTGGTGAAGACTAGAAAAAACTTTCAATTTTTTTCTAGTTTATGGCTATAAAAAAGCTTCTATAAATATTCTTAACATAAATTTTATTTCATTTTGTTTATTTTTAAGATAGACATATGCATGTATTGCTCTTAGTTGCATATCAAAGAGTGGAGTTGATTAGCCATGGGGTGTGTTTAATTCTTTAGGAGACTGCCAAATCATCTTCCAAAGTGGTTGGACTGTTACATATTCCCAACAGCAATGGAAGAAAGTTCCAGGTGCTCCTGTTCTCACCGACACTTGGTATTCTCAGTTTTTTTAACTTTAGCTATTAAAATGGCTAATTAGTGAGAAAAGTGTACATTTTGATGCCCTTAAGGAAATACACCTGCTACTGAACTCAAATAAGGAGCTGAGCATGAAATGACTCAAAGGGAAAAAAGAATTCTGTTTAGACAGAAAAAAAAGTTTCAAGTCTGCAGATTTTTTTTAACATCCGAAGAGTGATGCCATGCCGTGAATTTTCCTTCAGCCATGAATTGTGATAACATAAGAAAATGAAAACACAAGCGAGATCTATTCACAAAAAGGTAGAATCTGGTGTGAAGAACCTTAACTGACAAAAAGGAAAATTTAATTTGCAGTTCTTTGAACTGAGCATTCTTTTTTTGATCCTTTGATTTTTGATCACTCTGTTCTCCCTACGTGGGTGCTATTCCAAACACTCTTTTCGTCAAACTCCTTGACATAGCTATGTGTCATTCTTATGGGAAAATTTCCCAACTCTAACTTGCGAGACTGGCCCTAAATGGAACACCCTGTGCTATAAAAATGAAAGACACTTTATAAATGTATCTCTTCTAAGAGGTGTGTTATTTTGCATAAAATAGAGTTAACAAATGATCTGCTTTTGGAATATGAGTTAACACTAAAATTTTAATATTTGTTCCAGTTTGTCATATTTTAAAATTATTTTCAACTTAGTCTTTTTGAGAATGTCATAGAATAAATTTATTTGAAGAATCAAGAAAAAATCCAGCCTACTCTGAGTCAACGATTCTACTAGCACATTCCAAAAATGTCTTTCCTTTGAATCCTCATTGTATCTTATGGATTTATCACACATACTTAACTTTTTCTTTACAAACCTGTTTCTATCTGTTAGATAATGACAATCTTGATAGTGATCATAGCCCATTCTCCACTCCCGGGGCCTGGTATGGGGTCTATCACATACTGTATCCGGAATTGGTGGGTTCTTGGTCTGACTTCAAGAATGAAGCCGTGAACCCTCGCGGTGAGTGTTACAGTTCTTAAAGGTGGCATGTCTGGAGTTTGTTCCTTCTGATGTTCGGATGTGTCTGGAGTTTGTTCCTTCTGGTGGATTCGTGGTCTCGCTGGTTCAGGAGTGAAGCTGCAGACCTTCGCCGTTAGT
Source organism: Nomascus leucogenys (assembly GCF_006542625.1). NCBI lineage: Eukaryota > Metazoa > Chordata > Mammalia > Primates > Hylobatidae > Nomascus > Nomascus leucogenys. The sequence goes on from NC_044391.1 coordinate 98,982,987, forward strand.
GTTACAGCTCTTAAGGCGCGCATCTGGAGTTGTTCGTTCCTCCCAGTGGGTTTGTGGTCTCACTGACTTCAGGAGTGAAGCTGCAGACCTTCACAGTGAGTGTTACAGCTCATAAAGGCAGTGTGGACCCAAAGAGTGAGCAGTAGCAAGATTTATTGCAAAGAGTGAACAAAGCTTCCACTGTGTGGAAGGAGACCATAGCGGTTTGCCACTGCTGGCTCAGGCAGCCTGCTTTTATTCTCTTATCTGGCCCCACCCACATCCTGCTGATTGGTCCATTTTACAGAGAGCTGATTGATCTGTTTTACAGAGAGCTGATTGGTCCATTTTGACAGGGTGCTGATTGGTGTGTTTACAATCCCTGAGCTAGACACAAAAGTTCTCCAAGTCCCCACTAGATTAGCTAGATACAGAGTGTCAATTGGTGTATTTACAAACCCTGAGCTAGACACAGAGTGCTGATTGGTGCGTTTACAAACCTTGAGCTAGATACAGAGTGCCGATTGGTGCATTCACAATCCTTTAGCTAGACATAAAGATTCTCCAAGTCCCCACCAGATTAGCTAGACACAGAGCACTGATTGGTGCATTTACAAACCTTGAGCTAGACACAGAGTGCCGATTGGTGCATTCACAATCCCTTAGCTAGACATAAAGATTCTCCAAGTCCCCACCAGATTAGCTACAGAGTGCCGATTGGTGCATCCACAAACCCCAAGCTAGACACAGGTTGCTGATTGGTGTGTTTACAAACCTTGAGCTAGATACAGAGTGCCGATTGGTGTATTCACAACCCCTTAGCTAGACATAAAGATTCTCCAAGTGCCCACCAGATTAGCTAGATACAGAATGCCAATTGGTGCATCCACAAACCCTGAGCTAGACACAGGGTGCTGATTGGTGTTACAAACCTTGAGCTAGGCAGAGTGCTGATTGGTGCACTCAGAATCCCTTAGCTAGACACAAAGGTTCTCCAAGTCCCCACTAGACTCAGGAGCCTAGCTGGCCTCACCCAGTGGATCTCGCTCGGGGGCTGCAGGTGGAGCTGCCCGCCAGCTGTGCACCCGCACTCCTCAGCCCATGGGCGGTCGAGGGGGCTGGGCACCGTGGAGCAGGAGGCGGCGTTTGTCCGGGAGGCTCAGGCCGTGCAGGACCCCACGGAGGGAGGGGAGGAGGGAGAAACTCAGGCATGGCGCCCTGCTGGTCCCGAGCCCTGCCCCGCGGGGAGGCAGCTAAGGCCCAGTGAGAAATCGAGTGCAGCAGCTGCTGGCCCACGTGCTAAGCCCCTCACTGCCTGGGGCCAGCGGGGCCGGCCGGCCACTTGGAGTGCGGGGCCTGCCGAGCCCACGCCTGCTGAGCCCACACCCACCCAGAACTCACGCTGGCCCGCAAGCACCCCACGCAGCCCATTTCCCACCTGCGCCTCTCCCTCCACACCTCCCCGCAACCTGAGGGAGCCGGCTCCGGCCTTGGCCAGCCTAGAAAGGGGCTCCCACAGTGCAGCGGCAGGCTGACGGGCTCCTCAAGCGTGGCCAGAGTGGGCACCAGGGCCGAGGAGGCGCCCAGAGCGAGTGAGGGCTGCGAGGGCTGCCAGCACACTGTCACCTCTCAATACTAATTGATAATAAATGTTTCTGGAATGCTGAATTGCATGAAGGAAATGAGAGAAAATCACATAAGCTGCTTTCAAGTCCCGACCTCTGAGAACAATGCATATACCTTTGGACAGCTTATTAAAAGGAAAATTTCAGGATGTGTACAATGTTATTTTCTGTTTATTCCTGGACATGAACATAATATTTAATTAAACTCTGAGAGGTAATACTAATAATATTTGTGAGACTGTACACTAGCTATAGAATGACAAATGTTACAACTTTCATAATCTTTTCCTGTGGAATAACACATATTAACAGAAAATTGTTTGCTATTTCCCTTTAGCAAGCCTAAGGTATTGTCCAGTCGTTTGGCCAGTGAAGTCAAAATATCCCCACCATTTACTTGGTGAAAACCACTGAATCAGTTTCTATGAGGTAGAGAGAAATAACCTCAGAAGCTAGCCTTATAGACTCAATTTATAAAGTCATGGCAAGTCTAAAACAAACAAAAACCTCCTCCCAAATGTAAGAGAAATGAAGAAACAAGATTCCAGATTCAATTTATATAAGTTTTCTCTTTCAAAAAGTTATTTCTAAGAGCCCTGAAAGTAAAAACCATTTTACCTAGTTATAAAGAAAATTATTTTTCCAGATTTTTTTTGGCAGCGTTTTAGGTAGAAAAAAAGTTTTGTAATGAGATTCTCCTTCCATAATTATTCGTATCTGTGCATTTGGCAGGTACTGAACACACTCCACTGTATCTCAGAAGGGATCCAGAGATAAAGATGACTCAGCACAAATAGTTCCAATCTGAAGTATTCAGAGAATCACTTCTTTCCTTGTTCTCAGATGTTTTGAAATAAACATTGGCAGTGTTTATTTATGAAGGTTCAGGACTTTTTGAATGTGTCAGCAGCATGCCTTGACTCTAAACAGACTATGTTGCAATTTTTTTCCCTGATGATTCAAAACTATAAACTTAAAATTACCTAATTAAAAAGATACTGAAATACAATGAACTTGGACTACAACTTCAGTTATGTACCTTGTCTGAAATTAGATCATTTCAATAACCCCTTTTCATGCCAAAGACGGCGTTTCCTCTTAGTGCATAAACATCCTCTGAACTCTGACTGAGGGTTCTTTGTTGCTTGATCATTGTTGTTTTGAACGATATAATTTTAATTCTTTACCTGCTTTGTTAAATTAAGGATTTTGGCTCAAATTTATTTTTCTTTTTTTTTTTTTTGAGACGGAGTCTCGCTCTGTCGCCCAGGCTGGAGTGCAGTGGCGCAGTCTCGGCTCACTGCAAGCTCTGCCTCCCAGGTTCACGCCATTCTCCTGCCTCAGCCTCTCCGAGTAGCTGGGACTACAGGCGCCCACCACCACGCCCGGCTAATTTTTTGTATTTTTAGTAGAGATGGGGTTTCACCGTGGTCTCGATCTCCTGACCTCGTGATCCGCCCGCCTCGGCCTCCCAAAGTGCTGGGATTACAAGCATGAGCCACGGCGCCCGGCCTAAATTTATTTTTCTTAATAGGCTATGAGTTACATGGAGAAGTAGAAAGAAAATAGCTCAAGAGAAGTGTCAACAAATACTCTTGGGGGGTATTCAGTTGTTTAAATAAGAATTTAAAGGTAAAGTTTATTGTGAATAATTCTCATTCTGGAGAGATGAAACGAAGAACCTATATATACTGCATTCTAATGATAAATATTTAAAATACAACGAGAAATACTCATCCGACATACATATTTCTAGCATTTTCCCGATGTTGGTAATGCATTAATAGTGCTTCAATTGATTGGCATGTATTTTGGTGGATAGGCCAAAAACAGAATGTCAATTGCTAGAAAGCAAGATGCCTTCTCTCTTCTATTTTCTCTTTTCTTTAGGTCCCATGAAACCTCAGCTTCCCTATTTGTTTAATGGAGATAATCATTCTTTCTTCATTTTTTCATAGTCAAATTGGCTGTAGGGTTCGCCCAAAATGATGTCTATGGACATATTCAAAGACATCACAGGCCATAGAAATGTGGTAAACTTTTTTATTAATGCTGGGTAATATGGTCTGATCTCGTATCTTCTTCTTGTAGTAATTTTTACTTCCTCATTTTGCTCCTGTAAAGTATCTATGTTGAAGGGAGAATTGTGAGCTCACTCATCCATGAAGAAAAGAGGTGAGAGAGACTGAAACAGAGGCGAAGAGGAAGAAGATTATTATCCCTTATCTCTAACTCTTCTACAAGTATTTGCTTCTAGACAGCCATGAATAATAGTGAGAAAAGTAGGAAATTTCCTTTCTTTCCCTTTCTTTTTTGAGATGGCATCTCACTATGTTGCCCAGGCTAGTTTTCAACTAACTCCTGGGCTCAAGTGATCCTTTTGCCTCACTCACCTGAGTAGCTGGGACTACAAGTGTGCACCACTGCACTCAGCTTAAATGTCTTGTTCAATAAATAAATACATAAAGAAAAGGCTGGAATCTATTTTTAAAAAATTTATGTCAACCCAGAATACAATAAAGAGATAAAAGGTTTAAACAGTGTCTATATCTTCTGCCATCCCAAGAGCCACTTAAGAGGAATGCTAGAACTCAATAGGTAACAGACTGAAAATAATTATCCTAATCATAACTTCTAGGGGATTGTGGGTAGAAAGGGGGTGCTGGTGTGAAGTTATTGCGTTTAACTTTACACAACCATACAGGGTAGTTATGTTTAGGCTAATATTATGAGAGCTAAAAGTGAAAGCCCAAGGAGGTTAAATTCCTAGGTTACAGTGAAACCAGTATCCAAACTAAGATTTGTTTTTAAAGACTGTTCTCTGGCTATGGCAGAATCCACTCACATATACGGTACAGCCTCTAGCATTGTGGTTTGTGAAAAATAGATGCTTAACAATTGCATGTTGAGTCAGAGGTCACAGTAGCTGGAAAGGGTAATGGTGTTTGGTAAATCGGATAAATTCACTTTATATTGTTGATTCCTTTCTGTAATTTTTTTTTTTACTGCATCTGTAAGCTATCTGAAATGTGAGCACTGCATTTTATCTATTTGTCTTTTTGGTTACAGTAAGAAGTACAGATACTTTGCTAGGTTGGTGGAACAAAATTATAGATGAGATGTGTCAATATTGTGGTTGTCTCTAAATTTGTTTATGAGAGATTTTTGTAAAAATATCTTTTGTCTTGGAATAAAAAGAAGATAAAAAATTTGATACTGGAGTTGTATGCAAATCTGCAAAAATTTCATCTATTATTGCCATGAAATTACTATGTTTAGAACAATCCTTAACCTACACTTATCTATCACATTGCCTGTCAATTTTATGAAATGGAAAGATGGCTCGGGTGAATTGAACTGCTGGTAAGAACGTCAGAGAAAAGTTGATTTCCTATTCTGACCGTAAGACCAGCTTATAAACTGTGCTTTAAAAACTACTCTTGGCAACTTCTATTTTCATCCACGACAGAATAACTGGTACCAATCCATATCTCCTGCCAAAAACCAACTATAAAACTGAGCAAAATGCATGAGGTAACTTTTTCCAGGCATTGGAAAACAGTCAATGTAGTACTGAGAGCCTGAGAAGTTAGTGCCATGATGGGCTCTGCTTTCTTCCTTGGGGGCACCTTGCCACTGGGCAGCGAGGAAGAGCCAAGTAGAGTGGCAGTCTCGGTGACTGGTCTCAATATTGACTGGTGCAAGATAAGTGGATTTGAAATCCCAGAGAAAGAGGCAAACGAGAATTGAGTAGAAAATGTATCCGAGAAGTAGAAACCAAAAAATACCTACATTTTAAAGGACATACCAACTTATAAATCCAAGAAGCTGAACACAAGGATAGCTACAAATAAAACCACACCTAGGCATAACATATTCAAGCTCCTGGAAACCAAAGTTAAACAGAAAAGTAATTATTAGTACGAAAGAGCAGCGATGCAAAAGATAGCTGCTTTCTCAGATAGTGGGGACTTAAATACAATGAAATAACACTTTAAAAGTGTTGAAAGGAGGGGAAAAATCTGTGACTTTAAATTTTATACTCTGATTAAATATTGTGATAGGCAGAATAATGCCCCCCTCCCCTCCCCTCAAAATGTCCACCATAGTCTCATCCCCAGAACCTGTGAATATGTTACCTTACATGACAAAGGGGACTTTTGCAGATGTCATTAAGGTTGCAGACTTTGGGATGGGGATATTTATTCTGAATTATCTTGGTGGGCAAAGTACAAACACATGGGTATTTGAAAGAAGAGAATCTTTCCCAGCTGTGGACAGAGGGAAACGTGACTATGTAAGAAAGGTCAGAGAGATGCGACATTGCTGGCTTTGAGGATGGCCATGAGCCAAGAAATGCAGGTGGCCTCTAGAAGCTTGAAAAGACAAGGAAATGGATTCTGTCATAGAGCTCCCAGAAAGAACACAGCTCTGCTGATGCATTGATTTTAGCCCAGTGAGACCCAGGTTGGATATCTGAACTGCACAATAATAAATTTTTGCTGTTTTGAGGCATTAAATTTGTGGTCATTTGTTACGGCAGCAATGGAAAACTAATATAATATCCTTCAAAAATAAAGGTGAAATTGTACATATTTATGGGGTACGGTGTGATGCTTTGATACATGTGTACATTGTGTAAAATCAAATCAGGGTATTTAGCATATCCATTACCTCATGCATTTATTATTTCCTTATTGTCATTAAAAAATAAAAATAAAATCTAAAGGCGCAATGGAAACATTTTCACATAAGCAGAAGTTGAGAGAATTCAGAATTCATCTTCAGTGGACCTGCATTACAAGACATTTTCACAAGGCAAAAGGTGAGAGAATTGGTCACCAGCAGAATTAAGCTGTAAGAAATACTCAAGGAAGTTCTTCCACCTGAAGAAAATGAAATTAGGACTGTGGAATGGAGTAAATAGCATTGGAAATGATACATATGTCCTTTGTTGCTGTTATTTCTGCATTAAAGATGGAGCAGCACTCTTTCCAACTCTCTACATCCCCAGTGGATGCTGCAAGTAAGGGCAATAGCATGGACTAAAAATAAAAGTATGGCAAAAGATAACCCATGCCAAAAGTAAACATAAGAAAGCTGGCCTGGCTATATTCATATCAGACAAAGTGGACTGTCAGACCAAGATCATTACCAGAGGTAAAGAGAATACTTTCAGAATAATAAAAGGCCCAATTCATCAGTAAGGCATAAAACTCTTAAATATGTAGGCATCAAATAAAAGAACTTCATAATTCCTAAAGTAAAAATCTGACATAACTTTAGGAAAATACATATAAATTCTAGAATTTCAGTTAGATGTTCTAGAAATCTTCTCTCAGTAATTTTGTCTGCTCATTGACAGAATGAGCAGACAAAAAATTCAGGAAGACTATGTATACAAAAGATCTGAACATCACCAACTGCCTGAACCTAATCACTATTGACAGAAACTGTACCTGATAATTGCAGAGTGCACATTCCTTCCGGTACTCATGGACTATTCACCTAGATCATATCCCGGACCTTAATAGGAATCTCAATCAATTTGAAAAGACTAAAATCTTACAGAGTGTGTTCCCTGACCGCAGTATAACTGAATTAGGAATCAATAACAAAATGATCTCAATGAAACTTTCATGTATTTGGAAATTAACAACACACTTCCAAATAACCCATAGATCAAGGAAGTACTTACAAGATAGGTCAGAAAATATTTTGAACTAAATGATAACAAAAATACAAAATATCAGTATTTGTGAGATGTAGCTAAAGCGATTCTTAGAGGAAAATTTGTAGAATAAAATGCTAACAAAGAAGAAAAATAGTCACTTTCTGGTGCTCAATAAATTATTAGTTTTTAATCATTATTAGTAGTATCATTTACATAGCAAACTTAGTTTAGACAAATTTACAAAACGTGTGTGTCAGGGTAATGTTCCCTATGGCATTCATTATCAACAATTACCTCTTAAATTTGGCAAGGAATTTCATTAACATAGATTCCATTTCCTGGTGAAAGAGAAGAGCAAAGAATTTGCAGCTTAAAGACCTGGTTCCATCTTCTTCCTCTGCCATTTACTACTGTTCTGACTCTATCTCTCTTGATGGCAATTTTCTCAACTGTAGTGGAAAAAATGATATCTGCCTAATCTATGTCACAAAGTCGCTCTAGAAAATAGAATACCATATGAAAACGGATCTTAGTGCCAAAAACAGTTAAGGCAATTATTCTTACTCATGAAGGAAGCTAGAAAGTATTCCTGCTTCTTTTATATATTGCTTGTTTCACTGACACTATCATTCTCTCTGATTTTTATATGTGGCCTTGAACTCAACAAAGGTTTATATTAAAGATCTTCTATGGAAATCATTGCAAAATTAGACCAGAAGAGAAACTAACGGGAAACTATGGCGTTAGAAGCTTGAACCACTTTCACAGCGTGCGACACCTGTTGAGTCACGTTCATGCTCCTAGGTGTAACATTCAGGGTCTCCATCACCTGGTTTATCTCTGTTCTCCAGCCTCATTTTAACCTACTTAGCTCTAAAACTTTTAGACTGCTTCATGCCTTTGAATATTTAATCATGCAGTACCCACTGCCTTGAATGTTTTGCAAACTTTTTTTTTTTTTTTAACCTGAAAAACCTACTATGATTCCTTCTACTTCTAGTCCCAGGCATCATCTTCCCCAGGAAGCCTTTCCCTAATCTCCTTAGGAGTTAAGGGCCCCTTTCTTCTACCCCCACAGAATCCTGCACAAAATACTGTCTTATAACCCCCGACATTGTGTTGTATTTTCTGTGTAGGAGTCTGTCTCATCGCCCAGACTCTTGAGTTCCACAAGGGAAGGACATGTTTTATTCATTTTTGTAGATTTAGTACAAAAGAGTACATTATAATAGGGTGCCTAGTGCATATTAAGAAATCAATAAATATCCATTACTTTCTTTAAAAAAAATGAATTGCTTACACTTATAAATCTATTGAAAGTATCACAGCAAGAAGCAAAGCTCTTAAAAACCATAAAGAAATTATGAATTTTTCAGGGCTTTTGGAATGTGGTTGCCACTTAAAATTCAAACTATTAATAAAATACTAATATGGGTATAAATTGAAAACTCAGGTGTGTTTTTCTTTAAATAAATTCGGTGCATGGAAATCTGTGATTATGTTGTTAAAGCTGAAAATTAGAAAGTGGTTCTTCGTTTAATAAAGAAGACTTTCTTTATACAAAATAAGCCATAAGATTAAATGGTGAACTGCCAGTGGACATTAAATTGACTAAAAAAGAGGTTTAAATTCCTATACCAGGAATACATGATATACACTAACTTACGTTTATCTGTATCTTAATAGAATGTGTTGGGCACGTCTACAAGATTTTCCTTAAACTGCAGAAGAAGCCTAGAGTATAATATTTAAGGAAGATTACATGTTATTCCAGTTAAAACTTTCAAATTAGGTTTGATTGCCAAGACTACTTCAACTCATGTGGGGAAATCGGAGGAGTGTTTTGACAGGGGAAAAGACAAAACAGAAAATGCCAGAGCCCAAAATAAGTTCCCCAGGGAATTTGGGAGTCTTTGCCTTGATCGGATACAGACTGGGAACTTTCCCATTGCTTTGGAATTTGGGCTAACGTCCAAAACTGAGGGTAACCTGTGACAATTACATTGCACATTCTGAAGAAAGGTACTTAGACATATTCCCGGTAGGATGTGCTAAGGTGTTGGCCAATCATCAAATATTGTCACTCCAAAGAACGCGTTTAACAGCCTGGGAAGAAAATTGTAGGAAAAGAGAGCACTGTGGCACGGAAGGGTAAGCTGCTATGTGACGTCGTCTTGATCCAAGGGAGGAAATTGGGGGAAAATGCTCTGGAGCCAAGGTGGTGAGGACAGAGAGGCTCACTAGTGGGGAATACTGCCATCTTACAGAGTTCGAGAAATTTCCTGAGAGTTTGAAGGGTGCCCTCTAGAGCAGGACTTTGCAAACTTTCTATGATAAAGGACCAACCTGTTTTAATTTCCAATCCATCATGGAGTGACAGGTTTATAGATTTACTAGAACTGAATTTTTAGAAAAATGAAATGGAAACAATGTTCAGAGGTTACATACTCTGTATTGTAACATCAAATTGCTATAAAAATTTCTGAACAGTACTCTTAATTCCTGCACTTATTTTGTCATGAACTGGTAACAGACTGTTAAGAATCAACATGAGTGCTGAGACTTCAGAATAAGTACCTCTACCCTACATCAGAACTTCACCTAGAGATCTGGTTAAAATGACAGCTCTGAGCACTACTGCCAGTCCAAGCTCTCTATAACTAAGAGGCTCCTGGGCGATGCCAGTGCTCTGGTCGGGGGCACTCTGTGTCCAAGGCTCTAGAGAAGTGCAGGCCAATAGAAATATGATGTGAGCCACACACGTAATTTATTTTTTAGTAGCCTACTTGAAAAACAGTGAGAGGAAATGGGTGATTAATTTTACTAATATATTTTATTTAAGCCAATATATCCAAAATATTATCATGTGGTTGATATAAAAATTAGTGATGAGACATCTTGCTCTGTGTGTGTGTGTGTTTTGTTTGTTTGTTGGTTGGTTTTTATACTAAGGCTTTGAGATCTCAATTTGGGCTGGCACATTTCAAGTGTTCAATGGACACATGTGGTTAATGGCTTCAGTGTTTGGCCAGGCAGCACTTGAGTGTGGGCAGCACAGGGCCTGGTGCCTGACTCTGCAGGAGAAATCACAGGTATGAGGTGGCTGAAGATGCGCAGCATGACAGAGTGAGGCCAAAAGGCAGCAGTGCTTGAAGTTTGAGAACATGATGGGGAAGGATGTGTTCGTTTTACTGCAGGGCAAGTAGCACTATGCAAGTTAGTGCAAGTTATTTGAAAGGGCCTCACACCATTTCACACCAAGAGGGGTGCATGCTGGAATGAAGGAATCCCAAGCACCTTCTGGTACGGGAGTCAAGGTTCTTACAAAAGATTAACAAGAGAGTGTTTTGAATGCATCAGGAAATGTTAAATGTATGAGTCCCTGAAAGGGTCTCCAAAGAATTAACAGAGGTACTTCATGAAAAAGACTTCTTGTAACATCTGTCCTACACAGGGCATTTGACAACAAAGAAAGACACAAATGCACTTGAGCTGGGGAGGAAAAACATTGATTTCAAGAAGAAATTGAAGTCTTGGTATCTGATTGGGTTAGAGTTTTTTGATTCCTGAAAATAAGTTCTATAGTACTTCAAAGTAAACAAAAAGTTGTGGATCTGCCCAAGAGGTCATTGATGGGAGAAGAAAACTCTGGCAGTAGATTTGAGAAAGGTTGTGGAGACAGACTGAATTTTTTTTTGTCCAATTTGATTTATTAAATTGACCATCATCTGTGTGAGCTCATGCTGCAAAAATGACAACACAGATCATTTAAATGCTTTGTCGTTCACATCTCTACTCGGCAGCCTGACACTGACAACACTGCCAGGCACATGAAGCAATCCTTCCAAGATACATTTCAGATATTAATGTTTTGGTATTGTTAAATCATATTATTTTTATTTCTATAAGTTTATCTTGTTCCCCATGTTAATGGCAGAAAGTTTCAAGTTAAAATCAAGGGTAAACACATTGGCTTAGGACTCTCTCTTCTTCTGAAAGGCCTAAGCCAGGAAGGTGGATACAATTGAAGGAAGCCAAGAGAAATTGGTTAGCCTGCTACTGGCTGCAAAGAATAGAATCCCACAGGCCAAGTATCTAAAATGACAATAATAACTTCTCCCGTAGCTAAGACTCATGTAGGGTGAAACTCATGGCTGGTTGATACTGTGACTCAATGACATTTAGGTTTTTACACAAAATTTTTCTTCACTGTGCTATCTTTTGAGCTAGTTTCCTTTTTAGACTGGTAGCAAGAAAGCTATGCCAGATCTAAGCAGTATACTTATGGGCAATAATAACCAGGAGAAGAAGAAGAGTCACTTCTCAGGCTTCTCTCTCTCTCTCTCTTTTTTTTTTTTTTTTTTTTTTTTTTGAGAAGGAATCTTGCTCTATCGCCCAGGCTGGAGTGCAGTGGTGCAATCTGGGCTTACTGCAACCTCCGCCTACGGGGTTCAAGCAATTCTCCTGCCTCAGCCTCCCAAGTAGCTGGGACTACAGGCACATGCCACCACGCATGGCTAATTTTTTGTATTTTAGTAGAGATGGGGTTTCACCAAATTGGCCAGCCTGGTCTTGAACTCCTGACCTCAAGTGATCCTCCTGCCTTGGCCTTCCAAAGTGCTGGGATTACAGGCATGAGCCACTGCACCTGGCTGCTTCTCTCTTTTTCTCAAAGTTTTCTGACAGCCTCTCCCCATGTCTCATTGTCCACAGTTAGATCACATGTCCATTCATGAATTAATTACTGGCAAGGGAAATAGAGACTAACGAGTAAATCTGTATTCCAATGAGACTACCCCTGGAGTTGAGGTTCATGACTATGAGAAGGAAAGATGGATATGTGGACAAAATCAGATTCTATTAAAAAAAGAAAGAAGAGGCAGTGAATGTCAGGTAAGCACCAATACTATTCACCAAATATCCTATGTAGGTTTCTAATCCAAGTAAAAACATGCTTCCAGTGGGTAGAGATCTACCGCATACTCTATGACAAATGTCTAAGCCAAACCAGGTAGGCCATGTGAACACAAACCTATTACTGAAACTGCTTCCTGGATAATATCACATTAAATTAAAACTTGGATCATGAAAAGGCTTTTGCAAAGACACAGTGTTTCAGTGGAGGGACTTCATTAAAAAAAAAAAAAAAAAGTTCTCCTGGATACTCAACTGAGTTAATCCTGCATTGGATGTCCACATTTAATGTGTCACACTGGAGTCTTAAAGTACCTGCTGCTAGTTGTGTCAGAATTTTGCTTCAGAGTAGGATATAAAAAGAAAAAAATATCTTCTTATAAAAAGAAAAAACAGTATCTTGATTGTTTTTCTGCCTTTGTTATAAATGAAAAGTTATGAACGTTTCAAGATGTACTTTCTTTTTAAGCAGTTAACTGTCAGATTGCTGTAGCTAGGCCCCGAGACAGAGATAAAGTCTTTATAAAACCTAAAACAATTTTAGAAGATTATTCAAACTTGTGGGTTTTTAAACATATTTTTCCAGCATTAATTTGTTTCTATTTTTCTTGGAGCCATAATGTATGGTTCTTGCTTTTCCAGTACACTACCTGAGTATAATAGTATGGCTAGAAGTTTCATTCTAACACATCTATTATTCTACATAGTGATAGCAATGGTTAATGCCAGACTAGTCTCTATACAAATAGTACTTGAGGAAAATTTTCTCTTCTTTCATTGGTAGTTTATATTATATTCCTCACCTTGAATGCCAAATTTAGAAAAAAAGAGACACCTCAGAAGAAAGACACTGTTTTCTCCCTCTTCTTAGGATACATATTTTCTCCCTAGTTTTTCTTGGTCAAATGGTTTTCTTTTAAGTTCTCTTCTCCATCTTTCTTTCTTGTTTACTCCAGGAATGCAAACTTGACCTTGACTTTAAGGTCAAAGCATTTTCGGAATGTGCAGTCAGCAGAGAATTGAAAAAAAAAATCAATGTGAAACATATTAGAGAAGAATAAGGGGAAGAGTGATGCAGAAGTGCTGGGAAGTCATGCAGGGATTGGAAACAACGAAAATTCTACAGAAAGTAAGAATGTCCTGCACTGAGATGTTTATGATTCCTTTTGCTTTTACTTCCCTTTTCTTACATAGGGGTAGGTGAAAATTATGGTAGTTTGAGGTCTGGACCACTTTCAAAGCATTTTCAGGGGATGAAAATGACTTTTGACCTGTAAAAATGAGACATGTTTCATTTTTTTTTTTTTCCTGAAACCCTTTTTTCTTTTCCTGTTTTGTTGATGGTAGGGGAGATGACTATATTCCATACCTGTTATGCACACAAACTTAGAAGGGTTTATTGCAGCTCCATCGCTGAAAATAGCAACAAAAATTGTGAGACCTTTTATGTCAGCATTGGAAATAAACTTAATTTTAAATGAGAACACCTTTGATTTTATAAAGAGATTTATCCAGTGTAAAAGCTGGAAAGTTAAACAGAATCATAGTGGAAATATTGATTCTAAAATTCTAGTATCTAGCCACAGGACTTGAAAAGAAGAAAGAAAGCTAGAAACACGAAAGAAAGAAAGAAGAGGCCGGGCATGGTGGCTTACACCTGTACTCCTAGCACTTTGGGAGGCCGAGGCGGGCGGATCATGAGTTCAGGAGATCGAGACCATCCTGGCTAATATGGTGAAACCCCGTCTCTACTAAAAAATACAAAAAAAAATAAATAAATAAAACAATTAGCCAGGCGTGGTGGTGAGAGCCTGTAGTCCCAGCTACTCGGGAGGCTGAGGCAGGAGAATGGCATGAACCTGGAAGGCAGAGCTTGCAGTGAGCCGAGATCGTATCACTGCACTCCAGCCTGGGCGACAGAGCGAGACTTTGTCTCAAAAAATAAAAAGAGAGAAGAAAAGATCAATTGTCCTTTATGACAAGGATTATCATCTCTTTCCTTATTTATCATTGGAATCAAGAACAAATTAGATATAGAAAAAAATCCCATTACTTTGTGAAGCTTAATATTTACTGTAACTTACTGATCTAGGGAATGATCAGAGAAAATTTTAGCTTTTATATATGTATACATATTCTGTATGTATATGTAAATGTGAAAAGACAAACAGGTTCTTAACCATCTTTCTATATGCCTGATTTAAAGTAATTATAAAGCCAAAACATTATACTGAGTTATCTGGAAAATATGAAATGTTCTCTCAAACATTAATATTAGCTATATTAATATTAATATAATCAAAGATTAATATTAACTATATGGCAAATTTTCTAAAAATCTAACTAATCTTAACATTTGCACTGGGGATAGAACTGTCTTACTACAGATTTCTAGACATATATATTATAGATGATTATGTTTAGAATAAAGCATTTGTTAGGTAACATTCTTTCACTGTTACTTTTGCACTGACCTCACCTACTTCAATTTTATAACGGCACAACAAGAATGTGCTGAGAACAGAGCTTGGCATAAGCTCATTGATAACCATGAGTGTGAATTACTGGCAGAAATCGATATTGATGATTTAGTCCATATCACAGTGGAAAGGGAGGAAAATTGAAAAGGTTTTTTTTCACTCTTTAGAAACATTTGAAATCATTCCTTGGAAAAGAAAAATCTGTATTGGGGCTCAGTAGGGGAAGATACAGGTTGAGTCATTACTTCGATCAGTACAGTAAGTTCAAAGATTGTTTCCACCACAACATCTCATCTGAAATTTGACAGATTCCCTTAAAAGTGACCAAAAAAAAAAAAAAAAAGATAGTGATTTCTAAGCGGAATCAAATATGTGCACTTTACTTCATGGAAAATCAGTAGGGAGACAAGAAAGATTCTCTCTGCTAACATTGATTTTCCTTATATTTTTTCAGTCAGAACACTCCAGGCAAAAATTCACTTGGCTTCAACTAATTTGCAAACGCCATCATTCACTGCTGTTTTGCTACCCATTTCTCAAATCTCAATTAAATGTGATGACAGTTTACTTGCCAGAAACACACAGAAAGGTTCTTTTCCAACCAGAGGTCTTCACTCATTTCCTGCTTGTGGACTTGGCAAGTGGGGTCAAAACATCCATTACTGAGGCTGAGTCTTAATTTAGAAGGTTATCACCAGAGTCAGCAAAATAATTATAAAAATACTTTCCAAATGCAAACTGCAACAGACATGCACAGTAACAGCTGAAAACAATATATACATCATAAAGCCTGTTTACAATGGAATTTTAAAAGGGTGAATGTTTGGTTTCTACTTGTTGAAAGCTTGTATAACCTTCTGGGTCACCCCTAGGATGGACCCGGAACTGTCTTCTCTCTGCAACTATTCTTTACATTAAAACCAAAAATAACAACAAAAAGTTACACTACAAGTCTTGATGTTCTGGCTCAGACACCAAATTCCCTATAAAACTAAAAGTGAAGGGTGAGGTGAGACAAAATTTTGGCTTAAAGAAACACCGGTTGAGAAAGGAAAGAAAGTACTGCTCACTTTTCCCTTATTTCTTCTATGTAAATAAATTTCCTCATACGATTTATATAGTATTGCTTTAAATGTATGGGATCTTTAGAAATCATAGAATGTTAAAAATATCAATATGTGTAAATGGGTACTCCACATAATAGGTACTCAATAAATATTAGCTACAAAAGATAAAAACAAACTATAAGACATCTTTGTAAAGATCATTTGCTCAACCCTCCTTCTGTCTCTTTTTTTTTTTTTCTTTTTGAGATGAAATTTCACTCTTGTTGCCCAGGCTGGAGTGCAATGGCATGATCTTGGCTCACTGCAACCTCCGCCTCCCAGGTTCAAGTGATTCTCCTGCCTCAGCCTCCCGAGTAGCTGGGATTACAGGCATGTGCCACCACGCCTGGCTAATTTTGTGTTTTTAGTAGAGGCAGGGTTTCTCCATGTTGGTGAGACTGGTCTCGAACTCCCAACCTCAGGTGATCGGCCCCCCTTGGCCTCCCAAAGTGCTGGGATTACAGGTGCGAGTCACTGCACCCAACCAACCCTCCTATTTATAGCTGAAGAACTGAGGGCTAAGTGGTTGAAAGACTTGCACAGCTCCTACACTGGCCTGCTGAAAGCCAGGGCTGCAACGCATTTCTTCTCACAGGTTCAGAGACTCCTCTACCTCATCACTGTTACAGAACCTCTTTGGGCCTCAGTTCATCATTTGCTAACAAGAGTAACTCTACCTGCCCAGGGGTTATCCATCAAAGGCAATAGAGGTTGCAAGAATTCCTTTAAAATTTTAATTTACAGTATAGCACCTTGCAGGTAGCAGGCACTCCATAAATCTCTGAGGAATGGAATTTGCTGAAGAACAGTGGCAAAGGCTAGCTCTGATTCATTCCCCAAAGCTCATGGTGCTTGTCCAAACTGTTTAATCAGCCTTATGCAACCAACTCCTCTGACCTTTATTACAGGGTGGGTGCAATCACATGCGCTGTGGGAGGAGGGGCAGGTGGCCTCGGCCTGATCAGGGAGCACTAGAATGGGGACAACAGTTTCTATTGTTCAGAAACTAAAAGGACTCTGCTTGACCCCAGTGTAAGCCTTTCACTGCAGTAGTTGGGAGCCAAGCTTTCTCTTCCAACCTATCTGCCCTGGCGATCTTCATTTTCTCTGCTTTTTTCCTAAGACAGAAATATCAGCTAGAAGGCATTTCCCTCACTGGATTCATCCAGCCCTGATGTGAGAGTGCTGGGGGCAGACTGAGATCATGTGTGATGCCTGTCAGGCTGCCTGCCAGGCCACGTATATTGTTTTGGTGGACTGGCTTCTGCAGGAACATAGAGAAGACATGGGAATAGATTCTGTAAAGGGGGGTGGGGGACAGGAAAAAATGCCAAAAGCCCACTTAATACTGAAAAGTCTTACACGTCCAAGTCCTTGTTACTGCTGGCCGGAGAATGGGTTGTTGCATTGTGTGTGTGTGTGTGTGTTTTTTTTTTTCCCAGAAAAGCTGCCACGGCTTTTCTTTATTCAGTAAGTACATGACTGCATTTGGTTACTTGTGTTTACACGTTCTGGTGAAATGAGATTTTAAAAAGAAAATGAATCAGGGAGTGTTTTTAAAGAGCACAGAGTGAGGAGAGGAGGTGGGGAGAGCTGCTGCCAGTCCTGTCCTGTTCTCTGCCTTTTGTCATCCTTCGCCCTCTGTATCTCTCTCCTCCATCTTCTCCTCCAAGGAATCACTATGCTCCTGGCAGGACATCCCTGGCGCCTGTCAGGGGAGAGAAGGAGGAGGAGAAATAGGAGAAGGAGAAGAGAAGAAAAAACAAAAGAGAAGAAAAGAACATCACAATTCATGTTGGAGAGTGATCTGTGCTGGGAGGAGTTCATCTCTGCACTTCCCCATTGGAATGACAGTCTCGACTTTACCCCAACTAGCCCCCCACCTTACATGAGCTGTAGGATTGACGTCGAATCTCTTAGCCTCTCTGAGCCTCAGTTTCCTCAGCTATTAGATGAGGGTAATACCTGTACAGTTTTTGCCAGAGTGGTTGTAAGAAATGAGGAGCTTATGAAACCATAAAGCATGATGCCAGTCAAAAATGTATAATGATTTGTATCTTAAAAAGATTTATTAGGCCTGGCATGGTGGCTCACGCCTGTAATCCCAGCACTTTGGGAAGCTGAGGCGGGGAGATCACGAGGTCAGGAGATCGAGACCATCTTGGCTAACATGGTGAAACCCCATCTCTGCTAAAAATACAAAAAATTAGCCAGGCCTGGGGGCACACACCTGTAGTCCCAGCTACTCAGGAGGCTGAGGCAGGAGAATGGCTTGAACCTGGGAGGCAGAGGTTGCAGTGAGCCAAGATTGCACCATTGCAGTCCAGCCTGGGTGACAGAGAGAGACTCCGTCTCAAAAAAAAAAATTATTAATATTCATTATTTATTTTAGAGACAGAGTCTCGCTCTGTCGCCCAGGCTGGAGTGCAGTACGATCACAGCTCACAGCAACCTCAAACTCCTGGGCTCCAGAGATCTTCCTGCCTCAGCCTCCCAAGGAGCTGGGACTCTAGGCACGTGCCACCACCCCCAGCTAACTTTTTTTTTTTTTTTTTAAGAGTTGGGGTCTCACGATATTGCCCAGGCTGGTCTTGAGCTCCTGGCCTCAAGTGATCCCTCTACCTTTACTCTCAAAGCACTGGGATTACAGGCATGAGCCACCATACCTGGCCTAAAAATATACAGTAATTTATAATTTTATTTCTATTTTCTCTTACAGGATAATTTATAAATTGAATGTGTTTAGGTTTCCCCAGCATATGGGCTCAGGTGATTTCACATTTAGAGTTAAACCTGAATTTTGCAGTCGATCAACGAACATTTTGTTGGCTGTAAGCTCAGCTCATTCACACAGGCATGTCAATCCCTGCAAAGTTCATCCCTGATGTTTCTGTGGGCCCCAAGTGGTAACTTTACGTGCCTTCACAGATCCAGTTGAGGGCTCCCCTCACCAGTGCCCTTGCTGCTTCCCCAGCCTCCACCCTGCTGAAGAGCAGATCTGACCTCGCAGCTTAGCTTCAAAGCGCTCAGTGCTCATGGCTCACAAGCTGGCAGTCCTTTGGGAAGTGAGAAGGGAAGGGCTTCCTGGCTGTGCAGTTACATCCGGTTAAGTGGACCCCTCGGTGGTACTGGGGAGCACGGTGTAGCTCATGCATACGGCACTCGTGGGGCAGGTGCACTGAGGCAGCACCAGGACCATCTGGTGTTCCTGACCCCTCTTCCTCCTCCTGCCCAGCCTTATGGTTGAGGCTGGCTTGTCAGGCCTATCTCCTTCCTCTCTAGAACACTTTCTCACAGAGATTCAGCCAAATTCTCTTGGCACCTTGGTTGCTTTCTCTCCATGCCATTACCAGTCCCCTATTCATTCCAGCATAGATCTAATCCCCAACTGGGAATACACCTTGCAATTTTTTAGAAGATTCCTCATCTACCATGTAAATCACCAGATGAATAGAAACACCATAATGGACAGCAGTTTCTTCTAAAGCCAAAGCCAGATATTCCTGGATTTCCATTCCAGGCTGGTTGGGACTGTCCCCCCTCACCTCATTCACACTTTTTATGGTGAAACCTCCTGTGAATGGCATCATAATTGGTCCTTTACAGTCAAACAGAAGAACAGAAATCTTTTAAGTAATCTCCCAGATAAATGTCTTTTATTTTTCCAATACCTATTATACCTGGGAGTCACTATATATTTAAGGTGATGGAGATTTAAAATAGGGAATATGAGAAAGCTTAATATCCTTTTATGTCACTGAAGAAATAACAAAAGTTAAATCTCTAGTTAATGAATTATGAAGTAGCCGGTTCCTTATGAAATAGGATTCATAGGATTTAAGATAAATTTTTGTAGTTGGCAGAACTTTTATTTTTATGTGTCTCCTAGCATATGACTTCAGCAACACATAAACCCTTCTTTCCATTTTTCTTAAAACTCTAAGTAGTTCATTCACTTTATCATATCTGTATTGTTCAATGTTAGCCCTATATAAGATGGTAGACAGAGTCTTTATCCATTATAAACTTAAAGTCTATAGCCATAGAGTAATTTATGAAACCAGTCACTCGTCCAGCATATATTTATTGAGTGTTTATTGTGTGCTAGATGCTGGAGTGACAAAAAAAATGAACAAGATGTAGATCTGGCCTTCAAGGGTAGCTGGTGATTTTCCACAAAACCCTCTATTATTGTATCTTAACATCCAGGAGTCAGCCAGGAGTTACACTGATCATAAATCGATAACCTCATTTCAAAGCTCAAACACAGAGATGGCAAATAAAGCCCTGGGCAGCACTGACTGAAGCAACAGATGACTCATAATAGCAGGAGGCAATGAATAATTTTGCCACTGAGAGTGAAAGAAAATTCCCCCTTTGCACAATGCCTTTCTCTTAAATAGCATTTGGATTTCTTAAAATCCACAAAGTTTATATTAGAGCATTATCCATTAATGCTTTGGCTAGGAGGGGTAAGTGCTGGGAAATGTCATCTTAAGAAGAACAGTGGGATTTGTGGGGGAAATTGTCTTTTATTTGCAGCGGCATAACTGATCATCTGTTCACCATTTATCTCTTATTACTTGCAGTAGTTCTTGAACAATGCTGGGAGCTAATATTTCAATGTTAAGGACTCGGAAGACACAGCATAGTTGAGGCAGTGTGGCAAAGTGGTTAGGGGCACAACTCTGGAGCCAGCCAGCCTTGGTTTCAATGCTGGTTCTGTCATGTACTTGTGGTGTGATCTTGGGAAAGTTACCAAATGCCTGAGTTCCTCAGTTTGCTTATGTCTAATACGGAATGATAATGACAGTGTCATCTTTTACTGTTGTTGTTAGGATTCAATGGTGATAAGTTCTTAGTACAATGCCGGCCCATAGTAAGTGCTGTATGTATTGATCATATTATGATATATCACAGCTCTTAAAATACAGAGATTGTCTTGAAGACAATTATTCATCTTCTCACTCTTTTTTCCCCATAAGCCACTAGCTAAGTTGGAAGTGTGTAGAAATAAGGCCAGATGACTAAATGGAAAGCAAAAGTTATCTTTTAAGCGTGAGCAAAATTATGAACAATCTATAGAGTGATTAAAGTTGTGATTCAGTAATAACAATTTAAAGAAATTTATCAATAGCAAATGTAAAAATAATTTAAATCAAGAATTAATTTTAATCAAGAAAATTTCAGATTTTATTTTATTATTAATTTATATTTGTTATATCTATGAATCTGTTTTATTTATGTTCATGAGGACCTGTTTGGTCTGAAAGTAATTTAAGACAGCTTACAAAGAAGCATATTATATATAGTAAAATGATATTAAATTTTTTTTTCTTTTTTTATTATTATACTTTAGGTTTTAGGGTACATGTGCACAATGTGAAGGTTTGTTACATATGTATCCATGTGCCATGTTGATTTCCTGCACCCATTAACTCGTCATTTAGCATTAGGTATATCTCCTAATGCTGTCCCTCCCCCCTCCCCTGCCCCCCGCTATGCAGCCATAAAAAATGATGAGTTCATGTCCTTTGTAGGGACATGAATGAAACTGGAAACCATCATTCTCAGTAAACTATCGCAAGGACAAAAAACCAAACACCGCATGTTCTCACCCATAGGTGGGAATTAAACAATGAGAACTCATGGACACGGGAAGGGGAACATCACACTCCGGGGACTATTAAATTTAAATTAATAGGAAAAGTTAGATAAATGGAAAACAAAGGTAGAAAAGAAGGAGATGGTGTTTTGGATATGAAATTGTATCTTGAATCCCCCATGCTTGCTACAAGTGGTAATGAGAGTAGTAATATAATTCAAGAAGATGATTGTGTAAAATAAACCAGTTACTTAGGCAGAGGACATCCATTATTGATACTGTGATAAGAGTAATTTCTGCCATGTTGCTCAGTTTTAGTATTCACCAGAATAATTAAGCATTAAACTTGAATATTAAACCAGGAACTTGGAATATGGTCTTTAATAAATTCATGCAGTAATTGTTTATTGAAATAGTTTCTGACCCACAGAAATTATTGTGTTAGGTGCTACAGAGAAGAGAGATATGTCTCAAACTATGACTGCTCTCAAATAATATGCATTAAAGAAAGAATATAAGTAATACATTAATAAACTACATTCATCAGGAGGCTGAAGCCAGAGGATCACTTGAGGCTAGCAGTTCAAGACTAGCCGGGGCAATATAGTGAGACCCTCTCTGTAACAACAGCAACAACAGAAATTAGCTGGGCATGGTGGTGCACAGCTGCAGTCCTAGCTTCCTGGGAGGCTGAGGCAGGAGGACTGCTTGAGCTCAGGAGTTTGAGGCTTCAGTGACCTATATAATCTGTCACTCCAGCTTGGGTGACAGAGAGAGACACTATCTTTAAAAAAATAAATAGAGGTTGGGCGAGGTGGCTCGTGCCTGTAATCCTAACACTTTGGGAGGCTGAGGTGGGCGGATCACTTGAGATTGGGAGTTTGAGACCAGCCTGGCCAACATGGTGAAACTCTGTCTCTTCTAAACATACAAAAATTAGCTGGGCAAGGTGGCATACACCTGTAATCCCAGGTACTTGGGAGGCTGAGGCAGGAGAATCGGTTCAACGTGGGAGGCGGAGGTTGCAGTGAGCCGAGATCACGCCACTTCATTCCAGCCTGGGCAACATTGAGCGAGACTGTATCTCAAAATAAACAAACAAACAAAGTTCAAAGTAGATAGTGATGATGAGAGGTACACGTGTGGTGTTAAAAGAAGCAATTTATATCTTACCACAATCTGTGGACCACCCCACAGAAGATATTGTAACAAGTAAAATCTTTATACTTTCTAATATATTAACTCTTTTAATTTCTTAATGGTGGCTTTTAAATACTTAATGATTCTTTTATGTGGATTTCAAAAGCCAGACAGTGCAGTATCCATGCATAGCCACCCAGGACTACTAAAGCTCATAGTGGAGAAGACTTGTCATAAATATTATAATCCTATGGATAATTCTATCCTTTCACTCTGTATGCAACTTAGATCATAAACTTGCGAAGTGGATGCCAAGCCTCATATTAGTCCTTCATCTCAAATTGTCAAAAATTGATTTCACCAAGTTCAGAGAGAGAGAAAGTAAAGCAAAAATGCATTGTTTTCCTAGAGGGTATGTGCATATTTTCTATACATTCATTCAACATTATTAACATTTATTATGTTATGGGAATGGTACTGAGCATGGAATTATAACAAAAGGAAATTTTTTTTTATTTTCCTCAAGGAAAATAATGTATTGTTTAGGTGGAGAGACAGATATATAAACAAATAGTTACAGCAATGAGAGAAGTACAGATAGACATCAGTAAGAAGGGAAAAGGCAAGCTCTGCCTATCAGGATAGAGAAAAGGCCACATTGAACTGGCGTTTGACTTTCCTCTTGAAAGATGTGCATTTTGCCAAGTGGAGATTGTACAACAGGAATGATATTCATCGTGGTTAGGAAATGTACTTTGAGCACCTCCCAGCCTATCGGTCTAATATTTCCTGAGTACCTATCAAGGATTCAGTGTGGGATTAGGTGATGTGGTAATTATAGAGAAATAGAAGCCTTGCTACTCATCTTCAGAATGTTTACTCATAAGGGGTAGTAAATTTCCCCACACTTTCAACAGTGATTAAGAGGTCACTCTGTCAGTCCTAAATTGTGTGTCACATCATAAATTCTGTAGATTAGAGAGCATGATCATGTAATTCACAGCAACCAGGGCAAGCCTCCCGGATGGGGTAAGGCCTAATCTGTTCCTTGAAAACTGGGATGAGGTTTGGATGTGGGAGAGAGAATGCTTTAACAGTCAAGCCACAAACCTGTATTGAGGGCCTACCATGTGTCAGGCTCACGAATAAAGAAGCAGCATGGGAGTGGGGAAAAAACTGGGATTGAGGATACGTGGATTTGTGGAAAAACCTGGCTGGACTAGTGCGTTTGAGGTGAGGGATGGTGGGCAATAAGTATAGAGTGAAACAAGTTTGGGCAAGAAAAAACTGCAGCTAGATTAAAAGGTGCTCTGAAGGACAGGCAGTGGCTTTTGGGTTTGGCATTTATGAAAATGGGGAGTCACCAAAGGTTTTTGAGTGTGGGAGAGAGCTGCTGAAAGAAGTACACAAATAAAAGTAACCTTCTTTATGGGATGTTACATCGGAGCAGCCGGAAGGGCTTGTAGAGATCCCTTTACTCACTACCCCATCTGAATACCCTTCAGATGGCCATCATTTGACTGAAAAGGCAATGAAGGCCCACAGAGGTTATAGGATTTTCTTCAGACAAATAGAATAATCTTGTCTCCATTTCAGGCTCCTTCTTTCGATCTTAACAGTGTGTGTGTTCCAGGCTTGGTGGATGGACAGTAAAGGAAGTAGGAGCATCCTGGCCCAGCTGAATGAGAGGGCAAACAGGAAGCAGCCTTGACCCAGATTATGTTATAGCCATAGAATGAGCGTATTAGAACTCATAGAAGACCTAAATGCCATCCAGCCTCATCCTATTGCTTTGTAGGAAGGGACAGTTGAGGGCCCAGAGGGAAGGTGACTCACACAACAACAGAGCGATCTAATGGCCTGACTTTAAGTCCGGCTATTTTCCCTCTGTCCACCTCCCTTCCTCTTTCAGATTCTATGTTGTGTTGATGGGCTCTATTTTCTGTCCCCAGCTAGCTACCTGTTCATGCACTACACGCCTTGGGTCCTCTGTTAAAGAGAGACTTAGTAATTTGGATACCCGCGCTGCTGATGGATTTACCACATCTATTCTGTTCTCAGGTTGTATGTTGTTTGTGTGTGTGTGCTTGTGTGTGTGCGTGTGTGTGTGTGTGTTTGTGTGTGTGACATGTGCTACAAAAAGAAAGCTAAGGGAGGCATGCAGAAGATTGCACCAGAATGAGTTTGTACCTTTATCCAAAAAAGCCACAGTTTCCTTCATTCTTTCTCCTCCCCAGAAGGAGACCAGTTCTTACAGCTGCAGAGAAGGGTAGGGAATGACAGTAGGAAAGGGGCATTGCTAGAGTCAGAGGCACAGGTGGCATGAGTCAGAAATGACAAGGCCCGTCACGCTCTTACCCTCAGCCCTGTGCTCTGGGATCCTCTCTGTGATCCTGATCATGGTTGTGTAAGGGTAAGAGGTTGGGAGGAAGGAACCTCGGCAACATCTCCTCTCTTGCCCTACTGAACTCTGGAAGCCACGTTGTTTTCCAGGAGCAGTGGAGGAGGTCAGGGACTGGCTAATATCCGGTGCTGCTGGAAAAGATGCTTTCCAAATGGACAGTTAAGAAACGTGACGAAGGTATTTAAGAAATTTAGCCACAAAAGCACTTGTAAATAGTGTTAAAAGGCAGTGGGAAACAGATATTTAGATTTGGTAATTTAAAAATGTAAATGCACACCTATATGAATAAAGTTCTGTGTAGCCTCTCCCCTGCCCCTAAGAATTAGGCACATTTATTCAACTGTGGCCTGAATAATGAATGGAGATGTACATTTTAGCCTTCAGGGATCAAATGAGTCCTTAAAGAAACAACAGGCCTCTAAATAACTAAGGGAAGATCAATATAAAATTATTCCTGAGTATAAATAATAAAATATAGTTGAAAAATTAAAATACCTTATCGGAACTTTGGTTGTTCTAGCAAGTATTTTTTGCACAGTATGAAATTCCAGAATGCACACTTAAGGCCATTCAGCTATTTACATGCTAATGTACATTTACTATTAATATGCACATGGAAATTTTTTTCTCATTTAAGGTATATGTATATGTTTATAGTAGAGTGAATATCCCTGAACTCCATTCACATAACATACAGTATTTTTTCATTCATTTAAGCTAAGATTTATCTATATAGTTTATATTTTATATTTGGGGAAAGCTAAGTAGCAGAAATATTATAACATAGACAATGATATTAACATATTCAGATCTACAACTCAGCCCTCACTGCTTTACACATGTAATTAGGTTGTTTCCATGGTAATGATCTAATTATGGGCTTCTCCTTGGCCTTGTGTAATCACATTTGCTGCATTTTGGCAGAGATGTTTTCCTTATTTTGTTGAACTGCAACACTTGACAAGATGTTCTCTCTTAAGATGAATAATGATTTTTCTTGGGAGACAAAAACAAAAAAACGAAATAACACCGTCAAAGGTGATTTGAGAGGGATTATAGGTATTTGACAAATCATGCCAGTAATAAAATATCTATTACCTTTGAAAGCATATTCTATTTTTATCTTTGTGTGTGTTATTACTGATGGAAATCATAGGAGGTTCTCATTTTAAAAAACCATGTGTGCTATTTAAATATATGATTTTCATAGGGCCTAGAGGCTTGAAGGAAAAGAGATGTTAGGCCAGAGAAGAGAAAGCTCCTGAGAGCTTTGTAGAAAGAGAACTGGAGACTGTATTCAGTGAGAATATTATATTGCAATTGACAAAGCTATTCATGAAAAGATATTTGATTATGGTTGCCATGGCGGTAGGAAACACCTGAAAAAAATCAATTAAGACTTATCTTGGCAGGGATTCAAATGCAATCCTTTATGCACGTGCAGAAGAAGACAGGAGATGTAAATACTTGCAGAAAGACAGTTTTATCATCATGTGGTCCCCTCAGAAAAACGCTGGAATATGAGAAAAATAAAAGTTTAGCTCTTTTATATGCATAAAATGTCACTGTGCTATAAAGCATTTTTTATAGGAAATTCATCCTTACAGTGGAAAGGATGCATATAATGGGTGGTGCAGGCTTATTGTTTTAGGGTTAGCAAGAAGGTGTGTGGGCTCCAATGTCACAGTGCCCAGGGTCCAGATACCTGGTATTCAGGGGCTAGGAATTCAAAGCTTTCTTCTTCAACTATTATGGAGATAGCTTCAAATCCAAAATTAGTGGACCAGATGTCTAAGAGTCCAGAATGTTGAAACTGCCTTCTGAGTATCATTTTGTGGGAATAGGGTGGGTGGATATAGTTTTTGGTAACCTAATTTATTAAAGGGCGTAGATATAGCATGATGCTTGGGAATAATAATGATAATGACCTGATTTTCAATTTATAGCAAACCAACCCCTATGAAATATTATACGGCTTGGTTTTAGGCTTATATAGTGTTATTTTCCCAGGGGGGAAATGATATTCATGGGATATTTAGTAATTATTTATAGGCAACAAGAAATTTTTTATTTAATGTATTTATTTATTTATTGAAACAATATTTATTTACTACTTATCATGTGTCAGGCACGGTACAAGGGCCTGGGAGTAGAGCAATGAATCAGAAAGACATGATTGCTGCTCTCAAGTTCTTTATCATTTTGTAGAGAAAGTGGCAAAAACAAACAAATAAAGAAACAAACAAACAAAGAAACAAGGCCAAGTTCAATGCTGGCCTAAGCAGTGTTAAGTAGGGAAATATAGGGTCCAAGGAGAACAAAGAGGAGGGTGGTGTCTGACAGGGTGACATTCATTCTAGCAGAGGGAACAGAAACCAAAGACAACATGGAACATGGACCCAACATCACAGATCAACTCCAAACAGAATAGTGTGATGGGAGCCTGTGGAGTATAAGTGGGAATGATGAGAGGTGAGGCAGGCAGGTAAGCAAGACAAGAGAGTTGAAGTGCTAGTAAACTACATTGACAAGCTTGGCCCCTCAGCCCAACCAGAATCCATTCAAAGGTCTCAAGCAAGGGAGCAACAAGGCCTGATTTGCAATACCTGCTGCTGTTAGCTTTAGTGGTTTTGAAGCAGTGATTTTGGAAAAATCAATCGAATGATTTTCATTCTGAAGTATTTTGGCTGCTAACTGGGACTTCCACTGCGTGGTCTAAGGTGAGTTACTTTACCTCTCTAGCATCCTGTGTTTTCCTCTGCATGGGCCCTTTTAGCTTTGTTTCTCCATGATGCGATTTCTCAGTCATGTTTGTTTTTTGTTGATAGACAGACTTGCTTACAGTGTGACTACACATGCATCCAGGAGTGAATTATCTTTGATTACCTGGAGTTCTGTCCTATCCACCAGCTGGCTGATCTAAAACCCTTTAAACTCCTTTACTCTCACCATGAGGTCTTGCCTCCCAGTAGGATTAAGCCAGGAGGGCAGCCGCGCCTGTCACAGAGAAGGATGTGGGTTTGCCTGAGTCACTGTGTGTGAGAGTGAATGATGGTTTTAGGAAGTAACCATAAAGCATTGGGAGCATGGCTGTGAATGGCTTTCATATTCTCTGCTCTGTTTTTGATTACACCAAAGACAGCTTTTTATTGAGTAGCTTATAACATGTGGCTGTGTTTTAAGTACTTGAATAACATAGTCAAAATAAACCAGTTCAGTCTGTTTGGTGGGCAAGTCTAACAAACATATAGAGAACATAAATGTACTTCTTGCAAGTCACAAATATATCTAGAAGTTAAAAGGAAGATCAGAATATGTTAGTTGGTCTTAGAATAAACTTTCCCTTAAGGGTTTGGTTTAGAATGTGGGTGCGAAATTCAGTTTTCTTATGAACAATTTTACATTATTGTTAATAAGGAACAGTTTGTTAATTATTAGCATCACCAACATGATGTAAATAACACTGTGTGTTTGTTGTTGGTGTATAGGTGATTGGTGTACGGAAGAAAGGTAACCATGTATTTATTCAGTGTTGCTATGTATCTAACATAAATTAGGTATTTGGCATAATCAGATGAAAAAACTGTCATGCAGGAGTTCATTCTATAATGCACAGTTAATTATTGCATAGTATAATAAATATGGTATAAAATATACTTAATGGAACACAGGTAATGGCATTTAGCCTAGCTTTGTAGGTTAGGGTAAGATGTAGTTAGTGGTGGGATTGTTATCTATTTCTCCAATATTCTTTATCATTCAAGTCTAATTCCAGTCTAACTATGCCATATAAAAATCCCAAAGTAATCATGAGAATTTAGACATTAAGGGAAAACGAAATATTTAAAAGAATCCCTTGAATCTGGTCTTGTTGAGTTTCTTTCTGTAAAAATGAAGAGGATGTTCTGACTGGTCACTTAGTCATTCATTCCTTCACTCAACATGTTCAAGTCTCTATGTTCCAGGCACTCTTCCTGGGCCAGTGATTACAGAGAGAAACAAGACTGACAAGGTCTTGGCTGTCATGGAGCCTAACTTCTAGGGTATCCCATGACTTAAGAACTCTACCTCCTCTCTTACATGAAAAGATAATCTTGGTATTAAAATCAGACCTCTGTTAGATCTTGGAACAGTGAAAGTACACCAGTGGAAGAAATGGAATCTGAATAAATTTTGTAGTTTAGTAAACAGTATTGTAGCAATGTTAATTTCTCAGCTTTGATAATTGTATGATGGTTATGCAAAGTGTCGACGTTAAGGGAAGCTGGGTGAAGGCTCTAAGAAAATTCTCTGTACTATTTTGCAGCTCTCCTATATGTCTAACGTTGTCTCAAAAAAGAAAAAAAATATCCTAACACTAAACAAATAAAAAACCTTGGGCCTTGATTATTTTACTTATGTATTTACAATGTACAATATCAGATCCTGTTAGGAAGTCTAACAAAAAATAACCCTGTGGGCAGCAGTGTACATGAGTGCCAAGAAATGTTGGTTGAACTAGATTATTCACTGAAGATTAATCAAAATATTCCCCTCTTCCATAATTAATTTTGCAAGATTCTACATGCTTGGATTGACACCAAAACAAAAAGTGCCAAAATAGCACGACTGTACACAACTTTGTTACCTAAGAGACTGAAATGTAGCTCAAGTGTCTAGCTTGTTTCTTTAATGTGCATTAGGCGAGGTCCACATATCCGCAGAAGTCATATAAATGAGCCACTTACAAGGCTTACCAATTCTTGCTCAATACCACAAAGACTGTGTGTCAAAGAAAATGGTTGTAAATTAAAGCTGACACACAGCGGCTATGACTGTAGCCAGTGTCAAATCCCAGTTTGTTTTCTTGTCTTTCAGATAAGCTCAGTGAGTTGATCAATAAATCCAGATAATTACTACTATTAGAAATGTTAAAAGTGTTTTCTTCTTTCTTGGCCTGTACAATTTCCTCTGGGGTATCATGGCTGCTGGTCCAGTCTCACTGGGGTACATATTTCATTCAACCCAGTGACTTCCCCCTAAGGCACTGTGGCTCAGCCCAACGCCCTTTTCCTTGAGTTCACCTTCTTGCCCATCAAATGCCTCTTGCCTTGGGGCCTTGGCCGTGGCAGCGTGTTTGCACTGCAGAGCGTGGTCTCAGGCTTTGGATTGCTCTAAGAATTGTCATTCTCTTCAGTGGCTGAAATCCTCACATTTTAACATCGTTATGTATATTTTGTCTTGATTAAAATTGATTAATGAATGATAGATTACCCCAAATCTCGCTCTGGTGTGGAGCTTTCCATCTGTCTTATTTTTTTCAGTGAACATCTTTCCAAATTTCAGCCTCTTCTCCACCCACCCCCCACCATAGCGCCCTGCCTCCTCTCCATTTGCCTCTTCTTACCTTTGTGCTGTATCTTTTTCCTTATTCTCCTTTTTTGTTCCCCACCAAATATCTTCACAGAACCTCACTGTGCCTGGAGCAGAGTTAGGTCCTGGGGACACAAAGATGAATGGGACGCACTCTGCTTATCAGGTGTGTACCTCTTGGCTGTCACCCGCTCCTGGCCATGCTCTCCCCGTCCCTGCCTGATGTGGGGTGGGCCTGGCCATTGCCTGGGCTCCTCCTTGGCATCTTCCCCTCTCTCTCCGCACGCTGTAAACCTCCATTTACACCAGACAGTCTCTAAGGTAACACACTGATGAGGAATAACTGTCAAACAGCATCAAGATATTTAATGATGGCTTAAAAAGAGCCTGGGAATAAAGTCATATGAGAAATTGGTTACATATTTAATTTAGGAAAGATTGTTACAGTATCAGGGGAGAAAAGGAAGAAAATATATGGCTTCCCATAAAAATGCAGTAAAAGATAAAGCACAAACAGCCCCTCTGTTATGTTGAAATATTGTCATTCTGTGATTAAATGGAGGCAAGGTGGTTTCTGTTCAGCACTTGTGCCAGGGAGGCGTGGAGGAGGGATAAAGGCATCCGGGCTACAAGTTTGAATTTCTGGAGCTCTGAGGAAATTAAAATGCAAACAAAGAATAGTGAGATTCTGAGGCTCTTCAGAGGAGGAGTCCAGTACTTGGTGAGCCAGATGGGCCATGAAATGAACTTAAATTTCAGGCCATTTGACACCTCTCGATTTTCCTCAGCTTGACAGGACTAATAGGAAACAAGGTCACATCATTTTTTTTTTCAATGTACAAAAACTTATATTATGTGTTTTCTACCCCGAGAATCTAAGAAAAGAACCATCTTGCAAATGAGTCAGCCTGGAGTATCCAGATAGCTCAGTCAATTTTTGGCCCTGTGCTTTAGCACATTTCCTTAATGGGGTGGATTGTGCTTGTGTGTAAGGCATCAAAAAGTGGCAGGCATTTCCTAGTCCATCACTCATTTGAGCTACTGAACCTGGAATCAATAAATATTCCATTACTGCATTATTTATGGCCAACTATAAACAATTTCTATCATTAAATCTTTGCCTTTTAGTTGTTCCTCATTAGCAAGGGATCAATTTCAGATCCCAGGCTAGGTCATGCCCAGAATTAAAGAAGAGCAATGTGTGAGAATGTTTATTCATATGCATATTTATATTTTATATTAAAATAGATGCATGATGAAAATTATTTCTGCATCTAATATTTTCATAGTGTTTCAGTTCCAAAAGTCACCTTGAACTTCAGTTCGGATGTAGTGGTGGCTTGGGAAAAGCACTGGACAGCATTTAGACGAGTTTGGGTTCTTACATCTCCAAATCTCCAGTAACCAGCTGTGTGCTTTCAAGTGAATCATTTGCCCCAGTTTCTTCATCCGTAAAATGAGTGGATTAGAATGGATGATGCTTAAGTTTTTCTATAGGTTGTAAAGTCAGTGAATGGAAGAGGATTGTAGAAAGGAGCGGTAGATGACATGTGGGAACAGGGTTTATATCGCGTCCTTTGGAAATGTGCAGAATTCATATGACGGGAGTGATAATGCTGGTCATTGTCTTGAGTCTGAGTGCCCTCTGGAAGATCTGTGTTCGGTGATTAACTGTTTTCTTGTATGAGGAGTCATTCTGTCTGGGAGGACATCAGTCTAACCAGAGATGGGAGATTGTCTGTGAGCTGGAGATGTTGAGGACATGTTTTGTTGTTTTGCTTTTAACGAGAATTTGAATGCTTTGGATGGACTTGCGCTATAATTTACCACAGTTCTCACCACTTGGCCTCCTTTACTCCTGACCTCTCTGCCCCAGAGGTATTTAAATTGGTAACATCTAGTCCAAGTAACTCGGAAGGCAGAGCTGGGCAGTCACTCAGGCAGCAGTTACTGAGCACCTACCATGTGCCAGGCATAGTGGGTGGCACCCGAGATACCAAGGGAGATACGTTGGATGCAACTTCTCCCCAGGAGAGCATACACTCTAGCAAGGAACATGGAACAAATGTCTTTTTACAAACACTTAGATAATTACAAGTGTGCTAAGAGCTGCGAAGGAGCGTGTAGCGTGCTGTGCCTGTGTATAACAGGAGCATCTAATTGAGTCTAGGAGTAAGGGAAGACTCCCCCAAGGAAGGAGTTTTTAAGCTGAGACATAAAATGTAAGATAAGACTATTCAATAGAGACTATAGGAGAGAATGTTGGGAGAGAGAGGCAGAACAAGTTTGAAAATAAAGAGGTGATGTCTTGAGCAAGATTAACATGGATTAGCAAACACATCTCTGTGCTTGTTTCTTCAAAATTCATCAGTAAAAGACTATGAAGAAAACAAAAAAGGGATCCCTCATCCTTTCTTCTGAAACTCGCTCCCTGCCCGTTTAGGTCGGTGACTGATTCATAGACTCTCCCTTACCTGTCTGGCAGCCTCGGAGTTGTCCTTGGCTGTTCTTTGCCATCTTATTGCACAGCTCTCTGGGCTCCAAATCGGTCTCATTTCTACTTTCTTTACATTTCACTTGCTCCCCTCCTTGTTTCAAAGCCCTCACACCTGTACAATTGATCTTTCCCACTGGAGTCTGAGCTACTGTCTTTGCCCATAAGGGCCCCCATTCCTTATCTAGTTTAGGACACATCTTCCTAAAATACATCCTCACACTGCCTGACCTTTTCAAGAGCTGCCTCTGTTCTCCTGTCATCTAAAGCACAAAGGCTCAATCTCTTAATCTTCTGCTGAGAGCCCCGAAGCACATGAGAACTTATGTACCTGAGTTCTTCAGTCCGGCCACTCTGGATTATGCAGATGATGTAGTATCATGAGTGAGCATTTTGGAAGAGAAAAACAGTGTGGCTACAACAGACATTTGGAAGAATTACATGATTCTTTAACCCCAATACTCTAGTACGCTAGTGATTTTCTTTCCTATACTGTATATTCTTTTTGTTCATGTGCACATACATGTAACAGATTTTAATCACAATATAATAGACCCTTGAATCCTGCTTATTATGCCTTGTGGTAGATGGTGTTTCTCAAGATGGTTGCAACAAGATTTCCCATTCATCATGCCCTTCCTCCGATATGACATTGACACTCCCATTCAGAGGAAGGGATGATGTTCTCTCCTCTCGAATCTGAATGGGTCTGTGACTACAGCCAAAGTGATGCGATGTGACTTCTTATTCTAGGTCATAAAAAGTGATCCGGCTCTGCCTGGCTTTCCTGAGGTGCTTGCTTTTGGAACTGAGGCACCATGACATGAGGAAGCAGGAAGCACACATGGAAAGCCCTGTGTAGGTGTTGTGGGCAAGAACTCCAACTGAGATCTCAGTCTGCAGCTGGCATCAACCACTAGACTTGCCAACATGGAAGCTTTGAAATGACTTCAGCACTAGCTACTAGCTGACTGAAACCACCCAGAGACAGGGCTGCCCAGTTGAACCCAGTCAACCCCTAGAACTGTGAGGAATAATGAAAAAGCAATTGTTGTTGTTTTAAGCCACTTAGTTTTTGGATGACTTATTATTATAGCAATAGATAACCAGATATATACCTCAAACCAGTAAAATATAGACATAATTTTACATTAGAAAGGTACGCTGAGAAAAAACCTCAAAAGGCAAAAGAAATGCTTTATTACACATATACCAACATTACTTGTAACCTGGAAATAATGAGGACAGAAACTCAGATGTCCAATTTTTGTTTAGTTTTTATAACTAGGCACATTTGCTTTACCATCTAGCTTGTCAACTCCTTGAACACATGGACTGTGTTTTAAATTTGACCTAAGTAGGTTCCTCTGTACTATATATTTTTTTAACAAAATGATGTATTCTATAAATTTGTTGATGATTGATTTTAATAATTTTTCAAAGGATATTTGAATTATTTCATTTAATCCTTTCAAAGCCTTGTCTGATTTTACAGGTGAAGTTAAGAGCCTTGCCCTAAGGTCATACAGGTTGCAAGGGTAGCACTGTGTCTTGTATGTACTTAGATCTGACTTGAATTCTGGGACATCTTTTATGACACCACAAGGGCTGTTTGTTCTGCAATTTCTTTCTAAGAATATTTGTAGAAACGTGATGGATATTCATGCATCTCAAGAGGACTATGTCTTTGTTCTGTAGCTTTGAGGTGCCTTCAAATGGCTTTACTGAAGCTTTATAGAAACCAATAGCTCAGAACAGGGCTCAAGATGGAAAAAGTGCCCATTGTTCTTGCTGAGGGCTGCGTTTCAGGCTCAGTGATAATATGCAAGAAGGGCTGTATCCTACAAATACCCTAAGGATGAAATACAAACATGGTCAGTTACTCTGGTCTCTTTAATAACGGATCTTTGCAAAAGTTGAGAATAAAGGAAGGATAAGGCAAAAAGCACCCATGCGGAGTCAGACAGGTCTAGATTTGAAGCGTGATTGCCGCATGCCATTTCCGTGGCTTCAAACCACAGGGCCTCCCAGGGCGTCCCAGGGCCTCAGCTTCCTCACCTCTTAAATGGGAAACACGGTAGTTTTCATTTCATTGGGTTGACAGGAGACAAAGAGATGGTGTATATGAAATACTCTCTAAGATGCCTGGTTCTTAATCCATATGGAGAATTAGTAGCTTATTATATATAACAGCAAAACAATCATTTTTGTTAAACTTTTAAAAAATATAAGAACTTAAATATCACCTGCAACTATCTAGAGATTCTTATTCCAAGTTTTTGTGTGACTTCGGGTAAATCACTTCACAACTCTGGGCCTCAGGGAAGATTTGGCTAGAGGATTTCCAAGATTCCTATCCTCTGAATTTAAAATTCTGACTTTTAAACAGTTACTTATATGACATTATGCCACTTGGGGTTTGTTAATCTTCTAATTGGTTTCGTTGTAATTACCACTGAGCCATCATAGTTTGTCTTTCAAATACCAAGTGACCTTCTGCCATTCCGGTATTTGATTTGCTGACAGTTGTAAAATGTTTACCCTCTGCAAACATTCATTAGTAATGGTCACAATTTTTACAGTGTCACTGCATTTTTGCAAAGAATCTAATAGTTCCTTTATCATTGTGGTACATCATTCAATTGGATAGTGCATTTGAGAAAGTGTCAAAGCCATTCTTAAGGGTATGTTAACTTTCTGCTGGTGATATGTAGAACTGTCTGCCTATTTTCTTATTTTTTTTCCATCAGAATTAAATAAAATTAAAATCACAGCTGTCATTTGTGATTCATAGAGGAAATTTGTGATTTGCAAAGGGTTACAACATAGTCCTATAAATTTGATATTATCCACATTTACAGAAGGGAAGCTAAGCCTCAGTTCGTGACTTGTCACACAAATGCAGTCACGTGTCACTTAACAATGGGCATATGTTCTAAGAAATGCATCATTAGGTGATTTTGTCAGTGTACTTACACAAACCTAGATGGTATAACCTACTACATACTTAAGCTAAATGGTATAGCCTATTGTTCCTGGGCTACAAATCTGTATGGCATGTCACTGTAGTGAATACTGCAGGCAATTTTAACAGAATGATAATTTGTTCATCTAAACATATCAAAACATAGAAAAGGCAAAGTAAAGATACAGTATTATAATCTTACGGGACTATCGTTGTACATGCAATTTGTCATGGACCGAAACGTTATGTGACACATAACTGTATAGATATAAGGAACAAGTAATTTCAGAGCTGAGTCTCTAAGCTTTGTACTGGTTCTTGAAATTGCTCATCTAACTACACCATGTGTTTCTCTGTTGGAGAGAGATTCACTGTCATGCATACACTCTTGGTTGAAGAAAACATAAGCAATCTCTAAATATTTCTGTTGAATATAAATTAAAATATCAGAAACATAGAAATGGGGATACAATGGAGGTAGGAGAAAATCAAGGAAAAAATGGTCTTAAAAAAAATGGCACCTTTCCACAATTAGGAAAAAGAAATAGATTGACGTAGCAGTTGTCAAAATTATAGTGAGGCGATCTCAGAGATTGCACAACAGCGGCAAGACCAGGGCCATTAAGAGAAGGTGGTGGGAGTGTGGTGCCTTTGTATTGTCTTCCAACCTTGCAAGCCCCACTCTGTAGCTATTTCCTGCCCAGTCACTTCTGAGCTAGATCCCTACAATCCCAGCTACACCTCTGGTTTAAATATCTGGAAAATTATAATTTTTTGTTATTATGGTATGGTAAATCAGAACAATGTAGTGAATACACTATAGTGAGTGTAACTGAGTGATACAGGGAAAATTGGCATGGTCGGGGAGGTAGGAGACCTCTCAAAGCTCTAGTTTTCTTTCATCTCTAATGTTCTATGACTGTAACAGTAAAACGGTTCCTAGTGATTAAAGTTAGAATGGAAATCAGTCCATGAATTGAATGTAAGTCCCAGCCATGCTGCTGAACATGCTTAATGTGCAACATCACATCTAGGCTTTATTGACCCCATTTACTTTGCCAGGAATTAGAAATTAGAACAACTCATCTCATATGCGATGATACTTACATAAATCAAATACAAATAATGAATATCCTGTCCTCTCATATGTTCCTTCTCAGGGAAGAGCTTCGGGGTGCAACATGGACTTGAGATTTCAGAAAGATATAAACAGAGGGAGAGGGAGTTGATTGAAAAATGTGAATAGAATGAACAATGAGGAAAGAAGAGCAGCATGAAAGAGAGGTTTGTTGAGTATTTAACATGTGTAATGTGTTTTACGCACATCATTTCTAGTTTTTTTAGTAGCTCTGAAAGGAAGATAATTTTATCTGCATTTTACAGATATGAAAGTGGAAGTTCATACAGATTAAGAAACTTGCTTAAAAACCCTAAAAAGTAATCAGGAGATTAATGTTCTTTTATTTTTAGCTTCTTTTTCCATCAGAAGCTAAAAATAGTTGATAGTGTCACTTGGCCTGAGAGTAGGGCAGGTAGTCATCTATTCCCCTTGACCCTCTAGCAGATCTTAGTAGAGACAGAGAAAATATTATGAAACTAAGAATTTTTAAGGGATTGGGAAATCTGAGGATGGGGAACAGACTTTTGGTTTTTGGGGGTCTTTGGCCTCTTGGCATTTTGATCACAGACTGTTGAATTGGAAGCTTTGGGACTTCTTGGAGTGTGAGCTACTTGAACACATTTGAACTAGGTGGCTATGTCTTTGGAGCTAGAGAAGTCTTGGGGAAGGCAGTCATACTTGGTTCTGTGAGCAGACAGGTCCAAAGGCAAGGCAGATTGAAACATCTGTTTGAGGGCACTTTCTGCTCAAGGAAAAGAGGGAAGGTGTTGCTCAGTTTACCAGATAGGAAATCCCAGACACAGGACAGATGCTTTTCTCAAAAATAGAGCATTTGCATTACATGGGCCCACTTTTTTGCTGTGCCTATAAAAACTGAGATGTGACATGGACTGCATAAAATGAGGAATCCTAGCTATGGCTACATTAAAAAAATATGCACAGAAGGATATCCAATTATACAGATTCAGGCTATACTGGTTCATGTACACTCTCTATGGTATAATCAACATAACATAGCTATTATATGCCCAGCCATAAGTTGAAATAATTTAATACTCATTTGTCAGATCTATGACATGTATTTTAAAATGTGGAATGTTTACCAATTATAAAACCGATCATAAGAAAATCAGAAGACAAGCCACAGACTTGGAGAAAATATTTGCAAAAGACGTATCTAAAAAAAGACTGCTATCTGAAATACACAAAAAACTCTTAAAATTCAGTAAGAAAATGAACAACTCAACTTAAAAATTGGCAAAAGACCTGAATAGACACCTCACCAAAGAAGATGTATAGATGGCAAATAAGCATAGGAAAAGATGCTTAAAATTGTATGTCATAGGAAATTGCAAAGCAAAACAATGAGCTACTACACACCTATTAAATTGGTGAAAATCCAGAACACTGGCAAAACCAAATGTAGTGAATATATAGAACAACAGGAGCTTTCATTCATTGCTGTCATGAATGTGAAATGGTACAGCCACTTTAGAAGACAGTTTGGTAGTTTCTTACAAAGCTAGTAATACTCTGATCATATAATACAGCAACTGTACCCAAATGAGTTGAAAATGTATGTCTACACACAAAAACCTGCACATGAATGTTTATAGCAGCTTTATTCATAATTACCCAAACTTGGGAGCAACCAAAATGCCCATCAGTAGATGAGTGGGTAAGTAAGCTGTGGTACATCTTGACAATGGAATATTATTAAGTGCTAAACAGAATGCATTATCAAGCAGTGAAAAGACTTGAAGGAAACTTAGATGAATATTACTAAATGAAAAAAGTCAATCTGAAAAGACTACAGGCTGTATGAATCCAATTATATGGCATTTTGGAAATGTCAAAACTATGGAGAGTTAAAAAAAAAATCAGCTGTCAGAGATTAGTGGGGATGGAAGGATGAATAAGGACAGAGAATTTTTAGAGCAGTGAAACTATTCTGTATGATACTCTAATGATGGATACATGTTATTATACATTTGTCCTAACCCATAGAATGTACACCGAGAATGACCCCTAATGTAAATGATGGACTTTGAGTGATAATTGATGGGTCAATGTAGCTTCATCCCTTGTAACAAATGCACCACTCTGGTGGGGGATGTTGGTAGTGGGAGAGGCAGCTGTGAGTGTGCAGGGGAAAGGGGTGCATCCCATTTAATTTTGCTGTGACCTTAAAACTGCTCTAAACATAACGTTTATATTTTAAAAATGCACAAAAGAAGAAACAAATCACCCCAAATTTCACCATACAGTGATAATTACCACTCACTTTAGTATACATCTTTATCATTCATTCCACAATTATTCATGAAACACCTACTATATATTAGGGGTTGTTCTAGGCACTGAGGATGTAGCAGTGACTCAAACAGAGAAAAATCCTTACTCTGTGGAGCTTATGTTGACTTCTCTCAGATAGGGGGAGGGCTCAGAAAATAAGCAAATTATACAGTATAGATGTTAGTAAATGCTATGAAAGAATGCAAACAAGGGGAATAGGGAGAATATGTAGGAAAGGGAATTCTAGTTTGAATAGAGCATTTAGGGAATTCTCTATTTTTGACATTTAAGGAAAGACTTGAAGGAGGTGAGAAAATGAGCTATGAAGATATTTGAGGGTAAGGTATTTTGGGCAAAAGGAAGAGCAAGTGAGGACCCTGAGGTTTAAGAAACAAGGAGGCAAGTATAGCTGGAGTACATTAAGCAACCAAGAGATTGGTGGAAGGTGTTCATAACGATAAGGGTCAGCCAGATCAAGTAGGACATTATATCCCGTGGGGGATAATTTGGCTTTTATTAATAACTGGAGTGAGACAGGAAGTCATTGAATGACTTTGAGCAGGTGAGTGATGTGTCCTAACTTATGTTTTAATATGGTGACTCTGGTTGCTATTTAGAGAACGCTCAACAAGGAAGAGGTTAAAAGATGGAGATTAGGCTATTTTAACAACCTAGATGAGCAATATTGTTGTTGAACCAGAGTGGTATCAATGGAGGTAAAGAGAAGTGGTTACACTCTGGGCATGTTGTGAAAAAAGGGCTGACAGGATTTTTCAGTGGATACGTGGGATATAAATACTAGCGTTGAGTCAAGGATAACTCTAAGGTTTTCTGGCTTGAGTATCTTGAAATACAGAGTTGGCATTAATTGAGATGACACAGACTTTAGAAGGAACAGCTTTCATAGGGACCAAGAACTCGGGAGTTAGGATTGGGGCATGTTAAGTTTGAGACATTTTCTATCCAAGTGGAGATTTGGATAGATGGATTTAGAAAATGGAAAGAAGTCTAGTCTAGAAATATTTATTTGGGAACTATGTAGAGTAAATATGGTGTTTAAAGCCCTGAGGCTGGTTGGGATCACCCAGGACACTGGTATTGAGGGGATATTTAAGTACTGATTCTTGAATTCTTCAAAAGAAATAAAGCAGAGATGTGAAAGGAATTTCTTCAACTATACACATTTTGACATAATCATCTTCTAACGTGGTGTTTAATTTGCTCTGCTTCACTTAGCAATGATAATGAATATTTCCCATTTTATTATATATTCTACAGTATCACTTTGAATGACTCTCTTATGAGTGTATTATAACACATGAACGTAGTCCCCTATTGTCAAGTCTTTTGAGTTGCTTATAATTTTCTCATATTGCAACATTTTCAATGAGTATTCCTATATATACATGCTAGAATACAGAAGTAGAATTGTAGGATCTTTTGTTGCATTTTGTGAAATTTCTCTCCAGAAAATTTATAATAAGAAGTTATACAAGAAAATGCTATTTATTTACACCTTCCCCAAACAAGGTGCTAATAATATTTGTAATCTCCAATCTGTTGGATGAAAATGATTGAATATAAAATTTCATTGTTTCACTTTAGTGTTTTCCTGATTGGTAATACAGTTGAACATCTTTTTGTTTGTTTGTTTGTTTGTGTGTTTATTGGTAATTTGGAGAACATGATTTCTCTTGCTTGTTAGTTATGGTCAGTTATAGGTTAAGATGACCACAGAGTACTTTCTACCCACCTCTTCTCTCAGTCCAGCTCAGGTTGGGGTTGGTTGTCCTTAGTGTAAGTATTAGGATCAGATTCAAAGATGATCTTCACCTTTGTATCTCCAGTGAATATGGTTGGTTTTGGCCTTCGGGAGGGCTCTTTTTGTAAGTTTGCTGTTTATTAACTCCACATGTAAACAGTGTACTAAACAGTAAGAGGAATTCTCTGCTAATGTTCTGCCTCAAACCTAAGTTCATAAGTTCAAGAAGACAAGATCTTTAAGTCAGACCCAGTCAAAGATTAGTCAGCACAAACGTATTTCAATTCTTATACTTATTTTTTTCCCTCATTGAAGATATTGTTAACTGCTCAAGTTCATTCCAGAAAAAGTTAATATCAGTATTTTTACATATTGAAGAGACAAACCATATTTGGAACTTGGCATATAGTTTCAACTATTTTTATTTTATTTTTTGCCTAAATGTTTCAGGCCTTGGCAAAATGAAAAGCATTCTGTGCCAAGCCTCTCTCTACCTTTATTTTCTAACCCATGTGTATTTTTTAAAAAATTCTATCGGCCTGATTTTTATTCACTTACTCTTAAATTGTCACATGGAGTTTATTAAGATGTGCTGGATGTTCAAAAGAATTTGAGGCTTTCCCCTTTTGATAGAATCAGAATATCTCATTTTGTTGGCTGTAAATACAATTTTATCCTCTTAAGATAAAATTAGAGGATAAAATTCAATCTGAAAATTTCAAAATATTTCAAAATCATGAACTAAGAGCATAACCGTTTTGGTGTTTTTCTTTTTCTGGTTATTTTTATATATTTGATTGTTAGTTTTTATTTAAAAAAAAGAAAGTAAAGTTTTATAGAAAACATATGGATCAATTATACCCCAAGTCATAAAGACTAACTCAGAATTAAAAATATGAGTCCTCTGATTTTTCAAGAGGCTTCTGAGAAAACTGAAGTGAGATTATATTAATAGCATTTTCAAGAGGCCTATTCCAAGATACTGACTGACTCTAGTATACACTGACTCTCTTGGAATGATCTAGCTTTTGTGATGTGTCCACAAGTATGCCAATGAATAAGCAATTTTTCATAAATTTTATTGCCTCAAGCCATTAGTAAGCCTAAGGCACATTTGAAATCATAATAGTTTGTTAAATTTTAATTTAATTAT
Source organism: Nomascus leucogenys (assembly GCF_006542625.1). NCBI lineage: Eukaryota > Metazoa > Chordata > Mammalia > Primates > Hylobatidae > Nomascus > Nomascus leucogenys. Next base: position 99,025,055 of record NC_044391.1, read on the forward strand.
GATGATTACTTGACTATAATATTGCTATTTCTTTATAATTTTATGCTTGAAGAGTCAATCTTTCAGTGAGAATTCTTCATTTATTTACCAAAAGGAAAAAAAGAAAATTATCAAAAAAGATAATCATTCTACCACAGCAATAGTATAAAGCAAAAACCAGGACCAGGTGGTGACAGTGGAGGGACTTTTGTCATCTTCTGAACTCCATGCTGTACGCATCATTCAGTTTTTCATCTTTGCTCTTACTTTCTTTAATTTGCAAAAAGATAACTCTATGGAAATGGTAGTTTTAAGTAACATTTAAACATTGGCTTTTGTTTACTTTTTCTTTTTGAAAATGGCAGCCTAAACACAATTTGTGGTCTGCTTCTTAAGTCCACATATTTAGAAATAATAGAGAAAATTTTTGTTTGTTCATGTCTTTTACTGATTAAATATATAGTTCATGTTCAGAACAACTCTTGGTATATTACAAAATGGGAAAATTCTCAGGAGAAGGGAGACATCATAATCCTGAAAGGAAAGTGCTAAACAAAGTGGATGCAGGACAAGGATGCTTCATGTAGTTTGTGAAAGCAAAAGGCAAGAGGTAATCCAGGGACAACAATGAGATTGTCTGTCTCTAGGTGAGGCAAGGAGCATGGGACTTTTGGGAACAGAGGCAAGGTGGTGCTGTTAGTAGCTAGCTGATGATAACCTGGAAAGGAAAGGAAATCTCATTCTCAGAAGACCAGCTATAGCATACACAGCCCAGTGGCACATCGGCCTTCCCCCTGCCCCTATAAATACACAACCAAAGCACTGGGCTATGCAAGTTTGCAGTGACTTGAACCCCTCTCTGTAGACAATGTGGGCAAACAGATGTAGAAGATAATTGAAAAGAGACATCAACCACAAAATATAGTAAATCTAATTAATATTTAAAGAAATGTAAAGGATAATGCAATAATGTAAAACCAGAATAGACAGTTATAAAAAGAACTAGAAATGTTGGGAATAAAACTATAATTGCTGAAAGTAATTTACAGCTGGGCTAGAATAAATACATGCTCATTGTAGAAAGCTGAGAAGTTGCTGAAAGTTATTAAAAAGTTAGAAATATCACCCTAAATCTACCATTTAGAGATTACTGCTATTAATATTTGCACATATTTTATTATAGTCATTTTTTTTCACATTTTTATATAATTTTTGACATACACTAAATATAGTACTTCTACCTGCTAACCCTCCTCCCCACCTGGACAATTTAGGAAAAAAGGCAACTTAAGTTGCTGCTAGGTGCCTTTTTCACTAATGTATTTTTTCCATTGACTTTTTATCATAGATCATTTTATTATAATGTCTTAATTTAATAAAGAGTCGAAACACAGGGCTTGTGCTTAGCTCTTTAACATTCTGCTAGCTGCTGTGTTGTCTTCTTTTCACATTAAGCTTTGTAAAGATGTGAGCACACACTTCGTCTTTAAGTGTAGAGTGTTAGTTTCATGCTTAATATTTATGACTCTTATAATTACTCTTATAAGAGATCCACTATTCCTAGAAACTTCAGCTCTCAGGTTAATAATCCTGCATTTTAATGAGCTCTAGGTAATTATACTTTGAAGTCCAAGACTTCTTTTCAAAAATTGTAAATTGAGGTTCTTTTTTTTATAACTATGTAATTTTAATTTCATGTTGAAGCGCAATGAAAATTTGCACATTATAGTACAACCGTAATTTTAGAGGGAAAAATGAGTAATAGACTAGGTAATTTTAATTCAGGTCACTTCTACAAAGGATATACTGAGAAAAGTGAAAATACACCGAGAAAAATTTTCTTCAGAGGCTACAGAATTAATCTATTAGTCACCTTGACAATACAGCATACAAATAGGAAAACGTATGGAGCGAGCTGGTTTTCTGCTTTATGAAAATGGTTTTGTTAAAGCCAAGTTTCATAAGTGTCAAATGGAAAGTAGATATTTCAATTGCTAGCTTTCCTCCAACCAGGTAACGCAGCCAGATTAACATGACCAGAATCATAGGAACTTTGAGTCTTAAAGTAGGCACATTCTGCTCCCTTTCCTCCATTAAGCTGATTCCCTGCTGCCAGCTGACCTCGCTTATGACAGGTGTGTCTACTTGTACTTTACTGAATCTCAAGGCTTAGTGGCAGCTAAAGTTTCTAGTTATGTAAAATCATGTTAATGCTCCCAGGCAAATTTAAGCTTTTATCTTGGCTTATTTTGATGGCAAGGCAGTTGAATGCCTCCATGCTTCCCTCCCCAAATGTCCAAGCACCTGGCCTTGGAATGAGTGGAGTACTGGAATGAAGAGGCCTTGGAACAAACTCAATATACCTGGGATGATACTACCCTGTAGTGTTGCGTCCTATTAGATAGGAGATTATAAATAACTCATAGCAGGAACTCAGGCTTAGAGATCTTCCATCCGCTTAGCTCCTGCCACAATATCTTACAAATAATATAGTGGATCAGAGTAAGCTTGTGAAGGCAAGTTCCGACTGTTAGACTCATGCCTGTAAAACTTGATTGTGTGACCTTGGATAGATTATTTAACTTTTCCAAGTCTGAGTTTTTTCTCTATAAGATGGGATCAGTAATAACACCTTCCCTACATGGTTTTGATTAAATAAATGTAATCTATGTAAAGTGTTTAGCATGGTGGTTCTAAGTGTTTGACAGGGATTTGTTCTCAAGTAATTATAGTACTGACTCTGCTTAGAAGTACTTGATGCGTTGAAAATTTATCTTTCTTCAAAAATTTTGTGTTCCTCAAGGTTGAGCAGTTATCGTTTGGTTAAATAGCATTGGCAGCATATTTTCCATATTAGCAAGATTAGTTGGCACATAGGAAAGATTTGGGGAAGTCCATTTTTAACTAGCCAGTCGACTGAAGGCATTCTCACTGATACCTACAATGCAGGATTGGATGAAGATCAGTTTCATAGTAAATAGACCTTGCTTTTTCTATATGAAGCAGCTTATCTCCCTAGACTGTCTGCCAAATAAACATTACTTTGTGAGGTCAAATTCTAAAAGACATAACATATTTTGTTATCTTCTCCTAGAAACATGTGCCTCATTTCCTTGAGCAACCTTGCTATCAGTTCACAGATTATATACCTTTTTGAAAGTTTTTCTGGCAAGAAGAGATTTATTTTACAGAGAAATTAGCTACAGCAAAAAATTCTACTTAGGCAGTACTGAATATATACATTCCCCTTTTGTTTAAAATTAACCTCTTGTCCCTACTCGTTATATTTATGAGGCCTACTACAAGACGACTATAGCTTTGCGGCTTTTTTAAACAACTAAAGCCAAACACAATAAAGAAAACCATAAAAAGCAAAGTTTACTCTGTCTCCTGCTCTCTCTGTGATGTGTTTGTAGTATGAATCACACTGGATAACCTTGTCACACTTTTATTTGAAGTAGTAGCCTCTTGAATGAACACTCTTTACAGGAATATTATTTAGGTTTTAATTAATAATGAAAAATTCACTACTTCATGGTATCTTATTTCTAATTGTTTGTATATTAATTAGGTCATTTTAAAAAACCTTTATTTTCCTAGGATGCAAGGGAAAGCACAAACTCGCAGGTTTATGCAAACTTCAATTAGGCATATAGAAAAACACATTAGCATTTTAGAAAGGGAAATGTAAGTAAGAAAAAACATAACTTTTTAAAAAACATTTTTAGCTTTTAAAAAATTGTATGTTTGTTTCAGAACACATACGGAGGCCTGTTGGGGGGTTGGGGGAAGGGAAGGAATAGCACTGGGAGAAATACCTAATGTAGATGACGGGTTGATGGGTGCAGCAAACCACCATGGCACGTGTATACCTATGTAACAAACCTGCACGGTCTGCACATGTATGCCAGAACTTAAAGTATAATTAAAAAAAATAAAAATAATTGTATGTTTGTTTCTTAAATACATTTCCCTTTCTAAAATGCGAATGTTGACCCATAAGCAATGTCAAGAGAAAGTCAAAAAACTTAAACCACTAGAAAATTGGGTCTGTGTCATGAGGAAACTGGAGTGTCAAGCAAGTAACTCTGAGCGAAATCCATGCTTCAAATGAGATTATGCCACAAAAATCATAATAATAATTACTTGTTTTTATTATAATGTAAACTGAATTTCTCCAGACCTCACCAGCCTGTGGATATAAACGAGGTCACCTTATTAGTCATTACTGAAATTATGCTGACTCATTGTGTACACCTGAGTAATAGAGTTCTGAAGTCTTTCTCAGATATTTCTGCCAGTTTCTAGATGCGCTCAACAACAAACTTATCCTTGCTATAACCTGCTACTACTTTGCTATTGATGATTCTCTAAGAACCATAGTCTCTTCCACTGTCCTTGTCAGCTACTGCCCTGTTGGGCACTGTGGTACCTCCACTTTTATACCAGTTTCCGTTACTGAGGCACTGAGACAGTGTCCGTGCAATTTAATGACCAAGTACAGGAAGAAGAATGGCTCTTTCCCCATTGGATTTTTCTCTATAAGTGAGAGGGTCCACAGTGGCCTTGATAAGAAACAGCTCTGCATTGAGACTTTACTACTCTAGGTGGGATGCAGACAGGAGGCTGTTGGAGGCAGGGCCTGGAGACGTGCAAATAACAGATATCCTTAAAAGATTATGGATTTCTTGGAAGTCAAGTTCTCACGCAATTTGATCATCATGTGTATTAAACTTTGAACAAGTCCACTATACCACTTTGTCTAGCCATCATTATAATCATTACAATAGGTAACACACTGAACACTTGTGTATATCAGAGACTGTTGTATAACTCACCTAGTTCTTACAAACGTCACGTGTAGGTAATCATTATTATCGCCTTTGTAGAAGAGGAAACTGAGGCCTAGAAAGTTTAAGTCATATGTCTAAGGTCATGGAACTAGTAAATGAGGGACTGCATTTCAAGGAAATCTGAATCTTAAGTTGGAGTAAAGATGAAAGCCCATAATAATAATAATAATAATAAATCACAGTAGCTACTATTATTGCTTTACTGATACTATCTTATATAATCATCGTAAACTCACTAAGAGGTGTTAATCTCACTGAATTATGGAGATAAATAAACAGGGTAATAAAGAATAAATAATTTTCTCAAAGTCCTCTAGCTGGAAAATGAGAGAGCCACTTATGTTTGTCCAATTCTAAAGCTCTTTGTTATCTATAGAGTCTTAGAAAATTACTTTTGCTGTCTCTATGTATGCTTGGGCACTAGGTTTTGTCTTCTTCAAGTATTTGAACTTCTGAGTTCAACTCTTTAGTGAAGCAATTTGCTGCTGGGTATTCTTAGACAAGTTACTCGAACCTCAGTCTTTACATCTGTGAAATGGAAATAATAATAATAGAACCTACCTCATCAAATGAAATCATTCTTGTAGAGGTCACAGTTCCTGACACACGGAAGTGCTCAGTCCGTGTTAGCTGACTTTGGGATTATTAAGAAAATTAGACACCAAGTAGTATGGTGCTAAAGGAGTCAAATTATAAATGTTATGTAGAAAAACTAAAGCTGTCCTGTAAATCTTTAAAGAAATTTCAAAAATTTAAAACCAAACAAGTAGTTGCTTAAAATTAGCTTTCCTACAAAGAAAACAATTCTGTACAGCTGAAGAATGGGAATTCTCTTCAAAAGTTAAGAGTTGAGAAGGCAAGTCTGACCCTGCCTGTGGCAGAGATTGTTCAAACAATTGTTCTAAATAGATTATGATCCTTGTGGATGAGGAGGTCATGAGCTGAAAGGAAGACTTTGTACATAACATTTTAGCTAAATTAGAAGAGGCAAGCTATCTCCTGTGATCTTAGAAAGGGAATTTTAGTAACTCAAGACTTTTTGATATTTGAGTAGGCTTGAAGAAATTATCTACATTACTATGGAAAGCAACTAGACATGAATAGAGAAAAACAGACAAAATTCACCTTTTCTTTTTCTTTCAACTTCTTTAATCATTTGTTTAAATAAGACTGGGAAAGACTTCAGTATGCATGAGACTATAAACACAGAAAAGGAAGATTCTGTCAGAGTGTATATAATTATGTAGTTGCCAGTAAATTTGAAAAAAAAATCTGTTGCTAAAATGTTAAAATAAACTGCATTCTGAAAAGTCTTGATGTACCTCACCCAAGCTATTCAACTTTGTCTCCACACAGTCTTGCCTTTAGTTTGGCGCTCGCATACTTCCCACCACATTCTATTCTCTTTACCAAGAATGTGCTCTGCTCTTGGAACCTGTTCACCAACCCAAAGCCCATCAATCTTACTAAGTCAGTTCAATTCTCAGTTGATCTAAAAAGGTGTGCTTTAATTACTTTAAGCATTTTGGTGAGTAGAAAAAAAATGTAGACTCTTAAATAAGACTTGTCTTTGTTCAAATCGTGGCTAGGTCATTTGCTATTTAACTGACTTGACTTCAACCTCTCTGGTCTCAGTTTTCTCATCTTTGGAATATAGCGCTTTAGAGAATTTTGTCATTGTGAAACATAATAATGGTAATTATTTTTATTCTCGGTCTTTTGTTGCTTTAGGCTCTTATTACATCTTATTTTATAACTATATAGTTTGGACTTAGGTTTGCAATTCTGGCCATGAGAGAATAAGATGTATCAGACTTACCCTTCAAATATTATAAAACTAGAAAAACTACATGCAACGTGTGTTTTCAGTCTTTGCACAATATATAGCATAGTACTGGGATCACTGACAGAAGGAAAACACATGAGGTAAGCTCCATATTCATTCAGGCTTTCTGCATGGAAGTCCTTACAAAACTGCAGTCTCTGGTTGTGGAGCCCAAAGAGAGAGCAGTGGTCTTATGAGATACAGAAAATAAAAATTGTGGATAGGGACTGGTGAGGCAGCTGGAATTTGTGGATCAGGGCAGTGAAGGAGAGGGAATGTTTAGAGAAAGAGCTCCAAAAATCTGCACTGGGGCTGTCTTGAGTCTTTGGCTGGATACTAAGATGTGTACATATAAGGCAAGATTCCATGAGGTCTGGTGGAGAATGACTACTGGGATGTGTAAGCTGAGCAGTGTGATTCTAAATATTTCACTGTGCTAAAAGACTCAAGTGAAAGGCCACAACTTAGAAATAGTAAGGATTGGCTGGATGCAGTGGCTCACACCTGTAATCCCAGCACTTTGGGAGGCTGAGATGGGTGGATCTCTTGAGGTCAGGAGTTCAAGACCAGCCTGGCCAACATGGCGAAACCCTGTCTCTACTAAAAAATACAAAAATTTACCCGGGTGTGGTGGTGGGCGCCTGTAATCCCAGTGACTTGGGAGGCTGAGGCAGGAGAACCGCTTGATCCCAGGAGGCAGAGGTTTCAGTGAGCCAAGATCGCACCACTGCACTCCAGCCTGGGCAACAGAGAGAGACTCCACCTCAATATAATAATAATAACAACAATAATAACAAAGAAATAATAATAGTAAGGATGTAAGGATTTCTCTGGACCCAACCTACCAAAATCTGTAATTAAGCTTAAATAGGATCAAAATAATTCACGAGTAAATTAATTGGCTAGTAATGCAAAACTGAAGACTTTCTAAAGATAAAATAAAAATCTAGAATCTCAACAACATTTCTAGAAGAAGCAGGAAAATGTGACACATAACCTGGAGAAAACTAATCAATGGAAATAAATGTAAAGATATTACAAATATTGACACTGACAACTATTTAAAATAGCTATGTTAAATTTATTTAAGAATTTAGAAGAAACTACAAAACACTGCTGAAAGAAATCATAGATGACACCAACAAATGAAACACAACCCTTGCTCATGAATGGATACAATCAATATTGTGAAAATGACCATACCGACTTGATCATTGTGGATAACTTTTTTGATGTGTTGCTGGATTCCTTTTGCCAGCATTTTATTGAGGATTTTTGCATCATTGTTCATCAAGGATATTGGCCTGAAGTTTTATTTTTCTGTTGTGTCTCTTCCCAGCTTTCGTATCAAGGTGATGCTGGCTTCATAAAATGAGTTAGGGACGAGTCCCTCCTTTCAATTATTTGGAATAGATTCAGAAGGAATGGTATTATCTCCTCTTTGTATTTCTGGTGGAATTCAGCTGTGAATCTCTCTGGTCCTAGGCTTTTTTGATTGTAGGTATTATTGCTGCCTCTATTTTTTTTTTGGTCCTAGGCTTTTTTTGATTGGTAGGCTATTAATTAATGCCTCTATTTCAGAGCTTGTTTTGGTCTATTCAGGGATTCGACTTCTTCCTGGTTTAGTCTTGGTAGGGTGTATGCATCCAGGAATGTATCCATTTCTTCTGGATTTTCTAGTTTATTTGTGTAGAGGTGTTTATAGTATTCTCTGATGGTAGTTTGTATTTCTGTGGGGTCAGTGGTGATATCCCCTTCATCATTTTTTATTGTGCCTATTTGATTCTTCTCTCTCTTCTTCTTTATTAATCCAGCTAATGGTCTATTTTCTTGATTTTTTTCAAAAAACCAGCTCCTGCATTCATTGATTTTTTGGAGGGTATTTCGTGTCTCTGTCTTCTTCAGTTCTTCTCTGATCTTAGTTATTTCTTGTCTTCTGCTAGCTTTTGGATTAGTTTTCTCTTGCCTCTCTAGCTCTTTTAATTGTGATGTTAGGGTGTCTATTTGACATATTTCTAGCTTTCTGATGTGGGCATTTAGTGCTGTAAATTTCCCTCTTAACACTGCTTTAGCTGTGTCCCAGAGATTCTGGTACATTGTCTGTTCTCATTAGTTTCAAGGAAGTTCTTGATTTCTCTCTTAATTTCATTATTTACCCAGGAGTCATTCAGGAGCAGGTTGTTCAATTTCCATGAAATTGTGTGGTTTTGAGTGAGTTTCTTAATCCTGATTTCTAATTTGATTGCACTGTGGTCTGAGAGACTGTTATGATTTCAGTTCTTTTGCTTTTGCTGAGGAGTGTTTGACTTCCAATTATGTGGTCAATTTTAGAATAAGTGCCATGTGGCACTGAGAAGAATGTATATTCTGTTGATTTGGGGTAGAGTGTTCTGTAGACATCTACAAAGTCCACTTGATCCAGAGCTGATTTCAAGTCCTGAATATCCTTGTTAATTTTCTGATAGTGGGGCGTTAAGATATCCCACTATTATTGTGTGGGAGTCTAAGTCTCTTTGTAGGTCTCTAAGAACTTGTTTTATGAGTCTGGGTGCTCCTGTATTGGGCACATATATATTTAGAATAGTTAGCTCTTGTCGAATTTTTCCCTTTACCATTATGTAATTATCTTCTTTGTATTTTTTTATCTTTGTTGGTTTAAAGTCTGTTTTGTCAGAGACTAGGATTGCAACCCCTGCTTTTTTTGCTTTCCATTTGCTTGGTAAATTTTCCTCCATCCCTTTATTTTGAGCCCGTGTGTGTCTTTGCATGTAAGATGGGTCTCCTGAATATAGCACACTGATGGGTCTTGATTCCTTATCCAATTTGCCAGTCCGTGTCTTTTAACTGGGGCAGTTAGCCCATTTACATTTAAGATTAATATTGTTATGTGTGAATTTGATCCTGTCATCATGATGCTATCTGGTTATTTTGCACATTAGTTGATGCAGTTTCTTCACAGTGTCATTGGTCTTTATATTTTGGTGCGTTTTTGCAGTGGCTGTTACCAGTTTTTTCCTTTCCATATTTAATGCATCTTCCGGAGCTCTTGCAGGGCAGGCCTGGTGGTAATGAAATCCCTCAGTATTTGCTTGTCTGGAAATGATTTTATTTCTCATTTGCTTATGAAGCTTAGTTTGGCTGGATATGAAATTCTGGATTAAAAATTATTTTCTTTAAGAATGTTGAATATTGGCCCCCAATCTCTTCTGGCTTGTAGAGTTTCTGCTGAGAGATCCACCACTAGTCTGATGGGCTTCCCTTTGTAAGTGACCTGGCCTTTCTCTCTGGCTGCCTTTAATAGTTTTTCCTTCATTTTGACCTTGGAGAATCTGATGATTATGTGTCTTGTGGTTGACCTTCTTATGGAGTATCTTAATGGTGTTCTCTGTATTTCCTGAATTTGAATGTTGTCCTGTCTTGCTAGTTGGGGAAGTTCTCCTGGATAATAGCCTGAAGTATGTTTTCCAGTTTCTTTCCATTCTCCCTGTCTCCTTCTGGTATTCCAATCTATCTTAGGTTCTGTCTTTTTATGAAGTCCCATATTTCTTGGAGGCTTTGTTCATTCCCTTTCATTTTTTTTTCTCTATTCTTGTGTGCATGTCTTATTTCAGGAAGGTGTGCTTCGAACGCTGATATCCTTTCTTCTGCTTGGTTGATTTGGCTATTGGTGCTTGTGTATACATCACAAAGTTCTCACACTGTGTTTCAGCTCCATCAGGTCATTTATGTTCCCCTCTAAACTGGTTATTCTAGTTAGCAACTCCTCTGACCTTTTATCAAGGTTCTCAGCTTCTTTGCATTAGGTTAGAACATGCTCCTTTAGCTCAGCAGAGTTTTTTATTACCCATCTTCTGAAGATGAATTTCATTCATCTGATCCTCCGTCCAGTTCTGCGCCTTTGATGGAAAGACGTTGTTATGATTTGGAGGAGATGGTCTTTTGGGTTTTTAGAATTTTTTCATGGATTCTTTTTCATCTTTGTGAGTTTGTCTAGTTTTGGTCTTTGAGGCTGCTGACCCTTGGATGGGGTTTTTGTGGGGGTCTTTTTTGTGTTGCTGTTGTTGTTGATGCTGTTGTTGTCACTTTCTGCTTGTTCAGTTTCTTTCAATAGTCAGGTGCCTCTTCTCTAGGGCTGCTGCATTTTGCTGGGGTTTCTCTTCAGGCACTTTTCATTTGATTCGCTCCTGTGCCTGGAGATATCACTCAAGGAGGCTGGAGAACAGCAAAGATGGGTTCCTGCTCCTTCTTCCGGGACCTCTGGCCTTGAGGGGTACCAGCCTGATGCCAGTGGGATTGCTCCTGTCTAGGGTGTCTGATAACCCCTGTTAGAGGGTCTCACTCAGTTGGGTGGCATGGGGAGCAGGACCTGTTTAACAAAGCACTTTGTCCCTTGGTGGAGAGGGTGTGTTTTGCTGGGGGGAAACCCACTCGTCTGGGCCGCCTGGATTCCTCAGAACTACCAAGGGGAGAGGCTAAGTCAGCTGGTCTGCAGAGACTGCGGCCACCCCTCCCGCTAGGGGATCAGGCGCAGGGAGATCTGAATTCCGTCTCTGAGCCTCTGTCTGGAGTTATTGGAGTTCCTGCAGGGAAGTTCCACCCAATGAGGAGGGATGGGTCAGGGTTAAGCCTGAAGAGGCACTCTGGCTGCCGATTGCCAATAGCTGGTGTGTTCAGCTGTGGGGACAAGTCTTGGGACCAAATTGTCTAGCCTCCCTGACTCCAGCAAGGGAAAAGCACAGCCTGGAGCTATAGAAATGGGTGCCACCCTTGCCTCACCCAGGAGCTTAGTGTGTTAGGCAGTTGGGATTCCCAGTGCTGGCTGCTGCCTCTCCCCCAGGGAGCTCAAATGGCTTAGCAGGCAGCTGCAGCTGGTGCTAGTCGCCCCTCCCACCAGGAATTGGTAGGCTTAAGCAGATTCCAGCTGAGAGGCTTTAAGAATCTGTGCATTCTGGGGTTGGGACGCTAGGCCCCGGTGGCGTGGGTTTGCAAGTGGGATCTTCCCACCCTTGGGTTGCACAGTTCCGTGGAAAAAGCAGTTTCCCTGTCTGGGTAGTGCACTAACTCACCACCCACCTTGGCTGGGGAGAGGAGGTTCCCCTTTCCCGTGTGGCTCTCAGGTGGGCACTGCACCACACTGTTCTTCTGAATTCTCTTCATGGGTCAAGCCAGCCTTCTAGTCAATTTTGATGAGAGAAGCTGGATACCTTGGTTACTGGTGATGATTTTTTTTTTTTTTTTTTTTTTTGATGGGAGCCTCCGAACACCACTGCTATAGTTGGCCATCATGGCCCCTTTCCCCCGTGTTTACATTTTCGTAAACACAAAAATGTATCTCAAGATACATTAAAATTTTCTTTCCTAATTTCTTTATTCACCCATTGGATGTTCAGGAGCATGTTGTTTAGTTTCCATGTATTTATAATTTTTCTGAAAATGTTCTGTTATTGATTTCTAGTTTTATACCATTGTGGTCAGAAAAGATACTTGATATGATTTCAATCTTAAATTTGCTAAGGATTGTCTTGTGGTCTAACATATGATCTCTCCTAGGGAATGTTCTGTGTGCATTTGAAAAGACTCTATCCCTTCAGATCCTTGAATATTCGCTTTACATATTTAGGCGCTCCACTGTTGGGTGTATATATATTTTCAATTGTAATATCTTCTTGATAAATAAATCCTTTATTACAAAATGTCTTTTTTTTTGGTTTACTTTTACAGTTTTTGACCTAAAGTGTATTTTGTCTGATATAAGAATTGCTACTCACACTCTCTTGTGGTTTCTATTTGCATGGAATATCTTCTTCCATCCCTTCACTTTCAGCCTATGTGCATCCTTCAAAATGAAGTTTCTTGTAAACAGTGTATAGCTGGCTTCTCTTTTTTTTTTAATTCATGCATTCACATGATATCTTTTGATTGGAATATTTAATCCATTTCCATTCAAGGTAATTACAGATAGGTAGAAACTTTCTGCTGCCATTTTGTTAATTATTTTCTGGTTGTTTTTTCCCCTTTTCCTCTCTTGCCATCTTCCTTTATGACTTAATGATTTTCTATTTCCTATGGTGGTATGTTTTGAATCTTTAATTTTTGTTTTGGTTATCATGAGACTTTTATAGAATATCTTACATTTATAACGGTCTATTTCAAGCTGATAACAGCTTAATTTTGATTGCTTACAATTCTACACTTTTATTCCCCCTCTCAATTTTATGTTTTCAATGCCTAAATTTACATTCTTTTGTAATGTGTATCCCTTGACTATTTTAGCTATAGTCATTATTAATAATTTCTTTAATCCTTGTTCTAGAGATAAAATTACTTTATATACCACCAATTATGGTCCTGAGTATTCTAAATATTGTCTGTATTACTTATACTATTAGGTTTTGTGCATTTGTAGGTTTTATGTTACTAATTAGGAGCCTTTTGTTTCAGTTTAAAGACCTCCCTTTAGCAATATCTATAAGGCAGGCTTGTTGGCGAAGAACTTCCTTAGCTTTTGTTTGCCTGGAAAAGTTTTTATTATTCCCTTATTTCTGAAAGACATTTTTGCTGGGTAAAGTATTCTTGTTTGGCAGTTTTTTCCCTTTAATATTTAAAATACATAATCTTACTTTTAAATGGTCTGCAGGGTTTTTGCTGAGAAGCCTGCTGATAGTCATATTGGGACTTTTTTGTATGCAATGTATTTCTCTTATTTTTTGTTGCTTTCAGAATTTTCCTTTTGTCTTTGATTTTTGCCAGTTTGATTATTATATGTCTTGATGAACTCCTCTTTTGGTGTAATTTAATTTGTGACATCTGTACTTAGTGTACCTGAATTTTGGCTTTTTTTCCCTGAGATTAGGAAGTTTTCATCCATTATTTCCTTAAATATGCTTTCTGGACCTTTCTCTTTTTCTTCTCCTGGAATACAGTTAAGCATAGGTTAGGTCTCTTGATGGTTCCCATAATTCCTATGGGCTATCTTCATTCTTTTCCATCTGTTTTTCATTTTGCTTCTCGATTGTATAATTTCAAATGGTTCATCTTTGAATTTACTGACTCTTTAGCTTGATCAAGCTGGCCATTTAAGCTTTCTACTACATTTATTTTTCCAATTCAGTCATTGTATTCTTCATCTCTAGGATTTCTATTTGTTTTTTTAAAATTATTTCTATTTTTTTGTAACAGCTCATGAAAAAAATGGAAACAATTATTTTCCAAATAATTTAATTTTTTATCTTTATATTCCTGAAGCTCACTAAACTTTATTAAAAACAATTATTCTGGATCCTTTTCCTGTCATTTTTAAACTTCCTTTTTATAGCAGTCCATTGTTGTAGCTTTGTTAGTTCCTTCTGGAGATGTCATGATATCCAAAGTCTTTGAATTCCCTGTGTTTTTGCATTGGTGTTTATGCATTTACAGAAAAGGCCACTTTTTTTCAGCTTTTACAGGAGTTCTTAGCAGGTAAAAACCTTCAGTAATTAGTCTAGATAATGATACTAAATAGGCCAGTGGGTCATAACCCTGGAAAGCACAGCTTCCTTTCAGATCCTCTAGATGGCTAGGCTGCTGCCTTTCCTAAAAAGTCAGGTGAGGCACCTGGCTAGGCTCTGCTATTTGGCAAGACCACAAGCTGAGCTCTGCTATCAGGCTGGGCTGCTATATAGGCACTGCATTTACTTCTGATCTGGGTGAGCCACAGGCCATATTCCTTGACTAGAGGTACTGATATTTGAGTTCAGCAGTTGGACAGGGTTGCAGGAGAGGCTCCAGGGTTAAGTGAATCAGAATGGATGAACCAACTACTATGCTCAGTAAAAATCTAAGACTCAGATTTGCCTCCTTCCCTGTGTAGGCTCTGGGGGAGCACGTTAAACTTCTAGGCATGGGAAAACAGTGCCTATTTGCCCAACTGCAGTGGTTCAGACAACTGCAGTGGTTGTCTTCCTTCTTAGGTGGGGTCTGGTGGTAGACTTTGAGGCTGTGGGGAACACTGATTAGGCTCTTAGATATGGCAGATCTAATGCCTTTTTGTTGTGGAAATTTGCTTGTGGTGGATCTCCCTCCCTGGCCCGAATCCTGGGGTAAGGTCTGAAGCTGGGCCTGGAGGTTAACCATCTAGGGATTCAAGCCAGATGGCACTTCCAACCACTTCTGAGAGTGACCAGCTCAGCTTTGCAGGTAGGCTATGCTGTTAGCTAATACCCCTGATTGAATACCACTGCTTGATATATTGAGCTTACATCGAAATTTGCATGCTGGTCTCTGTGAGCAATACCTCTTTGCTTTGTTTCTATCTGACCCTAGGTGGTCTAGCTGTGCAGTTTCCTCCTATATTTTCTGTTCCCCATGAGGAAAAATGAAATGGGTTTCCTGGGAAGCATCTCAGTATGTTAAAGAAGCTGGATGTCTGCCTCCCAGGTTCTCTTTCCCCACTGTAGAAACCATGAGCCCTGGAGAATCCTCTCTGTGTGGGACTGCGCCAACTTGGGGGAGGGAGAGGGGTGACATGGTCAAAGTGAGACCATTTCTCCTACTTTTCAATGCAAATTTTTATTCAGTTTCATAAAACATGCAGGTGATTCTGGCTTATTCCCACATGTTTGGGTTTTCACCAAGGTGTTTTTGCCTGTGGGTAACTGCTAGTTAGTATTTCTGTGGGGAGAGTGAAGCCTGCAACGTATTATTCCACCATATTGCCAATGTCACTGTCTCCCCAGTTCTAAATGTTTATGTAACTCATGACAGAACTTCAAAATACATGAGGCAAAAGTGGATGGAATTAAATGGAGAAATAGACAAATTCAAAATTTGACTTTTGTATTTTAATAGTCCTCTCTTAGTAACTGCTGGAACAAATATACAAAAATAATCAATGAAGATACAGAGATTTAAACATAACTAATAAAATGAACATAACTAATATTTATAAGAAATTACACTAAACTCCTGCTGAATACACATTATTTTCAAGCAAATGTAGAACATTCACAAGATAAAACACATGCTATTTTATGTTTATAAAACCAGATAGGTCATAAACCAAGTCATAAATTTAAAAGTATCTTTTTTTCACCACAGTGGAGTGAAATGAGGAATTGATTAAAAAATCCTCAAAAATTTATAAACATTTCTAAATTAAGAAACACACATTTAAATAGCCTATTTATCAAATAAGAAATCAAGAGTAATGTAAAAATTTTAAAGTAAATTATAGTAAACCAACAACATATTGAAATTGATAGGATACCATTAAAATAATGTTCATTGGGAGTTTTACTGTTTTAACCTAAGTAGAAAACAGCAACGATATACAATCAATCCTGTAAGCTTTACCTTAAGAAACTAGACAAAGAAAAAAAATTAAACATAATATGATGAAGAAAGAAAAGATAAAATAAAAAAATCAGTGAAGTGGTAAATAAACAAACAATAGAAAAAAATCAGTGGAACAAAAAATTGGTTCTTGGAAAAGATCAATAAAATCGAAAAACCACTGGCTAGACTGTTTAAAGAAAAAAGAAATAACACACAAATTGCAGTGGTCCAGAGTTAAATATGAGGCAAGTCTGCAGATCTTATTGACATTGAAAGGATAATAATAGGATATTATAAACAATTTTTAAATAATAACTATAACAACTTAGACAAAATAAAAATATCTTAAAACATATTACTTACCAATACTGGTACAAGAAAAAAATCAGGAAACCTGAGTAGATCTATACATATCAAAGAGATTTAATCTATATTTAATAACATTCCCATGTAAAACTCCATTTTCAGATAGCTTCACTTGTGAATTCTATCAAATGTAAGAAAATGTAATGACTATCTTAACTAACTCAAAAAACAAAGCAGTCAGATCTAGCAAGATGGCTAAATAGGAACAGCTCTGGTCTGCAGCTCCTAGCGAGACCAATGCAGAAGGTGGTTCATTTCTGCATTTCCAACTGAGGTACCCGGCTCATCTCATTGGGACTGGTTAGATAGTGGGTGCAGCCCACAGAGGGTGAGCAGAAGCAGGGTGGGGCATCACCACACCCAGGAAGTGCAAGGAGTAGGGGGCCTCCCTTTCCCAGCCAAGGGAAGCCATGAGGGACTGTGCTATCCAGCCCAGATACTATGCTTTTCCCATGGTTTTTGCACCCCACAGACCAGGAGATTCCCTTGTGTACCTACACCACCAGGGCTCTGGGTTTCAAGCACAAAACTGGGCAGCTGTTTGGACAAACACCAAGCTAGCTGCAGGATAGTGGTTGTTTTTTGTGTGTGTGTGTTTTTTTTTTTTTCCCTCTCCAGTGGCTCCTGGAATCCCAGCAAGACAGAACCGTTCACTCCCCTGGAAAGGGGGCTGAAGCTGGAAAGCCAAATGGTCTCGCTTAGCAGGTCCCACTCCCATGGAGCCCCGCAAGCTAAGAACCACTGGCTTGAAATTCTCGCTGACAGCACAGCAGTCTGAAGTCAACCTGGGATGATCGAGCTAGTTAGGGTAGGTGCATCCACCATTACTGAGTATTGAGTAGTCAGTTTTCTCCTGACTGCGCTAAAAAGGCCTAGAAGTTCAGACTGCAGGGAACCCAACACAGTGTGGCAAAGCACCTGTGGCCAGACTGCCTCTCTAGATTCCTCTTTGCTGGGCAGAGCAGCTCCGAAAGAAAGGCAGCAGCCCCAATCAGGGGTTTATAAATAAAACTCCCATCTCCCTGGGACAGAACCCTGGGGAAACAGGCAGCTGTTGGCTCAGCTTCAGCAGACTTATATGTTCCTGCCTGCCGGCTTTGAGGAGAGCAGTGTATCCTGACAAAGAGGGTTTTCCCAGCACAGTGCTCAAGCTCTGCTAAGGGACAGACTGCCTCCTCAAATGGGTCTCTGACCCCCATGCCTCCTGACTGGGAGAGATGTCCCAACAGGGGTTGACAGACACCTCATATAGCAGAGCTCCAGCTGGAATTACGCTGGTGCCCCTCTGGGATGAAGCTTCCAGAGGAGGGAGCAGGCAGCAATCTTTGCTGTTCTGCAGCCTCCGCTGGTGATACTCAGGCAAATAGGGTCTGGAGTGGACCTCCAGCAAATTCCATCAGACTTGCAGAAGAGGAGCCTGAATGTTAGAAGAAAAACTAACAAACAGAAAGCAATAACATCAACATCAACATCAACAAAAAGGACCGCCCCCCCCCAAAAAAAAAAACACCATCCAAAGATCATCAGCCTCAAAAATCAAAGGTAGATGAAGATTTCCACAAAGATGAGGAAAAACCAGTGCAAAAATGCTAAAATTTCTAAAAACCAAAATGCCTGTTCTCCAAATGATCGCAACTCCTCTCCACCAAGGGCACAAAACTGGACAGAGAATGAGTTTGACGAATTGACAGAAGTAGGCTTCAGAAGGTGAGTAATAACAAACTCCTCTGAGGTAAAGTAGCATATTCTAACCCAATGGAAGGAAGCTAAGAACCTTGACAAAGAGTACAGGAACTGCTAACTAGAATAACCAGTTTAGAGAAGAATATAAATGACCTGATGGAGCTGAAAAACAGCACAAGAACTTCGTGTAGCATACACAAGTATCATAGCCAAATCAATCAAGTGGAAGAAAGGATATCAGAGATTGAAGATCAACTTAATGAAGTAAGACATGAAGACAAGATTAGAGAAAGAAGAATGAAAAAGAATGAACAAAGCCTACAAGAAATATGGGACTATGTGAAAAGACCAAACCTGTGATTGATTGGTATCCCTGAAAATGATGGGGAGAATAGAACCAAGTTGGAAAACACACTTCAGGGTATTATCCAGGAGAACTTCCCAAGCTAGCAAGACAGGCCAACATTCAAATTCAGGAAATTCAAAGAACACCATTAAGATACTTCTCAAGAAGAGCAACCCCAAGACACATAATCGCCAGATTCTCTGAGGTTGAAATGAAGGAAAAAATGTTAAATGTGGCATTTACACAGGTTTATGCATCTGTCAAAATCATCAAACTGTATACTGTATGTAAATTATATTTCAATAAATAATCCATTTTTAATTTGAATAAATAGATACTACTCTGTATTTTTGTGTGTTTTTAAAACAAACGTTGCTTTGCTTTTAAGTACATGCATTTAAAAAATACACAGGCTAATCCCAGAACTTTGGGAGGCTGAGGCAGGTGGATCACGATGTCAGGAGTTCAAGAACAGTCTGGCCAAGATGGTAAAACCCTGTCTCTACTAAAAATACAAAAATTAGCTGGGCATGGTGGCAGGTGCCTGTAATCCCAGTTACTCAGGAGGCTGAGGCAGGAGAATCGCTTGAACCCGGGTGGCAGAGGTTACGGTGAGCCAAGATTGCGCCGTTGCACTCCAGCCTAGGCAACAGAGTGAGATTCCGTCTCAAAACAAAAAACAGAAAACAAAAACAAACAAACAAAAAAAATCTACAGGCTAGTACCTACATGTCTTGTAGGTATTCAAGGCACATAAGCTGTGTGTCTGTATTTTAGCAAAACTGGGCTCATAGTACATAATTGCAAAGTAAATCCTTGTTGATTGATAAAAAATTTAAAAATTGTCTTTTGCATTACGTAGAATTTTATTAGAAATGTGGGTTAGTGAGGGAGGATGGGTTGGAGTAGCAGTTTTAAACACGTTAACAAGGCCTTCACAAATCCCAAGAAATAAAAGTAGAGCAGGAAGATGTGGTCTTTTTACCAGGTGACAATCATAATATTTGTAAAATAGGGTCATATCTTAACCATGTTGACTTTTTCTGTATTTAATAATACCTAGCAGATAGAAGTTTAGTGTATATTTGAGGAATTGAAATAACCAGGTTTCTATGGCAAACCCCATTTAGCAAGATCAAATTTTATACTTTAATTATTTTTTCAAATGTTCTTTTTTGTGTCCCAAAACAAGTTATTCAAAACATAAATTGATCCCCAAAAGGAATACATGAGTTTGAAGTAGGGAGATTCAAATTACATATTGCTAAGAAATATTTTCAGATAACTTGGTTTCTCAATTCAAGGAACATGCTTCTAGCTTTTCTTCTTCTCCTTTTCCTTCTTCCCTTTCTTCTCCTTCTTCTCCTTCTCCTTCTTTCCTTTCTTCTCCTCCTTCTTCTCTTTCTTCTCCTTCTTCTCCTTCTCCTTCTTCTCCTTCTGTTTCTGCTTCTGCTTCTCCTCTTTTTCTTTTTTTTTGAAATCTTGAAGGAATTAGTACCTATTTCCATGGAATTGGCTTGATTTTCTTCCTCTTCCAGGTATTGAGTGTGCTATGTTAAAAGAAAGAGGAGGCTGGGCACAGTGGCTCACGCCTATAATCCCAGCATTTTGGGAGGCCGAGGCAGGTGGATCACCTGAGGTCGGGAATTTGAGACCAGACTGACCAACATGGAGAAACCCCGTCTCTACTAAAAATACAAAATTAACTGGGCGTGGTGGTGCATGCCTGTAATCCCAGCTACCCAGGAGGCTGAGGCAGGAGAATTGCTTGAACCTGAGAGGCGGAGGTTGCAGTGAGCCGAGATTGCACCATTGCATTCTGGCCTGGGCAACAAGAGTGAAACTCTGTCTCAAAAAAAAAAAAAAAAAAAAAAAGAAGAGGAAAGAGATCTCAGGCATGGATACACAGGTTCATGTTGGGAATGGCTAAAAGTAACACTGGTTAGCAGGTTTGAAGTTACTTCCAATTCTCATTCTCATTCATTCAAAATGTTCATTGGGGAATGGTATAACAAGACAATGTGCTCAGTGCTAGAGTCATGAAAATGAACAAAGGGAAGTTAGCACCCTCTAAGAGATCCACAGACCAGTGGAAAAGACAAAATGAATAACTGAATACATAACTAAATACATGATTATAAGCATACTCCATTCTATTATTGTTTAAAAGTTAATTTCTGTATTAATCATTATAACCATATACAGGGCGTCTGTCTGGTGTTTTACAGATGTTGTTCTATTTGTACCTTCAAAGTAGGTGTTATTCTAATTTCAGAGCAGTGGAAACCAAGGCTTAGAGAGGATATACCACAGACGTGTCTAGGATGTAGTTAAGATTTGAACTCATTCTGTCTGACTTTCTAGTCCTCAGTCTTTCAACCAGAGCCCTCTACCATCTAAGATGGACTTTAGCCAAACTTTTCAGCCTGCAGTATGAATGCATAACTTTGTAACCATGCCCGAGGTAAAAAACTTCAAAGGAGCTTGAAACTGGTTTTCCCTTGTTTTGGTAATTTGTATTTTATTCTTTCTTAAACTCAGATAAATAAATAATCACCAACCACACAGAGGAAAAAAATCAGATTTGTTTTGTGTTGGCCATGTGTTTCCATTTAAAATATCATGTTGGGAGAGGATGGTGGTTAGGAGCAGCAGGCGTGTGGTGATTTTGCACATAATGGCACATGCTGGGTCCGTGTTCTGTCTGGAAGTTTCAGCTGCTCTTTGAAGCTGTGCTTTCTACTTAGTGGAGTCATGCAAAGGCTTTCTTTGTCCCAACTTCAATTCTGTAGCAATCAGAGTAGATGATTGGCCTGGGCACTAAGAGCCTCGTGCACTCTTTAGTGTTGTAAACATGTTGGCTCTCTGCTATGCTAAAGAGACTGAGCTAGCTGCTGGGAGGGCTACAGTTCCTCGGTCCCTTGCTATCCTGTAGCTTGCTTTCTGGTGGGGGAAAGCCTCCTGTGACGAGGGATATATTAAGACTAAGAGAAGTCAGAGCACAATGCTCTAAGAACGTGATCTCCAATAATCTCAAAGGAGTACTACTGTCAAGGGGAAGCTCACTTTCAGGCAGGAGCATGAAGAAAGGAGAGCAAAATTTATTGACTGTACTATGCAATATTGCTTACTCCTCAACACAACAATGTGAGGGATGTGCACTTCTTGTATTTTTTTTTTTTTTGAGATGGAGTCTCACTCTGTCACCCAGGCTGGACTGCAGTGACACGATCTCGGCCCACTGCCACCACTGCCTCCCAGGTTCAAGCGATTCTTCTGCCTCAGCCTCCCGAGTAGCTGGGATTACAGCCACCATACCCAACTATTTTTTAAAAATATTTTTAGTAGAGACAGGGTTTCACCATGTCGGCTAGGCTGGTCTCGAACTCCTGACCTCAAGTGATTTGCCTACCTCGACCTCCCAAAGTCCTGGGATTACAGGTGTGAGCCACCATGCCTAGCCTTGTATATTTTTTGTTTAAAAAATGAGATAAGTGTAACTGAAAACTAAAAATGTGTTAGAGCATATACAATGAAAAATAACTCCTCATCTCACTTCGATCTCTTAGTCTATCCCCAAGAGCAAGCAGAGTAAAAGATTCCTGTTTATTTTCCTGGTAATATTCTAATTAAATTACATGCATTTCATTGTATGCATCCTTTATTTCTCTACAAATAAGAGTGCACTGAATACCCTGTTCTGAACCTGACAGTTTTCCCTCAACAGCATATCCTAAAGTACTTTAAGTGACAATAGGTACATGTGGCTTCACCTCTATATTTTTGTTTGTTTGTTTGTTTATGGCTACATAGGTTTCAATATATATGTTGGATTTTTGACAGACCAATAAATAGTGCCCCTCTATCTCTGCCCCCTTCCCCTGGGTTCTGAAGAGTTTGAAAAGGAAAACAAATAGTTGGCATAAGGAGGCCACAAATTTAATTTTATTGCAGATAGAGGCAAGACTAGAAGTTAGAGTTTTATGTGAATAGTCAAGCAGGCTTGTTATTACTGAAGCTGTGTATGTAGATCTTGTTGTGTAGCCTACAGCAGTTCCCAAAATGAAAAGTACAGTTGAGACAAGATCTACCAGTCAGATAAGTGATACCACCTTCTCACAGGTGGAGTGAGTCAAGGGCAAAAGCAAGATCATCAGGGTGCTTTAAAAACTCCTTTGCACAGAAACCTGAAGAGAGTAGAAGGTACTCCTCTGACTGTACAGGCGGAGAGCATCCTTATTTAGCTAGTCCCCTGTGGATGGTAGTTTAGGTTACTTCCATTCCTGCTACTGAGCATGCATTTTTGTTATTTTATTTTTTTTGAGCCTCACCCTATCACCCAGGCAGGAGTGCAACGGAGCAGTTTTGGCTCGCTGCAACCTCCACCTCCCGGGTTCAGATGATTCTCTTTCTCCTGCCTCAGCCTCCCAAGTAGCTGGGATTACAGGCACCTGCCACCATGCCTGGCTATTTTTTTGTATTTTTAGTAGAGACGGGGTTTCACCATGTTGGCCAGGCTGGTCTCGAACTCCTGACCTCGTGATCCGGCCACCTCAGCCTCCCAAAGTGCTGGGATTACAGGCATGAGCCACCGCACCCAGCCTGTCATTCCTTTTTTTACAGAAAAAGAAACTGTGGTTCTGTGAAGTTAAGTGTTCATGGTTACACAGCTAATGAGAGGGAGAGTCAGAATTCCGATTCACATCTGACTTCAATTCCAGGGCTCTTCATTTCTCACATCCTCTACTCACCCAATTACTAGCATCTGTATGGAAAATCAGTAAGAGTCTGAGTCCATTTTTACTAAATCAGTAACAGTCTGAGTCCATTTTTATTAAATCTTATTGTTTTCCTCATAATCCCCATGTGAGGCAGCTGAAGCAGGAGTATGGTCTCCATTTTCTAGAAAAATAAATGGAGATTCAAAGAGGTTGTCACTTCTTTACTTAACATCACTAGTTAATGGCCAGGTCTAAGACTCAACCTCCTTTCACTTCAGACCCTTCTCCTCTATCTCAGAGAGCCTTGGACTAGCCAGTGAAATATGAATGCAGACCAAGGGATTAGTGTTATCAGTGGCACGTTGATGGGAAAGGGCGGTGTTTGCTCCAGGAGTGACAAGGAGTCTCCTTTCAATGATATCTAGATTATGTCCTTTTTAGGCATCTGTGTGTGTGGTCTGCATGTCAGAGCTTCCTGGGAAATGTCTAAAATGTAAATTCCTAGACTTCACTTAGACCTACAGATTATACGGAAAGAAAACCTGGAATCTGCATTTTAACAAGATACCTAGGATATTCTGATGGAAGTTAGTCTATGAATCGGGATGGAAGAACCCTGCTTTGAGGAATTTTAAAAGTTTTGTTTTTTGGTATATAGTAAATGAGTCATAATCAGAATTGTGTCTTGAGGCAGTGTGTTACTGTGGAACGAACATGGGCTTTCGCATTAGCTAAACTTAAATTGATTCCTCATTCTGCCATTTATTAGGTGGGTGAACTTGGAGAAGTTATGAGTCTCACTGAATCTCAGCCAGCTCACGTACATCACAAGTCTGCACTGAGGATTAAATGAGATGATGTATGTAAGAGCCTGCCCTCAGGCTCTGTAAATGTGACTTCCTCTCCATTTTGTTTTCTTCTAGTATTTTTTCAATAATCTATCTCATCTTCTCCACCCATGATCACTCTGAAAAGCAGTTTCTTGGTTTTATTTATCATCTCATTGCTATTACTTATGGTCCCTGCTATAGAAAAAAAGGACAGATGCCCAGCAGGGTCAGGTTTTCTTTAACTGGACTGGTACATGCACAGGCCTTGTTACTCTACTTGTTCTGTAAGATCCATGGAGGAAGATGAGTAAAGCGCATTTACCATGTGCCTTCTCAGAGGACATGTACATTTGTTAATGAATTCTGAGTCATTAACAAAATGTTGCCTTAAAATGGTTTGCATTAAAATGAAATTTTACTTGTGTTCCTTAAATGTCTTGGGATGTGCTGGACTGCTGTAGGCAAGCTTTGGAAGCAGCCCTTCTCCTTTTCCTGTTACCTTCCATCTCTCTGGGTTCAGTGGGCTTCAGTGTGTTCAGCAGCTACCAGGGCTCACCTAAGCAGCATTTAGGATCTTTCCTTTCTCTTGTTATGGCTTCAAACCTGACAGGTCCTGTGTGCACCCCCCTTAGCATCATCTAAGGAACACAGTGGCTCATACCTGTAATCCCAGCACACTGGGAGCCCAAGGCAGGAAGATTGCTTAAGTCCAGGAGTTTGAGACCAGCCTGGGCAACATAGTAAGACCATATCTCTACAAAAAAAATTAAAAAATTAGCCAAACCTGGTGACATACATCCGTGGTCCTATAGCTACTCAGGAGGCAGAGGTAGGAGAATCACTTGAGCCTCGGAGGCTGAGGCTGCAGTCAGCAATGATTGCACAACTGCACTCCAGCCTGGCCAACAGAGCAAGATCCTGTCTCAAAACAAAACAAAACAAAACAAAACAGAAAAACCAGGAAACAGTCCCAACAAGGGTGTTCATTCTAATCATAACTTGGTATGGTAATTACCTGCCTTTTGAAAAGAAGCTTTATAAAAAGTAAAACAAAATGAAAGAAAACCACTGAAATTTTGTATATCTTAGCAGCTTTAGGACAACATCATGGAAGAGGGTAAAGTTCCAAAAATAATAATAATAATAATAACCTTTTGAGGGAGTGCCTAATCTCGAGATGGGTGAGACTTGCTTTACAAACATATTTGTGTCTTTAATAGACAGAAGAACAAGATACAGGAATAGAAAGATAGGAACATTCTTATGTAAACAATGTGAGGAAATAGCCTACATCACAATTAGACTATATATATGATAACAGATGTGAACCTATTGCTGTAAAATTATACTTTTAATTTTGCAAACTTCAATGCGTAATTAACCTGAATTTTTACCTGACAGAAAAGTGATTTACTTACCATGAACAATCATTTTAAAAGAAAAAACAACAAAGATAAAATACACTTATAAAACTTACTTTTCTTTCTTATAACAAAGGTAATACACATTTTTAGTTGAATATATAGAAAATATTTAGAAAATTTAGAATAAAAGAAGAACATAAAAAGTATAGCACCCCAAGATCATTACTGCATACATTTTCATGTATATCCATCTACTCTTTTTTTCTATCCATGTAGTCATACTTGAGGGAGTCAAAAATGGAATCATAATATACATATTTTTCTTTTGCTTAAAAAAATACAGCATATGCCAGTGCTTCTCAAATGGTAATGCATATAGAAATCATTTGGGGAACTTTGTTAAAATGCAGATTCCTATTCAGTAGGTCTGGGTGGGACCTGGAATTCTGCATGTCTAACAAGTTCCTGGGAAGCACATGCTGCTGGTCACAGGAACACACTTGGAGTAGCAGGTGTGTACCCCATTACATGTCATTACTGATTCCTTACCAAGTTATTATTATTATTTGAGACAGAGTCTTGCTCTGTCATGCAGGCTGGAGTGCAGTAGCACAATTTTGGCTCACTGCAACTTCTGCCTCCCCAGTTCAAGCAATTCTCCTGCCTCAGCCTCCCAAGTAGCTGGACTACAGGAGCAGGCCACGACGCCCGGCTCATTTTTGTATTTTTAGTAGAGATGGGGTTTCACCATGTTGACCAGGCTGGTCTTGAACTCCTGAACCTCTAGTGATCTGCCTGCCTTGGCCTTCCAAAGTGCTGGGATTACAGTCATGAGCCACTGTGCCTGGCCTTACCAACTTATTTTTAATCACTGCAAATCTTCCATTATACAATGTATGTATCTCAACACTGTCATGTAATTGGCTAGTTAAGTTTATTCCTTTGCTCTTATTATACTATAAAAAAAACTGTGATAAACATTTTTGGGGTGAGAAATCTTTACACATGTCCATTGACATTTCCTTAAGGGAATTTTCTTGAAATGGAAATGCTTCATCAGATTTATTCAGAATTTGAAAGACATTTAATACATACTGCCAACTAGCTCTTAGGGAAGAAAACAATGCAGTTTTGAAAGGTACATGTTAACAAGTTAGTTACATTACCTGGACCTGAAATTTCTTTTGGTTTGTTGTTTCCATTTCCATAATAACCCCACTGAGTTCTCTTGTATCTTTTTTAGTATTCTATCATCGATGTTTGGTCACAAGGATGTCTGCCCCAAGCTGGCCAGACTATTAGCCTGAATGCTCAGCACAGCACTAGACACTAAAGAAATGAGAGAAGGATGAATAGTTAAATGGAAACATATGTCTTTCACAAGATAAATACTTCTTTAGAGCACTGTAGTGGGGGCAGTATCAATTTAGTTTCTAACACATTAGACACTTTGACCGCTAATTAAAACCTAAGCATGAAAAATTACTTACTGCTACTTATGGAAAATAACCTACGATATCCTTTGGTGTTAAACTATTTCCTAAAACTCCCAAATCTGTGCATAGCTGGCCAAAGTTTTAAAACTACATGCACCAAAACCGGTGGGCTGTTATTATTATGCTTAAGGTTTTATGAATGGCATTACATAATGCTTTTGTAATATTTTGATATAATATAGCTCATCATATAATAATTCTCATATAATATTTTGCAAATCCATCCCACATGGACCATGTTTTTATTTATAATTGTGGTATTTTATTCATCATGATTTTTTGTATTAATTTCGACTTTAAAAAATATCTCCTTAAACGTTACTTGGACCCCTTAAATTTTGCACCCAGTATGACTGCCTGACTTGCTTTACCCTAGTTCTAGTCCTAGAAGTTAACTGTAACTCAAGATTTTTGAGCAGTAAGATGAAAGTTATAACTTAAATTTTATACAGATAATATCAAGTAATATCACTTAATTAAATAACATTTGCTTTAATTTTTACTGGTATATTTAATTATTTTTCCTCTAGATGTTACTATCTAATCAAGAACCTATTCAAGTCACTGTACCTGTGGGCGTGGTATGAAATATGCTTGCTTTTTGTAGGCAACAACAGGGGACTTGGAGTCAGGGAGCTATTCATACCAATACTTTCCTTTATCCATTCAAAGTTCTTCCTTTTGTTCAATTACTAATTCAAAAAATACCCTTTGATTGCTGTGGTGTGATAGGAACCATGACAGGTAAATGCTATGTATGAATAAAAATGAGTAAAACCTAATGTTTACCATCAAGTTGTTCCACATTCGCTAGTGGAGGGACACAGTCCATATGAAGATCAAATTAAACCCAGAGTTTAAATGGGACCAGAGAGGAAAGATGGGGACACCTGGAACACAGGAAAGATGTGGTCATGCCTAAGTTGTCTCTTTAGGAGTGAATTTTGTGCATGTGTTACACTCACCACACGCCACCACACACACCCCCACACAAACACACACAGAGATGCATTCTTTAGAATTTAACCCATAACCATTGCCTTGGGAGGACTTAGATGTTTTGGCCAATGTACATTTAATCTAGGTCAAATTTTGCAAAACAAAACATGGAGTGCATTTGTTTGAGCAGGGGAATAATGCTGTCTTGGTCTTGAAGCCCATATGGCATCATGCATAGATTGAGAATCATCATGTCTGCTGAATTATGTTATCACTGACTTCAAAGTTTATCATTGATGAGCAGCAGCTGTTGCCAGGAATAGTAAATCACATCTTGCATTT
Organism: Nomascus leucogenys; assembly: GCF_006542625.1. NCBI lineage: Eukaryota > Metazoa > Chordata > Mammalia > Primates > Hylobatidae > Nomascus > Nomascus leucogenys. The sequence continues at coordinate 99,053,111 of NC_044391.1, forward strand.
TTATAAGAAATGGTATCATGGCTTTTCTAAATAACTGATTTTTAATAGAAGGCATAAGTCATCACCACACTATATATAGGAAGGGTATAGATTTACTTCTATCATTCATTTTTGACAATTTTATTTGGTTTCAAAATATTTCATTGAATGTTCACTATGTGCACATGAATAAGCTTAAGTCCCTGTTTTTAAGGAGCTTAAAATCCATTTAGGAAAAGGACATGTCTGTAACTAGAGTTTAAGGCCCAATGTCGTATGTGTTGAGTAAAGATACAAATCACTTGGATGGGAGTGAGTGGGAAAAACAAAAAGCTCAGGCCAGTAATGGGGAAGAAAAGAGGACTTTGTAGAGAAGGGAGCATTTGGCTCGAACTTTGTTGGCTGTGCAGGTTTTGTTTCATTTAGGTGGTAAAACACTGCAAGGCATTTGATGCCAAGAAGATAGGATGGGCAAGAAAATTATGAAGGTAAATGCCAGTTTGGGGAATTGGGAAGTAATTAGGCGTTGCTATTGATCAGTGCTTCTCAACCCTGGCTGCACACTGGAATCATCACGAGAGTCTTAAAAATACCGGTGCCTGAGTTTAACCCTCAGGGACTGATTTAATTGGTTTTTGGTATGGCTTATGCATCAGAATTTTTAAAAGTTCCTCAAATTATTCTCATATGCAGCCAGGGTTGAGAACTTCTGCTGTAGACTAATAATTTAGCCTGGTTCTATGGGAGGTAAGGCAGAAAAAAAAAAAAAAGGAAAACAGAACATGCTTTTACTGTGCTGAAAAAGAGCAGAGAATTTAAAGGAATATTCCTATTAGTTCATGTGGAAAATGTTAAGAGTCAGGGATTCTCATTTACATTTACAAATGAAAAAATAAGCTAGTCAAAGAAGGCTTGAAACTAAGGTAACATGACCAGTCTCTAGAACTGATCATGAGAAAGGACAGGGTTTGAGGTTAAGGAGAGAGAACTTTGATTACAAAAGTAAGAAAATTATAATGAAAAGAGGAGTCAGCAGTTTGGCTCTTCATGTTTGTCTTTGGCCTGAATTGGAAAGTATGGAAACTTCATCTAAAACTACTCTTTTTTTTTTTTCTTTTCATCAACTACCAAACGTGTATATGAGAAAGGGCACACACAAAGGGAAGTGAATAAAGTAGGGCGGGTGAGCTTTACTCAGAATAGATGAAGGAGAAGTACATGGCCACTGTGATATCCTTTCTCACCTTGAATTGGTCTTGTAGATGCAAGGCTTCCTGGATTCTTGAAAAATTCCTACCTTATCACCATTCAAGTCTTGTTGATTCTGCCTTGTTAATTCAGCAGTGACTCCTACATTCTGTCAGATGATAGCCTTCTTTAGGAAAGAAAATGAAACCTCCTCATCCAAAACTTGGATAAATATGCTGGGTGCAGTGGCTCACGCCTGTAATTCCATCACTTTGGGAGGCCGAGGCGGGCAGATCACTTGAGGTCAGAAGTTTGAGACCAGCCTGGCCAATATGGTGAAACCTCATCTCTACTAAAAATATAAAAATTAGCTGGACGTGGTGGCACATGCCTGTAATCCCAGCTACTCAGGAGGCTAAGACAGGAGAATTGCTTGAACCCCAGAAGCGGAGGTTGCAGTGAGCCAAGATTGCTTCATTGCACTCCAGTCTGGGCATCACAGCAAGACTCCATCTCAAAAACAAACAAACAAACAACAACAACAACTTGGATAAATAAAATTGAATCTTCTTCTTCAAAAAATATATATACTTCCAAGCCAGTGTTTCTCAACTTTTGGGATTATTCTAGCACTCAGACATGCTTCAGTCATGACATACCCACCGATTCCCCACTGCAGTTACAATTCTTCACACTGCACTGTGTGCTCAATGGTCACAGTTGTTTTGTTTTCATTGCCTAGCACAATGCCACACATACATTCAATAAATGTAATATTTTTACTTCTAGGTTCCAAACAAGACCTTGTTTCCATGGGCTTGTAATCCCTAAATAAAGAACAAACTCTTGTAACATTTAATTTTCATTAATTTTCTGTCTTTCCATATTCCATAGTGTCCTCCCACTTCATTCTGGTTTTCACCATAAAAGAAGATTAGTTTATAACAGTTTTTTTTTTTTTGTGGTAGTAAATATCTGAATTTTTTTCCCTTCATTGTTATCTTTAGTGAACTGGCTCTTGCAGGAAGTTTATCAGTGTCGACTCACTCATCTGCATCTGAAACATTCGATGACGGATTGTCACTCAAGGGAACCATTATATTTCCATACGTAGAGAAGTCCCTTTGCCAATCACAATAAAATGATACAATAACCATAATACAGAAAGAATGAGCGTGCATCTACCTGCTCTTATCTTACTGCTTCTCTTTAGGTCCTACTCAGTACTTTCTTTCTAAAGAGACAGCTTCCTAATTTCCCTACCTCCTAATGTATCCACTGTCTTCCCTCCCCATTTCTTTCAAATACATAACTGCCAGACACATTTTTCTTAACTATAGGTATGATAGGTATGATAGTCATTTTCTTACTCAAATCTTTCAGTGGATCTCTATTTCTAACTCAACTGTGTCCTTCTGACCTGGATATTTGTAAAGAACTTCACGCTCTGGCCCAGCTTTCCCTTCCCGAAGCCTGTCCTGCTCACCTTTACATGAGGCGCCAGCTTATTGTGCCTATTTGGTGCACTTTCAATGCAGCACATTCTTTCCTGCCACCTTGGCTTTGTCTTAGCTACTTCCTTCCTATGAAATGTCTGGATTCCCATCAATAGAACATTAACTCATCCTCAAGGTCAGTTCAAAATCAGTTCCTTCATGAGGAATTCCCCAATTCCTGTAAATAAACATGATCTCTCCCTTCCTAATCTCTCCTGAGATTAGGAAATCTCAGTTCTGAGAAATAGAACTGTCTTTCTGTTTCTCTCAGGGTCTTCCGCTTGGCTTGTTTTATAAATATCTATATCCTACACTGTCTCCTGAGATGATAAAGGCCTTGAGGAAATGGTAGGTACATTTGGTACCTACCTGGAGGAAATGGTAGCAACACAGTAGGCATGCCTCAAGTGTTTGAGACATGTTTCCTTAAAGTGTAGTGAAAGATTAGGGCCTAGGGGGATACGTTATATTCTTTTACATTTGAAATATTAAAAAGGAAGCCTAATGGGAAGGCAAAGAAATTATCTAATACAGGGCTTTGTATTCCTATAATTTTGAACTCTAAAATCACTATATGTTTTTCCTTGCACCAGCCTTTGCCTCCCTACCCCCATATACACACTCACACATGTACACACGGGTATAGAGGGGACTTTTGGTCTGCATAAAAGATAAGCAGACTAACTCACTATAATTATTCTGAATTAGATAAAAATATGTAACACCCTTGACATGAAAACAGTCTTTGGTGAAGAAGAAAAACTTCATTAACGGTTCTTTAAAACAGTTACAATCCCTTTACTATGCTACTTTGGAAAGGAAATATAAAACAGTATGATTATACATTTAAGAAGAAAACTATAATGTATTTCAGCTCCCCCTGGTAAAATGTGGAATAAAAAGTAATCTGGACATACCAAAAAATAAAAATAAAAAGCCCAAACAGCTTCTGCTCAGTACACAGCAAAACTGTGAACATTTGAACATTTAGTGACATCTGGGCAAGAAGAGTCAGCCAGAAAAACAATCTGCTTTTGTGACATATTTTTGAGATGAATTCAAAGAGCAACTTTTAAGGACAAAAAAGCAAATTAGTGTTTTATGTTGGGGAGAATATTTTATTCTTCCTTTTTCAGGGCTGCAACTCAGTAACCACATCCCATACAATGCTGGCACTTATGTCTCATAAATACTCCGTAGGTTTAGTGACATGGCTCATCTGGGAGCTTTCCCTAGGCAACTAACATTGCCACTTCTAGATTTTGCTTTCAATGATAGGCCTAGTAAAAGTTGGATGTCCCTGATATGTAATGGTAACAACTGAAAATGCCATTCTAATATTTTCTGTAGCAAAGAATGAAAGAGTTAAAGGGGCTTTCTTTGTTAAGTCAGCCTAGGTAACTCAAATATTCTCCTTTCCAGCTTTCTGTTGATTTTATTGCGATTAAAACACCATCAAATGAAAAGGTGAATTTACTGTTAAAACTTGAACTTTCTTATGTACAGTCCAGCTATTGCATTACCAAAAGAAAACGAAGTGTTCTCTCTATATGGAGATTGAATTTAAAAATTAATCTTACTTTTTAAATGCCTGGCACATTAGCCTACACGTACTTTTAAACTGTGTTCCCTCTTCACCAGCTCTACTCTGTTTCGATTCAAGTCCTGGAATGGAGAGGATTACTTTCTTCTGGATGTATCCCTGCCTACTCCCTCACCCTCTTCAAATTCACCCTTCACTCTGCGGCCACAGAGATGTTTCAAAAAGTACATTAGATCATGTCATCTGTTGAAATTCTGAGGTTTCTCTTTGTCAGGGCATCTAAGGCTTGTGAAGACCTGGCCTTGCCTTAGTTCTCACTATTTTTCCTCTTGCAGCCCTGGCCCCAGTACATACAGTCAGGCCAGATTGCATCCTGTCCCCTGAATCTATGATACTCTGCTGGGCTTTCATTTCCTCTCCTGAATGTTCTCACTTTTTGCTCCCAGGCTGTTTCCTACTCAACTTCTCATTCTCAGTTCAGCCCTCACCTCTGTAGAGATGCTTTCTTGGCACCTTCTCACGTGCCACAGCCTCCTGTGATTCTTCTTTCATAGATCTTGCCCCCACTATACTGTGATAGTGACTTCCTGCCTCTCCATTTAGGCAGTGAGCTCCATGAGGATCACTTGCTGTGTCGTTTTTGGTCTGTCTTTCAATATTTCCCAGAACAGGACCATGACTGGGGAGGTGTTGATTATGTCTTTGTTAAAATAACATCCAATCTATATTGCTTAAGAGTAGCTCACATAGGCCGGGTGCGGTGGCTCACGCCTGTAATCGCAGCACTTTGGGTGGCCAAAGTGGGCGGATCACAAGGTCAGGAGATCGAGACCATCTGGCTAACACAGTGAAACCCCGTCTCTACTAAAAATACAAAAAAAATTAGCCAGTTGTGCTGGCAGGTGCCTGTAGTCCCAGCTACTGGGGAGGCTGAGGCAGGAGAATGGCATGAACCTGGGAGGTGGAGCTTGCAGTGAGCCAAGATGGTGCCACTGCACTCCAGCCTGGGCAACAGAGTGAGACTCTGTCTCAAAAAAAAAAAAAAAAGTAGCTCACATATTTTACACTCCCACTCATTTCTCTTTTACATTAATTATCCCTTTTCTATACCTGCTTCAAAACAAATAATACAGTACCCAAAGCCATTCAACAGGCTTGAGCACAAGACCATAAACAAATCAGTTTAGTTCTCTAAACACTGTTCATTTGCTAATACACAGCAGATATTTCTGATTTCAGTTGCAGAGCTATTCTGATTGGCTCATTTTAGTTGTTATATTTGATCAAATTGATTAGAGGAAACCACACTCCATGAAGGGGTGATCAGAAAAATTGGTGCTTGTTGGTCTCTGATGAAAAATGGACGAGCCTATTTAGCATATCACCTAAAGCTACCTTAGGAATGTTTTGGAAAACTGTTCTGCAGCTGAGTCTGCAGTCAGGGTCCACAGCCTAGAAAGGAAATCACATACTTGGAGGTGGTGCTCTAAAGAAGTGTAACTGATGGCGATGAAAATGTGCACCGAAAGAGAGCAATGAAACAGGAGCTGTTTGACCCATTGCATGAACTGCACTCCACGTTAGGTTTCCGTTGTGTACACTCCTCATTGTATTCACCATCTCTTCCCACTCTCCAGGATATATGCACTCACACAGACAAAACAGACACACAAACACACACACTCCACCAAGATTTAGGTAGGAAGTAATCCAGCCAGGAGAGATAGACACAGTGAGATCTAGAGATTCTATTTTTATAAAGGCCTTGCAACTTGCAATCAGAAATGATGTCAGGGAAAGTGGCGATTGCTGTTTGATTGGGTGAGTCTACCATTAATTAGTAAGAAAAGCACTGTTGGTATTTTGAACAGAAGTTATTATTACAATTAGGACAGTTGCCTCATTTGTCAGGAAATTCAAACTGTAATTTTTAGCGGTGATTTAAGGTTAACAGGTGAAGAAGCTATGCTCCCATGTTCAGTTAAAGAAAAGATAACTAAGGATTTATGTATGTTACTATATATGTCTTTCCCATTAGGCTCTAAATTCCTTGAAGGCAGATATGAAAGTACAGCTACTGCACTGATGGTGACCAAAATTCCATGCCTCTTGTACATGACTATGTCTAGACTGGGGCATTTCTTATCAGAAAAGTATGAGCCTGGCTCAAATATTGTTTTATTTTTACTTGAAGCACAATCTCTTTTGGAGTGGATCTGTTTAGATTATTTCCAAGGGTTTTTTTGAAGAGTCATAAAGGACGCACTTGAAGGCTGTCTGATCTTTCCTTGACATAGGCAGAATTATGGGGAGCATTTGATGAACTGAGTAGCCAGCTAAGTCAGGCAGCTGTGGGCAGTGGAAAAGAATGATGGATGTGAGCTGGGCCAGGAGGCAGGGAATGGGAAGCAGTCAGAGGAGAGAGGGGCTTTCTTATGCTTTATTTCACCAAATCCTCACAAGAAACTTGCAATGGAAGTTTTATTGTTCCCTTTTATAAGTGAAAAAATGGAGGCTCCTGGAGATTGAGAGATTTGTTTGCATAGGCGATGCATGGAAGAGGCAGGGTTTAAACCCAGGTAGTTTGAAGCAGTGCTCTTCTTTACATGCTACAATACATGGCCTTACCCACAGCAGACTTGGAAGTCATTGTGCTTGAATTTGCTTCAGCTTTGACACCGTGTGGCATTGGGCAAATCACTTAATGTCTCAGGATTTGTTTCCTCAGCACCCAGCACAACAATGCTTTCCCTGTGTTCGTCACAGCAGTGTTGCAGTGGCCTAACAAAATAGCACAAGTCAGAAATCACTTTGTATTTGTAAATTACAAAACATGAAATGAATATAATGGGTTATTTTTATACTTATGGCCCTCAGGCTACACCTGAAGAAAGAGCAAAGCAATTTGAGAGACACTGGTAGTGTGGACTATGAACTTGCATTTGCTATTTCATAAAGACTTTTTTTTGCTGCAAGGGTCTATTAATTATAACTGCCAGTCTTCAGTGCACTGCTTATCTTACACACAATTAATTATTCCATAAATCAAATAAGCGAGTTGTTGGCAAATGACATCTGCAATCTTTGAGCTGACAGCAAAATATATTATGAACCGTAAATATCTCAGGCCAACTTTTCTTTTCTAGACATTTTGGTGCTGCTACCCAGGAAGAGATTATTACTGTGAAAAAACACTTGTGCTTGCTGGTGATAGCAGAACATGTTCAGCCCTCTCAGCAACTGAGGGGGTAGCTCTTTAAGTTGTGATCTCAGGTCAGCAGGCTCATTTGACAAGACCAAAGTGGGATAATATAGACATCATCAAAATAATTTGTCAGGCCTGCTAACATACTTTGTTCTGAGAGCTCTGGTCTCTGAATACTACTTTTCTGATCTTACGTGACCCTAATTCCTGCCTTTGCTAACACACCTGGAATAGTGCCTGGCACGTAGTTGATACTCAACAAATGTCTACCTCAAACTCCAGTCTTAGACTATTTACTTTCCATTTCCTCAGCACTGTTGACTGATTGTTTCTTCTCCTGAATGTCACTTGATTAATCTCTAGGGTCTTATACTGTGTGCAGACCCTGCTGTATTCTTCTGGGTTGAGCCTTAGCCTAAGGCATTGGTTGTCTTATCGGCTTCCAGTCAGCTCACAACTGACCAGTTACAGTTTTGCACATGTTCCTGGCGCTCTACTGCTCTCTACCCTCCTGTGAAAGCATTGGCCTGCTCAGGGAAAAGGGTGATCCTTTGCATAGCAATCGTAGTTGGGTGATTTTGACAGAATACAGTCACTCCTGGTGGCCTGATTTAATGTATTTTAACATCATCCACAAAATAGGTTTTTCCATTTTTCAACGGGGTTACACTTTTTAGGGAAATTTGCAATGTAATCTGCTCATGACCTAAAGAGATATAAGTAGTTTTCAGTTATTTAACTTAGTAAATTATCTGTATATTGGTAGATTATAAAATATCTCTTTCAGTCTCTTACCATTCTACTATCCCTTTGCTCATTTTTCTTTACACATCATGCCCATTACAATGGAAATATCAATTTATTTCAACTTATCAATGTTTCTTTAAAACAGCAAACTGCTCTGTATGTCCGTGCACACCAGCATAAAAAGGCCATACCATCGCAATCTGTCATGAAATGTGTACTGTATTCCATTGATTCTAACATGCACATCTTTTAACATGTTAATATCTCTAAAATTGGCTGCATTTTACAACTGAAGGCATCTTAGTACTATTTCAGGATTGAATGGACCGTAAGTTTTATCTCTTAGGACTATATAAAATAGTGGCATATTATGCAACCAAAGGTGCCTTAGAATTGATGAAAACTAGTCTAAAGCTAATCATAGCTAAAAGTTTTAATTCATGTTTGGCAGATATTGTATGGTGTCTCATTCAGTCTCCCTCCATTCTCCTTTTGCTGTGCTTCTCTGTATTATGGAAATTCCAATGCTTAAAACTTTTTTAGACTTCAGTATAGCTAGAGTTCTCACTAAGAATTGGGTTTTGCCAAATAGATGAGCACACAAAACTTGGAATGTGGAAATTAGACAAAGAGTGTCTTCCTGTCACTTTTGGGTGTGTGCTACTGGCAATTGGGATTCTGAAGACAGAGTATTCCAGTAGCCTTTTTCCAGCTTCCTGTGTCCTAGAGGCAGCTATGGAAATGGCAGCAGTAGGTGGAATTTCAGCTTCCTGATCTCTGGGGCACTGTTCTGGGGTGTGCTTTCCTACTCAATAGTTCCAGTGGTGGCATCAAAGTAGTGACTTTGTGTTGCTTTAGAAAAAATTCCTAGAGGCCCAGCCCATAAACAATTCTTCTAGCCTTTCCAACAATTTCATAAACACTGAATTCCCTTTATTGAATCCCTTGTTGCTTAGAATACCTAGAGTAGTTTGGTTTTCTTTACTGGTGTATTTGACAATTACATCAGATTATTATATGTACCCTAACACAAATAAATCTATTAGAGAAATAAGAGGCCGTTTACCTGTTTTCTTTAAATCAACTGTAGTTATTTATTTTCTTTTTTTGAGACAGAGTCTTGCTGTCTCGCCAGGCTGGTGTACAGTGGTGCGATCTCGCCTCACTGCAATCTCCGCCTCCCAGGTTCAAGCAATTCTCCTGCCTCAGCCTCCCAAGTAGCTGGAACTACAGGCATGCGCCACCATGCCCAGCTAATATTTTTGTATTTTTAGTAGAGACAGGGTTTCACCTTGTTGGCCAGGATGGTCTCAATCTCTTGACCTCATGATCCACCTGCCTCGGCCTCCCACAGTGTGATATACAAGCATCAAGGTTTGTCATCATGATTAAAGTAAATGCAATGCAAACATTTCCTTCAGAAAAACAACAGCACTTAGAATTTCTATAGCCTCATCATATGACTATAAAAATAAACATTATTGTTTTAATAACATCTTTAAGTTCTTTAAGGCTGAGAAGGATAAGCAAACAAATAGATGGACACATAAATAAATCATTGTTAATTTATGAAAAAAGAATTCACAAAATATTTTCACATTTATCTCTCCATTTGTCACTTGGAGAACTGGAGTTTGAAAAAAAAGCAAAACAAAACACTATACGGGATATCAACATGAACCATTTGTCTGACCTTAAATAAGTCATTTCATTTTGCTGTGACTCAGATCCTTTTTCTATAAAATATGGAAAATAAGAACTATCAATTGCCTGGATTTCAAAGATATTGTCAAGAAAAATATTACATAATGCCCTTGCATATACTTGAGAAAGAACTTGTAAGTTTTGGATATTATTAAACTTGGATTGTGTAATTTTAGTATTATTGTTAATACTTCATAAAGTGTCACAAAAAATTGAAATTAACCATATATAGGAGATTGATCTAATCAAATAGAACACATCTACCTCATTTTCTTTCTCAAAATTATAGTTTCAATCTGCACTGTGAAAGAGCTCTGTCCATAGACGTGATAATGAAACATATTCCAAGGTTAAACCAGGACTTCTCTGAAAGCCATTAGGGATCAGTTTGATGCTAAAAATAATTCACTAATAAATGTTCCTCATTTTAAGTTCCCTTCTCAGAAATAATTAAAGGGTACATCTCAGAGACCAGTAATTTTCAGGCTAACTGCCACTTTTTAATCTAAGTTTTTTCTTCTTTTTTTTTGTTTAAATTTATGATACTTAAGCCACACATCAATGTATTCAGTGAAAACACTTCTTTAGGATATGTCAGTTATGCTGAACAAAGAAGAATTAGTTACATATCTTTGCCTTAGAATAAAATTTTCATTTCTATTAATTCTTATATATAGAATCAAACTGATGCCTCTTGCAAGCATCTTTTGTATGACTTTTCATTTGTTTAAGTGGAGTTAGATGTCAGAGTTCATTTTAATATAAAAAATTTAAGCTTTAGGATTTGACAAATGTATTTCAATATGCAGCTATAGAAGACACTTACATACATGAGCTATTATATCTATTTTAAGTACCAAGAATAGAAACTTCAAAATAATTACATTTCTATAGCTAATGCTATAGAATTTAGTTTAATGTGGTGGTTGGATGCACAAACTCCAGAGATGACTTCATGAATTCAAATTCTGTATTTCTCTATCTGTAAAAGGAGACAATGATAATATTTGCTTTTCAAGGTTTTCATAAGCATAAGCCTTAGATGAATTAATACATTTAACAAGGGTCTTTTTTTGTATTTTATTTGGAGACAGGGTCTATCGCCCTGGTTGGTGTGCAGCAGTGTAATCATAGCTCACTGCTGCCATGAACTTCTGGGCTCAAGCGATCCTCCCACCTCAGCCTCCCTGTGTGCTGGGATTAAAAGTGTGAGCCACCATGCCTCATCATAAGGGTCTTAAAAGAGACCCTATTTCATGTAAGTGCTCAGTAAACTGTTACCACTTACTGTGACAAGATACAATACTGTCTCATTTTTTTGTCCACAGGGCCTATTATATTTAGAAACATGACTTCTGATATGTCCAGAGCCAAATAAAAATGTTTTCTTATACTTCATACATAATACATTATATTAAATGGCAGAAATCAAAACAATAGGAAATAATCACAAATTAGTGAGCTCAGGGATTGGGCTTGTCTTTAATTTCAAATATGTGCCATGATTTTCTACGTAATTAGAGTACATGAAAAGAGAATAAACCAAATCTAGACATCTCTAACTCTAACATTACAAACAAAACATATTTGAAAACTTTCAACCACTTGATTGTATTCCTCAGCTTTCCTACGATGGTTACTAAATTGCAGACTTGGATGAAGCATTTGCCCCCAAATGTGTGTCTGTTAAACTTTAGTTTCTTAGGATGCTCAATGAAAATAAAAACAGAGTACCATAGTCAAATAAGTTCAATAAATTGAGAAAAATTGCATACTATATTCTTTCTTGTAAATTCACATTGTTCATTAGCATATTATAGTCTTAAAATAAAGAAACCAATTTAATTATGTTTAATCAACTCCTCCAAAATATTTGATTATAAGATCAAATTTGTCCTCATTTGTGGGATATTCTACAGAACTGATGATCCAAAGGATGTACATTTGAAAATAACAGCATAAAAATAAAAACAAGTTCTCTAAGTATGCTTATTTATACAAAAATTATACTAGCTAAATATCAAACTATTGTTTTCATTTATTCAGACTTCTTGATGCACTTGATATGGATTATATAAATCCGTGGACAAAAATGACATCAGTACAATGGTGAAATTGGAGTGTTTTACCATAATCTCTGCATAGTGTACTGATTTTGACAATTACCTGTGGATGACAATACATTTGCCAGAGTCTAGGAGTTAAATGGAAAAGTTAACAGCACACCATTGGAGAAAAATATCTGGGAGTAGATGCATTCAAGTGAGTAAGAAGAACAATTACCTGCATCACCCTCAGGGTCCACTTCTTAGTGCCGAGATAGACTCCCTTCAGCAGGCAATTCCTCCCATGGGGAAAAGGAGAGTATAATGAGTTAGTACCCAGCTTTTCCAGCTGTGTGAGGCACATCCCAAGAAGCCCATCTTTCTTTCACTCAACTCAGAATATTGAGGGTATTAGCATGGCTAAATGGCTGGGACAGGGCATTAGCAGGAAAGAAAGGAGAGGACTCACAGCAACCAGGACTTGAAACACAGTACAGGGTACGTATCCTTTGAAGCATTTCACAGAGCCCATCAGGAGGCCCACCCATGAACCACTTGGGACACCATATCTGTAGCATCTCCCTGCAACTGGCCCATAGGCACCCCTGATGTTTTGTGCATATTCCCCTTCCCTTTCCCCTATAGTCAGTTGCCTGCATGTGCACTCCAGATGGTGAGTGTGAGCCTTTACATATAGCTTTTGAGTACATGCAGTCAGCAGGCTCAACTTTGAAGGATTGGGAGGCATACAAAATTGAGAATTTCAGGGCACCATCGCAGAGGAAACAAACAGAAAGCTTTCAGGACCCAGTTTGGTTTTGTGGATTTAAGAGAAGACACGCAATCATCAGAATTTCTTCTCCACTCATCCAAGAAGTGTGGATTGGGTGAATCCATAGAAGAGATCTGAGAGAGCCTCAGATTCCCTAGCCATGCCCACTGTTGAAGATATTTCTCTCAAATCCAGTCAGTAAAGACCAGAGAAAGTGACTCTTTCTTCAAATGTGAAGACAGCAGTGCAAGACTTTGAGGAACATGAAAAATCAAGGACACCTGGTACCACCAAAGGAACATAATTTTCTGGTACCCAACTGCAAAGAAATGGAGATACACAAATTGTCTGACAAAGAATTCAAAACAACTGTTTTAAGGAAGTCAGTAAGCTACAAGAGAACACGGATGGAGAACTTAATGATATTAAGAAAGCAACACATGAACAAAATAAGAAGTTCGACAAAAAGAAATTATTAAAAAAAAACCATGATTTTCGAGCTGAGAATACAATGAATGAAATGGAAACCACAATACAGTTTCAATAGCAGACTTGATCAAGCAGAAGAAAGGGTCTGTCAACTCAAAGACTAGTCATTTGGAATTATTCAGTAAAAGAAAAAATAAAAAGGAATGAAAAATGCTTATGAGATTGATACAACACCATGAAGAGTAGTCATATATGCACTATGGGAGTCTCAGAAAAAGGAAGAGATAAAGGGGAAGAAAACTAACGTAAAGAACTAGATCAGTCTTCCCTTATCTGTAGTTTTGCTTTCCTTGGTTTCAGGTACAGTACAATGATATGTTTTAAGAGACAGACAGTGAAAGAGAACATGCAAATATTGACATAATTTTTGTTACAGTATATTGTCATAATTTTTCTATTTTATTATTAGTTATTGTTAGTCTCTTACTGTGCCTAATTTATAAATTAAACTTTATCATAGCAATAGTGGTGGTGGCCTGTCTGGAGTGGCCACTGCCAGGATGCCAGCTGCAGCAGGGGAGGTGTAGCTGGGGCTGTGTGCTCCGCAGAGCTGGTGGGGGCCAGGAACAGGTGATCCTAGTGGGAGCCCTATGTGCTACTGAGTTAGTGGGGCGGGAACCTGTGCTCCCAGGCATAGCTGCAGCTGCCCAGTCATGGCTCCAGCCCTAGGCATCCCTGTGCTCTCAGGGGCTCTGGAAGTCCCCTGCCATACAGGCTTGGAAGTGCCTGCTCCCGTTCCCTAGCCTCTTTCCATTGCTGGCACCTGCTCCGCGGCAGAGCAAAGTTGTGGATGTGTTGTGATAGCTGAGCCTGGGAGCTATTGTGACCTGGTCATGTGTGTGTTTTCAGGGCAGTGCTGATACACCAGACTCCCCACTGCCTTGGCCCCCTCTGGAAACTGCTTCTGAGGCTGAAACTTTGGATGCTAATGAACAAGGATGGTGCAGGAGGCCAGGAGGGCCGAGGGCAACTAGGTGTGGGCCTGTGGACACCTGTTAGTGCGGACAGCCTAGGTGCTGTGGATGGCATGTTGATGGCAGTGAGAGGCAGACATGTTCCTAGGTGGGAACGGGTGGGTCCCTGGTGAAACCTCACCTTCAAGCCAGGGACAGCTTGAAGCATGGGGGCCTGGCTGCCAGTTCCAGTTGCAGTCTGTGACCTGGAGTGAAAACTTCATTGATGCCTTTCAGCCAATTGGATGGTGCTTTTTCCAGACCCACAAATGACTGCCCATGGACCAAGCAGTATGTACTTCCTCCATTCTGAGCCCATGAAAACCCCAGACTCAGTCAGACTCTGACACTCATCAGGATGACACGCCTGCAAATAGGATCTACCCACTTCGGGTATGCACTCCGCTGAGAGCTGTTCTGTCACTCAGTAAAGCTCCTTTCTGCCTTGCTCACCCTCCAGTTATTCACATAACCTCATTCTTCCTGGATGCGGGACAAGAACTCAAGACCTGCTGAATGGCAGGAGGGAAAGAAGCTGTAACATGTTCCCGGCCAGCTCGCCAAGCTGCAGGTGGTGACATACTCCTGGACTGTGGGAGTGAAGAGTAGCGACCCTTCTGGGGACTTAGACCTTGAGATTCTCTGAGCCAGAGCTGCTGTAACACTATAGTTCTCCTGCCCTCTGCTGGTGCTGGGTGGCCACCCCATGCAACAGGACACAGCAGCAGGCCTGGGCCAGCCCAGGAGCTGGGGGCCTGAGTGGGGTGGTGGAACTGAAAGGGCTATAACACAAACCAACCAAAACATGCCCCACTCGCTTGCCGCACTGTGGGTGAGGAGAAGGAGAAAAGAGCTGCAGTCATTCTAGGAAGCCAGAACTTGGGGCTCCCCGAACTAGGGCTGTGACATGCTGTAACACCTTTAGGATTCTCCACTTCCTGGCGTCTCTGAGATTTTGGATGCCACCATGTTCCCCTTGTCCAGATGCTGGTGTCCGCAGCAGAAGCCACTTGTGATATGTCTGGTCCAGTTGCAGCTTCACCTGTGCCAGTGCCTGGAGCTGCTCACCCCACCACAGCAGCTGGCATGCCTGGCTGTGTGCAGTGCCAGATCCCACACGTGCCCACTCACACACACCCTACCGCTCCACGTCTGGGTCGCCCTTGGCAGGAGTAGGATCCAGGCTGGTAGCATGAGCCAAGTGCAGCCTGCCAGGCTGAGTGGACAGAACAAGCCCAGGGGGCATGAACAAAACTCAAGCAGAAGCACTGCTGTCCACAGAGGTTTCTGGCTGGCAAAGCAACATCCTAAGGATCCTATGACAATAGGCACATATGTATAGGCAGAAACATAGTATATATAGGTTTTAGTACTATCCATCATTTCAGGCAGCCGCCAGGGGCTTGGAATGTGTCCCTATAGATAAGGGAGGAGGATTTTAATAGCTGAAAACTTCTCCAATCTTGGAGAAGATAGGGGCATTCAGGTACATGAGGCTTAAATGTACCCAAATAGGTTTGACTTAAAGAGGACTTCACTGAGACACATTATAATCAAATTGTCAAACATCAAAGATAATTTTGAAAGCAGCAAGAGAAAAGAAACTCATCACATACAAGGAAACCCCATTAGACTATCAGATTTCTAAGCATGAATCTTGCAGGCCAAGAGAGAGTGAGATGACATATTTCAAGTGCTGAAAGAAAAAAGATTGTCAACCAAGAATACTTTACCTTGCAAAACTATCTTCCAGAAATGAAGGAGAGATAAAGACTTTGCCAGATAAAGAAAATATGAGGGATTTTATCACCACCAGATACGCCTTATAAAAAATGCTAGAGGGAGTTCCTCAAATGGAAAAGTAAGGATGCTAATTAGTAATATGAAAACATAAAAAGTGTAAAACTCACTGGTAAAGGTAGCATATATTGTCAAGTTCAGAATACTCTAATGTTGTAATGGTGGTGTATAAACCACTTTTACTCTAGGATAGAGGTGAAAAGACAAAATTATTAAAAATAATCACTATATGCCAGTGCGGTGGCTCATGCCTGTAATCCCAACACTTTGGGAGGCCAAGGCAGGCAAATCATGAGGTCAGAAGTTTGAGACCAGTCTGGCCAACATAATGAAACCCCGTCTGTATTAAAAATACAAAAAATTAGCTGGATGTTGTGGTGTGTGGCTGTAATCCCAGCTACTTGGGAGGCTGAGGCAGGAGAATGGCATGAACCTGGGAGGCGAAGGTTGCAGTGAACTAAGATTGCACCATTGCACTCCAGCCTGGGCAACATGCAAGACTCCATCTCAAAAAAAAATTCACTATAATAATTCGTTAATGGATATACAATATTAAAAAAGTAAATTATGATATCCAAAACTTAAAATGTGGAATAGGGGAGTAAACATGTAAAGTGCATGCAATCGAAGTTGAAATCAGTTTAAAATAGACTGTTATAAATATAAGATGTTTTCTGTAAGCCCCATGGTAGCCACAAAGTAAAAACTTTAATAGATACAGAATAATTAAAGATAAAGATAATAAATTAAAGCATGCCACTGCAGAAAATCATGAAATTACAAAGGAAGAGCAAGAGGAAAAAAGGAACAAAAGAACTAAAAAAGAGAAAACAATTACCAAAGTGACAATAATAAATCCTAACGTATCAATAATTACTTTATAAATGAACTAAATTCTGTAATCAAAAGACCTACAATGGCAAAATGGATAAAAACAAACAAGCAAGATTTAACAATATGATGTCTACAAGAGACTTATTTTAGCTTTGAGGACACAGATAGGCTAAAAGTGAAGAGATGCAAAAAATATATTCCATGCAAATGGAAACTAAAAAAGAGCAGGATGAGTATCTGCTATTTATATAACATAAAATAGATTTTAAGTCAAAAACTGTACAAAGAGACAAAGATATTTATAATATAATACATAATATCTCTATAAATTTATAATCATATATAATGTATATTATGTTATATAACATATATCCTTATATATAATATATATCCTTATATCTTTATATTTATTATTATATATGCCATATGTAGCTGTAAATATATGATATAATTATAAATATCTTTGTCTCTTTTTGCAGTTCTTGACTTAAAGTCTATTTTATCTTATGTAAATAACAGATATGTTTATCTTATTATGTATTTATATAATAAGAAAGGGGTTAATTCATGAAAAGGATATAACAATTGTAAATATATAGGCACCCAACATCACAGCACCTAAGTATATCAATCAAATATTAACTAATCTGAAGGGATAAATAGATAATACAATAATAGTATTTCAAGATAATATGCATGGTAGAAATAGACAATTTCTATTGAAATTGTAAAAAATAAAGAAAAACACGAGGACTTCCTCATAGTTACACATTAGTGAAAAGAAAGTGTTCTAGTTACCACTCTTGTACATTTGGTGGATATTCTCAATGTCCTGCCCTATGCTAGGTCTTAAAGAAGTATAAGACTTGCACATGTATCTTGAAAGAGTAGATCATTGCCCTGCATAGAAAGAGAGAAGAGTAGAAAATTTCAGGCATGGATAAAGGTGCAGAGGTGCAAATACATATACACTACTCAATAGTAGGTAAGGGAGTAATGGCAACTAACATTAAGGAACATTGTCTACCATATTGTGAAGGGTCACAAAGGTCATGTGTACTAACATGATGGTTAACTGTCTATAGCAAAGCTATGAGTAAAATTTAAATTATATGCAGCCTAGGTATTGAAATTTGACTGACAACCAATATAAATGAATTCATATGTTTATGAAAAATTCTTCTTTATTTCTTTTTAACAATGATCTAGTAGATTCAGAATAAATTTTTCAGTGCTTTTCAAGATAATTTTGATACGATTGGAAACAAATAGTTCTAAATATTAAAAGAAAATCTGAATTTCTGCAGTGTTCTTTCTAAATTTATAAACACAAAATTTTCATATTGCAGAGATATTTGGGAAAAAAAATTTGTTGTTTATACATACTCACCCAGAATCTACACAATTACAAATTTCCTTAAGTTTCTGACAGCAAAAAAGAAAATGAATAACTAAATACAGAGAATCATAGTTGGAACATATTCAAGAGGTGGAGAATCTATTTAAAACCGACAACTCAACAGATGTAGTCTAGTCAATGGTTATATTTGCATAAGCATAAAAGCCAAACAAACATGTCTGAAATCTCATTGGTAAAACACTGTATGATTTAAAAAATTTTGGGGGGGTTGTCAGAACTACTTTTTAGATTTATTGAATCCCCTCAACAGAAGAACCGACTGCCGAGGAAATTCAAAACACATCTATGAAAGCAGAAAATTATAATGTGACAAGTGAAGAATTGAAATGGATTCACCCTAAAAGCAGAGCCAAATATCAGCCATTGTCATGGGCCCCCAGGAGGACTGAGTCTGGTGATGCACGAATATCAGAATGCAAATGTGGTACAGTGACAGCGATAACACATGCGTGCACCTTGAAGTCAGAGGGATAGAAATCCCAGCCAATGCCTCTTTCCCTTTTCAGCCATGTAAATTCCAATCTTGATCAATAAGCAATCCAGGCGTCAATGAAAGTGGAAGGAATACATATTCCTCCTCCCACAAATCTTAAACAATAGCAGCAGGATTCTTCTTTCACAGAAAAGCATGATTTTAAGGTTTTGGTCCCCACTGAGTACAAATTGCCAAGATACAGATACAAGTACTTTGATTTATAGATTAATCCAGACATTTTTATGTTCTGTAGGCCTGACGTATGCTTGACAGAAACCCCACAAGGTCAGAAAGTCCTGTTGTCTAAGAAAGAATTTCTCTTCTGCTTCCTTGCTCATTTTGGCCTGAGAGAAAGGTAATACTACAGTTAGTTGTGGTCTTAATAAAGAGCATTTAAGTCAGAGTTCATAAGTTTAGGCTTTTTTCTTTCTCAGGAATTATTGAAAAGAATGGCTTACAATTTTTTAAATTTATTTCGGGAGAGATAATTATATTATTTAGGGAGAGAGATAATTATATTATTTTTCTGAATCTCTCAAGCTTCACATAACAGTGAAAGATTCATGAACCGCTGATTAAAAAAAGGTACAAAAGCAACAGTTTTTAAACCACCTGCTATACACTCATTTGACAATATTAAGAGGTAACGCTTCTGGTGTTTTTAAAGAAATTGGAGTAGTGGGCAGGAGAGCTATAATTAAGGAAGAGCACTGCACTGGGATTAGACCAAGGTTTTATATTAAGAACAACATTCTGTTTTATCTTAACTAGTGTAACTTATTCATTCCACAAACATGTACTGAATAACTTCTGAAAATAAGGCTCTTTTTGCCTTCAATAAGCTCTCTGCATGTAAAAGAAAAATACTAGTACTAGTTATATGAAAACTTTGAAATAATATATCAGCAGGAGGCAAAATCAAAACAAAATAAGGCCAGGTGTGGTGGCTTCTGCGCTTTGGGAGACCGAGGTGGGAGAATTGCCTTAGACCAGGAGTTTGAAACCAGCCTGGGCAACATGGAGACCTTGTCTCTACAAAAAATAAATACATTAGCAGGGTGTGGTGGTGCATGCCTGTAGTCCCGGATACTTGGAAGGCTGAGGTGGGAGGATCACTTGAGCCCAAAAGGTAGAGGCTGCAGTGAGCTATGATCATGCCTTTGCACTCAAGCCTGGGCAACACAGCAAAACCCTATCTTTAAGCAAACAAACAAACCAACAAAACAACAGGACCCCTGTGGTATCTCTCCCCATAAATAATATAACAGGCAATTTCTTGAATACTAAAACTGGTATTCCTTATAGATTATTACAGTGGCCTCACTTTAAAGAGAAGAACCTGAAGCCCGAAAAGGTGAGGTTACTCCTTTAAATTAGTTGTTAGAAAGTTGCAGAATCAGTCAGTTCTCTAGATTCCTAGCCCAGTTACATTTTTTTAGTATGACACTATCACTCTTAACAACAACCAGCAAAACCCAAACTGCTTAAAACATTTTAATCCAAGGCAAATCTTTAGTTCTTCTGGTTTGCTGGAGTGGGAGGTGTGGTGGAGGGACTTGGGAAGCAGTAGGAGGAGACAGTGGAGATTTATCATTCTTGTATGTGCTGGAGTGCTGTGCTAAGGTGCTTCCATTTTTAATCTCTTTAAATGTAAGAACTTTGTGAGATCAGTGCTATCCCCTCCATTTTCCAGATGAGGAACCATGAGTCTCAGAGAAGCTAAGAAATTTATCCAGACACCCACATTTTTGTGAGTGGTGGACTTAAGATTTGAACCTGTTTTGGGTTCCAAGTTCTTTGGTCTTTCTACTGTTCCTTAATTGTTGCCTGTTACAGGATGCCTTGCATTTCTTCATAAATGAGTCCAATTTTTGCCTGCCACCTGGTTTATATGACTGTCCAGATTGATTTTTCTTTTAAATTTACATTTTGCAACTGTAGGCTTTTTTCCTTTCCATTTATCTCCTGCTCAGTCATGAGGTTGGAAAAAATGAGAAGTATGCTGGTTTTGTTTGGACTGAGAACATTCCAAAATGTTTGGCTGCACCTCAAAACCCTGTTAAAATAATATTATTTATAACTTTCTGCTTGGTCAATTTTATTTTAAGTTTGGCTATCTCCCAGGGGAGGCTATTCTTTCTCCTTGATGGTAAGGTTTGCTGCTTGAAAGCCTTAATCTTAAACATTTTTCAAGTAAGACTCAGGTCCTTGCCTTTATGATGAATACGAACTCGTTAGATAATAGCCCCAACCACTCTGAAGCAGTTCATTGCAGAAGCTCACTTTCAGCCGTTGTGGGTGGGGTGTTAGCAGAATGAATGCCATAGGTTTACACGTGAACCATCAGCCCTGCTCGCAAAATATAATCTGTCCAGCACCGCGATAGGTTGCGTTTTAGAGTTGGGCTTTAGTGTGGTGGGACTGTTTACCAGAATGCCTTCTGAGGAATACAAAGCAATTTTGTTTTTTTTTTTACATTCCTCCTCAGTAAGGTTATTGTTGTTAGCAGATTTGTTTAGCTGCCCTAGCAGCTTAAGACATTTCATTGACTTTTGAGCAGATGATATGATTTTTTCAGGCACAGATGGGGGAAAAACAGCTAGCAGAATCATTACAATGAATACCTACCACAAGTAGTAGGGAGGCAGGCTTTTGACAGGACATAACTAAAGAGAAGACCTGTCTTTGCCTCAATGTGTAATTGAACACTGTCTAAAATTGATGGCAAAGCAATGTGAATTATAGAGGCCAAGGATTTGCTATTTAGAAACTTAAACAAATACGCTTTTTCTAAAAGGCCTTTCTTTTTCACACAAAAACGATGGTCAGTGAAGTGGCAATTCTCAGTGAAACGACAATGCTTCTCTCTCAGGAGCAGCTACCCTAAAGGAAACAGAGCCAAAACACAGAGACTGAATCATTAACCTAAAAATGTAGTTACATAACTGCTAAAATTCCACACTTTGCAGGCCTGTGGCCTGACTTTAGCCTTTAGAGACATTCCTATCCCAGTGGTCGCTAGTAGCCACTGCTCACATTTCTCCATCTCTCTGCCTCCCAGGAGCTAAACACCTATTGATTTTCCCAGAACCCTGAGCTGTCTCCATAATAGAATGATTTGGTGGGCGTCCTGTCAAATGTAAAAGGAAGCCTCTGCTAGACTGAGCATTAGAACGTGGTGTTTTTTAATAGAAATGTGAAATATCAGTGCAATTATAAATCAATAAAAACCCAGGGGGAAAGAGAATCTCATTTGAGGGAAGATCTTTAAGTTTTTTTCCTTTCTTTTTCCTTGTAATGAAAAATTAGGTCAGGGAACCAAATTTATGAGGTAAAAACTGTCAACAAAGGATTCCTAGCTGTTGCTGAGGCTGAGAAAAAAGAAAGCTAAATCATGCATGCAGTGTGAGTATGTGAATGACACATTTTAATATATTAGGGAGTCAAAATACCTCTCATTTTTTACTTGTGTTTTTGGCTGTTGCCCAAATTGTTATTGTTTTATTTATTGTGCTAGTGTCATTCTCTTATGCCTTTTTCCAAATTCCATATTTTCTCCTAGGTTTGCTTTCCATATGCTGGATGATGTTTTTGGATTTTCAGTGTGTGTTTCAGAGTCTTAAAAGCTCATGCTAGCTTGCTTAACATACCTGCTATAACTCATGATATAGAACCCTATGGAGAACTGTGTTGCAACATGCATGCAGTGCCTACACTAAGGCACATTGCCAAGCTGATGACTGTCAGAGAGCATCACTAATGGAGGTAAGCCAGTAGGGTCTAAAAAGCTTCACAGAGAGAATGTATGACCAGATGATAGTCCATTAAATTGCGTTGAGGTGCAGCACTATGTTCTAAATTGGTGGACCCCACGAATTTATATGTTGAGGCCTAATGCCCAATGTGATAGTATTAAGAGGTATGGCCTTTGGGAAGTGATTAAGTCATAAGGTGAGGGCTTGACCCTTATGAATGAGAATAGTGACCTTATAAAAGAGGCTTGAGTGAGCTCCCCGGCTCTTTTTTGCCATGTGAGGATGCAGCCACAAGTCACCATCTATTAAGCCATTACCAGACACCAAATCTACTGGTGCTTTGATGTTGGACTTCCCAGCCTCCAGACCTCTAAGAAATAAATCTCTGTTGTTTATAAATTACCGAGTCTAAAGTACTTTGTTATAGCAGCCTGAATAGACTAAGACATGCAGCAAGTGAATAGATCACTCACTGTCGCCCAGATCTGTCCTTCATTATGACAAGGTTGTTTCTCGTACTGGACATAGGTCACCTTTGCTAATCTCTTACAGAAATTCTAAGCTTTGTGAGGGAAAATGCATAAGTGTGAGAGAAGAACAAGGAGCTATGAGAAGAAGAGAGATGGGAATGGATTGAGACTGTTGAAATAAGAGAAAATATCTTGGTTTTGACATCATTTTCAAAGAATCATAGTTATCAAATAAAAAATTTCACAATTATCCAAAATTATAATAAAAATTCAGTGGCTGGCAAAATGGCTGAATAGGAACAGCTGTGGTGTGCAGCTCCCAGTGAGATCGACACAGAAGATGAGTAATTTCTGCATTTCCAACTGAGGTACCTGGCTCATCTCATTGGGACTGGCTAGACAGTGGGTGAAGCCCATGGAGGGCAAGCTGAAGCAGGGTGGGACATTGCATTACCTGGGAAGTGCAAGGGGTCGGGGAACTCCATCCCCTAGCCAAGGGAAGCCATGAAGGACTCTGACATGAGGAATGGTGCACTCTAGCCCAGATACTACGCTTTTCCCATGGTCTTTGCAACTCGCAGACCAGGAGATTCCCTCAGGTGCCTATGCCACCAGGGCCCTGAGTTTCAAGCACAAAACTGGGCAGCCATCTCGAGCTAGCTGCAGAAGTTTGTTTTCATACCCCAGTGGTGCCAGGAACGTTTAAGTCTGCTGAAGCTGTGCCCACAGCCGCCCCTTCCCCCAAGTGCTCTGTCCCAGGGAGATGGGAGATTTATCTGTAAGCCCCTGATTGGGGCTGCTGCCTTTGTTTCAGAGATGCTCTGCCCAGAGAGGAGTCTAGAGAGGCAATCTGGCTACAGCAGCTTTGAGGCGCTGCAGTGGGCTCCACCCAGTCTGAACTTCCAAGCAGTTTTGTTTACACTGTGAGGGGAAAACCGCCTCCTCAAGCCTCTGTAATGGCAAATGCTCCTCCTGGCAGCAAGTTCGAGCATCCCAGGTCGACTTCAGACTGCTGTGCTGGCAGTGAGAATTTCAAGCCAGTGGATGTTAGCTTGCCAGTGAGATAGAACCGTTCAGTCCCCTGGAAAGGGGGCTGAAGCCAGGGAGCCAAGTGGCCTAGCTCAGTGGATCCCACCCCCATGGAGCCCAGCAAGCTAAGATCCACTGGCTTGAAATTCTCACTGCCAGCACAGCAGTCTGAAGTTGACCTGGGATGCTCGAGCTTGCTGTAGGGAGGACCATTTGCCATTACTGAGGCTTGAGTAGGCGGTTTTCCCCTCACAGTGTAAACAAAACTGCTTGGAAGTTCAGACTGGGTGGAGCCCACCACAGCACCTCAAAGCTGCTGTAGCCAGATTGCCTCTCTAGACTCCTCTCTGGGCAGGGCATCTCTGAAAGGAAGGCAGCAGCCCCAGTCAGGGGCTTATAGATAAAACTCCCATCTCTCTGAGACAGAGCACCTGGGGGAAGGGGCGGCTGTGGGCTCAGCTTCAGCTGACTTAAACGTTCCTGCTTGGTGGCTCTTAAGAGAGGAGTGGATCTCCCAGCACAGCACTCCAGCTTTGCTAAGGGACACCTCAAGTGGGTCCCTGATCCCCATGACTCCTAACTGGGAGACACCTCCGAGCAGGAGTTGACAAACATCTCATGCAGGAGAGCTCCAGCTGGCATCTGGCAGGTGCCCCTCTGGGGTGAAGCTTCCAGAGGAAGGAACAGGCAGCAATCTTTGCTGTTTTGCAGCCTCTGCTGGTGATACCCAGGTAAACAGTGTCCAGAGTGGACCTCCAGGAAACTCCAGAAGACCTGCAGCAGAGAGGCCCGACTGTTAGAAGGAAAAATAACAAACAGAAAGGAATAGCATCAACATTAACAAAGAGGATGTCCACACAGAAACCCCATCCAAAGGTCACCAACATCGAAGACCAAAGGTAGATAAATCCACGAAGATGAGGAAAAACCAGTGTGAAAAGGCTGAAAATTCCAAAAACCAGAATGCCTCTTCTCTTTCAAAGGATCACAATTTCTTGCCAGCAAGAGAACAAAACTGGATGGAGAATGATTTTGGCTATCAGACAGAAGTAGGCTTCAGAAGGTGGGTAATAACAAACTTCTCTGAGCTAATGGAGCATGTTCTAATCCAATGGAAAAAAAGCTACAAACCTTGATAAAAGGTTAGAAGAATTGTTAACTAGAATAACCAGTTTAGAGAAGAACATAAATTACCTGATGGAGCTGAAAAACACAGCACGAGAACTTTGTGAAGCATATACAAGTATTAATAGCTGAATCGATCAAGCGGAAGAAAGGATATCAGAATTGAAGATCAACTTAATGAAATAAAGCATGAAGACAAGATTAGAGAAAAAAGAATGAAAAGGAACAAACAAAACCTACAAGAAATATGGGACTATGTGAAAAGACCAAACCTAAGTTTGATTGGTGTACCTGAAAGTGACAGGGAGAATGAAACCAAATTGGAAAACACTCTTCAGGATATTATCCAGGAGAACTTCCCCAATCTAGCAAGATGGGCCAACATTCCAATTCAGGAAATACAGAGAACACCACAAAGATAGTCCTTGAGAAGAGCAATCCCAAGACACTTAATTGTCAGATTCACCAAGGTTAAAATGAAGGAAAACATGTTAAAGGCAGCCAAAAGAAAGGTCTGGTTACCCACAAAGGGAAGCCCATCAAACTAACAGTGGATTTCTTGGCAGAAACCCTACAAGCCAGAAGAGAGTGGGGGCCAACATTCAACATTCTCAAAGAAAAGAATGTTCAACCCAGAATTTTTTATCCGTCAAACTAAGCTTCATAAATGAAGGAGAAATAAAATCCTTTACAGACAAGCAAATGCTGAGAGATTTTGTCACCAGATGTGCCTTACAAGAGCTCCTGAAGGAAGCACTAAATATGGAAAGGAAAAACCAGTACTAGCCACTGCACAAACATACTGAATTGTAAAGACAATTGACACTGAAGAAACTGCATCAACTAATGGGCAAAATAACCAGCTAGCATCATAATGACAGCATCAAATTCACACATAATCATATTAACCTTAAATGTAAATGGGCTAAATGCCCCTATTAAAAGACACAGACTGGCAAATTGGATAAAGAGTCAAGAGCCATCAGTATGCTGTATTCAGGAGACCCATCTCATGTGCAAAGACACAAATAGACCCAAAATAAAGGGATGGAGGAATATTTACAAAGCAAATGGAAAGCAAAAACCAAAAACAAAACAAAAAAGCAGGGTTGCAATTCTAGTCTCTGATAAAACAGACTTTAAACCGACAAAGATCAAAAAAGAAAAAGAAGGGCATTATGTAATAGTAAAGGGATCAATGCAACAAGAAGAGTGAATTATCCTAAATGCATATGCACCCAATACAGAAGAACCCAGATTAATAAAGCAAGTTCTTAGAGACCTACAAAGAGACTTAGACTCCCACACAATAATAGTGGGAGACCTAACACCTCAATGTTAGATCAACAGGACAGAAAATTAATAAAGATACTCAGCACTTGAACTCAACCAGACCTAATAGATATCTACAGAACTCTCCACCCCAAATCAACAGAATATACATTCTTCTCAGCACCACATAGCACTTACTCTAAAATCGACCACATATTTGGAAGTAAAATATTCCTCAGCAAATGCAAAAGGACTAAATCGTAACACAGTCTCTCAGACTGCAGTGCAATCTAATTAGAACTCAGGATTAAGAAACTCACTCAAAACTGCACAACTGCATGGAAACTGAACAACTGCTCCTGAATGACTACTGGGTAAATAATGAAATTAAGGCAGAAATAGATAAAAGTTCTTTGAAACCAATGAGAACAAAGACACAATGTAGCAGAATCTTTGGGACACAGCTAAAGCAGTGTTTAGAGAGAAATTTATAGCACCAAATGGGAAAGATCTAAACATCACAATTACAAGAACCAGAGAAACAAGAGCAAACAAATTCAAAAGCTAGCAGAAGACAAGAAATAACTAAGATGAGAGCAGAACTGAAGGCGATAGAGGCATGAAAAACTTCAAAAATCAATGAATCCAAGAGGTGTTTTATTTTTAAAGATTAACAAAATAGATAGACTGCTAGCCAGACTAATAAAGAAGAAAAGAGAGAAGAATCAAATAGATGCAATAAAAAATGATAAAGGGGATATCACCACTGATCCCACAGAAATACAAACTACCATCAGAGACTACTATAAACACCTCTACACAAATAAACCAGAAAATCTAGAAGAAATGTATAAATTCCTGGACACATACACCTTCCCAAGACTAAACCAGGAAGAAGTCGAATCCCTGAATCGAACAATAACAAGTTCTGAAATAGAGGTAGTAATTAATAGCCTTCCAACCAAAAAAATCCCAGGACCAGAAGGACTCAGAGCCGAATTCTACCAGAGGTACAAAGAGGAGCTGGTACCATTCCTTCTGAAACTATTCCAAACAACAGAAAAAGACGACTCCTCCCTAACTCATTTTTTGAGGCCATCATCATCCTGATACCAAAACCTGGCAGAGACACAACAAAACAAGAAAATTTCAAGCCAATATCCCTGATGAACATCAGTGAGAAAATCCTCAGTAAAATACTGGCAAACCAAATCTAGCAGCATATCAAAAAGCTTATCCGCCATGATCAAGTCGGCTTCATCCCTGAGATGTGAGACTGTTTCAACATACTCAAATTAATAAATGTAATCCATCACATAAACAGAACCAATGACAAAAACCACATGATTATCTCAATAAATGGAGAAAAGCTCTTTGATAAAATTCAACACCCCTTCATGCTAAAAACTCTCAACAAACTAGGTTTTGATGGAACGTATCTCAAAATAATAAGAGCTATTTATGACAAACCCACAGCCAATATCATACTGAATGGGCACAAGCTGGAAGCATTCCCTTTGAAAACCAGCAGAAGACAAGGATGCCCTCTCTCACCACTCCTATTCAACACAGTATTGAAAGTTCTGGCCAGGGCAATCAGGCAAGAGAGAGAAATAAAGGATATTCAAATAGGAAGAGAGGAAGTAAAATTGTCTCTGTTTGCAGATGCCGTGACTGTTTATTTAGAAAACCCCATTGTCTCAGCCCAAAATCTCCTTAAGCTGATAAGCAACTTCAGCAAAGTCTCAGGATACAAAATCAATGTGCAAAAATCACAAGCATTTCTATACCCCAATAATGGACAAACACAGACCCAAATCATGAGTGAACTCCCATTCACTATTGCTACAAAGAGAATAAAATATCTAGGAATAGAACTTACCAGGGATGTGAAGGACCTCTTCCAGGAGAACTACAAACCACTGCTCAAGGAAATAAGAGAGGACACAAACAAATGGAATGTTATCCCCATCAAGCTATCATTGACTTTCTTCACAGAAATTGAAAAAACTACTTTAAATTTCATATGGAACCAAAAAAGAGCCTGCATAGCCAAGACAATCCTAAGCAAAAAGAACAAAGCTGGAGGCATCATGCTACCTGACCTCAAACTATACTACAAGTCTACAGTAACCAAAACAGCATGGTACTGGTACCAAAACAGATATATGGCCCAATGGAACAGAACAGAGGTCTCAGAAATAACACCACACATCTGCAATCATCTGATCTTTGACAAACCTGACAAAAACAAAGTATGGGGAAAGGATTTCCTATTTAATAATTGGTGTTGGGAAAACTGGCTAGCCATATGCAGAAAACTGAAAGTGGACCCCTTCCTTACACTTTATACAAAAATTAACTCAAGATGGATTAAAGACTTAAAAGTAAGATCTAAAACCTTAAAAACCGTAGAAGAAAACCTAGGCAATACCATTCAGGACATAGGCATGGACAAAGACTTCATGACTAAAACACCAAAATCAATGGCAACAAAAGCCAAAATTCAAAATGGGGTCTAATTAAACTAAAGAGCTCCTGCACAGCAAAAGAAACTATCATCAGGGTGAACAGGCAACCTACAGAATGGGAGAACATGTTTGCAATCTATCCATCTGACAAAGGGCTAATATCCAGAATCTACAAAGAACTTGAACAGATTTACAAGAAAGAAACAACCCCATCAAAAAATGGGTGAAGGATATTAACAGACACTTCTCAAAAGAAGACATTTATGTGGCCAACAAACATTTGAAAAAAAGCTCATCATCACTGGTCATTAGAGAAATGCAAATCAAAACCACAATGAGATACCGTCGCATGCCATTTAGAATGGCGATCATTAAAAAGTCAGGAAACAACAGATGCTGCAGAGGATGTGGAGAAATAGAAACACTTTTACACTGTTGGTGGGGATGTAAATTAGTTCAACCATTGTGGCAGACAGTGTGGCGATTCCTCAAGGATCTAGAACCAGAAATACCATTTGACCCAGCAATTTCATTACTGGGTATATACCTAAAGGATTATAGTCATTCTACCATAAAGACACATGCACACACACACACGTATATATATGTGTATATATATATATATATATTTTTTTTTTAATAAAAAGTATACTTTAATGTCGAAAATGCAAACTTGGGGAGTGCAGAAGTATCACACACAAGGCTGTCACTTCACACTTGGAGGGTTGCACAGCGCCGGGGCAGAGGCAGCCCTCACATTCCAGATGATGCTGGGGCCGGGCAGAGGCACTCCTCACTTCCCAGACTGTGGGCAGCCGGGCAGAAGCGCTCCTCACTTCCTAGACAGGGTGGCGGCCAGGCAGAGGGGCTCCTCACTTCCCAAAGGGGCGGCGGCCAGAGAGAGGTGCTCCTCACTTGCCAGATGGGGCAGCAGCCAGGCAGTGGCACTTCTTATTTGCTAGATGGTGGGGCCGCCGGGCAGAGGGGTACCTCACTTCCCAGACAGGGCAGCAGCCGGGCAGAGGATGCACACATATTTTTATTGCATCACTGTTCACAATAGCAAAGACTTGGAGCCAACCCAAATGCCAATCAATAATAGACTGGATGAAGAAAATGTGGCGCATATACACCATGGAATACTATGCAGCCATAAAAAAGCATGACTTCATGTCCTTTGTGGGGACATGGATGAAGCTGGAAACCATCATTCTCAGCAAACTAACACAGGAATAGAAAACCAAACACCACATGTTCTCACTCATAAGTGAGAGCTGAACAATGAGAACACATGGATACAGGGAGGGGACCATCACACACTGGGGCCTGTCAGTGGGTCGGGGGCGAGGGGAGGGATAGCATTAGGAGAAATACCTAATGTAGATGATGGGTTGATGGGTGCAGTAAACCAAGATGACATGTGTATACCTATGTAACAAACCTGCACGTTCTGCACATGTATCCCAGAACTTAAATTATAATAAAATAAATAAATAAATAAAAATCCTGAGATTTTTAATCCAAGAGGGGTAAAGATGGGAAAATAAGAAGACAATTACAGTCACGATCTGCATAATGAGGTTTCATTCAACAATGGAGCACATATACAATGGTGGTCCCATAACATTATAATATCAGATTGGTGCAAACATAATTGTAGTTTTTGCAATTACTTTTAATAGCAGAAACCACAATCACATTCGCATGAACCTAATAAAATATTTTTACTGTAACATTTCTATGGTTAGATATATTTGTATACACAAATAGTTGCCACTGTGTTGCAATTGCCTACTTTGCCTACAGTATTCAGCACAGTAACATGTTGTACCAATTTGTAGCCTAGTGTGTAGTAGACTATACCATCTAGGTGTGTGTAATTACAATCACTCTATGATGTTTGCACAACCGCAAAATCACCTAATAATGTATTTCTCAGATTGTATCACCATCATGAAGTAATGTATGACTATAATCATATATGTGATGGTGGCAAGGGAACACAATCACTATGTTATCTCCAGATGCTTTGAGCCACTGGTTTTTCTTGTCTCTTTTTCTATGTCAACAAAAAATTGTGAAGTTTTAAATAATTTCTCAAGATTAATAGTAATAACATATTTCACAATTTATTGAGCTGACTTCATGTACTTTAAAAATTTCTCTCATATTTTCAACAACTGCAACTACTTTGGACTTCTAGAAAGCTCAAAGAGATGAACAGTCCATGTACTGACCTGTTCCTGATTTCTACAGCCTCACCTCTGCCACCACATCTGCCTCTTACACATTTCTATGTTTTTGGTTTATAACTTGATGTAAGATGGTAGTTGGCGGGTCGAGTTCTGGGAGATTCCTTAAAAATGTAGCCTTAATGAGAGAAATGAACATATATTCCAAAAATCAGGGGTTTAGTAGTGAGGAATAGGTGGTTTCATCTTCATTTGCCTTTCCTTGTATATTTTGTACACTTCTTAAAATTAAAATTGTAATAGAACTGCATTAAGGGTGATTGGAATTTAGGGACTGCAGAGGGGAAAAAGACAGCATCTGGTTTGATGTACTGTAAATCTCAGGGAATCTAACCAATGGTATGTTTATTAAAATTATAATCTGTACTTTTCCTAGAAGCTGTAGTTAATGCAAGAATTAAACATTTGTAAATATTGCATAGTGAATTCATTTTTGAAAAAATTTGCCGTGAGTTCTTCACGGTAATTATATAGGTATCTAACTCAGGATGTTCCTGCAGGATAAAGCAGTATACCGAATCCTAAGTCTACACTAAAATTTGAAGTGAATGTCTAGATCCATCCTTAGGGTAGAGGCAAATGTAACATAAAGATGGTTTTTATATTTAAAGTTCAAATGGAAATATTACTTAATAAACCCAAGCTTTGCCAAAGGGCCATTTGATTTTTACTTGGCTTTGGAAAATAATATAAGAAACCCATTTTCCTTAGAAGGCTGGGAAGGAATTGAAATAGAAAACCATTTGCCCTTCAAAGGAACATATCCAGTTGTCTAGATCTGGAAATGTTAGATGACGATATTGCGTTCTTTGAAGTGACTGAGTCATGTGGGTCAAAATTCCTCATGAAAAATGTGTTTAGACATGTCCTAAATTATTTAGAATAAGGCTCAATACTTCCATTACTAAGGAAAGTATATAAGGGGCCTTATACAGTCAATACATGGCGCAAAAGTGAGGTATTCACCAAGAACTTGGAAATGACATCACCCTTAGGGAGTTCATCTAATAAAATCTACACATGACAGATTTGATTACCATTCACTATGGGTAAACCAGGAGATATTTGTAAATGTAAGACTGGAACATCTTTTTAACACCTAAAACTCCAACAAGGGACTGTCTTAGAAAAGTAGAATAGGAAGATGCTTGTGGTATAGTAAGCTAAATTTGATCAATCTTAGGATACACTTTTGTAGAAAGGCCATGTTGAAAGAAGAGAGATGGTTAGACTGGAATAATTAAAAAGAAGTATCAAGAACTAATATTTGTCAGAATATCTTCAGCACTCCCAGGGTTCTTATTAGTTCTTCAAATTCCCCAGACCTTATGGCAGGCAAATTCTACAAAGTGGATAAATGCATTTGGCCTTTATAGCTCCAAGACGCACATCATTAAGGCTGCCTACCTCAAGAAAGTTACTGATTATAATTTAGTTCCCCATGCATATTATCTTACAGGAAAGTAATGTCTGACCAACCGATGCGAACTTTCTTATCTTCTTAGTGATGGCAGCAGCAGCCCATCCAGAATGGCTGCTGCCAACATGCCGGCTGCAGCGGGGAGGCACAGCCAGTCCTCCCACTCCACAGAGCAGGCAGGAGTCCCGCCCCTGGGCCCCAGGCCTCCTGCTCCAAGGGACAAGTGGGAGCCCTGCCCCTTCCGAATCGGCAGAGCAGGAGCTCCTCCTGGGCAGCTGCAGCCACCCAAGCCCGGCTGTGGACCTGGGCATCTCTGTGCTCTTGCGGGGGCTGGGAAGGCCTCCCTACCCCCCACTCCCCACAGACGCTGAATTGCCTGCTCCCACTGTCTGGCCTCTCCCCACTCCTGACACCCACTCAGATCATGGAGCAAGGTGGGAGCCCTGCTGAGTGGGGCATGCTTGGGTCGGCACTGACATGTCAGCCCCTCTGCCACCTTGGCCCCCTCTAGACATTGGGTGCTGATGAGCATGGGGGGAACTCAA
The DNA here is from genome assembly GCF_006542625.1 of Nomascus leucogenys. NCBI lineage: Eukaryota > Metazoa > Chordata > Mammalia > Primates > Hylobatidae > Nomascus > Nomascus leucogenys. Next base: position 99,086,100 of record NC_044391.1, read on the forward strand.
AGGGGGGCTGAAGGCAGCTCAGTGGTGGCCTGCAGGTGCCCCTTGGTATGAATAGCCTGGGTGCCATGAACAGTAGAAAAGGCAAACAGGCTCCTGGGCTGAAGGGGGTGGGTCCCCAGTGAAGCCCCACCCTCACGCTGGGGTAGCCTTGAAGCCTGGGGGCCTGGCTGCCAGTCCTGTGGACTGAAGGGGGAACTGGTGGTGCTTTTTCCTGGGCCCGCCCATGGCTGCTAATGGACCAGTCAGCGCACACTTTCCCGCTTCCCCACAAGACTGTAAAAACTCCGGACTCAGCCAGAGCAGAGCAGATATCTGGACCACCAGCTACAGAGAGGAGCTCCCTGCTCCAGAGCCCCCTCTCTACTGAGATGTGAACAGTTTGACAACCAGCAGCACAAAGGAGCTACCTTCCCTGCTGAGAGCTAAACATTTGTCAGGACAAGCTATCTGCAGAGAGGAACCACCCACTCCAGGCCTCCTCTTTGCTGACAGCTGAACACTCAACAGGATGACCAGCTGCAGAGACGGGCCACTCACTCCAGGGCTTCCTCTCTGCTGAGAGCTGCAGAGGTGATGGGATTACCTGCCTACAGAGAGGAGCCGTCCACTCCAGGCCTCCTCTCTGCTGAGAGCTGAACACTGACAGGATGACCTGCCTGTAGAGAGGACTCCACTAGGGGTCTCCTCTGAGCTGTTTTAACACTCAATAAAGCTCCTTTTCATCTTGCTCACTCTACTTGTCTGCCTCATTCTTCCTGGACACAGGACAAGAACTCGGGCCAAGGCGCCACTGGCCACAGATGTTTCTGGCCAGGAAAGCAACACCCCAAAGATCCCATAACATCAGTAGACCTTTTCCTCTTAGTATGTTGATAATTGACTTGCTGGTTTCTATATCAGGTTATTAATGATTTGATTAATAGGAGCCAGATCCCCAGAGCCTGATCCCTTCTAGACGCAATGACACACTGAGTTCTAAAGTTAAAGTGCTGGTGACCCCATGGTGACACACTTTGGCCTTCCCTTGGTAGCCAAGGAAACTGATGTTAATGCTATTTCATTTTGTCCTGAGCATCAGGTATTCTCAAATTCAGTAAAGTGTGGTATCTAAGCAAAGAGAATGCAGTTTGAGAAAGACTAGGGTGGCAAAAAATAGTATTTAATAAAATCAGATACTAAGGGAATAGAAACTGGGATAAAAAATATTGGGTGAAATGAAACAAAAAAGGATTTTATTGTACTTTATAGTTTATTTTATTTTATTTTATTTTTATTTTTATTTATTTATTTGAGATGTAGTCTTGCTCTGTTGCCCAGGCTGGAGTGGAGTGGCGTGATCTCGGCTCACTGCGACCTCCACCTCCCAGGTTCAAGTGACTCTCCTGCTTCAGCCTCCTGAGTAGCTGGGATTACAAGCATGCACCACCACACCCAGCTAATTTTTGTATTTTTGGTAGAGACAGGTTTCACCATGTTGGCCAGGCTGGTCTCGAATTTCTGACCTCAGATGATCCACCTGCCTCGACCTTTCAAAGTGTTGGGATTACAGCCATGAGTTACTGCACCCGGCTGTATTCCTTATATTTTAATATTACATATTTATATTTTTCAGGCAATATACAATGAAAATTCATTGCAATTAGAGTGTTAAAATAAAATAATGTATGTTAAGAAGAAATACAATACAGATGCTTTTTTTCTCCCCAGTCCTTAATTATCTCTAACCTTATATTTACACTGGTATCTCTGAGTGATTCAGATATAATTAACATTTACTGAGCATCCAGTGTTTGCAGGTAATGTGGTAGTCATTTTATACACTATATATCATGGAATTATTTTGCCAAAAATAATTGATCAATTGATCAGTAAGTATTTAGAATGACTATTTTCCTTTTATCTTGAGACTGCTTTTAAATGACCTCAAAAAGACTAATTTAGGTCCCCTTCCCTCCCAACCTCCACAAAATGGAATATCAATTGTTACTATTTTATTAGCAATGCAAAACCAGTAAAAAGCTTGACTGGATTTCTCATTCTACAGGGGGAGTGACAAGAGTGACTGGTGAAGCATCCGGATGCAAAACTGAAGGGGTCCAAGGAAAGCTCATCTATGGGGCAGTTTTCTTTTCCTATCTATAAAGGAGTAACAGTTCTCTGTTAACCTTCTTTTGTGTCAAATACAGGGAATTAATGCGGTTTTTAAAATATCTCCTGCAAGTTGGTCAGTGTCCTTTTATTTTTTGTTTTTCTAATTTTATCCCTTCACAAGTATTGTTCCCTTTTGTTATGCAGGCAACGTGCCTGATGGGCTAGTTTTCCAGGTAATCCAACTTTGCTCCACGGCTTTAAGACTCTTTGTTGAATCAAGCTGGTTTCTTCCTTGCATCCCTTCTGTTTAGAAACCTTATTCCTTGTTGGTGATTTTGTCAGTTTTGTGCTTTGATTGCTTTGTGTCATAAAACCTTTTTAGATAAAATTATATGTGTTGGGGAAGGAGACCAACAAAAATATATTATTCAATTACCTTAATCAAATCTCTGTGGGTTAATGAGTGTGGCCTCAATTATGGCAATTTTTAGAAATGTAGCTTTTGAATTGAAGTTCTTTTGAAAAAATAAGAGTACTTATTAGAGGTAAAAAAACAAGAAATAGTTTTATTCTACTTTTGAAACACTGTCAGATTTAAATAGTACTGGTACAATAGAAATCTTGTGGCTTGGGATTCAGAGATCTGAGTTCCACTTTTCGCTTTGCTCATAAGTAATATTAAGGTGATCAGGTAAACTCGTCTTAGTTTCTTTCTCTAAAAAGATGGGATTAAATTAGATGATTTTTTAGGATATCTAGAAATTCTAAAACTCTGTAAGGCAGTGTGTTATGACAAGGTCCTTTTAGACATAAATCAAAATTATTCTGAAATTATTATTTCATATTTTAGAGGCATCAATAGAGCTTATTATAAAATAAACTGGTATGAAATGACATTATTATCTTTATTTCACATGCTGTAGATATAAATACATACTCTAATGAGCTTCAAATAGCATTAATTAAACTGAGAAGGCACAACCTCTAATCTCTTTTGAAAACAAAGCTTCCCAGTAGAAATATGTGAGCCATACATGTAATTCATATTTTCTAGTAGTCACATTAAAAAGTAAAAAAAGTAAAATTAATTTTACTATTATATTTTAGTTAATCCCATATGTCCAAAATATTGTCACTTTAATAGGTAATCAGTTAAAAATTAATGAGTTATTTTTCATTCATTTTCTTAATAAAACAATTTTAAAATGTCTGGTGCATATTTTATGCTTACCGCATACCTTATTTTGGATTAGCCACATTCCAAGTGCTCTATAGCCACACATAGCTGGTGGCTACCCTAGTGGTCAGTGCTAATCTAGATAAAATACTTTATTCCAATCATAACTTTAAAACTGTGTATTCAAAGTATGTGAGAAAAACTCTTCATTCTTTGTATTCAATTGAATTCCAATTAACCTTTAACCCTTTGAGAAGATTGTGTTTGCCCAGGTTTTGACAACGTGGCCACTTTCACACAATACAAACTGCAGGGATGTCAATCATCTTTCAGAGCATGTAGGTTGTGCAAGGAATCCCAATTATCCAGCATCCATGACAGGGGCTGTGATGACTTTGCCTGGAATTTCAAAAATACTCTCAAATTGAAAGTGACGTATTTCATTGTGTTCATTGAAAAACTGATGTCTTATCAGAAAACCTATTTTTCTACTGCCTCTAGAATACTGACCATTGCAAAGAGATTTTTAAAGGCTTCATATATACTGTGGACAGTTCTTTCAAAGCCCCAAAGCAGAGAAAATTAGTCCAAATTTGCTCTTTGTTGCAAATATTTTGCACAACATTGAGCTATGTATTTGAATAGTGGTATTACATAGTAAATTAGCTTTTTGAACCAAAATATTTAAACAAACTTTCTGTGCTTTTGTTTTGGCTCCATATTTATTTATTAAAACTTATTATTAATATTATTTTTTATTGATAAACCATAATTGTCTACATTTATGAGGTACAGCATGATGTTTTGATATATGTATATATACAATGCGGCATAATTAAATCAAGCTAGTTAACATGCTTATCACCTTGCTTACCTATTATCTTTATAAGACATTTAAAATTTTCTGTTATTTAAAAATATATATTATTATTGACTATAGTCACCCTGCTGAGAAACAACTCTCAGAACGTATTACTCTTGTTTATCTGAAACTTTGTACCCTTTGATTACCTGTCATCATTCCCTTTCTTCCTAACCCTCCCTACCTGCCATCCTAACCTCTGCTAACCATTGCTCTGTTCTACTTCTATGAGTTCAACTTTAATTTTTTAAATTAAATTAAATTAAATTTTAACTTCTGGGAGTGTTCAACTTTATTAGATTTCACATATGGGTGAGACCATGCAGTATTTGTCTTTCTGTGCTTGACTTATTTCACTTAGCTCCATGTCCTCCAAATTCACCCATGTTGTCACAAATGACAGGATTTCCCTCCTTTGTAAGACCGAATAGTATTCCATCATGTATGTGTACCCACATTGTCTTTATCCATTCATCTGCTGATGGACATTTAGGTTGTTTCCATATCTTGGCTATTGTGAACAATGCTGCAATTAGCATGGCAGTGCAGATATCCCTTTGACATACTGATTTCAGTTTCTTTGGATATATACCCGGAAGTGAGATTACTTCTGGGTTGAATGGTAATTCTATTTTTGGTTTTTCTGGGAAGCTCCATACCCTGTTTTCCTAAAAGCTGTATTAATTTTTATTCTCACCAGCAAAATATTAAAGTTCAATTTTTCTGCATCCTCTTAATGCTTATCTTTCATCTTTTTGATAAAAGCCACTCTATCAGGTGTGAGGTAATATTTCATTGTGGTTTTAATTTACATTTTTCTAATTAGTGATGCTAAGCATTTGTCCACGTACCTATTAGCCATTTGTATGTCTTCTTTTGAAGACAAATGGGCTGTTTGCTCATTTTTAAGTTATTTGTTTTCTTGCTATTAAGTTGTTTGAGTTTCTTATGTATTTTGGATAGTAACCCCTTAACGGATTTATAATTTGCAAGTATTTTCTCCTATTCTATAGGTTGTTTTTTCACCTTGTTAATTATTTCTTTTGCTGTGCAGAACATTTTAGTTTGATGCCATCCCATTTGTCTATTTTTATTTCATTGCCTGTGCTTCAGGGGTGATATCCAAAAAAATGACTGTCTAGACCAATGTCATGAAGATTATCTTCTTTGTTTTCTTTTAGTAATTTTACAGGTTCAGATGTCTTATATGTAAGTCTTTAATTCATTTTGAGTTGATTTTTGTCTATGGTTTAAGATAAGGGTCTAATTTCATTCTTCTGCATGGGGATATCCAATTTTCCCAACAACAATTATTGAAGAGATTGTCCTTTCCCCATTGTCTATTCTTGGCAACTTTGTCAAAAATCAGTTAACCATCAAATGCATAGGTTTATTTCTGGGTTTTCTATCTTGCTCCATTGATCAATGTATCTGTTTTTATGCAAGTACCATGTAGTTTTGATTACAATCACTTTATAATATGTTTTGAAATCAAGGCATGTGATGCTTCCAACTCTGTTATTTTTGCTCAGGATTGTTTTGGCAATTCCTAACTCAGTGCCCTGACCAACTGTATTGAAATCACCTACAGTGCTGACCATAAATATGGATTTCTGGTTTCTTTCCTCACTCTCAAATCAAGATCTTTCAAGGTAGTTCTCAATATTTTCATTTTTATCAAAGCTCCCATGTTACTTTTCTATAGTCAGGTGAAAGAACCCCCCCATCTTTCGTTCCATAGCTGAAAAAATAGAAGATGAAATAATTTAAACTATTTGCCTCATATTCCAAAACTAGTAAATATCACACCTAGAATCAGAGCCCACCTAAGCTTTCTCTCTTAATAATGTTTCTGAAATGACCCTGTATCCATTAATAATGTTTAACACCATATACTGACCTAATTAAAGGAGGAGAAAAAAGGACATATTTTAGACACATTTTTAACAATAAAGATTTTTAAAAATAGATTCACTTGAATTAAATTTAATCAGATTATCTTTCCAGAGTTACTCTATTTAATCAAGCTTTTACTATCGAACTTTGAAGTAGCATTCTTCAGAGAACCTTGCAAGCAAGTTCTCTTAAGCACTTCTCTGGAAGGTATATGAGATTTAAATAATGGAAGAAGATACCCATATATTTTTCCCCTGGTAGCTGAAATCATTTAGGTAGTTTTATGTAAATTTTATGCAAATGCAACACATTTTATGCCCCCAAACTTATGGCGATCATAACTATTTTATTCACCAAAAGTTGGCCTTCAGCAAGATTCTACTGAGGACTGATGATCTATGCAGTCTCCTTCTGCGGGAATTTTTGTGACATTTATCATCATCCTACTTGGATACTCAAAAGACTTGCAATATGTGAATATAGGACTGAAATAACATCCTGATTTTCCTTCAACCAAGCCTGAACTACCTACCACAAGCACTTGGGGATCAGTTTTTGTAGTTTCTTCTCTAGTTTCTTAGTACAAATCATCTTGATTCATTTATGTCATAAAGTAATAGACATTCAAATTATAATTTTACTGAGTAAAAAGACACACCCCGGTATGTATGGAAAGTATTACTAAATTTTATTAGTTTTTAAGAGTGACTGTTTGCCAATAGCTAAATTTAGAAAGAATATGTTCCTGACAGTGCAGCTCTAGAGAAAATTTTAAGGAGTGAAATTTCATTAATTTTCAGAGCATTACAGCCAGCTGGCAAAGCCTTTTCTATACCATCGTGGCTTACTGCCTTTGAAATTACTTTCTTTTCTTAAATTAACCTGTCTATGTTAAAATGACAAAATAGCAATAACGGTGTGATAAAATTGGCCTCTTTGTGTAATCTTAAAGTAACTTAACTAACTTAAATAATAGCACCCCGAGTTTATGACTGCTGCAGTATACTCCATAAAAAGAAATTGGTGTTAAGAACATTTACAGAACCCCATATTAGTTTTATTGGTAGATAAATAACATTTAAAAATTTGAATCATATATAAAGTAGAAGGAGACTTCTAGCTCAAAAAGAAATTCCTGATTTAAACCCTCAGGACCTGGTTGTCTCACCTGTGGTGGTGGAAAGAGCACCAAGCTTGGAACCAGAGGGTCCAGGTTCGGGTCATTGTCATTGTGTGAGCATGGGCAGGTAAGAGAATTTCCCTGGGTCTCAGTTTCCACATCTGCAAAATGGGGTTACTAATATTAACACTGCCTTCTTCTCAGGGTGTTATAAAAATAAAATAATAAATGTGAGTGACAACAGAAGAAACATATTTCCGAGATTTCTGAGGAGTTTGTCTCATAGAGAGGAAAGAAGTCAGAATGAGTGGTTAGACTTTGTAGAATATGCACATCCTACAGTGTGTGCAGGGGAGGGTGCTAAATGAGGACAATAAGGTCTGAGCAGCAGCAAGGAAGGGACGACACAGGGAAAAAGAACGTCATGGGAACCATGAGGATGGTGCTTCTGGGAAAGAGGGGTTCAGAGGGAATTTTTTTTATAAGGATAATGAATGAATGAATGGTTAGATGTTGGATGGACAAATGGATGGTTGGTTAAATGGTAGGATGGATGAATGGACTAGGTAAGCCCCTGAACCACTCTGTAAAGAAAACCATCAGTCAAAATCTCCTTTAGGGTGGCTGTTCAATGGGCAGAGAAGGCCTCAGGGTGGCCCAGAATTCTTCAGGTTTAACATGTAAGTCTTTTGGTCAGTTTTATTTTAAACTTTTGTACAAATACCAAATATCTCTGTTTCTTGAATGTGGGCAATGGTGACTGAGCTGGCTACTTCAGGAGGGGCCTCAGTCCATTGTTGGAAGGCTTGGCTTTCTTTAAGTTGAATTGAAATCTTGACCCTGGCAACTACTACTTTGGGTCCTGAAATCTTGACCCTGGTGACTGTACCTTTGGAGTCGCAGAACATTTTTCTTCCTTTTGACATAGAGCAACACTTCTCTAAACAGCATGTTCTGTACCTAGATAGGGTAGAGATCTGCATTCTGTTTGTTAGCCCATGATTGTCAGCATTTAAAACCTCCATAAAACATTACAAGTCATGTTAGACTTATAGTACCGAAAGTTAATTTCTACTTTATCTTTCGGATATCCTCCAATTCATAAACACAAAAAGCAGATATACAAGCCATGCACTAGTCAGGGTTTTCAGGATGAGAGCACAACTCAGAATTTTCAAAGTGTCAAGGTATCACAACAGGAACAAACAGGCCCACAAAAGCTTACTTTATCCATGTTGTTTGTGATGTAGAGTAATACATTAATTTTTAAAAATATAGTAGCTTTCTATATAGTACTATGTTATCATTGAAAAATGGAATTTTCATCAAAAACCTATCTTCTACTTTTTCAGTGATATGAAGGAAGAATTGTTTATCCCAGACATTTATCATTGAGCCCTTTAATATTCATCCACTTCTTTCTTTATACATCATTCACTCACCAAACACTTATCTAATTTCTACTATATACTTGGCACTTGGCTAAGTGCTAGTGCTAGAGGTACTAATTATAATAAGACATGATTTTTGGTCTAAAAGGGTCTGGTCATCAAGTGTCTGAAGTAAGAGGCCAAGATGAGGTGTCAGGAATGAGGATAAGAAAAAGAGTTTGCAGGCTGGATGCAGTGGCTCACCCCTGTAATCTCAGCACTTTGAGAGGCCCAGGCAGGTGGATCACTTGAGGTCAGGAGTTTGAGACCAGCCTGACCAACATGGTGAAACCCCATCTCTACTAAAAATACAAAATTAGTCAGACATAGTGGCACACGCCTGTAATCCCAGCTACTTGGGAGGCTGAGAGGCAGGAGAATCGCTTGAACCGGGAAGGCGGAGGCTGCAGTGAGTCGAGATTGCGCCACTGCATTCCAGCCTGGGCAACGAGAGTGAAACTCTGTCTCAAAAAAAAAAAAAAAAAGGAAAGAAAAAAGAAAAAAAAGTAGTAAGTAACCAGTAAGTGAAAGAAGAAAAGGGAGGATTTGTAGCGGGAATAGCAGGGCAATATGGAATGTCCACATGGAGGTAGGACCTGCCAGAGCTATAAACCTGTAGCATTGGAAGAATCATATTGCTCTAAATTCTTTATCTACCATAAGTGAAAACAGAGATTCTGGGGGATATAGGGCAATGCATGATTTCCTCAGGGCTAGGTCTTCTCAATCCTTTCCAATGGTTCAACATAACAGCAGATCACCTCATCCTGCTAGTGGAAGGCATCAGGCAACCGGGAACTACCTATTCCCTGTAGGATTTTGTTCTACTGCATTACTGTATTGCAATGCCATCCATAGTAGCATACTTTTTATTTTCTGTTACGAATATATAATTTCATAGAATAAGAATGTATTATTTCAGCTGCTCATTAGTTGAGTCTAGTTCTCATCATATAAAGACTTTTTTTTTTTTTAAAAAAACACCTATTTTAATAACACTTTCTGGAAGACATCTTTAATTTTCCAGATGAATTGTTCACTAATTAATATCCCAGGAGTGTGAGTGCTGTAAATGATAAATACTCTTTTAATTTTAAAACTAAGATGGCTTGGAGAACTTTTAAATTTAAATCCCAAGAAAATTTAACAGAAATGCTGATAAAAATGATATGTCATTCTATGCTTATGTTCAGTGAAAGAAATTGAATACATTTATTTTTCCCAACTAGTTAAGTTTACAGAGTTTCCTAACAAAGAGTGGTGATATAGTCTAGGTCTGCATCCCCACCCAAATCTCATGTCAAATTGTAATCCCCAGTGTTGGAGGTGGGGCCTGGTGGGAGGAGATTGGATCATGGGGGCAGTTTGCCCCTCAGTGTTGCTCAGCGATAGTGAGTGAGTGCTCACGAGATGTGGTTGTTTAAAAGTGTGTGGCACCTCTCCCCGCTCTCTCTTCCTTCTGCTCTGGCCATGTGAGTTTGTGCCTGCTTCCCCTTTGCCTTCTGCCATGATTGTTAAGTTTCCCAAGGTCTCCCCAGCCATGCTTCTTGTACAGCCTGTGGAACCATGAGCCTCTTTTCCTAATAAGTTACCCAGTCTCAGGTATTTCTTTATAGCAGTGTGAGAATGGACTAATACAAGTGGTATGCCCTAAATTACCATGCAACCTATAACTTAAAGGGAGAGATTAAATAAAATGACATTTTTGTTTATTAGAATAACCATCTATTTTTAAATGTTCATTATTTAATAATGACCTATAATATCCATTTAAGCATCAAACTGGGCAAAACTTATTTACAAAGTTCTTACTTTTGTTTCTGTCTTTAAATAAAATATTGGCTTCAGAGCACTCGTTAAATTAATAGACCAAAGAGAATTCTAATCTTTTGATTCTCGGCCTAATTTTCTCCTTCCGTTTTCAGTATGAACATAGGGGTTCCAGGTAGACATTGAAACAAAACTTTAGAAGGATTAAAAAAGGAAGTAAGAGCCAAACAAGGAAAAAATAAGAAATAAAAAAGAATGGGGTAATCTCTCCCATGACAGGCCCTGAATATAAATAAGGGTGTGGTTTTAAAGTGAGTCATTATTCCATTGCCTACTCCTTTCATGGCAAAGACAGTGATGTTGTGGAATAGAAGCTGTTAAAGAGGCTTTATATAACTATTAGCCTCTGAAACAATAGACAGGCAGCAGGGTGTTGTTCCAGAAAATGTTCAAAGAGGAGGAGTAATTTTGTCCTTTACAAATGTAATATCTTCTCTTTTCTCCTATATCATTTGGAGGAAGCGCCTTTTTCCTTTTTCTCTTTTTTAAGCAAAATAAGTGTTATGCACTAGTAGGTAGTGAGTGAATTCTCTTTGCCAGCCGGAAGAAAAGCAATTTTTGAATGCCAAAAATAGCTCCTTTGTGTGAAAATATCACATAGCCCAAGACGTTTTTGGGAGAAAGCAAAGATTCATGTTCTGAATTAATATTTTTTAAATATACAGGCAGAGAAATGTTAATAATAGAAAAGACAGAAATTGATGGTCATTTCGAAGTCTCAATGTTTATCCTGTTTACAATGCACTCAGACTTTTATGTGGTCTCAGAGTCATAATTCCTCTCCCAGGCTATGTCTGTAGGAGACAGGTATTCCTAATCATTCTGTTTGGGTCAAGACATTTTTTTCCTTCCCTACCTTTTACTTCCTGTTCTTATGCAACATTACAAACCAAGCAAAGCGTGAAGTGACCTGGATATAGGAGATGGCCCTAGAGCTGTAGACAGAATTAAAAATCGTATCTTTTTTTTTTTTTTTCTGTAAAGCACCCTGACATCTTTGGGAACCATACACTCTAGGGAATCTTTTTATCACTTATTTGCAAATAGCAGACCATCAGCCAGTTACAAAGACTTTTGATAGAGGTGGTGGGCATCTTTTACTTTCACCCAACCAGTATCCCTTTCTGCTTCATTTGATAGTAACATATCCTTTTCTTTTGAAAAACTAACCATTCTTATTACATGTCATTTTGATGGCACTGTCAGTCCAACTGTCTTGCCTTCTTTCTGGCCAGTGAGTGGATGGCCATGTGAACCAGGCTTGGACAGTGAGATGTTTACCTATGAATGTGAGTATCGAATGGAATGACACAGAATGGAACATGGTCACTGACTCACTTTGCTAGTGGTTCTACTTGTCTGACTGCTGAATGAACTCTAACTCCTGACTGACAGATTTTGGAACCTGGAAGTAGAGTGCTGTCATAGCAAAATCTAAAATGAGGCAGTGGTTTTGGAAATAGGTGGTGTGTAGAAGGTGGAAACTGTGTGAGAATTTTGAGGACAGTGTTGGTGAAAGATAAAGTACCTTGAAGCCATTGTGCATACAATTTTGAATTATGAGGAGGCTGGCAGTGAGGCCTAAAAGGAATGGGAGAAAAATCTTATTGGAAACTGGAGGGAAGGGCAGAAACTTAACAATATCTTCTGTGCAGGAACGTGGAAAGTAGAAAATGTGCCTGATAAACTAGGGCATCTAGCTGAGATTTCCAAGCAGAACGGTTAGTTACCACCCATTTGTTTTTCTTGCTGCTTACAGTAAAATATGAGATGAGACAGAGCTAAACTTAGGGAAGGACTGTTAAACAGCAAGAAGCTAGATCTTGATGGTTCTGAAAGCTCTCACGCTATTCAGAAAGTCAGAGATGCTAAAAGGGAGATAATGTCTAGGGTGTGGCCATAAATCTTTTTATTAAGATCTTCACAGTTCAATGGTACCTCAGAGAACCTTCAGTCAGACTAAAGGGCCCCTTAAGGAGATTAAGAGTGTGCCACACAGATTCTCTCAGCCGAAGAGTAGAGCTTCTAAGAAGCCTAAGGGCATTGTCCCCAGTCATCTCAGCAGAAGCCCAAGGTAGAAGGGAGATTATCTGTAAGAGGTGTGTGGGTGGGGCTTTTGCCTGATGGATTTAACCTGGAGTTTCACAGGAAACCCATGAAGTTCTCAAAAGAGATACAGACAGAAACATTACTACTTGGATGGAATGGGACAGTACAGAACAGTACAGAATGAAGACAGGGCTTTGAAGGTCCAGAATTTTAACACCTGCTATATTTTGCAAAACTAGAAAGAAGACTAAGAAGGTGAAACCAAGAGCTCAGAGGGCAGAGTGGAGAAACATGAAGAATGACTTCAGACAAGAGACCTAATCAAGGATCTTCCAACATTTGCCTGGCTGAATTTTAGAACTGCCATGGACCCGTAACCCCATGTCTTGCATCCCTCACCCATTCTTTGAACAGGGTCATATAAGTGTTTATCTTATATCTGTCCCACTGTTGCATGTTGGCAGAGGGAGACATAATTTGCTCTTGTTTTACAGGTTTAAAAATAACAAGGAATTGTATTTGAAGAGCTGTGTTTAAAGAACTACACTTGAGAAACCACATTCATACTTGGACCTGATTTAGATGACGAGATTATGGACTCGAAGCTGATATTACAATGGAATGAGAATTTTGAAGTCTTTGGGGGCAGTGAGTACATTTTGCATTTGAGAGGTAAGTAAATCATTGGGCACCAGAGGGTACACTGTGGTGGACAGCCTCTAAGGTGGCACCTAGTGATCCTTGCCTGCTGGTACACACATCGTTTTGTAATACCTTCTTGCTGAGTGTGGGCTGGGCTTATTGACTCACATATAACAAATAGAATACCTTAGAAGTGATAGGACAGTAATTGAGGGATTAGGTTATAAAAGGCTGCAGTTTTCATCTTGGAGGCTTTCTCTCACTCTCTTTTGAATGACTTACCCTGGGGAAGCCAGCTGCCATGCCATAAAGCATAAGGCAGCCCTGTGGCAAGTCCCATGGGAGTGGACTTGAAAATAGACTTTCTGAGACCTGCCCATAGCCCTGTGAAGGGGCTTGGAAGCAGATATCCTTGAGATAACTGTAGCCTCAGCCAAAACCTCGATTGTAGCCCATGAGAGAACCTGCGCCAAAACGACACAGCTAAGCTGCTCCTGATTCGTGATATACAGAAACTTTTGAAAAATAATTGTTTGCTATTTTCAGCCTCTAAATGTTGAGATAATTTGTTATGCAGAAATGGATAAAAATACACTCATATTCTAGAGGATACACTATGCTATAATACTCTAATTACTGTTATTCAACATTTTGTGAAAAGGCAATTCCACTGTCTTTAAGAGGATGACATTGTCAATGAATCTTTTAGTCACTATTTAGTCACTATTTGAAGAGTGCCAACTTTGACCACAATTTAATTTTTAAAAATTGTGCTAATGCCAAATTCTTTTTTTAATCTGATTTCTCAAATATTGTGAAATATAAAGTTTGGTCTCCTACCTCTCCACTGTCTTAACTGATCTTTTGACTAATTCTTTTTTTTAATTACAAAATGATAGCTTAAAATGGCATGAGGGCATGGTGTTCCCTTGGTCCTTGGAATTATCCCAGGTTAGAGTGCTCAAAGATAGGCTAGATTTATATATAATAATAAGTTACCTTTATGGGATGCTTATCTATACCAGGAACTTTGAAACTTGCTTTCTGTAATCATTTTAGACAATTCTCATACCAATTGTTTGAATTGGGCATCATTATTATTCCTCCTTTAAAGAGAGTTGCCCAATGTCATACGTCGGTAAGAGGTGGATCTGAGATTTGAACCCAGATCTGCCTATCTTCAAGAAATCCTGAGCTCTTAATCACTTTAGGCAAAGAAGATGTCCTGTGCCTCTTTGCATGAATTAATAAGCTGTGATAAGTTGATTCGCTCACTGGCCCAATGGTTACAAAACAGAACCTGTGCAAGCCCATTTCATATCCTCCTGGATGCAGCCTGTGAGGGGTTTTGAATCCAGAGAAGCCCTTTTGTCACATGTGAGCCCAGGACATTTTTGAAGAGAGAAGTCCATGCCCAATCTGAAATAAACTATCACCAGGTTGTAGCCTCTGCCTCTAAGAAAACTTTGGGCGATCTTAAACGTTATTCAGAATGTGGGAGATACTTGAAGTGGTCAGTTATATTGATTTTTCAGGATCAAGAGTACATGAATTCCAAGAGAGAAATCAGAGGGTTTCAAGAGGCATTTGAATGAGTGGAACAAAAGCTCCCTGGCTATGCCTGTGACCAAGACTATCACTGTTTTTTTTCCCGCTAAGGGAAAACAGGGGCTAGCATGTTTGGTAAACTGTTACATGCCAGAGTGTTCACTAAATGCTTTATGCATTCGGGTCATTCTGACAAACATTGACTTATTTGTTGGTTATTTAAAAAGGACAATTGAAATATAAAATATGGTGAAATTCCTGATATTAATAAGTGTCTTTGTTCTATTTGAGAAATCATATTAAAAAAATAATTTGGCATTCGCACAATTTTTAAAAATAAAATTGTGGTCAAAGTTATTAATGAAATATTTAATTTTATTTGCTTTCTTCCCTCACTAATTTTCCAACAGATTTAATTTCTTCAAAATCGAATCCTTTATATTTCTTAAAGTTTCAGTATAATTTTACAAATTGTTGAAAATACATTCCATGTTTTCCTGGTCATGTTTCTCATACCTAGAGTATGTATTCAGTCAAACAGGGTGATGGTCAGGCCAAAGTTTATCTTATCACACCAGAGTTTTTAGGTCATTTCCAGTTTTCTTATTTTTTTTTTCTTTTCAAACTTTCACTTGAAAAGAACTTAATTGGAAAACACTAGCAAAGCTTTTTTCCTTCCTCTTTTGGCTACTGAACTGCCAACTGCCAATTGTTTCTGCATTCTTTATCTGATGTGCACAAGATACAGGAAAATTGTGGCTGTATTTGGAGTTGGCAATAGTTAAATGGAATTATAGAGAGTGACTAAAACCAACATGTATTTTGTAGAGTCTTTTGATTACACACAGCTTTCTCTGAGACATAAAAAAAAAAACCTCTTGAAGGATTAGCTTGCTCGGGAGAATTACCATTTTGAAAGATTTTTGCCACATTTCAATGACAAAATTATTCAGAAAAAAAGGGCCTCTCTGTAAATAATCTCTAAAGTCTCACAAACATCTGAGCTCTTGGGGGCCAGAATCAGGGCACAATTTGCATAAATTAAACACACATACACATTTGATAATCCAAAGGTCTCTCAGATGTGTTTTGACCCTTCTGGAAAGTATCATCAAAATAACTGTACCATCTCTTCAAAAAAGTGCCTGTGACACGGACCATGAAAACACGGTTGTAGAAATCTTATTTTAACCACTGATGTATTACAGCTATGTTGAAATGGCAGCTGATTAACTTGGTTGAAAACCAAGTACATTATATGTATCTTTTCCTCAACAGACCAGTGTGAAATATAAAGCTTATTTTTTTATGTAACTCCTTAAATGATCTAAATCCTTTATTTAAAACCACTTACCTTATGATAACTCTTCTAACAGATTTAAATACTCTTTTTATTATATGAGACTTTGCATATTTCTATTAAGTGAGATAGCTACATCAACACATTTCCTGAAGTTATTCTTAATGATTAATTTTAATAACATGTGATATGCCGGTTGGAATTAGTGGTTGTTTCATGTGCCTATCTTATTAGAATTTCAAGCATTCCTAAAGCATTCATCTTGGAAAGTGACTTAGACAAAATTTTGTGCAATTGATTAATTTCTCATCAGAGAAACTCCTGAGAGGTTGAGTAATTTTGCAGTTAACTAATGCCAGACCGCTGTAAACAAGAAACAAAATGTGAATCAGATGCTACCTTCTCTGAAGATGGAATCCATATCAAGCAAAAAATCTGACTTCAGAAATTCGCTTTACAAATTAGTCCAGTAGTTGTCTATCATGTCACCTGGCATTGGCCCACAGCCTCCCAGTAAGACACTCGATAGAGGAAAGACAGCAGAGTGAGGATGTGGTATCCCTCCTCGTCTAAGCCCTCCTTAGGCAAGCCTCCCTCATTCCAGCTCTGTCATCCCAATACAAGTTGGGGTAAGATAAGCTCTAGTTATGAAATGCTCTATGGCAGGAAAAATTCAGAGAATGTGCTTGTGTGACCATGAGAGTGTGTTTTACTGCTGGGATGAGGTGAGCCATACAGAGAGGCAGGTGGAGGGGGAGAAGAGAGCTGTGATATTCCTGGAAATAATTTGCTCCCATGTCACCCCCGGAAAAGGCATCTCCCTTAAATCAGGCAGGCATAATGAATGGTGTGATACCCGGAGGCCTGCACAGTTATAAATACACAGCCTTTCATTCTAGAGATGGCCCATTACCACTCACTAAAACAGTCTGTCACAGTGGTGCTCTGGGGCCATTCATTTTTCATGACCTTCTTGGCGACGTGACTGGGATTTCCTGAAACCACGCATAGGTCCCTGCCCAGCAAGCGCTCTGCGTTAACATCCCTTAATTCTTCTCTTCCAAAGGTTATCATGTCCGGTGGTGTGTGTGTGTGTGTGTGTGCGTGTGTGTGTGTGTCTTCCCTAGCCGGCAAAGAAACAAACAGCACAAACTAAGCTTGACCTTATTGGAAATACAGTTTATCCACAGAGTGAATGTTGGCTAAAATTTAATCTTATGACATCAGGAATGTTCAAAGTTTACACAGGAGGTAAGAAATTTTAAAAATCAGTTTAAAAAATTATCTCACTATTCCCAAGGTTCAGATTTCACATCATGAAAGGCACACTTTAGCAGAGCAATTGCAGCAAAGCAGGGCCTTCTTATTTGCTGGCTGCTTCAAATAACAGTTGTCCCTTTGATAATATTGACACCTATCTCCTTCACAATCTAGTGCTTCTCCTGCACTTTGTAACATATCCCATCTGTTTTTTTAGGGCCACTGTCATAAGGACGCCTGGAAGAGTGAAGAAAGGCCTGATTGATCACAAGGTCCTATCAAATGTCAAAGCTGGCCCTGGCTGACCTCCCATCTATTCAGAGCTGCTTTGATTTAATCTCCAAACTGGCTGCTTCTCCAGGCTGTGAGTTCTATCCGCAACCCATGTGTCAGCATTGAGATATGACCTGCTTCACGCTCCATTCATCTCATTTGAAGGACGGAAATTAAACTCGAGGGTCGAAGAGGGGAACTGCTCAAAATACACACACACATTAACTGAAGCCTTTTGTGTGGGTACGTTATAGGAGTTTGAACAACCATTAAAAATTATATTAAAATGAACTTGATCTTTACTCCACTTAAATGGTTTAGAACTTTTCCTCCCCTCACTGACCCTTCATCTATTCTTTTTTCCCTCCCATATTTGTAGTAATCATATGAACCTGATCTCATTAAGGTTCAAAATGAAAGAAGAGAAAAATTTACATTTTTTCAGTTTCTTTAAAAACGGTGTCCTTTAGAAAATTCACTTTGCCTGTAGTTTGCACTGTAAATATTTTTTTTAAAGAGATAGGAGAAGCCGGTAACCAGACTAATAGAAATTCAGACTGCTTTGTTTAGCATTATTGATTCATTTAAGTTTCACCTTGTAAGGTTTTTTTAAAAAAATTAATTAAAACTCAAACTTTGGGAATAGTTCTATAACTATCAGGACACATTGGTACGGTATAAATCTATATATCCTAGGTTCCATTTCTTATTTCTAAACTCTTCTTGCTCTTTTCATTGGCCCTTTTATACTATCAAGGCTAATAACTAAGTGAAACTGGATTCCTTACAGATTTGTTTGCATAAAAAGTTCAAGAACAAACTCTATGTTATTTACTAGAAGTGCCTCAAAAGTATTGAAATAAAATAATTGTAAGTGTGTTAGAAAAGTTAGGTAGATTTATTTCTGTGTTTATTCATTTGCTCATGCATTCATACATTTAAATTCTGTATGATAATGGCATCCAGGTAGGAAAAATGTTGTTGCTTGTTTAGTTAAAAGGATATACTGTACATTTCCACTGTAATAGTAGTACATATTCAGTATAGAAAAGATAATTGGCAAAGACAGGCAAGAAAGAGAGAGGGAATAGCAGACATCAAAACTACTATTGACCAGAAGTAAACAACATTAATACCTTTGTGTTTATCTTTTCTTTTTTTTTGGTAGATGCCCACTTTTTATTTTCCTTATATAAAATCATACTGTTTCTGCTTGGGAGAAGACCACATTTTTGATTGTTATATCACCTTTTATGGAAATGATTATTTTCTTTGGTAATATTGTATTAATAGCAATTCAGATTTTTAAGTTTTTTTCACTATTATAAATATTATTATGTAAAAATATAATTATAATTATATATAGTATGTTATTTATAATGTTTCCTTTATTTTCTCCAAAATACTCTAATTTGGGAAAAAAGATGTGCTCAATTTAATGGTATAGTTAAAACTATAGTCTTTTCTTTTATGGTTTTTCATTTGAATACTCACTTGCAAATAATTTTCCTTCTCAAATAATCACTCGTGTTTTCTTTAAGACCCGTCACTTGTTTTATATGTAACATATGTACAATGGAATCTGTGCTATACTGAGTACTGATATTATTTCTACATAAACAATTCATGGGACTTATGAAAAATCTTTCCAACTATGGTCATATAGAGAGAAACATTTGAGCATCTGAGGCATTCAAATAATGCTGTTTAAGCATCTAGTTTTGCAAGTAGGGAAGTGGAAGAACACAGGATGATTGTATCTGTCTTGTACTCAGTAAAATCTCTCTCCATATCCTTATGTTAATATCTTATTATTCATGGCAGAAATGTTGAATAAATGCACTTTGCAAGTTAATTCATTCTTTGCAGTACCAGGTGGAAAGTAGGCTCATTCTTTTAATATAGTATAGCATTTTGCAACAGAACTTTTTGCAATGGTGGAAATGTTCTGTAATTGAACTGTTCAACATGGTAGCCACTAGCTACATGTGGCTATTGGACACATGAAATGTGACTCATGTAACTGAGAAACTGAATAAAAAATTTTATGTAATTTCAATTTAAATCAGTTAAACCACCTGTGACTAGTGGCTATCATATCAGACAACACAGCCTTAATAATCTTAGCATTGTTAAGACCATTTTAATAGTTTAAGCATTGTAGATGTTTACCCAGTTACTCAAGTTTATTTCACTGAAGAATAAATGTAAGATGAAGAACTTGCAGTCTCAGAATATAATAACAATAAACAATTGAGAGATGTTTTTCACAGTTTCTCTCAGAGAAGAGAATTGAAAATTTCAATAAGGCAAAGGTGATAGAAGTGTCTTCATGAGACCCTTGGGTAACATAAATTGGCAAAGAATTGAATGATCTGGGTTCTAAGATCTGGCCTTAAAACTAGCCATCTATTGACTAAGTTACTTCACTTTTTGGTGGTCTTAGTCTCTTGATATTCACCACACAGGGTTTGGAAAAAATGAATTTCTTTGTTCCTACTGTGGCTAAATTATATGGATTTTTTCTGTCCTATATTCAGAATCAAATACTAGTTTTTCCTTCATACCTCAATAATGTGTATAAGCACCCAGGGCCAGATACATTCTAAGTGTTCAATAAGTATTTGTTGAGTGAATGGATGTACTTAGTTGTCTGCCTGGATCAATAGCTCCTTTAACCCTCCATTATTAAAGCTTGATATTTTCCACACCTAGACTTAAGCAAAGTATTTAAACATGGACGTTTTTGATGCAGGTGAAATATTTTGTTACAGAGTGGTAGAGGATCACTGGGCACAACCCTCTGCTCTTGAATTGCTAAAAGGGCCCACTTCCAGAGATGGCCAAGAAAGTTTGGGACTCTAGCACTCAGCTGATTTTCCTAAAGAAAAGCCCTCAGGATGTGCTCAAAGACCTGGATCAGGCACACTGAGGTGATAATGGGCGGTCAGGAAAATGGCCAGAATGTAACTAAGATTTAACTTCCCAGAACATTCATATATGATTTTTCTGAGACGTATTTTCCTCACCTTAGCAATATTAACTACTTTGAATACTCAAGTCCAGAATAATTACATTTTCCTTCTTTCACATTCTGACACACACACACACACATATATATATATATATATATATATTACTTACAAGATACTTAATACTGCTCTTTTGAGAATAAATAGTTTATTTTTAGTGTGATGATGTCTTTTTAATCCAATGAAACTGTTAGCATCAGTAAGGACAGAGATACTACCTTTATTTCTGGCACACAGTTCTCTGTATCTCGCAAACTCCAGCACAGAATAATCTACTCAGCATCAGACATATGGGAAAACATCATCTAAACAGGAAAGCATTGTACAAGCATTAGTCGTTGTTATTATGATTAGAATTGATGTTTCAGGTAATTTAATAATTACTCTTACTTCTGGTATATACCCTCCTCCAGGAACGTAAAAGCTCGTCAGTGTTTTCTGGGCTTAGCATAGATGTCCTGAGATTTTAGCATTTCTAGGATTTCAAACTGTACAAGAATATACAAAAGAACATTTATCATGCTTTCCATTCAGAAGGATAATATTAAAAATTAATAACCATTTTAGTCTGCTGGGATGCAGCATAATTCAGGGGAGGGGAGAGGTCCGTCGCTATCTTTTTCAAGGGCAATTCACAACAACACTTTGCGTGATAAATTCCTGAAGCTTGATGTTCTCCTCACCGTTATACAGTGTGGGTGCTGACAAGGTCTTTTAAAAATAACAATACTTTGTTTTAAATTAGTTCATCTGTTTGGGGAAAAAGGGAGCAGTGTGTACCTATATAGGTGTCATATCCTTTAGTCCCATAAATTTCACAACTAAAATTGTATCTTCTTTTTTTGTTGTTGTTGTTTGTTTGAAATGGAGTCTCACTCTGTTACCCAGGCTGAAATGCAGTGGCACGATTTCGGCTCACTGCAGCCTCCGCCTCCTGGGCTCAAATGATTCCCTTGCCTCAGTCTCCTGAGTAGCCGGGATTACAGGTGCCCACCACTGCACCCGGCTAATGTTTGTATTTTTAGTAGAGATGGGGTTTCACCACGTTGGCCAAGCTGGTCTCAAACTCCTGACCTCAGGTGAACCACCTGCCTCGGCCTCCCAAAGTGCTGGGATTACAGAAATGAGCCACCACGCCCGGCCTAAAACTATACCTTAAAAAAAAAATAGTTCATTTAAGAAACAAAAATCTTAAGGAAGGAATGACTTTACTTGTGACTTTTTTATGATAAAAGGAACTTGGAAACAATTTGGATGCCCAATATTAGAAATGCTTAAATAAATTATATTAGCAAGAAAACACATTAGAAAGATGTTAACATTTAGCACTTTAGAGCTTAGACAAATACATAGCAAAATGTTTTTTTGGAAAAGCATAAAGTGATATTTGTACACAAGTATGTGAACTGTTCATATGTATATGAATGCTGACATTCCCCAAAAGCAAAGACTTATTTTACTGGGTAGGGGGTTTGCATTGTAAAAAAAAAGCATAAGTTTAGAATTAGAGCTAGATTTAAATTCCAGTTCTTCCATAAACTGTGTGACACTTGCAAATTATTAATCCTCTCTGGGTACCTATTTCCTTATTAGCTAAGTTGTGTGTGTGTGTGTGTGTGTGTGTTAAGCAAAGCCACTTAAAGAGTCTAGGACGTAGTCGGAGCTCAATGCTATTTTTCCCTTTTCCTTTACTAAATACCTGAGGCTTCCTTGGTTTAAAAAGTTTTGTTCAAATTGACTGATTTTTATAGAAATTTCAATGTCATTGTTTTTGACCCATGTAAGAATTTCTAACAGACGAGACTATTAATTAATGTGATAATTCTCCTATAATTGGTCAATAATCTTTACATTTGAATGGATTTCAGAACAGTATTAAATATCTTGGGTTGGAGGTTAATTTCTATAAACAAAAATGTATATCTAACAGTGTTGCATTTTAACTGATCTTGACTATAAACAAGTACAATTTGTGTTCATTTCCCATATATCATTGACACTGAATTTTGGAACACTTACATCTGGGTTATGTTTGAGTAACCTTCTGGGAGTATCTCTCCATAGATCTGGGAATGAAATATCTCCCAAACATAATGCAATTTCAGAATGCCTAGAAACTCACTACGTAGTATATATGCGTATTTAAAAGAAACTGGTCTCATACATGATAAAAGAAGGGTAATGCTAGACGTAATGACTGTTGCCACTTGGTAGCAGGGGCCAGAGAGAACAGAAAAAAGATTAAACAAGAGGACCAAAATTATTTTTCAAGTAAGGCTATACCTCTGTACACATGTTTAATTACAAAAGGAAATTAGGAGCAAGTGCATGTGTATTACTGCATGTATAAATGTAGAGTTGAATGGGTTTGGAGTAAATTAATGACTGCTTGCAATATTTCTGGCGATTTGTTCTAAGCTTTGTGATTTTAAATTGGTTTCTTGAAAATGCTGGATAAAACATTTGAATTCACACGTTGCTTTAGGGATTGATTTGGGGATAATAAAATATAATGAAATGTTTTACCTCAGATGGATCTAATTTATATTTGCTCTGTACCCTTTTTTAAAACCTGAATGCAAATAACAAGGACACTGCTAGGATGTTTAGAGGAGCTGTAACTGTAAGTTACTCTTATTTCTTTTTACTGGGTGAACTCTTTCAAAATTCCATTCTCTCGAGGTGGTAGAGAACAAGGACAAATCCTACAGGGGTTTCCCTTTTTTATCCACAAAAATTATATGTGAAATTGAAAGGCAAGGAGGTAAAAATCTGGCAACTCAGGAAAGAAATGATTATAAAAGTCTAAGAATCGGGACATTTGCATTTCGACCACTAAGGAGAAGTTTCATGAGTTCTCAGATAGTCTGTGATAGTGACAGGACTACATTTGATCAACTATCAAAAGGAGATGATGCCAGTCACTATTACCTGATGTGAAAATGACCTGCAAATGATTCTGGAAAAAAAATAATAGTTATTCTTCCAAGACAGTCAAGAAGAATAAAGCAAATGTGTTTATTATCATCCTATTTTTTGATTTATAAATATTATTTTCCTGATCTGACAATATATACTTGGAAGTATTTAAAAGAAAAAGAGGTCTGGGCATATGAAACCACTCGAGGCGCATAGGGCCCCTTTATGTCAGGGAAATTATCATGGTAGATTCTTCTTTTTTTCCTTGTTAGCTGGGTATCCATTTCCTGTTGGATTTCTTTAATCCCACTAAGACTTTCAGCTTTCAGGTGTACAGTCACCCCAAATTTGCTCACTCTCTTTTTGGGATCTTCTTTTGCCATTGTTTTTTCTTTTGTAATTGATGAGGTAGTAATAGGACTTAAAAAAATAACTCTTGAATAGATTATGACTCAAGTGTCCCAGAATTTGTGCCCAGATCATCAATCATATGACTGCTAGCAAAGCAGTCTATTTTTTCTTAAACTTTGTTTTCCATTTCTGTGATTATCCTACATTTTATGAATTTTTTTCTTAGGTACCTAATCTTCTCATGCTAATTATTTTCTCTCAGCTTCAAGCAAGAAAGACTGTTCTTAAAAAACTCCTTTCCCAACTCCACCTCCTTTCTGTTTCTTCTCATTGAAGTTTGTACTTCAATGAGTTTGGGAGTTTATTGCATTATGCATTGCAGCTTTTGACATACAAATTTGATCTCCCATTAGCTAGTGAGCTCCTTGAAAGCAAGAACTGTATGTTATTACTCTTTGTAGCTTAGTTATGTTCATAGCACATAGTAGGTACTCAGTACATGCTAACTTATTTAGAATAAGGTGTAATGAGTAATCAAAATCATCCTTTTTATTCCTAATGCATTGCAACAAGTGTAGATGTCCAGAGATAAACTTCATACTACAAAAGTACAAATTTTGTTTTGGAGAATTTTGAACATTAGTAAGTATGAAGACAACTTGAGTCTTATTTTTGTCTTTAATCAGAGGAGCCATTTTGGCATGTGAAAAGTCACATCACAAAAATGCCTTCCCTCTTTTCCTACCTCTGAAGACTTCTATGTATTTCTGAGTTTTTTGTTTCCAATCTCACTTTCCAACAGTTTCATTCTTGGTTATTTGCTGGAAACTTAAAGGGGTCAGTAATGCATGGGAGTGTGTAGGCGGGTGGGGGGTGGTCTTTTTGTTTCTTTTATTTTTATTTGTTCTTTTTTTTTCCTTTTCCTTCTTTTTTTTGGGGGGAGGGGGGACAAAGAGCTTTTCCCAGTGCTATTTGGCTTCCTTACTGCCACCTTTTCCTTTTTTAGGTAGCAGGAAAGATAATAGTAACATGATTTCAGTTTTTAAAAATGAAAGTTCAGAGAGTCTGAGTTGCTTGAACTCATTAAGAATGAAAAGCCAGAATTCTTATCACTTCTATTCATTTTCCAAATTCAGTACCCTCTTATAGCATAAAACTTTACACAGCATGTCATTGTCTTAGGATATTTTCTCAGTTACTTAAAGGTCAAGTACACAGAATTAGACATGATGGAATGGCCTGGTTGAATAACTCTTTATTACGCTAGACTTACTGCACTTAAAACCTGAGCAATGTTCATGTCCATCAACAGACTAAGATCTATTTGTCTAAGTTTAAATAGTGTATTAATTTATTTGTCAACACAACTGGTCTCTTTAGGTATTTTTAAAACATCAGCACAGTGATTAAAATAATAATAATCTGTAGAAAGTTAGGATTAAATATATGTCTATGTTAAAATTGGCCATACTTCACAGAACCATTTTCGTATGCTTAGCACTAGATAAATTTATGTGACAAGGGTAAAATTAGACAATCTATGACGTATGTCATCAGAAACATATGTCATCAATTAATAGGCTGAGTTTTCAAGTCCCATTGCTAGAAGACTGTTAATAACTCCTATACTTTCTTTATTCTTGTAATTTAGGTGAGCATCACCATGTTCAATGATTAGACTTAACTCAGTCTTGAAAACAGAGATCATTGAAAATTTCATATGAACGACACAACTAAATGTACTTCCTTTTTATATGGAAAAACCTCATAATATCTAACAGAGATAGATCTACTACAAGATATTAACAACAGCAAAGATAGCAGTTATACCACGTAGGAGAGTCTCTTTTTTCTTTACTGAAATCAAGATCTTCTAAAAAGTGAACATAGCATTTCTTTCTCTATTTCAGTTAGAAATTAGAGGTTGACATTTCAGATGTGGATGCTGAACCTTGCCAACCTCAGTCAACCAAAGCTATTTTAAACATTTTCAATCTGGCCAATCCACTTGTAACCAAACTTCTTAGGACTTGACACCCATACTGCTACTTCTTCGATCAAGGCTTGAGCCTGATTATTCCTTTTTGCTTTCTGGTGTCTGGTGACAGCTTTACTCATAGTTTGCCTTCAGCCCTGCCCAGTAGGCTTTATTTTGGTGTGCAATTCTTTTTTTTTTTTTTTCTTAGATGGAATCTCACTGTGTCATCCAGGCTGGAGTGCAGTGGCACAATCTCAGCTCACTGCAACCTCCATCTCCCGGGTTCAAGGGATTCTCCTGCCTCAGCCTCCCGAGTAGCTGGGACTACAGAGGTGCACCACCATGCCCAGATAATTTTTGTATTTTCAGTAGAGACGGGGTTTCACCATGTTGGCCAGGATGGTCTCAATCTCTTGACTTCGTGATCCACCCACCTCCGCCTCCCAAAGTGCTGGGATTACAGGCGTGAGCCATCACGCCCAGAGTGCAATTCTTTAGTTACTTCCGATTCCTTTTTCTTTTCTGGATATTTGGCCTTGGTCTTGTTTGGGCAGTCCTATGGCATTCTGTCTCCACAGTATTTAGAACTCTTTTGATTGAAATAATGAATGCCCAATTTAGACTAATGTGGAGTAGAGCACATTGCATCCAGGCCCAAGGAATAATTGGTACAGAGACACACAATGCCACCAACATTCTTTCTCTTGTCTCTGCTTCTCTTTCACTCTATTTCTTTCTTCTCTCAAATTGCAGACTTGACTTCTCTGTTTTATAGTTATGACAGGAAGTGGTTTTTGAAATCATTTCCCCCAAATTCATCACTTCCTTCTAAGAAAGCTGCCAAAGCAAGCAGGAACTTTTGGATCCATTCCAAATTCTCAGAGAAGTGTGATTTGCTTAGCCTGAGCCAGATGCCCATCCGAAGGCCAATGACTGTAACAAGCAGATGGAGTCACATTATACTCTTAGGGAAGCCCTATAGTAACCATGTAGACATAGATGGATTTGAGGGGTTGAAGAGTAACTGTAGTTTCCAGACAAAAGATGAGGCAGTCTCAGGGTAGATTCTGTGCCCTTTAGAACAGACGTCTATGACACTTTTTCTTCTCACTGCTTGCTACATCATTTCCTCAAGAATCATAGGACTTTACAGTCTGTGCTGAAAGCGGCCAAAAACCAGTGGTTTTATGCCATTTTCCCTTGAATCCCTGCTGGTAAGCTTTTTAACATCTATCTTGCCTTTTGAAAGTGAAATGTTATTTTTTATGTCTTCAGCTCTCATAATTAGCTCAAGAACATAGCTTTCTCAGCTAGCATTTTTTTACTCTTTTTAGACAGAACACAATACCAAGTTTTCTGGATGCCTCTCTCTCTCCAGATCTGCTTTACCATCTCCCCTTAATTGAGGAAAAACTCTAAGTAACCCTGATGGTCATTACTCGGTGTCAGTCTTGCCACTTTGTCACAGCCTGTCATAATTACATGATGTCACTCTATGCTAAATTCCCCCTCCTAATGAATGTTTCATTATCCAAAAGAGAATATATTATATTAAATCTACATTTTGCAGTTTTGGCATTTTGCTAAGGCTTATGCTTTATCTGGACCTTGAGAATATCAGAGGTTCTTCCCTTTGATTTTGTATGCTTAAGTAGGCCTTGACCTGCCCTTTCTGAAAACCGTTGTTTGATGCTAAAATTTTAGTCACACTCTAGTTGCTTTCCATAGCGCATTAGGTAAAGCAGAAGTAGCAACACAACCCCAAAACACTAATTTAATAATTGTTGGTGGACTCTAGCTAAAACATCTTAACTTGAATTATGATTGGAGGCATGAAAACATGAAGCAACATTTCAGATACTCCTGGAAAATTACGCACTTGGCTGTAGTAATTAATAAGCCTAGAATTAATTATCAAAATTTTCAAGGTATAAGGTCCTCATAAACCAAAGACAGTATTTAGGCATATGTTAACTTTCTGACATACTTTAGTGTAGTGGTTCCCAATTCTGACTGACTACAAGAATTAACTAAATAACTATTTAAAAACACCCAGATTCTTAAACTCTGCCCAAGACCTACTGAATGAGGATCCTTGGGAGAGGAATTTTATATAATATTTGATTTTGATCTTGAGGAAGAGAGATTTTAATGTTCTCCCAAATGATAGTGATGCTCAGCTAAACTAGAAATCACTTATTTCTATTACAGCTCTATTCTTTCCTTTAAGTGAACTCCAGGAAGTCATTTTGCTCACAGATGTGACACTGGCAGATTAGAAATACACTTCACTGATAAGTCCGGAGAGTTACCCATCAATGTGTCCCCATAGTCCCAGCCTAGGGTCTTCTGCCCTCCTCATTCTTCATTAGTTACAATTGACACCTCTTTATTAAAACTAGGGCCTACTCCAACAAGTTTGAGAAGAAAGAGAATGGCTCCTTCCACACCCCAAATCTGGGCTCATTTGAGAGGGGAGAACCATACTTCCCTCTGCTGTAGAGTATCCAGGAGATGAAATAGGAAAAAGCACTGAGAGGCAGACGCTGCCTGTCTCAGCCTCTTGGACTGTTCTTAGCCCGAACCTCTTGCACTCCTGCCTGTAGCTTCAGCCCCACCCTACTCCTTAAGACCAACCTAATCTTGGACATGATGGTCTTTACACAACTTCTGGGGCATCACTCCCAGGCTGGAGATGTTGTGACCTGACTCTGATAACTAGGTTTCAGCATTTCTCTACACTTCAGAGTCTTTATCTCGGCAACCTGCCTGATACCTCGGTTTTCCCAGATCACACTTCTCAGTGTGGTATAGGACATCCTTCACCAGGATCTTCAAAGGTGCCTATCAAAAATGCCAGTAATGAGCTTGCACCCAGACCTATTGAATCAGAATCCTTAGGGATCCTGATCAGAATCCTTCTTGAGTCCAAGAAGTGTATTTAAAAATAAGTGAACAGTCAAGTTGTTTTACAGAGTCCTCAGTTTCTCTAATCTGGAAATTCTGGACTCCCTTAATCTCTTCATATCTGATATTTCTGATTATTTTCATTATTATTATTATTCTGACTTTTGGAGTAGTGTAATATGGTACAATACTTGTACATTTCTTTTTTAGCAGAGCCATTCATAAGATATCACCCCTGAATTTGGCTAGGGGTTGTATTGTGCATATGAAATTTTGGGCAGCATGACATTCTAGTACTCTACTCAAAAATATGTTTGTATTGCACACTGGAGAAATTTAATCATGTTACCAAACATACTCATTCAGAAGCATTACAAAATACAACTCACTCTAGTTACTTTTTATCATTATTATTGTAATTATTTTATTATTTATTATCCCCATTAAGAGCAATTAATATGATATACTACTATCAATCATTTAAATGACTATAATAATAACAGCAACATCTGAAATTTTCAAAGCATCTTTTTTAAAAGAGTCCAAATAGAATGAAAAAAAAAAAGAGTTGTGTCTTTAAAAGTATTTTCTGAGTGTTTTTCTAGTAAGCCACCACCATTTACTTATTTATGAGAAACATATTCACATACACGCTACTTGTGTGATGACAAAATTATTCTCTCAAACCCGAATACAAATTAGAAAGTTAGGGCAAGGGCTTTATTTTATATCAGATCCAATAATTGTGAAATACCTTGGCAAGCACTACTAAGAATAAGTGAAATTGTGTTATTGCAAAATAATCAGATCTGACTTCAGTAAACTCCACTTACAGTGATATTTAAGTTGGATGATGAAGCTAACATTTCTGCAAACTATTATTTGTACCCAGACTGACATGAATTAGAATTAGTAAATCACAATGGGCATTCAACTATAAGGTACAAACTAGAGGCGATTTATTTAGTGGTTTAAAATCTAGGAAGGAGTTTTATACTTTGTATGTAAAAGCTGTTTCTGTTTTTACAAATGCTAATTACAAAAAATTATAACATAACTCATCTGAATTGTCACTGAACTGCCTAGGGAAACTCACATAAATTTTCTTCCCTAAATAAGTCTGCTAATATAGCATGCAACAAAGCAAAGGTAAATAAGACCAATGTTTTCAAATATAAAGGGAGATGGTGGTATTCTTCTAAATTTATTTGATGAATTTGATAACATTTCAAATACATCACGAACTAATTTTTTGTGGCTGGATTGCATTTTATTTATATATGTAACATTTTTTCTAGATATAATAGTAGGTCATGCAGATTTGTTTTTTGAGGAAGTGGAAATGATTCTCCAGTGGAATTGGAAGAATAAGATTTAATTTTGTTATCTTTTATATGCATCATTTTTCTATCCTTGAGATAACTTTTTTTTAAAATACCTGGGATCTTTTGCAATAGAATTCTTTTCACCCATGTAGGTCAGAGATCCCCACTTCCAGTGACCACATTACTCATAAATATCATTATTATGATAGTTAATTAAAGAGGGAGGCTCTGAAAGGGGAGAGTTTCAGAAAACCTGACATATGTTCAAAGGTCTGCAGGTGCACTATGCGAATATATCCAGGTTGAAAGAAGATGACCATTGCCCCTGCAATGTCAAACCAGCATTCCCTGAGATGACAGTGGTGGAGACTTCCCTAGTCATTCATCTATTCATTCCTCAAGTATTAATTGACATCTACCATGTGTAAGGTGCTGTGCTGGATGCAATGGTTACAGAGACAGGAAAGCAGTTTTGCCCCTAAGGAACACATACACTAGAGAAGGAAACATAAATTGATACAGCAGCGCCAAGTGGAACACACAATATAACATCATGACTGAGCACAGACTTCAGAGCCAGATTGCTTATGTTTGAATTCCACTGTCGTTTACTATGTGACCTTAGGGAATTTATTTTTCTTTCCTCAGTTTCATCATCTGCAAAATGGGGAAGCCTACCCTATAGGTTTATTATAAAAATTAAGTAAATTAATGTATGTATTAGGTTGAACCACACAAAATTGCTGATTTTGTGGTTATAAAACCATTTGAATAAACAACATACAAAAAGTGCTAACCGTGAAAAATTAATAAATTGGAGTTAATTGAATCTAAACACTTTTACTCATCAATAGATGCTTTAAGAGTGTGAAAGGCAAGCCACAGACTTAAGTGGTGAAGCATCACTGATGGCCTTGAAGGAGGGTCAAAACTCTCATGTAATAGAGCTACCAGGACCAGGCAGGGACGATATCCCGTGCAATGTGACTCCCTTCACCCCAAGGCAAACAGGTCAATTTTGGAAGGAGTCTCGTCATACATGCAACAGCAGCCTCTGCATCAGAAACATCAAGTCCTTTACTTTGTGGTAATCTATGGTGATGGATATATTTCCATGCCCGTTATGATGATGGTCAGGTAGCAGCTGTAGCAGTGAAAGTGGTACTGGCTTATTTGGCAGCTTGATTCCAGTCAGTCTCATCAGAGAACAGCTGTTCGCTGTGGTCATCTACACGAGTGACCTACACAGTTGCTTAGCAGCTGTGATTTACTTCCACACTTTTCAGTCTCAAAGAGGGGTGTCTTTAACCTCCCAGTCTTAGCTTTCTAAGTGGCAATTTAAAGAGCTAGGCTATTGACAACATTGCAAGAGTTAGTAAAAATAAAACAAAGCTCATCAAGGGGAGTATTGCCTAGAGTTCAAAGAGTGACTCTGAGTTCCACTCACTGAGTAGAGGGACCACTTCCATTTTCTGTTCTTCATACCTGGTGCTGAGGTTAAACAGCTACAGTCAGCCAGTGCACACCATCAAGTTTTAGCTTAGCTAAACTGTCAGTGAACTAAGCCCAAGTTTGTAGAAAAACTTCTTCCTTCAAAGAGAGAGCTGCCACATTTTCATGTAAAGCCAAGTTATAACACTGGTACCATTTCCACTTGACCAAGAAGTTTTACTGGGCCCTTCCTATGTCATTACTGAGTGTGAGTTCAGCCACCCAAAATAAGAATATCAAGCTGGAGTCACAAGGCCTCCGTTTTTTCGATGTTCAGATGTCAGATGTCCAGAAAACCCCTGAAACAAACTAATAGCTACAAAACCTACCTAGTAGCCCTGTCAGGGAAGCAGCCCTAAGGGGAACTTCCAGATGGAGGGTGCCTCCTTTTGACTGAGGCCTGAGTTGGTGAAATCATCAGTCACAAAGATGTTCAGCACAATAGGGTCATTAGGGCTTTGGGTCTCAAGAGTGGAACACGTGCCATAGCTTGCACAACTTGCGCAACTCCCCACATGGCTTCTTGCACTGGGGCTATTCTCAAAAGATGTTGATATGCAGGTTAGCTGATGTAAAAGACCAAATAGAAGGCTCAAATGAGGCATATGCTGTCTCTCTCTTCAATACCTGACAAGTGTAATAAGGTACTCAGCTTCGTTTTGGATGGTGGAGGTTTAAAGGGAGAGCAGTTTTTCTTGACTCCTGGAGGGATTCAGCATTGTAAATCTACCCGCATGGTCTCAAGAAGCTTTAGTCTATAAGCGTGTCCCTGAGGACTGTTTGTTTATATCAGCAAGCAGGCCACCGCCCCTCGAGTCCCCTCACTGTTGGTGGAGGTTTGGTAACATCACAGCCTAGGCTGTAGTGACCAAGACCTCTGATTCACCAATCAATGGGGCATTACTGGAATGAAAGCTTTGGGTAGGGCTACTCGTACTAAATCCAGACTGACTCCCTGGTAGAAAAAGACAGTGAGTGACTTACTGGTAGCAAAGGCAGTGCATCTTGGGGAGCATCTTGTCATAAATGGGAGTTAGGGAGCAATTTATATGTCACACTGCTACTTCTCTACCTGTGGGTCTTCCGGAATTAAAGAGTCCCCTCTGGAATATATGGAGCAGCAAAACACGTAACACATTGATTCCTCTGCATTCAGATGTAGAAGCAAAAGCAATAATGCATTAAATTTTTAAAAGGTCACACCCACAAGGCCACCTTGGCTTCCCTTTCCCACTGTAAAACCACCCCACACGCCATTAGCAGAATCCAGGTGGATTTTATTTCCAAGTGGCTCGTAGGACAGTAACTTGCTTGCCTGTCTCCAATTGAGTTAATGTAGTTTGAGCCCCTTGCTTCCCCAATCTTTGGGTCGGTTTCTCATTATCTAGCAGGTTATCTTCATTAACACTATTAACCCAGTCTAGAACACTCAGTGCCTAAATAATTGTTAATGCCTAATCTGTGGTTTCCCATGTGTTATGATTTGAATTCCAAATTCAGCCAAATAGGAACAGCTCCGGTCTACAGCTCCCAGCATGAGCGACGCAGAAGACGGGTGATTTCTGCATTTCCATCTGAGGTACTGGGTTCATCTCACTGGGGAGTGCCAAACAGTGGGTGCAGGACAGTGGGTGCTGCGCACCGTGTGCGAGCCGAAGCAGGGCATTGCCTCACTCGGGAAGCGCAAGGGGTCAGGGAGTTCCCTTTCCTAGTCAAAGAAAGGGGTGACAGAGGGCACCTGGAAAATTGGGTCAGTCCCACCCTAATACTGCGCTTTCCCAACGGGCTTGGAAAACGGCACATGAGGAGATTGTTGAAGCCCTAACCTCCAGGACCTCTGAATGTGACCTTATTTGAAGACACGGTATTTATGGAGATAATCAAGATAAAATCAGCCTATCAGGGGAGGGTTTAATTTAATGGGACTGCTGTTCTTATAAAAGGGGAAATGTAGACACAGAGGCAAACACACATACAGGGACAATGATATAAAGAGATAGGGAGAAGGCAGCCAACTCTAAGCAAAGGAGAGAGGCATGGAATGGATCCTTCTCTCACAGAACTTGGAAGGAACAACCCTGCCAAAACCTTGATTCTTGGACTTCTTCTAGTCCCCACAACCATGAAATAATACATTGTTGTTGTTGAAGCCACCCGGTTTGTGGTACCTTGTTACGGCAGTCTTTGCAAAGTAATATACCATGGGAGCTTGACTTTCTCCAAGAAAATATCCCCAAGAGGCCAAAGCTCCCTTATGGTAGCCTAGATCCACTGCAAAAAAAAAAAAAAAAAAAAACCTGAGACATTTTACTATTATCCCTAAATAAATCCAAGATTGGAATAATAGACTGCAGGTGGGAAATAAGCATTAAGAAATATTTTTCTTTAACAAGCATTTCACACCTTGGCCCTCTCATAGCCCAAGGGAACCAGCCAAACTTCTAACAATTGATGAAAAGTCCCTCCTCCCAAGGAAGATGCAGCCACAGCCAGAGCAGCTGTTGCTGAACCTATTTTTCAGTATTCGAGTACCTGTCCTGCACCCACCTTCCCATTTCTGATTAATGGTCAGTAAGGTCACTTATTGCCTAGTTAACACTACATTATTTTGTTCCATGTTTTCTACTGTTTCCATGGACTTCCCTCAAATCCCATTAATTGATTCCCAAGTCCTTCATCTTTCCCATTCCAGAAAGCCATGTCTGTAAGCATCCCATCCTCGCCCTTTACATACTTCAGACTCCTATTTGTCTCTGATTGTTTGGTAGACTTATCACCACTCTCTGAACAGATCTCTTTTTCCTCTTCAGGTTTTTAAGCATCTAGCATCCACTCGGATTTGCTTTGACGGATAAAAGCAGTCATGACTTTGATGAACTGTTTGGTGTGTAAGTACAATCTTCCTGTACATAATTGTGCCCTTGACTCTGGTTTGTAACTCCTTACTGCGTCATAGTCTTACTTGGTCTCTTGATTATACAGTTATAGCAATTATATCCTTTTGTAATTAAAATCTTTGATTGACTGTATTAGTCTTATCTTAATGATTCCTTCTAAAACAAAGGGATAATAAATAATCACTCTGATACTAATACTATTAATCACTTCTATAAATTATTCTTAAATTTTCTTCAAGATCAGATACTATGACATGGGTTATAGATAATTTCCATCATCTTTCTTCTCCTTGCCCTATGAAGATCTATGATAAGCACTATTTTATAATGTGTGTGTGTGCGTGTGTGTATTTGTGTGTATATTTATATGCATATGTTTTAATTGCATAGCTACTATTTGGTCTAACATGTTGTAGCCAGGAGCAGATTTTATCTGTCAGGTAGGCTATGTTGGATAGATGATTATGTTTATTAAAAGATACTAATAGTCACAGTCATGAGCTGTTTCTTGAACAGTTTCATGCTTTATATTAATTACAATTTTTGTTTTGAAATAATTGCAGATTCACCTACACTTGTCTTCCCTTTGCTCAATTTCACCCAATGGTAAGATTTCTCTAAGATATAATACAATATTATACCTAGGATCTTGGTGTTGATACGGTAAGATACAGAATAGTTTTATCACCACAAGAATCCCTCATGCTGCTCTTTATGTTTACGTCCACCTCTTTTCTGCCCTGCCCATGCCCTGGCAACCACTAATCTCTTCTATAATTTTGTCCCTTCAAGAATGTTATGTAAAGGGAATGATACAGTATATGGCCTTTTGGATTTGGCTTTTTTTTTCACTCAGAGTAATTCTGGAAATTCATCCAAATTGTTATATATATCAATAGTTTGTTCCTTTTTATTGCTGAGTAATAATCCATGGCTGGATATGGTGGTTTGCTTAACCATTCAGTCTTTGAAGGGTATCTGAGTTATTTCCAGTTTTATGGCTACTAAGAATAAAGTTACTGTGAAGATTCGTGTACAGATTCACATTAAAACACACCTGGGGTTTTGTCTTTATGCAGGTATGGTGAGCCCAACAGATCAGGAGACATTGCCATTAGCAAGTTTATTATTCAAAGTTTCCAAGAGGAGGGTAGAGTGTCATTCCTCGCAGGACCATACTAGAGAACAACAACATCAGTTGTAGGCAAAGAGAGAGCAAGGGAAACTTCAGGAAAGCTTTTACTATAGTTTTCTTGGAAGAAATGGGTCATTTGCTCTAAAGCAAATGGGCTAAGCAAGTTTAGAATTGGCCAATATGAATAATTTCAGTATGCTTCAGGGTGTTGAAGCTGGCTGATGCTTGGCTTTGGGGTGATTAGGGCAGGGGAATAGTGTCTTACAAGAGTAAGAACCCCTGAAAGAACAGGCAGGTCAGGGGTGTGGATTTTGGATTGGGTTGTTTACATATTGATATTGTTTGGCTCTGTGTCCCCACCCATATCTCATCTCAAATTGTAATCCCCACAAGTTGAGGGTGGGTCTGGATGGTAGGTGATTGGATGACGGCAATTTCT
This sequence comes from Nomascus leucogenys, assembly GCF_006542625.1. Lineage (NCBI taxonomy): Eukaryota > Metazoa > Chordata > Mammalia > Primates > Hylobatidae > Nomascus > Nomascus leucogenys. The sequence continues at coordinate 99,122,052 of NC_044391.1, forward strand.
CCCATGCTATTCTTGTGATAGTGAGTGAATTGTCACGAGATCTGATGGTTTTAAAGTGTGGTACTTGCATTGTTCACTCTCCCTTTCCTTCCACTGTGTAAGAAGTGCCTTGCTTCCTTTTCACTTTCCACCATGATTGTTAAGTTTCCTGAGGCCTCCCCAGCCTTGCGGAACTGTGAGTCAAACCTCTTTCCTTTGTAAATTACCCAGTCTCAGATATTCTTTATAGCAGCATGAAAATGGGCTGATACAGACAATAGCAGCGTGAAAATGGACTAACACACATATGAAAGGCACACTCTAATGAGAGTCAAAAAGCCTTTTGCTAACTCTAGGAATTCCAACTGCTAAACCTGTGGGAGGGGCAGTCCCTTCTTATTAACAAGGCCTAAGATATCAAAACATCAGATACAGAAACATGAAAACATGGATAATACAATTTTTTTGTGTGTGAACTTAAGTTTTCATTTCTCTGGGATAAATGCCCAGGAGTTCAATTTCTGGATCCCATGGTAATTGCATGTTTAGTTTGATAGGAAAATGCCTAACAATTTTCCAGAGTGGTTGAACTATTTTCCATTACTACCAGAAATGTCTAGGTGATTCTGTTTCTCTAATCCTGTAGATTTATAAGGTGTATGGGAGGGAATAAAGGCGTTATTTGGATTATTAACACTTCAGGCATTTAGGTAAACCATGACAATGATTTTTTATTTAGCAAGTACAATCTGTAGTACACTGAACTGGGAACTGTGAAAGATCCAAAGGTGAAGAGGTAGATAATTTTGCTCAAAGAGCCTTCAGTCCCTCAGTGGAAGCAGGCCTGTAAATGTTGAACAAAAAACTACATGGGTGGTACGTGGACATTCAACCAATATACAGTGTAGGCACAGTGGAAATGCTAAGTATTTGAAATAATGGATATGCTAATTAGCTTGATTCAATCATGCTGCATTGTATACATATATCTCAGTATCACTTTTTACCTCATAAATAGATACAATTATAATTTATTAAACTCAATACAATTTAAAAAATAAGTAATGTTTAAGAATTCTGAGGGTGTGGCTGGTGAGGGCTGATGTAGGTAGTAATCTCTGAGCAGTCTTTGAAGAATGAATATAATTTAAAAAGTAAAGAAAAAAATGCAAAAGGCATTTAATATTCAAAATATTTTGTGTGCTGGGTGCACCAGGGGTATTCTGATGGGATTAGAGCCCTAGCAGAGTGGGGAGATGGATGGAGCAATGAAAATGAGAAACAGAATTGAAGAAAGATCATGAGTAAACTGGAATGACCTATGAAGAAGCTAGACTTGGTTTGGTAGATGATGTGAAGTCACTGAATTTGGAGAAGATGAATACCGGTTGGCCTGCATTTTAAGATATTGACGAAGTTCACTGAAAACAGTCAAGATAAAAAGTGAAGAGAACTGAGGGGAAGCTATTGTGGTAGTTTAGGTAAAAGATGCTGAGAGCATCAGCTCATTGCAGAGCCTTTAAAATGTCATTGTGCTATTTTCTTTTTCTTTTTATTTATTTATTTTTATTATTATTATTATACTTTAAGTTTTAGGGTACATGTGCACAATATGCAGGTTTGTTACATACGTATCCATGTGCCATGTTGGTGTGCTGCACCCATTAACTCGTCATTTAGCATTAGGTATATCTCCTAATGCTACCCCTCCCCCCTCCCCCCACCCCACAACAGTCTCCGGAGTGTGATGTTCCTCTTCCTGTGCCCACGTGTTCTCATTGTTCAATTCCCACCTATGAGTGAGAACATGTGGTGTTTGGTTTTTTGTCCTTGAGATAGTTTACTGAGAATGATGGTTTGCAGTTTCATCCATGTCCCTATGAAGGACATGAACTCATCATTTTTTATGGCTGCATAGTATTCCATGGTGTATATGTGCCACATTTTCTTAATCCAGTCTATTGTTGTTGGACATTTGGGTTGGTTCCAAGTCTTTGCTATTGTGAATAGTGCCGCAATAAACATACATGTGCATGTGTCTTTATAGCAGCATGATTTATAGTCCTTTGGGTATATACCCAGTAATGGGATGGCTGGGTCAAATGGTATTGCTAGTTCTAGATCCCTGAGGAATCGCCACACTGACTTCCACAATGGTTGAACTAGTTTACAGTCCCACCAACAGTGTAAAAGTGTTCCTATTTCTCCACATCCTCTCCAGCACCTGTTGTTTCCTGACTTTTTAATGATCGCCATTCTAACTGGTGTGACATGGTATCTCATTGTGGTTTTGATTTGCATTTCTCTGATGGCCAGTGATGATGAGCATTTCTTCATGTGTTTTTTGGCTGCATAAATGTCTTCTTTTGAGAATTGTCTGTTCATGTCCTTTGCCCACTTTTTGATGGGGTTGTTTGTTTTTTTCTTGTAAATTTGTTTGAGTTCATTGTAGATTCTGGATATTAGCCCTTTGTCAGATGAGTAGGTTGCGAAAATTTTCTCCCATTTTGTAGGTTGCCTGTTCACTCTGATGGTAGTTTCTTTTGCTATGCAGAAGCTCTTTAGTTTATTTAGATCCCATTTGTCAATTTTGGCTTTTGTTGCCATTGCTTTTGGTGCTTTAGACATGAAGTCCTTGCCCACGCCTATGTCCTGAATGGTATTGCCTAGGTTTTCTTCTAGGGTTTTTATGGTTTTAGGTCTGACATGTAAGTCTTTAATCCATCTTGAATTAATTTTTGTGTAAGGTGTAAGGAAGGGATCCAGTTTCAGCTTTCTACATATGGCTAGCCAGTTTTCCCAGCATCATTTATTAAATAGGAAATCCTTTTCCCATTGCTTGTTTTTGTCAGGTTTGTCAAAGATCAGATAGTTGCAGATATGCAGCATCATTTCTGAGGGCTCTGTTCTGATCCATTGGTCTATGTCTCTGTTGTGGTAATTAAGTCAACTACAAAAAAATGCATGTTCCTTGCAAGCACATCAGAAGACAATGTAAAAAAATAAACAGAAATCACCCTTGATCACCACAGCAAACATTTTGAAATATTTTAATAAAAATGTTTGTAATCTTTTTAGCTATATTGCCATGTGTGCGTGTATGTATAATTTTAAGTATATATCAGTGATAGCATATATAATGTTTATGTCGTATTTATAACATTTTTTCATCAAAAGTGTATTATAACTTCTTTTAGTATATAAATGTATTTATTCACTATCACCTAAATTATTCTCATTGTATGGAAACACTGTAACTAAATCAACTCCTCCCCACTGCAGGATATTTAAGTGGTTTTGTTTAATTTTGTTTGACTATTTTACTATTTGTAGCTTTTTATTTACATTCAAAACCTTATTTGAAGACTTGGAATAAGAAATAAGATTCTCTATCTGCGGTTCTGTCTCTTGCCCATGCTCATGGAAGATGAAGTTGGGGCTCCGCAGACATCCTGAGATGCATACATTTTGTGCTGGCATTGCACATTGAGTGGCCTTGCCTCACCCCTCCAGCACTGAAAATAGTATGGCTTACGTTGAATTAGAGACCAATATGCTTATGATTTTCTAGCTGCTGCAATTTCTACTCAGGCTCTTTTATCTCATGTCGAGTTCCCAAAACTAGACTGTGCATCAAATTATCCACAGATCTTTTTACAAATGAAATGCTGAGGACCCACAATAAAAGACTGTGATTCAGTTGGTCTGGAGTCAGGTCAGGGAACTGTATTTTTTACTCTTCGCTAGGGAACTTGACCATTCAGCCAAGGTGAAAACCATGGTGCTAGACCTTTCTTTCCACCCTTTTACTGATATAACTGTCTCCACTGACTATGAGTTTGCCTACGTGGTGACAGAACAATTTAAGCTAGGATGGGGCTTGGCGATGGCACCTTGATGTGTTCCTTTCTGGGAAGTTCAATGTTTTCAACCAAAAGGGAGCCAAACTCGTGCAAACCAGTGACAGATTAGGAGCAGGAATAGTTTTAGAAAGGGAGTATCTATATAAAAAAATTTTAATCTGGGATTGGGCTTCTAGAGGATATCCTACTAAGTGTGGATCTTTTGCTTTTCCAAAGTATTTCCTGATCTTTCTGATTTTGACACCCTTACCAAAAAGGAGGAAAATAGGCTGGGTGCAGTGGCTCATGCTTGTAATCCCAGCACTTTGGGAGGCCGAGGTGGGTGAATCATGAGGTCAGGAGATCGAGACCATCCTGGCTAACATGGTGAAACACCGTCTCTACTAAAAATACAAAAAAAAATTAACCCAGCGTGGTGACGGGCGCCTGTAGTCCCAGCTACTCAGGAGGCTGAGGCAGGAGAATGGCCTGAACCTGGGACGCAGAGCTTGCAGTGAGCCGAGATTGCGCCACTGCACTCCAGCCTGGGGGACAGAGCGAGACTCCATCTCAAAAAAAAAAAAAAAAAGGAGGAAAATATGGACATTGGGGTGTACATGATTTCGTTTCTGAGCCCATATTTTATGCGGGTGGTTGTATACTGTGATTACATGAAAGACAAATGGAAGCATCTCAGAGTAGGGACAGAAGGACACAGAAGAGATGCTCATGTTGTTGAGGACAAATTTTGTTCATTGGGTTCTTTTCCTTGAGGTGGCCTCTCAAATGCTACCCAAAGGACATTGACCTGAGGATGACATGAGGAAGTCTGCAGAAGTATGGCTTTAGGCCATTAACACAGGCTAAGCCATCACTGCACAGTGGACAGAGCCCCTAGGTGGGTTCCCTCCTCACATGGCTGGCTCTTTCTGTCATCACTACCAGCTCAAAGTAGAGATGCATCCTCCTCACTCATGCCTCTCGTCCATGTTCCCTGTTAGGACTAAGATATTCTGCAGATATTTTTGTAATTGATCTTGCTGCATTGCAGTCCTGTGCTGCCCTGACCTCCAGCTCTGCCTTCCCCCTTGGATCTCTGAAAGTGTAACCTAGGTCTCCTCCCTGTTTCTGGTTTCACTGAAACACACCCCTTTCTTGGTGGACCAGAATCAGCTCCAATATTTCTTTAATTCCATCATAGGGGCTGAGGTATCCTACTGTCTGCAAAAAGGTTAACAGAGTTTGCAGCTCCAGCCACACAGTTCTCTATAAACCTCAAGAAATTGCTTGGCACAGGTTAATTTTCCCCATCTCTAGAGAAAAATACTACCATGTTACCAACACTTACTGATACACTGAAAGCATCAGATTAAAATAAAATTGTTAGCTGCACTTTAAAGAATGGAAAAGATCTGTGGCATCAATATTAATCTTGCAAAATCTGTGTGTCAATAATATGGCATAAAAAATTATTGCAAAAAAGGATATTTTTACAAGACAGGATCAATATGACCTGCCTGGAAAATCAACACTGTGACTTCTCATCATTTATAATGTATTAGCTAAAAGGTCTAAACCATCTCAATCAGGAGACATGCTTTGAATTTTCTACATGAGGATCTGAAATGATGTAATGATAGCAACATTCATTACCTACCATGCGTGAGTATTATGCTTAAATCACTCTCATTCAATTCTATGGCATCCCTGGAAGGGAACTGGTATCATTCCTTGTTTTGCAGATGAAGTATCTCAGAGAGAACCTCTACTCAAAATCAACACTAATTAGAAGACGTTGCTGCAGGGTCTATGGGTTTTCCCAGCACACCACAGGTTCTCTCTGGTTCACTCGTGTACAAAGCCCAAAGCCCCAGAATTCTCAAAGCTTGCCCCCAGTGTGGCTGCAGTGGTATTTTTGCTTTCTTCCAATTCTCCTCTTTTACTTTGTTTTGTGTGAGGGAGACTAGTAGGTAATGTTTGATGCAGGTCAATCAACTCCTGTCGACCTGATCATATGGCTGTTGGTGGGGGTTGAAAAGGTAGATTCAGGGTTTAAAATAAGAAAATAGCAAAGCAGGTAATGAGGGACAAAGGTTTACCTGACAAACATGAGTGTCCAGAAAGAGATTACATTTCTAGAGGAAAATCAAAAAAACCTCCATGAAGATGGTTCTATTCTTAGCACTTAACCTGTTGTATTTTAGGAGATCAAATACTGTTCAACTAATTCGAATAGAGATCATCTTAGTAGCATTTTAAAGGCAATATGAAAACAAGCTATAAAAAGAAAAAAATTAAATGTGTCTTTATTCTTTATATCCAGAAAGAACCATCTTAATGTTTTGGCATGTACTGAGACAGAGAGAGAGAGAGAGGGAGAGAGAGAGAGAGAGACAGGCAGAAAGACAGATACAGCTAGAAACATTTTATAAAACAGAGACCATAGATTTTATATATATATAAAATTAATCTTTTTTTCAGTTATGAGAATTTTCCCTTGTCATTATCTTTTGAAAAATTTTAAAAATGACTTGATATTTTATTATATGAGCAACAATTTAATGATTGCCCTATTTGGGGTCATTTACATTTTTCAAACCTGTTTTTTATTCCTTTGCTATTATAAACACTTCAGTGAACATCTTTGAAAATGTACCCTCATCCACATCTTGAATCATCCACATCTTGAGTCAATAGAATTGTAGACATATAATTATGGCTTTAAAAATGGCTCTTAATGTATATTATCAAATTGTTTTCCAAGAATTTGGTACTATAAATACTTCTACTAGCAATGTTTAAGAGTGACTGACTTATACATTTTTATTTCAAAAAGTTGGCAAGTGTGAAAACTGTTACATAATAGTTTAACATTTTATTTTTTCAATTACTGAGGTTGAATATAGCCCACATATTTATTAGCAAAGATGCCTTTTTGGTAAATTATCTGTTCATGTCTAGAGTCAGTTTTTTGATAGATTTTCTTCCTATTGACACCTTGTATGTCAATTTTTTTCTAATTTGTAATTTATCTTTTAATTATATTTAATAAAATTTTCAGGTATTTTAAAGAGCTTGATTTACAATAAATGTAACCAAGAAAACTCTACATGAATTTTGACCCAATATTGGATGGTGGAGAATTTTTCTAAGCACAAAATAATAAAATAAATAATGAAGAGAAATATTAAATTGAACTGCAACCAAATGTAAACCATTTGGTTTGCAAAACAATATCAAAATATAGTACGTGATAAGCAACAATTATAGAACTGAACATAAAGTAAAATTACCATTTTTGAAAAACAAACATCTAATGTCAATTTTTAAAAAATTATACTACTTTATATTCCCACTTCCCAGGAAACAATTGTAATGGTGAATTAATTGCATATTCAAGAGAGTTCATAGCAGCATAATTTGCAGTAGTTAAAAACTAGAAACAAACTGTTTATCTACCAAACAAGAGAATGGATTCATTGTTCATTTTCATACCTAGGACGCCTTAGAGAAGTGAAAATAAATGGGTTAGAGCATCACACACCATCACATATGAATTCCATAAACAGAAGAAAGCAAGATATACAGAATACATACAGTGTGAATCTGTTTATAGAAGGTTCACGCACAACTAAACAGTAAATTGCTGGGGACACATATATATGTCATAAAACTCTAAAGAAAAGTCAAGGAATGCAAAACACAAAACACTATTGTTTAGATTACTGCTGCTCAGCTCTGGCTGCACATTAGCAGTAACCAGGGAGCTTTTAAAAAATATTGATGCACAGGACCCAGCCCAGAAGAATTAAATTAGAATCACCTTACTCAATGGCTTAGTTAAGACTTATAGTAAACAAATACTTACTGCATCATTAAGGAAATTAGGGTCATCCTTTCTCAGTACCTCAAGATCTTTGCTTTGGCAATTATTCCCTCTCTCCTGCAGCATCAATTTCTTCCTCACTATTGGGTTACTCTCTTTGCTGTATGCCACATGCATGCCTAATATCGGCCATCCAAAAAGAAACAATAAAACAAAGAAATAAAAATCGGTCTCTCGACAGTATGTCTTCCACATACCATCTACCAACTTATTTTTTTCTCTGCTTTTAAAGCCATACTCCTGGAAACAATTGTCTACACTTCTTCTTTCTTCTTGCTCATGTTTATGTTTATGTCATTCAGCTCACTTTACTGAGGCTTGCATCTCCAGCATTGCTACAAAACAGCTTTCATTTAGATCAGCAGCAATGACCTCTGTCCTACCAGACCCTACAGTCAATTCTTGGACTTCATCATGTTTTACCTCTCAGCAGCATTTGACACAGTTGGTCACATCCTTTCTGCTTTTCCTAGCTCGCTGTCATTCCTTATGTTGAATTTCTTCTTTTCCTGACCTCAGGATATTGGCTTAAGGCCACAGCTTGGCCCTTGGCCCTGTTCTTTAACTATCGTCTTTCCTCAGATGAGCTCATTGTGTCCCATGCCTTTAAATATCATCTACAAGCTATTGGCTACTAATTGTTTTTCTTCAACTCTATTATCTTTCCTGAACTTGGACATAAATATCCAACTATATACCCATATAAACTAGTAATTGATTTCAATGCCAAACTAATTGATACCTTTTACGCAGTTGCTTCGGACAAACAACAATGACTTCTAATTTGTCAACAATTCTTTTTAGGATGACCTTCAAATTATAGAATGAATGGATCACTTCCACTGTATCCACTGCTACTACCTTAATGTAAGACATGCCTGAGCTAATGCAACAGCCTCCTACCTGTTCCTTCTGCGTCCACTCTTTATCCCCCTACAGTTTTCCTAGAGCAGCTTGATCCTCTCAAAATACAAATCAGATTATGTGTCTTTCCTGTTAAAAACTCTTCCCTAGTGTCCCATGGCTGAGCTACTCACCATGGCCTAGGAGGTATACAAGAGGTGGCCATTTTCCAGATTTCTTACCACTCTCATCTTGGTTGTGGGAATTTAGACCCACTATTCTTCCACCCTGTGGAAATGCCTGGCCTCTTGAGTCTCAATGTCTGGGCACCAGCTCTTCTCTTTGCCAAGAATGCAGAACTGGCCCCTTCCTGTGAGTAATTCAGGTTCTCAGCTCAAATGTCACCTTCTCTACAGAGAGCCTTCCCTCAACATTCAGCTCATAAGGTGTTGTCCAAGCACACTCAACTTCTAGCACATTAACCTATTTTCTATTGCTACTAAAATATCAATCACCGTATAAACTTATTTGTGTATAACTGCAGTCTCTCTCTCCCTAGCCTCATTAGGATAGCAGCTCCAAGAAAGCAGGGGGTTTGTCTTCATTACAGCTGAATGCTTAATATTTAGAGCAATGCCTAACAATCTGTCGGGTCATGATAAATGTTTGAAATGAATAAATAAATAATAACCCAACCTAAACTTTCTACTCCTTAATGTACTATTTGGGTGTCTGTGTTTTATGCTTATGTTGGCTGTGTTTTTTTTTTCTCAATTTTCTTTGCAAACCTTCTTGATGATTACACAAAATGAGAAAGTCACAGTTCATTTCCTGAATATTAAACATTTTATTTGCTTCAATATTATTCTTTCATAGAAAAAGCATAACTGAGAAAACATTCATCAAAAAGCTTCTCCCATCTGTGAAACCACACCTCTCAACTTGAAGTACACCTGCTTATAGATTTCCCTGCTTTTGGTTTTTACCACAATCCCCCAGCTGGATATTTCTTGGCCTGCGGTGATTCCCAGATGTTTACCATTCACTTGTCACCTTTACCATCCTCACCCTTTCTTACTTTTGCAGGCCTTCTTTTTCTCTTCAGCATCCTTTGTGACTTTTGTATGCTTTGTATGAACATGCATTATTTTAGCATTTCCACAATCTGATAACAGGGCACACCATCAGAATTTTTCTTTCCCTCTTATCTGACTTTCTAGCCTTTTGCAGGATGGACTCATCTTTTGAAAGAAAGCTTAGGTGGTTAACATTGACAATTTGAACCAGATATCTTGGAGACCTAAGATATTTCACTAGATGTAATGCTGGGCTTAGTCAAGATATTAACTAACAGGATTGTTCCTATTTATTATCTTATTATACACTCATCACCATGTAACATTACACTGATTATGCATTATACTTGTGCAGTACTTTGGGTGAACATTTCACTTGGCTGTGACTTGAGGAAAACACAGTGTTATTTTAAAGTATAAATGTTCCTAACTTAAATGTTCCTGAAGTGAATTAAATGGCAATTTTGTGCTATTCTTAAGAGAAAGGATTTACACCTACATTGTAAATTATAAAGCAAGCTGCAGTGTTCTCAGCACCCACTTCATGCTGTTTCTTTTAAGAATTCCCAGAAGGGCTGCTTAGAATATACTAGCGATTAAGTGAGTTACAGTACATTCTGAAAGATTTTATAATACCACAGAGAAATAAAAATAAATGCAAAAATATATTTAAATTATAAAAAATGCTTTTTGAAAAATTAAAGTTGTGATTTATTTGAACAGTTCATTTCTCATATTAACATAGGATTTCTGGCCCCACTCCCTATTAAGAATGTTTCAAGAGGCGATATTTAATGGTGCAAACTCTCTTTTTCTGGGCAACCAAATATCAAATATCAAAAGACCGAATGTCACCCTTCACTCGAGTATTTGTGATGTTTACAAAATAATTAGACCGTCATTAAGCTGAAATATTGTTGAATTACCATGAAGGTAAAAATATTACTGCAACAAAGTACAAAATAAGAAATATATCATCCTTAACTCTTTTGTTTTTCAAATAGACATGAGAAAGAGTAAAGTTTCTTCTTTATTATAGAAGCACAGAAAAAAGTTGTTTCTTTGAAATCATCCTCCATCTCTCCCAGATTGCAGACCTTTGTCCAAATGTTGAAGTCCAGCTCATCTTTTAAGGCTATGAGCGATGACATTAAGACACGTCGCCTACTGCAATTGATGCTTTCCTACATTTATCTTTTGGAAACTCTTTCCCTGTCCCTCTATCTCTTCCCCACTTGCACCTCTGGTTTTAAACAGCATTTTTATTTCCCTCTTTTTGGTATTCACTACAATATGTCTTTATTCTCTGTTATTTAATAGAATTCAAGGCAGGGAACTTATTTTATTTATCTTGGTATCACATGCGCCACCAGAGTATTTTCTTGTAACAGGTGCTTTGTGAAAGTTTGAATTGAATTGCATTGATTTGACCAATATTAACTATCAATAAAATATCTCAGAGCACTCAGAGTAGTTCTATAGCTCATGACTATAGAGTTTTGGCAACAAATCAAGCATTAAGAATTGCATAATGTCTTTTATGCTGAAGGTACTAACACCTGTGGGAAAGCAAAGACATCTAATAAATTATGAAGTCTGTAGTAACGATGGGGAAAAGTTGAAGGTATATTGGACTTTATACAAAACAATAAATAGTAAAACACACTTTTCTTTTTCAGAACCACTAGGATTTGCCTTATGGTGGTATGTGCCTATAGTCCCAGCTACTCGAGATGTTGAAGTGGGAGAATTGTTTGAGCCCGGAAGCTTAAGACCAGTCTAAGAAAGATAGTAGCAACCCACCTCAAACAAACAACAAAACAAAAAACCACTGCAAAACAAAGTCAGTAGGATATAAGAGGAGGTTGTGGGCACTCTCATTCTATCCAGCGTCTTATCTAGATAGGATTATCATCCACTGTTGAAATTTTAAGTAAAAATCCATTTTAAAAATCATGCAACTGTAATACATGTCTAGAAAATATAAATAACTTAGAATACAGTAATTTCTCACTTAACATAGTTGACAGTTTCTTGGTAACTGTGACTTTAAGTAAACCTACACATAATGAAACCAATTTTACCATAGGCTACTTGATGTAAATAAGAGTTTAGTTTCTATGGTCACAAAAACATTACCAATCTTCTAAAGAATGACCAAAATACTTTTAGTATTAAACATTGAAGTAAATGTCTATTCTACGTACATTTAAGACAGGTTAAAAAAAAGAAGCAAGATCATGATTTACCCAATTATTCCAGTTCGAGGTCACAGGTGGCTGGAGCCTATCCCAGCAGCTCAGCATAAGCTGGAACCAACCTTGGCCAAGATACAATTTTATCACAGAGTGCTCTCACACCTACACCCACACTCACTCAGATTGGGGCAATTTAGACATGCCAATTCACCTAACATACCTTTGAGATATGGGAGGAAATGAGTGCCTGGAGAAAACCCACACAAATGTGGGGAGAACGTGTAAATGCCACACAGACAGTAGCCCCTGTGGAAATAATTTTTTTTAAATTTTTTCTCTCAACGTTATAAAGAAAAAACATGATTTGAGATCCTACTGTATATTTTACATAAAGATAATGATGTTTTAACATTTTACTACAGATGATTTAAAACACTCAAGTAGAGTGAATATGTATCTGTCATCCAGCTTAAACAATTACCAGTCATGGCCAATATTGTTCCATTTAAGTGATTATTGACTTCACCCCTTCTCATGCTTTGAATTATTTTGAGACAAATTGCAGATATCATATCATTTTAACAACACATATTTGACGGGGTTCTTTGAAATGTCTAAAAAATTTAAAATAATGCATTACAAAGTCCAAATTCTCAAAGTGATGCATAATTCATTTTTTAATGTTTATTTGATTGAATCAAGATTCCCTTGAGGTTTAGACATTAAGTATCTCTTTTATTCTTTCTCTCTCTATTTTTAACATTACGTTTATGGAAGAGACAGCAAGAAAGGACCACAGAATGTTTTGGGTTTCCAGTACCAGAGGAAGAGGTCATAGCAAGAGAAAAGGAAAGAAAGCAGGAAATGGGCAGAGATTCAGGAAATGGGCAGAGATTCAGAATCTAGGCCTGTGCATATTGACCCATTCTCTGGAGACCTCTCAGTTCCTCAGGCTGTCTTTGGGAGTCTAAATGTCCTCTTTCTAGGTTTCTTCAGGGCATGTTCCACTGGCTCCCTGGACCCAGAAACCTGGACTGGATTAGATTATCTCTGGGCAGTTATTCTGTTTTTCTCCAGCCATTTCTAAGGAAACACCACAGCACCTTTTCTTCCCCTCCTCCGAGCTAGTCCTTGGTGCTGTTTCTTGACGCCTCCTGTGTTCTTTGGCTTAAACTGCTTAGTGCGAGTAGATGTATGAAAGCAGCACTGGTGTTTCCAGGTGGAGTAGGTTGGGAATTTGCATCTTCTGAAACCTCCCATCTCCTCATATATCTTTTAAGTGTGTAGGTTCATCTTGTTTTTTCTTCATGCTGTTCATTTCTTGAATAAACCAGGATGTTTGTTTTGTAGTTTCCCTCTATCAAGTGATTTTTTCGCTATGTTTCCATGATATAATTTAATATGTTCTTGTATTCTGTATCCTATGAATTGGGTAGTAGCTGTAGAATCTTCCCCAGGTTCAGATTTGAGATTTTGGTAAGAATACTTCTTAGGTGATATTGTGTACTGCCAGCAGGGGACACATCATACGTGGTTCTCATTTTTTTGTTGTGTGATCTTAGTTGCCATCAGTATTCATAGACTACAGTCAGTATTTCATTAGGCTCACACTTGTAATCCCAGCACTTTGGGAGGCTGAGGCAGGTGGATCACCTGAGGTCAGGAGTTCAAGACCAGCCTGATCAACATGGTGAAACCCTGTCTTTACTAAAAATACAAAAATTAGCTTGGCGTGATGGTGGACACCTGTAATCCCAGCTACTCGGGAGGCTGAGACAGGAGAAGAGCTAGAACCCAGGGGGTGGAGGTTGCAGTGGAGCCGAGATCACACCAGTGCACTCCAGCCAGGGTGACAGAGTGAGAGTCTGTCTTAAAAAAAAAAAAAAAGAAAAAAAGAATATTCAAATTCTGTCAGTCTATCTTTGCTTATCAGTTGAAATAATTTTCTAAAGAAAAACTTCCCTTGTCTACTATTTGGTTATAGGAAAGGCAGAAAGTATATTTAAAATTTTCCCTATATTTCTTGGTTATGAAAATGATAATTTAGTCCCACAGTATCTGCCAAAGATGACTGATGAATTATTTTCTTTGTCTCATTCATGAACTCATAGATTTAGGTATAGTTGATGTTCATCAATGCATCACATAATTATTATTCTATTAATACTCCAATATCCCATCTTTGGCAAGTAGAAAATTCTTCAGTTGGTTGATGAATATTTTTGAAATGATCATGTAGAGTTTTTCCTTTTTCTTATAACAAGATGTTTCGGGAACCAGCCATTTTTTCAAAAGAAGCAGCCGTTTCTTAAAAAACAAAAACAAAAATAAAAAGTCAAAGTATTTTTCTGCTTTATTTACTGTTGTATCCTCAGTACCCAGTTCCTGTAAAGTAGGTGGTGTCAGTAGAAATTACTTGAAAAATGTATATTTAAAAGGTAAAATTAATGTGAATTAAAAATTAATTCAGAGTTTTGCTTTCTTCCAAGATGTGATAACAAGGAGATTTACCCTCTTACCTGAAATTCCTAAAACAAAAGCAAAAACAAACAAAAAATGGTAATATATATAAAACAATAATTCTTAAGACACTGGACAATAGATAATGAAGCTCATTGATCCCTGAGAGATGGGAAACAAGCTAGGTGAGCCCTATGATTGTCCAGCTTATTGGGCACTGTACAGGGCAGGGGACCCAGGATGAATGTGACAATCTATCTTTGTTGAGAACTTGAGTAAAGGTGGTTAAACTTCACAGAGAAGAACATCAGAGAGGAGGCAACTTCAAAGAGGAAGGAGTCTGAGATCTGTAGACGGGTCCCTTTGAATATTGAGAACTGATGAACACAGTCATGGGAAGAAATGACCCAATACTGGGGGTAGGACCTCTGCAAAGATCAAAGGGAAGAATCTCATAAACCTGCCCAGTGCTGGCATCAGTGCCATTCTGAGTGAAAATCTTCATTATTCATGCAGAGGTGGCTTGAGTGCTAAGAAAGGTTTTGCTACAGTAATGGGAAAAAATTAATTCTAAAATAAATGCTGGTCAGCTTCAACCTAATAAACTTAAATGTAAGATCTGAAACGATCAAATTGCTTTCCCAAAACAAAGCTGAAAAATATTTACATGAAAGCAAACATTTTGAACATGTAACAAAGTAAAATTCACAATGCATGGAATCCAATAAAAAATTTACTAGGCATGCCAAAATCATAAAAACATGACTGATTATAAAAATAAAAATTAATACATATTGACACAGATGAAGGAATTTATAGACAAAGACATTAAAAGAGTATTATAATTGAATTATAGATATTCAAGAAGCAAGAGAAAAGACTAAACATGCTAAGGAGAAAAAGATATAAAATATAGATTTAAACTAAATTTCTGGAGATGAAAATAATAATATCTGAGATGAAGACCACGCTAATGGAATTAGTAGCAGTTTATACATTGGGAAGAAAAGACTAGTGAACATAAATGCATGACCATAGGAACCACTGAAAATAAAACATATTAAAAGACAAACAAAAAATAAGCAGAACATCCTGCAAATCAGTGAGGTACAGGAAAATTTAAACAGCCTAATATATACGTAATTGGAGTCTCTGAAAGGGGGGAATGCAGCAACAACAGATTTGAAAAAATAATGGCTAAGATATTTTTAAAGTTAATAAAACTATAAACTTGCAGATCCATTAAGAAACCAATCCCACGAACACAAAACCTGGAGAAAATTACACGAAGAGCTATCATAATCAAATTTATTGAAAACAGTGATAAAAAATCGAAAGCAACCAGAGAAAATATGTTATATTTTGAAGAACCAAAGGTAATGGAGACAAATTTCTTGTCAAAAATGGTGCAAGCTGAAGGGCTGTCAAGCAACATCTTTGAAATACAGACAGAAAAGAACTGAGAACATAGAACTATTTACCAAGCAAAAATTTTTTTTTTCCCCAAAAGGAAGGCTCTGTGCTTTTTCAGACATACAAAAGCTGAAAGAATTTATTATAGCACACTTGCACTGTAAGAAATGTTAAAGGAAGTTCATGAAGTAAAAGAAAAAAATCATAACAGATGGAAATCTGGATGTACAAAGAATGAATAGCTTAAAAATAGTAAAAGATAATTAACTTTTAAGCAAAAAATAGTGATGTACTGTGGGTTTTATAACACTTGTGTAAGTAATATATAGATAGCAATAATACAGAGGCTGAGAGGAGAGAAATAAGGTATACTACTTAAGGCTCTTACCCTATGTGTGAAGCAGTAAAATATCACTTAAGGGTAGATTGTTATGGTAAGGATGTATTCCATAAACTCCAAGGCAACGAGTCAAGTAACAATAGTTATAGTAATAAATAAACAAAGAAATAAAATGGAATTATAAAAATCCCAAAGAAGGTAGTAAAAGAGGGAAAATAACCCAATAACAGAATGGACAAATAGAAAACCAATAGAGGGATAGTAAACTGAAGCCTACCTCATCACAAATCTTATAAAATACAAATGGTCTCAATATCCAATTACTAGATTATCATATTGGATTAAGAAAAGCGTGACTCAACCAAATGCTACACAAACTCCCATTTTAGATATAAAGAACCAAATAGGCCGGGCACGGTGGCTCACGCTTGTAATCCCAGCACTTTGGGAGGCCGAGGCGGGTGGATCATGAGGTCAGGAGATCGAGACCACGGTGAAACCCCGTCTCTACTAAAAATACAAAAAGTTAGCCGGGAGTGGTGGCGGGCGCCTGTAGTCCCAGCTACTCAGAGAGGCTGAGGCAGGAGAATGGCGTGAACCCGGGAGGCGGAGCTTGCAGTGAGCCGAGACTGCACCACTGCACTCCAGCCTGGGTGACAGAGCGAGACTTCGTCTCAAAAAAAAAAAAAAAAAAAAAAGAACCAAATAGACTAAAAGTAAAAGGATGAAAAAGGATATATCACGGTAAGACTAATGAAAAGAAGGCTGGAGTGGCTATAAGGTAGATTTCAAAAGAGTTATCAAAGTCGAAAAGAGTAATCTCAAAATAATACAGAAGTCAATGATCAAGAGTGCATAGCAATTTTAAACATTCGTGCGCTTAATAAAAATGCATCACAATACATGAAGCAAACAAAAAAAACTCAAAAAAGAAAAAGAACTGCAAGAAAATTATACAAATCCACAATTATAGCCAGAGATTTCAATAACCTTTTCTTAATAGAACTCACAGAAAAAAATCATGCACCATCAATCAATTTAAATGAAAACTTGCAAAATATTATCAACAAATTTGACAATTCATATTATAGAACATTCTACTTGACAACAGCAGTAAACACATTTTATTATTTTATTTATTTATTTATTTATTTATTTATTATTTTATTTTACTTTAAGTTCCAGGATACATGTACAGAACGTGCAGGTTTGTTACATAGGTATACGTGTGCCATGGTGATTTGCTGCACCTATTGACTCATTCTGTAAGTTCCCTTCCCTCACTCCCCACCTCCCAACAGGCTCTGGTGTGTGCTGTCCTCCACCCTGCATCCATGAAACATATTTTTTTCCAAGTGTATGTGAATATTTGCCAAGGTAGGTCATATTCTGAGTTATTAAAAAAGTTTCCAACAAGTTAAAAAGTAACAAGTCATACAAACTATATTTATTTTATTTTATTTATTTCTTTTTTTTGAGACAGAGGTTCACTCTTTTTGCCCAGGCTGGAGTGCAATGGCGCGATCTCGGCTCACTGCAACCTCCGCCTCCCGGGTTCAAGCGATTCTCCTGCCTCAGCCTTCCAAGTAGCTGGGATTACAGGCGCCTGCCACCACGCCCAGCTAACATTTTTTTGTTTTTTTAATAGAGACCGGGTTTCACCATGTTGGCCAGGGTGGTCTCGATCTCTCGACCTCGTGATCCGCCCACCTCGGCCTCCCGAAGTGCTGGGATTACAGGCGTGAGCCACCGTGCCCAGCCAAAGTGTATTTTATGACCATACTTAAATAAAACAAAGATACCTGAAAAACTCATAAATATTGGAAACTAAATAATATACTTTTACAAAACCCTTGAGTATAAAGGAAATGAAACAGCACATTAGAAACTATTTTGACCTAAATAAAAAGAGAAACACAATATATCAACATTTGTGGAATATGGCTAAAATAGTACTTAGGGATAATTTTTTTAGCATTAGACACCCATATTACACAAGAAAAAAGAATGTTCTCAGTTTCTATCTTAAGAATCCAGAGAACACAGAGCAAATAAAACCTAAGGTAAGCAAAAGAAATAAACATAAAAATCAGGAGGTAGAAGTGAATAAAATAGAAAACAGAAACACAATAAAGAAAAATAGTTAAACACAAAATCTGACTTTTGAGGAGGTAAATAAAATTGACAAACCACTAGCCAGACTGATCAGGAACAAAAAAATAGAAAACATAAACAAAAGAAGGGACTAATTATCAGAAGTGGAGAGGTGTTGTCACTCTAGACTATACAGATATCAAAAGAAAAATAAAAGGATAGTATAAAAAACTTAATGGCAATAAATTTGACAGCCTAGCTGAAATGAATAAATTCCTTGAGAGTTACAAATTACCAAACCTCTCCTGATATAAATAATTTGAATAGACATGTCCATTAAATAAATACATTTCTGGTTAAAAATTATCCCATGTTTAGGTTGCTCCACTGAGGATGTCTGCCAAATATTTTAGAAAGAGCCAATATCAATTTATATGACTTTTTCCATAAATTGAAAAAGAGAACATGTTTCCCAGCTCATTTTATAAGGCTAGCATTACTCTTATTCCAGACCAAAGACATCACAACATTAAAGTGCAGACCAACATCCCTCATGAAAGTTGACAAAAGAAAATTCTTAACAAATTTTTAGTAATTCCGATCCATCAGCATGTAAAAAGGATAATACATCATGATCAGATGAACCCTATCTCAGGAATACTAAATTGGTTTAATATTTGAAAATTAATCAATGTAATTCACCATATTAATGGACTACCAAAGAGGGGAAACCCATACGATTACCTTAATAGACACAGAAATTGTTTTTGAAAGAATCCAGCATTCATTCCTCATACAAATTCTTAGCAAACTTGAAATAGAAAGGAACATCTTTAATCTGATAAAGCGAAAAACTAAATACTTTCGCCAAAGATCTGAAACAAGGCAAGGGTACCTGTCCACTCTCAACAGTTCCATTCAACATTTTATTAGCCCATGCAATAGGGGATATGCAATTCAGACTGGAAAGGAAGAAGTAAACCTGTATTCAGTTGCAGATCACATAATGGCCTATGCAGTAAATCTCTCTAAAACTAATAAATGAGTTTAGCAACTTTGCAAGATACCATATCAATATGCACATCAATATTTCTATAAATTAGTAATGAATAATCAGAAATTCTAATTTTATATTCTATAAATTAGTAATGAATAATCAGAAATTCTAATTTTAAAATCTTTTTAATAATATAAAAACTATGAAATGGTTAATGATAAATCTGGCAGTTATGCAAGACCTCCACAGAGCATTTCTGCGGTTTGGCAGTTTCTTAATAAAAGTATACCTTCCATGGGAGCTACCATTTCACATTCATTTTTTGTAGAAAAATGTAGGCATATGTCCATGCAGACCTCAACAGGAATGTTCAAGCAACTTTATTTGTAATAGACAAAAACCAGAAACAGCTTAAAGTTCTACAGGCAAAAGAATAAACACACTGGTGTGTTCATAAAATGGATACAAATCAACAGACTATTGATATATACTGTAGCGTAGATAAAATGCAACATAATTATTCCAAGTAAAAGAAGCCAGACCAAAAAAGAGTATATCCTATATGATTTCATTTATATACAATGATGGAAAAAAACAAACTGATCTAACGTGAAAGATACATATCAAGGTTTCCTGGGGACTAGTAAGAAGGATAGGAGGAGGAGATTACAAAGCAGCAGGGGAAACTTTTGAGGCTGATGAAGATGTTAATTTTTGTCTTCATTATGAGATGATTTCATGGGGAATACATATGTCAAAATTTATCAAATTGTGTATTTTTAATATGTGGTTTATTGTATAGTATAAATTATACCTCAGTAAAACTGTTAAAATTACCCATAATCTCACCAGTAAGAGGTAATTACCACTATCCTAGTAGTATATTCCTCAGTGTGTACAGGAACCATACAAAGATGTTTGATAAACTACTTTTATCTCTTAACAATGCGTCACAAATACCTTTGTAAGTAAAACATGTTAGAGATAATTTTGTCAGCAATTATACAGGGCCTTACAACGTTGTTCCTTCTTATCACTTATGAATCCACAACTGAAAAGAGCTCTACACAAATTGTTTATACTATTTTATGTTTTTATTTATTTTTAGTAGCAAAGACCAAGAAAGCAACCAAATTATCAATAAGAAAAAAAGGAATGTGGTTTAGTAAATTATGGTGCATTGACACAATGGAATATTATTAAGCCATTTAAACAATTAGGCATTTATAACAATATGGGAAAATGTTTCTTTTATAAAGTTTAACATAAAATTTAGGTTAAAATCTACCATTGGTGGTTGGAAGTACAAGAGATAACATTTAAAACAGTGACAAAATGTAAATTAGTATGACACTTGGATACTGTGATACAAATATAGCATATAAGAACAACAATAAAATATTATATCTTCATTTCCATACATGGCTGTGTAGGTTCTTACTAAAAATTGTATCTAGCTCTGAACTTCATAATTTTTAAAAAAGCTAGAATATTTGTATTCAGCAACAAAAATAATTCAAAATCTAAACATTCAACATTATCAGAAAATGTTAAAGATGTTAGAATAGTTTAGCCTGCAGAAGCCAGAAAATGCACATTATTTGTACATAAAGAAATGTCTTTGGGCACATATTATCTATATTTTATTATTACATATACTTAAATATAATACATACTACTTAAATATACATAAAATATTATAATTAAAGATACTTAATTATAAATTAATTAATAATTAAAGATACTTAATTATAAATTAATTAAAGATATTTAATTATAAATACCCTTAAGTATAATTATTAAAATACTCATTGAATATGTACACTATAAATGATAGAACCATCATCAAGGTTTTCACATTACAAAATTTTCATTTAACATTATTAGACATCTTGTTGACAGTTTGTCCTAGTTGCTGCTGGAGATCTTGATTTGAGATCTGCTGTAGCTATCTTTTTGTTTTTCTTAAATAAGAATATATTGGTCCTGGAAAGGACATCAGAGATTATCTATTTCAATACCTGAATTTAATGGTGAGTAAACTGTGGTGAAAAGACATCAAAGCTCACCGGGCTAATTACTGGGAAGAACTGAACCCAGACTTACTTACCTTACTTACTCTTTTTTTTTTTTTTTTTTTTTTTTGAGACGGAGTCTCGCTCTGTCGCCCAGGCTGGAGTGCAGTGGCGCAATCTCGGCTCACTGCAAGCTCCGCCTCCCGGGTTCACGCCATTCTCCTGCCTCAGCCTCCCGAGTAGCTGGGACTACAGGCGCCTGCCACCTCGCCCGGCTAATTTTTTTGTATTTTTAGTAGAGACGGGGTTTCACCGTGTTAGCCAGGATGGTCTCGATCTCCTGACCTTGTGATCCGCCCGCCTCAGCCTCCCAAAGTGCTGGGATTATAGGCGTGAGCCACCGCGCCCGGCCTACTTTTAATATACAGTCACCCTCACTTAAAAACAAATTATTACGTTCTGTTTTATAGTGAACTGTTCACTTTAAGAAGTTACTCTTTTGGTAAGACAATTCTTCTGAAGATAGAAATTTAATTGTTTGTTCCAATAAAATGGGGTTGCTGAAGTTCTTGCCCAAATTATTCTATTGGCAATCTTAATAATTAGCACGATCTTGGTTCTGAAATCCAGAATCCTGAACTCAAAAGTCCATTGGTTTTCTCTTATCAGTTCTCAGGGCTAATAACTTAACTAAAAAAATTACTGTGTTTTCACTGCATTTACCACCATGCTGGGCACTGTCAGTATCACAAGTAAATAGGATAGGGCTGAATCAGACAAACCCACTCTGGCCTAAAAGTGCACATGGCTGAAATGCACACCAGAGTGATGACTTAGCGATTAAGCAATATAGGGACAATGAGCACATTTTCTCGCCTTACTAAATCCGCAAGGGAAGCTGAGGATAACCTGGCAGTGCCAGTTTGCCCTAGGGACCCCCAGGCTCTGCCTTTTTCTGTGCTTCTGTAACTGATCAACCTCCTTGTTAGTAAAATATTCTATCTTTAGAAATGCTCATACATTTAATCCAGCCTTAGTCAAACCCTGCAGGCCTAGGAGTCATTCTGCTCCTATGAGGTAACTTTGCATACTTCTATTCTGCTGTACTTTGATCTCTCAGCTTAACCCTCAGAGCCAGTCTTAGTCTCTCATTTTCGAGTTGTTGGGGGCATCATTTTGTAGCCTCCTGAACTGACAACCTTCAGAAAGAGTTTTAACTCTTTTTCTATGTCTGTTTAAGATAGGGATTCTGAAATACACATTTTAACACATTCCTTTTAACATTACTCTGTGTACTCAGCTATATAACAATGATGTTTCAATCCTCTCAATTCTGTCAAGAGCTAGTAGTGATGATTAGTACAGTAGATATTGCTCCTGTAGTAGCTGTTTTTAGCCTATAAAAATAGGTAGAATTTAGGCAGTAATTTTACAGTAATGAAATGAGAAATGAATACTCTGGAATCTTTTATGATTACCATTGCAGCTTTATGGAGACTCAGGATTTACATAGGCTTTGGGCAAAAAGAGTCGATTAAGTAATAGAGAAAGAAAATGAAATTACTTTTCATTCTGGATAACCAAATAGATGCTTTTTTATTTTATTTTTAAAGGAATTTCTTTTAAAACAAATTTAAGATCTACACATTTTTTTTTTCCGAAAGAGTCTTGAGTCATCTGGTTTAGCCTCCTGTCTCTAAATATGTCTATGCCCACAAAACTATTTTTGAAGATTTAGAGATGAAGAACTCAGAATGTCCTTTGTATATTGTTTTTAGGTTCAATTTCCTATGTGGTCTTTAGGTCTAATTAAACTCTCTCTTGCTTTGATTATATTCTGTTCTCTTTTCAGTTTCTTTGGAGAACAGTCAATCTTCAATTCTTGTAATAGTGCTGATTGCACTGAGAAAAATTTGAGAGTTGCTTTCTAGCCCTCTCTTTTTGTTAGTAGATAACCCTAGTTTCCTTCTCTTTCCAGATATATTACACTTTTCTTTCTTTTTTTTTTTTCTTTGAGACGGAGTCTCGCTCTGTTGCCCAGGCTGAACTGCAGTGGCGCAATCTCGGCTCACTGCAACCTCCATTTCCCGGGTTCACACCATTCTCCTGCCTCAGCCTCCCAAGTAGCTGGGACTACAGGCGCTCGCCACCATGCCTGGATAATTTTTTGTACTTTTAGTAGAGACAGGGTTTCACTGTGTGAGCCAGGGTGGTCTCGATCTCCTGACCTCGTAATGCACCCGCCTCGGCCTCCCAAAGTGCTGTGATTACTGGCGTGAGCCACCGTGCCCGGCTATATTGCACTCTTCTATCCCCATAATCATTTTCATTGCTCTGGGCCACCTTAGTTTACAGAGATCAACAATGGGGCAATTCACCTAAGAAGAGATGGCTGCTCTAGGGTACAGTAGAAGGCTGACTTCCTGAGCACTGAACACCTAGTTCCCATGAACAGATCACAGTACCACCAGACTTTTAGAACAACGCCATTAGCAGTTTGGGATGATTTCTGCTCCAGCCTTTTCCTGTTGCATCTGGCCCCCACTAGCCTGCTTCTGTATTGTTCTGAAGACAAAGAACAAACACCCTAAAATTGGAAAAGCCAATTTTATGTAAGCCAGTTTGTTTTTTTTTTTTTTTGGTCAGTATATCAATAAAAGCCAAGAGAAGAAACTCGATAGCTCATCTACTCTCTGGAAACTGAGGCCTGGAGAAAATAAATTTCCCCTATTCGCAGTGCTACTGTGGTGGTGATGTGGATACATGAACTCATCTCTTCAGACTGGCAAGCCAGTATTTGTTTTTCATCATCATGCAATGTATTTCATAGTTTATTTTTGTTGTCGTTGTTGTTTCAAACTGAGTTGTTCTATTTTTATGGACGCCTTTCTGAAGCAAAAGATTGAATTCAAAGTGCTCTATAGAGACAAAAAATAGTCTCAAGCCTGCATTATTTATTTCAGCTGAAAGCCCAATTAACAGCCCCTTACTTACATTATTTGCCTTAGGAATTACAATATTATTTGATATCAATTCCAATCTCAACCCTCTTGGATAATTACTCGATATCCAATATCTTAGAAGGTGGACCAAATTTGAGCAATTTGAGGGTATTGTTAGTGTTCACTTATGTAGCGAACGATCCTTAAGCCTTAGTACAATTTGGTTTTGGGTGTGGCAGGAGGAGCTAGAAAAAAAATCAAAGCTTACTGAAAGATGTACGCTCGTGGGAATGGAAGTATTAGGTGATCCTGCAAACACTGAAGTTTCAAATGAAGGCCCTGTCATCTCTTCACTATTCAATTCCAGAAATCATCACAAAACCCTTGCAACTGAAAGATATCTCATAGCAATGTTGGATCCATGAGCTGAGAATCACTGTGCATGGGAGGACACCGCATCACGACTGCATGTGGGAGCTTTAGAAATCGTTCCACTCAAACTATACCTCAGACCAATTAAACCAGAATCTCTTGGGGTGGGTTCAGCCATCAATATTTTATAAAGCTTCCCTGCACTCAAAGTTGAGAACTTCTCACTGTCATCAATGCCAAGTACTTTTGGCAGTTTTAATACCTCCTTTACAGTTTATCTTTCCCCCATTTTTGACTTAGGTGACACTGTCCTCATTGATTATAAAAAGATAATTTTTTCAGAACCATAGCTTTATGGTAGTTTAAATCATAATGTAAATATATTATATATATTATTGTCTTTCACTAATTCATTTAACATTGACTTATTGTGCCTATATTGAGCCAGAAAACGTTTTCATTGTCAAGGATTGTACTGGTAAATAAAACTTGCAGAAAGTGCTCGAAATGAAGTGATAGAGAAATATTAGGGATGATGGGAATGATTGGAAAATACTTCTACAGGGAATGCCTCTTTGAGAAAGTCACAGTTAAGAACAGATTAGGAGGAAGAGAGGAGAACATTATTGAGTTAATTTAGCAATTCCAGAGAGGCCACTATATGCCAGAAAATGCAGCCATAAAGATATACAAGATGTGGCTCTGTCTTCTAGAAACTCACAGCTTGGTAGAGAAGCTAAATAAATACACTAATAATTAAATACAACAAGACAAATGTTAATACAGCAATGTACCAACTGCCATGGGGGCACAGGGTCAGACAAAGCTTCAGAAGGTAATCCTGGAAAAACTTAGAGACCTTCATGAATTTGCACAGGCTCTATACACAGGGCTGTGTAAATCTCCAATTTTAGCACATGTGCTATAACGCCTGCTCTTTCCGTGTTGTTAAGTTTGATCCTGGGATGGAAAGGGATTGTAATTTCCTCTCATTAACTCCTCTTTATAACATTCCGTATGCCTATAGATATGCATATGCCTGTGTCTGTAACAGGTAAACAATAATTATAATGAATCTCTAGGTCTATACTTGAGAGGGGAAAAAAAGGACTTATTTTTATGAACAGGAAAAGTCCAACATGTTTCAAGCTGATGGCTCAGGAGTTTATGTTTGTCAGTGTAACCACGTCCAGTTTAGCAAGAGTTTATTCGAACTCAGTCATCTGAAAGTTTTATTTTTTCCAAAGTCTAGAGTTGCAAATAGTTGATCACCAAAGCACTGTGACAATTACTTCTGCCTAAAAATCTCTAGGGTCTACAGCCTTGATTTTTCTGCTTTACTGATGGCTTGGATATGGATAGAGCAATAGATCTTACTTATATAGTAATCTTACTTATATAATAATCTTACTTATAAAATCACCCAGAAGGCCACTATTACTCCAATTGGATCTTTATGCTGTTTGGGTGTCCTAAGTGTGTCTTTCCTCACAGTAAATGAGATAGCCTAGATACTAGTAGGATACTACTCTTTGGTGTTCAAGTAATTAGACCAATAGGGAGGTTAACAGAAAATATATTTAAGTTGTTGAGCAAATGACTCCCTTATGGTCCTTTTTATCTAGTTGTCCAATGTATTTTCTATGAGAAATAATGAATCATCTCTTTTTTTTTTTTTTTTTTTTTTTTTGAGACGGAGTCTCACTCTGTCACCCAGGCTGGAGTGCAGTGGCGTGATCTCGGCTCACTGCAAGCTCTGCCTCCCGGGTTCACGCCATTCTCCTGCCTCAGCCTCCCCAAGTAGCTGGGACTACAGGTGCCCGCCACCACGCCCGGCTAATTTTTTTTTTGTATTTTTAGTAGAGACGGGGTTTCGCCGTGGTCTCGATCTCCTGACCTCGTGATCCGCCCGCCTCGGCCTCCCAAAGTGCTGGGATTACAAGCGTGAGCCACCGCGCCCGGCCTGAATCATCTCTTTCTAGGCTTCATAAATTCCTCTCAAGTTTTAACTGAGCTCTAGCTCTCATTTTCCCGTCTCTGTTTTTGTGCTGGATACTGATGTCTGCTAATTCTATTGCTCTGTTTTAACAGAATTCCAGTTTTTTGTCTGTGGTTTCAATGTATGCAGCTAAAATCCACACCAGTTTCCCAGGTTCCCTTATAATAAAGGATGCTTATATGACACTGTCCTAGTAATGAAGTGGAACTCAGTAGGGGACACTGCTGAGACAGCTGTTATTTTCTCAATAAAATACAGATTCACAAGTACATTCCCTTTGCCCTTCACCTTTTACCACTTCTTGCCTGGAGAAAAGGATTGGTGACCAGTGAGCGGAGTCTCATCTTGGAACCATGGGGGCTGAGGCCACATTCTAAAGAGAATGAATCAGAGTTAGATCATGCTTCATTCTGTAATGACTTCCTTGATCCACCATGTGAGTGCTGGATTGCTCAACTCTGGACTTAGTCTATGTGAACAATAAGCCCCTATTGAGTTGAGTCATTGTGGATAAATGTTGTTACCACTAACTAAAGGCATTGATAACTGATAAGCTAATTTTCATTTTGTCTGGGTCAACATTTGAATATTATGGAAAAAGAGATTTTGGAGTGAGACATGCTTGAATTAAAATTACAATTCTGCTTCTTATTAGCCGTGTGATCTTAGGCAAGTGATTTTACTGATCTGAGTTAGTTTTCTTATATGTAAAACAGAAATAGTAATACCTTGTTTTTAAAATTATTACAATATTAAAAGAGATTGTATATATCAAGGCATTTAAAAATAGTGTTATTCAATAAATGTCCTTTCTGGCATCATCCACCGAAACATCATTATTATCATCATCCATAAATATTTGTTAATTCTGTACTACATAAAGCTCTCCACTTGAAACACACTTGGGTTAAGTTCCTAGATTTCTACCTCATTTCACAATATAAAGTACAGAAGCTAAACTATGAATAAATGAGCCCTTGTTTTCTCATAAACAAAAGTTATAAAAAATAAAGAAGAGATCTTAAACGTTTGTTTTATTGAAGTAGAGCTGCTTGATTTATATCCTGTCCTTAATCTCTATTTCCCTGAAATTGGCATCAGAAAAATATACATGGAGAAAGAAATGGATGAATATTGGCTACTACAACACGTAAACTAATAGATTTTTTAAATGAAATAAAATAATTTCTGTTAGAATAGAGTAAAATTCCCTTTACCTTAGGAGACGGGAAGCCAGGAAGAGAGGTAGGGAATTTGGACTCCAGTACACTTGGGTTCTAAATTCAGTTTCATCACTTTCCAGCTAGCTGTGTGACCTCAGCCAGTTTCTAAGTTAGGAAGCTTCAATTTCTATTCAATGGAGCTGTATTAAATATTTGAAAGGATTAGACATATAAGTATATAATATTTTTAGCACAAAACAGGTATTTAATTTAAAAAAGCTATTATTGTTTTAAATAAATATAACAGAAGAACAGATATTTATACTACTATGGCCATGGACCATTCTGAAGCAACTGTGCTGCTGGCCGTAAAATCTCATATTACAGTGGATTATGGAGCCAGTAGCTTTTCCAGAGTCACTTTATTACACTGTGCAAATTTTACAACCCAGAAAGCCCAAGCGTGTTCCTGAGGCCATAATCCGCTACTGGCGGATATTACTAAAACATCGGAAATTATTTTTCAATCCTTAACAATTGAAAAATAGTTCAATATATGGAAACTCCTTCAAATGGTCTTCTCTACCACAGATTGACAAGAAATGAGAAAATGACCTTTAGTAATCCTGAAAATAATTTATTTTTAAATTCCTTAGGCAGATATTTCTTTTCTATTGAAGGAAGGATGGAGGGAAGGAAGGAAGGAAGGAAAGAAGGAAGGGAGGGAGGGAGGGAGGGAGGGAGAGAAGGAGGGAGGGGGGAAAGAAGCAGGCAAGCACTTATACTGGGATGACGATTGAGAGAAAATTGTCTACAGTGGAACTTCCCTAAAACATCACTCCGCATGTTGAGTGACTGAGAAGGTCCTTTCTGTACTGGGGATTCTGTACTGTACTGATGAGCACCCACCTTTGCTGGCTTCCTGAAGGCAAATGCCTGAAGGCAATCCCTTGTCCATAGGTACAGACAAAGGAAGCAAAAATAACATATACAGCTGAGTTTGTTCCATCCACTGCTACAAATGGCAAACAACGAAATGAAATGTTTTCTTCACAATTGTCATCAATTACTTATGAGCAAAGATTTTGTAGACTATCTTATATAATCCAATCTGTTATTAATGCCAAATCATGACATCATGCCAACAAATTAAAAAAAATCATTAATGGCTATGCTGACACATTGCTGTTATCCAAAATGTGTGTCTATGAAGAATGCTACTGATAATCGTCATTTCCTATGAGAAAACCATCTGTCAGTGTGATATGACAGAATGCAATTTTACTAGGCATAGCATTTTTAATGATCCAACTAGAACTTTGAACAGTGTGTTGCAGATAATACATGCAGAGTGTTTGTTGATGAATCAGCTTCCAAGATATTGTATAGCTCACAAACCCACATAGACCCTCTTTAAAAAAAGAAATGGGTGGGTATGGAATAATTTTCTTTTTGAGATTCAGTAAAAATGATGGGATTTGTATTCAATCATTATTTTTCTTAGAGGTCTTTACACTCTCTTAAACTGCAATAGAAATTATGGTAATTCTACAGGCTATTTTATTTTTGAAATGGTTACTTTTCTTACCACTTAGAGAAGTTAATTTATTTTATTTTATTATTTATTTATTTTATTGAGGTGGAGTCTCACTCTGTCACGCAGGCTGGAGTGCAGTGGCACGATCTCTGCCTCCGGGTTCAAGCGATTCTCCTGCCTCACGCTCCGGAGTAGCTGGGATTACAGGCGCATGCCACCACGCCCAGCTAATTTTTGTATTTTAAGTAGTGACGAGGTTTCACCATGTTGGCTAAGCTGTTCTTGAACTCCTGACCTCAGGCGATCCACCTGCCTCGGCCTCCCAAAGTGCTGGGATCACAAGCGTGAGCCACCACACCCGGCCTCAGAAGTTAAATTAACCTTTGATAAAATAGAGCATCCCTGACAACACCATATTTTGTCTTTATTTTATTTATTTATTTATTTAGAGACAGAGTCTCACACTGTTGCCTGGGCTGGAGTGCAATGGTGTGATCTCGGCTCACTGCAACTTCTGCATCCTGGATTCAAGTGATTCTCCTGCCTCAGCCTCCCAAGTAGCTGGGATTACAGGCGCTGGCCACCATGCCCGGTGCAGCCTCATACTTTGTCTTTATACCTGCAATGGGATGTGAACTGACTGCAGTTATAAAGAGAAGGAGAAGATAAACAGCTTCATAGAAGTGCTTTTTGAACTAGGTCTTTAAGATGAATTAGAATTTGCTAATCAGAGTATGTAGAAAGGAAAAATCCAGGCCAAAACAATGTCATAGGCAAAGTCTTGGAACTGAGATTGAGAAGGGCATGTTCAGTGAATGGTGAGAAGTTTCTTGAACATGGACTACAGAGGATAGACAGAGAAGTGGAGAGAAACAGTCAAGTAGGGGTAGAAATATAGGCCTAGAAAGATAAATTGGAGACATGTTATCATAGCTAATCATAACAGCAGTGGTGACAATTTGATTGAATTTCTATGGAAGAATTATTCACATATATATGAATAATCTACTGATTGGGAGTGATTAAGGTGGAGGGTAGAGCAGATGGGGACAAACCCTATGTTTTCAGGAGACGGATTGTGGGGACAATTAACCAAGAAAGGGAACACTGCAGTAGAAGCAAGATGAAGAAGAGAGATAATAAAATTCATTTTGGATACACTGAGTTGGAAACTTCAATGAGGCACCAGGGGCAGTTAACATTTGGATGTCTTTGTACAGGCTCACTACCTTTCTGGCTCATCCTACTCAGAATCAGGAAAATGTTGTTAGATTCATTTTCCAAGGTCTAAACTTGATGTCTGAAGCAAGGGGAAACCTGATGTCTGAAGTGAGGTGAACAAAAATGCCTGTAAACACTAGGATTGTGCACCTCTGGAATACATGAAGGACAAAAATCATTGAGAGTTTTAAGACTAATGACATAGAACATGAAAAGGAGTACAGCTCTTGCCTCTCTCTGGCCCTGGGACTGGTGCAAGAGATGACTAGGTAGGAACCAGGCTCAGGGTTCCTCAGCCATGCCTTTTCTCACTCTGTCAGTCCTCCAGGCCCACTGGGGCATAGAGGTGTAACTCAAAGACTGGCTTTAGAGACAACAAAGGAGCTTCTACAAGTTATGGCTGCCTGAGTCTGGACTTATTAAATGAGATACTTGGGTATCAGGATCAAGAGTGTGCTTTAAAATCTCTATAGGTAACAAAAATCGTAACATTTGTAAAAGCTAACATTTAGCGAACACTTGTGGCAGTCCCTTTATAAGTGCTATGAATAGATTAACACAGTTAATCCACCTTACAACATTGGAACCCTGATAGATTCGTTCTAAAGATTTACCCACCAGTGAGGTAGTTTGCTGTATCTCACTCATATCCACTTCTCTTTGCCATAGAAGGTAAGTGACCTTGTGAACATTGTTTGTGCATTTTTCTCATATGCTAAGAATATATAATTGCTTAGTCATAACATAATTCTTGTGGAAAGTAACCACATAGTGAGAATAATAACATATTGTAGATTTATAAGTGCTGCTGCCCTATTGTAATTTTCAACAAGAAACATTTTTTCAAATGCCTGCTATGTATTGGGCAGCATGCTAAGTGCTCAGGATAAAAAAGCAAAGTAATATATCGTCTCCCTGACCTGGAGGAACTAATAGAAAAAAAAAGAAACACCAACCTTTCCTTTCATTTGTCACCAACATTTATTCTGCTCTATAAATCTGCATCCCCAAAGGGTCTCATTTCTTTCATGTGACAATCCCATCAGGGAAGAGTTTAAGATCCTTTAAGTCCTAAATTAATTCCTCGATATATATATTGTCTTCCCATCACCCACATCATTGCAATTATGGCTCCTTCCTGGCTCCTTCTCCCAATATCAAGCCCCAAGACTTCAATAGAGAGGAATTAGAAATTATATCAAGTATAATAGAGCCAGATTGGGAAAACTAGAACAAATAGTGTTCTAAAAGACAAATATTGATGCCAGTCAAAGTCTTAATCAGGTCAAGTAGCTAAATCAGTGAAAGTAACCAAGAAACAGCAGGATTATGTAAAGCAAAGTTGGAAATCAAAATCTAGTGAGGCACGGTGGACCAGACATCCAAATAAAGGGGAAAGTCCCCTTAATTACAGAATGAAACTTGAGGACAAGGATTGGTGGGCAGGGGAGAATGAAAAGGTGTTGATGCTTTCTTTATTATGGTTTGATGCAAATAATATTCAGCTTTGATAACATGTAGAAATTGGGAGAAAGAATAGAATGCCAAATTAAAAAGTGAGGATTCAAAAAACATTGTGCAAAACTGGATATTTCAAATAGGAGTGACCAAATGTCAAAAAGCCAGAGTTGTCTCAGAATGCAAGGTGATTGAATTTTTTTTTTCTATTTGCCCTTAAATTAACTCTTGAGCAGGACAAACTGTTTTGAAAGTATCATGATAACAACTAATCAGACTTTCCCTATTGCAAAAATGTGGTTAGAATCCAATAGGAAGGTATCTTAGGAAAATAGATTTCATCTCCATATAATGACAATAATCCTAATATAGCAGTTACATTTATTTATTCAAAAATATTAACTAAGCACCTACTATTAGGCCAGGTTCTGCTCTAGGTGTTGAGGATATAGCAGTTAATATAACAGACAAAAATGTCTGCTCATAGAATTTACATTCTAGTGGGGTGAGAGAGACAATAAGCATAATGAATAATTTATAGTGTGGTTTGAGGGGTGAATAAGTGAGATGGCAAAAAGTAGAGCAGACTAGGAAGGTGGGGAGTGCTGGGGGCAAAGAGTGATTGTAATTACATAGAAGTGTCATTGGAGAAGGTAAGAAAGCCAACCATTCACCCGAAAAGATCTTTCCCAGTGGAAGCAATGGCCAATGCAAAGGATGGAGGCGAGTATGTAAGATTAATAAGAGGATTGGTGTGGCTGGAGGAGAGAGGGGGAGGGATTGGGTGGTTGGAGAGGAGACTAGATGGAGAGAAGAGAGGGAGGAGGAGAGAGGGCAGCTCACAGGGCTGTGTGTTTCCAAGGAATTTGGAAGGAAATAAAGAGATATTGGGGAGTTTCAAGTATAGGAATAATGTGATCCGACTTCCCTTTTAACATGATGGCTGTGAAACTAGAACATGGGAGACAAAAGTGGCAGTAGGAGTGTCAGATGAGAGTTACTGAGTGTTTACTAAGCCCCCGTTCCAATGCCGTAGATTGTGCATAAGATTCAATCATAAGACTTTGAGGAATGAGACTACATTTTACAGATGAGAAAACTGAGGCTCAGAGAAACAATAGTTCCAGATCCCACTGCTGATAAGGTCTGTTGAACTCTTAAAATCATACTCTTAGGTGTTTTCTATAACATTAAAAACTTACAAATACGTATATTCTACAAATATGCTCCTGAATCTGTGAGGATACAGCAGTGAGCAAGAGAGACATGGTCCACGTTCTTATGCAGAGCCTACTGGAGGAGGTGGACATTTAGAAATCTATTAAATTAATAAATATATAATCATAAATTATGACTAATGCTGTAGAGGAAAATGCAAAGTGTGTTACAAAAATGCATCAAACAATTTAGATGGAGAGGTTATGAGAGGAAAGGCTTTGCAACAGAAGTGACAAGCTGAAACCTGATGAAGACAAAGTTATTCAAGGAAAGAAATAATGAAAGATTATTTCAGACAAATGCATTAAGGCAGCAAAGAGATTAAACTTTCCAGGAACTGAGGAAAGGTCAGTGACATGCAGAGGAGGAGAGTGGTGAGACATGTGGCAGGATCAGTAGGTAGATGCCAGGTCATGCAGGGTGTGGTTGGCCAGAGTTGGAGTTTGAATTTTACTCTAAACGCAGAGAAGCTATGGGTGTGTTTAAACAGCAAGTGGCATCATTTGATTTGAGTTTTTCAGGATTATTTTGATTTGTTAGAAGAGGGGTTGTTTGCCCCTTTAAGATATTCCTTTTCCTAGGGCCATTTTTGGGGGGCTTGGCAGGCTCCAAAGCTAGGACAACACAATTAAGAAAGAATTTTGATTTTGAAGAAGAACCAGAGATATTTCTAGGAACAGTAAAAGAAAGTGCAGCTTGACAGTAGGGAAAGTCTAATTGATATTCATCTGCCCTCCCTACTTCCAACCACCAGGCTTATTTAGGTAGATGATAATAACCCAATAGAACCAAATGAGTATCACCTCAAAGTAGGAAATGAGGAGCAAACATGGGAGAGTGGGGATTGGAAGGATTAAAGGGAAGAGAAGACATGCATAATAGGATTGTTTTGTAACGAATGGGAAAGACATGCTCCCAGAACGGCAGCCATGAAAAGCAGAGACAAAAGGACCCACACTTACTGAGGAGCCATGGAGGAGGATGAGTTGAAAGAATAGAGGAACCATTCTCCTCTACTTCATTGTAGACCCTGCATGGATTGGATGATTGTAAAAGACAATTATTTAAATTAAATTGAAGCCTTCTCAGGTAATAGCAACTACAACAGAAACACTTATTGATGTTACAGTATTGATCATTACTTTGCTAAATTTAGCCAATGTCCAAAGTAATTGCCTGTATTAACTCATTAAAACTCAGAGCAACACTGTGAGGTAGGGACTCTTAGAGTCCCTTTTATAGAGAAGCTAATGCAGGCACAATGAGATTAGGGAACTTGCCCAAGGTCTCTAAATTGGAAAGTGGTGTTTATGTATACATCATACTTTCTATTCCCTTTGCAACATCATTATAGTTTTTCCTGCTCCTTTTAGTTTCAGGATTAATGTCCATTAATGGGTTGATTTTTTGAAGACACACAGCTTCATTAGCAAGAGAGCCTGGATAAGACTATAGTTAAATATAATGTGCAACTGCAGAAAACTGTGTCCTTCACAGCCCTCTCTATGATTTGCTTCCACTCCACTTCAATCAGCTGTGGGAACATGGATAGCTCCTCAGGGATAATGATGAATTACTAATGTAATTGTGTATTTCAAAGACCAGTAATAGTTCCAGTCCCAGGCAGATGATACAACTCTTACATATGATTGTTTTAGTTTTGACTGATGTTCAATCCTATTTTTATAGTTTTCAGGAAATGTATTGTAGTTTTTTTTCCAAGAAACTGGTACTACTTAAGGTCAACTGATGAAACTGTGGAAAATAGCTGCCATGAAAACAGTCATTACTATTAGGAAATGTAGAGCATAAATCTGAAATAAAGATCAAGCTCTTCTTTTCCTCATTAAAGCATAATTGTATGCATTGGTCGAATGCTTCCCTGAGTCAATGTGAAATTGAGCCACTTAATGATGTGGAAATATCTAGAATGTTCAAAAATGAAACATATTACAAGGGGCATCAGCACCTAGAAAAACGTCTATCATTTCTACAATTACAATTTTCCCAGTTACAATTTTTTTGCAGAGATTTCTAATATATTTGAACCCATAGCCAATATATTGATTAGAGATCCACAGTGAATACCATGATACTTGGGTAAGATTCCTGCATTCTTACCCAAGTATCATGGTATTCACTGTGGATCTCTAATCAATATAATTTTATCAACAAACATAGCCTCTATTATGTGTAAAACAAATGCTTGGAAAAATAGAGACAACAGATCCTTAAGGATAGGAGAGGGCAAGTAGACCAAAAACTATAATTCAAAAAAATGAAGTAATGCTTATAAAATACATTGAAAGAAAAATCTGCGAGGCTGCAAAGAAGGTAAGGTTAAGAAGCATAAGGATTTCCTGAAGGAGGTGCTATTGAGTAGAATCTTGAATAATATGGATTTCAAGTGTAAAATATTTCAAGTGTATATTAAGTCCCCGAGAAATATTGGCTATATGAGTGAAGTTATAAATCTAGTGGGGCATAAAAGAAAGGAGAAGGTTTCAGGGTTCAGGAGATGACAAATGGGGATAGTGTTTCAGACTGAGACAGATCCTTCCCTGCTCTCCCCCTCCTTCTAGTAAGAACTTATACCTGTAGAGAGACTGTCAAGAAAGCTTAATTGAAATACAGGTTTTGAATGTCAGATAGTGAAGAAACAATTGGCTGTTATGTGATACACTGAAGAAATGTGGTGTTCAGCAGGGCTTGTAAACATAATTTAGAATATATGATTATTTTCTTTCTCTGTCTCCGGGGATGGTTTTACCATCTATTCAGCTGTGCAAGTGGGATTCCTAGAAATGGTCCCTGGTCCCTCTTTTCTAGGCTTCCATGAGCTCTGTTGATGTTATGTCCTAATGCTGCTAAACAATCCACTCTTTTGCGTCTTTACCACCTCCAATGCAGTCTTTTCTCACTTTGGCTTTTAAAAATTCCTTCTTCCACATCCACCCATGCTCTTTCAATTATGTTTTCTACATCACAACCAAAGTGATCTTTTAAAAGAGCTGATTTTTTTTTTTTTTTTTTGCTAAAACTTGCAAGAGGCTCCTCCTTAACACAGTACAAAAATCCTCCAGGATTTATTCCCTGCCTATAAATCTGGTCTTACTTTACACCATTTTCCTACATCATTATACAATTTCTTTCACAGGACTAATCACCATTTACATTTGTATATTCTTGTGTGATCGGTTTCTCCCTTTCTTACCAGGGGAATCCACATACATACTCCGTGCACTCTGATTTTGTGTCCTAGTGGTGTGATTCTCAGAGTTATTTAAACATTATCCCTAGTTTTATCATCTGAAAGAAGGGGAAGGAGAAGAAGAAAAGAAGTTCTCATGGCGTGGTTACAGATTACATGGACTAATACCTGCAAGAGTTCTTAAAACTGTGCCTGACACACAGTACATGCTCAATAGATGAAAAAGCTACTAGTTATAGCATGTAAATTCTATCAATACATGTATCAAAATTTGTTTGGCCCATCAGTGCTTTGCATAATGCCTAACACAATTGTTTAATTCCTCAATAACTCTTTGCCAATTAAATAAATAATAAAGAATACAAACAAAGAAGTGAACATTTGATTACACCATGTAATACTTATGAAATTAAAGGTATAGTGTAGATATCTGAAATACTGACAAGGGAGTCCAGCTAATTTCTGTTCTGGAGCCTTACAGGATGATGATCGAGGTGTAAATCCTTAACCTGCGGGCCAAGAAACACAAATTTTGGCAGTGTTCTGATTAAGCTGATTTGGTGATGGTTTTCCACAATTAGCGTCACAAGAGATGGTTATTAAAACAATATTTTTCTTTAAAATGAGATATTTTTCTTTAAAATGAGATATTTATTATTATTATATTTTTTTTTGAGACAGAGTCTCGCTCTGTCACCCAGACTAGAGTGCAGTGGCACGATCTCTGCTCACTGCAACCTCTGCCTCCTGGGTTCAAGTGATTCTCCTGCCTCAGCCTCCCAAGTAGCTGGGATTACAGGTCCCTGCCAACATACCTGGTTAATTTTTTTATTTTTAGTAGAGACAGGGTCCACCATGCTGGCCAGGCGCCAGGCTGGTCTCCAACAGCTGATCTCAGGTGATCCGCCCGCCTCGTCCTCCCGAAGTGCTGAGATTACAGGCCTGAGCCACTGCACACGGCAGAGATATTTATACAATGTAAAAAACAATTTATATTTTGGTTAGCACATCCTTTCCTTTCTAGGAAAGTATATGTAAAAACCAAATTATTATAAGAAATATATTCATTGATCATGGAATACAAGCAAAGGGTGCAGTTGGATGACCTTTATAATTAATGACATCAGGCTTACGAAGCTCTGATCCAGCTCTCTTCACTTTAGGGATACAGCAACCAATGGGCAGACCATCTCTTCCTGGATTGTTCTGGCTGGGTCTTCATCTTGGTGATCGCACGTGTTTTGCTAGACAATATGTAGGCCACTTGTTTGTATTCACATTTGCTTCTTTTTCCCTAAACCATTATTTAGATTCTACTCGCTATGGCTAGATTTAAATCCTAAGGAAACGTAATCATTTTTGTAATAGACTTAGGCATTTCCCAAATCTCTCATAGTTCTACTGATTTGTTTCAGTTTGGCTTTGTTGTTGTTGCTATTTTGTTTGTTTTTTAATTTATTTTAACCAAGAGTTAGTTTCATCCTTTATGTTAAGGTTTTACTACTCTCAGCTGAGCATTCTGGAGTCATTTACTGATGCCCACAATATGCCAAATGTTACCCTAATGCTCAAGAAACCTGATATTTTAAAAATACCTTCTCATTTCAATTTTGGACTAATTTTTACATAGGAAGCATTACTTAGGTGTTGGTATCATTGTTGTTTTTAATTTTTACTAGTTATGATAATCAAAGAAACCTTTCAAAATTCAATTTTGGGAGGTTTGTAGAGTAACTGAGAAACGCAAGAAACAATGTACAGACTTGGTTGCAGCATTTCACATATACCTAAACTGGAGATTTACTTGCACAGAACCCCAGAGAAAAGCACAGATACTACTTTCTTTAATTTATGGGCAGTCATAGAATTGAATTTTTTTAAAAAATAAAATGAATGTTGCCTCGTTATGAATAAACCTTCACAAATTAATTAGACCTTTCAGTTTTCCTTGCCATTAGATCATAGGAGGAAATATCATTTCATATTTTTAATGAGTCTTCATTTATCTGAGATGTGGCTTTAAAACTAGTGTTACGTAGAGTAAAATTTCCATCTATTTGGACTAAACAAGGAGAAGAAGCTAGTTTGAATGTAATAAGAGTCTGAAGTAATTTTTATTATTTTCAAATGTACTGGTAACTAAATCAGGCTAACTCCATGCCCTATAATGAGACATAGCAAAGGATTTGTAGTTAGCATATTGATTGCTTTAAAATGCCGTTAATATCTAAATAGGAGCTTGGAAGGCACGTTAAAAATAGTTATGGAAACAAATAGAATTCCTGCTATTGATTTTTCAAACCTATTTTTCAATATCACACAAAATTATATTTTGTCAAAGAACCATTTCAAATTTTCGTAAGTTTCAGATTTGTAAGGCATAATTAAAAGCTTTAAACTAATTCTGTAGGTGGAAAGTTTAAGTAGTTTTTTTTTTTTTTTAAATGGTATCTTCATGTGTTTAATGATCTTTTGGATTTTTAATGCCTGCACATCCCTAATTACAATTACAATTATGGGCTCAGTTAAAGTTGAATGCATGATTATGTGGGAGTATTTCAGGTAATAAGTTAGATATTTTAACTCAGTAATTGCCAGTGATTAATTCTATTTTTTTCCCAGATTGTTTTTTGTTTGAATTTGAAAAGTTAGCTTATTATTTCCTTGAACTGTAATTGCCTCTAAATTATGCACAAGGCTTTAAGTTCTGAGTTAATTATATCCTAGTGCATTCTTTTAAATCAAACTTAGAAATTTCAAGGTGCACACATCATAAGAATCCATAAAGTCCTTTAACATGTGCCTGGATAAAGAACTGCCATGCATGATTGATGACAGTAGGTTTGTTGAAGTTCTTTCAATTCTGTGGTGCCAATCATTAAAGGCATTAGAAATTCATCTCTATCGAAGAATTTATGGAGATTCAAAAATTAAAATTAAGCTGGCGAGTCTCCGGCCAATACCTTTTAGTCCAACTTCTTTGAAAAACAACATGCTTCGGTGTGAATTATATTTTATAAATGCAGGTATAGAAAGCATCAGGAAAAAACTATTTTTTTTAAACCTGCATTTATTATATATCCAAATCCCAAAACCAAAATAGCTTCATAAAAAGCAGAGTAAGAAATCTTAAGGCAAAGTTGGGACATGTTATGATGATGTTACAATTGATACCTAAAATGAGTAGGTGATTATAATGACATGTCCTTTCTTTATGTTTATTTATTCATTTAAAAAGTGGCATGGAGTTCTTACTTCAGAGAGTAAGTGGAGAAAACTCATTCACTTTTCATTCCTTCTGATTCTGTGTAGAAATAAACGTTGAGATTTTTAAAGTATAAACCCTAAATAACAACATGAACCATGAGACAAAATTGGAGCATGAGAAGGGAGAGAGGTAAATACATTTCTGGAAGATTGAAAGCAGTTGGAAATATATTGACATGTTTAAAGGCAAAATAAAGCAAACCAAACTATATTTCGCAACATGCACAATGAAATTTCAGCAGAGGCAAGAGGCTACCTTTGAGGGTAAAGGCAAGAGAGACTGAAAGACTAAAAACATGGGGCTAATTGATGCTGTCTTTTGGACAGTTGCTCCCCTGCACGTCTACTTTTAACTCTTCTATAAATGAAAAAAAAACACAAACTGGCATCATGCTTACCAGTAGCAGCATTGTTGATAATGTTGATAAATTTTAAAAATCATCCATTTGGAAAAACACTTTTAAACACAGTTTTTGAGACTTAAGTATTGATCAAGAGTGAAAGCAAAATAGATATTTTTAGACTTGTACAAATTCGTAAATTTTACTTTACCATTTCTGAGACAGTTATTTGAGGAGGGTACATCAGTAAAACAGAATATAAAACTAAGAAAGAAATGTTATGAGATAAAGGCACTAGCCTTGGAATGAAGTAGTGGTGATGTTAAAATGAGAGCTTCAAAGCCGACCTGGCAACTGGACCTAACTGCTTAAAGGGTAAGGGATGGGGCAGAAATTTGTATTCAGTAAAAGAACCTTTCCAGTGAAAGTTAATGATAAAAATAAAGCCCTCGTTAGACACATTTTGATGAAATCACAGAACACAAAAGACAAAGAATTTCAATACCCTTACTCCTTAGCAGAAAAAACAATCCCTTCATAAAGTCTTCTACTTATTTCTACAAGCCTATCTCTGGAGATGCATATCTAGTTACATAGTTTTAACTAGTCATATTCCCTCTTATGTTTTGGGTTCCTGCAATGCTAATGCTAATTGCGTTTGTTTATGCCATGCTCCCTGTCTAAATACTTTTCTTTTATCAGTGCTTACTAGATATGTCTGGAGACTATACTATAGCTAATGACCACTTATCATTTAATAGCAAGCTCAATTGTTGTTAGCTTGAGTTATGCATCCTTACACCCAGGCTGAGAATGACATCCATTTGCTGTCTCTCCATCACTCCATCTTCTGTAGTCGTGTCCAGATCATAAGATATTATAAATCTGTATCAGGGTTGATATCAGTTCTCGAGGGGGGCGGGGGGGGCAGGAATTGTGTCATGTTTAACAGTGAGGTCCCAGTGCCCAGAATAGTGTAGATATATAGTCAGGGCACAACGGAAGCTTATTAAATTGGAGTAACCCATTTAACACAAAATGGTCAGAAGTAAATTCATTTTTTTCCCTGAACGCTTGTCTGAACCGCCCAGGGCATGCTCCAAACTCTATGACCTTGGGTCTTTGCTAGTGCTCTTTGCTAACGACAAATGCTTATTTAATGTACCTGCTCTATCTTTCCCTCAGAGGGAGACTGAAGCATATTCTTTTAAGTTAGTTAACTATTTTATTGCAACTAAATCTTTGTGTAGGAATACGGTCACATGCCAATACATAACTTCTCAACAGGAGGAAAAACCATCATTCTCAGTAAACTATCGCAAGGACAAAAAACCAAACACCACGTGTTCTCACTCATAGGTGGGAATTGAACAGTGAGAACACATGGACACAGGAAGGGGAACATCACACTCCAGGGACTGTTGTGGGGTGGGGGGAGTGGGGAGGGACAGCATTAGGAGATATACCTAATGCTAAATGACGAGTTACTGGGTGCAGCACACCAACATGGCACATGGATACATATGTAACAAACCTGCACATTGTGCACATGTACCCTAAAACTTAAAGTATAATAATAATAATAATAATAATAATAATAAGAAAGAATATATCTCTTTGTCTTTACACTACAAAACTGTGGAGTTCTCTTTTTTTTCTGTCGTGTCCTAGCAACATCTATTGACAAACATTAAAATATATACCTATATATATATATAAAAGGATGTAACCTTATAAAAGTTAAAAACAGAAAAAGTGCAAAAAAGAATTATAAAATGTATTTAAAAGTTATTAAGATTTGATGACATGTACCTAATGTTTATTAGAAAAGCAACTACAACAGCACCCTCAGCTATCAGCCTCAGTTACCGGGTCTGAATGGTTGTGCTTCCTACTCCATTCCTAACCATGGTGTGAAGGTCTGCTAAGTAAGCTTGTGCTGTTCTCTTTGTCCCAGTGAATAAACTTTTTGTTAGACACTCACCCATAATAACATATGAGCATGATAATGATCGGTCATATTTGATCACTGTGGTTCATTAAGTCTTAGCAAGTCATTAACATAGGAAATTTGCTTCTTAAAATAATTCACATTATTTGGTCAAGCACTCTGGAGAAGCACACAGAATTAAAGCTATTAAGTAAATAACTGAGGCCGGGCGCGGTGGCTCACGCTTGTAATCCCAGCACTTTGGGAGGCCGAGGCAGGCGGATCACGAGGTCAGGAGATCGAGACCACGGTGAAACCCCGTCTCTACTAAAAATACAAAAAAAAAATTAGCCGGGCGTGGTGGCGGGCGCCTGTAGTCCCAGCTACTCGGAGAGGCTGAGGCAGGAGAATAGAGTGAGCCCGGCAGGCGGAGCTTGCAGTGAGCCGAGATTGCGCCACTGCACTCCAGCCTGGGCGACAGAGCGAGACTCCGTCTCAAAAAAAAAAAATAAAAATAAAAAAATAACTGTTCTGACTGATGGAAAAAGTTTCCCAAAACAAGACCAAGAGGGATTTTTCTCACACTCATCTTTGGCCCTGCTATCAAGAGTAGCTTTGACCTTTGCCTGTTCTTACCCAATAATAAAAATTCCTTAAAGTGATACAGATCTTGACAGTTTACAGATTGCTAATATACATTTTCTTGGGTAATTCACCCAACACCTCTTTGATGGAGGTCATTTTCATCATTCCCCTTTTGCACAGGGACAGGCTAAGGTCTCCAGAAGATAGCTTGGGCCACTTGACTCAAAAGCTTTAGTGTTGAGGTGCAAACTAATACAGGTGATTCCAGAAAGAGGGCACTTTTCCATGCATCAACACTGAAACCAAGCAACTCATGCTGTGGCAGTG
The DNA here is from genome assembly GCF_006542625.1 of Nomascus leucogenys. NCBI lineage: Eukaryota > Metazoa > Chordata > Mammalia > Primates > Hylobatidae > Nomascus > Nomascus leucogenys. Next base: position 99,164,766 of record NC_044391.1, read on the forward strand.
GTGGTCAAACTCCAAAGGACTGTTTAAATTTTAGATACTGTAGTATAATATACTATCAACTATTGGTGAAAGGGTAAAATCATGACCTCTAAAATTTCTTGCTCCTGTGATATGTCTTGGAATGTTCAGCCTGTCTTTGGATAAGAGTTGAAGACAAACAACATGCATCTATCAAACTCTACCACAAGAAGGAGAACCACATGACACTAATGGCATATTTTACTCTTTTTTGTTTGTTTGTTTGTTTGAGATGGAGTCTCACTCTGTGTCCCAGGCTGGACACAGTGGCACAACATCAGCTCACTGCAAGCTCCACCTCCCGGGTTCCCGCCATTCTCCTGCCTCAGCCTCCCGAGTAGCTGGGACTACACGTGCCCACCACCACGCCCAGCTAATTTTTTGTATTTTTAGTACAGACGCGCTTTCACTGTGTTAGCCAGGACAGTCTCGATCTCCTGACCTCGTGATCTGCCCGCCTCGGCCTCCCAAAGTGCTGGGATTACAGGGGTGAGCCAGCACGCGTGGGCTTTTTTTTTTTTTTTTTTTTTTTTTTTTTTTTTTTTTTGAGATGGAGTCTCCCTCTGTGGCCCAGGCTGGAGTGCAGTGGGGCGATCTCGGCTCACTGCAACCTCCGCCTCCCAGGTTCAAGCGATTCTCCTACCTCAGCCTCCCGAGTAGCCGCGATAACAAGCATGCACCACCATACCCAGCTAATTTTTGTATTTTCGGTTAGAGAGGGGCTTTCACCATATTGGCCAGCCTGGTCTAGAACTCCTGACCTCAGGAGATCCTCCCACCTCGGCCTCCCAAAGTGCTGGGATTACAGGCGTGAGCCACCATGCCCAGCCATTAATTTGCTCTTAATGGGACCTCTGTGACCGGGGTGCAAGTCTTATATTTACTCTGTGCTGTAAGAGAAAAAGTAGATTTACTTAGAGTTTCTGGTATTACCTTAAAAATTGTATTTCTACCAAGGGCAATAGCCTCTGTGCACTAGTTCTATCTCACATTTATTTTATTGGCAATTGCATGCAACTTCTGATGGAAACATTTATTTCTAGGATTAGTTTGACCAAATTATAAATGCCTCTAATAGAACAGCTTATACTAATAGATAAATCTCCCTTTAACTTCAAAACCTACTGCTACATGATTTTTAAAGAGCATTTATCAGAAACCCCTAGACAATCCTCCAACTTCAATTGAACCAATTAATTTTATGCAATGAAGAATCTGAAGGAAGTCTCTTGACTGCCTCTCTGACACTTTATATCCTGTGATATTTCATTTTTAGCAATAAGTGATTGAGAGCAACAGACATGGCTTTTTAAAAAAATGGTATGTGGGACTCCAACCTACATTTTTTTTTTTATTTGTTAGCAGTATTCTTCTGCCTAACACCCACTCACACTTTGAAGTCTTACCTCATTGTGTCATAACAATGATGTGTCATTCTTCATTTGGAAAATCTGAAAAAGAAATCAGGTTATCTGAAGAAAGGAATTAAAAATATCCATTACATAGTAGACTCTTCGGAGGTTTTTATGAACACAGCTTAGCCACAAGTATCTTATTCGATTGGGTGAGTGGGCTTTAAAACCTAAAAGTAAAATGTAAAATGTTTTTACATTGTGATGTTGACCCACAAAGTACATAAAACCATTTATCTTTTTCAAGAAATATGTATTTTTAAGATTATAAAAATGTCCTTCTCCGAGTACCAAGAAACATTATGTTTCTGGTTCTGATGGGTGTCAGATAATATAAAGGGTATCTGTCTCTCTCAGATCTTTGCCTTATAAAGGATGGAGTGCTTGTTATTATTATGTGCTGTTTCTGAGCAACTTTTCTATTTTGGTTTCAGTTCTTCAGAATTTATTTTATAAAAGCAATGAAACATTTTTATTTTATAAAAGCAACGAAACAATGAAACATGAAAGCAATGAAAAATAAGGTTTGAGGGGCAGAAGGATGCTATCTTAATATTTAGCTATGTGAAAGCTTACAATACTCACCTACTATCATCTGTATGTGTTCCCATACTTACTTCTTTCCTTCTATAAAGACAGTAAAATTGCCTGTTTACCAACGTTAGACTAGTTCCGCCCCTGTGGGGGTATGAATCACATTTCTTTCCACTAAAATTAACCCTATGACATTCTGTCACCCATCTTTAATCATTTCTTCTTACCAATATTTTCCCCAACTGCCTTTAACCAATTCTAATTTCTCAATTAAAGCCAAAAAGAGCAACTAATTCCTTTTCCAATTCTAGTTCACCCAACTTTCTCCTTTATTTTGCAGCTAAGTTTTTTGAAAGAGTACATTATATGCTCTTTCCAATGCTTCATATGTCATTTACTGTTTTAAAATTTTGTCTTTTGTGTGCTGTAATTTCATCAAAATGTGTTTAGCTAGGGCCTTATTTTTATATATTCTGTTTTTATGATGTATCATAGAGCTTGTATTTTTCACATATATGGATATAAGTTATTTAATCGGTTCTGGGATATTCTCAGCCAAAATCTAGTTGAATATTATCTTGCATCCATCTCTTTATTCTCTCTTTCTGTAATTCCTATTAGATACATTTTGGACTTCTGATTCTGTTCTCCATCTCTCTCTATGACATTCTGGGTGATTTCCTCAGATCCTCAAATCTGACTTAGGGTCAGATTCACCTTCACAGAAAAGCTTCCCCTAAAACCATATGCAAATAGCACCTGCTCCTTCAGCACTCTTTATGGTCTCTTCCTAATTTACTTTTTCTTAGCATTTTTCACTATTATTGTTTTATTAAATATTAAGTTTGTAATTGTCTTTCTCCCTTATTAAGAATAAGCCCTGTGTGAATAGACACTGTAATTTCTAAAAGTTTATTATTTATTTGTTTATTTATTTTCAAACCTGCTTGCCTTTTAACCATCTTATCACGTTGGTTTATGGTTAGATTTAATTTTAAGTCTCTTTAATAATTTTAAATAAAAATTTAATAGTTTGAAGTTGCCAAGTTTTGATATCAGACTAATATTGACTTTATAAAATGAGTATCAAAATGTTTCCTCTTCCTCTATACTCTGAAAAAGTTGTTAAGTTTTGGAATAAATATTTAGTAAGATTTACCAATGAAGCCATCTGAGCCCAGTAGTTTACTTATTGGAAGAGTTTAACTCTGAATTCAAGGTCTTTAAGAGATATAGAACTATTCAGTTTATCAATTTCTTCTTGAGAATGTTTTGGTAATTTTTGTCTTTCAAGGAATTTGCTAGTTTATCTAAGTTATCAAATTTACTGGTTGTGATGGTTAATACTGAGAGTCAACTTGATCGGATTAAAGGATGCAAAGTATTGTTTCTGGGTGTGTCTGTGGGTGGGCACCATTTAATCAGCTGCCAGTACGGCTAGAATAAAAGCAGACAGAGGAACATGGAAGAACTAGACTGGCTTAGTCTCCTGGCCTACATCTTTCTCCCATGCTGGATGCTTCCTGCCCTCGAACATCAGACTCCATGTTCTACTCTTGAACCCTGAGCCCCCAACTGAGAGCTGCACTGTCGGCTTCCCTACTTTTGAGGTTTTGGGACTCAGATTGGCTTCCTTACTCCTCAGCTTGCAGATGGCCAATTGTGGGACTTTATCTTGTGATTGTGTGAGTCAATACTCCTTAATAAATCCCCCTTTATATACATCTGTCCTATTAGTTCTGTCCCTCTAGAGAACCTAATACACTGCTAGAAGGTTATTCATAATATTCTGTTATTACCCTTTCAGTTTCTGTGAATATGTAGTGATGTCCTCTCTTTATTTCCTATATTGATTTTATTTTTCTTCTCTCATTCTTTTTCCCACTTTTTTGACAAGTTTGGCTATATTTTTAAGTGTTGTTGATCTTTTCAAGAAATCAGTGTGGTTTTATTAATTGTTTTTGTGTTCTCAATTCTATTTATTTCTGCTCTTGTTTGTATAATTTGAAAAAATTGTAAAATATCTTTTCCTTTGTTTGTGTTAGATTTAATTTGCCCCGCTTCTAGTTTGAAGAGTTTGATTCAAAATCTCTGTTATTTTCTAATGTTCACATTTAATAATATAAATTTTCATCAAAGCATTGCTTTAGCTGGATCTAATACATTTTTGTAAGTTAGATTTTCGTTTTTATTTAAATTAAAATCTTTTCTAATTTCCTTTGTGGTTTTCTCTTTGGCTCACATGACATTATGTTGTTTAAGTCCCAATATTTGAACATTTTCCATATATCTTTCTATTACTGGTTGTTAAGTTAAAGCTGCTGTGGACTGAGAACATACTGTGTTTGATTTCAATTCATTTAAGTATGTTGAAGTTTATTTTATGACACAAAAGATGGCCTATCTTTCTCAATATTGCATGTGCACTCACAAAATTATATACACTACTTTTGCGTGGAAATATTCTATAAATTAGATCAAATTAGTTGATAGTATAGTTCAGGTCTTCTATAACCTCACTGATTTTTTAAAAATCAACTTGTTCTATTGGTTTCTGGGAAGGAAGTACTGAAGTCTCCAAGTATAATTGATTTGTCTGTTTATCCTTCAGTTCTACTGGTTTTGTTTTAGGAATTTATATTCTCTGTTTCTGGGTATATCTGCATATAAGATTGTCATATCTTCTGGATGGATTGTTGATTAATTCTTTATTCATATGTACGTCCCTCTTTGTCTCTTGTAATCTTTCTAGATTTGAAGTCTACTTTTTTGGTATTAATATAGCCATTCTAGTATTATTTTGATTGATATTTTTATGAAATTACTTTTAAACCTTCACTTTTAACCTATATATGCATTCATATTAAAGATAACTTATGTAGAGCATATAGTTGGGTAAACCTTTGTATTCAGTCTGATGATATCTGCTTTTTAAATGTGATTTTTGGAATGTTTTATTTGACATAATTATGTATGCAGTTGGATTCAAATCTACCATTTTGATAATTATTGTTTTCTGTTGGTCTCATCCGTTCTTTGTTTTTCCTTTCTTTGCCTTCTTTTGGATTATTTTAATTCCATCTTACCTTCATTTATAAGAAGGCTTAATAGTTACGTGTATTTTTCATGATTGCTCTAGGGTGTATATTACATTTTATCTTATCATTCTTTACATTCAAATAATATCACGTCATTTAATGTAGGAACTTTACTATAATCAAATTCTAGTTCTTCTCTTTGATCCAATGAATTATTGTTGGCATATTTTGCTTCTACACATGGTACAATATATTGTTTCACTTTTTGCCTTAAGCAATCAACTATCCTCTAAAGTGAATTTTGAAAGAAAATATCTTATATTTGTGTTCTTTTTTACTGTTTTTAATGATTTTCTTTACTTTGTGTAAATCTAGGTTTTTATTTAGTATCAAAGTTTCTGCCTGAAGAACTTCCTTTAACGTTTCTTCTAGCACAGGTTTGCTGGTAAAGATTCCTCTCTGTGTTTGTTGGTATGCAAGAAGAATCCTTGTTTGGTCTTCATTTTGGTATGTAAGAAGAATCCTTGTTTTGTCTTCATTTTGAAAGGTAGTTTTATTGGGTATACAGTTCCGGATTGACAATCTTTTCTTAAAACACTTTAAAGATGTCACTTTTCTGTCTTGTCTTCTGGCTTGCTGCATTCCTATCTTTGTTTCTTTGCATGTAATGCTTTTCTTTCCTCTGTTTGCCTTCAAGATTTTTTTCTTTAATTTTAAGCATTTTTGATATAATATCTAGGTGTGTGTGTCTTCTGAGCTTCTTAGATCTATGGTTTGCTTTGTTCATTTAATTTGAAGAGTTCTCAATCTTTACCTTTTTAAATATGTCTTCTACCTCATTCTGTCTCTCTTCTATTGGGACCCCAATCACACGTACCTTGGGCCAATTGATACTATCCCACAGCTTTTGGGTGCTCTGTTCTTGTTTTTCTTTGTTTTCTGTTTCGTTTTGGGCAATTTTTATTTACCTATGTTCTAACTAACTTGATTGGTTTTTCAGTAGTATATGGTCTGCTGATAAGCTCAGTAAAGGAAATCTTCATCTTTGATAGCATTTTCTCTTTCTACTAGCATGTGTATTTGACTTAAAAAAAATACTACGTCTCACTCTGTGATGTAGTTTGGATTTGTGTCCCCAACCAAATCTCTTGTCAAATTGTAATCCCCAGTTTTGGAGGAGGGGCCTGCAGGAAGGTGATTGGATTGTGTGGGCTGATTTCCCCTTGCTGTTCTCATGATAGTGAGTGAGTTCTCACGAGGTCTGGTTGTTTAAAAGTGTAAAGCACCTCCCCCTTCACTCTTTTACTCCTGCTTCTGCCTTGTAAGATGTGTCTCCTGGCGGGACATGGTGGCTCACGCCTGTAATCCCAGCACTTTGGGAGGCTGAGACAGGTGGATCGCCTGAGGTCAGGAGTTTGAGACCAGCCTGGCCAACATGGCAAAACTCTGTCTCTACTAAAAATACACAAATCAGCCATGTGTGGTAGCGGGGGCCTGTAATCCCAGCTACTTGGGAGGCTGAGGCAGGAGAATCACTTGAACCGGGGAGGTGGAGGTTGCTGTGAGCCAAGATTGTGCCACTGCACTCTAGTCTGGGCAAAAGAGCGAAATTCCTTAAAAAAAAAAATGCACCTCCTTCCCCTTCTGCCATGATTATAAATTTCCTGAGGCCTCCCCAGAAGCAGAAGCCTGTATAGCCTGCAGAATTGTAAGTCAATTAAGCCTCTTTTCTTTATAAATTACCCAGTCTCAGGTAGTTCTTTATAGCAGTGCAAGAATGTACTAATGCATTCTGCTGCCCAGGCTGGGGTGCAGAGGCACAATCATAGTTCACTGCAGCCTCAAACTCCTGAGCTCAAACAATCTTCCCACCTTAGTCTCCTGACTAGCTTGGACTACAGGTGCATGCCACTATGACTAGCTAATTATTTTAATTTTTTGTAGAGACAGGGTCTCACTATCTTGTCCAGGCTGGTCTCAAACTCCTGGTTTCAAGTGATCCTCCCACTTTGGCCTCCCAAAATGCTGGAATTACAGGCATGAACCACCACTACCTGGCCCATACTTGATTTTTATTTTTTATTTTTTGAGATGGAGTCTTGCTCTGTCGCCCAAGCTGGAGTGCAATGGTGTGATCTCGACTCAGTGCAAGCTCTGCCTCCCTAGTTCATGCTGTTCTCCTGCCTCAGCCTCCCGAGTAGCTGGGACTGCAGGAGCCTGCCACCATGCCTGGCTAATTTTTTGTATTTTTAGTAGAGACGGGGTTTCACCATGTTAGCCAGGATGGTCTCGATCTCCCGACCTCGTGATCTGCCCACCTCAGCCTCCCAAAGTGCTGAGATTACAGGCGTGAGCCACCACGCCTGGCCTTGATTTTTTAAAGGTAGTTTCTATCTGTTGTAATTACTATTTGTTCCTATATATAATCTGTCTTTCCTACTAGAAACCTTAACATATTAATAATGGCTATTTTATTCATCTGATTGCTTTAAAATCTAGGTCATTTCTTTGGTTTTGTGGATTGCTTTTACTGTTAACAATTGATAGCTTTTTGGGGGTTTCATTTGTGTGCCTTGTAGTTTCAATTGAATGATTCCATTGTGTGAAAAGGAATTACAGGGTCTGAGGTTAATAGTATTTATGTGTGGAAAAGGACTTGCATCTTCTTTGGTGAAGTTCTTAGCATGGTGAGTGGATTTAATATAGTTGGTTGTTGATCTGGGCTTGGATTATTTTCCTTGGTAATGCTGTTCTAATGTAGCACTGGCTTTAAATCTTCCAGCATTTGCCTTCCATTAGCTTGTGCTCAGTGTGGTGCCTGGGGACCTGGAGGATCTTTCTCAGTGCTTGAGTTGTACTCTCTGGTTTTGGTAGAACGACCCTGCATAGCTGTGCCACACAGGGAGTTTCTCTCCTAGCTTGTGACCAGCAGTACACTGTTGTTGCATGTTAGTCAGTGCTAGGTTTGTAATGGAATGATGGCATTTTTGTTTTGTTTTATTTTCCTTGTCAGTTTTAGGCAGGATTTGTGTGCCTGGGCCTCAGGGGTGGGGCATTCTCTACATCCCTGTTCTTCTTTTTAACCCCAGCCGAACACTGCTTTATATTTTTTGGTGGTCTTAGGCAGGAGTTTCCTATTCTTCCTCCAGTTATGACAGATCTCTTTGTGTTATGAGTGTAGGATGCTAGGTTCAAGACAATTTCTCGCCTTTCCCCCAAAGTCTTAGTCCATTTGGGGAGCTATAACAGGATGCTATTGACTGGGTGACTTATAAACAACCAATTTATTTCTTACAGTTCTGGAGGCTGGAAAGTACAAGATCAAGGTGACATCAGACTCTGTCTGGTGAGGGTCGTCTTCCTGGTTCCTAGAAGGTCATCTCCTTTCTGCATCCCCACATTGCAGGAGGGTTGAGTGATCTCTCTGGGGTCTCATTATGAGGACACTAATTCCATTTCTGAGTGCTTTACTCTCATGATCTAATTACCTCCCAAAGGCACCATCACAATGAGGATTAAGTTTCAACATAAGAATTTTGAGGAGATACAAACATTCAGTGTATGTCACCCAAGTAGAAGGACTTTTGCTTTTACTTCCATCTCAGCAAGAATGGAGGCTGTGCCCTAAGGATGAGAAGCTTTTCTACTCCTTTCCCAATAAAATGTTGGTTTTATTCTACTCCTATACCAGAAACAATGCATCTTTACCCATTCGCTGAGAGTGAGAGCATTCATTGCCCTTCTCTAGAATATTAAGGTTTTTGTTTTGTAGGAAAGAACAGTTCAGGGAAGTAGGCACAGCTCTGGCCTGGTCACTAGTAACTGCCAATCATCTCCTTTATGCCTGTGCCACACTGAGTGGCACTCTACCCTGTAACCTGCTCATCTTCCAGTCTTTCTTGTAAGCATCTGAGAGAAGTCTGTGGAATAGAAAATCTGAGTGTCGGCTTCCCTACATCTGGTTCTACCAGCTCTTCTAAACTTACATGCTTGACCACACTTGGTACTTGATATTGAAGAGTTTATTAAGCTTTTGCTAAGGTGTTTTTATCCACTTTATGTTGTATACTCTGACATAGGTGAATAAGTTTGTGTATCTGGGTTTTTTTTTTTTTTTTTCTGAGGCTTGCCCTTCTTTGGAATTGCATTTATTTGATTGTCTTATATCATGAATTGAGTGTTGGTATCTCCCAAAATTTCATATGTTGAAATCCTAACCCTCAACATGATAGTATCAGAGGTAAGTCCTTTGGGAGGTGATTAGGTAATGAGGGTGGAGTCCTCATGAGTAGGATTAGTGCCTTTACATGAAGAGACATGACACCTTGCTCTTCCTCTACTCTCCACCAAATGAGGATATAACGAAATGAGGGCCATATACAAACCAGGGAAAGTATTCTCACTGTAGACTGGATCTGCCAGCACCTTGGTCTTGGACATCTCTGCCTCCTGACCTGTGAACAATAAATGCTTGTGTTTTAAGCCATCCAATCTATGGTATTCTGTTATAACAGTCCTAATGGACTTCGTATACCTTTCGATCTCAGTTTTCTGATGGGCCCAAGAAAAGTTAACATTTTCTAGATTATATGGCTTTTCTTTTTTAGGAAAAGAGCAATGTTTTGCATCTTTCAATATCTTTAAAGAAAAGTAATCTTGAAGTGAATGCCAGTACTTTGGCAGGTGCTTAGTAAACTTCTGAAGCCATGTTTTCACTGTTTCCCTAGCCCACCCCCCCTCCCCAACTCCTCCCCTAAAGCTTTTGCTCCCCTTCATTTTTAAAGTCTTGCCAGAAGAAAGACTGCCCAGATGGTGAGTGGAAAATGTAGAGGAAGGCTCTGTGCCTTATATAGCCCGAACTATAAACTTGTAAAGACACTGAGTTTTACTTACTTAAATCTATTTTATTTAAAATGTAAATATAAAATATTTTATTTCTATTTTGGACAATATAGTAGGTAGCTAGCATATCAGTAAAATTACAAATGGAGCAAGTGCAAAAAAGAACAGGTGGAAGACAACAGGAAATGTAGGTGCTGACTCAGTCTCACTTATATGATGTAGAAGGATTTGGGAAATGAAGCCATTAGGTTAGGCAACTCTCTCTCTCTCTCATCACTTTCACATGTGTTAGAGAAAGGAGTGGTTTCGTAAAATATGTCTTCAACCACAAAATTTGACAGTTTTGGAGAATAAGATATCTGATATTCAACTCCACAAATGTGGTGATAAACATAAGTGACATTTAGCCCTCTTAATAACATGAATAACACTCACAAACATGGAGCTGGATTTTCTCCTGGAAAAGATAAGTTTTAAGTTTTACATGAATTTGTTAACTCTTTGCAATTAGACATGGAGGGCACTTGGTTTTCAGACAATGTGTTGGGAATGAGAATCCCATGTCTGCCAAACCTATTTGAACTTGTTGCCTTGTTGTGAGTCTCTACTAGATCATTTGGCATCTCATGCACAATTTTTTAATCTTATAAATGAGAGATTCATGTAAATGTTTAACTCAGTCTGAAAGAAGAAATCTTGAAGGGGCAGCCAGGGAGAGTGAGAGCAGTGTCAAGAGGCAAAAAGAGGACAGACTTATTTCCTTATCTAAAAGGATTTTATATATCACAACTTCAGGTCTCTTTTCACCCTGCCTGGGGAAGATCTTCAGCTCGTCTTTAGGAAGCCATGCTCTATCACTGCCCCGTTAGGTGGACTTTCTTCTTACAACAGCTGCCATGTGAAATACTAGGCTTGGATTATTATCACAATTTCTGTGTTTCACATACATTCTGCCTGTGTTACAGCAAATCGATTTCTCTAAAGGGATCATCAATCCAAGACTATGGGAGCAAGCGAATTCTCCTTGGCAAGTCATTTCTAATTATCAAAATGTTCCAGATAAGTGATTACTTCTCTAGGAATGTTCTAAGTGTGAGCTCATATGAAGAGGTTTGTGTCTGTAGAATGGAAGGGATTTATATTGACCATGTAGTCTGCCTACTGACTAAAGATCTTTTTTTTTTTTATTTTCTTACTAAAGATGTTTAGGGACTATCATGCAAACTCTACTTTGATATCTACTGTTGTAAACTCACCTAAAAAAATTAGACGTAAAAATATTAGCCTCCTGTGAGTAGAAATTAATAGCCTATAGTTTTTATCTGCTCTTATACCATCTTTCTAAGTAATAAAAATAAAATTCTTCTTCAAATATAGATATTTAATAGCAAGTATACATAACATAAGCTCTACCACTTCTTGGCTTTATCTTTGTGTGTGTGTGTGTGTGTGTGTGTGTGCTAAGATTGTACTAAGGATGGTAGATTCCCCTGAAGGCAAACGCAGCAAATGCAATATGATTACAACACTAGGACTCAGCTGATGTTCTAGTTAGACCTGGGTGGCCAAAAGTCCCCCAATCCAATGTCTGGACAGAGGTCTCTATAGAAATCAAATCTAGGGTGCAATTCTTACAGCTAAATTTTGAAAGGCTGGTTAGATTCTTAAACTATAGTCTTACAACAGACTAAATGCCTCTAACATAGTTTTTGCCTCTATTTGAAAAAAATCACTAATCACTAATTTCAACAACGGAAATCTATTTCTAATATTATTTTGTTAACCTAGAAAGGCTATGGTGTTGACTGGCCAGTAAAGATACTTAAAGCACTTGTAGTAGCCACCTCCAGCATGCGTCCCTTTAATTATGCCTCGATTTATGCTCATTTCAAATTATTCATCTCTCTGTTTCAGCAAGTGTCTGTCTTTGAAAATAGTGAGGGTGGCCGGGCGCGGTGGCTCAAGCCTGTAATCCTAGCACTTTGGGAGGCCGAGGTGGGCGGATCACGAGGTCAGGAGTTCGAGACCATCCTGGCCAACACAGTGAAATCCCGTCTCTACTAAAAATACAAAAAAATTAGCAAGGCGTGGTGGCAGGCGCCTGTAGTCCCAGCTACTCGGGAGGCTGAGGCAGGAGAATGGTGTGAACCCAGGAGGTGGAGCTTGCAGTGAGCCGAGATGGTGCCACTGCACTCCAGCCTGGGGGACAGAGCCGGACTCTGTCTCAAAAAAAAAAAAAAAAAAAAAAAAGAAAGAAAATAGTGAGAGTAATGCATGGTGGATAAAGGGAAGGCTTGCAGGTAACAGTTAGTCTGGGCAAAGGTAGATTGAGGTCAGCTCCTTAGAGTGGGGATTTCACTGGATCATCTGAGGAACCTGCACTTTTCATATTTCTCTAATAATTGAGGAAGTTCAGGGACTTTATTACCTTTGAACAATCTATATAAGTCATAAATACATCTTTTTCCTTGACGTAAGGGAATACTAAAAATACTAATAGTTCTCCAGCCTAAAATCCCATTTGGAGAAGGATGGGCATAAAATATTGATCTGTATCTTCTACAGTCCACCCTCTTGAAATTCGTCTCATAAAAGCAGACCTGGAACTATTTTTGGTGCATTATTTTAATGAAAGAGACCATACAAACTCCTATTAGAGATTTGGTCAAAAGAGTCAGTTTAAGTTTTTTTCTGGTCTCCATAAAAATTCAAATTAATTTCCTGTATAATCTACGTCAATGGGGATATAGAGAAGTTAAAAAAACTCTCAAAGAAAGATTTAATTGTGTTCATCACAGTAAACTTACATAAATCACGATGTGGCCCAGTCTATTTTGAAAGGATTTTCAGCATTAAAGGTTAAAACAAAAAGAAGCCTCTAGTTAACCTTCAATTAACCATAGCTGCCTGGCACTTTCTATTAATCAAGATTTTACTCCTCGCATTATTTTTATGACATCCAATTTTATTTGGTTTCTTCAATATATTTCTCAGAGGTGAAATAGCTCTATTTTATGGATGAAAATCGAATCAAAATGTAGAAGGCTTACTGTGACCTTCATGAAGTCATCTCCCTGAGGTTCTTTTCTTATTTTAAAATGACAATAATGAGGTCTACTCCAGTGTGCTGTGTAAGAATGGAATGAAATCTTGCAGAGAGGCAAGGTAGCATTGGAAAGACTAAAGGTTTAGGAGTCAGGTAGATGACATTTATAATCCTCAGTTTCCTTATGAATAAAATAAAAACATAAATCCTCATTGGGTCATTGCCATGTTAGATGAAGTAATATTTGCAAAGGTCTTGGCATATTAAAGGCAAAATAAGGTAACTTTTTTTTTTTTCAATTGAGAGAAGACCCTGAATATGACTACAGAAAAGTATGAGAACTGGTGTTAGACCTTGTGTGTTTTAATATCATCTTGTGTCTCTCTGGAAATGTTTCTTTCTCTGTAGTCAATATCCATATCATGAACATGTACTGTATGACTAGTTTCCCTCTTGAAAAATTCTTAGTCTATTTTCGTTTTCTTTTAATTGCTGATTAAGGATAAGGCTAGGCTTCTGTGAGTTCTTGTCTCACAATTTTGTTCCTTTCAAAGTAGCAAAAGAATTTAGGTGTTGGGAGGAAAAGTCATAGTTGTATTTTAAAGCAGTGGTTCTCAAGCCACTTTGAATCAGATTTACCTGGAAGACTCTTAAATAATCCCAGATTTAAGGTCCCCATTCCTGATTCAGTAAATCTGAAGTAGATCACTAAAATTTGTATTTGCCTAAGTGATTTAAAAAATTCTCTGTAATCATGGTAAAATATACATAGCATAAAATTTGCCATCTTAAACATTTTTAAGTGTGCAGTCAATGGTGTTAAGTAAATTCTCATTGCTGTGCAACCACAACCATCCATTTCCAGAACACTTACCTTGCAAAATGGAAACTCTATTTACATTGAACAATAACTCTCTGTTTACCTCTCTCCCCAGCCACTGACAACCACTATTCTATTTTCCATTTCTATGAATTTAGCTATTCTAGGTTCCTCATATAAGTGGAAGCATACATTATTTGTCTTTTTGTGACCGGCTTATTTCACTGAACGTCATGAATTCAAGGTTCATCCATGTTGTAGCATGTGTCAGAATTTCCTTTCTTTTTAATGCTGAGTGATATTTCATTGTATGTATGGATCACATGTGCTTTATCCATTTATCTGATGATTACTCTTCCCCAAGTCATTTTTAAAATATTAAATACCTCACAAATTAGCATATCATTTTTGCACAGGTGCCATGCTAATTTTCTTTATATCATTCCAATTCGAGTACACATACTGCCAAAGCCAAGGACCCCAAATTATTTTTGAAATCACTGATAAGGCAATTTTTTCAGATGCACATTGGTGGGACATTAAATCAATCTAATTTGGTGACTAATATTTTTTAAAAACATAGAAGAAAATAAAAGAGGTAAAAATTGTAATAATAGGGAAATATATTAAGTATTTTATTTCTGTATGTGTGTTATTGTGGGAGAGAGGGGTTATGTGAACTAAATCAGGACATAGTAGCTGTTCTCAGTTTAAAAAGTATAAAGGCCACCTGTCCAGAGAAATAGAACATAGAATCTAGTTGGATGATATGTAAATTAACATAATGTTCTCAGCTCAAAATGTGTAGAGGTACTATAGTCATGAGTTTGCTTTGAAGATACTTAAAATTGAAGATTGAGAACAGCCTTCTATAGACTGATGTGGACTCCATGCTTCATCATAGAAGTCTGAGTATTGCTCAGAATGAATGAATCATTTTCATAACATTGTATTAGGAGTTACATATAAATTTGGCATCACTTTGATACACTAAGCTTTTATAGACTCCAGAAGTAGACAAAGAATTGCTAACAGCAGTAATGGAGAGGTGTGAATGCCACCAGCAATTCAAGATTCTGTTCCAACTCAGGAAACATACTACCCCAATCAAAATTAATTTCCGCCCCCTTTGGCATTTTTCTCAACCATATGTAGTTTTAAAATTATTGTGGTGACTTCTATCACTCTTTTGAAAATATACAGGATGTATTTATCTAAGATAAATATAATTTTACTTAGTATGTTTTCTGAAATGATAACACACAATATGTATCAGAAAATAAGGCAATTATATGATAACTGTTTGTGAACTATATTTGATTCTGCCAGATTTTATGAAAGATATATGTTTAACATATGTAAATGTTTATATTAGATCATATGGAATCTAATTTTCATATGCCTTTTAAAGAATTATGGAATTCCTGTTCTTCCTCAGGAGAGTGATTTCCAAAGTGTCTTAGATTTTTGCATATGACTCCACTTCAAATCCTCTGTGATTTGCATCATGCTGTACCATTTGACCCAGCAATCCCATTACTGGGTATATACATATAAATCATTCCATTATAAAGATACATGCACACATAAGTTCACTGAAGCACTATTCATAATAGCAAAGACATGAAATCGACCCAAATGCCCATCAATGATAGACTGGATAAAGAAAGTGTGGTACATACACACCATGGAATATTATGCAGCCATAAAAGGGAACGAGATCATGTCCTTTGCAGGGACATGTATAGAGCGGGAAGCCATTATCCTTAGCAAACTAACACAGGAACAGAAAACTAAACACCCTATGTTCTTAATTATAAGTAGGAGCTAAACAATGAAAACACATGGACACAGATTGGGGAACAACATACACTGAGGCCTGTCGGAGGGGCCGGGGAAGGGAGAGCTTCAGGATAAATAGTTGATGCATGCAGGGCTTAATACCTAGACGATGGGTTGATAGGTGCAGCAAACCACCACGGCACACGTTATCTATGTAACAAAACTGCATGTCCTGCGCATGTATTCCAGAACCTAAAATTAACTTTTTTTAGAAGTGCATAATATTCCCAAATAACTGAAGTTATTTGTCTTCTGTTAATTCACAGAGAAAATAGTGTCGTAGATGGATGCATAGATGGATGAATAGATGGATGGATAGATAGATAGATAGAAGATAGTTAATACATATAAAATAATATCACCTAAATATAGAATTAAGACTTCAAAAATTATAGTAAATGGAGACACAATTAGACTTTAAATACATAATGAGAGTTATGTTCAGAACTATAACTTAGCAGTCTGTAAGAACATTTTACATTGTGTACCTTTATTGGTTCCCACAATTATGTGAAAAAAGGCCAAACTATATACATTTTACAGAAGAGAAACCAGGTACCAACATTAACAGCCTTGCTGAGTTGCAGGCCATGGTCACGTCAGAGTCAGGAATTGATTTCTGCGGAATGGCTCCAAGTCCAGATGTTCTCCTACTGTACTGTGTTTCATGAGACAAGTAGAATTCTTCCCTATGGTTTAGTTTTCCTTAAAGTCCTTTCAATTTCAGAATGAGACACTCTTGGGCAAATCATGATGAATTTAAGAAAGTAAGAAATTATTGATAATAATCACAAATTTCTTTAAAAATGCAGAGTAATAATAGTTTTATTCTCTCCCTATTTTGCAAACCTACCCTCAGCAGAGATTTCAAACTTGGAGGATGCTCAGAATCAGCTTCAGAGCTTTTGGAAGATAGTGATTCCTACACCCCAGACTTACATATTGTTTAGGAATCTCTGTTTTTGTAAAGGTCCATAGCTGATTCTGATGCTGAGCTAGGTTTGAGAACTGCTGCTTTAGAAAATATGTTAGAGTAATTTTGGTGGAAAACCTATTAGAAAAATCAAATAGAAGACAGTACATAATGTATTTACATACAGTCCACAGTTCTGAAGAAAGTGCAGGTTTTGTGTCGCCAGAGTTTATATCAATCAGGGAACCTTCTTTTTTTAAGAAAAAGAAAACATAATTATGAAGATGAAATTAGTTTTAAAAAAAGAATATTTACTAAGAGTGAGAAAAGTAATCACAACAAATTATATATTTTAAAGAAGCTTAAACCTACCACAAATATTATTAATTGCCTAATGCAACACTGTGCTTCACAATATCCTAGAAATTGCTCCACGCTATTCAACAAATAACTTCCTTATTCTACTAAAGGAAATAATGTGCATTGTGTAGATCTTCCATGGTTTATTCAACTACTCTCTTATAAATGGGCATTTACATTGTTTCTAATATGTTTCGATGACAATGAATGATTTTGTGTGTGTGTGTTTATGTGTGTGTGTGTATCTTCGTAGTATTGGATGTGCAACTTCAGAAAAAAATCCTAAAAGTGGGATCACTGGGTCATAATGTAAGTATATATGTAATCATTTGGATATTACCAAATTTTATCCCCTAAGGTTTGCACCAATTTTCTTTCCCACCAGCAATATATGAGGGTGCTTGTGTTTCCACAGCCTAGCAAGAGTATTGTTATTCTTTTTAATTTTTACTGATCTGGTAGGTAAGAGTTGGCATCTTAGTTTTGTTTTAATTTGCATTTCTCTTTTCTCATATTCTGGGTGATGTTGAGCATCTATTCATGTGCTTAAAGGTTATTTTTATACCTGTCTTGTGAATGGATATCTTTTAAAATAAAGAATTGAAATATTCCAGGGTTTTCCTCCCAGGTGTGATAAATATACTGCAAAATTCTATATGCTGATTTCTACCTCCATAAAATATATTTCACAGTTATTGTAAAGACAGCAATTATATAATTGAACTGTGAATAATGGCTTGTTGTTTGTTATTGAATGATACATCTTAAAGGTTTATATCTTAACTTCCACAATTCATAGCGAGCCCCAGAGGAGGAAAATAAATGAGCCAATTCCATCAATAGGCATTGGCAATTGTAGTGACATTTATTACAATATTTCTTACATTGCTGCATGTGTTTGGCCATTCTAGTATCACTGTTTGAAATAATTTTTACAAAATCTAGAAATGTTCCACTATTTCATATCATTTTGTGCTAAAAGGGCCACAAAAATGTGCCTCAAAACATCATTTCGGTGTTCTATATCAGCATTTACTTGTTTTTATTTTAAACTATTGTTCGCTATTTATTCAAATATTTCCATTCTAGTAGTTGCACAGATACTTATGTGCAAATGATGCAAATGATGTTTCATGTTTTGTGGTGTGTGTGTGTGTTTGTATTATCAACAACCTAAATGTTTTCAGTCACAAATATTGCATTGTTCCAAACCTATCTCAGAAGATTTGTTGAGAAGCAGGTAAGAATAATAGTAAAATATATTGTCTGTGGAATTAGAATAGAAAGGGCAATTTTATTTTATTTTAAACTTTTATTTTAAGTTCAGGGGTACAAGTGTAGGTTTGTTACATAGGTAGCTTGTGTCGTGGGGGTTTGTTGTACAGATTATTTCATCACCTAGGTATTAAGCCTAGTACCCATTAGTTACTTTTTCTGATCCTCTCCCTCCTCCCACACTTCACCCTTCAAAAGGCCCCAGTGTGTGTTGTTCCCCTCTATATATGTTCTCATCATGTAGCTCCCACTTCCAATTGAGAATATGCAGTATTTGCTTTTCTGTTTCTGTGTTGGTTTGCTAAGGATAATAACCTCTAGCTCCATCCATGCACAGAAATACCATTTGACCCAGCAATCCCATTACCGGTTACATACCCAAAGGAATATGAATAATTCTACTATAAAAACACATGTATGCATATGTTTGTTGCAGCACTATTCACAATAGCAAAGACATGGGATCAACTAAATGCCCATCAGTGATAGACTGGATAAAGAGAATGTGGCACATATACACCATGGAATACTATGCTCCCATTTTATTAGTATGCAGCCAAAAGAATGAGTATCATGTTCTTATTCAAAAAAAGAATGAGAAAGGGCATTTTCATAGTTTCTTTTTCCATTTGAAGAAACTGTAGTGTCAAACAAAATTTTCTTCAATGTTCATCCAATAGAAAATCAAAATAAATGGTTTGAATCATATTGTGTTTCTCTAGAAAATGTTCATATTGTCAGAATGATGCAATGGCAATTTTCTAGGATAATATTCTAAAAAACATAGTAAGTCTCCACAAAGTTTTTTAAAAATAAAATTTTCTGATTTCATGAATGCAGTTTGTCCTAATGGGCAGGCCATAGTTGTATTTGTTGCTTCTGAGTTGGGAAATTGATATGAATAATGTTTTTTTTAATTCCCACTGTTTTGCTTATCAATCAAAATCTTCATTTAGTAAAGAAATTACATGATCAATTCAAGTTTTGTATTTTATGAAAACAATATTCTTTCTCACTGTTATTATTTTGATCCTTATTTTTATTAAAAAATATTTTGTAATATTTTGCCTTAAAAATGTCATATAATTTATGTTCACCAGAAGTCTCTTAAATCTATTGTTTTCAGTTTTTAAACAGTTAAGCAGATAATTTCTTTGGGGTTTTAAATATTTTCTTTTCAGCTTTTTTCCTTTTCTCAGCTCAAAGATATTTTCTATTCCAGTTATGATTTGATATATTAATTCACATTGATCTCAAATGTTAGAAAATGGTAATATGGTTTCATTCAAAGTATGCAGAATGTGAATATATATTCTTCAAAATACAAATTAAAGCAAATGCAACAAGTTGAAAATGTAAAAGAAGTTTCTGTTATCAAAATTGTTCTTTCAAAAATATTTCAAATTTCCATTAAAGTAAAATAAAATTCATATTTAATATAGGTTAGAATTTTAAGTCAAAATGATTAACACCAGAATTTTAAAATTTAACCTTATAAAATATTTTTATAAAATAAAACTATTTGCAATTCTATTTGCCAATATAAAGAATTAGTAACCTGTTTTTATATACATACATATTCACAAATTTATAAAAATATAAATTATTTAATATTGTAAAATATTTCAACATTTCTCAGACACTATATGCACCTGCTGCAAATACCATGATGATTTGATGGCAACTCCAGAAACATGATTTAGAACACCAGAAGAGACTGAAAAATGGACACTTGGCACTACTTGGAAACTATTTCACATTCTACCAGAATCTGTTTTATTCACATTATCTGAGAGGAAGAATGAATTTTTATTGTCTTTTACCTGAGTGCTGCCACCACTTAACTCTTCCTTTTATTCCCTAGCAGGGTCTGTTCTCTACCTTTGCCTCACAGCAAACATTCATGGAATTTAAGCCCGGTTGCTTTTTGTTTTGAGGCCAAGGTGAAGAGCCCTAGAGAAGCATTCTCTGGGGCCGAGCAGTGTTACAGGAGCAGATCTTCAGCCTTAGTGTTATAGGTTAGTAAATTTCTGTTGTATGTTGCAGTGCTCCTTAAAGTGTGGGTCTCTGAGAAGGGCCCGTCTCACCTGGATCAAAGCCTCATCTTGAAGTATAAAGGGAAAAGAATATTAACAGGATTATTTTGACTCCATATACTTTGTTAATACCACATGTTTATCACAGTGAGTCTTGAATAATTGTTCCTCCCATTTTACCCAAGCCCCCTTTAACGTAACAGCAAGATTAGTCCCATCTGGCCATCTTCGTTTACTAGATTATATTCCTGTAGCAAATGTGAGTACATTTGCTTTGAATATTGGGAGAAATAAATAACATTCAATAATCAATGTTTCTTTTTTTTTCCAATAATTAACACAGTAGTTTGGAAACAACCAATTTGTGGTATATTTTATTAGCTAATCTAAGCTACTTTCATGTCCTTGATCTAAAGGTGTATCAACTAGGCAACTTACTTTGCTTAGGAATAAAAACAAAGAATGTACTGATATTTTCTCTCTTTCAAAATTCCCTGAGCCTTTATATAAAAGCTGAACCACTTTATTCTTCTAAAGAACTCTGAAAAGAGAAAAATTAAAAAATGAAAATGCGTTTTTTACCTAAGATATATTCAGGTCAACAACCTGAAAGGCAAGATTAAAAGCAATTCATTATTTCTTAGGGCCTTTACACAGTGTGGTCATTGATTTGTGTTCAAACACCTGGCTGGGACTTATATCCTTCAAATCTTTCTCTTTTATCTACAACTTCTAATTAAACAGTTTCCACTTTTGGTGATATTTATAAATTAGTCACTGCTTAAAAGGATTGACTGCTGTTGATTGGGAATCAAATCTCCAAGATATCTGCCATTTCTACCTTTTTACACACTGTAGACTCACTGGGTGGCTCCGTCACCGATACATATAATTATTTTAAATTTATAATATTATTCCTAATTTGAAAAAGTTAAGAATTACTCAGAATCCAATGTGCACTGAAAATCAGTATTTGTGTGCCCAGACTCCTGCTGGATTGAGAGCTGGGGATTGAGACAGAAATGGAACCTGGAGTTAATATTACTGTCACAGTAGTAGAATAAGCAGAGCCCGTCCTCTCAACTGAAGCAGAGAGGCAGGTAATAACTATTGGTTCTGCTGCTCCGGAGACCAGCAGACTGATCCTAACCTGGAATGAATCTTTGTGGGATCCCCTGTGGTCCCCGAAGTTCAGGGGAAGTTTCCTTATTCTAAAAGATTGCAGAAATTATTTCATGGTACTGTGCCTATAATTGACTCGAGCTGTCACAAAGCTAAGAGTCTATGACCAATTGCCGCTATATTTTTAAAATATAGGTGCCATGTCTATCATATCCTGGTGGGCATACAGAGTATTTTTCTTCAATTTTCTCCAGGGTCCTGCAGTATCTTATCTTTAGAGTTATGCTCTTTTACTAAATTTTCATGATTCTTCCTTTCTTTCTTTCATTGGTAATTTATCATAGCTTCAGCTCCCACCCTGCCTTTTTTTTGAGAAAATGAGGCAACAATCATCTTAAGTCAGTTTGCTCAGATAGGTAAGGCAGATTTCCTGTGGTTCTCATAAGCACCTGCTACCTGAATCCATTTCTCAGGTCTTCAGCTGATTATCTAAAGAATTTAACTGTTCATCTATTGTTATCCTGCTCTGCAGTGGTGAGATTTTTCACTACTTCTACTGTCTCTTTCTGTGATGGCATATACCAACTAAAGACTTAAAAAAATAAAAAAAAATTTATTTGCACCCTGCTGTAGGTCAGTTTTTAAAATCCTACCTGCTATGGTTTTCTTGTTGAAGCCACATCCACTGAAGTATATTCTGTCTGCATTTTCTATATCACTCAGCTTTCAGATCCACTCCATCAACTTGCAGTCTTGACATGGATGTAGAAAGATGGGAATACTGCAATAATAGTACCTTGATCACTTCCAAATGTGATATTCACAAAGTAGTGAGAAGCTTGGCTAACTTACAATCATCTAGCTTCTTTCTACTCATGTGTGGTCCTTCCACAAGAAACATCAGCATTCACCTGTAGTTTCTTTGAACTCCCAGGCCTCATCTCAGATCTGCTGATCAGAATCTTTTCACATTTTCACAAGATGTCAGAAATGCAGATTCTTATCAAATTAATTTGATTCCTATGTACATTAATCTGATAAGGACTGACCTGGGAAGCTTTTGAAAAAACGTTGATCCCTGGCCTTATACTAAGTTTTTTGTTTTTTTGTTTTTTTTTGTTTTTTTTTTTTTTGAGTTAAGCTACATATTACTGTTGGATTGCTACTGTAACAAATTACCACACACTTAATGGCTTAAAACTATACAAATTTATTATATTACATCTCTGTCGGTCAGAAGTCCAGAAGTCCAGTGGACTCAGCTGGTTTCTCTGCTCATTTTCAAGGTCCATATGAAGTTGCTGGCAGGGCTGTGTTCTTTTCTGGAGGCTGTCAGAGACAATCTGCTCCCAAGCTCATTCGGGTTCTTGGTGGAATTCGTTTTCATGCAACTGTAGAAGGGAGGTGCCTGTTTCTTTGCTGGCTGTGGCTGAGAATCATATTCAACTTCTGAGGCCTTCTTCGATCATGGCCCCTGGTCTCCAAAGCCAGCAATGATGGGTTGAGTTCTTTCAGTGCTTCAGATTTCCTTGACCTCCATTTCTGCCCTACTTCTCCTGTCTTTTCTTCTGCCATATTATCCTTGAATCTTCTGCTTTTCAGGGCCCATGTAATTACACTGGCACACCTGGATAATTCAAGATAATCTCCCTGCTTTTAAATTAGTTGATTAGTAACTATCCTTAATTGTATCTACAAAATCCTTTCACAGTAGTATATAGATTAATGTTTGATCAGATGACCAAGCATGGCAATGTTGTGGAGGGAGAGGCATTTTTAGATTATTCTATCTACCTCAAGTCAGCCCCATGGGTTTCCAATATGTAGCCAGGATGGAGAGCCACTAGGAGAGACCTTGGAATTTTTATCTAGGAAGAGAGAAATGGGTGTTTTTTCTACCTTCTTTCAGGAATAAGGGAATGCTCTGTTTTTAGGAAGTTTAAAAAAAAAAAGAAAAATAGGCACTATTTTTTTTTCTCCATTGACATTTGCCTTATTCTTGGAAAGAATGCCTCTGGTGGTTGCCTGTAGGTGTCTGCATCTGGATACCATCACAGACTGTGTGTGGGTGTGTGCCTAGACTGAATCAGGCAAAGGCAGTTATCAAGCTAGCCTGGTACCAAATTAAGCCAGAAACCTCCACACCTTATTGAGGCAAAGATTTTACTACTTTAATTTTGATTTTTTATTTTTCAACCAGGAAAATTCAGGCTTGAAGAGATTAAAGGCTCTTGCAGAGCATATATATATATGTATATAATGAAAGAAGCCACTTGGTCTGCTTAAAAAAAATATCCCTTAACATTTACCTTCTGGGGAAATGAGCTGTATTTTGTGCAATCCACTTTTATTTCTTTTGAATCTCAAATACATTATTATAACTTGAGGGGCAAAATATATATTCCAGTCTAAAATACACACTTTTAACAGGGCTGGTTAAATTTCTGCGATGTTAAGGGATGTTTGAGGAGTGGTGAAGTCTTAGGTGCATTTTGTAGAGTCGTTATTAACAAAAGAGGGAAAAGTTAGGTTTGAATCCAGCGCAAAAGTTCAGAGTATCCAGATTTGGGGTTTCATAATTTAGAATCAGTACTGAGCTACTTTCATTCTCCAAATCCCAAAGACAGAATTTCCAGAGAACCGTGTGCATTTTTGCCTTTTAAGACCTCTGAAAGAACAGTGAAGCTACAGGGTCCCCTTTTCCACGGGTAAGTCCACTGGTAATGACTTCATTTTAGTTGAGCTTTAAATTGGCATATTTAATGAGCACTAATTCTTGAGGATCAGTGGTAACAGGGAAAGGGGAAATTTAAGACACTTAGAATCCCTTGATAATCATTTCAGCCATAGAAAAAATTTAATCTGTTTCTTCCATTCCTGGTTCTTCAAACCAGTCCTTTTCAGGCATGCCCAGCCTGCTATAAGACAAATGCTAGATCACAACTTTGGAATAACTCAAAAACTTCTTTTGATTCTTTTATTTCTGATTTATTTTGTTTTACTCTTGTCTCTATTGTCCTGAATGTTGACTTCATAATTTACTCTTGGATTTCAGCCTCTGGTCTCACAAAGTTAATGGATCTTTTTGACTTGCTCTCTTGTCACCTTGGACCTTGGCACTATTGCAGTTTTACTTATTTATTCCATTGGCTTTAGTGTCTCTTATTTCTTGGTGTGGATGCCAGACTGTGCTTATTATTACAATGGAACATCCCATAATGGTGACCTGACTTGGAGAGTTTTAGCCATTCTTACAATAGTAAAAGTGAGAAGATAGATATTCAGTCATTGCTGAGCAGTGAGTTGAATTAATAAAGGGAAACTAAGTTTTATGACTTGTCTCTACTCAATACTATTTCATTATTCCACTAACAACACTCAAAATGTAGTGTGTAAGAATAAATGGTTTAGAAAAAAACTGCATGGATAATAACCATGTAGTATTATTGGCTGTATTCTATTTTACGAAGGTATAGTCTATCCTAACATTAACACTAATTCCTAAAATCAGGCTTTTAGAACAAGAAGAATTTTAGTGATTCAGTGAACTAGTCTAGTATTTGGTACATGAGGGTTCCTTGAGATCCCCGACTCCTCAAGAGGCTACCACAGGAAGTTGGGGTAGGAGAAAGACGGATGAGTAAAGATGGAGTGAGTTGGAAGAAGTGGAAGAACACTCACCCGTTTAAGCAGCAGAATCTCAGCCGTTACTTGTTTTGCTTACGTTAAGTTCCGAGAAAGATTTTGTTTGAAGAAAAACGACTGTGATTTTTAAAATATTGACAACCATGGATCTGGTTCAATTCATCATTCTTCACTTGAGAAAATAGAGGCTCAAAGAGATTAAGTGGATAAAATTACAAGAAAGCAAAAGTCACGCAGTTACTCTCAAAGCTCTAACCAGATTGTAGGACTCTAGGCCCCCATGCTAGTACTCTTCCCGTTGACCCACAGGCTGCCTTCCATGGAATGGTTTCCATAACAATGAAATAACAGTGGTCATAACCCTTATACTGCTCTGGGTAACCAATAAATAATGATACATGGATTTCATATTTACAAGTTGTTAAAAAAATTCTAATTTCATATTTATATCCCAAGGCTAGAGTACTTTTATTGATTCTTAGAAATTAACATTTCACAGTTTTTCATTCCATAAACATCTTGGTGGAAGATGAAGGCAATACCAAGATGAAGGACATGTGTTTCCAGGTCTTTAGAAGTTCATTATTTTATGATAGAATCTATTTCAGAGAGAAAAGTAATCACAGAACCCTGGAATTACAGACACTCAAGATTGAAGGGCAGTTCAAAACAACTTGTTTTAATATGATTGGATACAATTTAAACACATTTTTCATGAATGAATGAATGCTGTTAACATGCAATCTTTTAATTATATTATCTCAGGATTGATGGCAATTTTTATATTAATACTTGCCTAAAACAGCCATAGATATGAAATTATAAAAATGAAATTGTACATGTATCAGGGAGTAAATGCTATGACTTTATACACTTCCATTATTGGAAGTTATGCATATTTTTTTTCTTAACTTTTTCTCTATTTTGAAAAAATTGTAGAAAATAGCATATGATTATCTCTAAGCTGCATTTCATGTTTCCAAATATATGAGGGCCCAATCTTGGGTCAGTTGCTATCAGTAGTTAATTTATGCAGTCAGTTCCTAAGTAGAGTAAACTCACTTTGTAAACATTGTGTATATATTCATGTATGCTATCATAAGTGTTTCTATTACACTAATTCACTTATTTATTCACAAAAATTTACTCAAATCTTGCTATGTCCCAGGCACTGTGCTAGGAACTAGATTCCGTCCCCTCAAGGAACTTGTAGCTTAGTAGGAGGTGCTTCTGTTTTCTTCTCCAGATAAAAATAGCGAATTGTGCATTGGAAGAAAGATGGTCTCAACCAATGATTAATGTATAAATACATAATTCAAAAATGCTTTCATTATAAAGCAAACATATTATTCCAGGATAAAATAAACCATGGATGCCTTTTGAATTAGAGGAGAAAACAATCTTTTGCTATAAAAACATATAGGGATAAACCCTACAAACTAATATAAAAGCTATAAAAGTCCAGTGAAAAAAATAGCTATTATTTAAAATGAAATTATGTGTTGGATAGATTTACCAGCCAGTAAAGTTAAAGTAGGAGCAACAGAATCTCTGTAACTCCAAATCAATATATTTCCCTTCTTAGTGAAAGTGGCAAAGGGGGCATCATCAGCTCATTTGCAAACTTATACATAGTAATTTTGGTTTTGATACTTGCTCTTTCTTACCTCCCTAATACAGCATCATCTAGATTGTGTCAAAGTAATCATGCACAGGAGACCACTTTTGAAGGAGTTATGGGGCTTCCCAGGAAGGGATTCAAGCTGATCAAAGGAGGGAAAGTGATGCATTGATTGGTTTCATAATGGCATTCATATATCTAGTGATCTTCTATCATGCAATTTGATTTCTTTTTTTTTAAATGCAATTCTTTAGGTGAGTGTGAAGAGAAAAAAGAAATCAGGTATTATCAAGGAGGCTTTTCAACATGGTATCGTTTGGCCAGAGATTTAGGTCATGACAGTGGAAATAACTTTGAGCCTTGGTGCACTGTGCTGCTCTTAGACACAGTTAATGTGTAGATGTGTCCGCAGCTGGCAGACAGCAAGGTCTATAGTGCAGATTGTTTCAAGAAGTCATAATGAATCCCCAAGAGCCTTGTTCTTTATGACAGAAATGTCAGCTCCTAGAAAGTCTCTTAAACTGTAAAGGACACTTCATTACATAGAAGAACTGACTTAATATACTTTGCAAATAACTTCATAACATTCAAATTTGAGAATCATTTTCACTCTTTTATTCACAGTACATAGGGAAATTAGCTGAAATATTTATCTTTGCTCCTTTCTAAGTTTTATAGCACTAGTCTAAAACTAATTAGACTCTGGCAATTAAATTCTGCATGCATGCCTCTTTTTTTTTCCTCAAGGAGTGTTACTTGTAATGCAACTTCCTTCCTTTAGCAGAGAGTGGCCTTTTTAATTTAAAGGATCTCAATTTAGGCTTTCTAAATGCCATATGTATTCACTTTTTTATGTATATCTGACAGGTATTTCAGAAAAGAGAAAAGAGAGGGAACCGATCACCAAAACCAGTAGGTATTCTAATGAAGCATGATCCACAAAGTAGGTAGAAAGATTTCCTGCTATTTTAGGCCACTAGGCAAGTAGGAGACCTCTCAGAGATGCCCCTCAAACCCGTTTGCTACCTGAGAAGGTGACGTATGCTATGGGGCAAGTTCAAGTTTTTATTAACCCATAAATTCAGGGCAAGTATGTTTCCCTTTTCTCCTGAAGAAGAGTCTCAAAATATGCATGTCTGCATCACTTGTTCCCCTTGGAATCTTCCTTTTGGAATTACTTGATCTGATTGTTGACTTCTTGTTTTGCATGATATATAAATTTTGGGCTACTCCCCAAAAGAGGGGACCTTATTGCATTAGGAAGGCTCAGTGGTGTGTTCATTAGGTGAACTCTACTCTAAGCCCAAAGGGAAAATTCTTTCTTTCCTTTGATGCTTTCCCCCACGGGGGATTACTTTTGGCCATCCCATTGGCAAGATCTTGAGGGCCAAAATTAAGATGTGGATCTGCCGTAAAATGTTTAAGAAAGGTTTTTTTTTCCTTTTATTCTAGGTTTTAGACTAAAGGCCTAATATTTTCACTGTGGCTTGCAAGTGATTTGACCCATCTCACCAGGGCTGGGAAATTTACAGAAAGGTTTGTGGTCACAGCAACACAGAGAATGATATTTTGTAGTAGTATGTCTGATATTCAGATTTCCCTTGAAAATCCGGTAGTAGAAAGACACTTATTAAATATTAGAGACATGAAATCCCAGCCACCTTTAACTCTTTCTTCAGAAACTTGACCAATATGCATTTTCTCCATTTCAAAATAAATTGAAACAATGAAAAAGCATGTTACCATAAACTACACCAAACAAATGCTTGGTTGATCTTAGGGTCAGTTGGTACCAGTGAGATAAGGCTGTTTGGTTATGAGCATGCATACATGTAGGAATTAGCACTGAGATTTGTAATAAAATGTATGAGAAAAGATAGAGAAGACACTGGTTCTATATTCTATACATTTATAACCTACTCATATGCACAGCTGGATATAAGAATAGAGAATGGCTGAGAAGCCAAAGCTAGAAACATCATCAAGTGTAAACAATGACACATTTTAATTTATCCCTTTACTCAATCAAATATTTGTGTGCATTTTACATCAGGACAATGCATTGATCTTGTAAACAATGCAAAGATAAATCAGACATGATTCAAGGAGTTCCTTGTTTAAAATGGGAATTAAATATTTATACAAAGAACAAAACTAGTATTTTAATTTTCAAAAAGGGAGAAATGACTTCTATCTCCCTGTGTTGGGTGAAGAGCTTTGCAATGCTTTGTAAAGAAGGGACTTGAAGTAGATCCTAAAAGCAAACAGAAAAGGGGCACTTAATTAAAGACAGCAAACGTGAAACCTGTTTGTAAATGAAGAGAAAATTTTTGGAGTTTAGGAAGTTCTGTTTTGTTGTGCATGGTAAACAGAATTCTAAACTGGGCACCAAGATTTTTGCTTTCTAGGGTTCACACACTATGCAATCCTATCCCTTGAGTATGGGTGGAGGCTTAGGAAATATGATGGATGCCATTCTTTGATTGTTTTACATTATATGGAGAGGGTGAAGGGATTTTTGCAGGCATAATTAAGATCCCTAATTAGTTCACTTCAAGTTAATCAAAAGAGAGATTATGCTAGGTGGGTCTTACCTAATCAGGCGAATCCTTTAAAAGTGGGTCTAACAATCAGAAACTCAGAGCAGTACAAAATCTCTCTTCCTGACCTAGAAAAAGCAAATCACCATAAATATTTCAACTGTGGGGAAATATGTCTGCCAATATACATGTGGGTTCAAAAGAGGACTCTGAATCTTAGATGAGCTGCAACTCTGACCAGAGACCCTGAAGAGAAAACTCAACTAAATTGTGTCCAGGCTCTTGACCCACAGAAACTGTGAGATAATAAATGGGTGGTGTTGGAAGCTTCTAAGCATGTATTAAATTGTTACACAGCAACAACAACAAAATACACTCAAATATAGATTATATCATGGCCTTTAAACTGAAATACATGTGCTCTTCCTGTAGACAGAGGCTTTCCAAGGGTTAACAGCCACAGATTTAATGGAATCACTTGTCAGATCCCCAACACTTATGTCTTTCCTGAAACTGATCTGAAAATGTGTTGGTTCTCCTTTCTTACCTCCTCTTGAACAATCAATCTTCTTCCATTTTGACAAGAAAGGTCACCTCTCTCTCATTCTGATTTACTGGTATACTGCCCTGGGGTAAAAATACTCTGTGATACTAAGCAGAAAACAAAAATATTCGGAAAAACCGAGGTCTGCAAAGCCTCCTGTAATCAAAGTATCTTCAGTCTGTGGTTGGGCTTCATATCTTCTTCCCATCTTACACATATTTGGGTTGATGCAAAGCTTGGCATTAGAAGCAGGGTATTATGACTTGGATGAAGATGATAGGAATTCATAAATGTTGTGGAATTGGCCAACAGAGTTGGTGATGGCACATTTTGTTTAATAAGCAAGCTTCTTTCATCTTAAATGTTGTTAAATACTGCATTTCTCCTGAGGATTGGTTCTGATGGTAAGAAGTACTGAAGGTTGTGACAGCTTATTTTATCTAGATAAAAAAGTCATGACAATGCTCAATATAATATGTTTCTTTACTTTTGAGTTAGAATAATTAAGATTTGTAAAAAGAATGCTGGTAAATACCAATCTCTTTAAAGTGCTTTCTTCACACTTTTAACAATCTGTCTTGAGAACTTGGTGAATGATTTCAGCCACCTGTGTTTATCTCTGCATCCCAGGGACATATTTTGCATGATTTCAAAAAAAGGAAGAATTAACTAAAACTTTACTTCCAATAGCTTATTACATATTTGAGTAAAAGAAACACATATGAGAGGCAATTTAGCCTTTTCTATTTCACTGAAAAGTTATTCAGACTTCTAGAAGATTATTGCCATTTACTTTTGCCAAAAAATTTTCAGATTCTTGGCTACTTTAATATTTAATGCTTTGTCTCTTGTAACCACAGGGAAAAATACATCTAGATAGATAGTTGTTTCAGAAACATACGAAATGATCAATAAAAAACTTTCAAGTAGAAAACTACATTAAGATAAAATTCTGAGGGAGAATAATGAAAATGTGAGTTTCAAGGAGAAAAATGAGTTATGTAAAAATTCTGACTAATAATTAAGATAATGTTTAAGAACATTTAAAATAAGTTATGGTGGTCAGCAAACTGCTATACTATTTAAATTTCATTGGGTACTTATAAACTCATATAAAAATAATATGGTAAATTATTATAATGTTTATTAAAGACATAAATATTTAGAATTACGTTTTTGTAACTTTTTAAACCCATAATAAAATTTGTTCAATACCAACTTAAAAATTGATGAGGTTCTACAGGGTTTTTAAGCATTCTTTTAGGAGAGTTGTGAACAAAAATTTCAAGACCAAAAGGTGACAGAGACAACGTTCGAAAGGCAATTTAGTGCCTACTTTAATCCACTGGGATAAAGCACATCGATTTTATTTCATAAGCAATAGGAAGCCAGTGACAGTTTGGGAAACACAATGATATTCTTTTGTGTAGGATGCCTTGAGTGAGTTTCTCATAGGTGCCATGTACTCTGCAAAGCTCTGTGGTCAGAGCTGTGTACTTCAGGAGAGTCTGGGTGATAAACAAATCAAACTTCATATTGTCAGCAAAAATTTCAGCATTGAATTAATTTGGAAAAATAACTTTCTGAATTATTTTCTGCTGACCATATGTTTGATTACCCCTATGGATGCACCCAACCCTTCTGAACAATACTGAGAACAATATCAAGAGCTGTGACCATCCCAGGCTAACTTACCCAGGGGGCCAGAGGTGGAAGTGAACAGCCATTTCCCCCAGTCCTTTCCTGGGCAACCAACTGGGTGAGTAGAATATACCAGACATGTTAGCTAAACAACTTCACAATTTATTTCCTATACCATTTTGACCACTATCAGTGGAAGAAGCAGGAGATCAGCAGTATCCAGAGCTGAACTCTTACCTCAATCCTTTTATACATACATCAAATTCTTACCTTTCATGATGTCATTCCCTGTGGCACAGATCCCTTCTATACCTTTCTTCTGACCTT
Organism: Nomascus leucogenys; assembly: GCF_006542625.1. NCBI lineage: Eukaryota > Metazoa > Chordata > Mammalia > Primates > Hylobatidae > Nomascus > Nomascus leucogenys. The sequence continues at coordinate 99,196,342 of NC_044391.1, forward strand.
TTATGAAGAAGTTTATGAAGCCAAGTATTTTATTACCTCTAATTCATTGTTTCTATTTGCATATGCTTTTTCTCATTATAACATCACAAACATGCTATCATTATAATGGATAAGGATCCCCATTGTCAATAGTAGGATAACACAAGCATTTCATGCTCAGTCAGGCTTTCCACTTTATTACATAAAATCTATTTGCTTAGTGCCTCCCACTTTTGCAAATGCAAATGTTCTCTGGTGTAACCTTCCTTATCCTACCTCTCCAATAGATTTTATTAACTTTACAGAGAATCCAGAATTCATTCTTTCAAAAATTTTATGCTTGCTAAATTCCTCCACACCTTATCAAGTAGTGAATTCAGCCTCTGAATAATGATGCTATCTTAGCATTTTTCTAACTTTACAAAGGAGATTACTATAGTGGCATTCAACTTATTTATTAGAATATGGTCTACACACACCTATTGCTTAACAGAGAGCTATAATGGTAAATGGAAAGAAAGAATTTGGAATGGGCTGTTGGTAAAAGCAGGTAGCAGACATTGAGTTTTTCCATGGAAACGAAATAAATGAGTCCAGTTGCCTTGCATGATTTTAAAAAGTATGTTTTTACTCCCTGTGGACCTAGAACAGAAGTATGCATTTAGAAGTTGAAAAAATAAGCTGAGACCCTTTAAAGAAAAAAAATACTTTAATGTGATTAAAACATGACTGACTTCAAATTTGGGCAGAAGAGTTGTTTCTACTTATGTAGGTCAGGGCTATTTCTACATTGGTTGCTTTATTAGTGAACAGATTGGTTCTTCTCTGGCAGGTCCTCATTCATCTCCTAATTTAACGTCAGTCTAATCAAACATTGATACCTATCTATAAAAAACCTTCAAGGAGGATTTGTTCACACTCAGCTTAATAAAATAGAATTGTTAGCATAATTTGTTTATTTAATCACAATTACACATTTTCCCAGAAATTTTCAATGTCATTTGTTGTTCATCTTGCTATTTAAAGATTCACACATTTTCTTGTTTGGGGCTGAATATCTAGACATGAAGAAAACGAAATGAAACAGGTTATTACCGTCACAATCAATGAACTGCCACTTATGGTTACTAGTATTGTTTTCTGACATAGGGATCCTAAAAGGTTCACCATGCATGATATAACTATATTACGTAAATATGGCAGCATTTACAGAGGTGCCCCATTTTTCACACAAAGCCTTTAAAAATAAATTTTATAAAAGGAAAATGCAACTTTTAGCACAGAGAGTTTTTTACACAGCCCTATGTATGAATTTTATTTTTCTTCAAAGATACTGATAAGTTATATATCTTGATGCCTGTTAAGAAGATAGATTTGAGTTATTCTCAGTTACTAGATCCCAAAAATCTTTTAGCATCATCTTTTAGCTAGTTATACTTGATAAATGTTTTTCAAAACAAAACTTGGTTTGTTTCCATAAAGCGGATTTGTATTCTTGCTTCATACTTAATTTTGTGCATATTGTAGACCAGAGTTTTGCATTTTAATTGCCTATTCATTATAACTGATCGACTAAATAAATCCTCCCCATGTTCATCCCACTAATTGCCTACTTGCTTGTTTGTATAAATTGTCTATACGTTTATGTTACCATAAGATGAATAAAAGGAGATTTATTTTCTACTCACCTGTTACAAATTGCTACAACTATAGTTGAATAGTTGAATAGAGATGACAATAAATGATATTTTATTTTGTAAATTCTCGAATTTAATTTGTCATTCAATAAATAAACTATCGTTTTACTTACAGACTGTATTAAGGAAAATAGCCCAGGATTTGTTTACATTTTGCATAATAAGTTACATTTTAAAAAATCAACCAGTACCAATTAATTAATTGATAATTATTTGATTATTTAACAAAAAATTACTTGAAAATTATCCCCCAAATTTAATGAATGAAACAAATAAAAATATGGCTAAATCCCAATGTGATGTCATAGAAGGCAACAGTATTCATAGGAATGAAATTTTATTACTATGCATATAATGTGGAGAATTATAGCCATAATTCTCAGAAGCACTAGTTGAAACTGGGTTTATCAAATGTAAAGAAAATCACAAAATTGCAGATAGTATGGAAAGAGAGACAATAATATTGACATCCTATTATCATTCTTTCATTGGGTCCAAGAATTTTCTCAAGCAGCTGGTCAGGATGAAAGAGGAATGGAGACATAAGAATAGTTGCTGCTTAATGAAAAAATGTAAGACCTTTAAGCAGAGGCTAGCTGAACTTTCGTTCCCCTGTGCTGCAGTGAAATAATATATACCATTTGGTATTTTCCCTAGAGATAGCAAATGATCCATGGACAGAAAGCAAACACTTCTTTTACAATAGTATTTATTGTGAAAAATACATAAAATATTTATTCCAAATTTTATTTAAGTAATGGTTTGCTTTATAGAACAATGTAAAGGATTGATCTGTGTCAAAATTTGAAACACTGAAACAAACATCATTGATGAACTTTTTGTTTTATAGTGATTAGCAGAAAAAGTATGTTATTTTATATTTTTAGGCAGAAAAATATTACCAATGAATATATGTTCTGAATAAATAAAATGGCTCTTCTGATTCTTCCTCTGCAGATTGGCATCCCAGAGTTATTATCTTTGTCAACTAAAGACTTAACAAGGTGATTTTTACTTTTCCTCTGTAATTGTTTGAATGCATGGCATTTACAGGTGGATTAGCTTAAGGAAAGATTAAACATAAATGTTCTAATAGCTACTATTCTTATGTATGGATTATTTTAATATTTCTTAGGCTTTTTATTTATGTATTCTGCTATGTGATTAAATGTTAACAGTCTGGTTTGTTAGTGTTTGATTGTTAAGGGCCATGTTCTGAGTAGAGATTCTAACTTTTGAAAATAAATCTTATAGCTGCCTATTAATTTCTATATTTAATGTAAACATAAAAGCTTTATTATTGAAAAACACATCTTCCTTTTAAGGAAGCTGAAACCCTAAAACAAAATCTAAAAGTCATTGCTAATCCTGAGCATCTAATAGAGCTCCTTCATCTAAACATTTGGATCAGTTTTGTATATTCAAAGGTATTTCTGGAGCTGAGTTCATAAGGTGGGAACTAAAGAGAGCTGGATATTATAGTGAGAAGTTGGAGTTAGGAATAGTCTGAGAAGGATGGATTGGGCAAAGGAGAAAAAAAAGTGAGAGCTAAGGGAGAGGAGAGTCAGCAATATCACCAAGGCTGGATGCTCCATGGGTTTATGTATTTGGTGAAAACCCAGTTGCAGGCTAAACAAAAGGGCTCTGAAACAGGAAAATCCAATGTTCAACTTTCAGTTCTTGACCTTGTGTATATAAATCCCATGTTGATTTCTGAAATTTAATGATGACATGTTTATATAAAAGTTTTCCATCAGTGACTTTTCTTTATTGGCTTCCATCTTTTTGTAATTTCCCATTTATTTATTTTTTGTTGACAAATAATTATACATATTCATGGAGTGCTTAGTGATGTTTCAACACATATAATGTATAGGGATCAGATCCAGGTACTCAGCATATACATCATCTCAAAAATTGATCATTTCATTGATAAATATTTATCATTTTCTTTACACCTATCAAACGCTATTTCTAGCTATTTGAAGCTATATCATATATTATTATTATCTATACTCACCGATTGTACATTGGTATAGAACACTAGAACTTATTCCTTCTATCTAGCTGTAATTTTGTATCTTTTAACAAATGTTTCCCTATCCTTTCCTTCCTCCATTCTTCCCAGCCTCTAGTATCCTCTGTTCTATTTTTCACTCCCATGAGATCAACTTGTATTAGTTTCCACATATGAGTGAGAACATGTGACGTTTAACTTTTTGTTTCTGGATTATTTCACTTAACATAATGTCCTCCAATTTTATGCATGTTGCCGTGAACCACAACATTTATTTTTTTATGACTGAATAGTATTCCATTGTGTATACATACCAAAAATTTAAAACGCATTTATCTGTTGTTGGACACCTAGGTTGGTTCCGTATCTTGGGTATTGTGAATAGTGCTGCAATAAACATGGGGGTACAACTGTCTCTTCAATATGCTGATTTCCTTTTCTTTGGTTAAATGCCCAGTAGTAGGATTGCTGGATCATATGGTAGTTCTACTTGTAGTTTTTTGAGGAAACTGTATACTGTTCTCATAGTGGCTGTGCTAGTTTACATTTCCACCAACAGTGTATAAGAGTTCCCTTTTCTCTGCATACTTGTCGGCATTTTTTTTTGAGTATTATTTCTTATATTTGTTTGCCATTTGTATGTCTTCTTTTGAGAAATGCCTGTTCAGATCATTTGACCATTTTAAACTGGATTGTTTATTTTTATGCTGTTGAGATGTTAGATATCCTTATATATTCTGGATGTTAATCCTGAGTCAGATGAGTAGCTTGCAAATATTTTCTCCCATTCTGTAGGTTGTCTTTTTACTTTGTTGATTATTTCTTTGTTTTTCAGAAGGTTTTTAGTTTGATATGCTCCCATATGTCTATTTTTGCTTTTGTTGCCGTGTTTTTGAGTTCTTATTCACAAAATATTTTTCAAGATCAATGTCCAGACCTGTTCCCATGTTTTTTTCTAGTAGTGTTTAAAGTTTCAGGTCTTAGATTTAGGTCTTTAATCCCTTTTGGGTTGATTTTTGTATATGGAGAGAGGTGGAAGTCTAGTTTCATTCCTTTGCATATGGATATCCAGTTTTCCCAGCACCATTTATTAGAGGCTGTCCTTTCCTCAATGAGTGTCCTTAGCACCTTTGTTGAAAATCAGTTGGCTATAAATACATACATTAATTTCTGGGTTCTCTATTCTAAGTGTCTATTTTTATGCTAGTACCATGATGTTTTGGTTACTACAGCTTTATAGTATTTTGAGGTCTGGTAAGGTCATGGCTCCGACTGTGTTCTCTGCTCAGTGATGCTTTGGTTATTTAGGGTCTTTTGCAGTTCCATAGAAATTTTAGAATTTTTTTTCTATTTCTGTGAAAAATGTTATTGGTATTTTGACAGGGATTGCATTAAATCTGTATATTGTTTGGAGTAATATTGTCACATTAACAACATTAATTATGCTGATCCATGAGCACGGAATTTTTTTCCATTTATTTGTATCCTCTTCAATTTTCTTTAATCAGTGTTTTGCAGTTTTCCTTGTGGAGGTGTTTCACCTCCTTAGTTAAATTTATTCGTAAGTTTTTTTTTGTAGTTATTGTAAATGAGATTGCCCTCTTGATTTCTTTTTCAGCTAGTTCATTGTTTGCATATAGAAATGCTTCTGGTTTTTGTATATTAATTTTGTATCCTGCATCTTTATTGAACTTGTTTATGGAGTTCTAAGTGTTTTTTGGTAGAGTCTTTAGGTTTTTTTTATATATGTAAGATTATGTCATCTGCTGTTGGCTTACATTTTAACTAATGAGCATAACTGAGTGCCATGTTTGTGTTGATACAGAGAAGAAAAGGCACAACATGCAGAAGACATCCTAACTCTTCTTAACGTAATTCTATAGAAATTTGTAGACTCAAAGGTGAGCATGAGAAACAGTTCTCACGCTTCCTGGAAATTCGCAGAAATCTTTGATGGTACACTGTTCTTTCCTCAAGGCATCCATAGGGAAAGGGCTTGCCTCGTTCTAAAAAGTTGAGTAACTGCAGCCGACACCGTTTCATAAATGTTTAAAATTATAAGGAATAATGACCCAAGCAGGTTTAGGAAAATTGAATTCTATTCTCTGCAGTAGCCACAATCTTCCAAAACAAATACCTAGCCATCACATTCTAGCATTTTTCGTATTAGAAATATGCATTCCTCAACTGTTTGGTAAGTAACTATTATGAATCTACTTTATACCAGAAACTGTATTAGGTTCTGGAAATGTGAACATGAATAAAATCGTCACTACCCTTAATAACTTCATAGTTGTTTTTCTTTCAGAGAAAAACATATACATAATTACAATGCGGTATGATACAATAAGAATAGAGTTATACAAAAACTGTGGTAGGTGTCCAAGAGAAATAGAAAGTAATTATTACTGTGACCATTGGCAAATCTTTAGAGTAAAGGCAGAATTCACTGGGAACTTCAGGTTCAAAATGTGGGGGACTGCAGCCTGACCAACATGGAGAAACCCGTCTCTACAAAAAAATACAAAATTAGCCAGGCGTGGTGGGCATGCCTGTGATCCCAGCTACTCCGGAGGCAGAGGCAAGAGAATCGCTTGAATCCGGGAGGCGGAGGTTGCGGTGAGCCGAGATCTGGCCATCCCACTCCAGGCTGGGCAACAAGAGCGAAACTCTGTCTCAAAAAAAAAAAAAAAAAAAAAAAAAAAAAAAAAAGAGAGAGCGGGGGGGACTGATATCTACCTTTAATTCTCATCTGTTCTCAAGTCTCATTGAAGTGACCTAAGAGATCCATAGCAATCCTGAAGAGCTGGGAAGGATGCCGTCAGAAGATCAGGAACTCTGGAAATATTAGAAAGGGAAAACTGATCAGTTTGGATTGATGCTGAGGGGAGCTGTGTAGTAATTGAGAGACACCGCTGAAAACATCCAGTGCTGCTTCTCCTAAAGGAACACTGACAGACGGAGAGATGAGAGCATGCAGAGCCTGATGTTTAAGCACAGGAAAATTGGCAAGTAAGTCACTGCAAGATTTCTAGGTCAGCAGTCACCCTTTACAGAGTGCCTACATGAAGTTTTTGCCTCCCGATTATAGCTAGCAATATAGATTTCTAAGTAAAATGGAGTCTACCACAGTGGACTCCCAGTTTGGGCATCAGGCCTGAAAAAATAAGCAGGACTGCTAACTCCTGTCTTCTACAATTTATGTCATGAAAATGTCATGGGCATGGAAGGAAGGTCATCGGTCCCTATGCTGCATTTTCCTTCGCGCCTTCGGCTTATGCAATTTTGAGTTATATTTACTGACAGACGAAAAGTGATTTTTCGCAAGTGCTGAGGAAACATAAGCTCCCTATATGAATTAATTCTACATGCTAATGAGGAACTCTGAGGAAATAACAAAAAATCACTTCAAACAAAAGGAGGTCATAATGTAAACACATAACTAATCTCTGAAGAAACAGTTAATGCATAAAATGAAACTTTAAAATAAGTCTATTTAATATTCTTAGAGTGTTTTATGGGGATATCATATCCAAACATAAAGTATAAACATAAAGCATAGTCTGTTGATGGAGGGAGGAGAATAAAGAATAAAAAAATTGGAGAAATTAAAAATTATGATTTATAGAAGGCAGTAGAAAATTTGGATAGCAAACGGGATATGGCTGATAGCTAAACTATTAATCCAGAAGCGAATATCTTAAGAACAAATGCAATAATACAGCATTATTGTCATATGAGGAAAGAGACAAGACAGATGTAAAACATCTGATGCCAATTTAACAGAAAATCTAGAAGATGATATGTAAGGAAGAAAAACATACTATAGTAAAAGAAAAAATTCAGATCTTCCTTCAGACACAAAGAACTTTTGCAATATTTTAAGATAACATTGTGGAAGAGGAAAATAAAAAATATAGATTTAATAAATATTGGTAAAATTTGTGAATTCTAAACTAAAGAAAATCTAAAAGACAGAAGAAGGTCCTTACAAATCAATTATTAGTTGTTAAACTGGATGCTAAGTATTATGGCAAAATGTCTATAATTTAATAATAGGATTTTGATCCTAGAATTCTATACCAAAATATAACTAAAAATAAAATCAGTATGCTACATGAGCACTTATGGGAAAAAATATTCAAGATAAGGATGCAGTAAAACAAAACAAAAAATGAATTCAAGAGTTAGACCCTGGGGATAAAAAGCAGTGGTGAGAGAAAGAGTCAGTAAAACTTCTAATTAAATTTTGAGTTGCTAATAATTTGGCTATGAAATTTTAAATGATTGTTAAGAAGAAACTTCTGACATATGTGAGACAAAGTAGACAGCAAAATTACTATCAATAGGGAGCTAGAATTCTACATAATATTAACAAAATGTGGGAGGATGGGCAGGGAAAATGAGTATGTTGAGCTCGTGGGGTTTGTTGTTTTTTGAGACAGGATTTCACTCTGTCATCCAGGCTGGAGAGCAGTGGTGCAGTCACAGCTCACTGCAGCCTCAACATCATGGGCTCAAGTCATCCTCCCACCTCAGCCTCCCAAGTAGCTAGGACCACAGGCATGTGCCAAGATGCCAGGTTAATTTTTTAATTTTTTGAGAGACATGGTCTCCCTATGTGGCCCAGACTGTTCCCAAACTTCAGACTCAAGTGATCCTTTTGCCTTGGCCTCCCAAAGTGCTGGGATTACACGCATGAGCCACTGTGCTTGGCTGAGTCCCTGCATTATACAATGGCTAGAGGTTGTGCATATAATTGTTTTTGCAATTAAGAGGAAACATTTTAAACATACTTTTATAAACTTAAGAAAAACTATCAATATAAAAAAAAGAGAGTACTTCCCTATCATTCAAATAAACAAAAAATGTAAAAAAAAAAAACTTGATCAAAATAGAAAGTTTGGCAGGAAAAAGGGCAGCCTTACCTTGATGCCAAAATAAGGCAGAAAAAGCTCAGAGTAATGCCATTTATGAATGCAGAGATAAAATTTGAAATATTAAAAATTAATATTAGGAGTAAACCAAAGTTAATGAGTTATAGTGTTCTTACCACTGTAGGCTGATTATAGTTAACAATAATATATATAGGTTCAAAGAGGAGGATATTGAATGTTCCTAACACAAAGAAATAATAAATGTTTGAGATAATAGTATGCTAATTACCCCGATCTGATCATTGTACATTATGTATATCAAACTATAACTTAGTACCTCATGAATATGTATAATTATTTGTCAATTAGAAAAATAAAATTTAAAAATGTTAACAACAAAAACTAATATTACAATATAATCATGATTTTTATTTCAGAAATGTAAAGTCAACTCAACAGTAGGAAATGTATTAATATAAATTCCTACATTAATATATTGAAAGAGGATAAAATCAGTTATGCTACTTTTCTGAATCACAAAGACATTTATGTTTATAATTCTGCAAAGAAACCAGGAGACAATTGCATTAAAAATTATATCTATCCCAATAGCATCAAAACTATAGCTATAAAGTTAAGAAACACTTCAGATTTTTATAAACAAAATTGTAAAGCTATAAGAAAATAGAGTAGGAAAGATTTAAATTATCTAAATTAATTGCTCCTTAATAGAAATATTCAGTATTGTAAAGATATTATTTATCTCAAATTATTATATAATCTCAGTGCAATTTCTGTCGAAATTACATAAGACCTTTTTTTCTTGAACTTTAAAATTTTATCCTAAAGGTTTCTTTTTTCAAAATGAAAATATTATTATAGCCAAGAAAAAATCAGATTCATCCACTTATTCAATATTATGTATAGTAGCAAAAAAGTCCTAAAGATTGATTACTCAATTATGAAACATTGTGGAAAAAGAATAATCAGTTATTGAGACATATTATGATCCTATACAATAAGGAAAATGGGAACAATTTTAGTGATATATGTAAAAACAAAATGTCTGTACTCTATAAGGGCAAACATAAAAATAAGAATACATGAGGACAAAGAAAGTCAAATGCCATGAAAAAATAGTGTGTTAGAATTGAACATAATAACACTTCTTGGTCTTAAAATATCTAATATAGTTGATGTGTCATATTTCAATACAACAAATATGAAAAATACAGCAAGTGGGATCGTAATAATTTATATACTCAGGAAACATTAATCAAGAGCTTATGTTTCTTTTAAAGTAATTAGTTTGGAATGCCTTCTTTTTTATTTAAAAGAAAGTGATAAAGAATTATTGCCTGTAATCCCAGCACTTTGGGAGGCTGAGCGGGGTGGGTCACGAAGTCAGGAGATGGAGACCATCCTGGCTAACACGATGAAACCCCATCTCTACTAAAAATACAAAAAATTAGCCAGGCGTGGTGGTGGGCACCTATGTCTTGTCTTCTCTCTGGTCCCAACACCTTCAATGCCTACAACGTCTTCTCCTGTAACATAGCTAATCTCTAGATATTTTCCTACCTTCCTTGATAGACAATTTAGCCACGCCCAAATCAAATATGCTCTCTTAATGTAGATCAGCTACTAATGGGGCCACCTGGAATGTTGTAAGTTCTACACATAACATAGTTTTAAATTACATTTACTGTTTTAGAATAGCTTTTGGCTCACACTGAACTTGCTGTTCATAAAAACCTTTTTCAAATGAATTACTTAAGTTATACTTCATCTGTTCGGCATTTGATAAATCATTTTTAAGGCTCAAGGGTAGGCCTAAAATATATCTCTAATTCAATCTTATTAGTTTTTAGTCTGTCGAAATAATTTTAAGTATTGATTGCCATTCTACATGTTACCTGGTTAACTCAATTTTTAGTTATATGTAAATTTAATTAGTATGTCATTTATATCTTCTCTCAAGTTAATAATCAAAATATCAAATTGGTCAGGATCTCATTGCCATATCACTAGAGAAAATCAGGCTGGCATGATAGGGATGGCTGTCTAGCTAGCTACAGCCTAGCTAACTGTATTCTTGTCCCCTCCTACTTTATTACTACAGTCTCAAGAATATCATGAGAGACTTTGTTATATCTCTTCCTGAAGGCAAAATACTTCATCAGTAGGAAGGCTTTCAGATTGCTGTTTGCTTTTTCAAAACCAGCATAACTGTCCTTTTTGAATAGTCTTATATGGAGTCAAAATTTATAAAGCATAGCATGGTGGAGCTGCTGTGTTTGAAATGAGAGTGGAAAGACAGGAAACCTACTCTCATCATCCCTGTTTCTCTGAAGCCCTTCCTACATCATGGCTGCCCACAAGGCTCAGGGATGCAAGAAAAACATTTGATGACACTGATTTGTAGCGTCCCATCATATTTGTCGGTAGAGTCAGCTCCACTTTCAAGGAAATGAGACCAGCTAGGGAGGGAGTAAACTAGGTGAACACATGCTCATGCTTGAATGCCTACTGTTCTATTTGAAGTACTCCTTAAAATCTGTTTAATACTTTTATTAGGTAATATAATGTGTAATAGCAATACTTTCAAGCTTACTGACATATGTGTGTGTGACATATATATTCTCCTTTTATAATAGATGAATTATAATTAGTACAAAGGCCAAATCCTGGTGTCTGATATGTCTTCTTACAATTTTCAGTTAAAATATTTTGAAAGAGCAAGAGACAAAAATTGCAGTGACATGGGAAACTAAAAATAAGAATAGACCATATGCTGCTCTGTGAAGGGAATTTCCAATGACTTTGTATGCACATTCAGTTGTAGACACATTCCACTCACTGTCCCAGAATTGTGCGGACAGCTGCATCTCCTATATCTGCTCTTTTGTGACTTAAGGATTACGTTGACCAGAAAATCTGGCAGCCACTCTCATCCTGATGCACAAGAACTTCCATGGAAGATAATTTACTCAGTATCCTAACTCTAAAACATACAAAAAGGACAATTCTACTAAAAATCTTTTTAAAAAAGTGAACAGCTACTTGTAAAATCACATATTTTGATAATTGAAGAAAAAATTGTAATTATGCATGATGGCGGGGTATAGGCATCTGCAAATACACAATTTGTGATGATACATAGAAGCCCAGTATCTCCCCTTTTTCATGTAAAACCAGACAAAAGATATTGTAATATAGCTGCAATTGATTTGGGTGATACACTTTTTATTAAAACAAGTTTTTAAAGATATATGCTTTTGAATTTTACTTATTTATTACCGTATTTTGGATCTTATTTTCCATCTTTGTATGCTGAAACGATTTTTATGTGTTTACTCCTTTGGCATTACATAAAAATTGGAAATTGCATTAATGTGGAATATTCAAATTTCATTCAGAAGTTACAATTTCCAATTTATAACATGATCAAAAGTAGAGAAAGCGGCAAGTATTGCATTATATACTGTGTTATGCAGTTATCTCAGGAAAAGTCTTGTATGCCGGTGCTGGCTGAGCAAATAAGAATCACTTAAGCAGTAGACAATAGATGTAATTTTTTATGTACTTTCCTTGTACAAAAAGAACTACAGTATAGTCTGATTCTTTATTGTAGTTAAACAGGCTAACTAGTGCACTAGTCTCCTTAGTACACTGGAACAAATGACATGACTCTCTATCTACCCATCTGCCTACCTATCCATCCATCCACACCAGCGGCTGCATACATTACCCCATACTGAACACATTTCCTCAGACAGCTCTAGAAACAAAAGCAGTAATTCATCAGTACATGTAGACTAACTATCCGGATAACTCATATACTCTTTTGTAAAATAAAGCATCAGAATAAAGGTCTTAAGGATGAGTATACAGGGTAGTATTAAACAGGATGAAATAGGGTTTATGGAAAAGTTTTCCAACATAAAGGCAAAGAAGAACTATCCTGAAGAATCAGAGAGCAATATGTTTCTGAAAATAATTTTCTGTGAGAATAAGAGTGAAATGTTTAAGAATATTTGTCTTGGCCGGGCGCAGTGGCTCACACCTGTAATCCCAGCACTTTGGGAGGCCGAGGCGGGCGGATCATGAGGTCAGGAGATCGAGACCTTCCTGGCTGGCACGGTGGAACCCCATCTCTACTAAAAGTACAAAAAAATTAGCCAGGCATGGTGGCGGGTGCCTGTAGTCCCAGTTTATAGCAGTGCAAAACTGGAGACAAATATCACTGGAAGAGAAGGGCTAAAGAAATGACTTTACATATACAAAATGTGACGTTATGTAGTTATTAAATAGATGGTTTTGAATAGTTATCATTGCATCGAACGATGCTTATGGTTTAAGACAAAGTTGATTAATCCTGATGAATAATTTTATAATCACACTATCACTGCGTAAAAGTATGTATAAAATGTCAGGAAGAAAATATGCTGTGGTGACCACAGTTGACACTGAAAGGTAAAAGTAAAAGTAATTTCTTTCTTTCTTCTTAATACCTTTCTACATGCTCTGATTTCCTACTTCCGACGTGAATTATCTTAATGAGTATAAGATATAAATAATTAAAATGAAAGAAAAAGTTACTTTTTTTCCATTTCCAATTTCTTCCATTTTTTAGGCATCCTCAAAGATTGTGGTGGTTTTGCCATTGAACTTCTAGTTCTTTTGCTCCCCTGAGATGTAATTTTTCTGAGACTGGAGGATTACAAAGGCTTTATATTTTCACAGTATCTCCTAACCTGTCTTGCTTTTCACTTTCCTCCTAATCACGTTTGCTATCCTTTTGCCACTTTGGGGATCATTCTCCTGGTTGGAGATGGTGGAAGCTAAATAGGAGTCGATTCGTTTTGTTTCCTTTTTGTCATCTGTTAGTATTGTACCATGTGTTAACCGTAGCCTGCCTTCCCTCATCTTCTTCTGACTCTGAATTTAGCAAAAAGAAAAAAGGTCCACTATTTTGTCTTGAGAAAGTTTTGCAAACTTGAACTCACTTTGAATATTCAACCTCCTTCTTAGAGATTCAAACCAATCTTCTAATTTAATCCTTAGTTTTATGTTCCTAATTCCTCCCTGAATCCCTTTCCTGTGTTCATTTAAAATCTGAGTTCATCAAAGAGTGTCCTTTGCAACCACAATGAGTTTTTTTTTTAATCTCTGGCCCTTTAAACCAGATCAGTCCATTTACCAATCATTCACCGTTGGTTTATACTTTTGGGCCATATTTACCAACTGTTTTCTCTGTTTAGTCACTTCCTTTTACGCTAACTGCTTTGTGTCTTATGTTACTTTCCCAAACTCTGGGTGCTTGTACATGGTTCACATACATACCTTCACAGGCCTAGCTGCTAAAAGGTGGAGAACTGGAAAGCCCAAAGCACACCTACAGGGCGGGCAGCCACTACTTAGCCACCTCTGGCTGATTGCCATGCAGGACTGATGGTCCATTGTGGTAAAATCCACTGATTTTTAAAAAGATGCTGAAAATCTGAGTGTGTGTGTGTGTGCACACGCGTGTGTTTGCAGGGAAGAAAGAGAGAAAGAGAACGAAAGGAAAAGAAAGAGAAAGGAAAGGAGGAAAAAAGGAAAGAAAGAGGAAAAAAGGAAACAAGGAAAGAAAAAGAGAGATCATTATAATTTTAACATAAGTAGTTAATAAATTTATTTACTCAGGTCAACTATCCACAGAAATTACAAAAACAAAACTTTGTATGCTAAATTTGGTTTGAGACCTCTAGGTTTTAACCTTTTATACCTACTATGAATTTATTTTCCTAGTCTATCCCCTCTTAGTCCTGGCATTTGGATTTCAACTGTCTTTAAAGTATCTTCCATAGCTCTGTATCCTGATATCTTGGTGTCACCAACTCACAAGGCTCATCTGTGTGTGTGTGTGTGTGTGTGTGTGTGTGTGTGTTGTGTGTGTGTGTGTGTGTGTGTGTATGTGAAGGAAATAGATATTGATATTTGGCTTGTTTCCCAACAGTGTCCTCTGGCCTGGTATCTTTATGATCACAAGGCAAGAACATACTTCTATTGAGTATCCACATATACATGATCCTCAGTCAAACAACATGGCTCAGGACATAGAACAGGTTATGGAAACACGAACTCTCAGGTGCTAGGTTGTCATGGACCCTTCATCTTCCCTCCCACCCTTGCTGCCCTGGCCACTTCTGTTCTAATGTCTACTCATTTCTTTATCGTTTATCTTGACCCTAACCTTGCACCTGAATCTTGTTAACTGAATTTGGTCCCCTCATTTTGACCTTTGGTCTTTTCTAGGGACATGACTTTAAATCACCTCTGGGTGCTCACTTTTCTTGATTACAGCAGGTTACTACACCAACCCTGATTCTAGTATTGGATGATGTGGATGGTTTCATAAGTGAATATACTCTAACACCCAGTGAAAGGAGATCCCGCCAAAAATCTTCAGTAATCAATTCTGTGTATATTAGAGAATGTACCTTTTCTACAAATTTTTCAGAAATAACTTTTCTGAAATCCAAGGTACAATTCAGTTGATATTATTGTTACTATGTTACATATATCTTTGCTAACCCCTGTCCAAAATGCTTTATAAGTAGTAATTCATTCAATTCCAAGAACAACCCAATGAACTAGTTATTATTATTTTCAGAAGCAGAAACTGAGGCACTGAATGAGTAACAGGCATTCAGCTAGCATCAGAGGTAGAATTTGAACCTGGGAAGTTGGATTTCAGAGGCATACCCTTAACAACCACACGATATTATCTATCTCTCCCTACTCGTTATAAACTCAAAGATGACATCATTCTTTTCTCCCCGGGTTCCCATCATTTCAACTGCTTTCATCAGCTCTTGTGCAGCAGAATGAGGTCCCAGCAGGGTTTTCTCTCATTGCTGACTCCACCCTCTGCCTTGTGAGCAATGAAACTATCAGCTCAGCAGGGCGTGTTAAGAACTTTCTGATGCTCCACCTTTAGCAGAATCAGGCTTCCAATAGCTATATTGATATTTGAAGCTGCTTTCTACTTGCTTCAGCACCTGTTTTGTGCTTTATTGATTATTTACTTTTTATCCTATAGCTCTGAAGTGTCCTTCTAAAACTGCATATATATATATATATATATATATATGTACTTTTATTTTTAACCCAATCCTGCTCTTCCACTCTATACGTTGTCATTTAAGTCCAAGTTAAACTGTGTTCAGATACAATGCTACTTCTGCTCTTCATTTCGGAGTCTCTCTGACTGACCTTATTCACTCACTTAAGGTTTAAATGGAAACTTACATTTGTATGGTTTCAAAATCTTTATTTCTGAGTCCACATGGAGTCTCAAGCTGCAAACAAGTGGAAGTAACTCCTGGCCGTATCTTGCCACAGGCAACTCAAATGCAACACTTCCACCACTGAACTCATAATCTCTCCTCTATAACTGCTCCTTTTTTCCACCTATCTGGTTGTCTCACCTAAAAATATTGGCTCCGTTTCCCTGCCCATCTCCATGAGAAACACATGAAAAGAGTAGTTGGTGATCATCACACGCATTTTCACTTCTCACACACTGTTCTTTGCTCGGTGACAGTTGACAATCACCTAACTATAACAGTGTCACCAATACCTTCCATGTTGCCAAATCCAACAGTCACTTTTCTGTCCTTATCTATTTATCTCTTAGGCACCTTTGATGTAGTTATTCACTTTTTTCCCTCTTGGTTGTTATGATGCCACACTCTTTTCAATTTCTTATTCTCATATTGGTTGCTCATTTCAGGTTTCTTAGCTAACTTTTCCTTGGATTGACCTCTAAATGTTTAAAGTTTCCCCAACTGAGTGCTTCAGTTTTTTTGTTGCTGTGGTTGGTGTTTATTCATTTGTTAATTGCTGCCATAAAAATACAACCACAGACTTAGTGGCTTAAGGCAGCATACATTTATTGTCTCACTGTTCTGCAGGTCAGAAGTGTGACCCAGACCTCCTTGGACTAAACTCAAGGTGTCATCAGAGGTGTGTCCCTTTCTGAAGGGTCTAGAAGAGAATAATTTTCTTGTATTTTCCAGCTGTATATTCGGAGTTAGCAACCAAATACTTATATATTTAACTTTAAGGATCTTACTTAGGTAAACACCTAATAGTTACACTCTATCAGAGTGGTTAACAGAAATATAACTAAAATGATGACTTTGTCTGTACTTCAGGTTTTATAAATCTATAATTGTTCAAAATAAATTAGGTAAATATAAATAGAATAATTATGTTTATAAATAAACTTTTTATGTAACTTAAAACCTTAAAATTATGTTATGCTGAATTAAATGATAAATACTAATTAGATATCTGAGACATTTTCAAATAAGACAAAATACTAAAACATAAATTACCAAATATAAATATAAGTTTGTTCTTGGCTTCTTAAGTTTTACAGAAAGACTAAATATATTTGGTTTTATTAATACATGTAAAATTTATGTTATGGGAAAAACATATTCCTAAAATTATAAAATAGCCCTCACATAGAAACCACTGATATGTGACAGACAGTTCAAAATTTCTTGCTTCCTAAGTTTTGACTGAAAATTGCTATATTAAAATTAATATAGAATTCTGTACACAAAATGTAGCAAAAAAGATGTGGTTTTGACTTGAAAAACTATTTAAAAAGATATAAAAGTATATTCTTTATTTTTTAAAACGAATAATTTTGTCTAATTCAGAGGTTATTTAAAGGTTGTTTTTAAAATACGGGTTTACAAAACAAAAACAAGATTTGAGAAATCACTAAGTAAGAGGAAAAGATATAAAGATGTTACATTTATGAAAATATATTTTGGGTATCAAAAAAGTAGAAAGAAAATCATTTTAAATAAACAATAATAATATATGATAAATTTTTGTCCTAATGTAAAACGACTGGTCAATTTTTTTAAAAGTATAGGAAAAAACAGAAAATATAAACATGTCATGAAAAGTCTGAGTCAAAGTCACAAGAGGTTTAGAAAGGACAAATTTATAGAGGAAATTTTGCACATGATCAAGTTGCCTACAATTAAAAGGAAATTATTTTTGTCTTTCTAAATACTGAGCTTTGATATTAAAAATACACTAATACAAAAGTATAAATTTGGTCTCCTATATTAGAATAGCAAGGTTTTCCTAAAATGTTAATCTACTCAGTAAAATTTGCAAGAGGTTTTGATTTAATTCTAAAGTCTGTTTTTTAAAAAATAAACTTTTCAACCATCTCCTAAACTGTGGATTTACAGTTACCAGCAATGTTTTTCTTGATTCTATACTCTTGGCTTCTCTTGATGTGTCTAAATTTTTCTATGTAAGCAGGAAATTTCCCATGCTTTTACTAAAAGCCATGTATTTCCCTACTTAAGGTACTACTTTTCTTGTTTGCATTCTTCTATAATATGAGATACACTAATGACGTTTGGACACACAACTTTCCTATGTCTGATTAAATTCGAGTACCTTTTCATCAGGTTTGACTTCCAGATTGCCTAAATGAAATTCTCATAAAGAGAAGCACCACACTACAGGAGGTATTTCTGAAGCCTCTTTGGTAACTGGTCTAAAAAATAGATTTTTATGTCTTATCAGAATAATTTCCTATGTTGTCTTTATTGATTACTTAGGAAAACTGAGATTTGAAAGGGTTAAGATATTTGAAAATATATATCCATGAAATGTCTGTGTTACATTTAAAGCCTTTGGTTATCACTCTGGTTAAATACATGGCTATTACTTCATAGTGACTTGTGATACTATTTTGATCAAGTGTTTTAAACATTTTGCCATCTTCGACAGAATTCCTCAGTATCAAAATTCTAAATTAAGTCTTTCTCATCTAAAATTAACTTCGGGATTTTCCAGTTGAGCCCCTGGAGAGCCTCAAAGGGTGTATTTCTCATCTTGTAAAAATATTGAATGAAGAGGTTTATTTGGTAAATTGTATGGAAAACATTGTCAAATGAAAAGTAATGCTATATTTTCTTTTGATTACATTTATGAGTATGTTCTTAATATAAACATCCTCAAATTATATAAGACTCATAAAAATCTAATATGTCATCAGTCATAATTCTGGTTATGATGTTGATTGCCACATAAATAACCCAATTTCCTTGTCAATTGCTGATTGTAATGAACTTCCATCAGATTTTTAACGATGCTGTTCTAAATCTCTGTCGTCTAGTTTTAATTCTTCTCTAAAAGCATGTACAGTCAGATTCATGGAAAAGACTCTAACAAGTATGCTTAAGTATAGATTTCTAATAACTTTGAAACCAATGTACTAAATACAAAATTTTCTAAACTCTAATAAAGAACTGATACATTCATAAAACTGAATCAAAATCAAGCAACACAAAAATTAGATGACATTTTAACTGATGAAGTTAATGTTTTTAAATGAAGGCTTTCATTTAAAACAGAGTTTATGACAATTTTGTAAATCATACTTTTGTGAACAAAGGTAAAAACATTTACTTTTTCTCCCTACTTGATCTTTCTAAAATTCAGAAACTATTTTTGAATATTCTTATGGCAATATGGTTATTTACATAAGTTCAATAAAAATCAATTGTCTTTTTATAACAAGGTACAATTGGAAACATTGGTTATATTACCAGAGTTTTGACTGAAATATCATATTTCAAAATGTACATAAAATGCCCGACTTCAAGGATTCTCAGCCTTACAGTAAGAAAATAAAAATTGTCACTTTCTGACAGATCCAGAATCTTTTAAGACTGTAGATGAAATCTAAAGTAAGCCTTGGTTTGGCTTCTAGCCTCAAGAGGTTTTTAAATCTGAGATTCCTATGTGATCAATGTAAAGGAAAAAGTTACCTCTTTTAAAAAAGCTATATTATATCTGTTATTAGATTGTTATTGGAATAAACCTCTACACATTGTTTTCAAGTTCTTGCTATCTATAGACTAGATTCTGAATTCTTCTAGATTCCTCAAATTCATTTTTTTCTACAAAATTACCAAAAATGGAAACTGCTCCATTCCTGAAGCTCTAGGAGCTAAAATTAGATAAACTTTAAGGGATAAGTCTTCCATCTGATGTACGGGCCACACAAAAAGTTCACCAAACCACACAATGCCATAACCAGAGATATTCAACCTCCAAACAAGACGAGAAGTTAATGGGTTCATGCTATAGATACGGCTTTTCCAAAGCCATCTGAGCAAGACTCCATATCATGAGACCCTTACTCCTCTTAATCCCTACCTTTTTCACGTGGGAAGATAATAGTATAATTAAAATTTTACAACCAATAGCTTGTGCTGGTAACTTGACAAAACCTGACCTGACAGATCCTTTATTCCACTTACTGGGTGACTTTGGCAACATTCCTAATACAACCGTTGTTCACTTTCTGCTTTAGTTCGACTCAGTCGTGAGATACTAGAAAATAAAATTATATTATTGATTGGTTAAATTTTTAAAGTTTGTGCTATTGCTAATGCCAAATGCTGTACCTGGATACATTTCTCTGAGAAAGGAATGTACACAAAATATAAAATACTTACATCATGTCTATTGCCTTTGAAAGTGCCTGGCCACTGCTTCTACCATTATTATTCACAGTGCATTTCGTTGCAACTTGTCTGAACAGTGCTGGGCCAACACTGCGCTGCCCTTAAGCTGCTCCGCTTTGCCAAAAATTGCTGTGCCTCTGAAACGTCCGTTCTCCTGATGTGGCAAGATCAGCTTGCATTTTCTGCTAAGCTCTTCTTCCTAATCTATGTGCTATATTTCTGTATATGGGTCCTAAAACCGTGTTATTTTATACTACCAGTTTCTTAAGAAAACAGTTATTTCTGATTTGCAGCTTTCTCTCTCCAGGCAAAACTTGTTTACCAGAATCTTTGGATCATTGCTTTTTTTTTTTTTTCAAGCATCTTTATTGGGAGAATAAGCTGAGGAATAGATAATATTCTATACTCAAAATTATCCCCTTCTAGGATGGACCCATGGTAAATGGACCACATGCAAGTGTCTGAATCCCTCTGTCAATAGGAATGCTCTTCCAGAAAGCCCCTCAGCACCACGGGCTTCCCGACTCTCCTTCCATTCATGCTCAGCTGTTCTAGCTCATATTTAACAAAATCGTTGAAAAAGCTGCATGTAATCCTCATTCTATCATGTGGAATCAGTTGCTACCAATTACTTAATTCCTTTTTTGTTTTTTTGTAAAGTACTGAGTTTAAGGGTGATTTATCATATTGTTTTGGATAGTTTTTAGCTCAAATGCATTCTAAATGACAACTGTGGACAATAGCCTTCTTATACTGGGTAGCTAGTGCCTACTAAGGAATGATGCTATAAGCCTTTTATTCCTCCCTCAGTCACTCTCTGCCTCACTCCTTCCTTTTCCTCCTTCCTTACATTTTTCTTCTTTGAATAAATAGTTTGTTGAAAGCAGCAGAATTCCACATTAGCCTTGTCAGCCATAAGAATGGTTAACACGGTTGCCTCAATATGGAGTCGTCTACCACCCTGTGAGTTGCTTTTTCCTTGGTTGGTGATGGATAACTCCCATATGCTAGAATCTGTGGGTCATCACTATTATTGTGGCAATGCTGAAAGAAGTCAGTGTTTCTTCCGAGGCTGAACTTCACCCTCTATGATGCGTTTCTCAATCTTTCTTTCATTATCATGCTCCACTTCCTGCCCACTCAAACTCCTAGAAGCCTTTTTAACTTTTTATTCCCTAATCACTTCCCTTCTCCCCCACGAAATTTTAATGCCACAGATACGCTACATATCTGTTTGTTTATGCAGTGTTGTCTGCCAACCATTGCAATAAATAAATTTTATTTATTTCACCACTCCTTCCTACCTCTGCTAAGAACCATTTTTTACCCATGGGGCAATTTTAATCTTCATGGAGGATTTATGCGTTCTGAAAAAAAAAAGCTCTGATAATATTGTCTTTTTTCTTCTTTTGGGGGAAAGGCAGTTTGATATAATAAAAAGATTAGAGACTTGGGAGTCAGAGAGATGGGGGTTCTGTTTTTGCCATTACCAGCTGTGTGATCTTGGGAGAACACCTCAGAATCTTATTTCATAAGCAGCAAAATGTAGGAAAGTATACTTAACTCATAAGGCTGTTTGGAGATTAAATTTAGAATTCCTGTGCGATCTTTGGCATAGTGACACTCACATAAGTATAATTCCCTAGTGGTTACTCTAGGTCATGTTGGTCAATTCATCAATTTCTCGATGCCAATTACCTTCTATCTTCTTGAAATCGTATTATTTCTGGATTAATTCACATGCTGTCTCATATTCATTTCCATAAGGTGTTACAACTTAATATAGATATTCTTCAAACTGGCTCATTTTCCCTCTGGAAGGAAAAACAGCTTGTATTTAGTTAGAGCTCACAGAACCCAGATCACGTCAGGTAGAAAGTCAAACAGAAAGCACACTCTGTAGGTTAAGGAAAAAATTCCACAGGTATTCATGTTTCCTGGGTCTGGAATTGAACAATAACTTCTTGGATCTTTGCTAGACATTTTGGAGTCTGCTCAGTAAAATGGACACTATGGTAGTCCCCCCTTATTCATGGGGGATACATTCTAAGACCCCCAGGATACTCCTGAAACTGTGGATAGTACCAAACCCTACATAAACTATGTTTTTTTTTCTATACATACATACCTATTGTAAGGTTTAATTTATAAATTAGGCACAGTAAGAAATTAACAATAATAATAAAATAGAAAAATTATAACAACATACTGTAATAAAAATTATGTGAATGTTGTCTCTCTCTCTCTCTTAAAATATTTTATTGTACTGCACTCACCTATTTTCAGACCTAGGTTGACCGTGGGTAACTAAAACCTCAGAAAGTGAAACCTTGGATAAGGAGAGACTATTGTGATTCTAGGAGTTCTTGAGAGTATGCCTTTTAAACCTTCTTAATCCTTGCTACTCAGACTTTGATTCGTAGACCAGCAGCTCCAGCATTCCCTGGGAACTTATTAGAAGTGCAGACTCTCAAGTCACACCCAGGAACTACTGAATCAGGATCTTCATTTTAATAAGGTTCCCAGCTGATCTGTATGCATTGTAAAGTTTGAGAAGCACTTTGCATAATCACTTTTCTTCCTCTAACTGCATCCGATAATCTTTTAATTAACACTATTTGCAAATATTATTACCTATTCATACCTATTAATGCTATTAACTAAATACTAAGCCCAGCCTTCATCAGTAAATCTTGTACTGTAAAAGTTGTACATTGGCCACACCCATAGAGTGATTCTAAATTTTAGTTATGAGGGTGGGCGTGGTGGCTCACACCTGTAATCCCAGCCCTTTGGGAGGCCAAAACTGGTGGATTACCTGAGGTCAGGAGTTCGAGACAAGCCTGACCAATATAGTGAAACCTCGTTTCTACTAAAAATACAAAAATTAGCCGGGCATGGAGGTGGGCACCTGTAGTCACAGCTACTCGGGAGGCTGAGACAGGAGAATCGCTTGAACCCAGGTGGCAGAGGTTGCAGTGAGCCGAGATCACGCTACTGCACTCCAGCCTGGGTGACAGAAAGAGACTCTGTCTCAAAAAAAATAAAAATAAAAATAAATAAATGACTAAACTTTAGTTACGTTTATAACTTACCTTAGAAGCCTACTAAAAATGCAGATTCCAGGAGACTACCCACAGAAATTAGTATTCACTAGATTTATGATGATGTCCAAGAATCTGAATCTTCTATAAACACTTAAGTTTTTTTTTAATGCAAGTGATTTGTGGACTGTAGTTTATGGAATATGGCATTAAACTATTTAATTTAGAAAGAATCTTGTTCCTTCTTATTCCTTTAATCGTAATGAGAGTTGCTGGTCACTGTGCAGGTCTATTTGGTGGGTAGAGAGCTCAGGCAATGTACACAAAGCCAGTTTCTTAGAATACTTGCTCATCTCACTGTAATGTTCTTAATATTTTCTCTGATGTTGTAATCCTGCTCTGGGAAAGAACGTGTGAGACTGGCCGAGGCTGCAGAAAATGTATTGCAGTACTTATTAATGAAGGGGAGAAATTTTTATCACTTAGTCCCTCTTTAGTCAATGACCACCGCCAAAACAACTAATATTTATTATATTTGTAACTTCTTTTGTAAGTATGTAGGGGAGGGGAGTGTTAAAAATCCAAAGCATTGCTTTGAAGAGAATTTCAAAGTACATCTTACCTAGCTGTATATACTATTTTGTAAATGCTGGGCAGTAAATGGTTAATTCATAGCCATAGCATTTTCCCACGACATTTTATGCTACAATTAAGGTATCAGGTAAAACACACTGAAAGTCTTTCAGAAATTGATGCACAAAGCAGAAAACACATTAATAGGAGTACAATAGACAATTTTAGAGATAGCAGATCATCTTTCCCGTCTTGCTTGAGAAACAGATGCTGAATAACCATCATGTTACACAAAGTCTCCTTCAGAAACACTAAATGTAATTAGAAGTAGCTGTTACTTGGAGAAGGAAATAGCATAATAATAAGAGGGTTGGTGGCACGTATTAAATGGAAGAATTACATAATCCTCTGTATATTTCATACTACATAAAAGGTTTTTATGTCCAATGAGAGAGCCCATCAGATAAGAGAGCTTGGTAAATGAGCACAGTTGACATTGAACCATGTTGAGGGTCAATATTGAGAATTTGACTTTATTTATTGTTATTGTCAATTTTTATAACAAACATTGAACTATTGATTACATGGGGGGCATTTTTTTTTTGTTTTTTTAAAAATGATTTCGTTTAACTTTTATTTGCCTTTCAACATTACAGCCACCATTGGGGTTTCTTAGATAACAGAACTAGATTTAATCAGTAGAAATTATGAAAATAAGAATAATTTTTGAGTGTCTGTCTATATCTATTATCTAGCTATCATCTCTCTCTCTCTCTCTTTCTCTCTTTCTCTCTCTCTCTATCTATCTACCTACCTACCTAGCTATCTATCGCAAGGAATTGAAGATTCCTCCAAGGTCCCTTCTCCACTTCAAGCCAATTTGATCCATAAGATTCTGAGGGCATTTCTGGAATCTATTTTAAAGGTAATATGGCAGCAAAAAGGAAAATGTAATAATACCACAGGAAGTAATATAGGGCCGAGTCAAGAAAGCTGTGGGTCATAGGGAGCAGATGGACTATTTAGGAACAGACCTAGGAAGGAGACTATAAGCCCCGAGAAGCGATTTTCCATCATTAGTTGTTTATGGAAAGTGAGTAAAAATACTCTTATGCATCATCCCTGTTCCCATGGTGTTTTGAGTGTCTTTTCTATAAAGACACTGCTGTAAGAGGTAAGATTACTAGCAGTACATCCAAGGGACTGCAGCTGGTTTACCTAATCCTTTATACTGTGATTGGTAAAAACCACACAAGGTCCAGGGTAAGTAATGAGGTTGACGTATCTTTAGGTGCATCTTTGTTACAAGTTTTGGATCAGCTTTAAAGAAATTGTCCTTACTTTGGCTAAACAAAGAGACAGTGTTTTATCTTTTTATTTTCCAATGTACGTGTCTTTTCTTGTCTGCAGCTTATCAAACAGAACAATTATATCAGCCTTTCAGGTTTTTAAGGTGCTAGGCTTTGTACCTTCCAAACAACACTTTTTGTCACCAGTGATGTTTACAGTAAGACTAATAGTGGGGAGCTTAACAGACAGTTGTTTCATGGCCTCTCATATGACCTTGCTCCCTGGCTATCAGCGTGACCAAATAGACCCCAGTACATTATTGCTGACATGGCTTCATCCAAACTGTAGAGATGAGACGTCTCCATAGGCACACCAGCTACAAATATAAACATCTGTTGGGTCTATGCAGAAGATACAGTAACCTCTTAACAAAACAAAAAAATCTCCCAAACATATGGGTAAGGTGTAGATCTAAGGAAGCTCGAATAAGACATTTTAAAGTTGGGTTTTTTATTAGATTGGGTTGGTTTAGAACATCCTTAGAGGGGTCTACTAGGTGAATTTAAAAATAGAAGTATGATAAGATTGGGTAATATTAAAAAAGAGACAGAGCAATGAGATTGAGACTCATAGAGAAATTTAGGACACTTTGCTAACTGTATATAGAAAGTAGCTTTGGAAAAGTACATAGAGTTTCTCCTACAGTTCTTGGCAGTCTTCCAAAATCAGAGTCAGAGTTCTTCGAATTTGGAAAGAGGGGATTGTTTAGAGATAGGGTGTCTATGGGGCCTCTGCGCAATAGGAATACTTTGCTTTTCAAACAAGAGGTGATATGGCTCTGGCATATCCATATATAGTTAGGTATCAGTGTGTTGTTACAGGGAGTACTTTAAGACAGAGCCATGCTAGAATTAAGAATGGTTAATCTAAGGAATGGAACCTACAGATGAGGGTGCTAAAACAGTTTTGGAAGAGAAAAAAGAGAAGCCAAACTAAAAAGAGACCAGCGTAAGTAGCTGAGGCTATAGAAGGGCTCATGGTTTATAAAGAAATAGAAACTGTAAAAAAGCAATTACAAAATAAGCTGCACTGCAAGGCCACACAGCTCTATCAGAGGATATAAATGCTATTAAACTCATGGGGTAGTTTAGTTTTATACAATAAGGAAATATTGCTCGCTTTTACTTAAATCTGATATTATTTGCCTCATTTAATTGCTAGTTTTCTAGGAGAGGGTCAACAGTAAATGGTTAACATTAGTGGCATTAGTCCTCAGCAAGCCTTGACTATTGAAAAAAGTAGTGGGTAACTTCCATTAAAATCAAAGTGGCAGGCAAAACCTCAGAATGCTTTCGTAGGAAGGGGCTGGAAAGCACAAGCGCCATCACTGAGGACCATCCTATCAAGATGAGGAGCATACTGTGTTTCTCTTTTCTTCCTTGATGCCTGGTACGATGCATGGCACATAGTTTTTGTTTAGTTTTGTTTTGTTTTGGCAATGATTTGTATGTGTGTGTGCCCTATGATGGGTCAGCTTAATGATTTCTTGTTAATGCTCAACTGAAATCTTAGTGTAATATCCTTTAAAATGTTCTTTGTGTTCTCTCTGCAGCCCTCCCCCCAACAACACATTTAAAATGGGAAAGCTATAAATAAAAGAAAAAGGAAAATAAATTAGAGTACCAAGTAAAAAGATAGGAGAAAACCCAAATAAGAATAAGTTTCTGGATAAGAAAACAAAATCGCATGAGCAATAGCAGGAGCATTACATAATTGAACATGATATTTAAAAGTGGGGCAATGGGGTAAATCGGAACACATGTGTTTGGCAAAAGGCATTCATTTGTATGCAGAAATCAGGATTGTCATCAACTGCTCTTAGAGTAAGTCTAAATTTCCATCTTTTGCCTTTGTACTTTTCCATTACACACAGGACATTATAACCGGATCAGCGGGGCAACCAAGAGAGCAGAATTGATATTTCTAAATGAAAGTTGATAGTTAATAGCCTAGCTGCATAATGAGCCACATTTCTTGTGCAGAGTCCAAGCTTACACTGATTGTCCATGTCTAAACAGTGACCCTCCCAAGGCTGTTGATTTCCTCAGTAATCCCAGATGGCCCATGCTATGTGAGGCCCAATAAATCAACCCTATCTATAATATTTTTGCTGGAAACAGGGAGAAGCAGCCACACTGGGCTTTCTCTGTGACAGTGAGGGAGGCACGATATATACAACTTAGCTTACAGCAAGTTTCCATTCATAGAGGTGTCAGATACATTTGAACCACCTTGCAATTCATATTTTAAAATGAAAAATTTACCTTAGCATAGATAATTTGTGTTTTCTTGAACCATGGAGGATGCAGTGATGAGAAATACAGTAATTGAGGGTGAAATTCCTTGTAATGGTGATAGCTTAAGTTTATTAAGTGCTTTCTGGGAGCAAAGCATTAGGTTAAGCCCCTTTCGTGCATTATACCATTTAATCTTAACAAAATTCTGATGAGTTAAATACCACTGTAATTCATATATTAATGAAACAGAAACTGAGGTTTATAAAGGTTAAATAACCTGCTCAAGTAGCAGAACCAGGATTTGAACCCTAATCTTGTCTGATGGTAAATCCCATGCTTTTACCACAGTATATTTGCTTTGCTTCAAAATATAATTGAGCAAAAGAAACCTAAAATTTGTGTGTAGGATCTCTCTGGGTAATACTTTAATATCTTGTATCAATATAACATGCCTCTTCTAGAATTCAGAGAATTCTAAGACTCATCTTGTTGAATCCCTTCTGCTCCCGTATGGAAAAGAAGAGAATAGGCGATGAACATTCTTCGGTGGTAAATGACTATCCTCTTTGCCTCTCACATTTGACCTATCTCTTCAGGCTCATGATAAATGCCATCTTCCCTAAGTAAACTCTTCCAGAACTACACTCCCACCAAAGTCAATATTAAGCATTTTTTTCCCATGCTGTCCCCACCATGCTTTATGGATATTATTCTCTTCTCTGCACTTCTCCACAGATTTCTAGGGGACAATGTCTATATCTTACTCATAGCTTTATTACCAAAACGTAATGACAGGCCAAAAAGAGATTCTGGAATTGAACTCAATCTTATTTAGAATATTCTGCTTCTATCTCATCTACTTTAGTGTTTTTGTTTGCAATTTTAAAGTGCCCAAGAAATGAGAGGAAAGAACAAAGGCCAACTCAATTGGTCAATTTGTACAAAATAACTTGAGCCCTGGCCAGGTGTCTATGCCGTTGAATCATTTGTCACACGGTTCCCAGGTGAGAGTACTCTGATGATTCTGTTCTAATTCATCACAATAGGGTGGAGAAGCACCACAGAGCACAAATTGTGCTGATGATGGTTGTTCAGTGCATCATCCTTCATATTTGCCAGAATTAATTCAAGCAGTCATTCAACAAACATCATTTGTACATTGAACAACATTAAGTTGGAGAGGGATTAGAAGACATGGTTTTCAGGAGAGGAAAATTACAAAAATGAACATAATGGCAGAAGTCTGTGTTTTCAAAGACTTATTTTCTATTAGAGAAAACGTGGAATTTTGCTCCCTTCTATATTTAGTATTTATTTTGTTTGGCTTATCACAAAAGCAATTTTTATATGGATAACACTTGACAGTTTACAAAGCACTTCCACACTCATTTATTGTTTCACTTAGTTTTCAAGATAGATCCTAATCAGCATCCTGCTGATGCTGAAAACCAAACACACTTTGTTATTTCTTGCATCCAGATTGTGGGAATTAGAGGCAACCACTGAATGGCCATGCTAAATTAAGGTCATGCTGATGACATAGAGAAAACGCTATTCTTTGGTTATAGACATTAAAAGGTGCATTTCCTAGGCTAGACTTCTATATCTTTATAAATCAGTCCCTAGTTCCATTTTTAGCTCATAGCCTAAGGAAAACAATAAACTATCTCCTGCCTTAAAAAAGACCCACTTGAAATCACAACAGTTATTTCATGCTAGGTCACAACTTTAATTTTTAATTTTAATTTAATTTTATTTTTTATTATTTTATTTTAAGTCCTGGGATACATGTGCAGAACATGCAGGTTTGTTACATAGGTATATGTGTGCCATAGTGGTTTGCTGCACCTATCTACCCACCATCTAGGTTTTAAGCCCTACATGCATTAGCTATTTGTCCTGATGCTCTACTCCCCTTGCCCCACCACCCCCTGACAGGCCTCGGTGTGTGTTGTTCCCCTCGCTGTGTCCATGAGTTCTCAATGTACAATTCCCACTTATGAGTGAGAACATAGGATGTTTGGTTTTCTGTTCCTGCATTAGTTTGCTGAGGATGATGACTTCCAATTCATGGTTTGCACAGTTCCATGGAAAAAGCACAGTTTCCTAGGGTAGCATGCTTGCTTAACACCTCCCTTGCCTGGGGGATGGGGGATCCCCTGCCCCTCGTGGCTCTCAGGTGGGCCACCACACCACACTGCTCTTGCTTTCTCTTAGTGGGTCTCGCCAGCCGCCTAGTCAGTCCTGATGACAGAATCTGGATACCTTAGTTGCTGGTGCAGGATTCGCAAGCTGTTTTAGTTCTTTTCAGTGGGAGCCTCTGATCACCACTGCTTCTAGTTGGCCATCTTGGCCCCGATCACAGCTTGTTATTGTGATGCTGTCTGCCCATTATGATGCTGCACCTCAGGCCATTCCTGCACTATATTATAACCAACCGTCATCAATAAATGCAAGAAAACAGGGCAGAATATTTTTTATCATGGTTGTGTTGTTTTTAAAAAAGAAAAATAGAAGGCAAAAAACAGACAAGCAGAAAAAAAGCTTTTGCATATAAATGGCTTGTGCTTTTTTTCATAATAAAAGCACCCAAATCAGTTTCCCTCTAATGGATAAAAGTTGATTGTGTTTTAGAGAATGGCACACGGCTTCAAGAATCAGTTAAGTGAATTTTATTAGGGCCCAAATGGGTGATAGGAGATTAATGTTTGCCTTCTTGAGAATAGCTGTGCCAGCTTCCTCCCAAGAAGGAAGCATGATGTAACTTGTTAAATACAGACAGTCAAGATGAGCTCCTCAACCAGCTGGCCCCTGAGTTTCACACACCCCAGGAACTGTCAGTGCAACCATATCCCACTTAACAAGAATGCTGTCTTACTTTTAAGGATGGCTCTAGGCCTGGTCATTTCCCTTTTGAAATGGCAATTGACTCATAAAACCTTAGGAAAAAAAGTGTTTTGGAAGGCAACCAAGAAGTTAAGGCATATACTTGCTTAACAATGAATGTTCTCCAAAATAAAAAATGTCCCATCAATACAATTAGTACCAAAATATTCCCCACCACCAAAGTCCTAGTAAGAATGCAGAAATACTGGCAAAGAAAAGGTGACTCATCACCTTTCATTAAAAGAGGAAAAGCTAAAAGTAGTTATCTAGGCTTTTGATTCATCTGTTTTCTTCTTCTAGGACCAAGGAAACTAAAGACTATGAAGTGCTATCAGTTGAGCCGATGAATCAGAGATTCAGCTCATAAAATATCAGCTAAAAAGTAATAATTAAGTCATTTCTGTTTTAAAACATAATTTCCTATAGGAAGAAGGATATTCTGAAGATGGTGACACTTTCTCTCTGACTGGATTCAGAAAAAATAAGCTGATAAAGCATAAGCAACTTAGATTAGAATAAGGAAGACTTTCTTGATGAGGAGAGAATGCCCAATGGTTGAAGGGAAAAGTGTTGAAAAACTGACTATATTTTTTGTTGGAATGGGTCTAATTGCAGTTCTGATAGGTAGAGTTGAAGTTTTTTGTTTTGTTTTGTTTTGTTTTTTTGAGACGGAGTTTCACTCTTGTTGCCCAGGCTGGAGTGCAATGGCGCGATCTCGACTCACCGCAACCTCCGCCTCCCAGGTTCAAGCAATTCTCCTGCCTCAGCCTCCCGAGTAGCTGGGATTACAGACATGCACCACCACGCCTGGCTAATTTTGTAGAGATGGGGTTTCTCCATGTTGAGGCTGGTCTCGAACTCCTGACCTCAGGTGATCCGCCCACCTCGGCCTCCCAAAGTGCTGGGATTACAGGCGTGAGCCACCGCGCCCAGCCAAGATTTTTTAAAAGCAATCTTTCAGCCCCCTAACTCTTCTTAAAATTAACATTTTTGTTATGAAATAACCATACCGACATGCAGTTGTAGGAAATAATGCAGGGAGGTACCACTGTTTACACAGTGACTCCCAATGGTAA
Organism: Nomascus leucogenys; assembly: GCF_006542625.1. Lineage (NCBI taxonomy): Eukaryota > Metazoa > Chordata > Mammalia > Primates > Hylobatidae > Nomascus > Nomascus leucogenys. The sequence continues at coordinate 99,227,642 of NC_044391.1, forward strand.
CGTTTTGCAAAACTGTAGTGCAATATCACAACCAGGATCTTGATGTTGATACAGTCAAGACACAAAACAGTTTCCTCACCACCAGAGGGTCCCTCTTGTACCCTTACAGTCATACTCACCTTATTCCTCCTTACCTGTTCCTGACCCTTGACAACAACTAACTTGTTCTTCATTTCTAAAGTTTTGTGATTTCAAAAGTGTCTTATAAATGGAATCATACAGTATGTGACCTTTCGGTATTGGTTTTTATTTTTATTTTTTACTCAATGTAATTCCCTGGAGATTCATCAAAATTGATGTGTATTTCAATGTTTATTCATTTTTATTGCTGAGTAGTATTCTCTAGTATGGATGTACTGCAGTTTAACTATTCACTTATTGAAAGAAATCTGAGTTGTTTACAGTTCTTGGTTACTATGAAAAAAACTGTTAGAAACTCGTGTACAGGTTTTTATGTGAGAATAAGTTTTCTTTTGTTTGGGTTAAATTTCTGGGATTGCAATTTTTGAGTTATATGGTATTTGCACATTTAGTAGAAAACTTCCAAACTGTTTTCCAGAGTAGCTGTACCATTTTACATCCTCCCCTACCCCCGCAGCCATATATGAGTGATCCTGTTTCTCTGCATTTCTATACACCAGTATTTGCTGCTGTCACTCTTTTTTAATTCAGCTATTCTGATAGGTATACAGTGATATCTTATTGGGGTTTTACTTTGCATTTCCCTAATGATTAATGAGATTGAACCTAATTTCAGCTTATGTGAATACCATCTCTTTAGCCCCTTCGGCTAAATGTTCGTATGTGTCTTCTGCCCATTTTCTAATTGGAATATTTATTGTTGTCATTTTTTAACTGTTGAGTTTTGAGAGTTCTTTATGTATTCTAGTTACTAATCCTCTTTCAGGTATGTAATTTCAAAATATTTTCTCCCAGTGGGTAACTTGTCTTTTCATTTTTTTTTTGTTTCTTGCTCTGTTGCTCTGTTGCCTAGGCTGGAGGGCAGTGGTGCAATTATGGATCAAGGTTAACTATAGTCTCAACTTCTCAACCTTGTGAATTCAAGCAATCCTCCCACCTCAGCCTCCCAAGTAGCTGGAACTACAGGCATTCAACACCACACCCAGCTAATTTTTAAGAAATATTTTGCGGAGGCCGGGTCTCACCATGTTGCCCAAGCTGATCTCAAACTCCTTGGTTCAAGTGATCCTCCTGATGCCCGAATCCTGGAATTACAGGCAAAAGCCTCTGCAACTGGCTTTTTTCTTCCTCTCAGGAGCTTTTTAGAATTCAGATGGTTTGAAATTTTATTGAGATTAAAGTGATGAATTTTTTTTCTTTCTATTTTGTTGTTGTTGTTGTTTTGAGACAGTCTTACTCTGTCACACAGGCGGGAGTGCAGTGGCATAATCTCGGTTCACTGAAGCCTCCACCTCCCGAGTTCAAGTGATTCTCATGTTTCAGGCTCCCAAGTAGCTGGGATTACAGGTGTGTGCCACCATGTCTGGCTAATTTTGTATTTTCAGTAGAGACGGGGTTTTGCCATATTGGCCACCTGGTCTCGAACTCCTGGCCTCAAGCAATCCACCCGTCTCAGCCTCCCAAAGTGCTGGAATTACAAGCATGAGCCACTGCACCTGGCCCAGTTTTTTTCTTTTATGGTTCAAGTCTATGAATTCTTTTGTCTATGCTTAGATCCTGCAAATTTTTTCCTGAAAGTTTTACAGTTTAACATTTTACATTTAATCCCATAATTCATTTTGAGTTAATTTTTATAATAAAGTGTGAGGCTTAGGTTAAGGTGTTTTTGTTTGTTTTTGTTATTATTTTTTGTTTTTTGTTTTTTTTGTTATTGATGTCTACTTGTTCCAGTACCATTTGTTGAAAAGACCATCTTTGCTCCATTGATTACTTTAATTTTGTAAGACCATAACTCTTAACATCAAAGAAGACACAACTTTATCTGTATTTTCTTATACCTAAGAAAAGCAGTAGTTTTTGTTTAGAGAGTGCTAATTGTATGCCAAAGCACTATCCTAAGCTTCTTATATATCTTTACCCATTTCCTTGCCTCAATGACTCATTACTCATTTAATTGTCTTAGTTACTCCTTGAAGTATTATTGTTTCCATCTCACAGATAATGAAACTAAAATTTTGCCAGGCTAAATGATTTGCTCAAAGTCACAAAGCTAATGAGTTGGAAAGCTGGGATTCGGACCCAGGCGATATTTCCCTAGAGATTGTGCTGTTAACCTTTGTGAATGCTGCATTATTTACAGTGTGCCAGATATTTAGCAAAATACTGAATATTTTGCCATTTTTCTCACTGTTATCACAAGGCATTTCAACTAACATAGTAATAAAAGACTCTCTCCTCACATCCCTCTTTTTAGGTTTCATGTGTTTGATGTTTTAGTCATATCAAAACCCTCATGTCCATGAAAATACAATTTAAGAGTCAAAAAGCATAAAATTCTATTTTCAAATTTGGAGTCTGTTTCATAAGCTGAAGCGCACAGTTTTGATACCTTGACAACCTTTCTGTTACTTGCAAACCAACTCTATTTCATAGGGTCTAAACACACACACACACACGCACACACACACTCACACTCACACACTCACACACACACGAATACACTGGGGAATCCCAGTGCTATTGTTATTAGGTGCTAATAGAAGGTAGGATTGTTTACTAAAATCAACTCCTATTTCCTTTTTGATTTGTTCTTTCAGTTTCTTTCCTGGTTTCTTAGAATAAACACAGCAAGTAGTCACGATAAATGAAGGCAGTATGGAAGGAAACAGCGCTAGCTGTGCTGTCAGAGAAAAATCGAAAAAAAAATGGCAATGCCAAATTTTCAACATGTAAATATTTTCTTTCATATGCAGGCAGAAAATGGGATTTTAAAATATGAGCCAACAATAGATTATTTACAAATTTCTACTTAGTAAAAATGAAAAAAAAAACAAAGAAAAATCTTGTTTTACTGTAAGGGCATTTTGGAATCTTCATTTACAAAAGCATTTCTGAAGTTGCAAAATCTGACACAGATGAAAGATAAAAGAGCCAGAAATTCCTTCTTACATGCAATATCAAACTGACTTGGGTTACAGGAACGCTGTTAAACTGAGTTTTAACAATCCTTTATTATTGTGTTTATCTATCCATGAAGTAACTTGTCATGTTCTCTTGAGTAAAAAGCACTGTCCTAAAAATGGTACTTAACAGTAGTTTGCCTTATTGAGAAGAAGAAGGGATAAAATCTGGTCCGAATGGTTTGAAGTTCCAATATGAGAGCTACTCGGTATAATCCAAAAGTCCCAAGATAGTTTAAAATTGTCATCCTGATTTTCAAATATGTCTCCAAACTAGATTTCCAAATCTTCTGAGATGTTTTCGTCACTAAAGCTGGAGAGATTGGGCCGGGCGCGGTGGCTCACGCCTGTAATCCCAGCACTTTGAGAGGCCGAGGCGGGCGGATCACGAGGTCAGGAGATGGAGACCATCCTGGCTAACACGGTGAAACCCCGTCTCTACTAAAAATACAAAAAATTAGCCAGGCGAGGTGGCGGGCGCCTGTAGTCCCAGCTACACGGGAGGCTGAGGCAGGAGAATGGTGTGAACCCCGGGGGGCGGAGCCTGCAGTGAGCCGAGATCGCGCCACTGCACTCCAGCCTGGGTGAAAGAGCGAGACTCTTGGGCCGGGCGCGGTGGCTCACGTTTGTAATCCCAGCACTTTGGGAGGCCGAGGCGGGCGGATCACGAGGTCAGGAGATCGAGACCATGGTGAAACCCCGTCTCTACTAAAAATACAAAAAATTAGCCGGGCGTGGTGACGGGTGCCTGTAGTCCCAGCTACTCGGGGAGGCTGAGGTAGGAGAATGGCGTGAACCCGGGAGGTGGAGCTTGCAGTGAGCCGAGATCGCGCCACTGCACTCCAGCCTGGGTGACAGAGCGAGACTCCGTCTCACTAAAAAAAAAAAAAAAAAAAGAAAGAGCGAGACTCCCTCTCAAAAAAAAAAAAAAAAAATGCTGGAGAGATTGTACGTGATAGACATCCAGGAGATTGGTTAACAATTGCTGGGTACAGTGTCAACCACTGATGAAGCTAGCAGGTAGAGATGAAAGCGTTGTGGAACATAAACCACATAGATAAGTGACATAAAATACAGCACTTTGGAATCTTGGTATGCACCTGCCCCTCCCTCTCCCCTTCCCTGCTCCTCAACACTCTTGGCCTTTCTTCTGTTCTTCTTTGTTCCCCATTTCACATTCCATTTGTGGAGAGTTCATATCATGTATTAAAATAATACTAACAGTTGGTGGTTCTTGTCTGCAATCCCACTGCTTTGAGAGGCTGAAGTGGGAGGATCACTTGAAGTCAGGAGTTTGAAACCAGCCGCGGCAACATGGTGAGACCCTATCTCTACCAAAAAAAAAAAAAAAAACCTCCCCAAATAATAATACTAATACTTAATGAAACTCTGGATTTACACATATTTATACCTAAGGGAAATTGTAAGCTACAAATTTATGTGGTGTAAGGGTCCTTGGTGAAGTAGAAAGATGGAGTGAACACTGTATTTATACTTTTTAAAGGATTCTCAGAACATTAAAGAAAGCAAAATCAAAGCTGTTCTTATTGGCTCTTGTTGGCTCAGGCTATATAAAATTTAGGGCATTCAGAAAAAGCCAGCTTTCAAAAAAATTAATTTTCTTTCTGTTTTGCTTCTCCTCAGTTAAAGATATGCAATATTGCAGCAAGACATTTAACTGTGTAGGTCATTTGTGTTTCATTATAAAAATCAAAAATGTGTTTCATTTTGTATTTCATTATAAAAATCAAAAAGAGCAAGAGTAAAGTAAGTAATTTGTGTTTTGAGCTTCATTATGAATATCAAAAAGGGCAAAAGTAAGGTAGAGTGTAATACATGGAATCATCAGTGTCTCTGAGACTCAGTGGTGAGACAACTTCAAGATAAAGAGGAAATAGAATAATTTGCCTTTTTTTCTCTACCCATGTACAATTATGAACTTCTGAATAGTCTACTATTCTTTACCAGATCCCCTGAGTGATCTTTTTAAAGGTAAATCAGATTATGTCAGCTTAAAACCCTTTAGCAGGTTTTCATCTCACTCAGGTTAAAATCCAAAGTCCCCCCATTGGCCTTCCAAGGTCCTTTACATAGACTGACCTCCAATTACCTCTCTGATCTCATGTCTTCTGCTCCACATTTTTCTTCTCAGCATCGTCATGTTCTCTCATTCATCTGCCTGGACTGTGTTTTCCCCAAATGCCCTGTAGCTTCTTCTCTCACCTCCTTTATGTCATTCTCTCACAGAGACCTTCCTTGGATGCTTTACACAACCACCCTCTACCCTTATTTCTACCATTTCTCATCTCCCTTGGCTTTATTTTTCTCCTTAGCATTTTTTTTTCAAAATATAATGCTAAATATCTTAAATATTTATCTTGTTTTTTTATTGCTTTCTTTTGCTTTTTAAAATTCCCTACTAAAGTGTAAATCCAAGAAGTGCAGGAATGTTTGGTTTAAGTAAAGTAATGTATGTGGTACATACACACAATGGAGTACTATTCAGCCATGAAAAAGAATGAGATCCTGTCATTTGCAACAACATGGATGGAGCTAGAGATCATTATGTTACTTAAAATAAGCCAGGAACAGAAAGACAAACATTGCATGTTCTCATTTATTTGTGGGATCTAAAAACCAAAACAACTAAACTCAATGACATAGAGAGTAGAAGGATGTTTACCAGGGGCTGGGAAGGGTGTTGGGAGGCTATGGGGGAAGTGGGGATGGTTAATGGGTACAAAAAAATACAAAGAAGGAATAAGTCCTACTATTTGATAGCACAACATGGTGACTATAATCAATAATACCTTAATTTTACATTTTAAAATAACTCAAGGAGTGTCATTGAATTATTTGTAATTCAAAGGATAAATGCTTGAGGGATGGATACCCCATTCCCAATGATATGCTTATTTCACATTGCATGTCTGAATTAAAACATCTCATATACCCCATAAATATATACACCTACTATGTACCCACAAAAATAAAAAATTAAAACATATAAAACAGGTCCTGGCATACACTATGGTCTCAGTACTATGTACTATTGGTGAATGCTTAATAGATGGACAAGTCATGCTTTAAGAAGCTGAAAGAAAATTAGTCATTTCTCACTTGACATTTATAAAGAACTACAAAATGGGGGAAGCAGAATTGGCAAGATCATTGGTTGGATATCTACAATTAAAATTTTTTTTAAAAGGTTATTTATGTAGTTTCCTACTTTGGGGTGTAATCATGAGAGAGGCCTACAGGTCTACTTAAATTACTCAGTCAACTAATTGAAATTTCTATTCTTATTTTGCTGCAGGGGACAATCCAGTTATAGTGTTTCAGCCCACAGAACAGTGCCAACATTGATACAATAAAAGAGAATTTTGCTTAAAGAGGGATTTGTTCCCCCCCACCCCCCAACCCCTGTTAAGGCTGGATGAGAAAAACTAAGCAGCTCTGAGCAACTTTGAAGTTTTTCAGACTTGGATTTGATTCCCACCTCTGCCAGTAATTATCTATGTGAACTTGGCTAATTTGCGGACTCTTTCTCAACTTCCACTTTTTTCTTCCTTAATAAATGGGGATACGTTAGATGTTGTGGTAGTTTCCTGTGGCTGCTGTAACAAATTACTACAAACTTGCAAACTTAAAAAAACCCAGAAATGTATGCTGTCAGTTCTGGAGGCCAGAAGTCCAAAGTCAGTATCACTAGGCTGTGATCAAGATGTCAACAGGACTACACACCCTCCAGAGACTTTGGGGTAGGATCATTTCTTGACTCTTCCAGCTTATTGCGGCTGCAGGCGATCCTTGGATTGTGGTCACATCCCTCTAACCTCTGCTTCTGTCTTTACATTGCCTTCTCCTTTCTGCTTGTGAAATCTCTCTGTCTTCCTTTTATATGGACATGTGTAATAACATTTAGGACCCACTCAGGTAGTCAAGAATTATCTCATCATCTCAAGATCCTTAACTTAGGCACATTCACGAAGACTCTTTTTCCAAGTAAGGTAACATTTACAGATTCCAGGGATTCAAATACATACATGTTGGTGGGGGCATTTTTCAGGCTGTCATAGGCATCCTCTTAGGATCGATGTTACAGTGACTGGTATATTTAATGAATTCAGTAACCTTCCTCTTTTTTGTCTTTCCCTTCTCTTCCTCCAAACCTCCATAATGTTCCCCTGTAGCACTAACTCCCACCCCTAATATTATGAAACAGGCTATGCCTGCCCTTAGCATCACTGCTGCCTTTCAGTTTGTACCTCCATTATCTAGTCTAAAACAGACTCTGGGCAGTTGAAAAAAGAAAAAGAAACCTTTCCTATTTACAAGTAGCTTCTATTCTGGCGTGGGAGATGAACAGTTAAACAACCAGTTGCAATATAAGGAAGAAGAATATACAATTTACACAGACACATCTGTAATGCACCGCAGGTTAAAAAAGGAATTAGTAATTATTATTGAGAGGTAGGAGCTAGTGAAATCTTGGAGCCAATAAAATTTGAACCAAACCTTGAAGATAAGAATGTCAATGGGTTAATGATGTTGGAAGAAATTTCCAGACAGGAGAAGGGCACAGAGGAGAGCCCTCCCTTGTTTCTCTGAAAAACCAGTACCTTCCCACCTCCCTTTGCTGCATGTACGCTCCCCCGGCTCTGCCCCAGGCAGCCCACCCAAACCTGCTCTTTCTTCAATGCCTCATATGGCAAAGTGTCCTCCTCTCTCAATCTCCTGCCAATTAGCGGCTTTAAACTAGGTGCTAAAAGGAAAAGAATGTGATTAATCTAACTCACTATATGGTGTGTGTGGCTGATAACTCCTAAAATCTCCTAGAACAAAAAGAAGAGTTCCTTACTATAAATAAATCTCTACTGGGATTGTACGCCATGTGTAAAATTATATGCAGGAAGAATGTAATTCTAAAATCACATGTATTAAGGAACATTAAGGAAATGATAAGCATAGAAAATATTTTTCAAATGATAAAAATGCCTAACTAGGCAGCAAAGATTTTGAGCTATAGACGACCACTCTTTTTATTCTCCATGATGCCAGTGTTGTTAGGAGAAAAGCGTTCTGCCTCCCAGTCTTATCGATACCCCACCCCCAAAGAAAGGAAAGAAAAAAACTTATTTTTCATTTTCTCTTCACATTTTCTAAGACACTAGTTGGGAAGCAATGGACAGAAACAAATCACACAACCCTCCCTTTTTTTTTTTCCAGCTAATTCAGAATGAATTGAATTTACACAAGCAACAGTGCTTAAGCAAAACCGTTCCTATGGTTACACAGAAGGCTTTCTAAATGTGGCACAAGATGCAGGCAGCCAAAATGACTTGACTGTTTATGTTAAATATGAAGTCTATTCCCTATTGAAATTTAATGATCTACTAGCTGCATTTTAGCAGCTTGCACCCTGATAAAATTAACATTTCGAATACATTTGGAGAGATAAATTGCTTTAGCAATTGGCGAGTATTCACTCATATTTATTGGATCACATCAGTGATTCAGATGAAAGCATTTCCTCCTGAACTATTAGAAATTGGGTCTGCAAATTATCCTCATCTCTGGGCCGGCAGGTCCCCAAACACATTCTATTATCTTTTCCTAGGTTAGCTGGTGCCAGATGTTAGTCCTCACACTTGACGAGAGAGCACAGCAAAATATCTATATTTTTTCTTTTATAGCAACAAGACAGGACCAGCACTGATTCTCGTGGCATTGCTCAAGTCATCCAGTGGTTCTCAAATATTCAACAAGGTGAACAGTTCAGACAGGGTGAAGTCTGTTCCCCCACCTCCCTCTACTTCACATCCTGAATGAGAAAGACAATCTGTGTGTTTTTAAAAGCTGGCAGGAAATTGGATCTGGGAAAGATATATTCACTGCATATTTTAGCTGACACCATTCAAATTTGCTACATAAGGGCGTTCCTTGATGTCTGTAAGTAGGAACCTCCCATTCAGCAAAAATAGAAAATGAAAACAGGCTGCAGGATGCCACTCTCTCGTATTTACTTATGTATTTAGTTCAATTTGACTAATGCTTATTGAGCTTCTGATGTAGTCTGTTAGACTACATAAGAAGGACTATGGATAGAAAGACAAAATATGTATTTCCTAAACACAGCCATTGGTCAAGTAGAAAAGATGGGCAATCAATACTGCTATGCCAGGTACTTCTTCTCAATAGCAATCTATGTATAGTTCTATACCATGTCATCACCCTCCACGAATATAATCACGCCAAACATAAGATTTTGGTTGTCAGGAAAGGATACTGCAACATATGGCTTGGACTATCTCCATAACTCACGCTCCCCCAGTCTCTCCTGTGCAGGATCACCCACTGGGAGTTTCATCTTCCTCACTGTTTCTCTATAGAGCTCCAATTTGTTCGTTTCTTTCTCATTCCTCCAGAATCCCTCTGCTTGCATAGATTTAGGCTCATAAATGGTGTTTGCTTTTCCACTGCCCAACACCTAAATCTTTATTTTCTATAGCCCAGAAGTATGAGCTTTGAGGTCTTCATAGATAAATTCTATGAAATTCAACTAAACACATTAAAATCCTCAAAACACAAATTTATCAAAACTTCTGTAGCCTTTCCTTGTTAGCGTCAAAATATTTCATTCTAAATAGCAAGCTAGACAAGGCAGACATTTAATAATACTTTAATTCTATTTATCTCTTGAGATGAATGTACTTACATCTGACATTTGAGAATTTCAGTCTGTTTGAGGAAATTTATTTTGAATTGGCAAGTAGAACTACATTAATCCCATATTGATTCCCTTGTCAGGTTAGTTTCTGAATTAAGGTTACCTCTTACTGTTCTAATTAGTAATTCTAGAAGTGATCCTTTATGATCATTGTTATTAATATTTTTGGTGAAAATTGTAGTAAATTTCTCCCTTTATAAAATTCATTAGATAAATAGAAGATGGAACTTGGTCTTTTCATTTTTGAAAATTATTGACTGAAGAATCTATTTTTTCTTTTAGAATAAGTTTCAAGGGACTACTATTGCAAATATATGAGGCTTATTAAAATATCTTTTTACCTGTAGATTTTACAGATGATGTCACACTCTAAAGTGAGTTCTAAAGGTAATCCATACCTTTATAAGAGAGTCAGTCCTAAAACTGAATATAGCTCAGAGGAATTCTACTCTGCCTTTTGTAGCTGGGGTATATTTTAGAGGAACCCTAATTTCCCACCCTGTTCCTCTAAGAGTGTGGGGATTTCTGAAAAGGCCTTGATATTTTGGTAGATAAATTACTGAACATTCTCTCAAAATCCAGCTTTCAGGCCACCACTTATTTACAAAAATTCAATTTCTAAAATTTCTAACGAGTCTATAACTGTCTAGAATAACGGTATGATTGAGAACTAATTTCAAGATTAAGTTGATCTAGATGCAAATTACTTTTTTCTCACAAGATAGGTCTTCGCACAGAGCTTCATAATGGTCAACCTTCAGTACAAAACTAAGGAGCGGATCATCATTCTGTAAAAATTGTGTATGTGGGAGATGAACACTTTATATTAGGAGAGAATTATTGAGTAGGGAAGTGGAACTATCGAACTTCACGTTGGGAGACGATTACAGAAGACTTCGCAGACTTAACGACATGGACCCATAGACAAGAACGCTATGTAAGTCAGTTAGCTGCATGATCTCAACGGCAAGAGCCAGGTATTTTTATGTACCCAAATGTCAAGAAGAGTATAGGCCCACAAAATAGTTGTTTTTCCCAGAAATTATGAGTCATTTTCTTATCCTAAACTCACCATTTTAAATTCAAACAGGCATATTTATTACACAGTATTTTGGAAGACATATCTACACTTTCCATTCTTGTTCTCTTTCCCTTTTTTACTCAGAGAGAAAGAATAATTTCAATGAGTACCAGATGGATTTTAAAATATTGATTCTAAAATATTGTTGCGTCAAGTGTACATATAAGAGATTTATTTAATAATATTTCTAATATACAATTTAGGAGATTTAAATAATACATTTTGTGCGGTTGAGACAGTTAATTTTTCAGTGCTGACTTCCAGAGTTCACATTCAACGGCTCATGCATAACATAATGTAGGTGTATTTAAATACCCAAAAGTAATTTCAACAGGCAATGAACCACGGTGTCTTTTCCGTGTGTTCTTACTCAGAACACATTCACCAGTTCACTTGGCATCCATCATTTTTATTTTGTATCCGATACTCATTGTCTGAAGTAATAATGAATAAGTGATCCAAAGAATAAAGTATTGCTTTGAACTGCTGACACGGTACAGAGTGCTGTGTTATGCAGGATTGTGCTAGTAGCCAAAATACCCGTTTAGCTCAGAGCTCTTTGCAGAAAGCATGCCATTGCCCCCATATTTGTGTATAATAGATATTCTATAGTGAGTGATTAAAAATGGAATGTTGTCTCTTTTGTTCAGTAGAACAGGAAATGGTATATTACATATTTAATTTTAATCCTATCACTCCATAGACACATTTTTCATGAAACATATTTGAAAATCTGCTTTTTATTTCTTCAATGTAAAATGTAAAATTGAAATAGTAGACAATTTCAGACAAAAAATGAGAGAACACTTTAATATTTTTATCAGAATTGTTTGGGATGCAAACTTACATACAATTGAAATTTTCCAGGAAAAACAAAATGTATCCTACTAAAATGCCACTGATTAATCAATAAAGAATGGAGTCTGCTGGCTAACATGGTGAAACCCCGTCTCTACTAAAAATACAAAAAATCAGCCAGGCGTGGTGGCGGGCGCCTGTAGTCCCAGCTACTCAGGAGGCTGAGGCAGGAGAATGACGTGACCCCAGGAGGCAGAGCTTGCAGTAAGCTGAGATCCTGCCACTGCACTCCAGCCTGGGCGACAGAGCGAGACTCCTTCTCAAAAAAAAAAAAAAAAAAAAAGAATGGAGTCCAAGAAACAGCTTCTATTTTGCCATATGACAGAATCAAATAAATAAGCAAATTTCAAGATATGTAATTAATTTCATACACACTCATATTCAACGCAGTAACACAAACCAGGCAAGGTCTGCCTATAATATGAGGCCATTCACACAAACGTTGTGGCAAGGTGTACATAGTTTACTATTAAAAAAGAAAAAGGCATTTCTTTTTCATTGCCACATAGGCACAAAAATACGAGTGCATTTTGAAATGCCGGAAATACAAATATAGATATATATACACACACATACATATATATATATATATATGTTTATACATGGTGTCCTAGAGCCTTAATTAAATGGAGTCTTCAGGGAGGTGGTGGTATGTTTTTCTTAATCAAAATTTTAAGTCGTCAAATTGTTAGTGAGAATTGCATTGACCTTTCTGTGAGCAAGGAGCCAAGGACCATGACTTAGCATCCTCTTTCCCCCCACATAGTAAGACACAACATATTGGTTTTCTTTGCGCCCTTATTGCATACAACTATATCTGTATCTTTGATGTTTTAGAATTTGAATTTCTTTGGAATAATAACTGTGTCCAGTAGCCTAGATCTAAGTTTCTCTTTTTAAACTACCCTGCAGACCGTGGAAGTGAAAGCAAGATGGGGAAACAGGCCAAACTACAACTGTTGCTGTTGAGTGAGATAAAATGAAAAGGGATATTCAATGTTGTAAAACTGTCTGAGTAGCTAAAAAATATTGGTCTCTATACTTAACATTGTGGGAGATTACATAAAGTGAGTGCTAACCTGATAGTACTATGCTTGCTTTTATAAAATAATAGTATTATAATTTGCCTTTCCTACACTAAAGAATGAATGTGTCCATTATTCCAATATGGTTTATTGAAGGTTTCTTTTAGTTGAATTATAGACAATTGATGCATTTATATAATTATACTTATTAAAAAGTTCATAAACATAAATGTATTAAAAAGTTCATAAACATAATTATATTAAAAAGTTCATAAACATTAATGGAACTAAGCACCCATTGCTGTTTTGAAATTCACTGAGTATCTTGTAGAAAATATATTATATTACTAATTGTAATAGTAGCTATTTAGATATCAACCACACAAGCTTATTTCTTTACCTGTGACATCAGTTACAAACATAGTTGGATATTTTGCTACATAACATAAAATGAATATATTTCATTAATCTTTATTTTGACAATGTTAGAATGTTTGAAGGCATGTTTCTCTGAAATTCATTTACTTTTTCAGAACTGAAGACCTGCTATCTTGGTTCCTCTATCACGAAGAAAATTCTTCTGACCTTTGTATTAGGAGAGAATGTTGCTATGACTTTCTCATCACACGAGGGTGCTTGTTTCTCCATTAGTGTGAATGGTTTCACATTGATCCATTTTCATTCTCTGATTTGTCTCTCTTGTGATTGAAGGCACCACTTCTGAATCTTTGACCAGAGTAAAAGGAGCAGTTTAGATAGATGAGTACTGCCATGTTCTCTGGTGGAAAGTGATCAGACTCCAGAATTATCTGGTTATTTGGGTAGATTACTTAACCTGTTGGCCCTCAGTTTTCTCCTCTGCCCGTCTAATTTTTGTGTTTTGCGTTAAAGACAGTTTCACCATATTGGCCAGGCTGGTCTCAAACTCCTGAGCTCAAGCTATGCGCTAGCCTCAGCCTCCCAAAGTGCTGGGATTGTGGGCATGAGCCACCACTCCCAGCCTTTTTGTTTAGAATTTTAAAAAGTGTATGTGTATGTGGGCCATGTTTTTGTCTTTCCCTTTTCCCAATTTTACTAAGAAAATCTTTGTATATAGAAATAGATAAAAGAATAGTAGAATGCTCAGTTTTATACTATTAACTGAGGTGATAAACTTAACATTTTTCCATATTCTTTTTATTTTTTATGACCCAGTTGAAAGTAATTTGCAGATATGTTACTACTCTTAAATATTTTGCCATGAATCTCCTAAGAATGCAGATATTCTCTGACATAACCGTAATACCTCTATCACAAATAAAACAACAATATTTACCTGATAGCTTCTCTTATCTAAGTCATATTCAAATGTCCCCATTTGTCTCAAAATTGAATTTTATAGTTTCTTTTTCCACCCTCATCTGTGATTCAATCATATTTCTTGTATTACATATAACTATTATTCAAGACAACCTGTAGTGTCATAAATTATGTGGGTTTTCATATTACGGTGGTTTTTCTATTTAGGACCACTTGATTGAGAAAATATATGGCAAAAATAAATCTCTGAGTGAATAAACATACCTAGTACACGGTAGTTGTTTAACATTTCCTTGCTGAATACATGAATTTAGTTATGTTTTTAAGTGACAGTGCATTTTACTAAGCACAATTCTAACTAAGTATATTGGAAAAACAATACATTTGCATGTGACAGGCAATTTTAAGCTCAGTCCATAGATTCTAATTATAGCTCATGTGATTATGATCATTGATTTTGCAACTTATATGGAGCTGGGCACTGAGTATTAGCTCATTTTTCCCAACAAAATCATGCTGCATTATTTTTCAGAGTAAGAGGCTAGCCAAATTAAGTATTTAAAGATTTCAGAGTTATTAAGAGAAATAATCTATAGATAAACTGGAGGGCTTATCACATATACTACAGTGCTTTGCATGACAAAGCTGGTTGGGTGCTGGAGGAGAGCTTATTTACTCCCTTGCAATTCTTCCTCAGCCTCACCTAGCAGCCAGGTCCATTTCTGTCTGCATGCTCGACCTTCCCAGCTGAAGCACTGTCTAGCATTCTGCTTACTTACTGCTCTGGCCTTAAGGGAACTTAGATCTCTGTGAGGAAGCCCTTTGAAATCCAAAGAATTAGTGTACAGTTTTTCTGTTCAGAGAGAACTTTGAGCAAGGTCATGTCTGTTTCCTGAATGAACAGGATTAGGATAGGAAAACTGGAGCCTTTCCCAGCTCAAAGGGAGCCAAGTTTTCACTGTGTCATTTCATTATTCTCTTTGAAGTAAATTCCCAGAAAAATCAGATGCACCCATATTAAGCTTAAATAGAAAACACACCTCAAAGCCAAATGGACATGATTCAGGGAGTTTGCCACCATTTTGGATTGCCTATGCTTTTGTTCCCTTCTGTTAGTGAGAATAATCACATTTTTTCTGTAACTTCATAGAGTGCAGATTAATCCAGTGCAGCCATATTCCTGCGAAGTATCCTGAATTATTCAGAGGATAAATCAGGAAAGGGAAGAGATCAACTTTACTAAACATCTGATCCTATAATAGCGTCAGAGTTTAGTTTGGTTTGTTCTTTCAACCTGGCAGTGGAGACTATCTTTTATTTTTGTGATTTCATTTCCCATGAAGTGAAATTTCTATTGAGTCTGTAAATTAGTGGTCTGTTCACATAAAATAGATATGTCCACCCTCTTAGAGAGAAAATCCTTCCAAAAATCTGAGTAGACAGATTTAAAAAATAGCCCCCAGAAAAATGTCTGGCTAGCAGTTGGTCTCCTTTGTGGGATTAACTTCAAATCTGCTAACACATTAAAAAAAAAAAAAGAACCAAATTATATGTCAACAAAAAGTCAAAACTGATCATAAAGTGGTTCAATACTATGTGTGAGAGAGAAAGACTTTTTCTTATAGATTTAAAAACACTGTGTATGAGATCTGTATTTCTAGATGCCTTATAAACTAAACCTGTGGAAAAGAAATCATACCAGGTTTACACACAAAGTAATAAAACATGGAATCAGTCCCACAACTTTCTAGCCACCCAATATGCAAGTGTCCTAAATGTCTCTCATTCTGGGCACTCAATAAATACTAAACAGCGGCAGCAATTTCCTTTCCTGTCTAGTCAGGGTGTCATTATTTCTGTAAAGTCTCTGAGCTAGTGAGCACATAGAAAAACACAATCCACCACAACCTGAAATATGCCTTTGCCCTCCCACCTTCTCCTTTTCATGTGGCTTAAATTGCTGTGTGACCTACTGGAAACCTAAGAATATTAGCTCTCAGTTACCACTTATTCAACCTTAACCTTTCCTCTCCCAAATGCCAAGAAGATACAGCAAGTCTAATCAGCATATTTTATTTTGCCCTTTTCAATAAGCTGTTTAATGATGTTGATTTACTGTTGGAAGAAGTCTAAAAAAAACCTTCCCTATCTTTTGCTCGTGTCTCTGTTCCTTAGGGAAAATGGCATTTTATGTCACTGCTTGTCAGGGTGTTTTCGGTGTTGCTTTCTCCATTTTGGAGGTCCTTTGGGAGAGTTCACTTGGACCACTCTCATGTCCTTCATTTATTAAAATACAAAGTAAGTGAGAGTAACTAACACCCAAATACTTATTATTACCCTTGGCTATGAACCTTCTTTCATGCTACCAAATAACCATCTCTGTCACTATACACCACGACATAGTCCTATGCCCAAAACATTCACTTGGCTTCCAGGATGCCACACTCATTTTCCTACTACCTCACTGGCTGTTCTTTTTCAGCCTTCTCAACTGGCTCCTACTCCTCTGTCCTCCAAACATCAATATTAGGGTAATTTAGGGTTCCATTCTCTACCTTGTCTTCTCTGTGGATATTCACTGCCTGGGAGAGCTTCTCCATTTCTTTGGCATAAGATACCTAAACACTGATGATTCTCAAGTTTTTATGTCCAGTTTACAGCTCCAAGTTCCAGATGATTATACCCAACTCCACATTTAACATCTTGACTCTGATATCTGTGAGGTTTTACAAACTTGTCATGACAAGAGAATTCCATATATTCTCCAAATGTGCTCTTCTTCTAGACTCCCCATTTTAACAAAATGCACTACTATTCAATCAGTTGGCCAGGCCAAAATCATATGGGGCATCCTTGATTTCTCTATTTCCTTCATTTTCCATACACAAGTCTTGCCAGTTCTACTTCCAAAATATATCCTGAAGTTGTCCTCCTCTACACTGATATGCCTCTCACCCACACTACCATTTTTATTTTGTATTGACTACTGAGATAACTCCAGGATGGTTTCCAGCTTCCAATTTTTCTCCTCTATAGTCTATACTTACACAACAGAGTGATTTTTTTTTAAATGTGCATGTAGTGATATAACTTCCCTGTTCAAAACTGCAGTATCTTCTCATTATGAGTTAAGTAAAATATGACCTCCTTACCGTAACCTACAAAGCCCTGCACGCTTCCGTGCCCTGATCTCCCACCATTTGCCCTTGCTCTTCAATGCAGCCACCCTGGCCTACCTGCATTTCTTAAAACACACCAATGAAGTCTTGGCCTCATGGCCTGTCACTCATCGCTTTCTTTGCCTGGAATACTCTTTCCTCTTATCTCCATATGGATCCTCTTTCACATCTTTCAGAGGATTTTCCCCATCCCTTTCTCCCTCCAAAGCAGCTTTTCCTGCCTTATCTCCAGTGCTGCTTCACTCTTTTTCAAGGCATTTATTACTACCTGAAAATACTTATTTTTTAAGTTATCCATTGCCTGCCTCCCCCACCAGAATGGAACCTCAGTGAGAAGGCTGACTTTGTTTTGTTTAGACTAAGGTCCGATGCCTTCAGCACCTAGGACATAAAATAGCCACTTAATAGTATTTGTTGAATAAATGGATGACTGGTTAGGAGTCCTTAGTAAATAGGATAATTTAATATATTGTGTGTCTTGTTTGTTGCCCTTCATGAATCTCTTTGTTTTGCTTTATTTTGTTTTTATGTCAATGGTCTGCTAACTTTAAAAAGGATAGATCTATATTCTTACACAGAAACCCTTCCTAAAAGTCTGGCTAGATGGGATTAAAACAAACAAAAAAACCTGTTACTGAAAAACTGGATTTATATTGTCACTTATTCACTTTTAAGGGTTTTTTTGGTCCAAATCTTCAAGAGATTATGGCAATGAGCTTCAAACTTTAATGTTTATAACAATTGCCTGGGGGAGCTGGCTAGTAAATCTGGGATTGGGTTCTAAATCCTGATTTGTTAATAAGTCCCTAGGTGACTTTGATGCAGCTGCTCCTTAAACTCCTCTGAAAAATACCGGGCTATGGGGTTTTATAATTTCTTTCATAACTTTGAGAAAAATAGATACATGCCTGCCTGATTTACCACTAATGGAGAATCAGATTTAGTTGCTTAGGTGCCTGATGCTAAGTTCCTGAAGACCATAGCTCAGTCGTGTGAGATAATCTGTCAACCATGGAGAAAGTAGGGATGAGTTTAAATTGAAAGTGGAATCTTCCTAACACATTCTGTTGTCGGAACCAAGTGAAATGCATAGGCAAGAAAGCAGAGACAGAGTCCAGCAGGCCAGAAGCCCAGGAAGACAATAAGAGGGGGACGAGTGAGGCTTAGAATGAAAGTAGAGATTTCCCTAAATGGAATTGGAATTCTTCGCACACTGCCTGTTTGAAAGTGTATGGACAGGTTAAACTTGCCCAGCTGGTCACAGAGGGAGCACACAGAGTTTTTCACCTCCCAGAGGTACATGAAAAATGTACCATAACAGTATACAGCAAAGCTTTCTATGATGGTTAACAAGCCCTCCACACAACTTTCAATTACCAGGTCACGTAGTGTGATTATTGGCCTAAGAGTTTTAGCCTGTAAGACAAAGTCCTTAATATTTGCAGCACGTGCACATATTGTGATATGGGAGGCAAGCTTGGGGTAAGGGAAGGCATAGAGAAAGAAAATTCTTTGAGTTTGACATATATTCTGCAATTTCAATTCTTGAAAGCATGCCATTTAATGTTATTAATTCTACTTATCATCATGTTTCAATCCCATAAATGTAGATAGAACAATTTAATTGCTTCCTATTTTTGCTTTCATATTATAAAGATTTCCTGCAATTGGTTTTTGGTCCTTTAAAGTACAATAGTAATTTTAATCAAACAGTTATTAATGACATTCATTGAAAGCCTATCGATGAAAAAACTGAGGTTCCGAGAGCTTGAGTAATTTTCCCAAGTTCATATAATCATGAAATATCAGAACTGAGATTCAGATCTGGGTCTGATCAAAGCCTGTGCCCTGGATGAGCTTCCTGACCTCAGTACTAGTAGTCCTGCCTTGCTTCTCTTCTCTAACATCTGCCTGGTATGCCCTATACACCACAAGCAAGGGGTGCCTTCCAGAGGTCTCATCTAGTCACCAAACTATTGAATTCTAGGAGTGAGCAGGGGCATTCATGGCCAGGGGTAGTGAGATCGTCCTGAAGGTGAATATTCTGGCCTGGCTGGTGAAAGGGGCATCAGGCTGAGGCCCTCCCATCTAGCTCATCTGTGTTTGGCCCAGTCTGCCTGCCTGGATATCTGATTACTTCTTTCTTTTTTATTCTACTTTCGCTAAAAATTGAGCCTTATCCAGAACTCTAAGCAGGGAACCTTGGTTATCTGACACTTTTGTCTAGTTCTTTACAATAATTTTCCTTGGTGACAGTCACTGATTCCAATGTCATACCAAATGATTCTATACTGACTTCTCTCATCCATACCTTGAACACCTACTGTGTGCTGATAATTAGCCCTGTTAGACACCCTGGCACCACCCCTGCCCTGCCCTGCCCTGCCCTGTCAGGGTATGTACATCAATCACCCATTATGCCTAGGATTCCCTACATTCTCACATACTGTGATTTTGCACTGGGGACCCATGCCTTTAAAGCTGACTCATGTGCAAGAAGAGGTCAAGGATGGAGTCTTGGTTGTGATTTGTAGTTAACTTGCCCTAGTAAATAGGCCAGTCGTACTGTTTTCAATGACTCAGGTCAACAAGGATAGGGATCTGGAACTCGAAAGTATTTTACAATCAGGTTAAAGATGAGTTTAGATTTCTGGAGGGTTACACTTCAAATAGTGTTTATGCTCTCTGGATATCACGCTCAGGAAACTGAATTAGGAAGAAACCTGCTTCCTTCCACTGCCTGGCTAAACAGATGGGACACAAAAGGAAATCCTGATATAGAACCATTCCCGTTGCAGAGAGGCAGAGAATCCTGAGTAGAAAATGGAAACAGATTTTTCCATTTTATGCGTTAGCAGAGTTTATTTTAGTGATTTGTTTAATTGTTAATCTTCTCTGTGATAGTGTGATCCCTGGAAGGGCCACCAGGTCTCTTGTGCTCATTTTATCCAGTAGGGGACACAAAAATGTGCTCAATCATTGTCAGCTGCTGGAAGCAATAAATTTAGGGAATGTCTAAAAAAAAAAAAAAAGACCCTCATGTAAGCAAATAAATGATACTAAAGGAAAGATAGGTCTTGACTGCCTTAGCAGACATGAGACATGATGCCCTTAAGTCTAGTGAAAACCATCTACACGATAATTATGAGTGAAGATAATAATGGTAAGCAGTAGAAGCTTACTCTTCATATTCACATTGCACTTTTCAAATAACAACTGTAACATTTCTTGCTCAAGTCCTCAAAGCTCAGAAATAGTTATATTCAAAGTCTGTGCCAACCAAATGGATATATTAAATACATTGCTGGCTAAAAGCCATCTAAAAACTCTCTTTTCATTTTTCCTTCACCCTTCTCTCTATCTATGTAAGGAAAGACCTAGGCACCATGGTGCAAAATTCTACTATAATATCACTCTTGGAATTACCTGGCTTTGGAACATTGTACATAACAGTTCTAATGTAACAGCAAGAATTTTCCTCCTCCTGTTTATTTTTCTGAAGCTGTAATAAGCAATCCTGTGTGACATTGCCTGTGGTGCGGTTGCCAGGCAGCAGAAAGAGATCTGCAGCAGGAGGCGGGAGAGCGGGGGAAGAGAGAATAGAAAAGCAAGAGAGGAGGAGGGGGGAGGGCTGAGCAAGTTGGGGGCTGGGCTCTCAAACTGCTGAGCCAGAATTCCATCTCCTTGTCATCCTTCATGTTCCAGGCACATAATGAGCCAATAAGCTGGGCCTTAGAGGGGAAATAAAGATGGAAAAGAAACAGTTGAATGTTGTCATTAAATAGGGTGTCAATAATGTGTTTTTATGTTGTGAAGAAAGGATTTCAGCTTTTTTTTTTTTCTCATGAACTTTGCTTCCTGGTAAATGCAGCTCTACAAATATTAAAGGGACAGCTTCTCAGTGGGCCTGCTTTGCTCTAAAGCAACAAACAATCAACACATAATATCTTCCAGCACCGTGCATGAAGAACATACAGTTATAATCTGAAAGGTTTCAACTCCTCCCAAATCTCATGGTGTGGAACAGTAAATCACAGAGAAAAGGTACACCACCCTTTATAGAATATGCAGTACTGAGAGACAGCTTTGTACCTGAGAGCTGAGAGGTCATTCAAGATATTTCAAGTAGCTGTTCTCCTCATTGTGAGGCTTTCTTTAGTTTGTGAAATTGGGAGCTGCAGCTAAATCTCATCTCTTGGCTTTACAAGAATCTTGTTCTAATGAGATTAAAATGGTAGGACTGGGATCCGAGCAGAAGTGGTGAGGGCAGATGGCACACAGGTCCCTCCATGCCGGCTTGGATGTCCCCCAGCACAATGCATGGTGCCTTTTGCCAGCCTTCCAAGCTGTCTGTGATTGGGTTGGACACTCTCCAGTGGTAACAGACAATGATTTTTATTTAGATGTTTGATTATTCTTATTAATCAAATAGAAAAAGAACAGAAGGTTTGTTCAAAACAAACAATATATTTACAGATAGTTTTGTGTGGTGGATGCACATTTCAAGGCTCTGAAGTTGTTAGTTCTCTCAGAAGACTCAAACTCACCATCTGGGAGAGAAAATGGGACAAAGCATGTTAAAATGGCAAGATGATCAGAAAGCACTTGGAATTAATGTAATGATGACTAAGTTTCTTTTTTCACCTTAGCAATGGGAGTGAGAAAAAGGGAATGTTAAATTAAGATGATCAACTCTGAGAATTTTGAGGAATAACATATGGGAATCCCGTTTCCATCCCTGCTGCATATCCAGGCATATCTCTTATGTGCAGAGACTGACTTTCCAGTCCCTACTAAGGTCATGAATGAGTAAATCAAGGATAAGCAGTGATTTTCTGCAGATTCTAGGAGGAAGATAATGTGTCAGAAGAACAGTACTCTTCGGCATATACCACATAAAGAGAGAAGCAGAGACAGATAGGGGATTAAGCAGACAGATGGAATGATGAGAATAAGCAAGCAAACCAAGTCCACCAAGAACCAGGGCTAGGTGCAGGAACAATCACACTCTGCTGTTTTTTAGAAGGCTAACACTTTTTCCTAAGGAACTGCAAAATATTTACAGACACTTGACAGTTCTCTAGGTAGCACAGTTGGAATACGGACACTCAAGCTCTCCAGAACATCCTGTGATTGAGGTTTTGTCTATACTGAACAGCAGGAGGAACTAATCAGGGAAGCTGCTGGTTTGCCTGACCACCCTGGTTAACAACAGTCTCCACAGAGCCTCCCTTGGAGCTAGAGATGAAATATCACACTATTTCATGTGAAACTGCACTTTTAATCAAAGCAAGAGGAAAAAATCTTCTAGAGTCCCATAGTTGCGCCACAATAGGAATTTCTGCCAAAGCCTACAATCATTCTTCGTTTTTCACTCTTTAAACATTTATCTATTGCAATTTAGTTTTTATTTTATCAAAGTTATACGTGATTTACAAGATATCAATGAGACTTTTGTGAGTCTCCTTTTAGATTCCAATGTTGATAGATGATAAATGATAAAACACCAATGTTCTAATGGGAAAAGATAAACCATCTACACAGGACTTTTAAAGAGGTGGTCAACATCCAATATTGTGACCCTGTGCCTAGATGCAAGAGACTTCTCCGATAATGAAAGACCATTTTTCGTCTCCTGTTACCTGACTATCTAATGCGAAAGCTCTAGCATTGTCCTTTCATTTGCTCATTCTTCTCTATCTCATGCCAGGTAGAAGGATTCCATGGGATTTATGTCATCACGGGAATGGGACATGAGAGAATTCTGGGGGAAAACTGACCTGTGTCTCCTGAGGTTTGGGAAGCCATGAGTTCCAAGAGCAGCTGCATTTGGCATCCTATTTGTCCAAAGTCCTGGACCATGAAGAAGGTAACACAAGAGGAAATAAAACAGATAAATTACTGACTTTCTATGGCTAAGACAAAGGTTCTGGACCAATTGAAATTCAAAGTGAAATACATCTGGTGTATTTAATTCAGTCAGAATAGATTAGATAGATTCCATTTTCTACATGCTGATAACACCTAGGGAAGGACTGAGGAATGGAAGATCAAACACACACCCTCCTTATAAACACACCTCTGTGCAGCATTTATAATGTACACACAATAGCCAGCATATCTTTCCTCGTAAGGTTTGGATTGTTGAAAAGGTGTTAAAGCAATTTACAATGGGGTTGTGATTTTTATTTGCAGTGCAAATAGGAAAGGACTTTTGATGCAAAACCTTGCCAATGCAGAAGCAAGACACAATTTTCATGGTAGGAAAGATAAAGAAAAATAGAATCTGCATCTCCCTTTGAAGAATCTAGCCCTAGCTGCCAAGCAAAAGAACAGAACAAATAGATTCCTGTGAGAGGATAAGCACCTTTTCGATCCTGGGAGCTGTGTCATTTTTCAAAACTAGTACATTTTTCATAGTTTGCCACAGTGATCTTCAAGTGGATAAATGGATATAGGCAGAAGCAGCAAGTTAATTCCCATCCAGTTCCTTTTTTAAGGATAACGGATAACTTCAAAGAGAAGTGGCACAAAGCAATGGTAGATGAAGAAAATAAAAGCACAATCTGAAAATGAAGGGGTTCAGAAACCAATTAAAACAAAGCATGGCTTTAAATGATTTCTTAAATTATTCACATGTCACATTATTGGAAAAGCAATGGTTTCTCTCAGCCATTTCTTCCTAAATGTTTTGTTTTTGTTTCCAGAAATAACAGGTTTAATTAAGTGTGCAATATATACTCAAGTGATCCAGACTAATGCACACAGGGCTTTTGAAATCACTTAGAAGATTTTAGGAGAGATTTGGACTGGCCATGTTCAGATGCTAATGGAGAAAGCTGGTCTTCAGGGAAAGAGCACGCATGAGCTGTGTATGGCTTTGTCACTGCTGTCAAAGCTAGTTATTACATTATTAGGAAAAAATGGTTTTGAAAATAGCAAACATTAAGCAAACTGGAAATAAAATTAAGCTTTGTTAAACTCCTTATATGTGTCAGGATAATTTCACATGCATTATTTCAATTAAATCTTAAAAATCTCAGAGGAAATGGATATCATTTCCCCATTTTTAAGACATATAAGCCAAGACTTTGAGAAGGCTAAGGTTCTTTCAAACCCACGGTGCCTGATGGCAAATCCAATCACCTTTCAATTATATTTATTCATATCTCTATGCTAATGAAGATGCATTATCAATAAATACTGTTTCTGATCAGGAGATCAAGATGTCTAGTAATGCATTAAAGGTGTTCTACCCATTTAATCTGGGATAATCATATCCTTAAACAGCCCAGTTAGAACACTTTTGTATGTTCATGATTACAAAGCAATGTGAAGCATTTAATAGGATTCAGCAAGAATGGTCACAAAATGTTAACAATATGATTTACTGAACTTGCATACAAATGCTAGTTTCAGGAACACAGAATTTTTTTCTATGAGAGGAAGAGAGAGAGTTGCAAATCAATCAAGGCCACTGGAGCTAGCTAATTGCCTCAATATGCTGCTATTTATTTTGTGTTTACAAATTTGAAAGCAAACTAAATAAAGGTCTTCAGCTTTAAAAGGTACAAGTGCATTATACATTTCATGACTAGCACTGTCTTTTTTCTATAAACTACAAAGGAAGATAATGAATGCAGTTGAGCACATACTGTGAGTAGGCTGGTCCAGCCTATATTTTATAGGCTGTGCAGAATAGCACCCTTGTAAATCAAATGGATGTTGAACATTGGACTTTGAGTCAGGAAACATGAGCTCTAGTCCTGATATCACTGTTGTGTATGCCCATGAGGTTTTTCCAGTGAGTTAGTCTGTTTTGGCTTCATTTTCCCAGATGTTTTGTATAAATGTACTTTTAACATATCTCAGCATTTATGAATATTTAGTAAGCACACACACATTGCCTGTTGAATTGATAAAATAAGAAATTGGGTTTGATTTTTTTCTAAAGTTTTATAATGTTC
Organism: Nomascus leucogenys; assembly: GCF_006542625.1. Lineage (NCBI taxonomy): Eukaryota > Metazoa > Chordata > Mammalia > Primates > Hylobatidae > Nomascus > Nomascus leucogenys. The sequence continues at coordinate 99,252,882 of NC_044391.1, forward strand.
TAGCTTTTTATTTGTTGAATGTGTCCAGGTACTAGATTTTTCTTAGAAGTTATTCCAAATAAAATACAAGAATAAGTGGGCTTTTCTGAGTTTTCTGCCAAGGACACAAGGCATGTCAAAGCCTTTCAGCTAAAGAAATGTGACTAGAAATAGGATATGATATGTTAAAAGAGGATAGATTTAAAAATAAGCTAACACATTTTCTAAGACTTCCCATTAATAACATGTTACATTTTAGGAAAGGCACTAGACAAGGAATCAGCAGATATATGGGATTTATTAACTGTTTTAGCACTAAATACCTCAGTAAATTTGGCTGTCACTTATTCTCTCTGGCTCTTGGTTTTCTCAGCTGTGAAATGAACTGCAGCATTGTGCTGTAAAGGAGTAATGAGGGTTAGGTCAAAACATCCAATAGTCAGTCAAGAAGAAGCAAGCATTTGGGGAAATCCATATCATATAAAAGCACCATATTCAACCAAACAGAAAAACTGATACCCAAGTCATCAATACAGCAAACAGAAGTGTGTGTGTTTTTCCAAATGTGTTTTAAAAAATTCTAGAAACTTGTCCCTCAGTGGCCAAGATGGCTGACTACAAGCAGCTAGGGTATGTGGCTCTCACAGAGAGGAATGAGAGGGTGGAGTAAATACAGCGCCTTCAACTGAAACATCCAGGTACTTGTACTGGGACTAAACAAGGAAACAACTTGACCCACAGAGAACAGAAAGGCAAGGCAAAAGGATGGCCCACCCGGGAGTGACATGGAGCCAAGCGAACCTCCCCTGCCAGGGAAGTGGTAAATGAACATGTGATACTGGAAAACCACACTTCTCCCATGGACACTTGCAACCTTGGGTCAGGAGATCCTCTTGTGAACTCACTCCACCAGGGCCTTCAGTATGATATACACAGCTAGGTGGAGTCTTGGCAGATCATACATTTGTGCACACAGAGAGACCTAGGTGCTTTTTATATTCCTGCTCTGGGCTTCCCAGCAAAACTAACAGCAACTCCAGCAAAGTGGGAGGTTAGACCTCTGTACATGCCACTACGAAAGAGGCTGAATTCAGTGGGCTGAGCAGTGATGATCTGTGGGCCCCATTTCCACAACATCTCACAAGATAAAGTTCACAGGCTTGGAATTCCAGCCAGCTACCAGCAACAGTGTTGCACCTACTTGGGAAAGAAATCAAGGGGCAGGGAGGAGCAGGACGCCATCTTAACTATTTGGAAAACTCAGCCATTCCAGCTTGTGTGTGAGAGGGATCTCCCAACATAGCACAGCTGCTCTACCAAAATGTAGCCAAACTGCTTCTTTAAGTAGTTCCCCAATATGTTTCTCCTCACTGAGTGGGACCCCCACCCTGAACTAGGACCCCTTAGCCACCCCTGCTGATGTTCTCTGGCCAAAAGGGATTTGAAAACTTCCTAGGACAGAGCTCTCAGAGGGATGAATGGGTCACAATCTTTCCTGTTTGGGTGACTTAGCCATTCCAGCCTCCAGGCTTTGGAGAGCCCAAGCTGAATGGGGGTGGAGGCCGTACTCCAGTACAGCACAGCTGCTCTGTGAAAGTGTGCCCAGACTGCTTCTTTAAGCAGGTGCCCAATCCCATTCTGACTGACTGAGCGAGACCACCCAACTAAGGTCTCCAGCCACCTCCTACAGGTGTGTTCAGGCTGGCAACAGGTCCATACCTCCCTAGGATGGAGCTCCCAGAGAAAGGGGCAGGCTGCCATCTTTGCTGTTTCACAGCCTTCACTGATGATCCCTCCAGGTACTGGAAAATCTGAGATGACTAGGGACTGGAGTGGACCTCCAGCAAACCACAGCAGCCCTATAGAAAAGTGGCCAGACTGTAAAAGAAAAAATAAAAATCCAAAGGTAAGCAATCTCAAAGATTGAAGGTCGATAAGCCCACAAAGATGAGAAAGAATCAATGCAAGAATGCTGAAAACTCAAAAGCCAGAGTGCTCTCTTTCCTCCAAATGATTGCATCAGTTATTTGGGTTCAGAACTGGGCTGAGGCTGAGGTGGCTGAAATGACGGAAGTAGAATTCAGAATATAAATAAAATCGAACTTCACTGAGCTAAAGGATCATTGTATTGTACCTTGTATTGTAACCCAATACAAGGAAGATAAAAATCATGATAAAACATTGTGGGAGCTGACAGACAAAATAGCCAGCCTAGAGAAGAACACAACCAACCTGACAGAGCTGAAAAACACACTACAAGAACTTAATAATGTGATTACAAGTATTAATAGCAGAATACACTAAGTGGATGAAAGAATCTCAGAACTTGAAGACTAACTTTCTAAGATAAGACAGATATATAAGACTAGAGAAAAAAGAATCAAAGAGAATGAACAAAACCTCCAAGAAATATGGGATTATGTAAAGAAACTGAATTTATGACTGATTGGTGGAGAATGGAACCAATTTGTAAAACGTATTTGAAGATATCATCCATAAGAGCTATGTCAACCAAGCTAGACAGGCCAACATTCAATTCAGGAAATGCAGACAACCTCAGTAAGATACTGTATGAGAATATCATCCTTGAGACATATAATCATCAGATTCTCCAAGGTAAAAATGAAAGAAAAAATGTTAAGGGCAGCTAGAGAGAAAGGCCAGGTCATCTACAAAGGGAAACACATCAGACTAACAATGGACCTCTCAGCAGAAACCCTACAAGCCAGAAGAGATTCAGAGGCAATATTCAACATTCTTAAGAAAAAGAAATTCCAATCCAGAATTTTATATCCAGCCAAATTAAGCTTCATAAGCCAAGGAGAAATATGATCCTTTTCAGACAAGCAAATGCTGAGGGAATTCATTACCTCCAGACCTGCCTTACAAGAGCTCATAAAGGAAGCTTTAAATATAGAAAGGAAAGGCCATTACCAGCCTCTACAAAAGCATGTTTAAGTAGGCAGACCAGTGATACTATAAAGCAACCACATAAAGAAGTCTGCAGAATAACCAGCTAACATCATGATGATAGGATCAAATCCACACATATCAATACTAACCTTAAACGTAAATGGGCTAAATGCTCCAATTAAAAGACACAGAGTGGTAAACTCGATAAAGAACCAAGACCCATTAGTATGCTGTCTTCAAGCGCCCCATCTCACATGCAATGACACACATAGGCTCAAAATAAAGGGATGGAGAAATATCTACCAAGAAAATGGAAAACAGAAAAAAGTAGAGGTTGCAATCTTAGTTTCTGACAAAACAGACTTTAAACCAACAAAGACAAAAAAAGACAAAGAAGGGCATTACATAATGGCAAAGAGTTCAATTCAATAAGCATATCTGTCTATCCTAAATATACATGCACCCAACACAGGAGCACCTAGATTGATAAAGCACGTTCTTAGAGAGCTTCAAAAAGACAGACTCACACACAATAATAGTGAGATACTTCAGCACTTCACTGACAATATTAGTGTGATCATCAACACAGAAAATTAATGAAGATATTCAGAACCTGAACTCAGCACTCGAGCAAATGGACCTGATAGATATTTGCAGAACTCTCCACCCAAAAAGAGCAGAATATACATTCTTCTTATCACCACATGGCATTTACTCTAAATTTGATTACAAAAATGGCAGTAAAACACTCCTAGGCAAATGCAAAATAACTATAATCATAATAAACAATCTCTCAGACCACAGCACAATCAAATTAGAACTCAAGACTAAGAAATTCACTCAAAACCATATAAAATTACATAAAAATTGAATAACCTACACTTGAATGACTTTTGGGTAAATAACAAAATTAAGACAGAAATCAAGGAGTTATTTGAATCTAATAAGAACAAAAATACAATGTGCCAGAATCTCTGGAACACAGCTAAGGTAGTGTTAAGAGGGAAATTTATAGCACTAACTGCCCACATTGAAAAGGTAGAAAGATCTCAAGTTAACAACCTAACATCAAAACTAAAAGAACTAGAGAAGCAAGAGCAAACAAATCCCAAAGCTAGCAGAAGACAAGTAATAACCAAAATCAGAGCTGAACTGCAGGAGATAGAGACACTAAAAACCATTAAAAAGATCAAGAAATCCAGGAGTTGGTTTTTTGAAAAAAATTAATAAAACAGACAGCCAGCTAGACTAATAAAGAAGAAAATATGAAGATTCAAATAAACACAATCAGAAAAATAAGGGGAATATTACCACTGATCTCACAGAAATATAAACAACTATCAGATAATATTATAAACAACTTTATGAACATAAACTAGAAAATCTAGAAGATATGGATAAATTCCTGGACACATACACTCTCCCGAGACTGAACCAGGAAGAAATTGAATCCCTGAACAGACCAATAATGAGTTCTGAAATTGAGGCAGTAATAAATAGCCTACCAACCAAAAAAAGCCCTGGACCAGATGGATTCACAGCTGAATTCTACAAGTTGTACAAGGAAGAGCTGGTACCATTCCTACTGAAACAATTTAAAAAAAAAAAAAAAAAAAATTTAAAGGAGGGACTTCTTCCTAACTTATTCTATGGAGCCAGCATCATCCTGATACCAAACCCTGGTAAGGAGAAAGTGAAAGGAGAAAACTTCCAGCCAGTATCCTTGATGAACACTGATGTAAAAATGCTCAACAAAATACTGGCAAACCAACTCCAGCAGCACATTAAAAAGCTTATACACTGCAATCAAGTAGGCTTCATCCCCAGATGCAAGGTTGGTTCAACGTATGCAAATCAATAAATGTGATTCATCACATAAGCAGAACTAAAGACAAAAACTGTATGATTATCTTAATAGTGGCATAAAAGGCCTTTGATAAAATTCAACATCACTTCATGTTAAAAACTCTCAATTAGCTAGGTACTGAAGGAATATATCTCAAAATAATAAGAGCCATACATTACAAACCCATAGCCAACATCATAATGAATAGGCAAAAGCTGGAAGCATTCCCCCTGAAAACTGGCAAAAGACAAGGAAGCCCTCTTTCACCACTCCTATTCAACATAGTATTGGAAGCTCTGGTCAGAGAAATCAGGCAAGACAAAGAAACAAAGGCATTCAAATAGGAAAAGAGGAAGTTGAACTATCCTGTTTGCAGGTGACATGATCCTATATCCAGAAAACCCCATTGTCTCAGCCCCAAAGCATTTTAAGCTGACAAACAACTTCAGCAGTCTCAGGATACAAAATCAATGTGCCAAAATCACCAGCATTCCTATACACTAAAAAAAGTCAAGCCAAGAGCCAAATCATGAACAAACTCCCATTCACAATTGCAACAAAAAGAATAAAATACGTAGGAATACAGCTAAGTAGGGAGGTGAAGGATCTCTACAAGGAGAACTACAAACCACTCCTCAAAGAAATCAGACATGACACAAACAAGTAGAAAAACAGTCCATGCTCATGAACAGGAAGAATCCATATTATTAAAATGGCCATACTGCCCAAAGCAACTTACATATTCAATGCTATTCCCATTAAACCACAATTGGCATTATCACAGAACTAGAAAAATAACTATTTAAAAAATTATAGGGAACAAAAAAAGAGCCTGAACAGCCAAGGCAATGCTAAGCAAAAAACAAAGGTTGAGGCATCATGCTCTGACTTCAAACTATACTACACTGTTATGGTAACCAAAACAGCATGGTATTGGTACAAGAACAGATACATGGACCAATGGAACAGCATAGAGAACCAGAAATAAGACTGCACACCTACAACTATCTGACCTTTGACAAACCTGACAAAAACAAGCAATGAGGAAAGGATTTTTTATTCAATAAATCGTACTGGGATAACTGGCTAGCCATATGCAGAAGACTAAAACTGGACCCCTTCCTTAGACCATATGCAAAAATGAATTCAAGATGGATTAAGAATTAAATGTAAAACCCAAAACTATAAAAACCCTGGAAGACAATCAAAGCACTACCATTCAGGACATAGGCACAGGCAAAGATTTCATGAGAAAGCCACCAAAAGCAATTGCAACAAAAGCAAAAATTGATAAATGGGATCTAATTAAATGAGTTTCTGCACAGTAGAAGAAGCTATCTACAGAGTAAAAGACAACCTACAGAATGGGAGAAAAGTTCTGCAAACTATACATCTGACAAAGGTCTAATATCCAGCATCTATAAGGCTCTTAAATAAATATACAAGAAAACAAACCCCATAAAAAAGTGGCAAAGGACATGAACAGACACTTTCAAAAGAAGACATACATGCAAGCAGTCAACAATCATGTGAAAAAAAGCTTATCATCACTGATCATTAGAGAAATGCAAATCAAAACCGCAATGAGACACTTCTAACACCAGTCAGAATGGTTACTGTTAAAAAGTCAAAAAATAACAGATGGTGGTCAGGTTGTAGAGAAAAAGGAACAGTTATACACTGTTGTTGGGAGTGTAAATTAGTTCAGCCATTGTGGAAGATAGCATGGCAATTCCTCAAAGACCTAAAGACAGAAATACCATTTTACCGAGAAATTACTGGGTATATACCAAAATAAATATTAATCATTCTATTATAAAGACACATGCACGCATATGTTCATTGCAGCACTATCCACAATAGCAAAGGCATGGAATCAATCTAAACGTCCATCAATGATAGACTAGATAAAGAAAATGTAGTAAATACACACCATGGAATACTGTGCAGGCGAAGAAAGAACTAAATCATGTCCTTTGCAAGGACATGGGTGGAGCTGAAAGCCATTATCCTTAACAAACTGATGTAGTTTGGCTCTGTGTCCCCAACCAAATCTCATCTTGTAATTTCCATGTGTTATGGGAGGGACCCGGTAGGAGATGACTGAATTATTGAATTACGGGGGCGGGTCTTTCCTGTGCTGTGATAGTGAATGGGTCTCATGAGATCTGATGGTTTTAAAAATGGGAGTTTCCCTGCACAAGCTTCTGTTTCTTGTGGCTGCCATGTAAGAAGTACCTTTTGCCTTCAGCCATGATTGTGAGGCCTCCCCAGCCACATGGAGCTGTGAGTCCAATCAACTTATTTCTTTTGTAAATTGCCCAGTCTTGGGTATGTCTTTATCAGCAGTATGAAAACAGACTAATACACAAACTAACACAGAAACAGAAAACCAAATACTGCACGTTCTCACTTGAAAGTGGGAGCTAAATGATGAGAACAAATGGACACATAGAGGGGAACAACACACACTGGGGACTTTTGGAGGGTGGAGGGTGGGAGTAGGGATAGGATCAGGAGAAATACTTAATGGGTACTAGACTTAGTACCTGGATGATGAAACAATCTGTACAACAAACCTCCATGACACAAGTTTATCTATGTAACCTACACTTGTATCCCTAAACTTAAAATAAAGGTTAAACAAAGAAAAGAAACTGGTCCCTACTGGGGAAGATATTAGGATTGGATATTTGAGTAAAGGAATTTATGTAAAACAGATTTCCACATTTACAATTCATGATTTGCATAGTATGAATTATACCCAGTAAGAATATATGCATTCATCACATTGTGTAATATTGTGACATTTGAAAATAATTTTAGACACATAAGGAAAGAAAAATAAAGTAAAAGAGGAAGGAAGGAAGGAAGGGAGAGAGGAAGGAAGGAAGGAATGGAAGGAAGGAAGGAATGGAAGGAAGGAAGCAAGGAATGGAAGGAAGGAAGGAATGGAAGGAAGGAAGGAAGGAAGGAAGGAAAGAAGGAAGGAAGGAAAGAAAAGAAATAAAGGAAAAAAGAAAAAATGTGGGTTACAGAGTCAGGTAACACTGGGATTTATACTAACTCTATTACTTATTAGCTCTGTATATTTGAATAAGTTAATTAACTTTTCCCACCAAAGTTTTCTTATCTATAGAACAGAGATTAAAATAGGTACCTTACCATGTTGTTATAAGGATTAAAGATAATGTATGTAAAGCACCTGGAATATATTCAAAATTTAATAAAGTGCAATTGTTATATGAAGAAGATAGATGAGATAATCTTGGTTTTATTTTATGGATCAATGAAATGGATTCTTATTAGAATCCTTTATTACTGATACAACTTCTACTCCTCCTTCCCATCTCCCCAGTTAAAAAAGAAATTAGAGAACTGGAAAGAAGACTAAAAGGCAGTGATAGAATAGATGCTATTTCGTTCTTCTTGTAGCTACAAAGCCTTCTCTGGTAGCTCTCTATATGTACTGCATATAATAGAGAATGTATAAAAGCTTTCAGGGTATTTGTTCTGAGAAAACTGCAGCCTAAAAAGCGGCAGATGGAAGAACGAATGAAAGAATGTCTACAGACATTAGATAGTCTAGGATGCTTCCTAGAGGCAGATTTCAACATCCCATTGCACAATTCCATTCCTCCTCCTCATATCCCTTTCTGCCTTCTTTCTCCACTTCCCCTTGGAGATGAACTTGGCATGAAAGGAGAGAGGCTGTGATTTCAGGCAGCTGGTCTTGCAATGAGTCTCAGCCAAACCATCAAGATCAAACTGTGTAAAATCCCTTTCAATCTTGGAGGCAGTCCTGGCAGGAGAAGCAAACGCAGCACAACTGACAGCAAAGTGAAGAATCAGGGGTATCCTACCTCCTGAAAGCTGTTGTCATGTGACTCAGAAGAAAGGCTGGAATTTTAGTGGAAGGAAGGAAAAATGGTTGAAATGTCAAGACCTATTTAATATACCAGGGACAAGTAGGTGTGTTTCTTTGGGTTTTTTTTGTTTTGTTTTCTTTTGTTTTTTGTTTTTTTGAGACAGGGTCTTGCTCTGTTGCCCAGGCTGGAGTGCAGTGGCGTGCTCTCGGCTCACTGCAAGCTCCGCCTCCCGGGTTCACACCATTCTCCTGCCTCAGCCTCCCGAGTAGCTGGGACTACAGGTGTGTGCCACCATGCCTGGCTAATTTTTTTGTATTTTTAGTAGAGACGGGGTTTCACCGTGTTAGCCAGGATGGTCTCGATCTCCTGACCTCGTGATCCACCTGCCTCGGCCTCCCAAAGTTTTATTTGGGTTTTTAAAAACCAACAAATGAAAATGGTTCAGAGATCTTCTACTTAAGAAATGGAGATAATCCAGGTATATATATGATGATTCACCTCTGCCACTCTTCTTGGTTAGGATTCCCGTTTGGGATTAAGATACATTATTAATCAAGTCTCTTATGATTTCTACTTACTTGGGGTCAGCCCTAGCTCATCTAGTATGTAAAGAAAAACACCCTGCTTCCTCTGGACAGTTGAGCCTATGCTATGGAGCATGGCTGTGCAAGCAGAATAATGGCTGGCTTTCAGCTCCACTCGCCCCTTTGGTCTGGCATCCTTGTTCAGTGAACAACTTGCACACTTATGTGTAGTAACCTTGCTCCCAAATATCAATTGACCTAGAACACATACATGTTTCCCCGTCTTTTTATTTGTTCATGTGTTTCCTTTCTCTGGCCATTTTTTTGAAGGCCCAATAATGGCCTTGAGAAAATATGAATGGCCTAGTAATTTATATCCCAAACAATCCTGTGAGTTAAGTACTATTATCATCTACTTCTTCCAAATGAAGAAAACCAAGGTTTGAGAACCACTCAAATTACTTACAGAAGGTCACACAGATAGTAACAGAGCCAAGATTTGAACCTAGGTTTGCATGGCTTGGGACCCCAATCCTTAACACTACACTCTAGTCCCTTTGTAATAACAAGGTATAATTAAAATTCAAGCAATTTAAAGTAAAATAATAAAAATGTCAGTTACATATCTGAATAAGGAGAAAACGTCTCTCTCTAAATCTCATTATGAAGTCTTTTGAATTGCCAGAATAAAGGTCATCATTGTAAGTAATCATAACACATTGACATCTTACAGAGACTAAAAGGAATTCATAGAGCCTGCCTAGTGATGGACAGTGATTACAGTTTACACTAGTTTCTAATGCAGGATTCAAATAGTTTTTTCTGCCATCATTGAGCAACTCAGTTGAATTGATCTTTAGTCCCTGAGTTAAGTACTTCTGTATGTCATCATCTTGGCCCCTGCATTGATTAAGACAGAACTAAATCCTCCATGTGAGCTGTGTCTTAACTCTAGATCCAGGAAGGACAATGAGACTACAAAGTGAGCTGCTTGAATTGCAGAAAATTTTTTTTACACCTTACCTCTGCATCAAAACTAATTCTGACACTGAATTATTAAATAAGCTTTGAGGATAGGAAGAAATGAGCCTCGAAAATTTTTTTTACATCCTAATTTCCAACCCAAGATCAAAGAAGCTTACTCAACCAGAAAATAGTCAGATTGCTGGGACTATGTTTTAAAGTAATTCTCCATCTGGTCTGCTTTTGAAGGAGCAGTGAATGAATCACATGGAAGTGTAAGTTAACAGAAAGTATAAAGCTATCCACAAACAAACAAATAAATTAACATGCAAAAAAAATCCACTTTACACACAAAATAGAAAGCAAAAGAATGGAGGTAACTGTAGGCAACTCTGTACCCTAAAACATCTTTTTTTCATAAAATGGAAAATTTTAGAAAATGGAGTTTATCTTTTCTTGTGAAAATGGAGAATGATGTTTGCCAAATATTGTCAGTTCTCTACCCACCTGATATGTGACAAGACTGTACTTTCATTCTTGTGTAGTTGGGTAGATCCAGGTAACTAGATTGCACCAATGAAATGTGCTCAGAAGTGATCTGTGTTTTTTGGGGGCTGGGTATTTAATTGAGTATGACTGAACTTGCAAAGCTCACATTTTACTCTAGCAAAGGACTGGCAATAACATCTTCAATGCTGGCTGATTCATCACTCTGAGTCCCTGTGTGGCTATAATGAGTAGCCCCTTACTGCCAACCCAAGATATTTAAGCACTAAAATATATGTTACTATAACTTTTACTGATAATATCTTTAATGGGTACCTTGCACACAAATCTAGTGCTGGCCAGATACAAAGATAAATATGTTGTAGTCTGGATTGCCAAGGCTGCTGGATATACCTCAAACTTTAGACCACTGACTTCAAATGCAAGGTTAAGTGGCTCCTACATTCATGGCATAATGTCACAGTCATTCAATGTAATTCTACTTTTATGTTTAAAAAATGTGAATGAATACATTACATAATGGAAGGAAATGCGCTAAAATTTAAATATGGATTTTACTGGGAAGTGACTTTCACTTTCTTCTACATTTGTTTTACCAGTTTTCTGTAATATTTATAAGAGCATGAATTACTTTTGTGATAAAAAATTAAATTTTGACTACACAAAAAGTAAACTTAAAAAAAGTTGATATCAGTTCTACTTTTTAGAATTTATGTAATTTTACTGAAGTATATAGATGTAGTACAATTCTCATTCCGGATTATAGGACTAATCTTTCTAAACAAATCAGTCATATATAACATACTTTTTTATTATCAACCTCACCCTATCCCATCTAGCTGCCAAAAGTGTTTCGTATTTCATTGTTTCAAAAGCGTTCTGGTGAGCAAAATCATGTACATGGAATACCTCACCAAACTCTGTCTTAGCAAGGCCGATTTCTTTCAGGTATGCTGCACAAATACACTTTTATGGCTCTTCACTTCATGCAGTCATCTTCAAGGATTTAGTATTTACCATGACCTCTTTCTCCTGTAAATATGGAAAATCCATTTCAGATCACACTGTCATTTTCAGTGATTTTAATGAATTATGAAAGTCTGATCTTACAAGACTCTTCCACCCATATCTTCCCCCAGTTCCCCACACTTTGCATTTCCTATTGCCTCTGGGCCTGAAGTTTCATTCATTTGAAAACTATTCTTGGAAAGATCTCCCCTCCTCCAGCTGTTAATCTGTCATTAAGGGACCATAAGTCATTCAGATATACTACACTATTATGCAACCGCAACACAGTGGAAAAAATCATTTGCTTCACTGTCAATGTAAAAACTTTTATCTTCTTTGACAGTTTTATTTAGAAAACCTCAGCTTTATTTTAATTTGATTCTAATGATGGCTTTCAGAAAATGATTTGAGTAAGTAAAAGTTTAGTGCAATGACAGCTGTCATGATTTCTGTGGTACTTCCTCTCAAGGAGTATTTATTGAAAAGATGCATTTCAAATACAGTGCATCATTTTTGGCACAGTGGATGGAAGTTAATTATTCAGAGCTGGTAATGTGGTAGTATTTACTCAGTGGGGAATTTAAGTAAGAAAGGTCCATTTGTTTTATCTTCTCTCTCTTTCCTAGCCAATGCTTCCTTGAGCAAAACTGAGATTCACGGAAATCCCCATGGCATTTGAACGTACAGTAATTGCTGTTGATTGCCCTTACAAGGTAAAATGCCCATCACATTCTCTAATAATAAAAATGATGATTTGAAATGAATTCAGAGTGCAGTGGGTAATGAATGGATTTTTTTTTTAGTTCAGTTTTTATGTGGGCTGCTGTGTGGAAATGAAGGGTAGAGGTATTTATAACAATCTGATGCTGCTTTATTTTGGAAGTATATTAATGGAAATAAGCATAATTATGACTCTCACTAAATTTTCAAACTCATTTTCATGTAGTGGTGAGTACTAACCACATATGACCTTGTAAGCCTGTAATGAATTTATCCTTGGTTGGTGGTGGTTAAGACACAGAGACCCAAGTCTTCATTCCAAAAACAATTTTATTTGGAAGTATTTAAATCAGCTTTCCACAAAGCCCAAATAATGGACTAACTCAACAATGGCGGTTCATGTAGGTATCAATAATTTTGCTGTAGAATATCCTACCTCATAGAAATAAGGGCACAATACTGAGAGCTGAAGAAGCAAAACTATGGATATCTGCATATCTTCAGTCTTAAAAGATGTATATGTAAGCAACCTGAAAAATCCATCACTGTACAACTACTAAATTAATAACACTTTAAATGATTTTAAGACTGCATTTTGGTTTCAAAGGAACAGCTAGTTAAGGTTAGCTCAGGAATGAACATTTAATATAAAATGTGTGGTGGATGTTTTTCTCTTAAGGCTTATTTTATTTCAGAATTATAATGATATAAAATGACTAACAAGTAAAATATAAGTCAAAGAGAAAGTCCTTTGCTTGCTTTGTTTGGCTGGATGCATAGAGGGGTGGGAAAGTGCTGCTTTGCAACTCTTGAAGAGAAAGCCTTTCAGAAGAGTGTCTTCAGATATCACAGAAGGATTTGTATCAAATTGTTACTTGTGGCAATGCATTGTCTCTGGGGACGCTGATATATTCCAATAAGAGATGACACTAAACATTAGGCTTTGTATTTTGTGATTTTTTTTATGAGGAATTAAGTGAAAGGGAGAAAGTTCTTTTCTTTTTTTATTTTTTCTTTTTTCCAGATTGCATCTTTATGCTGTTTCTCAGCCTTCACTGATGAAAAAACACATTAGCAAGAGGATTATGTTTACCATTCTACCCTAATTATTTCAAATGGAAAAGCTCAAACTAAACAATGAAGCTTTTCTAAATCTGAAAATGTTCCCAGTCTAAAGATCCAAAGGTCTCAATATATAAGCTCTGTCTGCATAATTTAGGCAGGACAGTAAACACAGCTTTGAGAAATTTTAAGCCATGCTTTCTAGACAGTATTAGGTTTTATCCTCACTAGAAGAAATCTTATAATACCTTGCTGAGTTGTTCCATTGTGTTTAAACAAAAAACACACAGATTTGGCAAATGATATAAAAGACATTAATTTCAAAATATCTAAAAGAAGACAATTCATTGCTTAATAGAAAGTTGTACACTGGGCCATCATCTAATTTGTGTAGACAAGTATTTTGTTAGTTAACACTCGTCTAAGTTTATTCAGCAAACATCTAATAGGCTGGATGGTATTCCAAAGTAATCCTGAAAAAGAGGTACTTTGATGTCTGCTATAATTCATATGTTTGTTTGTTTAACTGCTTGCATTTAATCTTTTTTTTTGTATGTGTTTCTATATGGCTTGGGTAAGGATAATTTATCATTGTACCATATGTCCCTCCTACGCAGGAAAAATGGGCTCTACAAAGTCAATCCTCTGGACATCATTAGCAGACTTTGGATAGGGTGAGAGGGATGAGGGAGAATCATTCCTTTTCTATGCACAGGCATGGTCATGTTACCCAGCTGGTCCACCCAGACATCACAGACACACAGCAGTTCCCCAGCTGGGCATTTCCAGGGTCAGAGCCAGCAGACATGGAAATAAGAAAGACTTGTTACCCATCCAGTCCTTTGGAACCAATTCTACATTTACATACACAGCAAGCTCAAGCAATCATACTATTTTGATTTCTTCTGGAGTATATTTAAATATTACTCAGGTGTCCTAAGAGCCTACTTAAATACTTACAAATTTTCCAGTCCCATTTGCCTTTGTTGTGATACTTCAGAATTTGTTTTCAATTAGTTCAGAAAGTGAAAAATCTAGTTTGGAATTTAATCAAGCTTACAGGGACTATTGAGCTACTCACTGCCAATGTATATGTTATTAAAACCACAAACTAAAAGTGCTTGTTGGAAGAGGCATCATTAAATAAAGATTACTTTTTAATGTTTAAATAAAACTCCTTGGAATAATATCTTTGAGGCAATGCAGAATCCATTGTAATCTTAACAATTCTTTGTCCAAACCTGAAGGACATTATCTTTCTTTTGCACAATTAGACTAAAATGAAGAAATATAATAAGAATTGTTAAGATTTATTTAGCAGACACTATATATACATTACTTAATTTAATTCTAATAATAAGCATATAACACTGCTTTTATCCTTTTATTATAGGCCAACAAACTGAGTCTTAAGGAAAGGTTTGAATTATAGTCTGCCTGGCTCCAAATCCTGAGCTTTTAAACAATTTACTGCATGAGTTTTTTATACAAAGAAATATTCTGCTAAATATCCAAGTCATTCCATCTCTTCCTCCCTCAGCTCTCTCCATGTCTGGTAACAGGTATAACATTTGTGCTTTCTTTTTCAATTTGCTACTTAAATAGGTAACAATACCATAAAGTGATTAAGATCATGGTGCTTAGAATTTATTTAAGCCTGAGTTTTAATTCCAACTCCTCATCTTACAGACTTTGACCTAGGGCAAGTTACTTAATTTTTGTGAGTATCAGCTACATTTATTTATTTATTTTTGAGACACGGTCTCACTTTGTCGCCCAGGCTGGGAGGCAGTGGTGCAATCACAGCTCATTAGCTATGACTACAGGCACCTGACACCATATCCAGCTACCTTTTTTTGTTGTTTTTTTTTTTTTTGTAGAGATGGTGTCTTACTATATTGCCCATTAGTCTCAAACTCCTGGCCTCAAGAAGTCCTCCTATCTCAACCTCCCAAATTACTGGGATTACAGGTGTGAGCCACCATGCCCCACCCTAAGCATTAATTTTTTGGTCCATAAAAAGGGAGATGACAATTCTTGTCTTCTATGGTTGTTTTAAAGGTTAGTTGGGATAATGTATGCAAAGCATTTAGCACAGTGCCTTGTATATAATAAACCCTGGATAAATGGTAGCTAGTTTTGTTAATACCATATAATTTAAATATTGCTGTGTGTTATAACTCCAATATCACCCTATTTCTATTGTCATCACATTTAATTTAACTCCCATGCCTAGGCTGGAACTCATATCTGTATTCCAAGCCTCCATTTCTCAATGCCAAGAGGTTAGCTCCAAGTGGCTGGAACAAGCCATGCACATTTAATATGTGCAGAACTAATCCCAGTAAATCGGAATCAATGACACCCACAGTCCATCCACTAAGGGCACAAGTCCTAGCAGTCACTTAAGACTCCTCACTATCTTCAACCCCCATTCATGATCAGTCACCCTATTCATTCTATCTCCCAGTGCTCACTTTATACCATTGCTACAATCTTGGGTCAGACACCAAACTTCTTTTCTCTGCTCTATTCTTTCCTCCTGACTTGTATTCCTGCCTCTAATCCCAGCTCTGCCATGAGACAGATAACAATTGTATGTATTTAATTCTGTAACTCCTTCTTATAACGGCTCTCTAGTCTATCTAGCAGGGACTCCTGTGGACTGCACACATTTCATGGAATGCACGAAAGAACTCACTGGAAGTTAAGAAGAAAGCATTAGCATTTTCTTTTTGTTTCATAATTTTATTCTTTCTAAAATATTTTCGTATATGTCTGTAATGCATATATTTTATAATGTACCTGATATAGTAGTAAATAGATACATGTGTGGTGGTTAATTTTATGTGTTTAATTTGCCTGGGCTACAGTACCCAGATATTTGATCAAATGCATCTGGATGTTGCTGTGAAGGTATTTTTTAGATGAGATTAACTTGAAATTCATAGACTTGCATTAAAGCAGATTACCCTCAATAACGTGGGTAGGCCTCATTCAATCAGTTGAAGTGCAAGAGAAAAACTGACTTCCCCAGGGAGAGAGAACTCTTTGAGCAGACTGCCTTCAGAGTCCCGATGTAAAATCAACTCTTCCCTCAGTCTCCAGGCTGCTGGGCTGTCCTGTAATTTCAGACTTGCTAGCCTCCACAATCATGTGAGCCAATTCCCTAAAATAAATCTCACTCGCTCTCTTTCTCACTTTCTTGAATATATGTTCATTCTATTGGTTCTATTTTTCTGAAGAACCCTGAGTATTACCACATATTTTACAGAAACACAGTAACATGTTCAAAAGATTTTCAAAAAAATTTTAATCTCTGCTCAATAATTTTACGAATGGGTAGCATGTCAAAATAAATCTCACACACTCTCTTTCTCACTTTCTTCTATATTCATTCTATTGGTTCTATTTTTCTGGAGAACCCTGACTATTACAACATATTTTACAGAAATACATGTAACAGGCTCCAAAGGTTTTCAAAAAAAAGTTTAATCTGTGCTCAATAATTTTACGAATGGGTAGCATGTCCCCAAAGTTTGGAGACTAGCAGTCTCTATGACAAAGTCTAAACTCCTATGTGTGAGGGACCTTCATGAGCTGACCCTTGCCTGGCTCCCTGGTCTCCTGGGCTGCCATGCCACCACACACATACCAAGCACTTACCATTCTCTTGGAATCCAACAGATTCGTGAACATTTTTCCATTTGCTAACATTTCACTCTGCCCATAATTCTACCCCCAAACTTCTACGGCTGCATTTGTCTTATAAACTATTAAACTTTCTTTGGACTCAGTTCATGTGTCCCCTCTTCTGAGAAACTATTTTTATCCCTTAGACATATTTAGGTTCTCCTTTCTCTATATTTCTAAGTGCTCATTATAGATCTAATTATGTCAATTATCCTATTATCTTGTAACTATTTATTGGCATGTCTTTTCATTAGACTGTGGGATTCTTAAGAAGAGATTGTTTTCTTGTATGTTTTTATATTTCTGAAACCGAACAGAGGAGATAACAAATATATGGTGAATTGAGTCACCTTGGCTGGACTGCTGTTCAGTATACACCCAAATACTCAATTTTGCATGCAAGAGAGGATGAAGCTGAAAAGGATCTCCATGTTCTACAAATCCAAACCCTTGAGTTTACACATGAGAATAACTAAGACCCAGAGGGATAACTTGCCCAAATCACAAAGCCAGAAAGAGGCAGAGCCGGAAAGAGAATACAATTTGTTTTTCATGCTGTCCAGAACTCTTTTCACTACTCCGTATAGTTGAGTGGGATATATTTCAGGTGCACATACACGTTTTCTGAGTATCTGCATGTTCCTAAGACACAAACGTAGGCAGTATGGAATATGTAATCACAAACCAGTCAATACTTATGAGAAAATGGTGAAAACCTAACTGTGATTTTGTTCACCACCAGATAAACAGCTGTTAACAATTTCTTACCCCATGCTTCCAAAAACATAGGAGACTTTACGGACAAACTGATCTTTTTAGACACTGATCTTGCCACTTGGATGTGCTATTTTCAAATAGCGCCAATAAGAGACATCTGATTAATTCTTAGAGCATAATTTCTCTTTTCACCATTGTTTTGAGCAACAAGAAGAATCCTATGGAAATGTTTAAAGAATGTACACCAACAACTACAATTTACCTAACTTTACCTAACTCCAAAGCAAACTTAGGTCCATCATTCATTCATTAGGTCCATCATCCATTCATTCACTCATTTTCTCACAGAGTCTCAATAATACTATATCTCAAGCCATTTTCTCAAACCGAATATCTAATAGCTTTCTGGATATTTCTACATGGTGGATTGGCATGGTTTTGAAATAATCATGCCCAGAGCTAAACTCATTTCCTTTTCTCATGTATAGTTTTCTCCTGTTTTTGTTTGGTATTTTGAATCACCATAGGTGGATCGCTGTATAATATGTACCCAGATACTCAATTTTGAATAAAAGTGATGAATTACTGTATAATATGTGCCCAGATACTCAATTTTGCATAAAGGAAACCTCACCTCAGTTCAGGTCATCATCAACTAGTCTCTTTTAACTGAGTGAATGTCTGTCTGAACAAATGAAACTAACCCATTTCATTCCTACCTCCAATACAGACTTCCCTTCACAATAATTTTTCTACTTCTAAAAGTGGCACCATTATTCTCTCAGATTATCAAGGAAATTTTTGAAATTAGTTTTCCTACCAGGATTAGACTTAAGCCCCAGTCCCTCCTACACGTCCATATACATAGTCCCTCATACCTTTTTCTGATTGAATCTAATATTCTTGCTGTGAATTCTGTCAGTGGTTTGCTCATTATGACTCAAAAGTATTGACAAAGTCCCTCTGCCTATATTATTTGATATGGAATCTTCTGTCCCTTCTGACTGAGAAGCTACCTGTCTGGCTACCTCTTCTAATTTATTCTGCTCATCATTTGAGGGAGGAATTGCTAATCTGATTAGTCAGAGCTTAACCACATTTATGATGAGCATGGTTATTCCTTTCTAAAGATGAGTATGTATAAGAGGTATTTCCTTTTGTACTCATTTCTCCCACATGATAAGTATACCCCCAAACAGGGCACGGATTTGAGGTAGGTCTGGCCAGGTATCTCTGTTCTTATGTTACCTCTTCCATGCTAACAAATAAGTGATGAATTAAGCTTTGGTCTACTCTGCTGACAGAGTCACTGCAAATAGAAGGAGGAATCAATAATTTTGCTTTAAGTTATATATGTCAGTTCAGCTTAACAAAGATTCTGTATGTTGAATTTGAAGCACTGATTCAGCTATTATAGACACAATTTTTCACATTTGATGAAAAATGCTAACACGAGTTTAAGAAGTTAAACAAAAACTCATTTAAGATAGCTCAAAGTAAAGCACGTCAAGGCATGTCATAATCAAATTTCTGAAATACAGTGATATAACAGAAAATCTTAAATAACCTAGAGAAAAAAACATTAAATATAAGGGTCCAGTGATTCAAATGAGGGCTAAATTTTTATGTGAAACCGTGGAGGTTAGGAGACAATGGGATGACATTTTTAAAGTGCTAAAAGAAAAACTGTCAACGTAGAATTTTATATGTAATGAAAATATTTCTCAGATCTGAAGGCAAAACAAAGTCATTTTCAGACAAAGGATGAGAGATCTGTTGATAGTAGGTGAATATTAAAAGAAATGTTAAAGAACATTTTGTGGGGAGAAGAATAGATAGAGTAGATGCAAATTTGGATCTACCCAAAGAACTACTGAGATCTGCAAATGATAAATGTGTGAATAAATATGGTTTTTAAAAATTTTTTAACTTTTCAAAAAGATAATTTAACTTCTTAAAACAAAAATAACAATATATTGTGGCTTTAAATACATATGAAAGTAAAATGTGTGCAACGAAAGCACAGAAAAGGTGGGATAGGTAATGAAACCATATTGTTGTAAAGTTTGTATATTATATTTGAAGAGGCACCATATTATTTTAAGATATAATGTGATAAAGATACATGTTAATTGTAGAGAAAACACATACACACACAACAAGCAAAGCAAAACAAAGAGTTGCGACTAATATACCAATGAAAAAGTGGAGGGGAATACTGAAAAATATTCAATTAACACAAAGCTGTAAAAGAAGGGAGCTATCAAAGAACATATGCATACATAGAAAACCAATAGCAAAATGGCAGGCTTAAACCAATCAGCACTTTGGGAGGTCGAGGTGGGTGGATCACCTGAGATCAGGAATTTGAGACCAGGGTAGCCAATATGGCAAAACCCATCACTATTAAAAATACAAAATTAGCTGGGTGTGGTGGCACGTGCCAGTAATCCCAGCTACTAGGAAGGCTGAGGCAGGAGAATCACTTGAACCTGGGAGGCGGAGATTGCAGTGAGCCGAGATCACGCCACTGCACTCCAGCCTAGGGGACAGAGTGAGACTCTGTCTCAAAAAAATATATACATATATATATAAAATACACATATGTATATATATTTATATATTATATAATAATAATGTATTATATAATATATTATTCTATTATATGTCATATTAATTATATATTAATCATATTATATTATATTAAATATATAATATAATATATAATAATATAATAATACTATATAATATATACCATATTTTATATAGTATAATATATAATATTATTCTATATAATAATTATATAGAATAAATGTATTATTCTATAAAATAATAATATATAATACATATAATACTATTATATATAATAATATAATATATAAATATATAATAATATAATATATAAATATATATATAATATTAGTTAGACAGGAGGAATAAATTCTGCAGATCTGTTGTACAAAATTGTGGCCATAGTTAATAATAAAGTATTTTATGTTGAAAACTGCTAAGAAAGTATTTCTGAAATGTCCTTGCCACAAAAACATATTAAGTATATGAGTTAATTGACGTGGTTTGGATATTTGTCCCCTCCAAATCTCATGTTGAAATCTGATCCCAGTGTTGGAGGCGGAGCCTGGTAGGAGGTGTTTGAGTCATCCGGGCAGGTCTCTCAGGAGTGGCTTGGTGTCCTCCTGGGGTAATGAGTGAGTTCTCTTTCTACTAGTTCTTTCGAGATCTGTTTGTTTAAAACAGCCAGTCATCTCCTCCACCGTCTTGCTCCCTCTCTTGCCATGTGATACGTGGACTCTCCCTTTGCCATCCACCATGATTGAAAGCATCCTGAGGCTTCACCAGGAGCAGACGCCAACCCAGGCTTCCTGCACAGCCTGCAGAGCTATGGGCCAAATAAATATCTTTTCTTTCTTTTTTTTTTTTTTTTTTTTTTTTTTTCTGGTTGAGACAAGGTCTTGCTCTGTCAACCAGGCTGGAGTGCAGTGGCACCATCTTGGCTCACTGCAACCTCCACCTCCTGGGCTCAAGCAATTCTCCTGCTTCAGCCTCCTGAGTAGCTGGGACTACAGGTGTGCACCATCATGCCCGGCTAATTTTTGTATTTTCTGTAGAGGCAGGGATTTGCCATGTTGGCTAGGCTGGTCATGAACTTCTGGGTTCAAGGGATCTGACTGCTTTGGCCTCCCAAAGTGCTGGGATTATTGGCATGAGTCACCACTCTGCTCCTGGCATCTCTTTTCTTTATAAATTACTCTGCCTCAGATATTCCTTATAGCAATGCAAAACTAACACAGTGATGGATATATGTTAATCAGCTTGATTTAATCATTCCACTATATATATGGCAATAGATAAATTAATATATAACATCATATTGTACCTCATAAATATATACAATTATTTGTCAATTGAAAACAAATAATTAAAAAATTTTTAAATAAAATTAAAAAAAAATTTATTTTTATTTAATTTTAAATAAAAAAATTTAATTTAATAAATGTTTAAAATAAAAATTTTAAAGTACCATGCAAATACCAATTACAAGAAAGGTAGAATGGCTATATTAATATATCATGGAATGAAGATTTCAGGGAAAGGAGTATTATCAGAAATAAAGAGGAATATTTAATAATAATTAAAAAAATAGTTCATAAAGAAGTCCTAGCAATAATACATGCATATGTACCTAATAGTATAGTTTCAAAATAATTGAAGCAAATATTGACAGACAGTAGAGAAACAGACAAATCTATAGTTATAGTAGGAGATTCTAAAACTAATCTCTCAGTAAATAACAGACCAACCTGAGAGAAAATCAGCAAGAATACAAATAACTTGAAAATTTTATCAACCAACTTGATTGAATTGGTATTTATAGAGCACTGCAGCTAACGGCCTGCAGAATTTGAATTCCTTTCAAATTCATACAAGACATTCTCCAGGACAGGACATATCCTGGGTCATTTAAAAGGTTTGAATTCCAAAGGTTGATGTTATACTGAGCATGTTCTCATACCACTGTAGAATTAAAGTAAGAATCGATAAAACAGAAAAACAGAAAAGCCTCAAATATTTGAAAATTAAGTAACCCAGGTCCAAGCAATCTATGGGTTAAAGAAAAAATTACAAAGAAAACTACAAAACATTTTAATATGAAAGAAATGATGAAAACTTGTGATTTGTGAAATTCAGTTAAAATAGTGCTTAGCGGGGAGTTTATAGCTCTATGTGCTTATTTTAGAAAAGAAGCAGGGTTAAAATCGATCTAAATTTCTAACCTAAGAAGTTGAAAAAAAAATCGGATTCAAGCCAAGGAAAGTAGAACAATAAAAAGAAAAAAAAGATAGGAGTATAAATTAATGAAATAAATTTCAGAGAAAGAAACCAAATATGGCTCTTTGAAAAGATTATATTAAAATTGATTAACTCTCTCAGTATATTGATTATCAATATCAGGAATGAAAGTGAGGATGCTAGTATAGATCTTACAAGTATTATAATGATAAAAAGAAATATTAGAGATGATTTGAGCCAGTAAGTTCAACAATTTTGATGAACAAATTCCTTGGGAGAAAAATAACAAACTGATTTTTCAAAATAGAAAATTTAAGTTGCCAAATATCTAGTAATGAAATAAAACTAGTAATTAAAAACAGTACCTAAAATATAATTAGAGCAATGGAGTAAAATGGACGTTTCAGAAATAAACTTAACGTTTTTCATGAAATAAATTTCAACTAAGCCTCCAAATTGAAATGATGGGAAAAAGGAGCATCTTTCAACAAATGGTGGCGGGACAACTGGATAGCCACATGGGGGAGAAATCTTGCCCCGTCTCTCTCCCCATATACATAATTTAACTTAAGATGGATCTCAGAACTAAAAATAAAAGCTAAAACTATATAGCTTCCAGAAGAAAAAAACAGAATATCTTCAATACCTTGAGATACACAAATATTTCTTAGGATATAAAAAGCAAAATCCAGCTGGGCACAGTGGCTCACGCCTGTAATGTCAGCACTTTGGGAGGCTGAGGCGGGCGGATCACGAGGTCAGGAGATTGAGACCATCCTGGCCAATACCGTGAAACCCCGTCTCCACTAAAAATACAAAATTAGCTAGACGTGATGGCACGTGCCTGTAATCTCAGCTACTCAGGAGGCTGAGGCAGGAGAATCGCTTGAACCAAGGAGTCGGAGGTTTCTGTGAGCAGAGATCATGCCACTGTACTCTGCCAGGCAACAGAGAGCCAGACTCTGTCTCAAAAAAAAAAAAAAAAAAAGCAAAACCACAAAAGCAAAATTGTTACATGATCAAAATTAAATTTGTATGCTAATTAAAAGACCCTGTTCAGTAATTAAATAGATAAGCCACAGATTGGAAGATAATATTGTAATGCATATATCTGATAAAGCACTTACATCCAAAATGCACCAAAAACTTCTACAACTTAATAAACATAAAGACAACTAGTCACGTCAAAACATGAGCAACAGCCGGGCGCGGTGGCTCAAGCTTGTAATCCCAGCACTTTGGGAGGCCGAGGCGGGCGGATCACGAGGTCAGGAGGTCGAGACCACGATGAAACTCCATCTCTACTAAAAATACAAAAAATTAGCCGGGCGTGGTGGCGGGCGCCTGTAGTCCCAGCTACTCGGAAAGGCTGAAGCAGGAGAATGGCGTGAACCCGGGAGGCAGAGCTTGCAGTGAGCCGAGATTGCGCCACTGCACTCCAGCCTGGGCGACAGAGCGAGACTCCGTCTCAAAAAAAAAAACAAACAAAAAACAAAAAACAAACAAACAAACATGAGCAACATATTTGTGGTTCCCTTCAGAAAAGGATAGTGAATTTATTGACTGGGAGAGGACAGCAGAATTTCTCTAGGGTATGAAAGTGTGCTGTATCTTGATCTACGTGTAGACCACGGTGGGGTATGCTCTTGTCAGAACTTATCAAATGGTGCACTTCAGATCCGGTGTCTCTCTTTTTGTGAATTGTATCTCAATGGAAAAAAATAAGTGTTACTTTGATTTTCAAATTTGCTACAACACCAATCCTGTAATAATTTCCTCATATCATGGCAATTAATAATCACGGGTCAAATGATTTATTTTAATAAAAATGCCCCTCATTTAAAAAACACTTGAATGTGACACTATGTCCTTAAATCTAGAAAGCTGATTTGCTATAGGATATGTGGGAAACAAATCTGTCCTCTGAGCTCACTTTATGGTAAATATTATTTTGCTGCGATTAATGGAAGTGTTTTTTTTTCATTTATAAAGCAAAAGAATATACACCCATTAATTTTTCACTTGCTAATGCAATACTATGGCAGCATTTTAAGATGATGAAAAATGATTCTTCAGGCAGCATGACATAGCAAAAAGAACAATGGACTGAAGTCAGGAGGTCTGTTCTGTGTTCTTGGCATTGCCACTTCATAACTGTGCATTGAACCCTGGAAAAGTCCCAGCATCTCTGGCCTTCCTCTCCCTCATCTGCAAAATGAAGTCATTGAACTGAATGACCTCTGAGACCCTTCCTGCCTCTAACTTTCTACGATCTATGATTCATGCCTTGAACTATGACTGCAGGTGTCCTCTCTTTTGACATTTTAATATGCCGAGGCACTTACACTTATTTTCATTCATTCTATTACTACGCAAAGATCAAATTCAGGAAGCTATTTTAAAAATATGGGAAAATCTAATTAATTTTAGTTGATATTTATGATTCTGTTAGCACATTATTTGTTATTAAGGTCACATAAAGAACTAATCATTTCTACTCTGATTCCAGAGGCATAGTGTGTATTACAATAACATAAATCATATTAATGTGAATGTGAGATTAATTTCAAAAAGAGACAAATTACATGCTTTGCTTAGTATTTACATATTGGATGTTATGAATTTATTTCTTATTCATGGTAATAACATTAATTACAATAAATTTGTTTTATATTCATGTAAATGTCACACACTTCTGGAATTTCGCATCTATAATACATGAATAAATGGCCACTAGCTTTTTACTCTCATATTTTGGATGTAGTTACTCAAATGAATAGTCACAAAATCAACAAGCTATGAAACCAGAAAAAAAAACCTGATAGTTGAATTTTATTGATTTTTGTCACAATATCCAAATAGATAATTTCTTACCTCTGGCACTTATTTAGTAATTCTATGTAATGAATTATTTATTAACAGCCAGTGGCCTAACTGGGAATTACTTTGATCTAGGTTGAGCACTTGAGGAAGCTGGTTTAAGAAGGCTGTGTACTCAGTGAAATCAACATTGCTACTAAAACATAGTCTGGCTCTATGTTTATTTCCCTTAACCTCTACTAATCTTGATAGAGAGATAATGTGATAAAATACAAAGAATTAAAATCGAAGAGTTAAGACACCAGAAAACCTGGGTTCAGATTTCAATTGTACCGCTTAAAATAGGCGTATCTTAAGCAGGTTTCTCGACTTATGTAGATCTGTAAAACAGAAAAACTGTTTAAACGTAATTCAATTTATAAATATACCTGGAACCCTCTAGGCAATTAATATTAATTGGATATGGATTTGCATCCTATGCCTTCCGTCTAACTCCTACCTTCCTTTTCTTAATCCTTTTAATTTACAATTGCTTTGTTAGATAAAAATCTCCTTCTCTGTTGTGTCCCTGCACGCTCTCATTAATTTCCTACGCAGACCGGCCATCTACATTTTTACTCTTGTCAACTAGGCTCCAAGCTCCTTAACAGTGGGGTCCAGTGGCTCCCACTACTCAGAGCAAACCAACCTATTTTTTCAGCCTCTTCCTGAAGCACTTTAGCTGTCTCACTTTGATGGAAACCTTGCTCTTCCTTAATCACACTGAAATCCTCAAAAACCTGCTGAAGAAAATTCTTTCTTCTCCAACCCTTATTACCACTTAACGAACCCCCGAACGAGCTTTCTCACTGGTGTGCTCCATTCTCCCACAGCCCATCTTTGTTCTACCACTTGGTCCAGCCTCCTGAGTCGCTGCTGATATCATTCCCTGGTTTAAAAATCCTTGTTGGCTGGGCACGGCGGCTCACGCCTATAATCCCAGCACTCTGGGAGGCCGAGGCGGGTGGATCGCCGGAGGTCAGGAGTTTGACCAACCTGGCCAACATGGTGAAACCCCATCTCTACTAAAAATGCAAAAATTAGCCAGGCATGGTGGCAGGTGCCTGTAGTCCCAGCTACTCGGGAGGTTGAGGCAGGAGAATCACTTGAACCCGGGAGGCAGAGGTTGCAGTGAGCTGAGATCACACCACTGCACTCCAGCCTGGGCAACACAGAGCAAGACTCTGTCTCAAAAAAAAGAAAAAAAAATTCTTATTGACTATTTGGGGCCAAAGATTTGTTATGACAAACTCTAAGCTTACTTCATGGGCTTTAAAGACCTCTGTTAATCTGGCCCAAATCTATCTTTCTAATCTTAATCACTACATCTGTTTGCAAATCTTTTATTTTGTGAAACTGAACTGTTGCTTATACCTCTCTCTGTTATTCCTAGACATGTTCACATTCTGTCTACAGAGAATGATTTTCATCCTAATCCCACATGTCCAAATAATACCCATTTGCCACATACAGACTCAAGTTCCACTTCTTTCTAAAGTTGTATTGGGTCATTGCGGGAAATCATCTATTTCCATAGTGTGTGGGCTTTGTGCTTCTCGTGGCCATCACACCTTTCTACCATGCATGCTACCAACTTACACATATGTCTTTTTCTCCTCATGTACTCTTTGCAGGACCCATATGTAGTTCATCTGTGAATTTCTAAAAGGCAAGCACAATGGTTTGTAGAAAACAAGTTCTTCAACATGTGAGTGAAATGAAGTAGTTTTGTACCATTTACACAAAACTTTATTTCCACGAACCTTGCTGGAAGAGTATTTGCTGCAGAAAATAGAAATTTGCTATTTCTAAAAAAGAACCCTAGTGGAACAAAATTTGGAGGAAAAAAGACTATTTTATTATAAAGAGGTTGTGGTGAGCCGAATTCGCACCAGTGCACTCCAGCCTGGCAACAGAGCGAGATTCCATTTCAAAAAAAAAAAAAAATCTAGTTTTGTACAGCTTCTATATTTATTATATAGGTATAAGGACATCTCAAGAATGTAAGGTCTGGGAATTAGCAGGGTTTCATGGATGGAGTGTGATCAAAGGCTGGTACGCTATGGGAAGACTGGGACATCATGTCTCTCCATCCCTCATTTGTGATTATTTCTGAGTGTCTGATGTTGTTTGATTTTTCTCTCTCCCTCCCTGTCTCTGAAAACTAAATTTTTTGCTTTTCAACCCATATTACAGATTTTGATTGCAACAACTTTTGAATTTTCACTTTTTCTATTAAAATGTATCTAGACTGCAACTCAAATCTCTAAGTTACTATTCCACATTCTCAAACAAGGACCCTAATGTACCTGGCAGGAATCAACTGCCCATCTTTAAGCTTGCCACCCTTGAATAGAGACCAAAATTATACTATCAGACATTTTTGGATACACTAGTTCTTCTTCAAAATGGACATGACTATAGTATGCACCAAAGCTCCCTGTTGCACCCAGGGAGGTCTATAATCATTGGCATCCTTTGGTAACAGTAGCTTCTCCAAAAAAGTGTGTGAGTGGCACAGGCTACCCAGTAGGTGTCCTTGCCAGTGGTTCGACTTCTGAAGTAATCTTCAGATTATAAAAAATTATTCTCCAGTTTTAGGCTGGGCACAGTGGCTCACACCTGTAATCCCAGCACTTTGGGAGGCCAAGGCAGGTGGATCATGAGGTCAAGAGATCAAGACCGTCCTGGCCAACACGGTGAAACTCCGTCTCTACCAAAAATACAAAAATCAGCTGGGTGTGGTGGTGTGCGCCTGTAGTCCCAGCTACTCAAGAGGCTGAGGCAGGAGAATTGCTTGAACCCTGGAGGCAGAGGATGCAGTGAGCCGAGATTGCACCACTGCACTCCAGCCTGGCAACAGAGCAAGATGCCATCTCAAAAAAAAAAAAAAAAATCTAGTTCTGTACAGCTGCTAGTTCTTCAAAAATATTTTAAGTACTGTGTATTTGCATTTTGTTCCAAATAGGATTCAAGTCGGAGTTACAGTTTTTGATAAAAATTTATGAAATCATTTTGACTCCTTGAGGCTATTTATCTTTGAGATTGGCAAAAGAACACTTTGAAACTGAACCAGTTTATGAAATAGTTCTTCATCTTAAGATGAAGGTAGAGTCATCTAGTAAGTGTAAAGACACATTTTTCTTCCATAGGCTAGAGAGCAACTGATTCAACATAGGATTTCATGAGTTTGAAAAGAAAGATGAATCATCCTACTTTAAATGCAACTTTTGGCCATTACATCACAGTTGGTTTGACAACAAGCTTGGAAATCATTTTTTTTTCTTTTTGCCCCTAAATCTGTTGGATTCCCTTCTTTGACCAGAAAACAATCAAGTGAGCTGATCAAAGGGGTCATGTGTCAGAGGAAGGGGCAGCTTCTTCCTACATAAGGTAGAAGTATGAGGGAAGAGACTGATAGCACATTCAGAAAGTTCTTTTCCAGAACTGAATGAAATCAAAGGAAGGAAAGCAAGACTCAGCTGGTATTAGGTAAAGGACTAGAACCTAGACAGGATCCAGCATTGACAGCTGAGTGGACTGGGAAGGAAGGGGAGTGATATGTTTCTATCTGTGTCCCTACCCAAATCTCATGTTCAATTGTAATCCCCAGTGTTGGAAGTGGGGCCTGGTGGGAGGTGACTGAATCATGAGGGTGGTTTCTCATGGTTTAATACCCTCCCCACCTTGGTGCTGTCATCGTGATAGTGAGTTTTTGTGAGATCTGGTTATATAAAAGTGTATAGCACCTCTCTCCTCTCTATCTTGCTACTGCTCCACCCGTGTGAACTGCCTGCTTTCACTTTGCCTTCCGCCATGATTGTAAGTTTCCTGAGGCTTCCCCAGAAGCCAAGCAGATGCCAGCATCATGCTTCCTGTATAGCCTGTGGAACCGTGAGCCAATCAAACTTCTTTTCTTTGTAAATTACCCAGTCTCAGGTATTTCTCTGTAGCAATTCAAGAACTGCCTAACACAGGGAGTTAGGTAAGAAGGAGACTAGAGGATGAGGGGCAGTATAACAGATAAGTGGGTGGTTGTCTGTAGACAAACCAAGATTGCTTATATTGTTTATTTACTTAGCTAGCACAGTCTTGCTCTGGTTAGTCAGCATATTTTTTAAAGGTCTGGAACAGTATTGTATTAGTCAGAGTTCTCTAAAGGTACAGAACTAATAGGAAAGATGAATATACAGAGGGGAGTTTATTAAGGAGTACTGACTCATATGATCACAAAGTGAAGTCCCACACTAGGCCATCTGCAAGCTGAGGAGCAAGGAAGCCAGTCGGAGTCCCAAAACCTCAAATTAGGAAAGCCAACAGTGCAGCCTTCAGTATTTGGACGAAGGCCCGAGAGCCCCTGGCAAATCACTCATGTAAGTCCAAGAGTCCAAAAGCTGAAGAACTTGGAGTCTGATGTTTGAGGGCACGAAGCACCTGGTATGGAAAGAAAGATGAAGCCAAAAGACTCAGGGAGTCTGCTCCTTCCACGTTCTCTGCCTGCTTTATCCTAGCCATGCTTGCAGCTGATTAGATGGTACCCACCCAGATTGAGGGTGAGTCTGCCTCTCCCAGTCCACTGACTCAAATGTTAATCATTTTAGGCAGCACCCTCACAAACCCACCCAGGAACAATACTTTGCATCTTTCAATCCAATCAAGTTGACACTCAATATTAACCATCACAAGTATATACAAAAGCTTACCCTCACATGGATCTTCTGACATTGTTTGCTAGTGTTTGAGAGGTAGAGAGACATAAGGAGTAGGAGAAGAGTGAAACCGGAATGGAAACAATTGGGACGTAGGCTGCTGGCTTTCCCCTCTGCCCCATTACTAATGAGGGTAGACATTGAGAAACCCCAGTTTTGTCCTTTCTGCACAGATTATAACTGTCAATTAATTTATCTGGTGGGAAAGTCATTGATAGTTTAATAAAATTATAATATCCAAATTCCTTGTCAGTCCTTTATATCAGTTAGCAATGTATTCAGCAGCACAATTGAAACTCTCAAACAATATTTCATTTATCTCTATAAACAAAAATTCCAACGTGGACAGTCCAGGGTTAATGACAGTTTAGTGATGACATCCGGGATCCAAGCTCTTCCTGTCTTTCCTCTGTCATCCTCACAGTGTAGACCTTTGCCTCATGCTGGTCACCTCATGGTGGCAAAATGGCTGCTGTACCACCAGGCTCATGTCTGCATTCCAAGAAGAAAAAATGAGAAAGACCTACAGGTTGAATCTGTGACTATCCTAAATAAAATTGAAACACTGTTAATTAGAAAGAAGAGAATAAAATTTGATGGGGCAGCTAGTTGTATTTGCCTTACCCTTCCCTTGGTCAATTAAACCCATATATTTTTTAAAATCAAAAAGTCAAGGTAAACTGTGAAAGAGTGTATTGCTTATAACTAGTCCTGGACAATAGGGATTGACATTGCCTGGCTGAGTGGATCTGGTTTCTCCAAAATATTTCAAAGCTAAGTAAGGTATGCTACCTTATTGATGGTTCACACAATGCCTGTAAGACCCTGTAACTTGGCCTTCTGCACATCAGTTATGAAGATGGAAGAGGACAGAAGATAGAAGCACAGGTATTCCAGAAACAAACAACTTGCTGTACTGTGTGAAGAAGTGACGGAACAGAAAGCTGTGTTGCTGGGAAAAGCTGAATTATGAAGGACTCCATGTGTGGTACTATGTGGTTTGGATTTTTTCATATAGCAATAGAGAACTTCTGAAGGGTTTTAAACAGTAGATCACATGAAGAGCCAGAGACATCCTAATAGGCAAGATGGTGACAAAGAACATCCATTTTTATTTATTTATTTTGCATCAATGTACTAGTTCTGAACATTTGATCTAAGCTTCTAAGTGAAAACCTAAAAGCTCGTTATTCTTAAAGTTATCACATTAGACTCCTTTGAAACTCACAATTTATAAATGAGACATTCTTGTATCATATCAAAGTAGTTGTTCTTTATATCCTTACCTAAATATAAAGTATCATTTTCCTTCTGTGCTTAAATAATGAATCACAGGTAGACACTCATTAATATCCAACATAAAGTACTTCAGTTGGGTGCTAAATTAAAGGACAAATTTGGGATAAAAATCATGTATCAGAAACATCTTTGCTCCACCAGCAGCTTGAATTTATACAAACACTAGAACTGAGTGGAATCTGGGGCCCACTTTTTATATTAAGGAATTTGTTACTTTCTGTTCCGGACAACCAGGACAAGCTACAAACTCTACTAGCAACAAAATTACCTCCTATGTTTGAAATAGTGCAAACAGCAGGTGTTGACAAGACAAAGACATATTGCTTTTTCCCCAAAGGAAGCAAAGGCCCAGATCTTTCACCAAGCCAGCATCCATAAAAAGGATCAAATGAGGGCTTTAACCAACTAAGAATCTCAATTTAGGTTTCTTCTCCAAAGAGAGAAGCTGAACACATTGCTGTCACCTGAATTTTAACTTAAGAAAAGAGTACACAAAACTTTATTTCATTTATTTTGTTTAACTCTGGTATTCAAGAAGATGTATAATTATCTCAGAGACTGTGACAGTTACCTGGAAAATACTATGCTGAAAATAAAAAATCAGTTCAGTTGAAGAGATCTAGATTTTCAATCTGCTATTTTACATTACAAGCAATGTTAATGAAGGAACTTACAAATCCTCTGGGACTCTGGGTTTTATCTGTAAAAACGGAGTCAATTATTTTTGTCTTCTTTCAAGAATTTATTCCGTTCTTTCAAGCAAGAATCAACTTAATTCTTAAAGCTGGTCAGCCAAAATGCAAGCAGAAAAAAGCAATTTTTAACATAATTGATTTAAAAATTAGAATATATTCCCCTGGATTTCTGAGTTATCTGGTCAACTAAAATATACAACTTAACACTGTTATAAACTCATTCAAGTCCCAAGCAACATGACATGCTTCATGAGAGCTAGAGGATGGTGCTGAGGAGCAAAGAGGCCTCGTTCAAAAATAGCTTTCATTACTTTTGCTATAATTTTTCTATTGTGGAATCAATTAATTGCCAATTCATTATTAATCTAGATTTACTGACAACCAGATGAAGGGAATAAACATATCTTGGAAAGGTGAGATACCAAGTAACAGAAAGATATTGATGAGGTTGGTGGGTGAGTAGAAAGTGGACCTCCGATTCTCCCCTTTACACTATAAGACTTGTGTGTTTGGCCGGGCATGGTGGCTCATGCCTGTAATCCCAGCACTTAGGGAGGCCGAGGCGGGCTGATCATGAGGTCAAGAGATCGAGACCATCCTTGCCAAAATGGTGAAACCCCATCTCTACTAAAAATACAAAAATTAGCCAGGCGTGGTGGCGTGCACCTGTAATCCCAGCTACTCAGGAGGCTGAGGCAGGAGAATCGCCTGAACACGGGAGGCGGAGTTTGCAGTGAGCTGAGATCATGCCACTGCACTCCAGCCTGGCGACAGAGTGAGACTCTGCCTCAAAAAAGAAAAAAAAAAAAAAAGACTTGAGTATTTGCATTTATTTTTCTCAGATCCAAAGTAACAATGACATTCCTCCAAATGCTGTTCTCTTGTTTTAAAACCATTCAGCACTATGCTATTCTCACCAAGGTCGTAATTTTTACTGACACACTGAAATTTCTGTGAAATTTATCTAAACTATAGGAAACCAATAGCAAGAAAGGATTTTACAAGAATTGGCAAATGCATTAATGTGTGTTTGCTCTAGCAATATTTCTCCTAAAAGAGGGCTAGAAAGCACAATGATGGGTCCTCGAGGCTCTCACGGGGAAAGAGAAGAAAAGACATTTGGAATTGCATTTTTAAGTGTAGTAACTTTGCAATAAAGCAAGACAGCTCATTTTTTGCTGATGCCTGGAAAACCCTGGAGAGTTGTTTTGAAAGCAATATGACAATATAAGCAGATTCCCAAAATGTACGTTACCTTTCACTCTATTGAGACCTTGTAAAGAAAATCATTCAAACAAGATCACAATTAGGCTTGAAGATATTTACTACAGGGTTAACAGGAATGGTGACTGACAAAAATAAACTTTGGAAATAACCTAAATTTCAAAATATTTGAGAATGCTTAGTTCTTATTTATGGAATAGAGGTATAGTAATTCTCAATCTTATATTTTATTATCTTTTATTTAAAAATATAATATTTAAATGGGCTTCCAAATCAACAATAAAACATGCTAACCATTTTTCTATTGTGCAGGTGCTGCTTTTTGGCTATCATGATGCTAAGAAAATATGACCAGCAGAGAGAGAGAGAGAGCAAGAGAGAACTGATGATGGGATGCTTCATCTTATCAAAAGCCAGCAAAATGTTTTATATGGGTGGTAAAGGCTAAATGATGAGCTATGCACAAAGATTCCAGTCTTTAGTTTTATATATGTCTTTTCTAATTTTAGAGCACCTAGGAAGGGAGGAATAGAGTTGGGAATGACCAGATGAGTGAGATGAGTGTAGGGCAGACACAATGTATTTTTCTGGGTTTAACCATCTGCCTGTCACAGTCCCTGTGCTCTGCTTCCAAGCAGAGACCTTGTAAGTAAAGTGGTCCTTACTGAAGGGAGCCCATGAAAATCACCACCACCAGTCTATTGGCAAAATTCATTTTTGAATGAACTTTTTCCTTTTTAAAGATGAGTAAAATGATAAAAATAAGATTTGTTAGAAAATAATACAAATGGAATGAGAAGAAAAATTATTCTGAAGAATTAGAAAAACAGTTACTGGTTTTTTAGCTGGTCAACAAAAAACAGGAAGAAAAACCTGGGTATCCGCAATAGGATAAGTAAAGACATGGTAAATAGAATGGGGTGATGCAGTTATAAAAAGAGATCAGGTTAAGAAAAAATCAGTACGAAGAGGTGCAAAGCAAATAAACTGAGATTTAAATTAACGAAAAGAAGGGGAAAAGGCGAAACTAGATCAGCTCCAAAATTTCAGCAGGAGAATAGCATTCTGCATAAAAAATCAATAATGTCAAACTCTAACCTGCACATTCTCTTAAAATAATAAAGAAAAAGTGGATAAAATTATAACAGAAAATGAAAGGAATAAAAAGATTTGGAGTTTAAACATGTAGGTGTTCCTAAGCCACAGATCAAATATCGCAAAAGCCAATAACAAAAAAAGTAAGTTAAAAAAGCTTTCTGCAACTGCAATGAATAATTATTAGAAATATAAAGGAAGGAAGAAAGAAAGGAGGAAAGAAAGAAAGGAAAGAGGGAAAAAAGGGAGGGAAGGAAGGAGGAAGGGAGGGAGGCAAGGGAGGGATGGAGGAGGAGAGGTAGGGAAAGAGAGAGTGAGGGAGGAAGGAAGAGAGCAAGCAATTTTTATGACAAGAGTACCACATCTAGACATTTCCTGTCAAATTTTTGCATAATAAAATTGAAGATAAAATTCTACAATATTTAGAACAAACAGAAAAAGTTACTACCAACAGCAATAAAAAAATGCTTACCTACAGCAGATGATTTTCTTTATATGTCTAACTACTATTGTTGAGAGAATGTCCTGTAAAATCAGAATTTGATTGACAAAGGTTGCAAGTCAAGTATTTTACTTTAAGCATATTTGATCTTTGTGGTCAAGGCAACAGAAAAAATCAGCACAACCTACATGACTTTATTGTAAAACTTAAAGGAGATTAATAAATATATTTTAAATTGCTTATCTGCACTGAAGCCAAAGAATAATTTTATTCTGAAGTCTAAAAATAAGTAATGTTTAAATATGTATTTTGTAAAACAGAGGTACCCACAAATTTTTAATAATAGGAATATTACATAATTTAAATATTCTTTTATTGGCCATTTTGATGACACTGATTTTCTATAATTAACACTAGAATAAGCCTATTTCAGAGAAGTTTTATAACAATAACTTTCTTATAATTAACTTTTAAAATTGAATATAAATTTAAAGTTGTTTTGTGGAACATTTAATAATACAAAAAGTTTATGATATGATATTAGGGACAAAACCAGAAAACAAGAGATCATATATAGTAAGAAGTATAGTTACAAACACACTACACATACACACACACTCTCACACAAACACACAAGTGTCCATTTGCTGATTATGAAATTGGGGATTATTTTCTTGTTTTTTCTTTTTAATAATTTTAAATTTTCTTCAATGGCGATGCATTTCTATTATAATCAGAGAAGTTAATTATCAAATTGATAAAGCATTTGAATTATCAAATTGTTAAAGCTGTCACACTGACCCTCTACTGGGCTGTAAACACTGAAGCAGTCTGCCGATGGCAAAGCTAAAAGGGCACCACTGTAACACTCCTTGTGGGGCTTCAGAGGTCACGAGCACTCTAATTCTCCAGACGCTACTGCGGGGCCTGCACAGTTTTGCTCCTGCCAGTACCCAGAAGCGCTCACCTTGGCTCCTGCACCCGCTTACCTGCGCTGCCCTTCCCGTGAGGAGTGGAACAGAGCAGGTTCCGGTGAGTGGAATTCACCGAAGTGGCCAGCTAGGTCGAGCGCCTGTGACTCCAGTTTCCACCCGTGAAGGGGTCAGGGAAATATTCTGCTTCAATATTATATTGTGAATATTACTTCTTATAATTGATGAATGTTGTAATAAGACCACTTTTCGAACAATAATAATCCTATGCCACCTTTTTAAAATAAAGGCAGACATTAAAAACCCTTGTCCAAGTAAATAAGTAGATAAGTAAGTAGATGGGATGGGAAAGAGTTTTATTATTCAGTGTTATTTAAGTATTTAAACTTATTCAGAATGATATGACAAAAAATACAAAGCGATCTATCATCAAAATTATACTTAATAATCTATCAGTTGATAAATTATGTTCTGCTTCAAGTTTGTTGAAGTCATGGAAAGTACCTGACTTGTAAAGACACTGGTTACCCAATCAGTAGTTATTAACTTTCTTAGTATCTGGGAAGTACACCAAATATATTTTATAAAAACTTATCAATTTATTATTAATTATAGTGCTACCCTTTCACTTAGAGTCACCTTATGAAGCCTACCATTTAAAAAAATGGTTAGAGAAAATTAAATTTTGATAATGTTAATGCCTTGCTGACTGTTAAAAATGAAATGCCTATTTAAACACATGCACAACATATTTTCATAAAAACTCTGGAGCTCCATTAACTACTGATAAATGGATCAACAAACGTGGTATTATAATAATACCATACAATGGTAAAAGTAAAATAAATAGCCACTCAATGAAATATTATCCAACAATAAAAAAGAATAAAGTACTAATACATGCTACACATGGATGAACCTAAAAATACATTACATGAAAGAATTCAGTTCCAAAAGAAAAATTACACGTGGCATGATTCCATTTATATGAAATGTCCAGAAATGACAAATCTATAGAAACAGAAAGTAAGAGGAGCAAGAATGGGAAATGACTGCTCTTAGGTACAGGGTTGGTTCTGGGGTGATTAAAAAATATTCTAAAATTAGATTGTATTGATGGCTACACAACTCTGAATATACTAAAAACCACTGGACTAAGCACATTGAATGGGTAAATTTTACGGTTCGTGAATTATATCTCAATCAAACTGTTAAAAAAAACTTTGAAGCTCCAGATTCAGTTCATATAATTCATGGAAAATGTCTGATAAATAACTTTATTGGTAAAGCCAGTCTTGATTGTTTCTGCTATAAAAACTGCCCTCATTTAAAAATTAAATTAAATGTGCATATTAATGTTTCCCTTTCATAACCATCTTACTTCCAAACATCGGAATAGCTGGGGATGAGTTTATCTCATTAATTCACATATCAATTTTTTAAAGCACTGGCTGGATACCCTGCAATTCATTATACTAATTGTTCTAATGTCAATAGCCAATGCTGTGTGCAAATGAATACTCAGTCTTTTGGCCACAAAAACTTGTGTTTTTGTTTGTTTTAAACAATGTTTCTAAATTGGAGACTAAGGCAGAAATTTGAGTAAGACCCCTTGTTATAGCAACTATGTTTGAATGAATACATACCTTTTTTTCTGTGACTCTACATGAACTTGAATAAAGCGATTCCACAGTTTTTAAAATACCAGCCATAGTTGAATCAAGTACAAGTCTTTGAATGCTATAATCTCATCAGTAATGCTTTTTTCATTGCTGTAGAGGCAGATATAAATTACTGGCATGGAATGACTGAAAACCTCCAAGGATTCACCAATCTGTAGGTCATAGCTCTTACTCATCACAACTTGCAAAGAGACATTTCCTATCTCGTGCCAATTTTCTCATTCCACAAAGCACATGGGCATCTAACTAGAAAATGAGTTTAATCTCAAACATAGGCTTGACATGTCACGTCTTTTTATCTGTTAACAGTGTACCACGTATAACAAACTTTTATAAAGTTATATGAAATTTCCTGGCCTTTACAATGAGACTTGTATGAAGTTTTCAAAGCCAACTTCAATAATTGTGTAAAACTATTAAGCTTATATACATGTTTACTAGCACTTTACATTTTCTCATAAACAATGAAAAGTTTAGAGTCTGGATATTTTGTAAGCAAATGAATAGCAAGAGATATTGTTTCAAATTCTTATCTGGAAAGTATATCAAGGGATTTTCCCTTGAGTAAGATTCATTTTTTGAAAAAAATCAGAAAGTGGAGGAGATAAGAGGTTGTTAAAGAAAACTGATATAATTTAATTCTCTGTCTGAATTCATAACCAAAGTAGCACGGGACAAAATAACACATTTCTGATGTCATATTTTGCCTATAACAGAAATGTGTATAAAATGGGGGATGGCACTAAGGCCTATGGACACACCGTCTTTAAGAGCTGTAACACTCACCGCGAAGGTCCGCGGCTTCATTCTTAAAGTCAGCGAGACCAAGAACCCACCAGAAGGAACCAACTCTGGACACAACATTTTGCTTACAAAAGGTTTTACAGACATCAGTATTTCAAACTGTCTCTTGATTTGTGTCTTGAATGTTTTTAAACTCCTGAAAACTGCATCATGTTGCCGAGACCAGCTCGGTCGGGGAGACCTTAACCAGTGGCGCTGGGGGAATTAAAAGACACACATACAGAAATATAGAGGTGTAGAGTGGGAAATCAGGGGTCTCACAGACTTCAGAGCCGAGAGCCTTGAACAGAGATTTACCCACGTATTTACTGTTGTTTGTGGCTTAAGAATGCCTTTAAGCGGTTTTCTGCCCTGGGCGGGCCAGGTGTTCCTTGCCCTCATTCCGGTAAACCCACAACCTTCAGCATGGGCATCATGGCCATCACGAACATGTCACAGTGCTGCAGAGATTTTGTTTATGGCCAGTTTTGGGGCCAGTTTATGGCCAGATTTTGGGAGGCCTGTTCCCAACATCCCAGTATGTTACAATATTGGATGTGTAATAGGTATGTCCTTCTGGACTAAGGAGAAGGGCTACTGTAAATGGGTAGCTGGTAGAGAAATGGAATGAAGCACCTCCCCTTTGGGTGCAGTTTAAGGATCTGAAAGTAGATTTTCTTACAAATATTTG
The DNA here is from genome assembly GCF_006542625.1 of Nomascus leucogenys. Classification (NCBI taxonomy): domain Eukaryota; kingdom Metazoa; phylum Chordata; class Mammalia; order Primates; family Hylobatidae; genus Nomascus; species Nomascus leucogenys. The sequence continues at coordinate 99,291,903 of NC_044391.1, forward strand.
TGCCTTTGGAAAGCCTTTGTGTATGTTTTTCTTAGTCCATTTATGCTGCTGTCATAAAACACCTGAGATTTGGTAGTTTATAAGGAACACAAATGTATGTATCACATTCCGAAGGCTGTAAAGTCCCAGATTGAGGCACCAGCAGGTTCGGTGTCTGGTGAAGGCTGCATTCCCAGCTTACAAGATGGTGCCTTGTTGTTGCATTCTCTGCAGGGAATGAACACTGGGCCCTCGCAGGATGGAAAAAGGGCAAAAGAACCTAAGCTAGTTCTCTCCAGCCCTTTTATATGGCATTAATCCATTCATGAGTCCTCATGTCTTAATTTCTTCCCAAAAAGCCTCATCTCTTACTACCATCACAATGGGGATTAAGTTTCAACAGGTGAATTTTGAGAGACACATTCAGACCACAGCAATATCCATGCATATGTAGACCCTAGTTTAAAGACTACTGATCTGCCTGAATTGACTTCCTAAAGAAAATTCTTTTAAATAATATTCTGTCTTTTAAATATCTAAAAGATACAGTCAGTGATTCTTCAGAGTAGCAGACATTGACAAGGGACAGATTTGCACTGACTTCTGAGGGGTATGTCTGGGACAGTTTGTCTTACAATATAGGTCATATGGCATGCATGTGAGGAGTTTGGAAATGAGAGAACACCACAAATAGATACTCCTCCAAAGAGCAATTAAGATACAATAAGGCCTAAAATGTCCAATTTGGAGCCGAGCAGATGGCTATATATAGTATGTGCTGAATAGAGAAATAAACAAAACTTCAGAACAAAGGTATCCTTTGCTATCAGAATTCTCACTATCCAAATATTTGCTATTAGGATTTGCAGTTACTTTTACCAAAAAAAAATCATTATTTGAAGAAAAACTGACTATAACAAATACATATATCCACATAACAATGAGAAATACTTAAAACACGCTATTCCAATATGTATATTTATAGGTGTGGGGGGGTAAATCTGGACCCCTTATTCCAATATGATCAGAAGCAAAAGTTTCCTATTTGAGTAATTTCTTGTTTCATAGATTCAGCTATAGCTTTAAAGGATGGCTTTTAGCATTCAGTTTCTGATTTTCTATTTCTGAGGAGAAGACAAGTCCACAAGTTCCTTGAATTTGGACATGTATGACTCACTCTTTCCTCACCTCACTGACATTCTCCTTTATCCATTCCAGAATAACGACAGTGATTAGCTGGCCACCTTTTCCATTTGGTTTTTCTTTTTTTTTTTTTTGACACCAAGTGGTTGACATCACCTTGTTTCTGCTGCCATCAAACTTCACTTGTAACCCTTCCAATGGTAACTATTTTTTATTGCCTAATCGTTTTATTTTATTTGATACTTTATTTGGATTTGATATACATCTTTGTTATTTTAATATATTTACATGAAGTTCATATTTGCTGTGTTACAGGAGAGAAATATAATTTGAAGCTGATACCGTGTACTACACTCTACTGAGTTCATTAAATACTAAGTAATTAGACAGTTGACATTTTGTATAATTTATATCATACAGAAGTTCTTGGTAAATTATTTAAATACTTTTAGTATTTAAAAGTATTTTAGCATATTTCAGAAAATTCTTTTGGGATTTTTGGATGGGTTTGAAATGCATTTTTGTTCTTTCCATTTACAATGTAGAATATAAGCTCTTATCCTCAAATTTGCTATCAAAGACATTTTCAAAAATGATTGAATTTAAGGAACAAAGGATGCCTGTACCAGCATCAAATCATGAATCATAAGGGATAATACTTTAAATTATTGATTTCATTGATTATTGACAGATTGCTTCTCACATGAACAGCACTGTGCAGCAGCTAAATGTTAGATAACAGCAATAATTTTATTTAAAAGCATTTAAAATAGTACTGAGAAACACTGGGGAGAACAGATGATAAAATCGAAGTAACATCTATCCTATAAAAGTAAACCTATTGTCAAGCTGTCAGAGAATATATTGAAAGAAAATGCTTGTAATATTGTATTAAATAGACCAAGAAGAATATACAATTATATAGTAGTTATAATTCAATTTTTATTTTACGAATGTTAAATGTGTACATAAAACACACTGACTATCTCTGAGAGGAAACACTTCACATGATTTTTATTTTCCATTTTGTGTATTTTTTTTTTTTTTGAGACTAAGTTTCACTCTTGTTGCCCAGGCTGGAGCGCAGTGGCGCGATCTCAGATCACTGCAACCTCCGCCTCCCAGGTTCAAGCAATTCTCCTGCCTCAGCCTCCCAAGTAACTGGGACTACAGGTGCCCCCCACCACTCCCTGCTAGTTTTTGTATTTTTAGTGGAGATGGGGCTCTCCTAGTTGACCAGGCTGTTCTCAAACTCCTGACTTCAGGTGATCCACCCACCTCGGCCTCCCAAAGTGCTGGGATTACAGGCGTGAGCCACCCTGCCTGGCCATTGTGTGTCTTTTTACCTTCCCCATTTTTTCTACAATGAGAATCTATATTTTTATAATGAAAACAAAAAATTATGAACATTTTATCTGATTTTCAGATGGATAGGATTTTTAAAGTACAGGAATAACTCAGAGAAAAAAAGATCAATACATTTAACTCCTGAAAAATTAAACTTTTTATATGTCATATATACCATAAACAACATTAAAGGCAAATTGCACTCATACTGACAAAATGTTAGTAATATATTTAATTTGTAAGAAACTCATATATAATACTTCAAGAGTAAGATATTTCTTTAAAAATAGGCAAAGATCAAACAATTTACACAAGTAGAAAATAATGCTGAAAAAATGATTCCCAATATTAATAAAAGTTTAAATTAAAATAAGACATTGTTTTTCAAGTGCTATAGTGGACAAAGTGAAAAAAGATCATAACAGTTGAAGGGACCATGTTCTGCTCTTATGGTGGCCCAGAGTAGAGAGAGGAAACCAGCCATGGAGGTGAGGCCTGAGTGAGCCAGCACATCCATTGGAGGTAGGAGACCAGAACCAGAGATTACCAGGGGTCATTGGAGATAGGAGAGGGGAGGTGAAAACTCCCATCCCACATGGTTTTCCAATGCATATGGAATGGAATGCAAGCTATTTTTATCTAGTACAAAAAATAAAGACCCCATAAATTTCTGAAAAAAAAAAAAAAAAACCAGAATCTGACATTTGGTTTGACATTTACTATGCATATAAATTTTCTCTACCATTTTTCATTGCACACTTGTTTGTATTAGTTTTGTTTTTAATCATATTTTCATATGTTTATATTTTTTATTCAACTTGGGTATAAGATTCTTACCAGTAGAAAACCATATAATTTATGTCTTGTATATGCACCCCTCTAACCATTATCCTCAGAAAACTAACACAGGGAGAGAAAACCAAACACCACACGTTCTCACTTATAAATGGCAGCTGAACAATGAGAACACACAGACACAGGGAGAGGAACAACACACACTGAGGCCTTTTAGGGGGTGGGAAGAGGGAGAGCATCAGGATAAATAGACAATGCATGCAGGTTAATACCTAGGTGATAGGCTGATAGGAGCAGCAAATCACTATGGCACATGTTTACCTACGTAACAAACCTGCACATCCTGCACATGTATCCTGGAACTTAAAATTAAATTAAATTAAAAATTAAAAATAAACGTCTAAATTGATTGAAAATAAATATTTTTTAAAAGTAGGGCTGCCTATGATGATTCAGGACACTATCTTACAGGTAGACATAGTGTTAATTACTAGCAGCAGTAGCCCTTGAGGATTCTGAAATAGACAGGAGTAGACAAACTTTAGACAGGTCTCTATGCCCAAGATAAGGAGTGAATAAAAATAAAACTGGAAAACTGATGTATGGGGAGGCATGTGCAGGATAGAAGGAATAATTCCACTGCCAATGGTCAAGCAGCTCCAATTACAAATATCTGGTTCCCATGACATTCTCTGGAGTTCAAAATTGATCTTGGTTGACGTCAAATAATTGCTTGACAGGTGGTAAGAACCTAAAAATTCTGTCCATTTAAGCAGATAGAGTACAAGATGAAGTACGACTGCACATATTCTACTGTATCTCCTTGATCTCAAGGAATATATCTGATTAGATACTGTGATTATTTAACTGTTAGAAAGCAAAAACTGTAATGAACATACTCATCTACTGAGTGTCTACAGGGTAAAATGCTTTGTTTAAAAATGATAACAATAGCTAATTGTTACGATAGCTTACTATGTGCCAGGCAATGTCCTAAATGCTTTTACGGTATTGTCATTTAAGCTCTAAAAAAAAAAATCTGTGAGATAGTTGTTATAATGACTCCCATTTTGCATGGGAAAATGGAATTCAGAGGTACATAACTTTTCCTTGCTACATAGCTAATAAGTGGCAGGCCTGACATGCATAATCTCACTTACCTGTCATTATGTAAATATCCATAGATAAGTATTTATAAAATATATATATTGCTAACCTTATAGCATTCTTGAAATTAGTGTTAGTATGTCTATTTTATATTGTTCTGTTTTATAGAATGCTTGTCCTCAGAGAGTTTGAATCACTTGTCATGGATCACACAGGTAATAAACTATTGTGAAAAATAAAGATTGATATTCAGTCCCTTCTGACTGTAAATGATGCCGTTTATCCACCACGCCAACCTTAGAACCTGCAGTAAAGGATTAAGACTTATAAATTACTCCGAAACGTCATTATAAAATGGAAACAAGGTCATGTGCCCGATGCTTATCTTTTGTACAATATAAATATAGTAATAACAAAAAGGTTATTTAGATCATACTTTTATTTGCTTACTTGATATTTATGTTTTATTCCTCCTAACAGCCCTGTGAAATAGGCTTTGCAGCTGGTATTATCTACCTTGTACAGATGAACGAACGATTGCTTAGAGATAGAAAGCACTTCACCTGAGGTCACCAGGCTAAGTAAATGGCTAAGTAAGTGGTGGTGGAAGATTCCCTGGCTCTCATCCCAGGGTTCCTTTCATACCACATCACCCACATATGGCTTCTTGTAAGGATGTCTGCTTTCAGATTGATTTTTTATATCTCCACTCCTGTATCTTTGACCTGGAATGAAAATGCAGTCTATTCCACTTCTGGAATGCTTTAAATTATATTTGGAACTCCTTCCAGTTGGTCCCTGTAAGAAGGTCTCTATAAGAAGCATATGTGTAATTACTGAGGCCGTGCTGCTTGTACTGATCTTCTTACTGAATAAGAAGTTCCAGACAAGGTTATGGGTTTTAAATAACAGAAGCAAACTCTAATTTAAGCGGAAGAAGAATGTTTTGAAAAGATAGAAACATTTGGGGAGGATTAAGAACTAGACTCAGAAATCAGCCATGAACCACTGTTGTCTAATGAGTCAAGAATCAAGCCACAGTCATGCCTCAGAAACTGGCTAGGATGCACTGGGACAGCACAGCTATGGGGCACTTCCTGCTCTCATCACTGTTCTCTATTCTCCATTGTTGGCACCAAGAATAATCTCTAAGTCTCCGTTAATCTCTGCAGCTCCCTTTCAAGGTTCTGAGTCTCAGATGAGTCACACAAAGGATTCCTTTGTGTGACTCTAAGTCATTTGTCTTACTGAGACAGAATATCTACCCTCACTAACTTCCCCAGTATGATGGAGCACTGTTCCTAATAAGAACCAAACAGTAGGTCTTTGGAAGTCAGAAAACAACAAAAATTGTCCCTTACAGGACCAAAGAGTAAATTTGTACATCTGATAAAAATCCTTTTTTTTTGTAGTAATTAAGCACCTGGAGCTTAATATTCAAGAAACTTAATCTCTCCTATCTTCCAACATAGATATACAAGCAAATAGATATTCTTTTAGCATATATCATATGGCCTTTAGCAAATTATCTCACTCTATTTGTGTGTATCCTCAATTATAAAATAGGTACCTTATTACTGGTCACTCCCTCCCAGGGAGGCTAAATAGATTTGTAGCAACAATAACTTTAAGCACTCAAAAATTCTTTAAAGAAAAATGCTCTAAGGCAGGTGAAAAGTGTTCTCATATTATAGTTCTGACGCACAGAAGCTATTCTGTAAATGTTTTAGAGTTTCCGACTTAAAAATATTTTTCATCAAGACAGATGAAACTTGCGTAGGAGAGTAAAAGAGGGTGCTATAAAATCCAGATGTGTGGAAATGCATGAAAAACTTCATTTGAAACCAAAAGTAAACCTCAGAGAACTTAGTGGTGATATGTCATTGGGCTCATATATTACATAAGGGGGCATCTTACAAAACAAGGCTACTTGGCAGTACTTCTCTTTCCATGGAATTATTGTGTTCTTGAATTCCAATTCAAATGTTGATGACTTGTCATCTACAAATATGCTGTTCTCTTAATTCGTGCAACTGTCATTAATGAATGAAATAAATGCAGGGTATTTTGCAAATTGAAAATACCATGATTTTTCTAAACGAAATACAACTAATAAAGTGCACATGGATCCCTTGGAAAAAATGGAGGAAGTGAAAAGGAAAAGGTTACAATGTATTATAAAACTGTAACTTGACTATGGAACAGATTTATGATCACATAAAATTTTTAAATAGCATAAGAGCTTAGTCTCCTGTATATGACAGTCCTAGGACATTTACAATTTTATTTTAAAAAAATAAAAGGCTCTTCTTGAGCTATTGTGGCACCAAAGATGCCCTGAAACCTCAATAAAAATCTATTTTTACACTTTTACATGGGAGAGAAAAGATTGAAAAGAATATATGGAGCATATAATGCCAGAACCAACCTGCATATCTGAGCTGTAAATATCTTGAATAGATGTTCCTGAAAAGGGCACAAATGGAATAGTCAGTTACTGAAGTTGATTCAGGCAAAACACTACTGAGTTCCATTGGTAAGCATAACTCCTTAAATTTTATGGTTGTATTTTCCATCTCATACTACCAAGATGTTGCCTGTCAATATTTTTTAGCTCAGAAGAGATATGAAATTGTCTTAATCAAAAAGCCACGTACCTTTCTCTAACGTTGACTTTCTAACAAAGATGAACCATTATTAAGGGGATAACATACTGATAAAACTTTCCCTTCTTACAAAAAGCTTGTAGATTTAAAGTAAGTTTGGTCTTAATAAGAGCAAAATAACTTGAACACCATTGATTTGAAGATATGGTCATGCTTGCTGGTGAAGGAACAAGGCCTGGAGCTTAAACCTTCAGCCACTCCCACAGAATGGGGAAATATAGAGAAATACAGACACTTAAGGATTCAAAGAAATAAAATTTTCAAAATTTTCAAGAAGGACACTTCAGCATCACTAACACTCACAAGTTGAACAGATGGTCCATTAGAAGAAATTTAAGTGAAGCCTGAGTTGGAGTACATGCAGTAAAACTGCAAACAGTTGGCCGGGCGCGGTGGCTCACGCTTGTAATCCCAGCACTTTGGGAGGCCGAGGCGGGCGGATCACAAGGTCACGAGATCGAGACCACGGTGAAACCCCGTCTCTACTAAAAAATACAAAAAAAATTAGCCGGGCGTGGTGGCGGGCGCCTGTAGTCCCAGCTACTCGGAGAGGCTGAGGCAGGAGAATGGCGTGAACCCGGGAGGCGGAGCTTGCAGTGAGCCGAGATTGCGCCACTGCACTCCAGCCTGGGTGAAAGAGCAAGACTCTGTCTCAAAAAAAAAAAAAAAAAAAAAAACTGCAAACAGTTGGACTTCAGACTGAAAATTTTATCTGGATATCCAAATAGAAAGAACCTTGCTAAAAGAGTTGGGTAGAATATTACTGTCCTTTTGCTAATAAAGAAAACAGAGTGAAGAAAACACTAGCAATGAATGTAAAACCTGATTTCTATTTAAATCTTTGTTTAATAACATTGATAACTTAAGTCTTTTGATATAAATTCAATCCATAAAAAGTATTGATGCAAAGTGACCTGTGCCAAATTTCCTTTTTCATGTAATTCACAAAATGATGTACAAAACAGCATTATACAAATAACTATAATATAGTGGCTTCATTACATGCTATAACAGAAGAATGAGGAACATAGAATTAAATCTCACTACAGGAATTAAGGACAACTTAATTGAGTAGCCATTTGCTCTGGACTTTGAAAGATGAGTAGAATTTTCATAGATTTGATTATTATGTGGAAGAAATGTAGGTAGGGAAAAATAGTATGATCAAAGACATAGACATGAAAAATCTTTGGTATATTCTAACAAAAAATATTAGTAGAGTAATACTATGTAGATGTATCAGAATAGAAGGTGGGATGTGTAGTAAGAAATAAGTTCTCTAGGTTAAGCTCCAATGGTAGCAATCTTTCAATCCTGTGTTAATGAGTTTACCTAGAGAGAATAAACTCATTAACATAGCTTTGAAATAGGAAGCCATTGTAGAAATTTGAGTTGATAGTTTGTGTAATTTGTATCTAAAATATGTCAAATGACCAAACATATTGTGCTAAACTAAAAAGAAAATGTGCTATATACTAGGTGTGAGTTTCAGAACAAAGTTTTTTTGTTTGTTTGTTTGTTTCTAATCACCTAGTGCCATAACAACCACACTAGGACAAGTATTGTTAATTATGTTGAGCAGCAGAGGGAACCCAGAGGGTCAGAGAAGTCAGTAGCACATCCATTCATTGTCAGTTAGCTGGCATGTAGCTAAGCCAAGGCTCAAATTCAGATTCATCTCCCTATGAAGACTGTGTTCCATATCACGGGTCAGGTTTTCCTCTGAAGTTGAGAGAAAGTGTAACAATGCCATGAACATCATTTGGGGGACAGGATCTCAATATCCTGGTTGGTGGCCCCATTGTCTCTAGTGGCTAATAAACTATAACCAGGGAAATATTCTTCTTAATAGCACTTGTGCAGTTTCACGTAGTATAGGAAGCTCTGAGTCACTTGCTTATGGGGAATGGGTAAATATTTATCTAGTTTCCACAGGAAAACACAATTACACACTCGAATAATAGTGGGAATTATAACAAATCTTCCATTATGCTACATGAAGCTCAATGGAATGACTGGACTTTATGACTGTTCTCTTTTCATTCTAGGGGAAACAAAATCCTTCTTGCTTCATAACATTTCACAGTCAGTACAATACAATAAAATAAGAAAACATAGCACACTCTATATCTGCATTTCTATATTTGTGATAGATTAGTAAGCTATTCTTTCTTAAGTGCTCTAAAAAAGCATAAATTTCAGTTTATGTATTTTCAGAAATCTTGGCCTTAATTGTTGAAATATTTCATCTTGAGGATAAACAGTTCTTTACTTGTCTCTTTCCAACAGATAGGGCTAATCAGAAAACCACAGCAGGGAAAGAACATACACTGAGATAGAAAAATTAGGTCGTTAAAAATATGTCAAATAACAACAATTTAAAAGTAGCTCTTAGCTGAGATGGCATTTCTTTGCATTTCAGCAACAATAAATCTTAAACACAGATTTCTAAATATATGTGCCTATACTCCTTGTAATTGTGTGTATTTATACATAGTGACTATTTTTTCCTTCCTCCCTCCCTCCTTCCCTTCTTCCCTCCTCCCTCCCTCCCTCCCTTCCTCCCTTACTTTCTCCCTCCCTCCCTTCCTTTCTTCCACCCTCCATACCTACCTATTTCGTTCCTTCCTTCCTTCCCTCCCTCTTTTCCTTCCTTCCTTCCTTCCTTCCTTCCTTCCTTCCTTCCTTCCTTCCTTCCTTCCTTCCTTCTTTCCTTCCATGACAGCATCCAGTGGTACAGTGTCCTTCCACTTCTTTTTCTTTTCAGGGTGATGGTGAGTCATCTTCAACAGATTAATATTTCATTTCTCTCTAAATTCTATTGGTAGGGAAAACTTATTCATTTGCCAGAGATTGGATGATTAACATGACCTTGTGATTAAAAAGTAAAGAACGTATCTTTGTGTTTTACACTGAGAAGCTTGGAAAAGTGGGAATTTTGTTTCTTTTCTCTTTCCCCCCTTTTATCAACATGACCTAGTAGGTACAATATAATGACTTCTTATTATGCTTAAAATAAAGTATAAACCTATTACCATGACCTCACAAGGCCTATATGATCTGGCCATACTTTTCTTTCTGATCTCAACTCTTTTTTTCTTCCCTTCTTTTCTGTTCCTTCTGCATGCCAAGCATATATCTGTGGACACACAAGTGTGAATATACCATTATCTCTGTTTGCCCCACTTTTACCTGAGTAAGAAGTTGCCAACAATGACTGAACATTAGAATCACCCGGGGAACTATTAACAATACAAATGCCCAAGCCCCATTTCTAGACATTTTTATTTAAATGTTTTTTAAAGGGGTCTATGCACTAGTTTTTAAAAAAGTTCTCCCAGGTAATACTTATTTACACTCAGGGTTGAGAACTACTACACTATATTTTCAAATGATGGGGATTAGGTATCTAATCAGATGACTTCCCATGGAGACCTTTCTTACGTCCATGTAAAGAAGCCTCATAATATTATCACTATTAGAAATCATACCATTTTTGTTTGTTTGTTTACCAACCATTTCTCTCACTAGATTAGTAGCTCCATAAAAGCAGGGACTGGCCGGGCGTGGTGGCTCAACCCTGTAATCCCAGCACTTTGGGAGGCTGAGGCAGGTGGATCACCTGAGGTCGGGAGTCTGAGACCAGCCTGGCCAACATGATGAAACCCTGTCTCTACTAAAAAAAAACTACAAAAAAATTAGCCAGGCATGGTGGTGGATGCCTGTAATATCAGCTACTAGGGAAGCTGAGACAGGAGAATCGCTTGAACCCAGGAGGCAGAGGTTGCAGTGAGCCGAGATCACGCCACTGCACTCCAACCTGGGCAACAAGAGCGAATCTCTGTCTTAAAAAAAAAAAAAAAAAAAAAACAACCAGGGACTCAGGGACTTTGTATGTCTTGTTCATCATTTTCTCCCAGCCCAGTAGATATTCAGTGAATATCTATTCAACAAATGAACATCTGGCTGATAAGGTAAAACCGAAGAATATGAGAAACATTTATGAATTTATCAAAATACATTTTTACATATAATATAGATGCATTACAATATATGAATGCATACATCGTCTCAAATACCTAGGCCTTACTAGCCTAGAGGCACAAATGGGATCACAACAGGACTAATATCCAGTTTCTAATTTTGCTTTTGTATTTATTTTTATTTGGTTATTAACTAACAAACTTTCAGGTACACTAGGTCCTTGAAAAATTCCTGAAAGCATTTTGAAGTTTTACATATTATCTTGAACCATTCTACGAATGTTTGTCTGCTGCGTACTCCCTTTTCTGCTTGTAGCCTACCATCGCTATGCTAGCACTTACGGACCCCTCTGAAGATGACCTGACTGGTACCGTCCTTCCTCCTGTGTTCCATTAGAATGACCACTATCCAGGTCCAGGTGCCCTTTCCTGATGCTCCCAAAGCAGCCCGACCCCTTCTCACGTTCCTTTTCTAATGCCAGAGAAGTGCTGTGTTTTGTGCAGAGATAGAGAAGATGACCCTCTTCTTCCTTGGTTCAAATATGAGCTTCTAGAAAACCTAATCTGTGCCCTGATGTCACACTAAGTCCCACCTGAAAAGAAGCTCCTCAGTCTTCTGCATATACACTTTCTTTCTACCTATAAGATTAAAAAAAGAAAGTTTAGTGGCTGACAGGGATCACATAGGATGTTGTCCTCCAGTTCCCCACTTCTTTCTCTTTCTGCAGAACAACAGAGCCCACCCCATAGGACCTCATAGGACCTCTTCTCTATGCATCATATGTACAGTCTCTGAGGTTGAGGCACAATAGTTCCACTAGTCTAATATTAGTTTGAGATAATTTACACATGCAAACACTGATATATAAATATAAACATATGTATACACACAGATATGTATATGTGTGTATGTGTGTACACATACATATATATTATATATATGATATAAATTCAGATTTATAGTTTTGAGACCTACCAGGATCTGCCTTCTACCAGCAGTATAAATTTGGGCAAGTCATTTTGTCTCACGGAACATCAATTTCTTCATCTGTAAATGGGAAATTTTAGTAGATTCATAGTATTTACAAGTTTTATGTTCATGGTGTCAACTCTGTGCAAGTGACCATGAAGGACCATGACATGTGGTGAGTTGTAATTTTACTCAGGCATGAAATTGAGGTTCATGTAGTAAGGGGCTCTTGTACAGAAATGAGCCAGTGTGCTGGGGCATGAGCCTTGTTAACTGCCGGGCAGGAAGTAGCCACATAGTTTGTTGTTTTCTTCCGGACCTGCATATACAGTAACCCTCGTGGAGCAATTAAAACAGAAGTGTGGCTTGGGAGAAGAAGAAAAAAAGCTGCTGGTGTTGCAGGGATAGAAATAATAAACATACATGGAGATGTTCAATGTAATATCTTACAGCGAAAGACAGAAGTCTTCAACAATTTTTTCCCATGTATGCCCTAAAAGAACATTTAAAAATTATGTGCCCTCTCACAAATGTTTAAGTTGACATCTAAAATCTTTTGTCTTAATTTTAACTACTTATAAATGATATAATTTCTGGCATGACATAAATATTGGCAATTTAAAATAAAATTGTTACATCATTCTTAAACTGGTTCCAAAGAATCCATATATCGTAGTGATTTGAGAGGCACAATTATCCATTAAAAAAATACACGAACAAGCACTTTTTAGGAGAAACATCAATTTTGCCTTCTTAATCTCCTATTTCCATTCCCTTTACCCTACAGAATTTTCTCTTACTAACGCATGTTTTATGTTGGAAAGTCTGTTATTGATTACCCTATTATATTTCTCTGCAATAAAAATGTATGCATCTAAATCTTTTGTGTGAATTTCCTGGGACCATATAGTTCTGTTTAAAAAGTATTTTGAGTTGAATTATCATTATAATTTATAGTAGTATGCAATAGTAACAGCGTAACCATATAACAAACTTTGATGGATTATTATTAACATAAAGGAAAAATATTGGAAATGTATTTCTTAAGATATATGAAGCTTCTATCTGTAGATGAATATGACTCGCTGCTAGGTGAACCAAGATTCATCATCGATTCTATTCCTATTTTTTTTATAGATGGAAGTGCTAAAAAACTGTTGTCCACATAAAAATACAAATAGAAATGGAAGTAGTTTTATTACAGTAATGACACACAATTCTTTGAACACTTTCCAAGTTACATGCCCTAGTGATTTATGATATAAAATTATTTCAAATATATATTAGCCAACAACTTAATCAGGATCTTCTTCAATTCTGTTGAAAGACAATAATTGGAAAATACAGGACTTGCAAAAAATTTTATTGCCCAGTCATTTAGATCGTTCACTTTCCTAACACCTACAACAATATTTCAAATAGTCCAAATATTAGACACGAAGGGACTTTTTGAGCCCAGGACAGTGTACCTTGATGACATTAGAAATAGATAAAAGTGACATTTGTATTTTATAAGGTAAAAGTAGAATAATTATGAAAGAGGAAGCTGGAAAGAAGACCTGTTTGGGAAGTAAGTTCTTAGATAAATCACTTTCAGGGAACAGTACATATGAAAATTAAGGATCTCAGAAGTTCTTTCTGAAACTATGCAAGTACCTACGCACTCCTTGGGAAGCCTCCACACACCAGTCTGAAGACCTCCAGTGGAAATTAAATATTGATAGCCATTATATTTTAATGACTTTATATGTAACACTCATTCTGTACCTATGAAATTGCTTTTAAAAATTCAGTAGTTTGCATTTTATGACTGAAATGTTATGCTGTTTGGGATTCTAAACTTCAAAATCCCCGCAAATGTTAGGAAGTATACCTAGTAAATATAAGTACTCTCTGCCCCACCATAAAAGGTTAATGAGATTTAAATGAGACAAAGTAGGTGGGAGTGTTATGTCAAGTGTAATGCACCTTAAAAATGTTATGACATGCAAGAATTGGCCTCCTTGTGAAAGAGAAGAAATGGTAATGTCTTGGAAGGACCCACTGCAATGTGCTGAGGTTGGGGAAGCCATTTAGCAGCTGAAATATCCAAGGAAAGAGATATTAGTGGAGGAGGGCCGGGTACAGTGGCTCACGCCTGTAATCACAGCACTTTGGGAGGCTGAGGCGGGCGGATCACCTAAGGTCGGGAGTTTGAGACCAGCCTGATCAACATGCAGAAACCCAGACTCTACTAAAAAAAAAAAAAAAAAAAAAATTAGCCGGGTGTTGTGGCGCATGCCTGTAATCCCAGCTACTTGGGAGGCTGGAGAATTGCTTGAATCTGGGAGTCTGAGGTTGCGGTGACCTGAGATCGCGCAATTGCACTCCAGCCTGGGCAACAAGAGTGAAACTGCATCTCAAAAAAAAAAAAAAAAAAAAAAAAGAAAAGAAATATTAGTGGAGGAGAATATTTGCAGAAGCAGGAAGTAAATACACATTTGGAAAACTAAATAAGGAAGAATTAAAGTTCTTTCTTTCTTTCTTTCCTTCTTTCTTTCTTTTTCTTTCTTCTTTCTTTCTAGGATTAGGCTTGTGTTTTCTGGAACCTGATCTGACAAGCTGAGCCAGTCTGGCTCAAGGTAATTTATAGGTAGGAGATAGAATCTGCTCTGGAAGTTCATTTACATTCCATGTTTTTTTGGCATTTCCTTTTTTGTTTCGTGTTTTTCTTATGGTTTTCTTGTAAAAATGTCTAAGTGTGCTTTCACTGGAGTAAGAGGAAAATAGCTTTATATCCTTTGTAGCCCATGTTACGTCAGAGATCAGAGTGTGTCTAGGAGAGCAGACACCAATAATCTTCTAATTGGCTCTGCATTCCCTCTCTCATCCGTTTCCAACCTGTTTTCCACACAGCTGCATGAATGAGCCTTTGAAAATGAAAATAGAATACATTCCCTCCTCTCCTTAAAGCCTCCTAATGGCTGTCCACATTGCATTTAGGGTAAAGCTTAATCCGTGATGTGGCCGGAAGGAGTGTTGTGTTGGAACTGGCTTATACTGGCCCATGAAAACCAGCTTTAAATTTTGTGAGCTGATTGTCAAACACAATCATTATTAAAATTAAATTATATAGCCATACAATTAGATAAATCATATAAAAAAGATAGGTAATAGTCAAAACTCAATACTTCCTAATTATTTTACATTTTACTTTTTGTTCTTGAGATTATTTACATTTATTGTATTTGTATGGTGGAAATTCTATATAATCATCTGCAGCTGCACAGATCTCCCCAACTCTGCATAAGCTGGTATCTTGACATCAGTTATGTGGTTATATTTATACCAAGGGAATTGGCAACACTACAAAGAAGGGGTTTTTGTTTGTTTGTTTTATTTTGTTTTTTCTTCCCCAGAGAGCTGCTTGCTAAATGTTTACCAGCACACCATTGGGAGGCCAGGACACAAACCTGGATTAACATATAAGGAGGCCAAATTGACTTATCCTTGAACAGTTCTCTGCATCTGTTTTTGGCATTTCCGTTTTACAATCCCTCCCCAGATAATAAATTTTTAAAAAAATTAATAAAATTTGCTTATTTGTACTACTTTAATCTTTGAAATTATCTTCTTTGAATAATCATTGCTCATCATGTCTCATGAGATCCAGCACAAAACTCACATTCTTTAAGAACTTTACCTTTCTGTCCCTAGATGCTGAAGACTTTCGCTTCTCAGTGTTTACGTATACAGTATTCCTTACAGTATTATCAATTCACAATTTACATTATTGTTTCAATGTGTATATATATACACACAGACAAGTATGTATATACACACACACATAAGTTGTGTATATTGTTTCACACATATGTATACATACATAAGTGTGTATGTATAGTATATGTATATATACACGAATTGTGTGTGTATATGTATATGTGTGTGTGTATACACACACAGTCTTTCAAAACACAGTTAATAATTTGAAAACATAACAATATTTTGTATAGATACCCAGTGGCACTTACAAAATGAACCAACACCCAGGTGTTTTAAGGTTAATATTCTTGGATCCAATTGTAATGTCCATAGAACCTTTCTCAAATTGCATCAAGGGATCTGAACATTAAATTATGTTCTTTTTAGCACTTCCAGTAATAAGAATTTGACAATCATAATTTGCCAATTTCCCTGATAGAACATAGGCAGAACAGCACCTGGTTTAGATTTTCCATTTCAGTATTGACTTTAAGATCTTCTTTGAGAAGAAACTAGGCTTTAAAATCTCATCAGGAGTAGCAATATGCACCATTTTATAGCCATTTTCTTCACAGACTTTCATCACACTTTAGAGAATAGAATTCGAAAAACAAAAAATTTTGGTGCATTTGTGAGATATTAAGTGGCAAATAAGGCTTTGGCTAACTTATAACCAAGGATGCTTTAAAAGATTCTTTCCAAACAAAAATAAATAAATAAATAAATAAATAAATAAAACCCACAATGTATGTTAAGTATACCTCACTTGAAATAGCAAGAACATTTTAAATATTATAACATGGCTATGATAATTTTCTGGGTCACAACAACAGTGGCTAATCTGAACATGAGAAATTTACATAAGAGCTAAGCAAAGTCTGGAAGGGAGAAGTAGACCAGAAGGTCTAGAGGTTATCTACACCAGTCCATGTGAAGAAGATGGAAAGTGAAGGGATTACCCCTTTGTCTACTTGACAATTACCTTTCTATAGTGTCTGGCATGTGCTTATTTAATATATCCAAATATATGTGGTTCTCAGAAAGAGATAATGTCCTTGAATTTCATCTTTGTTTTCTCTGTCTTCAAACAGAAGCGTGAGTGGATTTAGGTTTCATAAACCTAACGTTTAACAATTTGGAAGAGAGGGGCTATTTTTTAAAAAAATTGCACAGTTACAAAACAAAATTAGGTTCAAGAGTGAATATTCAGACTGAAAAGAGAAATAATAGCTATAATTTTTAAATGCTGAAAAATCCCTTAAATCTCACAAAATTAGAAAAATATACGTTTTCACTAGCTAATTCCTTGAGATACTTCTATAATACTTTTGTATTTCTGTACACTGACTCTTTATAGGACAATAATTTTGTAATATTTTTATAGAGAGAAGATAAAGATAACAGTCTTTTTGACAAGGTTGATCAAATTTTGGTTTTATTGTAGATAATTGAGATGCATAAAACATGACTTCACACACAGATGTCCTCCCTGTTTGTGGTACAGCTACAGACTTATGCCTCACAAAGAGATTTTGACAAATTCTATTGTGCTTAATTTCTATCAAAAAAGGAAAAGCAATTGTATGGTGCACTTATATTTGTCTATGTTGCATTATCAAACATCCTTCTACTAGAAAGCAACTTCTATTTTATCTAAGCATTGATAGGAATCATTTTAACTCATCTAAACACTGGAAGAATTTTCTGCAGACTTATCTCTGTTTCCATGTATTTCATACTTTGATTCCCCTCCAGTGCCATCATCTGGTGCCAGAAGTTGGTAAATATCTTTCATGTTGTAATGCACCCACTGACCCTGCAATTTTATGGTGCGGTACGGTGAGTACTAATAGTCACCAAAGTTATCCCTCCACCAGAACTTTTCATGGAAATCACCACTATATCCCCCAAACCTAAGTTAAATATATTCCCAACTTAACTTGTCTGTAGCTTTGTCCATGGGCCTTCTAAGGCCATGCACTTAAAAGGAAGCTTAAAGAAGTTATTAGACAATCTTCATCAATATGGTAGAGCTACCTTACTCTCGCAAATTTTACAAAACTATATGACCATAGTGCTAGGACTCTTGTTAGGACTTTAGAAAGGTCATGTGCATGTGAGGGGCTCTGAATGTTAGCCCTCATTAAGCTTCTTAGAGAATCTGTCCCTGGACAGTTTAGAATGTGCTGCCAGGAGCCTCCCACTATTAAAAATGTAGGGAGTGTACCATGAGATACTGGAGTTAGCTTCATATTAGCAAAATGAGGCCAAGTATCAGAAATGAAATCCTAACATGGATAAAGGTAATCTACATTAGAAAGAGAAAGCCTGTTTCTCAGAGTTTCCATTTCAATACATGAATCATCTTTTCTTTTTTATTTTTTCTTTGAGATGGGGTCTCACTCTGTCACCCAGGCTGGAGTACAGTGGTGCAATCACAGCTCAATGCAACCTCTGCCTCCTGGGTTCAAGCAATTCTCCTGCCTCGGCTCTGCCTCCTGGGTTCAAGCAATTCTTCTGCCTCAGCCTGCCGAGTAGCTGAGATAGGAGCATGCCACCATGACCAATAATTTTATATTTTTAGTAGAGACGGGGTTTCACCATGTTGGTCAGGCTAGTCTCAAACTCCTGACCTCAGGTGATCTGCCCACCTCAGCCTTCCAAAGTTCTGGGATTACAGGCATAAGCCACCATGCCTGGCCCAATAAATGAATTATCTGGATTCCCCTCTTTCTGTTACCACTGTGATCTGTTTATCAGAAAGTCTTGTGGACTATACCTCCAGACTACATCACAAATCTTCCATTTTTCTTCATCTGAATATTCCTAACTTTGCTTGTATTACCATCATCTGTAGGCTGACATCAGCTGGTTCCTGTGAATGATCGAAAAGATGTCATTCCACATTTGCCCCAGTACCACATGAGTGATTCATTCCCCACATAGAAGCCCGGGTGATCATCTAAAAATATTAATCGAGTAGTGTTACTTTTCTGTCTAAAACTTTCTAGTGGCTTCACATTGCCTTTAGAATAAAATACAATCTCCATGTTACGGTGTACAAGAACCTACAAACAGATTCCCGCCTACCTTTTTAGCTCAAATTGTCAATACCAGGGTTCTCTGTCTTATCTAGCTTCACCATCCTTTTTGCTCCAAAAATTTGTTAAGTTTATTCCTGCTCTTTGCATTGCTGGTCCCCTTTCCTAGATGCTATAGCTCCTGATCTCTTTAGCTGACTCTTTCTCCAGCAGAAATATCAGGTCCTCTATAACAACCATCCTATAAAGATGTTTTCCCTCTAGTCACTTGGTATCAATTACCTTGCTTTTTGTAAAATTTATTATAATATAAACTTATCCCAGTTGTGTTTATTATCTTTTCAGGAGAATTTTCAAGTACAATGTATACTCCACAAGAACAAGAAATGTGTAGGCCTTAATCATTTTAGTCAGAATCTATAGTGTCTAGAAGAATTCCTTGTAAATGCTAGAACCTTAAATTTACTTGGTGATTATATTTTTTTAAAAAGGTAGAGACCCGGGAGGCCGAGGTTGCGGTGAGTCGAGATCACGCCATTTCACTCCAGTCTGGGCAACAAGAGTGAGACTTCGTCTAAAAAAAAAAAAAAAAAAAAAAAAAAGAGGTAGAGAGAAAGGCTGAATCTGATTCATGGAGAATGGAGAACCTTATCAGTACAGAATAATGATAACAAGGATGTCAGGTACAGGATTCTGATGTTTCTAAGAAATAAACTGGGGATAGGTCTCAATACACTGATCAACATTAGGCCTTTCTAAGTCTTGAATTAGTGTCTTTTTTTGGTACTTCTTGAGAAGTACCAAAAACGCTAGACAGAAAGAAAACTCTAAGATAGCCTGCCTTCAAGGGAGCATTGGAGAAGGGCATCTCATGGATCAAAAAAGCCTGGCTTTGCTGTTCTTGGACATAGGGCTAACATCCATTGGTTTTCAGGGAACCAGTTATTATGTATTTCCCTGTTTTCCCTTGCTTCTAGTAGAGAGAAAGAGACCTCTACCCTGAAGCTAGTTGGATACTTATTATGAACAACTGAGATGAGGCAGATACTAGTTACTTTGCAACTTTGTGGCTCACAATTGAGGCTATCCCACTAGATTCTGTAGTCAAAATATTTCT
Organism: Nomascus leucogenys; assembly: GCF_006542625.1. Taxonomy (NCBI): domain Eukaryota; kingdom Metazoa; phylum Chordata; class Mammalia; order Primates; family Hylobatidae; genus Nomascus; species Nomascus leucogenys. The sequence continues at coordinate 99,311,795 of NC_044391.1, forward strand.
ACTGAAATATTTGGTGTAGCTTCAGTGATTTTAATAAATTTTCTAACAGATGTCATGCTGTATAGAATATTGGGCCATTTGTTAATTGTGAACTATCTAAAATGTGTAGTTGACTAATTTTTCCATTGTCAGATATTTTGACCAGCCAACAGTGTTTTTCTCTAATCAACTCTCATCTCTCCTGCTATGCTATGCCATTTGTAATGAGCTTTTCTATCTACTAAAACTAGATAATATTTTTTTACTCGCTTCTTATTTCCCAGAAGCCGTCAGGCAGTTGCCTTAGGAGTGCAGTAGAATCTTCTCCTAAATGTGTGAGACTGAATTTTTAAAGCCATGCATTGATTATTTCTATTTTTTTCAACACTGGTAGATTTTATTATAACAAGAGGATCACATAAGTATTTTCAGCTCATCTAAGTAATGTCAGAATTTCAACTTTTTTCCTAGGCAACCCTTTGAGTTGGGTGGTAGTCACATTAAAATATGTACAGCGCCATCTTTTGATAGCAATCACTACAAAAAAGAAATCATTACAGTCACTGACGTCCGTCACTTTAGCTTTTGCAAGCTTTTTAAAAATGCTGACAATCTGCGGCCCTCTCAAACATAGACTAGCATTTCCCCCAGTCATCCTGTCACTTGCTTTTTGTTGTTGTTTTTAGATGAGACCAGCTGCCTTGTGATCACTGAAATGTCAGGAAAAAATCATTTTCCACAAGACAGAGAAGAGCTTAAATATTCTTGGAGACAAAACTCCTACAGAAATCTTTAAAAATCCAAAGGAATAATTCTATGAGGTATATGGGTGACCGCCACTAGTGATCACGGCAGTTATGGATGCACTGGCAGGCAAGTCTGCCCTTCCCCCCCACCTTTTTTTTTCTTCAGACAGGGCTGCTCTGTTGCCCAAGCTAGAGTGCAGGGGCGTAATCTCAGCTCACTGCAATCTCCACCTCCTGGGCTCAAACGATTCTCCTACCTCAGCATCCCCAGTAGCTGGGATTACAGGTGTGCCACCATGCCATAGATTTTTATAGTAGAGATGGGGTTTTGACATGTTGGCCAGCCTGGCCTCGAACTCCTGACCTCAAGTGATCCGCCTGCCTCGGCCTCCCAAAGTGCTGGGTTTACAGTTGAGAGCCACCGCGCCTGGCCAAGAGTTGTTCTGTACCTTCTTTCTAGTTGTATTTATAGAAGAAAGGCACAGAAAATGGTCAAGGTTTTTTTAAATTTGCTTTTAAATTTTTATTTGTATAAAATTAAGGGGTACAAGTGCAGTTTTGTTACATAGATATATTATATATTGGTGAATTCTTGGCTTTTAGTGTATTCATCACCTGAATAATGTACATTGTACCCATTAAGCAATTTCTCATCACCCTCCGCCGCACCCTTCTAAACCTGTAATGTCTGCAATGCCACACTCCATGTCCATGTATACACATTACTTAGCTCCCACTTAAAAGTGAGAATCTGCAGTATTTGACTTTCTGTTTCTGAGTTATTTAACTTAAGATAATGGCCTCCAGTTCCACCCAAGGGAATGCTTGTACACTGTTGGTGGGACTGTAAATTAGTACAACCTCTATGGGAAACAGTATGGAGATTTCTCAAGGAACTGAAAACAGAACTACCATTCCACCCAGCTATCCCAATACTGGGTATCTAATCAAAGGTAAAGAAATCATTACATCGAAAAGATTCCTGCACTCATATGTTTATCTCAGCACTTTTCACAATAGCAAAGGTATAGAATCAACCTAAGTGTCCATCCATGGATGACTGGATACAGAAAATGTGATTTATATGCATGATGGAATACTACTTACCCATAAAAAAATAAAATCATGGCCATTGGTTTTAAAAGAAAAAACAAGAGATGCAAACAGCTATTTTATCTAATACAAAAACATTTTATCTATGTTTGACCATAGACAAAGGAATCTCTCTGGGCATTGCTCCTTTCAGTTTCAAAGTTGAAGATAGAACTGGATGATTTTTTAAAGCCCTTTTTAGCTAGAAAGATCTATGATTTGGTCTGTTGTTATTAAGTCATTACAATGTTTAGCATCTTAACTGTGCCAAACAGAAAAAAAACTGCATAAACAACTATCGAGTTCTCATCATATCGCCACTTAGATAAAAATATTTTCCTCCTGTGGAAAGGAGCCGGTGAAAAGGGGAAAGAAGAATAGATAATTTCTCCTCAGTAATATCAAGGGAGACAGGCATTTCCCTTTATCATCCTGAAGTCTTGAAGGTGGAAAAAGGAGAAAAATAAATTCCCTTATTTTTTAAAATGAGATAAATCTTAAAGCCATTATAATTTAAAACAATCAAAAATATCTATTTCTATTTGGTTCAGGTACTTATACAGATGTTCATGTTGTTTAATCATTATGCATTTCTTCATAAGAACCTATAGTGTTCTCATGGTTTTACGTAACTATACAAATGGTTATTATGTTCTTATCCTAAGAATTTTAGGGGAGTAATAAATAATTTTAAATACAAATCTTCATTGGAAAATAGCTATTTACTTAAAGATAAATGAGGATGTAAGATGAATACACACACAGACACACACACACATACTATTTTCTCACTAATACTATCTCAAGTGAAAAATTACTCCATCATTTACAAACTTCAAGGAAGAAATACAGTTTTTAAAAGAGGGGAAAATATTGACTCTTCAGATAAAAAGAGGGAAAAATATTATGTCCTAAGAGGATAAGAATAATCACTCCTAGGCTGAGTTGTGTAATAACAAACAATGATACTACAAATGCCCAGACATTCAATAAATACTATATATTGATAAGAAACATTTGTTAAGTGCCCGATTATGAAATACCTGTAAGTTTAAGGTCAAGATAAAATTATAGTATCATTTATTTTAGTGACACATATACTTTGAAAACAATCAATGGTCTTGTAGAAGGTGTGTTTTTTAAATAAAAAGACAATGTTTTTGACAAACATACTAGAATTTATGCATCTAAATGAGCATGTACAAATGTATTTGTACTGCTAGGGTACTACTCATATATTTTAGGGGAGGGGACATATCCTTACCGTTCATTTTTGTCATCTGGTTCAATTTCCAAATTTTTCTCAGAAAGACTAAAGATTGGTACCAAAATCAAATACAAAGGAAGCTTTTGCCACCACTAGCAGTATTCAGAAAAAATATAAAATGTAATACGTAAATATTGTTCTGAGGACAACAATCTTCTTAATGATTTATAAGTACAGTCCCATAGAAAACTCCTGAGGTGACTATTTAGATCAAGGTCCAAACATTCTAATATTCTAAAATCAATTCTGTCACTCCACAGTCATGTTGTGAACAAATAGTTTGCCTAAAATAGGATTACATTGTTCAAAAGCAGTAATATTTCAAAATAAATGTATGAAAAATAAAGTAACTCACTTACCACCAAGTAGTACTAACTTTTATCTTTCTTTTCTTTCTTTTTTTTTTTTTTTGAGATGGAATCCCGTTCTGTCTCCCAGGCTGGAGTGCAGTGGCACGATCTCAGCTCACCTCACTGCAACCTCCACCTCACAGGTTCAAGCGATTCTCCTGCCTTAGCCTCCCGAGTAGCTGGGATTAGAGGTGCCCACCACTATGCCTGGCTAATTTTTGTAATTTAGTAGAGATGGGGTTTTGCTATGTTGGCCCAGCTGGTCTCGAACTCCTGACCTCAGGTGATCCACCTGCCTTGGCCTCCCAAAATGCTGGGATTACAGGCATGACCACTGCACCTGACTTTAATTTTGATCTTTCTAAGTGGATCAGTCAGGGTCTTGACAGAATCAAAGGCACACATAGAAGGGATTTTTAAAGATAATTTAATGAGAACTTATAGAAACCTGTGAAGGATTGGAGGAACCAGTGAGGAATGTGAAGGCCCACTTGGACTGGCAAAGGTGGGAAGCCACTGCCATCTCTGGGCCCGAATAGGCAGGAGGAGAAAACTGTACGAGTGGAATCCAGTGAGTGCCAGCTTTGGAAGAAGGGTTGGCTTTCAGGTAGAAGTCACTGGAACACAGCAATGACACTGAAGGGAGAAAGCGGAGTCTCAATCTCTCTCTCCCCTTATCTCTAGGTCCTTCCCTTAGCCAGAGTGGAAAACAGTCAGTGCGATCCTGATGGTTAAGCTGTGGGGAGGGTCAGCAGATATAGAACAGAGAACAGGGTACAGACATACAGAGAAGGGATCAGAGCTGGGAGGGGGCAACAAAAAACTAGAGAGGATGCTAAGATTCCATATTTTGCCATTTTTAATTGATTGATTAATTTTTTCATTCATTTAAAGAGTCAATCTGATAGTTTTCCTATACCAAGCACTACAGAGGGTTATAAAAGCAAATTAAATTTAGTCGTCATACTCAAAGAGCTTTGAAACATAGACATTTACACATATAATTATGACACAGGGCAGAATAAGGCACAGAAATAGTAGTGTAACTAGTATATCCCAGATGTCACCTTCCTTGTCATGTTATATTAATCATACAAATCTTTATGTTCCAGAGCCACAGAGCGCTTACTAGGAAATCCAGTCTGTTCCTCCAAATATAACCATGAATTCCTATTGCTATTTATATGCATTAGCCAAATGCCCATACGGTTCCCCTTTTGACTGATTCTAGATAATACCGTTTTTAGTTTTTCTTCATGTGAGGTGGTAGGGAAGGGCCATTGCATATTATATAAGAGCTGCTGCCTGTTGCTCACCGGTCCTTGTGCTCTAGTCTCTTCTTTTCCATCCAACCCTCTGCTCTGTTGGGCACCATTGCTGTGACATTCAGGTAATAAAACACCCACCCTTATTAAATGACCCTGGACCATCAATCTCAGTGCCCTCCACATACCACTTCCTGTGCTATTGCTGAACTTCTCTAGATTTACAGCCTTCACATAGGCCATGATTGACCTTCTGGACAGTAAAAACACCTCTTCAAACTGTTATCTGGTGCTGTTACTTCTCTTGACAAAAGAAAAGCAAATTTTTCTCCTCCTGAGCAGCTGTACTAGAAGCAGTTATTACAGCAGATACGTCAACCCCCCCAGTGATACCAATCCCTTCTTCATACTAATGATCTTCAGATACTATTGTTCATGCAAATCCTGAGAGAATTCCCCTAACAAGGGCATCCTCTCAGATAATTTCGAATGACATCTGATTGTTTTCCTTACAAATTAAGAGTTACAAAGAATACAGTCACTGTTTTTTACAAATATTATCATTTTAATATAAAATTGTTGACTTCCAGTTCTGGTCATGATGCAGTTAACTGTATTGGATTGAAAAGCACAAATAATAGGCATTCACCCCGCCTTTTGCCCTCTGGGCATATTCTACTCCAAATAGTATCATTAAGGAATGGGACCCATGCAGAAAGCAGCAGCCCTTCTAGGCTGAAGCAAAAGAGCTTTCCGAGCCCATAAAGAGAAGAGAAAGATAATGGAAAATAAGCAATATTAAAAAAAATACGGGGTAGAAATATTCAGCTTTAAACAAACACATTAAACTACAGATTCAAGAACCCTTATTAAAGCAAATAAATGCAAATAAAACCAAATAGGAACGTCCTAGTCAAACTACTAAATAAAAAAAATTAGCAAAGAAAGAGAACAGCACTTATTACCTCAGAGGATCAATAATAAAACTGAAAGCTAACTTTTCAACAAGGACTATGGAAGCCAGAACACAGTACAAGAATATCTTTCAAGTGGTAAAACACCAAAAAACAAAAAACCTGTCAATCTAGTTATTCAAAGATCAAAGAATATTAAAAATGAAGGCAAAATAAAGACATCTTTACAGAGAATTTGTTGCTAACATACCTGCACTACAATAAATATTAAATAAATAAATATTAAAGGGAGTTCTTTGGGAAGAATAAAGGTTACCTCACGTGAAGGCATGGAACTGCAGGAAGGAATGAGGGGTAACAAAAATGGAAAAATATATGGGTAAATATATATTTACATGAATTGTTTAAAAGCACTAATAAAATGACACTGATTTTTAAAAAGTTAATTAGATGTAAAATAGGTAACAAAAATAATAGCTCAAAAAGCAGGAGAAATTATGGAGTTAAACTGTGAAAAAGTTCTTGTATTGTTTAGGCAGTAATAAATGTAGTAATTTAAAGCAAACGCTAACATGTGAAGGGTGACTATTATAAGCCCCAGAAAAATTTCTCAGGTAATGCTAAAAGAAGCTGTAAGTGTGATCCTAACAGAAGAAATAAAGTAGAATTTTAAAAATCCCTGTTAATTCAAAGGTTAAGAAAGGATTATTAAATACAGTAGGATACAGCTAGCAACATAGTAGGCTTAAATCCAAACATAATGGCAGTTACATCAAATATAATGGAATAAAATTCCAATTTATAAACAAGGATTGTCAACAGATAAAAACAAAACACAACCATGTGCTGTTATAAGAGCCACATTTGAAATATAGCACAGATAGATTGAAAGTACAATCATTAAAAAATATATACCTTGCAAGTACTAACCAAAAGGTAGATCTCTGGCTATATTAATATCAGACAAATGTCTTTGATACAAAAATATTACTAGAGATAAAAAGTTACATTTCACAATAGTAATAAAGTACCCTGAATAGAAAGATATAACTTTTTTTTTTTTTTCTTAAGGCAGCATCTCACTCTGTTACCCAGAATGGAGTGCAGTGTGCAATCTCAGCTCACTACAGCCTCAATCTCTTGGGCTCGGGCAGTCCTCCGAACTCGGCCTCCCAACTAGCTGGGACTACAAACATGTGCCACCATACCCAGCCAATTTAAATATAACATTCTTATAGGTATTATATGACAATATTTGACAGAACCAAAAGGAAGAATACACATTTCCATAATTATATTGAAAGATTTTAACACGCTGTTTTCTGTAACTAATAGAATAAAGAGGTAAAAATAATCATCAGAAGAACATAGAATATATGAACAAAACTATTAACAAACTTGATCTAAATGCAGATCATTTTATCTAACATGCACAGGATAAAAATTCTACTCAGGCATAAATGAAATGTTTACCAGAATCCACCATATGCTGTGTCTTAAAGTAAGTCTCAAGAAATATGAATGGCTGAGATCATACAGAGTGTATTCCCTGACCACAGTGAAAATAAACTAGAAATCAATAACTGAAAGATAGCTTGTGAGAAGGCCAAAAAGCAGCCCATAACATCCAAGAACTGATTTGATGCTCATAGCTAAGCTTTAGTGTGAGGGCAGGCCTGGTGCTCACAGTTACACCATGTTCTTCTCCAGGTGGGTATAAACAATCTCACAAAACAGCAACATTAGACAAGGTCACTCTGGGACCGTGATAGAATGAGACAGATTAAAACCACTTCATAATTCAGTTTAAAACACTGTGGAAAACAAGATCAATGTTTATGCAGACAACAAAATACCAAACACCCTCCACTTCTGGCAGATAGGAGTAATTGCTCCCTCTTGATCAGCTATAGCTGCAAGCCCTCTTTAGTGTGACCTACCTAGAGATGAGATTCAGTAAGATAGCAGCCAATCATAAAATGGTCCCTGCTTTCTGATAATGCCTAATCTAGGGTAAACTTCTACATCCTTTAATCCTCCCCAAAATTCCTCAACCAAACAAAACTTCCGGAATTTATAACACCTTCCCACTATGATGCCTCATAATTCCTCATGGTGTAAGTTATCCCTTCGCTGTTTTGTAAAATAAAACCAACTTGTTCAACCACAGATGTATGCCTGGTGGTCTTTGGCAATGACAGCTGAAACCCCCAAATTTGGAAATTAAGCAGTACTTTTTTTAATAGCCCAGGGATGAAGGAAGAAATTATAATAAATGATAAAATATTATAATCAAAATGACCTATCAAAATGTTTTGGGATTAGTTAAAGCTACTCACAAATGAAATGTACAATAAAAAATTCCCTCCTGTTTTTTGGCAGGTGGTAGGGAAAAGTAACCATTTAAAATATGTCCCTTGTGTTCTCCATAACAAAGGCCAGCTCTCCAGAGGAAACTACCAGAGCCTTATCTGACCTGGAGGAAGGGCAATTAGTCACCTCCCACCCCCTACAGATTTCCTGTCTAATATAAAGGAAGGAAAAATAAAAGGCTAAGAAATGCTATTGAAGTTCACAGCTGAGGGATTCATGCCCACCAAGAAACAGATTTCATTATAAGATTATAGAATGTTTCCCTTCCCCAACACCTTACCAGCACACTAATAGGGCTTCAGTTTAGTAACAGTGGATTACAACTGAGAGAACTGCAAGACACAGAGAGACAGTTTAAAAAGGAGTTCTTAGGAAAAGCCAAAGACAACAGGGAAGAAAAAAATCTGCAGGAACACTGGAGGAAACTAAAGCCTCTAGCGCCCACGGCTACAACACATATTAAACATAGCTCAGCTCCTAGATTAGCACAAACCACACACCTTACCTAATTACCTGAGTTCTTATTTCCCAATATATCATGTCCGGTACTCATTAAAAAATTAAAAGGCAATATAAAAGGCAAGAGAAAACATAGTCTGAGGAAGCACAACAGGAATCAGAAACAGTCTCAAGTATGAAACAGATTTTTGAATTATCAAATAAAGGATTTTAAATAACTAATATTAATATGTTAAGGGCCTTAGTAGAACAGTAGATGACATGCAAGAATCTACTGGGTGATGTAAGCAGAGAGAAGATCTAAGAAAGAATCTAAAGGAAATGCTGGAAATAAAAAACACGGTAACTAAACTAAGCATATCATTGATGGGTTCATCAGTAGCCTGACACAGTCAAAGAAAGATGCAGTGAGCTTCAAGGTATGCCAATAGAACTCCACAAACTGAAATGCAAAAAGAAAAAGGAATGGAAAAAGAAATAAAATAGGCCGGGCCTGGTGGCTTGTGCCTGTAATCCCAGCACTTTGGGAGGCTGAGGAGGGCAGATCATGAGGTCAGGAGATCGAGACCATCCTGGCCAACATGGTGAAACCTTGTCTCTACTAAAAATACAAAAATTAGCTGGGCATGGTGGCATTTTGCCTGTAATCCCAGCTACTTGGGAGGCTGAGGCAGGAGAATTGCTTGAACTCGGGAGGCAGAGGTTGCAGTCAGCCAAGAGCATGCGACTGCACTCCAGCCTGGCAACAGAGCAAGACTCTATCTTAAAAAAAATAAATAAATAAAATAAATAAAATACCTAAGGACTGTGGAATAATTACAAAAGTTGTAAAATATGTGTAACGAGAATACTGGGTAGAAAAGAAAAAGGAAAAATAGAAGTCATATTTGAATTAATAATGGCTGATAATTTTTCAAATTAATGGCAGACACTGAACCACAAATCTAGGGAGCTTAGAGAACACTCAGCAGGATAAATACAAAAATTTCTATATCTAGGCATACCATATTCAAACTGTGGAAAACTAAGGATTAAAAAAAAAATCTTGCAAAAAGCCAGAAGGGGAAAAAGAAATCAAAACTAGAGAAGAAAAAGGATAAGAAACACATTGTGCTTCTCACCAGAAACTATGGAAGCAAGAAGAAAGCAAAGTGAAATATTTAGTGTTGAAAGAATAAAACACCAACCTAGAATTCTGTGTCTAACAAATATAAGGAAGAAATAAATATCTTCTCAAACAAGAACTGAGGGTATTTGTTGCCAGTTGATATGTTTTGCAAGAAATGTTATAAGAAGTTCTTCAGAGAGAAAGAAAATGACATAGGTCAGAAATATGGATGTACACAAAGAAAGAAAAGGCATCAGAGAAGAAATAAATGAAAGTACAATATAATATTTTATTTTGATTTTTAATTGAACTGATGGATAACTGTGTGTTCATTGTAATAATAGTAGTAATGTACCAGGAAATTATATAGATAAGTGACAGGAATGACAGCAATCACATAAGGGATGGGAGGGAGGAATTGAGAGTACATACTTGGTCATAAGGCACCTGCACTACCCATGAAGGAGCATACTGTTATTGGAAAGTGAGCACATATTAATTGTGGGTTTATGTTGAAAACTATAGAGCAATCACTGAAAAAATTTAAAATGAAGTATAATTGATATACTAAGATAAGTGAGAAAATGGCATCATAAGATTATCAACTAAAATCAGAGAATGTATAAACAAGGAACAAGTGTAGGGAACAGAAAACAGTTAAAACACGACAGATATTACACTAACTATATCAGTAATCACTTTAAATATGCACAGTCTAAAGACAATTTAATTTAAAGACAGAGATTGCCAAAGAGGATCAAGAAACAAGACCCAGCTACAGGTGATCAACAAAAACACACTGAATATAAAGACACACGTAGGTTTAAAGTAAAAGGATGAAGAAAGATATGCCACGTTAACACTAATCAAAAGAAAATTAGAGGAGCTATATTAATCTCCAGTAGGGTAGACTTTGGAATGAAGAAAATTATTGGGGATAAATAGGAGCATTACATAATGATAAAAGGGTTAATTCTCCAAAAAGACCCAATAGTCTTTAATGTTTATGCACATAAAAACAGAGCATCAAAATAAATGTGGCAAAATGAATATAACTGCAAAGAGAAAGAGAAAAATTAACTCCTCTAGTTGAAGGATTGAACACTAATCTATCACTAATTGATTGATCCAGGAGGCAGAAAATCAGTGAAGACACAGTTGAACTGAACAGCATCATTAATAAACTAGATTTAACTAACATTTATGTAGAATCCTGCATTCAATCACAAGAAAATGCATGTTCTTTTCAAGCTCACATGATACATTCACCAAGAGAGATGACATTCTGGGCCATAAAAACATTCTTTTAAGTTTTAACATACTTAAAATAATAGAAACTATACAAAGTATTCTGTCAGACCATAATGAAAATAAAGTAGAAATCAATAATAGATAGCTAGAAACTCCAAAAATATTAGAGATTAAATACACTTTCAGATAACACATGGACAAAATTAGAAGTATCAAAATAAATGAAAAATATGTTGAACTATATGAAAATAAAGCATTTCATACAACTTATCAGTATTTGTGGAATTCAGCAAGAGCGGTGCTTACAGGGAGATTTATAGCATTGAACGCATATAGAAAAGATACAAAGATCTAAAATCAACTACTTAAGCTCTCACCATAGAAAACTGAAGAAAGAATATCAATGTAAGCCTTAAAAAAACAGAAAAAAAGAAATAATTAGATCAGAAATAAATGAAATATACATAAAAAAGAGAAAATCAACAAAATAAGAAGCTGGTTCATTAACCAGGCTAACCAAGAAGAAAGACATAAATTAATAATACTAGAAATGAGAGAGGAACATCACTACTTCTCTTATGGACATTACAAAGAGTAATAAAAGAATAGTTTGAACAATTCCATGCCTACAAATTTGGTAACCAAGATGAAGTGGGCCAAATCCTTGAAAGATACATAATACCAAATAGATAACCTCCATGAGTCTATATCTATCAAAGAAACTGAATCAATAATTAATAATCTTTGTAAAAAGAAAGCACAGGCTTAGATGGCTTCATGGTTGAATTTTATTAAACATTTAGGGAAGAAATGCTGTCAATTCCCTACAATTTCTTTCAGAAATTAGAAGGAGAGAAAACACTTCTTTATTCACTTTATAAGGCAAATATTTCACTAATACCAAAACAGATGAAGACATTCATTATAAGAAAGGAAAACTACAAACCAATATCTCTTATGAACATAAATGTTACAAAAACTTCCTCAACAAATATTATCCAATCAGATTCAGTAACGTATAAAAAGGATTATAGGCCACAATCAAGTGAAACTTATTCAGGTACGCAAGATTGATTCAACATTCAAAAATAAATTAATATAATCAATCACATCAACAGGATAAAGGAGAAAAATAATCATATGACAAAGACAAATTATACAACCAAAAGTCAATAGATAAAGAAAAAGCATTTGCAAAAATCCAACATTCATTCACGATAAAAACTCTCAGCAAATTAGGAGCAGAGTAGAACAACTTGATAAAAAAAAAAAAAAAAAAAAAAGACTTCCAAAAGTCCACAGCTACATCATATTAGATGATGAGAAAATAGATGCTTTCCTTCTATGACGGGGCACAAAGCAAGGATAGCCCCTTTTACCACTTTTATTCAATCTTGTATCAGAAGCTCTAGCTGATGAAATAAGACAAGAAAAGGAAATAAAATGTATAAAGATTGAGAAAGAAGACATATGCTGTCTGTTGTTTCCAGAGATCATACTTGTAAAAAGTAAAAAAGAATTACCACCACCAACAAAAACTCCTCCAACTAATGAGTGATCATACCAGGTTGCAGAATGCATGATTAATATACAAAAATCCGTTACTTTCAGACATACTAGCAATAAAATTTGGGAAATTAAAAATATATCACTTACACTGGCACCAAAAAATAATATACCTAGGTCTAAATCTGATAAAACATGTACATAATTTATAAGAGAAAAATTTGAAAACTCTGATGAAAGAAATTTAAAAGATCTAAAGAAATGGAGATATTCCATGTTCACAGATTAAATATGAATTCTCCAATGTGTTCATATTGTACATACTATTAAGATATCAATTCTTCCAAATTTTATCTATAGATTCAACACAACCTAATTAAGTTACTTTGTGGATACAGACAAACTAATTCTAAATTTAATGTGGAAACGTAGAAGACCTGGAATATGCAATACACTGTAGAAGGAGAATAAATAGGAAGACTATCTCATTTCAATACTTATTGTCATGCTATAGTAACCAAGATAGCATGATATTGATGAAAGAATAGTCAAATAGATTAACATAACAGAATAGAGCACTCTAAAATAGACCAACACAAACATAGTGAACTGATCTTTAACAAAGAAACAAAGCAATTTAATGGAGAAAGGATGATCTTTTTTTAAAAAAAAAAAAAATGGTGCTGGAACAATAAAAGGGGAATGAATCATAGACCTAAATGTAAAATAAAAAAACTATAAATTTCTGAACAATAACAAAGGAGAAATAATAGGGATCTACATTTTGGTGATGAGTTATTACATATAACATCAAAAACATGATCCATAAAAGAAAATAATGACAAGTTGGACTTTATTAAAAGTAAAATATTCTGTGTAAAAGACACTGTTATGAGAGTTGAAAGGCAAGTCACAGATTGGGAGAAAATATTTGCAAATCACATATTTGAGAAAGAGCTGTTACCAAAATTGTACAAAGAACTCTTAAAATTCAACAAGAACATTTCATCATATAAAGATATAAAGATCATATAAAAATACACATAGACTGAAAATAAAGGGATGGAAAAAGATATTTCATGCCAACGGAAACCAAAAAAAGAGCAGGAGTAGTTAGACAAAATAAATTTCAAGATGAAAACTACAAAGAGACAAAAAAAAAAAGTCATTATATAACGATAAAGAGGTCAAATCAAGCAAGAGGATAGAACAATTGTAAATATATATGCACCCAACACTGAAACACTCAGATATACAAAGCAAATATTATTAGAGCTAAATACAAAAGCAGATCCCAATACAGTAATAGCTGATGACTTGAGTACCCCACATTCAGCATTGAACAGATACGCAGACAATCAACAAAGAAACAATAGACTTACTCTGCATTATAGACCAAATGTACTTAACAGATATTTACAGAGATTTAATCCAACGACTGCAGAATATACATTCTTCTCCTCCACACATGGATCATTCACCATGTGATAGACCATATGTTAGGCCACAAAACAAGTCTTTAAAAAATTTTTTTAAAAATTAAAGTCATACCAAGTATATTCTCTGACCACAGTGGAATAAAACTAAAAATTAATAACAAAAGGAACTTTGAAAGCTATACAAACACATGGAAATCAAAAAATATGCCCCTGAATGTCCAGTGGGCCAATGAAGAAATCAAGAAGAAAATTTAAAAATGTCTTCATACAAATGAAAATGAAAATAGAGCATACTAAAACCTATGGGATACAGCAAAAGCAGTAATAAAAGGAAAGTTTATAGCAATAAGCACCTACATCGAAAAAGTAGAAAAACATAAAATGAATAACCTAATCATGCATCTTAAAGAATGAAAAAAGCAAGAGCAAACCAAACCCAAAATTAATAATAAAGATCAGAGAATAAATAATAAAGATCAGAGCAGAAATAAATGAAATTGAAATTTAAAAAATACCAAAGATAAATAAAATGAAAAGTTGGTTTTTTCGAAAAGATAAATAAAATCAACCAACCTTTAGCAAGATGAAGAAAAAAGAGAAGATTCAAATAAATAAAATCGGAGACAAAAAAGGAAACATTACAACTAATACTACAGAAATTAAAAGAATCATTTGAGACTACTATGAGCAACTATATGCCAATAAATTGGAAAACCTAGAAGAAATAGATAAGTTCCTAAACACCATACAACCTACCAACATTGAACCATAACAAAATCTAAAACCTGAATAGATCTATAACAAGTAATGAGATTGAAGCCATAACAAAGTTTCCCAGCAAAGAATATTTCAGGACCCAATGGCTTCACTGCTGAATTTGCCAAATGTTTAAAGAAGAACTAATACTGATCCTACTCAAGCTATTCCAAAAAACAGAGGAGGAAGAAATACTTCCAAACTCATTCAAACAGGCCAGTGTTACTCTGAAGCCAAAACCAGACAAAGACACATTAAAAAAGAAAATTACAGGCCAATATTCCTAATGAACATTTATGCAAAAATCCTCACTAAAAAAACTAGCAAACCAAATGTAACAACACATTAAGATGATCATTCATTATGTCCAAGTGGGTTTTATGTCAGGGATGCAAGGACGGTTTAGCAAATGCAAATTAGTCAATGTGATACATCATGTCAACAGAATGAAGGACAAAAACCATACGATCTTTTCAACTGATGCTGAAAAAGCATTTAATAAAATTCAACACCCTTCACGATAAAAAGCCCTAAAAAAACCGTGTATATGAGAAAAATACCTCAACATAATAGAAGCCATATACGACAAGCCCACAGCTAGTATCATACTGAATGAAGAAAAAAATAAAAGCCTTTCCTCTAAGACTGGAAACAAGACAAGAATGCTCACTTTAACCACTATTATTCAATATCGTACTGGAAATCCTAGCTAGAGCAATCAGACAAGAGAAGCAAAAAAGGCATCCAAATTAGAAAAGAAGAAATAAAATTATTATTGTTTGCAGATGATATAATCTTATATTTGGTAAAAACCTAAAGACTCCAACAAGAAACTATTAGAACTGATAAATAAATTCAGTAAAATTGCAGGATACAAAATCAAGATGCAAAAATCAATGGCATTTCTATATGTCAAAGCAAACAATCAAAAAAAGAAATCAAGAAAGTAATCCCATTTACAATAGCTAAAAATAAAACTAAATATTTAGGAATAAACTCAACCAAAGAAGTGAAAGATTGCCACAATAAAAACTATAAAACACTGATGTAAGAAATTGAAGATGACACAAAAAATGGAAAGATATTTCATATTCATGGATTGGAAGAGTCAATATTGTTTAAATGTCCATATAATACCCAAAGCAGTCTACAGATTCAGTGTAATCCCTATCAAAATACCAATGGCATTCTTCAGAGAAATAGAAAAAAAAATCCTAAAATTTACATGGGAACACAAAAGACCCAGAATAGCCAAAGTTATCCCAAGCAAAAAGAACAAAAAGAACAAAACTGGAAGAGTCATACTGCCTGACTTCAGATTATACTACAGAGCTATAAACAGCATGGTACCGGCATAAAAACAGAAACACAGACCAGTGGAACAGAATAGACAGCCCAAAAATAAATCCATACTTTGATAGTGAACTCATTTTTTATAAAGGTGCCAAGAACATACACGGAAGAAAGGAAAGTCTCTTCAATAAATGGTGCTAGAAAACTGGATGTCCATATGCAGAAGTATGAAGCTAGACCCACCTTTCATCCTGTACAAAAATCAAATCAAAATAGATTAAAGACTTAAATATGAGACTTCAAACTATGAAACTACTAAAACTAAAAGAAAACACTGGGAAACTCTCCAGGATTTTGGACTGGGCAAAGATTTCTTCAGTAATACACCACAAGCATGGACAACCAAAGCAAAAATGGACAAGTAGGATTACATCAACTTAAAATGCTTCCACAAAGCAAAGGACACAATCAACAACATAAACAGAGAACCCATAGAATGTGAGAATACATTTGTAAAACATCCATCTGACAAAGGATTAATAACCAGAATAAATAAAGAGCTCAAACTACTCAACAAGAAAAAAAAAACTAATAATCTCATTAAAAATGCACAAAAGATCTGAAAGGACATTTCTCAAAGGAAGACATACAAATGGCAAACAGGTATATGAAAAGTTGCTCAACATTATTAATCATTAGAGAAATGCAAATCAAAACTACAATGAGATATCATCTCACCCCAGTTAATATGGCTTTTATCCAAAAGACAGGCAATAACAAATGCTGGTGAGGATGTGGAGAAAATAAAATCCTCATACATTGTTGATGGGAATGTCAATTAGTACAACCGCTATGGATAACAGTATGGAGGTTCCACAAAAAATTAAAAATAGAAGTATTGTATGTCCCAGCAATCCTACTGCTAGGATTCTCAAAAGAACGAAGTCAGTATATCGAAGAGATAATCTGAAATCCGTACTCTCAGGTTATTGTAGTGCCACTCACAAAAAACAAGATTTGGAAGCAACTTAAGTGTTTATCAACAGATGAATAGATAAAGAAAATGTGGTACATATACACAATGAAGTACTATTCAGTTATATAAAAAATGAGATCCTGTCATTTGCAGCAACATGGAAGCAACTGCAGGATATTATATTAAGTGAAATAAGCCAGGCACAGAAAGACAAACTTTGCATGTTCTCAATTACATGTGGAAGCTAAAAATTGAAACAATTGAATTCATAGAGGGAGTACAATGATGGTTACCAGAGGCTGGAAGGGTAGTGGGTGGTTGGATGGGAAATGGGGATGGTTAGTGAATACAAAAGTATATTAGATCAAATAAATAAGATCCAGTATTTGGTAGCACAACAGGGTGACTACAGTCCACAATAATTTATTGTACATTTAAAAATAATGAAAAGAGTACAACTGGATTGTTTGTAACATAAAGGAATGATAAATGCTTGAGGTGATGGATACCTCACTTACACTGAGGTGATTATTACACATTGTATGCCTGTGTCAAAATATCTCATGTACCCCATAAATGCATTCACCTACTATGTATCCGTAAGAATTAACAATTAAAAAAGAACACAGCAAGAAAAGAAATGAGGTTGATTAAAAAATGGGCAACACATCTGAATAGACACCTCACCAAATATATGCTCATGTCAAATAAACATATGAAAAGATGTTCCACACTATATGTCATTAGGGAATTGTAAATTAAAACAAGTCACTACTGTTCACCTATTAGAATGGCTGAAATCCAAAACACTGAGCATACCAAGTACTAGTAAAAATATGGAGCTACATTAACTAGTAATACTAGTAAGGATGTGCAACCACATGAACATTTCTTCATTGTTGATAGGATCACAAAATCCCATAGGCACTTTGGAAGATGGTTTGGCAGCTTCTTACAAAGCTAAATGTGCTTATCACATGAGGCTGCAGTCATATTCTTGGTATATACCAAAATTAATGGAAAACATATGTACATGAATGTTTATGACAGCTTTATTCATAATTGCCAAAACTTGGTAGAAACCAAGCTGATTTTAATATGTGAATGAATATAAACAAATTATGGTACATCGTATGATGGAATATTAACCAATAATAAAAAGCTTTGAGGTATAAAGCTCAAAAAAATAGAAAAACCTTAAATATTTACTGCTAAATAAAAGAAGGAACTGTTGAAAGGCTATACACTGTATGATTACTACCATATAAATATCTGGAAAAATTAAAACTGCAGAGATAATAACAAGATCAATAGCTCTTAGAAGTCCAGGGTGATAATTGCAATTATTGATAAATTAGATTATACATTAGTCAAAACCCAGAGAATTGTACAACACAAAGAGGAGACTTAATGTGAAATACGAACTTTAATTCACAATAATATACCAATATTGGTTCACTAATTATAACAAATGAATCACATTAATGTAAGATACTAATAATAGGAGAAAAATGTATGTACAGTGTGTATCTGTGTGTGTGTTTGGGTGAATTATTTGTTGTATTATCTTCTCAATTTTTCTGTAAAGCTGAAATTCTTATATAAATTAAGTGTATTAAAAAGTAGAAGATAATTTTATTCTGTAAATTGAAATAATTACATCAGAAGCAACATAAAAATTAAGATTTTGATTTGACAGATAGTAAGAAAGGTAATAGATATTCCTAGAAGAAATGCTACATATTTTTCAATGTGGAGCAAATAATATGACATTCATTATAAAAATAGCAAATGTTACATAACATAAATAAAATTTAAATTAAAGACGCTATATAGTCACTTTACAGAAAGGTTTATTTCAGATCTTATTAAGCACAGAAATAAATGATAGTTTTTATATTACTGTGCATTGTTAAATTTCACTACTGAGTTAAAATATAAATGTAGCAAGAATGAACATCAATTCATATAAAGCACATATTGTCTCAAAGTATACGACATTTGCATTTACTCAGTGTTAGCTAACAGTGCAATTCAATGTGGTTATGAAAGAGCATAATGTGGTTAGCAGATTTTTCTACCTACTCCAAGAGCCAGACTAAAGCTTCCCCATGGAATTAGATTTGGGTATTAGGCAACAGGAAATGTGCCTGCTGATAACTGAATTACTCTGAACTCTAAAGAAGTCACTGGGACATTTTGTCCATTAAGTTTACAGATGGCAAAGTAGATATGCCATTCACAGCTGCATGCATGAGGATATGACATATTTGTCTATATTAATCTCATGGATCACTTGACATGACTCATTCAACCTCTCTTTCTACTACACAAATTAGCAAGATTTCTGGTGGTTTTAAAGTAGATCCAAACACTTTGGAGGGAAATATAAATACTTGCTTCATTATACCAAGTAAGTGGGCCAACAGGGTGCATTTGGTGCTTTAATTTTCCTTCATAATCACAGTAAGGTAGTAAAAATTAAATCTAAAATAATATAAATAGGCCAAAATGGTATATTTGATGCATATACTTGATGCATGACAAGAGTTTTTATCTTCAGTGGCAGCACAGATAAGACATTAAACTTATCATGGGAATTGAATTAAATTTCAAAAAAATGCATTGGCTAGAATTACTCAGAATTCCCGGGGGCAGGGAAGGGACACTCTATGAGGTTAACCATTTACTATGTTTAAACTCAATAATTGTGAGCTGACTATAAATCAAGAAATCTGCTCAAACATCTGTGTCTTACTTAAAAGCTTCAAATGTCACAAATATGTGTGCTATGATGAATATTCACGGTTATGAAACTGTGGTGAATATATTCCGTGAGGCCATATGACAGGCTGTCCACCAGCCCTAGCCAAAATAAGACATCTAACTAGAATTAATAAGATAATTATCAATGGTCAAGAACACTAATAGATGATGCCTGAAATATATGAAACTGCATAAGCACACAACTCAAGCATTAAGCAAGAGGAGAAACACTGCCATATTACAATAAAAAACCTGGAACAGCCAACTGAGAACCTGGAGGATACTAGAAGAACTTATACCTGGAGCAAAGTTTAAAAATTCCTCTTAGTCTGAAAGTTGGGAGTTGAGTTCTCACATTTGAAAAGCCATGCAAAAAAGTGATTAATCTTAAATTTTGTGTATACTTAAACAGAAAGACCAAGGTCTGAAGTCTAGTGTCATGCGAAAAGTCACCTTCTTTTTCTATGCAGATTAGGTTGCAATTTAAAGATGTTTAAGCCCTGTGACAGAAACCACTTGATCTCTAACAATGCTTTTAGATGATAAGCAGTTCAGTATAGCCCTTCAAGCTTTTTGTAAAAAAAAAAAAAAAGAAAAAAAGAAAAAATTTCCATTCGTCTCCCTACATAATCTGTTTCTGATGTCTATTGCCACATACTCAAACAGCAAAAATCTTAGTTGACTTTCATCTTTAAAATTTGACATATTGGAGGAGCAATCCAGGACAGTATTTGATTTTAAATAGGGAAAGAACTCACACTCTAATACACAGAGAGAAATAAGTGGTGAAATAACACTTACAGGCTTGTAAATGGCAAATGTGTCTGCAGTGGGCAGAGCATGCTGCTTTCCTCTCCTGGGAAAGAAATAAAAATGTGCCAACAGAAATAGCATTGAAAATGCCTGATGGTAGAGGCAGTGGTATTAACAAAAGCATTCTCCTCCTCATTAAGCAAGTACCAATTAGATATATGGAATCCAAGAGCTGAAAGGGGTATAAGGAATTAACTCACTAGTCATCCTCAACCTCCATGCCAATAATGACTGTGAGAGCTAGTTTCCACAAATGTTCCCGCTTCAACAAACCATGCCTCCTGGAATTCACATCTTTGTGTAACCCCTCCCGTGAATTGGATGCTGAGCTTCCAACCCTAGCTGTTCCAGTGGATGGTCCATGGGTCAGATATACCACCCAGTTGAGCTCTTCCTGAATACCCAATCCAACGAAATCATGAGCAATATAAGAGGATTGTTTTAAGCTGATAAATTTTGGAGTAGTTTGTTTTTCAGCAGTAAATAACCAGAACAATGATCTTTCTATGTTCAAATATGCCTTATGGGTACTCATAATCATTATAATATTCATTCACTGAAAAAGTGCATAGTGGTAAGATGCTATTATTCATCAGTGCTTTTAAGAATTCTAGGCCGGGTGTAGTGGCTCACGCCTGTAGTCCCAGCACTTTGGGAGGCTGAGGTGGGCGGATAACAAGGTCAGGCGTTTGAGACCAGCCTGGCCAATATGGTGAAACCCCATCTCTACTAAAAATACAAAAATTAGCCGGGGGTGGTGGTGGGTGCCTGTAGTCCCAGCTACTCAGGAGACTGAGGCAGGAGAATTGCTTGAACCTGGGAGGCAGTGGTAGCAGTGAGCCAATATCATGCCACTGCATTCCAGACTGGGTGACAGAAGGAGACTCTGTCTTAAAAAAAAAAAAAAGAATTCTAATAATAGTAATCATGAAAATTGTAATGTCTAATCTTTTCAATGTTGTTTATGTCCAAAGTGCTCTTCCAAAAGCTTTCCTTAATTATGCTATTTAATAGTCATAACACACTGATGAAGAAGGTATTGTTAATAGCATCTTCATTTCACAGATGAGGAGACTGAAACACAGAATGATTAAATAACTTTTTTCACTGTTATCTAGCTAATAAGGAATTATTACATATTTTATTCATTACAATAGTAAGTAGGTATGTTTGATACATTGTAGTTCATAGGCATTTAAACATTCTATTTCTTTACAACGCTCAGTACAATGTGCAATGCTCAGTATTTTGGTAAATTCACAGTCACTTTATGATAGCTCCAGGATCTCCAAGGAATGTATAGACTACAATTTGAAATCCATTGGTCTAGTCGAATTTCTATTACTCTTTTTAGAAGAACTGATACGCACAGAAGTTATAAGAATTTCCTAAGTTCACATAGTTAGCAACATATTCAGAACTAGAATTCCTTGTTAGTAATGTCCACTGCAGTGTCTTTATACTAATCTTAGGGCATCATTAATTACTGTTTGGACCTTTGATTCTTTACATCTTTCTATCAGAAGTGTACTCTGACATTAGCTCTTATTTAAGCTAAAATTATCAACATCCTCTCTTATTGTGACATTCTAGTTTTTAGAAACATTTGTATAATTGTACATTATTATGTCTTCTTATTATTTCAGTTACTGTTTAAGCCTAAAGAAATAAATACCTTTTTAAAAAATATCTAATATGTACCATTATTCAGATCAACTTTACTTCACATTAGTCTTTTACTGTCCTGTGCAAAACTAAATATATAAATTATCTGTATCTTGGTTTCACAACTGGTTAATACTGTCTGTTGTATTTGCTGCATCAGCCTTGCTCTGCGGGCTGGAGCAATTATCAGTGACCAAGTAATCCCAACTCTTTTTTATTCTCTCATTGCCTTAACCCTTTTCTATACTCCAAGGGCAATCAATACAAATATCTTCCAAAGTTCATTTCTTGTGCATGATACTGCTTAACATCAGTCAATCATCTGAGTGGAAAGCTTTACAGGAGTTCATCTTAGGTGAACTTGACTATGCCCATTTTTCTTTGAGAGTGGAATGAAGAGTTCTAAACAAGTCATAAAACTGTAAAAGCAATTTCAAGAGTCCATCCTGATTGTTCCCACTGTGAAATAGAAAGAAGCATCGGGGTTTCAAAAACATTCATGTACTCAAGGATATATCAGTAACTATTTATTGAACATTCCTGCAGAAAACATCCTGTAAAGTTGGGTGAACCCTGCAGTGGTTGGATGAGTTATTTACAGAGGTCTCAAGGCAGGGTGTCCTTATTCATGTTGAATCTGAGTTACCTAACAATAAATCCAATAGCACTAAAAAGGAATTGATGACAGAACACTTCCATAAATTTGTTGTTAGCATTAGGGGCATTGGTTCCATATAATCATGAATTTGTAGATCTAGAAAGGACCTTGAAAATGTACTTAAGCCTCCTCATTTTATCTACAAGTGAATATAAACCCAGACCAAAGAAAGGCAGTTTCTGTGACTTTTAATGATTTATCCTAACCATGGGCTTATGTGTTTATATCTAGTATGCAATAGCAAATGGTGAGGGTAATTAGTCAGTTACAGGAAATAATCAAAACAAACAAAGACAATTCTTGGATATTAGGAGTTACAGAAGGAACTCGAAAGTAAAAATAAAGTTTGAATTGTAGGTAGTTCCCTAAGGAAAGGTTATAATATCAGAGCTACTGTGTTCTAATTTACTAGCTCCCTCTGTCCTTTGGTAAAGAACAATGATTTCAAGGAATTCTGCTAACAATTATCATGATAATTGTAATGACTAACCTTCATTCAATGTTGTTTCTGGATCAAAGTTTTTTCTTCTGTAAAATAACAAAACCCTCTACTTTGTCTAGTCACCAGACTGCTATGAAGACAACATAAAATGACTTTCATGAAACACAAAGAACATTATTTGTTAAACCTAATTTCTCATCACAAACTATGTTAATTGGGAGAATGAGAAATAAGTCCAAGGGGATTTTATTTACAATTCCAAAGACAGTTACTCTTGTTCAGCCTGTGTTATATTGGCAGAACCTGTTAGTTGTTTTGCATAAACTGTATTTAATTATACATCATCTCTGTAGTGGAGTTATTGTATATTTTCATCATTTGATAGATGAGGAAATTATATTAGGTTGATGCAAATGTGATTGTGGTTTTTGCCATTGAAAGTAATGGCAAAAACCGCATTCTTGTTTGCACCAACCTAACAGATCAAGAAACTAGTAACTTGCTTAATGTTTAATGACTAAAAACTGTCAGACGCAAGTTTGGAACTCAAGTCTGAATTTAAAGTCCAGACTTTTCCCATGATGTCAAGCACCTTCAGTTGATCTCCAGCCAAATAGTTAGCCTTATTGACTATTTAAAAGGTAGTTTAACCTGGTAGTTCTCCATCTTTGAGGAGAATTCTCCAACTTCAGTTGAAATTAATTATTCTCCTGTGAATTCTTAACCATTTTATGAAAAATAAGTATAAAAATAAAATATAATTAAAAATATAGATAAATAAATGTAATTGAACTATTTCACTTAACAATACAAATTATCAGTTTCGATTTTTCAAATTCTGAATTCTGCATATAAGAGAATCAACTTAAATATAAGGATATAAAAAGTTGGAAAAGAGTGGGAAAAGTTATACCTTGCAAAAACTAAGCAACAAAAAGCTTGTATGGATATATGGAGCATACTTTAAACAAGAAATATTACTAGAGATAAAGAGGGAGACTCATAATTTTAAACACCATTGAAGAAGATACTAAATTTCTAAATATGTATATATCTAATAGCATTGCTTCAAAATATGATAGTAATTGCCAGAAATAAAGTTGAAAGAGACAAACCCATAATCTAGAAATGAAAAAAAGAAAAGAAGGTCACAAAGTGTTGGAAATTTAAATAGTTCATTTATAAAAATCTCATGAAAAGAGAAATCATAAACATTCAAAATATTTTCAGCTGAATGATAATGAAAATAAGACATTAAAATTTGCTTTGCTTTTTTTTAACTTTTTCACATGGATACTTAGATCACTGATTATCAGAGTTTTTCTTAAAATTTGTTGACTTGCTTTATATATAGTTGGTTTTGATAAATATTCTACATTCTTCAGAAGTAAAAAAAAAAAAGTAAGTTAAATCCCCCCAAAAATTGAAGGAAAAAATAAGAAAGACAAAAGATGAAGTTCATGATAGGGAATATAATGGAACATTGGAGGAATTCAGTAGAGTCTAAAGTCAGTTTTCAAAGACAAATCTAATAAAAGTGATAAACTCTTATCAACACTGATTTAAAAAAGAGCACAAATTTACCAATATCAACATGAAAAAAGAATTATCCCTATACGCTCTATAGATAGTAAAAATACAATAAAGATTATTATAAATATAGAGAATTATAAAATTTAGAAAATTAATAGAACACACAAGTCTCTCTCCTAAAGAAGTGCAAAAATAATTTTACATTTTGCCAGTCAAATAATTACATTTTCTATATATGTGTAATCCATTATATGTAATAAATATATATCTATGATGCATACATGTAATGTATCCATAATACATGATATATTACATATGTGATATATTACATATATATGATCTGCACATGCATACCTATATAAATGTGTCTGTAGTATGTATGTGTATGCATATACATATATCACACTTAATATATAATATATAGGATCTATACATACATACATCATCCCCTTTTTTATATATATAACTGTTTTATATATCTATACACATATATGTACACTGTTCACATATATATATTTGTATATATTAAATCACAATCACTGAGATTTATTGCAGAAATAAAAATTTGGTGGAGCAATGAAAGAATGCATGTATCATTACTATAATTCCCCAACATCAACTAAATAATGGAGGGTAATCATGTGATCATCTGAATACTTACAAAAAATCATTTGACATAATCAATACCCATTTAAGATAAAATTCTTAGGAAAGAAAGAATATAAATAAATGTCCCTAACACAGTTAAGTATATATACAAAAAATGTTAAATATCATATTTAACCATGAAATACTGAATGTTCTATCCAGAGAAAGATCAGAGGAGTGAAGATGTCCACTGTCTCCACTTATATTCCACATTGCACTAGAATTTGTAACTAGTTCAATTAGACAAGAAGAAGAAACAAAAATTATAAGTCTTGGATAGGAAGAAATGAAACTGATTCACAAATGACATTCACAGACAATATGATTTTGTGCAAGGAAAACACAAAAGCATCTATAGAGCTATAAACAATTAAAATTAAGTAAATTTTGTTGTATGTAAAATCAATATACAGAAATAAATTGTATTTTTGAATGCCAGTAACAAAAAAATGAAATTTGAAAAAAATGTATAGTAGTATCAAAAAATTAAATACCTAAGAACAACCTTAACAAAATATGTGAACAACCCTTACCCTAATAATATACTTAAAACATTCCTAAGAGACATTAAAGAAGGCCTAAATAAATAGAAGGGAAATCATGTTTTGTATTAGAACGTCTGCTATGTTCCAAATCGCCATAAACTGATCAATTGATGCAATATAATCTGAATAAAAATCTGAATAGAATCTGAACAACAACTTCTCAAATTCCATCAAAATTTGATGGAATCAACTTCAAATTCAGCTTCAAATCAAAAGCTTAATCAGGCCTGATTATTGAAATCCATCAAGCTTCAAATTCAAATTTTGAATAAATTCTAAAATTTATTTGAGGACATAAAAGGTTTAGAACAGTCAGTAAACTATGAAAGAATAATGTAGAATTTACATTGCCAGGTTTCAAAACATATAAAGTCACAGTAGTAAACAATACCCTGGCATAAGTAATGAAGAACAATAACAAAGAATAGAGTCCAAAAAATTACCCACACAGATGTGAATACATGATTTATGACAGTGGTGACCTTGTTAACAGGGCAGATTATAATTTTGTGTATTTTTATCAATAAATAACCCTGGATCAATGGAATATCCATACAAAAATTATCTGTGTCTCACACTAAATCCCAAAATAAATATTAGAAGGCTTGGTGATCTAAATAATAAAGATGAAAAATAAAGTGCCCAGTTGGTACATACAAACATAATAGCTATCATAGAAGAATGACGGATATCATAAAAGAATGTCCCTGGGGTAGGCAGAGATTTATTAAATAAGACATCAAAGCACTAACCATGAAAGAAGATGATATAAATTTTTCTACCAAAAAGATACATGCACTCCTATGTATATCACAGCTCTATTCACAATAGCAATGACATGGAATCAACCTAGATGCCCATCAATGGTAGACTAGATAAAGAAAATGTGGTACATATATACCATGGAATACTACATAGCAATAATAAAGAATAAGAACATGTTCTTGGCAGCAACGTGGATGCAGCTGGACACCATTATCCTAAGCAAATTAACGCATAACAGAAAATTAAATACTGCATGATCTCACTTGTAAGTGGGAGCTAAACATTGAGTATACATGGACATAAAGATGGGAACAATAGATATTGAGGACTATCAGATGGAGAAGGGTAGGAGGAGAGCAAGGATTGAAAAACTACCTATTAGGTACTGTGCTCACAACCTGAGTGACGGGATCATTTGTATACCAAACCTCCGCTACTCACAATTTACCCGTGTAACAAATCTGCACGTGTACCCCCTGAGCCTAAAATAAAAGCTGAAAAAAAGAGAAAATGTTTATAAATTGAATATATTAAAATTAAAATCTATTTATTAAAATAAAAATTTAGAGAATAAATAGGCAACCACAGGGTGGAGAAGATATTTGCAATTTGTTCATATAACAAAACACTCATACTCAAAACACATAAGATCCATAAAAACTAATAAGAAAAAAATGGCCAAATAGAAGTGACAGCAGAAGTTCTGGACATCTACTTTATGAATAAAGATATCCAATAGGTCAGTAGACCTATGAAAAGTACTCAATACCATTAATCATCAGGGGCATGTCAATTAAAGCTAAAGAAAATACCACCACAAACCCTAGCCAAAACCATAAATTTTTTAAAGGAAAAATGTGTTAGTGAAAATGGATGTGGCATAATTGGAACTTTTATCCACTGCAGTGAAGACTGTAAATTGGTTAAGCCACTTTGGAAAACTGTTTGGCTGTATCTATGAAAGCTGAATACATACATAATTTATCACCTTGTAATTCCATTACTAGGTATATATCCACAAGAAATTTGTACATTTCTCTTAAAACACATGAACAAAACTGTGCATAGAAGCATTGATCATAACTGCCTCATGTAGTAAGCAAGCCACATGTAAATCAATAGTAGAACAGAAAAATTTTATCTTTGTGATATATTCAAACAATGGAATACTATACACCAGTGAAAATACATAAGCTACTGCTCTATGCAATTATAACAGATGAATTAAAAAACAGTTGGACCGAAGAAGCCAGACACAAATAGTATACACTATTATAATAATTATATTTATACAAGGTTCAAAAACAGGTAAACCTAATTGGTAGAGTTGGAAGTCAAGATACCAGGTGTCTTTTCTTGACAGTAGGGAGGACACAAGGGGACTTGCTTTACTGTTAGTTTTGTCATTCTTGATCAGGGTGAAGGTTATATAGGTAGATTTACCCTGAAAAAAATGCATCAAGCTGTGTACTGTTGATTTGTAGATTCGTACACAACACCCCTCATACATTAATAAAAAAAGGCTTATTAAAAATGGAAGAATCAGGGAATGTTCCCATGTGACTTCTATTTTAACATGTTAAAATAGAACTGTTTATTCTGCCTATTCATGGAACTAGTCCATTATGAATTGGAGCTCTAATTAACATACACATTGAAAGTTTTGATTTATTTTAAGAATTGGAAATTGAAGTCCATACTCTTCTTGGTAAATGTTTCCATTTGCATCAAGGTAGGGCAGACTAGCCAGACTAGTTTAGAACTTCAGACTTACATTCATATTAATATATATTGAAACATACAGTTTTAATACAGCTTGAATTGGTAAATAAATCTACTAAATATTAGGTGTTTATTGAGTTTGTTTTCCCAATGTATATGTTAGGAATAAGTTCAGCTGTATGCAAAATCTAAATCAGGTAGGATGATTTTTAACTTCATGTTAAAGAAACCTACCCACAGTGCCTGAAATAAAGAGGTTATTATTTTTCTCACATAACAAGAAGTCCAGACCAAGCTAGACTATCAAGGGCTGTGTCAGAAGCTTCACCTGAAGTTATAATTGTCTTATTTTCTTTCTAGCTTTCTACTGTACCATCCTTAGCATGCTTTATCCTCATGCTTGAATCCTCAATATCCAGTCTCACAATCATGCTCTTGGCAGGAGGAAAGATAAAGAATGAAGAAGCATAGCAGAAGCCATAAATTAGGAAAGCAAAAATTTTCTTAGAAATTCACCATCTTCTGCTTGTGTCTCCTGCCCCACTCCTTAACTGTAAGGCGGTGAAGAAAGGTGTTACTTTGTTGAGCTCAATGCATTCTAAACAAAACTGGGGTTCTTTTGCTGAGAAACCAGGAGTGAATATTGAGTAGGCAAGGAACAGTATCCATTATGCGTATGTTTTTCTCACTCCCCCAAACCAATAGGAATTGCTGACAGCATCTCTCAATATCTGACACCGGGTGCAAATCCACTTTTTATTATGTTCAAACAGCAATTTAAATATGGAATGATTTGGTTATGCTTTCTACAGAAAACCTGACTCAGACTCTTTTTCAGATGTAATGTTTTGAAGAGCGGTATATTTTAAATGCTAATAATAGCATTATAGCAATTCTTTTTGCATGTGACATTTCAAAGGGAACATTTTTTTCAAGTAAGCATTGATGGATCATTTATATACACAGCAATGAAATTACTGCACAGTTCCATTTAAGCCACTTTTTTCCAACCTACCAGAAACTGCCATTTTAAATTAAGGTTTGAATTCAATAACATCTAAGGGCATTTTTGAGAAACATATTTTCATAAAATGTGCTGAGTTGGTAAAACATTTTCAATAATTCAGAAGTATATCGACTTTTTTTAACCTCTGCTAAAATAGTTTCCTTTAGTAACCTAAAAAAGGTATTTGTGTTCATACACTTGGAGAAAATAATCGAGGATCACCATTTGTATATAATTTGCATACATATATTATACTATAGTGACCCTATTTAAAAGTTTTGAGGGTTCACAAAGATGACTGAAGAGATTATCAATAAAGCTTGAGTTATATAAAGAGAATGAGAAGCCAAAAAATTGTGTAGGACCAAATAGTCTTCTTGGAATGATGCCATAGAAATATATCAATGTTTTTGAATATGTGTAAGTCCCAACCTTCACAAACACATTTTCAAATAAAATAATAAAATTCTCTTAGTTTAGGTAGATAATTTTTTAAAATCACTGCTTATACAATAAAAATAGATCTATGAGAAGTACTTTGAGGTATTGTGACAAAGACCTCAATAATCTGAGTTAGAAAAATTTTCAAGAGTTAAAGATCTCCACAGTATGTCCCCAGCTCTCTTGTCTGTGCTTCTGTTCAAATGCCTGATTTGTATTTCTGTTCCTCCAAGGCTCAAAGCTTGTCCTGACGTGCACCTAATTGGACGGAGTTCTAACAGCTTCTCTTACCTTTATGCCTCCTCTCCAGAGCTTGGATCCGCTTCCTAAGAGACTGCTTAAAATCTGGCAGTTGTTCCAGTAACCCTGATGCTGCCAATGTCTAAATGGGAGAAGTACAAGTTGCCTTTCTGTATGAAGATCAGTGCTGCCTGGGGAAGGGGGCTGCAACTCAACTAGCTTGCAGAAGCCTGGCTCCATGTATACATACCTGGTTCAGAAAAATGAGATCATTGCCAAATTTAACTGATAGGATGGCAACCCAGAAATGCCTTCTTTCATTGTACCCTTTTCTTTCCTTCACACAATTTTCAAAATCTGGATTCTGTATTTAATGTGTGTCTCTTTTGCAGACTTGCATCCCTTGTTATGGATGTAGGGTTCCATCTCCCTTTGGACAATACCAGCTTCACGGGCTATGACCTAGTGCAGTCCCACAGGGCCCCACATTTGGTTTAACACTCTGCTACCAGCGTACTGAAATTTTAATCATTGTATCTTTGAACTTGTGTTTTGTAAGTGAAGTCTGATAGGGCAGTGGAGCATCAACATGAGCAGGGGAGACATAGCAGGCAGCAGTGTGAACACATGCAGGCTCAGACCTGGGGGCACAGCAGGCGGTGTCAGGCACCAAGCAACTGGCATGCTGCCCAGCACATGTGCACATATCTGGGGCACTCTGGGGATACTGGGGAGGCCAGATTGATGGCACTGGCAGTGGCCACATAAGCAAAAACGGCAGCAGCAGTAGAAGTGTTACAGCAGCCACGGCCTTGGGAAAGAGAAGGGATTCTGCTTCCGGACAGCACTGGGACTTACAGTGGGAGGTTGGCCCTGGAGTCTGTCCCTGTAGCATCTGTAAAAATGTTAACTTTCCAGTCTAAATGCAGTCAGAAGAACTGCTAATGTTTAAACAATAAACTCTGTTACAAAATAAAAGCATATACATTGGCGTTGCATATCTCAATTACTCAGGAAGTAAATAACTCAGGGAGTTATTAGAATTCATCAAAGAGTTTAGAATCTCTGGTTTTCTAAACAGCAGCAACATTGCAAAGGAAATATGCACAGTCTTAGGAGGATTCAGTGTGAAGACTGTTACATTTGAAAGAAAAGAATACTTTCCTT
The DNA here is from genome assembly GCF_006542625.1 of Nomascus leucogenys. Lineage (NCBI taxonomy): Eukaryota > Metazoa > Chordata > Mammalia > Primates > Hylobatidae > Nomascus > Nomascus leucogenys. The sequence continues at coordinate 99,342,980 of NC_044391.1, forward strand.
TTCTTTATTTGAATGCTACAACAATAGAATAATAGATAGATGTTTTAAATTACATGGAAATAGTAAAGCCACTTTTGGTTTCTTATATACTGAGGTACAAGAAATGTCAGAGAAAATGTTACAATGCCATTATATAGATTTACATATCAAGTTAAATTCAGATTTACACAAAGTGATTATACGAAAAGTTTTTTTTAGAACAATTGTCCCAATAGAATCATTAGCTCTTTATCTGGCAAAATTTACATTTCAAGATAATTTATCAAAAATTTATCCCAAAGTTGTCACAACCTATAAAATATTCTTAACAGCACCAATAATGGTTGCATCAGCCAAAGTAATTTTCTCAAAATTAAAAATTACCAATTTTTTTTGTGATTATGCATTTGCCAAGAGCATTGATGTAGTTTTCAATTACATTACTTGAAAAGGAAGTTGGTAATATTTTGGTAGCTTATTAAAAGAATTTGCAGAAAAGCAGGCCAGAAAATCCTTATAATAAATGAAGTTACGATAGTTTAAATCTTATGATTTATTGTATTATATAAAATTATGAAACCAAAATACTTTTTTATTGTATGTTTATGTTGTTATGCATGCATCACTATTACCCCATGATGTTACATAAACAATAAAATATTTTTAAAAGAAATATTTTACAAAGTTTTCTTTTTCTTTTTTTTTTTTGAGACATAGTCTCGCTCTGTTGCCCAGGCTAGAGTGCAGTGGCTCAATCTCAGCTCACTGCAACCTCCACCTCCTGGATTCAAATGATTCTCCTGCCTCAGCCTCCCTAGTAGCTGGGATTACAGGTATGCACCACCGTGCCTGGCTATTTTGTATTTTTAGTAGAGATGGGGTTTCACCATGTTGGCCAGGCTGGCCTCGAACTCCTGACTTCAAGAGATCCACCCGCCTTGGCCTCCCAAAGTGCTGGGATTACAGGCATAAGCCACCACACCCGGCCCAAAGTTTTTTATACAAAGTATCTTCATAACTTTAATGGTACTTTTTCCCCACCTTTTGAAGGAGTGCATATTTTCGCTTTTCACTGAGTCCTGAAAATTATGTGCCCTTTCTCCTCTTTCACACCCCTACCCTCAGAGTCCTCATAACAGCCTTATCCCTCTTCCCTCCTAATCCTGAACATTCGTTATTCACTCCTGCCTTCTTGCTTCCCAGCCATTTGAGTCACAACATGCTATTCCAGCAATAACAGCATATTTTCAATTATTTTGAACAATTACTCTGCTAAAACCTTTACCTATAGTACCTAATTAATCATCACAATCACACTTCAAGGTAGGTATTTTAGCTTAACTCTACAGACAGGGAAACAGAGGTTTACAGTGATAAAATGTTTTCTAATGTCACATGGCTAATTTTTGCATGAAACCTACTAGGAAAATGGCAGAAACGTTGGATTTCCTTCCCTACATTTTGTATTCTCTTCCTCTGGAATAGAGACAGAAACTAGACAAAACGTAGCCTGCTTGAGTTGAATTTTTGGTGTATAATGGCTGAGTTTCCCAAGACAGAAAATCTACAACTTATTTTTGGTGGATAAGAGATAAAGAAGGAACAGAGAAGAGAAGAAAATACAGACAAAGTACACTCTCTCGCTAGTATAAAAATAAGAATTTGTAACTAAAATGACCTATTTAGTGAGTTTCCTATGAAATCCTTTTTTTAATGACATTTGAGTTGAATTTGATATTTGGTAATAAATATCTTTTTTAATGCTGAATTGGCTAAGTATTGTATTTAAGGAAGCTTCTCAAAGGACAAATCACCCACAGTTCTTTTAATGCTTACGGGATACTAATAGGAGGTAGACTTGAAATTAAGGCTGTATTTTATATGAACTTAAATACAAGACTAATATTTATGTACAGTGAGAGCAACTTCTCCTTGGGAATGGTAATGCTCTTTGCACTGAGCAGCTGAGCCTCTGTAGTGCCCTCCATCACTTGTCAGATTTAACAACCCAGAGTAAATAGCCCTCTGAATAGTAGTTACAGGTCCATCTTGTTGATCCCAATTTGTCAAATGTTGCTGTGAAAAAAAGCACTAACCCTTTAGAAAGGATGTGAGGAGATTTGTAATTTATCTAAAACTCCAGATAAAGTCTTGGAAACACAGATTTCTATTTCTTCCAATTACAAATACACTATCTTGCATCTATGTAGCCCTTATTGCCAAGAAACAAAATAGCACAATTTTCAGTCTTCTACCTTTCTCTGTATCATTTTCAATGAGGATATAGTAATTAATTTTTTAATTGTTTATGCCTTTTTTAAGGAGTCAAAAGAACAGAGAAGGTAAAATATATAACATTAAACAATAAAACCAGTTTATAGCAGAGGTAAGATTAACATTCAGGAATGATTGGCAACACAACTCACTTTATACAAAATAATGGAAGCAAGAATGATTGAGGAGGCAATGATCATAGAAAATGTCTGCGTTTAAGTCTTTAATCCATCTTGAGTTAATTTTTGTATAAGGTATAAGGAAGGGGTCCAGTTTCAATTTTCTGCATATGGCTAGCCAGTTTTCCCAGCACCAAAACTATAAAAACCCTAGAAGAAAATCTAGGCAATACCATTCCTGAATAGTAATAGTATTCTGTATCTTGTATAGGCAAGGGCAAAAATTTCATGATGAAAACGTCAAAAGCAATTGCAACAAAAGTAAAAATTGACAAATGGGATCTAATTAAACTAAAGAGCTTCAGCACAGTAGAAGAACCTCATCAGTGTGAACAACTTACAGAATGAGAGAACATTTTTGTTCTCATCCATCTGACAGAGGCCTAATATCCAGAATCTACAAGGAACTTAAACAAATTTACAAGAAAAAAAAACCATTAAAATGTGGGCAAAGGACATGTACAGACACTTATCAAAAGAAGATATTCATGAGGCCAATAAACATAAAAAAAAGCTCAACATCACTGATCATTAGAGAAATGCAATTAAAAACCACGATGAGATATCTCATGCTGGTCAGAATGGCGCTTACTAAAAAATCAAGAAACAACAGATGCTGACAAGGCTGTGGAGAAATAGAAACACTTTTACATTGTTGGCAGGAATGTAAATTAGTTCAACCACTGTGGAAGACAGTACAGTGATTCCTCAAAGACCTAGAACCAGAAGTACCATTTTACCCAGCAATCCTGTTACTGGGTATATACCCAAAGGAGTATAAATCATTCTATTATAAAGATATGTGCACACATATGTTCATTGCAGCACTATTCACAATAGCAAAGACATGGAATCAACCCAAATGCCCACCAGTGATAAACTGAATAAAGAAAATGTGATAAATTTACACCATGGAATACTATGCAGCCATAAAAAGGAATGAGATCATTTCCTTTACAAGGACATGGATGGAGCTGGAAGCCATTATTGTCAGCAAACTAACACGGGAACAGAAAACCAAACACCACATGTTCTTCCTTATAAGTGGGAGTGGAACAATGAGAACATATGGACACAGGGACAGGAACAACACACACTGGAGCCTCTCTTGTGGTGGGGAGGAGAACATCAGAATAAATAGCTAATGCATGCTGGGCTTAATACCTAGGTGATGGGTTGATGGGTGCAGCAAACCATCATGGCACACATTTACCTATGTAACAAACTTGCACATCCTGAACATGTATCCTGAAACTTAAAATAAAAGAAAAAAAATTAAAGTACCTGGAAACCACACACAAAAACAAACAAACAAACAAAAAACAACAAAAACCCAAAACAAAACAAAAAGAAAGTGTCTACATAATGTTGTGTAATAGCTAGGTACCAATTTTAAACTTCAATCAAGATACAAATGTTTTCATTTGTTTACAGATAAGAAGTAACTCTTAGTAAGCTGATTTGACTTATATTTTCTAATTTCAGTTGTAATCATTTGTTGACTTAAATCGAGGTCTTTCTTGGTTTAATAAAGTTATTGTTTCCTGTTAAGAAAAAGTGGTTTCCTAATTATATGTGAATTGTATCAATCATTCAAAGTTTCCTAGTAGGTGACCAGGTATCATCTGAATTATACCTTCATATATTTCCCCAGTAATGAAAAGGAAATCATTTAAAGTTCAGTAAATTATTTTTCACAGCAAAACAATAAACAGAATATAGCATCAATAAGCTCCATAGACATCAAGCCAAGACTTTCTACTCTACATATGTTGAGGGAATGAGGATTGAAATTGGGACAAAGAAATCAATATTTTTATTAAGCTAGTTATATACTGCTTATAAAAATATAGAAAACTGTGGCTGAATACATGTGGTGAAACTTATTTTGGGATCTGCTTCATATATACATCATGAGTAGTTAGATTCTGATCTAACACAGTATCTATAGACCTCAGTGGTTCAGATACTGCGTCCATAACTCAATCTGTTATTCAAAAATTAAACATCAATTTATAGGCCAAGTTCCATGTTAGGCAATAGGGAACACAAGAATGGAGACAGCAATGTTTGTATACATAAGGGATTTATAACCTAATAGAAGAGACAAGACTACAAATAACTATGATAGAAAGCAAAAATCACAAAAGAGAGTAATTTCAGTGCTGTAGATATTCACGTGAGAGAGAGGCCATCTGTTGCGTGGTAGTGGTGGATTGAAAGAGAATATGAAGACAACAGTTTTTAAACAATGTGATAGATCTGCAGGAGAGTAATTTGGATTAAATGTTGTTAAAAATTATGAGAGCACCTTTAAAATCAAATAGCCTGAATTTATCATCAGTAAACTTCTGACTAGCTCAAAAATATTCAGAAACTCAGGAGTGAGAATGTAAAAAGCAAAAGTTAAGGGTGATTTAGGGTGGGGATTGGCAAAGCAGGAATGGAAGTAATTTAAGGAACAAAATTTCTTGAGGAGTATCAGGTGAAGGTGGAGGTGAGTCGCTATGAGGTACAGACTGAAGAACAAATGAAGCGAGAAGAGATGTGATAACTTGGGGGGGAAATGGAGTGGGCAAAGGATTGTGATTACAGGAAGATAAAGAGCAGGTTCTACAATGGTGACAGAATGATGAACTAGAAGGTAAAAAAGTTATCATTGTAAAGGCATGCTTATACCTCATGTTTCCCAGCAACAGAGGAAATTCACTTCACAGAACAGAAAATTGTAGAAGGTACACTTTGCTTTCCTCTCTTGAAGGAGCCTTGCAGCTTACTTAGAGGCAGTATCAGGAAAGAAACTTTTGTGGCTCAGCCCCTTCTAGGGGGATCTACTTCAGTCTGTCAACAGGAAGCAGACATCCTTTTCTCTATGTGGGAGGCCTTCATTTCTGTAAGTGGATTTTCATACACAAGGAAAAGCAGTAGGAATCCCATTATACCTAAGCCCAAGCTACACTCTTCAAACTAGCACCAAAAATAATAAAGCTTTATCTGTCTGATACCTTTATGTAATTTTCAAAAGATCCTGAAGTTGGATAGACATAGAATATAATTACAGATAATAATTATTATCTCCCCAAATCCCAACAGCGATGGGGAACAAAGCTTTTGAGTGTTTGAGAACTTTGAGCTGAAGAAATTGTGAGCAGTGATAATATTCAGGGTGTGGCCAATAAATGGCTGTCTTGTGACAGAGAGAAAAGTCACTAAATATGAGGAAGCCAAGAACCTCTGAAATAATAATATATAGAGAAAAATATTAACATGCATGCCAAAATCCCTAAGGAAGATTTCAGGGATTAAGCAGATAAATAAATATGGTAAGGTATTCACTAGGATTTTAAATAATGGACAGAAAATGACTGAAAAAATATCGGTGACTGTATGAAACAGTGAGAGCTATCATATGCTTGTGATGGGAGTATAAATTGGTACAGTATGGTTTGGTATTGTCTAGCGATGTCTTCGTGCATATTCTAAGACCCTAAAATTCTACTCCTACATATTTGCCCTCAAAATATTCCTGCACATTAAGCCAAAATAAGTATTCAACTATGGTTTTTTTAGTAGTAGTACAAAAAAGAAACTGTCAGAAACTGCCATCATAGATTACACTACCAAGTTGTAACCAGTGAAATATTATACAGTAATAAAAGTAAATAAGCCTCAACTATATTTAGCATAGTTTTGAACTAAACTAAGATACATAGGAATAGTCAGAGGATGATTTCATAAGAGGTATTTAAAACAGGCAATATAAATTTATATTATTTATCAAGTCACCCTTGACTTTTGCTTTTTTCCATTCCCTCTCTTGGGCCTCTTAACATTTTTTGAGGCAATCATAAATTTACTACTTATAAATTCAGGCTATCTGATTTTAAATGTGCTAACATCATTATTTAATCTATTATGAAAAATAGAGTTAGGCAAAAAAAAAATATTACCTGAGATAAAGAGAATAACTTTGTAATAATGAAAGTTTCATTTCAACTTAGAAGTTGTAAAAATGTTTAATTTGTATGTACCTAATAACATAGTCTTAGTATATATAAAGCAAGAATGAATAAGATTATAGAAAAAAAATCAAATGTACAAACAGCAAGAAATAGTTACAAAACTCATCTCTATAACGGACAGCACAAGGAACCAAAAATGTTAGTAAGGATAGAAAATATTTTAATAACACAATTAACTAAATTGAACAAATGTAATTTAAGAACCTGTTAAACATCTATAAGAATAAACCATAATTGAACCATAAAGCATTTCTTGACATATTCTAAAGGGGTCTGAAATAATACAGAGTGTAGCCAGTAAGATCTAGTCAGGAAAGTAGAAATCATACTAGGTAACCAACAGAGAGCTGTTGGTTAAATGGGTGTTAGAGAAATAAGAAAGCAAAAATACCACCTAGTCTGGGAAAGAAAGGGAGAGACCTGGAGCTAGGTCTCAGATTTCTAAAGAAGTGTTGCCTGGCTGGTGCCTTGTAAAAGTCATGGTAAGAGTGGCTTTGAGAGTACAGAAAAAAGGAAAAAAGCTGGGGACTGGAACCAGCTATTGGATTGTGGTGATTGGCTGTGGTTGAGGGAAAAAGACAGAAACAGCTAGCCACCAAGGAAAAATAAATCCTTGACCTCATTCTCAAGCAGTCTCCCTTCTAGGCCTCCTATTGGTGGAACTTACCAGAAACAAAGAAACCTAACAGAAAACAGAGAAGAAATACAACCTTAACCCAACAGAAAACAAAGAAGAAATACAACATTACAAAGCAGAATATACAAAGATAAGTTTGGAGCTAAGAAAAAAATGACTCTAACTGCTGGCATGCAGAGCACACACCACCACATGGTGTATGATACAATTAAGCCTGAACTCAATAGTTAAAAGATTTGCTAGAATTCACATGTTTGGGAATTTTAAAATACCTTTAGACCATATTTTCAACTTGATGATAATAAAAAATCTTCATTAAGACAGAGTGTATAGCTGAAGTATTTTAAAAAATTGTAGTATGATTGTGTACACTAATGAAGAATATAGTCTGAAATTACTAACACATATATCAAGGAGTTAGGAAAAACGACAATAAATGCAGTGAATAGAAGGCAGTAAATAATAAAATAGCAGAAATTTATAAGGAAGAAAACATACAGTATAAAAAATCAATAAAGCTAAATGTTAATTCTTTGAAAGGACTCATTAACAAATATCTAAAAAGAATTATGAAGATAAGAAGGAAAAGGAAAAAAAGAAAGGCAAAAGTAACCAATATCAGAAATTTAATGATGACATCACTATAGATATTGTAGACATAAAAATAATAAAGGCATATTAATAATAAATTTATGCTAGTAAAATTTAAAATGTGGATGAACTGGTCTAGAAAAATATAATTTACCAAAATTGACTAAAGAGTTAAGAAAAAATTTACTTAATCTTATAACTATTAAAGAATTGAATTCATAACTGTAAAGAATTCACAAAGAAAACTCTATACCCAGATGACTTTCCTGGAAAGTTCTACCCAAAATTCTCTTAAAAACCTCTAAAACTCTTCTGTAATATTGGAAAAAACAAACAAACAAACAAAAACAACAATAAAAAACGATCTCCTAGGAGAAGCAGTTAGGGTCTCACCAATATTCCTAAAACTTTATCAGGTCAGAGTGCCCTGAACCACTTCCAACTGTGAATACATTTATCTCTGTGCTTGGGGCCTCTTCCAGAAGATTTTCCCCAGGTGTGTGATCATCCAGAAATGTCAGGGAATTAACATCCTCCACCTCCACCACACCGTTTCGCCGGCAGCCCTCAAGCAATGACTGATGGGAATATTTAAACAAGTAACTGAGCTCCCTGGACCTGGAGTTGTATAATTCTGATTTGTATATAAAACTGCTTCCTAGATTTTTGGTGCAGAATTAAATTTTAGTTGCCCATTGTGAAAGCTGCCTTAATAACATTGCCCTTTATTGGCTGTTTTGTCTTACCTATATTTCTTGCCCATTTCCCTGCCAGTATTTCCTCTGCTCCTCTCAAATAACATTTTTGCATTTGAATTCAAGTCTCAGAGACTGCTTCTGGGAGAAATACACAAAACAACTCCCTATTTTTGTTATGAGATGAGCAATAGTTTAATCTCAACCTTTACAAAGTCATGATAAGAAAATCACGGTTTAGTCACTCATATACAAAGATGTTAAAATTCTGAGCAAAAACTTAGCAAGAAAAATTCAGCAACGTGTAGAGAGGATAACACAAAATCATCAAGTTGTGTATCTCAGGACTACAAGGTAGACTTAACACATGAATAGCAATTAATGTTATTTCCTATATTAAAATATTAAGGAAAATAAAATAATTATACACTATAATTGTTTATTCGGAAATATAGTTATATATAAGAATATATAATGCCACAATTATATTATTAATTACAAAATGAAGAAAAAAACTTTAAAAATTTAATATGTGTTCATGAATTTAAAATATCTTAGCAAATAGAAAAGTCCTCAATTTGATAAAGAATATCTTAAAAACCTATAGCAACAATGTACTTAGAGAGATAATAATAGCTTTCTTTTTTAGATCAAAAATATAGAAGGGTTTCTACTATGACTAATGCTACTCATCATTTTATTGGAGAACCTAAAGAGTGTAGTAGAGAAATAAAAAGAACTATAAGCTATAGTGGTTGGGGTGGGGAGAGAAAGCAACAAAATTTTAATTATTTGCAGGCAATAGTTTGCAGATATAAATTAAATATATAGATAAATTAGAATAAGAAGGGAAGATAAAAATGTTGCTTCACCAATAATACACAAAAGCAAATTGTTTATATGTAGGTACAAGATTTAAAAAATAAAAACTCAAACGAAAATATTTCAGTTAGGAAGACATTTTTAAAATGTAATGCACCAGAAAACATCTAACCCTTATGAAAAAAATTATATATTTTATAGAGTGACATTTTAAATGACCTAAATAAATGAAGAGATATACCATATTCATGAATTGGAAGATAAGTGTAAATATGTCAATTTTACACAAATTTATATATAGATTTATTCCAATCCCAATAAAATCCTTAAGTTTGATTTTTTAAGTTTGACCAATTAAGATATAAGTAAATAAATACACACACAAAGAGAGATGGAGAGAGAGAGAGAGGCAGAAAGACAGACGAAAACAGCTAAACTACTGTTAAATAACAAATTGGGAAAACAGGCTTATTGGATATGAAAAATGATCTTAAAACCACTGTAACTAAGATAAAGATAATCGGATAGACCTGAGGAGCATAATAGTGATAAAACAGACCCACATAAGCATGGACACTTAATATATGACATGTATATCATATATGAAAACACTACGGTGGCACTGCAGATCAAAAGAAACATTTCTGAAAATTGGGTGTCCATGTAGAAGAAATAAAATTGGGCCTCTACCTCCCACCACACATGCAAATCAATTCCAGCTGAATTAAAGACCAAAATGTGAGAGGTAAAACCATAAAGTGTTTAGAAAATATAGGAGAATGTCTTCATTTCTTTAGGGTATCAAAGACTTCTTAAAAGTCATAAAATTTTTGTCAAAGAATAAAATTCTAACCATAAAAAACAGAAAAAAAGAGATTGAGAGAAAGTGGAGGGGTGGAGAAGAAGGAAAAGAGGGAGGAAAGAAAAAAGAAATCATGTAAAATTAAAGATTTCTAGTGTCCACAAATTTTAATGCCATAAAAGTGTTGGAAGTCTTTTGTTTTCATCAGAATAATTTCCTCTGCTTTTTTTTTTTTGCTATAGGAAATTAAATAAAATATTAGTGACACTAAGAAATGGTTTTTATGTGAACTCCTCAGTTGTCTAAACCTTTAAGAGGAAAGTGTGGCCTTTATATAGCTGATATCTATTGCTTTAGTCCACTGAGAATACATTTTAAGAATCCTTATAATTTAAAATGGATTTATTTTCAACTATCATTTCTTTTGAATTAAAATTTTTTTCTAAGTAGTTCTTATTTTTCATTTTCTCACAACATTTTGTGAATTTGTACCATCATTTGAGAACAATTTAGAAACTTTTTTAAAAAACAAAGAATTAATTGGAGATGCAGAAATAATGTAAAGGTAGAAAAAGCCATATATGATTATAATTTCTATCATAACATTATTATTTTCTAATTATGGCGCTATTTGTGTAGATTTCCAAAAGTTATATAAGAGTTTTCAATGAAAAGGATCTTACTTTGATTAAAAATCCCGGTCTCGATTGTGGAAATCTGCTTTACTATGTGGATGGCTAAGCTTTTGGTAATCTCCTAAACTTGGCTGAACTAGCCCATGAGGCCCACTCAGAGTTTACAGTGAGATAGGTTTTGTCTATTGGATAAATTTGTCCATTAAGTACAATTGCCTGTCAAGAATATAGAGAAAAAACAAAGACCTTCCCTTCTATAGAGAGAATTACCTAATAAACCCACTGTTCCTACTTTCTTTGAAGACTTTGAGGTCCAGGAGGCCACTAATGATTCCACTTTGACTGCAGAGATTTGTCTTGGCAGGACTTCTAAAGAAACTCTTAATCATCTTCTTGCTTATGGCTTTACCTGTTTCCTGAGTTTCAGATCAGGTTGTAGGGTTTCTGATGCAGACTACTTATTAAAGGAGTAGAATTGTGTCTTCCTTTACTTCTTTGATGTAAGTAGGGCAGAAAAAAATTGATCTTAAATTCTCAAAATGCCTATTTTCTTTTTATTTGTATTTTACTTGAACCTCTGAAAAAGTTTCTGTCTGTTTTGGTGTGTCTTTTCTTCATATAACTGGCACCTGTTTCTAGTATATGCACCATGGGAAGATTGCTTTCATGGAAATTAAATAATACAAAATAGGATTAAAATAAAAGGTTAAACTTTAAAGTTAGGATATAACAGGGATGTGTGGGATCAAATTTAAGAGGCAGGGTTGTTTTAAGGTGGGCAAAAATGGATTGTACTCAATTACATGGTAATTTTAAATCTAAAATATGATGTATCACTCAGAAGACGGTTGGTGGGTTAATCATCCATGAAGACTGAGAAAAACGAGAATTATAGAAGCAAATGTTGGCAGTGCCTGCCCCAGACAGCTAAACATTGCCAATTCCTTGGCTTGGCATGCCTATAGTAGGGAAGAAGTTGCTTGTCAAGAAACCACTGGGTGTTTAAAATGGCTTCATATTTAGCAGATAACATGATATGGATATCTGGCTCTCTTGACAGCTCTATTTCTTACAGATAATGAATGACTTGGCTAACTGTCTCTGCCCACATCAGATTTCTGAGATGCAATGCTGACAGTTAGCTCTTAACCAAATATATTTTCTCTGGTGGTTAGAATGCCAGACAGCGAATAAAATTTAGAATGTCTGGTTACATTTGAATTCCAGATAAACAATGAATAATTTAGAGCATAGTTAGACTAAAAAAGTATTCGTTACTTGTCTAAAATTCAAACTTAACTGGGCATCCTATATTCTGCCTGGTAACTTAACCTGGTGAGAACCTATGGCAGTGGCCAACTTGCCTAACTTACAAGACATTGATTGGTAACACACCAGTACAAGGTAATATTTGAGGGGGAAGAAATGCCATATACACATAGGGCTTATGATTCTTTCCCATCTAGCATCTAATTAGAGCTTCACGATGAAGCCTGACCTGACCTGGTATCCATGACCACGATGTGTTCATTGTCATGAGGACAATGAGGCCCTCTGACTTCCAATCCACCCTCTTCACAGCTGACCGCCTCTCTTCCTAGATGTCCTATTTCACATCATTTCGTTAGCTTTATGCTAATGCATTTTATTTCTTGACTCTTACCTTGAATGTTCTCTCTGATCTCACCTTTTAAAAGCCAGTCATTCCATTTGCTTCCTGAGTAATAAGGGCGTATATGGATAGATAATACTTTTCATGGAACTATAACAAATAGAAATTGAGATTCAGAAATAAATATACCTCCAAGTAAACTATTGAATTAATCAAATCTTGGTTTAGCACATTTTGAGTGTGGGTTTTTTTCTAATTCAGTTCTTCCTTCCCTACCTTTCCCCAGTTACTGAAGGTTCCAATAAGTATTACTCCAATTCTTCTTGCCAAACTTTCTTTCAAGAAAATCTCTTTAGCTCAAGTAACCTAAGGTTAAAAAGCACCCACAATGACCTTAAGCTAAATTAATACACATGGGCAGCTTCTAGGCAAGAATAATATTGTAGTACTTTGCTATTTAGGATGGGATCATTTCAACTCCTTTGAAACAATCAGCATTCAATCACCATGTAAGAGAGTTCCTGAAATATTTGTAAACTTAAAAAAATTATTTAGATAAATACATAAACCAGACAGACAAAGAGACAGAAAGATAAAAAATTACAAAGAAGAAAGCAAGGCAGCGAAGCCTGTCTAAACAGGGAGCATGACAAAGAAGAGAACAGTATGATTCAGCTGTTTTGCATGAAGGTTAAATTATTATGTAGCCAACAGGACTACTGAGAAGCAGGACTTTTGTCTTCAGTGTCCAAATTCTGTCTCTGATTCTAATGACTCATTTTGTGACTGCATGTAACTTATTAAATTCTCTTTATTCTACTCTTACCTGCTGGAAAAGAAATTAAATACCACACAATTCACAGGAGGTTATAATCCTGAGTCATTAATTCAATCATTTATATAGAGAAAATGTTATTAGCTGGTAGAGAAGTGGTGACAAAAGTAATTCTGAAAGGCAAAATTTGGGAATCTGGAGACAGCAATAAAATAGAATGTGCAAGGCCAAAATTTTGGTTAAAAAAAAAAAAAACACTTGGAATCAAGAACTCGTGTTCATGGAGACATGGAAAATAGAGAATGGTTGCAGAGAGCAGGGACAAGTCTAAGCTCGTGCTGCTTAGCTATGTTGTGCTGTGTAACATGCATATTCTAGGGCCACTGCAACACCTTCCTACTCTGTTTACCCTCTACTTGCCACACACTTCATTCTAATATGGACGTTATATCTTTCTCCTTGCCACCCTAAGCTTAAAACCTTTCCTTGGATGATTTGTGCTAAGACAGAAATAATTTCATAAATTGAAAAGGGTATTGTTTTATAAGCTGGCACCATAGTTTATTCTGAGAAAAGAATACATATGGCTCAGTGTTTGAGAAAGAAATGTGAGGCCAGAAAGAATAGGAAGGATACAACTAAACTATTCAAAAAAAATGAGGTGCTGAGGTGATGGAGAAATTCAGGAGGCAGGAGAAGAGGAAAACAGACTGGAGAAAAGCCAGTATCCAAGTTGGTAGGAAAAACAGATACTTTTAAAAAACTGAGACAGCTAATATTCATTCTTAAGCTGTTCACATTATTGTGTTATAAAACCACCACATCAAGGCTTTTTATGTTTTTATCATGTGTGGAAACGAAGAAAATGGCTAGGCAAACCTACAGTAGGCAGAACACAAATAGCTGGTGGGCAAAGGTGAGATGATCCATGAATTGAATTGATCCAAAGGAAACAGACTTTTAAACTAGAGGTGACTAAGAAACACATGAATATACCTCACCTCCTAGACCATTTCCAGAAGGATTGGAAAGAAGGATTTCTATTACAAACAAAAGGATTTGAGTCAATGTTATTTTCATCTCTGCAGATTCTAGGATTTAATTTGAGCTAGCAGGCCCTTCCCTGGGGCTGTGTGATGTGAGGTAGACAGCAAGTGACCTGACACCTCCCTCCTCCCTCCTACATCTCCCCAAACAGCTCTCATCTGATCTGCTTCTCCTAGTTACAATTCCAGAAAAGATTTCCTTTTACCTTTTAATGCAGCTGAGAAAAAATTATGCTGGAAAGTCATTCACCTAAAGTCTCACTCTTTACAGAGGTATTTCTATTTAAAATAAAATTTAAGTGAATAAAATGATTGAGGCCTTATGGAATAATTTCATGAGAAAGTCTTTCTAGAGAGTTGGAGGAAGTTGAAGAAGTGGGAATGGGTTGGTGCTGGAAGATAGCAAACTAGGGAAGGAATTCACAGTATAAAGCCTAGAATTTGAAGTTCTCTCTAATGGTCCAAGACATTCCCTCCAGGTGACATTTTCTAATGATATTTTGAAGAAAGAGTGAATAGATTTTTATTGAGAAAAACTATACAATTTGAATTCTATTGGTAACCTTTAACTTTGTATTCTGCCATCAGAATATCTCAAAGACCTTAAAGCCTAATAAAAAGATTAATATATTTAAATACCGACCACAAAGACAGAAAAAGCATAGTTTACACTGAGGTTTTTTTTCTTTAAAATAAGAGGTATTACATTTTGCTGTGCAATGCTAATAATTTGTTAAATGGATTATAAGAAAGATGTACTGGGTGTGGTGGGTCACGCCTGTAATCCCAGCACTTTGAGAGGCTGAGGTGGGTGGATCATGAGGTCAGGAGATCGAGACTATCCTGGCTAACACGGTGAAACCCCATCTCTACTAAAAATAGAAAAAATTAGCTGGGCATGGTGGTGTGCGCCTGTAGTCCCAGCTACTCGGGAGGCTGAGGCAGGAGAATTGCTTGAAACTGGGAGGCGGAGCTTGCAGTGAGCAGAGATCACGCCTCTGCACTCCAGCCTGGGTGACAGAGTGAGACTCCATCTCAAAAACAACACAAAACAAAACAAAACAGAAAAGAAAAAAAGAAAGAGGTACCAAGAAACTCTTCTCTTAAGAAAAAGTAAAGTTTTTCACTTAAAAATTAAGATTTTATTCTTATTTCTTCACTTCCTTAAAATTACTTTTTAAAAGGCTACTTAATTTTTTTAAACCTCCTTTTCAAAGGTGATACTTTTGAGAACTGAGTTCAGGATTCTTAAATTTGTATTTTATCATTTGGTGCTAGGAGAGACCTCCTTTGCTTTAAAAAAATGATTTTTAATGACAATCTCACAGCTCATTTTTAAATAGCCTCTTTCCATTTCTGAGGAATTGCTTTGGAGTTCAAACAAAATGAGTCACCCAAGGAAAAAAAATTCACAAGCCATTTTTATGCATTATACAGAGCAGAAATTTAATTTAATGGCACTGATATAGAAGAGCTCCTTCAAGTAGCAATTTAAGAAATCTATTCCTTTACTTTTATGACAGCAGCAAGTTCTGTTGTCTATGCAGATGAAATAACAATGAATGGTAATTGATCCTGGTGCTCCTAGAAGTGTGGAAAGGGGCTGCTGGTGGCCAAGAAAGGGGGGTCAACCTAATACCATAGGGAAAAATAATTCTATAGTGTAATTTGGGGGGTTTCTTTACAGTTCTTCCTCTCTCCTAGCTGGGATTGGAGCAGTTTCAGTTCTCATTTTCTTCCTTACCCTCTGCCTTTGATTTGAAGAATTTTCCTATGGGAAAATAGAGGGCAGCAAGTAAGGAACTTGTAACAATTGAGACTTCCTTTCAAAATTTAAACCGTTATCCCTGTCATATATCTGCTCCCTTCAAGTTGCAGAGAATTTAGGTTACAGTCTTGATTTAGGTCCAGATGAGCCCTTTTTTTTTTTTGAGACGAAGTCTCACTCTGTTGCCCAGGCTGGAGTGCACTGGTGCAATCTCTGCTCACTGCAAGCTCTGCCTCCCGGGTTCACGCCATTATCCTGCCTCAGCCTCCCGAGTAGCTGGGACTACAGGCACCTGCCACCATGCCCCGCTAATTTTTTTTTTGTATTTTTAGTAGAGACGGGGTTTCACCATGTTAGCCAGGATGGTGTTGATCTCTTGACTTCGTTATCCTCCCGCCTCAGGCTCCCAAAGTGCTGGGATTACAGGCGTGAGCCACCGCGCCCAGCCCAGATGAGCCCTTTCTGACATGGGGGCCCTTTCCCTCACTCCTCTGACAATGGATATACCCATTTCATTCTGTAGGTTTACAGAAATAATAATTCAGGAACCACTTGCCTCAAGATGACAATTTACACTTTTAGACTAGGTGGCAATACTGCTTCATGGGTTCTTCCTTCCATTTTGAAATAACCTCCTCTATGGTTCACTATTTTAGTTCCTTAACAGGATGTATTTTCTTGACACACATGGTATGGGAAACTGTATCTAAGGGATATTTCACTTTCACAGCTCTAGCTTTCTAGGTTCTCTAACCCTAGGTTAAGAGTACTGATTCTCGAGCCAAACTGACCACCCAGGTTCATCTCCCATCAAGGCCTGCTTTCCAGCTGTATGCCCCCAGAAAACAGAATCAGACACATTTTTGAGGAAAGTACCATTCCAGGAAGCTGGACCATACCCCAAGAAGTTCTTCACAAAGGCCATTTACACAGTATGATGAACTCCCTGGCTCACTCTCAGCTCCAATGCTAAGGATCAATGAGATTGATAATGAGCAAACTTATCTCTTCATGAGTACTGGAAGTTTTAGAGTCTTCGTGGATTCTACTGAAAACAGGGAAAAAGGGAGAGAAGGATAGAATGACTGGCTTAGCTATCATCAATTTTCTACTCCTCATTGCTATCACATCTACTTTTCTTGCCTGGGTTCTATTTTAGTCAGCCAGGGTTATAAGGCTTTTGAAAGCCCATGATATCAGTCAAAAAATAATTAAAACATCAAGTATAAGATGTAAGCCATCAAGTGGCTAACATCAATTGGATCTAAAAATGTTAGATATTCTGTGCTTTGAGTGCATCATTTCATTTAATCTGCCTAACTCCATGAGAAACATCTTTCTTTTTTTTTATTTTACAGATGAGGAATCTGAAGCTTAAAGAAATAATTTACCATTCCAGTTATATATTGCTGTGTAACAAACCACCCTGAACTTAGTGGTTTAAAAGAGAACAATTAGTTTGCTCAAAAATGTGCCATTTGGGCAGTGTTTGGTAGGGACAGCCCACATTCGCTCCAAGCAGTGTCAGCTAGGATGGATGACTCAAAGATTGGGAGAACATGATGGCTGGAAGCTAGAATCATCTGAATGCTCACACACTCACATGCCTGATGGCTGATACTGGCATGTGATCCTCAAGTGGGGCTCTTGGATCAAATGACTATATGCAACTTCTCAATGGGTTGCTTGGTTTTCTCAGATCATGGCAGCTGGATACCAAGAGTGAGCATTCGAAGAGACAAGAAGTGAGTGATACCAGTTTTTAAAGCCTGGGTCTTGCAACCAGCATAGTGTCATTTGCATAGCATTCTATTAGTCACAGAGCCCAGATTCAATAGGAGACAAAGACCCCACCACATGATGAGCGAAGTGTAAAAAAAATTAGAGGCCATGATTTAGAATTGGCCACACTTTGCAGCATATGCATCTTGAAGTAAAGAAACTTGGACTCAAGTCCTGGACTTTATAACTCAAAGTTCTGGTTTTTAATCACTTTTATAAATTACCTTAAAAGTGAATTTTATATTAATAAAAGGCAACATTTAAAATAGAGTTCTGTGAATACTCATAAAAACCATACCTCCCAAAATTCAGATTAACAGAGTTCAGGTGACATTGGAGCTAGAAGTGACCTCGATGTATCCCACCTCTTTTCCTTCATTTTATAGACCAGGAAGGGCAAGCACCAACTGGTCATATGACATGGTTGTGTTAGCCAGTTGCAGTGTTGGGACCAAAAGCCAATACATTTTCCACTGTGTCTCTGCTTGGATGCACATATTACTTCCATTTTCTACTTTGTATATAAGTAACTTTTTAATCCAAATAACTAACATTTACCTGGAGATTTACAATACCCAAAGTACTTTTTTTTTTCTTTCTTTTTTTTAAACACTGGGATGCCTATCCTGGTCAACTGAAACAATGCAGAAAGATGCAACAAAGACTCTGATGGCCAATCCAAAAAAAAAAATCAAATCATTGATTCTTAAGAATGGAAGCTATAAATCACAAATCAATAAATAACATGGTGATTGGAAGCTGATAGAGAAACATTGGAAGTGAGAGGATATGATGAATAAGGCAGACAGAGGTATGTAATATATATGGCTGGTTCACAATGAATGTCCCAGAATCTCAGGATTCTGGAACAATGCACTTCTGCTAATTCCCACCTTACCAGGCCAGGCCTCACTAGACTTGATGTCATACCACTGTCAGGTAAGTTCTATTATTAACACCCTATATTAGTTTCCTGGAGCTGCCATAACATATTGCCACAAACTGGGTAGCCTGAAACAACAGAAATTCATTCTCCCATAGTTTTGGTGGCTAGAAGTCTAAAATCAAGGTGTAGACTAGCCTTGCTCCATCCAAAGACTCTAGGGAATAATCCTCCCTTGCTTCTTCTAGCTTGCAGTGGCTGCCAGCAATCCCTGTAGATGCATCACTTCAATTTCTGCCTCCATCTTCAGATGGCATTCTCCTCTGTGTGTCTGTGTCCAAATATAATGACACCAGTTATTAGATGAGGGCACACTCTAAGCCAGTATGATCTCATCTTAATTTGCTTACTTCTGAAAAGATCCCATTTCTCAATAAGGTCACACCCACAGATTGTAGACAGATATGAATTTGTACACTATTCAACCCAGCACAGCTTCCTTTTAGAGATGTAGAAACTGACATCCAGATAGGCTAAGCAGTAGGATCAGATCATTCTGGGGAACAATTTGGTATTTAAAACCAGGTCTTCTAATCCCAATTCTGTGTTATTTCCACTGTTGCATAAAGTATGCAAGAAAATTTTCTAATGTAAGATAATCTTATTTGATTTTCCTCATGAGGCCTGTGAAAAAAAAAAAAGGAAGCCTGAATATTATCTTTTTTTGCAAAGGGAAAAGAATGACTTCCTTGAACTTCCTGCCCCTTCTATTTGTTTCCATAGCAACCTATTATGCCTTTCATAAGTGTTATCGCTTTATTGTATTGCCTGATTATCTGTTCTACCAAATGCAAATGCAGAGAAAAGCAGCATTGGTGGAGGCACTGATGAGTGAGACTGAGAGAGACACAGGGTCCTGCCTGGGTCACAGGGGTTAGGTACAAAGTTTGGACCTGAACTAATTCTTGGAGGCCATGACTTCCTCTTACAGTATCTTCTCCAAGAATCAAACTTTTCACTGTGTGATCAGGCCCCTTCATCTATTGTTTTCATCAGGCACAATGCCCATGATCTATGAACTTTTGAAGAGTCAACAAAATATTTAAGACCTGGAAAGATATTACTAGTTACAAATAATAAAATGTTGCAAAACTAAAGGTAATAAGTATTTTAATTAAATATGATAAAATACGGCTGGGAGTGGTGGCTCACACCTGTAATCACAGCACTTTGGGAGACCGAGGCAGGCAGATCACTTGAAGTCAGGAGTTTCAGACCAGCCTGGCCAACATGATAAAACCCCATTTCTACTAAAAATACAAAAATTAGCAAGGCACGGTGGCATGTGCCTGTTGTCCCAGCTACTCGGGAGGCTGAGGCAGGAGAATCGCTTGAACCTGGGAGGCGGAGGTTGCAGTGAGCCGAGATCTCACCAGCCTGGGTGACAGAGCGAAACTCTGTCTCAAGAAAAAAAATAAAATATAACATATTAAACAACTGCAATAATTATTATATAAATAAATATGCAAATTTGACATAATCTGAGACTTTCATGCATTTTAGTTGATATAATATGAATGGGAGGTTTTCAAAAATAAGAATATTTTGGGCCTATAAAGATCCTAAAAAGGCCCCAAGCACCAGATTAAAATCAACCCTGTTTATGAGGATCAAAACAACTCTGTGATTAAGTCTGGCATATGAGATAGGAGAGTGTGAACAGTTCTTTTTTTTCCTTTCATCACAAGTAAAGCAGCTTCTTCTTATTATATAACCGTCTTAGTCAGGATCAGTAATGCAGCATTTGGTGAGGTCGTCATGTACTATTTGTGGCTCACTTAATCCCAGTCTTCCTCCTGGGGGTAGGCCTAACAGAGAGATGTTTCATTTTGGTGTTTTTCCTGTGAAATTTTTGATCCAATTACCTTTTAATCTTTTGCTACACAGTGTGTTGGGCAAGCAATTTAGCAGCCAGAGCCCCTGGTCTACAGTGAGAATGAGCACAAGAGACAAGAGAACTGGAATACCAGAAATCAAAGAAAATAATATTGAATGGGAGAAAGATTTATCATTTTCGTAGCTCTCTGTTCCTGATAACACCCAGATAGCTAAAAGAACAACTAGATTTAAAGGATGTTAACAATCTTTTTAGTGAGAACTAATTTTAGTTCCAGCTCCCCCTATACTCCCACCGATGGAATGAAAGTCTTGTTATTCTTCTTTTACATTAAAGATTTCATAATATTCAAAGTAGATCTCTGACATCGATGTGGATGACACAGTTTCCATATTGGGGAAATCTTATGACTTTTCTTGGCAATGAGAGTTTATGTTGTTTAATCACAGTAAAAGCCAAGGATGTAAAGTGACTCCACATTTTTCTCACAATTTATAAGCCTTCTGTTGGCCTCTGATCCTTCCTACTCCAGGCTAAACTCCCTGTGCTAGGATTTCAACCATTCTCCTACCCAAATTCCCTCAGTCCTTTGTGCTTCCACTATAAAAACTCCACAAAGCCCTACCCTGCTCCAGTCCCAGATCAGTCAGCTGCTTCTATACAAGTTCAACTAAATATCACTAGAGAAATTTTCTTATCACCTCTGTTGCTTCACAAAGTTACCATCTGCAATCTACCTTGGGGAATCTTGCTTCTCATAAATCCTTTTATTTATCTTTGATCAGCAACCTATTCCATCCTTATTGCATACTCAAAATGTTATCTTCAAGTCCTTATCCCAATATTTACTCTCAACAAATAGCCCAACTACCTCAGTATCAATATCAGGCATGAGCTACCTCAAGTTTTCTTTCCAATTCCCAAACAAATCCATAGATACACTTCTCCTACGGTCTCTGAGGAAAAGATGGCACACTCCTCTTTCACGGGAAAGCTCCATCTATGCTCCTCATTGCGCCCATTCTTGCATTCCTTCTCTATGCCAGACACCAACATTTCAGACAAAAAAAAAATATAGAATGCCTGCTCAAAGGGTAGTAAGAGAGACAAGAGAACAGACACATCTCACACAGCATATGTCATTTTGTTTTTGTTTTTGTTTTTTTTTGCTACAAGAATATCTACTCTAGAGTACTGGGGCTAAAAAATCATTCCAGAGAAGATGATACCTGAGCCAAACCATGTAGGATAAGAAAGGAATAGGCTGGACGAAAAAGGGAGATAAGATCATCCCCAGTAGGGTGGGCAGCAATTACAATGGCACAGAGTTATGAAAACAAGGGAGAGCTGATCTAAAGCTGAGGAGTTGCTATGGAGTCAAAAAATGTGATGCAGGACAAGGATGTCATAATCAGATTCTGAAATATGGCATGCAGACTAAGATGTCTGAGTTTTTATACTGACAGCACTGGGGAGCCAGTATAAGTTTCTAATCCTGGGAAAGGCACAATCGCATTTGCAATTTAGGAAGAAGATTTGGATGCGATGTGGTTGATAGATTGCAGGGGATAGAACTTGGGGCTTGAACTAGAAGGAGGCCAGCAAATAAACTGACTATAACCCAGGCCAAGAAAACCAATAGGGTGAACTAATGTGTCACTGCCTTAGAATGGCAGTGGCAGTGGCACCTTCATATGGGCACCAACACCGTTAAGCCTCAGATACCACTAAGCAAAACCTCTGCTGTGGATATAGATGTGAGTGCCCTGGCCTTGTCAAGGGTCAGCAGCAGATATCACTGCTGAAAACCAGAGTGGAAAACAAGTTGTAAATCCCACAGAGGAACAAAAACTACTGTGGATGTCTAAGTCTATCTGGAAGAACTGGTAAAGTGTGTATATGGATGTGGTGTGTGTCAAGTGTGTGTATGGATGTGGTGTGGGGAGAAGAGAATTATGGCAGCTAACCTTATATTCACTTACTCCCTGTATTAGTCTGTTTTCACGCTGCTGATAAAGACATACCCGAGACGGGGCAATTTACAAAAGAAAGAGGTTTATTGGACTTAGTTCCAAGTGGCTGGGGAGGCCTCACAATCATGGCGGAAGGTGAAAGGCATGTCTCACAAGGTGGCAGACAAGAGAAGAGAGTTTGTGCAGGGAAACTCCGCTTTTTAAAACCATCAGCTCTCGTGAGACTTATTCACTATCACAAGAACAGCATGGGAAAGACCTGCCCCCATGATTCAATTACCTCCTACTGGGTCCCTCCCACAGCACATGGGAATTCAAGATGAGATTTGGGTGGGAACACAGCCAAATGATATCAGGTATGCTCTCAGAAAAGAAAAGAAGTCATGTCACCCAGTCTAATCACCTTCCCCACTGAATCTGCAAGTATATAGACTATAATAATCCATGCTACAAGGAAGAGATATTAGCTTCAGAATGTCCTTAAAAGGGTTTTTCTGGCCAAAGTTTTACCTCTGATAAATAAACCCAGAATCTCTGGATTGTAAGGCATGGCTTCCTAGGGAACTTTACATAAGCTCTGCCACACTGGGTTATGAAACTTGAGAGTTTTCATCATTGAAATACTCCCTGCTGCAAGAGTTTACCCCATAAATCTCACTTAGAGGCATCACTTAATATTCTAAATCAGAGGTAGAAGTTTGATGTGTAAAGGACCTGGGTAGCTACCCTCAATATCTCAGGCTTTCTCTGCTTTCAGAGAAAGCAGATGCCTCTTGATTGCCTGTATCTTTGACATTAATAGTGAAGCTTGCTATTTGGTAAGATTTGTGAGTCTGATTTGACACCATTCCTGTGTATTGGAGAAGAACTAGTGAAATACTATTTATTAATCTTTCTATGTGCCTAGTTTTACCTACAGAATGGTTTGTTCTGGAAAGAGGTTACACTTGAATTTTCCGGTTTTACATCTGGCCTGTTTGACCAAATCAAATACTTCTTATCCATTTAGACATTTTTGATTGATCCATCCAATTGAATTTGAATTTTTATCCACACACCTATTAAGCTAATCTCCACTAACCTGAACCAAGAAGGTAGTTCCTGCCCCCTCCCAACCCTGCCCCCAAAACCTTGATTTGTCTTCAATACATTACCAGTGCAGATAAAATGTACACTAGGGCATGTCTTCATAATCTTGTTTCTCATGTCTCAACTGGAATGTGTTGCGTGGATTAGAATAAAAATATCTGTAGGAGAAGAAGTTCTCTTCTATGCAGAGCAAGTATAGGCACTGCTTTAAATCCACAGGATGAAGCAAGCAAAGCTTTGCTTTCTTCTCCAGGGCAATTTAGGATAGCAGTAATGCAATTACTGCCTGTAGCCGAAGAAAGCTGTCCCCACAAGTAGGCAGCTGGGGAGCTGTGAATTAGCTTTTCAACACCTGAAACAAAAGTTAGAGAAAGTTAATAGCTCTGCTTTGAGAATAATAAGAAAAGCCTGGAGTTAGATGAGGTCCCTTTCTTCACAGTTATTTTGCACGTTTTAATAATTAGAAGTGCATAAATATTTATGATATCACAATAAAGAGGCATATTTTGAGCGGTAACGTTCAATCATGTGCATATTCTGTTCACAGTTGTCCATAACTAGAGAGAACCCTGTGTCAGAGCAGGGACATTTTTTTCAGTCAAGGCTTTCTAAATCAATGCCCATTGCCTGGGAGAAATTAGGCTGCTTCTAAAATGGTAGCCTTGCAACCCTGTGCCTAATATGTGATGCTCACCTTAAACTGAATATGCATTTCACAAAGTAAGGCTTGTGGTGACCTTATTAGTATATTTCTAAAGACTAGAGGTATTGTCTACGTCAGTGGTTCTCAAACATTAGTTCACATCAGATTCACCTGGGTTCTACCCCGGTACTAACTGATTTTGGTAGGTCTGGGATGAGGCCCCAAATTCACATTTCTAACAAATCCCCAGGTGATGAATCTCAGGCCTCTGAGCCCAAGCTAAGCCATCATATCCCCTGTGACCTGCACGTACACCTCCAAATGGCTTGTTCCTGCCTTAACTGATGATATTCCACCACAAAAGAAGTGAAAATGGCCTGTTCCTGCCTTAACTGATGACATTATATTGTGAAATTCCTTCTCCTGGCTCATCCTGGCTCAAAAGCTCCCCTACTGAGCACCTCGTGACCCCACACCTGCCCGCCAGAGAACAACCCCCCTTTGACTGTAATTTTCCTTTAACTACCCAATTCTTATAAAACGGCCCCACCCCTATCTCCCTTTGCTGACTCTTTTCGGACTCAGCCCACCTGGACCCAGGTGAAATAAATAGCCTTGTTGCTCACGCAAAGCCTGTTTGGTGGTCTCTTCACACGGACACGAGTGAAATTTGGTGCTGTGACTCGGATTTAAAATTGATGAGATGTTCCTTGGGCTGGTTGGTCTGAGGACCAGAGATCGTAGGTGGATCTGTCTCATGGAACAAAGAGCAGGACAGGGGATTGATCTCTCAAGGGAGGTCCTCTGAGCTGAGTCATGCCTGCCTGATTATTCACCCACGTTTCAGAGGTATCTGACCATGCAGGGATGCCTGCCTTGGTCCCTCACCCTTAGCGGCAAGTACCGCTTTTCTGGGGGGCAAGAACTCCCCAGCCCCTTCTCTCCATGTCTCTACCCCTTCTCTGCTTTTCTGGGGGGCAAGAACCCCCCAACCCCTTCTCCTTCACCCTTAGCGGCAAGTACCACTTTTCTGGGGGGCAAAAACCCCCCAACCCCTTCTCTCCATGTCTCTACCCCTTCTCTGCTTTTCTGGGGGGCAAGAACCCCCCAACTCCTTCTCCTTCACCCTTAGAGGCAAGTACTGCTTTTCTGGGGGGCAAGAATCCCCCAACCCCTTCTCTCTGTGTCTCTACCCCTTCTTTGCTTTTCTGGGGGGCAAGAACCCCCCAGCCCCTTCTCCTTCACCCTTAGCTGCAAGTACTGCTTTTCTGGGGGGCCAAGAACCCCCCCAACCCTTTCTCTCCATGTCTCTACCCCTTCTCTGCTTTTCTGGGGGGCAAGAACCCCCCAACCCCTTCTCCTTCACCCTTAGTGGCAAGTACCGCTTTTCTGGGGGGCAAAAACCCCCCAACCCCTTCTCTCCGTGTCTCTACCCCTTCTCTGCTTTTCTGGGGGGCAAGAACCCCCAAACCCCTTCTCCTTCACCCTTAGAGGCAAGTACCGCTTTTCTGGGGGGCAAGAACCCCCCCAACCCCTTCACCCTTAGAAGCAAGTACTGCTTTTCTGGGGGGGCAAGAACCCCCCAAGCCCTTCTCTCCGTGTCTGTACCTCTTCTTTGCTTTCCTGGGGGGCAAGAACCCCCCCAATCCCTTCTTCACCCTTAGCAGCAAGTACTGCTTTTCTAGGGGGCAAGAACCCCCCAATCCCTTCTCTCCATGTCTCTAACCCTTCTGCTTTTCTGGGGGGCAAGAACCCCCCCCACCCCTTCTCTCCATGTCTCTAGTCTCTTTTCTCTGGGCTTGCCTCCTTCACTATGGACAAGCTTCCGCCCTCCATTCTCCCTTGTTTGCCCTTAGCTTGTGTTCTTAAAAACCTAAAACCTCTTCAACTCACACCTGACCTGAAACCTAAATGCTTTATTTTCTTCTAGAATGCCGCTTCACCCCAATACAAACTCAACAGTGGTTCCAAATAGCCAGAAAACGGCACGTTCAATTTTTCCATCCTACAAGATCTAAATAATTCTTGTTGTAAAATGGGCAAAAGCTCTGAGGTGCCTGACGTCCAGGCATTCTTTTACACATCGGTCCCTCGCTAGTCTCTGTTCCCAATGCAACTCGTCCCAAATCTTCCTTCTTTCCCTCCTGCCTGTCCCCTCAGTTCCAACCCCAAGCATTGCTGACTTTCTAATCTTCCTTTTCTACAGACCCATCTGACCTCCCCCCTTCTTGCCAGGCCAAGCTAGGTCCCAATTCTTCCTCAGCCTCTGCTCCTCCACCCTATAATCCTTTTATCACCTCCCCTCCTCACACCTGGTCCGGCTTACAGTTTCGTTCAGTGACTAGCCCTCCCCAACTTGCCCAGCAATTTCCACTTAAAAAGGTGGCTGGAGCTAAAGGCATAGTCAAAGTTAATGCTCCTTTTTCTTTATCCCAAATCAGGTAGTGTTTAGGCTCTTTTTCATCAAATATAAAAATCCAGCCCAGTTCATGGCTCATTTGGCAGCAACCCTGAGATGTTTTACAGCCCTAGACCCTAAAAGTCAAAAGGCCGTCTTATTCTCAATATAAATTTTATTACCCGATCTGCTCCCGACATCAAATAAAACTCCAAAAATTAAATTCCGGCCCTCAAACTCCACAACAGGACTTAATTAACCTCACCTTCAAGGTGTACAATAATAAAGTAGAGGCAGCCAAGTAGCAACATATTTCTGAGTTGCAATTCCTTGCCTCCACTGTGAGACAAACCCCAGCCACATCTCCAGCACACAAGAACTTCCAAACGCCTAAACCGCAGTGGCCAGGCATTCCTCCAGGCCTGCCTCCCCCAGGAGCTTGCTACAAGTGCCAGAAATCTGGCCACTGGGCCAAGGAATGCTGGCAGCCCAGGATTTCTCCTAAGCCTTGTCCCATCTCTGTGGGACCCCACTGGAAATTGGACTGCCCAACTTGCCTGGCAGCCACTCCCAGAGCCCCTGGAACTCTGGCCCAAGGCTCTCTGACTGACTCCTTCCCAGATTTTCTCTGCTTAGCAGCTGAAGACTGACACTGCCTGATTGCCTTGGAAGCCCCCTAGACCATCACAGATGCCGAGCTTCTGGGTAACTCTCACAGTGGAAGGTAGTTTTGTCCCCTTCTTAATCAATACAGAGGCTACAAACTCCACATTACCTTCTTTTCAAAGGCCTGTTTCCCTTGCTTCCATAACTGTTGTGGGTACTGATGGCCATGCTTCTAAACCTCTTAAAACTCGCCAATTCTGGTGCCAACTTAGACAATACTCTTTTAAGCACTCCTTTTTAGTTATCCCCACCTGCCCAGCTCCCTTATTAGGCTTAGACACTTTAACTAAATTATCTGCTTCCCTGACTATTCATGGGCTACAGCCACACCTCATTGTCACCTTTTCCCCCAGTTCAAAGCCTCCTTCACATCCTCCCCTTGTATCTCCCCACCTTAACCTGCAAGTATAGGACACCTCTACTCCCTCTTTAGCGACTGATCATGCACCCCTTACCATCTCATTAAAACCTGATCACTCTTACCCTGCTCAATGCCAATATCCCATCCCACAGCATGCTTTAAAGGGATTAAAGTCTGTTATCACTCGCCTGCTACAGCATGGCCTTTTAAAGCCTATAAACTCCCCTTACAATTCCCCAATTTTACTTGTCCTAAAACCAGACAAGGCTTACAGGTTAGTTCAGGATCTGTGCCCTATCAACCAAATTGTTTTGCCTATCCACCCCATGGTGCCAAACCCATATACTCTCCTATCCTCGATATCTCCCTCCACAACCCATTATTCTGTTCTGGATCTCAAACATGCTTTCTTTACTATTCGTTTGCACCCTTCATCCCAGCCTCTCTTCGCTTTCACTTGGACTCAACCTGATATCAATCAGGCTCAGCAAATTACCTGGGCTGCACTGCCACAGGGCTTCACAGACAGCCCCCATTACTTCAGTCAAGCCCAAATTTCTTCCTCATCTGTTATGTATCTTGGCATAATTTTAATAAAAACACACGTGCTCTCCCTGCTGATCATGTCTGATCTCTCAAACCCCAGCACCTTCCACAAAACAACACCTTTCCTTCCTAGGCATGGTTAGATACTTTCGACTTTAGATACCTGGTTTTGCCATCCTAACAAAACCATTATATAAACTCACAAAAGGAAACCTAGCTGACCCCATAGATCCTAAATCCTTTCCCCACTCCTCTTTCCATTCCTTGAAGACAGCTTTAGAGATTGCTGCCACACTAGCTCTCCCTGACTCATCCCAACCCTTTTCATTACTCACAGCCGAAGTGCAGAGCTGTGCAGTCAGAATTCTTACACAAGGACCAGGACCGCACCCTGTAGCCTTTTTATCCAAACAACTTGACCTTACTGTTTTGCCTAGCCCTCGAGTCTGCATGCAGTGGCCGCCACCACCCTAATACTTTTAGAGGCCCTTAAAATCACAAACTATGCTCAACTCACTCTCTACAGTTCTCATAACTTCCAAGATCTATTTTCTTCCTCACACCTGACATATACTTTCTGCTCCCCGGCTCCTTCAGCTGTATTCACTTTTTGTCGAGTCTCCCACAATTACCATTGTTCCTGGCCCGGACTTCAATCCGGTCTCCCACATTATTCCTGATACCACACCTGACCCCCATGACTATATCTTTCTGATCCACCTCACATTCACTCCATTTCCCCATATTCTTTCGTGTTCCTCACCCTGAACACACTTGGTTTATTGATGACAGTTCCACCAAGCCTAATCGCCACTCACCAGCAAAGGAAGGATATGTTATAGTATCTTCCACATCTATCATTGAGGCTACCACTCTGCCCCCCTCCATTACCTCTCAGCAAGCCAAACTCATTGCCTTAAGTCAAACCCTCACTCTTGCAAAAGGACTAAATGTCAATATTTATACAGACTCTAAATATGCCTTCTGTATCCTGCACCACCATGCAAGAGGTTTCCTCACTACACAAGGGTCCTCTATCATTAATGCCTCTTTAATAAAAATGCTTCTTGAAGCCCCTTTACTTCCAAAGGCAGCTAGAGTCATTCACTGCAAAGGCCATTGAAGGGCATCAGATCCCATCCCTCAGGACAATGCTTATGCTGATAAGATAGCTAAAAATGCAGCTAGCGTTCCAACTTCTATTCCTCTCAGTTTTTCTCCTTCTCATCTGGCCACTCCCACCTACTCCCTTGGTGAAACTTCCACCTATCAATCTCTTCCCACACAAGGCAAATGGTTTTTAGACGAAGGAAAATATCTCCTTCCAGCCTCACAGGCCCGTTCTATTCTGTCGTCATTTCATAACCTCTTCCATGTAGGTTACAAGCCACTAGCCTGTCTCTTAAAACCTCTAATTTCCTTTCCATCACGGAAATCTATCCTCAAGGAAATCACTTCTCAGTGTTCCATCTGCTATTCTACTACTCCTCAGGGATTATTCAGGCCCCCTCCCTTCCCTATACATCAAGCTCGAGGACTTGCCCCTACCCAGGACTGGCAATTCTTAACTCCCTCTTAGGGTGCATAGATGATCTTTGCTGGCAGGGGACCCTCCAATACTTTCACCCTGATGAATTTCTATTCTTTACTTTTATACTCACTCTTATTCTCATTCCCATTGTTATGCCACCCTCTACTTCTCCCCAGCTATCTCCACCACACTATCAACCTTACTCATTCTCTCCTAGCCGTTTCTAATCCCTCCTTAGTGAACAATTGCTGGCTTTGCATTTCCCTTTCTTCCAGTGCCTACACAGCTGTCCCCACCTTACATGCAGACTAGGCAACACCTCCTATCTCCATACACCGCCGAACTTCCTTTAACAGCCCTCACCTTTACCCTCCTGAAGAACTCATTTACTTTCTAGACAGGTCCAGCAAGACCTCCCCGGACATTTCACATCAGCAAGCTGCTGCCCTTCTCTGCACTTACTTAAAAAACCTTTCTCCTTATGTCAACTCTACTACCCCCATATTTAGACCTCTCACAACACAAAATAGTATTCCTGTGGCCACTCCTTTATGTATCTCTTGGCAAAGACCCACTGGAATTCCCCTAGGTAACCTTTCACCTTCTCGATGTTCCTTTACTCTTCATCTCCAAAGCTTTCTTCTTGTTTACTTATACCCAGCCCCGAAAATAACAGTGAAAGGTTGCTCGTAGACACTCAACGTTTTCTCATGCACCATGAAAATTGAACCTCCCCCTCTACGCAGTTACTCCATCAGATCCCATTACAAACTCTGATGGCTGCTGCCCTAGCTGCATCCCTAGGAGTCTGGGTACAAGACACCCCTTTCAGCACTCCTTCTCATCTTTTTACTTTGCATCTCCAGTTTTGCCTCGCACAAGGTCTCTTCTTCCTCTGTGGATCCTCTACCTACATGTGTCTACCTGCTAATTGGACAGGCACATGCACATTAATTTTCCTTACCCCCAAAATTCAATTTGCAAATAGGACCGATGAGCTCCCTGTTCCCCTTGTGACACCGACACAACAAAAAGGAGTTATTCCACTAATTCCCTTGCTTGTCAGTTTAAGACTTTCTGCCTCCACTAGTGCTCTCAGTACTGGAATAGCAGGCACTTCAACCTCTGTCACGACCTTCCGCAGCCTCTCTAATGACTTCTCTGCTAGCATCACACACATATCACAAACTTTATCAGTCCTCCATGCCCAAGTTGACTCTTTAGCTGCAGTTGTCCTCCAAAACCACCAAGGCCTTGACTTACTCATAGCTGAAAAAGGAGGACTCTGTATATTCTTAAATGAAGAATGTTGTTTTTACCTAAATCAATCTGGCCTGGTGTATGACAACATAAAAAACTCAAGGATAAAGCCCAAAAACTTGCCAACCAAGTAAGTAATTACACTGAACCCCCTTGGACACTCTCTAATTAGATATCCTAGGTCCTCCCAATTCTTAGTCCTTTAATACCTGTTTTTCTCCTTCTCTTATTCCGTTTAGTTTTTCAATTCATACAAAACCATATCCAGGCCATCACCAATAATTCTATATGACAAATGTTTCTTCTAACAACCCCACAATATCACCCCTTACCACAGAATCTTCCTTCAGCTTAATCTCTCCCACTCTAAGTTCCCACGCCACCCCTAATCCTGCTCGAAGCAGCCCTGAGAAACATCGCGCATTATCTCTCCATACCACCCCCAAAAATTTTCACCATCCCAACACTTTACCACTATTTCATTTTATTTTTCTTATTAATATAAGAAGACAGGAATGTCAGGCCTCTGAGCCCAAGCTAAGCCATCATATCCCCTGTGACCTGCACGTACACATCCAGATGGCCGGTTGGTTCCTGCCTTAACTGATGACATTCCACCACAAAAGAAGTGAAAATGGCCTGCTCCTGCCTTAACTGATGACATTATCTTGTGAAATTCCTTCTCCTGGCTCATCCTGGCTCAAAAGCTCCCCTACTGAGCACCTTGTGACCCCCACTCCTGCCCACAGAGAACAACCCCCCTTTGACCGTCATTTTCCTTTACCTACCCAAATCTGATATAACGGCCCCAACCCTATCTCCCTTCGCTGACTGTTTTTGGATTCAGCCCACCTGTACCCAGGTGAAATAAACAGCTTTGTTGCTCAAATAAACATTTGAGCTTTGTTGTTCAAATAAAACATTCCTTTCAAACTACAATACCTGTCATATAGTAGACATTTGACAATATTTTTGGTGAATAAAACAAATTTTCTATGCATCTAGCTACCAAAATTTATTGTATACTTACTACATTGTATGTATATATGTATATGTATTAGGTATATACATATATATGTACATATTTGCCTGTGTATCTATATATGCACTATATTTTTAGGGAATTCCCTTAAAGACATTTAACTAGTAATACCACTTTCTTATGCTCTTCCCATGCTGAAAACAACAAAAACTGCCTAGTAATATATCTTTTGCATATTGATTAAGTGCATATGTTCTTGTGCCAGACTGACTGAAATGTTGTGAGGCTTAAATGAGTTAATTTATGTGCAGAACTTGGAACCATTTCCCACATATAACGTATAATAAGCATTCAAAACTATCACAGCTTATTATTACACTATAATGCTTATTATCATTAGCATCGTTATATAATAAGTATGCAAAGTTGTTGTTGTTATTATTAGAAAGTTGGTTTAGTCCCTAGAAAACTTGGTAGAAGTCTTTAAGCAGAGAGAGATAACAAACCTAAAGAGCAAATCTGCATTTTCAAGGATGCATAGGCTGTTTAGATTTAGAAAACAAATAAAGCCAGAACAAATATAAAAGTGGTAAGTGTAGAATGAAGATCGCTTCTACTTGAAAACCAAAGTCAGTGGTGGAACATGGAATTGGAGAAGATCAGACAAGTGTGACTGCAGAATTGACTTTTAAGCCTAGAAGAAAGTTTTAATTCCAAAACTCAATAAGGTTGATGATATATATTCATGTCAGGGAAAAATGGAGATTACAGGCAGAGGCATTCTATAGATATAGCCAATAGCTGTAGAAGGTACAGGTTAAGATGTTAAGATACAGTGTAATCACTAAGACCACGGATTTTTAGTGTCAGATAACCCTGGATTGAGACCTGAACTCTGCCATTTATTGGCCCTATCTAATAGCCATTTTTGCTCTTAAATAGGTTTTTTAATATATTTATCCTCAGTTGTCTTGCCTCCAAAATAGATATAATAATAGCATCTACCTCATAAGATTGCTATGAAGATCTAATGAGAAAACTATGCAAAGTGCTTCATGTCTGTCTGTATAGTAACTGCTCAAGAAAGAATAGATTTTATTAAGTAGGAAGATAAAAACAAGTAGGGATGTGAATTTAGATTTTCCTACATTAATACTTGCTAAAATACACCTAGATTTTTCAAAAATATACATCTAGGGCCACCAAGACAATTTTTACATTTTCTTTCTAGTTTTGACAAGAGTCAATACTGTTGTACTTTGCAACTTTTAGTAAAGGCAATTTCTGGGACAGACTGAGAGCCTCCAGCAATCAGAAACCATTCCATGGGTTTGAGTGGAAGCTTAGCGGTTTCTCCACTGTTGGGCAGACTGGCAAATTTCCAGTCTGAGGAAAAATAGATGAGCTCTAGAAGTGCAAGGAAGAATGTTTTTCCCAAAATAACATTTTCAGAATCAGCACCTGATCTTTCTTATATTTTTCCTGAAGCCAAGAAAGGAGCCAAGCATGAAATGGTCATCCATCCTTAGAAGGTTACTTGTCAAAATAGTTCTCCTAGGCCTGTTATGGTTTTAATCTGACATTCATCTGTCAAAACAACACTAGCCTGTCTC
The DNA here is from genome assembly GCF_006542625.1 of Nomascus leucogenys. Classification (NCBI taxonomy): domain Eukaryota; kingdom Metazoa; phylum Chordata; class Mammalia; order Primates; family Hylobatidae; genus Nomascus; species Nomascus leucogenys. The sequence continues at coordinate 99,376,441 of NC_044391.1, forward strand.
AGTATTCAATGTATTGGTGGATTTAAAAATATGTAAAGAAATATAGTCAAAATTATTTTTGAAATTGATGAAAATGATAAACTTACAAATCCAGGAAGTTTAATGAACCCTAAGCAAGATAAACAGCAGACATGCACTATAAGACATCTTCAGGAAATTTCTTCAGGTGGGAACATGTACCTTGGAAAAGCAATAAAGGATGGTAAAAGTGTGGAAAAAAAAGAAAATATTTTTTCTCATTTAAAAAATTTTTAAAATAGAGGCTATTGCACAATAACTATAACAATGAACTGCAAGATATATCAAAGGAAAATCTATGACAATAGTACAAGTATGGCGGGAAGGAAATGAAAGCATATCCCTGTAAGATGCATACATCATACATACGTGAAGTGCTATGATAATATTTTAATATAGATTGAAGATAGCTCATAATATATTAAAATTTTACATCATAAGTCTAAAGCAATCACTACAAAGAAAAACAGAGATATAACTTATAAGTCAACAGTGAACGTAAAACTAAGTATTAAAATATAATCTGAATGAAAAGACAAGAAAATGATAAAAAATGAATGAAGATCAGTTGCAACAAATATAAAACAAATAGAATGATGGTAGACTTAAACACCTCCAGATAAAAAAGTTAAAAATAAATAGTTCATGTACTTCAAATAAAAGGCAGTGGTTGTCAGACTGATAAAAAAAGGCAGCATGCATCTTTGTACTATATTTACAATAATTGCATTTAAAATATGTAGCACACATATTTTAAAAAGGAAAAGAATGAAAAATGATATACAATACAACGGAGTAATTATAAGAAAGTGGCAGTGGCTACTGAATATTAGAACAGTCTTTAGCTCAAAGAATTTGACCATTCATAAAGATAGACATTCAATAATGATAAAAGGGTCAATTTATTAAGAGAAGTAACAACACTAAATGATTATGCACATAACAGAAATGCCCCAAAATGTAGAAAGCAAATACTGATAGCACTCAAAAGAGAAATAGACATATAATTATAGTATAGAAATTTAACACTCCTTTCTAGGAAATTGACAGAACTGGTAGACATAAATCAGTAAGAATACAGAGGATTTGACCTTCACTATGCATCCAGTGACCTAATGAACATTTATAGAACACGTCACAATAATAGTAGAATGCATATTCTTTTCAAGTGCACACAAAATGTTATTAAGTTACATAATATGATGAATCATAAGATAGATCTCAATATGTTTTTAATATGAAGACATAAAACTTTTGATCAGAGATGAAGAAATTTATTCTTCACAGCAATAGCAGTAGCTAGGGTATCAGTGTATCTTTTTGGTTAGCTCTCTCAACCCTAATTTCTCCAGGTGATACAAAGAGAACCAATTGACACATTAACCTATGCTGCATTTTCTTTTTACAGGAGAAGAACGCTGAGCCTAGAAAATCTGAAGCGTTTCTAAGGAGTATTAAGCATATGCAACAAATACGCTCCTATGCTCCAGGGAAGACATTATAGTTATTGTCTGAGCCTGTAAGAAAATATGCCCTTTGCTCTAAAGAAAGATACGATCTTTATCATCTTTTAAGGATGGTCACTATAGAAACATCTGTGAAAAAATAATCCAGAGGAAAGGCAATCAGTGCAACAAAATGTGCAGAAAAAAGAGTGATGGGTGGAAAATTGTCTAGCCATACTCACAATAAAAATTCCATCAGAGAATTTTCTTGGTAGAAATTAAAAACTAGTTACACAATTTATAAGGTGACACAGTGACTGGGAGTAGCCAAAACAATTTTTTGGAAACTTTAAAAATCTTTACTTATTAATTTATTTTAAAATTGCAATGATAAACCCATTATATGTTGACATAAATTGAATTTATATGAAAAAATAGCTGCTTTCAAAAAATACTGAGAAGAGTGAGGCTTTTAAAATAATTTTAACCATTTTGAGTGTTGTTTCAGTGGCATTTAAGAAGATTCACATTGCTATGCAACAACTGTTAACACCATTCACCTCCATAATTCATTACACCTTGTAAAACTGAAACTTTGGACATGTTAAATAACTCTTCTTTCCCCTTCTCCCGAGCCCCTGGAAACCATCTTTCTACTTTCTTTTTTTTAAATAAACTTGATTATTTTAGTTACCTGATATAAGTAGAATCAGACAGTATACCTCCTTGTGTGTCTGTTTCACTTAGCATAATGTCTTCAAGCTTTATCCACGTTGTAATGTGTGTCAGAACTTACTTTCTTTATAAAGCTAACTAATATTCCTTTGTAAGTATAGATCATATTGTGTTTATTCATTCACCAATTGATGGACTCTTAATTTGCTTACACCTTTCAGCTATTGTAAATAATGCTGCCATAAACAGGGGTGTACAAATACCCGTTCAAGGTCTTGACTAACATTCTTTTAGGTACATAGCTAGAGGGGGAATTGCTGGATTATGTGTTAATTTTATTTTTAATATTTTGAGGAATCATCATACTGTTTCCATAGCAGCTCTACAATTTTACATTCCTACTATAAATGTACAAGAGTTGCAAGCAGCTGTATCATTTTACATTCCTACTATAAATGTACAAGAGTTGCAATTTAAAAAAAATCCTTGTCAACGTGTTGTTTTCTGCTTTTTTTTTTTTTTGTGATAGCCATCCCAGTGGCCTTGGGTTTAGATTACTTTTTTTTTTCTATTTCTTTAAGGTATAAGATTAAGTTGTACATATGGGATTTTTCTTTTTTAAAGCAAGCACTTATAGCTATAATTTTTCCTCTTAGTACTGTTTTCACTACATCCCCTAAGTTTTGGTATGCTGTGTTTTTATTTTCATTTATTTAAAGACTTCAAATTTCTCTTGCGACTTCTTCTTTAATTCGTTGGCTCTTTAAGTGTGTGTTGTTTAATCTTCACAATTTTGTGAATTTTCTAGTTCTTGTTCTATTGCTAATTTTCTTGTATTGAGAACAAAAAACATACTTTGTATGATTTCATTCTTTTTAAATTTAATGAAGTTTGTTTTGTGGAAAACATAGTCTCTCCTGGGGAATGTTACATGTGCACTTGAGAAAAATATCTATTGCTGAATGATATGTTTGTGTATGTCTCTTAGATCCAATTGGTCTATAGTGTTGTTCATGTCCTCTATTTCCTTATTGATCTTCTGTCTGGTTGTTTTACCCATTATTGAAAATGCAGAATTTTTTTCCTGGAGTGTCTCAATTTCTCCCTCATTTTTGAAGGACAGTTTTTTGGATGTAGGATTATCAGTTGACAGGTTTTACCCCCACCCCTTCTTTCAGTATTTTAAATATATCAGCCCATTGCCTTCTGGCCTGCAAAGTTCCTGATGCAAAATTCACTAGCAATTTAATTGAGGATCCCTTGTTATGTGATAAGTTGCTTTTCTCTTGCTACTTCTAAGATTCTCTCTTTGTCTTTGTCTTTTTTTACAGTTGGTTTATAGTGTGTCTTGGCATGGGGCTCTGCAGGTTTCTCTTACTTAGAGTTTGTCAAGCTGCTTCTGTTTCTTAGCCCCATGTTTCCTTAAATCTGTGAAGTTTTTGGACATTATTCCTCCACATTAACTGTGTATTTTTCTCTTTTTTTCTTCTGAAGTTTCTACGATACATATATTGGTCTACTTAATGGAGGCTCATAAGTTCCTTAGGCTCTGTTCACTTTTCTTCATCCTCTTTTCTTTTTGCTCTTCAGACACAATAATTTCAAATGATCTGCCTTCAAGTTCACTAATTTATTCTTCTGCCTGTTCAAAACTGCTGTTGGACTTCTCTAGTGAATTTTTAAATGTGGTTGTTGCACTTTTTAGCTCTCCAATTTCTGTTTGATTCTTTTTAAATATAATTTCTATCTCTTTGGTGATGTTATTATTTTCTTCATATATTATATATTTTTCTGGTTTCCTTTAGTATTTTTTTTTGCATTTTCCTTTAAGACTCTCTTAAATATGCTCAAAGAGCTAAAGTCTTTGTCTAGTAAGTCTGAAATCTGTGTTTATTTAGGGTCAGTGTCCGGAGATGTATTTTGTTCCTTTGAATAGGCTATGTTTATCTGATTTTTCTTTTTTGTTTTTGTATACCTTGTGATCTATTAAAATTGGGTATTTGAAAGAAACAGTCATATCCACTAGCCTTTGCAAACTGGCTCTGTGAGGGAGAAGATGGTCCCTAATCAGTTAGGTAGGGTTCTCTCAGGCGTTTTTTTGTGCATTCGCCTTCCCTGGGTCTGTGTGCATACTTTTGTTCCAATTATTCTAAATACATGACTGTTTTTAAATGTGTTAATTTTCCTAAAAATTTCTCCCAGTTGCTTTGTGGAGCCCTTCATGTATACCTCTGCCCTTAATTCTTTCACAAAGGTGCCCACAGATCTGCAGTTGCCCTGAAGTTGTCACAAGTCATGATGCTCACTACCACCTCTGTGGCTTCTAACCTGAGATTCAAACTATGCTGTAGACCTTATCTGTGCTCTGGATAAGGCAATAAAGAAACTAGTTCACAGACAGGCTAGAAAATTGCAAACATGTTCTACCCTTTTTCTTCTGTTTTGAGGGATGGAACTGGGAATTGGGCTGCTTTCTACCAATCACGTCATGCCAAACAAACATAAAATTGACCAATAAGCACATAAAAAAATTCCCAACATTATCAGTCATCAGGCAAATATAGAGTAAATCCACAGTGAGATACTTCACCCCATCATAATGGCTAAAATAATAAAAATTGAAAATTTCACGTGTTAGCAGTTGTGTGGAAGAATGATCATTTTCTTTTTCATGAGAGTATATCATGATGTTAAACAGTTTGGAAAACAGTTGTTATAAAATTTAACATATACTTACCATATGACCCAACAATTATCCTTTAAAGAATTTACTTCAAACAAATGAACACAAATATTTCCACAAAAATGTGTTCATTAACTTGTATATCAGCTCTATTCATAGTGCTCAAAATCTGGAACGCAATCAAATGTCTATCTCCTGGCAAATAGATAAATTTTGGTATATCTATACAATAAAATATTACTCAGAAAAAAAGGAAGTAAATATTGATAGATGCAACTGCACAGATATACCTCAAAACATCCTGCTGAGGAAAAGAAGTTAGACACATTAAAAAAATAGAGAATCTAATATATAGTGACAGAATACAGATTACTGGTTGACTGTGGCCAAGAGTGGGTAAGGATTAACTGTAAGGTAGCATATAAGAGCTTTTAGGAATGATGTGAATGTTCTATGCATTTTTTGGACACATTAAATTATATTTTAAGTGAGTACATTTTTTTTTTTTTTGAGACAAGTTTTGCTCTTGTTGTCCAGGCTAGAGTGCAATGGCATAATCTCGGCTCACTGCAACCTCCACCTCCCAGGTTCAAGTGTTTCTCCTGCCTCAGCTTCCTGAGTAGCTGGGATTACAGGCATGTGCCACCATGTCTGGCTAATTTTTGTATTTTTAGTAGGAATGGGGTTTCTCCATGTTGGTCAGGCTGGTCTCAAACTCCCAACCTCAGGTGATCTGCCCACCTTGGCTTCCCAAAGTGCTGGTATTACAGGTGTGAGCCACCACGCCCAGCCTGAGTGCATTTTATAATATGTAGAATACATGTTTATTAAGTTGACTACATATTAATTAATGTAAACATAAGAATTACTCATTTGATCATTCTAGAAAAATGTATGCTTTTGATTACTGGTCTCATCTTCTAAAATGGATTCATTTGTGCTTTACCTTTAGCTTTACCTTCAACATCTGGCCCAAATTTATTTTGTACTGGAGAGGAATACTACTTCCTGCATGCCTAGAAGCATGCCTCTTACCAGCAGACATCTTCCAAGGGAAATGACGTGGAGCAAAGGAATGAGCACACAAACACTCATGTCTTAAGGCTAAAACAAAAACCCAAAACTGTTTGCTTTGTATCACATATTATTTTTGTATTTTGCATTTTCCAGTCTCTTTTCATTTCACCATGGATATTTTCTACTAGCCTATACTTATACTTACTAATCCTTTCTTCCGTTAATCTTCCATTAAAATCCATACCGAACTCTTAATTTTAAAAATAATTAAAATTATTGTTTAAACATTTCTATTTTTAAAAGTTTTATATTGTTCCTTTAGAAAATAAATTCTAGTTCTCTGGTAAAATTCTTTATCCTGTCAAATATTTTCTTGAACATATTAAGGCTTTTTCAAAGTCTGTGCTTGTTCACTCCAAAAATAGTGTATCTACATGTCTGTTTCTTATATATGTATATAAAAATTACCACAAAAAAAGGAATCTAATCTATAGTGACAATAGATCAGTGGTTGACTGTGGCTGTGAGCAGGGGAAGGAATTAACTATAAAGAGGCATGGGTAAACATTTTGGGGAGAAGAAAATTTTCTGTATTTTGTGGTGGTAGTTACCTAATGTTGTCAAGTTTTTCTTTTGGTCTCATACAGTTACATACTCTTTAGTCATTCATCTAATGTTAGATATTTTATATAAAATAAAACTAAGCTAGTCCTTCATACATTACAAAATATTGAGAGCTTACCATGTGCCAGTCCTTTTACTGGGGATCTAGCACGAAAACAGGACAGACACAGCTTCCATACTGACAGAGCTTCCAGTTCCTTGGTGGATATTTCTAATTCCTGAAGTTCTTTGGGCTTCCAAATTTGTTCACACTCTTTTATTTACCTAGAATGCCATGGTCCCTGTGTTTGTATGCTCAAATTATATACATATTTTTAAATGTTACAATTTTTAAATACAATTTTAAATGTTACAGCCTCAATAAATCTGTCTATATTAAAAGTAATCTTACCCTAGTCTGAGCTTTCATGTTAAATGATCTGTTCCTCTAATGGTATTTATATAATCTGCCTGCCTGTTAATATTAATGAATTATCCCATATGACTAGATTTCAAACTCTTTAAGTACAAGGACCTTGTCTTACTAACCCTTGTATGTACTATAGTATGTAAAAAAAAGTGCCTGATCATAGTAAACATATTTATTAAGTGAATATTTGACTGTGTCATTATGTTTATAAAATTATAGTCCATGTTTGAATATTTTCTACCTAATAATTCACCACTCTACTTACTCCTAATTATTGAGCTTGAATCACTTATAACCCTACCAAAACTAATACTAGCTTGCAGCTTCCATGATACTCTATGCTGACAAACCAGATAATCAAGCTTATTAAGGAATATGTATTAAGTAAATGTAATTAGGCTCTTAGGGAGGGTGTAACGACTTTTCATACATTAAATCATGGCTTGAAAGTTTTGCTTCAAATCTGATTGCTTAGACTCTTTTCTCAACATCCACATTTTGGGGCTATATTTTAAAGCATTAGACAATGGTTTCCAGAAATCTGACCTCCATAAAAATAGGGCATTGCATTGCTAGAAAAAATTATCCCTTTTATAGAAAATGGCCATCCTAACACTGAATATGTATCCTTTCTGACAAATGGATTCTGGTGTTCAGGACTCAGAACCAGACAGCTGTCACAGCACCACTGAGGATTCCTCTAAATTGTAGCAGATGGTGCTACTTATTTGGCCATCTAATGCTATTCTGAAGCATCAGTTGGCCAACTGCTGTGGTGGAGGTATGAAAATAGAAGATTTGTTTAGAGCCAGAGGATGCAAGCACAAATGTTTTGGAATACAGAGTTTAAACTGATATGGAAAATTTGTATCCAACAAATTGACAGGCAAGATCCATTAGAGGGTGTGGTTATAAAACCCCATCCCTCAGATGAAAGCATTCATGGAAAATACAACCTCTTTGGCCAGCTGTCTTATAATCTCTTCCATGCCCCTTTCCCCTGTGACGTGCACATAGCCACAGGCACACTACACAAGCACACACACACCACGTGTATTTCCATACATACATTTGCTAATCGGTCTGCAATTTAAATTTAATACCACTTAGGAACCAGCTGGGTCACCTGTAGCTGGTCTGTGGAAATATGCACAGTATGTGATGGTGATCTACACTAGAAGAGGTCCTCTCAATTTTATCTTTAAGGTAGCAGCTGCAGTCTTGTATAGCTTATGCCGATATGCAGTAATCTGTGTTTTCTGCATCACAGTGATATCAGGCATTTTGGTCACACTTTTAGCCATTTCCATAGAAGCTATGGATCATTCTTTATCAGAATTAAATCTAGTTAATTAACACTCTGCTTGCCATTGCCAAGAATACAATTTTTAAGTACTTCCTTAACTCTTATTTATATCATTAACTATTTACATACTTAGATTAAAGATAGCTTACAACAGCTATTTAATAGAATACTAGGGCAGCATATACTCTTTTATAAAGTCGATAAATTCTTATTACATTAGTGAGCTTCTTAAGAAAACTGAACTAATTAAATTATTCAACCAAACATAAATTTAAATTGGTATACTACCTTACCTAAAAGGAGGTGAGTTAAAAAGTAAAAAATACACAGAAAACTGAGAGATTATTTTCAAGCATCTGTATTAGAGGTTCAGCATAATATGGCACATGAATTGGAAACACTAACATACAAATAAAAATGACATACTGAAATAGACCTAAATTAATAAATAAAACAGCTTTGCATGGCTTATTAGTAAAAGTAAGTTAGACTGTGGTGCAGAAAAAAAAGCCTTTAAAACACAGAAAGAGCACTTAACCAAAAAGGAAGGTCCCCAAATTGGTCAAGATCAAAGGCAAACAAGAAATTGAAACAGCAATTAAAACAGAAGTAAACGAATAAATAAATAAATACAATTTTACAATTAAGTTGAGAATTTTTTCATGATGACCTCAGGTGTGGTTAAAAGCATTTTAAATAAAACCAAGGGAGGGCACAGAATAGGTGTGGAGAATATTCATGGGCAGAGCATACAACATACGTTCTTGGGGGCTAGTGTGGCAGAAGCAGACAGGCACAGGCAATATGAATACTTTTCTCCTTATAGGAGAAAATTTCTTCCAAATTATCTTTACAACTGTTTCTAAGTCCTTGAAATGCCTGTGAGAAAATTTAGGGGCAAAGAGTCTTCTGTGACAATAAGAACCAGCAGAGGAAACCATCATTCTCAGCAAACTATCCCAAGGACAAAAAACCAAACACCTCATGTTCTCACTCGTAGGTGGGAATTGAACAATGAGAACACTTGGACACAGGAAGGGGAACATCACACATCGGGGCCTGTTGTGGGGTGGGGGAAGGAAAGAGGGATAGCATTAGGAGATATACCTAATGTAAACGACGAGTTAATGGGTGCAGCACACCAACACGGCACAAGTATACATATGTAACAAACCTACACATTGTGTACATGTACCCTAGAACTAAAAGCATTAAAAAATAAAAATAACAAAATAAAAAAACTCAAAAAAATTGCTCTAAAAACTAACAACTTTAAGAATTAAAAAAAAAAACAGAAAATGTTAATGAAGATGTATCAAAATTTAACCTTTTGTGCACTGCTGGTCAGAATGTAAAACGGGGCAGCTGCTATAAAAAACACTGTTGTGGTTCATCAAAAAATTAAAAGTAAAATTACCACATGAAAAAAAAAGAACCAGCGGAAATAATAATACTCTTAGTTGTCAACATTTATCAACAGTCTCTTGTTTGACAGCCACTGCCATATCTGTGTCACTTTTGTCCCAGCTTAACTCTTTGCCCCCACTTGACATTTATGGTTCAAATTGTTTAAATTTTATTAATTGCCTTTCAAGACAGGACTTATTGTTAATTTTCTACCTGGCTTGTTTAAACTCCACCCTATCTCCTATTTTTTTGCTACCATCACCCCCACCCAACTCTCACACAATGAATTAGGCCTGATACCCAATTTTCCATCGACATTTCTGGTTTCCATGTCTATTTCAAGCTCTTAAACTATGCCTCTGTTACATTTCATTTCATAATATGTGGAAGAAAGGCTGTAAAGATCCAGCAGTGGTAAAAACACGGTATACTCAGATGAAATTAATAAACCAGACTTAGAGAATCTGCTACAATGGTTAATGTTCATTAAGTACTAAGGGATAAGTTCTGTTTTAAACACTTTTCATACTTTAATTCATTTAATCATACAAAAACTCTGTATTATAAGTAACAATTACCTAATTTTAAGAATGAGAAAACTGAATGACAGGTTAAATAATAAAACTTCTAATACACCTATACTGCTAGCACACGACAGAGCTAGGATTTGAACACAGGCCGTTTAGAGTCAGAGTTCACCCTATTTTCCATGATGCTGTATGATATCTACTTGAGAACTAAAAAAACATTAAAAGACAAAACTACAATGCAATTAGGATAATATGTAAATCACCATTACAAATTATAATTTTTCAAGAACATCAATGAATTATGAACACCTTTCTGTGAGCTTGTCAAGAAATTAGATTCCAGAGAGGCTGAGAAATTCAGACTAATGAGCCCATAGTTACCCATGTTCAGATTAAATAGAAAGAGAATAACTACAGGTAGAATCTGAAAAAGCTTCCAAAGTTTTGATGAAATTGAAGTTGTTGTCTATTTGTTTTAGGTATATCCACTTCTTTTGGAAGCTTCAAAGCAAAGCAGATATACAGATGTAATATCACTATAAGATAACTCAGATGCACATTAGGGATCCTTGTCCATATAAAGAGAGTAGATGGTGTTATTATGCTACATATAGTGAAAAGTGGTATTTCACTGACGAGGGAAGTGCCAATGGAATGGTGCACTGAACTTAAGAGAACAAGGTTATAGGATAGATTTCATAGCCTTTAAATAATTAACCATTAAATAACATTATAGTTAATTACATAAAGACTTTGAAGCAATTATAATTACTTGAGGTGAGAGGAAGCAGTTGAAATAGGCAGGTTGGTAAGTATATTTGAGATCTATAAATATTTTGCACGATGGTTAGCAATCTGGTTTACTTTCTTTTTTTATGCCCGAAGGTATTTTGCAAGTCTGTCTGCATGTCCTGGAGTTATTCCGAGTAGTCATCTCATGAGCTTTTCTAAGATTGATGCCAGAAAATATTGTTGAATCAGGAACATATTTGGAATGAGTGAGGATGTTCCAAGTTGATAGTAGATGACATTGTTAAAAAAAAAAAAATGTGTTCATGTTTCTGCCTGGTCAGGGCTCTTTGAGGAAAGATTGCTAGCAACATGAGTTAAGTGACTGAATAGTAAGGTTAAGATGTAAGCCTCTAAAAAATACAGAGCTTTATTTCTCTGAAGATTTGTGTTTACGTTTCAATTAAAAAAAAAATAAAACCTAGAGCTATTTGTTTACATTCTAAAATGTTATCGGAAGCATCAAGGATCTTTCCTATCTCTTCCCAAAAAAAATTGTTTCCATGAGAGAGCAAAATTTTCTCTCCATCTATCTGGGAGAAAAGTTTCTACATAAACTATATTGTATAGTTTTGGAGTTTCTCGCTTGTAGCGCAAAACCCCCTTTTGCACATGCAGATGACATCTGTTCTCACTGTGTCACCCCAAAGGGATAAAAAGAATACCAGAGCTGAGACTGCTACATAAGTAAATAATTGCCTATTTCTTATCCAGATATCTTCAAGCTAAAAAAATACAGATATTAAAAATTTATTATTTATAAATAGGAATGTTTCAAGGTTTGTGCTTTGCTAGCGTGTTTGTTCTGTATGAATGCCTCCTGGAACAAATATCTCCCAGCTATTTTTGTGCAAGGTATTAATATGTGTTGCACAAGTGAAAGGATTACATGATTAAGTAAGTTTGAGAAACATGGCATACCATCTCTCTCTCTCTCTCTCTTGGGTACCTTGAAATTGGGTTCTGAAAACCCCTACACTAAACAAACATGTTCAGTCTTGACTTTGTGTTTCCAAGTCAGTAATGCCATTGGAGAATGAACTCATAGCTTCTTCTTATCCCCAAAATGTGTCAGAAAAGTATCCTAAAGTTAGTGCCATATTCATGAATGTATTTTCTGTCTAAATGTCTCAGGAGAGTTACTGGTTAGTGTTACTTTTCCTCTCATTGTCCTCAATGTCCTAAAAAAAGTCACTCTACTGGCCCTCTAGAAAGCAACTACTATTCAAAAAAAGCAGTGATTTTTCAACACTTCAAGCTCTTTAAAATCACCCAGGTAGCTTTTAATAATACCAATCCCTGTGTCCCAAAGCATGGCAATTAAAAGACAACCTCTAAGAATGAGTCAGGAATCTGTAAGATTTAAAAGCTTCCCAGGTGATTCTAACGTATAGCCAGGCTTAAGAACCTGCCCCACTCACCAATAGAGAGCAGTTGTTCTCAAACTTTAATGAATGTAGGCATCACCTGCATGTGAATGCAGACACCCACAGAGGTTATTATTCAGCAGGTCAAAGGTGGGCTAGAAAACTCCTTTTTAAATGAATACTCCAGATGATTCTGATATGAGTCCTCAATGAGCACCCTTTGAGATACACAGACATAGGCTAAACCCACCCCCTGCCTGCATCAGGATAGTCAATCAAAAATTCTATCTTCTGGAAATCAAAGGGTGATATTTTAATTCTCCCCTATTCAAAAAAGAGGTGTGAAATAATTTTAGAATTCTAACAGCAAAGTTTAGACTCCTTTTTAATGTCTCTGGCAGACTACGGGTGAGAATAAGCAGTCTATTCTCCAGTAGTTTGATTCAGCTGCAAGAAGGGAAGCCCAGATACCCTAGCAGCATTCTTCTGTGACAATTCATAAATCTGGCTCCTCAGAGCAGTTATTCCACCTGTAGAATATAGAAGATTCAGACTGCATAATGAATTTGTTTCAGAAAACATGGCTAAATTTCTAATTTTGGTAATGGCTATCAGATCAAACTCCTATAAATAACAACAATAAACTATGGTTAGAATATGGAAAACAATTTCCAAAGGCACTGGAAAGAAAACAAAATGCCCAGACACTGGAGGGCAATCAACATGTAGAAGAAAGAAATAGTACAAAGTATGTTTCTCATTTTTTATAGCTTTTAGCCTAAAGGCAGGCCACAGCTGACACGCAAAGTTGCTAAAACCAGAAAAAAAAAACAACCCAGATTATTGAGGACCAAGAACACAGAATAAAGAGGCACCTATAGTAACTGGAAAGTGAAGTGAAAATCCTGGAAAGATGAGGGCAACAGATAGATCACTAAATTCTGCAAACTGCTCAAATCTCTGGCTCACTTCTAAACTACACATTCAAGAGACAGCTTCCAAGAAGCCTAGTTAAGGTAAAACAACAAATAAGGAAAAAATTCAACTATGAAATCATTACTTGGAGATTGTTTTCTTTATAGGAAAATGGTACAGGAATTGACATGCAGAAGGGAAATATCAGAAGAAAAACTAGAGAGTAAAGGAGAGGAAAGGGGAAGTTAAATAATTTATCAGAGCCATAGAGTTGAAGATGGAGAAAATATTGGATACCCAAGGTTGCATCATGTATCCAAACATTAGACAATAATGGGATATAAGAGGGAAATTCCATATGAGTCTAGAACAACAGGGTATAGAACACTGATGATCATGGGGTCAAGTCTGCATCTGAACTTGTACGAGATGTGTTTTTCCCATACTATGGCATAATATGAAAATGTCACGTTCTTCATCTATTCCTCTTCCTCAACCAGACAAGCACTTTTATGTATATAATGGGGATAGTTCACAACACTAGTTCTCCTCCATTTGTATAATTAATATAATATAATATAATATAGCTGTATATTTCAAAAGCCTCTAACACATATGCTTTAACAAGATAGTTTCCATTGGATTAATTTAGTCTAAGAAAAGTATATGTAATATAGAGAAATACACACAAGATACTTATCAGATTTTTATTTATACATATTTTTAAAGAAACAATATTAATGGTAGAAATAGATGTATAATTAAGTAAGCTTAATCTTCCATTCGTGAGGGTTCCTCATGAATGGGAGTAGTGCCCTTATCAAAAAGACCCCAGAAAGATCCCCTGATCGTTCCTCCAAGTGCAATTACAATGAGAAACAGGAAGTGGGCCATCATCAGACACTGAATCTGCAGGTACCTTGATCTGGACTTTTTGGCCTGCAGAACCGCAAAAAATACATTTCCATTGTATATAAGCTAACCAGTGTATAGTATTTTGTTATACTACACACAGTATATGGGAGGGAGGGAAAAAGGTAGGGAAAGTAGAAGAGAGACAGTCTCTCTCTCACACACACACACACACACACACACACACACGAGAGAGAGAGAGAGAGAGGGAAAGAGAGAGACAGAGAGGGAGAGAGAGAGAGAAATGAGATTAAAGTCGCTGAAAATTGCAGAATAAAGAACAAACCAGCCCCAAAACTAAAGCACTGGGACTCCACAGATAATCTGCAATGTAGCTTATTCACAAGCATATGACCTAAAATGTTATAGATGAAAGAAGAATTATGTTAAACCCTAGATTATATGCATTTGATGTATATAATAAATGCAATGTGTATTATGTACAAAATATTGCTTTCATTTATTCAGGGGAAGAACAATCTATATTGTATTTTCATTATGGGACTGTATAGGCATTTATGGTATGCTTTATACTACAGTTCTTTAAACCTAGTGTTTCAATTTATTTCCCTGCTAACATTTCATTCTAGAAATGGCAAGGATTAGAACTTGAGGACAACACACATTTGATGTATTACAAATGTCTGCTACAGATTCATTCTTTGGAAGCCTTCAATTGTACAATTAAAAATTTACAACCTATTAATCACCTATAATTAATGCAAAGTGAATGGAGGATCTATAGATATGTTCGCATGTCTGCATAGCTTTTCACAAATACAAAGAGTTACCCTGCCACCAGCCCCGTGCCTGTAAAATGCCTGCCCGTGTTAATAACAGAATAAAGTTCCTATGACAGTTTTTTTCAATTTAGAGTTTATTTCAATCAAACGTATTATTAGTTATATTCAACTCATTTAATATTAATCACGTTTTCTGTTCAAATTTTGCTGGAATTGACCTAGTATGTCTGCAGAGGTAATAAGATTAAGGTGAATGAAGTAATGAATAGTATAACATGGCCTAATTATATACCATACTCCCATTCACCTTAATTCGAGAAAGAGCAGAAACTGGATGAAATTCAAAAGGCAGCAGATTGAAAATGGATAAAAAGACTTTTTTATGTGGTGCATAATCAGCTTTCAGAATTCACTGCTGCAGGATATTTCTCAAGCTAAAATTTAGCAAAGTTTCAAGATAGGAATAAGAATGGCATCTGTGAATACACTAGCTGGATGTGAATTTATGGACGCTATCAATCCTCATGCTGGTAGCCATAAAATCATCACCAGCTGGTGCTGGGATGGAAACTCTCCCTGTGGTATCCCACTGTTCAGTTGGCCAGATGCATGATGTGCTGTTGTTGTTGTACAAAGACAAAAGAACCCAGAAAGCCTTAGGCATTAGCCTTTGCCAAAGGAAAGATTGCGCACGTGATGGGAACTTTCAAGCAAGCCATGGGCCATGTTCCTACGTTTCGCAGTAACCTCCTTTATCTGTCTTTGGATCAAATGTTATTTCCCCCTTCATGGTAAAACACAATGATTCCTCCTTTCCACAGAGTTTATTCAATGTTATCACTGAATTAGTGTGCACTTTATTGGTTAGCAATGCGACTAATCTCTGCTGTAAATAACCAGACCACCTTTCATTTAAAAGGTGGCAGGTCCCAAACGTCCCCCTTTTAAAGTGGTAACAATGGCCATGGCAGTGATCTGAGACTTTTGTTAATGGACAGTATGGCAGGTCTATTTGTTGGCATCCTCTCTGACACCCTGAGTCCTTTAATTCCATCTGACAGATTCAGGCCATGCTCCAGATCTCACAAAAGAGGTGAGGGAGAGTATTGATCCTTCTGTTATTGTTGGTGATTTACTGTTCCACTCCTTTAGCAAATTTAAACAGACACGCACAGATACAAACACCCATCACTGAGGTCACAGCTGCTAGATGGCAGAGTAATGAGTGATTATTTTCTTATCTCTTCTAAGCTCTATAAGTAACTTCTCTTGTGGATTCATGACAGTCCTGCCGATTTAAACCAAATAAATCATATCTTTTCACCCTAGGGTCAAAGGGTTTCTAAACATGGTAATAAATATCTGCTTAAAATAGAAACTCACACATGTTGAAAGCTTGCAGGGAGCTGAAATTGGCAAAGCTACAAACTACTCTGCTTTTTCTTTTTCTTTTTCTTTTTTTTTTTTTACAACTATTCTACAGTCTAAAACAAAATTGAAATTATCATTTTGGAGTAGTCTAACAAAGTGATCTCAAAAAGATAAATAATGTAGAAGATATAGTTATAAAATCATGAAGCTTCTTCCTTCCTCC
This sequence comes from Nomascus leucogenys, assembly GCF_006542625.1. Classification (NCBI taxonomy): domain Eukaryota; kingdom Metazoa; phylum Chordata; class Mammalia; order Primates; family Hylobatidae; genus Nomascus; species Nomascus leucogenys. The sequence goes on from NC_044391.1 coordinate 99,392,875, forward strand.
AGTGCCCACATCAGTCATGGAGATTATTGTGCCTGTTAAATGTCGCTGCATTAGGATGCTCTACTGACTTAACTGTGTTGCCATAATACAACATATTTTTGTATTTCTTTATCACCTTCACTAAATTTATTTTTTGTTGCTGTCTTGTATACTTACAGTGGTTTTGACTCTTGAAACATAAGTTAGGTAACTGTATCATAGTCCACTCCAGAGGCCCTAACCAATTATCACAAACTGTGGTAGCCTAAACAGAAATGTATTTTCTCATAGTTATGGAGGCCGGAAATCCAAGGGCCAAGTGCTGGCAGGATTGGTTTCTGGTGAGGCTTGGCTTGCAGATGGTGCCTTCTCTCTGTATACTCACATGGTCTTTTCCCTATGTGTGTGCATGAGGAGAGAAGCCCTAGTGTCTCCTCTTCTTACAAGGATGCAGATCCTATCAGAGGATTGGGGACTTCACCCTTATGATCCCATTTAAAGTTAATTAACCTTTTAAAGGCCCTATCTTCAAATACAGTCACATTGGGGGATAGGGCTTCAAGATATGAATAAGGGGGGACACAATTCAGTCTATAACCATAATTTTATTTATTTAATGCCAACTATTTCAGACTATTTCAGACTATTTCCTCTTGAGGTAAATGACACTTAATATTTAGATAAATGATAATTCTTAGTAGATTAAAAAATATATCACAGGCTCTCAAGACAATTCCAAAACAAGGAGTTTCAGACATGTTTTGAAAAATGTAGGATTTTCCAGAATAAATAAACAGCTTACTAAGATGACTATATTCCTATTGAGAAGGACTAAGAATTAACAATTTCAATTTGACTAAAAAAATCCATATTATACCAATTCTTCATCATTGTTTATAAAAAATGTTGATGCCCTTCTGTGACAGCCAAATAAGCTTCAAAGAGCTTCAAACAGTCTTTCTGCTAATAACAACTTTGGGATCTGAACAAAATACTAAAACCGTCTTGAAGGCTCTGGAGGAGAAATGAGGCAAACAGATTCTGAAAGGAAGTTGCCATTAGGAAACAGGGAATAAAATGGTACATGTTTTTTGTTCTGATGGCCTTGGTTCAGTATCAGAAATTCCGATGTTCTAATAGAAAACCTACCATCTTTCTCTGCCAAGGAATCAGGGAATGAACCTGATAACCAGAGATGATAGAGAATGGGAGGGAATCACAGAAAGGAGAGATTTAGAAAAGGTGATCCCCAAATTGTGTGTATAAACTCTGCCCAAGCCTCTGACTAATTCCTGAAATGTGCATGCATGAGGAACACTACCAGTGACCATCCAAGTATAAAATAACTGAACCGAGATTTGAAATCCACCCAGTGCTGGTGAGCCAGAATTTGCAGTCTGAATCTGACCAGGTTAATTGCCCACAAAAACAAAAAACCATTAATGTTCTTCTGAGGAATACATTTAGAGTCTACACAATATAACATTTATAATGTTTAATATTAAATCCAAGTTATGTACAAGAAAATATGAACCCTTTTCAGAGGAAAAAATAACAAATTCAAATCTGAGATGATCAGAAGTGAGAATTATCAGACAATGACTTTAAAGCAGGTGCTTTAAATGTCCAATAAGGTAAATAAATGTCCAATAAGGTAAAGGAAAATATACTTGTAATGAGTGAAAAATATAGAAAATATCATCAAAAAATAGACTGTATAAAAAACCAACCAAATAGAAATTTTAGAAAGAAAAAGTACAATATTAGAAATTCGCATTTCACTAGCTGGACTTACATAGAAAAAAAATCAGTGAACTAGAAGTTTAGTGAACTTGGTCAATAGAAATTACCTAATCCGGAAAAAAGGAGAAAAAAGATTTAAAATACAGTTATACCTTGACGATATTGTGGGTTCAGTTCCAGACCACCTCAATAAAGTGAATATAGCAATAAAGTGAGTCACACAAATTTTCTGCTTTCCCAGTACATACAAAAATTATATTTACAGCCTACTGTAGTCTATCAAGTGTGTAATAGCATGTACAATGTAGATATCATAACTAAAAATAGTTGGTTGCTAGACAAAATGCTATCTGAGCCTTCAGCAAGTCTTACTATTTTGCTGGTGGAGGGTCTTCCGTCAACAGTGTTCATGGATGCTGACTGATCAAAGTGGTGGTTGCTAAAGATTGCAGTGGCAGTGAAAATTTTTAAAAATAAAACAAAGAATTTTTCCACATTGATTGACCCTTCCTGAACAGAAGATTTCTTTGTAGTATGCAATGCTGTTAAATAGCATTTAACCTACAGTAAAAGTTCTTTCAAAATTGGAACTAATCCTCTTAAGTCTCAACATTGCTTTATTAACTAATTTTATGTAACATTCAAACTCTTTTGTTGTCATGTCAACAATGTTCGCAGCATCTTCGCCAGGAATAGATTTCATCTTAAGAAACCACTTTCTTTTCTCGTCCATAAGAAACAACTCCTCTTCCATTAAAATTTTATGAGACTGAAGGATTTTGTTCACATCTTCAGCCTCCACTTCTAGTTGTCTTGCTGTTTCTACCATATCTGCAGTTATTTCCTACACTAAATTTTTGAACCTCTCAAAGTCATCCATAAGGATTGGAATAAACTTCTTTCAACCTCCTATTAATGTTGATGATAATCTTGCCATGAAACACAAATGTTCTTAATAGCGTCTAGAATGGTGAATCCTTTTCAAAAGGTTTTGAATTGACTTTGTCCAGTTTTATCTAAGAAATCACTGCGTATGGCAGTTATAGCCTTATGAAATATGTTTCTTAAATAATAAGAAAGGAAAGTCAAAATTACTCCTTGATATATGAGCTGCAGAATGGATGTTATGTTAGTAGGCATGAAAACATTGATCTCCTTGTGCTTCTGCACAAGAGCTCTTGGGTGAGATATACAAGAGCTCTCAGATGTATTGTCATTGAGCAATGAATATTTTGAAACAAACCTTTTTTTCTGAACAGCAAGTCTCAACAGAGGGCTTAAAATATTCAGTAAACCATGCTGTAAACAGATGTACTACCATCCAGGCTTTGTTGTTCCATTTGTAGCCAAGCAGAGCAGATTTGGCATAATTCTTAAGGGCCCTAGGTTATTTGGAATAGCAAATCAACATTGGTTTCAACATAAAGTCATTAGCTGCTTAGCCCCTAACAAGAGTCAGCCTGTCCTTTGAAGCTTTAAAGTCAGGTTATGAAAGTTCTAGACAGTATCTCCTTCCAATATAAGGCCATATTGTCTACAATAAAAATCTGATGTTTAATATAGCCACCTTCACCAATGATCCTAGCTAGATCTTCTGGGTAAGTTGCTGCAGTTTCTACATCATCACTTGCTGCTTCATGTTGCACTTTTATGTTTTAGAGACGGCTTCTTTCCTTAAACTTCATAAACCAATCTTTGCTAGCTTCCAACTTTTCTTCTGCAGCTTCCTCACCTCTCTCAGGATCCATGGAATTGAAGAGAGTTAGGGCCTTTCCCTGGGTTAGGTTTTGGCTTAAGGAAATGTGATGGGTTTGATCTTCTATTCAGACCACTACAATTTTCTCCATATCAGCAGAAGGCCCTTTTGCTTTCCAGTCATTTATGTGTGCACTGGGGTAGCACTTTTAATTTCCTTCAAGAACTTTTCCTTTGCATTCACAATTTGGTTAACTGTTTGGCACAAGAGACCTAGCTTTTGGCATATCTTGGCTTTCAATGTGACTTCCTCACTAAGTGTAATCATTTTTAGCTTTTGATTTAAAGTAAGAGACATACTACTCTACCTTTAATTTAACCACTTAGACGCCCCTGTAGGATTATTAATTGGCTTAATTTCAATATTGTTGTGCATCAGGAAATAGGGAGGCCCAAGGAGAGAAAGAGAGATGGGGACATGGTCAGCTGGTGAAGCAGTTAGCACACACAACATTATTGATTAAGTTTGCCCTCTCACGTGGATGCATGAGAGTAACATCAAAGATCACTGGCGTAGATCACCATAACAGATAAAATGATGATGAAAAATTTGAAAAATTGGAAGAGTTTCCAAAATGTGACACAGAGACACAATGTTGGTACATGCGCTGATAAAGTTGCTCGACACAGAATTGTCGTGAGCCTTCAATTTGTAAAATGTGCAATATCTGTGAAGTACAATAAAGCAAAGCAAAATAAAATGAGATATGCTTGTAAAAATGAGCAAACACACAAAAACCTGAAGTAGATCAAAAGTTCTAAAATATGTGTACAGCTGACTCTTGAACAACATGGGAGCTAGGGGTATCAACCCCCACACAGTCAATAATGTGAATATAGCTTTTGACTTTTCAAAAACTTAACCACTAACAGCCAATTGTTGACCAAAAGGCTTACTGATAACATAAACTGTTAACCTGTATTTGTATGTTATATGTATTATATACTAAATTATTACAATAAAATAAGCTAGAGAAAAGAAAATGTTATTAAGAAAATTATAAGAAAATAAAATGTACTTACTATGCATTAAATGGAAATAAATCATCATAAAGGTCTTCATCTTTATCATCTTTACATTGAGTAGGCTGAGGAAGATCAGGAATTGATCTTATTGTCTAGGGAGTGGCAGAGGTTAGAAGAGGTGGAGAAGATATAATGAGGAGCCAGGAGAGGCAGGCACATTTTGTGTAACTTCTAGTGAAATCAACTTCCCTAAAATGGACCTTCATTGTTCAAATCCATGTGGTTTAAAGGTCAAGTATAATTATTGTCCCAGAAGAAAAGGAGAGTAAGGGGACAGAAAAAAATATTTAAGGAAATAATGGCTAAAAGTTTTACAAATTTAGTGAAAGATATGTTCAAGAAACTCAGCAAATCTTAACCAAATAAGTACCAAAGAATGCCCCAAGCCATATCATAGACAGGCTAGTGGCCGACCAGAGATAAGACAAAAATCTTGAGAGTTAGAAAACATGCATACATACAAGGAGTAATGATTTAAATTATCATAGATTTTTCATCAGAAACTGTGGAGAACAAAGCCAGTAAAAAGACAATCTTTAATTTATTAAATTAAAAAACAAGGAAACTAAGAATTCTATATACAGCAAAAATATTTATCAAGAATGAAGGAGAAATAAATAGATTTTATATAAAGGAAAACTAGGAGAATTAACCATCAAAATATACCTACACTGGAAGAAATTTTAAGAAGTTATTTTGGCCCAAATATATGAAAATGGAGAGAAAATCAGATATTCAGAGACAGAGAACACCAGAAATGTTAAATATCTTAGTGGATTACAGGATATTTCTTTTTCTTAATTTTTTAAATAATACATGACTGAAACAATTTTTAATGGACATCCAGAAGGTGGAGGGAAATGATCTAAGTTGTAATGTTTCTACATTTTATGTTGCTACAATAATTCTGATTAGATAAAATATTTTGAATAAACATGGTTTTTCTGAATAAAATATTATTCATCCATTTTTCAAGATGATGTTAAACATGCTTACCCACATTTAATATGTGTGTGTTTTACTCCATTTCTACATTTTACTTGTGATATACTAAAATTGTAGTAATTCAAGAGCGACTTCCACCTTTTGGGCAAGGATGACATATTTACAAAGGTGAATCAATAATTAAGTAAAAATAAAATGTCAGGATTCATTTCACTCTTTCTGCAAATATTCACTGAATGCTATAATAGAAAATACATGTATTTGAATTCCACACACATACTCAAACACATGCATATCAATACCAGTGGGATTAAAAGGAAATAAAAGAAGAGATAAACTTTTTTCCTTCCAATGAAAACACATGAAAATACTTATCTATCCTCACAGTACCTTAGAAAACAACACACAGAAAGCATTAAAATAACATGAATTAAGAAGTGGATAAATTAATATTTAAATCAGAACATTTTTCCATCAAGAGATATTATAAAATGCATTAGACAAGTCCCAAACTAGGAGAAAAATATTTTTAAAATTCTAAAAATAAGTTAGTAAAAGAAAAATAGCTGAAAACTCTTAAACAGATGTTCATGGAAGAGAAAAACAAAATGGCCAATAAACAGGTTATCCATTTGTATTAGGTGTTATCCATTAATATTCAAGGAGATTCAGTTAAACCACAGTGAGATTACATTTTTGTCCCTATCAGGTTAGCAAAACTTAAAATATCTGACAATAACACATTTTAGTTAGGATGTAGAGTAATGGAACTCATATATTACTGTCAGAAGTAAATTGGTAAAACCACTTTAGAGAGCAATTTTGCAAGATCAGGTAAATTTAAGATATATACATGCTGCCCCCCAGCAATTTTATTTCTAAGTATGTATGAACAGAAACTCTTGCATAAGTACAAAGAAGCATATGAATAAGAATAATTATTGCAGCATTGTTGACAGTAGAAAAACATTATGGATGGGAATAAATTATGTTATACTCATAAAAATAATATTATATGGGAGAAAAATGAAAATTTTAAAGGTAAACTTTTATGGGTCACCATAAATGCACCTCACAAGCATAATATTAAGAAAAAAACAAGCTTCACATATCAAATTTTAAAACATATCTAGCAAAACTACATCTAATATAGGTGTACATATAGGTATAGCAAATTATCAAGAAATGTATAAAATTGTGATAATAAACATCCAATTCTGTACAGTATTTTTCTTGGAAGAGGGATGGTACAATGACGAAAGAATACATATCATAACAGAGAGAACAGTCAGGAAGCTATTACCTTGGTCCAATCAAGGGATTATCACTTAGACTAGAAAATTATGAAGCTGATATCTAAATTCCATTTTTTAAAAAATTTACCAGTTGAAACTAATCTTCTAGTTAGGAGTCTCATACTTAATGACTAAATGTGTCTCTTTTTATTATGTGAGAGTTCTCAAACTGAGACTCAGCTTCTCTCTTTGTCAGACAAAAGAAGCACCTGTCTTTATCTTGTCCTAAGGCTATATAATAGTACATTTTTACCATCAGCTTTTCTAACTAAACAGACTGCAGAATTATTTATACAATGTTCACACAAAGCAGCAATGGGAAAACATATTAATGCAATTGATTCAATAAAAGCTTAATTTTTTAGTTAAATATTTTGGTCACACCATTTTTGCAACTAATAATTTTTTTCTGCAATTCTTCCTTCTCTAATATGTAACACTGAGAAATGAGGCTTCATTAACATCTTCTAGAAACTCTTCTGTAATATCATATGTAAAATATTCTGTAAATATCTGTGCACATCTAGTCCCTCAACACTTAATTTTAAATTGCATACTTTACATCTGAAAAATTGCCTGTCTTGAAATGATTCCCTAGGAATAATTCTCTGCACATATTTCAATGTGATGCCTGTCATCCAGGGATTTCAGAATGTTTCAGTTACGTCAATATACGAAACTGAAATGCATATTTAGTAAACTTTTTTTTTTACAAAATACTCAAGAATCTTTAGATGATAGTTCACAAGCTTTCTTCCTTAGAACTGTGATGCATGGGAAGATGCAAATTTTAGAATTTGCTAGAGATAAGATGCAAAGGTAAAGTGGAAAATAATCTTAGTTGCATTCTCTTCTTCATAAAGAAAGTTTAGACATTTGATTAGTAGAGTTTCCCGCATGAATTCAAATAAGTTGATTTGTCTATGGGGGAAAAAAAGAAGATTGAAAAATACTGCTCTGCACTTGCAATTGGAGGTTCAAACTAAATTTTAAACCATAGTAAGAGCTTGTTCACAACATCAGCATCCATGAGTCAAGATTGAAGCATATCAGTAATCATCCTGAAGAAACTTTCAACATTAAAAAAAATGTATTTTAAACTCAATACTAAAACAAAAATAATGGAACACATAGGAAAGAAAAGTGCTCTACAAATGTTCCACAGCAATAATCTGACAAGCTTAAACCAAAAAGTGAATATATTGTATTTTTAAAATCTCTAATGGGCAAATAAGGACTGGCATTCAAGACAACAAAATTAGATGTATAAATATGAGTAGGTGGTTTAAAAATGAACCAATTCAAAGTTCAGTTAAGAATAGTCATAAAAGTATCACTCGACTACATATAGTAGACTAGCTCATAGTAAGAAAAAAATGTACTTGGAATCAAGAACTGAGAAAAATTTTCAAAATGTATCACAGAGAGATTAAGAAATTAGAAAAAATAAATGAAAACTTAAGAGACATTGAAGATAGAGAAACTAAATCTTTCTAATAGCAGTCCTAGAAGAAATAAATAGAAAGAATAAGATTGAAGTAAAAGGATAATGTCTATGTATTTTTTGAGTTAGATGAAAGCATGTATCCTTAGATTCAACTTCCCATCATGTGCCAACCAAGCGTCAACAAGGAAGAAAAGAAGGAAAGAAGGTAGGAATGAGAAGGAGCCTAGAAACATTACAGTAAAACAGTAGACTATTTTTTTAAAAAACTTCAAACTCATCAAAGAAAACAGATGCCTACCCTAGAAAGAAATTAAAATCTTACAATGACAGCTATCTGTTTATGGTTGCTCAGCTTCAAATTTATCCTGTATTACCTGCTATGCAAAAACATAGATTGACTCTTTACATTTTTTCCTTTGTCCACTGAAATGATGCTAAAGTTTGTCAGTAAGGGATACTGGAGAGAGAGCAAAACGTAGAGGCTTTCATTTTGAGTTCCGTGTACTCTCCTATCAGGCAGTACATGCCCAGCTACTGCTACAAGCACGGGTTACTTCACCAGAACATGACTCCTGCAACAACTACAGCTTCCCTGCCCGGATCCCAGCTTTTGCAGAGAAATGAAGGCAGCTTCTCCAGTACTGGGTTTCTGTGTTAACAGATGGCTTCACCAGCACCCAGCTTCTGCAGTGTCCAGTTGTCAGCAGCACCCAGCAGCCAGCAGCCAGCAGCTTCTTTTGGCATCCCTCTTGGGTAGTGCAAAATCAGGGAACAATTTACAAGACCACCTTTATTTTTTACACCAATTGCAAGTTTGGAAGTCTCCAATACTACCATTAGTTTTATAATTCACTAGAAGGACTCATAAAACTCACTGAAAGTTGTTACACTAATTATAATTTGCAATCAACTAAATGTTTGTCCCCCTATAATTCATATGTTGAAATCCTGATCTCTAAATGTGATGGTATTAGGAGGTACAGAATTTTGAATGTGATGAGGTTATGAAGTAGATAGTGCCCTCCTGAGTGGATTACTGCCATTATAAAAGAGACCCTAGAGAGATCCCTCACCCCTTCCACCTTGTGAGGACATGGTGAGAAGATAGCCCTCCATCTATGACCCAGTGACTGAGCCCTCACCAGTCACTGAATATGATGGTCCTTTGATCTTGAACTTCCCAGCCACCAAAACTGTGAGAAATAAATTGTTGTTGTCTCTAAGCCACACAGTTTATGGCTTTCTCTTACAGAAGGCTGAGTAGACTAATACATGGTGTACAATAGCAAAATAATATAGATTAAAATCAGCCAAGGGAAGCAATACATGAATCAGAGTTTCCAGTTGTCATTACCCAGTGAAGTTACGTCCATGTTAACTCCTCCCAGCAATGATACATACAAATATGCTGGGAAAATTGCCAGCCAGAAAAGTTCACCCAAGCCTTTGTGTCCACAGATTTTATTGGAGCTCAGTAACAGAGACACAGTTAACCACCTTAGATTTTAGCTCCTCCAGAAGTCAAGCTGACACCACATGGCCCAAAGTTTCTACTATAAATCACATCGTAAGACTATCGAATGTGGTAAGATACTTTCTTCAGGCAGGACATTCCAAATTTTAGAGAATGCGTCCCATAAGCCAAGGGCAAAGGCTAGACTTCTCTTTGGTAAAATTAAATCTTTACTATACAGATGGTTCGCAGCAGAGTGTCTCTGATGCTGTAACTCCCCATAAGCAGCTTTCTTCTGCATCTTAGAAGGTGAATTTCTGGCAAGTTCTACCAGCATGGCACACCAAAACATCTGTCATACAGTGAGTCAGTAGTGTGCCCATTTCAACAAAGTCTGGATCTCAACCCTGGGGGTAAAGGGAAGTCTCTTTGTTGAGTGCTTATCTCAGCCCCAGCATTCGCAAATCTGTCTTATTTTCGTGATTCCCATACTTTTTATATTCTGCTTTACTTCTCACCATTCAGTTATTTGATATTCCCATTTTCTGCGGTAGTTAAGGATTCTATATATTAAATATTTCCTGTTCAAATTGCTGTGTGGGTTCTAGACTCTGATGATACAGGATTAAGTAGACTTCCTGCCTGTAACAAACATCTCCAAAAAAAAAGTGAAAAATATCTTCAAAATGCTAATTAAAATTAGCCATCAACATCAAATTCTATGAAAAGCAAACATATATTTTGAGAATGAATAAAAACATATTTTGTTTTTTAAGTACTAGGATATTTTATAAAAAATAGACTGTCACAGAAAAAACTACTGAAAGACTTATATCTGTAAAAAGGAAAATAAACCCAGAAAAGAAGAGCTGAATTCAAGTTGCAATAGTAAACAAAGAAACAATTTTATATTAATGGTAAATATAAATTAAACTTCTCTTTTTTGTGATTGTATATTTTGTTTTTGTATATGCATGTGTGTCTGTTTACGTATATAAAAACAAGTGGTAACTAAAATTATAGACAATTTAATTCTAAATTTCAGATGAAAATATGAATTACAGAGAATAATCAAGACAATTTTGAAAAACAAGACAATCAAGAATAATCAAGACAATGTTGACTAACAACTGATTTCAAAATTTATTATAAAGTATGGTAATAAGTGTGGTATTGGCATCAAGATAGAAAAATAGATTAATGAAACAGAATTGAGAGTTCAGAAGTTGACATTTCTGGGCAATTGACTTTTGACAAAATGAAAATAGATATAGTGCTGGACTATTTGGGTATCAATATGAAATAATGAAACTCAACTTTTAACTCACACCATATCAAAAATTAAACTCAAAATAGATAATAGATCTATGTGCAAAATCTAAAACTATAAAGCCTCTGTGAAAAAGACAAAATTAGCCTGAATTTAAATTAGGCAAAGATTTATTTAATACAACACAAAAGTATGATACATAAAAAACAAATTGAAAATTGAATTTCATCAACACATAAAACTTCTGCTATTCAAAAAGTACTCTTAAGAGAATCAAAAAACTGAGAGAAAATTTGCTAGCATACAGAAGACAAAGAACTTGTATTCAGATTATATAATGAATTCTCAAACAACAAACAATGGAACATTAATAAATTAAAAATTGGACACAAGATTTGAACATTTCACCAAACATTTGCCATACAAATGGAAAATACACACACGTAAATTGGAACTTTCAACTCTGGGAAGATAGAATAGGTGACTTTTCCCTTTTTATCCTGCTAAATACAATTAAGTACCCTGGATGTTACATATACAAGAAACTTAAAAGGAATCTGAAAGGTAGAAGGAAGAAGTCAGCTTAGCTAGGCACCTCAGGACCTGAGGACAGAAATTGCTATGGACTGAATGTTTGTGCCCCCCACGTCCCAATTTCATATATTATTATCTAATCCCCAACTTGATAGTATTTGGAGATGAGAACTTTGAGTGGTAATGAAATCATGAAGGTGGAACTGTCATGATAGGATTAGTGCCCTTCTAAGAAGAGACATAAAAGAGCTCGCTTTTTCTCTCTGCTCTCAGCCATGTGAAGATGCAGTGAGAAAGCAGCCACCTGTCAACCAGGAAGCAGGCATTCAGCAAGAACCCAACCGTGCTGACACCTTGATGTCCGGCTTTCAGTCTTCAGAACCGTGGGAAATAAATGTTTGTTGTTTAAGCCTCCCTGTTTGTAATATTCTGTTACAGCAGCCTGAGCTGACGAAGACAGAAATGGTGATAAATTACCCAGGTTTTCTCTTTTGCCTCATGTATTCCAGACTTTGAGCTGAAGAAGCCAGCAATCTGGACATACCAACAGGCACAGACCAAAAAAAAAAAAAACAAAAAAAAAACAAAAAACCCAACAAAAGCCTACTTATTTTTAGATAAAGAACTAGCAATAGGGCAGCCTGGCAAGCCAGAAAACTTCTAGATAATAACCACCCTACTTTATCTAAACACCACTGAAAAAGCTGTGGCCTCACCTATACTCTAACTGTCAAAGGCCAAGTGGGGAGTCTAGACTTCCACCTTTAAGAAGTTGTGATGAGACCCTACCAAGTTGGTGTAAGAGAAGGTCAAGTAGAAAGCCAAAATTTATGCCTCTGCAAGCCAATAACAAAGCAACATCCACTTTCTCCAGTGTTAGTGAAGACTGAGACCATGTAGGGAGACTGGAATTCCATCACCACCTCAGTATGATGTGACTCTCGCACTCGATGGTGTCACAGGTGACCTAGTGGGAAGTCAAGGTGGTGATAAGGAAGTCACCCTGACCACAGTGTCAGTGGAGACCTGGAACACAGGGACCTGGAACTTCCACCCCACCCTTCCTTAGGTGTCAGTGGAAGCCAAGTGGAAAACCTAAAAATGTTATGAAAAGAGATATACTTGAAAGCAATATAAATAAATGAAAAATAAAATTATAAAAATATTGAAATAATGTAGAGTAAAGCAGCAAGAAGAAAACGGAAGAGAAAAACAGAAAGAAAAAAATATGTCAGAGTAAGCCCTAACATATCAATAATTACATTAAATGTAAATCATTTAATTATACCAAATGAAAGACAGATATTTACAAAGTAAATTGAAAAAACATCACCTAACTGTATGTGGTCTTGAGGAAATTCACTTAAAATATAGCAACGTAAGCTGGTTAAAAATTAAAGGATTGGAAAAAATGTACCACTTGATCAAAGGAAAGTAGAAACTATATTAATAGTGGATAAAGTTGACTCCGGAGCAAAGAAAGTTGCCAAAGACAGAGGAGGGATAGGACATAATAATAAAAGTGTCAATTCACCTAGAGGACATTGATACTAGAGCTACCAAATACATGAAACAAAAATTAATAGAACTGAAAGGAGAGATTTAAAAAATCTACAATTATAGTTGGAGACTTCAACTTTTTCCATTCAATAATTTATATAACAAATATATAATCAGCAAAGATATAAAGTAATTAAACACCATCAAACAACAGGATCTAAGTGACATTTATAAAACACTCTACCAACAGCAGAATACACATTATTTTAATATTCACACCTAACATATACAAAGATAGGTCATGTGCTGGGTCATAAAACAAACCTCAAAAGAGTATTCTCTCCAACCACAATAAAAGCAAACTAGAAATCAATAGTACAAATATAACAGGAAAAACAGAAAGGGCTAGCCATAAAGAAATGAAAAAAATTTAGTGGAGTGTTTACACCACGCAGTATTAACTATATAACAGTTAAAATAATTACGATATTGATAAATCTCAGAAATATAAGGTGAAATAAAAGTTTTAAAACACAGTTGCGAAACAAAAATGAAAACATAGGATATTTATGTAAATATTACTAAATGCACGTACAAAATTATGCTTTAATTGGTTATGGATTAAAAATATAACAATGGACTGGAACACGATATACTATACTAATAATCATGGTCTCCATGAAAGGAAGAACAATGGATATTGCAAAAGAATATAAGATGTATCTGTATTTGTTTAAATGATATGTATGTATGTATATCTAGATACCATGTAAATTTTAAAATTCTAACTAATGCTAACAACTTGAAAGGACTTACATTTATCTATATGATTTACTGCTTAAAACATTGTATGCTATGCAGAATAATGTTAACAGAATTTGCTATAGTCTTCTTATAAGTCCACACAGATGCTTAATGTGTTGTGGTTTTGTCTTTGTTGTCAGCGCAACCTAGGTTCAAATTACTAGTCCACTATGAGGAAGTTGCATGACTCTAGACAACTTGCTCAAATTCTGTCCTGAATTCCTATGTCCTTATCTTGTGCTACCCCATATGTATGCTTTTAGGATTCAATGCAGCAATAAATAAAAGACAAATAATGTATTGAGTTAGCTGGCACTTACTCAGCATCTGATAAATGTAGTTACTTTAGTAAAACCTTAGTGCATTCATGACTAAGTTTACTTTTCTTGCAGAAAATGCGTAGAGTTAAATAAGACTTATTAAATGATCGTTTTGAAAATTTATTTACTTATGTATTCATTTCTGTCAATGATTTTCACAGCTTGGAACATTAAGAAACAGTAGCAATTTGCAGAAAGATCTGGGATGCACTGAGCTAAATGATATTCTTTCTTACAACGTACTTCTCACCCACATAGAAATGGTAGCCATGTATAATGACATGAACGAATCTCAACATTCTTATGTTGTTCTGAAAGGAACTAGACACAAAAGAGTACATAATATATGACTTCATTGATATGAAAGTATGAAAAAGAAAAATCTATTATGACAGAAAGCACATCAGTGGATACTTAGGACCAGAAGTGCATGGAGAATTAAATAAGGGCGCAAGGAAATTTTTAGGATAATAGAAATGTTCTATATATTGATTAATTCACAATTATATTGCTGAAGATTTAAGGTGTATAAACATGCCAAAAGTCATCAAATGTGCACATAAAATGAGTGCATTTTAATATGCAAATTATACCTCAATAAAATTGTTCCTTTACAAAAGTGAAAAAAAAAAACAATTATACACTATGACCAAGTGGGATTTATACCAGGAATTTAATGTCAGTTTAACATCCAAAAACCAATTAATGTAATACCATATTAATAGAATAAAGAACAAAAAAAATACATGATCATTTAGAAAAAAAAAAGAAATGGTAGCCATGTGAAACAAAAAGCCTTCCTCTAAAAAAGGAAAATACTCCAAAAAACACTAAGTGTAAAGCCTCTTTCATGGATCCATTCCTTTGATCTTGCTTTTAAAAAACATTAACTACACTTTGTTTCTTAGGCTGCTTACTTTCAAATAAACTGGCAGGTGCCCTTTTCCACCCCTGTTCCTGGCAAGACTCTGCTTTCACAGAAGTCTGGTATCTGGAAGCCTCCTTATCAGTGTCATAGTAAACATCTGAAATTTATTATCACTGTCTCCAGGCTGAGGAAAACGTGCTCAACAGTCACAACTAAGAAGTTTAAAGTTTTACAAAGTTTTTTAAAGTTACAGGCAACCACGTTTTGACTTGTTCCTAAAACAAAAAGTAACAGCAACCCACACGTCCTTTCCTATATTCTGGCAAGAATAGCAGAAACAAAATGTCATGCACTTAAACGTATGTTGAAGATTAGTATGTAAATAGGAAAAGTGTAAGAATTTTTATAGCTTTTCAAACTATAGGAGATAAGTAATATCTTTGTAATGTGAAGAAAGCCATTTTCATTATCACGGGGCCTTGACAAGTAGCTTCCCACACAGCTTGTCAAGTCAAATGCCACTAATACTGCCAGAATACTGATTTTGTTCATGCTTTTGTTATGTCTGAAGGGAGGATTTTATGCATTTAGTTTAATGAATGCACTGACAAACTGATAGGTCTTCCAAGTTGCTATTGATAAAGAAACAAAAAAGGTTTGATAAACGGATTCTCTGCCTTCTGCTTCTATGTTGCCTTATGAATACTTATTTTCTACCATGATAAGAATTATTGTCATCTACATGTCCTTCCTCACAATGCTGCACACCCTTCTACTCTCACCAAAACAGAACTTTGTTTCAGTTTGTCCTACAAAGGGTAACTTTTTCTACATACCTGATGCCTCCTCAGGCTTGGTCCCTTGCGCTCCTAAAAACCAATTTTAATGATGAAACAGGAACGGAAATGACAATCTATATTTGAGGAATATTTCATCATTTACAAACTGCTTTCATGTGCAGTATCCAATTTTATCCTTCTTACAACTGTGAATTAAGGGATATTTTCTAATTTAGCAGACAAGGAAACTGAGGGAGTAGAAGCGTTGAACCATTTGTCCAAGATCATATAATATCTAGTTCACTGTCTTCTGTTTGTTTCCTTGTTTGGGGCTTTTTTGTTTTTATTTTTTATTTTAATTGACAAATAATAATTGTATATATTTATGGAGCATGATGTGAGGTTAGACATAAGCATACATTATACACTGATTGAATCAAGTTCATTAATATACCCGTCACCTCACATATTTATTTTTTGGTGTGCTCTGCTTGCTTTCTTGTTTTTAATTGAGAGTGGCATGCCTGCAGTGGAGACCTAGAATCTTTGTAGTTACAGCCAAGCCATCCTGTTGTCCCAAAGACTCTTCCTTGGTTTTCTTGACTCCAGTATTTTCTATTTATCAGTTGCTGAACTTTATGGCTCATGTCTCCCTTCATTACAGGCTTGGCCTATGTAATAATTCCTGCACACAAGAGTCCCTGGTTACGTTTGTTGAAAGAACAAATGGATGAGTTAATATAGATATATAACTAGTAGCTTATGTGTTTATTCTTAAGGCTGCTTAAGGATCAGTTGCTTTTAATCTGACTCAGTAATTACCTTTTCTGTCCTGAGGAAGTTGTTACAGGAGTCTATGCAATTATATTGCGAATGGTTACATGATAACATAAAACATTACCAAACAAAACATTACTACTTTATGTGGTAAAATCTTTTCTCTCTACCTTGCCAAAATCATAGTTTGGAGTAAAAAGGTGCTTGAAATTCTTATGTATTTTGTACCACACAAGTTAAATAGAATGTAAATCATGCAAATGCACAGACATGCATGCAACTTTGCTACCCTATGTATTTTTCCATTTTCCCTTCTGAAATTGTTTCTGTCAATATTTTGATTTAGATCCCACCAAAAGGAGAGAAAGAGAAAGGTTTAATCAGAAGATTGTCAAATGCCTAAGAATTAATGGATAATATGGTATTTGAAGTCTGATACATAACATTCTTGGGAGATACAGCTCTTGTAGCCATTATTATTAAATCATTTCTAGAAAAATTATTTACTTACAGGAATTCCAGATACAGCTTTATACTATTAGCAATTATCTATTCAAGTCTTATGTATGTGTTTATACTGCAGGGTGTGTGAAATATATATATATATAAAACTGGCATTTCCCAAATACCACAGTCTATGGCCTATGTACATCAGAAAAATATGGAGAGCTATTTCATTTTTAAAAAGTAAACACTAAATTGTAGAAATGCAGCTATTGGCATTACAGACATATGAATGAATGGAATTCTAGAAATAATAAAAAGCTCAGGATTATTTCAAGCTATATGTAGGCATGCAGTTTGGATGTTTTCCTGAGTTAGTGTGTAACTTCCCTATTAAGTATTGCAAAATACTGGAGGTCAGTCAGTTGCCTTATCTACAGGAAGAAGGATATGGTTCTTTCTGCACTTAATTATACTTAGGGTAATTTCTTCTGATTATTAAAGCCTATTCTTGAAGGCTGGGCCTTTTAACTGTGAGTTATTTAAGGGATTACACAGCCTGGTTTCAAATTGCCTTACAAGCTTCATCTTCCTCTATTCTACAAATGAACACTGAGCTCCAACTAGACCAAACAGAAGCCATTTGTCTGTCATCACATGGTTGTCAAGTTGTATTGTTTATTTGTTGTACGTATCATTTCCCTTGATATGTGTATCTAAAGTTATATGGTTTTTCTTCCACCACGAGCTTCTAGAAGGGCAAAGATTGGATCTTATATTTTCAGCTCCTTCCCTCCAAAATCTAACCATCTCTCTCCAGCTTAGACTAGTTGTTTTACATTATAGTAACAGCTTAATAGTTTAGTAAAAGCTCCATACATTTGTGATATATGAATAAACAAATAGCATGAACTACATTCATTTGACCAGAAATTAATAAAACCTGTTATTAATTTTTGATAACTGTGAAACAGAATGTGTCAGGACATGGTAATTGACATCATGTTTCATATGAAGCAGGAAATTGATTAGATGTTTGAGTTTTCATTCAGTTTTAATCTGCCTTTGTTTATAGTGATGAGATTCCAGACGTCAAATTATTTCTCTTCTATTTGTCTTCTCTATGTTGTCTCATAGTGGTGGTAGGAGAGAGCAATGTAATTCTTATTCCCCAGAAAGGAATTTTTGATTTCAGAGAAAAGGGGGCTACCTGATAAAAAGCATTTCTGCCTCTCATCCATGCACTGAGAATGAGAAAGTAATTCAGGAAATTTCTGCCTCTCATCCGTACACTGAGAATGATAAACTAATTCAATAATTCAGGAAAGGCATTCAGATATAAAGTAATTGTAATGAGGCATTTTCCATGGATATGAATTAGAAATTAGAAATTAAAATTGTAAGTAAAAATAGTTCATTGGTACTTTAAAAGGAAAAAAAGAAAAGAATACTAGTTGTGTTTTACTTTGTGAAATACTATTATATGAAAATCCAAACTGCAAAACAATATAGAGATTTTATTTGCATTGAGAAATATTACTTTATAAATATCACGGCTGGGTGTGGTAGCTCATGCCTGTAATGCCACTTTCGGAGGCCGAGGTGGGCGGATCACCTGAGGTCAAAGGTTCGAAACCAGCCTGGTCAACACAATAAAACCCCATCTCTACTAAAATTAGAAAAATTAGCCAGGTGTGGTGGCACACACCTGTAATCCCAGCTATTTGGGAGGCTGAGGCAGGAGAATCACTTGAACCTGGGAGGCGGAGGATGCAGTGAGCCGAGATCACGCCACCGCACTCCAGCCTGGGCAACAAAGTGAGACTCTGTCTTAATAAATAAATAAATTAATTAATTAAATAAAATAAAATGAAATAAAATAAATATCACTATGGGGTAATGAGCTCAAATATTTTTATAAGTCAGATTGAATAATCAATCAACAAATATTTCTTGAGCATTTACTGTAAGTAATTAAAAAATGAACTGCAGGAAACACGTGCACAAGTGCACACACACCAAAAATCATATTTAAGCATCACAAATCAGCTATTTTCTTTTTTATTTTTAATAGTTAATAAGCTTTATTAATATGCTGTTTAAATTTTATTTTTATTTCTTCTAAAACAAAAACGGGATACTGTGCAGAACGTGCAGGTTTGTTACGTAGGTGTACGTGTGCCATGGTGGTTTGCTGCACCCATTGACCCATCCTCTAGCTCCCTCCCCTCACCCCTACCCCCTAACAGGCCCTGGTGTGTGCTGTTCCCCTCTCTGTGTCCATGTGTTCTCAATGTTAAACTCTCACTTATGATTGAGAACATGGGGTGTTTGGTTTTCTGTTCCCGTGTTAGTTTGCTGAAGATGATGGCTTCCAGCTTCATCCATGTCACTGCAAAGGACATGATCTCATTCCTTTTTATGGCTGCATGGTATATATGTACCATACAGTATTCCATGGTATATATGTACCACATTTTCTTTATTCGGTCTATCATTGATGGGCATTTGGGTTGGTTCCATGTCTTTGCTATTGTAAATAGTGCTGCAATAAACATACATGTGCATATGTTTTTATAGTAGAATGATTTATATTCCTTTGGGCATATATTCGGTAATGGGATTCTTGGGTCAAATGGTATTTCTGGTTCTAGATCCTTGAGGAATCGCCACACTGTCTTCTACAGTGGCTGAACTAATTTACATTAACTCAAGATGGATCAAAGACTTAAATGTAAAACCCAAAACCATAAAAAACCTAGAAGAAAACTTAGGCAATACCATTCAGGACATAGACATTGGCAAAAACTTCATGACATAAACACCAAAAGCAATTGCAACAAAAGCCAAAATTGACAAATGGGATCTAATTAAACTAAAGAGCTTCTGCTCAGCAAAAGAAAATATCATCAGAGTGAACAAGCAGCCTACAGAATGGGAGAAAATATTTGCAATCTACCAATCTGACAAAGGCCTAATATCTAGAATTTACAAGGAACTTGTATTTTCTTTAAGTTTAGTACTGTTTTTGTTTAATGTAGATTTTGTAGATTTTGTACAATAATAATGATAATAATAGCTACACCCCTTTTTTGGTCTACTGTGTATGCTGGGTATGTTACATATATTTTATTTAATACACAACTATCAACTCTGTAAGGTTGGAGGTAACATCTCTATTCATAAGAAAAAAGAGACTTGGTGGTTTAAGAATCTTATTTAAGTTTACTTGCCTAGTAAATATCAGATCTGGGCTTTGAATTCAGGTTGTTCTGACTTTACTTGAAAACCATTGTCCCTGTCCTGTGTCATATTTTCTCTCCACAGAGCATGTTGACAGAATTTTGGTAACAAAGTTGTATAAATACCAGTTTTAAATGGCAAAAACTGAAATGTTTGGATTAATTACTATCTAGATGAATAAAATTCTTTTTAAGTAAATGTAAAGAGATGAGTCTAATTGCCATAATTCTATGTTAAAAGATGATTTACATGTACATATTTTCTAGTTTAAGCAATGTATTGCAGTAATTACTTGGATGACAAACTTCATTAAATATGTTTTAAATAACTAGATGACATTTGGATAGCATATTATGTAATAAATGTCTTATTGAATTTAAGTTCCTATTTGAGCAACCAAATTTAAATTACAATCTGGCTAATGAAACAGGAAAACTGAAATTGTAATAGACTAGTATGCAGAATGACTTGACAATGGGAAACTCTGAAAAGTTCAAGAATTTAGGGACCATTTCCAATACTATTAGTTTATAGATAAATATTTATTTTTGATGATTGTGCTTAATTAGTATTTTAGAGAAGAAGAAATTTAGCTATCATGGTTCAGCACCTTCCTTTCTAAAAATGGAAATGTAACAAAAAACTTCCCAAAGTCACAGGAAGAGAGAGTATTAGGTTTATAAAGAGTTTTCTGCATTCTCAATATAAGTTATTTCCATTATTCTATATAGTCTCTTATATGCCTTATATATTTAAAAAGATGGGTATCACTCATATAATAACATTGCCTGGCACATAAAAGTATTGTTGCCTCTCTTAGTCCATTTGGGCTACTTTAACAAATTCCCACCCAATTATCCAATAACTTTTGTGATAGATGTGTTTCTTAATCATTTTATCTTGAAAGCATCTATTCTGGCCCTACAAACGTCCCATAGCTGTATCTGACCCACCTGAAAAGTCATTTCAAATTAGGTCCCCAGCTAATCACTAGACTGCTCAAAAAACAAGAGGATCTGGTGATACGTGGTTCTGGTGGTTCTCAACCCTGGCTTCATATTAGAGCCCTTTAAATTGTGAAACCCAGAAGTCAGCCTGCAGAATTTTATTTAACATAAATCAAATAATCACAATAAAACATTGATATGTTTTATTTTAAGCTCTCAGTGACTCAAATGTGAAACTAAGGTTGAGATAAATTGGTGAGTGTATGTGGTCACACTCATATTGGTTTAGGTTTCAGTCTTGGTGATTGTTATTTTAATGGGTGATGTATTGTGGCTGTTAAGATTGGGCTCTTGGGTTCTATGGCACTAGAATCATCTGCATAGCATTTAGTATATTCAGATGCATGCCCGGAAATACTTCCAGAGTTTTTGATTCATTAAGTTTTGTGAGAGAGCAAATGTTTTATTTTTGAAAAAGTTATTAATAAAAGTTCATTGAAAAGAAAGGAAATATGAAAGGAAAGAACAAGACTATACCAAACAATCTTTGTAAGAGAGTACAAAATAATGTTTCCTTCCTATATCATGTTATTCTTTGTCCCCAGAATGACTGCTGTGCTCTAGCAGGGGTTCCAGAATTCCTTTCCAGAGTGTATCTCCTAGAGCTAGTCATGGCACGTAAAATGTGGATCGTAGCTATCAGTAGTCTTGGAGATCACTGAGCTTGGTCATGAAATAGGTCAACTACAAATCCATATACTACAAGAAAATAATGGGAACTAAAATGTAACAGCAAGAAGGTCCAGAAATGTCAGATGTTTAATGAGAAGGCAGCAATGTGGATGCTAAGAAGGAATTCCTGGGCTTGGAAGACTTCATGAATACAATGAATGTGTGTGGGTACGTGTGTGTGTGTGTGTGTGTGTATCTAAGGCAGGCAGAAAGGCTCTTTGGAATCCAAGGGATCAAGAGCTTAGACTTAAGCAGATACTATCATTCTACCTCTAGTATACCAGCCATATCTATCCTTGTTGTCCATGATTGTTTTCCAGCTCACAATAGCGTAGTCCCACTGCAATTTATATTTCTGACTATTATCACCCTATGCTATTGCCTGAACCTTTTAAAGAAATTATTTCCACATCTCTTGCAGTAAAAAGCAAGAGTGAAAAAAAAGGTAGAGATCTCATTCATCTTTGGATATATCAAGGTACTTGGCACACTTTGTTTTCATATAATTGGTGTGCAGTAAATGTTATGCACCTCTATACCTATTTCATTACCATAACTTTTAGCTTTGACTTCTGTGCCTCTCCTATCTCATACATACTTTCTTTCTTCCTTCATTCCTTTCCTTTTCCTCTTTCTTTTCCTTCTTTCCTTTTCTCTTTCTTTCTTTCTCTCTCTCTTCTTTCTTTCTTTCTTTCTTTCTTTCTTTTTTTCTTTCTCTCTTTTTCAAAACTAAAAGGCAACCCACCCAAAACAAAATAAAACTCCACAGGTTCTTCAAAATATAATCATATTTGTCTTCCTCTGTGAAGCCATCTCTAATGTTTTGGTTCATTTCTCTTCCCCATGTACCACTGCTAGATCATGGATATGTTTTTATTGGTGAAAATATTACATTGGAATATAATTATTAAATTTATGTCAATCTCTCACTATGGTTTTAGTTTCTTGAGGTGAGGGACCATGCCATTTGTCACTGCATCCCCAGCACTTGATAAGGTTCCTGCAGCCTGATAGAAACTCACAAGTGTGTATTGAATTCAAATAAATATATTTGTATAAAACACATCCCAACTCTGTGCCTTATTTTAAGGGATGCTTCCTTAAAATTCATAAATGAAGCTTAGAAGAAAGGTAAAAAGAAGTTTCAATATTTAGTAAAATACAACTTACCCATAACTAAGCACAATGCCTTCCTGAGTTGTTGATGTTCATTACTGCTACATAAATAATAGGACTTTGGTTTTGCTCTTAAACCTCTGCACTAATGAGAACATGGGACAATCTTCCTATACTGTAGTTACCATGGTGATAGATTCACATGAAAAAAAGTTATCATTTGGCTACGACATGAGCTAAGATGCATTTGCATTTATTATCTTTGGGTTAGGTTCTTTTTGCATTACTGAACAGGTGGCAACTGCTTTTGTGTTCCTTAGAATATGAACAGCTTCTAAAATTTTAATCTCAATTGATGTTTCAGTTGCTCCCGAGTGACAGGCAGTTAACAGCACTATGAGTTCACTTGCCAAAGTGTGATAGATTTAAGGAAGTTATGAAGCATCTTTCAGGAGACATGGCCATTTTTCTCTGTCATTAGATAACTTTCTACTGCCAACTAGCATCATTTCCCTCTTGCTTAGAATGAGTGGCCACTCATTTTCTTTCATCAAGATGATTTTCTCAAGCAGACATAGCAGTGTAAATTTACATAAAAAAGAAAAATATTGCATGAATTCCGGATGAAGCTGTAAACAACAATGCCCCAAATACTTGTCTATTTGCTCTTTTAAATGCTGCTTTTCTGGATCGGTCTTGGGAGAAGGTGATTTGATAATCTAGCTAAGCAGAGTAAACTCTGCCTAGAAGGGAAGACTCCTTCCTTCTCCACAATCTCTTTGTACTGCCTCCATAATCCACACTCAATTCCCCCTTAAAAGTGAATGGCCCCAGAAACGGAGACAAAATTAACCCTCACCCGCATTTTATACTTTCTTTAAAAATTAGTCTATTACATGATTTTATAAGAACTACTCTTGCTGACAAGAGAATGAAGAGCATACAATCTCATCAAATTCTCAGCATGATGAGATGAGATAGGGATACTCTGAAGAGAGGAAAACAGGTAGAGGTAGATATACGGGGTTTTGACAAATTTCTCTTATCTCGAAACCCTAACAGTGGCCGTTATTATTGTAAACAAACAATAATGTAATACTATTCATTTTAAGGTTCACTTTTTAGAAAAATATTGTTATTTACATGCTAAGTCTTATAGGCTTCTCAAGGGGTAAGATCCCTCCAAAACATTCCCATTTATAAAAGCTAAGAAATCATAAATAACTTTCATCAAATACCTAGTGCCAGTATTTAAAATCAATTATTTTATAAATGAAGAGTCATTTATTTTGCCTGTTATGGGTACCTGACTATATCAATAAGCAATAACAATAATCAAAGGTCCTTGTTTTTGTGAATCTTAGGAAATAAAATATAAACTTATTTATGCACAACTATAATATGTACTATAGTAGAAGCAATAATGCTGTAGAATAAAATGTCATCTTAGAACAGGGTAAGGAAGATTGGGGTAAGAGGATGCCAAGCAGAAGGTCAAAAGCCCTAGGATAGAGACACGCCCAGCATGTTGGAAGATAGCTTGGAGACCAGTGTGGCTAGGGCAAGTGACATATGAACAAGGAGAGTAGTAGGACAGGAGGGCAAAACTGGCTCAGGGTTGGGAAGGAGGAAGGCAGATAACATAGGTCTGTGCCAATCTTTGTAACGGTCTTGCTTTTACTCTAAGAGAAATGAACACTCTTGCAAAATTTTGAGCAGATGTGTAACATGATCTGACTTAAGTTTTATAAGATGACTAAGAAGGTGAGAGATGATGACTTCATAGGCCAGGGCGACAACACGATAATGAGTGCTTGAATTCTGGGTATATTTAAAGGTAGAACCAATATGATTTCCTGATGGATCATATGCAGAAGATGAGAATACAAGAGGATTACTTTAAGGCCTGAGGGACTGGAGGGAGGTGTTGCCATTGGTTGAGATGACGAAGGCTAAAAGTTTGGGGTGAAGAGAGTCAGTTTTGGACTTGACTTAAGTCTGAGTTGTACACTCTACATCTAAGTGGGAATGTCAAGCAGATGGGTGAATAATCAAGACTGGAATTCAGGAAACAGGCTTGGGTTGGAAGTATACGTTTGAACCTATTTCACAAATAAATGGTATTTACACACACTTAAGAGTGAGGGCAGATATGGAAGAGAAGAGAGCTGAGTTCTGAGCACTCCAACATTAAATGATTGGAAGAAAAGGAGTCATCAGTACAGGAGACTGAGGGGTGACCAGTGAGGTAAGAGGAGAAACAAGAGCATGTGCTGTCCACAAAGCCAAGTGAAGAAAGTATATTAAGGAGAATGGACAAATAAACTATGTTAAATGCTGATTTCAAATTTAAGTAACATGAGAATTAAGAAATGATCTTGGTCTTTAGCAACATGTAGGTAATCAATGTCATTATTGAGAATACTTTTGATGGGGCCAAGAAAGCCTCATTGGAGGGTTTTAAGAGCATTCCCTCTACATTTATGTCTGGTGAAGTGTGCATTAAATAAATGTTACTGAAATTAAAGCAGGAGGAAAATCGACAGAGTGTTTATCTTGATGTAGAGCTCTGATTACATGTTGTATGAGAAATATTGCATCATAGTGGTTAAAGCCATGAGATCCAGAAAGACCCACTTCCAGGCTTCACCTGGTAATGGCTCCACCACTTACTGACCATGAAATAATAGTCAGATGTCCTTAAACTCTGTCCCCCACATAGTGATGTTGCTACACCACTCGCATAAACATTAGCTATAAACAGCAGTCTATGTACCATTTAAGTTTTTTCTTTTGTGTGCATTCATTACTATTTCAATGACAACTATTTGTATACATGATGAAATTAATGCAGTAGTAGGTACGCCTGTGGATATATAATATGAAGCCAAAGGTGACCCAGAATGGAACTCTTAAGAAAGCAGAAGTCACGAAAGATTGACAGAAGGAGCTGGTGCTGAAAACAGTTCAAGAGTGCATATGCATATTAAATAGTGATTACATTCAGAAACCACCATATGTACATTTTTGCACAATCTTAAAAATCTGTTTCTTAGCAGTCTGCATGTTAGTTATCTGTAAGCTTAGGTTAAGCATTCAAAGGGAAGGGAGTCCTCACATCTATTCCAAACTCTAAGTCCAATAGCACAGTGAAAATTGTGCTACTTAGATGTGATATCCTTAAAAGAAGAGAAAAAATAATTTAATAGGTTATGTACCCAAACAACGTATTAATATTTATCTCAGTCATTTAAAGTTTCGATCTCAAATATACTTTAAAATGTAAGTATTATTACAAATATCTCCTCTGCATACATCTGCAGAAGCCTCTGACTTGATCAACATCAAGATCTCTCTGCATGAAAATGGTCCTTGAAAAGTTGCATTATTTTTCGTTAATAAAAATATCTCCTCCTTCCTCTGAGCAAGGCTTTGGAATGAGGGTCAATAGATCAACCCACGTCACATGCAATTTTTATTTATCCTTGCCAGGAACCCTAAGTTCAAGGCTATCCAAAGACTGCCAGACTGAGTTGGTGAATCTCTGTCAAGGGAGAGATTATATGATTTTTACAGTTCAGCTGGAAAAGGAGCAAAGTTTATTATCTATCTATCCTGCTAGGTAGCAACTGTCTATAATATTCTGCTTTCTCTCTTTTTAAATCCCTCTGTGCTGTTTTGAGTGAAACAGGGAACCAATGTCCACTATCTGAGAGTTCCTCGAGGTCTTTTAAGATAATTAAACCTCTCTTTAAGCAAAATCTCTCATCATATTACAGGGCTGGAAATTTACAGAACTGTGGCATAGACATGGATTAAAGTCATGTCTTTTGAACTTCAGCATTGCTTTTGCAGTAATAAGAGGGTGAAATTAACCGTAATTACAGTCAAAATTAGTTGCATAATGCTGTGTGCATCTCATCAGTACATTATGTTCTGAGCAGGCAAAGAGAATAGAGTTACCTGGAAATTAGGGTAGTTTTCAAGTAAGGTGTGCTAATCCTGATTCATGTGATTGTTTTGCAATTGGTCTGGTGCTCAACTGCAGGCTCTGTGCACAATTGGAACAGAATGCTGTCTCCAGTAAATTAAGAGAGTATATAAGACATATCTGAATTGCATATATGTTAAGGCAGGGTGAGGAAAAACATTAGGACCTTTTAAATCAAAACTTCTCATTTTACAGAGTATTGAGGCCCAGATACTGTATTCATCTGTCTATTGATTCCTGGAAAGATTCTATTTTTAGTGTCACTCAAATAATAAGAGTCCTGACAAATCTACTGCTTCTTAGAGAAGGAATAAAGAAATATTTCCCCTATTGTTCTAATCCACAAATCCTTGGGATTATTTTGAATCCTTGGACCTCAAGGAAGCTTTTGCATCAATCTCCAGCGTAGACACCCACTATTGCAAACACCCACCTGCAAGATCTTAATATTCTCCTCCCAATGCCAGAGAGGCAATGTGACACACAGGAGGTGAGGGACCATAGGTGTGAATCCTGCTCACCCAGACCTACCCACCTCACCTAAAATAAATCACTGGACCTATGTAACAGTGATTTCTTAAGCAGCAAAACTTGGATAATAATACATTCCTATTAAGTTGTTGTAAGGATTAAGCAAGGTTATATATGCTTATATATATATAAAATATATATATGCTTATATATTATGTAAGCAAGGTTATATATGAAAATACCTGGCACATAAAGAATATTAAATATAAGATTCAGAGACAGAACCTTGTGCACATGGACATATGTGTCTTGGGACTAATGTACTTGTGTTCAATTTCTAGTTCTGGACTTACTAGCAATGTAAACTTGGATTAGTTACTTTAGCATTCTGAGTCCCCAGTTTCCAATTTACAAAATGGTACCTATGAGCTCTCCTTGGTAAAGCTGGATTGAGTAAGGATATTTAATGTGTGTTAGGCATCTAGCAGTGTGCAGCACAAAGAAGGCACTCAGCATGTGAGCTTTTATCCATGTCTAAACCGAAGTTTACTTTTGAATGATGGCTTAGTCCTGAGCCCTCTATATGCCAATGGATTCAAAATTGCTATCTCCAGCCCAGACATTACCTTTGAATTCTCATGCCACCTACTTACTTGGCATTGCTACCAGAACCCCACACTTAACGTGTCCCAAACTGAACTCCCTGAACTAAATACCAACTATCATCCATCATCCCCTACATTATGACTGAAATTCACATCTTGTCACCATTCTTCACCAGCTGCTCATTCTCTGCCCAACATTCTCTACCCTGATTTTATGTGCCTGCTGCATCTCTTCCTTCAAGTCTGAGCTTAAGTACAGTCATGGAGAGGCTTTCTTTGTTCATGCAATCTAAGTAGGTCCACAAGGCTTTTCTACTTCTTAGCATCCTACACTTTACCTTTATATATGTATCACTATGTATATAATGCATGTTTATTTATTTATTGTTTATTGTCCATCTTTCTCAATACTGGAAACTCTAGTGCTTTTTTTTTTTAACAGAGTGAGTGAATAAACAACTACAATTTGTGGCAAGTTGCATTTATTTGTTTATATTCTCCTACTTGCATGTGATGTTATTAAAATGAGTTCAGCATAATATTCATTCATTTGTTCAGGCATTCAAGAAACGTTCTGACATGTCCTGGGCCCTGAGGTAGGGCAAAAGATAAACTAAAATAAATGTGACACATTTCCTACCATTGATGTGCTTCCTTTCTTGATGGCAAGATAGATGAACAAATGAAACCCAACATAGAGTAATTAATGCTTTAATAGTGCTATAGGAAAAGCCATCGGAGGGACAACATAATTCAGCTAAAGAGTTTCAGAAACAAGGCATCATAACGTGGGTGATATATTAGCTGGGACTTGGAGAAAGTTGACCTATTGGAGAACAGCCTTCTTCCAGAGGATGAGTTGGCAGAACATGATCATACTTGATTAATGGCTACTAGAAAATAATGAATCACATGTCTAATTTCTACATTAGAAAAATAAATTAATGGCAAATAGATTTATTTTTATGTAAGGGATATTATACAATAAGAGATAGTCATCATATTTTACATTTTCCTTTTGCATACAAACACTCTTAGACAATCTAAAATCTTCATATCTTCTTTTCCTTTCTTATATATTTATTGGTACCTCTTTTGCAGTGAAGGGCCCTTTGCTTCTGAACATTCTTTCCTTACAGAGCTTATTTACTTGGATGAATGTTGAAAGAATATTTATTACTCTCTCGGGTAACATTCCATGAGTCATTTGCAGTGAATATTCTGTTTGGTTGTTAGGCACTTTGTAGGCCTGAGTGACAATACTTTTATGTAGTATATGGTTGGCAGATTGTACATCCCCTAACTTATTTAATGGAAATATCAGTCAAAATATAAGGATAAAATTAAAACCTGATAAAAAGCTTCAAAACCACAAAAAATTCTTAGAGCATCTGGAGGACCCAAAGCATTAAAAACTTTTGGGCACTAAATCAGAGACTAGATTTTCTTTCTTTTTGTTTTTGCCTTGGCAATTTATTTGGCTCTATGCACCAAAAGACAAGCCTTAAAGATAACAAGGCTTTTATGCACTATCACTTAAAAATTTCGGCTTATCCTTTAAGTGATTTTTCTTTTATGCAACCATACCCATATTTACCCAAGAATTTTAAGAAGCCATTTAACAAGCAGAGATTGAGAAAGTGATTATCAAGTCTGGGCTCAGGAGAAAAAGTACTTCAGCCTGGGTAAACATTTTTGTGGTGGAGAAAAACAAGGCATTAAAGTGTGGAGGCGATTAATGTTTCTGTTTTGAACTTCATGTTGTAAGACTCTCCAAACTCCATGTGGGTGGAAAAATCTGAGGTTCAGGCTGAAACAGGAACTGCAATTCTCTGAAATTCCGCACAAGAACATTTTGTTTTTCATTTGAGAATTTGGTAAACAAGTTTGCCCCTGCAATAAACAGAGACTGTGACAGTACCCTGCAGGAACTGTACTGCAGATGTTTGAAAACACGAACCTTCAAAAGCATACGTAAATTACATGCTCTCAAGAACGAATATTCCTAAGCTACTTAGAATCATATCTTGCTTCGTATTTTAATCTTCTACCCTATTGCAAGGGACAGGTGACTTTCTATATTTACCTCAGAAAGAAATAGAAACAGGTAAAGAGAGTAAGCTAAGTTTTAGATTTGAAATCGCCACCTAGAGATTGTTCCCTAGAAGCCAACTATATATCCTAAAGTTGTTTTCCTAGTCAACATATCATTTCTTATGTGTATTTATTCTGCCATATAACATGTTTGCTCAAAAATAAGATGCAAAAAAATTAGCTACTGTACATTGAATGACATAGTTTGCCAAGCAATGTCTTTGGCATCTTGTATACATTAACTGAATCCTCACAATAACTTTATGATATAGATGACAATGAAGGTTCACAAGTTGAAGCAATAGGGATATAATGCTATTTCATGAAAATTCGCTGAACTTTTATGAAGGCCCTTTAAATTTATACTTGAAATAAATATTATATGAAGTACAGAAGCTCCTAGGAAACAAAGTATAAAAAGAACATTGTCACTAAAAACATCACAACATTTGGGATGAGTAAATTATACTTGAACACCTCACTTTGATATATAAAATAACACTAATAAATTTAATAATAGATAATTATCAATTATTTGTTTGTAATTACCCTCTCAAAATGCCTGAGCTGTGAATTCTTACTTTGGTATGTAAAAATCCCCTGTGATGTTCTTCTTCTTTTTTTTTTTTTTTGAGTTGTAGTCTCGCTCTGTCACCTAGGCTGGAGTGCAGTGGCATCATCTTGGCTCACTGCAACCTCTGCCTCCCAGGTTCAAGCAGTTCTCCCACCTCAGCCTCCCCAGCAGCTGGGATTACAGGCATGTGCCACCACACCCAGCTAATTTTTATATTTTTAGTAGAGATGGAGTTTCACCATGTTGGCCAGACTGGTCTGAAACTCCTGACCTCAGGTGATCTGCCCGCCTTAGCCTCCCAAAGTGCTGGTATTACAGGTGTGAGCCACAGCACCTGGATGATCTTCATTTTATCTAAACATCTTGTAATGGCAACATGAAATAGCATAGGATGTGTTTTTGATGGCTGCTTATATGTAATACAGAGTTTTCATGAACTATTTAGTATTTGTCAACAATCTGACAGTAACACATCAGACAGTATATGAACTCTGGAAATTGAGTATTATTTCATCACTTTTATGGGATTGCAGAATTTTATCTACATTGTTGAGAAAAAAAGAGAAACATGTAAGACTAGAACAGGGGCCAGCAATCCTTTTCTGTAAAATGCCAAATAGCTATTACAGGCTTCACAGGCCACACAATCTTGCTCACTCCCACTCAACTCCACCGTTGTAGTATTAGAAAAGCAGCAGGGACAAGATGTGCACTAATAGGTGTGACTGTATTTTAACAAAATTTTACTTATGTATTTACTACAGGCAACGTTTGGCAGGCAGGTCATAGTTTGCCAACTTCTGTGATACAATATGGACTCCTCATCTCCATACTATTAAATCTGAGGTCAATGAATGACTCAGTAAAGTAATACTCAGGAGAATTGCACATGATTTATTATTAGACTGTGCTTCTCTGGAGGCCTAGTCTCAACAACCTAGAAGGAAATACAATGTTCCCTTACCTTCTGCTCATTCGTACTTTCCTCTGGATCCCACCTAGACAGCTCCTCTCCAGAACCATGGCTAAAACAGCATTCAAAGAGGCACTCCAGCGTGGGAGACAGAGTGAGACTCCATCTAAACAAAAAAACAAACAAGCAAGCAAAAAAAGGACATTCCTAGCCTATACCCGCAAAAACAGTGATACAACTCTACTTTACCCACACTTGCTTACATACCCAATTTACAGATCTCTAGTTTTTTCAATGCATTTAGTTCTAGAATCCTACCAATTTGCAAACTATTTTACTCTACTTGCCTCCACGTGTGTATTTTCCTCTGGCGTATTTTGTTTTATTTTTTAAATGTCCATCTTCTCAAATATTACCATCCCATTTGCCTTGGCTCTCCCTAACATAGTAAGTTGCCAACACAAACTTTTATAGAATTTAACTGAATGTAAAAGAAAAAAAGATTAATAAATTTCAAGTCTTTCCATCTAATATCGTGCATGAGGAGTAAGGTTTTTTATTAGCTCTTTCTGCAGACATCACTACAGAAGCACTATATGTGAGATCTATTGCCATTTATATGGGATATAAAAATATAAAACTCAGGGCTATCTTCAAAAGTTTTATAGATTAAATAAGTGACATCATAAGATGGAATAATAAGAGTTTTCAGTACTTTATCCCTCAGAAACATCAATTTGAACAACCAGCTATGCTCAAAAGCGTCTTTACAAGAGCTAAGGTACCCATATGAGAAATTATGGCACCTAGGTGCAGCACAGAACTAAGAAAAGACACATTGAAGGGGGTAGAAAGAATAGTTTTATATTATCTGTATTATTCCTTCCCCAAGCCCACACACTGCAGTATAATGAGAGACACCCTTGCATGGGGAAAGGAGAAATGAGCACCTAACTTTGCTACAGACCCCAGCACCAGAACTGTTCCAGTAAATTCAGCACAAGGCTGAACTCTGGCCCTAGTATCTACACGTGGTTCTGTGGACACAGACTTCAAGCCCACCCAGACACAGGACAGTCCTCATAGCACCTGGTTCCAGATTCAGCCCTGTGGACTCAGGCCCAAGGCCCACCTAATGAAGTGATATCCTTCATAGACCCTGGTGCTAGGTTAACTCATGTCAGTTAGATGCCAGTTCTACCCTAGTGGGCCTAGGCTCCAGACATACCCTCTGGATCCCAGGAATTATGCCAGCTCCTGTAGACACAGTCACCAGGCCCAGTTGTCTGCTGATCCAGGTACCAGGCCAGTCTTCCCAAGGAATGTAGCAACAAAACAACCCACAGACTCTGCAAGTTAGTCTGCCCAGAATCTCTGAATGAGCTTATTGGAGTAGGGCTTTCCCTACCCAAGCCAGTCTGTAAAGACTGGAAGAGGTACCTATTTTTTTCAAATACGTAGTCACCAATGCAAGACCATAAATACTGCGAATAATCAGGGAAACAATACCACCAAAGAAACAAAATAAAACACCAATAATCAACCTCAAGAAAGTGGAGTTCTACAAACTTCCTGACAAAGAATTAACAATATTATCTTAAAGAAGCTCAGTGAGCTAAAAATGAACAAAGATACACAACTAAATGAAAACAGGAAAACAATATATGCACAAGATTAGAAGTTCAACAAAGAGACAGAAACCAATGAAAGACCCTAACAAAAATTATGGAGCTGAAGAACACAATAACTGAGCTAAAAAATTATAAGCAGAGTTTCAACAGCAGACTTGAGAAAGCAGAAGAATCAGTGAGCTCTAAGACAGGTCGTTTGGGATTACCCAATCAGAGGAACAAGAAGAAACACAAATGAAAAAGAATGGAGAAAACCTGTAATGGGACACCATCAAGGAAACCAATATTCACATCATGGAAATCTCAGAAGAAGCTGATATTTCAGATTCTTCTGAGAGGGGGCTAAGGAGGGGGCTAAAAGCTTACTTAAAGAAATAATGACAGAAAACATTACAGATCAGGAGATGAAAATGAACATCTGGAGAGAAACCTGATGAACCCAGGATAGACTAAAAATAAAGAGATTTTAACTGAGACAAGTAATCAAATTCTAAAAAGACAGAGAGAATATTAGAAGCAGCAAGAAAAGAGTGCCTTATCACATAAAAGGGAACCTTAACAATACTATCAGTGGATTTCTAAGCAGAAACCTTACAGGCCAGTAAAAACTAGGATACTACATCTAAAGTACTAAAGAAAACAGTGTCACCCAAGAATACTATACTTAATGAAGCTATTCTTCAGAAATGAAGGAGAGAGAAAGACCTTCACAGGCAAACAAAGGTTGAGGGAGTTCAACATCACTAGGCCTGACTTACAAGAAATGTTAAAGGAAATTAAAGTTAAAATAAAATGATGCTTACTAACCACATGAAAACATATGAAAGTAAAAAATTCCTGTAAAAATAAGAATATAGTCAAATTTGGAATATTCTAATATTATAGTGGTGGTATATAAATCAATTTAATATAAAAGTTAAAATATAAAAGTATTAAAAAATCATATCTATGATACGTTTTACAGATATGCAGTATAAAGAGATGTAAATTGTGACATCAATGACCTGAAATCGAAGAGAGAAGATGTAGAGTTCTTGTATTGGTCAAAGTTGAGTTGTTATTAGCTTAAAATTAACTGCTATAACTGTAAGATATTTATGTAAGCCTCATAGTAACCAAAAAGAAAAAAATCTGTAGTCAATACATAAAAAATAAAGAATCAAAACATACCACTACAAACAAAATCCTCAAATCACACACATGCACACACACACACACACACACAGCAAAAGGAAGAAACAAAGCCTCTATAAAATAGGAAAACAATGAAATGGCAATAATCCTAATCTACTAATAATTACTTTAAACATAAATGGATCAAATTATCCAATCAAAAGGCAGAGTAACTGAATGGATTAAAAAATAGCAACAGCAACTAATGTCCAGCTATATGCTCCCTATAGGAGATACACTTTAGTTTTGAGGACACAAGTGAAAAGATGAAAAGACATTCTATATAAATGGTAACCAAAAGAGAATAGAAGTGCTTATAGTTATAACAGACAAAATAGAAATTAAGTAAAAAACTGTCACAAGAGAAAATAAATCATTATATAATAAAAGAGGTCAATACTTCAAGAGGATATAAATATATACATATGTATGCATTCATCATCAATGCATCTAAATAAATAAAGCAAACATTAACAGAAATTAAAGGAGCAATAGACAGCAATGCCCTAATAGTAGAGGATTTCAATACCCCACTTCAAACAATGAATAGATCATTTAGAAAGAAAATCATTAGAAAAGAGAAGACTTGAACAATATTATAGATTAACTGGACCTAACAGATGTGTAAAGAACATTCCATCCAATTGCAGCAGAACACACATTATTTTTATGTGCACATGGAACATTCTCTGGGATAGATAATATGTTAGGACACAAAATGCATCTTAATAAATTTAAGAAGATTGAAATCATATCAAGTATGTTTTCTGACTACAATAGTGTAAAAGGAGAAATCAATAATGGATGAAAATTGGAAAACTCATAAATATGTACAAATTAAACTATACATCCCTGCACATATGTGTTGTATTTGCACATATTTATGAGTTTCCCAATTCTAGCAAATATTTAAAGAAGAATTAATATCAATGCTTTTCAAACTGTTCTAAGAAACTGAAGAGAAGAGGGCACTTCTAAACACATTTTACACTGCCAGCATTGTCCTGACACCAAGGCCAGAAGAGGATGCTATAAGAAAAGAAAATTAAACGCCATTATTACTGATGCATACGTAGGCAAAAATCCTCAACAAAATGGTGGCAAAAACAAACTCAACAGCCCACCAAAATTCTCTTACATCATGATCCAGTGAGATTTATGCTTGAATTACAAATATGTCTAGACATACACAAACCAATAAATGTGGCATACATTAACAGAATGTTAATTATTTTAATGCATCACATTAACCAAATGTAGCACAAAATTAAATGACTATTTCAATAGATGCATAGAAAGCATTTAACAAAATTTAAAATTCTTTTATAATAAAAACTATCCATAAGTTAGGCACAGAAGGAAGAACCTCAACATAATAAAAAATTAGACTTTGAGAAAACCTTTAAAATTTGGGGCATGAAAGGGAAGTATCAGAGTAGAAAGGTAAACTAGAAAATGGGGAAAAATTACAAATCATATATTTAATATGGGATCAATATCCAGAATACCCAAGTAACTTTTAAACTCAGCAAAGAAAAATGAACATCCTGATTAAAAAATGAAGGAAGAACTTGTTCAGATATTTCAGAACAGACATTTCTCCAAAGAAGATATACAAATGGGCAAGAAGCACATAAGAAGATGCTCAACATTCCTAATCATTAGGGAAATAGAAATCAAAACTACAATGAGATACCACCCCACACACCCATTGGAATGACTACTATCAAAAGAGCAGAAAGTAACAAATGTTGGTGACAGTGCAAATAAATTGAAACTCTTGTGCACTGTTGGTAGAAATACAAAATGGTAACACTGCTGTGGAAAACAATATGGTTATTCCTCAAAAAATTAAAAATAGAATTACCATATGATGCAGCAATTCCACTTCTGGGTATATGCCCAAAATAATTGAATTCAGTCTCCAAGAGATATATGTACATCTATGTTCCTAGCAGCATTATTCACAATAACTAAAATGTGGAAGCAACCCAAGTGTCCATAAACATGTGAATGGATAAACCAAATGTGGTATATACTCATGATGGAATATTACTAAGTTTTAAAAAGGAAGAAAATATTGACACGTTACAACATGGATGAACCTTGACAACAATGTGCTAAGGGAAATAAGTCAGTTACAAAGAGGCAATACTGTATGATTCTACTTATATGAAGTACTTAGAGTAATCAAAATCGTAGAGACAGAAGTAGGAGGACTGTTGCCAAGGGCTAGGGAGGGAAGAATGGAGCATTATTGTTTACTGGGTATAGAGTTTCAGTTTTACCAGATGAAAAGTGTTGTGGGCGGGGCGCGGTAGCTCACGCCTATAATCCCAGCACTTTGAGAGGCTGAGGTGGGCGGGTCACAGGGTCAGGAATTCAAGACCGCCTGACCAACATAGTGAAACCCCGTCTCTACTCAAAAATACAAAAAAATACGCCAGGCGTGGTGGCGGGCGCCTGTAATCCCAGCTACTCAGGTGGCTGAGGCAGGAGAATCGCCTGAAACCGGGAGGCAGAGGTTTCAGTGAGCTAAGATTATGCCATTGCACTCCAGCCCAGGCAATAGTGTGAGACTCTGTCTCAAAAAAAAAAAAAAAAAAAAAGTGTTGTGGAGATAGACGATGGTGATGGTGATGGTGATGGTGATGGTGATGGTGATGGCTGCACAACAGTATGAGTGTATTTAATGCCATCAAACTGACATTTAAAAATGGTTAAATTGATAAATTTATGTTACATGTATTTTGCCACAATAAAAAAATTGTGTACAACATTCTTAATCAAGGTCATAGTATCAGTACGCTGATTACAAATTTCAAACAAAAACAAAGATTTTGGACACTCTATCTAAATTATACATTAGAAATAAACAACAACAAAAACCTAGCTATATATGAATTGGAAGAGCATCTGAGAATGGCTCTTTCTTGTTAGTCTGCTGCTTTATATATTAAAAAAGGATGCAGCAGTTGCCATGGCAAACTTCTGGCTCTGCTGAATGCTAGAACCTGGTATATAAGCCTAGGATTTGATGAAACTATGTAATCTTGAAATGAACAGGCATATTTCAGTCATTCACCTAATGTAGATTTGAGTTCTCAAAAGAGGATATATTTGAGTTCAAGAAACACTAAATATCCTTGAAATTACAGACAATTTTTAATATCAGGAATCTAGAATCCTAACATTTTTAGGGCATATAAATTATTGAGCAAGAAGTTAAAGAAATTATCTATGTCTTTTTTCCAGAGGCTGATTTTGTAACAAAATCTATCATTCCATTAATAAAAATATAATGTTTTCTCTGCATTTTCATCATAGACCATAAAATGTAGTTTCAAATCTCATTCAGTAACATGAGGTACATTGCACATATCTACAGCTATCCAACTGGGGTAACTTTCTAAGGTTTTTGGTCATTGGAATTCATTTGTATTCATCTCAATATTCTGTAGTATAATAAATGCATGGTATTCATGTTAATGACATATACTCCATAAAACTTTTAATTGTCATTCTGCATTAATTAAGCCTGAATTAATAAATGCTTTCAAAGTTTTGCAACAGTTGAATCACCAGTTCCCATCAAGTGTGACTGAAGCAGAATTAGATCATTCTGAATGCTGAAGCCATCTACACATACACACACACACACACACACACACACACACAAAATCAAGAAGAGAGATACACAGAATTTCAGTCATTTATAATATTGAATAAGCAGAGTTTATTGGCAGAAATGCCAAATTCCAGGTGAAATTTAAATCTAAGATCAATTTCTGGATTAATTTTGCCTCAAAATTTGTTTCAAGTAGACTGAATTTTTTTCTTTCATAATTTCTATCATTCTTTTAAAAGTTTTGAACATTGTAATGTGAAACTTACCTACGTTACACCATGTTGGAAGTGGCATCTGCATTCAGAGCTACATTTCTGAGTGGTTTAGAGGTGGTGGGTGGATGGGATCTAGGGTGAACCTACAATGTAATGCTAATTCTCTTCCCCCATGTAATTCCAGAGCTAATCCTTAAAGGGAAACATAATCCATCCCCCACCCTCGTTAGGAAAGTATCAAAATAGAAATTTAAAGAGGTTCAGTGAATCATCCAAGTTGCCAAAGGTAGAACGAGGAAGCAGATGTAAAATTTCTGATTCTAAATTTAATCTCTTTCTCCTCACTGGATAACTAACAAGGTCTTTGAATAACATAGGAGGAACAATAGAATTGAAAGCATCTAAGCATCCTACTATCTATACTGACATGACTTTGATATTCCACTGTCCTCACCAACAAAACCTTAATATTTCAGGAAGCTCTTTCCAGGAAAATAAATATTATACATTACTTTATTGCTTTTTGCAGGAACTTAAAGTCTTCAATCGAAAGTATCAAACAACAGTTCACACTCTGAGATTCTGTGAATCCTGACATCAAAATCTTCCTCTTTCTGTGTTTACTGGTTCTACACTATTAATGATGATCTTTATGCAATCATGCCTTCCCCATACCCCAATTCCACATTGAAAGACCAGTCTTGCAGGAAATTTCAGAATCTCAATAAATATCCCAAAGCCATTCTTCCACTCTCTAAGATGTCACTAAGATTGTTGGAGTAATGCTCTCTCTTACCACAGCAAGCAACTAACAGCTTTGACTTATTAGAATGGTTATTTTATTGATATTTTGGGGAGACAGCTTTTGAGAGATAGGAGATGTTTGATTGGATTGAAGTAGAATGAAATATGAGTTTGAGTTCCGGGTGGATAGAAGTGGCTTTTGCCTTTTAGTAGTATCTCAAAAATCATCCTCTCTTGGAGCTTCCTCTAATTCTCTGTTGCAAATCTGAATTTAATATCTGTGGGATCAGAGAACCCTGTGAAAACCTCATCATATCACTTTGCAAAGACTCTATATACTACATGTAGCATTTATGAAGCATGCAAATAAAACGTCATTACTCATGCAAATAAAACGTCATTACTCCTACCCAAGTACTGAACTGGAAGATCACCATTAGCATTGAAGTTACCTGCAGCCTCCGGCCTCAACTTGTCCTACTGCCTCTCCCCACCCCTAGAGATGACACTGTCCTGTTTTGCAACTCAAAGGCATTTTTTTCAAAATAAACATTAAAATAATTTGAGCACATCTGTATGTCTGACTATAAAATATGCTTTTAAATTAATTTTCAGTTTTCAGAAAAAGAAATCATCTTTTTCTCTAACTTTCCTTTAATACTGAATATAATGTTTCTGAGATTTACTTCTGTCATGGGTAGCCATTGAACTTTCATTTTTACTGTTGTTTTCAAAATGTTTTTCACATATTTTGTGGGGTTGGAAAAAAATTATATTAAGTTTGAGGTGATTGCCTTAAAAAGAAATTCTTATTAGGGAAAAATGTCCTCTCTTCTTTTTTTTAAAGGCAGACAACTTGATGGAACTTTATTGATTGTGAAAGAAATGCCCCTGTGATATTATAATGTAAATATTGGTTTTTGTCCACAGTTCCTGGCTCATAACTCCCATGGCCCTTGTCACACTCTTCTGTTGTAATATTGGGTCCCTTTAGCCTCAGATGCAGGCCTCAGAAAGGAGAGTCTCTCTTACTGATCTTCTTATGCCTTCCTTTCACCTGCTACTTTTTTCCCAAAGGCAGAACATTAATCTTCTCTGCCTTTCCATGTTGGAGCTGGCTGTGACCTACCTTGTCTGATTGTGGGGTCGTAAGAGCCTCATTTCAGGAGGGGTCCCGCTCTGTACCGTGAAGGAAGAAATGCTACACGGAAAGGCCAAGAAGAACCTGAATAGACAGGCCTTGCTTGGCTTCCCCACTCAGCCTGTTACGTTAGATCATATGCCCTTTGTCCAATCACAATTCTCAATCATGCCTGTCCAGCGAAATCCCCATAAAAGGCCCGAGAGGACAGAGTTTAGAGAGCTTCCATACAGCTGAACATGTGGAGGTTCCTGGAAGGTGGTGCACCCCTGGAGGGCATTGAACCTCCATATCCCTTCCCATACCTCATCATATGCATCTCTTTAACTGTATTCTTTGTGACATCTTTTACAACGAACTGGCAAATGTAAGTAAGTGTTTCTTTGAGTTTTGTGAGCTGCTCTGTCAAATTAATGAAACATATGAAAAGGGTTGTGAGATCCCATATTTATGGCCCATTGGTAAGAAGCACAGGTAAAACAACCTGGAGCTTGTGATGGGCAGTCTGGTGGGACTGAGCCTTTAACCTGCGGGATCCAATGTTGTCTCAAAGTACATAGTGTCAGAATTGAATTGGAGGACTCCCAACTGGTATCCACTGCGGAATTGCTTGCTTGCTTGTTAGTGGGGGAAAATCCTCATACATTCAGTCACAGAAGTCTTTTATGTTGACTGTTGATGTGTGATAGCAGAGAAAAAAGTTTGCAGTTTTAGCCATTCAGATCCCTGGTACAAGGTCAGGAGAGGGAAAACAGGAAAAGGAGCTCCATTTCTCTTCTTGTATTATGATGAGAGAAGTGGTGGTTGTGGGCTGACTGCTAGAAAGGGAAAGAAAGTACCATGGGCCAGAGGAGGTCCCTGACTATGGGCTAGCAGACTATGACCTATGGAGAAAGACACCAATGAGAAATGCCTGCAAAGCACCAGTGTCTCACCGTGTCCACTTCTGGCTCTCTAGTTACCCTCCATTATCCCTAACTCTTGTGTAAAAATGTCTATTACTAGCAAGATCTTGTGTTTGTAGGGCTTCGGGATATGAAATAAAAGGGGCAGTAACCATCCCTAGCACAAAGATGTGTGGAGACAACACAGCAGCTGCAGGAGGGAAGATGATGTTATAGGATAGAGAATTTAACACTAAGAAAGAATTTGGAGTAAGTGCTATTCAGGCGTAAGAAACAGCCATGGAATTGCTCAAAAATGAGAGGCAGGAGCATCACTGAACATCCTACAGTGTGTGGAATAAGGGCCAAAGCCATTTTATCTAGAGATTGAAAGAAAGTGGGAGACTTCAAAAGGCTAGAAAACTAAGGACTGGCAATTACACACTGAATTATAATTACTGGGTTTTCCATTTCCCCAAAGAAACTCTAAGAATTGGTTTATATTTTCTCTCTCCT
This sequence comes from Nomascus leucogenys, assembly GCF_006542625.1. Classification (NCBI taxonomy): domain Eukaryota; kingdom Metazoa; phylum Chordata; class Mammalia; order Primates; family Hylobatidae; genus Nomascus; species Nomascus leucogenys. The sequence goes on from NC_044391.1 coordinate 99,434,432, forward strand.
TAAGTCTATGTATTTATATTTCATGAATAAATAAGAGAAATAAATAAATAAATTTTGGAACAGAAGCAAAGACTTCAGAAAGACCAAAGTGGAAGATACAGATATGGAAGTCATCTATTATATGTAGGATTTTAAATGGAGATGCAGATAAAAGAGAAAAGTTCATATAAAAAGAAGAGAAAGGATGTTTTCAAGTTGGAGAACAATCCTATTAGGATTAGGAAGTGAAAAAGCCCTTGTTCTGTGTATTAGTCCATTTTCATGCTGCTAATAAAGACACACCCAAGACTGGGCAATTTACAAAAGAAAGGTTTCTTGGACTTACATTTCCACGTGGCTGGGAGGCCTCACAATCACAGTGGAAGGCAAGGAGGAGCCCATCACATCTTACATGGATGGCAGCAGCCAACGAGAGAGAGAATGACAGCCAAGCAAAATGGGTTTCCCCTTATCAAACCAACAGATCTCATGAAACTTATTCACTACCATGAAAACAGGATGAGGGAACCGTCCCCATGATTTAATTATCTCCCACTTGGTCCTTCCCACAACACATGGGAATTATAGGAGTACAATTCAATATGAGATTTGGGTAGGAACACAGAGCCAAACCATATCACTCTGTAACACATATGCAAAATCTACCAGCTCTACTGATTTCACTATTCTGGTGACACTTGCCCTACCCCTGACTTGTGGAGTCTATTTGCAAGAGTTACTCTCTACTAAACAGATTTTCTTCGTTTCTATGGTAACACAGGGAAGAAATATCTGCAACTAGGTGGAGTCACTAACTGTCTATTCATGGTGCCTTGATGTGACTGAGACTGTAGGTGACCAGTTCCAAATAGAGTTTGAGTTGTCTTGAAGAATTTTGATTTCATTTTTGTTCTTATGCCTGTCATCTCCAAGTCTACTAACTTTGATTCCTGAAAGAATATTTAAGATCCAATCTCCTTGATCATTCTACCTGGCCAATGTACAATCCCAAGTGGAATATTCAAAATTGAAAACACTGTAGAGGAATAAGCATACATTATGAAGAAAAAAATATCTTTCTTAATCTCTGAAGAAACAAATAATGATCTCCTAAAGGATGAAACAATTACAATGTTCTCTAGAATGTAGTAAGTTTAAAACTTACCTTCAAACTTCGCAAAGAGAAAATCCGGGGCCTTGCTCTTTAGGTGTGGTCTGTGGGCCCACAGCCCAGGCATCAGATGGGAGCTTGCTGGAAGTACAGACTCCCAGACCTTGCCCAAGACTTACTGAATCAGAATCTTTATGCAATTCTTGGGTTATTAATATGCACACAAATTTTAAGGAGCATTGTGCCCGAGTGCTGAAGAAAACCCCCAGAGCCTACCTTGGCAACAGTGAAGATCTATGGAAAGTCAAAGGCAAAGGTGGATCCTCTCACCCTCTCCCACCCCTTCACCACCAGAGCAGTTTGGCTTTAGTCTGTATCTTTTATGTATTGAGGTCTCATATCAAACTTTAAAAATGTAACCTATTGCTTACAGCATGTTTAAAAATCATCCTTCAATGTAGTGAGCAGAATTATCTTTAGTCCAAAAGTAACCTAAAATATTTCCCAACCTGTAGGCTAGGGCTGCTGGTGGATAGACTCACCCACACCACCCACACCTGCTTTGTCTGGAGCCTCAATTCTTAACATCTTACAGTATTTTAAAAATACTTGTAGATACCATTAAAATAATGAGACATACTCACTTAAAAGTGGAAATTAAGCAAAGAAGGGCAGGGATATCTAATAAAAGCTTGATAGTGCTTAGCAAATGGAGAAACAGAGAAGGAAGAATAGCAACTGAAATCTAAATCATAGAAACTGGAAGAAGAGTGGTTTTCGACCAGCAGATGGTCAGCAGTGGCAAATATTCGGAGAAGAGAAGCAGGAAAAAATGTGTTTAGGAGATACTAAAATGTAACTTCCATGCACAGTTTTCAGTTGTCGATTTATTTGTCTGTCACAGGAAGCAGAATACAGTGGGTTATGTCATTTTATAACCATAATAATGTTCTGAGCAAAACCAGCTGCCTCGGCCTGTTGCTGTGACCTCAAACGCAACAGATGAGGACTGAGAAAGGAACATTGGATTTGGCAATTAGGTGGTTATTAGAAACCGTGGAGACAGCAGCTTAAATGAATAATAAAGATGAACTCCAAACTGCCTGGGGGTGAGAAAGGGAAGCTAGCACAAAGGCAGATTTAGATACTTTTTCACTCTAACAAAAATTTTGCTAAGAGAAAACAAAAAGTAGTTTGAATAGATACCAGATTTAGGGATAATTTTTTTAGATGCTGGAAAGATAAACAAGTTTGTATATTGAGGGAAACAAGAGAAAAGGATTGAAGAGGGAAAAAATAAAAGGGATGGAACTAGTTCTTATGAGAGACTCACTGGCATAGGTGGAAAATGGAATTATTTCTGCTCTACTCTTTTTATGACAACTATTTTATTATGAAAATGCTTAAACATATAGTGAAGTTGAAAAAATATTTCAGTGAACACCTATATATGCACCACTATATTCTACCATGAAGATTTAACTCTATTTGATCTATCATATGTCTATTTACTGCTTAACCCTTCCATTAATCCACTTTTTTATGCATTCTGATGTAAATTGCTTTCCACTAAAAACTTTGTTATGAATTTCATTAATAGAAGTTTAATATTTATTTGGCTGTGTAGCAGTATCTGTCGGGTGTGTAGTAATATCTCATTGTGCTAATAGTGTTGGGTTTTGTTTTACATTTTGGTATTAGAAGGTAATCTTGCATGTCACCATATTACAGCCCTTTTGACAGATTTCAATTGTTGGTTTACATTTGTCACCTCACCTAGAATGAACTCCTTACAGATAAGGCCATGTTGTATCATTCAAAAGAATTTTTTAAGGTCAAATTTATACACAATGAAATGCAAATTTCACATGTACATTAACTGAGTTTCAACAAATGTGCATGTTTACGTAACCCAAACTCCTATCAAGATTAGAACCTTCCCACTACTCCAGGAAGTTTCTTCATATCTATTCCCAGCCAATCCCACCTCCACACACCCAGAGTCACCCAGCGTTCTGATGTTTTTCCATGTAGATTATATTTGCCTGTTCTAGAACTTTATATAAATGGGTTAGTGCAGTATGGATTCATTTGTACAAGGCTTTCTTCACTCATCAAAATGTTTTCAGGGGACATTCATACTGCTGGGTGTAGCAATAGTACATTGCTCTTTATTGCTGAGTAGTAATTCATTGTTTAGCCATTCTCGAATGAGAGACTTCTAGTGTACCCAAAGCAGCTTTGAACACTCTTGTACAAGTCTTTTTAGGAATATGTTTTTTCATGTGTCTTCAGTAAATACTTTGAGGCAGAATTACTGGGAGTTATAGTAGTTGTATATTACAAGAAACAGACATACCTTTTCCCAAAATACGTGTACCGTTTTACCTTCCCATAAATAATGTATGAGAGTTCTTCTTCCTCCAAATCCTCTCCAAGATGTATTACTTTTGGCCTTGCCATGCTGCTGGGGGTGTAGTAATATTCTCACTGTGCCAATAATGTTGGGGTTTTATTTCACATTTTGGTATTAGATGGTAATCTTCCACAGCACTCATATGATAGCTCTTTTAACAGAAGATTGTAATTGTTCTTGTTTGTCACCTCACCTAGAATGAACTCCTTACAGACAAGGCCATGTTGTATTATTCTTTATTTTTTTGCTAGTATTTAGCCCAGTGACTGTGTTCAATAAATGCTTGTTTAATTTAATTGAATCAAACATGTTCCTGCTGGCAGTTCTAGCAGTGGAGAAGTCAGCATGGAAGCATCTCCCTCCCCCTTGTTGTCTGTTTTTAGAGGATCAGTTTGCCAGTGGCAGTATGAATACAGAAAAGAATGACAGTCCCACGGTAGGCAAAAACAGCATGGTATGTTCCAACTGAAAGCAGATATAAGCTGGGAGTTGACTCTTCCTAATATTTAGATACATATTTCAGAGTAAAACTTGACTCTGAGATAAAAATTTCAGGTGGGTTTTTATCAATTTTATTTCAGCCATCTGGATTTTTGCTAATAGATACCACAGACAACTACAATGTGGATAATAATCAGAAAGTAAAGCACAACTTCCAGGGAATAACAAAGCGTATTTTATTTCCTTGAAAACAGCACAAAGCTGAAGGCTAAAGGCTGTTTTATTTGTATGCAGTAATCCACAAGAAATGTGATAAAATCTTTGAAGCGTATTATGTTCTTGTGACATACCAAAAGGAAAAAAAAAAAAAAGAAAAGAAAATCAAACAAAGCAGCAACACAGCTTTGGCTTAGAAACATCTGAAAATAGTCATATACAATGCCCCTGAGTTTATTCATATAAGATTGAAACATTATTTGTCAATTTACTTCCAAGAGTACATGGATGAAAAGCAAACTTCACAAAAAAGTATAAAGATGAGAAATGCAGAATGATTTGTGAAATTAGGACAAATCAAGAAATTCTTTTGTTGTAACAAGGAAATAGATGATATGTTAGAAACATTTTCAAAGAGAAAGGTTATTATTTGCATTATCCCAAAGTACTTCCGGTCCACAGTATTTTTCAAACATTTATGAACTATTAATATATAACCAGGTACCAGGTACCAAGATCTGATTATATGCCATTCAGAATATGGTATCTGGGAATGAAGCGATTCTACCTGTTAGAGTTCTTTTCACGTTTCTTCTCATTCCTCTGCTAAGATTTGAAAGATAGTACTCTAATCAAGAGAAGGGAAAAGTGGATTATGAAAATACATTGAATGCCTTCTATGGCAGGCTCTACTAGTTGTCCACAAAATGTTTTTCTTTCTGGAATGGCTCTAGGCCATTGGTGAGACATGGGTTATATTTTGTAACCCTCCTTGCATTGAAGAATAACCATATATTGATTCTCAGGAGAAAAATGTGAACAAAAGTGATGCAGACTACCTTCAGGGCAAAACTTTAATGAAGAAAACAAGGCTTCTCTGCTGAATGTCTTTCCCTAGGTTTGAAGGGAGAGGATTCCACGGTGCTTGGAGGGTAAAGCTACAAGGTAAAAGAAGTAAAGTCCTTGACTCATATACAGACAATATGCGGCCTTCTTACCAGGAATACCTGCACTAGACTGTTGAGTGATGACTTTTAGTTTGTTAAACTACTGAAGCTTTACTAACTCTAAAACTAAGGGCCAATGGTGACCTTTGTTACTTCAATATTCTAACCAAGTTTGCACAGCTTAGAACAACAACAACAACAAAACTAGGAATTTTAACCCAGGTCTGCCCAGCTTCAAAATCCAGACTACAGATTTACCCCATACATCATCGTTCAGTCATAACATAAACTTTTCAGAAGTATAGGAAACCTTAGAGATAATTAAGTTCAAAGTTGCTAATTTTATAAAAGAAAACTGTCTACGTGATTTAGTGGAGTTCACATAGGTCTCCAAGTGAAACAGGAAAAGTTCCCTTGTCCCCCTCACAGGGTGTGCAATGGGGGTGTGGCTCACTTCTTCAGTGCCCTGCTACTCAAACGTCTAGGGTGGCATACAGACCGGCAGGCCGTAGGGCTCCCACTCCACAGCAGTGTCTAGGGGTGAATGTTTACAGCTCCTAAAGCCCCAGTGGGCATCTGTTACAGGGTGCTCTGTAGTTTTGCTCTTTTAGTTTGCCGTCTATAGGCGCCTTGTGTTAACCATCTCAATTAGACCCTCTACCTTGTTGCAAGGACTGAGGGCTTTCTGTATCCCAGGTTCTTGCCTTGGTGTACTGGAAGAATCGGATCACATCTGGGCTTGAAGAAGGAGTGCAAGGTCTTATTGAGTGGAAGTAGCTCTCAGCAGATGGGGGAGCCAGAAGGGAAGTGGTTTACCCATGGAGTTGGGTCGATAGGTGGCCCGGGCTGTCCTCCCCCTGTCCCAGCCACACTCCACGTCCTTCTGCTAGTCAATGGCCTGCCGGCATTCCAGTGCCTGTCAGTGTGCTCTTCTGCCGGCATGAACCCCTCAACGTCCTCCTGATGTCCAGCCACTTGTCTTCTTCCGTTGATGTGTTCCTCTGCCAGCCAACAGTTTCTGCCTGCCTGCTGGGGTCTCGGGGATTTTTATAGGCCCAGCTTGGGGGCATGGCAGGCCAGCGTGGTCTTGGACAATGCCCACATTTGGGCACCACGGCAGAAGTGCTTGTCCTCACCTAGGTCCCTAGGGGTAGAGTCCTAGCCAAGGACCACACCCTCCTCTACCTAGCACTTCCCTTCACCACTTTCGTATCATTTAAAGGGACCATGCTGTCCTTTCCCGGCACTCCCTATCATAGGCAACAAATCTGGGAAAAGTAGATCCAATATGCTTTTTACTATGTCATAATATTGAAATGAGAAATATTTATTTAAAAAGGCTCAATTTATAATATATATTAATTAATGCAAGGAAGTAATTTTCATTATATTTAGAATTTATCCCTGACTTTATTACAAAAATATGTTTACGCAGAAAGGACAGAAATAGCTTTGCATGTCACTTTCTCTTCTTGTTTATCATGTGTCTTCTGTTTTATGTATTTGTAAGCATTTTATCCACTGGAAGAAGGCTTATAATTACTTTAAAGCTACTGAGTTTTCATCATGTCATGCATAAAATACTGTAGAGTGAAACAACTATTCTTCAACATAGAATCATGAATTGTAGCCATTCAGAAAACTTTTAGAACTCTTATGTTATAAACTTCTTATTTTACAGCTAAGGAAACTGAGGCTTAGAGAGTTGAAATAATTTTCCTAAATATACAAAACTAATTATTCATAAAGCTGAAATAGACTGCAGATATCAGCCTTTTTTCCTACCTTACACCCTCAAATATAAAATAAAATACTAATTTTAGAATTTTTTGGTACAAATATACCCAAGTCAAAATCAAAAAATCATAGAAATTAAGAAAAATAATAGAGTAATACATCTCAATTTGGATATTCATCATAGTAAGAAAAAGTCATGGTAATCAAAGAGAGTATGAGACAATAATTGTAAAATTGACATTAATATCTACTAATAGATGTGTAGTATAAAACTGGTTCCATTACTAAGATTCCACATAACACCTACCTTTATTATGTCCATGATTCTATTGTAGTTATAGTCTTTTCAGGTCTACTAAAAGAAGGCTTTGTTCTAGTTATAAGAAAGTATATATAAACCTTGTTATTTGGTTTTTATCTAACACAATTCCCATGAAGTATCATCAAAAAACACAATGTCAGAGAGAACAAAGCCTCCCACAAGTCTCTTGCTCATTGTGCAATTATCAAAAAAAGTGGTAAAATCTATGCACATTTGTTTCCAATTTCAGTTTAAGGGACCAGGCTGTGAAATCATAAATCATGAGTCTCTGTAACCATCTTGCTGGATGAACACCAGCATGACAAACCCTGCAGTGCTCATTAGCCCAAAGTTTTGGCTGCTCAGGACTCACATCAGTTACCCAACAGTGGGTGTTTGATGGGAAAAGTCTTTGCAGGGGTTTCTGAAAACTCCATTACTGAACATTTGCCAACTATAGAATAAAAGCATGTATTGGTCTTCCAGAAAGAAAATGAGCATTTATTTTCATACTATTATTGAAAGCCTGACAGATGCAATTATGAAAGTTCTCCGATTAGGGATGGGAGACTGCTGTAGGACAGAGACTTAAAGGAAAGTGAACTATAAGTTATCACAATTTGGCTTATCTTTCCTTTTTTTTTTTTTTTTTTTTTTTTTTTTTGAGAAGGAGTCTCTCTCATTGTTGCCCCGACTGGAATGCAATGGCGCCATCTCAGCTCACTGCAACCTCCACTTCCCGGGTTCAAGTGATTCTCCTGCCTCAGCCTCCAAGTACCTGGCATTACAGGTGCCTGCCATCACATCCAGCTAATTTTTTGTATTTTTAGTAGAGATGGGGTTTCACTATGTCGGCCAGGCTGGTCTCAAATTCCTGACCTCATGATCCACCTGCCTTGGCCTCCCAAAATGCTGGGATTACAAGCGTGACCCACTGCACCCAGCCTGGCTTATCTTTCTTATTAGATCATTGCATTTGGTAGACTTAAGTGCAAATGTTGAAAGGCACTGAAGTTTGGTGTGTTTTGCTTAAGAACATAGAGAAAGTAAATACAAAAATAAATAATAATGAATATAATTAAGACTATGGAGAATCCAGCTGAACTGGAAAAAAAGAACCCTTAATTAAACTAAGCTCTAATTTTCCAAGGCCAAAATTTAATAATTTGATGGGGGTCATTTCCGAACTACCAGGATCAAATGGTTACTGGTGATCTAAGCTGCAAGAGGTAAAGAACCATTATCTAACCTTACTTTTCTTTACAATGTATTTATGGAAACCAGCATTATTTTTTAGTCACAACTGAAACTAGAAACTTTTAACTTGGGCCTCAGAGAGCACCTAACTCCACCACCTTCCCAAAGGAACAAAGATTTTGGAGAGAAGTGTTGCACCTGCAAGGCCGGGCACTGTGGCTCATGCCAGTAATCCCCCCAACTTTAGGAGGCCGAGGCGGGCAGATGACCTGAGGTCAGAAGTTTGAGACCAGCCTGGCCAACCTGGTGAAACCCTGTCTCTACTAAAACTACAAAAAAAATTAGACAGGCGTGGTGGCATGTGCTGGTAATCCCATCTACTCGGGAGGCTGAGGCAGGAGAATCGCTTGAATCTGGGAGGCGGAGGTTTCAGTGAGTCGAGATCATGCCACTGCATTCCAGCTTGGCGACAAGAGTGAGACTCCAACTCAAAAAAAAAAAAAAAAAGAAAAGAAAGTGTTGCGTGTTGCACCTGCCAAATGGCCAAATGTTCAACAGTTACTGGTTTTGAGAGGCAATCAGGAAAATTTGCCTCATCCTATACTCTCATTTTTCATTGCCCAAATTTAGTTCCTTTCCTAGGTGGGTCCTTCTGCTACACTACTACTCAATTCCTCTGCTATGCAACACTGAATATCTCATTGATACAGCTCTTTATCCTACATAGCTGTAGAGTCTGATGGCCCCAATTTCTCTACATTCAGAGACATCTTTCTAATATCCAGACTACAGTTGCTTTGCTTTGCCTTACATATGGTAGCTGGTTGTTTGAGGCAGAGAGGTATGTTATATGGAGGCTGTATCTGAAGCTTCAAGATCATTTTAGTATTTAGAAACTCGAGTGTACTGCCGGTTACTGTAAAAGGAGCAGATTTGAGAGTTTCCAAAACTTTAGAAACAATGTCTTGTCTGTAAAATTACTGATGAAAAGTAGTCTACCCAGATGTTTGGCTTCCAATGGCCATTTCAACATTTTGGATTAAGTCATTATTGGCTGCCTGCAATAGCCACAGAACAGGCCTGACTAACAACCTGGATTCTGAAGCTGAGTAGGTCTGGCAAAGGGGTAGATCCTGCAAGTTCTCAGTAAGCTTGTTGCCTCCGTTAATTAGACATCTAGTCTCTATAAATCAAGACTTTAAGAATAATCTCTGGTATCCTCGGTTGTGCTACACATAACACCCACTGGAGGAAAAAAATGAGCAAAATGATAGAAAATATATTCACTATATCAGTGTGATCATGAAATAATGTAATGTGAATTGGGCACTTTACAAGTATGATTGTCCTTATGGGATGTGATTCTATGGATGAGAGAATAGAAAGTGACTGGCATTCGCTTGTTAAATGCTTTAGTTAATAGACAGGATGCTTACTTTCACTTGAGCATCACGAATTGTTTTGATGCAACACGATTCTGGAACACAGATGTCAGGCAAATTATGCCTTTTAGGTCTGGCCCCTGGCCTTTCTAAGTTCCATGGAAATGTGGGATGATTTTCTATTCCAAATTAGCTAGGGCAAAGCGGAGAGGATTCTGAAGGAGGCATCTTTGCAAGAAGAGTGTCTTTCACGATTTAATTTCCATAGCAATTTAAGGAAATGGTGTGGGGGCGGGGACAGGCAGCGAGATGGCAGAATAATTGCTCAGATCTGACAGGGTGTGAGAAAGCTGAGCAGTTTCATGTGCATAATATTAACCTCCACACATTTCCAAAATGGCCTCTTTATTCAGCAAGAATATTCTCAACATCTATGAATAGTGATTTTGAAACTGAGTGGCATCATGACAGGTCAGAAAATGCCACAGGGCATAACAATATATATATTTTCAAACTCAATCTGAAGTTTCTTGTAACATCAAGTTAAGTGGTTTTAAAATATATACTGACATCTCTCAAAGATTATAAATTTGTAGTTACTTCTGCCTTCTGTTTTATTAGAAATTCACAGTGACAACAGTCAAAATAAAATCTGACTATGGCTATACACTAATATGATTCTTTTACATGGAATTTAAACATGTAAAAAAGTGGTAAAAATTTTGTTGTTAGACAGAATTCAGTCTTTTATAAAAGAGTCTGTGTTTACGAAGATGGCTCAATGCATTACACAGAAGATACAAGGTGTAGTATTTCAAATAATAACTATGAGGTCAGGTGAAGAAGTGACTAAAGCATTACCTTTGAAACCAGATTCATGGGGGTGTTAGTCCCAGTTCTGCCACTCACTGACAATGAGAACTGGGTGAATCAGTTAGCCTCCTGGATCTCCATTTCCTTGTTTGCAGCAACAACAATAATACCACTTTATAGGATTATCAAGGAAACCAGTTTCAGCATATGTGAGGTTTATCTCACAAGACCATATTATAGGAGGCACTCAATAAATGCTTCCTCTTCTTTATTTTCATCCACAAAGAACCACATACTATTTTTCATTCTGCCTGCCTCATAAAATTAGATAATAAGATTACAATTTATTAAATGAATAACGTTGTGATTCTTAGTTTCTTGATCATTAAAAAAATAAGTTAACTTCAGGTGAAATAATGTTGACCAAATTACAATTCTTAGTTGACTTGATAACATAGTTGCTGACTCACTGACTCCTTCTGTGCTATAAACACAACCTGAGTCCTTCTGAGAATAATAGCCTGAAACTTAAATTTAAAATTAGACAGGGCAGCCTGGGCAACATAGCAAGATTTCATCTTTACACAAAAATGAAATATTAGCTGGATGTGGTGGCACACACTTGTGGCCCCATTTACTCAGGAGGTTAAGCTGTGAGGATCACTTGAGTCAGGGAGGTCGAGGCCGCAGTCGGGTGTGATTGGGCCACTGCACTCCAGCCCGGGTGACGGAGTGAGACACTGTCTCAAAAGAAAAGTAAAATTAAACTGGAAAAATGTTTTAAAATATTGATTGGATGAACCAAAATATTAAAAAAGTAGATCCTAGAAAATAGTTTTTGAAATTTCTATTTTTAAAAAAAGGGATTTTAGGTAAAATGACTGCTTTTATTTCAGAGACAAAAAAAAAATCAGGCTCAATTTGGATCACTCCACTCCTCAGGCTAAATAGCTATCGGCCTCTCCATAGCATATGACAAAATGCCCAAATTCTTACCTGCACATTCAATAAATTGTCCCATTGTTTCTTCTATCCATAGCTTTGTTCCATTGTTTCTTCTACCACATTTTCCACACATCATTTATGTATACCAATGTGTCACTCAAAATGAGCTTCTCATTTCACACGTCATAATTGACGACCTCTGTAGATGCAATCACTGTGTTTAGAGTATTTTAGAATCTCCCTTACCATTCTCATGCCATCTACACATCTTAATCACATAAATTCCTAAAATGTCAGTACAAATAACATGTTTTCCTCAAATCCATTCCAAATTTGCATTCCTTCTCTGAAATCTTAGAGAAATTCTTCCTCTCTCTCTCTCGATGGATTATGATGGGAGATTATATCTCTTTTTGTTCTATTACATTTGCTTATTTGTGTCTTCCTACTACATTATAAAATCCTTAATAGAAAGCATATAATTCATCTTGATCTGAATAGGCAGGAGTATAAAGCTGAAAGGTGCAGATCTTAGAGAAAGACCTTCCCAGCTTGGACACACATTTCATTGACTACTGTGTGGCATTGAACAAATTACATTTGCTCGCTTAGCCTTACCTCCTTTGCATAAAAATTCGTACAGTTAAAAAAAATGAGAGAATGTACACTTTCCTAATATAGAAGCAGTGAATGTAAGGGAAAAAAAAAATTGTTCTGCAAGATTTGAAATTGTTCAATGGTTAAAAACAAACAAAAAACTATCAAAGAGCTATGTCTTATTTCCAAATTGTTTACCAAAGCTGCTTTTCAGAAAACCGAAGGGAAAAGTTGAAAATGGCATGAAAAAGGGCAAAGAGCTTTGGAGTGACAGACAAGAAATCTTAGCAAATGTGGCCCTGATTCTACTACTCGATGGCTGTGTAATCTCAGGCAAAACCTTCACCAATCGAAACTTCAGCTTCCACCTCCCCAATATGAAGTGAGGGTACAAGAGGTATTAAGTTCTTACAGATTTTTCCCCCTGTGGTAGTAACAGTTGTCCAGTTCAAACTAGAGGCAAATAATAAGAACCAAGAAGCAAGCAGAAATGCTCAACTCCCACTTCAAGGTCAGAAGACTGCAGTGTAAGCCATTCCATAAGCTCAGACGTCATTTCCACAGCAAAGCCTTCCTTAAAGCTACTATCTAGCCCAAGGCAGAGTACTCCTTCTGCTATGAACCAACATTTGTTTGTACTTTTTTGCTATCACTAATCACCTTGTATTTTCTTATGTATCTAGTATGTCTGTCTCCTCTCACAGTCTATGGATTTCTTGAGGATATGGATCATGTTTTACTATGTTCATTACCCCATACAGCTTGTAGCTCAATGAATGTTTCATTATGAATGAGCGAATCAATGAATGAATGAATAAGTGAATAAATAAAAACTTCGAAGAAACGAAAGTTATTAAAGACCCCCCAAAATGGAATTTTATATATATGTCAACTAAGGTATACTAAAAGTAGTTGCAATATGTATATATAATTTCAGCAATTTTTACCTGGTTGCTTCATGCCTCAATATGTATCTTTCTATTCTAGCTCATGCCTGTAATCCCAGCATTTTAGAAGGCCGAGGCAGGCAGATCACCTGAGGTCAGGAGTTCAAGACCAGCCTGGTCAACAAGGTGAAACCGCATCTCTACTAATTTGCTATGTTCGAACTACTTTAGTTGTGCGTTTTCTTGTTTTGTTGTTAGGGAGCTGTAAGGTAAAGGAAGAAATCGGCACCAGCTTCTGCTGTATCATTGACTTGCTCTTTCCAAGTCATGAATATCAACCATAGGCTAATTTTGCCATCTTGCTTCTGACAATTTTATTTTTAGGTTTTTATAACAATGAACATTGATCTTTCCGTTTAAGAAAATGTTTTGTACATTACACCATTTAAAAAGCCTAGTTAATGACTTCTCATCAGTATAAATTACAAACTATTTTCCAACAACAACGGGAAGGAACTGTCTCAGTATATTTATATAGGAAGGTGACAGCTGCTTAAGTGTAGGTGACTTACTATCAAATACCAAAATAAATTCACTTAAACAAATGTGGGCCAAGCGCAGTAGCTCATGCCTGTAATCCCAGCATTTTGGGAGGCCAAGGCAGGCAGATCACCTAAGGTCAGGAGTTCAAGACCAGCCTGGTCAACAAGGTGAAACCGCATCTCTACTAAAAATATAAAAATTAGCTGGGCATGGTGGCACGTGCCTGTAGTTCCAGCTACTCAGGAGGCAGAGGCAGGAGAATCACTTGAACCTAGGAGGTGGAGATTGCAGTGAGCCAAGATCACACCACTGCACTCTAGCCTGGGCGACACAGCAATTCTCCATCTCAAAACAAAACAAAACAAAACAAAAAAAAAACGTATGTACGGCTCGCTAAATTCTGGTAACGAGATAATGCCTGACAAAAATCAATAAATTAGTAGATGATGTCCGTTAAAAGTTTTCTCTCCATGACATCATTCACTTTAATGAACTGATGTCTACCATTATCAGCTAACATTTCTTAAAAGTAGTTACAAAAGAAATTACCCTTGGAAACCAAAGATTAAAGATAAACAGAACTTTATTTACCTAGTAATTTTGATGTGAAAACAGTTCTTACAGAGGGCTTAACAACTGCTGTCAAAAATAAACTTTCCAAAAGAATTCTAATAATCTTCTTTTTTTTTTTTTTTTTAAATGGAGTCTTGCTCTGTCATCCAGGCTGGAGTGTAGTGGCACAGTTTTGGCTCACTGCAACCTCGCCTTCTGGGTTCAAGCAATTCTCCTCCCTCAGCCTCCCGAGTAGCTGGGATTACAGGCGCGTGCCACCACGCCTGGCTAATTATTTATTCGCGCACTACCATATGGCCATATACCTACAGCACACAGCCCTTCTTCTCACATTCCTATCAAATCCTGCTATAAGGTTTTATTTTAGTTTAGTTTAGTTTAGTTTAGTTTTTTGAAACGAGGTTTCCCTCTGTTGGCTAGAGTGCAGTGATATGAGTAGCTGGGGCTATAGGTATGTGCCATAACACCAGGCTAATTAAAAAATATATATGTATATACACACTTACATACACACACACACACACACACACTGTAGAGATGAGGCCCAGGCTGGTCTTAAACTCCTGTACTCAAGCGATCCTCCCACCTTGGTCTCCAAAAGTGTTGGGAGTACAGGTGTAAGCCACTGTGCCCAGCTCTAAGATTCTTGATTTGTACCGAAACCATTCTGTAGGGACATCCTCCCAGGGTATTTGCATTTTCAAGAGGAAGAAAAGAGGCTTGGATATATCAGTTTAGTTTTAAATGCTAACAAAAATGATAAGCAAAAGCATCCAGGATTGTCTATGGATGAGGAACATCTCCAGGGTTCCTGAAGTCATATGCACTACCTGGCCTCTTGCGCCTTAGCATTCAGTTGAATTAAAACCTCGGCCATCACTGTGTCATACTCCATAGGAACAATATCATAATTAAAGACATAATCTTTTAGTAATAGATTATTATGATAATAATAAGCTACATTGCTCATGTGTTTGGTTTATTGGTAGATGCCTTTGTCTAACCAGCAAGTGGATACATGAGGACAGGACATGTGTTATATGTGAAGATGATTCCTGACCCAGAGGACACACAATTAACAAGAGCTCCTGCTGTGGGATGAACACAGTGCAGACTCCATACCTGGCATATTTTTTTCTCAAAACAACACAAAACCCCAGGGGTTTAATTAGTTTACCTAAGAAACCACAGCTAGTTTTTAAAGACATTTAAAGAGACCTCTGACTCTAATACCTATGGGAACCAATGCTTGATGTCTTTCTCAAACTAAATCTCCTATGTTTGATACATACTAAGCTATAGTCATCCTGGCGACTTAAAAAGCATGATTAGTATAACCTGGATATATTTAGTAAGTTACATAATATTATGCAACTCTATTTGTGCCTGAAAAAACAATGAAAATGTTTCCTCTGCTGACATCAAATACTTCACTTGTTCCATTTCACTTTGGTAGTGCTTTCAAAGCCTCTTGAAATTTGGGGCACTCGCTTGAAAAATTATTTGATTATGGGATATACAGTTAATTGGTTTTTGCATTTGAATTTATTGCAAAAACGTTCAAATATTTTTCCAAAAGGATTGTATGTAGTAAAAAACTGTTGCCATGGGAGCTATCTCAATCTTTAATATGAACAATAGTATTGTATTTCTAAGGAGGTTTTCTTTCCTTCAAAACCTTTAGATCTGCAAGCCTGTGATGAATTCTGCTTCTTAGAATGGCTCTCAGCCAGGTAAACCTGTATTACGTGTTCTGTGGCACAAGTCTCTTTATAGATTCATTGATTGCAATCATTAGTAGTCTGCTGAAAACTGGAATGAAATAGCTATGAAATAACAGATGCTTGTTTATCTTTCCTCAAGCAGACAACATCGCAGCTACAACTCTCTTTGAAATAACTATGGCATCATACTCTAATCAGTTTATGCAGACATCATACAGTTGTAGAGTGCTCCTCAAGACATTTTTATACAAATTAATTTATTCAATTTTTGAGAACAACACATGGGTTTTAAACATAGAAAGAATTATAATATTCATTTTGCAGATGAAGAAACTGTGGTCTCTGGAGGCTGAACAACTTGCTTATGACCACAAAACTAGTAAATGGCAAAATTTTGCTTTCGTATAATAGGCTGTGGACATAGGCATATGATGATCACAGTTTTAAGTATTCATGGGCCCTCAACAAGGAACATGATTTGTACAAATTTATATAATTTTTGGTCAAAACTTTGAAAAATACTGTGTCTACTAAGACTGATGCTCAGATGTAAGTCAGTTACTAGTGAGTGGACTTAGCTACTGCCCAGCAGCTGCATATCAACTTTATTTTTATTACTTATCACTATTTTCATAAATCACATACACATTGTGAGTTATTCATTTGTTCATCCAAAAGAAATACCTACTAATCAACTCTGTGAGGAGTGCTAAAACGGTGCTGACTTGATCCATGAATTCAAGAATCCTGCAGCTATGGAACAGCTATTAAGCAAGAAGTTAGTAACAAGCTATGATGACAATTCTAAGATTAGATGATTTTTATAAAACTGTGAGATCTAAACTAGGCATTGGCCAGAAATTTCTCCACGGAAAAGGTGAGATATGAAGAATAAATAGGAATTCCACAGTTTAAAGAGAGGAGGACAAAATAAACAATGTTTATTTTATTTTTTGTTTTACTTTACTGCCTTTTGTGCAAGAAAATATATTTAATAATAATAATGCTTATAAATTTAGGGATTTGCTGCAGTCTCAGGATGTACCATGGTGAATGTCAAGGGTATATTCTATCATGAGTTTTCCTTTACCTACATAACTGGCTTGGTTAGAACATGATGCACTTAGAAAGTCATGAATTTGATTGCATTCCTAAATGATGATGTTTTTCCTTGTCCCAAGCATGCAATCTGTGGTCATAACTGTCATAAGAAAGATTGCCTAAGAGAATGTGGATGGAGTAGTGAAATTTAATTACTGGTGTTAGAAAAAAAAATTGAAGTACAGATGCTACTGACATCATATACTTTTCTGTTTACCTTAAATTAAAGACATCAGCTTATTATACAGTTTATACACATACTGTAAAAACAGAGTCTTGTATTTCTTTCTGTAGTGGTTGGAACAAAGAATTCATGTTAATTTGTATTGCTTCTTATAAACATTCTAATTTTTTTCCAAGTGTCACTAAGAATTTTGCAAGATTTGCACTATATGTGCTTGAATATTCAGTAGTTATAGTACTATATTTTACATAACATCTGTTGGAAATATCATTATGTAGCATTGTGTGGTTCTAATTGATAGCATATTTTAAAAAGTCAAATCTAAATTTAAAATTTCTCTTTTGCATAATGGACAACCCCAGCCCCACACCAAGATTATGTTCAGGGAAAGTAGAATACAATTAACACAAAATACAAATAATATGTATAAAATGAAATATATTTTAAAATATACCATGAAATAGTGATGTTGTTCAGGTTATTTCACTTATGAGATCTTATAATGGCACTTTAGAATATTAACCAATTTGTAGAAAACACAGAATGTCAAAATTGATGTAACTTTTTTTTCCTTGAGACCAAGTTTTGCTCTCATTGCCCAGGCTGGAGCGCAATAGCGTGACCTCGGCTCACTGCAACCTTTGCCTCCCGGGTTCAAGCAATTCACCTGCCTCAGCCTCCCAAGTAGCTGGGATTACAGGCATGTGCCACCAGGCCCAGCTAATTTGTATTTTTAGTAGAGACAGGCTTTCTCCATGTTGGCCAGGCTGGTCTTGAACTCCCGACCTCAGGTGATCCACCCGCCTCGGCCTCCCAAAGTGCTGTGATTACAGGCGTGAGCCACCGCGCCCAGCCTTGATGTAACATTTTAAGGACAACTCTTTTATAAATGAGAAAATTCATTCACTTAAGTGTAAAGGTCATAAATGCTAGTTAGTAGTAATGCTGGAATAACTCAAATATCTTCACTCAAAGTCTAGTTCTCCGTGGGCCTCACCATGCTACCGGCTTTCTATTTCATAGAAAGTTCAAAATATTTTCAAACGTTTCACTTTCAAATGATTCTTTAACCATTTCAAATGCATATCTGTGTATAGTATGTACATAAAAGCAGAATTGAACCTATAACTCCAGAAAAATCTAATCATGTCGTTCGTTGCTTTTGACCTTTGTGGATACTAGGATGGTTACTAAATAGTTGAAGAATCATTGCAAAGATATCTTGTGACACAACAGTGAAGAATAAGAAATTAACGGAACTGATAGGAAGTCAGAGATATCAACATCCTTGACTATACCTTTCTGTAGAGCTAGTTATCATCTACATATCATCTGTCTAGCCATCCATGTATCTAAAAAAATCGACCCACTTTTATATGTATTTATGTAAGATGTATGTTTATATGTATGTATGCATCTATCTGTCTACCTATCTGCTGCCTATCTACCTTGCTATCTGCAAAGAAGCTGAAATTACTGTATTGCCATGAATGAAGAGGCAGTCATAACATTCTGTTCTGAGTAGTTAAGTCATTTCTTTTCATGGCCATAATTAAAACCAGAGGATAAAAACTCTCTCTCGTCCCTCTACCCCCTTCTCTCCCCTTCTTTTAGCCATATCACATTTCAACGAGCTATGTGACTTATTCATAACTGCTGGATATAGTAGGTAGAGGCAACTCCAAATCAAATTAGGAAGAAGACACTGAATCTGTCTTAAGTATTGACCTGTGTGTGTGTGTATATATATATATATATAGTCATGTGTCATGTAACAACAAAATATGCTTTGAGAAACGTATCATTAGGCAATTTTGTCATTGCACAAATATCACAAAGTGTATTTAAACAAACTCAGATAGTATAGCCTACAACACACCTATGTTATATGGTACAAATGCTCCCAGGCTATAAATCTGTACAGTATGTTACTATACTGAATACCATAAGCAATTTTAACATGATATTTCTGTTTCTAACCATATTTAAGCACAGAAAAGGTACAGTAAATGCCCAGTATTATTATCTTACAGGATGACTGTTGTACATGTGGTATGTCATTGACTGAAACGTCATTAAGTGGCACTTAATTGTAATTGTTTATAATTGTTATTAGACAAAGTTCGGCCTGAAAGTTGACATGCAAAATTAAACAACAAAGAACTCAAGATAAAATTGCAAGATTCCTTATATGTGAAGAATCAATGGACACTAGGCTGGCAACACTGTTCTTAGAAGACCTTTTGGGTGGGCGGGCAGCGTGCTTCTATTGTGATAAGCATGCAGCAGAAATTCAGTCATCTGGATGAGGAAGGGCAGTGCTCACATTAGGGACAAGGGACAGAGGCCTTTATGTACATCTAGCAGAGAATGAACATCGGGAAGGTATAGAACAAGGCCTCAGATAATGAACTAGGAGACAAAAACTCCAGTTACTAGAACCGCAATACAAGAATAAGAATGAAAGGGGAGGTGAATTGAGATTTAAACCAATAGGAGTGTTCCCGGCAATAGAACTGCCTAAGCCCCATGGCCCAAAGTAAAATATAAACTCACATACAAGGGACTTAACTTGCTGTAGTCTTACAACTTTGAGTCTAAATCATACCACCAAATGATGCTGCCTCATCCTAAATCTATCTCCATTTTCTATGCAAGTAAGTAATGTGGATATGTGTCTGTATGTACATTCTCACTTGGGATTGTCTTTCATTTAATCTCGATTTCTGTAAGTTTTTCTGTAGATTTTTATGGATTCCCTTTCTGTTTCATATCAGATTACAGTCATTATCTAAAAACACCAATGTGAAAATTCATTGAAAATTTATCCTGTAATTAACTTTGTGATTGGGTTTATTTTTTTACCTCTACTAGTTATTTGGCAAATTAAATATGGTAACTGTGCTGATATATAAAATGGCTGAATTCAGGATGAATGCTGTATAATGTCTACTGACCACAGTCTCAACAAATACCTCAATGACATATGCCTTTGAGTAGCTACTTTAATTGTAGTATTCTTTTCTTAACATTGGAGACAGAAACAAAAACACAGGAAATAGGAAAGCAAGTTTCTGAGTCATATCTTAATGTGACTAAATTATATTTTAAATTTGTATGCTAGGTCAAGAATACTAAATTGTAGAAGCAATTCCTATAGCAATTGGTCACATAAAGTCATAATAATACATTTCTCCAAAGGATTCAAAGCATTTTTTACACTGAATGTAACTAAACCCTTTTGAGGTATGTAGAAAGTGATTATAAACATTTTCATTATGTAATAAATAAAAAGAAGAAACACACAAAGTGTTCATATAGTAAGAATTCCAAATTTAGAAGAATGCATGGGTATAAATCAACCAAAAATGTAGTATTCATATTATTATTATTATTTTATAGATGGAATCTCACTCTGTCACCCAGGCCAGAGTGCAGTGGCACAATCTCGGCTCACTGCAACCTCCACCTCCCGGGTTCAAGTGATTCTCCTGCCTCAGCCTCCCGAGTAGCCAGGATTACAGGCACCTGCCACCACACTCAGCTTTTTTTTTTTTTGTATCTTTAGTAGAGGTTGGGTTTCACTATGTTGGCCAGGCTGGTTTTGAATTCCTGATCTCAAATGATCCACCTGCCTCGGTCTCCCAAAGTGCTAGGATTACAGGTGTGAGCCACCGTGTCCGGCCTCATATTACATTTTGAATATTTTATATAAGCAACAGAAAAAAAAATGTTGCCTAGATTAAATCAAAAGATATCATGCCTAGGGAGGAGAAGGAGGAAACGTAGAAGGGCAGTTGATGAATCAGACTCAAAAGACAGTTTTGAGGATCCAACAAGTGGGAGCTAACTGTCAGCTTCATCTGTTTGCCATCACATGACTTACTTTTTTTCTTTCTTCAAAGTGTCAGGAGAAAATTGGATTGCTTTTGATACAGGCAAGTTCTTGTCTTCATCCTGGAAGGAATTCAAGAACTGGCTGGTGGTAAAAGAAAACAACATTATTGAGGCAGTGGCAGGGTTAGAGCACTGTGACTGCTCCTGCTTAAGGAGCAGGCTCTTCAGAATTAGCTAGAAAATGGGCAGTAACTTTTGGGCATTGCAATGGCAATGGTAAACTGTCATGGTGCTGGTAGGCATGTCTTATGGAGCCGTGCTTTCAGGGTCTCTTCCTAGTTTTGGGGAGTCTACAGTCTGGTCTGGAGTCTAGTCCCACCTACTGAGTCTAGTCTCACTTTAGTTTGGATCAAGTGTTTGCCATTTGGCTAGAAAAACTTCATTAGTAGTTCTGTCAATCTAGTATGTATTCTGAGCAAAATATATATATACATATATATTATATATATAATTTTTTAACCAAAAGACTAGAAAAAAATAACAAAATATTAAGGTAATGTGATAGTAATTATTTTTTCTTATGTTTTTCTGTTTTCCAAGTTTTATACAGTAAGAATTGTTTTGTGTTCAGAAAAGTAACATTTACTTAAAAATAATGGTTCATGAAACACAGCAAAGATAATTTACTTTAAGAGGAATTGAGTTTGTTATCTTATTTTCCTTAAACTCACCTATTGATCATATCCCAAGGATGTGGAGACCAGCACTATGAATATTCTTCTGTCTAAAAATTGGTACTACATAAAATGCCTCACCTACACGTTTTTCTCTTTCTTTTTATACGTTCCCAGGCTGCTCTTTTTCCTTTCGTTTTTAGTGTACAGTTGAAAATGGGATGTTTTATTTTGCAACCAGCATGTTAACCTTTCCTTTAACATTTTCCCTACTAAGTTTAGATACATTAAAGCACAGCTTTTTTTTTCATCTTTCAAGTGTATCTTTTGTTAATATCAATTGATTACTAAAATATTTTGTTGAAAATAATTTTATTTTTAATTAACTGTGGGTAGCCTTTAAAATTTCAACTTTTGAATTGATAATTTATGCTACATTTGCTTTTTCCATTACACACAGGACAGAGCAGTCAACTCAAAAACAAATTCCAAAGGAATTTGACAGGATATAAAAACGATTTTTGAAGTTTATTGGAAAGGAATCTCTTAAGCTAGGATCACAGCCTTAGGTGATTGTGAGGAAGATGACTAGCCCAGAAGCAGCCCAGCCAGGGAAGTAATGAAAGCGTTGTTTTTCTATCTTTTGAAAGACTAGAGTGGAAGAATGAAAAATATTTACCAGAGACAAATAATTGGGATAGATCTACCTGGAACATATTTAGAATCTACTTTTTATCTTTCAGGCCTATGGAATTTGTTCAAAGTTGTGGAGTAGTAATTGCTATCACTTAAAACATTTTTGAAATTGTATTATAGTTCTTATGCATTTGTAATCGTAATTCTAAAATGATAATTTTTAAACATGAAGTTTTTTCATATTAGGCAAGTATTATGTTGGTATGGTAGAATACCACAGGTCAGAAGTACGAACAATTTTATATTTTCCTTCTTCTGCCATAGTCTGGCTTGATGACCTTGGATTTTTTACTTAATGTAAGTACAATTTCCTCTACTGAAGAAAAGATTTAGGACCAGCTGCTGCCATTCATAACTGATAGGGTCATTATGTTGATTATCATTATGTGAATTCAATGAAATATATTTTTGAAATGCTTGAAAAAACTATAAATTTTCATAGAAATATAAGGTGGTAATACTGTTGTCATTATTATTATCACCGTAAGCATAAAATGAAGAGACTTGAGTTTCTAAATCATTTTTGATTTCTGAACTATTGACATGTATCATTATTAACTAGCATTTCAAAACAGAAGTAATGTAAGCATCAATAATAGTTTCTTGATCAATGAAAAAGAATATTATGTAAATCCCATGAGTTTTGATTTGTATACATTATTTTGAAAAATTGATTTAAAAGCTTTCTTTGAAAATGGGTGACATTTACAGCAGCTTCCTATGAATTCTTCATGATTTTAGTACTCTTGAAAGTGACAGATTGACAGCACCAGTCACTGTTTATCTCTAGGAAAAGGCATCAGCAATTAAAACTTCTAAAGGTCTTGGTGAAGTGCCACCTCACAACACAAAAGGATGGTGGTTTGGTCTCCACAGGCTGTTTAATTCTGCAGGGACTCCCAGAAAGGGCCTCATTTGCACTAGTGATTTTCATGTCACAATCCATTAAGAGTTGAAATGGAGTCTGCTGATTTGCTTTATGGTCTGTGGAACAATACTGTAGAGCAAGTGAGAGCAGAAACAAGCCCTGGAATGCGAAGGCTTGTATCAAGTCAGGCTGGATGGGTGGGGGTCAGCCATGTGACCTCTACAAGAGACTATTATACAGACCAGGGGGGTGGAACATTTCCTCTATAAAGTGCCAAGTCACAAGTATTTTCAGCTTTGTAGGTGACAAACAGCCTCTGTCTCATATTATGGGGGGGGTTGTGTGTGTGTGTGTGTGTGTGTGTTTTACAACCCTTTAAAAATCTAAAAATTATTTTTAATGAGGGGGCTCTAAAAATCACGTCATGGGTTGAATTTGGTCCACTGGCTTAGCTTGTGGACCCCTGTTATATACAAACAAAGACATTTGTCCATGTCAGTCATGACAGTGACTCTCAGAATATGCTCTGCCTTACTCCAGCCTCTTCAAACTTTCTCCAAGTTTTGCTCATAGTTCCATATAATTTAATAGTTAGACCTTTATACCTCTGGCTTAAATTTCCCTTTCTAAAAATGAACATTACATACCAGCGAAAAAATTAAAACCTAACTGTGATGGTTAATATTGAGTGTCAACTTGATTGGATTGAAGGATGCAAAGTATTGTTCCTGGGTGGGTCTGTGAGGGTGTTGCCAAAGGAGATTAACATTTGAGTCAGTGGACTGGGAGAGGCAGACTCACCCTCAATCTGGGTGGGCACCATCTAATCAGCTGCCAGTGAGGCTAGAATAAAGCAGGCAGAAGTAAGTAGAATGGGCAGACTTGCTGAGTCTTCCGGCCTCTGTCTTTCTCCCATGTTGGATGCTTCCTGCCCTTGAACATCAGACTCCAAGTTCTTCAGCTTTTGGACTCTTGGACTTACACCAGTGGTTTTCCAGGGGCTCTCAGGCCTTTGGCCATAGACTGAAGGCTGCACTGTCAACTTCCCTAC
Organism: Nomascus leucogenys; assembly: GCF_006542625.1. NCBI lineage: Eukaryota > Metazoa > Chordata > Mammalia > Primates > Hylobatidae > Nomascus > Nomascus leucogenys. The sequence goes on from NC_044391.1 coordinate 99,458,652, forward strand.
TTTTGAGGTTTTGGGACTCAGACTGATCCACCACTGGCTTCCTTGCTCCTCGACTTGCAGACAACTTACTGTGGGACTTTACCTTGTGATTGTGTGAGTCAATTCTCCCTAATAAACTCCCTTTCATATATACATATATCCTATTATTTCTGTCTCGCTAGAGAACCCTGACTAATACACTAATGTTTGCCGGTTATTTAAATGTATCCATTCTATTCTTTTTATTCCTCATTCTGTCCCTGTCCTGTGCCTCAGGTGAGGCATAAAAGCCAAACAAGTCCACGCCTGTAATCCCAGCACTTTGGGAGGCCAAGGCAGATAGATCGCTTGAGTCCAGGAGTTCGAGAACAGCCTGTGCAACGTGATAAAACCCCATCTCTACAAAAACTACAAAAGAATTAGCTGGGTGCGATGGTGCGTCCCTGTAGTCCTAGCTATTCGGTAGTCTGAGGCGGGAGGATCACCTGGCCCCAAGTAGCAGAGGTTGTAGTGAGCCAGCCGAGATGGCACCACTGGCCTCCAGCCTGGACAACAGAGTGAGACCCTATCTCAAAATAAATAAATAAATAAATAAAAGCAAAACAAGTCACATGCAACTGTGAATATTCCAGGAACTCCTCCAGAGCCCTTTCCCTTTGCTCTCCACTGGAGCCTGGAGAGTGCTTCCTTTCCATAAGTCCTGAATCCTGAAACATTGCTTTCCATACCTGAAGCTCCTTTGTCTCTCACGTTTTGGCTTTTGGCCCCTATGCCTTGGGCTGTCCTCCTGTGACTTATTTGACTTCCCAGGATTTCACATGCCCTAAAGTTTTAAATGAGATCCAAATTATAGAATCCATTTTGCTAAGAGACATGAGAATTAAATGAGATAATCCAAGTAAGGGGTCTAGCATAGGGGTATTGAAAATCAGTATTTATCAATAGACAGAGCAGTAAAGGGAAAGAACTTCTGGGTTCTAAATGTATGGCAAATGAGTGGTAGAGAAGTTGGGGGCTTTTCTACATTTGTTCCTCCTTTCTTGGGGTATAAGACCAGAGGAAGACACAAAAATGATTATTTTCATAATTATTCAGAGAGTGAATCCAGCCTTTAGCTCTATTATTCATATTGGCAACAACAGGTTCTATACAAAGAGTAGAAAAAGCTTTGCTTTGTTATCTAAGGAGTATAAATTCGGACTTTTAAAGCAGTTGAGGAGCAGCAGCTGTACTGTACTTCTGTTTAAAAGGTTTTGTTCTTTCTCAGACTGTCTGTCATACAGACTTTTTCTTCTTTACCCAGCCCGAACCCCTTAGAATGGCACAAAAACAACCTCACCACCTATTCCTTGCCGCTTTCCTGTCCTACCCTTCTTTCCACATGGACCCTCTAGTCTCCTAATGCCTGTTGCCACTCTATGATCCTTTATGCTTCTTGCATGTTCTCATTTTCACATGCATTTTCTCTTGCACATTCTCATTTTCATGTGAAATGCTTGTCTTTATTAAGTAATGATGTTTATCAGCAACGCTGTGAAGCCTTACCTACCACCCCTTCCGACTCCAGACTGAGTTGGTTGTTCTTCCCTCTATGTTCAAAAAAACCTTTTGTGCAAATCTCTATGAACATTTTATTCACTGTTCTGAAATTATCTGTTAAGCATATTTGTCTCTCCTTCTAGATTGACAGCACATCCTGGACAGAAGTCTTGTTTTATGCATCAGAAATCTCTGGCACCCAGTAGGGTGTCTGTTGAACTCAGTAGTCTGTTGAATAGACTAATGAGTTCTCCATGAATTGTTTAGAATTTTCTGGCAATGTTTTTGCAATTTTTGTTAACCTCATGTCTAACTATAGACGCGAATTTATGTGAGTTCTGGGATTCTATGTCTCTAATCATGTTTATAATGCTCTTTCTGGTCAGAGCAGTAGGTTCTTTGTATTGAGTATTCTGATAGAAACGTCACAACTTGAAAGATCTGGATTTATAGAATTCTGATGTGCTAACACCATTAATCTATTTAGAAAACATTTGTTGTGAATCAAATATGTGGTAAATGCTAGAGCTACGGACAAAATAACGTGTTTTTTTGCCCCCAGCAAGCTCTCAGGGGAGAGAAAGAGGCAGACAAGGCAAAAATCCAGTGTGATAAAAGCCATCATGCATGCAAGCACAGGTGCCATGGTAACACACGGAGAGGACATATAAGCCAAATTAAAGAAATAAATCATGGGAAGATATTGTCTCTTCTGACATGACACATAAAGTTAGCTGCTTTTCTGTGGTTCCAGAAAATCATGGGAAAACCTTCCAAGAGAAGTCATCAAACGGGTTCTCTAGCTGGCTTTCTCCCTTTCCCACTGGAAAGGTGACAAGAGACCACTCCTTCAAAAATCTTTGGACAGGATCCTGTTGCTCACTCCTCAGTGGTCCTTCATGAAAAATGTGGCCAATTAGTTCTTTAATGTATGCAGGCCATCTTATAACAATTCAGGAAAACTTGGAAAATAAGCTGTATGCAAATTATCTATTCTATGTACCCAGAGGTCTAGGTTTTACAATCATGTTAACTTCCCTTTTAATTTTCCACTATTGCTTATTCAAGGGCTATTATTTTCAGCAATTGTAGTCTCTAGCAAAGCAAAATTTATTCTTTATTTGTTGGTTAGAGATGCTTCTCTTAAAGCTAACTGATCCAAATATCACTGGTAGCATTTTGGGTTCCGCTTGTGAAACTACCCTCTACTTGACTTTGCCCTGTCTGGGTAAGTGTCTGCTCTCTGAACAGGTTCCTCCAGATGACTTGATTTCAAAGATTTTCTTCCATTCATCCATCTTTGTCTGTATCCCAGGACTATATTTTCTCCTAATCTAAAAGGTTCTTCTGAATCTCTATTTGTCATTCTCTTTTATTTTTTTTCTAATAGATCCAAGCCCCTTCATTCATAGCTTACCCTTCAGGGCCTTTCATTTCTATGAAAGGCTACAATGTATATTATTTTCAGATTTAGAATGATGCTTCTATATCTTCATTAATAAGGAATTTTTCTACCCTCACTTGATGACTCTGAATCTTAGGTCCAGGCCCCACAAACTCCTTTTGAATAATCTACTTAAACATGACTATCCTTCTTATCTCTTCTGACACTTATATGTATATAACCATTAGTGCAACTGTTACTTTGTTTTATTAGGTTATATCAAGCCCAGGTGAATGGGAGTTAGGGGCATTTGCTCGTTAGGTGGATATAAGCATTCTTCTAGATCTAACTCTTAAAGTGGCAGACATGGCTGGGTGCAGTGGCTCATGCCTCTAATCCCAGCAATTTGGGAGGCTGAGGCGGGCGGATCACGAGGTCAGGAGATCAAGACCATCCTGGCTCATTCGGTGAAACCCCGTCTCTACTAAAAATACAAAAAATGTTAGCCAGGCATGGTGGCAGGCGCCTGAGTCCCAGCTACTCAGGAGGCTGAGGCAGGAGAGTGGCGTGAACCCAGGAGGCAGAGCTTGCAGTGAGCTGAGATCGCACCACTGCACTCCAGCCTGGGCGACAGAGCAAGACTCCATCTCAAAAAAAAAAAAAAAAAAGTGGCAGATATAACCTAAATAACCCCCAATATGCATGCTGTTATATAATCCCTCCCATAAGTGCAGGAAAAGCTTGTGACTCTCATCTACTTGATGAAATACAACAAAGGTGAAAGGACAGTCACTCCCATAGTTGTGTTACAATATATACACCTCCATCTTAGTAGACTGGAGGGATCCTCTTCCTGGCTTGGAAGAAGTAAGCTGAGGTGTTGTGGAAGAGCCTGTGAGAGGCTCATGTGGTGGGAAACTGTGGGCAGACTTAGAAGTTGAGAGTGGCTTTCAGCTGACCACCAGCTAGGAAAGGGGAACTTCAGTACTACACCCACAAGGAACTGAATCCTGCCAACAACCACATGAGCCAGGAGGAGGACACTAAACTTCTGAAAGGAGCAAAGCCTGGCTGACACATTGCCTATAGCCTTGTGAGATCCCAAACAGAAGACCCAATTAAGCCATGTGTGATTCCTGGCCCATGGAAACTGAGAGATAATGTATCTATGTTGTTTTGAGTCTTTAAGTGGGTGGTAGTTTGCTATGCAAGATAGAAACTAGTACATTTCATTGGTTTTGCGCAACTCAGCCTCACACTCATTTGAGCCTATCTGACAACCTAATACATAATTCCCAAAATGTTCTGTCAAAATCATACTGATAACTTTGAAACAGCATACTTCCTATGTGCCTCATTAGATATTACAGGGAATAGAAGATGAAGTGAACGTGCTGATACATATTTAGCTTACAGTCATAAAGTGAAGAAGTATCCAAAAACAGCAACAAAAGAAAATTGATTCTATGGTACATGTTAAAGTCATCTAGAATGCCAGAAAAGGAAAGGATTCGAGGATTTTACAGAGCAGAACACCGACTCCAACTTCCAAGTAGATGGATAACACCACTTTGAAGAGTCTCCATCCTCAATACCAACAATAAGGAGAAAAAGATACATAATATGTGGTCTTTAAAAATTTATAAGATTATAAGATCAGTATAATACCTAACCATACTGAGCTATTATAAATACATGGAAATGAGATAATATGTGAAAATCCCTAGCATAGTAACTGTCATAGTATGTATAATCAAAATAAGCTGAATGAGATGAAGCCTTAATTTATATTTATAATGTTACAACCCTCTGCAAGTACCAGAAGGCTGCCCAAGCAGCCTCTCCAATATCTCGGCCTTGGAGACTAATGAATCCCAAAGAGAATGACATAATGTAATGGTATCTTGATAGCTGTCTCATGTCTTTCATCCCAAAAATCTGATCATAGATACTCTCCAAGCCCTCTATGGCTCCCTACAATTTGCACTAATATGCAAAATTGAATACCCTCATAGTGAATGGCAGCTCCTCAGCAAGCTCACATTTTCTCCTTTCTGTTGGAGGAAATGTGGGCTTGCCGAGGAGCAGCAATGCAACACGAAGAGGTTTCTCATGATTCCAGCCAGCAGCTGGAAGTACAGGGGGCGAGCATAATGATCCAGAGCAATTCTAGATGATTAAGGGGGATGGACCCTCAAGAGCCACTATCTTTTTTCTCCACTCATTTGAAAAGCCGAGTAAACTTGTGTTGCAGAGTACTTCCAAAACAGAAGCCCCTCCTGCAAGAGATATTGTGATCAATAAAGCTAAAAGGGCCTCTTATAGAATGCCTAAGTGGGACTCGATAGGTAAATCTATGCGCCACTTTCATTTCCTGTCAGTAAATAGCGTAGTAAAGCCAAAACGTTCAGGACACGTGCTACACACTATGCAAAGAAAATGTTCCATTTCTCATCCTTTTTTCTTTACTTGGCAAATAGCCTCTTTAAAGTCTCAATTTAAATGCCTCCAATGTCTGAGAAATCTTTTCTGACTCCTCAAGGCAGTAATTACCTTATTTACATTCATACAATACCCTGCTTATATCTCATCTTGTATTTCACTTATCACTAAATGTTTATCCTAATATTATAAAGTCCTTTGTGATACAGACAAATGATTGATATAGATTTTATATTTATGTCCTAACCTAGGAACTGAATCATTATAGAAATTCAACATCTGTTTGGCCAACAAACAAAATAATCTATACAAAATATATGCAAACAGAGGAAGAATTCCCAAATGTCAGAGATTCAGTCAGCATCACAGAAGTGGTAAACCTCAAAGATAATTAGTTTGCTTTCAAAACTTAGCGTTGACCAGCAATCCTCTACCCCAACCACCAGCTGTCATAGAAAAAACCTAGCACATTTCATAATAAAATAGTTCTTTTGAGGCATGTTTATTATATAATGGAATCTCTACAAATACGATGGTTTAGAATTGTGTTCTCATAAAATAAAATAGGACAGGAAATAAAGAACTGCAGTATTTCAACAACCCAAGTTAACGGCCCAGACTCCTTTTATTGCTACACATACAGAGAATCATCACTCTGTGAGTGCTGTGGAAAGAGAACCTCAGGAGATCTGATGCCAAAACAGGTCAGGTGGCCAATGTTTCAGCTTCAATGCAGAGAGGGTCTAATAATACAAGTTATTTAGCACTCAGTGTGTCCAAAAGCTCTTTACAACACTAAATAATCCATCATCTCCAAACTCCCTGCGAGATTGGTAAGAATTATCATTCAGTCTTTACAGATGGAATATTTGAAATGTAAAATAGCATATACAAGGCCAGACAGGAACTCAGCACCATGATTAAATAAAAACTCTGAGTTCCCAACATCCAAGCCTTGGCAAAGGAATTTGTCACATTGCCTTTTATATATAGAGCACGGAAACCCAGGGGGGGGTGCATAAGAAAGAACTCTGAATTTTAAAGCAATATGGAAATATTTAATTCAGGCTGAAGTTAATAGGTAATCAGCTCAATTCCTCCCCCTCTTGCCTGTGAGTAGCTAGTTGTCAGACTGGCAATTTAGGTGACTTGGAAAAGCCTACACAGGCTGAATACTGACAGAGGTGGGAATGAGAAGAATTAAGGGACAACGAAGACTTACATGCTGTCATCTATTGCCTTCAGGGAACTTAAAAAAGAAGTATTAGCACTAGCAAGGCATTCACCTACCTTGGGTTATTCTCTACACAGAATAGAGTTTCATGACCCATGGCAGAATTTTATAACCGATTTAAGGAAGTTGTTCATCCAGAGAGGTCTTCTTTGCTTTGGGCTCCTTGATTCACATTTCTTGTAGCATGTGCTTACATCATCCTGGCTCGATTTAATGACCAATCAATGAAAAACTAGGCATGTCCCACAAATCAGCACTAGGCAAGGATTTGCATCTTGCCTGCTTCACAGAAGTCAAAGTTCAGTTTATAAATTCATCATACAGGAATCTTAGTCCTGACAGCCAAGACAGAGTATAATCTCAGGAAGTAATTTATCTCCCCATCCCCACAGACATGCTGTAGCTTTAATAACTGATAACAGAGCTGTGGGATAAGCAGGGTATTGGTCATAAATGGAAAGTTCTAGTCTGGTGTTCCTCATTTAGGTGCTTTTTGACCTTTGGTGGCTTCTGACATCATGAAATGAGATACAGTTGCTACCTGCTAAAGGGCAGAGTGAAGAGGGATGAGAGGAAGTCTCAGTGATTATCTGCTCAGTTGATTTGCAACACCAGAAGCCAGAAACTGAACTTCCCCAGGAATCTCTCTCTCACCTGCCTGTTTGCTTGCTACACCATTACAGTTGCTCCAGTACAGTTGTTCAAGAAGAAATGGCTGAAATGGAGCTGTTGCCTCTAGCTGACCAGAATTGGAATGCTAATGTGACCATCTGACCTTTTCTGACAGATAAGACATGGTAATAAAAATAAGAATATGCTTCTCATGTCTGAGTGTGATATAATTTGCATAGCATTTTCAGACACATTTCTGAAGGAGATCCTCCCTATAGCCCTGGGAGGGAACTGGAATTCAGATGAGGTTTTTCTTTTCTATTTATTTATTTATTTATTTTTTAGATGACAGAACTTAAGCCCATTGTGCTTCTGTGATTTTCCCAGATTAACAAAGGTATTAAGTGGTTGAGTCATTTCCAAGCATTTTTGCACAATTAGCTATTTGTCCAATCCCTGCCTCCCTGTCCCCAAACCAAAGCAACTTATGTTTATTCAAATGAGGTAGAGATCTAGACGACCTTCCAGGACCCTTCCAATGACAGGTATCAGTCACCATATTAATAGCAATATATCTCTCAGAACTAGCCCAAGGATTTAGTAGATTTCCAAATTACTTTGGAAGGAGCAATAATTACAGTCTTTTAGTGGGAACCAGAGAATCACCCTCCAAGAAGATTATAAATGGTCATAACTTATGTATTTATTTCAGTCTGTTGTGCCAAGAGCTAGGAGCTTACAATCCAATAGGGAAGATAGATATTAAATGAAGAAGTACGCAATGCCTTAATTCCTACAGTGGTATTTAATGGATGACAATACTCCCCTGGATACCAGCTAATATATGTCAAACTTCTTATCAATAAACAAATCACAGGTTGTTAAGAGAAAATCATGGCAGAAAATAAAGCCAGTTTTGTAGATCATGATTTTTACTATTGTGGAGTTGATAGAAAAAAAAAAAAAAAAAAGGAGAGTCTGTAAACTACAGAAAAAAAAAATATAGCTGAAAAAGAAACCTTGTGTCTTCTTGCTAGTCTCCCCTGAAGGAAGTAGAGATTTTTCCAGACCCTTCTGTCACTCTGGGCAGGTGACTGACTTATAACTCAGGTGTGCATTTGCCTGCTTAAATCTGCCACAGTTCCAAACAGCTTGCCACGCTCTATATATAGAGATGACTTCACCCTCTGTTGGAATGCAGCAGCTGTTCAGTAGTGCACACTGATATGCTACAGAGACTTAGGCCATATCTAATTGAACACTTCAATACTGCAGAGATAGGCGCCTTGGAAATATTTAGATAAAATCCTTTGGCCAGATGGAAGCTGGCCAGGATACCAGCATAAAATCTTCATCTCACAGGACTGCTAGTGAGCCTTGACGGGGGGCTCCATGGAGGGAGGTGGCATCGGGAGAGATGCCAGTCTGTCCTATCCACCCCCTGCACTGTAAACATGACACAAAGAATAGTAGGAAATAGGAGAAATCAGAATTTTGCTGCTTCCTCCTCCTCCCCTTGGCAGACCAAACAGAGCCTACCCTCTGTGAAAACAATCTGAATGTTAATGGTGCCTCCATGTCAAGAAGCTTCCCAGTCATAATATTCCCCCACAAGACTGTCCCCTCCCCTAGAGGCCAGATTTCCAGCCCTGGAAATTGGTTGGCAGGTATAGAATCACTGGTACTTTTTAAACATGTATTTGCCTAGGGCTCATTGCTAATCTTGCTAGGAGAAGCAACCAGCTATCATAGTTGGCTGGGAACTGGCCAGAAAGCACTTCTGGCTTTGCTACTCATGGTCCACATGACTCCAGAAAGCCTGTGTTGTGCTGAATCTCACTTTTCCCATCTGTAAACTTTAGAGATTGGCAGATTTAACTTCAATTTCTCTTCCAGCTCTAAAAGAACCTGTGCGTATCTTTCACAACACAACTCCCTCCCCCATTCTTTTTTCTTAGAAGATAAGAAAAAGAAAAAAAAAAAAAAACATTAGCAGATGATAATGAAAACATCTTGCATTTGCATGGAATCTATTGTTTAGATAAATATATCCACCTTTAAGCCAAAGTAAGTGCTATTATTTTCATTTAGAAGAATCAACAGAAACACAGAGAAAATGAGTGGTTTGCCCAAATCAAGCAATTAGAAAGTATCTTTGAACTGGTTCTCTGTCTTATCAATGATGAACGGATCATTAACACACTAATGCAATTGCCTCCCTGGATGTATCATTTATATGGACTCAGGAAAAATATCGAGGTTAAGAATAATAAGTATCTAGCTTTGGGTCTGATCTATGCTTGGATTTAGGGGTTTGGAAATAAAACACACAGTCTGGCCCTCCAGGTTCACAGTGCAGTAGGGGCGCTGGCCTAGTTAACAAATGCTTGCCTGCCATACAATGTGGTAAAACACTGAAGTGGACATCAAATTTATATTAGGAGCTTTAGAGGGCTGAAGTCAGGGGAGGCTTTGCAGAAGTGTGTATGTGCTACCCAGGCGGAAAAGGATAGTGGAGCAGGGGGCAGACAGTGAAGAAAGTGCTAGGGAGGTTCTACAAACAAATAGTATGTGAGTGACTGGAGTTTAGAATGCTTGTAATAAATACTGGGCCTTTCACATAGCAAGATACACAACAATAGAGTATTTGAACATCCAGGTGGAAAAGTTTATTGGCAGCTGGATATGAGAGTCTGATGCTCAGGGTTGAGGATGAGGTGTAAATACAAAAGCCATTGAGCCTCGATTTTTTATTGCATTTTTCTCTCTCCATTTCAAATATTCTAGTTTCTCTGAAGTGGCTGAAAATACAGCAGTGCAAATGACAACCATTTCTGGACAGTCACTAGGGTGTCTGCAGTTTGAAGAAAGAAAGCTTTGTGAAATGTTGTATCTTTGAGCCAGGGGTTTGTCTACCTGCAATTATTGCTTTAAGGACATAAGTATAAGTTAGACAATTATGATCTAGAGGAAGGAGGATAGGAAAGAGCGTAAGACACAAGGGAAACAAAGTCAGGGTGGAGCAAAGCCCACTTAGTGAGTGCTCAATACGTTTTACTGAAACGCAGAAGTGAGTATAATCGTTTGTTCCTAATAAGTAGTACCCAACAAGTTTCACAGAAGCTCAGAAGAAACTCAGAGGTCAGGTATTGCTGTTCCATTGTTTTTAAATGAACTGTTTGCTCAAGATACTTCTAGAAATTTATTTTTAAAGCTTAACAGTATCAGAAAACATTTCAAAAAGTGGTAAAAATTACAATTACTTTTTTAAATATAAGAGAAAACCTTTCAAAGTAGAGAAAATATCACGGTTGACCATCCCACTGCTCTAAACCAAAAATGAAGTTGTAAAGCTTCTCAGTAACCTGTGTTGCACATCCCACACATCACCCAGTAAACCATCATCCGAAGAAACAGGAGAATATTACAGAATAAAAAACCTTAGAAATGGGAAATAACTATGTGTGAATGTTGAGGGACACTCAGAAGAGCAAAACCCAGTGGATGTTAAAGAAAACATAATGAGTTTAATTATATTTAAAAGGCCTATTCTATTGCTATATACACTAGAGGAGAGTGAATATTTATTCTCTCCACCAGATATTACCATGATTCTAGGTAAGACAAAAATAACTCAGATATGGATTTTTCTATTATTGGAAATATATTGTGTTGGCATATCCTCACATATTATCTTTAAATACTCACCAAACACTGTGTAGTGGATATCATCAGTTCCATTTTAAAGTCCAGGAAAAACTCAGAAAGGTGAATTGTTTTATCAAAGTCCTAGCATATGTTAGAGTCCAGATTTGATTCCAGGCCAGTGACTCAATACCCACCTGGTTACTGCCTACTTTTGTACAACCTGCAAGCCTATGAGTTTTTTCTATACAGTTAAAGAATTCAAAAGAGGAATAAATTTTGCAACATATTGAAATAATATAAAATTCAAATTTCAGTGTTCGTGAAGTTTTTTAGAACACAGCTACTCTCATTTTTTATATATTGTCAATACTTGCTTTTGCACAAGGGCAGAGTTGAGTAGTTGACAGATAATGAACAATGCACAAAAGAAACAATGTAAATAACCATTTCAAGGCTCAACCAAATGTAAGGCTCAATAAATGCAACGTTATTAGTCTTTTATTTTTCAAGAAAATACTTGGACTATCATGATAATGACAAAAAAGAGATTCCACACCCAAAACTTAGTCACATGTTATCATAGGAGGTAAGTACCTCCCAAAAGACCCATAGACAAAAATATAGCTTTTTTCTTTTTTTCTTTTCTTTTTTTTTTTTTTTTTTGAGACAGAGTCTCGCTCTGTCGCCCAAGCTGGAGTGCAGTGGTGCGATCTCTGCTTGCTGCAACCTCCACTCCCAGGTTCAAGGGATTCTCCTGCCTCAGCCTCCTGAGTAGCTGCGATTACAGGCAGCCGCCAACATGCCTGGCTAATTTTTGTACTTTTAGTAGAGACGGGGTTTCATCATGTTGGTCAGGCTGGTCTCAAACCCCTGATCTCGTGATCCGCCTGCCTCGGCTTCCCAAAGTGCTGGGATTACAGGTGTGAGCCACCACGCCCTGCCAAAAATACAGCATTTCTTATATTAAGAGGGTAGACTAGACTGATTCACTATAGCTGTATTTTATGACATTATACCAATCAAATATTCAGAGTCTTAATTTCTCCAAGAAAAAAATTGTGATGCCTGGTCCAAACTTGAATAAGCACATGGAAACATAAAGACCCAGATTAGTTGCAAACATTAAAATCTTAGAACTCTTTTTATTTACTGCTATATATGTATATATATAATATTAGTTTTATATATTTTATTTACTGCTATATATATATATAATATTAGTTTTACAAACATTTATAATTTTATGCTCAAGTATTGCTTTAGGCAAAGTGCCAGTTTATGGAATGCCTGCTGTCCCATGCTAAGGAGTTTGGTTTTATCTGATGGTGATGGGGAGCTACTGAAGACTTTCAAATATAGGAGAAATATGGGGGTTATCATAAATAAAGGGTCAGCTGATGAACAGTAGTCCAAGAAGGCCACCAGTGTATAGACAGAAGGAGAATAAAATGACACCAAAGAAAGGGGATTAGAAAGTTCAAGATAAATGATTTAATTGCTATGGCAAGGGCAACAAAAAGTCCTATAAATCAAGGATTTAAAAATATCCATGGATTGCTCAATTAGAAGGTTATCGGTGACTCAGCAAGGCAAGATTCAGAGGAGTGGTAAGGCCAAACATTAGACTGAAATAAACTGAAGAGTGAATTAGAAGAAATTATAGACTTCTTATCAGAGATTTGGAGAAACAGAGCAGAGAGATGGAACAGTTGCTTAATGAAGATGAAAACACAGTATTTGTTTGTTTGTTTGTTTATTTTCCCTTTTTGGGGTAAGAAATAAACATGCCTATTGGCTGAGGAGAATGAACAGGGGTGGGGGGGTGAGAGTGGGGGAAAATGAAAGATATTAATTGAAGAAGCTGAATATCTAACGGAGCAAATCTTGGCAGGAGTGAGAGGAGATGTGGCCTCAGACATGGTCAGGGTTTGGATTTAAACAAAAAGTGAGGCATCCTTTCTTCTGGTACTGAGAGGAAGGCAATGAATTTGATGGCAGATATAAACTAGCTTGTGGAGTTACATGTAAGAAAGATTTGGAGGATATTACAGCTATGACCTTGGTTTTCTAGATGAAGGAGGCAAGGTAATTAGCTAAGCATGAAAAGGTAGGGGTTGAATAAGGATTTTAATAGACCAGTGATTTTTTATAAAGTGTAGATACCCCAAATGTAGAGACAGGTATTTCCTTTCTTTATTTTCCTATCACTGTCATTTAAGCATGATAGAAGCACTTCTAGAATCTGCAAATATATATTTGTTCCCACTCTATCTGATACTTCATGATGGCTTTCTTTTGTTTTGCATTTTTCTTGTATTATTTCTCACATTCTACTGGTTATATATTGTTGTTTCCCAGATTAGATAACTTTGAAGAGATATTTCGTGCACCTAATTCATCTACCAACCTCAATCATTGTTTATTTCTTCCTGGACTTTCTGTTCTGGATTATCTTCATTTTACAAGTATTTTTCTGTGGTTAGAGATTTCTTTTTTTCTATTTTATGTGAGATTTGTTTTAAGGACTTTAAGATCTTATCATGGAAGAAAAAAGATTTTCATTTTTAACATTATACTGACCTCTAGAGTAGAAAATGTTGAATATCACCAACAAAGGAAAATAGCATGATAACTGGCATGGAAAAGATTTGCTTTTGAAACTCCAATAATTCTCATTAGGGAAGTACTCATTTAGAGGAGCATTCTTTTACTTGAATACATAATTAAAATAAATAATTGTATTTTCATACACGGCATCACAGGAAAAAATGTGAGGAGACTCTATATAGTCTTAGCCACTGTATAATATTTTTGGAACAAGATGGGCTAAGAAGTCATAACATTCTATTTCACATTTATATAGTGATCTTTCTCTAAAGGAAGTCAAGACCTTAAACAACAAAACACAGAAGAAAAATTGTCCAATTTTTTTTGGACATTATCAAGAAAGGTAGAAAGGTGGGGAGTTATGAAGGTCAAAAGGCATCAAGATTGAATAAGAAAGAGAGTCAGAGAGTTACAAATTAGATTGAAGAACATTTTTTGCCACCATTCCTCCCATTCCACAGCTTATTAGTAAAAATTTAAAGATCCAGAAGGCTGTCTATAATTTGAAACTTGAATTTCCTGAATTCCAGTTCAGCATCTTCATTGCATAATATGGCTTCTCCTACTAGGAAGATAAGTGATAGAAGAACCACCAAGTTTCTCACTGACAATGAGTGGTGGTCCTAATCACAAGGAAAAGGGACACCAGACATGGAACTTGAACTTCATGGTGCTCTGTGAAAACATCACTTTAAGGTACTAGCACTAGTCACAAGCTTTGTGAATTCAGCTGCCAGATAAAGACCCCTTTCCTAGAAAGCCACCAGGTCATAAAGAGATTATGTAAGTGTCTGATAGAGTGCTTCTATACCAGATGCCTCTGGAATAGAGCAGAAAATTCCAAGTATAGTTAGCTGACAGGGCCAGAACATGTCATCTTAGCATACCAAGCATGTTCACATACTCTTCTAATTTAGGTTTCTCAACTATCCAGGAAAAAAAGCATAGATATCCCTTTTTTTAAACAAATAAATGTTCAGGGGAGTTAAATAATATCCGCTTCACACTGATGTGAAATAGCAAAACTGGCATCTGAACTCATGTTATCTCATTTTAAGCCCTATTTCCCACTCTTCCTTCAGCACTGAGTATTCCTCATTGACTTCACCACTTCGCTACTTGGGCAAGGCTTATGATTAATGATGGTTTGTATGCTAGGAAGTTTTTCTTTCATAAACAACTTTCATATTTACTGGGTTTGAAACTAGCCTTTAGAAGAACTCCTAAACCACTGGGTTATAAATTGGTCTTGATGAGATAAAGGAATGATTACCAATATTAGGTCATTTTCCATAGGTATACGCCAAGGCTGTTCCAGAAGCTTGGCAGTAGGCAGCTAGCCTTTGAAAATGATGTCAGACTCAAAATGAGGCGTAATTTTGAAGTATATTTGATTTAAGTAGAACCCTAGACTGAGCCTCCTTTTTCTGTCTCTCCAACCATAAAATGCCATGCCATTCATATCTATGCACCGAGGATGTTGTCTATCATACATACATGCATATTTTGGAATCATTTATTTGCATCTTCAGATTAGGCAGCTATGGATGCAGGGCCACGTCAGGCATGACCAGAAGTGGGTGATGTGTTTATTTTGACTTTCCACTTGTACTTTCTATCCTTTTCTTTCATATTGATACCACCTAAGTTCTTAATAATAACCAATGCATTCTAATCTTGACCTCCAAAAGATAATCTCACAAAAGTTTCAATTTACACAAAAATGTAAATGGCAGACAACAACATCAACTTCTACTCACCCCAGAATAATACATATTTTACAAGTATCAAGTCTTTACACAAAATAAGAAAAAATCCATCATAGTGATTGTGGATTTTCCTACAAAGGTGACAAATCTTATTGCCATCTTCTACAGTGTAGCCTCTTTCCGATTATCCCAACAAGGAGCAAAAACTCTATTCTCAAAAAAATGTCCAGAAGGAGAAAAAGTTTGTTTACTAAGAGTTAGAAGGAAGAGAAAGATAAGAAACCTCCATTCATCCCCTATGACTTTAGGAAAAAAACAGAGCAACTTCATGTGTATTGAGTTTCCATTACATATTATTCACCATAATTGCTCTCTTTTATGTACTATCGATTTATCTCATTTCACTCATGAGTTTCTTAAAACTCATGATAGAGGTAATTTGTTACCATTGTAATTTTAAAGAAACATGCAGTTTTGAATGTCAGAATTGAAAGTGGAACTCAAGATTTTTAAGCCAACTGCATTTTCACCAATGCCGCCTGTATATGAACTAGTAGGTATTTCTGTTGATACTCTTGGATCTAAAAAACTTTCTCAGCACTACCTGCCAGTGTATTGGCTCTAGATTCAAACTGCGTGGGCTCAATCTCAGCTATACTATTAACTAGCAGCATGACTGTAGTCCAGGTATTTAACTCTGCTGAGCTCAATTTCCTTATTTGCCAGAAAGGTATGATAATAGTACCTGCATTGCTGGGATTATTGTGAAGATTAATTGAAATGAACTACATGAAATGCTTAACACAGCAGCTCAATAGCTGTTCAGATATTATTGCCATTACTGGCTGGGTCAGAGGTGGTCATTTTTGCTTCTTGCATGTCAGCTCTGATTGAGCATTTCAGGAACGTTTTGCTGACAATAATTCAGAGAAGACCTCCGTAGAAAGAGTACTGTGCCTGATTTGTCCCTAAGAGCAGGATGGGCCTAAGGGAAACAAGTGTGCAACAAATAGACTATTCTGGACCTAGGTGAAAGCGAGTTTTCCTATGGGTCTTGCACAAAATGGTGCTTTAAAAAATAAATGAATGTTTAATGAAGTAAATAAATATGTGAATTAAGGAATCAACTTAAGGCCTGCCCAGTGTGGGTCTATATATTAGCTGAATTTAGTCTCAAATTTTGAGTCCACTTTCTCAGCTTTTTAGTCATTGCTCAAAACAGGTGCTTTCTTTAAAACTTCAGGGGATCTCAGAGGAAAGACATTAAAAGGCACTGAAAATATGCAACATCTTTCTTGGTAGATAATGTAATAAGACAAAAGGACTTCTATTTCTAAGAGCCTATGACTCTAAGATTGGAGTATGTCCCAATTGGAGTTGTCCAAGTTTGTGGCATGTTGGATGTGACATTGTATAAAGAAGCAGAGACATGTAGTTCAACTTTAGAACCAGTAAACACACGGCATGTCCACGGTAAGTTCGGGTTGGAGTATTGAGTTTTCAACATAAAAATGAAAACTATCTTTCCCGGCCTTTGAGCTCTGTCCTTCACCTCTGAAAAGTTGCCAGGTTAGTTTCAGAAGCAGGTGTTCATTTCTAAAAAGAGAAAAAAGATCTTTACCACAAAAATAAATAACTTTCAGACTTATGATGTAAAGACCTTAGATGAAGTGACTTGAGAAAATAAGGGAAGTTAGAAAAGTCTCATGAACAACTTTGGAGAAAATTATTGGAAATACTATAAAAAGAATCCAACAATAAATTGAGCTGTTTGAATTTAAAAAAAATCAATAGACTGCAGCTTTAGTTGCTCTTTTTACTTCTTCTTCTGAGACTAGGAAATACCAAATTATTTCATCTTTATTATTATTCCTTGTACTGTATCTATATACCTTGAAAAGAGGTGCCATGGTACAGGCTGAGGCTCAAGAGAAAAATGCAAACAAAGGGGAATGGGAATGACCTGTCTTGAAAAAAGACTACACTTACACTGTTGAAATTGAACCTGACTACAAAGGATTAAATAAGACCTTTTGTATGATTATGAGCCTCTTAAAACAGAAAATTATGAGCCATATTTTATTATTAATTGAGAAGAGCGTCTAGCAGGGCTCAATGACTATCTTCGTTCATTTGTGATGCTATAACAAAGCACCACAGACTGGGTAATTTATAAACAATAGAAATTCTCACAGCTCTGAAGGCTGGGAAGTTCAAGACCACAGAGTCTGTATCTGGTGAGAGCCCTTTTGCTGAATCTTTGTGTGGCAGGTAGTGGAAAAGCAAAAGAGGATAAACACTGTGTCCTCACATGGCAGAAGGGCAGAGGAGAGAGAGGCCACTCACACAACCCCTTTTAATAAAGGCATTAATTGGTTCATAAGAGAAGAATCCTCATGACCTAAACACTTTCTGAAGGACCCCACCTTCCAACATTGTTGCTTTGGAAATTAAGTTTCCAACACATGAATTTTGGAGAACACATTAGGACTGCAGCAACGAGTACCTTGGAACCAAAAAGATCCAAAACTCATTTTTCAGAAAATATATATGGCACTAGGTATCTGCAGAGCATACTTTGGGAACTACTGGCATATTCCTGCATGGGTATGACATTAAATGTTTAATGATATATGAGTATAAAACAACCACTTGTACACATTTTTATGGCTTACAATGCAATAGTATGTGTTTTTATGCATTTAATTCTCCAAATTACCCTGTGAAGTCAGTATAACAATACTCACTTCAAAGATGTAGAAAGAAAAACTCAGAGAGGTGAAATAATTTTCCCAAAGTCTCATAAGTAATTATAGGCAGAACCAGGACTCAGGGTTAGAACTTTGGCTTTAAGTCTTATGCTGTTTCCAGTAGTAACAGCAGTAAACTAAACTGGAAAAGGTTTTGGCATACATGCCAACATTTTTTAGGAGTATAACTATGTTATGGGCCGAGACTCATTAATCTCTCAATATTTCAGAGAAGTCGATAAGAAATTGTTGTATTCCCATTTTGCAGCAGTTGTTTTTCTGTTTCCCTTCACACAGACCCCAAACAATATTTGCTATTCCTGAAATAATGCAGTCTACAGAACCAATTAAATGGAGCAATCCTTTTGCCCACTGCTATGGATTAAGCTGAAAGCCTCTGAGTGGCTGAAACAAGCAGTGTCCACATTGCTGCCTTACACTGAAGTTATCAACAACATTTACCTACTGAAGGGATGCAGCTCTGGCCTGCTTTAATTGCTTTAAGTCAAATCCTGCCTCTGTTGTCATAGTTCTCCGGGAGAATACAGATCCCTAGGCTAAGGTTTAAATGATTTTAATAAGAAGAACAACTGCAAACCTTTAAAGATCAACAACAAGGTGAAGATTTTTAGGAAAGTAAACCCAAATAAAATTGGTCCAAAAATATTTGAGAAGTCTGCAACTGATGACTATGGGTGTAACAAAAACTGGTCAGATTGATTTTTTTGTGTATATTTGGGCAAGGTGCTTCATATCTTTGGACCCAGTTTATCCTTTTTAAAAAGAAGGCTATTGAATATATATTTAAAACAAAGTATCTAATATAATCTTGCCAAACTATGAAGTGTAAGGGAAAGCATTTTTGGTGCCTAATAAATGTCAGGGCCTTCTTTTATGCATTTCTTAATACTTGGGCTAATCATTTAAGGCTTTTGATGCTGAATTTGAGCCTATGTCTTAATATGCATATAGGTTTTGTCCCCAACAGAAACTGGATGTACTAAAACACTGCACATTGATTGGGGGGCAGGTACAGTTTTCAGAGGTGGTGATGATACTGATACCTTTTTCATTCTTATTTTCAAAATAGAGACTGTAGCCTTCAAAAATATTTTGTAATCCCTCAGTGCTGTCCTTCTAAGATTCTTTGGGTCTCTGAAATCCATGAGTGTTTGTATCTAAATAAGAATCTAGAGCTAGTCTAGAGATTCTGAAGCTTAAGGAATCAGTTTTCTTCTTTTGGGTCTCCAGGGGAACAGGGAGACCAGCAAACATTTTGCAGAATGTTCTCTTCCCCTGATAGTGAAAAAAAGAAGGCGGGGGCAGAAAAATCAGCGACATGATATTGAAATCTCAACAATGACCTTTAGGAAATGTTAAAGGGATAGTGGCAGTGACTGTGGAAAGGATTAGTTTTTGAACAGGGTTAATTTTACCTCCAAATCATACTTTGAAACATGAAGTTAAAGCAGTAAGTTTCGTGATCACAAAATAAAAATTGCCAAGAGCATATCATTCAAGGCTAACAGTGCTGAGAACAGGAGAAATTTGAAATAGAATTATGTGTTTCTTAGATGTCAAGATACATAAGCTTCCATATGATCACAGACATAGTGCCATTTCAAAATGCTCCTAAAATGGATTCTATATTATTTATTTTCCAAAGTTATAATTTGATATTTTTGCTAATTAAACAACGAGGTTGTATGTGAAAATTAAAAAAAAAAAAGACAGCTATGATTACAGGTCTTGTTGTGGCACTTTAAGTATATTTAATTCACTTTTCTAACAACAATTTAATAAATTAGGAAATATTTCAAAATGTAAATATAGGTTTTATCGATTTGCAAAGTGATTGCTTTGGTGGTAATAGATTCTTCTTAAACATCAAGTCATGACATCTATCTCATTCCTGACTGAAGTTCCTGGTCTATTTTGGTGAACGTACTATGTGTATTTAGGGTGGAAAAGTATATTCTGGAGTTGTTGGATTCTTGTTCTACAAATGTCAACTAGATCAAGATGGCTAATAGTGTTGTTTAGATCCTATAATGTTTACTAATACATTTTTGTAGTTGTTTGAAAATATTATTTTTATTACTCAGAAAGATCCTGTAAGATGAAAACACAAATACCATGATATTAAAAGTCTTCACTGAAACCACATTTGGCAAAATGTCTACTTAAATTACATAGATTTACATAATTTTAATAATCATCAGCAAAGAGTCCAACACTGAATTCACTTTACTCATTTTTCCTACAAATATGTTTTGTATAGTTTCTTTTTTTTTCTTTTTGTAACTTTCATTTTAGGTTCAGAGGTACATGCACAGGCTTATTATAGGTAAATTGCATGTTACAGGGATTTGCTGCACAGATTATTTTTTCACCAAGGTAATAAGCATAGTGCCCAATAGATAGTTTTTCAATCCTCACTCTCCTCCCATTCTCCGCCCTCAAGTAGGCCTCAGGGTCTGTTATTTTCTTCTTTGTTTCCATGTGTATTCAGTGTTTAGCTTCCACTTATAAGTGACAACATGCAGTGTTTGGTTTTCTGTCCTGATTAGTTTGCTCAGGATTATGACCTCCAGCTCCAACCATGTCACCACAAAGGACATATACATTTTTTTTAATGGTTGTGTGTTTCCCATTTGCTTGGTTGATTTCCTCTATCCCTTTATTTTGAGCCTATCCATGTTATTTCATGTGAGATGGATCTCTTGAAGACAGCAAACCAATGAGTTTTGCTTCTTTATCCAGCTTGTGATGCTGTGCCTTTTAACTGATGCATTTAGCCCATTGCCACTAAAGGTTAATATTGATACGTGCAGATTTAATCCTGTCATCATGTTTTTAGTTGGTATTATACAGACTTGATTGTGTAGTTGCTTTATAGTATCAGTGGTCTATGTACTTGTGTGTTTTTGTGGTTGCTGGTAATGATCTTTCCTTTTCATATTTAGTACTCCCTTCACAGCCTCATGTAAGGCATATCTGATGGTAATTCTTTTAGTATTTGCTTATCTGAAAAGGATCTTATTTCTCCTTTGCTTATGAAGCTTAGTTTGGCTGAATATGAAATTCTTATTTGGATTTTATTTTCTTTAAAAATACTGAATCTAAGCCCCCAATCTCTTCTGGCTTGTAGAATTTCTGCTGAAAGCTCTGCTGTTAGCTTGATGGGGTTGCCTTTGTAAGCAACCCATCCCTTCTCTTTAGCTGCCTTTAACATTTTTTCTTTCATTTCAACCTTGGAGAATCAGGCGACTCTGTGTCTTGGGAATGATCATCTTGTATAATATCTTGCAGGGGTTCTCTTCATTTCCTGGATTTGAATATTGGACTCTCTAGCAAGGTTGGGGAATTTTTCATTGACAATATCTTGAAATACATTTTCCAAGTTGCTTGCTTTCTCTCCCTCACTTTCAAGGATGCCAATGCATCAGAGATTTGGTCTCTTTACATAATCTCATGTTTCTTGGAGGTTTTGTTTATTCTTTTTATATCCTTTTTTCTTTATTTTTGTCTGACCAAGTTACTTTGGAGAATTGATCTTCGAGCTCTGAGAGTCTTTCCTCAGCATGGTCTACTCTGCTGTTAATACTTGCAATTGTATTGTGAAATTCTCAAAGTGAGTTTTGCAGCTCTGTCACTCTATCACATCAGTTTGGTGCTTTCTTAAAATGGCCATTTCATCTTTTAGCTCCTGTATTGCATTATTGTATTCCTTAGTTTCCTAGGATTGGGTTTCAATTTTCTCCCAAATCTTGATCATCTTCATTCTTATCCATATTCTGAAGTCTGCATCTGTCATTTCTGTCTTTTCAGCTTAGTTAAGAACCATCACTGAGGAACTGGAGTCATCATTTGGAGGTAAAAAGACACTCTGGCTTTTTGAGTTGCCAGAGTTTTTTGCACTGTTCTTTCTCATCTTTGATATTACTGTCCTTTGGATGGGGATTTTGGCTTTTATCTTCTTTGATGCCCTGGGAGTTTGATTGTGGCATATTATGGATTCAGTCAACTGGCTTCATTTCTGGAAGATTTTCGAAAGCCAAGGCTCAGCTCGACACTGCTGGGCTGTATGTTTTAACTCTGAGGGGCTGGTACTGGGCCCCCGGCTTTGTTCTCTGGCCCCTCAAGGTTAGGAAGCTGCTGCACTGGAGAGACTGAGGTGTTCTTGTCCACCAGCCACCACACTCTGATGGGGAGGGGTGCTGGTCAAAGCATGTCACTGGAGTAGTGGCAGTGGGATCCATGCTGGCTCATGCATACCAGCAGCCACAGCAATGTGGCAGGGTGCACACATGTTGGCTTGGGCAGGGCGACTGTGGGAGCAGGGAGGTGGTGTTCCTGCACATGTTTATGCCAGTGATGAGAGCACAGCAAGGGCAGTACACTAGCAGAGATGGAGTTGCTGGTGTCCATGTATGCATTCACATTGGCAGCATTGGTGGTGCTGGTGGTGGTGGGGATTGTGGGGAGAGCAGTGTTGCCAGCATCTGTGCACACATTAGTGCTGGCACAGGAGGGAACCTGCATGTTAATGGCAGTGGGAGGCAACAGGGTGGACTCATACAAGCACAGCGATGGAGGCTGACCATGAGCAAATGCATGTCAGTAAAGCATTATGGGAGGGCTGTGATGGGGTGAAGCTGTGGGTGGGCTGGTTCATATAAGTGGTGCCTGGTCTGCTGGAGTTCTCTGATAGTCAGGCACAGTCTGCCATTGAAGGAGCTATGATGAGGGTTCCTAGAAGCACCCCTGTTGGGTATCCAAGGCTGTACTTCAAGCAAGCATGACCAGACTGGCTCCCCAAGAGAGGCCAGCGGGTAAGAGAGCATCAGATCAGGCATCAGGCCACATCCCACGAGCAAGACTGCCCTGCTTTGTCTAGCTCTAACAGTCATATTGAGGCTAAAGTATCCTGAAGCATAGTGAGCCCTGGAGGATGGACATCCCTGGCTGTGCTTCACTGCAGCTGTTCTCCCACCACTCTGGGCTCTGCGCAGGCTGGAGTCTTGCCCATATGACCTCTCTAAAAAGCATTTCCTACCATCTCAGATGCCCATAGAGGTTGAGGAACCTACCAGAATGGGTCCATGGTGAGAGCGGGCCACTCCTCACCTGTAAACTCTCCCTTCGCCCAGGAGTCTCTGATGGCCAGGTACAAGTCCTGAGGCTCAGCCACACTATGCAGGGTTCCCAGCTTCCTCTCTCTTCCGCCCAGCATCTGCATCCTCTCTGCACCCACTCTTAATGCCTTCCATCAGAAGATCTGCTCAGAGGTGTGTTATAGTCTTTCCAATGTCCCGGTCTCTCAGTGGGAGATATTTCTCCTGGCTACATCTACTCAGCATTGGCAATTCTCCAAGGTCCTACTGATAAAACAAACAAACAACAACAACAACAACAACAACAAAATATATATATATATATATGTATATTAGTTTCTAAGGGAGAGATTTTAAAATGATCGTCCAATTATTTATTTCTTCCTTTAATCCTGTTTTTGCTTTATATGTTTTAAGGTTCTGTTATTAGGTGTATACACATTCATGATTATTATATGTTCCAAATCGATTAGCCTATTAACATTATAAAATAATGTTCTTTATATTATTAATACTTATATGTTAACAATACTTTGTCTTCAAGTCTATTTTATCTGATATTAATATAGTTTCACTAGTCTTCTTATATTTTCTTATTGCATGATATATCTTTTTCTATCAATTACTTTTAACTTGTTTCTTTATATTAATGTGCTTCTCTTTGTGATAGAATATAGTTTCATCTTCCCTTATTTCTAATAATCTCTGCCTTTTAATCAGAGTGTTTTTAATCAATATTTAATGGCATTATTGATTAGGTTAAATTTAGGTCTACCATTTTATTATTTGTTCACTGTGTATAACATTTCTCCCTCTTTCCCCATTCTTGTCTTCTTTTATTTGTAGTGTTTTAGAATTTAGCTTTTTAACTATGTCTATTCACATTTTTTCTTTTTAAGTGGTTGCTCTAGGGATTACTGTGTGCACCCTATTTTTCTCAGTCTACTTATAGTATTAATATTTAGAAACCTTGCAAAATAGTAAGTTCATTTATCCACAACCCTCCACTATGCTTTATATAATTTTAACATCTGGGTTATCTCTAATTTGTCATCTGTTGTTTGCCTTTTTCTTTGCAATAAAGCCACATTTTTCTCACACACACATATGAGTAATTTTAGATTGTCTCCTGGAAGTTGTGAATGTTATGTTGTATGGACTCTATTGTATTATATTGTTTTAAGGAGTATTGTTTTGTTTCAGCAGGCAATTCACTTAGAATCATATTGTCAATTCTCATGCCTGTGGTGGGTGGTGGCTCAGATATCAGATCAATTCTTAAATCTTTAGATGTACGCTATTTTCAGTTTGTGTCATAAATAACAGGTTCAAGAGTCAGCCAGTGACAGGCTAAGTTAAACCACGAGACTTGGGGTTCACCTTCTCTATGCCTCAGCTTTCTGAGTACCTTTCTTTATTCTCTGGTAGCCTTGGTTGTTTGATCTTCCTTGATGGCCAAAAGGACTGGGTCTCTATCACAGATTTGCATTTGCATTTGTTTTTGCTTTCAAGGCAATGCCTATGGCCACTGTCAGAGAAAAGTCACAAAATCCAGGGAACTCATTTTATGCCAGTCACTTGCTACAAGTTTCTACTCCAATCCAAAATCTACCACCACTGTTCAACCTCTAGAGTCCTCTGTTAGATTCTATTGTTGTTGATTTGTTTTTCAAATTTTATAGCTGTTATTTGTAGAAGAAATTGGCCTTTTAGGCACCCACTCTTCCAAGCCAGAAGGCCAAATTCTCATTAATTTCTTTATTTCACTTCCTCTTGAAGGAAGGGACTGAGAATCATTTAACTCCAGTTATCCACTTCCAAAAGCATATGCTGCTAAGTCTTACATTTTAATTATCTTGATGTTTTAAACTCCACATTACATCATTCTTATTGTTTTATGCTTTCAATATTAATTCGGCTCCACAATACATCTTTCTTATTGTTTTATACTTTCAATATTAATTCACCTTTACTTTTCTATGTACTCTTCTTGATTCACTACACTTCTTTCTATATTTCTGAGCTCTATCTTAGATTATTTTCTTCTGCCTGAAAAAAATTTTTAGAATTTTCTTCAGTGATGGTACACTGAAAAATTTTCTCATTTTGTTTGTCAGAAAGTGTCTTTATTTTACTCTCACTCTTCAAGAATGTTTTCAATAAATTATAGTTATAGGTTTGCAATTATTTCATTTCCCCACTTTGATAATACCATTTATTTTCCTTCCTGTCTTTATTATTTCTGTTGAAAATTTGGCTTTCATTCTAATTGTTGTTCCCTGAAAATAATTTATTCATATAATCTATATTAATATTTTTTCTTTGAATTTAGCTTCAATACTGCTATGATCATAAGCCTGCATGTGACTTTCTTTTAAACGTTTCTACTTGGGATTTGTAGGATTTGTAGGCTTCTAAGCTTGATACTTTTCCTCAATCAAAAACAAATTATTTATCATTACGTTCTCTGATATCATTTCTGTCCTATCCTCTCTTCCCTTTTATTTTGGGATTAGATTACATATAAGCAGACCTGCATACTGTCTCTCTTTTTTTCTCTTTATATTTTCTAGACTTATATATAATTTTGTTTTGTTATTAGAAATTTATTTCTAAACTGTAATCTAGTTCACAAATTCTCTCTTGTCTGCTGTTAATTCCACTATTTGAGTCTTTCACTTTGGTGTTTAGGTTTCTTAGTTATAGAATTTCAATGTGGTTCTTCCCAGTTTCAAACTTAAATTATTTTATTCCTGCCCTTAACTTCTTAATTTAGTAAGCATACTTATTTTAAAACCTGGAATTGACAACTTCCCCCAGTGGATCTGTTTCTATTATTAACATTATTGATATTACTTTCCAGTCATGTTATTTTTACAACTTATATAACTAGCATTTTGATTTCATGTTTTAAATATTGTATTTTCATTTTTAAAATGTCAGCCTTAATGTTAGATACAGGGGTACATGTACATATTTGTTACATGGGAATATTGCCTGATGCTGAGATTTGGAGTATGGATCCTGTCACCCTGGTAGTAAGCATAGTACTCAATGGGTATTTTTTGTAACCCAGCCCCTCTCCCTCCATCCTCTAGTAGTCCGTAATGTTTATTGTTTCCATACTTATGTCATGTGTGCTAGTATTTTCAAAACTTTGTAGATAGTTTGAGTAATAGAAACATTTTGTTTTTCCTGAAAGTATTTAAATTTTTATATTCAGAGTACCTAGCCATCTGGGATTACTCAAAGCTGAGATGCCCACAAAGCTGAACTGCAGTCCCTGCAGAAGCCATCTTCTTCTGTATTACTCTCCAGTGAGGCTCTTTAGAGTTCCATCTCAGTGTAAGGAAGATGCATCAGAGCTTTTACTGGTGGGCCTTGTACCCAGAGGTTTTTACTGTAGCCTTGAGGCTATCAAATGAGCCATCCATCCTTTTATTCTTTCAGCTGCCTCGTAGATTTTTTTACTTACTGCCAGGTGAAATATATAACTCAAATTCCTCTGATTTTCAATCTCTCCACACATCCCAGCCTGATAATTCCTCACTATTATGCTATCTCCCTATTACTTTCAAGCAAAATTTTTTATATATCAACAAGATTTTCAATTGACTTCCAGGGAATAGTTGGACCAAGTTACCTAATCTGCCATTATAGGAAGCAGAAACGTAAAGTTAAATATTTTGTTAAAAATTTATAAGAAGACAACTATTATTTAACTATAATAATATTATTTGATGGGGTAATTACAGCAAGTTAGGGAAATAATAAAATACTACCTGCGGATAGTCAAAATAATCAAATCTATGCACTTTATCAAAATTTTTAAATTAGCATACAGTATTTACTGTTTTTATAAGAAAGGATATTTTTTCAAAGCATTATTTATATATACTACAGAGTGTTCTTTATTTAGACATATCATGACTTACCCTACTGTATCCCTCTTTCACAATAAATATCATTCTGCATAAATCATTATTATATTTGCCAGCAGTTTGGGTTATCAGTTTTTCCTTTCATTTAGAAAAACGGCTGTTGTGTTTATTTAACATAACCAGCAAATATTCATTGCTTAGTTCTATTTTACTAATTTATTTTATAAATATTATTATTCTATTTTTCCACAAGTTTGACCTTTTTTCTGACTTTCTATCTTAAATGCTCAGTTCACATAGTTCTACTGGCTTTCATTTAAAAAAAAATGTGTTTAAGGCCACAGATATGTCATGGTTACACCTTTATGTTGTTCATTTCTAATATAATTCATTATGTTATATCCTATTTATTATGTTTTATTATTAAATTTCTATATATTTTACAACTATCATTATTTTACTCTTTTACCTGAGGGCAATTTACAATGACTAATTTTTCACATGACTCAAAAAAGTTTATAATTCTGACACTCCTGAACTATGACCACAGACAATGGGCATGAGATTTAAAATTATATTATAGAACAAAAATGTGTCATTTTGGTTTGATAATAAATGTTTAATTTAACCTTTTCACCCTTAAATGCTATTTTATTTTGCTCTCTTGTATTGCTTGCTCTGAAGAAAGTGGTTGCCATGTTGTGTGGATTTGAAACCTACCAACAGTAAAATGAGAGGGCTTGGAAGCAGATTCCCCTGCAACTGAGCTTGAGATGACTCCAGACCTGGCCAGTACCTCGATTACAACCTTGTCAGTGACCCTGAGACAGAACCATTCAGCTAAACCACCCCAGATGGTTATAGTCTGTGAGAAAAATAAATGTTTATTGCTTCAGGCCACTAAGTTTTGGAGTAATGTATTACGCAAGAAAGAGATAACTAGTATACATCTCATTTCTTTTCTACCAATATTAAATAATTAATAAAATTTCAAGTGACAAGGTAACATATAGGAAAAAGACAGTGTGGCTAAACCAAGATGTTTAAAACAAAATTACAGTCAAGTCTCAATTTTGTGTAAGTAAGGAAACAGAAAATTAGCCAGGCATGGGGGTTCCGCCTGTAATCCCAGCTACTCAGAAGGCTGAACCAGGAGAATCACGTGAACCCGGGGGGAGAGGTTGCAGTGAGCTGAGATCACGCCATTGCACTCCAGCCTAGAGAACAAGAGTGAAACTCCATCCAAAAACAAACAAACAACAACAACAACAATCTCTCCAGATATGATGATAAGAAACCTGGCTATCTGTCCCTGGGGTCAGGAAATAAAAATCCAATATTGAGAACCAAAGAAGATGAATGGAGTTAAATGAATAGTTTATGACTTCCCAAATGCAGTTCACATGAACCAAATTCATGGCCATGGCCCCACCTTCACCATCTTACACCTTATTGAGTTGTATCACAGAAGTGTCATTGGCTTACTTGCAGACTGCTGATTGAAACCTGCTCTGCCGTCAAGCTTCAGGTTCATGGAAGTGCACTGTATTCCAATCTCTTTTGTCCTTACATGTATTTAACACAAGGAATTATGATCTAAATTGAACCTAAAAGCGAAAATTTCTGTGACAGATATTTATTTAAAGCCAAACAAGAAATGCTATGCTCTATCAAATCCTTTGGGAAGAATCCTCAAGAGAATTACATTTCCTGCTGTGTGTTTTATCTCTTTCACAATATAAAAGATGGGCCTTTTCCTTTTGGAGTGTTTTAAGATCTCTGACATCTGGTTTAGAAAGTGACGAACATGCAACTTCAGTAATATCTTGCTTTAGTCACAGGAAACATCAATAGACAGAACTATGCCTGTGATGTTCATACTAGTGCACTCTATCATAGCAACATTTTTGTTAAAATTTGGACTTGGTCCTGTCACTTGACTTGTGGAGAATGGGTTATCTTGTTTCAAAAATCTTTGCCAACTATCAGTCATCATTAGTGAAAACATCTTTTTCTGCGCCATACTGTCTAATAATTCAATATACACACTTTCTCAATCACACCTTTGTTGTCTTATCCCCCCTCATCCTCCTTTGCTCCAATTTTTCATTTTAGTATAGCTGTTCCAATTTCTGGTGCCTTTTGAAAAATTGTCATAAAGCTTCCTCTCTGTTTTTATTCTCTGACCTTGGCTAACTGGAAGTCCTGAAACCTAAAACAGATATTTTTATTTCTACTTGTAAAAAGACCACCTATGAATAACTATAAATGTATGATTATAAACAAGAGAGGCATTTGGGGAGACATTCCTTAGCAGACTCCTCTTATAAAGCAGTGCAGCATATTGCATAAGGGCTCAGACTTTGGACACAGGTGGATATGGGCTTAAATTCTAGTTTTGCTATTTAACTGTGTGACCATGGGGAGAGTTCTGTATGTTCTCCAGGTATCAGGTTCCTTATATATTAAGTGGTATTTGCCTAGAATATTACTTTGGGTTTTAGATATAATGATGTATGTAAAGTATTTTTTAAAAAGAGCTTGGAATATAATAAATGCTCAGAAATTATCAGCCCCACCTCAACCAGGAAAGGTTGGTTTTGGTTATGCTATAATATCATAGGTTTTTCTACAGTAATGAGATAGATAACTTTTTCCTTTATTGGATATAGAATGAAGAAATTTAGCCCACAAGACAAGCATATTAAGGGAATTATGTGGCCTTTTTAACAGGGTTTACTTCAGGTCCACAGCAGTACATGTGAACACACTGTTGACTGATAAGGGATGTAAAAACTACCTCTCAGGCCTGGTGCGGTTGCTCACACATGTAATCCTAGCCCTTTGGGAAGCCAAGACAGGTGGATCACTTGAGGTCAGTAGTTCAAGACCAGCCTGGCCAACATGGTGAAATGCCATCTCTACTAAAAACACAAAAAATTAGCCAGGCGTGGGGGTTCCTGCCTGTAATCCCAGCTACTCAGAAGGCTGAACCAGGAGAATCACGTGAACCCAGGGGGAGAGGTTGCCATGAGCTGAGATCACGCCATTGCACTCCAGCCTAGAGAACAAGAGTGAAACTCCATCCAAAAACAAACAAACAACAACAACAAAAAATGCCTCTTATTAAGTTCTTGATCTATGTGAAGAAATGTGTGATAGCCATTAGATAGAAAGATAGATGATGATGATGATAGATGATAGATGGATAGAAAGAAATGGAGTCATGAGATCACAGAATTTGAAAAATTAAGAAAGCTTAAATAATTGGTAATGCAACCACTGATTTTCCAGATGAAAGGAAAGATACGATGCTGAATTTCCAAGAACACAATTGTCTCAGATTCCTTTCTCGTGTTATTTCCACTACACCAAAATGTTGACTAGACGTTTCCACAGAATCTTGCGAATAGCACCAAAGAATTTATAATTATTTGCAACTATTTGTACAATGCAAAATATTTAAAGAATTTAAAATCAAAAGACCTCTTATGGAAGTTTATTGGAGATTGTTACTTTTTGATAAGGCAAAATATTTTGCCTAAACTAGATTCGCACCTGCATTTGAATCTATTTCGTTGTCCTACCAGACAATAAATGGCCTTTGAAGGTAAAAATGGATTTACTACTTAAAATCATTCAAGCATATGCATTCAGAACTGTTGAAAGCAGTAAGTACAGTTATCAAGTAAAATTCCC
Source organism: Nomascus leucogenys (assembly GCF_006542625.1). Lineage (NCBI taxonomy): Eukaryota > Metazoa > Chordata > Mammalia > Primates > Hylobatidae > Nomascus > Nomascus leucogenys. The sequence continues at coordinate 99,489,253 of NC_044391.1, forward strand.
AAAGTGTATAACCTTTTCTCATCCGGCATGTTAAGCCTTTTGGCAAAGTTTATTAACATTTTAAAAACACTAAAATGAAAAATAAAGTCTCTCTAATTTTAGGATAAACTAAAATATACTGAATACCAATGCTTCAGGGACTTTAAGAAACACTTTCAAAGGGGGAGGACACAGCCAGGTGGAACAGCTCCCACACAGGGCCTGAGACAGTTGGCGTGCTTTTAACAGATCTTCAGAGGGATGGTATTGAGAGTGGACAGAGGGAAGACCCAGAAGCTAGGCTGAAGGGGGAGAAAGATGGAAACTCCACACAGGGCTGCTGTGCACCAGAACTCATTTTTGGACCATAACAGCACCAGGGGAATGAGTGAGTTGAATTGGTAAGGACCAACCTGCTCTTGCCACAGGCCTCTGGAACCCTAGCATGAGGAGACCCCTTGACCACCACTGACACCTTCCTTGTAATAACATTGCACAGAGAACAGCAGATCCTCCTCCACCCTGAGCAATCACTCCTGCTTGTGGGGTACAGAGAAAGCACCCAGACCTGAACTTGCCAACACCTCACCCCGAAGCCAACACCACCTACAGCACAACCATGTGCAGTCTCCAGCATGGGCCCCTGCCAACTCAGCTGCATTGCCTCCACCACTGTGGTACATGCCTGCAGGGAGGCAGGCACTCTGGCACCTACTAGCACTCTACCATAGCTGCTGCACCTCAGCTCCCTCAGTGCAATGAATTCCAAACCTCAAGGATCCAGATCCAAAGAACAAACTCAAGGCCCAATACAAGTCCCTCAGAGTTAGAGCACACAGTCCAGGAATTGGGAGCTAAGGAATGGCCACCTAAAGTCTCTCAGAAAGAAAGCCAGTTGGCTGAATCCACCTTCTACTACAATCAAACCCTCAAGGTCACCAAACAGGATGAAAGAAATAAAACCCATTTGAAGGTCAGCAACCTCCAAGATTGAAGGTAGATAAGCTCTCAAAGATGAGAAAGAATCAGCAAGATAACTCTGAAAAATCAAAATGCTGGAGTGCCTTCTTTCCTCCAAATGACTGCATCACCTCTCCAGCAAGGGTTTTGAACTGAGCTGAGATGGCTGAAATGACAGCAATAGAAATCAGAATATGAATAAGAAAAAAGATCATTGAGCTACAGGAGTATGTTGAAACCTAATGCAAGGAAAGTAAAAATTATGATAAAACAATGCAGGAACTGACAGACAAAATAACCAGTATAGAAAAGAATATAACAGACCCAACAAAGCTGAAAAACAGTACAAAAGTTTTCATAATGTAATCACAAGTATTAATAGCAGAATAGAACAAGCAGAGAAAAGAATCCTAGAGCTTGAATACTGGCTTTCTGAAATAAGACAGCCTGACAGAAATAAATAAAAAAGGATGAAAAGGAACCAACAAAACCTCCAAGAAATATGAGATTATGTAAAGAGACCAAATCTTCAACTCATTGGTGTCCCTGAAAGAGATGGGGAGAAGGCCAACTTGGAAAACATATTTCAGGATATCATCCATGAGGACTTCCCCAGCCTAGCTAGAGAGGCCAATATTCAACTTCAGGAAATACAGAGAACTCCAGTAAGTTTCTTCACAAGAAGATCATCCCAAGACACATAATTATCAGAGTCAAAATGAAAGAAAAATGTTAAAGGCAGCTAGAGAGAAAGGTCAGGTCACCTACAAAGAAAGCCCATTAGACTAACAGTCAACCTCTCAACAGAAACCCTACAAGCCAGAAGTGATTTAAGCCAACATTCAACATTCTTAAAGAAAAGAAGTTTCAACCCAGAATTTCATATCTGGTCAAACTAAGCTTCATACATTAAGGAAAAATAAGATTATTTCAGACATGCAAATGCTGAAGGATTTGTTACCACTAGACCTGCCTCACAAGAGTCCCTGAAGGAAGCACTAAATATGGAAAGGAAAGACATTATCAGCCACTACAAAAACACACTTACATACACAGACCAGTGACACTATAAAGCAATCACATAAGTCTACAGAATAACCAGCGAACATCATGATGACATAATCAAATTCACATCTATCAATACTAATCTTAACGGTATACAAACTAAATGCCACAACTAAAAGACACAGAGTGGCAGGCTGGATAAAGAACCAAGACCCATTAGTATGTTGTCTTCAAGAGACCCACCTCACATACAACGACATTCATAGGCTCAAAATAAAGGCATACAGAAGAATCTACCAAGCATATGGAAAACAGAAAAATCAGTGGTTGCAATCCTAGTTTCTGACAAAACAGACATTAAACTGACAAAAAAATTTTTAAAAAAGACAAAGAAGGGCATTACATAATAGTAAAGGGTTCAATTCCACAAGAATATCAAACTACCCTAAATATATATGCACTCAACACAGGAGCACCTAGATTTATAAAGCAAGTTCTTAGAGACATTGAAAGAGACTTAGACTCCCACATAATAGTAGGAGACTTTAACATCCCACTGAAAATATTAGACAGATCATCAAGACAGAAAATTAACAGATATTCAGAACCAAAACTCAGTACTCAAATGGACCTGATAGATAACTGCAGAACTCTCCATCCAAAAACAACAAAATATACATTCTTTTCATCACCACATGGTACTTACTCTAACGTTGATAACATAATTGGAAGCAAAACACTCCTTATGAAATGCAAAAGAACTGAAATCATAACAATCTCTCAGACAACAGAGCAGTCAAATTAGAGATCAATATTAAAAAGTTCACTCAAAACCATACCATCTCATGAAAACTGAATAACCTGCTCCTGAATGAATTTTGGGCAAATAATGAAAGTAAGGCAGAAATCACAAAGTTCTTTGAAACTAATGAGAGCAAAGATATAACATACTAGAATTTCTGGGACACAACTAAGACCCTGTTAAGAGGGAAATTTATAGTACTAAATGCCCACATCCAAAAGTTAGAAAGATTTCAAGTTAGCAACCTTATATCACAACTGAAAGAACTAGAGAACCAAGAGCAAACAAATCCCTAAGCCAGCAGAAGGCAAAAAGTAACCAAAATCATAGCTGAACTGGAGGAGATTGAGACATGAAAACACATTCAAAAGATCCAGGGATTAAGGATCTGTTGTATTTTTGAAGAAAAATAGTAAGGTAGATAGACCACTAGCTAGACTAATAACAAAAAAAGAGAGGATTGAAATAAACACAATCAGAAATGACAAGGGGCATATTACCACTGTCTTCACAGATATACAAACAACCATCAGAGAATATTATGAACACGTATATGCACGGGAACTAAACAATCTAGAAGAAATAGATTAATTCCTGGATACATACACACTCCCAAGACTGAGCCAGCAAGAAATTTAACGCCTGAACAGACCAATAACAAACACTGAAATTGAATTAGTAATAAAAGGCCTACCAACCAAAAAAGGCCTAGGACCAGATGGATTCACAGCTGAATTCTTCCAGATGTACAAAGAGGAGCTGGTACCATTAATGCTGAAACTACTCCAAAAATCTGACAGGGAGGGACTCCTTCCTAACTAATTCCATGAGGCCAGCATCATCCTGATACCAAAACTTGGCAGAGATACAATGAAAGAGAAACTTCAGGCCAATATTCTTGATGAACATTGCAGCAAAAATCCTCAACAAATTACTTGCAAACTGAATCATCCAGAAGCACATCAAAAAGCTTGTCCACCATGATCAAGTAGGCTTTATCCTTGAGATGCAAAATTGTTTCAACATACGCACATCAATAAATATGATTCGAACTAAAAACAAAATCCATAAGATTTTCTCAATAGATACAGAAAAGGCTTTCAATAAAATTCAACACTGTGTTACGTTAAAAACTCTCAATAAACTAGTTATTTAAGGAACATATCTCAGAATAAGAGCCATCTATGACAAACCCACAGCGAACATCATATTAAGTGGGCAAAAGCTGGAAGCATTCCTTTTGAAAACCTGCACAAGACAAGGATGCCCTCTCTCACCACTCTTATGCAACATAGTGTTAGAAGTCCTGGCTAGGGAAATTAGGCAAGAGAAAGAAATAAAGCCCATCAAATAGGAAGAGAGGAAGTCAAACTATCCTTGTTTGCAGATGACATAATCCTATATCTGGAAAACTTCATAGTCTTGGCTCAAAATCTTCTTAAGCTGATAAACAACTTCATCAACATCTCAAGATATAAAATCAATGTAAAAAACATCATTATCTTTCCTATACATCAGCAGCAATCAAGCAAAGAGCCAAATCAAGAATGCAATTCCATTCACAATTGCCACAAAAAGAATAAAATACCTAGGAATACAGCTAACCAGGGATATAAAATATCTCTACAAGGAGAGCTACAAAACATTGCTCAAAAGAATCAGATATGACACAAACAAATAAAAAAATATTCCATGTTCATGGGTATGAAGAATCAGTATCATTAAAATGGTCCTACTGCCCAAAGCAATTTATAGATTTAATGCTGTTCCTATTAAACTACCATTGAAAGTAGGAAGGAGAGGATCAGAAAAAAATAACTAATGGATATTAGACTTAATACCTGGATGATGAAATAACCTGTATAACAGACGCCCATGACACAAGTTTACCTGTATAACAAACACACACGAACCCCTTAACTTAAAAGTTAAAAAAAAGAAGCACTTTCACATACATCATCTTAATCTCATGACTCTAAAAAGCTAGTGGAAATATTTATTTAACTGATGATGAAATTAAGATTCACAAAATTAAGTTACTGATCTACAATCATACAAATATAAATGATGAATAAAAATATAAATCACATAAAAATAAAAATATAAATATAAATAAGAGAGCCAGGTCTCCAACCTGACTCTCAATTCCAAATGCCATGCATTACACTGAAATTATTTCAGAAAGCTTCTTGAATTTTTGGTTTATGTGTTTGTTTTACTGCAAAATGTTAATAATAAAGAATGTTCAACTTGGACACACCAGGGCCTGTTGTGGGGTGGGGGAAGGGGGAGGGAAAGCATTAGGAGATATACCCAATGTAAATGACGAGTTAATGAATGCAGCACACCAACATGGCACGTGTATACATATGTAACAAACCTGCACGTTGTGCACATGTACCCTAGAACTTAAAGTATAATAATAAAAAAAAGAAACATTTAAAAAAAAAAAGAATTTTCAGCAAAATGGAAACAAATTAAATATGATCCTATTACCTGGAATAACTTTTCTATTTTTCGTGTGTTCCCCAATGATGTTTATCCAAAAGCATTAATAATTTTATGCAGCTCTAATCCCAGTGTTTGTTAATTTTTATTAAGATTTTGACTTACTTAACATGCTACCATGATTTTACATATGCTTTTTGTTATTTTCATGATTGTATAATATTTAATCACTTCATTAGACAATGATTTATTCTAGTTTCCACTAATATTGGATAATCAATACAATAAAAACAATTTTGTACATATAGCTTTTTACCTTTGTCCCAATATTGCTTTATGCTACATTTCCACGAATTTAAGACTCCTGAATTAAGAGCAGATTTTTAAGTGTCTTTTTATAGTATTGACAGCTTGCTTTCCAAAAGCATTATATAAATTTACAGTGTATGATTGCATTTAGTGTTCATAACACCCCACAATCACAAAGTTCTAGTGAACCCACGATTTGTGGGAATTTAGTGAGATTCACAGGAAGTACAAGGTAAGTGTATTAGTCTGTTTTGTGTTGCTGTAACAGAATACCACAGACTGGGTAATCGATAAAGAACAGAAATTTATTAGCTTACCAGTCTGTAGGCTGGAAAGTCCAAAGTCAAAAGGCCAGTATCTAGTGAAGGCCCTGTTGATAAGTCCACCCCATAGTGGAAGGCAGAAGAGCAAAAGAGGGCAAGAGAGAGAGAGCAATAGGGAGTAAATCCACTTTCATGATAAGGAATGCAATCCTGTGATAATGGCATGGTCTATTCATGATCTAATCACCTCTTATAGGTCCTACCTCTTCATACTGTTACAATGACAATTAAATTTCAATGTGGGTTTTGGAGGGGACAGACATTCAAACTATCACAGTTACCTTATTAAGCTTCTAACTAAATGAGGGTACTAACAATCCTCAGAGGCCACACTTTTCAATCAAACCAGAACTTGTTTCTAATGTCAAAAGAATGCAGTACATTCTGAGAAAGATAGATCGACAGGTAACTCTGTCATATTCTTTCTTACTGGTGTTCCTTTCCTATAATAGCCAACAATGATGAGAGTAAGAAAAGGAAAAACAGGGCAACTTATAGTTCCTTTTTTTTTCAGTCCTTCCTTACTCATAAGTAAGCTAAAGATAGTGTTGACAGAATGTGCAAGTGTCAAGAAATGAAATAAAAACAGCTAATTACGGTTGTGCATGATTTCCACTCTTCGGGTGAGAATTAAAAAAGTGCATGTATGAACTATGAAATACAAATTGTTCAAATTTGTGATTCTGCATGTAAACGAAATGTTTCTATATTTGCATATAAAACTGGCATTTTGCAATTTAAACAGTAAAGTTCATGCTAATAATATGAAATTTTAATTTTTTTTTTTGCTTAGAGCAGCATTAAATAGCAAACATGAAACACCATGGCAAGTCAAGAGACAGACCATGGAACAGAAAAAAAAAGCTTTATATTTTAGTACTTTAGTGACACTTTTTTCCTGCTTTTTGAACAAGGAGCTCCACATTTTCATTTTGCGCCGAGCCCTGCAAATTATGTAGCTGGCCCTGTCTTTAAGTATTGAGAAGCTGTCAAGTTTATAGTGGTGGATACACATTTTCAAACTTCTGATTTTAACTTAAAAGCTCAAATTTTGTCACTGGCCACAAATACTGTCAGTTTTGTTGCTTGAAGTGACAAGCTCACTTCACCCTTTTTTGAGAAAATGTCTGCCAAATTCCCAAGTCTGAATAACCAGTTTCCTTCCAGAAAAAAATAACATTTCATGAAAAAAGGGGCCAGTTCAGCTCTCAACAATGCTACAGCCATACAACTACACTTTCAATGTAGCAGAAATGCTTTATGCATACTTCCTACTTACACACAATATTAAAAAGACATGTAACCAAAGATCAAGATTTAATAAAAATTCATAATTTTAATGCTTCTTCCAATACATTTGTAAGTAAAACTTGCTTTTTTTTTCTGTATGTGCTTGGCAACAAATAATACAATGTCTACCAGTATAGTTTTTATTTTTTTTCACATTGCCTTGATTCATGCTACATATCTAGAAGTTTTCCCTACGATGGTATATGCATTATCTGTGCAAATGTCAACACAGCAAAAATATAAATAATTTTTAGTATTATTATGAAAATAATTTTGATTTCATAGACCTCCAAAAAAGGTTCTGGGAGGCCTCCAGATGTCCATAGGCCATACTCCGAGAATCACTACATTAGCTAATTCATTGTAACAGGGAAAATAAAATAAACCAAAGAAAAGTAATTTGTATTTAAAACAAAATTTTAAATTATGCTTTACTAATATGTAATATACAAATGGACACTGGCATCATCATTTTTGTAGCTAAACCAGCTAAAAATAATTAAGGACATAGAAAAAGTGACCTACGCTATTAGTAAAAAAGTTTTTATAAATTTTATAATATCCAATAAAGTTAGATATATTTTTATTTTTATGCCCCAGAATTACCAATTATGAGGATTCATTTAAATGTTATAATACAGAAAAAATGGAAACAAACTAAAGGTTGGCTAAAAGGGAACATAATAACATGCATGCAATTATTAAAAATAGACATGTCACTACAATATTTTTAAGCAAAGAAAAAAGGCAGTACAATGCATATAATTTAATATGTGTATGTAAAAAAATACAACAGGTACATATCAACAAAACATGTTTTAAAATAAATTTACAAAACACTCACTATAAACTGTTGAGAATAGTAGCCCTTGAAAAAGAGTGAAGGAGAAATTTGAATTTTACTAACACACATGTATATTGTTTGAATTTTTTGAAGGCAAGAAAGTATTTAAATATTAACTGTATAATAGAGATACAGAGAGACCAAGGGAGAAAACATGGACAGATCCCTAACTAACTTCAGGCTGCTACAACAAGAACAGATAAGAAGCTCTGTACTGGCAAGAAAATGGGAAAATAGGTGTTTCTATAAACTGTGAAAGTGTAAATTCATATAATAGAAGGAAATTTGTCATGACTATTGATCTCTGATTTATGATGTAAATGTTTTCTGGTCAGTGGCTGCATGGCAAGCTATGATAAATCAAACTCGATTACTACAGAAACAAAAGTGGAAGTCAATTCGTAAAATACCAAAATTAATGTAATTTAAAGAAAATTTGTGCAACTATTAGGCATAAATAAGTTAAATTATAAATGCATTTTGAGTGGGTAGGCTGGGAAACCATTATTCCAAGGAATGGAATGCCTCAGACATAAAATATAAATCTGATGAAACTGGACTCATCATGCTTCTTTCTCCAGTAAATCTTCCTTTAGCAATGGTTACTCATTGCTGTGAAGAAATCCAAACAAATTCTAAAAAAATGGGATTTTATTCTCAGTTGATTAGATGTACATGAATAACTTTGAGTTTAAATAGTGTAGGAATAGATAATTATTCATGGAAGCATTTTCAACAAATGTTTACTAGGCAAAGGGCAAATGTCTCTAATAAGAGTGGCAAAGAATGGCTGGCACTAAACTTAAAATATTCTTGTGAATAAATACATTTTCCCCTGCAAAACACAACATGAAAACATTATCAGGAGTATGGCCACAGTGAGCCAGAGAAGAGAAAATTGTGATATCACAACAATGTTTACTTGGCCTCAATCCAGTACACTCTGGATTTAAAATGTAATAAACTGGCTGTAAAGAGCTAGGGAATGGGTCAGTCATTATTAGACCAAAATAATTGTGTAAGTTTATATTTAAAGACTATCTAGAGAATAATATTTTAAAAAGGAAGAATTTTGCAAAAAGGATTGAAGAGGATGAGAAAATGAAATAATTGTTTCTCTTTACATACAGGTCAGAAAAAAAGATTAATGAAAGCAAGGCCTGAAAAAAAAAAGGAAGAAGAAAATGAGATTTCATACCCTTGCATAAGCAAAAGACAAATAAGCCCAAATTTTAAAACACATTTATACACAAATTACTAGCACCAGTAAGTACAGTAAAACATTATGACAACTAACCTGTAAAAAATAGACACTTTTTTCTAAGTAGAAACAATGTCAATTTATTCCCAATACACAGTTTAGGAAACAAAATTTGTGAGCGCTTAAAATGAAGATATTAAAAATAAAAAGTAATTATTAGAAAATGCATTTTATATTATCAACAAGATATGCTATGTAACTCCATTTCAACAAAATAAAGAAATTCTGATTTCACACATGAATGCTTCGGAAAAATCAGCCGATCACAAATCCTAATTTGACTAAATTGGTCCTTTCTTAAAACCAAAGTAAGAGAATCAACTCGATAAAAGTAATCAAACTTTTTTCCTGCCATAAAAGAGGGCTACAATTAATGAATAAATAAGTGGTAAATTGATGAATGAATGGATGAAGGTAAACGTGTTTCAATTAATATTAAATACAGATGTAGTCACTAAAAATATAACTTTTTAAAGATAAAATGAGAAATAATAATGAATAATAAAAACAAAACTAACATTCTATAAAAATAACCCTCAAATAACACCAAAACATAATTTGAAGCACATGGAAAGTACAGGACATTGAGAAGGGAAGCAAATAAATAGAGCAAACAAAACAATATTTTTTCGATACAAGGGGAAAGTATGGGGTATCACACGCTAAAAAGAGAACCAACTGTTTAGTTAACCCAGGCCCATTTCTTCTTAAGTTCATTCAAACTAACTGAGAGGTAGAGCTGCTGATGCAGTAATTGATGAACACAGATCAAGCAAGATTTTTAAGTAATGGGCCAGGTGCTGACAGCCCAGGATGATGGCTGAATATGACAGAAATGTCAAGGGAAAAATATCAAATTTCTTGTATCTCTATACACTGAAATAGTTGGATGTTTCCTTCTCGGCACGAGGATGTTCAAATTGAGAATTTATTTCACAGATTGAAACATTACTCCTGTTTTATTCCGTGTGCATTACATTAGGAAGAATCTCTCATATAAAGCCAATTTTATTTTTTTAAATCTCAAGGCAATGAGCCTTAATTATTCCCTGTAGATTAACAATTTTAGAACAAATGTCATACAATAGTGTGTGACAGTGAGCTAGAAGCTGGTAAGTTAATGGGCAGCTGGCCTATTATTAAGGCAAAGAAATTCTTTGGCTGTGCGTCATTAGACTTTACCCTGCTTGCTCCTTAGACCCTGTTGTTAAAAAAAAATCACAGAAGCATGGAAGCTATACAGCATATGCAGGGGAAATAGTTGTGATACAGTGTTGTCTTTTAAATTCCACAGGAAAAAAGCATAAACACTATGTTTACAGGCATGCAAAACACGTAAACATTTCTAAAAAGATTAAAAGAGAATGTTTATTAACAGAAGGGTCATATAAAATTTTTTCAGAATTTGCTAAATTTTTAGTTGGTTATATAGATATTAAGTTTTAAAAATCATGTGTAAACACATTTAGATCTAAGATCATTTGGACTGGAGACTACTTAGGCTTCATAAAAAATAAATAAATGTATAACTTGAATTCTTGCCAAAGGGCTTACATTTAAAAACAGAAAACTAAGTACGTGTTTCCAATTATCTAATGATGTAGAATACCTTTACCAAATTATCACTTTACTTGCCTTAAATTTCTACCTTCAAATTGCCTATATTGGTCTAAATTTTAATATAAAATTAGTATATAAAATGCCTCTAATAAAATTTAGTCAATATATTATAGTTGTTTTGTTTTGGTTTTGGCTTTACTCTTACAGTGAAGCTAGATATGCTATCCAAGATGACAGGCATTATAGCTTCTATTCATATGGAGGCAGTTAAAAGACTAAAATTTATAAAATACTAGGAAACACATGGGTGCTAAACCATACAATACCATAAGAGAATAAAACAGTATCAAACCTTTTTTCACAAACCCTCTCCCCATAAACTTCCACAGAGAGGAACAAAGCTAAGTGCCAGGGAGATTGTGTCCATCGCCAACAGACATCTATTCAGTTGTATATTAACATTTTCATCTCTCTATTTACATAATGGCCTGCCTGCTAGCTATGTTTGTGTTTATTTTTCTGAGATGTGTAACAAACATTATTAACTTTCTTATATATAGCAAGTTTTAAAAGGCAGTAAAAACACTGTCAGTTGTAGGAGGCAGTAGAGTATGATTACTGATAGTGTTATTTTGATTTAGTAAACAGATTTCTGAATAGCCTATTTATAATAGAAGGGCCCAATTGTGTAATAGGATTACTAAATGCAAAAACAGTTAGAGAAAGGTAATATTTTTAAAAAAATGAGAGAAAGGCAAGATATAGTTTTGGAAAACTGGAAGATATAAAAGAGAAAATATAGCTAGGAGGCAACTATATTCACACAGGAGTTGTGAAGTCTTCCTGTAGGAAGGAAAATTGAAGAAGAAGGCAATAAAAACAGAAAGGGAAACCTTTAAGAAAATATACTGGGCTTTGTCATTAATTACAAGCATTTGAACTTTGAGGAGTACTAGTGGCCCAACTGGAAAGGAGGATGAGGACAAAAGGGACATTTTTAAGGACAAAAATGAGAAGTTTTGCTATAGTCACACTAAATTTTTACTTTTTAGGAAATTTCAAGAAAAGTTTTCTTGTAGGTAGTTTGAACTAAAAGGCTGGAGCCTGATGAAAAGATTTGGCAAAGGATTAAGATTTGGGAAAGATTGATTTATAGATGAAGATTTAAGACAGAAATAGAGGATAGCAGCTTCTACAAAATAAAGTTTGAGAATAGAGGGTCAAGAAATAAAGTTTGGATATTTCTCACGGTTGAGAGGCAGAAGAAGAAAGGAAACCTGGTGATGGAGGGAAGATAAACCACAAAGAGATGAACCAAAAAGAGAAATTGGAATCATCTACATCAATGAGAGCAAGGGGAAGGAAAAGTTTGGAAAACAGTTGAAATTGCCAACAGAATCAGAATAGCACTGAGATGTCAAAAAGTAAGAGGACTAAGGAGAAGCTTTTAAATCTGATTGTAAGAACATCATAACAACATCGTAAATGCTGGGTTCAATGCAATGGCAGAGGCAGAAGCAAGGGGAATGGGTGGTCAAAATGGATTTGTGTTGCTAAAAAGAATGATACAAAGTATATCAACAGCTACAAAGTACAATAAAACCTGTGAAAAGTCTATTTAGATGAAAAGAATTAGACTTTTAATATGTAAACATTGAGAACAAGAAAAAGCAAAATAAAATTGATGCTTCTAAACAGAGTAAGATAAGTATGAGCATAATGTCCTTCAGAGGAGAATATGGGATCAGTACCAAGATTATGACAAGAATGGTTCTTTAGAGGGAAAGGGTCATTGAGACATAAAAACAAGGACCTATAAGGGGGCTTAGAAAAAGACTATGCTTTCAAAAACAAAACAAAACAAAACAAAACAAAAAGGCCAGAAGGTTGTCCAATGTCAATAATGACAAAGATAGAATTGAGGGATAAAGAAGTTTACCTATCAAAAAGGGGTGTAAAAAATCTGTCATGTAGCACTAATGAAATGCAAGTGCATTGACTGTTCAAGCACCAAATTCACATCTTGTTTCAGCTAGGAAAACAAGGAAAAGAATGATGGGGGATGAATATGTGCAAAGACAAAGGGAGAAGTATAACAGGGCCTGAATTCAGAGTATGATAAGAAATCCAGTGTGGTAGGAGCATAAGCGAGTGTCAGAACATGTATTCAGGGAAGAAACAAATGATACCTTCATTAAGAATGATCCTAGGATAACAGTGAAAATCACTTTTGTTACTTGCCCTAAAAAGGAACACCTTCTTTGAGAGCTGAGTCACCTTATATGCCTTGAGATATAATTCCCACATTTCTTTACAAGGCAACCCCTTCAACTCCACCTCACACACTTGATGTGTCCATTGACAACAATTTAATGAAATTGAATCCTGGCAAAGCTGGTCAGGTGTCAAAGTACTTTCCATTATGCAGACTTTTCCTTACCAGTGTTTACCATCCAATGTAAATTGAAAACCTGGTTAAGTACTTATATAATAAGTAGAGTCAACTAACATAATTATGAGTCTTTTTCATTTCACAATTAAGAAATGGCCTTTTTATAATTATTTGAAGAAGTTGTGTACTTTACACTTTCCTTTTAAATATATAATAAAGCACAAAAGAGTCTTCTTCTGTGAGCAAAATCAATGCTTTTAATTCTAACATACTAAAAGTAAAGTTGTTTTATTTTCTGTGACTATATCTGAAATTACTGATTGAAAATTTTTTGTGTGCAAAGTCTTTTGCCAATATATTTATACGTTCCTTCAACAACATTTTATTATGTACTTAAGTACCAGGAACTATGCTATGTGCCCAAGATTGTGGTGAAAGAAAACAAACAATTCCTAGTCTCATAGAGCTCAGAGTTAAATAATAACACAAATAGATACAGAGGTAAGAAAAATATAAGTGTTCTACAGAAAAGAAAAATGTGATCCTATAAGAGTGTAACAATAATAACAAAAAACTGAATCTAGTCTGGAGCTTGGTGAAGGATTCCTGAGAAAAAGCAAACACCACCACAGACGACTCAACTGTATGCTGCCAACAAGAGACTCATATTACCTTAAATGACACTCATAGACTGAAAGTGAAGAGATGAAAAAAGATATTTCATGCAAATGCAGACCAAAAGAGAGGAGAGGTAACTATATTTATTTCAGACAAAATAGACTTTAGGCCAAAAATGTAAAAGTAACACAAAGAATGTCATTATATAGTGACAAATGGATCATTTAATCAAGAGAATATGAGAATTGTAAATATATATACACCCAACATCAGAGCACCTAAATATACAATGCCAACACTAAAAGATCCAAAGAGAGGCAGGATACAACACAATACTTATATGGAATTTTAATACCCCACATTCAACACCAGACAACACCTTACATATTAGGCCATAAATTTAAGATGGTCAAAATCATATCAACTATCTTTGCCAACCATAATAGTATGAAACTAGAAATCAATAACAGAAAGAATCATGGAAGATTATCAAATATTAGAAATTAAATAATATGCTTCTAAACAACTATGGGATAAAAGAAAAGTTAAAAGGAAAATTTAAAAACATGTTGAGACAAACAAATATGAACATACAGCACATTAAAACTTACGGTATATAGCAAAAGCAGATTTAAGGGGAAAGTTTACAGCCATAACACCTACATCCAAAAAAAAATCAAATAAACAACTTAATGTTACACCTTAGGAAACCAGATAAAGGAGAACAAACTAAACCCAAAGATATCAGAAGAAAGGAAATAAGAATGTTGCGAGCAGAAATAACTGAAGTAAGAGACTAGAAAAACAATATATAACATTAATGAAATCAGAAGTTGTTTCTTGAAAAGCTAAACAAACTTGACAAACACCTAGACAAAAAAAGAAGCAAGACTCAAGTAAACAAAATCATAAACAAAAAAGAAGACATTACAACTGATAAAAAAATACAAAGGGTAATAAGCAACTACTATGAACAACTATATGCCGAAAATCAGACAATCTATAAGTGGACAAACTCCTATAAATATATAACCTATTAAGACTTAATTATGAAGAAATCCAAAATCTGAACAGATCAATAGCAGTAAGAATATTGAATCTGTAATAAAGTCTTTCATCAAAGAAAAGCCCAAGACCAGATGGCTTCATGACTGAATTGTAACAAACATTTAAAGAAGAACAAGTACTAATCCTTCTTAATCTCTTCCAAAACATTGCATAAGAGAAAGTACTTCCAAACTTATTTTGCAAATCATTATTACCCTGACACTTAGAAAGGAATACAAAAAAATAAAAACTACAAGCCGTTATCCCTGATGAACATAGATGCAAAAAACCACATGATCATCTCAATAGATGCAGAAAGAATAATTTGACAAAATTCAACATTTTATTATAAAAACTCTCAATAAATTAGGTATAGAAAAATTCCTCTCAACACAATAAAGGCTGTATATGACAAATCCACATCTAATATCACATTCAATGGTGAAAAGTTGAAGATTTCTTCTCTAAGATCATGAATAAGAAACAGACGCCCACTTCCACCACTTCTATTCAATATAGTACTAGAAGTCCTAATCAGAGCAATTGGCCAAGAAAATAAATTACATCTACATAGGAAGAAGTGAAATTGTCTCTGTTTATTGATGACATGATCTTATATAGAGAAAATTCTAATGATTCTACAAAAAAACTGATAGAACTGATAAAGGAATTTGGTAAATTTGCAGGATATAAAATCAACCTATAAAAATAAGTAGCTTTTCTATGCAAACAGACTGTCTGAAAAAGAAATTAAGAAAACAATCTCATTTACAGTACATTTACAATAGCATCAAAAATAAAATACTTAGGAGTAAGTATTTTAAAGAGGTGGAAAATTCATATACAGAAAACTATAAAACACTGATAAAAGAAATTGAAAAAGACACAAATAAATGGAAAGATATTCTATGTTCATGGATTGAAAGAATTAATATTGTTAAAATAGTCATACTACTATAAGCAGTGTACACATCCAGTGCAATCCCTGTCAAAATTTTAATGTCATTCTTCACAGAAATAGAAAAAACAATCCTAAAACTCATATGGAACCATAAAATTCCTGAATAGCCAAAGCTGTCTTGAGCTAAAAGAAGGAAGTTGGAGTCATCAGACTACTGGATTTCAAAATATATTACGAAGCTCTAGTAACCAAAAAGCATGGCACTGGCATAAAAATAGACACATGGATCAATGGAATGGAATAGAGAGCCCAGAAAAAAAATTCCACTGAATATCCACATACAGAGAAATAAATACAGACCCTTATCTCACTGCTTAAAGAAAAATAGACTCAAAATCACTTAAACATAAGCACTGAAATAGTTAAACTACTAGGAGAAAACATAGGGGAAAAGCTCTATGACATTGGTCTGGGCTGCAATTTCTTGGTTACATTCCCCAAAACACAGGCAACAAAAGCAAAAATAAACTAGTAGGATTGCATCAAATTTAAAAACTTCTGCATACCAAAGCAAACAATTAACAGAGTAAGGGGATAATCCACACACTGAGAGAAATATTTGCAAGTCATACATTGGATTAAGGGCCGATATCCTAAATGTACAAAGAACTCAGAGTACTCAACAACAACAAAATAATAATCATATTAAAAAATGTGCAAAGGACTTGAAAAGACATTTCTCAAAAGAAGACATGAAAATGTCCAACAGATATATAACAAAATGCTCAACAAGTCTAATCAGAGGAATGCAAATTAAAATCACAATAATATATCACCGCATAACTGTTTTCATGCTAGGGTCAGGGGAGTGGATGTTGAGTAGGAAAATAGATGTTAATAATCAAAGGGTACAAAGTTTCAGCTAGGCAGGAGGAGTAAGTTCTGGTGACCTATTGGGCAGCATGGTAAGTGCAGTTAATAGTAATGTATTGTATATTTCAAAATAGCTAAAAGAATTTTAAATGTTCTCACCACAAAGAAACGATCAATATTTGTGGTAATGAATATGTTAATTATCCTGATTTGATCATTCCACAATGTATATATACTTGTATTAAAACATCACATTGTATCCCCTAAATATATACAAATATTATATGTCAATAGAAAACAAAATAAAACCTTTTCTTAAAAGAAGTGTTGGCTGGGTGCAGTGGCTCACGCCTGTAATCCCAGCATTTTGGGAGGCCAAGGTGGGCAGATCACCTGAGGTCAGGAGTTACAGACCAGCCTCAACATGGAGAAACCCTGTCTCTACTAAAAATACACCAAGCACCGGGCGTGGTGGTGCATGCCTGTAATCCCAGCTACTCGGGAGGCTGAGGCAGGAGAATTGCTTGAACCTGGGAGGCGGAGGTTATGGTGAGCCAAGATGGTGCCATTGCACTCCAGCCTGAGCAACAAGAGCGAAACTCCGTCTCAAAAAAAAAAGAAGTGTTATGAAAACAAGAGATAAAATGATAAACTGGCTTAACCTCAAAGAAGGAGTCAGATTACTTCCTGCCAGCAGACTCAGGGAAAGTTATCTTTATTTAAAAGATACTGCAGCCACACTTTATTGACTTTGTTCCCTCCAGGTTCTCATTCTTAATCAAGGAATGAATCTGTCCTCAAAATAAGCCTAGAAAATATCTCCCACCAGGACATACAAAGCAGGAAGAGGTTTTTTTGGAGGATGTTATAGTGTTAGTAAGGGGTCATATCAAATCATTGGTTTTAAACATTTTCTAAAAACATCTTGGCCTAGAGTAAATAAGAATGAGGCAGTGTAAGGCAGAAAAACACATAACTTTCTCAGGCTTATAAATAAGGGCTCAGAGCAAGAGAAGTTATTAAGAACTGAAAGAAGCTGTCTAGGCTTTTCTTTAAAAAAAAAAACAGCAATTCTGGCACAAGGAAACATATTATCCTTTCATTCAGAGAATGACATAGAATGATATTTCCTGTCTATGTATTGAATTTATTTTGCTTTCTTAATGTAGGGTCTCTCAGTATGTGGTTTCACATTTGTTTATGCTCATGCAGCCAACTGTGCATTGCTACAAAAAGGAATCCTAGGTCTTAGAAAAAAAAAAGAAGCAATTTTTTTCTCCAAAATGTAAATTCCTAAACAATTTACTCTTCCCTAAAATATAAAATTGAATGAAAATATTTCTTTTAACATTTTGTAAAAGGCTTTTAATAGTTATCACACAAGCAGCTAAACAAAATGGGGCTCTGTTTACAGAGCACAATCACTGTAACAAGCTGAGCAGCAGAAATGTCAGCAATTGCTATCCTTTCATCTCCAGTCCTGTTTTGATGAGTTTTAAAAAAATAGCAAATCAAACTAGTATCCAAAGTCTCATAAAAAAAAATCAAATGTGGTAGCCAAAATGATATTATAGAATACATTTTTGGATTCCTGGGCAAGATGGCCGAATAGGAACAGCTCTGGTCTGCAGCTCTCAGCAAGACCAATGCAGGAGGTGGGTGATTTCTGCATTTCCAACTAAAGTACCTGGTTTATCTCACTGGGACTGGTCAGACAGTGGGTTCAGCCCATGGAGAGCAAGCAGAAGCACGGTGGGGCATTGCCTCACTTAGGAAGCACAAGGGGTCAGGGAACTCCCTCCTCTAGTCAAGGGAAGCCTTGAGGGACCCTGCCATGAGGGACATGGCTATCTGGCCCAGATACCAGGCTTTTCCCATGGTCTTTGCAACCCACAGACCAGACGATTCCCTCAGGTGCCTACACCACACGGACCCTAGGTTTCAAGCACAAAACTGGGCGGCCCTTTGGGCAGACACTAAGCTAGCTATAGGAGTTTTTTTGGACCCCAGTGGCACCTGGAATGCCAGCAAGACAGAACCTTTCACTCCCCGGAAAGGGGATTGAAGCCAGGGAGCCAAGAGGTCTTGCTCAGTGGATCCCACCCCCATGGAGCCCAGCAAGCTAAGATCCACTAAGAGATTAAGGCTTGAAATTCTCGCTGCCAGCACAGCAGTCTGAAGTTGATGTGGGATGCTCGAGCTTGGTGGGAGGAGGGGCATCTGCCATTACTGAGGCTTGAGTAGGCTGTTTTCACCACAGGGTGCAAAGCTGCCAGGAAGTTTGGATTGGGTGGAGCCCACCGCAGCACCACAAAGCCTCTGTAGTCAGACTGCCTCTCTAGAGTCCTTCTCTCCAGGAAGGCCATCTCTGAAAGAAAGGCAGCAGCCCCAGTCAGGGGATTATAGATAAAACTCCCATCTCCCTCAGACAGAGCACCTGAGGGAAGGGGTGGCTGTGGTTGCAGCTTCAGCAGACTTAAATGTTCCTGCCTGCTGGCTCTGAACAGAGCAGCAGATCTCCCAGCATAGTGCTCGAGCTCTGCTAAGGGACAGACTGCCTCCTCAAGTGGGTTCCTGACCCCCATGCCTCCTGACTGGGAGACACCTCCCAGCAGGGGTCGACAGACACCTCATACAGGAGAGCTCCAGCTGGCATCTGGTGGGTGCCCCTCTGGGACGAAGCTTCCAGAGGAAGGAACAGGCAGCAATCTTTGCTGTTCAGCAGCCTCCACTGGTTATACTCAGGCAAACAGGGTCTGGAGTGTACCTCCAGCAAACTTCAGCAGACCTGCAGAAGACAGGCCTGACTGTTAAAAGGAAAACTAAAAAGGAGAAAGCAATAGCATCAACATCAACAAAATGGATGACCATGCAAAAACTCCACCTGAAGGTCACTAACAGCAAAGACGAAAGGTAGATAAATCCATGAAGATGAGGAAAAACCAGCTCAAAAATGGTGAAAATTCCAAAAACTAGAATGACTCTTCTCTTCCAAAGGATCACAACTTCTCAGCAGCAAGGGAAAAAAGTGGACAGAGAATGAGTTTGATGAATTGACAGAAGTAGGCTTCAGAAGGTGGTAATAACAAACTTCTCTGAGCTAAAGGAGCATGTTGTAACCCAATGCAAGGAAGCTAAGAATATTGAAAAAAGGTTAGATAAATTGCTAACTAGAATAACCAGTTTAGAAAAGAACATAAATAGCCCGATGGAGCTGAAAAACACAACATGAGAATTTTATGAAGCATACACAAGTATCAGTAGCTGAACTGATCAAGCAGAAGAAAGGATATCAGAGGTTGAAGATCAACTTAATGAAACAAAGCATGAAGACAAGATTAGAGAAAAAAAGAATGAAAAGTGATGAAAAAAGCCTCCAAGAAATATGGGACTATGTGAAAAGACCAAACCTACATTTGATTGGTGTACCTGAAAGTGATGGAGAGAATGGAATCAAGTTGGAAAACACTATTCAGGATATTATCCAGGAGAACTTCCCCAACCTAGACAGGACAACATTCAAATTCAGGAAATACAGAGAACATCACAAAGATACTCCACGAGAAGAGCAACCCCAAGGCACACAATGGTCAGATTCACCAAGATTGAAATGAGGGAAAAAATATTAAGGGAAGCCAGAGAGAAAGGTTGAGTTACTGACAAAGGGAAACCCATCAGACTAACAGCAGATCTCTCTGCAGAAACCCTACAAGCCAGAAGAGAATGGGGGCTAATATTCAACATTCTTAAGAAAAGAATCTTCAACCCAGAATTTCATATCCAGCCAAACTAAGCTTCATAAGTGAAGGAGAAATAAAATCCTTTACAGACAAGCAAATGTTGAGGGATTTTGTCACCACCAGGCCTGCCTTACAAGAGCTCCTGAAGGAAGCACTAAATATGGAAAGGAAAAACCGATACCAGCCACTGCAAAAACAAACCAAAATGTAAAGACCATCAACACTATGAAGAAACTGCACCAATTAATGGACAAAATAACTAGCTAGAATCATAATGAAACAATCAAATTCACACATAACGATATTAACCTTAAGTGTAAATGGACTAAATGCCCCAATTAAAAGGCACAGACTAGCAAATTAGATAAAGAGTCAAGACCCATCGGTGTGCTATATTCAGGAGACCCATCTCATGTGCAAAGACACATATAGGCTCAAAATAAATGGGTGGAGGAAGATTTACCATCAAATCAAAAGAAAAAAAAAAGAGCAAGGGTAACAATCTTAGTCTCTTATAACACAGACTTTACACCAACAAAGATTAAAAAAAAGACAAAGAAGGACATTACATAATGGTAAAGGGATCAATGCAACAAGAAGAGCTAACTATCCTAAATATATATGCACTCAATACAGGAGCAATCAGATTCATAGAGAATTTTATGTTTTTAGAGACCTATTAAGTTTTAGAGACCCATAGAGTTTTTAGAGACCTATTAAGAGACTTAAACTCCCACACATTAATAGGGGGAGACTTTAACACCCCACAGTCAATATTAGTCAGATCAATGAGACAGAAAATTAACAAGGATATTCAGGACTTGAACTCAGCTCTGGACCAAACAGACCTCATAGACATCTACAGACCTCTCCACACCAAATCAACATAATATACATTCTTCTCAGAACCACATAGCGTTTATTCTAAAATCAACATCATGATTGGTTGTAAAAAAATCCTCAGCAAATGCAGAAGAATGGAAGTCATAACAAAGAGTCTGTCAGACCACAGTGCAATCAAATTAGAACTCAGGATTAAGAAACTCACTCAAAACTGCACAACTACATGGAAACTGAACAACCTGCTCCTGAGTGACTACTGGTAAATAACAAAATTAAGGCAGAAATAAATAAGTTTTTTGAAACGAAAGAGAACAAAGACACAACATACCAGAATCTATGGGACACAGCTAAGGCAGAGTTTAGTGGAAAATTTATAGCACTAAATGCCCACATCAGAAAGCAGGAAAGATCTAAAATCAATACTGTAACATCACAATAGAAAGAACTAGAGAAGCCAAGAGCAAATAAATTCAAAAGCTAGCAAAAGTCCAGAAATAACTAAGATCAGAGCAGAACTGAAGGAGATAGAGACATGAAAAACACTTCAAAGAATCAATGCGTTCAGGAGCTTGTTTTTTGAAAAGATTAACAAAATAGATAGACCACTAGCCAGACTAATAAAGAAGAGAGAAGAATCTAATAGATACAATAAAAAATGATAAAGGGGATATAAACACTGATCCCAGAGAAATACAAACTACCATTAGAGAATGCTATAAACACCTCTAAGCAAAAAAACTAGAAAATCTAGAAGAAATGGATAAATTCCTGGACACATACACCCTCATAAGACTAAACCAGGAAGAGGTCAAATCCCCAAATAGACCAATAGCCAGTTCTGAAATTGTGGCAGAAATTAATAGCTTATCAACTGAACAAAGCCCAGGACCAGGCAGATTCACAGCCGAATTCTACCAGAGTTACAAAGAGGAGTTGGTTCCATTCCTTCTGAAATTATTCCAAACAATAGAAAAAAAGGGACTCCTCCCTAATTCATTTTAAGAGGCTAGTGTCATCCTGATACCAAAACCTGGCAAAGACACAACAAAAAAAGAAAATTTCAGGCCAGTATCCCTGATGAACATCGATGAGAAAATCCTCAACAAAATACTGGCAGCTCGAATCCAGCAGCACATCAAAAAGCTTATCCACCATGATTAAGTTGGCTTCATCTCTGGGATGCAAGGCTGGTTCAACATACACAAATTAACAAATGTAATCCACCACATAAACAGAACCAATGACAAAAAACACATGATTACCTCAATAAATGCAGAAAAGGCCTTCCATAAAATTCAACAGCCCTTCATGCTAAAAACACTCAATAAAGTAGGTATTGATGGTATTATCTCAAAATAATAAGAGCTATTTATTACAAACCTACAGCCAATATCATACTGAATGGACAAAAGCTGGAAGCATTCCCTTTGAAAACTGGCACAAGACAGGGATGCCCTCTTTCACCACTCCTATTTAACATAGTATTGGAAGTTCTGGCCAGGGCAATCAGGCAAGAGAAAGAAATAAAGGGTATTCAAATAGGAAGAGAGGAAGTCCAATTATCTCTGTTTGCAGATGACATGATTGTATACTTAGAGAACCTCATCGTCTCAGCTCAAAAACTCCTTAAACTGATAAGCAACTTCAGCAATGTCTCAGGATACAAAATCAATGTGCAAAATTCACAAGCATTCCTATACACCAATAATAGACAAACAGAAAATGAAATCATGAGCAAACTCCAATTCACAATTGCTACAAAGAGAATAAAATACCTAGGAATACAACTTCCAAGGGATGCGAAGGACCTCTTCAGGGAGAACTACAAAACACTGCTCAAGGAAATAAGAGAGGACACAAACAAAATGGAAAACTCATTTCTTCCTATCCATGCTTATGGATAGGAAGAATCAATATTGTGAAAATGACCATACTGCCCAAAGTAATTTATAGATTCAATGCTATTCCCATCAAGCTACCATTGACTTTCTTTACAGAAATAGAAAAAAACTACTTTAAACTTCATATGGAACCAAAAAAGACAATCCTAGGCAAAAAGAACAAAGCTGGAGGCATCACGCTACCTGACTTCAAACTATACTACAAGGCTACAGTAACCAAAACAGCATGATACTGGTACTAAAACAGATATATAGACCAATGGAACAAAACAGAGTTATCAGAAATAACACCACACGTCTACAACCATCTGATCTTTGAAAAACCTGACAAAACAAGAAATGGGGAAATGATTCCCGATTTAATAAATGGTGTTGGGAAAACTGGCTAGCCATATGCAGAAAACTGAAACTAGACCCCTTACTTACACCTTATACAAAAATCAAGTCATGATCAAGTAAAGATTTAAACATAAGATCTAAAACCATAAAAACCCTAGGAGGAAACCTAGGCAATACCATTCAGGACATAGTTATGGGCAAAGACTTCATGACTAAAATGCCAAAAGCAATTACAACAAAAGCCAAAATTGACAAATGGGATCTAATTAATCTAAAGAGCTTCTGCACAGCAAAAGAAACTGTCATCAGAGTGAACAGGCAACTTACAGAATGGGAGAAAATTTTTGCAATCTATCCATCTGACAAAGGGCTAATATCCAGAATCTACAAGGAGCTTAAACGAATTTACAAGAAAAAAACTCCATCAAAAACTGGGCAAAGGATATGAACAGACACTTTTTAAAGGAAGAGATTTATGCAGCCAACAAACATGAAAAAAAAAGCTCATCATCACTCGTCATTAGAGAAATGCAAATCAAAACCATAAAGAGATGCCATCTTACCCGGGTTAGAATGGTGATCATTAAAAAGTCAGGAAACAACAGATGCTGGAGAGGACATGGAGAAATAGGAACACTTTTACACTGTTGGTCAGAGTATAAATTAGTTCAACCATTGTGGAAGACAGTGTGGCAATTCCTCAAGGATCTAGAACTAGAAATACCATTTGACCCAGCAATCCTATTATTGGGTATATACCCAAAGGATTATAAATCATTCTACTGTAAAGACACATGCACACGTATGTTTATTGCAGCACCATTCACAATAACAAAGACTTGGAACCAACCCAAATGCCCATTAATGTTAGACTGGATAAAGAAAATGTGGCACATATACACCACGGAATACTACACAGCCATAAAAAATAATCAGTCCATGTCCTTTGCAGGGACATGGATGAACCTGGAAACCATCATTCTCAGCAAAATAACACAGGATCAGAAAACCAAACATCACATGTTCTCATTCA
Source organism: Nomascus leucogenys (assembly GCF_006542625.1). Lineage (NCBI taxonomy): Eukaryota > Metazoa > Chordata > Mammalia > Primates > Hylobatidae > Nomascus > Nomascus leucogenys. The sequence goes on from NC_044391.1 coordinate 99,513,721, forward strand.
TAAGTGGGAGTTGAACAATGACAACATATGGGTACAGGGAGGGAAACATCACACACCCAGGTCTGTCAGGGGCTGGGGACTAGTGGAGGGATAATGTTCGGAGAAATACCTAATGTAGATGTCAGGTTGATGGGTGCAGCAAACCACCATGGCACATGTATGCCTATGTAACAAACCTGCACATTCTGCGCATGTATCCTAGAACTTAAAGTATAATAAAAAAGAATCCTTTTTTGCATTTTTATTAAAGTTTACTTAAAACTATTCAGAATCCAGACTTACTGCTATCTAAATTTTAAATCGTACAAATGCTACTGTGTGTGAGAGTGTGCTTGCACACAGATGGGCAGCCTAAAAAAGCCATATTCCTCATAACAAATGGTGCTATGAATTCTTAAATGAATGTAAATAAGAATTTATGTTGATGTATCTGTGGTCCGAAAACCCTACTGCGTTGTTACCCCATAGATTTAAATGCTGTAGCGATCAATTCATCTAGTACAAAGAATAAAGCATTATACTATTTCTCAGAGTTTCCTTCTGCTCTCTCACATTTTTTAAAGGCTATTAATTGATAGTGTAAGATTTTTCTTCATTAACAGAATATGGTTTATTCTAATGGTCATTATAGTAAAGACACTCTGCAGTGAGGCTGTTAAAAGAGGGTATGGCACACATCTGGCAATGCTTGCTTCATTCCCTGTGAGCATCAAGCAACTGTCATTCTGCTAAATGACTTGTCATTAGCAGTCAGATTTTTACTCCAGCCTTTTGGAGAAACACAGAAAGAAATCTAACTTTGAAGTAATGTCTATTGGAGGAGCTTTAATAGAGATGGAGTCTTAGTAAATCCCTTCTCCCATGTTCCCCATCCTAATATATTAGTAGTCTTTCTAAAATGGGAAGGTAATTGGCGTGGGTCTGGTGACCTAAAATTGCCTCTGAAATCTGGCAAGGTATTTCAACACTGGCATGAATATTGTTTCCTCTCAGCCAGCATTTTTGGCAGGCATGTTATGGATTGCAAGTACCTACCAAAAATGGGAATTAGATAAGGTGACTTGCAAATATGAATTAGCAATGGTTTCCTTTATTCAGGTTGGAATTTTCATAAGAAATTATGGTCTTAGCTTTCTTAGTCTTCCTTTGTAGTTACACCATGGCAATTTCAAAATTTTCCCTGAAGACAGACCTTATTGTACTAACAGATTTTGAACCTCCAGATAACTCCCTTCCTCCCTTCTTCCCTTCCTCCCTTCCTCCCTCCCTCCCTCCCTTTCTTTCTTTTTCTTTCTTTCTCTTTCTCTTTCTTTATTTTTCTTTCTTTCTCTTTCTCTTTCTTTCTTTCTTTTCTTCTTTCCTTTTTTCTTTCTTCGTTTCTCTCATATAAATAGTACATCCTCTTGTGCCCATATTTCATTTTATCATGCCAAAATTTATATTTTTCTCATTTACTGTGTTTCTACTGAACTCTCAAATTTGTACTAAATGAGGAAGCGGTTGAACTTTTCAGAGACAAAATGTTATTTCATTAACTCAAAAAACATTAATTAGATCCCTATGAGGGCAGTTGTTTCCAACCTGAAATTCTTTGCTGCCTAAGGGTTCCCAAATATATTAATAGAAATCTTAAGTTACTTTAAATATTTCAGAAATTTAATTAGCTATAATTTGTATTTGCACACAATGAGACTGTATGGGCTAACTAAAATGGCAACTTTCTTTGCTTTGGCTAAAGTTGTATCACACCTTTGACAATCCCAAGGTGATCCCAGAAACTTCACTTCATGGATACTTCATAGTATATAATATCTTCTGAAGTGATATATATTATATCTGAAAATGAATGGCACGCTTACATATCCTTAATTTTTTAGTTCCAGACTATCGCTATTAACATAAATTCTCATACATACACATACACCCAAAAACCTGTAAATCATATTGCCATAGCATACTCAGGATAATAATGCTAACCTCAAATACAATGAATTTGTGAAAAAATAAAGTTTTAATCCCTTTATAAGAGTCATCAAATGGTTAATGAAAAGTATAGGTCAAGAGTGCTGCCTGGAGATGAAGACTGGGCAGGCACCCAGGCTCCCTACCAGCTCATTCATCAACTCCATAACATTCAAAGCAAATACAAATCTGGGTGAAATGACTGTCACTGTGTCATGTACCTCCATGAGTGTTTAAACCTTCAGAGACCAATGCTTTGCTATAGTTCAAGTCACACATACCACTGTTTATCTCAGACTGAGGATGGGCTCTTATTGCCATGTACACACACTTTTTTAAAAAAAAGTGAGGAAATTATACTAAATAAATGCAACTTGAATGAAACCTTTCAAAATATAAAATCCATTGATGAGGGGTTGGGAATAACAAAAGGAGGCTTGGAAGGTGGAAAGTGTAACATATAGCATTTTTGTGTTTTGTCTTGCTATAGTGGAATACTACATAGTGAGTAATTTATAATGAACAGAAATTTATTAGCTCACATTTCTGGAAGTTGGGAAGTCCAAGATCAAGGCACTGGTGTCTGAAGAGGGCTTTTTTCCTCTTTTATCCCATGGTGGAAGGGCAAACAGAAGGGGTGTGTGTGTGTGTGTGTGTGTGTGTGTGTGTGAGAGAGAGAGAGAGAGAAAGAGGGAGAGAAAGCACACAAACAAAAAGAAGGACAAACTCATCCTTTTACAGATAAGCCCACTCCCATGATAACAAACCCACTCCTGCAATAGAAGCACTAATCCGTTTATGAGGGCAGAGCCCTTATGAACTAATTACTTCTTATTCGGGCCCATCTCCCAACACTGTTGCATTGAGGATTAAGTTCCAACATATGATTTTTATGTTTTTGTTCGCTTTGTCAAAGATTAGTTGGCTGTAAGTATTTGAGTTTACTTCTGGGTTCTCTATTCTGTTTCCTTGCTCTATGTAGCTATTTTTATACCCGTACCATGCTGCTTTGGTGATTATGGCTTTATAGTGTATTTTGAAATCAGGTAATGTGATGCCTCCAGATTTGTTCTTTTTGCTTAGTCTTGCTTTGGCTATGCTGGCTCTTTTTTGATCCCATATGAATTTTAGAATGTTTTTCTCTAATTCTGTGAAGAATGACATTGGTATTTTAATGGGAATTGCATTGAATTTGTAGATTGCTTTTGGCAGTATGATTATTTTCACAATATTGATTCTACTCATCCATGAACATAGGATGTGTTTCCATTTGTTTGTGTCATCTATGATTTCTTTCAGCAGTGTTTTGTAGTTTTCCTTGTAGATGTCTTTCACCTCCTTCGTTAGGTATATTCCCAAGTATTTTATTTATTTTATTTTTTTGCAGCTGTTGTAAAAGAGGTTGAGTTCTTGATTTGATTCTCAGCATGGTCACTGTCGGTGTATAAAAGAGCTACTAATTTGTGTACCTTAATTTTGTATCCAGAAACTTCACTGAATCATTTTATCAGTTCTAGGAGCTTTCTGGAGGAGTCTTTAGGGTTTTCTAAGTAAACGGTCATATCATCAGCAAACAGCAACGGTTTGACTTCCTCTTTACTGATCTGGACCCCCTTTATTTCTTTCTCTTGTTCGATTGCTCTGGCTAGGACTCCTAGTACTATGTTGAAAAGGAGTAGTGAGAGTGGGCATCCTTGTCTTGCTCCAGTTCTCTCAGGGAATGCTTTCAACTTTTCCCCCTTCAGTATTATGTTGGCTATGGGCTGGTTTGTCATAGATGGCCTTTATTACATTGAGGTATGTCCCTTTTATGCCAATTTTGCTACAAGTTTTAATCATAAAGCAATGCTGGATTTTGTCAAATGCTTTTTCTGTATCAATTGAGATGATCATGTAAGTTTTTGTTTTTAATTCTGTTTGTGTGGTGTATCACATTTATCGACTTGTGCATGTTAAACCATCCCTGCATCCATGGTATGAAACCCACTTGATCATGGTGGATTATCTTTTCAATGTGTTATTGGATTCAGTTAGCTAGCATTTTGTTAAGGATTTTAGCATCTATGTTCATCAGGGATATTGGTCTGTAGTTTTCTTTTCTGGTTATGTCCTTTCCTGGTTTTGGTATTAGGGTGATACTGGTTTCATAGAATGATTTAGGGAGGGTTCCCCCTTTCTCTATCTGGTGTAATAGTGTCAATATGATTTGTACCAATTCTTCTTTGAATGTCTGTTAGAATTCTGCTGTGAATCTGTCTAGTCTTGGACTTTTTTTGTTGATAATTTTTAAATTACTATTTCAATCTTGCTGCTTGTTATTGGTCTGTTCAGGATATCTAATTCTTCTTGATTTAAGCTAGAGGGGTTGTATCTTTTGTCTGTAGGAAGCTAATAAAAACTACCCTGTCCATGGGAGAAGGGAAAGGAAAGGCAATGTGGAGGAGTGTAAAGTGTATGAAATCTGAACCTACTTCAATTTGAGCTCAGATCCCACCTTCATTATTCATTATTTACTGGCAGTTTGACAAGCTCTTAATTGATCACAAGTCTAGTTTCTCTGAGATAGAATGTCCCCTGGTGTATACTTCTCTGTTGATACATAAATGACACTTAGTCTCTGTGCTTTTTCTTATTCTGTGTTGTCATAGTGTTTGGTGCTTGTCTCTGTTTCTGCAGCTACATCATATTATGCTTTTAAGCATTTATTCATAATATTCATTTATCAAGCACTTACATGGTGTGCTAGGCTAGTTCCAGATGCAGGAGAAATTCACACAATGCCTGCTTTCATGGAACTTAGAATCTAACAGAACAAGAGAGATGATAAAAATAAATACATAATAAATATTTAAATAAAATCATAAGATTGTATCAGCTGTATCTAAAGAATTAAAGTGTGTAGTAGAGGGCAACTTGCAAGCTACTTTAGACTCAAGGTTAGGAAAGGCTTTTCTGAGAGAGTGAAGTTTAACCTGAAATAAATTACAAAAAGGATCTAGCCTTACAAATATTGAGGGAAAGGGGGACCCAGGCTGAGGAAAGACGTAGGACAAAGGTGCCGGGTTTTCCCTGCTACACCATGAGTTCCACCTGGGCCCATTTTTATGTGTTTCTGATTGCTCCCATGTTGCATTTTAACACATTACGTTATTTCTATGTAGTACTAGATATTACGGCAGTAATGCTGTATAACAACTGTACCATTTCCCTGCTTAAAACTCTTCAGTAAATTCTTCTCATTGGACTTAGAATAAAATCCAGAGTATAAAGTAGAAGCTCCATGACAATAAGAGTAACATATGTCTGGTTTGCCACAATGTCTCCAGCACAGGTTTTGGTGTCTGATAAGAAGTAAATGCTTGGGCTTGTAGAATAACAGTAAATAAGTACATGAATGAAACAGCTCTGTATCCCAGCCCATCAGTCTCCTCAAGGGCTTGCAACCCACTTTCTCCTTTAAACCAGTCTCTTACTAGTACTGGCCCTTTGCCATTCAGCACACGCATTTTTCCCACCTGAAAAACAAAACTAACAGTAACAACAACAACAATAACAAAACCTTTCATTTGAGCCCTTTAGCTGCCAACCCTCCTCCTTCTCAAGTGTCATAACTTCACTTGTCATCCACACTCAGAATATCATTTCTACCCACAGTTTTCAAGTTATCATAACATACATAACTGCCAAAATCAATGGACTATTTTTTTTCTCATCTTACTAGACTGCTGGACTTCCTTTGGTGCTGTTAATCTCCTTTTTCTGTGAAGTCTCTCTTTCCTAAGCTTCTGGTTTTCCTTTCTCCAGTCACCTCTTATCTTCCTCATGGGCTGTTTACTTCTCATCCTCCCACCCCAACTGGTTTACTCTTACCACTCTGTTTCTTTTACTATATGATAAGCCCTAAGGAAATAACCCAAACTCATGGCTATAATTAATACCTATATAATTATGACCCTATGATTTATCATTATCCCAGATATCTTAAAGTTCCATATAATAATGGCCATTATTTATTGATTATTCATTATTACATGGAAACTCTACTACAAATTTTAAACATGTGGTTTAATTCCTCAATGCCTTTTAAAGTAGAAATATGATGATTTCCATTTTATACAGGAGGAAACAAGGTCTTATACAGTTTAAATGAATTGCTTAAGTCCACACAAATAGTGGCATATCTGGGATTTGAATTAAGGCTGCTAGACTCCATGATTTTGATCACTAGATTATATTGCTTCATATACAAGAGTTATTTAAGTTGATTATTTTCAAGTATCTTAATTGCAAATTATGTTGAGTATAATTCATCAAGATCCAAGCTGACTTTCATATATCAAATTGAGAAGGCTTTCCTAAAAATATGCTCTCTTCCTAGAAAACTGTATGTTTTACTCTTCTTTCTAAATTGCATATCTGTACATCTCTTCAGGAAGCTTCTCCTGGAAGAGGAAACTTCAAGATAAAAAAAAATATACGAAAGCACAAAACGTGTCTTCTTTGATCAATGGTTCAAGGCTAAGATTTCAGTCTGATATTTTTGTTCTATTTAGCTTTGTTTTACTTGGCTTTTGATTAATGCTTGAGTAGACTCTTTACACCAGGAAATAATGGATGACCAGTTTACTAATAGCTAGGTTTCTTTTCTCTACGAGTCAAGATGAGACAGACAGATGTGTAGCCAGATTATTAGACAAACAGATCAAACATTGAAATGTCTAAAGGCTTGAGGCAAAAAACAGAAACAAAAGCTAAAACAAACAAACAAAAAAAACCAACTGAAAAACAGGTGATGGCCAAGGACATGGGTATACAATCAGATTATTTGTGCTCTCTATCCATCTTGCAACTTGTCCATGGGAAAATTATTTAAACAAGCTAGCCTCATAGTTCTCATACATAAAATGAAAATAAGTGAACTACCTGCCTCTTGGAGTTGTTGTGAACGGTACTGAGATATGCTATGGCTAGGACAGTGCCTTACACACAGTGAATATTCTCTGTGTGTAAGTCTCACCAAAGATGGTGAGACTGTTATGGTCCATGCTTTCTTCATATCCTTCTGATTCACATGCTCTACGAGATGATCGCATGCCAAACAATTATGGCTGCAGTCCTTGGAACTAGAGTTCACACTAACAGGCATGTGGATTGGGTGAAACACTTATTTCAGGATCTAGTTTAAAGACATCAGTATGTGTTTCTAATCCCACCGATATGGTTTGGATATTTGTCCCCCCAAACTTCATGTGGAAATGTGGTGACCAGTGTTGGAGGTGGGGCCTGTGGGAGGTGTTTTTGGGTCATGGAGGCAGATCTCTCATGGCTGGATGCTGTCCTCACAATAATGAGTGAGTTCCTGCAGGATCTGGTTGTTTAAAAGAGTATAATACTTTCCTGTCTTCTCTCTCTTGCTCCTGCTCCCACCATGTGACATACCTGTTCCTACTTGCCTTCCTCAATGAGTAAAAGCTCTCTGAGGCCTCCTCAGAAGCCAAGCAGATGCTGGCCCCATGCTTTCACAGCCTGCAGAGGCTTGAGCCAATTAAACCGCTTTTCTTTATAATTTACCCAGTCTCATGTATCCCTTTATTTCTTTACAGCAATGCAAGAACAGCCTAATACATACACCTTAAAAGACAAGACATGCTAGTGAGCCATAACTGCTTAATGAAAAGAACATCACCTAGAATTCCTATCCACTTAGCTGGGTGCTGCCATATCTACCAGTTTGTGTGGAATAGAGAGAAATTGGATTTAACTCTGTCTTGTGGCACTCTTATACCTGACTTCATCAAACTTTCTGAATACATAAATAGTAGGAAAATTGAAAGGTAAGCCCACGGAAACCAATAAGTATTTCATATTTTTACATAGAATGTTTAAAACCTCAAGGAAATTGGATGAGACAGATTATACCTGGCTGTTTAGAATGTGTTAGGAGTAAACTACATTATGGAAATTAATTAGAAGCTTAAGGGAGATGCATTACCAATTTCAGATTCTAATTTAGATGGATTGGGTGATATGGTAATTTAAATTCACCTCATTTTGTGTATTCTAAAGATTGCCACTTTGGGGCGGTTAAGATAACTTTTCTGACTCCGTAGACAGTGTGACACGAGCAGCACTCACCCCAAGGCTTAAGAGGCTATGATTTCCTCCCAGGGCATATTTATACTCTAATAAAATCCTAATTTGTGGATCTATCCATTTACTGTACAATAGTGATGACAATGTGAGGTTGTGCAAATCCTGGTGCTGCATATTATAGAGAGCCAGCACCCATCTTCCCACAGTGCTTACACTGGATAGCCCCAGAACATCTTTAGTCATGAGATTCATTGTTACAGTGTGGACTCTCAGAAAGTGCATACAAAATGAAAAAGAATGACACGAAAGGAGGAACAAATCCTCCTTTTGTGCCATTCTTTCCCATTTGGTACATATTTTCTCCACAGGGGCCCTAATGCTGGCAACATTATAGCCCCTCTTCTAGATCTGACCTTCATGTAGCTGAACTATATGATGCTCCTGAGTACACAGATAATTCTGTAAAAACAACAGACTAGGGGCCCGTGGTAGGACTGGCAAAAATGCTCTCAGCAACAAGGTTGATATTTGTCCCTGGAGCGCTTGGTGTACGACTTATCCTTTCCCAATAGAACTACTACTTTGCCCATCTCCTCATGTAAGAAGACTCCTCACAACCATCTGTTGCCCTCATTGCATCTTTGACCTGGACCTGGATCTTACAGATCAATGAGCCAAACTGGCATCCCTGATTGTGTGCAAGTGCCATGGTTGCCCATACATAGTCATAAAGAGAACTCAGTGTTCTTTCATACATTTGAGCAAAATTAACATCCCAGATTCATACACATAAAAATAATGCAAATCCTCCTCAAATCTCATAAATGCATATCTTTCTCAAATAAAACTATACTTGAGAAGAAAGTAAATTCATCCAACGTCATGTTCATTTTGAAGTCACTGAATGCATGTGTAAAATTACTCTGTCCCCCACCCCACACATACTCTAGTAAATACCATCTATGATTAAGATTATCCGCATCATTTTGAGTTCAAGCTTACTTTTACTCTTGCACAAAAATTAGCGAAGTCTCATCTGACAAGGTTAGAGGTGGTTCTTCCATTGAATGGAGTAATCAGGTTCACGTAAAGAGAAATAACACAACATTAGAACGATGTTTTTTCATTTACCTGATGACTCACTTTTCATATATTTGCATGTGACTCTTTTCTAGGAGCCAATGCAATTCTAAAAGATTTCAGCTGACAACAACAAAAAAGTGTATCAGGATTGAATTAAGATGTGTTAAAATTAACACACTGGCTTTTTTTTTCTTATTTCACTCTGTGTGATAAAATACTAATGTGTGACCCTGTGAGCTTTGGAAGGAAGCTTCTCATTTCTGATATTCTTCCTTCTGTCACCATTACTTTTACTATATAATCTCAAAGTAAATGGAAGGGGGAATCTCAGTGGATAGAAGCTGTTCCCACTCCAGCTGCTAGAACAAGTAGCGATAGTGCATCCACCTAGGAGTCCTTGTTCATGTCCACATGGTCTCTGCCACTGGGAGAGCAAGGCTGGCTCATCACTCAAGGAACCCATACTCCCATCGGAATTAATAGTAACTGGCATATGAATAGCACTTTTATTTACAAATCCACAGATTTCTTCCATGTATATTATGTGAAATCTGTCCCGACCCCTACAAGTTGGAAATTTTAAGAATTAAAATCTCTTATTTTATAGCTGAGAAAGCAAACTCAGGGTGGTGATTTATCAGGGCATACAGCACATTAATAGTGGAGCTAGGTCTCAAAATTAGATATTCAGATGTAAGGAAAGGTCATGTTGCTAATGTTCTGCACCGTTTTTTAGAGTATCTGTATGCCTAAACACAGCCTTTTGCACCACTGTGTGTACTCATGTATCGTTACATGCCTGCATGCCTCTGAAGTAGTCGGTCAGAAGTCTTTCACATAGAGAAGAACGAGGAAACACACACCCTATTTGGGTAAAAAGGAAGAGATGATTGCTGCTTGAATGGGTACACGTGCTTACATACAGACACATCATACAAAACTATATCATACCACAGATTTACTTTCTAAAAACAGTTTTCTTACAAACTGATATTTGTATTGTTATGAAGTATTTCTATTAAATTATGACCACAGTACAAGTACTGTCCTATATACCTGTACACCAAGTTAATGCAAAAGAACTACCATCAATAATCCTAGATTTCCCTCTCCATTCACCAGGTTTCCATTAGCTATGGCAGCCCAATTAAAGAATGTATTGAATGGAAATGAATTAAATTCAACCAGAAAGAAGATAACGCTCTTTATATTTCTCATATTGTTACATCATTTTCATTGTTTCCTTAGGGAAGGAGGATGAATAGCATTTGTTCAACATTTTCTAATACAAACGTAACTTCAACATACAGTGTCTGTCTCAACCCTCCCATTAACCAATTAAATTAAAAGGTAATTTTATTGTTCTGGTTTCCCAGATAAAAACATCTGAGTCTCAGAGATGTTCAATTACTTGTCTCAGACCTCATCTTCCTAGGTGCTATACCCAGAATCCCAACATAAGTGTCAATTCATTTTTTTCCTTTTTAATTTTTTCCTAATTTTTGCAAAAACATAGTAGGTGTATATATTTATGGGATACAAGAGATATTTTGATACAAGCATGCAGTATGTAATAATCACATCAGGGTAAAGAGGGTATTCATCACCTCAAGCATTTATCCTTTGTGTTACAAACAATTCAATTATACTCTTAGTTATTTCAAGATGAACACTTTAATTATTTTTGACTACAGTCCCCCTTTTGTGTTAGCAAATACTAGGTTTTATTCATTCTTTCTAATTTTTTTTTATCGATTACCCATCAACTCTTAAATTAATGTGACTTCCTTTTTACCCTGCTACATGTCAGGAGTATCCCCGAAAGAAGAAGAAGGAAGGAAGCTGGACAGAAAGAATTAGGGAAGCAGGCATGACTCTTTTTCCTTCCCGAGTTCTCACTCCCACTGTTGAGCTACCTGTGTCATCCCAATCTTTTCATAAAACAAGGGAGTTTCTGTAGAACAAATCGAAATGGAAAGGAGATGCCAAGCACTCAGGAGGGATCTCTGTCAGGTCACTTAATATCTGGAATGAAAGCACAAGAGTGCTGGATCGAAGAGTTAATGAAGGTGGCTTTCATTGCCACAATAATCTTTATCACCTCCTCCCTTCAATAAAGATATATTCTAAGTAGAAAGTTTGCTTTATATACAAACAGCTTCAACACAACCCCTCATACGCACACTCTTCCTTCCATTCTTTCAACCAGATAATCACACCTACATTTTTTGATATGGAAATTTTGAGGACCCTCACTTGTTTCTGAGATGTTCCTATATATTGAGGATAATTCTTTTTCACTTCCTAGAAAGGGCTTCCATCCCACTCAGAATAGCCCACAATATACTACTATGGTAGTGATGACAGAGTGTAAGGTAGAGATCCAAGTCTCAGAGATGGGCAAAGGAAAGTTCGTATTCGACTTGGACCAAGAAGTTGAGGCGGGAGGATGGGAAGAGGGCAGAAGACAATTGGAAAAGTTATGGGGTATTAATAGAAAGTGTCCCAAGTAAAACTCATGCACACATGCCCAAGGTCAAATTCCAAGAGAAAAAAAATACACTAGGAAAAATAAATCACTGAGAAAAAGACAGTTAAAAATGACCTCCATACGATGGCAATTTAGGGATGAAATAAAATCAAAAGTGGAAAGAGCTAGAAGGGCTTCATATACTACAAGAGCTAAATTAGCTTTGTTTTGGAGAAAGTTTACTAACAGATGCCAGGTTCAACAGAAATGCCTCTGGCAATGGCAGAAACACTAACAAAAGAAATCTGCAGCTGAGAAACAAACTGCTAGGTCATTAAACGAAGAGGCACGCGGTCAGGCGTGGTGGCTCACGCCTGTAATCCCAGCACTTTGGGAGGCCAGGACGGGCAGATCACGAGGTCAAGAGTTCGAGACCATCCTGGCTAACACGGTGAAACCCCGTCTCTACTAAAAATACAAAAACAAAATTAGCCGGACGTGGCGGCGGGCGCCTGTAGTCCCAGCTACTCAGGAGGCTGAGGCAGGAAAATGGCGTGAACCCGGGAGACGGAGCTTGCAGTGAGCCGAGATCATGCCACTGCACTCCAGCCCGGGCGGCAGAGCGAGACTCCGTCTCAAAAAAAAAAAAAAAAAAGAGGCACACTACTTTAGCACCAGCACATTAAAAAAAAAGACCGGTGTCTGTGCACTGGGACATTGCAGGAACTTTCCACATGAAATCTTCCTTTGTGAGATACATAGAACTGCCACACACCAAATTTCTGCTTTGGATCTTAGAACTGTAACAAAATAACAATAAAATACAACTGGTATAACTCTTGAAGTTCCTTAAGCAAATTGTAAGCCAAAATTTATTTAACCGGCCCATGTATGATTTTTTTTCTCACACACTTCAAGGAATGCAGCAATATGTGTGGAAGAATTTCGTTCTGGTTAGAACACAGAACTGAGTTTGTATAATTGTTAAAATCGTCATGAAAGCAATCAAGAGTATCTCATTAATTCGTTTATGTTCTCAAATATTTAATAAGAACCTACTATGTACATGTTGAACTCTATTTGACATTGGGAATGCAAAGAGAAATACAGCAGATTTTAAAAAATGATTCATTGGGTTTGGAGCTCTAGATTCTGATAAACCCAGAAAGGAACCAAAAAAATTCAGAGAATAGCATCATTTGAGGGGCAGCAAGCTCCCAGAGATCAATGAGAATGGTCAGCTTGGAGATCTTTGTAGATCTTTGGAAGCTTGCTCTCTTTAAATGTTTAAAGTGCTGACTTAACAAAGACTGGGTAGATGTGTTCCGTGGGGCACCAGGGGACAAAACCATAGAAGTTATAGGGAGAGATATTTTGACCTAATAAAATTAAGGAGCAAAATGGGCCAGCTTACAAAGGCCTTCAGACCGTGGATATATCCAAGTAGAGGTTGAATAATCAACTTGTCAGAATATCCTAATGGGGCTTTTGGCTCTTGAATGAAGTTAAATTTAAATCTATTAATCTGAGATAGTAAGACCAGTGGTGTTGGAAGACTCAATCTCACTGGTTCCCTTTATATGAAAAAGTAATAAGATTAGCATTTTATAACTTTAAAATTATGCTATGTTATTTGCCTTGAAAATAATTTTAGTAATAAGATTATTAAAAAGTAGACCTATAACAAGCAACAAATACTTCCACCCTTGGGGATTAGAGTGGGATAATAAGTCTCTTCAGTTCCTTATGCTTCTGTATCTCTGATTTCTTTTTTTAAGTCTGTTTGTAATAGTTGTGCCACAAAGTTTTACTCTGAGAAAAGAAGAATAGTGCATCTCCAAGGGCAGGCCTGAGCCTCCTTACATATTAGGTACAGTGTGGTCACTAGAACTACATTGCTGTTTTAGACAGAAATATCTCATTACCACTGGTTGGTCATGAAAGTCATGGTTTGAGTACTTTCTGCCCAAGTATGAATGACTTGTATGAATATTACCGATTTTAATGGAATGTCTGGTCAGTCAGTAGTTATTTTAGTTCTGGGTATTATACAGCAGCTATCTGTAGGCTATTAAATTGCTTTCCAAATCTGTTGAAGTAGCAGTTGTTACAGGATTAACTGGGTCAACAGAGTCTGGAGACTAATAAAGTTGAATCAGAATTGGATGCCTCTGTTAGATAACCTTCATCCTCTTTGAAACCATCCAACAAAGTCTTTCATACTCTTGCTTCTCCTTCTTACAAGAGATGCTCTGGTTCTTTATCACTAAAGCCTTTTTATTGCCTTTTTTTTTTTTTGACATTTTAGTTTCTTCCTGGTATTGGATAAATAAAAAGTACAGTAGGAATACACAAAAGTAGGTAGTGAGGAGGGGATAATATCTATCAGAATTAATGTGGTACAGAACTATATTTAAATAGTGTTGTACTAGTGCAAAACCAGACACATCTAAAACAGAAGCTTGTCATGAAAGAGATACTTCCAACAACTGGCAATGGGAAAATTGCCTAACTACTTGGGGAGGGGAGAATGTTAGATTATTACTTTTTATCATTATAAGTTTTATCAAGATTAAATAATTACATATAAAGAAATTAAACCATACAGACAGTAGGAGAAAATAAACACTTTATATGGCATCGTGGTGGAGAAAGTCTTTTTTTTTTTTTTTAGTTTAATAGACATTTATTCCTTTAGTTGAACAACCTCTACACAATTAAAATGTATGACTTAAGATCTTTTCTTTTTTTGTGAAGAAATTTAGGTCTCAAGAACTTTTATGAACTTGCTATGAGTACTTCCCGGAAATCAATTAACTGAGCCTTTTGAAACCCCTAGAGAAGATAGGAGAAAATTGGTTCAGAACGAGCATTTAAATTAAGTCAGCAAAGTCAGAATTTAAAATTGGGCAATTCCTTGTCTACATTTTCTTTACACTCAAATTCATCCTGGAAAACAGTAGTCTAGTCTCCTGGAAGACATGATGCAAACGGAAATGCAATGTGGTGGTATATTCAAAGTGAGTGCACAAGTGATGGTCCAACTTTGTGGAATGGTAAGGATTTTTAGGGTAGTTTGGCCAGGAACGAGAAATAACTGCAGAAAACACATACGGTTGGAAACCATGCACTTGTGACTTTTTCTGTAGCCTACGCGAGTGGACAGAGTGGGTAATCCAAGATGTTTTTAAGACTGACTGGACTAGCGAGAGCGAGACTCCGTCTCAAAAAAAAAAAAAAGACTGCCTGGACTAAGAATGAGGTACTTATACCCAACTACTTTCCCCCTAATGTGACTGAAGGGATTCATAATGATCACAATTAGCATTACGGTTATTTTAGGGTTGACGTCTAAGCTCACACTTGAAAGGTATTTATCTAATGGCCACTGGCTCAGCAGCTTCCCACCCTAGCATTCATTGCTAGCTTACCAATCTTAAGGCTAATCATTTTATCTCACATTCAGCTTCAAAACATACCAGTGTTAATACCATTACCACTAGTCATTGAATACCATGAAGCCATGGCACTGAACCAGGAGCTTTCACCTTTTATGTGAATTTAAAATGGTACTGTGGAGGCTGAGGCAATTTTCTTCAGGCTAACCCAGATTTTCTAAAGCCCAATTTAAAAAGTCTACACCTGTCAAACTAAAAAAACGCAGCCACTTGAAAATAAACCAGCAGAGTATTGCCATCACCCCGATAAAGCTGCAGGTTTCATCACATGCACCAGACAAATCTACATGGCTAGTTTCAGTTCTCTTCTTTTAAAGAATTTATTAAGCCTATTATACCACACAGTATGTTTTATACACTGACATACAACTCCCTAATAAGATAAAGCAAAGACAAAAAAGCTTATCTTATTAGAAACAAGATACACCACCACTTATTGTCTTCAAACATTATTGCACTTTAACCTTCTTAATTTGACAAAGCATTCAAGAAACATCTGCAGACTAGTTTTAACAGACAAATAACACCTGTAAGCAGACATGACTGTCCTAAATTGTTTATTAGGTGTGAATTTTACAAACTTTACTTATATTAGCGGTAACGGTGGAGCTGGAGAGTATTGCGTCTTCTCCAAGCTGCCCGGCGAGAACCACCAATAGTGTGGTGGAACTTATGGCCCTTTCCAAGGCCACGGCTCTTTCGGCCTGCAGATGTCAGCCCACGCATCTCCCTGTGCTTGTGGACTGGTTTGGTGATCCATTGGGTGTCAGGATTTCTTCTGATAGCTTTATGGAATGGATCAATGAGGATAACCTCAAAAAATTTGTATGTGGAATCTTCACCCACCCAGTAAGAATTCAGGACTCTCAGAGCCCCACAGTGGCGTCCAGCTCGCTCCTCTGCAACGGACTGAAGGCTTCGAGCAAACTTTAGCTGGTTAACACCATGATGCACAGGCTTGCCGTAAGTTGCACCCTTAGGAACTGGGCGTTTTCGGCCACCACGGCGAATCCTATATATAACGTAACCTTGCTTGGCCTTGTAGCCCAGTCGGCGTGCTTTATCAGGCTGGGTGGGACGGGGAGCCCTGTGGAGAGCAGAGAGCTGGCGGTACTGCCAGCAGCGGACCCTCAGAAGAAAGCGCATGACATCAGACTGCTTCTTTCTCCATAGCTCCTGGATGTACTTGTATGCACCCATCTTGGCTTACCTGATGGCTGCCGCCAGACGGAAAGGAAAGAGCTGTACTCCCGAGAAAGTCTTTCTAAGCATGATACCAAAAGCAGAAACCAAAAGTACAAGACTCATAAGTACAACTAATTAAAAACTAGAATATCACATATAACAGCAAAGGAAATAATTAAATGCAAATGGTAAACTCTGAAAATATTTACAACATATATGATGTATTAATACAAAAAATAGCTCTTAAAAATGAATAGAAACTGAGAAAAAAGTATTCCCCCCAAAATAGCCCTAAGAAATGAAGAAATGATAAGAAGATATTTCTGTGGTTGCTAATATATTTGATACTTACGTGGTTTTCAATATTTTCCTCTTTTAAACGATACTGTAATGAGTGTGTTTCTACATATATTACTGTATTTATTCACAAAGAGAGATATTCCTATTTGGTGAGATTAGTCATCCCATGTCTTGACCTTCTCTGTATGTACGTGTCTCATTTGCTTCACACAAATTCCAAGTCATCTTCTTCCCTTTGATTTATTTCTATCTGTCTATCTAAAATAGACTAATATGGAATTAATGATGCAATTTGTGTGATAACCAGAGCCCACTCTGAGTCACAACCATCAGATGTATCAAAACATTATGTTGTACATTACAAATATATAAAATGTTTGCAAATTACAAAAGAAATTAATTGATAAAAAAAGTCAGCCAGGATAGAAAAAACACATGAGGCACAAATACATATTAATCTTAAGGCCCAGCAGCTGGGGTGTTGCTTCCCATAACTTTATTCAGCTGGAATTCTCCTTCTCTGAGCTTCTGTTTTTCTGAAATCCTTATTCAACTGTTCCTCTAAGACAGAATTCTTGTCACATTTGTTTGGTCATTCCAGTTGCTAACACAGAACCTGGCATGCAATATGCACTCGATAGTGTTTGATGCATGAATTCATGTGAAGGAATAAGCTAAGTTTCTTTTCTTCTTTGGAGTCATCATGAGAAGATAAGGAGCAAATTTTGTAAAGATAATTGTAAAATGTGTACATCTAGTGAGGAGGTTAGTCCTATCTACAACCCAAACTCCTTTTCCTGCAGCCAAAAGGATCCATGTTAGAGGAAGACCTGTGTGCCTAAACTTATATTAGATCCTACCAGTAGTCTTCAAGATAAGACAAGACACAGACTATGCCTGGAAGGAGATGGCAATCTAGTGAGATAAGTAAGTTATAAATGCACACATGACACAGACACAAAAATTGAAAAGAAAGAGTATCCAGACAAATATTTGTTCAGATTTAAAAAAGGTTTTTGGAATGATTAGGAACGCAGATAACTAATAGGCTGGAGAAACAGTCCACACTGTGCACCACTTTGGCCCTGCTCCTTGGCTGTTTTCCACCGCAATTAGTTGTCTGGCAAACTTGCAAGATCTTAATAAAAATAACTCATAAGATTTAGTCACATCAGAAAAATCATCAAAATGAGTGATTGCAAATGTTTTGAAAGGGTCATGAGCTAAATAAGCATCTAGGATATACATTGTAAAAATTGCCTTATCTCTTTCATCTCCAAAGAAAACATCAGAAGGATACTGTCATAACTTCGGCACTCTCACCCCATCCTTCAAAATCTATTAATATCACATTGTGAAGTTGGTGCCATTGTCAGGAGTCCAATACAATCCCACAGCATTTCTTTCTTTTATTTTTTCCTTTCTTGGAGAAGTAACCTTTTTCTAATCTTGTTACACATATTTTTATGCCTTCTAACCTAGTAAATACCAGATGTATTTTTTGCTTGTAATTACATCAGATTTCATGACCTAAAAGAGCATGAAAGAATATAATTACGCTATTTATATAAATAATATACTCAGGAGATTGTGTAAAGCCCATCAGAGTTCACAAAGGCCCATTTGCACATAGTTGTTGTCAACTTAAAACCACTCTATGATTTGTTTGGACAGATTATAGTGGTTTTTTTTTTCATTTTAAAAAAGGAGAAAGTTGAAGTTTAGAAATGCTAAGGAAAATTCTCAAGGTTAACAGAGCATGCAAATGGTAAAATGATTCTTGAAAACCATTCATCTGCCTCTAAAACTATGATACCCTGTTCCTATGTGTGGGATGCACAATTGAGCGAAAGAGGGAGAGAGGCAGCTGATCTTCCCTAGTGCCCCTAGCATAGTAGTTGGGAGGTCAGGCAATTTCCAAATTCAATGTACTGTCATAACAATAACTCAATCCATAACTCTTTCATTATTCTACATTTTCCACTAGAAAAAAAAATGGCACTTCTCTGGACTGGCTACATTATTTACAGGAACAAATACCCTGTTCTTAGGGTCTTACCAATGCAAAATAGGAAAAAGTATAGAAAAACGTTCTCCTGGCATTTTATTAATAAATCTTTAAGTATACATCTTAATTTTTGGATGCTTCTATTTCTCTCACAGCCCCAGAAATCCAGCGTTTCTTAGGACTCTCGCTATCCTGAGCAATCTACCAAAACCATCTTCTCTAAGAACCATCTTCTTAGAGAAGTACTTCCCTGTTTTGGTCATGTTTTCCGTAGAAAGAGGAAAATAAATGAGTTCATACTAAGACATTAATGATAGTAATTTGATAAATGGACCTCTCTGTTAATGGCAAAGCTATTTCTTTTATGACTCTCTTATTGGTTCATTTCACATATCAGTGACAGGCTGCAAGGGAAAATATTTGGAAATGGTTAGTCTTACTAGCAACTGCTACCCCTAAACCTCACTATAACATTAATTAGATGGATATTTTTAAGTCTAGCATCCTAGATTTAGATTGATAATTTGTCTATATTGCTTTTAAAATGAAGAATTACATTTTAAATGCTTAGACTATTACACTGAAATATTGTCTGAATAAAAACAATAAACTGTCATTGACAAGTAACCACTTCTACTTTCAACATGTCAGAGAAAACTGTAAAAGACAGAGAAAAGAGACTGGATACTATGGAAGTTTCCCAGTGGATCCGAAGGAAATAAAATGTCCCCTTTTCCTGAGCCAATTGAAGCCTTGATTACATTAACTTTTAGAAAATGCATGAAGAAAATATTTCAGAGAATGGTCTTACTGGGATAAATTCGTATATTTCTTGGAACTCTGGTAGCCCATGAACGACAGCATATGTTAGTGTTAACCTTGTGTTACATTTCTGAACCAGTGTCCAGCTCAGCCTCTGAGGCCATCTGCTTTCAGCGCTGAAAATAACCAGAGATGACTGAATTCTTGGAACACATTTTTCCTACTGTTTCATTAGGAAAACATTTCCACCCTAATCAATCTCTGTGTTTTACCTCAAGCATATATTTGATGAACATCCTAGGTTTGGTTCTTTAGTACACACAGTAGACTTTATATCCCCAGGAAAGCAATATTGGACGTTGGAGAAGTTTCAGTGCACATGCAATGGAATCCTGTAAAGTCTCATTTGCTTTGCTCTCTGCTCTCAGGAGGAAAAGGGACACGTACTAAATGAAACTACAAGAGCAGGGAGATAAAGGAGCCCGCGTGCTGGTATTTTCCCTGCGTTAATGCTTTCAGCATCCTCCTCACTCATTTAGATGTTCTAGTTATATATTTTTTCCCATATCCCATCTATTGTGTTTTCTTGCCTCTTTAGATGGCTCTTTGTGGCTCTCCTGATTGTCGGTATCTGACGGCTGAGGAACATAATCTAAAATATGTGCTCAGATAAATGGTGAAAACAGAACATCTGAAAACACGAAAGTATTCCTGGCTGACTTATGATTCAAATAGGATCTTCTTTGTCCCAATTAAGCAAGCCTACTTGAACAAAGATAGCTAAAACATTGTTTTCACACAGACATTTTAAAAAATGTATCAAATAAAGCGGAAAAAAAGGACATAGAGGATGATACGGGAAGAACATTACTTACTAAGTCATTGCCTTTAGAAATCTTGAAGACATGTATTGAATTGCTTTGTTTCTGAACTGGATGGAAGCTCTGCAAAAATCCTCCTGTGACTTCTTTCATTGCCTGCATTCAGTTTTATATTGTTTTGAAGGTCCAGGCAGGGAGGATATGTAATTGGACATTTGGTGAATGCAGAGGAGTGAAATTGTGTCCAAAGTTATTAGCTTATCTTAGTTTGAAGAGCAAGGAGAACATTTTATTTCATCTAACTTTTTATAGCAATCAATTAATCCTCTGCTTCAAGGATAACAACAGAATGCCTTTATTCATTCTCATGGAAACATTGACATCTAGTGGGTCACTGTATTAATGCAAGCCAGCTCAAAAGCTGTGGGAATTCTCAAATCTCTGTGACATTCAGTGTTGTATGCTCTCTTTGATTAATGTGGCCCATTGATCTCACTAGATAGCTGCTGTTTATAATTGTGTATTTTTAAAAAATGATTCAAAGAAAGCTGTAGAAAACAAAATGAACATATCTCACCAATAGCTTTCATGTATGTTGTAAATAAATTCTTAAGGACTTTTTTACTTGAAGATCTAATTTGTTGTTTGTAGGAATCAAAACTCATAATGGTTCACTGAGTTTTACTAATGATAGAAGCCATCTATTCATGTTGGGAGACCTGCAGAGCCTGGCACAGTAGTTCCCAAACTTTTAAAATTTACAGATGACTTCGATAAACAGTATGAATACTCAGCCAGGAAATTTTATATTTGAGCAGCCACACTAAATTTTGCACACAACCCCAAGGAATGCATAAAACATTTGAAAGTCAGGCTGTAAAAAACAAACAAACAAACAAACAAAACCTGAACTAGTAATAGTTATAGGAAACTCTTGGAAACTCTTTTTTTTTTTGAGACGGAGTCTTGGTCTGTTGCCCAGGCTGGAGTGCAGTGGCGCGATCGCGGCTCACTGCAAGCTCTGCCTCCCCTGTTCAAGTGATTCTCCTGCCTCAGCCTCTGAAGTAGCTGAGACTACAGGTGCCCCCACCACGCTCGTTTAATTTTTGTATTTTTAGTAGAGACGGGGTTTCCCCATGTTGGCCAGGATGGTCTCCATCTCTTGATCTTGTGATCCCCGCCTGCCTCGGCCTCCCAAAGTGCTGGGATTACAGGCGTGAGCCACCATGCCCGGCTGATAGCAAACTCTTTCATAACACTTCCTATGTGTCAGGTACTGTTTTAAGTGCTGTTCATGTATTAGCTCATTTAACCCTCACAACTCTTCTAAGAAGTAGCTATTATTATTCACCCTTTCCACAGAAAAAGAAACAGAAACACAGAGACATAAAAATATTGGCTTGAAGCCACACTGGCCATAGCTGGTAGAGTTAAGACTCAAACCTAGGTAGGCTGGCCCCAAATTCTATGTTCTGTCACACTGTCCAAAGCCTTCAGAGATGGCTAGACAGGCGGATGGAAACCTTAGACACTGGTTTCACTATGGCCAGTCTCTTTAAACAGTCTCTTCAGACTACTGCAATTACCTTCTATCCACCATTGCCTAGAATTGTATTGCAGCAGATAGACATGTATTATCTAATGAGAGGGTAAGAAAACAGGCAGAGAAATACGGCAATGTGTTTTGGGTCCCTTAAAATGGAGATACAATGCAAATTTGCATTACTAGGACCATCAAGTCCTGTAGTCTTGGGCTGACAGCCACTGGAAATAAAAATGACCCATACATTGATCACAAAAACACTGAAATTGAGCAAATATTGTCAGTTCTGGGGTGGCAGGAGATGTGATAGATCTTCTTTGTGTTATAAGACTTTAATCTTTCACCTTCATACTTTGTACTTCAAAAAGTTTCTTCAAAGCAAACTACCTGGATTAATTTTCCTGTGGTCACATTAGAAGAGAAGGGTTACAGCATCTGCTCCCTAGTATGCAATCCTCCTGGAGTGCAATGGTAATGAGGTTAGGGAGAAGTGTTCAAATACATACTAGGTTACTGCCACCCAAGATGTCCCAGCTGGATCATCCTACTCACATCCTCTCCCAGAGGCTGCTGGGAGATTAAAGAAAAAAGCTGTTGGACAGCCAGAAACCTTCCTGAGTAGTGTCTGTCCCCTAAACCCCTAAACACTTGGCTGTGATAAAGAATCTCCTTTTGAACCCATTTCTAGATGGTAAGAGTGGGAGTGGAAGGCCACTTCCACTTCTTTGAAAAGATCTGTTTAATTCCAAGGAACCATTTATAAATATGGGAGTCTCTCAATTACCTTTGTCATACAATTTTCCTTTGAAATGGCTATGGTGAAAACTTTAAAAGCATTCTTTTTGAATTCTAGGAAGTTTTCCCTTTCTCACCTTTGGCACAAATATTTAACCAAGCTAGAAATCATAATTGCTGTTTCACAAATGAAACTGGGTTTGTTAACACAGAATTTTTGATGCAGATAAAGAGAAAGAGAAGTGAACATCCACGGATGGTAAAACATTTTCTCCAGAGTATCCTGATGAATCTAAAAGAAAGGCACACATGTTTTCCAATTAAGAAAATGCCTGCCGAGCAATGGGTAATGCCATATGTTTGAGTCTCTTAAATGGAAATGAACGGTCAAAAGCCTTTTGCTAAAAAAGAAAAGAAAGGGGTTGCTATTGCTCTTGTGGCCTGGTAATCCAAACTTCTGAAATCTTGTCACTTCATTTCTGTTAACTCCACTATTATCTTAAGTGCACTTGGACTATTTAATGTTGATGTCCTAATTCTATGATTAATACAAGCAAATTTACCCTTCTCTACTTTGCCTTTAAAAATACCACTTTTCTCATTCAAAAAGAGAACTCAGTAGATTCCCAGCATAGTTTTCAGTGATTTAATCTTCCGTGATAAAGTCCTGTGCTTTGTACTTCACCGCTGGACTATCAATGTCTCCTCACAAACCCTTGAGGGATGAAATCAAAAGGCTTTTGAGATTCAGAATAGACTCCATCTACTGCCTCACCGTTTCCTTATTCTTTTCTGAGCGATATGAAAGACTTGCTCAATAAATGTTAAATGAATAATAAAGGTCAGAGGAAGGTCATAATTTCTTTTGAAAGAGGCACATTTTCTTAAGCCCATCAAATTGAAATTTTCTAACTACAGGGGAAATACGTACCCTCATTAACAAAGAATGGCCCTTTCATTTTCCACTCAGGACACAGACTTGTGTTCTCCTGATCTAGGTATCTATACAGAACCGTATTAAAAGGGACTGTGACTCAATATTTTGTAAAAATGGTAGAAGGTTTTACTGTAAAGAACTGAAACCTGCAATATAATGAGAATCAGATGTGGCTTACAACATATAGGACACAACTAAGAAAGACTGTTAGGTTGGTTCTGAGACTGAATACCTCTTAGCTAAGGACTAAGGGAATTCCTTTGCCAGTGGAGTTAAAAGACTGAGTTCTGCTTCTGTCTGGTTCCCCTTTGGTGGGTGCTATGTTGCTATTGCTCCATTAGAGTTTGTGCCAAGACCTTTAAAACTCACACTAGAACTTTGTTTAGCTACTCATTGAAATAATGAAAATAATAAATAATGTTAGCATATATATATATATACTCTTATGACTATAATATAAATAATATCATTCATTCAGGGTTTACTGTGCTAAGTGTTCTAGTAAACACTGCATTGTGTTTATTTCACTTAGTTATCCCCTAGTAAAAGATAAGTTTCATGAATGCAGAGACATTTTTTTCTTATACACTATGAAACCACCCATGCCTGGAACACTGTCTACTGTGTAGCTCGTTGAATTAATGAATGAATGTTGATGGTATTACAATATATATTTGACAGATGAAAAACATTAAGGCTCATCAATGTTGCTTTGCCTCTACATTATCAAAGAACAAGTCCCTTTATACACAGCTAGTAAGTTTTGGGGCTGAGGTATAACTCAGTTCTATCTAACTTCAAAAGCCAACAAATATATTTCAAAGTAATGAAGTCTATTGCCATGAAAAGCATTGCTTTCCTTCCAGATGTTATTGGTAAATTATTAGCCCTATGTCTCTACTCTGAGTGAGGCACTTGGCTTCTCAGTGTTCTGCACAGTGGACTCCATTCTCTCCTCTGCAATTAATACAGAAAACATTTTAAAGTCTTTTGTTGGCACTCTACCTACATGGTGCCCAGCTGGAATGTGGTCACCTGTTTGTGCAGGAATGTGACATTCTTATGTGTTAGCATTAACTAATACATAAACATTATTTCATAACAATAGCTCTGGTCATTACGTATATACTTTTTTATTTTTACCAAATATTATATAGGTTTTATTGAGTCTCTCTAGTTTCTCAGCTATTTACCTTCTTTACACTGGACTTTTCACAACTTGTCTCCCCAAACTAGTTTCCTATCCTCAACTATATTTGAAAGTTACAAGCTACATTCAGAAACTGAATGATATTCAGACTAAAAATCTTATGTTCAAGATGACTTAAGCCAAACACTAAGAAGCAGTAAAGAATGTGCTTCCTGGGCTAAATTTGCTTGTGAATCCTTTGTTTTCTTCCCTCCTTCAATGAAGCCTGGAAGAAGAAATCCTGGGTAGTCGAGGGGGTCCTGGCTGACCATTTACTAGCCGTGTATGATTTGGAGCAAGTGCTTTATCCTCACAACTTTCAATCTGTAAACATCGAGGTAGTTTTATATCTGCCTTCAGGGTTTTTATTTTATCTTTGAAAATTTTTAATTTGTTATATTTAACATGAACATTACAAAATTCAAAAATGCCAAAGAATATTTGGTTACACGTAAATCTTCCACCACTGCTATCCTCTAACTCAAAACCACTGTTTCTTATGTATCCTTCCAAAGAAATCCTTTGTATAGTCAAGCAATTTTATTCATTTTTAACACCAAAGGTAGTTTACTATACATAGTTTTCACATTTGTTACTTACTTATCAATATTTCTCAAAGGCCTTTAAATATGTAAGAGCGCACCAAAAGCTTACTCATCCTTTTGACAAGCTATATAACTTCTGTACCTTATAAAATTATTTTTAGATTTAACATGGAAGAACAAACAGGTGAAAATATTCAAGACATTTTTGTAAAGAGAATGATCATAAAGGGAAAGTTTGCCTACCCCACTGTCTAAATGTCCAAGTATACTCTAAAATAGTAAAAGAGTTCAATATTACTACATGACAGACCACAAACAGAAAGCACAGCAAAAGGACCTAATGTATATAACTATCTGGTATATAATAAAATCTATTTAGTAAATGAGATATTTGGAAAAGGTTAAATTAGATTAGTATCACATTCCAAATATATTCTAAATGAATTGAAGGGTTAAGTGTAAGAAAATGAAACCATAAAAGAAGCAAAAGTAAATACCCCATGTTTATTGCAGTCTTATTCACAATAGCCAAGATACGGAATTGATGTGTCTATCAATGGACGAGTGCATGAAGAAAATGTGGTACATATACACAATGGAATATCAGCTCTTGAAAAAAGCCCTGAAATCCTGTCATTTGCAGCAACGTGCATGAAACTGGAGGACATTATGTTAAGTGAAATAAACCAGGCACAGTAAGACAAGTATCACTTGTTCTTACTCATGTGTGGGAGCTAAAAAGAGCTGATCGCATGGAGGTAGAAAGTAGAATGGTGGTCACCAGAGGCTTGAAAGTGTGTATGTGTGGGGGGTGGGGAGTGAAGACAGGTTAGTTAATGGGTATAAAAATACAGTTAGATAGAAGAAATAAGTTCTGGTGTTCATTAGCACAGTAGGATGACTATACTTAACAATAATTTGTTGTACATTTCAAAATAGCTAGAAGATTTGGAATGTTCCCAACACAATAAATGATAAATGTTTAAGGTGATGAATATCTCAGTTACCCTGATTCGATCATTACATGTTGTATGCTTGTATCAAAATATCACATATACTCCATCAGTCTGTACAGTGTATGAATAAAAATGCTAATTTAAGACACAGATGTATAGATAGATACATGTAAACATGTAAACATGTATCTATGTTTACATAGATACTATGTAAACATCTAACTGAACTTGAAGCTGTAAGACCTTTTTAGGCATAAAATCAAAATTAAAAACCAGGGAGAAAAAGTATGATAGATTTTTACTATGTACTAGTAAAATTTTTGTTGTGTCAGAAAATTAATAGGCAAATTATAAATAGAAAGTTTTTGAAACACGTATGGCAGACAAAGGGCTAACAACCTTCATGTTGAAAGAGGTCTCACAATGAAAGAGTTAGAAAAACGTAAACCACCCAATATAATGGAAACTAAAGTATATGAGGTGGCAATAAATATACTAAAGAAAAACATATACAAAACACCAATAAGCATTTTTTAATGTCCAACTTGCCAGTAATGCAAAATGGTAAGTAATACTAAAAAGAACATAAAACAGCATTTCTTTCACCTATACAGTTGGGAAAGATAATTAAATGCACAATTTTCAGTACTGGCAAATATTCAGTGAAATAGATGCTCTCATACCTTTACCATCATTCTGAAGGGTAATTTGATATTATGATACAAGGGCTTTAAAGTTGTAAAATATTTGCCCATATTTTCATTTTAAAAAGTTATTCTAATAAAATAATCAGATGTGTATTAAAATTTTATATACAACGATGTCCACATAACACAGTGAAAAGTTCCAAAGAACTTACATGTCTATTAATATGTCAGTGTATACATATTTTGCTACATTACACACCTGTTAAAATAACACTTCACAGAAAATATGATGACAAGATAAGTTTGTCATACAGTTAAATTTAAAAATTAGAGATAAAATTATATATCACATAAATCTAAGCATATATAATTTAAACATATATATAAACAAATACATGATCATGTGTTATGTGAATCCAACTTAAACATATATATCTTCTATAAAAAATAAAGTTTTACACAAACTGTTAACTCTTTTTAGGATGAAATGATAAGAATTTTCTTTTAAGTTATGTACAGAAAGGTGTTATCTTTATAACTAGAAAAAGTCAATAAATGTTATCTTTAAAATTAGAATTGTAGCAAACATCTTTGACTTAGATATTTAACTGTTATTATTCAAGTGTCACATTATCTGTGCCAACCCTTACTGAATGTTGCTTGGATATGGAATTTTTTTTAAAAGGAAACAAACATATTTTGAATCATTCTCAGGAAATCTCTAAGCTCTAAATTTAAAGTCCAGAAGTATCCCCTGGAGGGGTCCAAGTATTATTAATATTTCTGCTTCACTTTGAAACAGCTATTTAGATTTTTAAAAAGGAATTGTTGTGTATACAAACACTGCTAAGGCTCAATTAAGTGGCCTCAGTTAATACCAGTAAGAGAGACAGTGTACATGAAAGAACTCAGATTGTTCCAGTTGTTACTGTAAGCAACAGCCATGGGATTTGCCAACCTAAGTCAGTGTTTTTGCCTTAGCCAGCCATAGCTAAGATGTCATATGCTCAAGTTCCACCCTTGGAACAAAAACAGGAATTAGGCTGGTAATCTAGGTTAGGAATTCATTTCAAAACAAATCACATTGTGTGTGTGTGTGTGATTTGCCAACTAATTTTTCAGTTTCTTTTCATGGTTTTCTGAGAAAGATCAAACCCATGATTCAGTTAACATTACTCGAATTGGCAAAAAAAACTAGTCATGCACAAAACAATCATAACTAATGTTTTTAAACATCCTTAAATATGTTCTGTTTCACTTCTTTCACTTTATTAGGATAATCAACTCCACGTTAATTTTCCAATACTACTAATCAGGGTTCAATCCCCCAAAGCAAGTAAAACTGAGATGTCCCTTAATTATCAAGAGATCCTACTCTTCAGATCTGCTGATGCCCAGGGTCAGTAAAAAATGTGTCAGTACTCAGATTAGCAATACTTGTGGTTTATTTTACATAAAATACTTCTCCACTGGTATTTCTTCATTTATTGATATATGATAGCTGATATCAGTGTACATCAATCCAAAATATGCCGTGGTAGATTTTTGCTTAAAAATGGGAAGAAGTAGATTTCGGCAGGCCAATGCTGCACCTGAGAATAAAAAGAAAAAAGCCAGATAACATATGGTAATCATCTGTTTGAAGTCTTCACACTGCTACAACAGAAAAGAGAATTGGAAAAACTGTAACTCCAGAGAGGGAAGAACATAGCAGAAATAAACAGAATTCTGTAGTTATATTTACCCTTGTGGCATTTGGCAATTTTGTGCATGGGCCAAAGGATGAATGTTATGTGTGTAGATTAAATGATGCCCAGATACCTGGTAAAACATTATTTCTTGGTATGTCTGTGAGGGTGTTTCTGGAAGAGATTCACATTTGAATCAGTAGACTGAGCAAAGAATATCCATCCTCACCAGTGTGGGCAGCATCATTCAATCCATTGATGGCCTGAATAGAACAAAAACGTGAAAGAAGGGTAAATTATTTCTCTCTCTTCTTGAGCTGGTACATCCATCTTCTGCTCCACAACACTGAAGCTTTTGGTTCATGGGTTTTCAAACTCCAGGACTTATACCAGAGGCTTTCCTAGCCCTCTTCTCAGCATTTGGAATCAGCTTCATTGGTTCTCAAATCTTCAGACTCAGACTAAATTGCAACACTGAAATATACATATTTAATTGAATTATCTATATATGTAATACATATATATTGCATATATACGTATAACTTGTTTATTTATACCATGAATACTGTTTCTCTGGAGAGCCCTGACTAATACAATGAGAATCTGAATTATGTACTCAGACAAGAATGCTACAAAAGGACAGAGAAAACAGAACTAAACTTTTGGCAGAGACATGGGGAGTCTAAATCATATTGCTAGCTTTCTTCTCATGACAGTTACCAAATTCTGGAACAGTAGCAGGCAGGAAATTAAAATCTAAACAGAAAGCTTCTAAAAGACGGACATGAACAGACACTTCTCAAAAGAAGACATTTATGCAGCCAAAAAACACATGAAAAAATGCTCATCATCACTGGCCGTCAGAGAAATGCAAATCAAAACCAAAATGAGATACCATCTCACACCAGTTAGAATGGCCATCATTAAAAAGTCAGGAAACAACAGGTGCTGGAGAGGATGTGGAGAAATAGGAACACTTTTACACTGTTGGTGGGACTGTAAACTGGTTCAACCATTGTGGAAGTCAGTGTGGCGATTCCTCAGGGATCTAGAACTAGAAATACATTTGACCCAGCCATCCCATTAGTGGGTATATACCCAAAGGACTATAAATCATGCTGCTATAAAGACACATGCACATGTATGTTTATTGCGGCACTATTCACAATAGCAAAGACTTGGAACCAACCCAAATGTCCAACAACGATAGACTGGATTCAGAAAATGTGGCACATATACACCATGGAATACTATGCAGCCATAAAAAATGATGAGTTCATGTCCTTTGTAGGGACATGGATGAAACTGGAAACCATCATTCTCAGTAAACTATCGCAAGGACAAAAAACCAAACACCACATGTTCTCACTCATAGGTGGGAATTGAACAATGAGAACACATGGACACAGGAAGGGGAACATCACACTCCGGGGACTGTTGTGGGGTGGGGGGAGGGGGGAGGGACAGCATTAGGAGATATACCTAATGCTAAATGATGAGTTAATGGGTGCAGCACACCAACATGCTACATGGATACATATGTAACAAACCTGCACATTGTGCACATGTACCCTAAAACTTGAAGTATAATAATAAAAAAAAAGATAGAAATAAAAAAAAAGAAAGCTTCTAAAAGACTAAATAAAGCTTATACAGTCTCATATGGAGATAGCATTAAGCAAGTAAAAATGCAACCCCCAAAGCCGGAGAAATGATTTGCAACACATATATCCAACAAAGATTTATAGCTATAATATGCAAAGAACTTCTACAAATCAATAACACATGATATATTTAATTGAAAGAAAACCAGTGGGCAAAAGATATTACCAAGTGTTTCACAAAAGCACATATCAATTTGCATTTGCCAATAGTCATAAGGAAAGGAGCTCAGTTTCATTAAGAATCAGAAAAATGATAATTTAAATCACAAAGCAGTACTACTACACACCAAAAAAAGCTTAAATTAAAAAAATTAACAATTCCAAATGTTGGTAACAATGCAGAGCATCTGGAACTCTCATATATTGCTGGTGGGAGTATAAACTGAAGAAATGCTTGGCAGTATCTACTAAAGCTAAGCTGTGCATATCTTTGACCCAGCTATTCTACTTTTAGATACAAGCTCAAAAAAATGCATAAGCATATTCCCCAAAAGACACGTCCAAGAATTTTCACAGCAGCACTATTTATAATATCCCCATATAGGAAGCTACTCAAATATGTAACGACAGTAGACTGAATAAATAGTGGCATATTTAGACAATAAGTACTATTTAGCAGTCAGAATGAACTGTAACTATACACAAAAATACAGATATAAGTCACAAATATACAGCAAAAGAAGCCAGACTCAAAAGATTGCAAAATTAATCTATGGTGTCACAATTCAAGATAGTGGTTACTCTTAGAAAGCTACCAAATGTAAGGAGACAGAAGAGACCTTCTGGGATCCAGGTGATGTTCTGTTTTTAATCTGGGTGCTGGTCACATGAGTTTGTTCACTTTGTGAAAGTTTATTCTGCCATACACTATTGATCTCTGTGCTTTTTGTGGATATATTTCAATTAAAAGTTTACATCAAAATGTATATGTGTTTATAAAGCAGAGCTGCCGTTAGCTAGCCCAAGATAACAACTCCCATAGATTGAGAGCTGTAACAAACTCTCAGGGAACATTCAATTCATCAGTTAGACACACACAACGAATACATTTTTGCCTATCAAATTACTAAACAAATATTAATTAAACACCAAATGGTGCCAGTGGTAAAAGCTTAAGGATAAGATATATTCCTAATTTCATGGTATTTACAAAATATTTACAATCCATTTTTGGGAGATAAGATTAGAGATAAAATAATAGCAGAGTTTGAAACTACAAGCTAATCTGTATATGTCTTTTCTCCCTCACTCTGTGTGTGTCTTTTCTCCCTCACTTCCCCCCTTGAGATATATATTCTCTTAAGAGTGGGTTAAGATTAATTTTGTGCAATTTGAATCTTGGAAATTTTCAGCTGATTCCATTTGAGATGTCGCTCCAGCCACGAAGATATCTTTTGAGGATCATATATCTTGCTCACAAAATATTATTATATTACTTGGAAATGGCAAGACTGGGTCCTGAAAATCTATCAACTTAGAGAAGTGAGGAGCAGAAATTATCCTATAATAGGATCCTATGATCTTATTACGGGTTCTCCGAAATAATCACCTTCTTAACCACCAATCAGATCAATGTTTTACTGTCTCCTTGCCAAGTCTCACAAAATACTGCCCTTATGTAAATTCCCGTAGCTTTGGCTTTCTCCTTCATGTCATAGGTTCTGCTCCTTCCAAAAACCCACCAATGTCAGATTCCACTTCCATTTTGGTCAATAACATATATCCTGGTTTGGAAAGCCACTTTCACTGGGCTAGGCCATTGATTTATCCTGTTCTCAGCACGCATATACCATTCCTGTCCAACTCTTGATCTGCAGATGCCACCCACAGGTATTCTGATTCAATTATTCTAGAGCATGGCCTGGGCTATCAGTATTTTTACACTATTTTTCTCTCTCTTCTCTTTTGGGAACTCCAATTAGATGGATATTTGGCCAATTAAAGTTGTCCCCTATCTCACTGATGTAATACTCATTTTTTTCAATCTTTTAATACTGTTTATTATAGTTTATGTTTACATACAAGTCATTAATCTTTCTTCTGCCTTGTCTAATATGCTGTTAATCTCATCCAATTTTTTTATATTAAACATTGTAATTTTTATCTTTAGAAATTTATTTTGGATATTCTTTATATACTTTATATCTTGGTTTCTGAGGACACCCAACCCTGTCTCCTCAACTCAGGGACTGCCAGGCTTTGCCTGGTATCTTCTCTTCATGCTGCAGCCTGGAAACTCTCTAGACAGTTACCTGGTGCAATCACAGTGTTCACTTTGTTTGCTTTTCCTCTCTCCCAGGTATAACCGTTCCATGCTGCCTAAGGTCCAATGTCTAAAAAATTTCTGTTTCAGAGATTTTTCCTGGGATTTTAGCTATTTTAGGCAGAAGGGTAAATCCAGTCACAGTTTCCTCACCTTGGCTGATGGCAGAATATTTTTTTCACCTTGTTTGAGAAGTTTTACTATTATCTGCCCACATAGAGATGTATTTCTTTTTAATCTCATCTTTCATGAATATTGTCTGTGGTTTCCAAATTTAATAGCGCATATTGTATGTAAATTTTTAAAATATTGGAATAAAACATAAATATAGTAAGTACAAAAATTCCAAATGTGCAGCTTAATGTGTTGTCATGAAGTAAACACACCCATTTGATCAGCATTCAGATCAAGAAATTTAAAAATCACCAACAGGCCGGGCGCGGTGGCTCACGCTTGTAATCCCAGCACTTTGGGAGGTGAGGCGGGCGGATCACGAGGTCAGGAGATCGAGACCACGGTGAAACCCCGTCTCTACTAAAAATACAAAAAATTAGCCGGGCGTGGTGGCAGGCGCCTGTAGTCCCAGCTACTCGGAGAGGCTGAGGCAGGAGAATGGCGTGAACCCGGGAGGCGGAGCTTGCAGTGAGCCGAGATCGCGCCCCTGCACTCCAGCCTGGGTGACAGAGCGAGACTCCGTCTCAGAAAAAAAATAAATAAATAAAAATCACCAACACTCCAGAAGCTCATCTGTGACCACCTCCTACCATCTGCCCTCAAAAGCAGTGACCATCTAGAATCTTAGTGTTGCAAAAAATATTTTATTCCATTTTAAAATTTATATAAATGGAATCATAAACTATGTATTCTTTTATCTCTGCTTTTTTGGTTCAGCATTATATTTCTAAGAACCATCGATGTAATTGCATATAGTTAGAGTTTTTAAAATTCTCACTGCTCTATTGTATTGCTACATACCAGTATTTAATTATCCTTCTATTATGGTTGGATATTTGGGTACTTTTCACTATTATGAATAAGACTTCTACAAAGCTTATTTTGTATATGTCTTTTGATGAACAAATGTATGCACTTCTGTTAGGAATATGGCAGGAGTCCAATTGCTGGGTCATATAATGTATAAATATAAATATATATATTCAGGTTTGTTACATACTGCCAACTATTTTTTCAAAGTGGTTATACCAATTTACATTTTCAGTTGCTTCACATCCTCACTAACAGTTGGTATTTTCTGTCTTTTACATTTTCCCCAGAGGGTAGTGATATCATATTGCAGTTCTGAATTTGAATTTTGCTGATTCTTAATGAAGTTGAGGATCTCTTCTTATGTTTACAAGCCAACTGGTATCCTATGTTATAAAGTGCCCATTTAAATCATTTCCCTATCGTGTTGCTGACCTCTCCCCGTGACCTCTTTCATTAATTGGAAGGTGTTCTTAATATATTCTGGGTAAAAATCCTTTGTTAGACATCTGTGTTACAAAAAAATCTTCCCCCACTCTGTGACATATATTTTTATTCTCTTACTGAAGTATTCTCATGAACAGGAGTTCTTAATCTACTAGCTCAATTTGGTTTTTCTTCTTTAAAGTTAGTAAGTTTTGTATATTTTAAAGTAAATGCCCATTTTAAGCACATATAATTTTCAGTTTTTCAAAAAAAACTTACTATTTTAACTTTCAAATTTCAGACTACTATCTGAATTTATTTTGTTTATATTTTATGGTAGAGATCAAGACTTACTTTTCTCGTCTGTATATTCAGTTAACCAAGTACTTGTTGAAAAGACCAACCTTCCTCCTACAGTGC
Organism: Nomascus leucogenys; assembly: GCF_006542625.1. Lineage (NCBI taxonomy): Eukaryota > Metazoa > Chordata > Mammalia > Primates > Hylobatidae > Nomascus > Nomascus leucogenys. The sequence continues at coordinate 99,547,860 of NC_044391.1, forward strand.
TACATTGCAAAATTTGTAATAAATTAAGTGACTACATGTGTCTTGGCCTGTTCCTGGAACTGCACTTCAGTTCTATTGGTTTGTCCTGGTACCAATATTACATTGTCTTATTTACTGTAATTTTGCCATCTGGCATTGTTAGTCTTTGGTTTTCTTTTTCTTCGAGAATTGGGTTCAAGATTTGACTATTCTTGACATTTCCAATTTCAAAATAAATTTTAGAATCAGTTTATCAATTTCTAAAGAGTAACCTGGTAGATTTTATGTCTGTTTGAATGAATTGTACATATCGATTTTTGAATATTGAACAAACCTTGCATTTCTCAGATAAATCCTACTTGGTTATGATGCATTATCATTATTTATTCCTGGATTCCATTTTGTCATGTTATTTTTAAGGATTTTTGCATCTATGTTTGTAAGAAATCTTGACCTATAGTTTTCTTTTCTTGTAATGTCTTTGTCTATATTTTGGTATTTGGATAATATTTGCCTCCTAAATTGAATTGGAAGTATTCTATTCCTTCTTCTTCTATTATCTGGAAGAATTGTTGTAGCATGTAAATGTCTAGTAAAATTAATCAGAGAAGTCATCTTTTTTTGGAGTGCCCTTGGGCAAAGATTATCTTTGCCAGATAGAAGGCTATTTAAGTTATCTGCCTTCTCTTGAATTAGCTTTGGTAGATTGTGTCTTTCTATAAATTGATCCATTTAATCCATGCCATCAAATTTATTACAATAAAGATATTCATAATAGTTTCTTATTAATATCTTCAAGGTCTGTATGATCTAGCGATAACATTTCTTTGCTGATATTTATCGTCTGTGTCTAGAAGTCTATCAATTTGATCTTTCCCAAGAAAGAGCATTTGACTTTATTGATTTTCCCTATTTTTAAAATTACTTTTAGTTTAGCTCCTAACTTCATTATATCCTCTTTTTTTGCTTGCTTTGGATTTAGTTTGCCTTTATTTTGCTATTGTCTTAAAGTGGAACCTTAGCACATTAAGATAAATCACATTAAATCTTTCTTCTTTTCAAGTGTAAGCATTTTATGCTATAAATTTTTCTTCAAGCTCTGCTTTAGCTGCATAACATAAAGTATAATATATTCTGATTTTCATTAAATTAAAATTATTTTTAATGACCCTTTTAAATTCCTTTTTGATACAATAGTTGCTTAGAAATATGTGGTTTAATTTCCAAATATATGAAGATTCGCCAGATATTTTTCTGTTATTTATTTCTAGCATAAGTCCATTCAAGAAATTTGGTGTGCTTTATCTGACAGCCAAGAATATAAAATATCTCAGTAGATATTTTATATGTACTTTCAAGGTGTGTATTTTGCTGTTATTAAAATAATTGTTCTCTAAATGTCATTTTAGTCAAGTGGTTAATCGTGTCGTTCAGGTATTATACAGCGTTACTGATTTTTCTCTACTTTTTCTATTAATTAGACAGAGGAATGTTGATCTTTAACTATCTTTGTAGATTTACCAATTTTTCTTTTGAGCATTTCATTGGGATACATATATATATATATATATGTATGCACACATGTGTGCATATATACATTGGGATAGATATATACATACATACATGAAGATTTGTAATTGGGTACATAAACTTTTAAGATTGTTATGTCTTCTTGATGAATTAATTTACTTATCATTATGTAATATCCCTTTTTATCCGTGGTAATATCCTTAATTTTGAAGTCTATTATGTCTTCCATTAATACAGCCACTCCAGTATTCTTGTAATTAGTGATTAGAATATAATCTATATTCTAATCTGTAAAGACAAGAAGAGATTTAGTAAAAACAAAAACAAAAACAAACCTGTAAGTTAACTGAAGAATTTTAGTAATGTTAACTAAGTCACTCTGTTGATCTATTGAACACTTTATAATCTATGAAGATAGAATATAATCTATCTTTTTACTTCTTACTGACCTATGCTCCAATAGACTTAATACTTTTCCCTCCCAAATTCATACATTGAAATCCTAATCTCCAAGTTGATGGAATTAGTAAAAGGGCCTTTAGGAGGTGATCAAGTCATAAGGGTAGAACCCACATGATTAGAATTAGTGCCTGATATTGTTTGGATGTTTGTCATCTCCAGATCTCATGCAGAAACATGATCCCCAATGTAAGAGGTGGGGCTAGTGGGAGGTGTTTGGGTCATGGGGGCAGATCTCTCATGAATGGCTTGGTGCCCTTCCCTTGGTAAAGAGTGAGTTTTTGCTCTATTAATTCACCCACAAGAGATGGTTGTTCAAAGGAGCTGGCACCTCCACCCCTCTCTCTTCTTCTCTCTCTCTCACCATATAACACACCTGCTCCCATTCACCTTCCTTCATGAGTAAAAACTTGCTGAGACCTCACCAGAAGCCAAGCAGATGCGAGTACCATACTTGTACCATTGCAGAATTGTGAGCCAAATAAACCTCTTTTCTTTACAAATTAGCAGGTCTCAGGTATTCCTTTATAACGGTGAAGAACAGACTAACACAGTGGCTCTTATAACAGAGACCCCAGAGAGCTAGCTAGCACCTTCTGCCATGTGAGAACACACCTAGAGTGTGCTATCTATAAACCAGAGAGTGGGCCTTCACCAGATGCTGAATCTGCTGATGCCTTGACTTTGAATGTCCCAAGCTCCACTACTCCACTACCCACTACTGTGAGATATAAATTTATTATGATTTTAAACTACCTAGGTTCTAATATTTTATTATAGGAGCCTGAATGGACTGAGACACTGTGTGTTCATATGCAGAGACAGCATGTTTAAAATGTTCACGTTTCTTCAGCTGCCTACAATAATCTCTTCTTATCTTTGATTTTCAGCAGTTTGTCTATGACATATACAGATATGTTTACACCATAAACATTCTTTGTGGGATACTCTGAGCTTCATGGATCTGTTATTTGTTGAATGATCTGTTTTGAACAACATAGATCTGTTTATCATTAATTTTGAAAAATCCTCAGCCATTATTCATACAAATATTTATTCTGCTTATTTCTATATCTTTTCTCCTTCTGAGATTCCAATTAGTTAATATTTTAGACCATCTGATATTGACCCACATTCCTGGGGTGTTATGTTGGTTTTTTTGTTTGTTTGTTTTGTTTTGTTTTAGCATTGTTTTTCTCTTTGTGTTTTATTTTGGGTAATTTCTATTAGCCTACTTCCAAGCTCACTCTTTCCTCAAATGTGTCTAGTCTTCTGATCAACTTGTTGAAGGAAATCTTCAGCTCTGATAGCCCATTTTTCTTAATTTCTAGTATTTTGCCATTTAAACTAATTTTTATCTCTCTGTTGAAATTCCCCATTCACTCATATATATTGTCCACCCTTTTTATTAGATATTTTAACCTGTTAATTATGGTAATCTTAAACTCCTAATTGTTCTAATAGCTAGATTCTCTCTGTGTCTAGTTCTGCAAATTACTTTATCTTTTTACAACAGGTCTTTCGTTTTCTTTTTGTGAGTCACATAACTTTTGATCGGATGCTAAACATAACATATCAAATAGTAGTAGAGTCTGAGGCAAATAGTATTTATTCCTAGAAATGAGTTCTCTCAGGTTGTTAGTACAGGGAGAGTTTGACTCAATCTAGTCAATAATTGAGTTGGATTTGGCTTTTTTTGTTGCTGTCATTATCCTCAGTGACCCAGTCGTCAAATACCTTCAGCGTTGGGCTGCCATCTTCTGCATAGAAGATGGGGCTGCTGGAGGGGCTCTAGTGTTCTTTTTCTATCCCTCCATTTCAGCAGTTCCTGAATGTCTGAATCACAGAAAGAGTCTCTTTACACCCTTTTCCATCAGCAGGTTGCTTCTGCCAGTTACTTAGTGTTAGCTACACGGTGGGAGTGAGGAGGGTTCTTGTTCCCCTGGTTCAACCTCAGGCCAAGTAAGGCAAGGCTTCATATAGGTCTTGTGAATGAGTATTTTTAGCATTCCTTCCCCTTCTCCTTCTCCTTTTCCTTCCCATAGCACCCAAACTCTTTTTAAAATCTGTGTCAATTGTCAGGCAAGAGATGGTTTTCTGGTCCTCTGCAAGTGGTAACATATCTCTGCTTTGTACTGGTGCATGATTCTTGACCCAAGAGGTTTTTCTGCTCTTTCTTCAACATTCCTTATGTTAAGAGTGTTTTCTGTCCTCTCCCAGTCTCTGAAGCCCTTTGTTTCCTATGGAAGAAGGATCTGCAGAAGTGGATAGTGTTTTTGCCTGTCACTCAGTGGCATTTAGTTAGCTCCTACACATCTACCCCACTATAGGCCAGGGGTCGGGGGCTTTCCAGCCTCTTGCCTTGCACCCAGTCTCTCTGTGAGCACCAGTAGAGACCCATGGAGAACAGTTTGTGAGTTAGGGCAAACGCTCCTTGTGTTTGGGGCTCTCCATTTATCTAACCTGAAATCTTAGCCCACTCTTGGCCTTTAAAAAGCATTTACATTCTTAGCTAACATTTTTCTGACATGCTTCTATGAAAGCTGTTTATTCTTCCCATGCTCTGTGAAAGTTGAAAAGGTTTGTGTCAGCCCTCCCTATACCAAAGGATCTGTTACTATTCAGAATTCAGTTTTCCTCATTGTCTTGTGACCTCAGGACTATGAGGTCTAATGGCTATAATAAAAGCTATTATTTTGTAGATTATCTGGCTTTTGCTCATTGCTAGGCTAGGGGTAACAGTCTTTTGAGTTCTTGGTATCCCAAGTGGAAGAATAATTTACTTGCTAGGACCTTGATTGAGATTAAAATCTACAGATACATTTTGGAAGAATTTCGCCTATACAATATAAGCCTTTCAAGCAACATAGGATTTACTTTAAAAATTTTTTGAGTGGTTAACTTATGAATAATTGTTGTTAGCATAATTGTGCTAATATAATATTGTATTAATTGCTACATTAGTATTATAAATAGTACTAATGTTTTAAGCATGCACATTGACTCATGTTTGGGAAAATTACCCTTACTGACATTCTACATCTGCTCTGGAATGATGAGGCGGCAGAGGTAGGGAGCAAATTTGAAGGCAAGACAGTAATACAGTCATACCCCCTTTCTTCTCATTTTACAGGGCATCATATCACTTGCTCAAAGATAAACAGCAACTAGTGAGTGACAGACTATAACCCTGGTCTTGTCGGCCCTCCAGTTCAGGAATCTTTCTTCTACACATTACATATACTAATGTACTTTGTAAAGATCTCTTGGCTTTTTTTCTTTTTAAAAATAAAAAATAATAATTACTCAAATTTTTCAGAACATCAATAAGTTCATGACATTTCAAACTTCTAATACCTATTCTTATAGCTAAAACTTTCAACCTTGGATTTTTGCACTAAATCCTCTGATAAAAAAGAAGCCTTTACTTTATATAGAGTCTTCTCATATTCATCTTTATTAGTACTTTCATGTGAGCCTGTCATTTTATGTCACTTTGCTTCTCATACACATTTGAATTCTAGGTAATCTTTGGGATCTCACCACTTGAAAAATTGTTATTTTTTGTATCAAGATTGGCAAAATGTCTTTAAAATTAAATAATCTGGCAAACAGTCCTTGCCATTCTCTACTTGAATTTTTTTCACTGATACATAGATGTGCATTTTTGGGGATACATGTGCTAATTGGATATATTCATATAATCAAGTTAGGGTAACTGGGATGTTCACCACCTTATTTATCTTATCTTTACACTAGGAACATTCAAATTATTCTCTTCTAGCTATTTTGAAATGTACAATTGATTAATATTAATTAAGTCACTCTGTTGATCTATTGAACACCAGGTCTTATTTCTTCTATTTAAGTGTATATTTGTATCCATTAACCAGTTTCTCTTCATCCCTCCCTCCCCTCTACTTGATTTGAAGTTACTGAAATTAGAAAACTAAGCCTGGATTTCAAGTTAACTAGCTGATCATCTTACAACTCAAGTCGGTGTGGCCAATGTCATGCAGGAACCTCAATAGCATGAGCTGGGAAACAGGACCCAGACATGAGGAAAAGGAAATATCAAAACTAGTAATGGGGCGAATTACCCTACACAAGGACAGATTCCCTGGGGAAAGGTGGTAATGGCATTGAATGAAATGAAATAAAGTAGCTTTAGTCTGACATTTACCCAGAGTTACTGCGTTCTTTAAACATACTAAATGAAAGTTTCAAGTTTTTCCAATCTTCCTTTAGATTTATGGGCTTCTGATGGACCTTTCCTTGAAAAGAAGAGTTCACCAGAACAGGATACTAAAGAATTTTAGTAATTTGCCAAAATAAACAAACAGAAAAAACAAAAACAAAACAAAACAAACAACCAACAGTCAGTTAGGAAATCAGACTGTAATCAGGCTGTCAGACTCCTGAGTAGGGTTTAGCAAAATATAAACCACAGGCCAAATCTGACCTGCCACTTGTTTTTGTAAGTAAAATTACATTGGACACAGCTATGTCTATTCCATTTTCCATGTGCATCCACAGGGATATTTTAAACTGCAAATTTAATCTTATACTTAAAACCTTCCAAAGGCTTCCTACGGCTCCAAAATCCTTTATACGACATACAAGGCTATTCACAATATGGCCCCTGCTTACCTCTATAGACTGCACGTTTCTCACTATTTCCCATCTTACACTCTGGTTGGATTTTATTCTCTTGCCTCTGGGCTCTTGTACATACTCTTCTCTTTGGCTTTAACAGGATTATCCTTTCTCTTTTTGTGGTTCCAGCATAGAAGCCATCATATCCTTAAGCAATACCCAGACACTCAAGAGTTCCATATGTTCCCATAAAACCCAGAAGATCTATTACTAACAGTGATCATGCTACTGTTTATTTTGTTTGTGGTATGCATCAGGGGTTGCTAAACTACAGCCCATAGGCCATATCCAGATGCTATCTGTGTACAGTCCACAGGCTAAGAATAGTTTTCACATTTTTATATAGTTGAAAAAACTCAAAATAAAAATTTCATGGCATACAAAAAATTATATGATATTCAAATTTCATTGTCCACAAATACAATTTTACTGGAGCCCAGCCACACTCATTTGTTTATGTGTTGTCACACACTGTGAAGGTGTTGTAGATACAATCAGGAAAGAGAAAGCTCTATCCCAGTTTTCAGAGTTTGGTATCCACAATATCTTCCCCAATGTGTAGCTCAAAGGATGCACTCAAGTATCTGTGGCATGAATAACGTGTGAATAAGGAAGTAAAACTATTTTGCCCAGTAATCAGTTGCAATTCAACATAAAATCCAGCCAGATTTACCATTTCCTAGCCAAGTTATCTTTGCTACTAGATCAGGTCTCCTTTTCTATGACAGTAGAACAACATTATTCTTAGATTTTTCATAAAATTTAAATTTCCTCCAAATTTTTCATAGTCTGGGATGTCGCCTAGATTACAGGTTTGAAGATGCTGAAGTGTTCATGAGAAAACCTCCCCTGTTATGCCCACAAAGAGTAAATAATGATAGAGGAGCACTTCTGCTCAAAGCTCTGCTTTAAAACAGCATTTTGATAAGTTCAAGCACACCTCAAAAGCAAAGCTTATTTAAAAAAAAGTATATAAAAGCAAGCACCGTGATTAACTATATCCAGATGGGAGAAAAATGTGTTGACATTTCAGCAAGAACAGCCTTCAATTCAAGCCAAAAAAATCCTCATTTAAACTTTCTAGTCAGCCAAAATTTCCAGCTGCATGGATTCTCTTGTGAACAAACAGGCCAACACACAGAATAAGGTCACTGAAGAATGTGCCAGTAATCACAAACTGTAATTAAGCAGTAATGACCCCAACCTGAAGCTTTCTTCAGGATTAATGAATACCTGAAAAGCCAGTGGCCCAAGGCAGCCCTCATTCTATCTAGAATGCCCTGGGATAAAGTGAGTGCTATAAACAAAATGTGTTTCCAGCTTATATCATCCCCTAAAGTTATCTTTTCCACTACCGTCTCAGAGTTGGATTTTTATAGCACTCCTTGTGAAAAAGGCCAAGTTTAATCAAAAAAAGATAAAGGAAAAACTGAAATTCAAAAACAGCATAGAGGATTTCTTTTGGATGAGGCAGTGGGGTTAGTATACGTTTTACTTAGAATATTTAGCTTTAATTTCCAGCTTTGCTCTCCTCCTCAGAAACACAAGGATAAGAATATTTATTATATGCCAGATGATTCACATGAATTTACCACTATAGTAAAAGTAAAATTAAATTACAATTATTATTGTGAAATGTGATATACAAAATGTCATCACTCAAGTTCAGAGCTCTAAAACAGAGTCAAGAAGCCATTCCAACAACTGCCTGCAAGACCTGCAACCATGAAAAAAAATCAAAAAACAAAAAACAAAACCCAGAAACTTATAGAAACTTTCCTGGAACTTTTCAACTGGGCCAAACCACCAGACCACAACATCCTGGAAACAGCTGAATTTCTCTAGCACTACAGCTCCTCAATGGCAACAACCAATGAATTATGGACCCATGTGCTATGACAGCTACCTCCACGAATGATAATTCTTTCAAAACAACTTGTGTAATTTCCCTGAGCTTTCTGAAAAAAAAAAAAGAAACAAAAAAAAAAAAAAACAAAAAAAAAAACAAAAAAACCCTACACTCTTCCCTCTCTTCAGAACACAGTTTGGCTTCTAGCTGAATCTGTGTCTCCCAAATTGCAATTCCTAAGACCCCAATAAACACCTTGTCTTACTGCTTTGCAGTCTGACTTTTCACCTCTTCTTAGTTGGCGTTATCAATAACTTTTAAAATCATCATTGCTATGACTTTTAATGCCTCAGCTTAACCGATGAAAAAAAGAAAACAAGAAGATCGTTTTGTAAGTTAGGTGACCATCAAAATATGAGCCAATATTTATTTGCTGCTTACTCTACAGCAAGCACTTAATAGATACTCTGTCTTTTCCCTTTGAGGTTGAACATCATTTCCTTTCTACAGTGAGGAACCTGAGAATCAGGATGGTTAAGTAGCTTGCTCTAGGTCATCCTAATTAATGTAGGGGTTGGAATTCAAGCCTAGGTTCTGATTACTCCAAGGCCCAAACATAAGATAACTATGCATTATGACCTTACTGATAGGAACGTTCTCTGTCAATCATTCAGAAGTGATGAAATAGATTTTTATTTATTTATTTTTTTGAGACGGAGTCTTGCTCTGTCGCCCAGGCTGGAGTGCAGTGGCGGAGTTTCTGCTCACTGCAAGCTTCACCTCCCGGGTTCACACCATTCTCCTGCCTCAGTCTCCCGAGTAGCTGGGACTGCAGGTGCCCGCCACCACGCCCGGCTAATTTTTTGTGTTTTTAGTAGAGACAGGGTTTCACCGTGTTAGCCAGGATTGTCTCGATCTGCTGACCCCGTGATCCGCTCGCCTCCACCTCCCAAAGTATTGGGATTACAGGCGTGAGCCACTGCACCCAGCCTGAAATAGGTTTTTGAGGGTAAGACTATCAATAAATAAATGGAGCTGGTGATACAAAATCAAAGTCATTAACTCATTTTAAAGGGCCCTTTGTGCATATAGGAGTTATAGCTGGGAAAATCTCAGAGTGATGGAGATTTTAATACAGGGCTCAGGAGTGATGGAGATTTTAATACACGAGTCTGCTCTTAGTGCCATCATCAGGACTTGGTAGTGTTTTCATCTCTTGGTATAAAATGTAGGAGCTCTGAGGCAGCTATATGTTCCAAAATATACTCCACACTCACACTAGCTTCATCTACATCCACCATGTCTGAAATTTCTTTAATAAAGCCTAAGAGGTTTATGTTTTAAATGAGAGGCTTAAAATATGAACATGGCTTCAAGAGTCCCATTAAATTCATCCTGAGCTGAGGGAAAAACTTCTATTGGTACTTTTCTTAAAAGTAATAGTAGGAGGTTGGTTTGACAGACTGAGGAATTAAGTAATGCATTATAAAAATCTTTTATACTAATACCAAGATAAATGAGGGGAGCAGTGGAGAAGAGCCTATTTATTTGTCTGCTGCAGACAAAAATGGAAAAGATAAAAGTAACCAGATCCTTAATTCTCTGTTCTCATCTTCTTGGTCCTAAGGAATACCTAAGAAGGTATTATTTCTTCTTTAGGATAGATAGGACTGTTGATAGAGGGGACACAAAAGATGCTTTGGCTAGCTAGTTGTCTGAACTGAGGCTTTATTTTTAACTATGTGGTTTTCCTCCAGGCAGGGTATATTTGGGTCCTAGATTCCCTTCTGAAGACACAAATGTGAGGTGTCCATACCACCTCCTCATCACAGGTCCATTCTCTCCCAACATTGCCCCCACTCTACCTATGAGAAGCTGACCTGTCTGATCTTACTGGTTCTTTTCTTTCGGGGCCATGAGACCACTATGAGCCTGACTGCTTTAGTTTATTTAGGAAGACAATCTGTGGTAACATTCAAGCAAGTGAAACAACCTTCTAGGCAAGTCTCAGATACTAGAGTGAAATTATGTTTGAACCATTGTAAGTTTAAAGCCAAAGTATACCCACATTCTAAGCTAGACATCGTATGATCTCTGCCACCCTTTTCCTAGGTGAGAAAATCATAAGAATATTTGGGAGGAAAATTCCTAAACTCCCTACCTTACCTTTCCTCATCTTCAAGGTCAGATCATTACAAACACAACCAGAAAAATCCCCCATTTGTCCATAAGCTACTAAATTTGGAGAGTAACTTATGGTGGACAGAGATGGAAGAGTGAAGGAACTGTGGGCATGTGTGACTACCTTTAACTACTTTGTAATAAAAAGGAAATATTGCAGAATTTTTCAAAGCAGAAAATTATCTCACTTTTCAAACACCAAGTTGGCCGAGATTGCAGGACAGATGAGTGACTTAACTTCTCAATGAGTTAAGTCTGTTTCCAAACCTGATGCTGCTGTGGCAATAATGAGAGAAAGATTCTAAATAAAGAGCTACTGAATTTGATATCTTTGCTAAATTGTAAACCATGCATAATCATCTAAGGTCTAGTCCCATCCTAGTCCTAGTCTTAGTCCAGACCCATATCACCCCCAAGGGCCTGGGCTACCCTGGCACAAGAAGAGTGTTGAAGTGGGGATTGAAAAGAAAACATAGAGTGTAGAGAAAAAGAAGCACAATGTTTCTATGCCAGCAATATTTATCCCAGCCCACTAGTTACCCAAAAGCCATTTCCCTTGGCCCACATCTAGTTAGCTATTAATTTTAGAATTTGTAAAAGATCCCAGGTGGAAATCGAGCAACAGGCTTTCCCAGGGGATTCAGTGAGTACGAACTTTGTCATTTTTGTGTTCGTAGACAATCATTATATCCTACTTAATATTCTTTTCTAAGCTACTTCTAGTTTGATGATTCTCAACCAGAGGTATAAATGTGAACCATCTGTAAAAATGTTTTTAAAATGCATATACTCTGCTCATTCCAGATCTAAGAAGTAAGAATCCTTCAGAGGAGGAATATCCATATGTGTATTAAAAATAAACACAAATCTCCAATGATTCCAAAGTGTACACTGAGTTCAGTACCATTATTTCAGTCTCTTTAGTTCTTTCTCAAATGAAAAAATCTAAAATTTCTCTCCATCTCAGCTGCTACTCTTTGAGAAGTATTAGCTTTTAGTCATGTTTTATTAATAATGACTCCTGATAAAGAATATAAAACTCCATACATCCATAGGAAACAGGGCTACCACCTCCCTTATTCAATTAATGCAGCCTAAGATAGTTTGGTTCCCTTTTCAGCATTAGCAAAACCCTTCTAGGCCCCGAATCTCTTTCACTTGTTTCATTATATGCCATTTTATGGGACAAGGTTCTCCCACAGGTGCCCTGCATGATTTCTAAAATAGTCTTCAAATCTTACTGTGAAAACCCAGCAGATTGATGCCACTTCCTATCTGCTTCCCATCTCTTCGATGTCTTCGTAGCTTCTGGCCCGCCATGAGTTTTCAAGTCTGGCTATATAATTATGACTTATTTTTGTATCTTGTCTAGGCATTAGATTAAAAAGGAGGAAATTACAGCATCATTCCAACCTGCTGAGGTCAATTTTGATTAAGATTCCAGTGTATTCGCAGCATATTCCATATCGATGCTATTTGTACATTGATCAGCCTCTCATAATTCTATTCATCCATAATATTGATTAAAATATTGAGACCATGACATCAAGCCTATTTCAAATCCGCTAAATAATCACCTAATACTTATGTCACTCCAAAGTGACAGACCAGTTAAAAAAAAAAATTGCAAGAGAAAAAAGACATCAATAACTTGATTACTACACAAGTCAAAAATCACCTCATCCTCCAAGATATATCCTCTTGAAATGTGATGTTTTCTTCTTTGTAAAAAAAGTCATACTAGAAAGATTTTATAGCTCTGGAAAAAATAGATTATGAGATTGACTATCATGAACCAGTTTGTATCAGAGCCCAACTGAAAGTAAAAGTAATTTATTATTGAATTAAAATCATAATTATGCCACAGACCTTAACATCCATCCATTCATCTGTTCAACTAGTGGATATAAATATAATATTAACTGTGCACAGCACAGGCACTATGCTAGGCATGGGGAATACTAGAGTAATGACCAAAAATAAATTCTGTTCCCTTCAGAGTGCTAATAGTCCAATGCAGAAAGACAAACATGAAAGGAGAAATAACCAAAAAAAATGCTAACCTAGACAGATGAGATGTCCTTCTACTACATCATATTCCATTATTATGGCATCATAAATACAAAGTATCTAGTGAACTTTTTTTTTATTTCAAAATGCTTGTGGATACACACATTTGAGAGGGTTATAGAGAAACTAAGATTGTTTTAAGGGAGCACACCCTGAATGAAGTGGCTTGAAATAGTGTTGTATTGAAATCACGCTATATAAAGACATTAAAGGAATGGAAATGATTAGTTTAATCTGGTCATTTTAGCAATCACCAGAACTCTTAAGGTTAGAGTGTGGCAAAGGAAGATAATCTAGTTGGTAGGGTGTTAGGGAGTTGAGCAGAGAGCAATGGGTAGATGTAAGAGGAAAGCAGACTTCATCTCAAAAGAAGAAATTTCTTTATATCAAGAGTGTACTAAGATTAAAAGGGATATTCAAGAAATTAAATTTTTACCACTAGATGTGTCTGATCACATATTATCTCATCTCTGCAACAATATTGAAAAAGGGTTTCAACTAAAGAATGGGCAGTGGGGCTAGAGGGTAAAGATCCTCCCAGACCTGGAATTCTATAAATTGTTCCTTATATATTAAACTATATGATACATATATAAATATGTATCAATAAAATACAAAAACCCAAACTCTCATTTTTAAACATGTTTATTATCCCTTAATTATAATGCCAAATTTATTTTATTTTCTTTCAATTGACTGTCCAATCTTATATTGTCATTTTACACTATAGGGGCACATTTTAAACTGTGAATTGAGCAATATGGAAACTCACTTTTTAACACAAAATTATGTGATTATTTTAAATACGTTGTGTGAAAAATAGAAAAAGCTCTTGAAACTTGTGTCAGACCTATACAAGTAAGCCCTGGCCTCTTCCTTTGAGAAACTACACAAAACTTCCATTACTCATATAATTTCTGAAACTCCTATTTTGGAATTGCCTTTGAGAGCCTGTAGCAAATTCTTCTGAATAACTTCAGAGGTAGTAAATTACAATCTTCTGAGGTGCACATTTTGAAATAGTCAAAAGTCATTCAAAGCAACTTCTGAAAAGTAAGATTAGGAGATCAGGTTAATAAATCATAACCTAATTTCTTAGCCATAAATGCTTTCTTCTTTCTATAAAGATTCCCAAGTAATTCTCCCACTAAGCTATGTTTTTTCTCTCTGCAAGGACAAATGTCCTTGTCTTTTTATACAATATAATTCAGATGTTTTGTTAATATGCAATTTCAGTGGTTGCTCAACCCTTTTCCATGGACAGGATGTATCTAAATCACCCAATGCCTTTAAAAATCATTGAGGATTCACTACATCTCAATGGATCCTGGAGTTCTATATTCTGAAAAAGCTACTTATAATTATTGTAATGCTTGGCCAAGTGAGGGTGTCTCTCTGCTGTCATCTTATTCCATACTTTTGCCCTCATCCCAGCATCCTCATGACAACAAATAAATATATGGAAAAAGCACAGAATTTCAAATCTTGCATATACAGATTTAAATCCCAGACCCCCTGTTAACTAACTGACCCTAGGCAAGTGAAAATCTCTTTGAGATGCTGCTCAACAGGGATATATTAATAGTTCATCTAAAGGACTATTGTAAAAGTTAAGTTAGATCACGTATGTAAAGCATCTAGCATAGCCATTGGCACATAAGAGTTTAATTTTTAAAAAGCAATTATTGTCAATTTATCATTGCTACTCAACTCTACACATATTGACCACATTTCTTTAATAATTTATTAAATTATAGCTGAATTTAAGGGCACTATAGGTATCCATAGAGAGTTTCAAGCTCTTCCCATTTTTCTCAAAAACAGTGGCTAACATCCAAGCAAACTGGTCCATTAAAATGGTCAGATATTGTCAAGAAAAATTAGAATATTTTTGCTCAGACAGGACAAAAACAGAATCATTGAACAATAACTTACTGTACTTTACAAAAAAGAAAGGAAATTGAATGACTGAAAGAATCTATTAAAATTTCACCATCTAGTTTTAATCTTATTCTTTCCAAATATGATCTTTTGAGGTGCATATTTTGAAATAGCCAAAAGTCACTCTGAGCAACTTCTGAAAAGCAAGAATAGGTGGTCAGGTTAATAAATCATAACCTATTTTCTTAGCCTTAAATTTTAATTCTCCTTTCTATAATGTGTTCCAAGTAATTTTACTCCTGAATTATATTTTTGCCCTTGCTCTACAAGTATCCATCTTTGTAGGGAAGAGCGTGGTTAATGCTGTGACATAAATTTAAGACTTCCCCTTTTTTAATCCTTGGAGGGATAAAGTTTTCTAAAGGAAGCTTACCCCTTGAGTTTCTGACTCTCTTCAAATAAGTATTAATAGTGAGTATAAGTGTTCAGAAAGTTCTAAATGGGTTTGCCTTTAAAAACTTCAGTGACTCAAAACAGATTTATTTTTTGCTACCTCTGCCAGAAATCTGAATATAGAACAAACCAGAATGTATACAGTTGGTCATCATTCTTGCCATAGCTCTCTGGTCAGACACCTGCAATCCTATTTCTTATAGGATTGCTCTTATCGAGGCTGCCAGTTAACACCCAGCCTGGAATATAGTAAGTGTTCAAGAAATATCTATTTAATCTGTAAATGAATGCATGAATGGGTGTTATGGGAAGAAAAGGAAACAGGCATTATCACAAGTTATAAAAGGAAAAAAAAAGCTTTTGGAGAGAGATGAAATTGGAGTTGAATCTCACATGATAATGGAAGTTTGTTGGTGGTCGATGTGGAATGCTGTGGAAAAATAGCCAGGCAGAGAAAACTATGAGTTAAGACACAAAGAGGAGACAGAGTGTCTTTAATGTGAGGACCTGCAAGCAGATTTTCAAAGCACTAGTTGGAGATAAGCCTAAAGAAGCAGAATCTAGGTCATAAAGGACTTTGGTGTTACATGAGGAAGTTTAAACTTAATTCTGTAGGTGATGGATAGTTACGTGATATAAGAGAAAGATTTTAAGAAGTGAGATAACTTGATCAAATGGATCAAATATATATTTGGTTTGTTTATGGATTAACATAGTCAATGTGTGTAGGAAGAATATGAGGAGGGCGAGGTGTGACACTTGAGTCCAGAAGACCAAACTATTGGGTGTTCAATACCTATCTCTTGACACAATAATGGTGGAAATGAAGATAATAGTGATAATAATAATGACAATAACTATGATGATGACGATGGAGATTGTATGCCTAACATTTTATCACAGCCTTACTTTGCATCAAGTCCTGTGCTAAGCACTGTATTTACTGCCTCATTTAATAATTATCACAGCACACCTATGAGGAAGGCACTTATTTCATTTTATAGATAAGAAAACTGGGACTTAAACAGGTTTTAAAATATGCAACTCAGTACTCCTATAGTATTTTTCCCCAAAACACTTAACCTCAGTTGAAAAAGAGAAAACATCATATAAACCCAATTGAGGGTAGTGGTTCTGTGAACTAACTACCTTGCCAGTACTCTTAAAAAGTGTCGGGCCGGGTGCGGTGGCTCACGCCTGTAATCCCGGCACTTTAGGAGGCCGAGGCGGGCGGATCACGAGGTCAGGAGATCGAGACCATCCTGGCTAAGATGGTGAAACCCCGTCTCTACTAAAAATACAAAAAATTAGCCGGGCGTGGTGGCAGGCACCTGTAGTCCCAGCTACTTGGGAGGCTGAGGCAGGAGAATGGCGTGAACCCGGGAGGCAGAGCTTGCAGTGAGCCGAGATTGTGCCACCGCACTCCAGCCTGGGCGACGACAGAGCAAGACTCCGTCTCAAGAAAAAAAGGAAAAAAGAAAAGTGTCAAGTTCATAAATGATAAGAAAAGATGGAGGAATTGTTTGCTTTGCTTTGACAATTGTACTATGGTTACATAAGATGTTACCATTAGGAAAAGCTGAATGACAGATATATTAAAACTCGAGGCTGGGCACGGTGGCTCATGCTTGTAATCCTAACTCTTTGAGAGGTCGAGGTGAGAGGAGTGACTCTGGATTTTATATAATATGTTGAATGTCGCATGAAAATAAAATATGAATTAATCTACCTACACACATATTTGCCTACTGTTTCTAAAATAAACAAAGGAAAGATAAGCCAGAAAGTAATGAAATTCGTTACCTATGTATGGATGTAGAAATGAGGTGGAGCAATAGGAATATAAACCATATTACTTTGAGTATAATTTTTACTTACTTTTGATTTTAATCAAGACTATATATTCTAATGTAAAACTAAAGCAGAAAAAACAATAACAATTAATCATAGAGATACAGATAAGTCAATACATGAAATTTATAATACAGCTACACAGAGAGAAGTATTATTTCAAAGAAGTTTTGAGTACAGTGTTCTAAATTTCCATCCTTTATAGAATACTTTCTACAGACCAAAAAATTAAAAAAATTTTAAACTATAGAGAAAACTTCAAAATCTATACTTAAATTTATAATGGTAATATACTGGTATTATAATTTGAAACCACTTATGAATATTGTAGAATAAGTAATTTAAAATAAATATATTGTTACTACAAAATGATTTTTCCATGTTAAAAAGAGATACAAATATAAAATAAAAAAAGTTATAAAAACTCCATATATTAAATTTAACCCCAAAATATCAACACAAATTTATAATTTTTAACAGTTTATTTCCTTGCTCTGTCTACTGAAGTGGCCTAGAAGCAGTAACATCCTTGTAGGAATGAAAATACCTAGCACTCAGAACTTTATTTCAAACTGCCACTCCTCTCTAGAAGGAACAGTGTCTAAAAATAATGACTGACTCCAAATCCTGAACAGGTAAGACACAAGGTGAACCCGAGACATTTTAGTGAGCCACAAAGAAAAAAAAAAGGCCTAAATGAGAAGTCATTATTATCCCAAATCCATAGTTTATATTAAGGTTCACTCTTGGTGTTTATATTCTATGGGCTTGGGCACATTAATAATGACATATATTCACAATCAAAGTATCACGCAGAGTAGTTTCACTGCCTTAAATTCCTCTGGGATCTGCCTATTCATCCCACTCTCCCCAGTTAACTCTGGCAACCACTGATCTTTTGGCTGCCTGCATAGTTTTGCCTTTTCCAGAATGTCATATAGTTGGAATCAAACAGTATGTGGTCTTTGTCGATTGGGTTTTTTAACTTGGTAATATGCATTTAAGGTTCCTCCACATATTTTCAGATTTTCAGCTTGACAGATGATTTCTTTTTAATGCTGAATAATATCCTATTGTTTGGATGTACCACAATTTATCCATTCACCTAGTAAAGGACATCTTGGTTGCTTAAAGTTTTGGCAATTATAAATGAAGCTGCTATAATCATCCATGTGCAGGTTTTTGTGTAGACATAAGATTCAACTCCTTGGGGTAAATATCAAGAAGCACAATTGCTGAATCACATGGTAAGAGTAGGTTTAGTTTTGTGAGAAACTGCCCAGCTGTTTTCCCACATGGCTATACTGTTTTGCGTTACCATCAGCAATAAGTGAGAGTTCCTGTTGCTCCACATTCCCACCAACATTTGTTGTTGTCAGCCTTCTGGATTTTGGCCATACTAATAGGTTTGCAGTGGTAGCTCACTGATGTTTTAATTGTGTTTCCCTGATGATATATGATGTGGAGCATCTTTTCATATGCTTGTCATATGTATATCTTCTTTGGTGGGGTGTCCGTTAAGGTCTTTGGTCTCTTTTGTTAATTGTATTATTTTTATTGTTGATTTAAATAATTTTTTGTACATTTTGGATAACAATTCTATAACAGATATTTATTTTACAAATATCTTTCCCAATAGGTGGCTTCTCTTTCCATTCTTTTGTCAGTGTCTTTCATAGAGCAGAAATATTTAATTTTAATAAAGTCCAGATTATCAATTCTTTCTTTCAGGGATTGTGTCTTTGGTGTTGTCTCTAAAGAGTCATTGCCAAACCTTAGGTCACTTGATTGTTTTCTATGTTATCTTCCAGAAGTTTTGAGTTACATGTTACACATTTAGGTCTATGATTGATTTTCAGTTAATTTTTTTAGAAGAGGTAAGCTTTGTATCTAGATCCTTTTTTTTTTTTTTTGCACGTGGATATGCAGTTGTTCCAGCACTATTTGTTGAAAAGACTATCTTTTCTCCATTGTATTGCCTTTGCTCCTTTGCCAAAGATCAGTTGAGTATATTTATATGAGTTTATTTCTGGGCACTCTATTCTGAAAATATTACTTTTTCATCTTATTGCATATGGATAGAGACATCAAAAATGCCAATCATTTCAAAGCAGCGAAACTGCTCATGTTTTCCTGACCGGTTAATCTCCCCTCAGAACCAGCTATACATTGCTAGCATGATGATTTTTTCAGGCCTTTTAGCCAGAAACTGCTGTAAAAATGGGCTTTTAAAACAACTCTGTTCTATTACTTGAGTTGAAAACCAAACTAAGCCATTTTAAACAGTTACTCAAATAAACAGGAGATTAAATTTCTATGCCCTGGTATAACTCTATATATCAGAGATGTCAAGAAGCTACATTATCTTTGCACACTCTATGCTATATTGATATGCAAGCGTATGACATGCCTTGTTTATGCAGGGCAAAAACTAGTTTCAGTACATTTCTGGACTAAACATTTCTGGGTTAAAGTACAATTTCAGCATCTGAAAAGGGGATCTGTGAGCTATCCATGCTAACATGGGGAAAGTTTCAGAGGAGGAGCCCTTCCTTCCCTTTGTTGCCATTAGCACAGGTCTCCAGGGCACGTTTTTTCTCCTGGGTTTCTATGTTTGTTTTACTCACTGCCTCTCGTTCCTCTGCTAACAATGTTTTCATGAATAAGCCAGAAGATGGTCAGCACAGAAGCCTCCCTACAACGTGGAAAAAGAAATGAGCTTTAACTTTGAATATCACACAGACATAATGAGGTAAGTCATTTTTAAAAATAAAAAAAAATCAGTAGAATGATTTTTAAAGGAGTAGCGTTATCATAGATATTTCTATTGGCATATTGGCCTAACTTTTCCCACTTCTCAATAGGGAAATATGACTTACCTATAGTAGCAAAACAAGAAATGTCATATGAGCAATTGATAAAGTATCCAGAAGTGTTTTTGCCATATATACATATATATAGTAAAAAGCATAAGAAAAGCTAAAGGCAATCAAATTTGTTAATTACTGAGACCCTCAGACTTATGTTAGTCCTTTAATCTTTTACTTGCTGTTGTATCAGGTAAAAATGCATTTGACAATAAAAGTTAAATTTTTACTCCAAGATGTTGCTTGAGCGTCCCGTTGTTTACTATCCGGAGCAATCAGGGGCTGGAACCAATAATAAACCCATGTTATTGAGGAATCAGTCACCTATTCTAGTAGAAATGTCAACGCATGACAAATACATTTCAGAATAGGTTTATTTGAGCAATCTTGCTTTCCTATTCTTTAAAATTATTGCCCTCTGATTTATCTTGAATATTTAGCTAATATTCTAATCCATATTAAAAAGTTAAAGAAATGAATGTATTTTGTTAAAAATCACCATAAAAATTCAGTTAAATAAGCCCCCAAACCAAAATTATGTCTCTCAAATCACACAACAATATTAGCTTAAACTGAGGGCCTGGCCCTGATTGTATGAAAGGTTTTTATTCAAGTAATCCAAGGCAACAGAGAGGAGCAGTTGTTATTCACCTCACCATAAAAAGGCAGCAGGTGAACAAATACAATGATTGTTGTGGAAGAGCAAATGCTAGATGAATATATATATTTATGAAATGTATATACATATTGAAAATGAAAATGTACATTTAGAAGTTGTCTCCAATCTCCTAAGTCATATCTAATATACCACTGATTATATTTGTATGAGTTTTCTTATGAAATGAGCAATGCCAAGTGAATCATAACACTAGACTTCAATATTTGTAATGTTACATTTTGAGTCCTTCTTTGTTTAATGCATATGACCAGAAGAAAGTGTTTGAAATTACACCTTTTATAACCCATACACAAAGCAACTTCTCTGACATACAAATTATTTGAGTAATCTTAAAATATTGTGATACACAATAAAGCTAGAATCTCATCTATTGAGTTTTTACAAATATTTTTCTGTTTTCCTCTATGACCTTTTTTATAGCTTATAAATGTTTCCTATAAAACATGATGTTATTTTCTCTAATAATTTTAAAGTGCTACATGAACTATTTCATTGTTTTTTAATCTGTTCCTTAAGTCAAATAGAAAGTCTTATTAAGCAAATCATTTATAAATTTAAATCTCTAAATTGGTAACCAGTAAAGTATATACTTGTTCTACTTTTATGATTCCAAGTTTGACTAGTGTTCACACATAATGATCTTGAGATATAACTGTTTGTAGAGAGAAAATTCATGTATTCTCCAATGCCTTAAAAGTATTACGTAGAATGCAACAATAGTGTTCTGCTTAAATTTTATTGTATGATTTTTTTTTAACCTGAAGAAACAGGGAATTCCTCAATGCTAAAAATTTAAAATAGCATTAGCTTTACTTTCTTTTTTTAAAAGGATGATTATTAAATTGGGCATTCAATCTGGAAAATTCAAATTTAGATACACTGATTGAATTGTCCCTAAGTAGCAAATGGAGTCTATTTTGAATGGTTAATTTATTTTCAGGCATACACACTTCCTCTGCTATAAAATCCCTCAATTTGCTCCAGTTCCATCTGTCTTTCTTGTTTGTTTTAAGTGACTGAAATAAAAATAATCACAGTTCAAGCCTTCCTTACCAGAGAAGAAAGAAAGAGGGTACACCACGGTGCCAGTCTGGTAATCATTGATGAAAAAGTGTCAGGGAAGAGCAGTCACCTATGTTTGTTCAAGGAAAGCTGATCCTGGGAAACAATATTAAATATTTTATAGACCAGAAGTCCTACTTAAGGATTAAAAAAATCAATAAACATTCTACCCAACATGTTTGTTGTCATAACATGGCATATATTGCTGACCATACATCATCACTTTCTCTTGCCTGCAGTGCTTCATTCAAACATTTGCACATTTTTCCCTGAGCACTAAATAACAGAATCATTACCAACATAATACTCAGCTTAGGATCAGTAGATATGTAACTAAAATTATTTAATGACACATTTCTTTAGAAATTATAACTGTACTAAAGTCCATTCTTCTCTCAGAAAAATTTATTTTGATCACTAGAGCTTGTAGACACTAATATGTGACTGCAAATATAAGAGTTCTCAAACATGAAAATTTGTGTGTACACAAAGGATTGAAAGAAATCTTTTAAAACATGAATTTGGTTTCTATGTCTGGAGGTGGATACTAAAAAGTGTAAAACATGATCCCTGGCACTTAGTAGTTGATGATCTGGTTGGAGGAACCCAGGAGAGTACACAGGAAATAGATGATGATTAATGGCAAAACCAGAGATAATAACAGTAATTTCCAAAGGAGCTTCAGAAGGTGAATAGTGTAGGTTAACACCTCAATAAAGGCCGTGGGTATTTGAGAGGAATTGTAGCATTATGTGGACACCCAAATAGGATCTGAACAAATTGAGGGGAAAAAGAGGATCAGTTCAAATGTCACCTCCAGAGCTACTAGCTTCTTTAGGTTTTCATCTAATGCTTTCCAAGCAATGGCACTTGTTGTAATATATTGTAGTTAATTGCTTACTCCCTCTTCCCTTCCCTCCCCTCCCAACACACTCTCCTTACATCCTTATGAACTACTAAAAGGCAGAGCAGGATCTTCATTTTTGTATTTCCAGAGTCTGAAGGTGCTCAATAAACATTTGTTGAGTGCATTTTTGAATGATTACAAAGCAATACAAGCAAAAGCACAGGGCAGAAATAAGCACAGCATGTTCCGATTTCATTGAAAGTACTAGCTGTGCAGAAGAAAGAATTTTATGTTGCAGATAATAAAAGATAAGTCAAAATAGTTCAGGAGAAGTCAGATCTTTGAGGACCTTGCTTGTCTAGATGAGCGTTATCTTCTCTTTGCTGGATTCACGATTCTAATTTCTCTTGGTCAGCCCAGTCCCATTATCTCCCAACCTTCTGTGACCAAAAGGTAACACTAATGAGATCTGAGATCCTCCTTTGGTATCAATCCTTAGGCTTCGTTCTGCCCCCTATCTGTGACATACACAAAGTGAATTTTATAAAGATTAATCTGGCCAAGTACAGAATGAGTTAGAGAATAAGAGCTATTGCAAAAGACCTGTCTAGAAGACAATACTGGAGAAAGTTTTAAGGAAAGCCACTATAGAGGAATAATAAAAAAAATTGGTATTGATAAACTGTAATACAGGATATCAAAGAAAGGGGAGCAATTAAATAGACTCCAAATTTCTATGAGAGAGTAACTGTGCTGCTGACAGATGTAAATGTAGGAAGAAAACTCTAATGGGTATGCTACAAGGAAAAGATGGCAAGTTTGTGTAAGGCATGTGGAGCTGGGGATGATGCATTGACACATAGTGGAAATATCTTAGAAATATGAGGAGGTACACGTGGAAGTAGAAATGACAATCTAAATATAGTGAAAGTTGACGCTGCGAGTATGGATAAGATTTTAAACACGGAAGAGAGCTCTGGACCAGGAATTTTAAAAGTATCTGAATGATATGAGCATCTTTAAGTCACTCATTCTCTTCTCTGCAGATCGAGGATAATACCTGTTCTCTTTACCTCATGGGGAAGATTTAAAAATGGAATGGGGATAAGACTATTTAATAACATAAGGCATTTTGTATTATTTTATGTTTATTTAATATTTTGTGGGAAACACAATAATCATAGTAACAACACTTAATTGGAACAACTGCTAAACTCAAGAAAGTCATGTGGTTTCTTAGTAAGTGTAGACAGTAATTCATTCGCTCTCTTGTATATAAATTGTCTAGATTCATTTTTGCTTCTCATGTATGCAGTGAAAACAGCGCTCATAACTAAGTAGATGTTTCAGTGAAATATCCTACCATGGCCACATTTAATATATTTCTCTGATGCACTTAACTTTTGTTCCCAGTGTCATGAAATGTAGTCCACAGAATAGTACTCTCATCTTATACGTTACACATACCCTCATTGTTTACAGCTAGTTAAGTATTTATATCTGGAACTTCTCTTTGATGAGCCCTTTGACATTTTACTCTTCTCATTTTCAGAAGTTCCCTTTCTTCTTCCTTCTCTGACTTCTTTTGTCCTGGAGCTCCATTTCAATCTCCCAGCCTTTGTGAGCTCATCTCTGATGTCTCATTAGCATTTTTCCTACAATTTCTCAGGGATCTTAACACTTAGGCAATTTTTGCATTTCTTCAAAAATTTTAAATATTTGAGTAAGTAGCTAAATATTAACAATGCATAAATTTTTAATATTCATAAAATTAGTAGAAATATGAACTCTTTTTATGTGATACATTTTAATGTTATGTAGTAGAAATTCTAAGCTAATTTTTTAAAACTTTTTTATTGATACATAATAATTATATAGTTCATGGGGGTACATGTGATATTTTGATAAATGCATACAAGGTGTAACGATTAAATCAGGGTTACTAGGATATCCAGCACCTCAAACATTTATGTTTTCTTTGTATTAGAAATACTTCAAATCTCTTCTTTTAGCTATTATGAATTATTATTAAATATCATTATTAACTATAGTAACCCAAGTGTGCTATTGAACACTAGAACTTATTTCTTCTATCTGACTCTGTTTGTATTCGTTAACCAACTCTTCTTCATCCCCAAATGCCGAGACCAGCTCGGTTGGGGAGACCCTAATCCAGCGGTGCTAGAGGAATTAAAGGCACACACACAGAAATATAGAGGTGTGAAGTGGGAAATCAGGGGTCTCACAGCCTTCAGAGCTGAGAGCCCTGAACAGAGATTTACCCACGTATTTATTAACAGCAAGCCAGTCATTAGCATTGTTTCTATGGATATTAAATTAACTAAAAGTATCCCTTATGGGAAACGAAGGGATGGGTCCGATTAAAGGCATAGGTTGGGCTAGTTAACTGCAGCAGAAGCATGCCCTTAAGGCACTGATCACTCATGCTATTATTTGTGGCTTAAGAATGCTTTTAAGTGGTTTTCTGCCCTGGGGGGGCCAGGTGTTCCTTGCCCTCATTCCGGTAAACCCACAACCTTCCAGCATGGGCATTATGGCCATCATGAACATGTCCCAGTTCTGCAGAGATTTTGTTTATGGCCAGTTTGGGCCAATCATAAGCAAAAAGAACAAAGTTGGAGGCCCCATGTTACTCAACTTCAAACTATACTACAGGGCTGCAGTAACCAAACAGCATGGTACTGGTACAAAAACAGGTACCAGGTGTACAAAGAAGAGCTGATGCTATTCCTATAGAAACTATTCTAAAAAATTAAGGAGAAGACACTCTATTCTGATAGTGAGCTCAGAAATAAGGCTGCATATTTACAACCATCTGACATCTTGTCATCTTTGATAAAGCTGACAAGCATTCTTTTTTCTCTGTATCCTCACTGGCATTTGTCATTTTTTTGATAATAGCCATTCTAACTGAGGTAAGGTGATATCTCATTGTAGTTTCTATTTGCATTTCCCTGATAATGTGATATTGAGCATTTTTTATATACTTGTTAGTCATTTATATACCTTCTTTAGAGAAAAGTCTATTCAGATCCTTTGTTTTTTTACTGTTGAGTTGTTGGACTTCCTTGTATATTCTGAATATTAGTAGCTTGTTGGATACATAGTTAGCAAATATTATCTTCCATTCTACAGGTTGTCTCTTCACTCTTGATTGTTTCCTCTGCTATGGAGAAGCTTTTTACTGTAATGTAATTTCATGTGTCCAGCTTTGTTTTTGTTGCTTGTGCTTTTGAAGTCTTAGCTATAAAACCTTTGCCTAGACCAATGTCCTGAAGTGTTTTATGATTTCTTCTAGTAGTTTTATGGGTTTTGGATTACATTTTAGTCTCTAATTCATTTTGAATTGATTTTTGTATATGATGAGAGACAGGGATCTAGTTTTATTCTTTGGCATATGGATATCCAGTTTTCCTAGCACCATTTATTGAAAAGAGTGTCCTTTCCACAATGTATGTTCTTGGTACCTTTGTTAAAAATCAGTTGGCTATAAATGTGTAAATTTATTTCTGGATTTTCTATTCTTTTTCATTGGCCAATGTGTCTGTTTTATATCAATACCATACTTTTGATTACGATAGCTTTGTATTATATGTTGAAGCCAGATAATGTGACACTTCCATGTTTATTCTTTTTGCTCAGGATTGCTTTGACTATCAGTGGTTTTCATACAAGTTTTAGGATTGTATTTTCTATTTCTGTAAACAGTGGCATTGGTATTTTGATAGGGATTGCATTGAATCTGTAGATTGATTTGGGTAGTTTAGCCATTTTCATTAAATTAATTCTTCCAGTTCATGAGCGTGGGATGTCTTTATATTCTTTGTGTGTGGTCTCTTCAATTTCTTTCATCAGTTTTTTTGTAGTTTTCATAGTAGAATTCTTTCACCTCCTTGGTTCAATTTGTTCCTAGGCTTTTTCATAGCTATTTTAGGTGAAATTACTTTCTTGACTTTTTTTGTTGTTTTTTTTTTTGAGACGGAGTCTCACTCTGTGGCCAGGCTGCAGTGTAGTGGTGCCATCTCGGCTCACTGCAAGCTCTACCTCCCAGGTTCAACTTTCTTGATTTTTCTTCCAGCTAATTTGTTATTGGTGTGTAGAACTGCTACTGAATTGTGTATGTTGGTTTTGCATCTTGCAACTTTACCAAATTTGTCAGTTCTAAGAGTTTTTTGCTGGGGTTTTTAGTTTTTTCTACATATAAAATTGTGTTCTCTACAAAGAAAGACAATTTGGCTTCCTCTTTTTCAAGGTGTATGTCTTTCATTTTTTTTTCTGTTGCCTGATTGCTCTGGTGAGGGCTTCCAGTATTAAGTTTTTAGAGTGATGAAAGTGGGCATCTTTATATTGTTCCAATTCTTAGATGAAAGGCTTTCAGCTTTTCCCTATTCAGTATGATGTTAGGTGTGGGTTTATCAAAAACGGCCTTTATTATATTGAAACGTGTTCCTTCTATGCATAATTTGTTGAGAATTTTTATCATGAAAGGATGTTGAATTTTATCAAATGCTTTTACTGTATCTGTTAAAATAATCATATTTTTATCTTTCATTTTGTTCGTGTGATGTATTACATTTATTGGTTTGTGTGTTTTAAACCATCCTGGCATCCCTGGGATAAACCCCACTTGATAATATTTGACTCCTGTATCAGTGAGTTTCTTATTTTGTGTGTTTTCATTACAGCAAATATCATCCTTTCACTTCCAGATATAGTACCTCTGTAAGCATTTCATGCAGGGCCAGTCTAGTGATGACGAATTCTCTCAGTCTTTGTTTATATGGAAAAGATTTCATTGTAGTTTTTAAGGATAACTTTCCTGGGTAAAAGTTTTCTTGGCTGGCAGCATTTTTTTTTTTTGTCAGCAATTTGAATATATCATCCTATTCTCTCCTGACCTGTAAGTTTTCCATTGAGAAACCAGCTGTTAGTCTGATGGGAATCTCCATATATGACTGGACTCTTTTCTCTTGTTGTTTTTAGAGTTGTCTCTGTCTTTGAATTTTGACAGTGTGCCTATAATGTGCTTTGAAGAAGACCTTTTTGAATTGAATCTATTTGGGGATTTTGAGCTTCCTGGCTCAGACTGTCTATGTTTCTTGCAAGAATTGAGAATTTGGGCCACTAGGTGACATATGTAAGCACCAGCAGTGGAGGATCCAGGTGAGGGCCTCAAGCCTCCAGGAAGCATGCTCAGGTGCCAGCAGTGGCAGCAGTGGGTCAGGTGGGTAGGTCCTCAGACCCTCAGGTGGTGTGCATGACATTGGAGTGGCAATAGTGGGGAGGCAGGCTAACCTTTGGGTTCCGAGTGGCATACATGGGGGCCAGCAGTGGTAGCGGCCAGCTGGGTAAGTCAGTCCCCAGGTCCCTGGGTGGCATGCATGAGTGGGTGCCAGTGGTATTGGCAGTAAGCTTAGCAGGCTGCTCTTTGGGCTCTCAGGAAGTATGTGCAAGCATGAGTGGCAGTTGGGGTAGGCCCATCTTTAGGCCCCTGGATGGCTTGCATGTGTACCAGTAATGGCAGGCAGAGCTGGTCAATTTGTAGGTCCCCTGCACAGTATGCATGGGCAGTGGCAGTAGGTGGGATAGACCACCCTCAGGCCCCAGACAGTGTGCATGAGTGCCTGCAATGGCAGGCATGGCAACTCCTTGGTAGATGTACACAGGCACTGGGAGGCAGGGCAGACCTGTCCTCAGGCTCCTGGATGGTGCCTGCAGGCACTGGTGGTGGCAGGTGTCATAGATGAATCTCCAAGTCTCCAGAAGATGTGTCCAGATGCCAGCAAAGCCAGCAGCATATGGGCCAGGCCTATCTTTAGGCTTCTGGATGGTGCACACAGGCGCTGGCAGTGGCAGTCAGGGTAGGAAACATAAGACATTTTGCAAATATATATAGTTATTCTTCTCCATACTTATTTCTCTGCCCCACCCATGATCATATTTCATAATAAAAATAAATAAATCATCATATGATAATTAGAGTAATAACATTAACAAGTAATCACAAAAACACATACTTGTTAATATGCAAATAAATCTAATTTATGTTCTACTCTGTATTGCAGAGATAAAGAAGAAATCTAAAATAATATGAGATAAAGCATAGAAAAGCAATCTTGTTTCTGTAGTTTAGTAAATGCTAAGTGTTGTGCAATGAGAGTTATATGCATTATTTAGTTTAATCTTCATAGCAACTCTATAAAAGTAGAAATTATCTTGTTATGTCAATGTGATATGTAAGCATTTAGGTAACTTTTCTATGGTTCACATAGTTAATGCCATATCATCATCTAATCTAGGATGACAGTAACATTATTGTTTCATTTACCACTCATGGGGACAAAAATATGGCAAATTAGACTACAACATGCCATCAATTACAACATCGTGACTCAATTTCAGAAATATTACATGTACAGGAAAAAATGCATCTTGTTAATTGATGAAATATGATAATTGATAGCTATGAAATCCTTTTTTGTTTTCAATCTATACATGATACCACTTCCCAAAAGAAAAATGATTTATAAATCCCTGTTTCAGGGTGTCATTGTTTCTTTAATACTTGGTACCACAATCAGCTAGATTTGGATTATGGTCCAATGAGCTTTAAGCCAAACAAGCAAGAAGACATACATTGTTTCACCAGCTATACCCCATTTTATTTCATGGTATTTCCCAATAAGAAGAATCATGGCAGGATCTGAGACTCAAAAACTGTTCTAAACACTAGACCACTACTGATATTGCTGAGTTGTTTTGAAATATAGCCAGAACAGCTCTTCTGTGATAAGAAAGAATCAAGTGTCTAAGAGAGATTTAGAAATGACTGAAAACTCTCTCACAAAGAAGAGAGACAATAATACCCAAATAAGTTGTCAAACAGATGTCTAGTTGGCTTCATTAAAAGTCTTATAAACAATGAGGATTCAAGATATATTTTGTTGCATTACTAATATGAGGGTTTTCTTTTTTCATCACGATCCAAAAAGTAAACACTGAGAACCCAAACAACACAAAGAATATCTGTCTGGCTTTACAAAGTGTATTGAAAATTATTTCTGTTATTTAACTCACACATTGTCACTTTGAAATTCTATCTCCCCTCCAAGTACTAACCATGGCAGACCCTGCTTAGCTTCTGAGATCAGATGAGATTGGGCGTGCTCAGGGTGGTAGGGCCATAGACACTTTGAGATTATGTCTACAAAACAATCAATAAAGGTAATACTGAAGCCACTTGTGAACCGTATACCACAAATGAGAAATTACACTATAAGTGGCCAACAAAACATTTTCACAAAGCATCAACGATGCTCAGTCTCTCTAATGCTGTCCCCAAGCTCCAGTCCTAAGTCTACACATCCGAATACAATTAGAAGGAGCTGGTGTCACCTCAGATATCACCACTCAGCCTAGTATATACTTCAGATCCCTTAGACATGTTAAGCAAGGAACCACAAAAGGCCATAAGGCAAACCAACAATCAAAGGTAAAGGGAAGGGAAACACTCATCCCAGTTATTTGCACTAAGTTAAAAATCTCCAGATAGAATCACGAGTGTTTACCCGATATATGCAAGACTGTGAACTCCAAAAGGGCAGTGCTGGGACCCACTCATCTATATTCCCAGAGTTTAGCATAGGGGTGACACTCAGTAAAAATTGGATGGGGCCAGGCATGATGGCTTACACCTGTAATCTCAGCATTTTCGAAGACTGAGGTGGGATGATTTTGAGACCATCCTCGGTAATAAAGCAAGACCACATGTCTACAAAAAAATTAAAAGTGTACCAGGCATTGTGGCACATACCTGTAGTCCCAGAATCCTGATCCTAATAGTCATGTAGGAACCATCCAACCCAGTTTTACATAACTAGCCAAATATAACTTAAAATAGTTTTTGACCAGGGGTTTTATGACAAATGAATTTATTAAGAATAATCAAAACCACACTTTTTAAATGAGAATATATCACATTTACATATCTATGATAAGCTCTAAAAGATAACTTAAGGATATTCAGTGGGTTATGCTATCAAACTCCAGATTCTTTTGCACATACAATAACCCATAACAAGTGGAGCAGGGGAGTAGCTATTATCCTCTGATAGCTCCCATGCTATTGTTTGTTTCAGCTGTCAGCAACTGAGATGCTCATGCCTGACTTCAGAGCCCTCCTTACTAATTACTGGTCTTGTTTGCTTGCTTTTTGTGTTTTAAGTATTATATTTTATCACATTTTCGAGACATTTTATGCTCTTGGCAATGCTTTCATACATAGTTCTTGGG
The DNA here is from genome assembly GCF_006542625.1 of Nomascus leucogenys. NCBI lineage: Eukaryota > Metazoa > Chordata > Mammalia > Primates > Hylobatidae > Nomascus > Nomascus leucogenys. The sequence continues at coordinate 99,578,537 of NC_044391.1, forward strand.
ATATAGTTGGTGCTTCCATAAACATTTTTGAATGAAGGAATAAATGAGTAATTATACTTGTGCTGTCAAAAACTTCTTAAATGCTAGCCTCTCTGAGGACAAGAGCTACAACTTGGTAAAGCAGTGCAATGTGTACAAAAAAAATTCTGTAGGAACCTTTATGATTCACAGCATTTTATGAACAGCATTTCATTTCATTCTTATGATAGCCTTGTGACTGACATGAAAGTAAGCACATTACATCGTAGTGAGTAGCAGTATGTATAACACACAGAGGAAGGAATGATGGGCTCTATCTGGGAAGGCATCCTGCAAGTGTTGACCTACAAATTGAGTTTTGAAGGCAAAATAGATTGCTTTTAGGTAGGCCTGAGCAGGATAGACATTCCAGATAGAAGGACGAGCATGTTCAAAGGCAGATCAGGCATCATTATTCCCATTTATTGAAGGCTTAATGCCCAGTTAGTGAGTGATAGGTAGGACTTGAATCTACTTCTGATTTTTAAGTCCTGCATTATTTCCCTACATTATATTATACTTCTAGTTCATTTAGTTCACTACATTATATTACATTCATTAGTTCACTACATTATATTATACTTCTAGTTCATTTAGTATTAGCCAATCAGTTGGTACACCTGAAAGATAGGAACTGAAAAACCGCTACAGGCTTCCTCAGAAATAACTTGTTGGGTCACTATAGTAAAATCCACAAAGAAGAAAATTCAAAGATAGGTAATAATCTGTGAAAATAAATCTAGATAACAACAGGAAATAAGGACCCAACATCAGAGGCCACCAACTGAAGGAAATCAAACACCTAACAGATGCCCTGAATAAACATAGTAACAGTAGTAATCCTGACAACAAGTCACTGTAAGTATCCAACTTTGGAATATACCCCAGGAGAAGATTAAATAAGTCACCATGAAAACAGACCAATTAGGATTCCACTAAAAGGAAAATATTTTATTTTTTAAAAACCACACTAAGTTAATAACTATTTTTAAAAATCATTATATAAAAGCTATTAAAATATCCTCACATCCAACAGTAAACATTGTTTTTGCTATAAAAATGTGAAAATATTTTTATAATTTTCCTTTTTAAGTTCTTTGGATCTGACTAGTTTATTTAATTTATGATCATCAAGTATCCAGCAATCATGGTACATACTTCAGAATTCTTGTAAGTGAGGAAACCTAACCTACAAATTGTTTTCAAATATTATAAAATGTTTGTAAATATTAACTATTAATCAAGCTTATATAATATTACATTTTAAGGCTACTAGGTATTTTTGAATTAATGTCACCATGATTTTTCATATTTAGGGGCCGGTAAATTGTATCTTTCACATCTGCTAAAAAAGCCATAAATCCCTGGCATTATATCTGTATGTCCACATTGGCCAGTATATAATAAAAAACCTACTTAAAAATTTATATATGTATATATGATGTGTGCAGATTTAAAGTAATGAATCTACTTTACAGGGTCAGGTGTACTCTTCTATTTTTAAAATATTTATATTTTATTGTAATATTTTACCTGAATTTAGTAATAGATTTCTGATCTTAAGAAGCATAGCATCTAGGTATACTATTGCAGTTTCTTTCCCTATGGCTTGCAACATTTTCAAATGCAGAGCTGATCTTTTGTCATTTACATGCAACTCTACTTAGCGATAGTAGTATATATACGAGACCTGTCATAGTGCTGCTTTCCTGCACAAGCTGTTGGGAATTAAACAGTGTTAAAAGTGCGCACTTTAAAAATACTCAGTGAGTTGAAACTAAGTGAAATAAAACAAAACAAGAAAGGCAACCATTTTTTTTCCCCAAAAACTATGTGATGTGGTTTGGATATCTGCCCCTCCAAAAGTCATGTTGAAATATGATTCCCAGTGTTGGAGGTGGGCCTGGTTGGAGGTTTGGATCATGGGGTGGTGGGAGGTGGTTCCTTCATGAATGGTTTAACACCATCCCCTTGGTGACAAGTGAGTTCTGACTCAGTTCACAGGGAATGTAGTTATTTAAGAGTCTGGGGCCAGGTGCAGTGGCTCACGCCTGTAATCCCAACACTTTGGGAGGCCAAAGCAGGCAGATGACCTGAAGTCAGGAGTTCAAGACCAGCCTGGCCAACATGGTGAAACCCCATCTCTACTGAAAATACAAAAATTAACCGGGTGTGGTGGCAGGCACCTGTAATCCCAGCTACTCAGGAGGCTGAGGCAGGAGAATCACTTGAACCCGGGAGGTGGAGGTTGCAGTGAGCAGAGACGGTGCCACTGCACTCCAGCCTGAGTGACAGAGCGAGACTCCATCTCAAAAAGAAAAAGAAAAAGAAAAAAAAAGAGTCTGGGACTTCACCTTCTCTCTTTTTCTTGCTCCCTCTCCTGCTATGTGACTTGCCTGCTCCCCTTTTGCCTTTTGCCATGATTGTAAGCTTCCTGAGGCTCTCACCAGAAGCAGGATGCTGGAGCCATGCTTGTACAGCTTGCAGAGTCTTGAGCCAATTAAACCTCTTTTATTTATAAATTACTCAGTCTCGGGTATTTCTTCATAGCAACTCAAGAACAGCCTAATCCACTATGTCAATAATCTTGCCATCCGGCCTTCCCGAAAAGCTTTCTGTCAGGAGCATATAGTAGGAGATTTTAAGAAGAAGGGAGTTTGATTTAACTATAAACGAGATTAAGTCCCAGCTCATGCACACATCTAAGCAGATTTTGTGAAGAAAGAGTTTTTGTGGGGGAAACACCTTATTCAAAGTATGAAGACATTCCTGTTTGAATACTTTAAAATAGTGTTCTAAGTTTAACCTGAAAAGCCAATTATCCCAGAAAACACCCAGGAAATCAGTGTGAAGACAGGAATCGAAAGTAAGCTACCAATGTTTCCCTATTCTTACCAGTTATTTCTTTTTTGTTTCTGACTCTGACCAAGAAATGGAGCAATAACAGAAATCATGGCTTGTCTGGCTACATCTTTCCGTCAGGCTTGTATTGAAGCCCTGTAATATTACACAGGACTACAGAGTAAGCATCAACAGTGACAGTGGGTGATAGCTCAATTAATAGACATTCGTTCATTCACCTATTTATTGCACATTGATAGCGAGAGTGTGGTCTGCTCTTAATGTTTGTGATACAGAGACATCTCAGCCCTAAAGAAACTCAAAATCAGGTATAAAGCTATGAATCAATTATTTATAAATTGGAATCAATATATCAACAAAGAAAGTGATAAATATAAAGTAGAAGCCTGTACAAATGTAGAGTCACAGAACAGAGAAGAAAGAGATTAATAACATTTGCAGAGACTCAAGAAAGAATCATTAGAAAAGGTAATATTTCTTCTAAGCATGTAAAGATGAGTAGGAGTTTACCAGACGAGAGAAAACTCATTCCAGGCAGAAAGAAGACTGTGCAAAGGCCCATGGCTTGAAACATAACTAGCGTATTTGGGGAACTTACATTTAGCTTGGGTTTCCTAGAGCTGGGAATACACGTGTCTATCGAACACTTGAAATGTGTGTAGTATCAAGTTAATTAACATGATAATATTCTGGGTAACCTATTGTTGTTTGGAGGTATTTCTTTTATTTGGTTAGTTGGTTTTTCCTCTCTTAATGTAGCTACTAGAAAATTTTAAATTACATATGTAACCTGAATTATATTTTTATTGGACAATGCTATCATAGAGTGTAGAAAACGAAGAACTAATTATGAGAGATAAAGGTGGATTAACGGGCAGGGGCCTATTATGAAGAGCCTTTTGTGACGTGAAAGATAGTCTCAACTCGCTCTCCAGAAAAATCTCATATAATAATCAAAGAGCAGTCATGGGAGGTATTGTGATAGGGACATTGCAGGAGTAGGAAAATCTTGCAAAACTCCTAAGAAGGCAAAAAGGAGAGGATTGAGGCAAGACTCCAAAGATAATCACCACTTAGGTGGGTACATCTGCATAATGAGAGGAGGAAGATTAGTTGGACGGAGTGATCACAGCCCAGAGCATAGCACATATCATTTTACAGTGGCTTGCATCACAAGTTCTCATCATCCAATTATTAGGACTTTGTATTTCCTAACGGAAGCAGGAAATAGTGCCTGGCTGCACTCTAGACACTAACTGCAGGTTACACTGGGCCTCGTAACGGCAATTGACTTTACTTAATGAACACTCTTCCTATCATTTAATACCCAACTTGGGAATAGATCTTATCTTGGCAGATAACCGGTCATGCTCTCCAGAAACAAGCAGAAGATTGAAGGCAGTGATGTTTTCAGGGCAGCAGATGGCACTATTTTCTATGCTTCATTACTAAAAGTTTCAATGAAAGAAGCTCTGTCTTCTATAGAGAATCAAAAATTTAAAAGACTGCAGCACTTTTCAGGAAAGTGAGGGTTGCTTGGTTCTGAAGTCTAATCTACATAGAAATGTTCATGCCAAGTTCTAGAAATTTATTTATTCTAAGGAAATGATTTGAGAGAAGGAGGGCATGGAAAACATATGCACAATAACAGGCATTGCAGCACCATTTATAAAATTAAAAGCAATATAAATACTCATAGATAGGATATGGGGACGTTTTTGTCCATGTAGTTAATATAATATAATACAATATAATATAATAACATAATATAATATAATTAAACCATAAAAATGATAGCAGTTGAAAAATGCTTCTTGGCTAGATACGGTAAAAATGGTATTTATATAAAACAATCTTTGATCTGTAAATATATAAAAAGTATATGTATTATACATGTACATATATTTACACACATGAATATTAGACCGAAATTTTTGATACAAAAATGAACATAGTTGTTTAAGGGTGCTGGGATTATTAATGCCCTTGTTTTTCACATTTCATGTAGTATCTAAGTAATTGCCTAAATATGACAGCATAGCTTCCCCTCCTAAGAGAGACTTATCCAGGAAGCACCAGGGTAATCTGTGCTTTAGGTAATTTTGAAATAGGGAAAGAAAGTTAAAGTAGTCAAAGACTCACCAAAGCTCTACCAGGTGGTCAGGCACTGGGAAAATTGACCTAGCATAGGGTCTAGAGCTAGCTTTCTCTAGAGTTGCTGTTGGACCTGATGCAGCATTTCTTACCTTCCTCGAGGATGCTGTTAAGAAAGAACTGGCTACTCGACAGTGAAGCTCTGGTGTTTCAATTCCAGAGCTTGCATCCAAAAAGTACATGAGGTTGTAATGATGGATAGTTGTTGGAATAACCATTGTTCTCACTGGCCCCTAGAAAGGGATCTGTGGCTCTGCAATGGGGAGGAAGACAGGTTGCTCTTTGCTTCTCATGTCAGCAGTGTGGCTCAGAAGGAAGCACCATAGCCGCAGTCACCCCAGGGAAGCATGAGGCACAGTCTCCAAACACCACTGAGGCTTCGCGGCTGCAAGATTGATTCAGCCTTAGGGGAGGCAAGACAAGGCTGAATGTGCAATGTGTAACTACCATTCACTGAGCCTCCATAGTGAAGCAATCTTTGTGTCAGGTACTTTACGCATGTTATACGCCTTACCTTCAGAGCAACTCTAGACAGGTTTTACAAGCCCCACTTTGCCCAGGAGGAAACTGAGACCCAGAGAGACTGATTATTATATCCAAGTTTTCTTAATTAGAAAATTACTGAGTTGAAATGAAACTCAGTCATCTGATGCCATGTTCTTTTCACAACACTACATGAATGCAAACGGTCCCCTCTCCTGAAACCTGGCATGCAGTGGCTCCTGGAGAAGCTTCTCCTTAACTATAGACTCTGAGGGGCTAAAGAAATGAGAGCACAACAGAATATTGAGTTTCAAGTTACTCAGAACTCCCTCAGGAAAACTCCCTTGTTTTACAAATGTGGAAAATGAACCCCAAGGGGATAAGATTCTATTTTAAAACAATATTTGTACAGTACTGTTATGGGCTGAATTATGCCTCTCCAAAATTCATATATTGAACCTCTATTGCCTAGTACCTCAGAATATGACTGCATTTGGGGTAAGAGTCACATTTAGGTTAGTTTTTATAAAATGAAAGGGTTGTATAATGTCAAGGAACAGGCTTTCATTCTAAATGAGATTCTTTCTCCTTCTGAGATTAAGCTAAGTAAAATGTCTTTTGAGCAGAATCACAGAACATTAGAGACTACTTGTTGAGATTATCTCACCTCTTCTCATTGTCGATGAATTATAGGACCAAAGAGAAAGACTTTTTTGCACTTATTGTACCAAGATATGTTCCTTTCTTTCATGAAATTGAGAGAACTAAAAATCAACAAGTAATTGGCAGCACTTAGTGTCAGTATTGCTCTTATGCATTTAACTATAAACAGAAGGGAGAATATTTTTAATGTTTTCTTTACTTAAAAAATAAACACTACAAACAAGTTGATATTCTTGTGTCACAATAAAAATCCTCTGTCTGTTCCCAATTTGTCAAAAGCACAAGAATTTTCAGGCTCTTGACGGGATCCTTAGAATTTAATCATTTTAAAAAAATGTTTTAAGTTTCTGTTGAGAGTTCTTCTCAATGATGTCCAGTAGGTGGCATTACTTTAACCACACAAAGCAAGAAAACCATGAAAAAGCCAGAATAATTCTGATACAGATCAGAAGCTCTCAAATGTTGGTCTTCAGACTAGCAGTATCACCATCGTCTTGGAACTTGCTCAAAATGCAGATTCTTAGGCCCTACCCCAGACCTATTGAATCATAATCTCTAGGGGTGGGCCCCAACAATTGTGTTTTAATAAGTGGTTATGTTGCATGCTAAAAGATGAGAATTATTGAGATAGAAAATCAAGTTTGCATGAAAATCAGACAATAGTTTTTCACATTGAGGCAACATGATAATATACATTGCAAACGTTGTTTCCTAATGAATGCAATGTTCTCTTTTCAGAGTCAATAACATGGACAAACCTCAATCATCAATATCATTTCTGTTGGCCTTATTAATTACTTAGTATGGGCCTAGTATTTCACCAATGTCAACTCATTTACTCTTTATAACAACCCAGCATGGCCAGTGCTCTTATCTCTCTTTTTATAGATGAAGAAATAGAGGCTTCGATGTCACAAGACTGCCTCTTATTACGCAGCAAGTAAATGAGAAGACAGTACTCAGTATCGGCGAGGTCTTGACACCAAAGCCCTTGCTTTTCATCTTTATGCCCATGTAGGGTTGTCAGATTTAGCAAATAAAACTACAGAACATACAGTTAAATTTTAATTTCAGATAAACAACAATTTTTTTAGTATACATCCCATGCAGTATTTGAGACATACTTACACTGAAGATGTTATTTGTTATTTATCTGAAATGTGATTTAAGAATAATTTTATCTGGAAACCCTATTCCGTTGTCTCTATCTGTTTGCATTCCAATCAGTTGCAGAAAAAGGAACTAGAAAATAATCTTTCTTAAGGGTTATTAGGAATAAATCTGAGCTTGGGCCTCACTCCAGAAGCTGCAGTTTAACATCAGTCCCAGGTGATTTGTATGCACATTATTGTTCAAGGAGCAGTGGCCTTAGAGTGCTTACAATCCAGAATGACTGTGGTCTAGAGCTAGGGACCAAATTTAAAGACCCCTTCAGACCTGAGAGTCTATGAATCTATGAGGGAAGTGAATGTGAGACAGAATAGCAGTTTACTATTTTTTGCACTTACTTAAAATTCTGATACAACTTTATATGAGGCAATAAAAATATTTAAAAGTCAATGAAGATTTTCTTTATAGAATTACAATACTTCATTAGGTTTTTGAGGATACGAATAAAATTAAGCAGAATTTTACTACTCTTTTGTAAAGAATTACAAGAAATATCTTTAATATTGAATTTGAACTCTCTTCAAATCAAGTCACAAACAGAATATTTACAGCAGAAATAATGCTACTCATTTTATAAGTAAGAATACTTTTGTTTAAATCCATACCATCAAGTATGAGATGCAGAGAGAGTAAAATAGTTTCCCAAATGATACATGTACTTATTCATTCCATGTTTATTGAACACCTGGGGGAGGTGAAAGGTGAAGGTGTGTTATGATAAACATATGCAATTCATGTGGGATGTTATGGCACCCCTTTACGCAAAACTTTAAATAAATGGTTTGTTCCAGGAACCTGCTTCAAGTTGCTAAGACAAGAATGACATCCAGGCTGGGCGCGGTGGCTCATGCCTATAATCCCAGCACTTTGAGAGGCCGAAGCAGGCAGACTATGATGTCAGGAGTTTGAGACCAGCCTGGCCAATATGGTGAAACCCCGTCTCTACTAAAAATACAGAAATTAGCCGGGCATGGTGGCGCACCCTTGTCGTCCCAGCTACTCGGGAGGCTGAGGCAGAAGAATCACTTAAACCCGGGAGGCAGAGGCTGCAGTGAGCTGAGATCGCGCCACTGCACTCCAGCCTGGGTGACAGAGTGAGACTCCGTGCTCCCTCCCCACAAAAAAAAGAATGACATCCAACAGTTCCTCCTGCCATGCCTACAAAAATCATTACAGCTCAAATAAACATATGGGTCATCTCACTTAGCAGACATGTATTAATTTCCTGCTATGTGCCAGGCTTTAAAGAATGGGCTTATATGTGAGAAAAAAGGGACAAGGAAATATCATCGTGTGCCATGATCCAGTGGAATAGGAATGATGGTACTATGCAGGACAGAACCTTGAAATGGAGAGACACGTGTGTGTGTGTGTGTGTGTGCACGCGCATGTGTGTATGGGGTTGGTGAAGAGAGGTTGGATACAACATCAGGAAGCCAGGCTGGGGGATCTGATTAGAAAACCTCTGCAGTCTCCAATTTTGGACTTACTATCATTGCCTTGCCTCTAGCCACAATTAAAGAAAAGTAATTCATTTCCATCTGCCTGGTTTTAAGTAACTGGAAAGTCTTTCTGCTTTAATTCATATGCATTTTCCATATTTTTTTCTCTCTGACAATTTGCGCACGGCTTAGAAAAAGGTACTTCAGTAACTATTAACCATGGTACTCAAGAAGTTGGGGACTTTGAAATCATCAATCATATTAAAGATATATAAATCCACCTCTCTTCATATTTGGCCCACAGAGGTTCACATTATGAAAAGAGTTTTCGTGATTTATTTGGTCTTGAACCCCAAGGTTCTATTTTTCTTAAATCCCTATGAGCGGTCTACATTTTGGATACAGAACAAGTAAATGTATGTTGCATTTTCTCACTGAATCCACAGGGTTATTAAAATGTGTACTTATTCCCCAAATAATCCAAGCTCAAGCACTTGAATAAGAATACCTCAAGGCGTTCCTCTTTCATTTGCTTTGTGGAAAGCAACTACAAGGCAGGGATGAGTCAGCATGCGTGTCCAGCTAGCAGGAATAGGCAGTAGCCCTGGTTTATGCTAAGTCATAGGGGAATTTTGCAGTCATTTTGTGCTGCACTGTCCAGGTTTTTCAACATCAGTGGAACCTTTTGTGTTTCACCTACTGTATTGAAAAATCCACGACTGTCCTAAGAAACCTGAGAACAAACACCCATCTGCCTATCCTTCCAACACAGGCTATTAACCACAGTAGCATGTGCCCCGTTCTGGGCTGATACTTAACATTTTGGGTTTTCATCCTTACAAATTTACATAAAAATATGTGTGATTATCTCAATTTGACAGAGGAAAAGAAAACGCAAGGTCAATCAGCTAACCAATGGCAAGGGGAATCTAACAGAGCTGTCAAAAGCCAAAGTCAATTTTGTGTTCACTAAGATGTACTACTTCCTTACTCCATATAAAATGTAATAAAAAACAAATGAAATAAAAGCAGACTTGGAAGGAAAAGGCGATGACTGTGGCAAATGGGCAATATTAGGTTCGAGCATGGAGTGGGGTGGAGCTCAGAGCAAAGTCAGCCAGCCAGGCCTACTGATTATGTAAATATTAAAAGCGTTTATACCAGTGTTCATTAATCTCCATTTGCACCTGATGGGAGGTAATTCTCCATAGCATTTCTGTGAGTCTTGTGACAGCTTTTGTTTAGGATGATCTTTATAGCAAACAGCCTTGGAAAGTAGATATAGTGTCTGCTGTACCTCTCTAGGATAGAGAGAGGGAAGATTTGTTTCCTGACCAGGATAATATAGATAACTTCTACCCCAGGGGACAAAGATTCGGCATGTTTTCTAGCATCCCTCTTGAGTGGCTTCCTAAGTTCAGTGTTCCTCAGCTGTGACACAACTCACACTGCGTACAGTATCCACCAGGACCTGGCTTCGCATGGGCCCCATGGAAACTGGAGGGTAAGGGGAGCTGAAGCCGACAAAAAGCTCATGCTGCCTGTTGTCCCAGGAGCGATCAACTGAGTAAATCGACTTGTGTTCATTGTCTCCTTACCAAGCAAGCCTATGGAATTCTGCAGAGCTGACCTAAAACCTTCCTGATGCTGCTTAGGGACTGCTTGACAGCATAATCAGCTCCTGCATCCCCATCCCTTCTCCACACTTCTTTGTCTTGTTTTGAGCCTGGGCTTCCTTGCCTCTGGCTTCCTGGTTAGGATTGGCATAATGGGAGGTATTGGGGGAGATGGGAAAATGGGAAGAGTGAGAGGTCAGGGTATTTATTCTTCTTGCTCCTTCTCTGCCTCTGTGGCTACAGCTCCTGCTTGTAGTCTCTCTTTCACAGCCAGACTCTGGTAAAAACAGTGCTCTTGGAAAAATATTATGTCACTCTTGCGAGACCTTGGGTGTATCGCTACTAAAAGCTTTCACCAGCTGGGCACAGTGGCTCATGCCTGTAATCCCAGCACTTTGGGAGGCTGAGGTGGGCGCATCAGGAGGTCAGGAGATCGAGACCATCCTGGCTAACACGGTGAAACCCCGTCTCTACTAAAAATACAAAAAATTAGCTGGGTGTGGTGGCGGGCACCTGTAGTCCCAGCTACTCGGGAGGCTGAGGCAGGAGAATGGCGTGAACCTGGGAGGCGGAGCTTGCAGTCAGCCGAGATCATGCCACTGTACTCCAGCCTGGGTGACAGAGCAAGACTCCATCTCAAAAAAAAAAAAAAAAAAAACCTTTCACCCTGCCAAAATCTCTATAAACAGCTTTCACAGAGCTATCTGCAGTAAACTATTTTGGATGTGCCACCTTGTATTTAAAAATAAGTTAAGGCAGTCTCTTACGTGTATGAAACAGGTTATACACATATACATAAAAGACTGCTTTTAAAACCGTAAATTACCTCTCGTCCTCGTTGTACTGAGTCTTTGCAGCCACCTTGGACCTCCATAAGGCAAAGATACTCGTCTTAATTTATGGTACTCTCGGGAAGGCTTTGACTGGACTGTGTTACAAATGCATTTTCACCTGCTCCTGGCCATTTGTTTTGATGCCTATAGAAGTCTTGTGGGTGGGCATGTTAGTGGCCATGTTAAAGATGCCCTCTTTGTCAGCATGCATCTCACTGCACCTCTTCTCGCAGATAGTTATGGTTCCCAGTGTGCAAATAATACACTTTAAGTCTTGGTATAGTTAAATAAATGTATAGAAAATTAAATAAAGACCACAGCATAAAAACTTTCTACATAAACTTAGATCATTTGAGGAAACTTCAAGTGAACTCAGAACCACAGTTTGTAGTTGGAAGAGATCTTCAAAGACGTTTAACAAAACTTTCTTATTGTACAGTTCATTTGATTCTTGGAAAACTAAAATTGCATGAATTCATTTTAGTCCCTGTCAAAATCATCACATTTTCCATTTTTTAAATATTATTTCTACAACGCACCAGAAGAAACTACAAGAACCGTTCTCAAATTCCAAACTAATAGAAAAGTGTATTATCCCAGTAGTACATATGAAGAGAAAATTACTAAGCGGTTTGTTTCCTTTTGTTGACAATAATTATGATGATGAGGCTATGATGCTCATGCTAGGTCTCAAAGGATGAGCAGGTGTGGGCCAGGAGGGTGAGACTGTGCAATGGCAGCTCAAGGACAGCAGGCAACCTAGGCAAACGCCTGGAAGGGAGAAAGAAATTGATGTGTACAGGGAGCTATAAGCAGGTCAGAGTTATAGGAGCATAAGCTAGAATCGAGGGAAAACAGAGGAGAGAAAGGTGAATACCGCCATTTAAAATTATCTGTTTCTAGCCACACAGCCAGGTTTTCTCACTATAAATGCCTGCCAGCACTGGGCTGGAGAATAGCCAAGATCAAAAACACTCAGGTTCTCAATTGACCAAACAATCATGATTAACTATTTGAGAGCCTTATTTCCATTAATAGTTCTTTAGCACTTGCTGTGTGTCTAAGCACCGTGACAAGTGATTCTATCAAAATCTTAAGTAATTTTGATACAAATTAAGTGGTCATTATGAACCAAGGTCAATGCATCTGTTGAGCAGTTTCCATCACCAGTGTCTCTCCCAAGAGTTGGTTTTGTATTCTCTCCCATGAAGTCTAAATCCAAAAAGCATCTAGATCAATGCAGTTCAAGATAAAGGCTGGGCTCTACATGGATGAATGTGAGTTTGCACAAGGAGTTGTTTGTGGATAATTACCCTTTCCACAATCTACATCAGTAACTCCTAAAGCCTCACCTAAATAGCCACACAAATATAAGTAAAAACAGAATGCTTGTTGTTTTGATACAACTTCCAGGCACCTCCCCAAAAACCAGTGTCTTCTCTAGACTTCTCTATGTAGAAATGTGACCTAAGTAGAATTTCTGCATAATATTTTTAAGGGAGGAGTTTTGAGAAAGAGAAAAGTTATCTCAGAAACTAGGACTTAAAGTATAATTTTAAAAAAGAGAAAAAAAGGTATTATGTTTCTGCTAGCAAACAATTTATATTATAACTAAATAGACAATTATTTTAAAAAGCAATTAATAAGAGACAGTTAGACAAGACCCTTTGGTTTAATGCTCTGCTGCTGCCATCTTGAAATTCTTAATGATTTTTAAACAAAGCGTCCCATGTTTTCTTGTAGTGGGCTCCACAAAGTATGTCTCTACTCTTGCCTGTGATATGGGAGTCCTCAGATGGGCAGGCATTGCATGCACAACTGGTCAAGGAAAGCAAATGGGAAAGAAAGACTTAATCTAGGCTTTGAATAAAATTTAGGAGGTAAATAATTTAGGCAAGGGGAGGAGGGAGACTTAAAATTCTGCATTAATATTCTCCCTGGGAAAACAGCAAAAAAAGTAATAATAATAAATTAAAATTAAAGCCTAAAATTAATCTCCCAAAATGGTTTCAAAAAATAAGTTACTCTGTTTAGGCTTTGCCTGTTTGCTCTGACTTAAATAGCTAGTATATTTACTTAAATCTACATTGTTGCTTCAGCTTCCAGAAAGGATTTATTATTGTACATAGACCGTGAAATGAGTTCATAATGATCAGAGAATTCCACAAGGTGTCAGCCTCAAGCTAAAATGATAAATCCAACGCTGGGAAATAGTTTTAATTTTAAGAAATGAAGATTTGAAGTCTCCATTTTGAATTCTGTGTCCGGGGCCTGTAGTAATGTAGCAGCCCCTATTTGTTGGGTGCCTCGTATACGCTAGGCACTTAACATACATTATTTCTAATCTTTAAAATAACCCTGTGCTATGGTGTGAATGTTTATGTTCCCCCCAAATTCGTATATTGAAATCCTAAGCCCATTGTGATGTTTTCAGGAGGTGGGGCCTTTGGGAGGAGATTAAGTCATGGGGCAGAGCCCTTATGAATGGAGTTAGCATCCCTAACAAAAAAGGCAACAGGGGAGCTTATTTGCCCCTTCCACCTTGTGGGGATGCAGCTAGAAGGCACCATCTATGAGGGAGCAGGCCCTTGCCAGACACCGAATCTTCATGCACCTTGATCTTGGACTTCCCAGACTCCAGAATTGTGAGAAATACATTTTTTCTTGTTTATAAACCACCCCATCTATAGTATTCTGTTACAAGTGCCCAAATAGATTGAGATATCTCTATTGATTTTAATCCCCATTTTACAAATGAAAAAATAAGGTTAATGAGTGTTAAGTCAATTTCCCAAGGCATACAGCCAGAATCAATATTCAAAGACAAAACTATCTGAACCCAAATCCTGTGCAATTGCTGCCATACTGCCTCAAGGCCTCAAGCAAACAAAGCAGTAAAAAGAGTTCAAGAATGGATATAAAACAAACTCTGGGACTGTCTCCTGTCCAGGCTCTATCCTACAGCAGCTAAGGGTGCTGGACTGTCACACTGGACCTAATAAGCATCAACCCAGCAGCTCCTGTCTCCTGGGTTTTTGAGCACAATAGGGCCACCCGCCAGGGCAACTCCCAGGATATAGAACCCTGCAAAAGGGCATTTCAATATCCATTGGTTTTTATCATCATCTATTTATTATTGTTATCTAGTATTGTATAAGTTTCAAAGTAATGTTTGGTGTAAATCATAAGCATTAATATTACTGTTGCTTCCAGATGTTCCTGATTTCCCAATCACACCGGCAGGAATTTCTGCTCTCAGGAGACTCCTCTACAGCCGTAGTTTCTTGACCCAGACCTACAAACTCAGCCCTTTGCCTTCTGAAGCTCTGGGGCCATTCTTCCCTTATTTAGAAGGTGATTCAATATTAAGCTTACCGCTGGTTGCTCTGGGCAACATTGTGGTTGAACCTTAGACAAGCCCCTCTCCATCCCAGGCTCTTGTCATTTGGACCCATTGCTTTGTTGTGTGAACTTGAATCCCTGCCTTGGGAAAGCAGCAACTAGCATGAGGATTAATATCTCTGGCTCTGAGTTTGAGTCCCAGTACCATCACTTTTAGGGTGACCGAACATCCTTGTTTGCCTAGGATTGTCCTGGTTTCAGCACCAAAAAGTCCAGGATCTCGTGAAATTCCTCAGTCACAAGCAAACAGAGGTGGTGAGCCACCCGAAGTTTACTTCCTAACTGTGTAACCTTGAGCAAGTTACCTAACCTCTCAAGGCCTGATACGTAAAATAAGCAAAATACTAATATCTACTTTATCACATCATTATGAAGATTAGATGAGTTATGTATACAGTGCTTAGCATAGAATAAGCATGCAATACGTTTTAGTTAATAATATTATTACTCTTGGCCCGCTAGTACTCACTCAGCCTATTATTCTTCCAGAGCTCCTAGGACTGGAAGATTGCTTTGTTCTTGCCAATCATTTCCAAGAAAGGGAAGTCCTGCCCTAGAGCCCACGATAAAAAATTGGGGCCCTTCCTGCCCTCTGTCTACCCTTGCTTTTTCATTTTTCTTGTTCCTACGCTATCAGCTCTCCTACTTAACAAGCTTCTGGGAGCTCTTTGTTTTTAAGCATCAGTAACCATTTTGACAGTTCACACTCCCAAAAGCCTCAGTGACCATGAGAATGTCCCTCTAAAAAGGCAAAGCCAGTGATCATGGGCCCAGGAGGGAAGGTCTGAGCCTGGTGGTGCCTAAAATCTGAATGTGGCTGAAAATGTACACCCTGATTCTATTCACGGGTGTAATAACATGAATCTAGCCTCAAAAATAATTTTGTTGACTTGGCCAATAATCCTTCTCAATTCAACTGCATCTAATGTCCTGTGTAATTAATGATCTTTCTCCAGCCAGGCATTTAATGGCTGTCATGTTTGACTACACTTTGACATATGTATCTTCATCATCATTATAAATATTGCATTTTACTACTTTATAAAAAAATTATATGCATAATTAGATTCTGTTTTATTTTATTAAATAACATTATTTTTCCTTGCAGCAAGAAAAGGAAAACATGGCTAGAAGTGGTGCCTGCTCTATTTTCTTTTTCCATCTTCTGTACACTTGTGTTTATGTTCAAACACATTAAAACTATATGTACATATTGCCTCACTTAGGAAAGCTTGCCAACACATTCTGGCTATATGTTATCTACTACTCAGGAAATCACAACCAAGAGTCTACAACTGAAAATAGCATGCATTATTTCTATCTTCTCAAAAGATACTCAGGGTTTATATTTCCTCTTCATAGGATACTGTCACTAAATTTTTAGGCTTTGTCATTTTAAGTAAAATCAATACCTTGGGGCAGTAATATCTATGTTTTATCCATTATCTTCTTCTCTAAAATGTCTTATTAAACAACTGAATGGCTTATTTGCACAGGAGAGCCATTTTGGATAATTTTTAATGCAGATTTCTGTGTAGCTCAAGTCTACCTTCTTCCCAAGGCTTGACTGAAGTTCTCAGGTTATTACTCAGTAGACTTCCTTCTTCCTGTTCCAGCCTAATTTCGAATCCTTCTCTGAGAGGGGGGATACAAGATGGATCCCCAAGAGCTGCAGTCCCCTCTGACTCTGTGGGAGAGATTCACCTATCTACACAATATCTAGGCCGATTCTCTGGTTGGCTGCGTAGGCCCAGTCCGAAGAGAAAGCTGGGGATGGAGTATTTGCTAGTTCAGCTGGGGAGGCATCTGCATCTGGATCCCTGATCCACATGCCATGATTAAACAGGAACACTCAAAGAATTAAGGTATTACTACAGATGATCTCTCTATTAACCTCCAACCTTTGGGTTTTATGACTTCGTGATTTAAAATGAAAGGACTTGAGCTATATAAATTACAATATACTCATGGTGAAGAATAAGTCTATAATGCTGGAATGGGAGGCTCTGGTTTCTGGAAAAGTCAATCAGGAAACCACATAGTGGGGATAGAGATGGCAGGAGCTTGAGGGTGGAAAAAGAGAGAAGAACTTCAAGGCACTTTTCTTTGACATGTTTGAAGGAAACATTGACTGTGTCAGCATTACTTGCCCAGCACAGTTGCCAATATACTATCAGGAACATCAGAGGCGACAAAAAGGACTCACCTAATGAAAGAATATTGTCTTATTCTAAATCAATCAGTCCTTTAATTAAAGACTTCTTGGTCCTATGCAGGTGAATATATCACCATCACGCCAGTGCATGCTTTTCTTGTTGTGAGCATCTGTTCTTTGGATATTCCCAGGAATGAAACTTCATGGGACATAAAATTCTGCATCCTTAGGATGTTAGACCTAAGGATATTAGCTAATCATCTAGTCCAGCTCTCTCATTTTGCAGGTGAGAGAACAGTTCAAATTGTGAAGCACAGGTGTATCCAGACAGGCCTTACCTCTCCAACAGGGTTTCAGGATTATAATTTTTCATTACCACAAAGAAGAGAAGTAGAAAATTACAGGTTTTGAATGTAATCATAATCCTTTAAAAATACCCCTTGCTCCTGATCTCTGAATTATTGTACCGGTTCCAATAATTAAGGTTGTCATTAAATTTTAACTTAATCTCAAAAAGAACAAAGAAAGCTACATGATCTCACAAGGAGAAATACATGGAAAATTTTCCAGCTCATTGTCCATGACTTTTTATACAATTATGCATTTGTAAATCCTAACTGTACCTCTGCGATCTATATCAGCACACTCTATTGGAAGTGGCTCTCATTATGATCAGACCTAGCACAGAGTTCCTGAAGTACCTACATTTCTAGAAGACATGGAAACTTTCTCAGAGTCAGAAAGTTCTGGGCAATTTCAGATTGGTTCATTAGCATAATTGTTTCAACATTAAAAAGAAAGATTCAGGCAATTTAAGATGCTTATGTAGAAAAATATGTCTATAACTGTCTCCTCGACAATGTAACATGGAAGAACCACTGATTCACTGTCCAGAATCACCTCATCAATAGCAAAAAGAGCTTCCACTTCTTTAACTGCTGCTCACAAGTGTTGGCATCCTGCCTATAATTTCTTTCTTGAAGAAATTCTGTTCCATTAATTCTGAAATTCAGGCACTTCCATATACTCACTTAATCTTACACATCCATGCTAAGAATAATTATTTACTTAAAAACAAGTTGATGACTCTAAAGAATGACAGAGGGATCCAGCCATACCGTTTGTGGCAAGTATTCCAATCTTTGACTCAGTGGATTAATCACCACCAGAATGAAACACGATCTCACCCACAATACTGGATAAGGTATAACTAACAATGATATAATGGTATTCCAGACTTTTGTATAAATTTATTCCATTTCCAGGTTTGTTATATGACTTACTTCCAAATCAGAGGATTATCTCTGCTCAGAAAATCAAAGTTGATAGCTTCCCAAGAGAATAGAAACATCAAAGACAGAAAGCCTTACTTTGATCTGGATTCCTCAAGGGTAGGGATGGGAGGATGAGTTCACCCAAGAATAAAACAAAACTTTACACAATGCAGCCCCCATCTGACTTATAAAGAATTTTTTCTCTCGGGACTCATTTATTCACTCTTTCATTCATTTGGCCAACATTTATTGAGCACCTGCTATATGCCAGGTACTAGGCCAACATCAGGAATTCAAAAGGAAATAAGCTATGTTCCTTCTCTCTAGGAGCTCATCATTAATCAGCCATGTTAGCAAATAATTACAGTGCTCCATTCAGGCTGATATCTACAGTAAATGCTTATGTAATTCATGAGCAGATCACACAGATCAACCTTCAACGCTTTCTGTACTTATTGAATTGGTATTAGTATCTCTGCATAGCCCCTCAAAGACTAACAATTTCATACTTTAGATGATTCTTTCAATAATGCTTTGCCTTTGACTAAAATAATCAATACCTGACCACAAAGATGCCTGAAGTTATTAACCATGCAATTTCACATCTTTCAGGAATTTAATCCCACACTTGCTTCCTCCTCATACACATACACACACAAAGCATTTGTCTCACAGTGAGTTAATTCCTGAGTCCTTTTTCAGGCTCCCTCGGCCTATAGATACCATTCAATTACAGTGACAGGCAGTGAGTCCACTTACCACCCGATACCCCAAAACAATTCAGGAACATCAGGTAGGTAGCTCTTGACATCAGGAAGACTGACTGTTAAACCAAATCCTAGCTATAGGACTGGAGTTTAGAGGCATGAATTTTCTACTTGTACAGATGTTACAAGATCAAGAAAATAGTCACTATTATTGAGTCCTCATCATAAGCCAGGCACTTTGTGTTAAGTATTTAGCAGGCATTATTTCATCCTCACAAAAATGAGGTAGATACTGTGTATTAGCCCATTTTCATGCTACCGATAAAGACATACTCGAAACTGGGCAATATACAAAAGAAAGAGGTTTAGTCGAACTTACAGTTTCACATGGCTGGAGAGGCCTCACAATCATGGTGGAGTGCAAGGAGGAGCAAGTCACATCTTACATGGATAGCTGCAGGCAAAGAGAGAGTTTGTGCAGAGAAACTCCCATTTTTTAAAGCTATCAGATCTCGTGGGACCCATTCACTAGCACAAGAACAGTATAGGAAAGACCCACCCACATAATTCAGTCATCCCTCACTGAGTCCCTCCCATAACACATGGGAATTATGGGAGCTACAAGATGACATTTGGGTGGGGACACAGAGCCAAACCATACCATACTGCTATTATCCCCATTTTAGAGATAAAGCAATTGAGGTCAAATAACTTGCTGAAAGCTACATAACAGTAAGTGGTGAGGCCCTAATGGAAAGCCCAGCATGCTGACTTCAAAGCCCACTCTGATTAGGAAGACATAGTTAAAGAAACTGGAACCCAAGATCTTAGGGTGGCACTACGAAGACATCTGAATGCTGACTTTAACTTTTCGTATTTCCTTTGAGGACAAAATTTTCCTTAGATTTTGATGAACACCAAGTGCCATGGCAGAAGTCCATTAACCACACAATTTTGTCTCATCTTAGTAGAGCCTGATTCGCACAGCCAACTGCTTCCAAATTTTACTGTTTCTGCTGTATCACAATGACTGTTTATAAAGCTTTTCTCTGGTACAGATGTAAAAGACAGTAAGGAGTTCTGAAAGGATCAATAGGACTATAAAAACAGATTTTCAAGTTTTACCATCTCTGTGTTATTAAAGTTAGCCCTTTATTTATTTATTTATTTAGCTAGGAGTGAGTACAATGCTGATTGCACCTGAAGAACATTTTATATTCTGTTTCAGAAACTTGTTAATACCTTACTTATTAATTAGAAAATAGTCTGGGTGCCTTGTATTCGGGCTAGGAAAGAGACTCCCATTGCCCCAAGTCTCCACTAAAACAGAGCACAGAGCCAACCACCTTTAACATCCAAAAATGAGCCTCTTGGACAGATCAAAGTAAGTCTAGTTGAGAGCTGCATAGCAGACAGCCACAGGGCCCCACCATGATTAATGATGTCAATATGAAGTCCCATGTCTGTCATCTGGGGGCAATGTTTGTGATGATGGCATATTCCTCCTTTCAATTCTCACTTTCCTCTTAAGGAAGACTGCTCATTTTTATCCTCTGAGCATGTTCCTAACAAGACGGATGTACCATCACACGTTTAAGAAGGAAGAAAAAGGGCAACTGCAGGAGTTCAAGTAAAAAATGAAAGCTGAATCATTCTCAGTAATATCCCAAATTTATATCCCTTAGTATCACAAACTGAATTACCTCTACAAACATTAGTTTAGAAAAACAACTTTTCACTTACAGCTGCATGGTGAAGAACCACATCACATCCATACAGGAAGGATCTTATTTTCAATCTAATGTGCCAATGGCAGTTTCCAATAAGAAGAAGCAATTTGCCAGCCTTGCCAATTACAATTTGTCCTTGGCTGAAGATGACAGCAAAGTCTGTGCCTCTGGTTCATTGAAAACATCAGAAAGATATCCCTAATACTCAGTGTGTTTTTCTGTGAAGTTAAGCATTAAGGAGGTGATTAAAATTCAGCTTAACTTTCATACCAAATCAAAGGAAAGACATTGCTATCTGATGGTAGGAGAGGGTTTCAAAACTATCCAAAGCAGCAATGACATGCATTTAAATTCCAAGCCCTGTGGATGACATTGAAGCTTGGTGCCTCCCATTTCACCCTCGCCAGGAAGCGGCTGTTCTGTATCCTATGGATATAGGGCTAAAGGAGGTATCAACAGTTACTGCACACAGATTGATTTAAACATGCAGCTCTTGCCTCATTTAATACCTCTTTTATTAAAAGATGACCCTTGGCCATGAAAGAAAGGTCTGGGAAGAAATGGCTCTTATTGTGACGCTGATTTTCTGTGTAATGATCAGAAAATTGTTTTGCCTTTTTTTGCCCAAGCTATAATGTTAAGACACATCGGAGAGTTGATTTGTGAGGTTGCTATGATGACAGAATCACATGGAAAAGCAGATTGGAGATATTTGCTGTGTTAATAGGCTTTTAAAGATAAGTAAACCGATGACACCCAAACAATTATCCAAGAAAACACTTCTGAAGTTGATCTGTCACTATTATATCAATGCAACACTGGATTATTAGTGCAAGGAAGTGGGAGACTTTGCTTGCTAATTAAAGGCATTTCTTATGTCCTGACAATGATTTGATGCACAGGAAATTAAGCCTAAATTATCTCCTCCGGTTCAAGCATCAAATGAAAGTTTTAGGGAGAGACATGATCTGGTGATTTATTTATTAATTCAATAACCCTTCATTGAATGTCAACTCCATGCCTGATTTGGCTTCACTAGAGGCACAAAGGTGAGTAAAACTGGGCTCCTGCCTCAAAGGACTTGCAGAACACTGAAGGGGGCTCCTCAGCCCTAGCCACTACACCTGCCATCACTTGGAGGCTCACACTCTCCACGAGCTGCCTGCCCACTTTCCATGCTGATCTCTGTGGGAACACACACTACTCCATTTTTACCTAATTAACTCCTAGTTACCATTCAGATTTTAGCTCTGTGCCTGGCACATGGTATTTGCTCAATAATTATTATTGAATGAATGACTAAATGAACAAAACATCATAATACAATATAAGTTCTCAGATACAGGAGGAAGCAAACAGCTCTTGGGCACTGGGACCACGGTAAGGCTATCAAGGAAGGCTTCACAAAGGGCATTTGAGCTCGTGGTATTTGAGATAGATTTTGAATGGAATTGAAGGGTAAATAAGGACAACATGAAGAGAGGGTTACAAAGTGGTGAGAAAAGAGGAAAATTTATACTAAACAAAGGGAACATCATCTGCGAAGGCATGAGGGTATAAATGAGAATGAAGTGTTGGACAAACAGCAAGTTTAGGGTGACTAAAACATAGAGCACACTGAGAACAGTTTAAACTGGAAATTATGTATAAACTCTATGTTGAAGGCCTCAGATGCCATAGTTAAAAGTACTGATTTTTTTCCTAAGGTGATGGGAAGTCTTTGAAGGCTTATACACAGGTGTATCCACTGAGATTCAGAGGCAAAGTAAGTGAAAAACAGTAACCACTCTAGCTTAAGGAGAAAAAGAAGAATTTATTAAAGAATATTAAGTTCAGAGACACTCTGGCAGAAACTGTGAGTCTCGACTTAGAGGCTCCAGCAAAGACCACTGAGCACATACTCTAGTGGTCACATCAAGGCCCTGGGCACTAGTCAGCAAAACCTCCACCAGTACTCTAAGAAAGCCATTCCTGTCACCCTCAACAGAAATGAATTCCACACAGCACCTCCTTCCTCCCATTGCTTTTTTTCTAAGCAAAGTCATGCCCATGTTCTTCTGATTGGCCCAGGTCGTATGCCAGCACCATAGCTGCAAGGGAGACTGGAAAGTGAATTTCTAGCTTCTATCTAGGGAACCATGATGTGAGAAATTCCAAGCACAGAAAAGGTATTTCAAAGAAGCTAAAAGGCTACAAATCATAGAAACTATCCACTGCCACATGGAAGATGCATAATCAAATTGACATCATAAAAAGATTCATTTGATAGCATTATTGAAAATGGATTGGAGAAGAGGAGAGTTGGGAGACAAGGGGATCAATTTAGAAGGTTAGAGCAGGCAAGAGACGAAAAGAACATAGACGTTAGTGCTGATAGTGGACACAGAAGAGTGAACACAGAACAAGGATATAAGACCGTAGGAAGCAAGAACCTGGTCTGTCTTTTCACTTCTGCAACAACAGCACATAGCAGGTACTCAATAATTTTTGCTTTTATTGTTAAAGAGTAATTTACATACAATACAATTCACCTTGTTTGTGAATTTTGAAAATTGTGTATCATAATGTAACCACCACCACGATCAAGATATAGAACAGTTCCATCACCCCCTAAATTTCTTCATGTTGCCCTTTCGTAGTCAGTCTCACAACTCCAGCCCCTGGCAACCACATACACATAGTATGTCACCTTTCGAGCCTGGCTTCTTTCATTTATCACAGCGTGTTTGAAGTTCATCCTTATTGTGGTTGTATCAGCACTGTGGTACATTTGTGTTTTTTCCTTAGTAATATCCCATGGTACAAATATACCAGCATTTATCCAGGCCCCAGTGGAAAGGTATTAGAGTTGTTTCTAGTTTGATGGGAAATAAATCATCCATATGTTTGTGCCAACATAATTTTTATTGGGCAAATACCTAAGAATAGAAGCACTGGGTCATATTATCAGCATATGATTAACTTAATAAGATACTGGAAACTGTTTTCCAAAAGCAATGTATTAGGGTTTAAGTTACTCTGCATCCTTCCATGTACTTGAGATTGTCATTTTTTAAAGTTATTCTAATAGGTATCCAGTAGTACCTCATTATGGTTTTAGTTTGCATTTCCCTGAAGACTGGTCATGTTAAACATCTTTTCATATTCTTATTTATATTTGATTGATTTTTTTGATAAGATGTTCAAATATCTTGCCATTACTTTTAAATAAATATTTGATGAATTTATAAGTAAACTTACACTAAAGATATTTAGAAAAATAAAGTTACCTCAACCTGAAATAATTGGACATTGCTAGGGAAAGGGAAAGGGTGAGGTTGAGGAGCACACCACACTTTTAAGTGAATACTGATTAAGAGAGTTTAGCTAAAGGATTTAGAAAGCATAACCAAAGACGGCTGTTCCTGAGCCTAATTAATTATTACAATTCAATAGTTTGCACCCAAACCTAAAATGCATAGAACTGTATAGCTTAATAATGCTTCCTAGAAATATTCTGCATTTGTAAAAGCAGATAAACTTCAATTCATTTTTACCTCCTTCTTGTAAAATAAATAAATAAGTCTTGAAAGCCAATCCCATATCATTCACCAGGAAATGCTAACAGTGGCTCAGTGTTTGCTCTACCAAAGAGTACTAAATAAAATATTCAATCACGAGAAAGAGAAATGTAAAACTGCAAGCTGTAGGCCCCAGAAGCTAATTAAATGGTTGGTCCTTTGTAATCACCTTCCCTACAATGAAGGAAGCTGAATAGCAAGGTCAAGAGATTAGACTTTGCTGCCTTCTGAGTCATTGAAGAACCACAGGTTCTTGGACAGTAGGGGATAGCTAATAGCTGATGGAAGAAGAAGAAGAGTTGCTTTCTTTGCCTAGGACTTCCAGATTATAAAAATAACACTGTAGGTTGCATCTGAGCCAGGCCAGCACTCCACTGGGTCTCTTGCTGCAGCTGGGAATGAAGATTGCTGCATGGCCAGAGCAGCTGACAGTCAAGGGAAGCTGGAGCCAAAGAGTAGACATGGGCCTGCCAGCATTTGGAAGCTTCATGAAAGATGAGCTAATCTTGTTCTCCATTTAAACAGTTATAGTAGAGCAGTAGACATCAAGACAAATTGAAAGAAGAAAATAAAATACGGAATACATATCATAGTGTTACTGTGAAGTAAAAACATTAGCTGAAAAAAAGTGCACTGTCCCTTGAATCACCCCAAGCAATATTACGAAAAGGTCCATCCTCAATTGAATCTTCCACTGGAGTAAAACAACAGTGTGGAGATCTCAAAGATCACTGATTTCAGCCCTCACTACCTCAATAATATGCGTGATAGAAGGGTATAAGAGAGTTTATGACTCCTCCACGCACAGGAAATTATTTGGTGGCATTACAAGTTAGAACTTGGATCTGGTGATTTGCCACTCAGTCGCTCTGCCAAAAATGTCAGTGAGAAAGAATGCAGCCCCAGTATGGGGTCTGTAACTACACACTTCTCAAAATTTTGTATAGGGTTTTTGATGAAGCCTTTGCTTTATCCCACCCTATCTCTTCTCTTAAAAAATAAATAAGTTATCAGAGAACTTATCATTTAATAATTTTTAAACACGTTATACTTAATATTATAAAAACACTCTATTTAGTGTAAAGCTAAGAGAGATGAAAGAGAAGAAACAAAATTAATAGAAGAGAATTTCTATAGCATGGTCTTGTGGGAATGGCTGTATCTAGAGTTAGGTGTTAGTCCATGAACTCGGGAAATACTCCTGGGGTTCTGTTTGTTACTAAAATGAACATGTTAATGCTTTCCTATTAGGGATGTCATTGGCTTCTCCAGATCTCCAAGATTGTGCACATTCTAGGTCACACTGTTGCAGGACTTTTCCTTAATTCAGCTAAAGATGGGGTGCTTTGTCCCACGGCCATGAAAATTCAGGCTCGCAGACAATTTGAATGATGAGCGAGACAGGGTTTTATTGGGTGAAGAGGAAGAAAAGGGAGAAACAGGGACTCTTGCTAGGTCAGAGTCCCTTCTAGAGCACTTCACGCCCACTGTTCGAATCCCAGGCTCCACACAGTAAGAGGAGGAGCCAGACTCCTCCCTGCTACAAACATCGTAAACTTCATAAGGCTCCACCTCAGTGGCCAAGCTGGCTGGAATTTCTCTGAGGACCCCCTCCCACCTGTCTGTCTCAATACTGCCTGGGCATAAAATCAGAAGCCACAGAAGAGAAGTCTCCCTCTTCCTGGAGGACCTATTTAGTTCTGCATTAAATAATTTTAATTATTATTTTTGTATTCAAATAAAGACACAGATAATAGAAAAGAATGCAAAATTTTAAGAAATTTAATGTAAATTACATGATTTTCAAAAAATTGAAGGTCGTGGCAAGTTCCTTTGCCTATGCCTTCAAATATATTTTCTCTACTTCACAAACACAAATGAAAACAAAACTCACACTCCTGAGAAGTGGCAGAGTTATTCAGTGAAAAGAGTTTTAGAGAGGAAACATTTTGCTTGTCATTAATACAGTTTCTTTCTTTCCTCTGTCAAATTGTCTCTAAGTGGGAAACTACATGTGCATGCTTGACACAACTTGAAAACAATACGAAACAACAAATCACAATTGCAAAATCATACAACGCAAATGGAATCACGGCCCATAAGGGAGGCCATGAAAGAGAGTGCATGTGGTGGGCATATGAAGCTGATATGCAGACCTGGTAAGTTTCCAGAGTGTTCTGGGACTAAATCAGGGACAGGAATACACAGAGGGAAGCCCATACTTGGTCGAGGTTGGCTCACAGCAGAAGTGACAGTTTAAAGATCTATAACAGTCCCTTGTTACTGAGAGGGCACCGTTTTCACATTCAGAAGGGCTTGCCCCTGGACTAAACTGCCCACAGTTATTTTTCTTCGGTAAATCAAAGCTATCAATTATAGCCTCCTAGAGCAGCTACTCCAGCTGCTGTAGGATAGACAGGGCTGAAAAGGAAAATCATTGACTGTGCATAGCTCCTTCTGGAGTTGTTTCCTGCCAGGGATGGTGTCAGACAAGTGCTGAAGGCACTGTTTGTTTCCTGACCCCATGCTGAGCTCAGACCACAACGAATCCAGAGCCTGCCATTTATCACTTGACCACGTACATCTGAACCTGCAAGACCCTTGCACAGCCTTCACTGAGGTGTGAAGACTGACAGTTTCCTTCTCCTGCCACTGGTTCTGCAGTAATTAAAGCTTTTTCCTATCACACTCCTATTAGTCTCTTGGTTTTAAAGATGCTGCTAACACAGATAAGTATGTCTGACCAAACTCGGAATTAAACTGCTTTTACAGGCCACAAGAAAACCAGATTAACCTAGCAATTTTTATAAGAAAATGTCTTAGTAAAAGGTTCGAAAACAATGGCTTTTTGAGCAGAAGTTTGAATTATTCACAAACAGTAATGATTTTTAGAAATCATTTGTTCAGAGAGTAACTATTGATTGCTACTTTGAGCTAGGCACTGTTGTAACCTATACACTAAGACGATTTGATAGTTGTGCATATGGATTAAACTTAAAAGAATTGTTTAAAAGTAAATGATTATATATGCTTGTAAAAAATAAGTTAAAAAATACTTGAGGGCAAAATGAAAAGCAAATGCCTTTCCCATGACCACCATTCCCATCCTACTATTAATAATCTGTTGTTTAATTCTCTAGTCATTTTACTCTGTATGCAATGTGTGTGTGTGTGTGTTTAAATATAAACTGTTTAATATTGTTTTTGCTTCTGAAAAAATGTCATAATGCTATGCATACCATTCTTTGACATAATTTTTTAATTCAGTAACGTGTTGTGGACATTCCTCCATGAATCATACATATCTTTATTATTCTTTTAACAGCTATATAATGTTATACAAAATTAACCTATCTTATTTTCCCTATCAATGAATATTAAGATTTTTTCCAACTTTTCCCTATTACAATAAGTTAGTTATCCATGAGCACCCTTATATTTATATCCTTGTGTATTTGGGATCACAATTCCTCATACCCCTATCAATATTGAAGATTATCAATCTTATTAAATTTTTGCCAGTCTAAATCTTTTTTAAATGCATCAGTTAAGAAGTTTATTTTGTTTTTGATGTAAGAGATGGGGTCTCACTCTGTTGCCCTGGATGGAGTGCAATGGCAGGGGTGCAGGTGTTCACTGCAATCTTGAACTCCTGGACTCAAACAGTCCTCCCATCTCGGCCTTAAGAAGCATTTTTAGTGTCTTCAATACCATTTCCCAATCACTATTAAAAGTGAACATTCTTTCATTTGCCAGCCGTTTTCACATGCGTGTTCTGCAAATTGCCAATCCATATCATGTTCTTGGCTCCTCCACGAGGCTGAGCTCCAAAACACAATGCCTTATCTTTTCATATTTTTTTGTAGAAGCTTTTCATAGAGGTATCTGTACTTAGTCTTCCGCAATCTTTTGCAAGTCAGGTTTTTTTTTCCTATTTGTTTTTTTCTGTCTTCCATGTTGCCTATTTCCAGTAAGACCTGTTCCCACTTGACTGTTCTTATTTAAAAGTGAAGCATTTAAATACAGATTTAAAACTCTGGGTGCAGAGACGGGACTTGCCAAACAGCAGACTTCATTGAGAGGTCTGATGGAAAACTGATTCTTCCTTGAGGGACCCCGACATGTTATTATCTATAAGTCTTTTCCCTGAAAGTCCCCAGTTTTTGCAGAAAACAATCTGCCTCTGCCTGAGAGAATTGGTGAGGTGGAAGCTTTTCACAGATACTCTGGAAGGCTGTCAAGGGAAGTGAGCTTGGGATTTCACTTTTCAACATTCAGACTTTTAACTAATTCCTCTGTTTTCAGCCTGGGTCATTATGCCCACCTGTTCTCTGAGTTAAAAAGATCTCTGGCCAAATTTCCCCAGAGTATAAATAAGCCCATCATCCCCTGCTAGGGAGATGACATTCACCTGGTTTCATAGATTAGAGGTGGGGACCTGGGGATCTGACTACCCCTAGAGCCTTTTAACCAAATGTCTCAGATTCAGCTAATCCCTTACTCTAGTGCTCTATGGTCCCTGGTGCCTCTATTCCTGAATCATTATGATGCTTTTTGATGAATGAGTGTGCTTGTCATGGATATCCCATTCTGAAAGTACTCAGTTTTTGCAATTCTTCCAGCTGTCTGCTTTCCATCTTCTAAACTCATTAAAATCTCATGTCCACTATTGTTTTCTCTTTTGTTTTATTTGCTCTCATGGGTTTATGCTTTCAAAATTTTTTACTATTGTTTTAGTGAAATGAAGGATGGGAAAAATATAAAGTTCTGAGTCCAGTGGCTCCTGTCAGTCTTTCCTAAGACTTGTCTCAACTGCAGATATTCCTGTGAGTGTCTGTCAAACAGAAATCATCAGCAGTTCTCTTTTGGTTTATGTATCACATTAACATATGTGACAAATTTTCCTAAGTGATCCTTATAATTGGACAGAGAAATGTTGGGATCAATAGAAAAAGCCCTGAACTAGAAATCAGGAAATAGGCTTCAGTCCTGATCCTGCTACGAATTAGCTCATTTTCGTGGAGAAACCACTGTACCTCTTAGAGGTTCAGTTTGTTGTTGGTGGCGGTGGTGTTTTCATCAGTAAAATGAGAGGGTTTAACTGCAGGAGCACTGATATTTGTTCCTTAGTTTATAAAGTGATGGTTCTTTGAATGAAGATGTTGAGACTTGTAGCAGGATAATTCTGGATCATGGGGCATGTCTGAAAGATGGAAGTAACTCACAGAATGTTGCAGCCTAAGATGCTGAAGTGGCTACACTGTCTGGGGTATATACCAGGGGTTCGTAGTCTGGCACCAGGAAAATTTAGGACACGGACACACATGAGGAATTCAGGAGCAGAGGTTTAATAGGCAGAAGAAAAGAGAAAGAAAAACAGCTCTCTCTCTGTAGAGGGGTCGCCCGAGTGCAAAGACTGGCTGGCAGTGGATGTGCCGGATTTTATAGTCCAGCTTGAGATGATGGTGTCTGATTTACATAGAGTCCACAGATTGGTTTGATCAGGTGTGATGTTTACATAGTGTGTGGGGAAGGTTGGTCAACCCACCCTAATCTTATTATGCAAATGAACTCTCTCTTTGGCCTGCACCATCTTGTCTGCTCCTTACTGTACAAGTGGCTGACAGAGAAGGGAAGATGGAGCCGCCATCTTGAGGATGTCTAGTCCCTAGTTGCTGGTGGCATTCATTCGTGGGTGCTTGTATATGTCTGCAAGTCGACTTTACAGGCTGTTTTTTGTTAGAAAATTATTTGGGGCTGCTTTTCATTAAAAAGAAAAGCCTTACCGAGGACTCCCATACTCTTACTATCTGCCTAAGTGATTGCTTCTTAACTCCTCTACCAATGCCACTTCACAAAGAGGCAAAATAGTGCAGAAGAATTTGGAGATTTGAAATCAGAGACCCTGTGTTCAAATCCTCAACACATAAATATATTTGAGTAACAGCTGTGTAACTCCAGAGAGCCTCATTTTTCTCATCTGTAAAGTGTAATTTATAACACTTATTTTACAAGATTTGTGCTTTTCTGCTTTTAGGGTGCTTTTGATCATTGTAATCTGGAATTTTCTGTACAGATACTCTAAACAACTTTTCTGGAACACTCATGAAATGCCCGATTCTCTCTGATGCATGATCTGATGCACAAGAACCCAACATAACTCAGGGTGGGACTTGGCTATAAGGTATTGATGTGGTTTGACTATGTCCCCACACAAATCTCAACTTGAAATGTATCTCCCAAAATTTCCATGTGTTGTGGGACGGACCCAGGGGGATGTAATTGAATCATGGGGGCCGGTCTTTCCCATGCTATTCTTGTGTTAGTGAATAAGTCTCATGAGATCTGATGGGTTTATAAGGGGTTCCTACTTTTCTTTCTCTCTCATTTTCTCTTGCCACTGCCATATAAGAAGTGCCTTTCACCTCCTAACCATGATTCTGAGGCCTCCCCAACCATGAGGAGCTGTAAATCCAACTAAACCTTTTTTTCTTACCAGTCTCTGGTATGTCTCTATCAGTAGCATGAAAATGGACTAATACAGTAAATTGGTACCAGTAGAGTGGGGCATTGCTGAAAAAATACCTGAAAATATGGAAGTGACTTTGGGTAACAGGCAGTGGTTGGAACAGTTTGGAGGTCTCAGAAGAAGACAGGAAAATGTGGGAAAGTTTGGAACTTCCTAGAGACTTGTTGAATGGCTTTGACAAAAATGCTGATAGTGATATGAATAATAAGGTCCATGCTGGGGTGGTCACAGATGGAGATGAGGAACTTGTTGGGAACTGGAGCAAAGGTGACTCTTGTTATGTTTAGCAAAGAGACTGGCAGCATTTTGCCCCTGCCCTAGAGATTTGTGGAACTTTGAACTTGAAAGAGATGATTTAGGGTATCTGGTGGAAAAAAATTTCTAAGCAGCAAAGCATTCAAGAGGTAACTTGGGTGCTGTTAAAGACATTCAGTTTTATAAGGGAAGCAGAGGATAAATGTTTGGAAAATTTGCAGCCTGACTCTGCGATAGAAAAGGAAAACCCATTTTCTGGGGAGAAATTCAAGCCAGCTGCAGAAATTTGCATAAGTAGCAAGGAGCCTAATGTTAATTTCCAAGACCATGGGGATTGTCTCCAGGTCATGTCAGAGACCTTCACAGCAGCCCCTCCCATCACAGGCCCAGAGGCACAGGAGGAAAAAGTGGTTTCATGGGCTGGACCCTGGGTCCCCTTGCTGGGTGCAGCCTAGGGACTTGGTGCCCTGTGTCCCAACAGCTCCAGCCATGGCTGAAAGTGGCCAATGTACAGCTCAGGCTGTGGCTTTACAGGGTGGAAGCCCCAAACCTTGGCAGCTTCCACGTGGTGTTGAGCCTGAGAGTGCACAGAAGTCAAGAACTGAGGTTTGGGAACCTCCACCTAGATTTCAGAAGATGTATGGAAATGCCTGGATGCCCAGGCAAAACTTTGCTGCAGGAGTGGGGCCCTCATGGAGAACATCTGCTAGGGCAATGCAGAAGGGAAATGTGGGGTCAGAGCCCCCACACAGAACCCCTATTAGGGTACTGCCTTGTGGAGCTGTGAGAAGAGGGCCACCATCCTCCAGACCCCAGAATGGTAAATCCACTGACAGCTTACACCATGTACCTGGAAAAGCCACAGACACTCAATGCCAGCCTGTGAAAGCAGCCAGAAGGGAGGCTGTACCTTGCAAAGCCATAGGGGCAGAGCTGCCCAAAACCATGGGAACCCACCTCATGCATCAGTGTGACCTGGATGTGAGACCTGGAGTCAAAAGATATCATTTTGGAGCTTTAAAATTTGACTGCCCCACTGGATTTTGGACTTGCATGGGCCCTGTAACTCCTTTGTTTTGGCCAATTTCTCCCATGTGAAACAGCTGTATTTACCCAATGACTGCACCCCCATTATGTCTAGGAAATAATGAGCTTGTTTTTGATTTTACAGGCTTATAGGTGAAAGGGACTTGCCTTTTCTCAGATCAGGCTTTGGATGGACTATGGACTTTTGGGATTAATGCTGAAATGAGTTAAGACTTGGGGGACTGTTGAGAAGGCATGCTTGGTTTTGAAATGTGATGACATGAGATTTGGAGGGGCCAGGGGCGGAATGATATGGTTTGGCTGTGTCCCCACCCAAATCTCAACTTGAATTTTATCCCCAGAATTCCCACATGTTGTGGGAGGGACACAGGGGGAGGTAACTGAATCATGGGGGGCCAGTCTTTCCTGTGTTATTCTTGTGATAGTGAGTAAGTCTCATGAGATCTGATGGGTTCATAAGGGGCTTCTGTTTTTGTTTCTCTCTCATTTTCTCTTGCCACTGCCATGTAAGCTGTGTCTTTTGCCTCCAGCCATGATTCTGAGGCCTCCCCAACCATGTGGAACTGTAAGTTCAATTAAACCTCTTTTTCTTCCCAGTCTTGGGAATGTCTTTATCAGCAACATGAAAACGGACTAATACAGGTGTGCTAAAATTGTTTAAAATGTTTGTGCTGTGGGAAAATGTGGGGAGAAACTGCACATTGATGAGTCTGGAGCTAATATATTGGATTGGAACATGGAGCTGCCCTCCGAGGGTCAGCATCCAGTTTTGGTCGATCTGAGGGGTCTGCTATCAGCATTAAAAGGCCCAATTCAGTTGGCGGGGCACAACCGCAGAGGTACAGACAATGCATGAGCCTTGAAGTCAGGCAGCAGAGGGTGCAAAGACTGTGAGTAGACCGAGCTATTCAGAGCAGAACCAGTCCTGCTCCAAATCTGGTGACTAGGGATTTAAAAAAGTCATCTCTGAAAAGAGAGACAAGACAGAAGGCCAAGTCTCAGCCAAGTGGGCTGAGGCTGTGAGGACAGCTTTGTGGTTACAGCAGGAACTTAGATATCCAGCTTAAAAATATATACAGTACTGAGGCAGAGGAGCAGCTAGTCAGAATGAGCTCACATGGCTGGGTCAAGAAAACACCGTGGCACGATATGCTTGCACATGTCCAGAGCTCCCATCAGTGGCCATGCAGCCAAAATTAAACCCAGCTTCCTTCTACTTCCATGTACTGTCTGCCTTACCCTAGAATGGTCCCAGAGTTGTACAAAGCTATACCTGCAACGATCTCAGTTGAGCTAGGCCTGAGGAGACAAAATGCAGGCATAACCATTATACCCACTGTTGACTTTGCAGCTCAAACAGAGCACAGACAACAGTTAACTGCATTTTAGCAAAAAGTCAGGGAGGACACTGAAAGGAGTGTAACTGTTACAGGTGTTGCACAATGGACTTAAAAGAAGGAAAAATTGCTCAGGAAGAACAGTTTCATGCCTATCCTGGTAATTCTCTTCTCCAAAAGGGGAGTGGCTGGGAGAAGGAAAGAGCTAGAAGAATGTGTTAAATATCAAAATTTCAAAATATGAAATTAAGATAATTTCTTGGAAGAGTGTGATCTAAGGCATGTGAATTCAATGAGACTGAACAAAGAAGCAACCAGTCTGTCTGGGACTTTATCACTGACTGAATGTTTGGTTTGCTGAGTACCAGGCTTTCAATGGAGACAGAAAAGAGCAATATTTTAAAAAGAAATTTTATTTCAATGTTGGTAATCAAGTTTATTAACATTCCCAAAGCTCATTTAAAAA
Source organism: Nomascus leucogenys (assembly GCF_006542625.1). Classification (NCBI taxonomy): domain Eukaryota; kingdom Metazoa; phylum Chordata; class Mammalia; order Primates; family Hylobatidae; genus Nomascus; species Nomascus leucogenys. Next base: position 99,612,240 of record NC_044391.1, read on the forward strand.
TGAAATTTCAAAGAGCTGCTTCTTTTTCAATTACTCAAGCTAACGGGTCCATTTTTGATGTGTCATTTCTGATGGATTAGGCCAGTCAACTTGCACAAGATTATAAGTGTCATACAGCACAGCATTAGTAATGTCACTGAACAGGGCATACATATCAGTGATGACTGTACCAGAGAAGCTGTTTTATGGAAGACATATGCATCTAAATATGGATTTCTCGTCATTCATTCTTTCTCTAGAACTTCATTTTCTCTCAGTTGTGATTTTTCTCATATCTTACATCTTGGCCTCTTGAATGCCTTTCCTGTGTGTTTGACCTTCAGTTTGCCCATTCCCCAGAGAGAACTGATTAGTGAAAAAGCTTTTTTCCTAGCTTACCTTGCTCAGCCTCAATATGAACACTGCAGGAGAAGAAGACAAACATGAATGGCTTGGCTTACCTTGTTGAAACTTAAAAAGTACTCAAATAGTATGACTGAAATTTCCAGGGCTTTTACTGCTGAACCTGTTTTACTTGACTTTCTTTTCCTTTAAACAATGAATATTGAGTCAACTACTTTAAAAAAATTATAAAGGTATGATATGGGGTAACTCACAGCACAGAGTGGAACACCGAAGAACCAGTCTTTGAAACAGGCAAAACCCAAAGATCTCTTGAAATCTACATGGTAGGGATAAATTGCTGTCACTGGGACTCCATCATTTTTGGGTGTTATGTTTTCTACTTTATGTGCTAATTCCAAGGAGAGAGGGCTAGTGACCCTAGTTGGGTCTTTTTCCCACCTTTCAACTAAAGGAAAAAAAGAGCTGCTTTATTAATCATCCCACTAGCCTATACTGATTGCAGAAGAAGTGACTCCCTTCACTTTCATTGGAAAGTGAAGGGAAAGAGCTGCTTGGTCTGCAAGCCCCCAGATATCCACTGCAGCTCTGAAGGAGCTGGTTGCCATGAAGCTGGATCTGAGCAGTAGGGATAGCATGGTAAATAAAATGTTGTGCTAGAATTTCAGTAGCTTTGGGAGACCACTAAGTGGGAGAAGCTGGGGATGAGTGCCAGGTCACAAAAAACAAAGTCAAAGGGGCCTACAACCAGCCAGTATAGCAGAGGGGTTAAGAACTTACGCAGCAAGTTCAGAGAAACATGGCTGCATAGCTTAACCTTTCTAATTATGTTTCCTCATTTGTATAATAGGATAAAAATTACATCTCCTTTGAGAACATTGGTGTGAGAGATGCATGATGTAATGCCCATGAGGGGCTTAATATAGCACCTAATACTTAGTAAGAATTGATATATGTTCTCCTTCTTGAGATAGTCCCAAGATTGTCAAGTGTACATTTCTTCATATAGCTTATTCCTTTCAGATGCCCATGTTCTGCCTCTGTTACCTGGAGAGTTTCTTGCCTGAAGGAAGTGTGTTCAGAAGCCTGTGTTCAGAAAGTTCTGTTAGACATTTGCATGACTCAGGGTGGAGTACAAAACAAAAACAAAACAGTTCCCTTTTACCCATCTATACTCAACCTGACCTTTGTCATGCTAAGCACATTTCCCCCCTATATGTTACTCTGTACCTCAAGGGACCATATAGAATGAAAGTTTGAGAAAGGTAGGAAGAGGAGAAGAGAAGAAAGTGAATGAAACCAGGAATAAAATGTATGATGAAACCCTGAGAGTCTACATATTCTTAGAAGCCAAGAGCGAACTGAACCTACTCAAGAGCTCCTCTTCACCTGCAGCCCTCATGTTCAGCACGCCATAACCAGGACTCTTTAATGGGCAATGCTCATCTGAGGCATCCATCTTGTAGGGTTATATACAAAGAACCAAAACAAATGTAGCTTCTCAGCTATCCAGTTTCAACCAAAGAACTCCAGAGAAATGCTCAGTTCCTCAGTCCCAGTTAGTTTCAAGCAATTAGAATTCCATTTCTGCAGATTAGAGAGTTGCTAACAACTTTCTCTTCTCCAAAGGCCATTTAGGATTTTAGGAGGTTGTACTTTAACCAGGTCAATACCAATTGGAGCTGGTACCGAGATCTGCAGATATTGGAGTCACAGACATTGCATTGACTCTTGGTCTTCCATCTGCTCTCATTCAGAAACATCACTTTCCCTTGTGTCTAGCAGTTCCTACCTTCTTTTAAGACTGCTATAAAATTTAGCTTGTTAATTGTGTTATATGGTGCTGTAAAAATATCTGGGGAGAAAGTTCACATTAATGCTTGTCTAAAACCCAAAGAATAAAAAGCATTATTATTGGCAGAGGAGATACAATTATAGTGACATTGAATTCAGCAGATAGTATATTTTTCATAGTCTAGGGAGAGAGAATAATCTTAGGCTTTATGAAATTTTAATTAAATGAACATATAGGCTCAAATAATATATAGCAGACACAAGACATACAGATTTTCAACTAATCTCCAGTGAATTTTCTGTTCTTGAGGTGCCAAAAAGAGAAATACTTGGCAGATGGGCCATCTATGCAACACATTATGCTGATGCCCTCACGTTGCTTTGCATTCTGCAGGAAAGATGAATCTGAAACTTCAGTTGTATGATATAACTGAATACTATATATATAATATTCAGTTAGTATATATATAGTATATATATAGTATTCAGTTATATATGATAGGTATATATAGTATTCAGTTTTATCATATTACATATGATATATGTCTCATACATATGAGATACATATATCTGAGATATATAAATAAATATATATTTATATTTTTATATTTAGGACTCTCTTGAATATATATATATATATATATATGAGGAGGTTTAGTTTGCTCTTGGCTTCTAAGAATATGTAGACTCTCAGAGTTTCATATATATATATGAGATATATATATCAATATATATATTCAAGAGAGTCCTAAATATAAAACAATTTTTAGACCTAAGTACCTTGAAATGTCCAGGATTTAATTTATAACTTAAATTCATAATGACCTTGCCATTTGGGCACACTATTGATAACCTGTTTCATAGACTTTTATTGCTAAATTATAGAAATCAGCAATTAGATCAGGATGGGTCCATAAAGGAGTATCAACTCCATTACTAAGGAGAAAACGGAATTTATCCCAAGTCAAACTTCAAGTCATCTCCCTGAAATTGTTCGATAGGCATTCTTAAATAATAAATTGGACATCATGAAGACATCCTAGTCTACATAGCAATGAGGACAACTTTGATAACAGTAAAGATGCTGCCACACATCATTAATCTTACTGTTCAAAGATGAAAGATGCATCCATGTGTCTACTGCCAAATGGAAGTTTATGAGAAAAGCATCCAGATAATTGACGAAAATTTTCACATTTTTTGCTTTAACATTTTGGCACCAGGAAGATATCCTCACATGACACACTCTGCAACTGCAACACCCCTGCCTCAATTCCAAAAGCACTTTGTGAGTGACGTGTGAGATCTTGTGGAAAACACTGAGATAACTGAGAATACTTCAGACTCCAGAGAGACGAAAGTCTGGTAGCATGTAGCAGACACATTGGTAAGCCACTATACTATAACCTGAAGGAAGTGGTGCCAAAAGAAACGACGACATGTAAAAGAGAAAGGGGGCAGGTGTGTAGAGAAAGTGATGTCCCTGGAATTGTGCAGTGCAGGGGCCTTGACAGTAGCAGGTCCAGGACTTTGAACTAGAATACTTGAGTTTGAGTCCTAAACTGGACATGTATGACTTGGGCAAGTCACTCAACATGTCTGGATCTTCCTGTCCTCCTCTGTAAAGTGGAAGTAATCTCTCTTCACAGGGTTGCTGAAAACTTAGATAATGTATGTCAACCCAGTATTACTTGAAGCGCAGGTTGATGAGTTTCTAAGGTGGAATTTATTGGCCATTTAAAGCATCATTTAGTAATTATTACTGGTTTAATTTTGAGAGCAGTTTTAAAAGGCTTCTAGAAACTTTGATGCATGCTAAATAAACATTTAAAATGTGTTTGTTTACAGTAAAATGTAAAGAAAGAAATTTAAGTGTAAAATGGCAACGTAATTCTGTTTAATAATTTATACTTTATGGTCTGGTTTTAATAAGTTCAAATACAAGCTATTGGATGACATAAAAGTAATAGTATTACTTCATTTGGATGATTAATGCAGCATCAACTTTTTTCTTTTACACACTCACCTAATGTGCTCATGTATGTACATATTCTGTCCTGGGAATAATTATTATTGATGAGGTGTTTGCTCATGGATAATTTTTAACTACTTTGTCAATCTTTTCAGTTCAAATGTCACTTTCTATTGCAAGATTAGTTTTTGATTAAATAAAGATGTAACTTTAAGTGTTGGAGTCTTCTCTGAGATTAAAATTAATCGAATAACATTAGACTCAATTTATACAATACTGCAACAAAAATAGAAGTTTCCAGATCCCTTCAAGAATGGAGAGTTAAATATGCAAAGCAATTCATATGAAGTACCTAGAACAGTCAAATTCTTAGAGACAAAAACTAGAATGGTGATTGTCAGGGGTTAGGGGAGGCGGAATGAGGAATAATTGTTTAATGGGCACATAATTTCAGTTTGGAATGATGAAATGGAGACAAATAACGGTGATTGTGGCACATCAGTATGAATGTACTTAATGCCATGGAATTGTAAACTTAGAAACAAGATGGTAAATTTTATGTTATGCATATATTACCACAGTTAAAAAATGTAACTTAAAAATTTGCAAATCAACTCTTTTTTGTGTGTGTGTGTGACGGAGTCTCGCTCTGTCGCCAGGCTAGAGTGCAGTGGCGCGATCTCGGCTGCCCAATAATAGGATTGCTGGGTCAAATGGTATTTCTGGTTCTAGATCCTTGAGGAATTGCCACACTCTTCCACAATGGTTGAACTAATTTACACTCCCAAAAGTGTAAAAGGGCTCCTATTTCTCCACATCCTCACCAGCATCTGTTGTTTCCTTTTTAATGTTTGCCATTCTAATTGACATGAGATGGTATCTCATTGTGGTTTTTATTTACATTTCTCTAATGATCAGTGATGATAAGCTTTTTTGCATGTGTTTGGCCACATAAATGTCTTCCTTTGAGAAATGTCTGTTCATATCCCTTGCCCACTTTTTGATATTTTTTTTCTTCTTGTAAATTTAAGTTCCTTGTAGATTCTGGATATTAGACCTTGGTCAGATGGATAGATTGCAAAAATTTTCTCTCATTCTGTAGGTTGCCTGTTCACTCTGATGATAGTTTGTTTTGCTGTGCAGAAGCTCCTTAGTTTAATTAGATACCATTTGTCAATTTTGGCTTTTGTTGCAATTGCTTTTAGGGTTTTGGTCATGAAGACTTTGCCCATGCTGGGAAAACTTCTAGCCATATGCAGAAAATGGAAACTGGATCCCTTCCTTACACCTTATACAAAAATTAACTCAAGATGGATTAAAGACTTAAGTGTAAAACCTAAAACCATAAAAACCCTAGAGAAAACCTAGGCAATACCATTCAGGACATAGGCATGGACAAATCAGCTTTTAATGATCTCCCACTTCTAAATAATCCCGGGGTAGGGGGGTTTTGCTGTTGTTGTTATTGTTCATTGGCTAATTTCAATTCACTAGGGGTAAGAGGAAATACTAAAAATAAAAAAGAGTTGTAATGAGCTATGATCAGAGCACTGCACTTCAGCCTGGACAACAGGTCTCAGTAAATAAGTAAATAAAAGAGATAGTTTAAATTTTAGTGGCATCTGCAAAAGTTTTTTCAAGTTAAAGTTCTTTAGAGATTGCACAGATAATTGAAAATATCTCTAATGTTTTTACCCATATGCATCTGGCTTCAGATAACGCACAATTTCAAGGAGGAAAAGAACTGGTGTTAATCAAGTGCTAAGACGAGTGCTAGATGCTTCCTGATGGCTTTGTCTCATTCTATTCTCATAAGAACTTGTGTAGCGTATTATTATTCACATTTTACAGAAGAGGAAAGTAAGACTTCAAGATTATAACTGACAAGCTCAGGTTTATGTTCCTAGGAATCTATGAACTTGGTGATTTGAATCCATGTCTCCTAAATCGAGGCCCTCTGCAGACTTTTAAAAATTTGGTTTTATTAATGCATTAAAAAAATTGTATTTTGTTTCCTTCCCCTGTATAAACAGCTGGTTGCTTCAGCAGTATTTCACCATTCCTAGGAATTATATGTAGTATACCATGGCAGAAGGAGTCATGGCCAGGAGTTTGGAGCAACACTCCAGTCACAGCGCTAACCTGCCCTCCTAATCACTTGAGGTGATCAGTGAATCCCGTCTGTGCCTTGCTTCCCCCAGCTGTGAAGGAGGAGAGTAATATCTATTCTGCTTGAGTGAGTCACACAGTAAAGTTCAAAAATGATCATATGTGAAAAAACACGCATTATTATGACAGTGATTAAAGGCTGTAATACAAGTGAATCTAGAATTTACAACCACAATGCTTATTATGGCAAAGATCTGTTCAAGTTGTCTAGCCAACCTATCACCATGCAATAATCTAAAACCTTTTTGTTTGAAATCTCTTATATTTCTTCATTTTCTCAGCATAATCTCTCCATCCTTCTTGGTAAGGTTAGTCAGTGCCATTCTAACATCATCTGGTGTGGAGATAGTGTAGAGTTTTATGAGGTTGAGAAACTTGTCTCCACAGCAATGTTGACTACTTCCCTTCTTGCTCTACAAGCTCTCCAGGCCCTAGCCTTCCCCTTCTCAAGCAGAATCTTGGAGTCAGTCACTGACGAATGAAAGTTCTTGGTGCCTATGCAACAGCTTGGGAGCCCTGGTCAAATTATGTGTCAATATGACATGTCTAGATGTATAACTGGCTTTATTATTTGGAACTGCCTTGGAGATGGTGCACTGAGAGCCTTCTGGATTGGTAATAGGTGATAATGAATAAGGTGGTTGTCATGAAGATAAACTAGGCTGGCAGGGAGGACAATTAAAATGATGTGGCCACAATGCCAATGTTATTTCAAAATTTAATCATGCTGCTGGGTGGCTTATTGGGAATTTATTTTCCATAATAAAGAAACCATGCCAGTTGCTGGTGCTGTGAATTAGAATCTATCCACACAAAACAGAGCAAAATGCTGTTCTGAAGATGAACCAGGTTAATTTATAAGTGTAGACAGCAAAACAGCATAACTCAGAACCTAACATTATGTTTTCTCACTCTGATTTACTCCATTGTTTGCACTTTAGTGAAGGCAATCCAGTAATTACAAATTGGCCTTACTTTTACTATATGGGCTCAGGCTGAAGAGGGTTATACTCACAATTAAGGGTGAAAAAGATGCAAACACTCAGGAGAACTTCAAGAATTCATCTGATAAACTTTTAACTTCCAAACCAAAATAATATAGTTCTAATAAGTAGTATCTTTGAAGAAGGAGTTATCCTTACTAGGTAACACCATTAGTATTAGACACACTTTGGATTTTTCACTTCTTGATATGTGCAAGTAAGTAGGAACACAGTGGCTAAGATCTTATCCTCTAGAACAGAAGTTGGCAATCTACAGCCAATGGGCCAAAATGTTTATCATAGTTTGTAAACCATTTTTTAAAAATCAAAATAAAATATTTTGTGACAGGTGACAATTCTATAAAATTCAAATTTCGGTGACCATAAAGTATTATTGGAACACAGCCACACCCATTCATTTACATATTATCTATGGCTGTTTTTGTGGTATAACCACAGAGCTGAGTAGTTGCAATAGAGATCAGATGGCCCTCAAAGCCAAAACTACTTAATATCTGACCCTTGACCATAAAAAAAGTTTGCCAATGCCCTAAAATTATTCTACTTAAATTCCCATTCTTCTGTAATTCACTTATTAGCTGAGTATTCTTGGGCAACTTAGCCTTCCTCTGCCTCAGTTTTCTCATCTGAGGGTTATACTACTAAATGCACGTTATTCGGGAGAACTAAATAAATTTGTATAACAAGCACAAAACAGTCCCTGGTGAACAGTAAACATTCAAGTGTCATTATTATTATATTTCATCTTATTAAAAGTTAAATGGTTATGCTAGTGTGGAAAACCATAAGAAAAAGTCTTTATTAAGTGAGAAAATAATTGAAAATACAAAATCAATATAAATATATTGTGTTATGTAAGGTCAGCAAAGAAAAAAGGCATAGGGAAAAAAATAGTGCATATGTATTATTCACTCCATCACCCTGCAATGTTCTCAACCAAAAATCTTAGTATAATTTTGAAGCCTATTAATTCAAGACTGAAAATATACTTAAGTAAAAACAGTTGGATTGGCACATTGGCCATATAGCTTAAAGACAGGATTAAGGCCCCTGGAATTATTTCCCTAATATAATACATAATTAGATATTGATCGTGAGGCTGAAACACCAGCTTCAATTTAAATATTTATTACCAATTGTATCAGCTCATTGTATTACCTTATATATTATAAAATATAAGACAAGTGGTTAAAAGGCTAAAAATATTTTAATTTCAAAATTTTGCTTACAGGCTTTTAAGCAAACTTTGTCTACTTTTACCTTGAAGCAAATTTAATCTGGATTGAAAATATATATGCTTAAGAAAAAAACAAAGCAAAGGTGGATGGTGGAATATAATCACCAACACAAAAAGAGCTCTTTGAAATTATTAATGGTAAAGAATTAAAAATGGATAGGGAATATAAATAATAACTTTAAGAAAAAACACAAGTGGTAAACAAATCAATAAATAATGCAAATGATAAACAAATGAAAAAATCTTTTTATGATTATATTGATTCAATTAACATAAGATATGTTTACTTGTAAAATAGCACAGATTTTTCCTCAATGATAATAATGTTGATAAGTGTAGAATAATCATAGCAAAGCCTGATGCAATGTTTACTAGAGGCCATATTCTTTTCTAAGTGCTTTATATGAATTAACTCATGAAATTATCAGAAAAATTCCTTAAATTAGGTATTACTATTTTTAGAGCCATTCAAATATTTTACTAATAAAGAAACTATGGTCCAAAATTATACACCTAGTTGGAGGTGGATCTGCTATTTGAACCCAAGCTGTCTGGTTCTGCAATTGTGACTTCCAATCATTATGTTATTGATGCAAATATATGGATGCATTCATTCTCTGCTGCTTCAGAGAAAACATTGCACATTGTGAGCTGAGGACTGATAAAGAAGGGGAAAATGTTCTTCATTGATTTCCTCTTGACCTTAACCTGTTCCAAGTGACTATCCATTCTTAGTATTCCACAACCTGTCCTAGACCAATGGTAAATGTATTTTCAATAATATTTTTAAGACAACATAACAAAAGACTTTCCAGGGCTCATAGCAGCAGTTATTGGTCAAGTCAGAACTACTACACGAATACACTGTTTTTGTTCCCAGGTTTAGGGTCAGATGAGCAATCACAAATTTAAGTTACAGATGGGGTTTTTGTGTCGATATGCAGAAAAGAGAAGGGACAAGCATTTATTGAGGTTCTGCTAAGCCCTAAGAGCTCTGCATACGTTATCTCATACTGACCTCATAACTCTATGAGATGTTATTATCTACACTTAACAGAAGACATCTCTAGATCAGATTAGCTGAGTTATCTTAATTTAACAAAGCTCACATAGCTAGAGACATAGCCTGGTTTAAACTCATTTATCAGATTCCAAGACTGTATTCTTTCCAGTACACAGCACTGCCTTCTATCTAAGGAGTTCTTATCTCAGATTTGATCTGTACACCACGGGGAAGTGGAATTCTGATATGTCTTGTTGCAAGCTGGGGAACAAAACCAGGAGAGTGCAGAAGGAGCAACAAACACAAGAGCAGGAAAGGACACCTGAACAGAAAAGAGGGAGGACAGCCTGGATAAAGAGTGGGATCAGTAACTGGAGCTCATGGTTGATTTTTATGTGTTTCTTTGGCATGATATGTGAGTAGATTCGATCAAAGGGTTGAAGACACACACTTTGTTTACAATTTATCATTAATATTGTTGGGAGGCAGCATGGAGTAATACACATTATGTGGGCCACTCCACATCTAGACAGCTGAAACCAGATGAAAACATACATCAAAAACACCCATAAAAACTAATGTAGGTCAATACCTGGGCATCAGATAGAACCACAAAGAGGAACAGGATGCAGATTCCCAGGAACAGGAGGACCCCAATATGTGGTGAGATGACAGCATTACAAAGTCAAGCTAATGGAGGGAATCCTGCCTGGTCAGTGCAGCTGGTAGGTAAAGACCTGGCCAGCAGTCAGTGCCAGAGGGCCTGCTATGAGCTGACAGGATCCCAAGATAAGAAGAACTTGGGCCTAGAGGAGCAGAACAACACCCAACAAGGGCTAAATGAGTTTCATGCTGATTGTAAGGCACTCTTAAAACACTCTACCAAGCTCTGTTCTTATACAATGATGTGTCCATACATCTCTCCCACTAGACTGGGAACTCTTTAAAGGCAGATCCACCTTTAAATACCCAGACCCTAACATAGATTGTAAATTGTATAGAGGATGAATAGATGTAACAAATGAACTTAATTACATGAATTTGATGGAAACCCACTTACCATATTTGGGCCACAAAAGCTCAGAATAGGCGTGGCAGCCAAGATAACTTGATACTGATTCACAAGAGTTATCAAATAAAGGCCCTTAATATTCTGTTAACCAAGATCAGAACTGTTCCAAGGCCCCTATAGGGTTGGGCCCTCAGGTGGGCTACTGGAGCCACAGCAGTGGGATAGGAGCTATGCCAAGGGTTGGAGCCAGCTGGTCAACACAGTGCACTTTAATGACCATGCATTACCCCCTTGCTTCTATGAAATAGTATGTCATAGGCATTACTTGATGCCTCCATGAGAAATATCAACTAACCCTCCCCTCAATTTCAAAGCAAATAAGTTTAATTGACTAGAGTCATACTGTGAGTCAGCAGCAGACCCAAAACATGAACTCAGAACTCTGACAGTCCAAAACGGCTCTTTATCCCTGTGTTGCCCTTGCCTTTTAAATGTAAGGATGATGCTGTGGGCCTGCTGACACAGGACATGATACATTTTCTTGAGCTAATGAAGCTCTATAGAATCATCAGCACTCTAACCCAGCCGTTTATTCATTCATTTAGCCACTAGCTCAGTATTACATAATAAAAATACAAAGGGCAAAAACAGGCTTGGCCCTACCTTTCTGGAGCTCACAAACCTTTCCCAATACATTTTTAAATGAATATGATCATAGATTTAAAAGTAAATTTAAAAAAAAGATTTTCTAGGTAGGGAAAAATCTGACACATAACTAGATACATCTGACAAAATGTCTAACTGGAACTGCCAGGCATTGTGATGATGCTAAATGAGATGAAGATAGAAGACTAGTTTAGTTTCACCGAAAATTTTATATTTCTAATAATGTGAAGGTCTTCAAACTATGTGGGATCTGAAATCTTCAGCCTTAGCAGCCATTTTTCAGTTCAAAGTAGTTTTGAATTTTTACTATGTACCAGGTAATTGTATGCACTATCATTAAATTTCCAAATAACCCAATTAAAAGGCATCAGGGGATGCCTGAGCTTCAGATAATTAAGTTGCTTGCATAGGTTCAAAACTACAAAATAGCAGAAGGAAAACTGGTACGCAGAGCTCTGGGGCTTCAGAGTCCATGCTTTCTTCACTTCCCCAAGGTACTCCCCTTGCGATAGGTGAATGACAATTGGTAGTTTGGGGAGGGAGAGGACCCTCTCATGATTTGATTGTAGCAATTAGTGGGTTAATTCTGGAGCCCCATAGAGAGTGTGCTTAGAGACTTGGAGTCACTCTGGGGGGGAGCTTCTGTGCCATCATCATAGCAGCCAGATTTTACCAAGGAGTGGAGGAGAGGGAGAGCAGAAGGGTGATTACTTTGTATTGGTACCTGGGAGACTGAGGCTTCCAACAGCTTCACCAGTAGTCTAGGTTCACAGGGAGTCCATTTTATTTAATGCTTTTGAGTTTCATGAGACAGCAGGATTTAGTGAAAAGAGCAAGAGTGAGTCAATGAGAGCAGCCTAAGCCAGCAGTCAATGACCTGGGTTTAAGTCAGACTCTGCTCTGATGCCAACCAGCTCTGAGCTGGCTCTTTATCCCTGTGTTGCCACTTAGGAAGCAGTTTCTCTACATTATGCCTCAGGTTACACACCAGTCTTAGCCACATGGGAATGATTTGATGACACCTTAAAATAAATACGAACAATACAAAATGCACTATACAAACCCTAATGTATTATTTTTTTCTTTTAATATTTTAAGACTGTGAAAACCAAGGCTTGTTAAAATACTGTTCCAAAGGGTCACTTGTGTAATCTAGGCATAGGCTATGCTCTGTGTTGCAGCCCACCCGTCTTCTTCGAAATATGCAAAACTCATAACTAAGAATAAGACTTAGTTATCAGTATTTTCCATCTGACTGCATAATTATAAGAGTTGATTAGAAAGTCTCTTTTTAGCTCATTTGTATCTCCAGGGTAGACACAGAATTAGGCAGCTGTAATTGCAGAGGCTGGAGAAACGTGAGGCTTTAAATTGGTGTATATAAAATGAAAAGGGGAAAAAACAACCCAAAATGTACCCAGTTAATTTAGTGTGAGTTTTTATTCACTTGCTTCTGATTCACTATTGCAACCATACAGGCTTATAAACAAGTTTTCCTTTAGTCTACTGCTTTTCTCTTTTTCTCCATACATGTGTTAATGCATTTTGATATAAGGGTGAATTCTCACAAACAACATTCATCTCCTAATATGTATATATTGCTAACCCAGTAACTGGCTAGAACATTAGGAGATTAGTTCTTAGTCACACACTGTGATCAATTTAATATGCAGATACCTAAATCCTGCAAAAAGGAAATCATGTTATCTAGAAACTTCTCTCTAGATGCAGCTAGAAGAATAAAACATGGCCCAAGAAGCATAGAGAGTCCGAAGCATGTGGCAGAATTTGACCCTATTTTATTTTTTGCTTCTACTCTGTAGATTAAAATTTTGTTTTAACTTGAAATAAACAAATACACACATCTTTTTTATTTTCCCCTCTCCCCCCAAAAGATAAGAGCAAAATAAAATTATCTTTAGTCTGCAGCTGCTACCAAAACCATCGAGCGATAACACCAGTAAATAATGTAGCTACATAAAAAGCTTTGAAGCCCACAAACAAGTTCTTCTTTTGCTAGAGGCAGGGGCAGCAACGCCAAGTAAGCAGAATGAGAAACAGTCAAGCCAATAATTCCTGGTGACAGTCTCTACATCTATCTACGTCAGAAGGTTCTTTGAAATATGAATCCTACTATCTCAGGTAGCTCGGCTCTCAAAGAAATCATTAATTTAACAAATATATATGAGAGTTTATTCCGAACTGGGTAAGATGTGTTTTAATAGCAATATGAGCACATGAGACGCAAATACATCTGGCCAGGTAAGTCAGGGAAGGTTTTGTAAAGGAGATGACCTTTCATTTGAGTTGGGTCATCAAGTTAACAAATATGGAAGAGTATTCCAGGCAGAAGGAACAACATGAGCAAAGTGCTGAAGACATACAAATGCATGGAAGACTGAAGTAATGATTTGAAAAATCCCACAGAGCTAGAGCATAGTGTACTTAGTAGGAATGGGTAGGAGATGGGGCTGGAGAAATAGACGGGGACAGATTGTGAAAGCTCATATCTGAAGCTAAGGAGTTTAGGCTTTAGCCTGAAAGCTGTGGAGAACCATTTGAGGTTTCTATGCAGGAAAGCAACATGAAAGCTGTGGTAGTTCTATTTTGTTTGTTTAATAAATTTTGTCAAAGTATAATAGCGACACAAAATAAGTGTTCAACTTATTGAATTTTATAAAGTGAACATATGTCCATCTCAGGCCTCTGGTCAGCCAGATAACCAGTAATTAGGTCAAGAAACATAACATTGCCAACTCCCCAAGAGATCACTCCCCACCCCATGCTCCTTACCTGTCATAACCTTCCACCCCAACAAGGGAACAATTACCCTGATTTCTAATACTGTGGGTTAGTTTTGCTGATTTTGAACTTCATATGAATGGAACAATATGGTATGTGTACTTTAGTGTTTGGCTTTTTTTGCTTAATATTAATGTTTGTAAGATTTTTATCTACACTGTGATGTAGATTGAGTTCATTCATTCCCATTGATGTATAGTATCCCATTATACGAATATACCATAATTTATCAGTTCTGATGTTGAGGTGGGCATCTGGCTTATTTTCAGATTTGGATGATTAACAAACAATGTTACTATGAACACTTCATACAAGACTTTTGATAATTATGTGTGCTTACTCCTGCTGAGTATATGAAATAGGAGTAGATTTGCTGGATCAAAGGGTATGCTGATATTCAACTTTAGTAGATACTGCTAAACATTTCTCTAAAACATGCAATTCACACTCCCCCCAGCGGTCTATGAAGTATCAGTTCCTCCACATCCTCACCAACCTTGGTACTATTATCTTTTCCATTTTAGCCTTTATCAGGGCATATGGTAGTATCCTGCAGTTTATTTTGAAGAGAGTGATAGTGAAGAGAGATTAGAGGTTGAACGGCCAGTTAGGGAACTATGGCAATAATCCAGGAGTGAAGGCATGGATCCAGGAAAGTGTCAGTATTTGGAAGCCAGCTCCTGCTAATGCTGGTATTTGTCACGTGTCATACACATACCAGTGAAAAAGGTCATATGCAATAATATGAAGCTTAGTTTCTCATCATCTCATGCATACTTGTACTTTTTCCTTTCAATGATAAAATAATTTCCATTTATATAGGATCTTTAATCCCAAAGCCCTTTGCAAATGAAGCCAAAGAAATGCAGCACAGTCCTTGTCAGTTATAGCAGAAAACAAAAGGCCCAGGTGTGCCACCCACCCCCACCCCGACTGCCTCCTTTGTCAGGAGCAGGGTTGCCAGGCTTGCCTCCCCAGCACTCCCTGCCTACTGTGCCCTGGAGCGGCCTTGGACCTGTGAGTACTGGGCCCTCAACAGCCATGAGGGTGGCATGGGAGGTGGCCTGCAGGGAGACAGCCTGGCCTGATTGGCATCCATAAAAGCATTTGCTCCCTGCTCTAGGAGTCCTGATCACCAGGGAAACCAGGTGAGGATGAGGGACCTGGAAGATGGGTGGGAGTCCAGCCAAGGCACCTGCAAGCAAGAGAGGGTATTTCAATTTCCTCTGAATAGCTTGACTAATGATGATCACTTGCTATGGGAACAAGAAAGCTTTTGTTTGTGAATTTTAACTTTCAATCTCAAGTGTTTTAAGACAGTTTTCAGAAAGGTGGCAGGTCATACCATTTAAAGAATCGTTTCTGAGAGGCAGGGTCTGTGAGGCGTCAGGGAAGTGGTACGCCCCCATCTATTATACTCGGCCTTTCAATACAGAGAGAGGCATCAGTTCCCTCACATCCACTTCACACCCTCTTCCCCACCCTGCTATGCAACAAGCCCAGCCTGGGTGCCTGGGGGCAGTGCCCTTTATCACCCACACAACCAGCACAGTAGCATTTGCTGGGCTGAAAGGGAGGGTCATGCAGGGGTGCTTCTTGGGAAGGGCTAGCACCTGGAGAAAGCCATGTGGGTTGGAATTGGGATTGTGAAAAAGTTTATAGAGGAGGCTTTTCCCTACTAGATCACCTTATTAAATAGCACAGCACTCTTTCTTTAAGGCAAGTAAAAGTATATGTCTGCTTTCTTCCTTTTTAGGGGGTTAGCGTCGTCTTTCAAACAAATTTCTCAGCCCATCAATGTCTTTTTAGCTGCCCCTATAATCCCTAACTAATTTGAACTCTGGAGTCAGCACCTTAAGTTCCCTAAGCAAAGCATCCCCTTTCTCAAAGCTGTTCTTCTCCTTTTGGGTTGCCTTTCCTGTCCCTGCTAATAGCACCATCTATACCACCAGTCACTGATTCAGAACCTTGGGGGCAGCTTTGACTTCTGCTTCTATTCTGACCTCTACCCACCACACTCCATCGAGTTCCATGAGTTCTACCTCTCACACCACCCTGCATTTCACTTTCTGACTTCTATCATCTTGGCTGGGTGCTCTTGCTTGGAACCTTGCTAGACCCCAGCCTGAACTGCTCACCTCCAGCATCTCTATTCTGATGCATCCCACATCACAGTGAAAGCACAACCTTCCTCAAATACGTATACATATGTGAGGCATTTATTTCCAGATGTTGGTGTTTAAGTGCCCAAGTTTTTCCAATGTCTCCAGAGTAAAATGCAAGCTTTTTAGATGGGCCACTGAATAGATGCCTTAACCTATCCTTCCAACAACCTCCTCATCAAGTATTTTGCAGTCTGCTCCAGCAGATTTTAAAATGTCCTCACAGTTTACTCAATCTGTATTTTAGTGGAATTTGTATTTTTAGTAGAACTTAGGCATTATTTGGTGTTAGGGAAGGTGTGTTCCTGTAATCCCAGCTACTCAGGAGGCTGAGGCAGGCAAATCGCTTGAATCCGGAGAGGGAGGTTGCAGTGAGCCGACATCATGCAACTGCACTCTAGCCTGGGCAAGAGAGCAAGACTCTGTCTCAAAAAAGAAAAAAAAGTTAGAGCCTTTACCTGTGATGTGACTCCAAATGTGGTAGCAGCAGGAAGTTCTGTAATCCTCAAGCTACTCAAATGAAAAAAAATTATTTCTCATAGAAGCAGCATATGATGTTATTACTTGACTTCACTCAGAAAGATTATGTTCAGATTTTGTCAGAGCTTTTGATTCAATCATACAGATAATGAGAAAGGCAAAGATAGCTTCAACATGCAGCTAAAGTTTTGTCCCTACTGCCAAACCTTTGTGATGGATTTTATTGATAGATCAATCGGAGTCAAGGGGTGTGGGGGGAACTGGTCACTTCATTCAGCAAGCATATAGCAATCAATTAAGTGGTCCGTTAAGAAACAGCCAATTCAGTCAAAAATGGTTGAGATTGTGTATATGTGTATGTACTCAAACAAAAGTAGGAAATATTGATAAAATATCTTTTGGTTATTACAGCCACTCAGAAAGCACTCAGATATGTTGTTTTGTGACTTCTAACGGCCTTTGGTATTAAAAACAATTAAGCAGAGCAAAGGTCTGTTTCCATATCTACTCTTAGAAGAGATCATGAAAACAGCAAAGTCCGGAAAAGATAAATTACTCTGTGTGAGTATGTGTGTATGCTTCTCCCACATGGGGTAAAAGACACAAAAGCTCAGAAGTGAATCACCACCTCTAGAACCAGTGAGTGCAGGCTTTGGGTCTAACTTCATTTCTGTGGAAATGAGGCAGTTCAGCTATGCACAGAAATTAAAGTGTACAGGGGGAAAGCGCTAAACAAAATATGAATTGTAATGAAGTCTAAAATGCCAGTAGTCCTATTATTGTGTGTTTTATGTGACTGTGAGGCCAAACAGCATGCGTAATGAGAGGTCACGATAGCTAAAACTCAGAGCACTAATGGCTCTAACCCACTGGTGAAAGCGGTGATCTCACTAAAATGCAGCACTAATGGAAATAGCCCCATTGGGAAAAAGCCAGCATCTGTATCGTAAGAAAATGGAGAGAAAGAGAGAAAACTTTTTAATCCACCTAAAAATCTATTGTTTCAAAGAATAATGCTTTTAAAAATCACTTGGGAAATTTCTCTTGCAAGTGCTTGCTTCTAATGCTGCCTCTACCCAGACTCCAATCTTCTAGCTTTCCCTCCAGTGAGTGAACCAGCCAGCTGTGTCAGTGCCATTCGGAAGTGCATTCCTGGATATGGCAACTGTGATCAACATGCCCATGATATGAGAGATCTGTGGTTAAGCAATGTACAGGGAGGCTGCCAGGAAAAAAGATGGCACTAGTTGGAGCTGAATATTTCCCAAGGCTTGTAAGTATACAGCCAGCCCCTGAGCCTGCGACCATAGCCAAAACCAAATCAGGCAAAGAGACCCTCCCTGTTCCTGTACAGCCAATTGGAAGAGGTAGGTTTCCCACTGCCTATCTCTTTTTTGTTTGTTTGTTTTGTTTTTGCTTTGATCCGGTTTTTACCTCATTTTAAGAGAAAAATGGTAAAGAGACCAACTTCAGGTTTTGCCCCTAGCCATAGAAATTATAAGAGGACCTCCACTTTGACCACTTTCTCTGTTCAAAGAGTTCTTACATGATACATTTCCCTAGATGTTAGGCTCCTTGAAGGCCAGGATTATTTCTAAACTTTTAAAAAAAGTTATCACCTATAACTCTTAGTATAGTGTTCTCCATTTATTTAGGAGAAAGATGGCAAATTAAACATAAAACTCAATCATGTATCAGAATTGCTGAAATAACATTTTTAGTCCCATTATCATGGAAATTGAAAAAATGGGACATTTTAAAAGATAGCGAAATATACAGACAGGTACACAGCGAGGAAAGAAGGAGGAAATGTATTTAGGAAGAAAAGAGATTAGATCCTTCTATTCCCTCTCATTCTGCCAGCTGTGGAATCATGAAGGAAGGCAAACATTAAGCTCATTTCTTACTCAAACATTCATTCCTTTCATTCCTTTTGAGAGTATGAAAACACATCCAATTTGTCTGTAGCCAGACAAACAGAGTCTCCCAGAGTCTTTTAGTTTGAGTTACATTTTTACATGACAGTTTTATATAAAGAAAAATTTCATATATTTTTTTAATCTTAAAACAATTATTAGTAAATTGGATGAAGAGGCATAGAGAAGCAAATGTGAAAAGTAATGATGGGGAAAGAAAGATGTGATGAAGAGATCAATACCCAAAGACTAAAATGAAGAAACAGAGGGTGAGGGAGAAGAAGCAGAAGAAGAATTGAATAGATTACAAATGGAGTGTTCATCAAAGCAGGAAATTAGTTTTGTGAATTATTCTTGTAGCTCCTGTATTGTTTGCATGAACTATTGAATGGCAAGGCAATGAGGATTAATATCTCTCTTAATAGTATTGTTGGTTAACCTGTGATAACAGTTCTTCAGTTGTCTTCCCTAGATCTTAAAAGGCTCTGTTCTGAATTATAAAGGAACAACAGCCCATCTGGAATAAATTCTTCTCTTGGCCTCAAAAACAGGGAGCAGAACATCACCCCACTTTCTAGCAGACTGATTCTCAACTTTCTCTCTCATCCAATCACATAAGAATGTCACACTCCCATCATTCATGCAGCTGGTCATGGCAGGCATCCCCCTTGAGAAAGGATGGTGGGGGTACAGACTCCTCAAGATGGAGGCTTCAGGATTCCTGGGATGGAGGCTGAGGGGTGTGGCAGGAGAGCAGGGGCACAGTCATGTGGCTGTTGGAGTTTGAATCTCCTTGCTAGGAAATCCCAGTGCTTCCAAAATAACCCCTACTGCTTACTACACCTGGTTGTGAATTATTGTTGTAGAATTTTACTATAAATCAAGATCCCCAGTCTTAAACTAAAGCCTGATGTTCAGCCCAGAGGAGGCATGGAACGATAGAAGTTTATCTGGATAGCCAGAGGGCAACAGGAAAATGATGTTAACTTGCCTTGTGAAGAAAGGGAGTAGGGATACCCGTACTGATTGCCTGAGCCCCCTGCCTTTTATTCTTTCCCCATGTCAAGCCATCCCACCCATCTTCCCCCAATCTCCATGAATCATGGCACCTTCTCATTTAGAGCCCACTGTCTCTTCAATGCCCTCAGTATAATAAAGCGTCCCCATGAATTACCCCTACAACCTTCTCTAGCTTTACCTGCGTAGTCTACCCCCTCCAAAAGACCCATGACCCAGTCACTGTTCCCCACATGGTTCCCCTGATCTTTCAGGCCTCCGAGCATTCCTCAAACTGTTGTCTGCACAGTTGAGCTTCCTTTCCCTCACATACAGTTCTAACAATGTTCTTGCTATTATTTGTGATCTAGCTCAAATCATAAACCCTCTAAGAAATGCCCCCACTTCAAATCAAAATTAATCTTTTATTCCATATATGTTTATAGCACTATGGACTGTATTTGTATTTCCTCTTTCATCCACTCCCTACTGCAGACTGAATTCCGTTCCTCCCACAATTCCTACATTAAAGTGCTTACTCCCAACATGACTGTATTTCAGGAGATGATTAAGGCTAAACTAGATCGTAAGGATTTGGCCCTAATCCAATAGAACTGGTGTCTTTATAAAAAAAGGGGAAAAGATACTAGAGACCTCTCTTTCTCTCTCTTTCCTGCCCCCAACTCCAAGCACACAGAGAAAGAACCATGTAAGGATGCAGCAAGAAGGTGGCTGTTTGCAAGCCAAGGAGAGAGGCTTTCAGAGAAATCAAACCTGCTGGCACCTTGATCTTAGACTTCCAGCCTCCAGAACTGTGAGAAAATAAATTCCTGTTGTTTAAGCCACTCAATGTGTGATATTTTGTTAGGGCAGCTGGAGTACGCTAATACATTTAGCAAACTTGTGTCGGGAACCTAATATATATTAGACCTCTTGATCATGCCCCCTGTGTAACATTGCCAGCTGTGCATCAGTATAACTGCCCAGCGGGAAGCTCTTTGTGGAGCAGTAAGGCTCAGAGCCCAGCACATGCCTTCTTGCAGACTACAGGCTCACTCATCTGCTGAATTAAAACCAAATTTTGCTTAAGCTACATGTTGGCCCTGGAGAAGAGGAAGACATTTGCAGTGTGATAGACAATATTGCCTTTCCTCAGGGCACATTTCAGCTCCTCTTCTGAGCATCCCACTGCACATGTTTATCTCATTTTTTCTGCCTGAGCCCTCCTGGCTCCTGAACTAAGAAACTTCTAAGCTAACGGAGCATAGTCCATTAATTGGTTTCTAACCATGGCCATGGCTGCTGGCTTCCTCTTACCACCCAGTCAAAGAAAGACAAAAGCATTTGAAATCTACTTCTTTTTCTCCAATGTACACCCTCCTTTTCTTTGTTTTAACAATTCAGTTTGTTTTCACATTTGGGAAAGAACAAGTGAGATGCACAAAATTCCCCCTTTCTCTACTCCCTTTGGCTTTTTACACTGGACTGCAAAAGACTGTCCAAGTTCAGGAAAATTGATTTTTGTCATTTAAATAATCTAATCTCCACAAAGCTCTTAACACCTAAACAATAACCTTTTAAGGCACAGCAAGGTAATTAATACTGAAAATATTGTCCACAGGGGATCGGTGTATCTGCCTGCCCACACTTCCCATTCAGAAGAAATATCTAGTTTGTAGTTGTAAGTTTATGGAAAGATTTACCACACCAAACATGAATTCTATTTTAATAGGCCTTTCCTTCCACATATTTTACAAATTGATTAACTTAACTGACCAAATACTAATTAAAAATGCATTAGGAAATGATTTGTATTCAACAGCTTCGCTAATATTCTTGCTGATGTTTTTGAAGCCCACTGAGTCAGAAAATCAATGCCACAGAGTCTATTTCTCTGCCATATCCCTGCACACTGTACCAGCTCCCTGGTGCTGATGGGTAATGCACTGGGAGGAAAGAGCCAAGCCAGGGGGAGGAGGGAAATCGTTATTGAAAGGCCAAATGCCACCATTAGCATTGCTAGCAAATTCAAAGATGCATACAAGTAGAGAGATAGCTCTTCCCTTATTATTCACCTTGTTTTTTGTGAATTGAGATCATCCAGTGGAACTGGAGTAAGACTGATAAAAATCCTGCCTAGCAGGAACCCTTGTCCCTGACAATCATGCAAACACTGCTCATTCCAAACACTCCTCTTGCTGAGAAAACACTTTCTTCTCCTGAGAGCCAGGCCCAGTTGCATCCTGTCCTTAAAGCAGGAGCTCTTATTCTGGAGTTTGAGGACAGGCTTCCGCCAATCTGTGAAGCTCCTGAATTTTGAATGTAGAGCACATTTTGGAGAGAGGATGCATAGCTTTCAACAGATCTTAAATATACCTGTGAGTCCAGAAACATCAGGAATGAAAATTCTCCCCATCTCAGTCCTCTAATTGCACTGGCTTATTGCCTTCCTGCAGATGGGCAGTTGCCTTCCTTCTCCACCTTACGTCTCTCTTTGTACATGCCATGTCATATACCTAGAATCCTCCCCACCTCCACTGCCTGACTATCTCTTACTCATCCTTTGGATGTTTGATTAAACATTGGTCTGACCACTCTGCTGCAGACCATTTCCCCTAATAATTTTCTTTCAAGGCACTTAACACAGTGTATAATTTAATATCTATTCATTTAGTTGACTAATGTTTGTCTCTCCCCTTAAACTATAAACACCATAAGGATAGAGACTACCTCAGTTTTCTTCACCATTTTATCAGAACATGGAATATTGTACATGACTTATATAATGTTTGCTGTGTGAATGAAAAATACGTGAATAATAAATGCATAATAAATTATAATAAATATATAATAAATTATCTATAATTATATGTAACATATAATAAATTAATTAATGTGTATACCAAACCTTATTTTCTATGCCTCCTACAGCTAAACTGGCTTATACTGTCCTCTTAATTTTCTGAATTCTAAATTCTCTAGCACACAGTGACACCATTCATTTGGACAATGTTACTTTTTACCTGCTTGTGTCATCTAAGTCTTAGTCACTCAGGTGACCTAAGAGCCCTTTGGGACAGAGAAAGGTTTTACAACCTTCGTGTAACTCCCATATCACTTGGCTTATAGTTGAGTGTGCATTAGGAAATAATGAGATGCACATGTTGAATGTAATCAACTCAACCCAAATCTGCTGTTGAGTACTCCACAGCCAGCCAGTCATATTTAGCTCATTCTGTTCCATACTAATTTACAATAATTGATAAGGTGTTAAGTATTTGGCCTGCCTTCCAGATTGATCACCAGCTTCCTAAGACTTCTTTCTTTTCTAGAATGTCTAGCATGGTGCTGGATGCTCAATGGATTCACATTCAGCCTTATGGCTGACCATAACACAAAGAACAGGGTTAAACAGTCAGTAGCTATGTTTTCCATGAGACTTAAAAAAAAAAAAAAAGAAAAAGTGTAAATGGGAAAAAAGTCAAGACTGGCCTGAGTTTTCTGATCTCCTTTGCTTTCCACAAGTTGTAGCTTCCCCACTGCAGAACGCTAAAGAACATCACACTAACTTCTGTTGGGAAATCTAAACGGGCATCCATTAGGGCTTTTGCTCTCAATTCTAACAGATGCGCCACGTTTTTGACTGAATCATTTTATACTGTTCATCCTGATGCCCTGACAATATTGTCTTCTCAGTTAGAAACCTGCAATATGAACTACAGGAGTAGTCCATATCTTTCTCATTCACTTCCCATCTGCTGTTCACCTTCAGGGCAAAGCCCACACAATCAGACCTCACTGATGAGTAAATTTTGGACAGATTAGGAAGGGGAAAATTAAGATAGATTACTGTATCTGGATGCCCAGAAGCTCAGGCAATGGGAATATTTCATAACTCAGTCAACAAATATCTGAAGGTAGCATCTGTGCAGTATCATTATTTATGAGAAAGGTAAGAATAAAATGCCTGGAGTTTGTGAAGCAAAAGAGATTCTGTTACATATTCTGAAAAGAAGTGATATTATAGCAACTATAAAATTGGTATTATTGTTGTGCCTTTTGATGCACCACGCTTTTGGAGTTGGAACGTGGCAATGGTATACCTCCTTTTGGGAGGTAATGAAACTAAACTGAGCATCTTTATATTAAGGTCAGACACAACTCTATCTAAGAGAGCAAATAATAACACACATCAAAAATCTCCATGTTGAATGGTGTGCTTTGTTGCAAAATACCCATAGGAAATCCTTTGTATTAGTTTGCTAGGGATGTCATAACAAAATATCACAGCCTGGGTGGTTTAAACAACAGAACTTTATTTTCCCACAGCTCTGGAGGCTAGAAGTTCAAGTTGTAAGTGGATTTGGTTTCTTTGAGGCCTCTCTTCTTGGCTTACAGATGCCAGCCTACTCCCCATGTTCTCACATGGTCACCCCTTCGTCTGTGTGTTGTCTGTTTCCTAATCTCTTCTTTTTTATAAAAGATATCAGTCATATTGAATTAGAGCCCATTCCTATTATGTCATTTTACCTTAATTATCTCTTAAAAGATGCTGTCTCTCGATAGTCACATTCTGACATACATACTGGGATTAGGACTTCAACATATGAATTTTGAGGAGACACAATTTAGCCCATAACACCCTAGTTTCTTGCAATATAGTATTATCTCCTCCTAACCAGGCTCTCCCTACCATCAGTACTTTTCTTCTCTAAATTATACCACGGCCAGAGATTCTTCCTGAACACAAATCTTACCTTGTCATCCTCCTGCCTAAAAACTACCCTATTTTCTACAGATTATAAGATGAAATCCACACTCTAACTGGACACACAAGGCCATTTCTTATGTGTCTTATCTGTGGCTCTTCCATTCACAAATTAATTGAACTCTGCCCTCTTCTTTGGTTAGGTCTCCCACCTGACAGCCTATGGACCTTTAATTATAAGTTTCCTTCTGCCTGGAATTCACTGTCCACCTCCACCAATACCCAAAACACATCTACTCAACAATCCCAGGCTCACCAGCCTCCAGTACAATCTTCATAAGCTCAATCTTTCTAAATCACAATTCTGTTCATTTTAAGAGGATTCTCAAATCCTTCCTCCTTTAGTAACTATGTCCTGATACCCCCTAATAGAAAGAAGTCTCTTCTTTCTCCAAATTCCTATTGTAACCAATCTTATTGCATTTAACAACAATATAATATAGAAAGAAATATGTTATCTTTCCTTGGAGACTGGATCTTCATTAGTTTCCTGAGGCTGCCATAACATATTACCACACATTTGGTGGCTTAAGCAACAGAAATTTATTGTCATAGTTCTGGAGGACAGAAGTCCAAAATCAAGATGTTGGTAGAGCTGTATTCCCTGTGAAAATTCTAGGGTAAAATTAATTCCCTTTCTCTTCTAGTTTCTGGTAGCTGCAGGTATTTCTTGATTTATGGCCACATCACTCCAATCTCTGCCTCTGTAGCTATGTTGCCTCATTTGTTCTTGGAATTAGTCTTATCTTGATAATCCAGAAGTATTTCTTCATCTTAAGATTCTTAATTATATGTGTAAGGAACTTTCTCCAAATAAGGCTTTGGGCATTAGGACCTGCACATATCTTTTGTGGAGGCCACCATCGAACCCATTACAGGATGCAATCTGATCCATTTCTATATCCCCAGTGTCTAAAAGTGTCTTACATAGGTAGGTGCTCAACAGGTATTTGTGGAATGGATGGACAGCAAGTAAAATAATCTAGTTAGTTCAATCCTAACTGTTAATAGATAGTTCACTGAATGAACAAACTGTTACTCTGAAATAACAAAATCAGTGGATTGTTTTGGTGTTTCCAAAATAATGCTTTTGAGCACTGCCGTTGCAAAAAGGAAAGAAAAATCATTGATGGATTTCTGGTATAATTAAATGTCTAAGCTAGATAAACTACTTAATAATAACGTTTACATCAAAGACAATTTTTTATATGTTTCAATTAACATTTTCTCTCTGTTCTGTTGTATTCTAAATACCTCAGTGCCAAGAGCACTGAAATGTCTGATAGCATGATTCTTATGCAAAAGAAAATAAAATTGACTTATAGTAAGTTTTTTTAACAAACATTTCTTGCAAAGCATCAGATTTGTATATTACTCAAAGTGCCGATCATTAATTATTTAAAATATGGCATTTCTTTTGAAATCATTTATTTTGTGGCCAGATATTGCATGAAATTATTTATTTTGTGGCCAGATATCGTGAACAGCTCACAGTGCAGCTTGAAGTAGACGTTTAAAAGATAATTAAACTTACTTTTATTTTAGCATGGTGACATTTTTGCAATGTAGAAAAGACCTGTTTAAGTTAACACCTTAAGAGTAGGTAGCACTTTATGCTCTTTAAACTCCTTCCCTGAATTGTATTATTTCATTAAATCATATGACAAGCATGAAAATAAGGTAAGACCCACTTAATTCAAATTTCTAATCACTGGTGAGGCTCTTTTCAGAATGTACTTTTGTAATGGTCAATAAAATCCCTTTCACAGAGAACAAATATTCACCAGGATCTATAAAGATAAAAGACTTTTATTTTTTCCTACAGAGCTTGTTAAAATCCATTCTGTCCATTTTGTCTCTAGATAAAAAAGACATGTGACCTAGGAATAAGCAATGGAAAGCTGTATCTTTAGAATTATTGATTATTGGCTTTTAGAGTTGGAAAGGGTCTTAGAAACGCTCCAGGCTTCAGACTTCATTGAGTCTTAAAGGGGTTAAGTGACTTTTCCAAGGTCACAGCATCCCTAAAAATTTAGGACTAGAGCCCAAGTCCTTGATTCCCAGTCCTGTGACTACTTCACCACAGTCGGGATTCTCAGTCATAGAGTTTATATAAATATATATTATCGGTATATCACATGGGGCAACCTAGATAATGTGATTTTATAGCTCTTGTGTATTATGTGGGTTCAGGAAGATGAAAGAAATCCAGTGGCAGCTTGTTAGCATCTCCTGCCAGCTCTGTGTTCACTGACATCACATTGGTAGTGTTTATACCATGGAAATCAGCAAACACTACAGATTAGGACTTAACTAGTGAGGAGGTGGGTATAGTTAGCTAATTTTTAAACATTTGTTAGTATATCGCTGATAAAATTCTCACCCTCCTCTATAAGAACAACATTCGCCTTTGATTCCCTGGATCCATCATAGAGAGATGGACTTAGAAATACTATTTTTTCTTTAAGATCTGAATGTGAATTAACAACAGTTACTATTCATTATATGCTTTACAAATATGCCAGGAACTATTCGTGGGATTTTACATGTTTTGCTCTTTAAATGTGCATGATAGTCCTTTAAGGTTGGTACCCTTACAACTCTCATTTCACATATGAGGCAACTGAAGCCTAGAGTTGACGTGTAATTTACCAACCTTTGCTGATAATAAGCAGAAGAACTAGAATTGAAAACCAGATTTTGCTCCAAAGTCTTTGTTCTTTCCTCAATATTATGTTTCTGTCATCTTAGCTCTATGAACTACATTCTTTGAGTTAATAATTATAGCCCCAGCTACTGGGTGTCTACTAGCACCTGATGTTGTGTTAGGCCATATACAAATATAAATTATCTTGCAAAGTGGGTGTTATTAGCACCTTGCATTGTACCGATGAATAAACTGACAGAAAGGTGAAGTGATTTGCTCTCAGTTACAAAGCCCAGGAAACTGAGGGTGGAATTTACAGGAGGTCTGCCCATCCCAAACCTCTACTTCTCACACTACCTCAGAAGGACTGTGAACCGACAGCTCCAACCCATGATGACATTTGGTGAATGTGACTGATATGCCACAGCTGTAACCTCTGCCAAAGTGCCACCTTTTGTTTTTTGTTCCCCATGCCACAGGCAATTCTGAGGCACTTTAGACTTCGTCTATAAAACAGAAGTAGTAGTAACATACGTATCAAGGCTTTGGTGAAATTAAAGAGCTGAGCAGAGTGACTATGATCACCCAAACATCGTGACCTAAGCCTTCCAAAAACCATCACGGTTATTGATAGACTTTTCATTTCTACTTGGAATTAGCATAAAGCAAATTTTTTCTCTCACTCGTTTACAGACAGCCTCAGCACTCAGACCAAAAATGAGAATGATTGTTGTTGTTGTTGTTGTTATTTAGTTTTTTTCATAATCATAAACTTAAGTCTGTAATACAGTTAGGCATGGAAGGGAGTAAGGAAAACATGGAACCTGAAGGGAACGAGAGCACAAAGATTATAGAATACTGCAAGCAAATGGGGTGGAGGGGTGTTCTCCTGAACTACAGAAGGAATGGTCTGGTGGTTAAGGTAAAACACAAGTCAAACTTACTGGAATTGTCCACAGTCAGCAATGGTGATCTTCTTGCTGGTCCTGACATTCCTGGACCCAAAGCACTCCATGGCGTCCACAATATTCATGCCTTCTTTCACCTTGCCAAGACCTCATGCTTGCCATCCAACCACTCAGTCTTGGCGGTGCAGATGAAAAACTGAGAACTATTTGTGCTGGGTCCAGCATTGCCATGACAAGATGCCAGGACCTGTATTCTTCAGGATGAATTTCTCATCAAATTTCTCCCCATAGATGGACTTGCCACCAGTGCCATTATGGTGTTTGAAGTCACCACCCTGACACATAAACCCTGGAATAATTATGTGAAAGCAGGAACACTTATAACCAAATCCTTTCTCTCCAGTGCTCAGAGCATAAAAGTTTTCTGCTGTTTCAGAAACTTGTCTGCAAACAGTTCTAAGGAGACACGGCCCAAGTGCTTGCCATTGATGGTGATGTGGAAGAACATGGTGGGGTAGATCATGGCTGACAGTATGGGCCTACCAGTGTTGATGGCGTCTGCAAAACAGCCGAGAATGATTTCAAAATGCTCAGCCTCTCAAATGGCTTTTGAGGTCCAAGTTGCATAACACAATAGAGCAAATGCTTTGAACTACAAAGAAGAAAAAAACTTCATGTTTATTACCCGTCACTGTTTCTGGCCTTACTCTACTCCAAATTTGTGGATGGTGGTGGTAGACAGCCCAAAACTCACATGAAATGTAGTAGGAAATGTGAAAAATGATCATGATGGATTTAAAAAAAAACACTTCATGATAAACCATGAGAACTGATATGAGTGGTTAGAATGAAAAGAAGGATCTACACATTTTTCAGCCAAATATAAGTTATTAAGTGTCCAGTGGAACTCAAATCTATGTCTCTAAATTACTTCAGTTATCTGGCCAATTTATATGCCTGTATTTAGCCCCATATGGTTCTGCAGTGTTGTGCTAAGTACTAGGTAATGACTGAGAATATGGGGAGAGAAGGAAACTTTTGTTTCCTTACTATTAGTTTGTTTCCTTGCTATTATAGTAGCTTATTATCTATCTAAGGAGATAAAGCTAACATCTTCTAAGCAATCTAGGAATAATTAGATGTTAAATAGTGTGTCATTGTACAACAGAAGTATGTATACACATGGGCTAAATTGGTTTGGAAATCATTGACAGAAAATAACTGAAGGTAAGAGTGGAAAACACGTAGGGCTTGACTGGCTGTTTAATGATGAATATCATTTACATAAGTAGTGAGCAAGTCATTCCAGCCATTTAAAGTGAAAACGAAGAGAAAACCAAAATCCTAGATAGAAATGAGCCTGCTGTGGTCTGCGAACATTTCTCAAATGTTATTTTAAAAGTGAGAAATAAGACTGTAAAGGAAACATGGGTCTAATTTGAAGGTCCCAGCTGGCCACTCAGGGGAGTTTGAGCTTAAAGGGCTAGGCATCAGGAACTCATTCTAAGTCTTTGAAAAAGAATAACACAATGGAGGTGGTGACTCAAGAAGGGAGGTCCATTCTGCCTCAGCCACCCCATATCTCCACATGGGTGTCCCCCAATGCTTTCCTGCAGTTCCTGAGCCAGTCCTGGCCAAAGCAGGCCACAGGGAGCTTCAGCATTTGGAGCAACTGTCCCCTTAGCCCTATTGGTGGATCTCAGCAATATTTTCCTTCACATTCTCAGTATTCCAACACTGACTCTTCAAATCTTTCCCTAATCTGCCAAAAGGCGTGGATATCTGCTGATAACCCCTAGGCTCCTGTGTGGCCCTCCATCCTCCAGGTGCCCAGGAGCTATGCTTCCTAAAGCCTCTACACTGCCTTGTCACCATCCACCCCTGCAGAGATAAGATGTTTACTCTACAGGCTTTTTTCATGTCTAAGGCCTTGCACTTCTCTTAGGTGAAGCCATCTCTTAGGTGAAGACTCCCTGGATTCACCACCTCTGTGCTTTGACCACCTTGGGACCCTGACCTTTGTTAATGCCTGTCATATATATTTGCTATGATTACGTATTTTGTGTTGTCTGAAGCAATACTAGCCCACTTGGCTACATCTCCACTACTATAAACAGTTAGAACCATCAGGCCTAGACCTCCAGATCCATCCTTCCTAGAATATCTTTTTTTTTTTTTGTCTATCGGTTAACCTGGTAAACATTTATTCACCTCCTGATATGGTTTGGCTCTTTGTCCCTACCCGAATATTGTCGAAATGTAATCCTCAATGTTAGAGGAGGGGCTTGATGAGAAGTGATTGGATCATGGGGGCAGACTTCCCCCTTGCTGTTCTCATGATAGTGAGTGAGTTCTCATGAGATTTGGTTGTTTAAAAGTTTGTAGCACCTCCTTCTTTACTCTCTCTCCCTCCTGATCCACCACGTGAAGACGTGCTTGCTTCCACTTCACTTCTGCCATAATTGTAAGTTTCCTGAGGCCTCCTCAGCCATGCTTCCTGTACAGTCTGCAGAACTCTGAGTCAGCTAAACCTCTTTTCTTTATAAATTACCCCATACAGGTAGTTCTTTATAGCAGTGCAAGAACAGATTAATACAGAAAATTGGTACCAGGAAGTGGAGCATTGATATAAAGATATGTGAAAATGTGGAAGCAGCTTTGGAACTGGGTAGCAGGCAGAGGTTGGAACAGTTTGGAGTGCTCAGAAGAAGAAGGCAAGTTGAGGGAAAGCTTGGAACTTCCTAGAGTATTGTTAAATTGTTGTGATCAAAATGCTGATAGTGATATGGACAATGAAATCCAGGCTGAGGTAGTCTCAGATAGGGATGAAGAACTTTGGGAACTGGAGCAACAGTCACTTTTGTTATGCATTAGCAAAAAGGATGGAGGCACTGTGCCCCTGCCCTAGAGATCTGTGGAATTTTTAACTGAGTCAAATCTCTTTTCTTCATAAACTACCCAGTCTCAGTTGATTTAGGTTGAAGAAATCTATAACCAACAAAGCATTCAAGATGTAGCCTTGCTCCTTCTAACAGCATATGCTTATATTCATGAGCAAAGAGATTATCTGAAACTGGAACTTATATTTAAAAGTGAAGCAGAATATAAAAGTTTGGAAAAATTGCAACCTGACCATGCGGTAGAAAAGAAAAATCAATTTTCAGGGGAGAAATTAAAGCCGGCTGCAGAAATTTACAAAAGTAAAGAGAAGCCAAAGGTTAATAGCCAAGACAATGGGGAAAATGCCAGGAAGGCATTTCAGAGACCTTCACAGTAGCCATTCCCATCACAGGCCCAGAGGCCTCGGAGAGAAAAATGGTTTTGTGGGCTGGGCCCAGGGCCCCACTGCCATGCACAACCTCGGGACTCTGCTACATGTGCCCCAGTCACTCCAGCTCCAGCCATGGCTCAAAGGGCCCTGGATACATCTCAGGCCACTGCTCCAGAGGGTGCAAACCATAAATCTTGGCAGCTTCCACATGGTATTAAGCCTGTGCATACCCAGAGGGTAAGAGTTGAGACTTGGGAGCCTCTGCCTAGATTTCAGAGGATGTATGGAAATGCCTGAATGTCCAGGCAGAGGTCTGCTGCAGGGACAGAGCCCTCATGTAGAACCTCTACTAAGGGAGTACAGAAGGGAAATGTGGGGTTGGAACCCCAACACAGAGTCCTCACTGGGGCACTGCCTAGTGGAGCTGTGAGAAGAGGGCCATCATCCTCCAGATTCCAGAATGGTAGATCCACCGACAGCTTGAAGCTTTCACTGTGTGCATGGAAAAGCCACAGGCATTCAACGCCAGCCTGTGAAAATAGCCACAAGGTCTGTACCCTGTGTCACCACAGGGGTGAATCTGCCCAAGGCCTTGGTAGCATACTCCTTGCATCAGTGTGGTCTAGATGTGAGACATGGAGTCAAAGGAGACTATTTTGGAGCCTTAAGATTTAATGACAGCCCTGCTGGGTTTTGGACTTGCATGGATCCTGTAGCCCCTTTGTTTTGGCCAATTTCTCCCTTTTGAAATGGGAGCATTTATCCAATGCCTATTTCCCTATTGTATCTTGGAAGTAACTAATTTGTTTTTGATTGTACAAGCTCATAGGCAAAAGGAAATTGTCTTGTCTCAGATGCGACTTTGAACTTGGACTTCTGAGTTAATGCTGGAATAAGTTAAGACTTTGGAGGACTGTTGGAAATACATGATTGTGTTTTGAAATGTGAGAAGGACATAAATTTTTGGCAGGGACAAATGATATGGTTTGGCTCTGTATCCCTACCCAAATCTCATGTCGAATTGTAATCCTCAGTGTTGGAGGACGGATCTGATGGCAGATGATTGGATCATGGGGGCAGACATCCCCCTTGCTGTTTTCATGATGGTGAATGAGTTCTCATGAGATCTGGTTGCCTAAAAGTGTGTTGCACCTCCCACTTCACTCTCTGTCTCTCCTGCTCTGCCATGTGAAGACGTGCCTGCTTCTTTTTCACCTTCCACAATGACTGTAAGTTTCCCGAGGCCTCCCCAGCCATGCTTCCTGTAAAGCCTTCAGAACTGTGAGTGAAATCTCTTTTCCTCATAAACTACCCAGTCTCAGGTAGTTCATTATAGCAGTGTGAGAATGGACTAATACACTGCCCAACTCATAGCTCGAGAAACCTCTGCCCTCCTCCTACTCCTCCAACACATACATGCACACACATATGCGTGTGCACACACACACGTGCACACACACACACATTGCACTTTAATGCAGACCTCACCTTGTCCTCACTATGCCCTACTGGATCTAGAAAGTTTGAGGGCAAACATGTGACATTTTTCTCTCCCCCAGCAGACCAAGAGCCCTTTGAGGGCAAGGACATGAGAGTTTCTTCCTTCATGTAGGTAGAGAGTGAATTCCTTAGTGATGAATCCAGAGCCGGGTCATAGCTCTTTTCTCCTCTCTGTCTGACCTGGATTGATAACTATAACCAGTGAATATGAAAGAACAGTGTGGTCCCAGCCTTCTGAAGGAAGAAATAATTAGTAGATATTCGAAGGGAGCAGGGGAATACATTCCACACACTGCATTCCACTCTACTTGGGTGCCAGGGGAATAAGAAACGGCATGAAAGAGTATATGCTCGCCCCTATGTTAGCAGTTATCACACTGTATTGTAATTTAATTATCTGTCTCCTTATTAGATGCTGGATTCCATGGGGTTCAGCATCATGTCCTATTCATTTCTGTGTTCCCAGGCCCATCTCAGTACCTAGCCATCTGCGGCTCACTGCTGAGGGCTACTCTCCACCTCCTGCCACATCATGTGCTTACACCCTCTGCCCCTAGAGAATTAGAGGGAGAAGTATTGGCAGGTTTTGAAGTGGGGAGTGGTAGTATAGATTGATCTAAGCATGCCCCAAAATTGAGACTTGTGGCATAAACTCCATGGATGGCTGACCTCTTATCTTCAGTCAACATCTAGTAACTTATAGTTGGTTTTAAGGAGGGAACATTATCTTGGAAAAAAAGTCTGCTAACTCCAGCAATCCCAGACTTCCAGTGAGCACTGGGACAGGAGGGTGACAAAGGTGAGGGGGCAATCTAAAACACTGACAAGAAGAAAAGAATATTTGGCTAATCTCCCAACTTCAGGAAACACAAAACCCTATCAGCCTAAAGAAGCATTAGAAGTTTATGATGCAGAAATAAGTAGCTTGTGTGTGACACATTCCCAACTTATGTTAAGACAGCTATTACAATGGAATGCTCTCCAATGGATGGGACCAGATTAGACTCCGTTGCTCCCAGCCAAATGCAGCTCGGGAAAATTGGCAATTGCATGCAAATGGGAAGTGATTAGTATTATCTCTGCCATTAGACTCTTCCCAATGGGAAGGTGACAGAGCAGTCTTTGAAATAGACTATTAGAGAAAGCAGACATGTGTCTGGCTTGTCTTTTAAAGACGTTGTTTTGTCTCTGCATTTTTTTCCCTGAATAGTGTTTAATTATGTGTTCATTAATTTAATTAACATCATTGATTGACCACCTCCTAGTACTACGCAAAGTGCTCATCTCTGAAATTCCAAGATAGATAAGAAGGTCCTTGCTTTCCAGACTAGTAGGGGAGAAGGGTGATAAACAGTTAAAATTACAATGATGTAGTCAGAAATGGCCAGCTGAATAAGACTTTGCTTTTTTGTGGGAGGGATAAGATGTCTAGAAGGTCAGACTTTCTGGTGAATCTTTTGTTATGCTGAGTCCTGAAGTGTGTACAAGGAGTGGGCAGGCAGAAGGTTGGTTCACCAAGGCATGCAGGTAAGGGAGAAGGTCATGCTGTGGGAGAACCTCAGGTCTTTCATTAGGGTAGGGGATCAGAGGCATGAGGCAGGAAAGAGGCAGTGCAGAGTTGGCTCAATAATCCAATCCAAGACACACCTTAAGGGATTTAACCCTATTGAGATTTCTTTTTGTTCTAATGACAAGGAGATTAAAGTATTTATCAATCTCACTACCCAAATGAGGAGTTTCTATTGAGATGTAGTCCACTTTTTTTCATTTGCTTTGTTTTTCGGTGGAGAGAAGGGGAATGGATAGATAATATTTTTAATCCTTTTAAGTATTAATGCTTCTAATCTCATAGATGTCAGCACTTCAAGGGACCTTAAAGATTATTTAATTCAATCCTGTTATTTTACAGATGAGGAAATTGAGCTCTACAAAGGTTAAATGACTTGCTGAAGGTCGTGTAAATAACAAAGAGCCTAGAGCCCACTTTTCTTGCTTTTTAAATCCTTTGAGTATATCAGAGAAATTTATGAACCAGCCCAACCTTAACATACTTCAAGTTTCAGAAAGCTAACCTTTTCCATTGTCTCAATGTACAAGCTTTCATTTAGATACTGCTCTTTCCTGGCCTCTTCCCCACATTCTAGGGTTGTAAAACTTCTTTCTCCTCTATACCCACCTCATCAGACCCCTTTTCTATGTGAAGAACGTAGAAATATATTCTAGCCTGCCCAGGTATGGCTCAAAGATGCAGTCTTCCAAGCTGTTGGGGGTGGTACGGCTATATTGCTTTAGTTCTCATTAAATCATTTTGCTTTTATTTAAAAAAATTAATATTTAAGTAATTGTCCCTGACTTAAATATTCCCTATAAATATGGGACTAACAGACCTCAGAAAACCTCCTAGCCATTTCTGGCATCAGCCATCAATCTTACCCTTCTCTTTGTCCCCCACTTCTTCCAAACTCAGGATGTAGTCAAACTAAAATGCAAATATTTACTGACCTATTTTTCTTTATTTCACAACTTAAGAGATATCTTTACCAATCCTTGTAAAGTTTGGTACTATATCATGGTCATCATTAAAAGTGAGTCAAAATACTTGTTGGTTTTTTGTAAACTATGTTTGGAGGAAGTGATTCAGATAATGGAAAATTTTAGTCAGGCTGGCTTCCTTTGACAAATCTCATATCAGAACCATATTCAATAATAGTCTAAAAGAAACCCTCCTGGAATGATGTGAAAGTGTTTGTCTAGCTCAAGAAAAATGGCCAGAACTGTAGTGTATGCACCACTCCTAAGATAGCAGCTGTGGTCTTGACTACCAAAACCTGACCGTGGCTTGGCCGGGTGTGGTGGCTCATGCCTGTAACCCCAGCACTTTGGGAGGCCGAGGTGGGCAGATCACGAGGTCAGGAGATCGAGATCATCCTGGCTAACTTGGTGAAACCCTGTCTCTAATAAAAATACAAAAAAAAAAAAATAATTAGCTGGCTGTGGTGGCAGGCGCCTATAGCCCCAGCTACTCAGGAGGCTGAGGCAGGAGAATGCCGTGAACCTGGGAGGCGGAGCTTGCAGTGAGCCGAGATCGTGCCACTGCACTCCAGCCTGGGCGACAGAGCCAGACTCTGTCTCAAAAACAACAAAAACAACAACAGCAACAAAAAAAAACCTGACCATGGCTTTCACCACCTTATCCCAGTAAGTGAAGGCTGAAACCGGCTTAATAGCTATCCACGTTAATGCAAACAGCTTGGGTTGCTTCTTTACACATTACCTAAAACATAGGTGATCAAAGATTGCTTGGGTTATTTCTCCATGCTACCTAACACAAGCGATCAAAAATCGTTTGCAGAAATGAATGAAATAACAGTAGAAAGGAGATTTGCTAGGCTTGAATTCTTCTGTCACAGAGGGTACGTTTAAGCCTAGTGTTATAAATGCGTTCCTCTGGGACTATATTTCTGCAAAACATGTCTCTTGAGACCAGGATGTAAAATTGTTGCCATGAGCTTCTCAGCCATGTTCACATCAGATGCAAGAGTCAAAAGTGTGGTGGTAACTACTTCTATACTGTTTTTAGGCCAATCCACACCATTGTCCTGTATGAGGAAATGTTATCTTAGGAATGAGTATGGAACAGAGCAAGATTCCGTCTCGAAAGAAAAGAAAAAGAAAAGAATGAGCGTGCTCATGCTCATCACAATGGAGACTTTTGATCCTCACTTTTAGAAAGCTCTCTGGGAAAACATTTGCCAGCTCTTTGGATTGGGAAATAAAATGGAGTTCATTAGGTTCCTCCTTCAGGTGCCATGCTGAAGAAACCATGTATTGATCAGGCAGTCACTTTAGAAATGTGACTTCCAAAATTCTCGGTGAGGAAGTAATCTATTGCCTAGGAGATGTTTATTTTTCACCCCTCTGATGATTAAATTTAAATCTTAGCCAAGTTTAGGCTTCCTACCAAGCCATCCGAATATTAAAGTAATATGACTGTGCATGGACATACAGAAAAATATAATTTAATACAGGGTGGCAATTAATACAATTTAATACAATATGGAATACATACGTGTATTTGTGGGGAGTGGAATATAAGATTAGGAAAAGTGGTAAAGGATGAGGCTGAAAAATTAGGCTGGTGCAAGATCACAAAAATCCTTAACTCTCATACTGCAGAGTTTGGGATTAACTACTCTTGCCTTTATACTCTCCCTGTTTCCTAATCAGTCATCAGTGTATCTATAACATTCATTCATCTGATTTATTTATGTTTACCTTTCCTACTAGACAGTAAACAACATGAAGGCAGAGCCTATATCCAAGCAGTCTCTTTCTTCAGTGCTTAGCATCATGACTAAGGGGACCATCCCAACAAATATTAACTGACGTCAACATGATTGTTGTAAAGAATCAAAACAATGATTTTTTGTTTTTTTGATGGAGTCCTGCTCTGTCGCCCAGGCTGGAGTGCAGTGGCACGATGTTGGCTCACTACAACCTCTGCCTCCCAGGTTCAAGCAATTCTCCTGCCTCAGCCTCCTGAGTAGCTGGGATTACAGGTGCGTGCCACCATGCCCAGCTAATTTTTGTATTTATAGTAGAGACAGCATTTCACCATGTTGGTCAGGTTGGTCTCGAACTCCTGACCTCATGATCTGCCCACCTCAGCCTCCCAAAGTGCTGGGATTACAGGTGTGAAAAACAATGATTTTTTTAAAGTAAAAGCAAGAGTGAATGAATGAAGAATCTGGATATGTGCTTGTGTTTCATTGCTTCTCATTGTGTTGTATGTCACTCTATAAGAGTAAACCATGAAGGGAAACTTCACTGACCCCAGGCTATCTCTGTCACCTGAGGCAGTTCACTTCAGTCATACAGGATGCAGAGAGCAAAATTTAATACAGTAAACACTATTTGCTCATTGGCTTTTGCATTAAAATTAGATTAAAATGGGAGTTAATGGGCTCTGCTGTGTTGCTTGTGCTCATCAGCTCCTGAGGGGGTTCCAATTAGGCAGATTAATTCTATGAATCTGTATAAATTTAACCCATATAATATTCCAAGACTGTCACTCCATATACTACTACAAAACTTTCTTCTATCTTATAAAATAAGAACAGATCTTATAGACTCTCTCTCTTACAGAAAATGTATAATTCACAACTCAGCCAATATAGAAATACAGTCATACATCAGTATCCATGCAGTATTGATTCTAGGAATCTTCCCCACAATATCAAAATCCACAGAAGTCTCTTATATAAATGGTCCAGTATTTGCATGTGACCCACACAATCCTCCCATATACTTTAAATTGTCTCTAGATTTCTTGTAATACCTAATACAATCAACGCGAATGCTATATAATAGTTGTTTTCCTATGTTGTTTGGGAGATAACGCCAAGAAAAAAAATTCTGTACATGGTTTTTTAGTATTTTTAATTATTCTCATTTTTTTTTTGAGACAGGGTTTGGCTCTGTTGCCCAGACTGGAGTGCAGTGGCATGATCTCACTGCATTCTCCTCCTCCTAGGCTCAAGAGATCCTCCCACCTCAGCCTCCTAAGTAGCTGGGACTACATGTGTGAGCCACCACACCTGGCTAATTTTTTTTTCTTTTTTTTTTCTTTTTTATTGTGTAGAGATGGGTTTTAACCATGTTGTCCAGCCTGGTCTCAAACTCCTGAGCTCAAGTGATCCACCTACCTCTGCCTCCCAAAATGCTGGGATTACAGGCGTGAGCCACTGCACCCAGCTAAAGTATTTTATTTCAAGGTTAGTTGAATCCATGGATGTAGAGCCCCTAGGTATGAAGGCCAACCGTAGACAGGTTCTAGGACTTTTTTATATTTGAGATTTTTGCCACTGAATAACAAATAATAATAGCAATAGCAATAACATATGAACAATAACAACCTCTTTTGGTCATCTGTTATGATTCAGAAACTTTTCTAGGTGCTGTTGAGTAAGAATATTACTCTTATTTTCCAGATAGGAAAGCCGAGTGTCAAAAAAAGTCAAAGCATTTGCATGAGAAAAGCTAGTAAATAATTAAACCAGAAGTAAATCCTTTGATTTATCCAGTTCCAAGCTTCAACTCTTTTCATTATGGCACTTCCTTTTATGCATCCTTTTATATACTTTATAACAAATGTTATGTTCAGGTCAACAAATTTCAGTATGAGTCAAATCCCAATGTGGATGCAGGAAAATTCACAAACCCCTGACAGCAAGCTTCTTGGCATGACCATGAGGAATGAGCTTGTTTGGGGTGATATTATTATGATGTTACATGAGTCATTTGGCTAAATTGAGTTTAAAGGGGAACTAGATTTGGGAAGAAACAAAGAGGCATATGGGAAAAGAATAGGTGCTTTCTTTGGTCTTGCCTATAATTTACAAAAGGCGACAATCTCATCAAAAGAAAAAATAAGCAAATCTGCCAGTACATACAAGATAAATGGCAACCTGAGAATATGTGCCTCTTATGATCAGCTCTGATACATTTACCTTAACAGATAGAGAATAGAAATTGTGATGGAGGAAAAAGAGTGGAGTGGTGTTGGGGAGGGGGGATGGAGAGGAGTATTCTGTGTGTGTGCTCCCAACACGTTCACATGGTTAACAGTAAATGCAAAGAGTATGTCACCTATGAAAATAATATCCTTTGAGGATTTGAGGCCAGTTATCAGCTACTCTGAAATGAAGACACTCGATTACGTTAATAAAAATTCTTTTTATTTGTCCAAAACTTTGCAGCTTTTCATGATTTCTTCAATTTTCTTACAATTAAAATTCATTGATTCTTATTCATATATAAAATTCTAAGTAACTCAAAGTTTTAATTTTTATTCAGTCTTAAGTAGTAGAAAAACTATTCTTATAAATTAACAGCTAAAATTTCCTAGTTTTTAAAAGTCTAAATAGAATGAGTTTTGAAAGGGAGATAATATAGGATGATATTAAGAGCATGGGATTTGAATGATACCAAGAAAGCCTCAGATACCAAGAAAGCCTCAGATTCTCATCTGTCCTTCCCCAATGTTCTCATCCACTCTGCTAACTTTTTATTGTCAGGGAGTCTTTGCTTTCCATTAAGTGTTGTGCTCCACCCATCATCTCTTGCATATGTAAAAATATCTAAGAGGGACTGACATTACAACTCATTAATGTGAGCCTGAAGGAGCCAACTAGTCATTGGACAAACAATGACAACTTGCTTTTACTTTGCATTAATTTGGTCATTTGGAAATACTGCCTAGAGATTCATGTTGAAAAGGACAATGAAGCCAGACAGATTCTATGGGCATGAGAGAAATGCCTGACCCACACCACCCAGCATGTCACTTGTGGAGTGCTTCCATCCCTGTTCCAACATGCTCATCTGGCGGAAGGGAAAACCTTAGCCCAGACTAACGATGGTCTGCTCTATGCCACATAGCCAATCTAGAGGTTGGACAAAGAAATTACAAGCAAAGATTATCCAGCTCTTTCATCTGCAAGTACAGTGTTCCTCTTTTAAAAATATATTCATTTATAACACAATTTGATTTAATTGTATAAAACCACTTTTTACTATGAAAAGGGACACTAAATAGTGAAGTGGGCGGAAGGAAAAAATGTAAAACCTCTGAAGTTTGGCGATAATTGTAGAATTTGTTGGCCCAAGTCTTTATAACATACTTTAAGAAAGAAGACAATGGAGCCCAAAAACACTAAAAACCCAAAGCCAGAAATATAAGCTACTAATTTCTGTGGAACTTCATATCCTGAACTGATGGAGCAATTTGTATAAGCAATTTAAGTAAATACAGAGAAAATTACTTACGGCATTTTCTAGACAATTTATCTATGTGGTAAGCCAGAAAATAAGGGAGAAATATTGCATGGCTCTGCTGAGCTGTCAACAATGAAACATATGGGAATCAAGCATTATGAGAAACAGAATGAGAAATCGTGTATCTGCATTTCATAACAATGGCTTATTATCGATGTACACATAAAGGTCTCATATCTAACTTCTGTGCATGATTAGGCACATTAGCTGATTTTGCAAAATGGACTCCCATGTTCCAAAGATGAGAATCAATTGACTTGACTTATTTATTTAACAATAGCAGCATACTTAATAATCTAAAGTCCTGACTCAGAGCTTTCACAAGTGACACATATTTATCCTAGCTAAAAAAATCAAAAGTCCACAGTTTCAAACAGTGCCTTATTTGCCTCACAGAACCATTCCTATGATTTGTTAGAAAGAAAAACTGGCTCCTGTGGAGATGTTTGATTTCTGTAGCATTCCTTCTGTTCCTAATCTGTACCAACGTGGAGTAATAAGGGACACAGGAAGAGGCTGCTTTCAATCTCTTTCTAGAGGAGACACTCCTTGCTTGGCATGCCTGAGAGGGCTCTAAGACAGTGCAAATATTGATGCTTCACCCTAGTGCAGGCGTCTCACTTAACTACCTGAAAGGAGTCTTAATAAGGACAAAAAATGGATTGATGAGCAGAAAAAAATAAAACTTACATTAGCGTATGCAATATGCCACATACAATTTTTTCACATTTAAACAGAAACATTG
Organism: Nomascus leucogenys; assembly: GCF_006542625.1. Classification (NCBI taxonomy): domain Eukaryota; kingdom Metazoa; phylum Chordata; class Mammalia; order Primates; family Hylobatidae; genus Nomascus; species Nomascus leucogenys. The sequence goes on from NC_044391.1 coordinate 99,653,470, forward strand.
GCCAGGTGTGGTGGCTCAGCCTGTAATCCCAGCATTTTGGGAGGCCCAAGTGGGAGGATGATTTGAGCCCAAGAGTTAGAGGCTTAGCCTGGGCCACATAGTAGGACTCTGTCTCTACAAAAATAAAATAATTAGCCAGGCATGGTGGTGCATGCCTATACTCCCAGCTACTCAGGAGGCTGAGGCAGAAGGATTGCTTGAGCCTAGGAGGTCGAGGCTTCAGTGAGCCATGATTGCACCACTGCACTCCAGCCTGGGTGACAGAACAAGACCTTGCCTCCAGATTTAGAAAAAAAAAAAAAGAAAGAAAAAAACATAAACAGCAACCATAGTAACATGCCCAATGCAAACAATTGTTTATTTGATATGTCAGATGAAGAACAAATTATAAATAATATTGTATAGCTTGGTAGAGCAGAAAGTCTATGGTTTTTATAGCAGAATGTAAGTTAGAATGTAGATTCGGTCACTAATCAGCTGCATAAATGCATAATTGTGGGGACGTTGCTCCACTTCCTTGAGACTGCTTGGCCTCTATAATATCTACCATGCTAAGTTTCTTTAAGTGTAGAAATAGTATGTATGTAATGTTTAGCTCCTACTAGGTACCAAATCACTTATTTGGACATTATTGTTATCATGATTGCAGTATGATCCTGGTGTTTGTGTCCATATCTAGATGATGGTGGGGGGGGGCAGTTTGTATTGGTCTCAATAGGACAGGACCCCCCAAACCCACCACCATGTTTTCTATTCTGCTCCATGCCTTCTTTCGTTGAATGATCTTTTTTTAGTTTCAATCTGACATTTTTTTGGTTCAGCCTTTACAGTGAAGCAACGTTTGATTTCAACTGTACAGCTACTATTATATCTAATTTCAAAAATTTTAGCCATAGGCATCTTTCAAAAAAATCTTAATGACACAAAACAGAAAAAAGTAGAAGTGTTCTACTGGAAGTCTCCTCAACCCCTTAGAGATTTCTAAGTGCAGAACGCCTAGCACTTTTTAGAGTGTGACCAGTGGTTCTCAGCCAAGGTGCTGGTGACCCCTGGCATGCATTCAGAAATGTGTGTGAGCCATTACAGCTGTCACAGTGATATGTGGAGTCACTACTGGCATTTAGCGGGAGAGAAACAGAAAAGCTAAACAATCTACAAAGAGAAGGACCCCCTCACCTCAGAAAACTATCAACCGCCCCACCAAATGCCATTAGTGTTCCCATTGAAAAAGTTCAGAGCTCTATCTCTTCTTTCTTTTATTTGCATAAGCCTGTGTGTGACATAAATGAGTCACTCTGGCAATGCATTCTACACAAAGCCTTCTGTCCACTCTGCTTGAGTGTGAGAGGTGCCGTTTACCTCAGTAGCTATAGCATGGAATGAAAGACTATCTTCTAGGCCAGATACCTCTCTTGTAGCCTCAAATTGTGAAAATCATAAGGAGGCCAAGCAGAAGTCTGAAGCTGAGAGAAATTATGTGTCTTTCCCAAGGTCACACACATAACACTGAGGAACTGGATCTATTGGACTCCAAAGCCCGTTTCTGCAGTCCAAGAAACTGTCTCACAAGCGAGTGCTATTAATCTCCATGTTATTAACAGAGGCTCCCTGTTAAGCACTGTGCAAAGTCCAAAGTAAAATGAAGGCACAGTCTCTGCTCACAGGAAGCTCACAATCTGGCTGGATCCATGGGACATAGACATTGGAAGCACAAATCCCAATATAGCAAAATTGCTATGTGCCTTATAACTTTAGAGATTGGAAATTTCAGTGAGAGTAGGAATCATTCAGAGTGCTGAAGGGGGAAGCTGGTATGTTTCCTACTACTACTACAAAAGGTTGATTTAGAGGAATTAGAGGATCCGCAGACTTTATCTGTAAAGGGCTAGACAGTAAATATTTTAGGATTTGTGGGCAATACAGTTCCTGTTGTAACTACTGAACTCTGCTATTGAGCAGAATCATAATGTGATAGCCACAGACAATATGTAAACAAAAGGGCATGGCTGTGTTCCAATAAAACTTTATTTACAATAACAGATGGCAGACTGGATTTGACCTGAAGGCTATTTTGTCAGTCCCTGGGTTAGACTATAGATTTAGAGTCATTGTAGATGTAACTTGTTAAGATGAGGTCATATTGGAATAAGGTAGTCTTTAATGCAATATGAGTGGTGGCCTTATGAAAAGGGGAAATTTTGAAACAGACACACACACACACACACACACACACACACACACACACGAAGAACGCTATATGAAGATGAAGGCAGAAATTGAGGTGATGCTGCCACAAGCCAAGGAAGACCAAAGAATGCCAACAAATCAGCAAAAGATGTGTGAAAGGCATAGAACAGAGCCTTCCCTTATAGCCCTCAGAAGGAACCAACCCTGCCACACTTTGACTCCAGACTCAGTCTCCAAAACTGTGAGACAATAGATTTCTGTTTTGTTTGTTGTTTGTTTTTGAGATGGAGTTTTGCTCTTGTTGCCCAACAAGTGCATTGCTTGAGTACAATGGTGCCATCTAGGCTCACTGCAACCTCCACCTCCCAGGATCAAGAGATTCTCCTGCCTCAGCCTCCCGACTAGCTGAGATTACAGGTACGTGCCACCATGCCTGGCTAATTTTGTATGTTTAGTAGAGATGGGGTTTCTCCATGTTGGTCAAGCTGTTCTCAAACTCCCATCCTCAGGTGACCCGCCTGCCTCAGCCTCCCAAATTGCTGGGATTACAGGTGCGAGCCACTGCACCCGGCCAAAGTCTCTGTTTTTTAAGTCACTCAATTTGTGGTACATTGTTATAGCAGCCTTAGGAAGTTAATTCATACTGCAAACTCCATCTCAGTGTCAGAGAAGCCAAGCTAGGGCAGTATTATTTTAATACAAAGATAACCTGAAAATATTAAACAATAATGTAGCATGCCCTGAAGTAAAGGGTAAAACAAAATTCATAAAGAATGTTTTACATAGACTTTTACATCAAGTATAAAACCTTCAAATTATTTTCATTTACAAAGGGAAAGAATTGTGTGTGTGTGTATTTGTTTTTCTAAGAAAAGTAAAACAAAAACAGACACCAGAGCAAAAGTAAAGAAGCAGAGGCAAGAATATGGGAGGATAATCATAAGTATAACAATATTTTTATGAACTATTGAAAGTATGGTTTAATTAGGTAACATAAAATTGCTAATTATGTGGAGTATCCATAATGCAGGGAAAATAAATGTTCCAGGTGAAAGTTCTACTGTGGTCTATCTTTAGATAGAAACCACTGTGTTCCAAATTGTTTACTGTAATTAAATCATGAGCTTCCTATTAAGCTTAATCTACTTGTTCCAATTGTGAAATATGCTTTCTTTGTTCTAAAAGGTATCTAGATTAAATCCAATGCAGCAAACATTCCTTTCTTATAACAAGACATTTTCTACATATTTTTTATTTGTAACCCTTATTTACACGTATATTACACATCAGTGACAAAGTTTGGGATTACCATGGCTCCAAAGATCTTAGTTTATCATAATGGTACCCAAACAGATCAAAGGTTAGAGTGAATGAGAGAAGCAGGGTACAGATGGAAACAAACATGACCATCTGGACTTTACTCTCAAATCAACCTCAGATGAGGGTGTGACCTTGAGTAAAGGTCTCTTCCCTACTTAATGCCTAAAGTATCTCCATTGCCTATAGGTTCAGGTCTAAATTCCCTAATCTGGCTCTCAAGATACTCTGCCATTGGACCCAAATCTATGTTTCCAGACTCTCTCTACTCTTCAACAGTACTTGCTCTCTTTAATTGTCTGTTTTCTCTTCTGTAAAAGTGAGGGTTAAACCAGATGACCTTTAGGTTTTGAACTTTGTCTTTTTAAGATTTTGAGAGTGGACGTACAATGAGCAAAAGAGTGGGGGATAGCCATGCATATAGGCTTCAGGAAAAATGTTTGTAAGAGCACCAGTTTTCAGCTGTAAGCCATGCCCTTCTGTAGCCCATCCCAAACACCCATGTGTTCTGGCATGAGAAGCAATACCCTCAGCACGCACTCAGAGTAAAGATCACTCATTTCACAGGGCATCCCTTCTATACCGCTGTGATCGTGTTCTTCCCTCCAGCAGAGAGGAAAATACACAGGCCTTTTAATACGGTTGATCTGGGCTCAAGTCATACTTTTAGCATAAACAGTAAGTTCCTTTGAATATACAACATAAGTCCTATGAGGTTCTTTACTTTGCTGGTGAAAGGTAGACAACAGTGTGAATTATATATCAATAAAGCTATTTTTTAAAAAAAGATGACAGCAGCTGCCTTAAAAGGTCACTGTAAAGAGTGGTCATGATATGTGCAGAGAATCTGAATTTAGGGAGTACTCAAGTCAGCAGCTACTGATATGGGCAATAACATATGTTAACATGAGCATTTTTGAGTTTTCAATTCTCTTTTACTAGCATTTGCTTCTTTAATCTCCTTGGCAGAATTAATGAGTCTAAAAGGCAAATAATAAAGCTAGGGAGGTTTCTAAGAATGTACCCACAGAGCACGTAAAACCATGAAATTATCTTTCCTTTTCCCCTCATGCCTCAGCTGATTGGGGAAATAAATGAATCTTCAGTAAACATTCCTGGCATCAGATGATATTTCTAAGAATTGTATTACGCCTCCAACGTCTGTGTAAGTTAATTATCTTCATGAATATTGGTAATTATTTGGAAAGTGTGCTCCTAAATCTACTCAAATCATCACTGAAGACTCAATCAGGAGTCTATTCGCATTCAAAGCAGATGTGAAGTCAGTTATCTGCTATGTGCGTACCATAGTCTTTTCCCGTGAAATGGGACAGTTATGATGGGGTAAAGGTAGGAGTGATGGTTTCATCAAAAAAGGCTTTGAGAGCCTTTAAAAATCATTTAGTATTAGACCTAGAGGAAAAATTAGAGAAACAGTAATTTAATCTACTTCTCATTTTCATTTGAAGTTACTGGGGCATAGAATTTTAAATAATTTACCCAGGTACAACTCAGACTAAAATCTTCATGGTTTAACTTCCACATAAATATCCTTTCCACATACTACCCTGCTTCACCATGGCAAAAAAAAGATAGGAAAAACAATAGACATGGGAGTGCAGCTATCTCTTCAATATATTGATTTCCTTTCTTTTGGGTAGATATCTAGCAGTGGGATTGCTGGATCATATAGTAGGTCTATTTTTAGTTTGAGGAACCTCCAAACTGGTATACTAAAATAACATCGACACATACTTCATGTCACTGGGCGCATTAAAATCTGGATGTTTAATCTTATCATGTAAACATATATTTCCTCTCCTGCTGCCAGCCCAGAAGCTAAAGAAAATGAGAACATGCCAGAAGACACAAGTGTGCTAATATGGTTTGGGCCTGTGTCCCTGCCTAAATCTAACAACGAATTGTAACCCCCAATGTTGGAGGTGAGGCCTGGTGGGAGGTAATTGCATCATGGGGGCAGTTCTTATGAATGGTTTAGCACCATCCCCTCAGTTGTGTTCTTGTGATAGTGAGTGAGTGAAGTATCATGAGATCTGGTTATTTAAAAGTGTGTAGAACCTCCCCCCACCTGCTCCTCCTGCTCCTGCCATGTAAGATGTGCCTGCTTCATCTTCACCTTCCACCATGATTGTAAGTTTCCTGAGGCTCCCCAGAAGCAGAAACCACTATGCTTCTTGTATAGCCTGCAGAACCCTGAGCCAATTAAACTTCTTTTCTCCATAAATTTCCCAGTTTCAGGTATTTCTTTGTAGCAATTTGAGAATGGACTAATAAATGTGCCCTATGGAATCCTGTGATATCATAGGAAGAATGCAGGCTTTGACTCCAGAATGATAGGGGCTTAAATGACATTTTAGTGTAACTTTGAGTTTGTTACTCCACCAATATGAGCCTCAATTCCCTGTCATTCCAACAAAGTGGAGATGACACCTGTCTTGAGGGATCAACAAGGAAGCAGAGAGTGCACATATAAAGATTCTGGCACATAGTAGGCATTCAATAAATGCCACTTATTATTACCTCCGAGGCTCACTCATGGCTCAGCCATTTGGTTCACCATCACCACCACAAGGCCGTTTGGAGAGGACTGAGACTATCACACTGAGAAAAGGCTTGAGGTCTAACTGCCCCCAGCTGCAATAGATGTGGGACCTTGGCCTTCCTCTTGCCTTGCTTGGGCCTTGGCTTTGGTCCATAAGTGAGGGCTACAGCCTGCTTTCTTCACCAGGTGGTGAGCTTTCGAGCTTTTGTTTCCCCAGTGCTTTTCCCAGAGGCTTACAAGAGTCTTAAATCAATCCATGTGTATGAAAGGAGAAGAACACCGCAGAGGAATTCAAAGTAAGGGAGACCCACCTGTCCCGTCTTTCCCTTCTGTCTCAGGGAAGCATTCTCCTAACTACCCTGAACACTCCTGCTCTGAGGCGTCTGGGCATTTCATTGTCTGCATTGCTCTATTTCTAATATACACACCCTCACGAATTCCACAGCTCTCACACGTTCAATTTCATCTGAAAAAGTCACATTTTCTCAAGAAAACTAAGTTCATGCTCTTAGGCAATAAAAATACCTTGTTTGTTTATTCATTTCCTCCTCCATTCCCAAACCCCATATTATATGCCTTGGTGTGATTTGAAAAAGCTGTTCTCAACAGCATCTCCCCTCCATCCCCCATTTCTTCTTTGAAAATATAGCATGACATTACTAACCAAAAAGACATCTGCCATCTGGTGAAGTCCTATTTTTACTGCCAAGGAAGCCAAAATATTAATTACCTTAAAATAGTAACACCTTTTTTTTTCTACTGATCCTCTTTTTCTTAGTCTTTAACATTTATACATTTACTTATTTTTAAAATACAACACAGTTATATTATTATAATTATCTTTTAATTTAACCCTTTTTACTTTTTAAAAAATGTTCATCTTTATTTTAGATTCATAGGGTACATGTGCAGATTTGTTACATGGCTATATAGTGTGATGCTGAGGTTTGGGGTATGACAGTCTCTGTCACCCAGTACAGTACCCAACTGTTTGGGGTATGACAGTCTCTGTCACCCAGATAGTGAGCACAGTACCCAACTGGTAGTTTTCAGCCCTTGCCTTCCTGTCTCTCTTCCCCTGCTAGTAGTCTCCAGTGTCCATTGCTCCCATCTTTATGTCCATGTGTACCCAACGTTTAGCTTCTACTTCTAAGTGAGAACATGCAATACTTGGTTTTCTGTTCCCGCATTAATTTGCTGAGGACATTTTTTTTTTAAGAGACAGGGTTTCACCCTGTTAGCCAGGTTGGTCTCAAACTCCTGACCTCAAGTGACCTGCCTGCCTTGGCCTCCCAAAGTACTGGGATTGCAGGCATGAGCCACTGCACCCAGCCCAAAGGATGTAATTTTGTTATTTCTTATAGCTGCGTGGTATTCCGTGGTGTGTATTATACCACATTTTCTTATCCAATCCTCCATTGATGGGCATCTAGGTTGATTACATGTCTTCACCATTGTGAATAGTGCTGCCATGAACATATAAGCACATGTCTTTTTGGTAGAATGACTTATTTTCCTTTGGATATATACCCAGTAATGGGATCACTGAGACAAGTGGTAGTTCTGTTTCACATTCTTTGAAAAATCTCCAAACTGCTTTCCACAGTGGCTGGACTAATTTACATTCCCACCAACAGTGTATAAGCATTCCTTTTTTTCTTCTGCAGCCTCACCAGCATTTGTTATTTTTTGACATTTAAGTAATAGCCAGCTGGGTGCAGTGGCTCATGCCAATAATCTCAGCACTTTGGGAGGCTGAGGCGGGTGGATTACTTGAGTTCAGGAGTTCAAGACCAGCCTGGGCAACACGGCAAAACCCTGTCTCTACAAAAAATACAAAAAAATAGAAATTAGCTGGGCATGGTGTCACATTCCTGTAGACCCAGCTACTCAGGAGCCTGAGGTGGGAGGATAACTTGAGGTTGAGGCGGCAGTGAGCCATGATTGCACCACTGCACTCCAGCCTGGGTGACAGAGCGAGGCCCCATCTCAAATAATGATAATAATAATAACAGTAATAGCCATTCTAACTCATGTGAGATGATACCTCATTGTGGTTTTGATTTGCATTTCTCTGCTGTTTAGTGATGCTGAACATTTTTTCATATGTTTGTTGGCTGCTTGTATGTCGTCTTTTGAGAAATGTCTGTTCATGTCCTTTGCACACTGTTTAAAAGGATTACTTCTTGCTTGTTGAACTGTTTAAGTTCCTAAGAGATTCTGGATGCTAGTGGACCCCTACCTTTCACCATATACAAAAATTAACTCAAGATGGATTAAATATTTAAATGTAAGTTCTCAAACTATACAATACTAGAAGAAAACCTAGGAAACACCATTCTGGACATCAGCCTTGGCAAAGAATTTATGGCTAAGTCCTCAAAAGCAATTGCAACAAACACAAAAATTGATAAATGGACCTAATTAAACTAAATAGCTTGTACATGGCAAAAGAAACTATCAACAGACTAAACAGACATGCTACAGAATGGGAGAAAATATTTGCGAACTATTTATCCTCTTTTATAAATGTCTTCAAAATATGTTTGTCAGAAACAGTCACAGGGTATTTGAGATTAAGAGGTGATCACCCAACTACATATGTCATAGATACTCCTGTGATTTAATTATCACCCAAGAATTTAAATAAAATAAAGGTCCAAAACATGCATTTGGAGATTCAGAAAATAAATGACAAATTGCAACTTCTAGATTTACATAGACTGAGACTTCTCTCTTTAATGCTGGCAGCAGACAGTCTGAATATTGAAGCCTTTGTCTCTTTTGAGATTTTTAAGACATTTGAAAATCAACACCTTGAAAACCTTTAGACATTTTCCATCCTAAAAGGTAGAGTTGATTTTTGTGTATAAGGATTTGCAATCTCCAGCATCAGGGAATGTACCTGTCTGAATGAACTCTGCTGAAAAAAAATGCATCTTCAACTCCATCATCATCTTCAATGTCACCATTTATCAGGAGTTTACTATATATCTGAAATTGTACTAAGAGCCTTACATGTTGCAATTCACTTAATTTTCACACTAACTCTGAAAAGGGGGTAATGTCAATCTTATAAGTGGGAAACTGAGGCACAGAGAAGCTTATTTCCTCAGTCATGCCGGTAGAACATAACAGAACCATAATTCAGATTCAGGTGAGCCTGGTTCTCAAACTCATGCTGTCACCACTACCAACCAATTTCTCACTGGGTCTTGATGTCTGTGACTGATGAATTATGTCTTCTAGAATCTTAAGAACTGAGATATAAATTAAAATATCTATAACTCACTTGTTAATAAAAAGGAATTAGTAGAATCATGGGACACTGTGAAAACCATGATATTCTAAAATAGAAAATGAAATCATGACACTAATAAATTTGTTGAGTCTGAGATTTTTTTTAAAAAGCTAGTATGTACTTTTTAGGCCCACTTCTTGGAGGGGAGCCTTCTCTAACTGTCAGGGGCTAGAGATTTCCTGCTGCTGTTGTTTGCTAACACCCTAGTCAGCCTGCTTAGGAACATGTTGACAACATTAAAGATAGGCTGGATGTACTCATGGAAAGATAAATATTAAAAATGAGCTGGAGGACAGGAGGGAGGCTTTTTGTTTTTCTTCTGTGTGTGTGTGTGTGTGTTTAGCACATGTCATTAGGCAAACAAACGATGCCATTTTCTGTTGCTTTGTTTCTGAAACAAAAATGGTAGTCGGTAGAAGAAATCAGCAACTTTACAGTCAGAGTCAGACCATTAAAACCTCCACAGGCATCAAACACTTCACTCAAAAAACAGAAACAGAACACTTGGAGACAATACTATGGTAAAGATGTTTCTTTCCCTCTGATCAAACCTACGCTGAGAAAAGAGATTTACAGAATGAAAAAGATATGTTTGTACATTGCTGCCTTAACAAATATTTGTTGGCTTCACGTTTCCCCTTACTATTAAATGAATGTGTGACAATGTGAAAATTTTATCACTTGCTAAAGTTTTAGTTCACTTCAACAGATGAGGCCTCTTGCAGGTTTTGCTGAAGGTGGAACTGGGCTTTTCAGGATGAGTCTGTCTCCATCATGGATCCTCAAGCAACTGGTACAAGCCAAAGAATAGAAAATGCTGAAGCTTAGCATGAGGTAATAAAGAACTCAAAGTTAGAAGAAACTTACTCTAGCTCATCCTCTGCATGTGAAGGGAGAAAAGACTATGCTTAGTTGTTACTGGCAACGACTTCTTTTTACAGCTCACGGGAAACTCTTAAAATTCTTTTTAAAATATAATTCCTCACCCGTGTGGTACACTATGGAATGCAGAAAGCTGGACTTGCCTTTTTTCTAGATAAATAGCAGACTTTTTTTTTTTTTTTACCTATTCATGTAGATCTTGTAGTTATGTACTCATCTTCATTCAACCCTTCATTAAATCATTTCATAAGTAATTATAGAGCACACACCATGTGCCAGGGGCACTTCTAGGTCTGAGAATACAAAGATGAATAGATGAGTAAGATGTGATCTGTACTTCCAAGAAGCTCACATTCTAATTCTATCCAGGGTGATTAATGAGCCTTTAACAGGCGAATGTACACAGTGCAGCAGAGGTGAGCGTAAGGGATGCAACTCTACCCAGGAAGGTCAAAAAGGGCTTCACACAGAGTGAGGCTTCAGCTGAGACCTGATGGATAAAGACAAGTTCACCAAGTAGACATAAGGAAAAGGGGCTGTCCAAGAAGAAAGTGAATTTACACAAGACACAGGGTGCAATGGTCTTCATGCACAGTGGTACCCTTATGAGTAGTAAACTTAAGGATTCAAGAGATAATATAGGCTGAAAACTAGAAAATCTTTAAAGCATTTTGAAACTTTCGAAACAACTGACAAATAATAGTTTAATAGAGGAGGCTGAGGAGGGTTGCGGTCCCTCCTGCCCTAAATAAGATTAGATTTCTTCATTTTTAGATAACTCCTCTCCCGTAATGCATCCCTTATGGCTCACATTAGAAAGAGAAAAGCTATCTTCACTCTGCAAAAGTGATCATAGTAGGTGTCCTGAAGAAATATATACAGGTATTTAACCAGAGACAAACTAATAATCCATATGTGGTCTGTCCAGTTATCCCTCTAAGAGGAGGTGGACCTTCAGATTTTGCTCCATGCCACCTTCCTGTCGTGCCCTGCAGCACTCAGCTGGCTCTTCTAACTGCAGTGCCGCATTGCTGACTCACAGGCAATCTGATAACTACCCAGAACCTCACTTTCTTTTTCTGCCTCTCCACACATAACTGGCTCTTTCCCCTCATAAATATGGGCACATTTGAGCCTTCTCCCCATGCTGTGTCTTCCTCTGCTCCTAGTTAGAAACCAGTTTTCTGTATTTATTTTCTAAATCACCAAAGTCACTTTGAATTCTGAATCTATCTTTTATCAAAGTAATAGAACCCAGTTTACACAGCCTTGTCACTGATATACTTAATAATCTTCATTGGTCTCTGCTGTGTCATTGATTTAAATGTGACTCACCCTGGTTCTAAGACTTCTTGCTACTGAACATCACTTGTGTCTCTAACCATTTATTTTCAAAGACTATTCTCAGATTATGTTTCTAGCCAGATGTTATGTAGTTAGAAGTGCATGTGTTCTTAGTCATATTTCCATAAGGACCGATACTGTGCTGCGAACTCAATTTAGAAACATTACCAAGGTCAAGAGAAATGACATCTATAGAATGTCAGAAACCAAAACTATCCTCCCGCCCTACATGAGACTAGGTTTTTGTGATAGGGCTTGATCTTGACAAGCAATAACCTCAAGACCAACTGGCAGTTGTAGTCTTTAGAGTAGTCAAAGGAATTTTATACAGCTGAACCTAATGATAATTCTGTGAGGTAGGTATTTGAAGTCCTATTTAATAGATGAGAAAGCTGAAGAACACAAAAGTTAAAGGATTTGCCCTGATTCACACACAAGTAAATGGCTAAACACAGATTCGAAGGCAAGTACTCCTAGGTCAAATCCTGTATCAACCTTAGTGTTCTGGAAAAATGAATTTTATAATAATTTCCTCTGTGTAAAAGTTAGAGTTATAATCCTGTAATTTTCCATGTCATCTCTAGGTACCTTCCAGCATTCCTATACTTTTTAATTGAGCTAATATTCCATCAACAAAAGCAGGCATCTATTTTCAGTCATAGAATATAAGTCAGCCCAGGTTTTCCAATAAGAAAATCAGAGAACCATGTCTGAAAATACATGTTAGCCTAGGGACCTAACAAGTGATGTTCAGTAGAATAAAGTCTTGCGGCCAAGGTAAGTAACGTTTGAACGGATGGCATCTCGAAGAGCTCATACTACAGATCTTGTGTGACCATTCTTTGTTCCATTTCTTTTTCTGCCTTTTAGTTTGCTGTCTGCCCTTTTCTAAAGATCTGGTCTGTATTTTCTATCATGCTGAGTTTTAGCATATTGGTTCTAAAACACTAAGTAATTGAAATTGAAAAATGGCAATAAGAAGATGAAATCAAAGTATGTGAAAACTTTTAAAAGCATTACACCAGATCTTTAATCTTTTTTTTTAAGATAAAAGGAATGAATTAGCCCCCAAAACTTTGATAGGTGAAGCTAATGGCATAAACTTAATTTAAGGTCATAGACCCAAAAAAAGCCTGTTTTATGTGATGAAGACAGCATCTTAGGGAGCTGATAAGGGCTCTGTTGTCAAATTTCCAGAGTAGAGATGCATAATTTATTCTCTAAACTGCTTTTGATTACCCTAAAGAAGGAACGGTGGTAATAACTACTGGAAGGCTTTGGAGAAATTAACAAACCTAAGAGAGCAGTGACTGTGGGACCCCTAAATGATAGTAAAAGGTGAGGGTTTCTAAGTCATCGTAGGCTCTGCCAGAGAGATATTTGATCAGTAATCCACTACTTAACAAATGGAACACGAGCAGACATCAATTGACTCTCAGCAGAATATGTAGAGGGAGGGGAAGCTGAACCAAATTCCCAGCACTCACATGGGTCTATTTGAAGCCAAGTGAATTCTGTGACCTTCTATCAAGGAAAGCAAGAGTGGGAAATTCCTTTGGAATTACTCAATAAAGCTCTTATACAGACAGCCTAATTTGGTCAAATGCCACCTGCATATATAAATATAAGGAATCCTATATAGTTTTGGGAGAGAACTAAAGAGGCAGTCAGCAACCAGTTTTGAAAAAGGATGCTGTGATTATTCTATATGCTTTCCATTTCATTGTAATCTGCCATATTTCCATCTTTGAAGGATTACTAAAGCCTTGGTTATGCCCAGAAGACAAATCACTTTTATTATCCTTTATAGAGTGCTCTATATTCTTTATGTGACAATTTTTTAAAACAGTATTTAAGTGTACTAAATTAAATATATCATGTGACCTATATATATATACATTGAATATGTCAAAATGAGCAGAAGCAACTTTAGCAGCTTCGTTCTGCATATCGTGTTACATTTTATCAAATGCTCTTTTATTTGGTTCTCACTACAACCTTATGAGGTGGGGATACATATTAGTATCCTTGTATTAGAAATGGGAAAGGTGAATGTACATGACTTTTCCAAGGTGACATTCAAAATTACTCCATGCAAAGTTCAAAAACAGCAGTCATGATACTGAAATCCACAGTTCTCAACTACAAATACAGTGCTCTTGCTTCAATGCCAGGCTTCCAGAGAAATATCACCAAAGTGGCCGAGCATGGTGGCTTATACCTGTAATCCAAGCACTTTGGGAGGCCAAGGTGGGTGGAACATGAGGTCAGGAGTTTGAGACCAGCCGGGCCAAGATGGTGAAACCCTGTCTCTACTAAAAATACAAAAATTACCTGGGCGTGGTGATACGCACCTATAATCCTAGCTACTTGGGAGGCTGAGGCAGGAGAATCAATTGAACCTGGGAGGAGGAGGTTGCAGTGAGCCGAGATCGTGCCATTGCACTCCAGCCTGGGCAACAAGAGTGAAACTCCATCTTAAAAAAAAAAAAAAATCACCAAAGATTGCTTATTAGAATTTTCCCTAGCACTGGTATCCTGCATTCTTTAAGAACTCACCAGCATGGATATAAAGAGTTCAAATAAAGGTAGTTGGTCAGTCAGGCTACATGTCTCTACTGAGCACCTGTTAATTTCTAAGCAATTGCTAATAGTGTTAATAAATGAGATTATGGAAGTAAAAAGATATATACAACCCAACCTCACCTCTAGAGATACAAACAATTGTAATTAAATGTGGCATATTATAAAATACTGACATGAATAAAGGAAAAAATCACAGCTTATTCTGGGTGGGGTCAGGTAAGACTTCCCCAAGAATATGGTACTTGAAATGAGTTTTGAAGTTGAAGGAGTGTGGCCTTAATTTCCATATGGTACATTTTACATGCCCAAATAAACAGGACAACTGACTATAAATTATACCTATTATTAAAATTTTTGCAAGTTGACTGGAATTAGGAGAAAGCAATTAAATATAAGCTACTAATTGCAAAGCATATTAGCTATTCTTCATTCCCCTTGGAGAAGCAGCATCTGGAACAGATGTGTTAAGGAACGGTCAGCCAGACCCTCAACAATTTGATAACTAATGGCCAGACAAATGAAGGGGATGACAGAGTCATGTTTACAGGAGAATGAGAAAATCTTTTACATCTGGGCCATGTAACAATGGCAGATGGCAAAGTCTAGAGTGAGAGACAAAAAAAAAAACCTACAAGAAGTGGCAAGTTCTAGCAGCTGCAGAATCAAGCTCACCTACTGAACTCTTCTGAGTTCATTCAAAAGAAATTTTCCCCTTGACAGCCTCAAGATTTGTAGTTAAAAAGATGCGCAAGCAATGATTGTCAAAAGTGTTCTCTGAATCATCAGCCAGCAAAACACCATAGCAAAACACTAGAGAATTTGTATAAAACACCATGTAAAAGGTGAAGACTTCTTCTGGATCACTGAACAGGGCTTCTGGAACATCTTCTCTGCCCCCATGCTCATCCCATTCTTTCAGGACACAATGGCAAGAACAAAGGAATGAGCAAGTAATCTAACAGATATGGACACAATTGGCAGTTCATGACGCAGAACACGAGTAAAATCCATTACTAGCACCATTTGTCAGGTGTGCATGTGGGTCATAAAACAAAAGAACATAATTCATCCATCCACAAAGAGACAAGTTTTGTCATCATCATGAATGGGCCTCTCAGCAGGAAGTAACCACCATTACTGTTACTAGGGGTAGTAAAAGCAAGGCAACAGAGGCTTTAGTATTTGTGGATTGTTCATCTCTTCATACATTGAATCAGTTAACTTATATTGCACATGTTCTATATGTCAGGCACAGAGCTAGATACTGGGTATGCAAAGGGAAATGGACCTCATTTCCGTGCTGAAGCAGCATTTCTTATGAGGAATGCATGGGCATCTATGGGAGGGCAGGAGTAGGTCTTAAAAATGAGACATTCCCCAGAAGAAAAAGAGAGGAGAAGCATGAGCAGTCATGGAAGGCAAAGAGGGCAGCATGAGCACAAGCAGACAGGGAAGAAAACATCAAACATGGGGGCTAGACAAAGATCTCAATGGACAGTGACCTATGAGTAATAGAGTGAAGAAAATGAAGCTCCAAAAGGAGGCAGGGCCATGAAAGAATGCCTTCATATGTCAGGAAGCTTGAACTTCTTAATAGACCAGTGCGGAACCAATCAAGAGTTTTGAGCTAAGCATCCCTAACTAATTTCTTATTTTAATTGAAATTTCCTTAGAGATTTACATTTAGAATATTTGCTGTTGGATTTTGGAAAACAGTCTTTATTATATTTAAATTGTCTTTCTTTTTTCTTTCTTTTATTTTACTTAATATTTTATTAGGACTGGATGTTGACTTTTATCAAATGCCTTGTAATGTCTTTTAATAAGATAATATGGCTTTTCCCCTTGAATTTGTTGAAAGCTTATATTGATAGATTAATAGATGTTGCATCTCTTGAATGAATCCTAGTTTGACACAATATATTATTACTTTTTCCGAAGTAACTTTATTCTGGTTTGGTACTAAAGTTATTCTGACTTTATAAAAATCAAATTAAATGATTTATTCATTTTTTATGATCTGGATTAGAAATAGCTTTACAATTAACTATTCTTTAAAGTTTAGGTAAAATTTCAGCTGTGAATATGTCTGATCTTTTATGTGATGATTGGTTTATTAGCATGTTTGTTATCTAAGTTTTCAAATGTTTTATTACAGTTTTAATGTACATGTTTACAGTTATGTCTTCCTTCTATATTTATATCTTCCTTCTAATTGATGTCATATATTTTTCCTCATTGTGTTTTCTTTAATCATGCTCAGAGTATATCTATTTCATTAGTTTTTTTAAGGTTTTAGATTAATTTGTCTTTTCTTTCATTTCTTTTTTTCTATTCTATTAATTTCTACCTTTTTAAAAATTGCTTTTCTAATCTTTTCAGATATATAGTACTTGCTTTCATTTTCGCATCTTTTTTAATAGTACAGGCATTTGGGGTTGTATATTTTAAGCGTAGTAAGTTACAGAATAAAGAGTCTCCCTTTGTAGTTCTTAGATACATAATAATTTCCATTTGACTTCCCCTTTCTACAATGGCAATTCAAGAGTGCTCTTTAAAATTTTATTTATAAGAAATAACCTTTCTTTAGTCACCTCTCATTTATTTTTGCCACAAATTATACTTGACAGAAGACCATGGCTCATGGCTCACATCCAACTTTTAAAAATTTGTAAGGTTTTCCTTTGTTAGTGAAGTACATAATTATCACCATTATTATTATTACTATGATTATTTTGTAATTATAATTCTGTATTTAAAAGACGGAAGCTTTTTACAAATACTTACTAATGTATGACACTCTTCAATTGCTTTATGATTTTACTTATTTTTTGCCTATTTAATCTGTCCAATTCTTAGAGAGAGCTATCACTTCCTTAAATTAGTGTCACCTATTATAATTTTTTAAAAGTTCTCAAATTTTTAATTGTTTTTGCTTTATGTATTTAGCT
The DNA here is from genome assembly GCF_006542625.1 of Nomascus leucogenys. Lineage (NCBI taxonomy): Eukaryota > Metazoa > Chordata > Mammalia > Primates > Hylobatidae > Nomascus > Nomascus leucogenys. The sequence continues at coordinate 99,670,601 of NC_044391.1, forward strand.
AGTTGATGTTTTTTAATTGGTGGGTAAATATAGGTTTATGATTATCATTGCTTCCTCAAGTAGTATCAGTTTTATCATTATATAATATTTCCTTTTATCCTCTATAGTGCTTTTAAGTTTAAATATACCAGCTGCCACTAATATAACTTTCTATTAGCTTGCATTTATATGATACCTCTTTTTTCACCTCTTTATCTTAATCTTTGTTCACCTTTATCTTATTTTCTTTTAAATAGCATATACATGGGTTAAATTTGCTTTAACCCAATCTGACGTCTCAGTCTTTCAAAGGGAAAATTCTGTCTACAAATGACATAGTAACCATTGTACTTGATTTTATGTCTTCCTTTACACTTTAATTATTTATTTTATATTACTACTTTTATTTCTTTCCTGTATCTTTGCTGATCATGCTTTATCTTTGTGGTTTTTCTTTTTTTTTTTTCTTGTTAATTTGGGACTTTTATGGTGCTATTCCATCAATGATTATCTTTTCTCACACTCACTATTTTTGAACATTAAATGCACATTTTCACACCAGAACACACTATACAACCAAGATGCTATATTTCTTCTCAATTTGCTCCCTCTCCTGTCCTCTATAATATGAGATCTTAAACGCTTGGCCTTCTCCTCCTTTCCCCAGGTAGGAATCCTTTGGAAGGATTTTTACTTATCCCCTCCCCTAGCCTGGCTCCTAGTTTTTGCTGAATCAGCCTAGAACTCTTGTTCTAAGCTTTTTAAAAATAATAATCCGAATTCCTCTTTCAGTAAGACTGTTTATTCTACTTCAAGAGTCCTTACAGAGCACTGTTGCCACATATTGCCAGCCAGCCTTTTCCTATCCAACGTTTGTGTATGTATCTGTGAGTGTGAATGTGTGTACAAAGTGTCATTGATCATCACGTATTCTTTTCATCGGCCTCCATCAGTTGTTTGATTCTTTCAACAAATCTTCCTTTAGTAAACAAGACCTATTGGAGTACTGCTCGTTTAAGACTACGATGAGAAAATTCAATAAATCTTCTTACAACAGGTTTCCAGCTTTTCCTCTGCTCACAGAAAATAATAAATATATTGTCTCTTTTTTAAACTTTTTCTTCTTCTGCCCCTGTAGCTCTTGGTTTTAGCTGTTCAGTTGTTTGGATTAAATCCTCAAGTCTCTTATCTTTTTCTGATTCTTTATATTTTTGCTCTGTGCCTCAAAATGTATCTTGCACTTGATCTTCACCTCAACAGTGACCAGCTTCTTTGATATCTAATAAAAAGTTTAGTTGGAAAGTCATGTGTTTAGCTCTAAAAATTGTGTCCAGAACTTGAATTTTGTTATTTACACACAAACACACACACATACACACACAGAGAGACAGAGAGAGAGAGAGAAAGAGAGAATGTTGCATTTTGTCTCCTTTTGAAGCTCTTATTTTGCTGGTCGTGTATTCAATTTGCTTGGCATACTCATTTTCTTTCTAGCTGCTGAATCCCCTTAGATGGGTTGTTATTTTCTTTGTTAGCTGATTGGTATCACATATGATCCCTGGAGAAACCAAGTGGTAGCATTCTGGGAGTGTCTACTCCCATGGGCCCTTGACATACAAGTAGGCAGTGTTAGCCCTCTCCCGAACACCTGAAGGAAGCCTCTTTGTTTTCAGATATCTTCATATTCTCCCAGGCTCAGTGCCAAAGAGGAGACAACCCACATGTTTCACTATTTCTTTTCTTGTTGGATTCCACAGAAACCAAACAAATTTTAGTAAGGAGCTTCCCTAGGAATTTATAGATCCCATGGGTCAAGTCTTCCAATGATACGCTATTTTCTTGTCATTGCCTTATGACTTCCAGTAGTACGTTTCCAGGCATTCATCCATTCCTTGGAGTTTTCTTCACAAGAAATCCAACAGAGCTCAGGGTCACACCTGCAAAGGGCCATCAGTCTATTGGAGAAAGGAAAAGAGTGGAAGTGAGCCACACTCAACTAACTGTATCATAAAATCTCTTCTTTGTTAATACATTTTTGCACTTACTATTGTTTTCGTTAAATAACTCACTAAACAATTCTTCATCATTTAATACAATTGAGTAATTTGCAAATTAATGTCACAAACATGACCATTAATAATACACTATTAATAATAAAAAGACAATTATCCAAGTTATCATGAAAATATAAGGGAAAGAGGAAGGTTAATCCTAATCCTTTTTAAAACACAAATTTGTCACAATTATTTTGGCCTGTGCTACCACTTCTCAGCTGAGAAATACAAGAGTATCACCTGTAGTCATGCAGGTTTTCTATGCTGCGATTCCAGAGCTGCCATTCATATATGTAGACATCGTAGTGTTTTCCTATTTATCGAGACTATTTTCTAACAGTAGGTTCATAAATTCTGATGAAGGGGTGGCTTTTTCTAATTTTTACAAAGTCACCATTTGGCCACATGCATGGTTAAGATTTCACCAAATTGTCTCTATTTTATGAGCTTCATTTTCTAAGAGAAATGGAAAAAGTAACACTTTAAACTTAAAGATAATGTCAAGTTGTTTTGAATGGCTTGTTTCATTTTGTAATGCATTGTAGTACTTCTACCCAAGACTTTTTCTTTTAGTTGGCAAAACTCTAGTGATTTTTTTCTTCAAAAATTCTGTGATTTTTTTAAAATTTCCCTTCAGAAATGATAGATTCATGGAATGTTTATCCATTGTATTCTTGTATAAGAAAAAAGGTCATTCTCTATTTCCATAATAATATACTCAAATTTTAAATAAACATTTGGATACATTCTACACTTTTTGACAAGTCTGGATGCTTCTCATTATGTATTTTCCAGACATAGTTGGGTCATGCTATCAACCTTATTGCTATCAAGCACTTTGTAGAGAGCTTTAAGGATGTCAGTTTTGACACATGTCAATAATTTCAGGTTATTCTTAATTTCCTTCATTGTCTTGCATATTTCCTGATATTTCAAGCTCATTTGAAGAGTTACTGGTTTTCACTAGCCAGAGATCTATCACAGTTGAAAATATAACTTTAGAATTAGCATACTTTAGACATAAATTAGATATGGCACTAGAATCATGCACACACACACAATTTAAGTTACTCCACTGGTAGAAATTAAAATAAAACAGGGACTCATTTAAATTAACATTTAATTGAATGCAATTTTAGCAAGATGTTGATCTGATTTGTATGTGGGCGGTTTTCTTATGTGTAACAACCAAAATAATACTGAATCTTAGAAAGGAAATAAACTCTTTCTCCATATAGCAAGCAACATAAGTTTCTTCTGACTTGCCAAGAAATCGTACGCTCCCACCCTTTTGTATTAGCATCACCAGTTCTCACTGAGGACTTGTTTTCTGTTCATTTTGACTTCTATCACAAAAGCTCCCTGAAGACAAAAAAGTTCCAGATTCCCAATGACTCCCAGTTCATAAAATTGCTCTTTTTTCCAAGTTTACATTATTAATGATGTTGAATAACCTGATTTTATGCATCTGTTAAAAACTTAACAGAACACAAAAATTCAAAACTCCTGTCCCTACAGTCTTGGAGCAAATTGATTTTCCAGGAAGACACACGAGATTTACCATGTGGATTTGCATGCATCAGAATCCCCTGGAAGTAGAAATACCCAAGGTTTTAAAGGACACCGTGAGGAAGAGATTCTGCTTTGAGCAATAGGAACAACATGAATCTAGGGACCAGACTTTGCAGTAGTTCTTCACTTTCCCTCTTCCCACAATAAGAATGAAAACATTTCTACTTCAAGAAACTGAAATAAAAATGCCAACACTAGTTATCCTTTTCCTTTGCCCCCTTTCTCTCCCCTCTGGTTAAATGACAAGTGATTTCCACTTTAGTCCCAAAAGCAAAAAGAAAATGAAATAAACCTGTGTGGAAGACTGGAATAAAGCATTCTTTTCTCACCATGATGACTCTTCTGCCAAAAGTAGAGTCATACTCCACTCATGGGACTATGAAAATGGCACAACCCTTCAGCAAGAACATACCAAGACCCTTTAGAATGCTCGTACATTTCAGCCCAACAATCCACACTGGAAATCTAGCCTAAGATAATGTAATCGGAGATGTAGGCAAAGATTTTGGTACTAAGCCTTCAGCAAAGCCATTTTGCTAATGAAAAATGAAAATAACCTGTGTGTTAACCAATGAGGATTGTTGAAACAAATTACAGAAGATGCATATGACAAAATACTATACTTTTATTAAAAAAATTTAAAGATTTCAAAATAACATGGAAAACACAAGGATAAGGAGAAAATAAATATATAAAACTATATGCAATAAAATTCTTACTTTTTAATATTATAATAGAAGTTATCTCTGGATTGTGGGATGATAGGAAACTTTTAAAATATTGTTTGTATACTTTTAATTTTTATGTTTTTT